>NW_025814878.1:69207500-71707500 GCF_022079265.1 Lynx rufus | reverse complement strand
ATCTGTAGGTTTCATGCTTGTGGTGATGCCTCTGGTTCTTTGTAATCTTTGCTGCTTTCCACTCACAGAGTCCCCCGTAAGGTCTCCTGCAGGGCTGGTTTAGTGTTCACGAACTCCTTTAGTTTTTGTCTGGGAAAGCCTTTATCTCTCCTTCTATTCTAAATGACAGCCTTGCTAGATAAAGGATTCTTGGCTGCATGTTTTTCCTATTCAGCACACTGAATATTTCCTGCCACTCACTTCTGGCCTGCCAAGTTTCAGTGGACAGGTCTGCTACTACCCTTATGTATCTACCTTTGTAGGCTTACAAAGGCCTGTTGTTCCTAGCAACTTTAAGAGTTCTCCTTATCTTTGTATTTTTCCAGTTTCACTATGATATGTTGCAGTGTTGACCCATTTTTGTTGATTTTGAAGGGAGTTCTCTGTGCCTCTTGAAATTGGATGTCTGTTTCCTTCCCCAGATTAGGGAAGTTCTCAGCCATGATTTGTTCAAATAAACCTTCTGTCCCTTTCTCTCTCTCTTCTTTTGTAACTCCTTCTTTTGTAACTTCTTTTATAACTGTAATATGGGTATTACTTTGTTTCATTAAATCACTTAGGTCTCTAATTCTCCCCTCATGGTCTAGTACTTTCCTTTACCACCTTTTTTCAGCTTCCTCATTTTCCATCATTTTATCTTCTATTTCACCTGTTGTCTCCTCTGCTTCTTCCATCCTTGCTGTCACTGAATCTAGTTTATTTTGTATCTCATTTAAAGCATTTCTTAATTCATCATGACTATTTCTTATGTCTTTGATCACTGCAGGAATAGATTCTTTCCTATCTTCTATGCTTTTTTCAAGCCCAGCTATTAGTGTTATGACTATTATCTTAAATTCTTGTTCAGATATATTGTTTACATCTGTTTTGAGCAGTTCTCTGGCTGGAATTTCTTTTGAGAAGAATTCTTCCATTTCATCATTTTGGCTAGGTTTATATCTTTTATGTGTTTCAATAGCTTGTTATGTGTCCTGCACCTGCAAATACTACTATATTAAAAAGGGACCATACACTGTCCAGGGCCTGGCACTTCAGGAAGTGTTTTTGGAGTGTGTTGTGTGCTCTCTGTTGTTACGTCTTTGGCTGCTCTGACTGCTCATAGTGGTAGGTTTTTTGGAACTTCCACCAGGTGTGCTTTGATTTGTTCACTGAAGTAACCCTGGAAAAAAGGAAAAGTGTGGGGGGAACCTTATCCCATACAAAGAGAGAAATGAAAGGTCGGCGGGGGCGGGGGGGGGGGGGGAAGACCACACAGAGACTCAAAGAAACTATAAGGCTAAATCCAGAAATAGAGAGAGGAAAATAAAGAAGGAGGAGATCACAGAAAAGGTGTAAAAAGAAGAGAGAAAAAATGCCTGATTAAACAAACAAACAACAAGAACAGAAAAAAGAAAGAAAGAAAGAGGATATATATATAGATAGATATGTAAAAGATAGATGTAAAAGATATATATGTATATGTAAAGGATAGATATATATGTATTTGTATATCTATATGTAAAAGATAGATATATATGTGTATATATATATATATATATATATATGTATACATATATATACACACACACATATATATATAAGAATTGACCATAAATCAAATCAGAAACTATGAGCCTGATTCCAAAGGAAAAAAAAGAAAAGAAAAAAGGAGAGTAGTGAGAAAAGGGAAAAAAGAAGAAAAATTAGAAATTTAAAAACACAGACTAACATACAAAACCACAGGACAGTTGTCTGTTGGTGCCTGGGACCAGTGGCTGTGGTGGTCTGGAGAAAAGGCCTTCTGGTTGGGTCAGTGTCAGTCTCATTCTGGTAGATAAGAAGTCACCAGGCATGGAGGGGTGGGATTTGGTGTAAGCAGGTTCTGCCTCAGCTGGGGGTCACTGTCCTGTTCCAGGAAGCCCCATAGTGTTGATGTTGGAGAGAAAAATGGCGACATCCCAATCTCTCCTCCCCTGACTGGGTGTCTCAAACCACGCTGTTCAGGCAGCCCTCATAGAGTAGCCCAGGCAGGTGGCCTGCCCTGCTCCACAGTCTCCCGCATCTCCTAGGCACTCAGTTGAGATTTAAAGCCCAATGTCTTAGAGGATACTGCACCTTAAGGACCTGGTTCTGGGGTAACGCCACTTTCCCCAGCTGACAAAGGGCCTCTGGCTGGTGCCTATAGGGTCTTTTGTCCTTGGCGGGGAAATAAACCCTCTTCCCACAGTACTTGAGGGAGGGGACTGCTCTTTCCCAGTGCACCCCAAGATTGCTACTGCTCCCTGGGCTGGCTCCCCTCCCCACCAGGCACGTGCACAGGCAGCAGCTCTGATCCAGAGAAAGTCGCACACTCCTGAAAACTCCAATCTTCAGCTCGTAAGGCTGTTTACAAAGCAGAAACTGGCACTCTCCTTATTTCCTGTTCCCTAGTCTGTGGTCCAGAGAGATTTTTCTCGTCCAAATACAATACCACACTTCTGCAGCCTCTCTTTCTCTTCTTTTTGTCTCTCTACAGGAGGGGTCCCCTCCCCTCCATGCCTACACTGTGCTTTATGTCCCAATTTGCAAACAAGCACCTCTGTCCCACCAATCTGTCTCTGAACACCTGTGGAGATTTTTCCATCACTCTGCAGACTTTATTCCTGGGTATTCCAAGTGTTTTGACCTCAATACAGCTGAGTTTGGGAGATGAGAGAAATCCTGGTCCCCCTACTTCTCTGCCATCTTAACTCCCTTTTTGAGATTTTTCCTTTTTTTTTTTCTTGTTTATTTATCTTGAGAGAGACAGAGACAGAGCAAGTGGGGGAGGGGGAATAGAAAGGGAGAGAGAATCCCAAGCAGGCTCCATGCTGCGGGTGCAGAGTCTGATGTGGGGCTTGAACTCATGAAACTGCAAAATTATGACTTGAGCTGAAAACAAGAGTTGGAGGCTTAACTGACTGAGCCATCCAGGTGCCCCGATATTTTTCTTAATTCTTCTAACCAAGATACAAAAAGTTATGTCTCATGAAGTATTTGGATTTTTCCCCCAATAAGAAGACACCTCCCTCAAAAGATACATGCACATGCACACAAATTCATTATATTCCCAGAGCTATAAGCTGTGAAGAGAATTTTCACCCTCAAGTCTCCTTCACAATTATCTATGTATGACCCTCAGCCCATTACATGGTTATTTCCCTAGGTCCTGGACATAATGTTTGAATATATTTCAGTAGCTGGAAAAATACTCACATTAGATTTCCAACTCATGTAGTAAGAGCTATAGAAAAATAGGTTCATGTGGAGCCTGTGTATCTCTGTTTTTGTACATATTAGTAAATCAAGAACAATACCATGCCCCTAGGAGAAGAACAGAGATTACTGCTACCATTGAAAGCTGGAAAATGCAGGGTAGTAATTCCAATGTCCCCAGTTTAATTCTTTAGTTTAGCTAATGTAAAATATCATTGATTCTCAGAAAGTAATAATGAGTTTTCATAATTTGAGTTAGTTGATGATGCCAACAAAAGCTGCTGTACCAGATGTAATCTTTTTAATGGACTAAATTAGTATAGCCAATGGCATCTAGTAACCGGTTATTGATCCAGTGACTATTTTTTCAATCTCAACAGTTAGAAAACAACAGAAACCATTAAATCCCCCTGCAAGAGAGAATAGTACATCTTTGTTATCCTGCCTCAGGATATATCAACTCCCCAGTTTCATAACACAACTTAGTTCTCAGGGAACTTGACTATTTCCCAGTCAACAACATATCTCACAGGTTTACCACATTGAGGATAACAACAATATGACCTGAAGAGCAGAAAGTAGCAGGTTTCTTAGAGGCCCACATTAAATACAGATTCATAAGAAGATGGGAAGTATTCTCTCCATAGAGGGATCTGATTGCCCAGTGAAGTTTTTGGCAGACCAGTAGACTGGCACAACACAGGATATTCTCCCTCCAAATTAAAAATCAGTTGCAGTACCTTGTACCTACAATTCTTGGTAGGATCTTTGCATTTTGGAAACTATACATACTATATTTATAAGGCAATTTATTTATTTGGTGACTCTACCTGAAATTCTATCTAATTTAAACAAGGCCCATCTTGACCAAGCCACAGTGCAAACAGCTTTGCTCTTCGATCCCCATGACAGCCAATTCAATTGTATGGCAGATTAAATATCTTGGGCAGATTAAGATAAAGTATTAAGCCTGTGGAAAATCCCAGTAGAAGAATCACAGCAAAACCTCCTAAGAATATGGAAGAAAGCCACGTCCTTTTTGACGGGTAACTATTATTCTTGTGGGAAACAACAGTTTGCTTGCCACCAAGTCCTGCTAACCATGGGACATCTGATGATCAGAAACCTCAGTTGACCATCATAAACCTGGAGTTTTCAGATCTACCTAGCCATAAAACTGGCTGTAAGCAATGCATTCAACCATCAAGGAGAAGTTGGTATATTAGAGACCAACCAGCTTTAGGAAAATCCTCAAGGCAAAAATTGAAAAAGAACATTGTCCACACATAGTAGGGTTATGTCTCTCATGCTGCCATTTCTCCCTCACCTCACTTCATGTCCTCACACTGCTTCATGAAAAGTTCCCTATGACTGGGTGATGTGGAAGAGAAATCTGTGGCTGACAACAAAAAAAGGTATATCACCATGATAGAGCCCACTTCAGGGTGTCCCTGAAGAGAAGTAAAATGGAGAGAGAAATCTTCCCAGGAGGCAGATTCAAGTACATTTTTTGGTCCATATTGTTCAAAAGAAAGTCTTGATTGGTTAGATTGAATGTGTTCTTAAGACCTTAGAAGAAACAGAATCAGAGGATTGGCAACAAGGAGAATATCTGTGTCTCACACTGACACTAATTTTAATGGCTTCCCTACAGAAAATACAATTACAGAGCCTGAACCCTTCAATATGGTAGAATACCTAATTGGACCAGGAAGCCATCTTTTGGCAGATGAAGCTGAATCCTGGTAAATCCCCTGGAACAAACATTTATTCTAGATTTGGATATTCCTTCCATGTTGGATGGTCTTTTCAAGTAACACTAACCATAACCTTACTATATGGTTTTTTCATCTTCATGGAATGCTACACAATATTGCTTCTGGACAAGAAAGTCCTTTCACTATAAAAAGAAATAAGTCAATGAAAAAAAATTCACTGGTCATATCTGCTTTCCCATTACCCACATGTAGTAGGAATTGCCTATTAAATACTCAGTTACCATGTCAAACCAGTACATAACATTTTGCAAGTGTGAAATGCTATCCTACAGGATATGATAAATGCTCTGAAGAGGATTCAATATATGACTAGAAGACATAAAGACATAAGACCAAGGAGTGAGTGGGGTTGGCACCTATTATAGTTCTACCCAATGACTCATTCACAAAATATTTTCTCCCAATCTCCATGACTTTTTACTCTGCTGACTTGGAGTTTCCAATATCCAAAGAGAAATGCTTCCATAAAAGGATTTAATAATAATTCCACTAAATTAGAGGTGGCAACTGTCATCTGCCCATTTGGTCCTCCTGGGGACAACAAATATAAAAGCAAAAAAACAAAAAAGTAATGTTTGGTCCTGGATCCCTAGGGGAAATAGAGTGGCTGCAGCAAAATGGGAGCATAAAGGAGTCTGGCTAAAACCTAGTTCATCCCAAGATGCCTCTATTAAGTCAAGAGGTAATGGTTAATGGAAGAGTCCTGCAATCAAAACCAAACTGGACATCAAGAGCCCAGATTCCTCAGGAATGAAGGTTTCAGTGAGAAACCCAACAACCTGAGGTATTTGCAGAAGGCCATATCAACCAGGGCTCATGCCTGTTGTACATTTTTTTGTTGATGTTTTATGTATTTATTCATATGCCTACAAAATGCCCTTCTCTTTTTCCCTCAGATAGTTAACTTTGCTGTACTATACTTGTATTGCAGAATTTGAGATGATAATCTGATTGAAATCTTAAATAAACTTTAATTCCCCCCTTTGAGAGTTTCTGATAATCCAAAAGGTGACTGAACAACATTAAGCATTGTTTTGGAAGTTTAAGTATGGGATTAGACTTTTATTTTTGGATACATAGCATATAACACAATACATAAGATAAATTATGTACTTGAATAAATGTTTATTGAATGAATATATGGAAAGGAAAGATTAGGAAGGACTAACAAATACATGGATGGATGAATGGATGGGCGTGTGGTAATAGCAAAGAAGAAATGTATGTGATCTTTTTTTTAAGGGTAATTCTAAACTATTTCTTCCTTTTGGAACTTGTGCTAGACATATTTAGAACATTAGTCTATTGTTTATGTCTATCTCTAGCTCATATCATCTATAATTGTATCTGAGTCACATCAAAATTGTTTTTTTCACATCTATCTTCCAGTTCATTATTTCACATTCAACAGTGTCTAACATTCTATCTAATATAATCACTGAGTTTTTATTTAAATGATTAAAGTTCTAGAGATTCCATTTGTTTCTTTGATACTATCCATGTCACCTTCTTTTTTTTTTAATGTTTATTTTTGAGAGAGAGAGACAGACAGACAGAGTATGAGCAGAGAAGGGGCAGAGAGAGAGGGAGACACTCTGAAGCAGGCTCCGGGCTCTGAGCTGTCAGCACAGAGCCTGACATGGGGCTCAAACCCACAAACTGTGAGACCATGACCTGAGCCAGTCAGATGCTGAACCAACTGACCCACCCAGGTGCCTCTCCATGTCATGTTTTTCTATACTCCTTTTAATCATTTTAATATACCCATTAAAAGTCTAATAGATAAATGTAACATCTGAATTTCTTCAGGTCATGAACCTGATGTTTGTTTACTGTCTTTGCTGATTCTAGTTCAGGGCAAATAATTTCCTTAAATATTTTGTAATTTTAGATTGTGAGCTCATCTTCACCATGTCTATTGCTCTGGGAAAATTCTGTGGCCTAGGCTGGGTGTTTTACCCATGGTTTCACTGACCTATAACTAGTTTTCATGTTTATTCTCAGCTTGTGAATTCATGAATCATCAGAATAGTATATATTTGAACCACAAACCCATGAGATGAGATGCCTATGATTATGAAATTCTCTAGGGAAGATTTTGTCCCCCTGCATCCAGGCTTAGCTTTACAGCTTCTACATGGTCTCTTTGTGTGGGTGAGCAAATTTATTTTCTAGTCACTTTTATGGAGCATCTTGCCCTTCACAAGTCCCACTTTTAGACATAGGTCTTAGTTCCAGCTCCTTCCTCTTATAGGTCCCAAGCCTTGTCATCCATCCCTCTATGGTGTTACAATCTAAATCCCTAGATCCCTAGGTTATCATGACTACTGGCGCCCATCCTCCTACACACACACACACACACACACACACACACGCATGCACGCATGCACACACACACACACACACACACACACACACACGCATGCACACAGAGCAATAGAAGTAGGTGCTACAGTGCCAGATATAGCTTTTCATTCACTTGCTAAAGATTATGCTTTGTGAACTCATTTATGCATTTAAAGGGGAGGTTTAAAAAAAAGTTCATTCATAATTTCCAGATGTTTTGTCATGAGACAATTTGCTTGTTATTTAATATAAAATATTGTCTGGAAAGAAAGTCTCAAGTAGTAAGAAATTGGAAAGATCTGTGAGACAATGAATCTTAGGGGAGAGTTTAATTTGCTGAGAAAGGGAAAGAGAAACATGCATGCAAGGAAGGAGGGGGACAAAAGGCACCCCAGGCCGGAGAGCAGCACTTGTGAAGAATCCACAGTAGGAAAGGTAAAGTAGTCAGTTTCCATGACTGAAGAGAAAAATCACTGGCCCGGCCTGGAATGACTATTAGATAAAGGGCCACAGAAGGAATGGAATGTTCTGGATTTTATGTTTTCTGGTAAGTGACTAGAGTTTTATATCAAAGATATATGAGATCACTATAAAAAGAAGTAAAGAGTACATGTGGCTTTAAGAAGAAGCCTACCTTCCCAGTTCCCTGGGGAAAGAGACATAAGAGAAAACCCTGACAGTTTTTAAATGAAAGTTCATTTGACCAAAGGAGATATAATGGAACTACTAAGTGATTGTTGAAGTCCAAAAGGAGACTGAACCCTCTGATACAATTTGACATTGAACAAGTTTTGACAGATTAGCATCCATAAGCATTTCTGACAAGACATAGTTCCCTTAGGCTGTGGACAAACCTGGAAGTGGGCAAGTGACAGCCTGCGATACACATACCACTTTATACCACCTTGACCGCATTTTATGATTACGAATCAGTTTTCTCTGACGTGCCCCATTTTTCACTGCAGCGTCTTCGTCTCAGTGCCTTTATCAGTTATAACTTCATCAGAGCATCTGAGTGCACCATTTACAAAATTGCTTTCTTGCTGAAAGTGAGAGAGTACAAAGCAGTGCAATTCTGCAGAACAAAAGAAAAGAAGGAAGTACTACCTAGAGACTCTAGCACAGATGGCCTTCATTTTTCTTACAAAACACCCCTGTGAGGTGTTTTGCCAATAAATATCTTTATGTTTTACAGTTAGATGAAATTACCGTTGAGTTGATAACGCATTCAGGTTTTCTCTATAGGTGGATAAGAGAATAAAGTAAAGGCCTTCAATGTAATGCATATATGGTGAAGCATTTGAGTATGCAGATTATCCACATGCAAGCTTCTCTCTCAAGCCCTCTAGCTCATAATAACATCAGTTATTTCTGTTGCAAAGGAGAAATCAGCTCTGTTTACAGGCAGCTCTATTTTATGCCCTTCCCTGTCTGTGCTCCCAGGCTTCCCTAATAGACTGCCAGGCCTACAGTAAAGAACTGGCAAATCCTCTAATTTCTAGAAGCTGTCTGCACTGTCAGCTCAGTTTTGGCTTCCTCTTCTACTAATAAGGTTTGCTTGTATTGATTCTCTTATCCCATGCATCAGTGTAATATGAATCATCACAGCAAGATCAGCTCCAATGGCTTCATTCACAATTATGACCCACAAATAGTCTCTAACCCATGAATAAATAACCTGGTAAATAGTATTTATGAAAGCAACATCATCATACCCTTAAAGTCACAGATTTCTCCCAGTATCAATAATGGCAAACAGGGATTGGCATTTGCAACACAGCTTCTGCTATGCCTCAAAGGCCAGATCCCTGGGACCAGATCAGCTTCTCTGTGCTCTAATCCTACCCATGCCACTAAGCCACTAGTCCAGAGCAGGTAATTTACCCTGTTTCTGCCTTAGTTTTTCAGTCAGCAGAGTGAGAGCAGGCAACTATTTGCAACTGGGCTAACAGAGTTCAGTAAATGTCATTGAGCCATGGCTATAAATGTTCTTGAAATATGCCTGCAAAACTACCAGGTGTTATTGTCCTAATAGCTAATTACTTCAAATTGTAAATATTTGATTTAAAAGTTGAACTGAGGCCATTTTTATATTCAGGGCCACTTCATGTAACAAATTATCCTAGCTTAACACAAAAGAAGCACCTGTCACACTTGGGTATCTACCAAATCCTACAAACACGAGCCACATAATTTACTTAGCAAAAAAACAAGCAAAAACAAAAATCAAGCAAACAACAACAAAATGACCAAAAAAAAAAAAACAAAAAAAAAAAAACAAAAAAACAAAAAAAACAACGTCAGCAGCCCTCATGGAAAGTTACTGTCTGGATGAGTGTTAACTCCCAAGAGTCTTAGATTAGGTGGGTGGCTAACCCTTTCCTGAATCTGTTTTGCATCCAGTCCAGTGAACAGGAAACAGCTAATGATTATCAAATTCCTACAGCCCTGCAGTGACCAGAAACAGCAAGGTGCCCATCTCTGCCTAGGGGGGAGGGGGTGGTCAACTGATTCACAAATGAGACTGCTGTAGTTCTACACTTGTGCTTTTTCTCCTTGTCTTTCCTTTTTTGGGCAGTTTCAGCAGATGGATCAGTCAAAGCCCCAGTGCTTTTGTGCCCCTGAAAGGAGAGCCCTGTCAAACCCGATGGGTGAATGAATTTTTCCTTCACCAATGCTCATTTTTCACTAGCAAACAATACTTGTTGAGCAGGATGGCTGTTAGGTCAACCCTTCTCTGGCTTTAACACATGAGAATGTCTGAATAAGCTATGACTTATTCTATCTTCAAGTTGTTTCTTCTTTTCTTCTTCATCTCTCATCACCTTCACATATGATGTTAACATTTTTACGGAAGAGTACACAGGAAATATCTCATGGCTGGCCCTGCTTAATGGTTCTCTCCCATCACTTACACTTTTTCCCCAGCAACTTTCTCATCACAGATGCAGCTTGGGGTAGGGTGGGGTTGGGGTGAGGATCTATGGCTTTCATACACCTGCATGTCTGGGTGATCTGGCAACTAAATCTTTGTCCAGTTATAAAGAGAAAAATGTGGCACCTTTTGAAGAGTCAAAACTCTCACGTGTTATATATAAATTGCATGCTTTACTCTTATGATATACTCTGGAATTTCTCCTAAGGTAACTTCTTTTTTCCACTGCACTGGCTGGATCTCATGCATTACGTCCTTTGTATTTTCAGATATTTATGTTTGAAGCACAAGCTATGTAAAAATCTAGAAAACTTCTTTTAGGTAAACGAATACCCATCATCTCAAAACATATCATTATGAAGAAGTTTGCTCTATTATCGTGGGCCTTTCCATCATTCTTCTAAATGCCACTTAGAAAGCAGCCAAAGGTTTGTGTTGCTGTCCTCATAGGTTTTGTGGTAATGATGGAGTCTGGTGCATTTACGGCTGTTCCCTTTCAGCCTGGTTCACGTTAACCCATACAACATCAGAGGTGCATTTACAATGTCCATCCAATCCCTGGCCCAGACTGTCCCCCAAAGTTTTCAGCCACAAGGCCAGTTCCTCCCACTCCAGGGGCAGCACCATATCCCTGGTGTCCCTCCTCAGGAGCCAGCAAAAACTTCCCTGCCTCCTCCAGGTCATACAAGGTGCCAGGATTTCTCACAGGAACCCAACTCAGACCCTTCCTTCTGTCTGCAGGGACTTCCATCAAATGTACCTCTGCGGTCAAGTCCACTAGGCCTTAATACATTAACAATCATTAAAAGAATCAGAAAATTCCTGTCTTAAAAAGCCTCACTTTTAAATGTGCCCTCTTGCAAAATTCTAATTCAGATTTCAGAAGCTAAATTAAAGCCTTCTCGCTTTACTCTTTTGCTTTTCTTTTTATCTTGTTCTCCCTGACTCCAACCCCACCTCCAATAGCCCCATCCCCACTGAAACTCAATATATCCTACATCCCTCCTCCCCCTTCGTGTTCCTATTATAGTGGTCTTCAGCCTCTCCAAGGCAAAGAATGATCTCCAGAATATTGTAGGGGAAATGCAAAGGAGAAAGCGTATATATAGCTTCAAAAATTATAACCCTCACAAGAACCCATCCTATCTGCGATTCAGTTGAGCTGACATAAACAGCTCACTGCTTTGTTTCCCTGGAGCCTTTTAATGGGTGGAGCCATATCCTCTGTACTCTATCCTCCTGAAACCCTTCCTGGCACCATCTTCATTTTCCTTCTTTTCTTCTTTAAATCATTCTTCTCTTTTCTCTGCCCTTCACATACTCTGGGATTGAAGTTTTCATTGTCGCCTGAACTTTTTCTTCTCCTCTTCCTGACTATACCCAAACTTTTCACTTCTCCTTTAATTTTTGCCATTTGACTTAAATTTCATCATCTCCATCCACTCTGCCTCCCATCTCTATAAAAGCTTCTGCAGCTGAGAATATACATTTTAATTTTTAAAGTCTTCTGATTTATTTCTTCTTCCAAGTGCTTCTGGAACACAGTGGGGATATTTAATGCTGTGATTCAGACAGTCTTAGAACCTATGCAGTGGACATCCATTCTTAATCTAAGGCCAAAGGAGGAAAAGTCCCTTAGCAAGAAACCCCAGCCATCAAAATTGAGGACCCAGGACTGGAGAAAGTACCCAACTAAAGAAGAATTTGCAGGGTTAGAGAGGGAGCTACAACAGGGTCTAACAATGGCAAGAGGGAATTTTTAAGTTACAGTTTTTCAGTAAGGCAGGCAGCTGGCATTTTACAGAGCAGAGTGAAGGAAAAACTTCTATAAAGACTGCACTTAAAGTGAACAGTTATATTTGCATATTCATTGACTGGAGGCAATTTGCAACTAATAATAAGAACCCTGAAAGGAGAGAAAAAACAAACCTCATCACTATATACTGAGTGTTTACCATGTGTTGGGCAGAATGCAAAGTATTTTATAGCATTATCTTAATTAATTTTCATGCCAACTCTGTGAAACTGAACTATTATTTAAGCAATCTCACAGAGGGGGGAAAGAGGTTCAAAAAGGTTAAACAAATTGTCCCAAATCACACAGTATATGTGTGACAGAATCCAGGTGGCCTTAACAAAAAGCTTATACTCTTGGCCCAGAATCATGTGAGATAAGAAGCAGACATAGGACATAAGGAGGATTTGGACAATACAGGAGGGGAGCAATCCAAAACAGACCCCTCTCTTGAATACCCATATAAGGATGATAATCTAATATTTAATGAAAAAGAACATGATTTTTGACATCTGAACCCCACTCAGTATATATCATCAATGTATATATTTAACCTTTAAAAAATATATAATAAAATAATGGCATCCTCTTTATAGAAGGTGGACTCAGACAGTCTGAATGAATTATCTTTATATCTTCATGAAATTATATGTTAAAGGACTCCTCTAACTATTGTCAATAATAGGTACATAAATATTTCAGTCAATACACTGATCGAAAGAATGGAAAACCATACAAATAGTCCCCTTGTTACAGAATTATACCTTAAAGAGGGGCACTGGGTGGCTCAGTCGGTTAAGCATCTGACTTCAGCTTAGGTCATGATCTCACGGTTCATGGATTCGAGCCCCACGTGGGGCTCTGTGCTGATGGCAATGGCACGGAGCCTGCTTGGGATTCTGTGTCTCCCTCTCTCTGTGCCCCTTCCCCACTGGTGTTCAGTCTCTCTCTCCCTCTCAAAAATAAATAAACGTTTAAAAAATAAAAAATAAAAGAACTATACCTTAAATAGTGTTTTAACTTGGTGTGCAATTAATACTCCAGCTCACATTGTGTTACGTAACATGATTCTATATTATCTTGAAAAGAAACAAGAAGTTCTCACTTTTAATCATTTTAAATCATATATTAACATTTTCCCTTGTTTAAACAAGAGGATTTTTATCCTCTATGTATTTGCACAGTATTCTAGTGCCTAAGAAATTATTTCAGTTATTGCCAAAGCGTGATAAGAAAGAGCAATCACTTTATGTTATATTTCATAACTACAGTTCTTTTTAGTTCATAATCCTATTAATTCTTTTGGTCTACTTCCTTTTTGGTAAATATTTATGCTCCAAAGTATTAGCATACATACTTAAATAAATACCTTTCAATTCTCCCTCTTGCAATCTGGTTAGAAAATGTGATAGCACCATTACATTGTAAACTCCTTGAGTTTACACAACTTATTAATGGTGTCAGCAGAGTGTTGGGTGTGATAAAAGGTACTCAGTAAATATTTGTTTACATACTTAATGCCAATAACACCAATAATAATCATAGTAGTAGTAATAATTAACTTTTCCTGAAGGAAAGTAACAATTTACTATGTGTCTGATATTGTGCCAGATTTTAAATTACTTTTCTCATGTGAGCCTCGTAAGAACACATTATTTCTTTTTTTTTTTTTAATTTTTTTTTTCAACGCTTTTTATTTATTTTTGGGACAGAAAGAGACAGAGCATGAACGGGGGAGGGGCAGAGAGAGAGGGAGACACAGAATCGGAAACAGGCTCCAGGCTCCGAGCCATCAGCCCAGAGCCTGACGCGGGGCTCGAACTCACGGAGCGCGAGATCGTGACCTGGCTGAAGTCGGACGCTTAACCGACTGCGCCACCCAGGCGCCCCAAGAACACATTATTTCTATTTTACAAATAAGGAAATTAAAATCTGTGGAGGTGAGACCCCTTCCCAAGATCACACGTCCAATAAGTGAGAGTGCCAGATTCTGTCCCAGGTGTATCTGATTCCAAAGCCTACCACTGAAATTCTATACTATACTCTCTTCTCCCTGCCCTGTCAACTTTCTTAAAAAGCTGCTGAAGAACATTTTAACCTCACCATTTCCTTTGACATTTCCTTGCAAAAAAGATATATTTACTAATTTCATTCCCCACACCCCTCCAATTCACATCCATGCTCCTGCAAGGAAATGTCAGATTTTACCTTGTAGGCTCATTACTTATGGTTCTTCCCAGTGCTGCATGGATATACACTTAACAATCCATGCTGTGGATGGGAGTTTCAAAAAGAGCCCTGATTTGTAGCGTTTGTCTGAATTCCATGCTCTAAATTCTGCTACCGTGGATGATTTCAAGCCATCAAGATGATGTCACTGAACACAGAGTTGGAAAGAGATGTATCAAATGACTTTCTGTATCTGGTGCCAGTATAGTTCAGCATACCACCGACCTTTCCCCATACTGAGTAGTGTAAAGCTGTAAAAAAATATATATATATTTTTTCAAAAAAATCCACCATTAGGATTAGCTTTGGATGAGTACCCAGTAGACACATCTGTTTTACACACTCACGTACTGTTTGATGAATTAAAGCGATTTTTTTGCTCTTCTAGACCAGGGGTTCCCAAAGTGTGGTAAGTTGCTCTCAAGTCAACCCAGGGTAAATCCAGGGGGTGATCTACCTTCTGAGAACTACTGGCCCTACCTACAGGCTCTGTATTCTCTCCCACTCTGGAAAGTGCCCTTGATTTGCTAAGGAGCTATTGGATTTTAGCCAAAGGCTAGACTGACGGAGTGGTAGGTTAAGAGATGTGCACAGTAGAGCCAGCAACAGCAAAGCTTTCATTTCGGTAAGGCCATCACTGCGAAACAGAAACACAGTTTAATCAGAGCCATAATTGGTACGTTGCATAAGGATTTTCATTTACTCTGCTGCATCTCATTTTGCTCTGAAGAGGCATTTACTGCAGACAGTTTTTAAAGGAAAATTTTTATAATTAGAGAATATAAGTGTAATCAATTTTGGCTTATGGCAAGACTTTTCTAGAAATCAAAATGCATACTGGCATCAACACACAAATATTCCAGAAACAAACATTATGCAATTTACAAGGTATTCATTAACATTCCAATATACTATTTCCAGCCTCTCATTTCAGGAACCAGCTGATACATTCTCTGTAAAGACTCAGTGTTCCTATTACTGAAATGACCCAAAGGCAGTGAAGGAGTCAGTACAGTCTGTCTTCATCATTCTGCTCCAAACCACATAAATAACCAAATAGTATTCATTAAGTCTGCAGATGGCATCAAGCTATAAGAGAAATTACCCCCAAGGGGAGAGAAAATTTTAAGTGTAGTATGACTTTGATAATTTGGAGTGAAGAAGAGAAAATATAACAAATATTATCTGAGCAAGGTACACTACTGAAGGAGAAAATCCGAACTGCAAGATAAAAGGGTCAATGTACATACAAGTTTGCCATTTGTTAATTTATTTAAGCAATTAACTATTAAACATATACTATGTGCTAGGCTCTGGGGTTAGAGTAGTAAGCAAAACAGACATTGTCCCTCACTCATGGAGCTCACAGACAAGAGAGAATAGAGGCCTTAAGTAAATAAACAAACATGTAATTTCCAATCATCGTCAGTGCTTTGAAGGCAAAGAGCAGAGTGATATGAAAAAGAACAGCTTGGTGTGTGAGGAAGGACTATTTAGGTAGAGCGGCTGGTTAGGGGAGTTTCTCTGAGGAGGGAACATGAGCCAGAACATGAAAGATGAGATGCGGTCAGCTCTGAAAGGAAAACTGGTCCAGGCCAAGCCAATATCCTGTAGCAATTCCCTCAGCAGGAAAGGTCTTGGTGCTGACCTTTCCTAGGAACTGGAAGACCAGTGTGGCTTGAGCACAGTGAACAAGAGAGAGAGGGCAGACAGACAAGAGGTGAGAGAAAAGACGTCCAGGTAAACATGATCAGCAGCATAATAACATTTTTTTACTGGTTTTTTAGGGAGAGAAAGACAGACAGACAGACAGCAAGTGGAGGAGGGCCAGAGGGAGAGATAGAGAGACTCTCAAGTAGACTTCATGCTCAGCACGGAGGCTGACTCAGAGCTGGATCCCACAACTGTGAAATCATGACCTGAGCTGAAATCAAGAGCCAGATGCTTAACTGACTGAGCCACCTAGGTGCCCCTGCATAATAACATTTTAAAGCAGGGGGTTAGCAAACTTTTCCTGTAAATGGCCAGACAGTAAATCACATAGGCTTTTATGGGCCACAAGGTCTTTGTCACAAGTACACAACCGTCCGATTATATCAAGACAGCAAGCCTTCAACGAAACTTAAAATGAATACTTATTTGTGCCTAGGTTCTAATAAAACTTTATTTACAAAAACAGGCAGTAGGTGGACTTAGCCTACAAGCAAATTCTTTCTTTCAACCCCTGGAAGCATGAAGGCAGGCATGAGACTGTCCTAGAAAACGTAAGTAGGAACAGGAAATTAATCTTCTAAATGAATCAGAACAGTTCATTAGTCAGGCCATCACTCCATGAAATGTCTTCCTCAGGCTCCACACTTAAGTGAGATATAATTAAACATGCATGGGTTCTAAAATAGTGATGATTATAGTTTTGGAAAACCCTGACCAAGTGCATAGTTTACATGAGTTGATTTATTCAACTTGAACAACAGAGAAAAATAATACAACAGTTTTCACGTGTCCAAAGTGCTATTTGGCTGAAGATGTATCCGACTGTTTTCAGTGTTCACTGAGTAGAAAGACACTGGAATCAGAGGAAAGGGAGAGGTGAAAAGGAGCAGGGCTGGGGCTGGCTGACTACAATGTCCTGACAAGGTAAAGACTTGTAAACAGTGGTCTTTGCTGCTCTCCTCCCTGTTCCTGTGGCAGACAAGTCTCCTCAGGAGTAGAGGAATATTTTAATCCGTGTGTCTTAGATAGACTGTTTAAAGGAACACCCTATTGTACACTCTTGTCAAGTGACTGGTTGACCCATAATTTATCCTTTTTTTAAACATTGCATTTTCCGGGGCACCTGCGTGGCTCAGTCAATTAAGCAGTCTGTAAAACAGCCAACTCTTGCTCTCAGCTCAGGTCACGATCTCACAGTTTGTGAGTTCGAGCCCCACATCAGGCTCTGCATGGATGGCTCAGAGCCTGCTTGGGATTCTGCCTCTCCTCTCTGCCCCTCCCCTGCTTGTGCTCTCTCTCTCTCTTTCTCAAAATTAAGAAATAAACTTATAAAAACATAATAATAAATGAACATTGCATTTTCCTATTTAAAAAGAAGCCAGTCTGCACTGATCAATGACCACACGCCAGGTGTGCTAAGCGCCTTACATTCATTGTGCCTTTTGCTCCTTGGGAAGTCAATACAATTCTCACCCTCATTTTACTAACAGCTGCTATTATTATCCTCATTACCCAGAAAACTTAGACGTAAAGATATCAAATAATTTTCCCAAGGCCAAACAGCTAATAAATGGTAGACCCAATTTATTTTAAGTTTAAAATAAGGCAGATTAAAGTGAGGCACAACTGTATTTACATTTTCAAAAACTAGCACTGAGTAATATAAATCATAAAATTTCCACTTTTTTTGTTTGAATGGTCAAAGTCAGAATGTACTTTTGACTATAGCCAACTTAACTCACCATAGCTCTATAAACATTTCCAGAAGATCAATGATTTCTCTTTATTGTCTATGTGCATGTGAGTATTATGTGAAGAGGCTCAAGTCTTGGAATATTCTAAGGTGTCAATATGCTTTTCTAAGCTTTCCTAATATCCTTTGTAGTAACTGGGGTTTTAGATTTCCTTAAGCATGGGAAGCGTAGTTGTTTTATCTAAAACAACTGATATTTCTAATGTCTGAAGTATTTATTTGTGGGTCTGGGTCTGGTTCCTATTCTTGTGTATCATTTCCTTATGTGATTAGACAGCTTTTACTATAAGATGCTCATTTCCTTCAGAAAACCATTTGTGAGAATTCTTTGAGGTCTACGATAAAGGTGCATTCCTCCAGAGGGGATTGGAATTTACTTCTTCCAAATGTTTGCACACACTACTGACTTAAGGCTACTTTAAACAAAATTCACAGCCTGGGTTTCATTGGACTGCAAATCCGGGCATTTAGCCTGCAAATCTTGGTTGGCATTAATGTGCAGTTGCATCTCGTGTTTCCCTCCTTCCATCACTGCTTGGTGCCAAGGTAAACATCTTTGCATTCTCTCAGACGAGGGTGTGAGGTGAATATTTCTGATTTACCCTTTCACTTCAAGTTTCCAGGATGATGGGCAGAAGGGTCTGCTGTTTCCAGTTCTCATCTTGGGCTTTGTCCGGTTCCCCACACTGTTAAGGTCAGCTTGACAAATGAACCAGACATACAACTGTCCTCAAGGCAGGCATGGCTTCAAAGATAGCTTGCCTCTCTGGGTCCAACCTTCACTTAATTTTGGCGTAATAATTCTGTTGTCAGTGCTTTGATGTTATTAAAAAGAAGGCTTTTCAATATTTTGTAGCATCTTAGTTTGTTGTATAGTAAGGAATTAACCTTAGTCAAAGAAAGGTCTAGCCTTTGCTCTTGGCTCTGGGGTGGTGATCTCTAAGCCCTTGGAATGTACGGCCTGATAAGAATGTCTTGGTTTACCTAAGGGTCTTGGGTCACATCAGTAGTCTAATGATGTGATTTAGGGTGGGGGCCCTGAGTTACTAAGTGTTAGCTCTGGAGGGGTGAGCCACACAGGCTGTCAACCATGTGTAAGAAACTGAGCCCCAATAAAAACTCTGCCCCACAAGGCTCAGGTGAGCTTCCCTTTTTTGGCAATACTACATGCATATTGTCACACATCATTCTGGGAGAAGTTTGCTCTATCCATGACTAAACTTGGAGAGAGTAAGGAAGCTTCATACATGAAACTTTCCTAGACTCTTCTCTTCTCTGCCCTTGGTAGATTTCAATCTGTATCTTTTTATTAATAAACTATAACCATGGATATAATGGCTTTCAGTGAATCTTGTAAGTACTTGTAACAAATTATCAAACCTATGGGTATCTTGGGGAGCCCCAAACTTGAAATTAGTATCAGAAGGATGGTCTTGGGGACTTCCCCAACTCTGCAGTTACTTTCAATGGAAAGCTGTTGCTTTCAGTGGAAAGATAGTCTTATTATCTAGCCAGCCATATGATTAGAAATGGAAGAGTCTGTAATAACCAGGAAATGTAACACTATCCTGCCCTTAGTCCATGTTTACATACAGAACTATTTACTTTAGTTAAGCAGCATGACTGAACTAATTTTAATCAAAATATCAGAACCATCTTTTATGACGTGGGTTTAGTCAAACCCTGACTGGATGGTTTTCGACAAAGCAAATGTCATCATGTGTGTGAGTATACATAAATGTAATGTATATATGTATGCCTATATTTGTATAAATATACCTGAGAAATTAGCACTGGATTAGTAACTAAGGGACATGGGTTATACTTAGTCAACTTTGGTGATTCACTTATCTTCTTTGAGTCTACTCCTTCATAAACCAAGTGACCTAGTTCAGGGATTCTTACTGGGGAAAGTTTGCCTACCAGGAGTCATTCTGGGAAATTGTTAGGGCTACTTTTGGTTGTCCTAACATTGGGGAGTGCAACTGGCATGTGGGGGGGAGCCAGAGATTTAAATACTCCATGACAGAACTGCCCAAAAAAGAATTGTTCTGCATCCCGCACAACTATTGGGTGTTTGATCAGACATGTGTTTATTAACTGTCTGAGCCTAGAATCTAACTCCATTTTATACATAAAAACAATTTATGTTTTTGCATAACTTTAATATGCATGGAATTTTCCAAATTTATAACTACTAGGTAAATTAAGGGAAGATTGTACATTGTCTGGTTTGGCACTTTCTCAGCAATGCCACTTATATGTTTGAGTCACTAGGACCACCCACCTGCATGAGGCTGCATGTGCAGCTCTTATACTCAGGGCCCCCACTGTAGTTCTAAACTGAGCATTTATATATTGAAATGGGTTATAATATCACTTTCTTGCATTTCTTGTCTGCATTTCAATCAGTGGAATACACACACACACACACACACACACACACACACATATATACATACATATTTTACATTGTGTGTGTATGTAGGTTATAATACCTATGGATTTTATTTCTGTGTGGGGTCGTGGTCTGCCTGTCACCAAGTAGAGAATGATTTGGGATCTCCCTTTTTTCCAGAAAGATATTCCATATTAAGAATATACTGGGGTGTCTGGGTGGTTTAGTTGGTTAAGCATCCGACTTCAGCTCAGGTCATGATCTCGTGGTCCATGAGTTCGAGCCCCACAGCAGGTTCTGTGCTGACAGCTCAGAGCCTGGAGCCTGCTTCAGATTATGTGTCTCCCTTTCTCTCTCTGTCCCTCCCCTGTTCGCACTCTGTCTCTCTCTCTCTCAAAAATAAATAAACACATTGGGGCGCCTGGGTGTCTCAGTTGGTTAGGCATCTATCTGACTTCGGCTCAGGTCATGTTCTCATGGTTCGTGGTTTGAGCCCCACATCGGGCTCTGTGCTGACAGCTCAGAGCCTGGACCCTGCTTTGGATTCTGTGTCTTCCTCTCTCTCGCCCCCCCCCCACCTTGTGTGCTCTCTCTCTCAAAAATAAACATTAAAAATTTTTTACAAAATAAACATTAAAAAAATTAAAAAAAGAAGGATACCAAGGGGCACCTGTGTGGCTCAGTTAAATGTCAGACTCTTGATATTGAGTGACTCTGCTCAGAACCACATGAGTATGTCTTCATTTCAGTGAACTTACTACTAAGGAATAAAATCACACTGATGAGTAAGACAATGCTTATCATCCCAGAGGGCTTATAATATAACTGGGGAGAAAGTCTTAAACCCAAAAGGCTATGCCATAATTTAAGGAATGGAAGAATCTGAAGTGTGAAGTGTAAGCAAATTGCTATGGGGGAGCTTGTATGCAGAGTAACTAATTTGACTTGGGAGAATGAGGAAAGGTTTTAAGAAGTGGAATGGGGTGTTTCAGGCAAGGGGCACTCCATTAACAAGGAGTGGAGTAGAAGATAGAAAGTGGAAGGCAGGCCATGGGCCTGGTCAGTGATCTCAGAAAGTTAACATCAGTAAGGAGTCTTAGAGAAGGTAGGGCTGGAAAGGTATGTTGGGACCTAATCATGGAGGGCCTTGAAAGCCAGGCTGAGGATTCTAGGACAGAATTCTGCAGGCAAAGGCACCTGGTGGCTCAGCTGGTTGAACATCCGACTCTTGATTTGGGCACAGGTCAAGATCCCAGGGTCATGGGATTGAGCCCCACACCAGGCTCTGCACTGAGCATAGATCCTGCTTGAGATTCTCTCTCTCTCTCCTTCAGCCCCTCTCCCCCATTTGCACTCCCTCTCTCAAAAATAATTTCTTAATTAAAAGAATTCTTCAGGCATTTCCACAGAAAGCCATGAATTTTGAGGAGAGTGATATGATTGGAGCACCGGTTTCTGAAAATGTTCTAATTGGTCTCTGTAAAATGGATTGGGGGCCAGGAGAAGATAGAAAAAAAGGAATTTTTGTTAGTTAGCATTTGTACTAGTTCTGGTGAGGCTAGCAAGGTGGGAAAAAGAGTAGTTGGACTGGAACTGGAGGGGAAGGAGAGATTCATGGGGGAGAGGGATTGGGGGGAAGGGGTACACCTTGACTGCAAAGGCTCCTGCCTGGCTGCATGAGTTCCTGATGATGATGCTGTAACCCTGATACTGCCAACCACCAGGGGAGGGTTGCCCAGGAAGATGGAGGTGAAAATGAGCTCTGTCTTTAGGTGAGTTGGATTTAAAGGGTGGATACTGTACTCATGTGGAGATGTCCAACAAACTATCAGAAAAAGAAGGTGAGTGCTCTACAATTTCCAGATTATCTGGTACTTCTCTACTGCTTTCTCCTCTTCTGAAAAAGGCTCTCTTCTCTGTTAAAGTTGAAAGGTTACAGATAGCACTATTAGGAGCACAGTTAGGAGCTCATGTTCTGGACCCAACTGACTTCTTAAAGCCAAATACTAGCTTTGCCACTCTCAGGCTGTATGAGCTCAGCTGAGATCACTAAGTCCTTGGTTTCCTCACCTATAAAATGATGATAACAAAAGTATTTTTGCATAATGTTATTTCCACAACTGAGTTAGTATCTGGCATATTGTAATAAGTACCTAAAAATGTTGCCTGTTATTAAACCTGATGACTTACCATTCCCCAAGCATACCCTGAACTTTCCTACCTCCAGTCACTGCTGCTATTCACAGCTTAGAATGCCCTCCCATCCTGACCCCAACCCATTCACCCATGGAATTCATTCCTACATTTCACCTGCTCCCTACTCAAGATCCTGAAATCCTACTTATTCTTGACTCTTGGAGCCAGTGTTAGAATTTGGAATTATCCACATGATTGGAAGGGTTTGCACATTCACTGTTCTGATGACACAAACTCTTGGCTGGCTCAGAAGGGGAAATCCAGAATTTATTCCATTATAGAAAATACTCTGGTTCTGTGAGGTTTCCTAATATCTTTTATAGAAGGATCATGTAGGAAATCATTTGCCAACATACAGGCTTTATCCAGTATTGAAAGCAGAAGAACAAGAACCTGGGAAGCCCAAACAAATTTGGACATGTCTCATGTTTGCTATCTTTTTTTTTTTTTTCTTCCCATGGACAGTTGAGCACCTTCTCCTCAGTGCTTCTATTTTGATTCCTTTTTGGCAGCCTTTTCCCAGGTGAAAAGTGTTACCAGTCAGTTCTTTCCTGCTACCTTCCACCCACGCTTTGTTTTGGCAAATGTAACTTGCCTGGGAGCAGCAGAAATGCTACTTTGCACAGCCCCGATGCCAAATTGGAAGAAACATTGTTCTCTGTGAAATTAAGATAAGAGTTCAGATGGGCCAATCTGCTTCAAAATATGATTTTAACAATTTTTTTAAGTTAACTGAAACAGTAGCTCAATGTCATTCTTTGGGTTTCTACTTATTACAGTATCTTTCTTTTGTTTTAGAGCAGTTCCTATAGCAATATAATGAAAGTAACCTTTACTTTTTTTTTCAGCGGCAAAGACAGAACTATAAATTATTCCTCACCCCGGTTTGCTTTCAGCACATACAAAAGCCAGTGCTTGCTCTGCCCCAATAAATCAAAGCTTCAAAAGGGCAAGGCAGCTAATCAGAGAATGCAGCTTTCACTAACTAGACAATGAAATCCTGTGTCTGTCATCTTTGGAATTAGTAAGAGATAAAACGGCACTTTACACAAAGTTTCCAAACCAGGTCAGGAAAGAGTCAAGACCCAGAATGGATTTGTAAACGTGGTCATTACATTCATCTAACGCCACACCATCCAATAAAGACTGAATTTTCATCAGGATTTTACAGCCATGGGTAAATGTCTTCAAGGTATTTCTAATAGGACCAAAGACTTAATCATTTTACTTTTGAAAAATATATTTTCAAAAATGAAATTAAGTATTTTTGAGCTGGGACTGATAAAGAAAATGTTTCTGAGAGGAAGCAATATTGGAAAGAAACACTGCAGGATGTAAGAACTTCTAACAGTCACAAAGATGCATAAACATTTTGTAAGAATGGAATGACTCAAACCAATCCTGCCCTATAGATCCCACTTCACTAGTTTTCAAATATTAATGTCCTCAGTAATTAATGAAGCCAATATTTATTGAGTACATTCTCTACCATGTAGAGATGCTTAGTATCATTGCTAAGCATGGGATTAAGAAGATGAATAAAACACTGGGCCTGCCCTCAAGGAGCTCTCACTCTTTGAAAAGTTCAACTATTGCTTCATTTTATTACATAAAATAAAACACAAGAATCATTATAAATTGATCCTGAAGTTCATTTGGAAGGTCTACATGAAAGTTTTGCTTCATAGCAATTTTCTCTGTAAAATGAAATCAAATGAGTTAAGATACAAAGAAGACAGCTTTTCTGGGGCAGAATGTAGTTGCAAAAATCAACTGAGTCCTACAAATGTTCACCATAACCATAGCCACAAACTTAGTAATTCTATAAAACTGATTGAAAACTAAAACAGAAAAAAAAATGGTTAATGCTTATGTTATGGCAATTTTTTAAGGGCAGAATAGTAAAAAAATATAAATGGATTTGGAGTCTCAGCTAGAACCCAAACAGTGCTAATATCTAGGATTTCTGGCCTGAGTCTGTTTTTATGAGGGACTAAGAGATCCATTGGGAGAAACTCATTTCAAAAAAAGAGAATTCTGCACATGGGAGTGGTTAAAAAAATGGTGTATTCGTGTATATTAGTCAAAACTGGTCTTTAAGTCTGGCTGCTGGGCTGGGCTGGGTACTTCAAATTTAAAGAATTGATAAAGCAAGTTTTACTAAAAATGTTGTAACTATAGACACTGGGGTGTGGCATAATACTGCTTTAGGGTCCATGTCACAAAGCACAGCACAAAATGGAGACAGTCTACGTTCTCCCTACCTCTGTATACTACACAGCTGAACTTTGGCTTATTGAAGTTTCCAAGACAATTGCATTATTTTCTCCATTGGCACATCCAGGAAGGGGAGGTGCCACACTTCACACAAGACAGGCCCCCCTGTGGATACCTTAGCAGTGGAGATCACCAGCACCAAATGATACTGATTAAGAAGAAAAGAAGAACATGGCAGATGCCTTGAGGTAGATGATAGGTGGCAGACGATATATATGGGTACCGTAGATAGAATTTGAGCCTAGGTGCCTCAGCCGGTGAAGTGCCTGACTTCGGCTCAGGTCATGATCTCAGAGTTCATGAGTTAGAACCCTGCTGACAGCTCAGAGCCTAGAGCCTGCTTTGGATTCTGTGTTCTCCCTCTCTCTCTGCCCCAACCCCACTTGTGCTCTCTTTCTCTCTCTCTCTCTCTCTCTCTCTCTCTCTCTCTCTCTCAAAAAGGAATAAACATTAAACAAAATTAAAAATAAATAATTTGAGTATTTTGTAGTGAGTTGCAGGACTTTCAATAGTAGGTAGATATAAGAACCAGAGAAATATGGTTTATTCCTGCTCATCTGACCCCGTTTGTCTACTTCTCTGAGCTAGATTGGACTACACATACTACATAAATGTAGGTTACTCAAACATTAGGTCCTAATTCATTTCAAGAACATGCTGAATGATTCTCTTAAGAAAAGTACCTATTTAGCTGAGATTTAGTAATATATTCAATAACTTCTTTCCATCTATGATATTTCTAGTCAAGCACTCAGATTTTACACTGTTGTCACCATAGCATAATTCGGAACATAAATTGGGGGAACAAACACACAAGAAATTAAAAACACAAGGGAATAGGGTTTGTACACCATGAAGACTCTGCCTTGTTCTCCTGAGAACCAGTGACACTGAGCAACAAAAAAAGGATTCCTGGTACTTTTGGAAATTACATAAAAAATAAATTGAACTTTAGTCCTGAGGGTATACCTGTAGGATGTCTGGTCAGAAAGTTCTGGGCTGGGTTCCCTTCCTCATTTAAAGATTTTTGCAAAAGGTTTTCTGCTTACAAGAGAAGACTCTGACAAAGAACGCATTTTAAAAGGTTTATGTGAAAATGCTTGAAATGGGTTATCTTGCACTGTTAGACCTATGCTGACCGCAAATGGAAAAGTATGTATCCTATTGTACTTATAATGGCCTTCAAAAATAATTAAAAACAGAGTAGGAAAAAGCACTGACAAAGTTATTCGGTGAAGACTTTCTGTGATAGTTTTTTTGGAATTGGAAAGCCTCATCTTGTTTTGCAACAATGGCTCTTCCTTTCTTCTCATCTACCTCATGCTCTGCTACCAGATTAATTTTCCTAAGGCATCGCCTTCATCATGTCATTCTCCTGCTTAAAGCCTCAAAAATAAATTTCGTAGGCAATGGGAAGGAGGAGTGGCAGAGAATAGCAAATTCATAGAGTATCAACTACAGCTAAAATGTATTGTGCCAAGCACTGTTCTAAACACTATGCATGCAGAGACCCACGTAAAACTCAAAGACTCATATGAAGGAGAGGCTTATTTTTTACACCAATTTAAAGATGAGACTAAGGAACTAAGCCAAGATTATACAGACAACATTTCAACCCTGGTAGTCTGATGCTAAACCTCTCAGTCTTAACCATAGCATTTAAATCTGAGAGCTCAAGTGGCCCTCAGGGGCAGACACACACACACACACACACACACACACACACACACACACACACAGTGTTCCCTGTTCTTGTTGTGCTTGATCCCTGAGAATTTAGGAAAAGCATTCAGTGCCTTCCACAATCCAAGAACTCTTTCCTATTTTATCATTCATTGTCTCCTCTTAATTCCTTCAATCTAGCCAGATGTTCTTGCTGTTTTGAATGCTGCTCTTCCTGAAGATGTCTGTCTTCCTGTCTTTCCAAATCTTAACTGTCACTCAAATCCCACAACAAATCCTGCCTCATTTGAACAAAAACACCTTCTCTGCCACTGTAATTGAGGGGGACCTCTTTGGGACCCCACAGTCATATGGGTTCTTTTCCCATATGGTTTTTCTCACCTCCACTCTCAGCTTTAACCTCATCAAAACTGGATCTAAAGACAGTACACATTTCAGAAACACTTTATTGATTGTGTAAGAGATACAACCACCAAATGTTCCATAGACAGCAGCCTTTATTTAGAGGATATCCCTGGCTTGATAGAATAAAGCAGAGAAACAAACACAAGTTTTGAAATGAGCTCTTCTAAAATTGTCTTGAACAATTATCACAGGGTTGGACAGATATACAGGACATGTGTTTTATTGATCAAGTCCTCTTTGTTTCCTCTAGTGATTTCTAACACATATATTTCCAATTTACTGGTGGTTTCTTTAAAAAAAAGTTTTTAAAATACATGTCAACTTATTTTTCTCTTAATAGCAACACTAAAACGACTTTTTTTTTTTTTGTCTGTGCTTGATGAGAGAATATCTTGGCCGCTTTTTCTTTTTCTTCTTGACATCATTTCTCAGATTTTATTGAGTTAAAATGAGGAATTTTATTTAAAAGTTTTTGTTACCTTATGAACCTTTCAAGGATCTTTCTTAACATTTGGACTAAGCTTTATGATCACAGGGACAAATGAGAGAATTTATAGTGCCTTTTGTTGACCTTACTATGCAGGATATTTGGAAGAGAGGGAAGGGCTGTAACTATTTTTTTTTTTTTCAGAAAGTGTAAGTGAATGGTGTACTTTCTAAGTCCAATATGTACTATTATGGAACATAAAACTAATGATGACTATACTCAAATTTCAAAAAAAGACTTCAACATGGAAAAAAACCTGATAATGACTAATTTCAATACCGTCACCATTCTATGAGGAGAAAATTTTATAGGAACCAAAGGCAGTTGGCCCCAGATACGGGCCACTCTGACATGAAGATTATTTTGAGCTGAAGACGAATGAGACCCTATGGGCTCAAGAGAAACTTTTGCCCTTCCTGTAACTACATAGAAGAACCTAAATTGGAGGGTCTTTCCCAGAATAAGGGTTATTACCAGAGATACAATTTATCTGAGTGACCCAACTGTGTGGTAGGGCAAACATCTATCACACATCTGCTCTACTTATTGCCAGTGAAGTACATTCTTCCCTCTGAAGCCCAGACTTCAGCCCTCTTCTCCTTAGTTCAGGATGACTTATAGTCATCATTTTGCCTGTCTTTTGAATCTCCACGTCTGTGTGGATTCCTCATATGTACACCATTAAATTGGATTTTCTCCTGTTAATCTGTCTTATGTCAATTTGATTTTTAATCCAGCTAGAAGGACCTTTGAGGGGACAAGAATCCTTGTTCTCCAATAGTTTCAAATAAGGAGGCCATAAACCTTCAGTCTTGATTCTGGAAGGGAGTACAAGAGTAACGGAGGCTGGCACTTCAGGCTCATTTTCCTAGAAATGGTATTGGTTAGGGAGGGGCAGGGAGAGTGGCTGGAAATGAAGGGGTGGGACAGGTCAGAGAGCTCTGTTCCTGTTCCCAAGCACTGGTTTCTTAAGACTCAGTGAAGAAATAGCTTTCACTATTTTATAAGCACATATAAAGTGCTTTGTTTCTATAATACCTTTTCTAGCATAAGTCTACAAAAAGCCTGCCATGCTCTGCTCAGGCCTGGAAGGTTCTGGGAAAAGAAATAATGAACCCTATTTCTCTTGAGTTTAGAAAAATTCACCAGAAACTCCAAATAGGCAACCAACTGCTGTGACTGTTTTAAATTAAGTTACCCACTTATGGTGGTGGTGGTGTTTTTTTTTTTTTTAAGTTTATTCATTTATTTTGAGAGAGAGAGAGAGAGAGAGAGAGAGAGAGAGAGAGAGGTAGAGAGCGAGGGAGAGAGAGAGAATCCCAAGCAGGCTCCGCACTGTCAGCACTGAGCCCAGAGCCCAACGCAGGGCTCAAACTCACAAACCGTGAGATCATGACCTGAGCCAAAACCAAAAGTCGGGCACTTAACTGACTGAGCCACCCAGGCACCACCAGTGTTCTTGGTTTGGGACTTTTGGTAGATGTATTGAAATTTGTAACCAGTACACTAATAGAATGTGTATAAACAAGTTATGGCAATAAAAATCCTCTTTTTCCTTTCCAAAGCATAATAAAATAAAAGGAAAAAGTCTTTAACCCATGAAATGTCAAAAGAGATCAAATTAAAATGTTAAAAGATTTACAGAAAGAAGCCAATCAGGTGGGAAGAAAGATGAATAATGAAATGGAGTAATGTCAGTAATTCCCATTCTGACCAGAAAGGCTGTGGAAGGTCACAGGTGGGGGTTCTGGGCAAACCCTGCCCTCTTACTGTACCTGTAGCCAAAGGGCCCTAGCATAAATGCGGGGCCCTGAAAATGGGTTTCTTAATTTATCTGTAGCAGGTTTGAGGACAAACTGGTTTACTCCATTCCTGGTCAAAAATGGAACCATATTTTAAAAAGAATAGTAGTATAGTTTTGATGCTTTCTAAAATGTTCTTTTAAGCAAAACTTGTTTTAAAACTAGGGAACTTACCTGTTAAAAGAACTTATTTCCGTGTAACTCCTGCCCACTTTTTCCCCCAGACTAAAGAATGATGATGAGTTCTGGTTCATTAACTAATAGCTTGAAGCATCTCAAGAGGCAAACAAAGAGAAATTGTTACATTAAGTCACACTGAATGCTCTGGAGTATTTAAGAAGATGTAGGACTCTTAGATAAGCAATTAGTGGGAACCATCCCTCTGATGTAGAAGATAAATGTTAATGCTTTTCTAACTACAGACTAAGATATACTAGTCATCCTTACATTCCTGAATTATAATGAAATGTGGGTCCTAATTAATCTTTGTTATACATTAAAAGCAAAAACAAATGTTCCAGGGACAACAACTAGGCTAGCTTTATCTATCATAGAAAACCATTTAACCTTGTCAGCATATTTTACTACAGGGGCGACTGATCAGGTTTAATTACCAAGGTGGTTAGTGCAAGGCCAATTACACTGAGTGCCTGGTTCAAGTCAAATTTTTTGTGATCAATGGAATCAAACAAGCTTTGCTAATATCGGCGTATCCTTGTTTAGTAAGCTACTTTTGGCAAAATGATGTAAGGTTGTGGTTTCTGCTCAATCTTTGGCATTTAATGATGTATCTCCATAGTCACTCTAACTGGGAGTTCAAATATCGTGACATATATGGCCCTAATGGTATACATACACCTAAAGCTCAACCAAAACTTCCGTCTGAAATAGCACCCCATCGTACACTCTCCCTTTACCCAGCTTTCTTTTTCTTTTGTACTTATTTTCAGAAATTAATTTACTTTATAACAGTATTTTATAATAAAATATAGTAAAATATAGTGTTTCTTTTTTGTCTGCTCCCTCATGGGAATGTAAGCTCCATGAGGGCAGGGCCTTGGTTTGATGGATCCTATCTGCAGTCCCCGTAACTATGTGTGGCATGTAGTAGGCTTTCAATGAGCACACATTAAATGAACAGACTCAGTGACTGGTTTGCCAAAAATGGGTGGCCAACAGAAGTTTTCAACAGGGTCTATCCATTGTTGTTATACAGGGTAAGAATGAGTTCCACTCATTTATAAATAAGAACCACTCATTTATCACAGTTTTTAGATATCAAAAATGGATTGGAAATTTGGTGTTTTAATATGGTTCTGGTCCTTGCCAACCTCCTCTTCCTTTTTTTTTTTTTTTTTAAGATTTTTAAAAATGTTTTATTTATTTTTTGAGAAAGAGACCACAAGCAGGGGAGGAGCAGAGAAAGAGCAGAGAAAGAGCGGGGGACAAAGGATGCAAAGCAGGCTCTGTGCTGACAGCAGAGAGCCGGTACGCGGCTCAAACTCACAAAACCATGAGATCATGGTCCGAGCTGAAGTCAGACGCTCAACTGACTGAGCCACCCAGGCACCTTTAACAGACTATGCTAATTCTATCACTGATATCCAAGAGGTCCGATGGAACAATGCTTATATGCCTGTGCTCAAAATGTAACTCTACTGTGTGATTGAAATATTTACCTAGCCTCTGGCTCCTCAATATCCTCATATAAAAAAAGGAAAAGTAAGAATTCCCTCATAGGATTATTTTGAGGATTAAAAGAGAGATGATACATGAAAGCATACAGAGCAAGGCCTGAGATTTGGCTAACAAGAAATAGTAACTGTGTTATTATTATTTTGACTGTCATTTGGGTTTTTGCTATTTCTGGGGTTTCTAATTTGTTTTACTTTTCCTATTTCTTTTGTTAAAAAATTTTTTTCTTAATGTTTATTTTTTAGAAAGAGAGAGAGAGAGAGAGAGAGTTTGAGTGGGGCAGGGGCAGAGGGAGGGAGATACAGAATCTGAAGCAGGTTCCAGGCTATGAGCTGTCAGCACTGAGCCCGACATCGGGCTGAAACTCACAAATTGTGAAGTCATGACCTGAACCAAAGTTGCATGCTTAATCCACTGGGTCACCCAGGCACCCCTACTTTTCGTTAACTTCAATCATTTTCAAACACTACATGATGTTTTTCTTGCCCTGTTTCTTGTCTTATTCCCAATTATTTTAAAACCCTGCTTCATTATGTATTTATTCTGTTTGGTCTTCTTGGCACCCAGAGACTTCTTGCCTCAGAGTTCTCTGACCATCTAGGGAAATTGCACAAATGGCTCTTGTCTTGCTTTTACCCTGTTATCTGTACAATGGGAACATACTAGCACCTGTGTCACAGAGCCATGGAGAGAACTGCATGAGGTAATTTATGTTAAAGACCATCAATAGTGTCATGCATAGAGTTACTTAGTTGATGATAGTGAACATTTTTTTTTTTTTTTACCCACAATGTCCCTTCCTCCCTTTTTGCTGGCTACCCCCTGGTAGATTTTTTTTTTTTTTGAAACTCTTAATAGTATATTAAAATTCTGTGGTTCCATTTACGACTGCTCTTGAATAGATTCTGGAATAATACTCGTATGACACATGAGGCTAGTGTGGAATGACTTCCCAGGACCAATGTGGAGATTGTACAGCCTGCTTCAATTCTCTCTAGCCCTCCTTATGTGGTTTAACTAAATCTCTTCATTGCTGGATATTTCTCTTTCTCAGAGAAAGAGAAGCAATTTGAAAAAAAAATTATTTAGACAAAGACATATGATAAGTAGAATGGCTCCCTTCCCCTCTTTTCCCCACTTCCTGTGGCACCCAAAGAAGACTCTTATAGGTTAACACATTACCTTCAGACCTACCCAGTGCTTAGACATTAACAGCTCAGCTCAACTGTGCTGGCCCTTCCCTCCCAGCCCTAGAACCAGTGGAGACGCGTTGAGCTTGAGAACCTCACTGTGGCAAGATTTTTATTTTTTATTAAAAAAAATATTTTTTTTACATTTATTTATTTTTGAGAGACAGAGTGAGGCAGAGCACAAGTGGGGGAGGGGCAGAGAGAGAAGGAGACACAGAATCTGAAGCAAGCTCCAGGCTCAGAGCAAGCATTCAGCACACAGCCCAATGCAGGACTCAAACCCACAAACCATGAGATCGCGACCTGAGCTGAAGTCAGTCACTTAACTGACTGAGCCACCCAGGCGCCCCTGTGGCAAGATCTTAAGTTGCATGACAGATGCAACTTCACACAGTAACCACAGTATAAACAGAAATCCTGTGTGTGTGTGTGTGTGTGTGTGTGTGTGTGTGTGTGTGCACATGAGAGAGAGAGAGAGAGAGAGGAGAGAGAGAAGACAGAGATGGACAGACAGACCTCTTACTCCTGCCCCTTCCTCAGAGCTTCTCAAAGCCACTCTACTTCCATCCTCCACTGGTGCCATTAAGAAGAAGGTGGGCTTAGCTCTCTCTGGCTTGGTTCCTCATAAGACCCAGAGAGAGGTGAAGAGGTCTAACTACGCTTGATTTTTTTTTTTTTTTAGTGTTTATTTATTTTTGAGAGACAGAAAGACAAAGCACAAGCCGGGGAGAAGCAGAGAGAGAGGGAGACACAGAATCTGAAGCAGGCTCCAGGCTCTGAGCTGTCAGCACACAGCCCAACGCGGGGCTCAAACTCGTGAGCCATGAGATCATGACCTGAGCCGAAGTCGGACACTTAACCGACTGAGCTACCCAGGAGCCCCTAACTACACTTGACTTTAACTTGATTTTACTTACACAAGGTTAGGAAATTGGAATCCTCTTCTAGCTGGGTTTGGTTGAGTGGTAGAGTTGTCTTGAATCCTGAGTACCTTCACCATCTAAACCGTAAACACAGTAACAGCTGCTTTCTTCTCCAGAGGAAGAAAGATTATCTCAGAAGAAATTTCTATTTTATGCACAGACTGAACTCTGCTTCACTGAGTTTATTCCGGTCTCCAACAATATAAACTGAACTCTTAAGAAATAGTCACACATAAAAGCATTCATCATGAATGTATTCATTTGTGAAACCAATAGTACACTAAGGCCAGGCCCCATGCCACGAAAGACCTAGATTTTGTAATGACTGTGTCAGTGACAACACACAACTATACAAAGTCACCAGATCTTGTTTCTTAGGCTATGTCCTCTAAGGCCGTGGTTCTCAACTGGGGTCAATTTTGGACACCAGGGCAATGTCTGCTGATGTTTTTAGTTGTCACAACTGGGGTTGGAGGGCTACCAGAATCTGGTGGGTGGAGGCCAGGGATGTTGCTAAACATCCTTCATTGCACAGAAGGGTACCAGAATTATGTCACCACAAAATACGCCACTTTGGCATAAGGATTATTTTGAGCTAAAGACAACTGAAAGCCAGCAGAGGCAGAAAAAGCTCTTTACCTCCAAGTAACTACCTAAAAATAAAGTATAAATTTCCTCTTTTGTAAATGAAATTTACATTTATAAGGGAAATTTCCATTTGTAAAGACGTCTCTGTACCAGGAAGAGCACTACTATGGGAGACAACTCTTATCATCTGAGAAACTCTTATCTGCATAACAAGACAACCCTATTACCATACATTTTCTTCCCTCACCTTCCTATAATTTGCCTCCCCTGCCAAAAAGCCCAAAACCTCTTTTTTCTTTGTTTAGCCCAATATGGTGTATAAACCTCAATCATCTGACCACCTCCTTGAGTCTCCTTCCTTTGTGAAACTCTTGTGTGGATGTATGCAATTAAATTGTTTTTCTTATTCACCTATCTTTTATCAGTTTGATTTGCAAACTGCAGCCCCTGAATTTAGAGGGAAAAAGAGTTCCTCCCCACAGCAGAGGACAATCTCTCACAACAAACTGTCATCTGGCCCCAAACCTACATGGTGCTGAGGTGGAGAAACCCTGCTCTATACTGACAGCTAGAAATCGAAAGCATGGAAAACCAGCTTGGTATTTGGGAGCTTAGTAGCTTAAGAGAAACCCAAGTAATTCTCATCTGTGGCTGTGTGTCTTGGACAGATCACTGAGATCTTTGCTGTTTCAAACTGCGCTTAATAAAGAGACGCTGCAGGGCCAAACAGATGGGTTTTGGTCCTGTGTCAGTCTGCCCGTTACACATTAGGAGTGCCGCAGCATGGCTGTGCTGGCAGGACAAGGGTCTGGGTGAAACAGAAAGTTCGCTAAAGCACAAGGCCAGTGACACCCACGTTTTGGGTGTTAGGAAATCCGGGACGTAAAACCCAGCGTTTTGGGGGCACAGAGGTATAAGGCAGCCTGTAGGCTAGGATGAACACCACAAGGTTGGGCGAGCAGCAGGTACGGGTGCAGATCCAGACTGTCCTCGTGACAGACAGGGGATCTGCCTGGCTCTCGGAGCAGCTCTGCCCGGAGCTGGGGGACTGTGGGCGAGGATCCAACCGTCTCTGTGAAATCAGCAGCTCGCCGTGATGCTCTGTAGCAATCTCCCTAGCTCCATCATGCTCGCTCCACGGCTTCCTCTCCACCGGCTCTGGCACACAAGGATTAAGACCAGTCTATACTGGGACGCCAGTGAGGTGTATCTGTTGATCAGCAACAGTATTTGGTAAAGGAAATAAAGAAAAGGAACCCATGCAGGCCTGCATAAACAGGAAAACCTTTAATGTGATAACCATTCAACAAACATTTATTCACTGAGCATCTCTTCTGAATAAGGCATACAAATTCCCATTATTTTTCTTTCTAAACATTTGTTTGAAACAAACCAAATGGGAAGCTTATGTAAGTTTATTTGCTTTGATGTACGGCAGTTAACTTTCAGATCCACCAGTGAAGCCCCTCACTGAGTTCCACAAAGGACAGATGGGACTCCACTAGCTAATCTCCTTCCAGGTGGTGCTGACGCGGCACATATTGGAATATTCCTCTCTGTGGGAAATAGAGACATAACTTCTACACTTTCCTCAACCTGCTATGACAACGTTCTTCACAGTCTTGGTTCTTCAAAGATTTGAAGTGAACTCCTCTCATGGAGAGTATATGCGAACCAGTAAACTCACAACTTCGACGCGATGCTCTTATTCAGTAGCTCTGGTTCTTGTCTCTGTAATGGCTGCCTACTGTGCAGAATGCTGGCCTCTGGGGTGCTCTGTGCGGGAGAGCTGTCTTCCAGGGACAGGAATGCCTCGGCTCCAACAGTTACATCTTCAAAAAGGCCACCTGGAGAAGGAAAAAACCCACGATGCTTCACTTATATAACATGATGAAATGGTTCAGTGCACGTCAAATCAGAATCAGGGAACTCTGGTCAATAGAGACGCATGCTGATCTACAAAAGAAAAATAACTCCTGGGTCCGGGGAGACACTGCCATTTTACAGCGGGAGCCAATTACTCCTTTTTAAATGAACCATGTAGTAATTAACATGCTTCGCATGCACTTTAAAGAAAAAAATAAATAAGTTTTAATTGACACTGAAGCTGTACGGCCGTGAAGTAATCCAGTCCTCCTTCCCATTGTTTCAGACTGCCTTATTTTGGACTTTCCGTGAGCAGAAGTTTGAGTCCAGAAGATTCCCGCCAAGTCCAGCTCCTCACTGCCAGCCTCTCCCCAGGTCGTGTGAATGCTTTTAATCACATTCAGTTATATTTATTGTGCTTGTCGGTAGCAACTGATCTTAAAACTTTGTGTTTAAAAAAATTCAGACAGGTCTACGTACAAAATCGTTTCAGATTATTTAATGAGGCCCAGATCAAATGCATCTATTTCCCCCAGGAGTTTTAAACAACAGAGAAACAAACACTAAAGTTGATCATAAAAGTTGAGTTCAGAAGTGATAAATAAATTGGGAACTGTCCCAGTATCAGGAGGAGCGCAGACTGCAGATTAGAGACAAAGATGGGGAAGTGTGGGAGGACTGGCAAAGTCATGCTTGGCCTTTTTTGGGGGAAAGAGTGAGCAACAGAACTAAAAAACATTCTACTCTCGGACAGTTGGTTCTTAAGTCCCCAAATGCAGTCAAAGGAGGCATGTATTTAATGATCCCTGTTAAGGGGAAAGGAAAAAGGAAGAGTCATGCAGGGCAGAAAGCATCGGCTTTCTGTTGAGTAATTCAGAAGGCTGTTACTCTTCATACAGAGCTGGTGAGAAAGGCCCCTGCTGCGTTTCCATATCAACTTCCTGCTGAGTTTTCTATATCAAGTTTTGCAATGAGAACACCAAAGTTGAAGGAGCAGGCAAAGAAGAAAGGTTAAGATTCCTAAACAAAATGTAAACACAGACAATTGATACAAATCTCAAGGGCTTACTGTGAGGATTAGATGAGATAATGGTTATGAAAATACATGTGTTCCTCTCCCTTGCCTTTCAGCTGATAACAGATATCAATCAGGAGTCCATGAATACACCAGAGGAGATGGGGCTGTTCAAGAGAGAACAGTGGGGCCCCTTAGGGGATGACCATGGAATTACAGGGGAAAGGTTATCAGTCTGGCTTCTGGATCACTGTAGATAGCATCTCTGTCAGGTGATACTCTGCTTCTGTTAGAACAGTTTATGGGGAAGACCTTCCAAAGAAGACAATGCCACTGTTAATATTGAGAAATAGGAAAACCAGTTGTCTCCTTTTTAATTCGGAAAATTGCTATGTCGTGGAGTATTCCAACCAGAAACCACTCAGAATAATACCACTGATAAACATCACCATAAAAGTGGTTAATAACTTTAGCCCTGGAATCACACAGACAGACCAGCGGTTCTCAACTTGGGGTGATTTTACCCACCAGGGGACATTTGGCAGTGTCTGCAGACGTTTCGGTTATCATAAATTGGGGGACGCTATTGGCATCTAGGGAGTAGAGGCCAGGGGTATTGTTAAACGTGTTATAATGCACAGGACAGCCCTCCACAAGAAAGAATTATCAGCCCTAAAATGTCAATAGTGCTGATGCTGAAAAATACCAACATTATAGACATAAGCGCTTAAAGCTAGATCTCTATTCACCAGCTGTGTGACCTTCAACAATCTTGTTAGCAGCCTCCTTCAGCCTTTCCTCATCTGCAAAACGGGAATTATAACTGGACCTATCTGAAACTTGTACAACACTTCATAGTTTATGAAGCCTATTTGGACTGCTTTCATCCTGAGTATAACCTGTGATTTACATAAAGCAAATGAAGAAACAGAAGCTCAGAAAAATTAAGTGACTTGCTCAGGATACAAAGCTATTAAGTGGCAATAATGGGCTCAGGAAGAAATTTTGATTCCTAACCCGTGCTTTTCCCACTAGAAGTTTTCAAAAGAATGAGGTAAACTGCAGAGGTTTGGGGACTTTTAATCTTTATGATTGCCTCAAATATCAAAGATTTATTTTCTTTTGCATGCCTGTGAATATGAACTCAGGATGGAACTATTACACAAGAGACTGAGCTGATTAAATAATGCAAAATGGAGCCCCCTCCCCCCGCACCAAGAAGGGAAAACTTTAGAATTTGACCCAATATGTCTTTTTTTTTCATGTCTAGTTTTCATAATTCTGCCTGCCAAGTACATAATGTATTTTGCAGTTCTTAATAACAAAAAACTGCAATCATCCTTGGGAACAGGTACTGTACAATGCATTTTAGCTTCTTTTTATTTAAAACATTGCGAGTTAATATATTTCAGCATTTCTAACGCTGATTTTGTGTTCTCTAGCTTTTATCGATGACAGCAAAAACTGTTCGCCCTAACTGCCATTTATTCTGAGGATAATTTTGTTTCATTACACTAAGAAAACTCTCTGTATTTCATCTTTTTAGTTTGACTCTCAAAAGTAAAAGTTTTAAGGCTTTTCAGAGTACGTGAGCACAGCCACAGCTTGAGGCTCCATTGATACATTTCTGGAACATATAGTTACAAAAGTATATATTATTATTTAAAAACAACAGAAATGGGACTCTTTCCTATTGGCTGTAAGGTTTGAGTCTCCCTATTCTGTGCACTTGAATTTGGACAGTTGGGAATAGGAAGAGGGCGAGGAGGTAAAGATGTCTAAAAATAATGTCTCTGCTTTGAGTCATCACCTAAAAACAATCTTCTTAAACCACAACAAACAGGGCTAGGCTGATGTGATAGCTGACCAAATTTCAGTTTAAAATGCTTTAATACATTTACAGAATATGTTAAACACTTTTTAATGTTCTTTTATCTTAGTTAACAAATTTATATTATTAAATTCAATTCCTCAGCATAGATTTGAAATTTCAATCAATAAAAAAATATGCTGTCAAGGCAGGCTGCACAAGATTAACATTAAAAGAAAAGGCTATCTAAGTGCTTTGGGGTGTGCTAAACAAGACAGATAAAACAGTAAAATACTGGAAAATGTGAATTTCATAGCAACTGCAAGCTTTAGAAGAAACTCTTTAGAATAAGCATAGCCACACACAAATGTTCTTTAAAGAGTATTGCAGATATTAAATATATAAAACCATGCCTTAAATATGTATTTTTGTCTAGGTATGGCTCACGTTCAAAGTTATGTTCTGAAATAGAATGTTTTATGACACGGAAGAGAGTTTATACTTCATATTATAAAACAGTTTCGAAAATCAAATTTCATTTACAAAACAAAAAATATAAATGTAAATATAAAAATAATTTCAGAAAAATATCAGAAGAGTTTATACTTTATACTATACAACAGTTTCAAAAGTCAAATTTCTTTTACAAAACAAAAAATATAAATATAAATATAAAAATAATTTCAGAAAATGACTCAAGCATTTATCAAATACATTTAACATCTTAAATAATATTAAGTGGGGCGCCTGGGTGGCCCGGTCAGTTAAGTGGCTGACTTCAGCTCAGATCATGATCTCACAGCTTGTGGGTTCGAGCCTGCATCAGGCTTTGCGCTGACAGCTCAAAGCCTGGAGCCTGTCTTCAGATTCTGTGTCTCCCTCTCTCTCTGTCCCTTCCCTGCTTATGCTGTCTTTCTCTCTCTCAAAAATAAATAAAACATAAAAAAAAGTTTAAAGGAAAAAATAAAAAATTAATAAACATTAAAAAATAACAGTAACTAATTTTTACTAACTCACTAATTCAGCACTGATCAGGCCCATGTTGATAATACCTGGACTCATCTTTTTGAGTTGGATAAATAGCATAAGATTTCTCTCTCTGGGGTGGCAGCCTGGCTTCATTCATTCAATTCATTTAATCATTAGGTACTGTCTACACGCCAGTGACTGGCCCAGTCAGACCACACTGAGAAGGCATTCTCCCCCGGTGCTAAGAGGCTGGTGGGGGAGACAGCTACGGAATGAGATGATTCTAATAATGTGGGATAAGTTTTGAGATGGATGCCTAACACCCGCTGGGAGAAAAATACCATTCTTGGGTTATGAAAGGAAGTAAGATTTCTGAGGCAGACCCTGAGAGAGGTCTTTATTACCCTAATTATGAATACTGTGTTGACAGGGGGAGGCAAAACCTGGCATGGCACAGAGTGGCAAACACTTCTTCCTGCTTAAGGATGGTGGCTTGCTAAATGAATGACTAGCAAACTGGAAGGATGCAACAAAAGACCAAAGAAACAATACAATAACGAAGAAGATCCTCTCCCTCCAAAATGACAACAATTATGTGTATACTCAACTGCAGACCGAGACTCCAGACTAAGGGAACATCCATGCAGCCTTCCAACTCCTGACTTTCTGCACAAAATCTGTAAGAGCTTGTAGAAAATAGGAAAGAAAGAGTAAGATGGATGTCTGTAACTTAATTTAAACCTTGGCCTTGTATTTTCTTTAAGCCATGGATGCACTATGATAATTTAAATATAAATAAAAAGCCTGCTGATTTTCATCTATGCGGGAACCAGTTAAGCTAAGATTGGCTGTTTCCCAGTGGATTTCTAGGTGGAAAGCCAGCAGTATGTCTCGTATCAGAAGAGACAGATGTGTGGGGGAGAAACTAGGACTGATGTCCCTTCATCTGTACATAGAGCTGAAAACATGGACAAATTCAACGGTTACTAGATCTTGATCCTATTCACCAAAGCAAGTAAGTTCTAGACATAAAATTCTCCTCACTTCTTTTGGAACAAGGGGATGGTGGAGAATATTGTTGGCATTGGATGGTGCTACTGTAACACTATAGTGAACAAGTGGTTCTGATGCGATCACTGAAGGCTCCAGTAATATAAAGCAAATGAATAACTGTGCTAATGACAGCAAACCCATGGGGTGAACATTTCTATGGCAGTAGTCTTTAGATGTTACATAAAAAATACTGCCTCCAGCACAAGACACATTTGTTAAAATCAATAATTCTGGGTGGGTGTTCAGATGCACAATATAAAAAAACAGTGCTACCACAATAAATACACCATCACTCATATATCAAAAGGTCTTTTTAACTTCTCAATCCTATGGAATATCTACAGGAGATAACTTGGCAGAAGAGAACCAGCGATACAACCACAGCTGTGGATGTGGTGTTGTGACAATCCCACTGCATTGTCCTGTTGGCGACAGGCCTCTTACCAAACAAGTTTATTCAGAAACAGTTGTCAGAACTCAGAAACAAAGGAGTATTTTTCTCCAGTATCAATGAATTCAAATATTTAGTAACAAAACTACTTTAATAAGTAATCTTTCAAGGCAGCTATGTTCATTCTTTTCTATCTCTCTTAACATTGACATGAATGAGTGTTGAAGAAGATGACATACCTGGGATATCAGTACAATTAGAAATCCCAGGCAGGGACATGAACACACATGGGAAACAAAATACCCTTCTATAGCAGATGACTGGTTTCTGCCATCTAAACAGACTTATTTCAGTGATGTTTTTAAATTCCTATTTTACTTGTAAATATTAATTGTTCTAAGAGAGATACGACTAAGGCAGAAAGCTGCCTGATAAAACACTTTCTGACCCATTATCAAGGATGGAGGAGAGGTTAGCTTGTGAGGTTAGCAGTGTGGATCCCACTGGCTAACAGTTGGAAAAGTGCCTACATTAAGTAGGCAGTGATGTGATGCTGTAATGAGTGGTCCTGGGGCCAGACCTATTCAGATGCAGGTGCGTGAGTGCAGACTTCTATCAAGTAGGAAGAAGGCACAAGGGTGACTTACCACACTTTTTTCAGGGAAAAGGCTAAGGAGGTTCATCGCTGCCTTTGCAAATGGTCCTAGACAATAGTATATCATACCTGAACAGCTTACTGTTGTTGGTTAGTATTCAATAAGTTCTTTACTGTAATTCTTAAAACTTAGAGCAATCGAGAGTTGTATTGCTCAGTTTTTTTTAATAACTGATTAATGATTATATGAATTACAGACAAAATTAGGAAAATAAAATTTTTGTAACTCCACTATCAGCTATAACTACTAACACTTTAGATATAGCTCTCTAGACTTCTATTATCTATGTGTAACTGGACATTTTTATATATGCTGCTTTGTAATATATAGGTCCTTTTTAGCCTAATAATCTATTGTGGTGATCTTCCCATAACAATGATTATTTTTCTATGATATTTTTTTAATGGCTGCATTAAATTCCACTATATATCTGGATCACTTTAAGAAAAAAAAGATAAATACAAAACATTTTACAAGAAAGCAAATTTGAGGGCTTTCTTTGGGGGTTAAGGGATGGTATTGACTATTGGGCCCAGAGGGTATTTTAGCATAATCTAGTCCAGTGATTCCCTACGTGTTGTCTCTGGACAAGCTTGATCTGCATCACCAGGAAATTGTTAGGCTAATTCTTGTGCCCTATTCTACATCTGCTGAATCAGAAACTCTAGGGATGGAGCCCAGCAATTGGTGTCTTAATAGTCCTCCAGGTGACTCTACTGTATATTAGAGTCTGAGAGCCACTGGTCTAATCCATTCATTTTACGCAGCCAAACAAACTTAGAAAGGGACTTATTTATAGTGGCACAGCTAATAAGAAGAGGGACTCAAACACAAGTCTAAATCCTAATCCAGCATCTTCATTTCCAGACCAGTGCAAAAAGAAGACACTGGTCTAGGGGGTCCAAAAATCCTTATAAAACACATTTTTTCGGGGCGCCTGGGTGGCTCAGTCAGTTACGCATCCAACTTTTTGGCTCAGGTCATGGTCTAGAGTTTGTGGGTGTGAGCTCCGTGTCGGGGTCTGTGCTGACAGATCAGAGCCTGGAGCTTGCTTCAGGTTCTGTGTCTCCCTCTCTCTCGACCCCTCCCCCGCTCGTGCTCTGTCTCTCTCTCTCTCTCTCTCTCTCAAAAAAAAAAAAAAAACGCTAAAGAAAAAAAAATACAAATAAACATAAAAAGAATAAACATTAAAAAATTTTTTTAAATATTTTTTCTTCTAGAAGACAGTAAGACTGTCAAACAAGGAAGAAAGAAACAATGTCCAGTCCTATTTCCTGATATTGATAAAGGATATTGGGCCCAACATCTACAAAAGGAGAGCTGAGTGCTTTTTGTTAATTATCTAGAGATTGAAGGGGCCAAATATCTCAAACTGATCTACTGTGTAAAATTAGGCTGTTAACAGTTAAGTAAATGATTTTGGGGTGAGGAGGGGCTGGAAAAGATAGCTTCTGATATGCCTCAATGTGGTTTTCTTTTCTAAATCTAGTTACCCCACATGGGTTTCTACCAAAATTATTTGGTTAGTTCAGGTAAACAAAATTGTCCCAAATTTTCATTAAAAATAAAGGCTATCATGACAGCACCAAAAAGCTGGCAAAGAAACAAAATCTTCCATATACTGCTTGGGAGGTGGTGGATATAAAATGGTATGGGCATTCTAGAAAATGGGTTAGCAATTTCTTTGAAAAGCAAACATGTATTTACTATATGATCCAGCAACTGCTGTCTTAGACATTTAACCCAGAGAAATGAAAACTTTATGTTCACACAAAAAGCTGGACACAAATATTTATGGGAGCATTATTTTAATAGCCCCAAACTGGAATCAGACCAGGTGTATAGTTAAACCCACTGTGGTATACCAATATTGTAGAATACTACTCAGCAATAACAAGTAGCAAATTACACATACATGCAACTTGGAAGAATCTCCAGAGAATTATGCTGAGTTAAAAAAAGCCGACCTCAAAATGTATGAGAGTGAAATCATACGGTATTTGTCTTTCTCTGACTTATTTCATGTAGCATTATGCTCTCCAGTTCCATCCATGTCATTACAAATGGCAAAATTTCATTCTTTTCTATGGCTGAATAATATTCCATTGTATATATACCACTTCTTCTTTATCCATTCATCAGTTGATGGACATTGGACTCTGTCCACAGTTTGGCTACTGTAAATAAGGCTGCTATAAAGACATGGGTGTATCCCTTTGAATTAGTGTTCTTGTAATCTTTGGGTAAATACCCAGTAGTGTGATTGCTGGATCATAAGACTGATTATAAAAAGTTCATAACTTTTTGAGGACTCTCTATACTGTTTTCCACAGTGGCTGCACTAGTTTGCATTACCATGAACAGTACAAGAGGGTTCCCCTTTCTCCACACCCTTGCTAACACCTGTTGTTTCTTGTGTCGTTCATTTTAGCCAATCTGACAGGTGTGAGGTGATATCTCCTTGTAGTTTTGATTTGCATTTCTCTGATGAGAAGCGAGGCTGATTGGATGAATGTCTTTTTTTTAATTAAAAAAATGTTTTAATATTTATTTAATTCTGAGAGAGAGAAAGACAGAGTGTGAGAAGGGGAGGGGCAGAGAGAGAGGAAGACACAGAATCTGAAGCAGGTTCCAGGCTCTGAGCTGTCAGCACAGAGCCCGACACACAGCTCAAACCCATGAACTGTGAGATCATGACCTGAGCTGAAGTCTGACGCTTAACCAACTGAGCCATCCAGATGCCACTGGATGGATGTCTTCTTTGGAGAGATGTCTGTTCATGTCTCCTGCCCATTTCTTAACTGAATTATTTGTTTTGGGTGTTGAGTTTTATAAGTCCTTTATACATTTTGGAAACTAACCCTTTATCAGATATGTCATTTGTTAATATCTTGTATTCCACAGGCTGCCTTTTAGTTTTGTTGTTTGTTTCCTTCACTGTGCAGAAGCTTTTTATTTTGATGTAGTCCCAGTAGTTTATTCCTGCTTTTGTTTCCCTTGCCTCAGGAGACATATGTAGAAAGAAGTTGCTATAGCTGATGTCAAAGAAGTTATTGCCTGTGTTCTCTTCTACGATTTTTATGGCTTCAGGTATCACATGTAGACCTTTAATCCATTTTGAATTTATTTTTGTGTTTGGTGTAAAAGAGTGGTCCAGTTTCATTCTTTTGCATGTTGTTGTCCAGTTTTAACAACATCATTTGTTGAAGAGACTTTTTCCCATTAGATATTCTTTCCTGCTTTGTCAAACATTACTTGAACATATAATTGTGGGTTTATTTCTGGATTTTCTATTCTGATCCATTGTATATAACATTTGGAAATGAGAAATTTTTACAAAGAGAGGACAGAGTATTGGTTGCCAGGGGTTAGGGGTAGTGGGAGGGGAGAGATGGTGTGATTATAACAGGGCAACAGGATGGATCCTGGTTTAACTGCCAACGCAACTGCTCAGTGTCTTGACAATGGTGTTGGAAACAAACATACAGCGATAAAATTGTGTGGTACTTCATACATATGCACACACATACACAGAGGAATAAAATAAAACCAGGGAAATCTGAGTAAGATGGGAGGGACCATACCATGTCAATACCCTGGTTGTGACAATATACTACAGTTCTGAACAATGTTTCCTTTGGGGAACCTGGGTAAAGGACACAAGTAATCTTTTACATTATTTCTGATAACAACAAGTGAATGTACAACTATTTAAATAAAAATTTCAACAAAAAATAATGCTACAATTATTTTTTCTATTTTTTTAATGTTTATTTATTTTTGAGAGAGAGAGAGAGAGAGGAAGCACGAGTCAGAGAGGGGCAGAGAGTGAGAGGGAAACACAGAATCCAAAGTAGGCTCCAGGCTCCAAGCTGTCTGCACAAGCCTGATGCGGGGCTTGAACTCACAAACCTCAAGATCGTTACCTGAGCTGAAGTCAGACGCTTAACCCACTGAGCCATCCAGGTGCCCCAATAATGCTACAATTCTTGGCAAATGATCTTGTCTAGCTTACTTCAATCCAGTTACCTCTACATGTAGCTTGAGATACATTATTTAAAATCTTGCCCACATTGATGTTCTGGTCAATATATCACTGATATTTCATTTACTCAGTGGAATGACCTGAGTAAGCTAGTAAGATAATTTTGGAATGAGTCCTGAAGCAGATGGCTACAGTGAGACAGAACACCATTATATTTAATGTGGTTGGGCTGACAGCCTGGCATTAAATGCTTAGGTTACACACAATAGCACCTTAAATCTTAGGTTGTATATGAACCACTTATTCTAAATAGTCCACTAAGCACATTCTTTTTTTGCTTTTTTATTGCCCTGGAGTAAATAATGAAGAAAGTATTCTGGCATTTTTAAAAATTCAAAATGTCATAGCAAAATTTCCAGGTACATAATAGGCACTCAATAAATATTTTTTTTCACACTGAATACATTAGACTTAAATTCTAATTTTACTTTTTTAAAACAATTTTTTAATGTTTATTTATTTTTGAGAGAGGGAGAGAGAGACAGACAGAGCATGGGTGGGGGAGGGGCAGAGAGAGAGAGAGACAGAATCCAAAGCAGGCTCCAGGCTCTGAGCTGTCAGCACAGAGCCCGATGTGGGGCTCGAACCCACAAATCGCGAGATCATGACCTGAGCCCAAGTCAGACACTTAAGTGACTGAGCCAGGCAGGTGCCCCTCTAATTTTACTCTTAAAAGTAATATTACCTTAGAAAACATATGGAGAAAAAGGGAAAAAAATGTACTATAAAATCTAACATAATTATCACTTGGGCCTATTTCTATATAGTTTTAAGATACATTTTTATATCGATTATCATATGTGCATAATTTTTTATATCATCAACAGTTTTATATGTTGCTCAGTAAGTCTTTATTCATATTTTAATAGCTGTAAAATAGTCCATCTTAATTTAATCCATTACAAACTTAAGTTGTTCCCAGGTTTATTAAGATCATAAGCATCAATCATTTTCATGTTTACAGATTTTTTTTCCATATTTTACAATATTCCCTTAGGGTTCAGTCTCGGGAATGGGATTACTAGATTGAAAGGTATAAATATTATTATAATTTGATGCATATTTTTTCCAGTGAGCTGTACCAACTGGCAATGCCATTAGCATTAGGTCTTTGTTTTTTAATCAGCACAAACTTAATTAAAAAAAAATAACAATGCTTTTTGAATTTATTTACTTGCTATGAGTTTAAACATTCTCCCAAATGTTTGTTTAATAATTTGTTTTTCTTGTAAATTGGTTAATTGTGAAATAAAAAACGATATAACTGAGCTGCAATCTTGAAAGGATGCTGCGGCAGCAAGGATGGATGAGACAGAACAGAGAATCAGCGATATAGAGAACAAACTTACAGAGAATAACAAAGCAGAAAAAAAGAGGGAGATTAAGGCAAAAGAGCACGATTTAAGAATTAGAGATATCAGTGACTCATTAAAAATGAACAACATCAGAATAATAGGGGTCCCAGAAGAGGAAGAGAGAGAAATACAGGTAGAAGGGTTATGTGAGCAAATCATAATGGAAAACTTTCCTAACCTGGGGAAAGACAGAGACATCAAAATCCAGGAAGCACAGACGACCCCCATTAGATTCAACAAAAACCGAACATCAACAAGGTATATCACAGTCAAATTCACAAAATACTCAGGCAAGGAAAGAATCATGAAAGCAGGAAGGGAAAAAAAGTCCCTAACCTACAAGGGAAGGCAGATCAGGTTTGCAGCAGACCTATCCACAGAAACTTGGCAGGCCAGAAAGGAGTGGCAGGATATATTCAGTGTGCTGAATCAGAAAAATATGCAGCCAAGAATTCTTTACCCAGCAAGGCTGTCATTCAAAATAGAAGGAGGGATAAAAAGTTTCCCAAACAAACACAAATTAAAGGAGTTTGTGACCACTAAACCAGCCCTGCAAGAAATTTTAAGGGAGACTTTTTAAGGGAGAAAAGATGAAAATATATAAATAAAAATAAATAAATACCAAAAGCAACAAAAGATTAGGAAGGACCAGAAACGCCAACTCTACAAGCATCATAATGGCAATAAATGCATATCTTTCAGTACTCGCTCTAAACGTCAATGGACTCAATGTTCCAATCAAAAGACACAGGGTAACAATGGATAAGAAAACAAGATTCATTTATATGCTGTTTACAAGAGACACACTTTAGACCTAAAGACAGCTTTACACTGAAAGTAAGGGGATGGAGAACCGCTATCATGCTAATGGTCAACAAAAGAAAGTTGGAGTAGCCATACTTATATCAGACAATCTAGACTTTAAAATAAAGACTATATCAAGAGATGCAGAAGGGCATTATATCATAATCAAGGGGTCTATCCACCAAGAAAACCTAACAATTGTAAACATTTATGCACCGAATGTGACAGCACCCAAATATATAAATCAATTAATCACAAACAAAGAAACTCATCGATAGTAATACCATAATAGTAGGAGACTTCAACACCCCACTCACAGCAATGGACAGATCATCTAATCAAAAAATCAACAAGGAAACAATGGCTTTGAATGACATACTGGACCAGATGGACTTAACAGATATATTCAGAACATTTTACCCTAAAGCAGCAGAATATACATTCTTCTCCAGTGCACATGGAACGTTCTCCAGAATAGACCATATACTGGGACAAAATCAGCCCTAAGTAAGTACAAAAAGATCAAGATCATAACGTGCATATTTTCAGACCACAACACTATGAAACTCGAAATCAACAAGAAAAAATTTGGAAAGGTAACATATACTTGGAGACTAAAGAACATCCTACTAAAGAATGAATGGGCTAACCAAGAAGTTAAAGAGGAAATTAAAAAGTTCATGGAAGCCAATGAAATTGATAACACCACAACCCAAAACCTTTGGGATGCAGCAAAGGCAGTCATAAGAGGAAAGTATATAGCAATCCAGGCCTTCCTAAAGAAGGAAGAAATATCTCAGATACACAACCTAACCTTATGCCTTAAGGAGCTGGAAAACGAACAGCAAATAAAACCCAAAACCAGCAGAAGACAGGAAATAATAAAGATTAGAGCAGAAATTAATGCTATTGAAACCAAAAAAACCCAGTAGAACAGATCAATGAGACCAGAAGCTGGTTCTTTGAAAGAATTAACAAAATTGATAAACCACTAGCCAGTTTGATCAAGAAGAAAAAGGACTCAAATAAAATCAAGAATGAAAGAGGAGAGATCATAACCAACACAACCGAAATAAAAATAATAAGAGAATATTATGAGCAATTATATGCCAATAAAATGGGTAATCTGGAAGAAATGGACAAATTCCTAGAAACATATACACTACCAAAATTGAAACAGTAAGAAATAGAAAATTTGAAAAGACCCATAACCAGTAAGAAAATCAAATTAGTAATCAAAAATCTCCCAAAAACCAAAAGTCCAGGGCCAGATGGCTTTCCAGGGGAATTATACCAAACATTTAAGGAAGAGTTAACACCTATTGTCTTGAAACTGTTCCAAAAAATAGAAATGGAAGGAAAACATCCAAACTTTTTCTATGAAGCCAGCATTACCTTGATTCCAAAACCAGACAAAGACTCCACTAAAAAGGAGAACTACAGACCCATTTCCCTGATGAACATGAATGCAAAAATCCTCAACAAGATATTAGCCAACCGGATCCAAAAATACATTAAAAAATTATTCACCACAACCAAGTGGGATTTACACCTGGGATGCAGGGCTGGTTCAGTATCTGCAAAACAACATGATTCATCAAATCAATAAAAGAAAGGACAAGAACCATATGATCCTCTCAATAGACGCAGAGAAAGCATTTGACAAAATACAGCATCTTTTCTTGATAAAAACCCTGAAGAATGTAGGGATAGAAGGAGCAAACTCGAGATCATAAAAGCCATACATGAACGACCCAATGCTAATATCATCCTCAATGAGGAAAAACTGACAGCTTTCCCCCTAAGGTCAGGAACAAGACAGGGATGTCCACTCTCACCACTGTTATTCAACATAGTATTGGAAGTCTTAGCCTCTGCAATCAGACAACACAAAGAAAAAAAAGGCATCCAAATTGGCCAAGAAGAGGTCAAACTTTCACTCTTTGCAGATGACATGATACTCTATATGGAAAACCCAAAAGATTCCACCAAAAAACTGCTAGAATTGATTCATGAATTCAGCAAAGTTGCAGGATATAAAATCAACGCACAGAAATTGGTTGCATTCCTATACACCAACGATGAAGCGACAGAAAGAGAAATCAAGGAATCGATCCCATTTACAGTTGCACCAAAAACCATAAAAACCTAGGAATAAATCTAACCAAAGAGGTGAAAAATCTATACACTGAAAACTATAGAGAGCTGATGAAAGAAATTGAAGAAGACACCAAAAGATGGAAAAAGATTCCATGCTCCTGGATAGGAAGAACAAATATTGTTAAAATGTCGATACTACCCAAAGCAATCTACATATTCAATGTAATCCCTATCAAAGTAACACCAGAATTCTTCAGAGTTAGAACAAAAAATCGTAAAATTTGTATGGAACCAAAAAAGACCCCAAATAGCCAAAGTGATCTTGAAAAAGAAAACCAAATCAGGAGGCATCACAATCCCAGACTTCAAGCTGTACTACAAAGCTGTAATCATCAAGACAGTATGGTACTGGCACAAGAACAGACACTCAGATCAATGGAACAGAATAGAGAACCCAGAAATGGACTCACAAACATATGGCCAACTAATCTTTGACAAAGCAGGAAAGAATATCCAATGGAATAAAGACAGTCTCCTCAGCAAGTGGTGCTGGGAAAACTGGACAGTGACATGCAGAAGAATGAACCTGGACCAGTTTCTTACACCATACACAAAAATAAACTCAAAATGAAGACCTCAATGTAAGACAGGAAGCCATCAAAATCCTCGAGGAGAAAGCAGGCAAAAACCTCTTTGACCTTGTCCACAGCAACTTCTTACTCAACATGTCTCCAGAGGCAAGGGAAACAAAAGCAAAAATGAACTACTGGGACCTCATCAAAATACAAAGCTTCTGCACAGCAAAGAAACAATCAGCAAAAGTAAAAGGCAACTGAAAGAATGGCAGAAGATGTTTGCAAATGACATATCAGATAAAGGGTTAGTATCCAAAATCTATAAAGAACTTATCAAACTCAACGCCCAAAAAACAAACAATCCAGTGAAGCAATGGGCAAAAGACATGAACAGACACTTCTCCAAGGAAGACATCCAAATGGCCAACCGACACATGAAAGAATACTCCACATCACTCATCATCAGGGAAATACAAATCAAAACCACAATGAGATACCACCTTACACCTGTCAAAATGGGTAACATTAACAACTCAGGCAACAACAGATGTTGGCGAGGATGCGGAGAAAGAGGATCTCTTTTGCATTGTTGGTGGCAATGCAAGCTGGTGTAGCCACTCTGGAAAACAGTATGGAGGTTCAAAAAACTAAAAATAGAACTACCCTATGACCCAGCAATTGCACTACTAGGCATTTATCCATGGGATACAGGTATGCTGTTTCAAAGGGACACATGCACCCCCATGTTTATAGCAGCACTATCAACAATAGCCAAAGGATGGAAAGAGCCCAAATGTCCATCAATGGATGAATGGATAAAGAAGATGTGGTATATATATATACAATGGAGTATTACTCAGCAATCAAAAAGAATGAAATCTTGCCATTTGCAACTACGCGGATGGAACTAGAGGGTATTATGCTAAATGAAATTAGTCAGTCAGAGAAAGACAAAAATCATATGACTTCACTAATATGAGGACTTTAAGAGACAAAACAGATGAACATAAGGGAAGGGAAACAAAAATAATACAAAAACAGGGAGGGGGACAAAACAGAAGACACTCATATGTGGAGAACAAACTGAGGGTTACTAGAAGGGTTGTGGGAGGGGGGATGGGCTAAATGGTAAGGGGCATTAAGGAATCTACTTCTGAAATCATTATTTCACTATATGCTAATTTGGATGTAAATTTAAAAAATAAAACAAATAAAATAAATAACAATGCTTTTTGAATTTATTTACTTGCTATGAGTTTAAACATTCTCCCAAATGTTTGTTTAATAATTTGTTTTTCTTGTAAATTGGTTAATTGTGAATTCACGTCCTTTTTCTTTACCTACCCATAGGGGGTTTAATTTTTTTAATATTTTATAAAAGTTCTTTAGTAAATGTTAATATGTTTTTGATGCAGTGAAGAAATTAAGTGCAAGGCACAGTCTCATCTCGCTAAATCCTTAAAAAAAACTTGAATTAAATATCTAATTTAATTGCCCCCAAATTATAAAAGAGGAACCAAGATTCCAAGAAGGTAAGTAAATTCTGCTCACTACTATAAGCCAGGAATAACACTGGATTTGCAACCAGGTCTCTGTTTCTGAGCCTAGTATACACTCCATCATAAAAGCTCCCTTCTACCTAATTATGGTGAGAGATAATTGCTATAGTAACTTTAGTTGAAAAAAGAATCCATAACATTCTAATTTTAAACCAGATTTAGTAGCAGTTAAAATGATGCAGGTACTCTATTTTTTGAGAAGAAAGTAGATTACTTTTTTTGGATTAGATGTAAACAAGACAAAGAAAAGCCAGGATGCACAATAAAGCCCTTCTTGTATAGAGAAAATAATTCTTTGATTAGAAGGGAACGTGTCTGGCAAATGAGGAGAGCCAACAGGATGGATGAGAAATTGGCATAAAATCTCGGAAAGGAATTTTTGTCTGTAAGTTTAAAAAGTAGGATGAATTATACTGGCATAGTTTAGGCAGTTCAGTAAAAAGGATTATAACTTGGAATAATCAAGTAACAGTTAAGGACTGGCAAGTAAGAGGATCAAATTATAACCAGATGTTTATTTTCTTTAGCCATTTACTACTTAGGCATTACTTTGAAAATATAATATTTAAAGGCACATAAATCTTTAAAAAGGAAAACATAGTAACATATCCATTTTTAAATAAACATCATTAATTTCTTAAGCCTGTTATTTGGAGTTGCTAGGAATAAACAGGGATCATAAAACTGGTAATCTATTTATTTTAAAGAACGGGTGGAGAATGGCTTATGAGGATTTTAGAATTACAAAATGAAACGAAAGTAAACTCTGGTACTGACACAGGGGAACACTGAGGAAGACAATGGTATGTGATGTTTCACCACAAGTTTCACCTTTTTTCACTTTAGGTCACATGCAAAACAAAGAGGGGCTCTTTTACATGGGACTGCTCATGGAGCTTCTCCAAGTCAACAACAGCTTAGGGTCTGGTGCTAGGAAAGGGTAGGTAGAGATCAAGGTTCAGAGTGGTAAGTTTTGTACCCATCATCTAAGCTCCAGGAGAAGCCAGAACAATCAGAGAGGTACTCGGAAGGTACAAAAGGGTGAACTCTAAGTGATATGGAAAGACTGCACAAAGCCAGAGACAGAGTATATGAAACAGAGAAATGAAAAAACAGATTAGCGTGAGAAGGCAGCAATCTGTACACAGCTAGAAGCTGTAGGAGACCAGAGATCCAGACTCTGGACTGAGGAAAAGAGGAGACTAAACCTGCCCCTTCTCCCTTCCTGCCCTCTGAGCTGAATGACCACTCAGAGCCTCAGCTCCCTCTGGGTCTGCCCACTGATGGCTGTAGGAATTAGTGATAAGGTAAATAGCCTGGCAGGCACTGGAACAGATGACTCCCTCAATAAATGAATACAGATAATTATCATTACTCTACCTAAATGTTTTATGTATTTTACTATTAAAAAATGTTTATTTAGTTATTTTGAGAAAGAACGAGCAGGGAAGGGGCAGAGAGAAGAGGAGAGAAAGAATTTCCAAGCAGACTCCATACTGTCAGCAGGAAGACTGGCGTGGGGCTCGAACTCACAAACTGTGAGATCATGACTTGAGCCATAACCAACTGAGCCACCCAGGTGTCCCTTATAGGGTATTTTAAATATTGCTACAGATGCATTTTTTTCTGTCTGCTATTCATGAATGAATCTATGTTTCTTTAATTATTTTGAAAGAGTACAAATGGCTGATTATATATATAAAATAACCAAGGTTTAAATGAGCTTTTTTTTTTTCTTTGGCTTATACTACCTTAAGTAACAATGACAGTTACCAGTGACCAGTGACAGTTACCAAAATTGCAGATATTAAAGAAAACACTGCCACCCTATAGTGTTTGCAAATAAAGAAGGTAGATGTAAGATGTAAAGAATGTAGCGCAAAATATCACCTGCTACTTAAAAAATAACTCCAAGCTCAGGTGCCACTGATAGTATTGTGTAGGGGTTCTCTGAAGGTGTGTAATGGGTAGCATTCCTAGGGGTTCAAACCAGCACATCCTTTGTTACTAACATAACCTACTCATTAAAAACTCAGCTCTGAATCCAGGATGACTGACTACACTGTGAGTCTTTACTACATGAAATTATTTGGCTGAATTTATAATAATCAGGCCCCTACCAAATACAGTAAAACCTTGGTTTGTGAGCATAATTCATTGTGGAAATATGCTCATAATCCAAAGCACTTGTATATCAAAGTGAATTTCAAGAACCATTGTCTCAGTTGTGATCTTGTGATATTTGGTGTCATGTACTACTCGTATTACAAGGCATCGCTTGTTTATCAAGTTAAAATTTATTAGAAATGTTTGGGGGCGCCTGGGTGGCTTGGTCGGTTAAGTGTCCGACTTCGGCTCAGGTCATGATCTCACAGTCCGTGAGTTCGAGCCCCGCGTCGGGCTCTGTACTGACAGCACAGAGCCTGGAGCCTGTTTCAGATTCTGTGTCTCCCTCTCTCTCTGCCCCTCCACTGTTCATGCTCTGTCTCTCTCTGTCTCAAAAATAAATAAACATTAAAAAAAAAATTAAAGATCTCTCACACGATCAGAAGGTTGTCCATTTCTCCTTTTTAAAAAAAAAAAAAAAAAAGAAATGTTTGCTCGTTTTGCCCAACACTCACAGAACAAGTTACTCGCAATCCAAGGTTTTACTCTATATCCAAATTATATCATAACATTAACTAGAAAGAAGAGTCTGATTATTCAAGACATTCTATAAAACAGGGGGAACGAATGGGTGGCTATAAATGCGACCCCAAACCACTCAATCATTAGTGTATTACAATCTGAACTGGACTTTTCTGGCTATTGGGGCATCAAATACTCAGAAATGACCAAAGTTCAATAACATTTTGTCGGGACATACCATCATTCTTTAAAATCAGCTAACTGCCATAAAATGCTAAGATCTGGATCTTGCCATTTCTCCACAAAAATGCAGGTTCTAGGAGCTGGCATCACCGATTAACTGAGGAATTTGCATATTTCAGTGAAAGTCAGGGCTGGCACAACATGTACCTGAAAGAGGTAGCCGGGTTTAGGAGAAAGAACACATGTATTTTCCAGAGAAAACGTGGTCAGGTTGCTCGGTCTTCATGCCTTAGGTGGGGCTATGAGATGGGCTTCCCTCTTCCTCTGCTGGTCAAGGATTACACCAGACACGACAGTGTTTGTGACTGGCCCCAAACAGGCAATCTCTTCCCTACACTTGTGCCTGGAAAAGTTTTCTTCCTCTATGCCTAAAAGGGGTCTGAAATTCATGACTGGTAACCTACAAAATTAAATATCAAGTATCTAGGGGTACTCCATAGTAAAAGGAGAAAAAAAAACTTTCAGGATTGGAGAAGTTTTAAGAGGAGACACAGAAACGTTAAGTTTTGATCTCATGAGAGTAAAGACTATATTAGTTGTCCAAGTCATAAAACCATGAGAAAAAATACATTATGATTTGATGGGGAGGGAAGAAACTTTTGAAACTCACATATTGTTTTGGGTATCTTTAACACACCGCAATTGCTAACAGGCTGTGAGCATAAACAATATTCCACTGGGTGTGCTGTGCTCTCAGAACTATTCCACCTGATATAGGCTTTAAACACTTTTGACAAATGTTTTCTATTTTCCATTGATTTAGGGGTAAAGAATTTCTTTGAAAAGGAACAACGTTTCTTAAAAATTTCCCTGAAGTTTCTTTCCCTGAAAGGTCTTCATCTTTCTAAACTGGGAGAAATAAGTGGGCCCAGATGGCAGTCCCCCAGTCAGGATATTTGGGCAACCAAGACCCAGTGTGAGGTTAAGTGTGTACAGTCCCATTCCTTTTCTCCAGAACCCTAGGTTCGTAACATTAGTATGGTGCTAATAGCCTGGTTCCTTTGGGGGGATGGTATTTAGAGATCACAACTACAGACGGCACTCTGTACATGTGACCTCATGTATACATGTATACATAAGCCACTCTCCTTCTGGGATGTAGCATGTTTCCTTTTCAAAGTGCAGTGAGAAAATACCAAGCTTCAAGTGCTCTTGTTTCCTGTTCAGAAACCAAGTCCTAAACGACTCAGAGTTGAATCCTTTTGTCTGGTCAGCCAGAGGACAGGTCAAAAAAATACCACATTAGTAACAAATTATTTTGGTGGACAGAAACCCAAGACAAAGAGAGCTAATGAGTCCCTTCCTTTTCCATTGGAATTAAAAGGAAATTGCTAAGTTCCATTATGAGAACTTAGATGGAAAAAGGAATCTTTCTGGATAGAGAATGTAATTTTTTTTTAACTAGGTAAAGACATTCCCATATGAGTAAAAGAAAAATGCTTCCAGAAAAAGACTCACCAAGAATCTCCTTTGGACATGGAATTACAAAAGTGACTCACTGCCTTGTGTGGGGACAGGTCCCTACTGGTAATTTGTTTGTCAAAACTGTGGAAGGATGACGTAGGGCTGATCACTGTATGAGGCTGTGGGCATTCAAAGGTTATCTTTCGAAAGAAAATAAAATTAGTTTTGTGTACTTGTCTGGCTAGTTAGGAGGAGTATTTCTGACTTCACTAAAGGAAAATACTCTCTAAACCCCAAACTTCTGTTTGGAAACAGAGATGAGAACAAAAAAATAGAAGGGTATGTTTCACAGTTTTATAATTTGACCAAATTTATTCACAAGGTGAAAGGGTTTTCAGTCCCTGAGGAATAGAAGCAGGTTCCTATAAGGCTACTATGTGGAGGATAAGGGGTAATGGAGACTCCCACAAATTAACCATAATGTGACTTAAAAAGGCACTTCAAAAAAGAAGATAAATGACCAAAAAGCATCTGAAAAGATGCTCAACATCCCTGGTCATCAGAGAAATGCAAACAAAAGTCATAATGAGATATCCACCAGAAGAGCTAAAATAAAAAAGACTGACAACTCGAAATGATGTTGCTGTTGATGACAACATAGAACAGCTCTAACACTCCTAGAAAGCCGCTGGGCAAGCAAAATGGCATAACCACTTGCAGAAGTGTTTGGCAGTTTATTAAAAGTTAAATGTACACCTACCCTATAACCAAGAAATTCCACTCCTAGATATTTACTGAAATAGAAATATGTCTACAAAAAGACATCCACAGAATATTTGTATTAGCCTTATTCAAAATAACCCCAAATCAAAAACAACCCAAATATCCATCAACAGCAGAATGTATTAACAAATTGTGGCGTATTCATATAATGGGTCACTATTCTGCAGTAAGAAAGAATAAACCACTGGTAAATGCAGTAACACAGATAAATCACACACACACACACACACACACACACACACACACACACACACGTTAAGTTTAAGACAGCAGACAAAAAAAGAGTACATAGTGTATGATTCAGTTTATACAAAGTTTAAATACAGGTAAAATGAACTTAAGATGATAAAAATTAGATGCTGTGGTTTTGGGGGGAGGGTGGATTAATCAAAGAGCCCAAAGAGAACGTTCTGGAGGAATGGATATGACTTATATCTTCTTTTCTGAATGGTAGTTACACAGCTGTATGTCAGTGGTTCTAGACCAGGGTGATTTTGCATCCTAGGGGACATTTGGCAAGGCTTGGAGACACTTTTAATTGTCATGACTAGGGGGATGCTACTGGAGTCGAGTGGCAAAAGGCCAGGGATGAACAGGACGGTTTCCTTATAACAAAGAATTATCTAGTCGAAAACAAGGGTCCAAGAAACCTAGTGTATATACAATTGTCAAAACTCATCAAACAGAAAAGTTAAGATCTGCACATTTTATTAAATGTTAATTATTACAAAAAGAAAAAGAGAAAGAAAGAAAGAGACAGTGGGAGGGAGGGAGGAAGGAAGGAAGGAAGGGAGAAAGAACTCAACAAACCCCCTCAAGGTGTATTGGTGAAGATACACTTTTTAAATGTATTTTTTTTTTAATTTACTTCTAGGACTGAGAATTAATTATAACTCACAAATTAGATTATCAGCTGTTTATTTTTTTTTTTAAGGATATCCATCACACAGCTTAAGTTTATTTATTTTTGAGAGAGAGATTGAGAGAGAGCAAGCAGGAGCAGAGAGAGAGGAAGAGAGAGAATCCCAAGCAGACTCTGCACTCTCAGTGCAGAGCCTGATGCAGGGCTCAAACTCATGAACCATGAGATAAGGCCTGAGCTGAAATCAAGAGTCAGATGCATAACCGACTAAGCCACCCAGGTGCCCCCAAAATCTCATATTTTAAACCTATGAGAGTTCAGCTGCTCAATAAATGCATTTCATATCCAAACTGTACTCAATTAACGTTTACTGAAACAAAAAAACATTGAAGGAACTTCCAAGTTTCTGGTTCTACATGTAAGAAGCTTAGAAATTGTCATTCCATAACAAACAAGTAAAAAGTGTGAACAGACTGAAAGGTCAAAAACTCTTCTTGGATCAGTAGGAGAGAGGAGAACACAGGGCAAACCATTGCCTCCAAGATTGGAGAGGTAAGAGAATACAGGGAGTCATGGCTTACTGGAGCAGAGATTTAAGAGCGGCGACTGCTGTGGGCACCAGTGCCAGGACAGGAAAACCTGAACCGATAATTGATGAAGTGCTGGAGACTCAGTGTGGAAAAATCTGAGAGCTAAAAACTCCAGGGAGGTCCATCATAGTGAGCTCGTGCAATTTTGTGAGATTCACCTCCTGGGGCTCTACCAAGTTCTCACAAGTAAATATCAGGGAAAAAAAATTTCCTCATGCTTCCAGCAGGGGGAGGGAAAAAAAGAGTTCTATTTTGAAATATACCAGAGCAAGCGTTCTCTTCTTAACAAGGTCTATCTTCTGGGGAAACCAGTTAACCACAGCCTAACTTGCCGGGCTATTATCAGAGCCTAATGTACCTGAGTAAAGGGAAATAGCCAACTCCAGTCAGCTCTAGCAATCCTGTACCACCTAAGGGGAAAAAAAAAACCCTGAGAAACAGTTATGTAGTTCACAGTCCAGAGGCATAGGCTCAATAAAGGACTGAGATCAAATTATAGGACTACAGAACACTTAACCCTCTTTATATACCTCACCACCATATTCTTAAAGGCCTGTTTACAGCAGTTCCTTTTACCTAGTGCATCATGTCCGGCTATCAAGAAAAAAATTACAAGGCATATGAAAAGTTAAAAACCAAATTTGAAGAGACAGAGCAAGAATCAGAACCAGACATGGCATGTTGAAATTATCATACTGAGAATTTAAAACAACTATAATTAACTTGCTAAGAACTCTAATAGGTAAAACAGAGCATGTAAGAACAGATATATAATGTAAGCACAGAGATGGGAGTCCTAAGTAAGAATCAAAAAGAAATGATGGAGATCAAAAACACTGTAACACAAATGAAGAATGCCTTCTATGGGTTAAATAGTAGACTGGACACAGCTGAGAAAAGAACCACTGAATCTGAGGCTGTATTAACAGAATCACTGAAAACCAAAAAGCAAAGAGAAAAAAAAACACTGAAGAAAAAAAAAACCCAGAATATTCAAGGAATGTTAGAAAACTATGAAACATGCAACACATGTGTCAATGAGAATACAAGAAAGGAACAGAAGAAATACCTGAAAAAAAAAAGTGACTGAGAATTTCTGCCAAATTAATGTCAGATACCAAACCACAGATCCAGAAAGCTCAAAGACCATGCAGCAGGATAAATGCCCCCCAAAAACCCCACTATACTTAGGCACATCATTTTCAAGTACAGAAAATCAAAGATAAAGAAAAGATCCTGAAAGAAGCCATAGGGGAAAAACACCTTACCAACAGAGGAACAAATATGAGAATCAGAACCAATTTCTCCTCAGAAACCATCTAAGCAAGAAAGTAATATGAAATATTTCAAGTATTAAGAGAAAAAAAAACCCCACCAACCCAGATTCTGTACCCTGGAAAATCAACCTTCAAAAGTGAAGGAGAAATAGAAACTTTCTCATAAAAACAAAAGTTGAGGGAATTTGTTGCCAGTAGACTTGCCTTGGGAGAAATGTTAAAAGAAGTTCTTTAGAAGAAACATGATGTAGGTCAGAAACTCAGAACTACATAAAGAAAGGAAGAACATGGAAGAAGGAATAAGGGAAAGTAAAATACAACCTTCTTAAAAATTGTTCTAACAGGTAACAGTTCATTCAAAAAATAATAACAACAATGTATTTGATTATGTATGCTTAGATATACATATATCTTGTGTGTGTGTGTGTGTGTGTGTGTGTGTGTAGTATATATAAGTGAAATGAATGACAGCAATGATACAAGGGACAGCAGGGAGGAAATAGGATTGTTTCATTATTATAAAGTACACTATCTGTGATGTGGTATAGTTTTATGTGAAAGTGGATTTGGATTGTTGTAAGTGTATATTGCAAACTCCAGGGCAATTACTAAAAGTATAACTATGATGCAAAAAAAGGAGAGAAAATGCAATCCTATAAAATGCTCAGTTAAAACCATAAAAGACAGAAAAGGAGTGGAAGACAAAAATAGGAACAAAGAATAAGGCAACAAATAGAAAACAGCAACGAATATGGTATATATTAACCCACTTATTATGAATCATCACTTTGAACATCAATGGTCTAGATGCACCAATTAAAAGACCAAGATTGTCAGAGTGAATCAAAAATAAGACCATCCAGATGGCAAACAGACACATGAAAAGATGCTCAACATCGCTCATCATCAGGGAAATACAAATAAAAACCATAATGAGATACTACCTCACACTGGTCAGAGTGGCTAAAATTAACAACTCAGGAAACAACAGATGCTGGGAAGGATGTGGAGAAACGGGAACCCTCTTGCACTGTTGGTGGGAATGCAAACTGGTGCAGCTGCTCTGGAAAAGTGTAGAGGTTCCTCAAAAAATTAAAATAGAATTACCCTACAACCCAGCAACTGCACTACTAGGAACTTATCCAAAGGATACAAAAATGATTATTAGAAGGGGTACATGCACCCCAATGTTTATATCAGCACTATTAACGATAGCCAAATTATGGAAAGAGCCCAAATGTCCATCAACTGATGAATGAATTAAGATGTGGTATATATAGACACACACACACACACACACACACACACACTCACTCACTCACTCACACTAGAATACTCCTCAGTGATGAAAAAGAATGAAATCTTGCCATCTGAAACAAATGGATGAAACTGGAGGGTATTATGCTAAATGAAATAAGTCAGTCAGAGAAAGACAGATATCATATGATTTCAATCATATGTGGAATTTGAGAAACTTAACAGATGACTATAGGGGAAGGGATGGAAAAATAAGATAAAAACAGAGGAAGGCAAACCTAAGAGACTCTTAAATACAGAGAACAAATTGAGGGTTGACAGGGGTGGGGAAAATGGGTGATGGGCTTTAAGGAGGAAACTTCTTGGGATGAGCACTGGGTGTTATATGTAAGTGATGAATCACTGGATTCTACTCCTGAAGCCAAGACTACATTGTCTGTTAACCCACTTGAGAATAAAAAATAAGGCAAACCAAATGTTGTCTATAAGAAACTCACTTTAAATATAAAGAGACATACAGATTAAAAGTAAATGGGGAGGGGGGAGATACCATGCTAACACTAATCACAGAAAGTAGAAGTAGCTATTATTTTCAGACAAAGCAGACCTCTAAGTTATCAGGGACAAAGATAACATCATGATAAAGGGGTCAATTCTCTAAGAAGACCTAACAATCCTTAAACTGTATGCATACAACAACAATGCATCAAGTTACATGGGGCAGAAACTAAGAGAACTGCAAGAAGAAAGAGATGAATTTACTGTCATAGTCTGGAGACTTCAACACCCTCTATCAGAAATGGACAGACCCAGCAGGCAGAAGATCAGTAAGGACAAAGTAAAATGTATAAAGAACTACAAATCATTAAGAAAAAGACAGGAAACTCCATTTAAAAAATGGACAAATGGACTTGAGCAGACACTTCACAAAAAAGGGTATCTATGTGGCCCACAGACAGATAAGGTGCTCAACTTCCTTAGTCATTAGGGCAAACAAATGAAAAGCACAATGAACTATCACCACATTTACCAGAAGGGCCAAAATGAGAAAGACAGAAAATACTCAATGTTGTAGAGGATTTAGAGGAAACTAGAATTCATACGCTCTGGTGGGAGTTTAAATTAGTACAAATACTTTGGAAAACTGCCAAATATCTCCTAAAGCTGAACATCTATAATTCTCCTCCTAGGTAAATATCCACCAGAAGAGAACACATAAGCACGAAAGACTATATAGGGCTGTTCATAGTAGTCCAGTTTGCAATAGCTACAAACCGTAAACAACCCAAGCATCTGTCCATAGAAGGATGGATAAAGTGTGTAGTTTACGTTCATAAACTAATACTCTACAGCAGTGAGAACCACTGACCGACCGCCCCAGGCAATCATAATGTTGAAAGAAGGCAGACACAAAGGGGAAAATACTATATAATTCAGCTTACAGGCTATTTTGGAATAGGCCATAATCATCAACTATGACAGAAGTCAGGGTGGAGGTTGCCCTTTGGAGGGCAGGATTCACAATCTATTTATTATTTCTTGATCTACATGCTAAATAGGTGGACCCACTTTTTTTTAAGTTTATTTATTTATTTTGAGAGAGAGAGAGAAAGAGAGCAGGAGAGGGGCAGAGAGAGAATCCCAAGCAGGCTCCGTGCTATCAGCACAGAACCTGACACAGGGCTCGATCCCATGAACCATGTGATCATGACCTGAGCCAAAACCAAGAGTTGGATGCTCAACTGACTGAGCCACCCAGGCACCCCAAGTGGACCCACTTCTTAAAAATTCACTGATGAACATTGGTGTGCTTTCCTGCATGTTATACTTCAATAAAAACTTGACTTATAAAATATCAAAAAAGAGGGATGGGGTCTGGGGAGTCATTTTAGCAACTCTCTTTTCAAACACGCTCTTCCTATTTTCCCTTCGTCCACTTGTATAACTCATACCTGGCACTCTACTTAAAAATTCCTGAAGGAATTAAATTTTGGCCTCAGGGAAATGTTTAGACAGTCCATGCACAGATAGTCCTGTGGCGAGAAAGCAGCGTGGGATTGGAGTAGGGCCCAGTGCAGGCTGCAGGTGAGTCAGGCCAGATTTCCCAGTAAGCCCCACATTCCTTCACCCAACAACCCTGGAATGCCATACTCTTGCTGGGCCGATTTGCTCTGTGCTCAAATAAGGCATGGGGTCTGAGGCAGCCACAGTGAGCAACAGGCACAGAGCAGGGTGAGGGCTTCCAAAGGGACATCCTTTTGTCCCACAGGTCACAGTAACAAGCTGGCAACTGATTTGTGTGGTCCTATCTGAATCTCAGAGGAATTTCTAGCACAAAGTAAAAAGATGCTTTTAAGTGGAAAGAAAAATGGATCCGAAAATGTAATGCTGTGAACTAGTTTATAGTACAGGTAATACTAACTCTGATGTTTGCAGAAAACAAGTAGCTCATGACTTGGGTTACTAAAGTTGAATTTCATAAACACTTTTTTTTCCTTGGGGGAATCTGAACTGTATAATATTAGCCTTCCTGCCAGTGATTTTCAGGCCTTCTCTAATGCTTACAGTGGTACTCAGAATACATTCTCTGCTAAGCCTGGAGGCAGCCCTGAGTCAGCTTTTCCCATTACCTGTATACCTAAGCCATTGAAGAGATATTATTCAGAAATGCCTCTGGAGGAGATGCTGCGGAACTCCTTCAATATTCTGGCCTTCTCCCCTGCCAAGAACTTTTTCTTTAAGTTTAAATTAACTGACTTTTAACGTAAGCATTCACATCTGCTTTCTTTCCCTTTAGGTAGGAGCTGCTGTTTCATCCTTTGGGAGGGGCAAACTAGGACTCCTAAGTTAAAAAAATTATCCACAAAAACTTCATCACTCACTCTCGGAAGCTTGATGTTCTATGCTTGTCTCTAACCTTCACGTTGATTCTCCAGGATTCGAGGTCTATGAGCAATGAAGCCCATTAGCTAAATTCTTTTGGAAACCTGACAACCTCACACTGTGCAGTTGTTCCTGTGGGCACATCTGCTGCACAGTAGGGGAATGAAATTGGATGCAATCCTTTCCCCACCTCCTAACTTTACTATTTAAAATGGCACTGAGTTTTAGAAGTGGTAGGCAGTGGACAAGAAAGGCATCCTTATACTTTGGTCACTATCCTTGACATAGTCAAATGCTCCAGCTTTATGTTCATTTCCGAATAAACACTTAAGCTTCTGAATCCAGAGAGCTACTTCTTAGAGTGGGACTCAAAAGACAAAGCACTAGTGATTTTTAACTCCCAAACCGAGCATGTGACATAGCTCCCTGGTACGTCCAGCAGCCCTGGCTCATGCACATAAACACTGACGGGGGGACTCCATATTTCTTCTTGCTGACACTTGGTGTTTTCGTTTTCCCAGCAAAAACCATTCTTATTCCCCTTCTGCACCCCAAATATCAAACTTGCATGTGGAATGGTGATGTGTTGTCTATATCCCTATATAACCTTCCATAGGTCTGGCACACAGGAAGCTTTCAATAAATATTTTTTGGCTGGAAGGAATAAATGATTGAATTAATGAATTATGTAACTAGAATCTAGGCTTAGTAGATTTCTATAGGGGTATCAAAGAAAATACTGTTTGACAGGGTGGAGCTAAAAAGAGATTGGGAATTTTGGTATTTCCAACCACAGTACTCCAATACTTGCATGTTACCAGGCAATGCGCCCTGGCCAGAAAATGACTTTGTTTGGAGCTAATGCCCAGCCCTGCTTCATATACCTCAAAGTTGGGACCAAGGGGAAGAGACCCTCACTGCTCTTCTTAGCTCCATGAAGAGGTAACTATCACAGTGGGGTCCTGAGAATCCTGAGGATTCTCTTTCTTATAAAAGTTATTTATTGGGGGGGGGCTCTTGGGTGGCTCAATGGGTTGAGCATATGACTTCGGCTGAGGTCATGATCTCAGTTTGTGAGTTTGAACCCCACATTGGGCTGGCTGCTGTCAGCACAGAGTCTGCTTCCCATCTTCTGTCCCCGCCGTCTCTGCCCCTCCCCCCTCCCCCTCCCCTGCCTGCATGCTCTCTCACAAAAATAAATAAACATTTTAAAAAAAGTTATTTGTTGGGATAATACTGTAAGATTCGAAGAATTAGGATCAGGGGATAACAGTCTTCATGTTGAAAACACAAACTTAAAGATGATCTCCATCATCAAGTGGCTTAAAATATAGGAATTAGGCAGGTGGTAACATGGACAATGTGAAGATTGTTCCCAGTGTTATTCTGAACACTGATGCATAGTTTGGTTCTCAACAATGACGACGGCTCACCAATTTCTCAAGTGTTTGCTTTCCATGCATATTTTGTGTCATTCTAGTCTGTTTAACTCAAAAGATTTAATCCCACAAGATCACCTATAATTAGAGAGTGATGATGCATTCTTAGAAGACAAATATAGACACCACAGAGGTGATGCATCAGCAGTCTGAAAATAATTAATGCTTATCCTCACAAGGCCACCTACACCAAGACACTTGGGAATAGTTCACTACTGCCATAATGTCATAGAAGGATGGCAAAATCATTTTTCTTATCTGCAGAAGTAGGTCACAGCAGGAACATTTGGCAAAACACACACACACACACACACACACACCAAAATAGAGTGGACACGAATGGGTTTTGTGACACAATCTTTTAATTTTTCAACTCAGTGTAAGACTTGATCATTGGTTCGCTCTGTAGTCTCTAATCATCTCCCTACATGCTAACAGGACCAGAATGAGGCTTTGAAATGCAGTATTTGCAAACATAGCAAAAGGCCCCACTTACCAGAAAGCTGCTTCTACACTGACAAGAGCTCAAGGATTTGAGACAGCCACTGATTTTGTTGTTGTTTTATTTCCAGTGACATGAAAATAAAAACCTATAATCATAAATTAGTACATTTATCAGGAGTCTGAGCTAGGCAATATGTAGTCATGGTGGCTAGAGGTTACAGCATTTCCAGCAACCTTTTAAACTCAGCATATGGCACATGTGGGGCAGCATTTTCTGTCGAGATGTCTATTTAAACTCAAAAGACAGACCCTGCAAAGCTGATCTGAGTTGTGTGCATTGCACCAGTGCTGTTGCTTTCTAAATAATGAATGCCTTTCCTAGTGACAATGAAGATGGCAGTAAAAAGGGGTGGACAGTAGTGGGAAGGGGGACCATGACATTCGCAAGGATGATTTTATAATCCCAGGAAAGTCATCAGAGAGGCTTGAAACCCACACTGCCTCAGGCTTTGTCTTGTTATTGGTCAGAAAGACATGCAACATGATTCCTACACCGGCAGCTTTTTTTGGTCACTGCTGAGGCCCCGGACAATCAGGCACTTGGGTTCACAGACTGGCTAACACTGGACTTTCTTCTTGGGGAACAGATAAATCATCTCCAGGAAACCAGGCTCCTCTCCTAACTATGTGCTCTTATTGACCTATATTTTTAAAGAAATTTGTTCTGAAGTTGTGGTAAGGGCTAGAACCCATTCTTTGGCTCCAATTCAGAGACACTCATTTGGTGCAGTACTTCCTTCCTCTCTTCCCCCCAAATGTACTAAAAAGCTCTCCTCTGTCCTCTTTTTTTTTTCTTTCCTTACTTTCTTCCTGCTCAGAGCAATCCTATTTCATTTTTCACAGAACATGATTTTCTGTGTTCACTTTATCATTTTTACTCCTTAGTGTCACTAATGACCTTCGAGCTTAGTTATTCTCTGCTTTCTCCTTCTACATTTATCCTTATTCCCCACCCCACCCCCCCAACTTTAGCACTGAAGGACAGCTGTACAATGAGTAAATTGTAAAGTTGTGTCACAGTTCCCCTAGGGACAATCTTCTTCCGTGAGCTATTAAATTAGAAAATGGTTTAAAAAAGAAAAAAAACAACCAAGGCTTTGTACAGAGCACGTGCAATCTTTACAATGTAAAATTAGTCCTTTTCCCAACAAAAGTGATGTAATACTTTACTTGTAACTGCACAAAAGGATTCAGGAAATAAAATATACAAAAAACCTATCAAGAGCTTTAAGGAGTTAGGTGCAAAGTTATATGATATTTTGCTCTTACAAGGTAGATAATAAAGCCATGCTGGTGTGGAATGCTGTAATTTTGCTTTCTGGATTCACCATCACAAAATCAGTTCATTTAAACATTGAAAAATGACTTGGTTTTTATTCATGCACACATCCATTTACTCATCTGTTCAACATATTCATTGGGTTCTTCCAATGTGCCAGACAGAGTAATAAAATCAAATCAAAATTAAAGAAACAACAAAAAATGATCTTTTTTTGTCTGATGGTTATCTTCTATTTTGGACATACCGCTCAGTTCAAAGATTATCTCATAAATTGCATTTACCTGCAGAAAATGAGGAGGAACAGTAATAAACCTATCTGCAGGCAGATTCACTTAAGGCAGATGTGGTTTCAGAACACTCTGTAAAACCCACAACTGTTTCACTAGTTATTAACTGGTAGCCCAGTGGGCATGTACCACAGTGTTGGGTGGGGGGGAGGATTCTGGGCTTGGATTCTTGCTCTATGGTTTGCTGCTTGTGTGCCTTTTCTTAGTTCCTCTGAGCCTCGGTTTCCTTCTGTGCAGAAGAGAACTAGCTGCACCAGTCCCAAAGGGTGGATATAATGATTAAATAAAATAAAATCCACAAAGCTTCTATTATTGTGCCCATCTCAAAGTTGATGCTCAATATATTATAATTTTAGCAGTATCATTATCATGGCTGGGGTTTACAGGCTCAGAGAAATGATCGCCTCAAACCAAGGAACTCTTTTTTTCTCTCAGAAGTGGAATGATAAAGTTGATTTCAAGGAGACACAGATTGAAAATTAGTGTATCCCATGTACTAGCCCTGCCCATTTTCTCTTGAGTTCTGCTAGTTCCCTCAGTGAAGCACCCACTTATTATCTCCATAAATGCCTCCTCCACCAAGTACCCCATTCACTGACCTTACCTGTCACCATTATCTTTTTGTCTTTCTAGCTCAAACTTGTTTAGAGATAGCTTAACACAGGAAAGTAGTTAGTCCCTTTACATGAGTCAAAGAGAGGGAAGATAAATCAATTTTCTTTTTGCTTAGGGATAGAAATGATGAAAATGTGAAGAAGAGAATAGTAAGGACATAGGGATAATGGACCCCCCAAAAAAGAGGGACTTAATGATCCAAGCCTAGTAACAGAAACTGATGCTTGGTTGTAGAGAGGACTACTGATTTCGTGTGTTCACCTCAATTTAGTTCACAGAATTATACAACGCTAGAGCTGGAAGAGATGCCAAAAATAGTCAAAGCCCATCTTTTTAGAGATAGAGAAACTGAGGCCCAGAGAAGTCTCAGAATTCTTGCTGAAGGCAACCCAGCTAATCGCTGAAGAACTAGGACTAGAATCTAGCTTTTTCACATTTTCATTCCAAGAGAAATTTAAATTGACTAGGGTACAGAGCGTTTAGGTGGTTGATGTTACTTTGTCTTTGTTTGCTATTGTGTTTTTGTCTACAGTGAAAGAGATTCAGTCCGACTTTTAAAAGAGGTCTGGACCTGTGGGGATTTACATCATGTGCCTGGTGGTGGTGGTGGTGGAACCGTCCATAAATGCCCTGAAATGGCATGTAAAATTTTAAGTGGATGTCCATTTTTCTAGGAATAAAGTCCAAAGCTTTAACACAGTCTCGTAAGTATCAGTGAGCAAAACAAAGTTAATTGCAGTGGGTTGGCTTGAGACAAGAGTAATAAGACCAGTGATTTCCAAGCCACTGCAGGCTGGGATGCTTCCAATGCAGACATGGAGGATGTGGTGTAGGGTGAAGCTAGCTGGCAGAGTGGACTCTGTGGTCCTACCTTGCCTTCCAGAAGGGAGGTTCTATTTTCTACATGCTTTCCACATTAGTGTTCCACTCAGTTTGCTAAAGGGAAGACTTCTGCTGCTTGCAGTAGTGGGGGATGAAAGCCACTGTTTACCATATTCTATAAAATTTTAAGAAAGGTGTGGTCCTCTGCCCATCTAAGAAAAATAATTTTCAGCATTCTACCCAGAGCCCCTTCTCCTGACTAGATCTGTTGTTCTATATTTCTGTGTTTAAAATCAAGGTATCTCTTGTCTTCCCCTCATCTTCACGAATGCCTGCTGGTGGCAAGAAAATAAGGACCAGAAATTGAAAGTGGTTAGAAAAAACCTGAATCCATCCTGTCTTATTCCGTGAGGAAGTCACAAAAGAAAAAAGAAATCACTTTTTTTCTTTCCTGGCGTCTCACAGGATGATCTTCATCCCAAAGGCCTAGGTGCTGCCATACCTTGTATTAGAAACCCCGAGTGGACTGTCCACCTTTTTCTTTTTTTATAACCTGAGAAAAATTCTCCCCTCCATTTTTCTCAGATAATAAAGAGTTGAGGGCATATATTTAGAAGCAAGTAGCTTTAAGTTTTATAGAATGTTCGATAACTTGGGATGGGGAAAAATGAGAACTAGCAAAAAGCAATAAAGCTTAGAAAGCAATATATTTGGTCATTTTCACCCCAAAATAGAACTTCATGCCCCTAAGACACAAGCCTAAATAATGTTGTTTGTGTTGCATTAACCTTAAGCTATAATATGGCAAAAGTAGATTACAGGAAATCACAAAAAAACAGTTATAACATTAGCAGAAGCTTGCAGGAGTATTTTGGCAAGCCATCACTCTTATAGATTCAGTTATAAACAACAGGATCATGGCCTGGGCCTGTGTGAGTTTAGACACAATTCTCATATAAATATATGACTTCAAAAATAAGTACCATAATGAAAAATGACTACCCCGTAAGATATTTTATTTGAGGTTTGCTATTTCTCTTTTGTTTTTCACCCTTCACTTAACATATTTATGAAGGACGGGAGAGCCCTGGGGTTTCAGGGGTGGTGAGAGATCAGTTGGTTCAACTCTACCTCTCCTCTCTCCACAACTGTAACCATCTCTACTTGTCAGCATGGGCCTACTTGTCACTGAATAGCTGGGCCTATACCCAACAATTTTCTGGGTACTATAAATTATATTATTATAAAAGTATAAGATCATGTTCCTGTCTTCAAGAAATTTATCATCTCACTGGAAACCCTGGACATACATTTAAGCAGCTGTCAGTCATACTAAGTGGTGGCAGCCAGAGCAAGGAGGGATGAAAACACACATGTTAATCTTATTGCCTTCTTGTCATCCTTTACAGTTCCCAACATGAGGTGTATAACAGAGCTTGTTGAACTAGAGTAGCATAGATAATACAGTACTGGGCTGGGACATAAGGGGCCACATCTCTCATAGCAATAGAAGTAGATGTTTAAAATTAGAAATAGAAGGAATAGTCACAGGGATAAAAGTAACAACCATTTGGGGGGCCTGGTTGGCTCAACTGGTTGAGCATCCAACTGTTGGGTTTCAGCTTAGGTCATGATCTCACAGTTTGTGGGTTCGAGCCCCATGTCTGACTCTGTGCTGGTAGCTGCTTGGGATTCTCTCTCTCTCTGCCTCTCCCCTGCTTGCACTGTCTCTGTCTCTCTCAAAATAAGTAAAAAAAATTGTCTAAAAAAAAAAAAGGTAACAACTATTTATTTAGCATTTATTATATTCCAAGTACTCCTTAATATACCAACATCCATAAGGTAAACAATATAATTCATAAACAGATAAACAAACAGAGGCTCAGAGACATGTTTTGTCTGAGGTCCTAGAACCAGCACATGGAGCGGCTGAGCTTTCACAAAGCATCTGTCCGATTTCTAAGACCATGCTGTGATCCTGATTCCTCAGTCCTTTTATTTCTGAGATTCCATAAATGTGTTAACACACCTATGATGATGCCTTCTTCAATTATGAAATATAGCAAAGCTCATAAAGTATGTAGTTATTTCTGCAGAAATTTTACTGACATCTAAGTATGTAATACTTTTCTACTTTTCATATTAATAGATCTTATAATGAGATAGAGAACCATAGCATACACCTTATTATTAGTTTCCAGAGATTCATATCAAAGGATGGTACGTTCAGAATAGATTCATAACTGGTAAATTGTTTAGCTATTTTATTTAGCTCTGATGAATGGAACATTGAGTTGAACTCAAGGTATTTAAGCATTGGGATGGATGAATTCAGTGTTGGTGGGTGAAAGCAGATACAAATCCAATATATTTAATGATACCGTTATAAGAAAATGACTATAAACTAGTAACATCTATACACATTTCAAGTATAACTTTTAAATAGGAACAAATACAGTCGACTCAGCCTTCAGTCTGAGGAAAGTGCACCTATTAAGGTCCCATCTGCTGCTTGAAGAAAGTCAGCTGAAGGTGCATTCACTTCTGGATGCGGCAACAAATTAATGTAATGCCTGGGTGTGTTCAGCCAGACCCCATAATGCCAACTTTACTTACTTTTAGATTATTACATTATAGACGGAACCTTCCACTTTATGTATCCAGCCTCTGGGACTTGCAGCATCCCAAAGGGGTCAGACACTACAGTTATTAAAAGCTGGTTTTGGGGTGCCTACATGGCTCAGTCAGTGAAGCATCTGACGCTTGATTTCAGCTCAGTCATGATCTTGCGGTTCGTGAAATCGAGCCCCAGGTCGGGCTCTGCACTGACAGAGTGCTCTCTTGTGCACTCTCTCTCTCAAAATAAATAAGTAAACATTACTTTTTTTAAAAAAAATGCTGGTTTCTGGGGTTCCTGGGTAGCTCAGTCGCTTAAGCATCTCACTTCTTGCAGTCTGTGAGTTTGAGCCCCGTATCAGGCTCTGTGCTAATAGCTCAGAGCCTGGAGCCTGCTTCAGATTCTGTGTCTTCCTCTCTCTCTGCCCCTCCCCTGCTCACGCTCTGTCTCTCTTTCTCAAAAATGAATAAACTTAAAAAAAAATAAAAAATAAAAAAGCTGGTTTCTACAGATTGAATGTGAAAATTAAGGCTGACTGTAGAGAAGGGATACATGGGGCCACTTAGAGAACAAGGGAAAGGCTAAGGTTCTGCCTCAAAAATCCTGCATTAGCTTCCTTTTCTAAAGGATATCAAAGAAAATGACATTTCAAATGGAGAACTCTTTTCCAATTCTTATAAGGAAAAGAATTTCCACTTTCTCCTGAGAGATTACAGAAGCTCAACTGGGAAGAAAGGAGAAAGCAGAGGGCGATACTGGAGCAAATAGAGCAGCAGCAAAGGCAGGAGGAAAGGAAGTTAGCTTCCTTGCTTTGGCAACCGTTTTGTGTTTGTCTTTGAGACGTCCTTTAATTTCTGAAAATGCAATGCTCAGTGGCCCTTCTCCTAGGGAAGTAAAAGGAAAGAGCAAGCAAATGACCTTTATTTCCTGAGCTTACTGTCACAGGAACCCTTCACAAATCTGAGCTTTCTATGCTATATATATGCACAACTTATGGTAAAGGTACAAGGTTTCTAAAGTCATTTGACAAATGAGAAAGTGATGGTAGCAGGTACCAAGAAACATACCTGAGCTGATTCAATGAAAAAGTTGAAAAGAAGACCAAAGCATTTTCCAGAACACATTCCTAGTTTAGCTTAGATAATTGCAGTCCTGTGGGAACATATGGTTTGGTGTAAACAGGATGACTTAACGAGACATAAACTAGTGTATTTTCGTTGCTGCTAAGGATTCCTTTCCAAATAGGTTATAAGAGTGTTCACTCTTGTGTAAGAAAGGCAGAAAGACTCCAGTGAGTTTGAATACTGGCCTCCCTTACCTTTCTTTGAGGCTAGAGCTTTCAGAGGAAAGGAAGGGGGCCACCCACAAGGATATAGCTGACTTCCTGAGATGCAACTCAGGGGAGGGAGTAGGCTGCTAAGTTCCAGAGTGGTGGCTCTTTTTTTAGTGCCAGGCCTTAGAAGTAGCAGATCAGGAGGGCAGATGATTATAAGGATGTGAGGGGAGACCCAGAGCACAGGTCTCCATTACTAGCCTGGCATAGAGGGAGTCAAAATATCAGGGAAACTGCCCACTTTTGAATTTGGCAAAGTGTTTTCCCAGATATCTTTTCCCTGATTTTCCTGGATTAATGGAGACTGGTTACTTTAGGGGAATGAAAACTTGGTTGAGAAAAACACACAGACATTGTTGTTTCAGTATTTATCCCTAAACTGGCAAACAGGAAACAGTGTCACACACGCAAAAGAAGGTTCACTGAAAACACCACTACCTGAGAAAACAGTACCTCAAATGCCACCACATGAAATTACTGTACTAAGAAAGTCACATTTTCCAAGTCTGATTCATAATATTAATGTTCAACTGGAAAAATATATGTAAATTTCCAAGAAACACTTCCATAGAGGGAAGTATACGTTAACACTATAACTGAATACCACACAGTTGGCTGAAGTTGAGAGAGAAGCGTTTTGGGATGAATTATGGAACAAAAGGTATCCATGTCTAGCAATTAATCTCTAAAGTCCTTGGCCAAAGTTTCTCTTCTCATCTAAGCTGACAAATGTGTTTTGGGATTTGATAGCCAGAAAAATCCTTGGGAGGTCTTTTAAGAGTAATTTTTCTTAGAGGAGGCAGAGTAGTAAAGAAGGCAAGGTGAATTGCCTTTAGTATATCTTTGACATGCTTATCTTTTTAATGAGGTAACACCACATTGATCTGCAACAATACAATTTAAATGGAAATTTAAGACATATTACACATTTTGCTGTCTTTCAAAATGCAATGCACCAAGCCTAAAAAGATTTCATCAAGCATAATTTAACCTTTTCTTGATGACCCAAGGTCAGTATTATAAATTACCTATTAGTTGTGTGGTCTTGGGCAAATCACCTGAACTCTCTATGCTTCAGTGTCCTCATCTTTACTATGAGAATTATAGAACACATCTATCATACAGAATAGTGGTGTTGGATTAAATGAGATGATCCCTGCAAAAGCACTTAGCATAGAGCCCTTTATGCCATTGAGAGACCCAAAATGGTAGTTACTGCTTCTTTTTAATATATTTCTCTGCTCATGATTGTGACCTAGAAAACTAAGTTGACCCATGAGTTTAACTTCTGAAGTTACCACTTAAAATTTCAAACTTATATTTCTCTTTTAGAAAAAAAAAAATCTAACTCCCATTTCTTTCAATATGGTCGACTTGATGTCAGCAGCAGCCCTCAGTATGAAAGACTAAAAATGCTGAATAAATATTTTTCAAATCTTTAAGTACATAGTTGAATTGTCAGGAGAATAACCAAATCTTATGAGGTAGGAAAGAATTCTGAAATCCCTTGGTAAGCCAGGTCTGAAGAGAGGGTTTTCCCAGAGGATTCTGCTCATCCTTGAAGGTCTGGACTAGAGCATGAGTTTTTTAACCTGTGGAATGCTAGGGGTCTGAGGACACGCCTGTGGCCCTGTAAAATAAAAGCTTGGATCAGAAGCCTTTGGGATCCCTGCCCTTCCTTCTCTGCCGTTCCCCCACAGTAAATGAATTGGAAAAACAATCTGTCTTCCAGGGGCAGGAGGGTGGGGGGAAAGACACCTCTGAGAATTCCTGGTCACAAGCCTACTCTTAGGAACATCTGAGGATGGAATTCATACTATTTATGGGACCCCACAAACAATCCTCTCTGCAGGAATATACTTTCAACCCAGGCCTCAAAGAGCTCCCAGAGATAAATACCAAGGAGGAGCTCACAGTCACTACCACTTACCCACTTCGTGAGCACAACTTTCAAAATATTTCTGTGACTCAGTTTCCTCATGTAACAAATGTAAATGATAATAGTAATTATAAAAAAAAAGTTATAGAAAAACAAAACCACAAAAAAGCCGAATTTATTAATGCAATTTAAAAGATCTGAAAATTGGTCATTAGGGCTATGTCTAACTTTTTAAAGTGTGGTAATGGTATTATGGTTATTTTTATTTTTATTTTATTTTATTAAAAAAAATTTTTTTAACATTTATTTATTTTTGAGACAGAGAGAGAGAGAGAGAGAGAGAGAGAGCATGAACAGGGAGGGTAGAGAAAGAGGGAGACACAGAATCTGAAACAGGCTCCAGGCTCTGAGCTGTCAGCACAGTGCCCGACGCGGGGCTTGAACCCACGGACCGCGAGATCATGACCTGAGCTGAAGTCGGAGGCTTAACCGACTGAGCCACCCAGGTGCCCCTATGGTTATTTTTAAACTGAGCTTTTAGATATACATATAAAATATTTATAGATGAAAAAATAGTACTTATAATGGGGACTCTTGAAAAGATTACAAGAATTACTATGTATAAAAGGGCTCAGAAGAGTGACTACCACAGAGTAAATATTCAATAAATATTAGCTATTATTAACTGATATGGGAAACAAATGAAGAGAGTAGGATTTGACTTTATAAACAACCTGATTCCGCTTTTGTAAATACAACTGCTCTCTTTCTCTCTTCAACTACCCTCCTCCCGCCCAAGCATGCCTGCAAAGAAAACACTGGAAGGAAACACACCAAAATGCTAACTCTGTAGGAGGGGAAATTTATTTTCCTTTTTAGACTTTTAAGTTTTAAAATTCCCAACCATCATTATATATTTGTTTTAAAATTAGAAAGAAATACTTTAGGGAAAAAAAAAGACTCCTGTTTCTTCTAGTTGAATCCTGGTACCCCCAAATGCTAGCGTGCTCATTTTCTTCACAGAGATCCAGTTTAGCCACATTTCCAGGTTAGTAGGTAAGATAAGAGAAAGATGTCTAAAGGAAAAAAAAAATATCAGAGGGAAAATTAGCAGGTTCCCACGTCATGAAGGAGAGAAATAGTTTCAATATTTCTGTGCAGAAAAACAGACTGGCTAGGTGGCATTCACAGTAAAAGCCAACAGAGGCTTGGGGGTAAGGAAGAGGAGGTTTTTATTCCCTAAGGTTTAACTTGCTTAGCTTCTGTGGTTACGGCCCACAAAGTCAAGATGCCCTATATGTATAAAGACAAATATTTGAATGATAAGGACAAGCGACACAGTTAAGTCTGAAAACAAAGTCTACTTTAAAAATAAAATATATGATTTGAAGAAGGAATAATAAGCCAAAGTCACCTTTCTTGTAATTTAGATATATTTTATTCTTTATGAATCAATCTACTGTAACAAAACTGTCCCTGGAGTGCTGTCATATTTTCTGCTTGCCCAGCACCTTCTGAACACCCTTGAAATGTTCGAGGAATTTCTTTCTTTATTGGTCCTACTCTCCTAGGTCAGAGGCAGAAAACTGGTTTCCCCCGCCTTCCATGAAGCCAGGGCAGCATTGTGAGACCAGACTCCAAACGGATGCCCTGCTCAGCACTTAGCTTTGAAAGTAAGTAACTTGGAAGATGAAATATGGAGAATCCTGCGGTGACCATGGAGGGAAGTGTCAGACTTTCTGAGGGCAGCAGGGTAGGGTCACCTGGAAAAGTGACATAGTGACATTTTCCCCAAAACAACCTAGGTGGCACACTGTGCTCTTCCTGGCTGCACATGTAACTAACTACCAGATAAATTCTGCATTGCTCAAACCAGCCAGGGTGGAGTCTGTTGTTTCAAAGAAACAACCAAAAATTAGGAATGATGACAAATGCAACCTCTAAAATGTAAGGAATAACAGTAGATGCCCCACAGAATTACAAAAACATTAGATAACTAGTACTTGACTGGTAGGTCCTTTGTTCCTACTAAGTAGAGACTAAATTCCCATTACAAGTGGGGGAAACTTTTCCCAGATCTCACACAACTTGTAAGTACATGGTACAACTGGTATCCAAATCTACATATTTCTGGCTCCAGAGTGTGAAATCTTAAAACTGACATGGACTTCTCCCCTGACACAACCCAACAGGGGATATAAAACAAAGATCTAATGACACTGCAAAAACACTTCCTGAAGAGGAAAATCCCAGTTGCTTTTACCCAAGCCCTTTACTGTGGCTTCTAAACTGAAACACAGAAATGGAATGGAATCCATGTGAAAAGTGAGTAAGGATGCAAAATTTGGTTAGATGTTAAAACGGATCCTGGGAATCACACATAGGAATGACTTTCTTTTTAAAGCCAATTCCTATCATTCACTAAAAACAAAACAAGACTACAAACCTCTCAGGGACATCTGAGAACATTATTAATGATGTTACATGTATCATAAAAAGCAGAGGAACAGGAAATAATATGAATTTTTAAAAATACAGTTCAACTATATCCTGATTTCTGTAATCAGCTCTATATTGCAAATTGCCACTTCATCATGATAAATTTGCAAATGTATTGGGAAGCTTAAAAAGATCTTTCAACACCTGTTTTAGGGAGACCAACCACCTTATATTAGCCCCTCTACACATTTAGAAAACAAGATTCATTTACCAAGTCTGCTTAAATCTTAAAACATGAATGCATTCAGTGATAATTTTATTTTGCAGAGTAGAAAAAAGCACAAGGGAGCTTCTAAATGTTGGCTCTCATTATACTTCCAATTATTTCAATTATTTCAGATTATGCATAAGGCAATTTCCCCTTTGACAAAATGCTAGATAAAGATATCCAAGGGAATCTAAATAGCAGCAGTCTTTGTACATATGGTAAATTATGTTCTTGGGGGAAACAAAAAGCTGTAGTTAGGTGATGTAATATGAACTTGCTTTTCTTATGGAAACACTATTGCAACAAAGCCTTGCATATTTAAACCTAGTCCAAATTTTATATATAATGACTATAAACATCTCATTTAATCAACTGTTCTGCATTATTTCAAACATAATTCCAAAAAACCAAAATGGCAACCAAAATAATAAAACTATGTCTACTATGGTTCCTGCTTGATTTTATGATAAAATCAGAGGAAAGGGGAGCCTGGGTGGCTCAGTCAGTTAAGTGTCTGACTTTGGCTCAGGTCATGATCCCACGGTTCATGGGTTCGAGCCCGGCATCAGGCTCTGTGCTGACGGCTCAGAGCCCGGAGCCTGTTTCAGATTCTGTCTCCCTCTCTCTCTGCCCCTCCCCTGCTCATGCTTGCTCTCTCTCTCTCTCTCTCTCTCTCTGAAAAATAAAATAAAAACACAAAAATCAGAGTATGAAGAAATGGCATGATCAGAACCACAGAAATAACAAATCTTTCTTTAGGTAAATATAAGATGTCCATTTAGCCTACAAAAGATTTCTTACTTCATAGGAATGAGTGGCTTTTCAATAGCCATGTTTGTCCTGCATGACCTTGGGCCCTAATCACATCTGATAGAAATAAACTCTCATAAAATGGAACTGTCTGTCTCATCATGGAACTAAGACTTTTGGGAAAAAAGGGTCACTTAACTGCTTTTTGAGAAAATATCATTTTTACTAAGCTCTTTTATAATTAAAGACTTAGATACGGGCTTTCTAAAACAAACAGAATATTTCCAATTTTCTTTAAATTTTTTTTTTTTAGTTCTAAATGTTTATTTATTTTGAGAGGGAGACAGAGAACATGAGCAGGGGAAGGTCAAAGACAGAGAGGGATAAAGAGAGAGAGAGAGAGAGAGAGAGAGAGAGAGAGAGACAGAGAGAGAATGAATCCCAAGAAGGCTCCGTGCAGAGCTGGACATGGGGCTGGATCCCATGAACCATGAGATCATGACCTGAGTCGCAATGAAGAGTCGATGCTTAACCAACTAAGCCACTCAGGCGCCCCACCAATCTTCTTAAGATTCCAGCTCCTCAACACCACTAACTATTCTTTGAACACTGACAGTCTCTCAAGTGTTTCAACACTAGAATCTTTAAAAAGATGAAGATAACAACATTTACTTCTTCAGCATTTTCCATCCATCCTTCCAACCCTCAGAATGTGAATTCACACCACCAACAAGCCTCAAGGCTTTGAAATAAATGGTAGCCAAACTGAAAGACAATTAATTATGGTGTATATATGAAAAGTTTCCAACTCTATGTCAAGTCTTACATGTTATGTTACATATTATGGTAATAAAGTAAACTACACTCAGTCTGATGCCTTCTTGATTTGTATCCAGCTCCCTCCTGGCCCCAACTGTCAAATGGAGTCTGGCCATCCTCTAACACCTCTCTTCTCTAATTGGCACCCAGTATGTTCCCTTTTTTAAGGCTCTAAGGATAAGCCTTGGTCTAGTCTCCCATCTTGTGTAGAACATGTTTATTTTATTTTTTTGTTTGCCATGTAATATTTTTTTTTTAATTTTTTTTTTAATGTTTATTTATTTTGGGGACAGAGAGAGACACAGCATGAATGGGGGAGGGGCAGAGAGAGAGGGAGACACAGAATCGGAAGCAGGCTCCAGGCTCTGAGCCATCAGCCCAGAGCCTGACGCGGGGCTCGAACTCACGGACCGCGAGATCGTGACCTGGCTGAAGTCGGACGCTTAACCGACTGCGCCACCCAGGCGCCCCTGCCATGTAATATTTTTAAACTATTTTATTTTGAAATAATTTTAGAGAAAAGTTGTCCCCCAAAAGTACAGAGCATACCCATGTGCACCTTACCCAGCTTCTCCTAATATTAACATCTTATATAACCACAGAAAAATCATCAAAACCAGGAGATTAATAGTTGTGCAATATGATTAAGTAAACTACAGATCTTATTCAAATTTCACCAGTTTGTTGTATTTACATCCCGAATCAGTTTGGGGTTTATTGTTATGTACAGTGTGACATACGGATCTTTTTCCAAATAGCTACCTGATTGTTCACAGCAGCATTATTCAGAAAAGTCAAAAAATAGAAACAACCAAATATCCATTAACTGATAAATGGATAAAAAAAATCTGATATATCCATACAATGGATTATTATCCAGCAACAAAGAAGAATGAAGCACTGATAGATGTTACAACGTGGATAAACCATGAAAACTATGCTAACTCAAGCCAGTTATAAAAGACCAGTCATCATTTTTTAAAAACTCTGTTTCAATTTGTATGTGCCCTTTCACCTAGGAGTTGTTTAGTAAGAGAATTTAATTAATATCTAGGTATAAAGGTGTTTCCCTTTATTGTTTTTGTTGGTAAACTCTGGATTTTAGCATTAAGGAGTGTCCTTTGTCATGTTTAATGCTCTGTGGCTTAAATCCTATGTTGTGTGATACCAGAATCACTAACGTTCCTTTTTGTTTCCATTTATACAATACAAACTTTTGTCCATCCTTTGTTTTTAGAATATGTGAATCACTGTTTTAGCTAGGTATCTGATATAGAATATATACTTGGGTTTTACATTATAAGCCAAATTGTAAATATTTTTCTTTTAATAGGTAAATTAAACCCATTCACATTTATTGTTAGGACTGATATGTCAAGTCACACATCTAACATGGTATTTTATAACTGAGAATTTACAAAAAATAATCCTGTTTCTTCCCCTATCAGAGGCATATATTGATTTTTAGAAGAGTTTCTTACTTTTCTTCTAGTAGCCCCTTTATGCACTTTTAAATGTCCCTTAACTATTCACCATTTGGCTTATTAGGTTTTTCTTTGGCTGATGGTATTCTTTATCACTCGCTTATTATTTATACACTGTGATTTTTTTCCCCCAATTTTCATCTTTCTCTATCTCTTCCCCTCCCAGTTTTTAGTTACATTATTTCAACTTCATCACAGTATACAATACTTGTATATTCGTCTTATGCCATCATGCCCATCCCTGTTCTGGTCTTCCATGAACACCTATGTACATGTAAAGGCCACAACTGATGTTAGTCCTATGCTGATGTTTTCTCAGTCATTATTTGGGAATCTTGGGGTTGGGGGTCAACACACATTTTATGTAAAAAATCAGAAAGTAAATACTTAGGTTTTGTAGGCCTTATTGCAATTACTCAACTCTGTCACAGTGTAGCAGAAAAGCAGTCACAGATGATATGTAAACAAGTAACTGTGGCTATGTTACAATAAAACTTTACTTACAAAACAGATGGCAGGCCATGGTTTGCTGACCCCTGCTCTAGTACATTCTTTAAGAAAGACTGGTAAATGCAGGATTCCCTAAATTTTTGTATGGCCAAAACTGGTTCAGTTTTGCTTTGATATTTAAAAGACAGCTTAGCTGGATATAAAATCCTTGATTCACACTTTCTTTCCTTGAGAGTTTTTGGGGTTTTTTTTGAATATGTAAATCACTGTTTCAGCTAGGTATCTGATATAGAATATATACTTGGGTTTTACATTATAAGCCAAATTGTAAATATTTTTCTTTTAATAGGTAAATTAAGCCCATTCACATTTATTGTTAGCATTGATATGTTTAGTCACACATCTATCATGGTATTTTATAACCAAGAATTTACAAAACATAATCCTGTTTCTTTCCCTACAAGAGGCATATATTGATATTTACATATCAATCACTGTTGTCTTGATTTGTAGGTTTTTAGGTCTCATGCTAGTCTAATTATTTTGCCTTTCTAAATTATTTGATCTTTTGGCTTAGAGCACTTGAGTATTTTATCTTTATCTCTGAAATCTACGAGTTTTAGTCAGATATGTCTTAGACTTGGTCAGTCTGCATTAATTTTCCCAGGTACCCAACGAACTCCCTCAATGTGTAGATTCAGGTCTTTTTCTATTTCTTTAATTTATTTTTATTTATTAAAAAATTTTTTTTAAGATGCTTACTTATTTTTGAGAGAGAGAGAGAGAGAGAGAGAGAGAGAGAAAGAAAGTGAGCATGAGCAGGGGAGGGGCAGAAAGAGAGGGAGCCTGAAGCAGGCTCCAGGCTTTGAGCTGTCAGCACAGAGTCCAATGCAGGGCTCAAACCCATGAACTGCGAGATCATGACCTGAGCCGAAGTCGAATGCTCAACCCACTGAGCCACCCAGGCATCCCTGTAATTTATTTTTAAAGTATAGTTTTAAATATTATCTCAGTATCATTATTTTGTTTCCCTTTTTTTCCCTTAGGGACTCTGAAAACAAATTTTTAAGTGATCCTTTCTTTACTTATCTTTCATTCCCATTTCTCTTAGACCTGAAGGGTTGCAGAATAAGACACTCCAAAATAGGTTACTTTAACATAAAGATTATTTTGAGTTAAAGTACTTGAAAAAACAGCAATCACACACACAAGAAAAACACATTGACTTCCTTCTTTTTCTTAAAAGCAGGATATGAAATTCCCATATGCAAATTGTCCTTCCTAAACCAGAAGGAAAATAGCATTCCAAGGACCATAAGTTGAGACAAAAAGTTTTTATACAAACAGACTTTGTTAAAATAATTCTTACCTTCCTTTTGCCTCCTCACATAGCTTGCCTTTCCCCAGTTGCTTCTCTGTGCAACCTATTAATTATATAAAATCTTTGATTCACAGTTTCTTTCCAAGCTAATGGGTTTTGCCATTTCTTTGGTCCTTCACTCCTATGAGGGCTTCTGTGTCATGCAAAACTTACATAAATTTGTAGGCCTTTCTCCTGTTAACCTGTCTTATGTCAGTTTCTCAGAGCCTGCCAAAAAAAAAACCTAAGAGGGCAGAGGTAAAAATCTGCCTCCCTTTCAGACCCTTATTTCTTTCTTCCTTTATGTCATTTTCATTTTCCTGGTTATTTTCCTATCTTCAAACCCTTTATTAAATTTTCATTAGTGTCTATTTTCAATTGGGCAATTTTAAACTATTCTTCATTCCTGAGACCATCTTCTCTTCTTTACATTTCCTGAGTTCAATCAACTCCTTTTCTATTTATCCTGGTTCTTGTCCATTTTGCATTTCTGACTCAGAGTGGTTTTTCATATCTCAAATGCTTGATGTCCTTAATTCTGTCTAGAGTGTGAACTTAAACACTTTTCTTTTGCTTCATGGTCATTTTGCAGGGAAGGTCTTTCCTGAATTGATGGTTAAGACTGTGTTTCATGATTTTTTGCAAAATTTCTCTATTTTTTTTTCATTTTTATGATATTGGAGTATTTCTTTTTTTAATCCCTATTTTTAAAAAAGTCTGGGATTTTTCCGTCAGCCTAGCAAAGCCCAGGTACTTGAGTGGGTTTTTTCTGTCAGTGTGTTTCTTTTGGTGATGGGAAAGGACTTGTCAGACCTCTGATTATGTGATTTTCTTTGTCTTACAGAACCCTAAATCCCCCCTACCTTCAACCCGATTTTCTTCTTTTCTCCATCTAATTGCTAAAAAGCCCTTTCTTTTTCTTTGCCTTTTTTTCCTCTCCTCCAGAGGAAAGACTGCCCCAGTAAGTAATGCTTACCCTTTTAAATTGTGCTTGTGCCTTGTGGGGTGCCTGGATGGCTCTGCTGCTTAGGATTCTCTCTCTCCCCCTCTCTCTGTCCCTCCCCCCCTTCCCCTTTCTCTGCTGGAGACCTCAAATGCGAGAGCGCGCGCTCTCTCTTGCTCTCTCAAAATAAATAACAATAAAAAATAAAATAAAATAAATTATGCTTGCCCCCTATCCACTGTGTCTGTCTTTTCAAATGTTATACCTTGTCCTATATGTCACCTGGCCCTTTCAATCACATATACTTTAAAATCTCTTCCCTATAATCCAAGCTCTGATCTGCTTACACATTTTTCCAGCATTTATTTTAGGCTGGATTTAACTTTTCTAGTGGCCATTCAAAATCACCCTCAGGCACCTTTGCTAGCCTCTCTCTTCTGTCTTCTTTGCAGTTTTTCTTGTTCTGCTTTTGCTCACAAAAACCCTTATGACAGAGTGGAGGTGGGAAGAAAGTATAAGGAATTAGACTTGTTGATGTTTTTTTTCTATTTACTCACAGTTAGTTTGCACTTTTGGCCTTGTCTCTCTCCAAGTATGTGTGCAGAACTTTTATAATTGGGAAATTGTTTCGTATTGTTTTCAGTTTTTGAGCCTGATTATTATATAGCTACCGCCATTTTGTGCTATCTGGAAATGCGTATGGAACGTTTTTTTGACTCTCCAGAGGAAGAACAAAGAGTGAGATACAAGTTTTTCAATTTAAAAAATATCCTGTTTAAGGAGAAAAGCAGGGGTCCAGCCGACTTTTGCCAAGAATGTGGCAACAGAAGAAGAAAATGTTTAGTTCTGTGTATCCAGAGTCAAACTCAGACTGTGATTTCTCTTACTGATTCTCAACACCATTTTTGGAGGGTTTTTTTTTGGGGGGGGCGGGGTGCACAGGACAGAGAAGGATGATACAAAGTGGTTTATAAAACTGATAAAAAGCATCATCTCCACAGTGAGACTCTCCAAGCCTTTGATGTTATGAAATGAAAGTAATAATCAACTGAAAGACATAATGTAATAAACCCTCTGTTTATATCCAGAGCAAGTTTAGTTTAAATGGATTTTTAAAAGCACCTAAACACTATACAGCCAGGTACACTGGAGACACCATTATCGGGTTGAAAAGAAACAATAGAGTCAAGAAAAACTGAAAATGCAGTGAATGGTTGAGCTAGCCCTACTGTCATTAAACACAATTTCCTTTCTATTTCACACAACTCTAAAAGTAAAAACAAAGCCACAATCCATTTGCTTCTAGAAACTACTCTGCAATTTGTGCCCTGAACTGCTGACATTTAGCAGACAACTAAAAATCTGGGGATGTATAATTCTATTATGACCTAATGTATTTCCTTTTCTCATCATGCCACCTACCCATCCTCAACAAATTTGACTTCAAAGATAGAGAGCAGTGGTAAAATGTGATACCACTTACATTAATTATAAAAATGGCCACACCTTGCCTTTATTATTTACAAAGTCCTTCCAGACAGTAAGGGTAGGTATTATTCCCCTTCTACAGGTATGAAAACTAAGGTTAAGTCCTAGAAAGCCAAAGATGACACTAAAATTCTAAAACACATGAGAAATTGAACCCTAAATCATACAGCCACAAAATTAACTACTAGAAGATTAAGCAGCTGCACACAAAATTAAAAAAACAGAACAAATGAAAAAGACTTAAAAGCATACTGATTTCAAATTCTCATAAAGGTGGTTTTTTTTTTAATGTTTATTTTTCAGAGACAGAGCGTGAGTGAGGGAGGGGCAGAGAGAGAGGGAGACACAGAACCCAAAGCAGGCTCCAGGCTCTGAGTTGTCAGCACAGAGCCCGACGCGGGGATTGAACCCACAAACCATGAGCCCATGACCTGAGCTGAAGTCAGACACTGAACCAACTGAGCCACCCACGTGTCCCCCCTTTTTTTCTCAGAAAGGTTTTTGAAACTTTGTATCTCGGAAATAAAAAATATATATCCATTGAAAAAAAACCTCAATAATGGGGATAAACACCAGAATGGGTGAAATGGAAAACTTAGTACTGAGGGCTTTATCTTGAATTCAGGTATATATATGAAAGCACATTTAAGGGGCAAAGGAGAAAAGCTTACAAGATTCTAATATATGTCTCATAGGAGGTAAATAGAAGGAAATGGGAGGGGAGGGATAATGGAGATTTACTACGTAATAGTTAACAACGTTCCAGAACCAATTAAAGACAGGAATCCTCAGATAAAGTGGTCTCAGAGTATTAAGTAGAAAAAATTGTTTTAAATCCATACCTGGACATCACTATACAACTACAGTACACGAAGCACAAAGATAAAATCTTACAGACTGGTAGGGAAAAAAGGATGGGTTATCTTCAGAGTAATACCAAATAATCTTACAACAGCTGTCTTATCAACAGAAATAGATGGCAGAAAGCAATAAGTGATAGATCTTCACTGAAAAGGAGTACAGAATTCTATACCTAGCTTAGTCATCATTCAAGACTGTGAACAAAATAGAGACATTTTAGACCTAGACTAAGAGAGTGTGCTATTCATAGACTTAGTGAAAGGAATACTAAAGGATATGGGATGCAGGAGAAAAACAAAAAGCATGCCAACTGTTATGTAGGTATGTAATGAATATTAAAATATTTAAATTAGTAATTTATTTGTTTTTAAGTGAAACACATAAAAACAGTAGAGAATAAATGGGGAAGATGTGGGGTCAGGGGAAAATGTGCTAAATAGAGAGTTAAGGAACTTGATGGGGAAAACACAAGAGTAGAAGGATCCTGAGCTCACCTCATCCCATGGATGCACTGAGGTAAGTACATCTATTATAACTAACTCTGCAAACAAAGACTGGCAGAAAAGACTTTCCACAGCTAGTCACAGAGAGAAGGCCACAGAGAAAAGGGTATCAGGGGCAGAGACACAGTTGGGAACCAATCCCCCGGATGACTACCCAAAACCTGGAGGGATATCACAAGCATGGAGAAGTGGGGATCAGACCCCACATTGGGCACTCCTGCCCTGGGGATCTGCACCAGGAAGATAAGTCCCCATAATATCTGGCTTTGAAAACTTCTGGGACTTAACTCCAGAAGGTGGCATGAAATCCAGTCCCCACCCTTAAAAAGCCCATGCTAAATAACTTGGCCTGTGACACAGCACAGAAGCAGCAGTCTGAAAAGTACCTGGTATAGGTGAATGAGATTTATTGACTAATCTTACATCTGTGCAGGAGGGGCAGGGATCTGTAGGAGATTTCTTCAGGAACAAAAGTGCTGGGAGGAGCCATTTTCTTGCACTCCCCCAGCCTACATAGCCAGATGTTTGCAGAAGCCAGTTCTAACTCTCCATCTACCATGCTAGCACCAAATGCCCCACCTGGCATTCCTCAGCAGACCCACCTCCAAAGTGACTCCTGCAGCAGGGGAGATAACCTCACACACCATCATGCCCACAGTTCCAGCAGCTGGGCCTTCGAGCTGGCTGTGCAAGGAGTAAGTCCTGCCTTCTCTTTACCTGCCACTGTGGCAGAGAGGTTAATTGCAGATAGCCAGGATGAGTACTGGACCCACCCACCAACAAGCCCTTGCAGAAGCCCACACTTCTCAGCAGCGCAGGGAATAAACCATGCCTAGTGTGCCCACAACAGATGTATTAGTTCATTGCAGCCGGCTGGGCTGAAGGCAATTGCAGCTATGCTACAACAGGTGGGCATACACACCCCACAAAGGGAAGCATTAGAGCATTTGGTTCTGATGACCAGCAGGGACTGCGCTACAGGACCTCCTCTACACAAGGCCGCTACTTTCAAAATCAGGAGATGTAACTTACTTACCTAGACTACAGAAACAAATGCAGAGAGTGAGACAAAATAAGGAGACAGAGGAATATATTCCAGTGAAAGAGTAAGACAAAAATCACAGAAAACAAGCTAAATGGAGATAAACAATATGCCTGATAAAGAGTTCAAAGTAATAATCATAAAGATACCAGCATTAAGAAAAGAATGGATGAACTCAGTAAGAACAACAAAGAGATAAAATATATATATATATATATATATATATGTAAAAAAGAAACAGAGCTGAAGAATACAATACCTGAAGTGGAAAATACTCTAGCACAAATCAACAGCAGATTACAGGATGAAGAAAAATGGATCAATGACCCAGAAGACAGGGTAATGGAAAGCAACCAAGCTGCACAGTAAAAAGAAAAAAATAATAATAAAAATTAAGGAGAGGTTAGGGGAACTCTGTGATGTCATCAAGTATAATAAAATTCACAATATAAAGAAGAAGGAAGAAAGTAATAAAGATCAGAATGGAAATATATAAAGTAGAGATGAAAAAAAAAACCAATAGAAAAGATTGATTAAACCAAAAGCTGGTTCTTTGAAAAGATAAACAAAATTGATTAACCTTTATCAGACTCATCAAGAAAAAATGAGACAAGTCAAATAAATAAAATCAGAAATCAAGTGGTAAAAATAACAATTGAAACCACAAAAATACAAAGAATTACAAGAGAATATAGTGAAAAATTATATGCCAAAAAACTGGACAACCTAGAAAATTTGTATAAACCTAGAAACATACAATCTTTCAAAACTGAATCAAGAAGAAATAGAAAATGTGGACACACTAATTACTAACAAAATTGAATTGGTAATCAAAAAACTCACACCAAATAGAGGTCTAAGACAGATAGGTTATAGGTAAATTCTACCAAAAATCTGAATAAGAATTAATAGCTATTCTCAATTTATTCCAAAAAATACAAGAGGGAGGAAATTTTCCAAATTCATTCTACAAAGCGAGCATTACCCTGATACCAAAACCAGACAAACACATTACAGAAAAAGAAAACTACAGGCCAACATCCCTGATGAATATACATTCAAAAACCCTCAACAAAATATTAGCAAACCAACATATATTAACATATTTAACATAAATTCAACATATATTAAAAGGATCATTCACCCAACCAAGTGGGATTTATTCCAGGGATGCAAGCATTGTTCAATATTCATAAATCAATCAACATGATACATCACATTAACAAGAGAAAAAACAAAAATCTTATGATTACCTTAACAGATGCAGAAGAGCATCTGACAAAATATAATGTCCATTTGTGATAAAAACTCTCAACAAAGTAGGTTTAAAGGGAATATACTTCAACATAATAAAGGCCATATATGAAAACCCCACAGGTAACATCATACTCAATGCCTCTAAGATCAGGAAGAAGACAAAGATATCTACTCTTACCACTTTTATTTAACATAGTACTGGAAGTCACAGTCACAGCAATCAGACCATATCGGTAAGGAAGAAGTAAAACTTTTACCATTTGTAGAAGATATGATACTATACATAGAAAACCCTAAAGACTCCCACCAAAAAACTACTAGAACTGATAAGTGAGTTCAGTAAGGTCACAGGATACAAAATCAAAGTACAGAAATCCATTAAATTTCTATACACTAATAATGAAGCAGCAGAGGAAAAATTAAGAAAACAATAATACCATTTGCAGTTGCACCAAAGAGATTAAAATACTCAGGAATAAATTTTACAAAGAAGGTGAAATATCCAATCTTTGAAAGCTATAAGGCAATATGAAAAAAAAAACTGAAAATGGCACAAATGGAAAGATATTCCATGCTCATGGACTAAAAGAATTAATATTGTTAAAATGTCCACACTACAATCTAAAGCTTCAAACCAATCTAAAGATTCAATGCAACCCCTATCAAAATACCCATTGCATTTTTCACAGAACTAAAATAAATAATTCTAAAATTTGTATAGAACCACAAAAGACTGCAAATAGTCAAAGCTATCTTGAGAAAGAACAAAGGTGGAGGTGTCACAACCCCAGATTTCAAGATATGCTACAAAGCTATAGTAATCAAAACAGTATAGTACTGGCACCAAAATAGACTCATGGATCAGTGAACCGGGATAGAAAGCCCAGATATAAACCCATGTGTAAATCGTCAATTAATCTATGGCAAAGGCAAAAGCATACAATGAAGAAAAGACAGGCTTTTCAATAAATGGAGTTGGAAAAACTGGACAGCTACATGCAAAAGAATGAAACTGGCCTACTTTCGTACATTTAAAACATAAACTCAAAATTTATTAAGACCTAAATGTGAGACCCAAAGCCATAAAACTCCTAAAAGAACACATAGGTGGTAATCTCTTGGCAGTGGATAAGTCTCTCCAGGCAAGAGAAACAAAAGCAAAAATAAACTACTGGGACTACATCAAAATCAAAAGCTTTTGCACAGCAAAGAAAACTATCAACAAAACTGAAATGCAATCTACTGAATGGGAGAAAGTATTTGCAAACATATATCCAATAAAGAGTTAATATCCATAATATATAAAGAACTTAAAGAACTCAAAAACCCAAACAATCCATTTAAAAAATGTGCAGAGGACCTGAATATTTTTCTGAAGACATACAGAGTCCAATAGACACATGCTCAACATCACTAATCATCAAAAAAATGGAAATCAAAACCACAGAGAGACATTACTTCACACCAGTCAGAACAGTTAGTATCAAAAAGACAAGAAATAAAAAGAATTGGCAAGGATGTAGAGAAAAGGGAACCCTTGTGCACTGCTGGTGGGAATGTAAATTGGTGCAACCCCTGTGAAAAACAGTATGGAGGTTCTTCAAAAAATTAAAAATAGAAATACCATATGATCCAATAATTCCAATACTAGGTATTTACTGAAAGAAAAGAATACATTTATTTGAAAAGATATATGTACCCCTATATTTACTGTCATATTACAATAGCCAAGTTATGAAAGCAACCCAAGTGACCAATAGATGAGTGGATAAAGGAGATGTGGTATACATGTACAATGGAATATTACTCAGCCAGAAAAAAATGAGATCTATTTGCAACAACATGGATGGAATAGAGGGGACTATGTTAAGCAAAATAAGTCAGACAAAATACTGCCTGATTTCACCTATATGTGGAATCCCAAAAACAAAACAAACAAAAATGGATTCTTAAAAGTCAGAGAACAAACTCGTGGTTGCCAGAGGGCAGATGGTTGTGGGGAGGAATGGGTGATTAAGAGGGACAAACTTCCAGTTACAAAACAAATGTTATAGGGATAAAAAGTACAGCATAAGGAACATAGTCAATAACAGTATAACACTGTATGGTGCCTACACTTAATGAGTGCTGAGTAATGTACAGAATTGCTGAATCACTACACTGTATACCTGAAACCAATATAACATTGTATGTCACCTATACTTCAATAATAAAAACATAGATAAAATACTGATAAAGTTCTTGCCTGTTTGAAAAATGTAAAGAGGGGCGCCTGGGTGGCGCAGTCGGTTAAGCGTCCGACTTCAGCCAGGTCACGATCTCGCGGTCCGGGAGTTTGAGCCCCGCGTCAGGCTCTGGGCTGATGGCTCAGAGCCTGGAGCCTGTTTCCGATTCTGTGTCTCCCTCTCTCTCTGCCCCTCCCCCCGTTCATGCTCTGTCTCTCTCTGTCCCAAAAATAAATAAACGTTGAAAAAAAAAATTAAAAAAAAAAAAGAAAAAAAAAGAAAAACATAAAGATACTGATTTTGTTTTTGCTAGAAAACTTTCTACTCTATGTATTTAAAAATTTTAAGAGCACTCATTAAAAAAAAAAACAAAACCCTTCATACTACTGCTTCTAAGACAGCAGAGAATTTTTTTCAAAAGGATGAAAAAAATCAAGAAAACAGAGATTAAAAAATAAGAAAAAAGGAAGAAAAGTGTAACTACCAAAAAATACACACCCCTCTCATCACACTCACCTATACAAAGATGGTATACATAATTCCAACTATATTAGAAATGACAATCATGTAAGCAGATTTAACACACCTATTTAAAATACCGAGAACCATGTCTTCTGTTTGTAATGCTCTGATTTTTGCTAAAAACATTAGTATATTAGCAAGACCTGCTGAAAAGCAGCTGACAGTCCAAATGGACAATGTCTCAAATGTTTATTGCCTTTACACATGACATCCAAACTGAAGTTAAAAGATAAGGAAATAATAATTTAAGATCAGAAGCAAGAGAGTCAAAGACATTGGAAGTATGGACAAAGGTAGTTGTTTATAAAGAACTACACACGAGGGTGCCGGGTGGCTCAGTTGGTTAAGCATCTGACTCTTGATTTCAGCTCAGGTCATGATGTCATGGCTCATGGGATTAAATCCTCATAGGATTCTTTCTACCCCTCTCTCTCCACCCCTCCACGGCTTGTGCATGCGTGCACTCTCTGTCTCAAAATAAATAAATAAACATTAAAAAAACCTACATATGTACAACTCTAAAAAGACAAGAAAAGGCACCAGTACCTAAACAATACTCAGCTAATTCTTTACTCTGGTTTAGTCTATGTTCCTTTATTATAGCTTCAGACAATGCACTAGACAGCCTTCTGTATACAACAGATTAATCCAACTGACCTCAATTGTTGAAAGCTAACAGATATTAACTGCATGAAGCCCAGGTTGAAGGTACAGACATCCCTTCCCTGCCATCCCAACATAATCATTCCTTTGCAACCATCATTCCCAACTTCTAAGCTAGTAAGAAGCAAACATGCTGATCTTTATCTTTAAGGGGAAGCCAGCCTTAAATTGGATGGCAGTCTTTCCTCTTCAGGTGAACTTAATTCAGAAGCTTTCACTCACTACTCACTCACTACTGTGAGTCCTTCAACTACTGAAATTTAGAATCAGTGGATTTTTGAGCTGGAAGAATGAGAAACCTGAGATCTAGGCAGGTAGGTGATTCATACCCCATCACACTGGTGCAGGTAGAGCAGCTGAGCAAAATGCAAACCCATCTCTTGCCTCCATGCCAGGGCTTTTCCCTACCATGTCACTTAGCAGGTCTAGAAGAGCAAAGATGGGGGGGCACCTGGGTGGCTCAGTAGGTTAAGCATCTGACTTTGGCTCAGGTTATGATCTCATGGTTCGTGGGTTCAAGCCCTACATTGGGCTCTGTGATGACAGCTCAGAGCCTGGAGCCTGCTTTGGATTCTGTGTCTCCCTCTCTCTCTGCCCCTCCCCCACTCATGCTCTGTCTCTCTCTCTCTCTCTCAAAAATAAATAAACATTAACAAAAATTAAAAAATAGAAGAGCAAGGATGGAAAGGACAATAAAATAACTTCATTTTGTTTCTCACCATTCTTTTGACCTAGTGCCCTAACACCTTTCCTGTTCTAAATCATTTCACTTTCGTTAAGATATTCGTCGTTTCTAGGAGGGCTCACGAGAGGTTCTCAATGGAGACTTAGAGCAGTTCCACCTTGCAATCCATCATTCCCTTAAAGGTTGGCATCATTCCCAGGCTGCTGTTTCCCCCTCCAGCCAGCAAAGCTCCTGTGAACAACACAGTAGCTTCCTCTATGGGATAAGCATGTTCAGTCATTTCCATCTTGATGCTACTTTATTTCTAAAAGCAGACATATATCTTTAGCCTCCTTTCCAAGGAAGGAAGACCCACCACCAGGAAGCCACTTGACTGAACACAGTCGTGCTAAATGTGTGAGAAAGAGCCAAGTCCTCTTGTTACTATAGCTCCAGGCAAGAGGAAAGGCCCACATTTTCGAAAAGTTTCTTGGAATAAGCAATCATTTATAATTTATTTATTTACAAATAAATGCAAATGTAAAACCACTGGAAAATTCCTAAGTCACAAATGTTTCAATGTGGACCAGGATCCAGAGTTGGAAACAAGAGGCAAACTTGAAAGTACTAGAAGCCTGAGGGAGAGTAGCGAAGGAAAAGGAAAGCAGAGAAGTTAAGCTTGGGCTGTCCAGAGAATACCCCAACTTTCTTCCTCTTCCTTTTCTCTAACGGTCTGCCAGGGTCTTCTCATGAAGGAGTGATCTGGGTCTCTCAGGCTGGAAGAGCCGAGGGCCACACAGCTCTCTACTCCCATCATTCCTGACCCTTCTTTGTAGCTACTAGGAAGGTCTTGTGATATGGATTCCATTCTCTTGGAGAGAAAAAGACAAAAACACATAATGTGGTTTCATCTATACTTTTCCTCAGTTACACACTTTCAAGATGTTCAGGAGAAATAAGAACCTAGTCCCTTTAAGGATCAAAGTTATACTATTCAGCCTTGGTGGATAAATTATGAATAGCTGGGGGCAGACAAAATGATTCTGTGTGCACGTACTTTAAAGGAACTTTATAATCTAACCCAATCCCCTCAATGTACAGATAAAGAAACTGGGACCCGTACGTGTTACCTAACTAGACCAGGTTCGCAAGTCCAGTTGGTGGCAGATCTAAGACTACGCTACACCTTGAGTGTCCTGCCAGACTAGACTTGCCTTGAGAAGGAGAGAGGAGTCAAGAGGTTGCACATCCCTGAAGGAAGGAAGAAACTCAGAGGCTGTGAGATACTGGGATGTTAGGTGTGCATAACTGAGTGGCAGCAAGATGACTTGGAGAGGTAACTAACACCTGAATTTTACAAAGCACCTGACTGTAAAAGGGAGGGGTCATGGTAGAAGAAAACAAGTAAAAGAAAAAATATAAACACCATGACAATGCTTCAGGTTATTTCAAAAGTCAAGGATTGTGTTAAGTGCAGGTGAATAATGAAAAGTGATGAGGAAAATAATTAACCTGAGTTCATGAACCAGGTGTTCATCATAATTAAAAGATTTTTTCCCTTTACGTTTACTGGGATTATATTCTGTTATCATACAAGTGTTTCATACCTTGGTCCTGGAACCGCTTTATTAGAAACACTTTGGCTTTTTGTTACAATGCAGATTCCTGGGCTCTCCTCCAGAGTTACTGACCAGAGACCTGAATTTCAAACAAGCTTCCCATGGATCCTGACATGTAAGAATCAATACAGCCATAATCCCATCATTGCAGAATTAGACCCTGTTTGTCTTCCAGTCTTCCTCACTAGGATTTCAGAGTTAGAAGTGCAGAGAGAATGAGTGCCCTCAAATCACAAAGGTTGCTGAGAGCCTACCAGGCTGTGCCATCAGGCCTTCTCTCCCCACCATGTCTAGAAGGACAGATGGGCTGAAATGGACTAGGATGTAGTTGGTTTAATTATAAGATTCTATCTTTTTAGGCTAAAAGTGCAAATATGTATTATTTTCTAATGAAAACCACATTTTCTGCCACGAGTATGCACTTCTTTTAGAGTAGGGGCAGGGGGTGGGGAAGTTAATATATTAAAACAAGCAAACAAAACAAGAGACATAATTATTATTTTTTATTTCTTTTTAATGTTTATTTTTGAGAGAGAGAGAGAGGGGGAGAGAGACAGAGCATGAGTGGGGGAGGGGCAGAGAGTGAGGGAGACACAGAATCCAAAGTAGGCTCATGAACTCATGAACCATGAGATCGTGACCTGAGCCAAAGTCAGACGCTTAACCAACTGAGCCGCCCAGACACCCCAAGAGACATAATTATTTACTTTCTGGGCTATACCCCATTCCTGCTTCTCTCAATAAGGACAAAGCCAGCCCAGTCAAGCTCCCCTACCAAGTAGCAGCTCCTCAGAGTACAGGCCAGTGCCATGCACAGCCTGGGAACTATCCTGCTCTGTCTACAACCCTAACTCCTAGGTAGGGATAGAAATTCCTGAGAAGAGGGATATGTGGTGGGAAAAAAGCGCGGGGTGAGTGGCTTCTAGCTGGCTCTCTGCCTGGCTGCATCCTCCAAGCTCTCTCTAGAGTAGGGTAGAATGACAGTTGGATGTGAAAGGAGGCAGAGGAAGGGAGAATCCATACTAGAGAACCGTATTAAACTAAGGATACCTACTCATTTTCCCAAACCAAGAACGCCCTGCAGGGCAAAAAGGGATGAAGAAGGCAACGTCCTTTTCACACCCAAATTGCTGAAGCCAACACTCAGAAATCTGTTTAGAGGAGAGACTGAAAATGGAGCAGTAATCACTATTTCTGAGACTGGATTCCCTAAATATAATGAGTAGCACTCAACTCCTGATTATCTCTGCCCACCAAGGACAAAGGAATTAGCAGGAAAAAACCAAAAGGCTGACACTTCTCAGGAGTTGAGTGTGCCAACACTACTCTCTTAATTCTCTGGAATGCACACAAGGATTACCATGAGAGCTGAGCACAAATTCTGGCAAGTGTCTGCCCATCTTGATGCAGGTCTATCTGCCTCCTGTTACATCTGCAGCAACCCTTGGACATCTGCCGTGGCTCACAGCCTCCCACCTTATCCATGCTCACCTAATAACAGGACCTTTATACAAAAGTCCCCCAAGGTCCTTTAACAGTCGCCAGGAAGACTGTCTTCATGCCAGAAGATTAAGCAAAGGAAAGAGAATACTGCCAGCATCTCATTCTCCATTCCAATGAGGCCAGTTTTATACTAAAATGTATTTGTACTTGTGTATGTATGTGTGCACATGCGTTCTCAAAGCATACATAAAAAACACTAACAAGAATTACTCTACAATGCCAATATTGGTTATTCCTAGTGATTTTAATTTTCCTTATACTTTTCTGTTTTTTATCATGAAAGTGGTAATTTTTATCATGAAAGTGATGATCTTTTAATAATCATTTTGTAAAATGTTACTTTAAAAGGCAGAGATGAACATGGCATGTAATAGACAGATAAGGCCGTCTATGTTGTGTGCTGCCTAAAAGTAGATGAAAAAAAGAAACTTCACTTTCTCTTCTCTGTAGCCCTTTGTTGCTGATCATCTGTAAAGTTCTCAGGCCTTTGCCTAACGATTTCTTAGATCCCCTATAGATTACATACTACTGTACCATAAGCGCTTTTTACCTGAGATGCCAACAAATGGCCAAATGATTAAACCAAATTTTCACATGTTATTTTCCTTTCTTCTTCTCTCATGACAGATATTAGCAGGTGGTGGGAAAGTGGCTGGATGGGAGAATTATTTGTAAAATTATTAATTTCTGAACAATTGAGAAGTTGAATATATGGTTTTTATATCATGGAAATGATGAAATTCAACTATCAGTGGATTTCTTAAAAATCAAGTAACATAAATGAGAATTTCCTGCTCTAAACAGTATAGAGGGCCCTTATTCAAGATGCTTCATCTAGTTTACCATTCCCCAGTGAATACTGTATGATTTCAAATCCTTCTAGAGCTGAGAAAATATCCCTGACCAACCCTAACTATCAGATGGTAATAGATAAGGCCTATAAAGCTTTTCTGTTTCTTCCTCTCTACATATTGTCACTATGTAATTCAACCACACAACATACACATAAAACTCTAATCTGATGAGGCTCAACTTTTTTGCCAGGACCCATAATGCTTGAGAATGTTACACTGCTCCCACATTTGAAGGCTGTGGTTCTCTAAAGGATTATATTAATAATAATAATAATAATAATAATAAAAAGGATAATGTCTGTGAAAACATTTACAGTAACTGTAGAACACAGCTATCAACCTGTGGGAAATCAAAAAGCTTTAATTTGGGTGCTCTATGCCCTTAGAAATGCCATCTGCACAGCTGGGAAGGCCTGGAGTAGCTGATGGAGCTGGAGTTAATGAGGTAAGGTATGGGAAAGAACAAAAAAGGTTTCCTCAGCTCAGGGCTCAAGGCAGTGGATCACTCCTTATCTCTCAGCTGAGTATAAGTTTCCAAGGAAGACTCATCTTGAGAATTCTCAGTGGGAGGGAGTCAAGCCAGAAGTTAAGGGAGAGAGTTTAGCCAGATGGCTCACTCTATTAATGGAGCCCTCCGCCATGTTACTACTTAGTTACTCCATGTCTCTAAACGTGGAAATGGAAGCATGTGTAAATTGGGAAAACAATGCTCAGCTGGGGGCCTTTGGGGCCTCTGGCCTGATTAAGTATACAACAAGAACACCAAAGTCAGATCTGGTTTCTGATACAATGTTTGGATTTTATTCTCATTGCAAGAGGAAGGTCACAGAAGAATTTCATTCCCAGCTTAAAATTCTTCTAAGTCCATTCTTCTTCTTCTTGGGGCACAACAACTATCGTATGCGCTTAGCAATCCATCAGAGATTCTCAACCAAATCCTGCATTCTGTTTGCTTATAATCACACTATGGATATTAAGATATGCTGGTAACACAGAAGTTAACATTATAACAAAACCACCAAAAGATATCCCTATTGGCTACACTGTAATTTAAGAAGTTAGAATTTCATATATGTAAATAGCTGTAATTAATAAGATAAACCTTTCCTTTTGGGATTTGGCAGTGATAACAGCTCAAGCAGGAGTGCCATTTGAATCCTTGGAAAACCTAAAATAACATTTTTACAAAAAAAGTAGCAGTGCTCACAGTTAACTAACTTGGCCTAGAAGGTAAGAGAATTGGAAATGTAAAGATGGTATCTTAACAAGTGTCATTCTACTATTTTATAGCTCTTGCCAGTACAGCACTTTAAAAGATGTGTGTTACAGTGAATTTCCAACTGAAAGAGTAAATCCCAAATATGGGCAAAATTAGCAGCCCTGTTCCTTGCCATTGTAATAAATGATTAAGTAGGTGTTACAAAGATGAAAAAGCAGAGCATCTCTTTCTAATCCTGACAGACATCCTCCCCTTCTTCACTGATCCTTTATCTTGCAGTGAAGACCTGCATGAGGAAGTCGATTCCTGGTATGTTCCTGATAAGAATGCATATTTCCAGGGGTAGCAGCAGGGACTACATCGCTTTAGCAGACATTGTTCATGAACTTGTGCCAAGTTTCTCTGAACCTTGGAAACTGGGAAAGTGTCTGTGTTCCTGATTAATAATATTCAGCAAACAGACTGAAAGCAGAGGAAGTATAATCACTAGTAGAGAGGGATATTCAGTAACAGAGCTCCTGTGGTTAAGCTGCTATGAGGAGGCACTCACGCCATGAGAGCAAGCATGGCTTTCATGCCCATGTGTCTACCTGAGCCTGAGTTAAGATCCCTGAAGGGATTAAGACCTCCTCTGTTCTCATGGAGAATACAGATTGGGCCTCCTCTCAATTTTCCCATAGCCAGTTTAAATTATTCTTTTACCTTCAGTCTCTTTAAGGCTTGAGTTAAGGCTACTTTGTAATAAAATTATCCCCAATTTCTATCACACATGGATGATTGTTCTCTCTCCCCCAAAGGCTGTAAAACCCTCAAAGTTAGAAGTCATCTCTCTTGATCCCCACTCACCCATCATATAAACATTTCAAACAGTACATGAGAAAGTGAAATAAATAGTAACTGTCTTCTAACCTCGCTTCCCAAAGATAACCACTATTCAGTTTCTTGTATCTCCCTCCATAAATGTTTGTGGGCAAACACAAACTTTTATGTTATTCAATGTTCGATCCAATGAGCAAAACTTAAAAGAAATACTGTAAACTAAGGTGCCTCCATCTATAAATCACACACATTCCACATCCCAGGACTTCAGCAAGTTCTGCATTTAGGTGCAGGCGGAGTTACTGGGGCACAAGCCTGGTGAGTCCAGCTCTGTCCCTAACATGGTAGGATTTCCCTGGCCAACTCACTCCATCTTTCTGAATCTCAGTTCCCTCTCCTACAGAAGAAGATGTTCTCAAAGGTCAGTTCACGGTTGAGGCTGAATCAAGTACTGATTAATAAAACAGGTACACCAAGGCCAAAATATGAATTGGTATTGAGGAAAATCAAACATAACAGATTACAAGAAGAATATGGTTGTGAATTAGAATGGAGCAGTTATTTAAAAAATACTTTTAATTGAGGTTTAATTGACATGTAACATTATATTAGTTTCAGGTGTAATACATGATTTCGTATTTATATACATTGCAAAATGATCATCACAATAAGTCTAGTTAACATCCATCACCATCCCAGTTACAAAAAATTTTTTTTCTTGTGATGAGAACTTTTAAGATCTAATCTGTTAGCATCTTTCAAATATGCAATATAGTATTATTAACTATAGTCACTACACTGTATACTATATCCCCAGGACTTACCTATTTTATACCTGGAACTTTGTACCTTTTGATCACCTCCACCCAGTCTGCCCTCTCTGTACCCACGAGCTTGGTTATCTTTGGTTTGGGTTTTGTCTTTTAGAATCCACATATAAATGAAATCATATGGTATTTGTCTATCTCTATCTCACTTAGCATAATCCCCTCTAGGTCCATCCGTGTTGTCACAAACAATAGAGTTGTGTTCTTTTTTAATGGTTGAATTGCATATATACCCCACAACTTCTTTATCCACTCATCCACAGATGGACCTTTAGTTTGTTTCCATATCTTGGCTATTGTAAATAATGCTGCAATGAACATGGGGATGCATATATCTTTTTGAGTTAATGTTTTCATTGTCTTTGGATCAACACCCCATAGTGGAATTGCTGGATCATACGGTAGTTCTGTTTTTAAATTTTTGGCCAACAGGTTTCCGTTTTCCACAGTGGCTACACCAATATACAATTCCACCAACAGTGCATAACGGTTCCCTTTTCTCCACCTCCTTGCCAACACTTGGTTCTTTCTTATATTTTTGATGATAGCCATCCTAACAGGTGTGAGATGATAGCTCATTGTAGTTTCAATTTGCATTTCTCTGAAGACTTTTGAAGTTACTTTTTTATTTTAATTTTAATTTATTTTTATTTTTTTAATATGAAATTGATTGAAGACTTTTGATGCTGAGCATCTTTTCATGTACCTGTTGGCCATCTGTATGACTTCTGTGGAAACATGTCTGTTCAGACTTTTTGCCCATTTCTTAATTAGAGTGGGTTTTTTTGCTACTGAGTTGTATGAATTATTTATATATTTTGGATATTAACCGATCTATGATTTGCAAATATTTTCTCCCATTTAGTTAGGTTACCTTTTCATTTTGTTAATGGTTTCCTTTACAGTGCAGAAGCATTTCAGTTTAATGTAGATCCCCTTGTTTATTTTTGCTTTTGGTGTCAGATGAAAAAATCATCACTGGGGTGCCTGGGTGGCTCAGTCAGTTGGGCATCTGACTCCTGATTTCAGATCAGGTCATGATCTCATGGTTGTGAGACTGAGTCCTGTGTCCATGCTGGGTGTTGAACCTGGTTAAGATTCTCTCTATCCCTCTCCCTCTGCCCCTCCTCTGCTCACATTCACTCTCTCTCAAAAAAAAAAAAGACAAACCATCCATCACAAAGACCAATGTCAAGGAACTTACTGCCTATGTTTTCTTCTAGGAGTTTTATGGTTTCAGGCCTTACATTCAAGTGTTTAATCCATTTTGAGTTAAGTTTTGAGATGGTCCAGTTTCATTCTTTTGCTGTGGCTGTCCAGTTCTCCCAACATTCACTCAAGAGACTGTCCCCATATTACATTTCATTCATTGAAGAGACTTTCCCATTGTATATTTTTGGCTTCTCTGTCATAAATTAATTGATCATATATACATGGGTTATTGCTGGACTCTCTCTCCTGTTCCACTGATCTATGTGTCTGTTTTGATTACTATAACTTTGTAATATAGTTTAAAATCAGAAGTATAATACTTCTAGCTTTGTTCTTATTTGTCAAGATTACTTTGGCTATTCAGGGTCTTTTGTGGTTCCACATAAATTTAAGAATTCTTTGTCTAGTTCTGTGAAAAATGTCATTGGAATTTTGACAGGGGTTGTATTGAATGTGTAGGTTGCACTGGGTGGTATGGATATTTTAATATCAATTCTTCCCAATCATGAGCACAAAATATCTGCTCACTTATTTCTTTTTCAATTACTTTCATTAATGTCTTATAGCTTTCAGTGTATAGGTCCTTTACCTTGACTAAATTTATTCCTAGGTATTTTATTCTTTTTGATGCAATTGGAAATGGGATTGTTTTCTTAATTCCTCTGATAGTTTGTTATCAGTATATAGATACACAACAGATTTTTGTATAGTGATTTTGTATCCTGCAACTAATTCTTCCAGTTTTTGGTAGACTCTTTAGGATTTTCTCTATGTGATACATCTTCTGCAAATAGTTTTACTTCTTTCCCTTTCTAATTTGGATCCTTCTTATTTCTTTCTCTTGCCTAACTGCTTTGGCTAGGACTTCCAATTCTATGTTGAACATAGTGGGTGGGCGGGGAGGGGACAGTGAGCATCACTATCTTATTTCTTATCTTATCATTGAGTATAATGTTAGCTGTGTGCTTGTCATATTATGGCCTTTATTATCTTGAGATATGTTCCCTCTATACACACTTTATTGAGAGTTTTTATCATAAATGGATGTTGAATTTTGTCAAATGCTTTTTCTAAATCTATTGAATGATCATATAATTTTTATCCCTCATTTTGTTAATGTGGTGTATTAACAGTGATTTGCAGATGCTGAACCATCCTTGCAACCCTGGAATAAATGCCATCTGGTCATGGTGTATGATCCTTTTAATGTATGTTGAATGTGGTTTGCTAATATTTTGTTAAGGACTTCTGAATCTATGTTCATCAGGATTATTGACCGATAATTTTCTTTTCTAGTGGCATTCTTGTCTGGTTTTAGTATCAGGGGGATGCTGGCCTTGTAAAATGAGTTTGGAAGCATTCCCTTGGAGCAATTTTTACAAACAATTTCCTGAGGTATACTTCATAGGAAAATCCACATCTTGTTTTACCACAGAGGTATATCAAGCAATATACACTGATCCTGAAGTTATCTTAGGATACAGCCACAATACTTCAGAGGTAGAGCCAACCCATGTTGACTCATTTCTCAGCAATGCATGTGGCCGTCTCACAAGCCTCAGAGAGCTTATGAGTATTTTTCCATTGTCAAGAGTCATAGATAAGTTCAATGTTACATTCAGTAGCTACGGGATCATAAACTTAAGCAAATAGTTAACATCTTAACTCTCATTTGCCACCTCATTGACAATTAGCTGCCTACTAGGAAGGAGGTCTTCCTGTTGATCAGACCACATATGCTGTTCTGTCCTGTTTGTCTTACTGTGACCATGTCCTGATAAAAATCCAGAGGAGGGTCAAAGTGATGAGGGAAGAACCTGGCAGAGAGGGAAAAGGTGCCAGAAGTGGGTAGAACACCATCAGCTTAACTTAAACATCTATTTGGCGATTTGGTTGCAAGCTAAGAGTAGCAAAGCTACTCATAATGGTTGAAAATCTTTGTTCTAGGGCAAAGCTAGGAAAAGGAAAACGCATTCACAGTGTCTTTGTCAGATGTTTGCCATTTTTCTCAGAGGCAGGAGAGGTGGAGGTTAAGAGAACAAACTCTGGGGTTAGACAGATATGGGTTCTGCCACTACTGGACAATTACATAATCAGTTCTGAGCTTATTGTGCTTATTATTATTATCATCTGGAACTCTGGGTTCTGCGAGCTATCTCCTATGAAACACAAGATCCTCAAAAAACAATTCACAAGTGAAACTGAAAAATCATACCAGGGTAAAGGAGCTGTTCCTACCTGAAAGGAATTCATATAGCGAAGCGATGGAGGTAGCGTGGCGTTGTTCCTGGATAATATCAGCAGCAGCTCTAAGCAGGTTGCAGAGGGCAGGGTTAGAGTGTGGATGCTGATGTCACTTTCCCATGCACTGGAAAGCCTGAAACACATTGATACGTATAATTTCACAATTCCATCTGGTCATAATTATTTCAAAAACCTGATGGAAAGAAGACGACTTTCAAACGTGGAAGAAGATGCAATGCACAAAAAAACAGAAATAAAATGGCTATAGTAAATATTCACAAAGTAAATGTCCAAGACATTTTTATAGTGTTTTTGATACAAAACAGATGGGTTAGGCAATTTTTTCGAGTCAACATTTCATACTCAAAGAGTACAAATAAGACATGAAATGCAGTCTTATTTGTAAGGGACCTATTTGGGGTGGGGAATGGATAATAGCTAACATATCGAATGCTTCCTATATTCTGTGCCCTCTTCTCCATGTAACATCTTGTTCAACCCTCCGATACCTACGAAATAGAACTGTTGCTATCCTCCTTCTAAGGATGTGCAAATTGTTTCTGAGCTGGATATGCCCTATGAAGTTTCTAGTTAGCTGATTTTCAAACCTTTAAAAAGTGATGTAATACTTTTATCAAAAAATCTTGTAAAAGCTCCATTTACAATATAAATAAAAGCAAAGCTGCTCTGTTGGAGGGGGTAAGGTTGGCAGGAGGCTCCCTTCATCTTTCAAAGTAGCCTATGAAACATCTCTGCTACATCCTGTTGAACCTACTAGAAAATTCTTTCATTCAAGAAATGAGGAAAGTGAAGGCTAGAAAAGTAAAGAGACTTCTCTGGGATGAGATACATGTTTAGAAGATGATATGGCTATGTCTAGAATCCTGATTTCCTGGCTTCCCATATAGTACTTAAAATGGAAACTCAGATAATCATTATGGGAAAACAATGTAATAAGAATAGGATGTGTCTTATGCTGTCAAATCTTTTATTTACTTGAGTATTTCCTGTCTGTGCCCCTATCAACATGTCTCTTAACACTGTCCTAATTTTTTAAAAAGAAATATATATGTGTGTGTGTATATGTATGTATGTGTATATATATACATATACATATATATGTGTGTGTATATATGTATATGTATATATATATATTCTATTTATATAAACTTCTTTCTGTAAAGCTACCTTTAACCCAGTCAGTGATGAATTCTAGAATGTCAAAGAGCATCAGTGGTTGAGGGCATAATGGATTTTAACATTTATATGATGAGTCATAGCAGATAGTTTAGCTGTGTCATCAATCAGGTTACCTGTGCTAATACATTTCTGATGTGGGTTGGGAAATTAACTCTCTGAAGCATTTGCCTACTAGTCAGACTGGAATAGGACACTGCCCACTTTCCCTCAAAATAGTCCCTTTTCAGCAAGGCCACATGTGATTGTCTTCTCTGTGTTTTAAAAACACTTCTCCATTATTTTATATTGATTGGTTATGTTATTCTTTCTCCTTTCATTAATTATACAACATTTTCAACATTTCTCTGGCGTGGAAACAAAAATCTTGCTGTCTTTGGTAAAAGCCAAATGTAGGACCAGTGCAGTGGCTCTAAACTCATTCTCTCTACCACCTTTCTTATGCCCTCCACAAACCATTTCCGTTCTCTGAACTGCATACACTAACCACACCATGCTCGTGCAGTTTTCTGGGCCTGGAAGGCTGCAGGCTACCTGCTGAACTTCTGTTCATCCTGCAAAACCCACTTAAGTATCATTTCCTTAGAGACATCCTCTTGCTTCCTCTACAAGAACTACATGCCTAATACCATTATTTGTATCCTACTACCATACCACCACCCTACCTGTATTCTTATTTGGGCTGTGTCTGCATCTGTGATTCATTCTAGATCAGTCATAAGCAAGCATACTCTGTGGATTCCTCTAACTTTTGTTACCCAGTATGGAAGATTAGATTAGTTGTTTTTCCTCAGACACTCCCAGGTATTAACCTTTTATTGGCTGTAATAAAATACACCTCACTTACATTTGTATGTTCAATAATTTAATTTATTTTCCAAGTGTTATTCTTATAAAAGGAAACCAACTAATGTCATGATGTTGATGTGATTTCTGGTGCAGAGAAAGGAATGCTTAACTTCTGCTCAAAGGTGTCAACATGCTGCTATGTGGCTATGGTGTAGTTGATGAAAAATGGCACTCAAATAGAAATTAAAATACACTAGCACTGCCTTGTCACTGACCAGTGAGTGATCTGGGACACGTACTCCTGGAAAAGTCCAGTTTCCTCATGAGATCCTGGAGTTCACACACAACCTACACTATGTATCAAACCACCAAAACTTACACAAAATACATTCATCACATTAATGATATCCACAGTTACACAAAAAAAGATACAGTTATAAACGTTAATTATTCATGTCTCTATGTAATTACAAATATTTGCATGGCATGTGAATCCAACATTGGCATTTTTAATCTAATCCTTTAAGTATTCTGTGATTTAACAATTTTTCTCCTTATTAAAGCTCATGAAGGTACAAAGTACTATCTGGATCACATGATAAGTGATGGAAAAGATCAAGCATGATCCTCTCCAACTAAATTGCATTCTCTTTTATACCTAGAAGTACTAGGTACTTCTAAAAAACAAATTGAAAAGCCCAAGGGTAAATGATGGAGCAAATTTTAGCTTTCTTAGAATACCTCATTTCTTAATAATTAGAACCACCTTATTTTTGAAAATTAGATAAGACAGCTGGACCTAGGATGGCTCAAATTCCTAAAATTTATCCTTTTGTTTATCCTAAACATTTATCCATTTATGCTTCCTTTTCCCAGAGCATATATTCATTAGCCCCAGGATTCACCTTTTTATTGTTAAGATTTATAAATGTTCTCTATAATCTTAACTACATATTAATCACACAAAACAACCATATATGTGGACAAAGACAGAAAGTAATACATGAAAAAATGATTACAGTTGTTTTGGAAAGTTAGAACTATGGGTAACTTTCTCCCAAAACTTCAGCTAATGTTTTTATATTGTTTTTGGTTTGGTTTGTTTTTGATTTAGGAAGAAAGAAATAAAGAGAGCAGGAAGGAAAGATGGAGAAATGGTCTCGGCATACTTAAAATTCAATTTATCTTAAAACAATCACTAAACTCGTTATGAAAATTAAAGGCATGTATTAATTAGGCCAAAAGTGATACTTGATACTATCTACCAAAGGCTCAAATATCAGTAGAAAGTTCTGTTAACGATATAAACATTTTAAGAAACACAAGATTATAATAATCCAGAATTTGGATTATTTCCTGCAAAAACACCTGGACTATTAGACCTAAATCAGTAAACTTCCACTATAAAACCAACAAAAAAGATAATTCAAAGAGAACAAACTTAACATTACTTAAAACCTATTTTGGTGATTTTTAAAGTGGTGAGAGAGGAGAAGCTTTCCTAAGACACCAGAGCTGTCAACTAGGCGACCCGAGTTGAAGAGACCAAAATGCAGGCAGAGGACACACCATCCTTATTTATCAATCTTTGCCTTGACAAAATTCCCTAGAGAAGCAATGATGGCCTATCTATTTTTAAAGAGGCAATGAAAAGGGGGGGAAAAGTCACTCTCCATCACTTCTAACAAAAATAGTGAAATTGAGAATGAATCAAACACCAATCGATACCAAGAAAAGAACTTGGGAGAACAGAAAGGTGATACAATTTACTAAAAATCAGAGGTTGTTTTAATGTAATACATGAAAATGACAAACAGACAGGATTAAACAACTCTACCAAAATTTAAGACATTTCAAATGAGTCCAACATACTGCATAGAGAAGAAAAAAATAAGAGCATATAAGAGAGCTCAAGAAGAAAATATTTAACTTAAATTTCATTTTTCTCATATTTTAGTAGTTGATTTGGACTCTTCAGTCCTAGAAGGACCTATCAGGAAAGCAAAGAGCCTATTAATGATGTTAAAGTATAACACTGTTTATATCTGTGTACTTTTAAAATTCAATTCCAAAGCTACAACAATGACAAGTTCATCAATTCAAACTCTCGAAATACCAAAACAAACAAAGGACCACAACTTAGTGCTAGAATCATTATAAACATACAGCTACTTAATACATGATTTGGACAGGGAATCAAAATTTTATAAATTCTTATACTGTCAAGAACACAAAATTCAGAAACAACTAAATGTACTGTTTATGTATGATAGCAAACCATATTAATTCCAGTATATTTAAATATTTTAAAAGAACTAATTCATAAAAATAGAACCTGAAAAGTTCTACTGCTTATAAATTTCAAAGTAAGGTTCAGTAAGTCATGAGCAGCACTTCTTTGAAATTACAGTATCTTCTCTGAAAACTACAGGAAAAAATCGAGTTTTTAGTCACAAGTGTTCAAACTGTTTTTCAATTCTCTTTAAACTAAAGGGCTCCTGGAGCACCTGAGTGGCTCAGTTAAGTATCCAACTCTTGGTTTCCACTCAGGTCATGATCTCATGGTTCCTGAGATCAAGCCCTGTGCATCAGGGTCTATACGGATAGTGCCTTCTCAGGATTCTTTCTGTCCCTCTCTGTCCTTCCCCTAGGGGCGCTCTCTCTCTCTCTCTCTCTCTCTCTCAAAATAAATAAATAAAAACTTTAAAAAAATAAAATTAAAAATATTTCTCAGACCACCCAATTCCCTAAGCCCAATCATGTCCTCCTTTCATATTAATGGAATCATACATTATGTGACCTTTTTTCTGACTTCTTTTACTTAGCATGTTTTCAAGATACATGGATCTCAGAGAAAGAACTCTTGATTTTAGATTATTTTTTTAATGTTTATTTATTTTTGAGAGAGAGAGAAAGAGCACGAGCAGGGGAGGGGCAGAGAGAGGGAGACACTGAATCTGAAGCCACCTCCAGGCTCTGAGCTGTCAGCACAGAGCCCAAAGTGGGGCTCGAACATGCATAGCGAGATCATGACCTGAGCCGAAATCGGATGCTTAACCGACTGAGCCACCCAGGTGCTCCTAGACCTCTTGCTTTTAAAGTCTGATTTCTAATTTACCACTTTTTATAAAATATTAAAAGCAGTTCCATCTTAAACTATGTATCATAATATTTATGTTAGCATATTAATAAACATAACCATTTACGAAAAGTTTTCAAAGAGTTTTTGAAGAGGTCTCCTGGCTCACATTTTTACCCCATTCCATTACCAGAGAATGGCAATTGAAAGTGAGGCTGAGAAATGCACTTCCAATCCTTTAATTACTTTACTGAGTAACTGGAAGTCAACATATGAGGGTTGGGATGTAATAAATTAGGTCCACTCTAATAACATTCTCATAAGTAAGCCTCACACTGGCAACCACTAGGTTCCCTGTCCCATCAGGGGGCCAACTCAGCCAACACTTACATTAATCAACACTGCCCACTCTGTCCCACAGTTTAAGTCCTTTGCCAATGTGGATGGAAAAGTGTTTGTGACGCATAAAGTACAAAGCAAAAATGTAAGACTTCTTTCATTATTTCCTAGGCCTAATAAAACATAGAGGTTTTCTTCATTTTTCAATTCAAAAGGATTGGCAGTGACTGTGTTGACATGTATGGTGAAACTATGTTTGGTCTCAACAGAAATGAGAGAGATGATCTACTGGAGCTCTATCAGCCCGTGGCTTCAGAAAGGGATGTATCCTGGTGGTCTGCACCATATCTAACCCTACTCTCCCCTGCTTTTATGGACACTGTCATCTTCAGTGTCCCTGGCTTCTGTCTACACCTCTTCCTAAGTCCACTCTCAGATGGTCTTCTCCTGGAAATCCATACACTGCACAGAAGGGCAATTGGCAATGGTGTAACAGTTCAGATGAATTAGGCCTGGCCAATCTTGGTATTTTAGCAATTACGATAAGCTAAACTGCATAACCCGAAGTCACAATTAGCTCTGTCTGATCCATTAAAAGACAAATCCCGATGACTAAAATTGTGTCCCTCCATGAGGAGAGATGAGAACTCAATGCCAAGATCACTAACCTGCTACTCATGTTCTCTATGCAAGCATCCTAGATTTGAGAAAATGTCCTCATGTTGAAGACTTCAGACCTTTTGTGAAACACACGTCAACATAACTCTGGTAGAGTGAGAGCATAACTGGCCACACCCATTTGAGGGAAGGTAAGAAAATCAATTTCCAAGTAATCTTGCATAGAGAAAATTAATTTCTATCAACTTAAATTCAATTTCCCTGTAACAATCTGATTCTTCCATACCTTAATAATATAAACAAAAAACTCTACCAGGTCAGGCCAGAAAGTCTCCTAAATTTAATGTCTATTATTTATCCACTAGCCCTAAAAAGATAGGATTTCAGAAACTGGTAAGTATGCTCCAAAGTTTTATTCAAAAGTTTTGTGAGTTAAGATGTATTCCCTAGAAGTGTCTTAAGTTAAAGAGGGAAATATTTGACTAATTTTTCCAAGGCAGAATCAAATATTATTAAATGGAAGCTTTTGGAACCTAAGAGGAATTTCATTGAAACCTCCAAAGGCCATGATTTTTTTTAAAGTATTAAATACATAATATTCTCTTTCCTTGCCATCACACACTTGAAATGAGCTCTCTCTGGTAGCTGGCTTCGCTATGGCTTCTCAATGTTTGAAACCAAGGTATAAAAAAACTTCACACTTCAAATGTGTCTAATCCTCCCTATACAGTGTATGTGTGTATAAACGGAGTAGGAAGGAGGGGAAGTGTTAAATATGGGATACTCAAGAAATTAGTATTCTACAAAAATTTTGAAGTTGTTCTCAGAAACTGGTTAAAGGTAGTTAAGCACCCAAATTTACCAGTGCTAGAAGAGCTAGAAAAGCTAACCTGTCCCATTTTTTTCAACAGCAATACATCATAGTGTGAATATAAAAAATATTTTCATCTTCTGAACCAATTCATAATAATGAGAAATTATTTATGAATGCTAAAGTGAGGAAAGCTTGTATTTTTTTAGCCTAGAAAATAGGAAAAAGCAAAGCAGTGTTTCTTAACTAAAAAAAAAAAGCTTATTTAATTTTTAATTTTATTTATTTTAAATGTTTATTTATTTATTTTGAGAGAGAGAGAACAAGCAGGGGAGGAGCAGAGACAGAGGGAGAGAGATGATGTGGGGCAGGATCTGTGCTGATAGCAGAGTCTGATGTGGGGCCGAACTCACCAACAGAGAGATCATGACCTGAGCTGAAGTCAGTCACCCAACCAACTGAGCCCCCCAGGTGCCCCAATTTTTGTTTTAAAATAACAAAATACTTGGGGCACCTGGGGGGCTCAGTTGGTTAAGCGTCCGACTTCAGCTAAGGACATGATCTCGCGGTTCATGTGTTCAAGCCCTGCATTGGGCTCTGTGCTGACAGCTCAGAACCTGGAGCCTGCTTCAGATTCTGTCTCCCTCTCTCTCTGCCCCTCCCCACTCACAATCTCTCCCTCCCTCTCTCTCAAAAATACACAAACATTAAAAAAGTAAAAAAAAACAAATAACAAAAAAAATACTTCATTTATAACCAAAACATTTTTAGTTAGTTGTTAATATAAACATTCAAAACATATACATTTGCTTTAGTTATAAAAATAAACACATATATTTTTCAGTGAAAGCAGCAAAATTATACCTTCCATAGTTGAGTTCATCTCTTATAACACCTAAGAATTACCTTCAATTCTGCTTTCTGATTTACTTACAACATTGAGTTTTAGAAACTAGCAACAGTAAGTCACTGCTTCAAAGTATGACACCCCTCCCCCCAATCAAGACTTTAATTGTAGATCTATACTGACATAGAAAGATAGTCACACAATTTTGATAAGTTTTTTTAATGTTTATTTATTTTTGAGAGAGAGAGAGAGAGAGAGAGAGAGAGAGAGAGAAACAGTGCGAGTGGGGGAGGAGCAGAGACAGAGAGGGAAACACAGAATTGGAAGCAGGCTCCAGGCTCTGAGCTGTCAGCACAGAGCCTGATGCAGGGCTTGAACCCAAGAATCGTGAGATCATGACCTAAGCTGAAGTTGGATGCTTAACTGACTGAGCCACCCAGGTGCCCTGATAAGGTTTTTTTAGAAAAATAAAATAAACCCTGATGTTTATAGCAGCATTATCAACAATAGCCAAATTATGGAAAGAGCCCAAATGTCCAGTGATTGAGGAAAGGATAAAGAAGATGTGAGATATATATACAATGGAATATTACTCAGCCATAAAAAAGAATGAATTCTTGCCATTTGCAACAATGTGGATGGAGCTAGAGACTATTATGCTAAGCAAAATAAATCCATTAGAGGAAGACAAATACCATATGATTTCACCATATGAAGAATTTAAGAAGCAAATGAACCTAAGACACAGAGGCAAACCATAAAACAGACTTGTAACTAAGAGTACACATGGAGGGTTGCTGGAGGGAAAGTGGGTGGGGGGCAGGCTAAATGGGTGATGGGGATTAAGCAGGGCACTTGCTGTGATGAGCACTGTATACTGTACATAAGCGACTAATCACTAAACTCTACACCTGAAACTATCATTACACTATATGTTAACTGGAATTTAAATAAAATTTTGAAACTAAAAACAAAAAAGCAAAATAAAAAACACATACAGCTAAAATTAATTTATGTAAAATTAAATTTCCTATCTGTATCTTTATGTAGATGTACATGAGATGTATGCGAGGAAGAATGCCAAAATGTTAACAGCAGTTTTCTGTGAAGACTGAGAGTATAAGCGTTCTGCTTGCTCTCTTTCACTATATTTTCCTATATTGTTTTAAATGTTTACAGTGAATATGACTATATTTGTGATTATATAAAAAGCAAAGCTATTTTCATTTTGAAAATAGAGAAAATGAAATCTATTTTGGAATGTTTAAAATATGTATTTATATCAAATAAAATTCGTCTTTCAAGCAAGAAATAATCAAATCACCTCAACAAGTACTTTAAATCTTTCATTTACCTGAAACTAACCTAATGGGGAGTCTTTTCCATGAAAAAAGGTGCTTGAGACGGTACATTTGGAATTCAAGATTTTTATCATTGTGAGCATCACTCACAGTTCTTCTAGATGTTAAAAATGCATTGCCTACAAGTTGACAAACTTGGTGGTTACTATGAACAGGATTCTTAGACCACAAAGAATAGGAAATAAACAATACTAGTGACTGACTACTTGAAGTGAGTTGAACAGGCATATTATCTGTTATTAAGAGACTAAATAAAGAGATGTTAATAGCACTAGGGACCTTTCTTTGTTGTTGTTGTTGTTGTTGTTTTGTTGTTTTTAATGCTAGGAAAAAAGTTAGCATCCAAAGACTATGAGGCATAATTATTTCAGATAATTTCCATGAATCTGAAACAAGGTAAAAGACCACATTATTTGCCTTACCACTTTGCCAAAACAAACCAGGGAATATGACATCTTTGGAGAGTCCTGTCCAACCTAGCATTCAACCTAGCATCTATTCATATTTTTGTTATGTCCAATAAAATCATAATAATAGCCAATCTGCCTGGTGCTATGATCCCATTAGGTCTTGCAACCTCAGCAGAGCCAGCTTAAGTCTACTAATCAGACCAAACAGCTGTTTTAACAGTTGGGTTTCTCCAAAATTAAGATATTCTATTCCTGACTGTGCCTAGCAACTCAACTGTTGAAACAGCTGCTCCAGCTGAAGAGGTAAAACCAAGTGTACATACAGTCTTCTTCCATTTCCAATGGCTATGAGATTCTTTCAGAATAGAAATTCCTAAACTTAAGTTAATGTTGACATTTCCTATCTGTTTAAAGTTTTATACTTGTATTGCCTCTATCTCTGACCATCAGCCAATATTTCTGCCATCATCATCTCTCTTGGTGTTTGCCCTTTGTCTCCTTCATACTCTAAACCATAATTACCAGCTGGTGTTCTGTACTTCCCTCCTTAGAAATCTCATCTGTGTGCTTTACACTCTTACTCTTCTCTCTATTGTCTCAGAAGAAGTATTTTTACTTCCTATGAAACAGAGACGGTAACTGAGGAGTCCCTAGACTCCACTAAGTGATATATTATTTCCAATGACTTAATTAACTGTTGAAGTAAGGACCATTAAAAAAATTTTTTAAGTGCTCTCGGGCTAAATTTTTGGTCAGTTTATAAATGTCTTCAAAATTCTGGACTTGTCACCACGATCTCATTCAGATATGTCTGTTCAATTGTTTAATACTCTCTAGCAGAGAAACCTTTTCACCAATAATTTATATTATCAATAATGCAATAATGAGTATATACTTTGTCCATCTCTCTACTCAACCTTTCTATCCAGGCATTCATCCATTTTTCCACCACCTTCTTATCTTAAAATTTCTGCCAGCTGGCCTGGACATACCCAGACTAAATGGACTCTGATAAACAAAGTCTGCAAAAGATCTTGACCCTGATTTTGTAACATGTGCTCGCTGTCCCCTCATAATGTCCTCACTCCTTTAAATTATACTGCATTACAGATAATTTAAAATCCTGGCTCCCAGGGTCTAAGAACAGACTTACTGCAGGACCCGGACTCATCAAACCAGAACAAACCTACAAAGACGCTGAACACGTTTCAAGATTACAAATTTTTTCCTGCAGCAGCTCCAGCTCTTCCACTAGGTTATGTACAGAGTGATTCTGGCACATTAATCTTAGAAACAACCTCTCCTCCATGCCCCACTTCTCAGCGGGGGAGGGTGGAAGTCAAAGATACACTACAGCAAGTGCAGATACTGTAAATGAAAAGGTGCTCACAGACCTTGTGCCAGGCAACACTGTCCTGGGGCAACTCGACTCCAAGGGAGACACTGGAGTGCTCTGAGAAACAGGGCTTCCGGGATGGAAGTCATTTTGATATGTCATGTCAAACCCTAAATTACCAGCACAGTAAAGCTAATTTTTTTTAATTAAAGGAGACTTTGAAATACTGGCTCTGCTCTCACTATCCCATTACCATAAAGCCAGTGCCACACTAGACCCAAAGTTTCCTAACTTTGTTTTTGAGTCAGTCTGCACAACAGTATCCATTCTTCCAGCTTACAGTATTGTTAAGATCAGTTTTGCTTTACAGGGCTAAACATAGAAAAGTTTTCATTTTTAATAAGAGCTTAGATAAATAACCTTAAATCCCAAAGGACCTCGTTAAAGCAGCCTCATAAAAGTTTTACACTTGCATATGAGTTTGAAAAAAGAAAATGTCTACCTAGCAGTTTGAGCTCCTGCTGACTTCTCTAGCCTTGGGGAAGTTATTGTTGAAATTCATATGTCTTGCTATTTCTGATGATTTAAAGCAGTCTATTATGATAAATCACCATGAAGTACACCAAATGAAAGACACTGTTCAAACAAAAATCTCAATTTTAAATACACAAAATACACACAATGCACTCATCCGTATGTTTAAATAGCATTAAGGTTCTTATACATTACTCATCTAACCACATATTTTATCCTCAGAGCCTAGGATGCAAAAACATATTTTGTACCAGGTGATCTATTTTCCCTTTCTTTTTTTAGGAGGTCATTTCAACACATCTTGACTCTACTCTGGAGAATTAAAGTCCATGCAGGAAAGTTCCAACAAAATTGGAAACTAAATCAGTTGGAATAACAAGAACATAAGTAGTGGGCAATGTTAACATTTCATCATATTCCTCACAGGACCTGGGAAGATCAAGACGGACACAGTATATTTAAAAGGTGAGAGGATGATTGAAAACAGAACAGAATCTTAAATGTTCAAACAATAAAACACTAGAGATGGCTCTTTAAAACTGTCTCAGTACACAGCACATCATCTTGCAATATAGTAAGTGCCTAATTAATATTTGCTAAGTGAACTTAAATCAGCTTATAGATCATTTTCTGCCATTTTGTCCCATTAAAGGACAATCATCATTAGTGCTTTGCAGGACTTGGAATCACTGACGAGGAGTCTTTACCCAACTCTGAAAATTTGGTAGATTTCAATGATAGAACTTTAGAGCAATAATGGACTTGAGAGGAATTAAGCCCCTCTGCAATATTACTAACATGTGATTATATGGTCTTTATTGAAAAACTCGAGTAACAGGGACACTCATTGCAAAGCAGTACTTTAAATGGGAGTGAAATCTACTCTTCAGAATCTGAGCCTTTCAGAAAATATCTGACAACATCGAACACTTTCTCCTGATTTTTCTTTAAGCTAAACATTCCCCATTTCCTCTAACTGGAAATATTCCCCATTTCCTAAACATTCCATTTTATGACCATTTATTAAAAAAGCCCTACCATAATCTTCATTGGTGTATAGGATCTTATATGTTATGAACTTTTTACATGTATCAGTTCATTCAGTCTTCACAAGAACAGTGTAAAATGGGGTTTCATTAGACCCATTTTACAGAGAAGCAAACTTAAGTTCAAGAGATTAAATAACATGCAGATGGTGTCACTAAAGAACCAAGACTCAGATCAGTACCTCTGATTCCAAGTGTTTTCCATTATACTCTTTAACCTCAGTCTTTTTAGCTGTAAAACGGGGGGTAATAATATTTGCCCTTTGACCCTCAAATGTTTCTTGGGAATATCAAATGAGAATATATGAACAAAACCATAAAAAGCAGGTTTTTATTGCTAATATCATTCATATGCAGATAATCTCTGTTCTTTCAAGTATTTAATTTATGAATAGGAGAAGTCCAAATCACAATAATGAGAATGTCACTGTTCTTTGCTTCCAGAATTCAAAGCATATGGCAACTAAATGACCCAGGAGTATAACAAGACTAACCCCTAAAAAGATATGGGAAAGTCACTCATCCTTTGGAGTTCAGAATTCAATTAAGAAAGGACTTTCCTGGAAAAAATTATTTAATTTTTGCCTGTTATAAATGCTTAGTAATCTGCCAGCTTTGTAAATTATATTACACTATGTTATGGATTTTTGTGGATTAGCTTGGAAATTTATTTGACATTTGTAACACAATTCTATGAGGAACATTGTTCTAGTTCTAGGAAAGAAACTTTAGAACATACCCATTTGTAAAGCGAGAAGAGCCTTTTTTCGCTTTGTAAAGGCCTATTAATGGTTTTCCAAGGCATAACAGGATATTTTTAAATAATTATTTTAGTCTTATTTTTCAAGGGGAATAAAGTAGTAGTGTATATTCTAGATCTAGTTAATGGAGAACTGACTTTCAGTTCATTTTATCAAGTATTGCTGCAAAAACACCACAATAAGATGAAGATTTCCTTCATTTAATTGTTTTATAGAAGGATGGACTGATAAGCAAAGAAGCAGAAACCTATAATAAACTACCTGTTTCTCAATGAAAATCATTTAACATAAATTTTAAAAAGTGTTTTGTCAAAAATTTGAAAGATACACAAAAGTAAAGAGAATAGCATAATAAACACCCATATCCCCATCACCCAATTTCAATAGTATCAACTCATGGCTAATCTTGTTTCAGCTGTATTCCCCACCAAGTACCCTCAACCCGTGAATTTTTAAAAAAGCAAATTCTACAAATACTATCATGTTATCTGTAAATATTTCAATTGTACTCTGAATTTTTAAAAAATATATCCACAATATAATCATACTACCAAAAAAAAATTAACAGTAACTCTTCAATATCATCAAATATTCACATGTCCTCAACTATTTTAAAACTTTTTTTTTCAGTTTGTTTAAATTGAGATCCATTTAAGTTCCATAGATTCTCCTTCTGTTTGTCTTTTTCCCCCCCTTTGCTAATTTTTCATTGTAAACCAGGTTGTTTGTCTTGTAGTGTTTCTCAGTCTGAATTTTGCCAATTACAAGGTGATGGCATAATTTAATATGTTCCTGTCTTCTGAATTTCCTGCAAGCTGAGAGCTGGATCTAGAGACATGATCAGATATGATACATTGGGGAAGATTACTTCATAGATAAGGTTATATACTTCTGTCAAGAGACCTATAATCAACCCCAGTCTCTTTGTCTTTCTTATTGTGATGTTTCCAAGTTCTATGATTTCATGATGGATCAGGAAATGGTGATATCCCAATTCTAGGATTTCTTTTTGATTGATCAGCTGGAATGTTTCTATAAAAAGAAACTTCCCTTCATCACCATTTATTTGAAGTATGGTTTAAAAAAGAAAGGCAGGGAGGCGCCTGGGTGGCGCAGTCGGTTAAGCGTCCGACTTCAGCCAGGTCACGATCTCGCGGTCCGGGAGTTCGAGCCCCGGGCTGATGGCTCAGAGCCTGGAGCCTGTTTCCGATTCTGTGTCTCCCTTTCTCTCTGCCCCTCCCCCGTTCATGCTCTGTCTCTCTCTGTCCCAAAAATAAATAAACGTTGAAAAAAAAATTTTTTTTAAAAAAAAGAAGGCAGGATAAATGCTCGATTTTCCCCCTTTATCATCTAGTTTTCAAAATAATGAGATGGCTCACTAGCATCTTTAAATGGTAATAACAAATGACATTTCTTTGATTATTTTTAGTAGTTTAAGAACTTAGGGATCTAAACATATTTATTATTATTATTTCCTTACCGATACTCAAATCAACCCATCCTTACCTAGCGGGGGGGCAGGATATTCAAGTTGTGTCCTGAGTCTTTTTGATATGACTGATAATATTTGACAACTTATCCTTGGTTAGAACAAGATATTACAAGTTCTTCTTGTACTCTGCTTGTACAGACCTGCAATCACCCACTTCTGGATGGAATCCTTCTTGCTGTTAGTGGGAAATGGCATTTAGAAACCAAACAATTGGTTTGGGTTTGCAGACCGCTGAGTGGTCAAATGCATTGTCACTGGGTTAGTCAAATGTTTTTAGGCCTTTTTCAGTGAAGAAAGCTAAAAACTATTCTTTTTTAAGATTAAAACAAATCATGTTTTGTTTTAATATTCTATTTCAAACCCAGGACTACAGTTTTACTTAACCTCAACAATCTTGCAATCCTTTTCCCATCCTCAAACTCCTAGTTTTCATTACTTGTTTGATTCATCCTAAGATGCTCATACAATAGTCTCAGTATCATTACCACATTATGACCAATAGTATGATTACTGAAGAGATTTTAAGATTTTTTTTAAAGGTTTTTTTTGTTTTTAGTGTTTGTTTGTTTGTTTGTTTTGATCATTAGGATTTATCCCAAGAAAGATGTACAGCCCAATTACTATGTTTTAGTCTCCTGGAGCACTTTCTCTTTATGCATTTATACTACCAACTATATATGCACTTACATTCTTTGTTTTTTTTTAAATGTTTATTTTGAGAGAGAGAGAGAGAGAGAGAGATAGGGCACAGCAGGGGAGGAGCAGAGAGAGCGAATCTCAAGCAGGCTCTGCATTGTCAGCGCAGAAGCCCAATGCGGGGCTCAAACCCACAACAAACTGTGAGATCCTGACCTAAACTGAAACCAAGAGTCGGATGCTTAACCAACTGAACCACCCAAGTGCCCCTTGCATTCTTTTTAAATTTCCTTTAGATTTTTAGGGATGGCTTTTAAAAATTGTATTCTGCCTTATAACTAAGTAAAATATATACCTGTCCCAAAGACAGATTGATAAAATCAGGTAAATTTTTAAAAGTCTAATTTCTATTTTTGTTCTATTCATCTCTACATTTCCTCTTTTTATATGCCATTTAAATTTTATGTTTTATCCTTTGGTTTTTTAAATACAAGCAAATATATTCGTATTCTAACCATTCTTGAATAAACAATTACACACTATATACATTTCTTAATTGTTTTAATGTTTACTTATTTTTTTTTTTAATTTTTTTTTTCAACGTTTATTTATTTTTGGGACAGAGAGAGACAGAGCATGAACGGGGGAGGGGCAGAGAGAGAAGGAGACACAGAATCGGAAACAGGCTCCAGGCTCTGAGCCATCAGCCCAGAGCCTGACGCGGGGCTCGAACTCACAGACCGCGAGATCGTGACCTGGCTGAAGTCGGACGCTTAACCGACTGCGCCACCCAGGCGCCCCATTGTTTACTTATTTTTGACAGAGAAAGAGACAGAGAGAGGGAGGGAGAGAAAGAGAGAGAATGAGCAGGGAAGGGGCAGAGACAGACAGAGACACAGAATCCAAAGCAGTCTCCAGGCTCTAAGCAGTCAGCACAAAGCCTGATGTGGGGCTTGAACTCACAAGCCATGAGATTATGACCTGAGCTGAAGTCAGACGCTTAACCAACTGAGCCACCCAGGCGCCCCACACTAAGTACATTTCTTCATCAAAAATTTTTCTTTCTTGACATATTTTTCTTAACTTTGCCACAATATTGTCATTAATTTTTTTTTAGAAATTTTTTTCAAGTTTATTTATTTTGAGAGAGAGAGCGAGCAGGGAAGGGGCAGAGAGAGAGGGAGACTCTCAAGCAGGCTCCACACTGTGAGCAGAGAGTCTGACGCAGGGCTTGATGTCACAAAACTGTTAAGATCATGACCTGAGCCGAAATCAAGAGTCAGACGCTTAACTGACGGGAGTTACCCAGGCTCCCCAGTATTTGTCATTACTTTCTACAATTGTATGGTTCTTAATTGCAAGAATGCCTCAAAATTTAACTAGTCCCCACTGATGGACATTTGAGTTGTTTCTTTGTTTCATTCATTCATTCACTCATGTTACTGACAATGCAAATACCTGTACTACTAAACTGAACAGTATTGTGTGCGTGTTCATCCTCTCATTTTTGGCCAATGTGCCTTTGAAATAAATTCCAGAAGTGAGACAGCTTCATCAAAAGGTAAGTGCACTTGTAATTTTACCACATTCCCTTCTAGAAGGATTGTATCATTTTGTGTTCCCAGTATTGTACCAGACTTCCCATTTCTGCACAGTTTCATCAGAAGAGTATGTCGTCAATCTTCTGGATTTTTGTCAATAAAATCTAATACAATGTTTTATTTTGCACTTCTTTTATTAACAGTGAGATTGTACATCTTTTCCTGCGTTTAAGACTTCTCTGAATTTCTTTTCCTATGAACTATCTGTGCATATCTGTAGTCCATTTTTCTACAGGGTTGTTAGCTTTTTTCCTCTGTAGATTTTCATACATGAGGTTTATCAGGCTTTGTCTGTGGTTGAATTTACAGAGTTTTCATAGTTATTCTTGTTTTTTGGTAGAACAAAAGTATTTTATTTTTATGTACTCAAATTCATCACTCTCTCCTTACTGCTTTTAGATTTTAAGACATAGAAAAATTTTTCTCACTCTAAGGTGATGAAAGAATTCACCCCTATTTTCTTTTTGTACTTATGTGGTTCCCTTTTTTAAAACCTCTGATCCACTTAGAATGTGTTCTAGTGTGTTATGGGAAGATTGAAACCTTAGTTTTTCCTTGTGTGCGTATCCTATTATCCCAACACTATTATAAAGTCTACATTTCCACACTAACTTGTGAGACCACCTTTATTATACATTCTATTTCTACATGAGATCAGCTCTATTTCTACTGAATTCCAATGGTCTATCTATTCATGGGTTAGTACCATACTATTTTAATTCCAGTAGCTTAATAATATGCTTTAGTATCTGGTAGGGCTAGTCCCTCCCATGATTTCTTCTATATTTCAGGGTTTTCCTAACTATTATTGTTTCCAAATGACCAAATGAACTTTATAATCAAACTGTCTAGCTGAAAACAAAACAAAATCCGACAGTATTTTATTGAGTTTTATTTTATTGGGTTACACATTAATTTAGAAATGACTGACATTTCAATGATATTTAACCTTCTTATCCAAGAATATGGTATGTATTTCCATTTGTTTTAGATAGCTCTTGAAGTCTCTTTTAAGAATGTTTTATAATTTTCTTCATACAGGTTTTGACCATTTCTTATTAAGTCAATGTATTCTTTCTTTTTCTTTTTAAATTTTTTTTTTCAACGTTTATTTATTTTTGGGACAGAGAGAGACAGAGCATGAACGGGGGAGGGGCAGAGAGAAAGGGAGACACAGGATCGGAAACAGGCTCCAGGCTCTGAGCCATCAGCCCAGAGCCTGACGCGGGGCTCGAACTCACGGACCGCGAGATCGTGACCTGGCTGAAGTTGGACGCTTAACCGACTGCGCCACCCAGGCGCCCCTATTCTTTCTTTTTCTATTGTAAATGGACTATTCCCTTCCATAATACATTCTAAGTGATTTCTGATTGTATATTAAAAAAACAATAACCTTTACATAATTTGTAATTTAATAAGATACCTTACTGAAATTACCTTACTGCTTATAGCAGTTTTCTTGATACTTTTGGGTTTTCCTGATATATAATCATATCACCCTTAAATAGTTTTATTTCTTCTCTTACAATTCTTATGCCAAAATTGCTTTTTCTTGCCTAATTGCAGAAGTTACTATCTCCAACACAGCATGAAAGAGTTAACATTTTTAAGTTTAAAAATACAGCCACTGCTTAAGTGAATCACATAATAATTAGAAAAATACTATTTATAATAACAAAATATCAAATTGCCAAGTTAAAAAGTGTTGACCATGATGTGAAGCAACTGGAATGCTTCTAATGCTGGTGCAGGTATAAATCTGTCTAGCTACTTTGGATAGGTATCTGGAATTATCTAATAATATGGAAGATGGACTCTGAGACCCAGTCACTGCATTTCTTACTGTAAAGAAAAGTTCACACAAACTAACAGAGAGATGAATAAGAATGCAAATTACTACATTATCTGTAATGGAAAAAATTGAAAATAACGTAAATGTCCACTGAAAGGTTAATCAATAAATAAGTTGTGGTATACTCTGATAAAGGAATATTTACAGCAATTAAAATAAATGAATGAACTACAAGTATCAACATGAAAAAAACCTTTAAAAAAACCTCAAGTGAAAAAAGCAAGTTGAGAAAAAGTAAATACAACATGATACCATCTACCTGGCATTTAAAAACATGTAAATTCAGGGGCGCCTGGGTGGCGCAGTCGGTTAAGCGTCCGACTTCAGCCAGGTCACGATCTCGCGGTCCGTGAGTTCGAGCCCCGCGTCAGGCTCTGGGCTGATGGCTCGGAGCCTGGAGCCTGTTTCCGATTCTGTGTCTCCCTCTCTCTCTGCCCCTCCCCCGTTCATGCTCTGTCTCTCTTAGTCCCAAAAATAAATAAAAAGGTTGAAAAAAAAATTAAAAAAAAATAAAATAAAATAAAAACATGTAAATTCATAGCATATAATCTTAATGTTTATATTTAGCAAAAGTATAAAAATACACATAGTAAAAGTATGCATGGCAATGAAAAACACCAAATTTCAAATACCACATTTCTTCTGGGGAAGGACAAAAGGGGATGGATTCAGTGGATAGAAGCTTCAACTGTTTTAACGTCTTATTTTTAAAAATTATCTACCTATCTATGTATGTATCTATCAATCTATCACAAATATGGTAATATGGTAAGGTTTATTAAAGACAAGGAAGAAAATGGGGATTTATTATTCTCTAACTTTTCTATAAATGCAAAACAGTTCATAAAAAAGGTGATTAGATTATATAGATTAGACTGATTAGATTATAAATTTGATCAAAACTCTTAGGAAATTAGCTAAAGTGCTCTGAGAGACTGGCCCCCTCACTGAAGTATGAGATGTGAGAAAACAAATACTTTCACTGACATAACCAGCAATATAGACAGAACTGTTCAACAATGAGCCTTGAATACAGATACACGACTAGGGCAATTGCTCTTCCCTGCTGAGGACATTAGCCAGTGTTCACAAGAGGTCTACAGGAGTATATAATGGATACAGGGCTTAAGGAGGGGCACCTGGGCAGACACAGCCAGCAGAAATAAGACGAAATGATTGCATAAAAACCCTGAGTCATCTACTATGTGTCATTTCCTTTCTTGACAGTTTCTAAACTAGATATTCATAAAGATTGAGAAATGTCTTCTATATTTAAAGATAAACACTTAGCACACTGGAACCAAAAGTATAAAGCAAAACCAGCTGTTGGCAGGAAACTAACTGCAAGAAAACAAAATGGAAGACCAGAAGTTCCAGGATTAAGACCAATACTAAGGCGAATATCACTTTTATCTGGAAGGATCAATTCATAACTCTTAGTGGCAAGAGAGTTCACAACACTACACAAAATAGAATTCAAAAGGAAACACCCAAATCTCACCCTCAAGCACCTTATTTCAAAATAACGTATGTGCCATTTATAGATCAGGTTTATGAAATCTTTGGGTAGAAAAGTAACATATCAAGTCATCTGGACAAATACAGAGGAAGAAGCAAGAGCTCCTTTAGAGTAACAAATTACACAGGCCTCTCCCACTTATGCCCTTTATGGCTAAAGAGCCTTGTTAGCAGTTCAAGGCGCTGGTGTGTTCACCTCTGATCCAGCATCATTAACCCATGCCCTCTGTTCTACAAATCTCATTTCTCCAGGAGACTGCCCAGATAGCCACTTCTTCCTCAGACCTTAACAGTAATTACTCCTATGGGGCTTGAAGAGTCAATGTTAATGTATTACTTACCTGTAAGACAGGCTGATGTAGTACATTCACTCATCAGTTAGAAACATGCATTTTAGCTACCACTTTATGGCACAAGAACACCAACCTCATTTCAGTATTGAAAAGTAAAGGTCAGCAAACTTCTTCAGAAAGGGTCAGACAATAAGTATTTTAGGCTTGTCGGACATCTGTCACAACTACTCAACTCTGCTGCTGTAGGGCAAAAGCAGCCATAACCAATGTTTATACAAATGGGCGTGGCTGTTTCAATAAAGTTTTATTTACAAAAAGCAAAGGAGTTGGGTGAGGAGTGCATCTGGACTTGTCCTGCTGGCTATAGTTTGCCCACCCCTGATCTAAAGCAATCAAGCACACTTTGGAAAGAGAACTGTCTCACATGACCATGTTAGTTGTTTTCACTTTTTAAAGCTCCATTCATTCCAGTCTTCATCAGCAAATACACATCAATTACGTATATATAAGAGATGTTTCCCACAATGAAACCTTTCTACTTCTCTGGCCCTCACTGCTCTATTTCCTCTGAATAAAAACAGATTTGTGGCCTTTCAGAGATTAAGGGCTCTGTTTAGAAGCTAATGCAAGCTTTGAATACTTGCCACAAAAATGCACATACACCACACATAATTTTTTATCCAATTTCATGGGATTCACAGACACCCTGAAATGTGCTGGAAGTGAGGGCAAAATGTCTAAGAACTCCAGGTTTCTGTCTTATCTCTTTGAGTTAGTTATCTACTGCTACTAATAACTACCCCCAAATTGGGCAGCTTAAAACAACAATCATCTGACAATTTCTGTGGGACAGGAATCTAGAAACAACTCAGCAAGGTGTCTCTGGTTCAGGCTCTCTCATGGGGCTGTAATCAAGATGTCAGCAGGGGCTGCAGTCATCTGAAGGCTGGGATGGGGTCCCAGTATCCGCATACTGACAGCTGGATCCCCTGAGAGTGAGTGAGACACACAACCAAAAGGAATCCACTGTGCCTTTTATGACCTACTCTCAGAATTTACACTTTGTCACATCCACTTTGTTCTATACATTAGAAGTGTTTCACTAGGTCCAACCCACACCCAAGAGCCAGGGGAATTAAGCTCTACCTCTTAAAGGGAGGAAGAAAGAATTTGTGGGCATATTTTAAAACCATCACACATCTCCACGTAACCCAGTGATACCAAGAAGGTAGGATTCTATTTAATCTGCCAGTAATACCTCAGTGTTCCTAGCTTATCAAATAAATACCTGGCACTGATTCATTAATACACTGAGTTAGGCAGGGATCAGGTAGTTTTTCATAATAATCCTGTGAATTTGGTAGCATACCACTTTTAGAAGTATCTAAATAGAATCTTTATTTAGCTTTCACAAATGAATTAAACTATAAAATGAAGAATGGATGGTGATTCCTGAGCTATGCTGCCATGGCTTAAGCAAATCTTCTTCCCCCCAAAATTTTGGTTTAGGGAGATTTATATAAGAAGGTAAAAAGGACAAATTTTGTTGATAAGAAAGAGCTATCACTTTGAAAATTAAAAAAAAAAAAAGAACAGCATAGCAATCCCTAGCTAATTAAGATTTACCTTCCAAACTGGCTAAACAAAAACTATCATCCCCCTGAGCACTTCCTGAATTCCCAACTTTTGGAATTTTCCCTTCAGGTTTTTCACCAAGGCTTTGATTATCTATAAACCTGCCAAGCACATAGCCCCAGGAGGTAGAGCTGCCAGGCATAATCAATATGGTCGGAGAGAGGTAGATGTACATGTCACATTAGCATTAATTAGTGTCACCTGCAAAAGTCCCAAGTGCATCAATAAAAAATTAAGATCTTCATGTAAAAAAAAAAAAAAAGCCCTAGGTTAAAAATTTTCCATTAAATTTTCTTCACTTTCAATTGATTTCAGTGCAAATATGCACAGAGTTTATATAAATATTCCAAGATGTCAAATAAGCCCTCCAACATTTATAGGTCATGTCTCCAAGGTACAGAAATGGGATCTGTAGATAGTCTGTGTCTGTAAAAACATCTGCATTCTTTAAGGGAAGGCAAAGTAGGAGAAACCGAATTTTCCAATGGAAATATGAAACTGGAAGCAGGAAGATAGCTTTGGGACAGTTGGTTACCTCTACACCTTTTCTCCTCCTGGCCAGACATGGGCACTGTGGTGAATTAACACTCGATGATACATGTATACTTGCGTAACAGCTCCAGTAGTTGTAATTCCTCATAGGCCAGCTTACTCCTAGTTACAATCCAGGGAGCCTAGCACATGGACAGAGTCCAATATGAGTGGCTGATTTATATATTGATGTTTTGGGACATATTTTATATTATGAACCATTCTAGAGATTTGAGTCCTTTAGTAAAAACTAACTTTGCCTTTGGGGTATTTTCCGTGCAGTCACCAGAACATATAATACATATACTAGATTAATACCACATATACATTAATCCCATTCCTAGATATATGTTCTACAAAAGCAAGAGATTCATTGTTTTCATTCACTAATGTGTACCTATCACCTGACACATTAGTTGAATGCATGAACAAACACATAAATAAACAAATATTCTACCTTACCTGTATGTACAGTAGGGCAAGGCTGTCATGAATATGTTAGCAAAATACAATTCATTCTTTGAGTGGTTTAAAACATATTAAATTTAAAATTGTAAATAAATATAAATTCTTTTACGAATTCCCTTCCCTTGGTATATAAACACTCTTGGAAATCATCAACACGTGACTCTCTTCTTTCAGTCTATTCCCCTTGTTGGATGTAACCAAGCTATACTTGACATACACTGACACCTACTGGCTGATGGAAAATGTGTTCTGTGTGCATATATACATTCTACAATCTTTCTTTCTTAAATTCTTATTTTCCAACTTCAATTCATGTAATATCAGAAAGTCTCTCTACATTCACTTTGCTCCACTGATATACAGGATTCTGTGCAATTTTTCAAAGGTATATTCTTTGGATCTGGTGTTCCCATGAAAAAGGGTTCCATGATCACCTAAGATTCCTAAGTGCTAAGTGCTATGTTTTCCTCTTAACAATTCACATTGAACTTTGGACTATTAAGGTGCTGAGCAGCATAGCAGTAAAGATGCTTATATAAAATTTCACTGAGCCCACTGAGTCACAAATTTGTTTAATAACAAAAATGATAACAATAATAAGCAACCATTATTGCATAGTAAGAATCTCAGTATTATTTGACTATGGCATCCTTTTTTGCTCCCACAAAAAACCTATTAATATCTTTATTAATACATTTTGGGAAATGCATCCTGCAATTTCCTATCTTTTCTCAGGATGTCTCTTTTTCAACTTCCTGCCCCCATTATCTTTCCCTCCCTTAATTCTCAGATCAAATGCTACCTTCTCTATGAAATTTTTCTTAATTAGAATTAATGAGAAAGCCATTTGTTTATGTCTGTCATAGGACAGAGAATGCATAACTTCTAGAGCTTTTATGTAACTTGTTAGTTTCCAAGATTAAACACTGAAACTCTGGAAGTAAAAATTCTGTCTCATCTATATTTTTATCTTCTATATCTCTAAGCAGAAAGTTTTACACACAGGAAGCCTAAGTGAACGTCTGTTGAACTGAATCGGAGGCTAAGTACTGCATGCATTAAATACTTGCAGCAAGAGAAAACTAACCTTCAGTTTATAAGACAAACTAAACACAACAGAGCTTGTGATCACACTGTTTAAAATGCTTATAAATGTTCCATACAGTTAAGTATACTTACCCCAAAAGATGAGGAAATTAAGGCCCAGATTGGAGGTTATCACTTGACCTGGCAATGTAGCTAGTCAATGGAAAATCTGGAACGAGATTCCATGTCTAACTCCAATCCCATACTCTTCCCATTTTAAAATGTCAAATGTACTCTTACAACTTCTAAGTGCTCCAAATGTTTCAGGTCATCTCAATATCAAATGCCCTAACAATCACCCCCAATTACAAATAGGGGAATCACTTCTGTGACTGACTTACTTCAGAGTGAAGTCCCATACCAGATATGATTATTAAATTTAAGAAATACATTTCCACAACTGAATCATGAAGCCCTATGCCCAATTTCTTCAATTAGAAGATAACACAGACACTTTAATCTTTATAGGTTCACACTACTCTTACAGAACACATTTGCTGAATTATATGTAAAGTGCACTAATAATTTGCATGTATCTATAAGTATCTGAAGAACTGTTTGGGTAGGAATTTTGCTAAGGACAAGGTATTTCCAGATAATCTCCTACCCTAAAGTTCTGTTTTCACCGCAGTTGTTTTTTTAAACACAGACCAAGAGTTTCATCAAAGAGGTAAAAAGTGGCTGGTAAGCCAACGTGGATGTGGAGGTTTTACAATGACTAAGCCTGTAACCCTGCACTGGGAAAAGAATGGGGTGAATAGACAAGTAGCTATTGGAATTAGGTCCAAAGAAGCCCAGGGAAAGCAAATCGGGTAGGAGACCTAAATGAAAACTCAATGTGAAGAAGGCTGAAAAAACCAAGTATCTGCAAAGGAGCTGAACATGTGAGTCAAATGTGGAAAAGAGAAGGAAGGAGGTCAGCCCAAGATGCGTTAACATGGGTAGGAGCCATTTGTGAGTGCATGGTGTAACAATAGATTAAGATGGGCTTGGGAGCAGCCAATTAAGACTGGTGTTTGCAACTAGCAGGGAAAAAGAGAAGACATTGAAATTAGGTTTAGAGGCAGAAGCCAAGTTTAGGCTTCATTAGGTAGGTAAAAAGAGTGGATTAGTTAATCTTACTTGGGGGCTAACAGGAAAGAGGTTTGATGGTATCAATCTGAAGAGTCCAAAAGCAGCACTCAGTAAATAAATAAATCCATTTACGTGAGTGTGTGTGTGTGTGTGTGGGGGGGGGTGTGTTTGGCTTTTACAGGCAGTGTTTTTTGATGGTACTGTGAGTACTGACATAAGGACATAGCCAAAGGTTTTGAACACAGACCTGTTTTTGAATCCTAAATCTATTACATCTTAGCTGTGCCTCATTCGGCAAGTAACCTCAATTTCTAGGACTTGTTCTAACCACAGCACTTTGACACATGTTATAAGGATTCAGTGGTACAATGTATTAAAAAGCTTAGAACAAGTCTGATACGTAGTAAAGTCTTGAAAATAGTTAATATTTTGTTAGATCATTAAAACCACTATACTTATCCTTATATCTTTAAAGACATAAAGAGAAGGGGATTTATAGGAAGCTTACAAAAAAGAATAGACAGATGCGCAGAAAACAAACAAAAAAAATATTACTCCCAAGGAGAAGAAAAGTAGAATGACAATCTATAGTCTCTATATAAACCTGATTTGAACCCAGACACTTCTATTCAGAAAACTCAACTATGTCTGAATAACTTTTCAGAGTTAACTTGAACAACCTAGCACATAAAATGTCAGCTGTGCCTCCCAACCTCCCCCTTTTGGCCTTATCGATTTAGAAACAAACTCCGTGATAAAATTAGCAAGGTTAAGTCACTTCACCAGTAAAGATATCATCATTATTTTATGTTGCTAAAAGGAGAAAAATTATGGAAATAAGAGGTGCTAAGAAAATAAGAGTTAAAAAAAATCTAGAAACCCACAGGGCTTAGAATAAATTTTTATATATTTATCTTTATATAATTCCCTAGGATGTAAGGAATAGTTTATTAGCCATGCACAATAGGAGAAAAAAATTTGTAGGTCTCTAATGAAGACCTTACACATGTAAGAATACTTATAAACAAAAATATCAATTTCCATATCAATCCTTCTCTTATAGAAATACCACAAAAATAATATGGACATTGGTTGAAATAGAAAGCTTCGAGTCCTGTGGGTAATTATAAACTCTTAAACACAATGAACTATGTATGACATGCACAGATGAATGATTTGAGAAGCTGGAGAATGCCATTCTGATTGGACATGACAGAGGATGTGGCAGGCATAGGACAAAGCAGGACTAATGAGGTTAAAACAGAGCCAGGCTGTAGAAGACCTCACATACTAATCCAAGGAGATAAAGACTTTGGATAGGCGGAAGGAAGCAGAGGAGTGATACAATTGGGGATGGCCAGGCTGGCTGCAGAAGGTAAACTGGATTAGAGAGTTCTGACAGGCTGAAGAGACACACATAACCTCCACACAAAGAATAGTAATACCTGAACTAGGTTGGTAACAATGCTGAAGAGAACAAAAATAATACATATGAAGAAGATTTTGAAATAACACTGGACATGACCTCCTAACTGGTTGCAAGTAGGGGAATTAGGAGACAATTAATGGCCAACTTCAGGATTTGAGCCTGGGTGACTGGGAAAATCAAGATGCCACTGATAGATACAAATGGAAGGAAAACATACACTCTCCAGGAACGTTAATGAATTTCTTCTACGTCACACATATTGAATATAAGAAGCCAGTGGGACATCTGGCAGAGACAACCTAGAGACAAAACAGAGATGTAAGCAAAGAACCTAAGTGAAAGGCAGGTCTGAAAATGTAGACTTGAAAGTTTTTACTCAACAGAAATTAGAGTTTCTACAATGAGAGCAGATGGACTTTAGCAAAAGGGAAAACGAAGTCAGGGACATGGTTTCAGGCTACAGGAAAAAGAAATGGCAAAGGAGGAAGAGAAGAGGTCAAAACAAAGGAAAGGAAAGAGACCAAAGAAGCCAGAAGAAAACCAAAAGAAGACCAAGACAAATGCCTTGAAGAATAAGTGGTGAATAAAAATGAATGCTAAGGAATGAGAAAAAGCACGTGATTTCGCTTACCAGATGACCCACTTGAGATCTGTGGATCATTAGCTTCAGTAAATAATTGAAGTAAAAACATAAGTGGATATATTAGAAAGAAGACCTCTTTAAACATGATCCAAAAGTAAAAGGCCACCAATTCCAATTTTAATTTTGATACGATTGGATTATGACAGGATCATAATAATATGAACAGGCTATTCCCAAAAGAGAAAATTCAAATGGATGGTAAACATAAATACAGATGTTCAACCAAAGTAAGGAAAACACATATTTAAAAAAGATGCAGTTGTATCAGATTGACCAAAATTAATAAACCTGATGGTATCAAACACTGGAATAGGTATGAGGAGAAGGGTAAAAGGGCTGACTAGAATAGCCCCTAGGAGAACAACAATATTAAAATTTCAAATACCAGTAGTAAGGACCACTCCCACTCTCCAATAAAAAGAATCAGAGCTCCTTGTTATGGCAGATTCTAGAGATGGAGCAGTGAAAATATGAATCTGGAGCATTTTACAGCATCAGAAAGGAAAAGGGTGATCAAAACTTAAAAATATGGAGGCATGTCAAAGGGATCCAGGAGCCATCCTAAAAGAGCTCTCAATGGCCAAAACTAGAAGAATTTGAGCAAAAAAAAAAAAAAATAAATAAATAAATCAATAAGCATGTAAATAACAAAATATATAACATAGTATTGGATTATAACCCAAGATATAAAATAAATATACATGAGTCCATCAGTTAAAAATAATCGAATAAAGGGGTGCCTGGGTGGTTCAGTTGGTTGAGCGACCGACTTTGGCTCAGGTCATGATCTCACGGTTTGTGAGTTCGAGCCCCATGTCAGACTCTGTGCTGACAGCTCAGAGCCTGGAGCCTGCTTCGGATTCTGTGTCTCCCTCTCTCTCTGCCCCTCCCCTACTCATGCTCTGCCTCTCTCTGTCTCTCTCTGTCTCAGAAATAAATAAACATTAAAAAAAATAATTGAATAAGTAAATAAAAGAAACAAATCTTCCTCATGTAAAAATTCCAAATAATATATATAGATAGCACTATAATATATATAGACAGCACTATATATAATATATATAGATAGCACCTCTTTTTCAGGAGATGAGGCTAACCTTTCTCCCTCCTCTTCGAGTGTTGGCTGGACTCAGTGACTTAATTCCAAAGAACAGAATGTGGAAAAGGAAAAACAGTCACTTCACAGTGAAAAAACTGGCCAACATCACCTAGCCAAGTGATCACGGTGAACATCACCAGTGATGGCTGTGGATACTCTGTACCTCCTGATATAACATGAGGATATTCTTTCCCAAACCCATCATCTCAGTCCAATCAAACGTATCAACTAAACCCAAAGCAAAAGACAGTTAAGAAAATATTTAACCAGTCCTTCTGAAAAATATGAAATTGTTCAAGACCAGAAGAGACAAAGGAGACACAATGAATTAATGCAATGCAGTATCACAAACTGGATCCTGGAATTAGAAAAGAACGTTACAGATTTCAAGCTGTACTACAAAGCTGTAATCATCAAGACAGTATGGTACTGGCATAAAAACAGATGCTCAGATCAATGGAACAGAATAGAGAACCCAGAAATGGACCCCCAAACATATGGCCAACTAATCTTTGACAAAGCAGGAAAGAATATCCAATGGAATAAAGACAGTCTCTTCAGCAAGTGGTGCTGGGAAAACTGGACAGTGACATGCAGAAAAATGAACCTGGACCACTTTCTTGCACCATACACAAAAATAAACTCAAAATGGATGAAAGACCTCATGTAAGACAGGAAGTCATCAAAATCCTCAAGGAGAAAGCAGGCAAAAACCTCTTTGACCTTGGCCACAGCAACTTCTTACTCAACACATCTCCAGAGGCAATGGAAACAAAAGCGAAAATGAACTACTGGGACCTCATCAAAATAAAAAGCACAGCAAAGGAAACAATCAGCAAAAGTAAAAGGCAACTGATGGAATGGGAGAAGATATTTGCCAAACGACATATCAGATAAAGGGTTGGTATCCAAAATCTATAAAGAACTTATCATACTCAACACCCAAAAAACAATCCAGTGAAGAAATGGGCAAAAGACATGAATAGACACTTCTCCAGAGAGAAGTGGCCAACCGACACATGAAAAAATGTTCAACATCACTCATCATCAGGGAAATATAAATCAAAACCTCAATGAGATACCACCTCACACCTGTCAGAATGGCTAACATTAACAACTCAGGCAACAACAGATGTTGGCGAGGATGCGGAAAAAGAAGATCTCTTTTGCACTGCTGGTGGGAATGCAAACTGGTGCAGCCACTCTGGAAAATAGTCTGGAGGTTCCTCAAAAAATTAAAAATAGAACTACCCTATGACCCAGCAACTGCACTACCATGTATTTATCCAAGGGATACAGGTATGCTGTTTTGAAGGGACACATGCACCCCAATGTTTATAGCAGTACTATCAACAATAGCCAAAGTATGGAAAGAGCCCAAGTGTCCATCGATGGATGCATGGATAAAGAAGATGTGGTATATATATGTGTGTGTGTGTATGTGTATATATATATATATATATATATATATATATATAGTGTGTATGTGTGTATATATATATGTATGTGTATATATATACACATATATATGTATATATATATACATATATATATAAAAGAGTATTACTCAGCAATCAAAAAGAATGAAACCTTGCCAGTTGCAACTACACGGATGGAACTAGAGGGTATTATGCTAAGTGAAATTAGTCAGAGAAAGACAAATATCATACGACTTCCCTCATATGAGGACTTTTAAGACACAGAACAGATGAACATAAGGGAAGGGAAGCAAAAATAATACAAAAACAGGGAGGGGGACAAAACATAAGAGACTCATAAATATGGAGAACAGAGGGTTACTAGAGGGGTTGTGGGAGGGGGGATGGGCTGAATGGGTAAGGGGCATTAAGGAATCTACTCCTGAAATCATTGTTGCACTATATGCTAACTAACTTGCATGTAAATTAAAAAAAAATTAAAAAAAAAAGAACATTAGTAGAAGACTTAGTGAAATCCAAATAAATCTGGGAATTTAGTTAATATTAATGCACCAATGTTGGTTTTTCAGTTTTGAAAAAGGTGTCATGGTGATGTAAGATAACATTAGGCAAAACTGGAACTGGGTCAAGGGTATGTATACAGGAACCATCTATACTATCTTTGCAACTTTTCTATAAATCTAAAACTACTCCCAAAATAAAAAGTTTATTTAAAAAATGTAAATTAATTCTATTCCAGGAGCAGCAACTCCACTTCTTCCCATCCACTTTAAACAAGTCCTTGCAGAATTGCACAAGGAGGTGTGTACAAGGGTCTTCACTGCAGAACTGTTACTATCAAAGAAAAAAAAATTAAAATAATTGCAACAGAATGACTAAAGAAACCATGAAATATCTACATTATGGAATATTATAAAGCACTTAAAAATGAAATATATCTACATGTATTGGGAAGATATAATGCTGAGTGAAAAAATAGACTGTGGAAGGGTACTATGAGATATGGTAAGAAAAATGAAAAGATAACACACAAAACCTTTCTATATATACTCCTGGGGCATTTATAAACACGTCTATGTTGAGATAAAGAGTGTTCACAGTGGCGACTTATATAGGGGAAACTAGAATTCAAGATGGTGGCCAAGGGGATGAGTTTTATTCCAAGGTGTTGAATTTATTGTACAAGAAGAATGCCTACATTATTTACCTGGAGAATTACAAGTGATTAATTTTTTTAAGGTAGGGAGAAAATTTTCCTCTAACATTAGAGAGAAAATGGCAGGGTAAGGTTCTGGCAGTTGCTATGGTGCAATAATGCAGAGGGCATCCCATGGAGACCAGCAGTATTATTGGAGGCCCTTGGCCGGAAGCCCAGCCTAGGTCCCTGAGACAAGCACTTACTCTCGTGGTAGATGTTACAACAGCAGCTGGCCTTAACACTGGAGAGGCCAATAATGTCATGTTCAATGTATTTTGTTTCCAATAGAGGTGCAAGCACCTCAATGCCTTGAGGGCTCGTGCAGCCACCTGGATTAAAAAAAAAAAAACAACCCATGTTCTACTGAAAGAAACTGACTTCTTCCCTCTACTCCAGCTGACCTTAGAATCCAAGGTTTATTTTACACTCACTGTCAAGAACAAAAGCAGAGCCAATCAGGACTACTGCCATTGTTTTAGATGACAAATGTCAAACTAGTCTGGCAGATATGGAAGATACTGCCCTTTTCTTTTATACTCATTATCCTACATTAAGCCACATTGAACTTCCTTATAAGATAGGACTACAAAAACACATGGAATAGGTTGGAGAAAATTTAACTCAGAGTATATATTTAAATAAGTGCTTAAAGCTCCATTTAAAATACTACAGTTTTCCTTAATATGTTTTAAAGAGATCATTTCCCACCAGTAATCAGATATTTTTAAGATAACATTTGAGAAGCTTTAGCTATACAATTAAAAGTAAGTTTCTCCTCTACCATAGCTAAATACATTTCAGATGATGAGAAGCCAAGGCCCCCTTCCAACTCTCAGTCTTCATTCAAACAGGTCACAGAGATTCTGTAGTTCATCATTTTAATAGCACAAAAATAACACAATACTCTTTGCACTGAGACAATAAAACTTGAACCCTGCTGAACCCAATTGTGCTTTCTCTGTGCTTACACTTACGTAAATGATATGCTGGAAAAAGTCACACTATAAATTCACAATTGCAACCCTCAACAGGCAATGAACACCACCAACCACTCCCACACATCTCTAGTTATCTCACTCACCTCCTCTCCAAATGACCATTTTGAATCTTATCCATTCTCCTCAAACCTCCAACAGTCCACTACACCATCCCTTTCCCTCTTATGCCTCTCCCTACACCACTCCTATTTTATAGATAAAATAGATGCCATAGAGGACCAAGTCCCTTATCTTCCCAAAACCTAGTATGCAAACCTGTTCCATCCACTCCAATTTTGACCTTCCCTCCTGTAACAGAAAGGAAATTATCCCTACTCCCAAGGCTAGTTTGAGATACCAGCCCCTCCTATCCTGTCAAAATCAATCACCACTTCTTTCTCATGTGTAATCAACCTCTTCCTCTTAACAGGATCCTTTCTATTGGCTTTTAAATCGGCTCAAGAGGATCTAACCCCACATGCCTGGCTTCATCAGCTTCCCATCCCCTCAGATCTCTCCTTCCCTTCAAAGCCAAACTTCTCAAAACAGTTGTCCATACGTGTCTCTGTCACATCAGCTGCCACTCACCGCTCCCCCATTCCAATATAGCTCCCAGCTCTGTCACCTGACAAAACAATTCCTGCTAAGGTCATGATGACTTTTTCAATCTAAATCCAATACATGTTTTATATCCAACATCTTATCTGACCTCTCAGCAGGATCTGACCACTTATTTCTTCTTAAAGTACTTTCTTCTTCCCTCAGCCTCTATGAAAATTTCCTCCTAGCCCTCTGGTTGCTCCTCCATCTCCTCTCCAGGCTCACCCTCCTTTATCCGGCCCATAAATGTGGTAGTTCTTCACAGCTCAGTCCTTCCACCTCTCTTCCTAAACAATCCCACCCCTGCCCTTGGCTTCAATTATGACCAATACGCAGATGACTCACAAATTTAAAAACCCAGCCCAAACCCTACATCAGAACTCCAGGTCTGCATATTAACTTTGTTTGCTATTTCCTCTTGAATGACTCAAATGTAACTCAAACTCAATACATATAAAACTGAGCCTCATGATCTTCTCCCAAACTTGATCTTCTTCCAACATTATCTATCCTAATAAATAATGGTTTGGTTCCAAATTCAATCAATCACAAACACTGCAATATTACTATCTCTCAAATCTATCTTAGCTACTGTCACCCACTATAGTCATTTCTCTTGGGCTTTTGCAACAGCCTCCTATGTGATCTACCATAACCATCTGTTCCCTGGTTGGTGGCCAGAATACACTTTTGGAAGCATAAACTCACCCTTCTCTTTAGACAAAACATTTAATAGATTCTTATTGTTCTTAGGATAAACACAAAGACAAAGCTCTTTAAAAATGCCTTTAAGATCCTGAGTTGGCCTGCCTCCTCCCTACCCTTTTCCTGTTCCTCACTCTATTCCAGAGTAGCCACCTGGGTCTTCTTCCCAGCTCTTGTCTTCACTGTGCTCGTTCTCACCACTGGCCTTTTATATAGCTTTCTCCCTTGCCCAGAGACTCTTCACACAGTCTCCTGCTTCTCATCTTTCAGACAGCAGTTAAGCATAAGTTCTTCCTGGAATCCCATCCCGACTTGGTTGGTCTCCCTATGATTTGCTCTCTTAACACTATCTAGCTCTTTTTCATAGTACTGATTGTATTGCAATTTTGCATTTATTTGTCTTTCCCAGTAGACTCCACTAAGGTCTACAATGCAAGGAATCAGATTTCTTTTAGCTCAATTTTGTATTTCTAGTATCTAGCACAGTAGTATGCATTTAATAACTATCTGCTGAATCAACAAATGAATGACCATCTACAACACTTGAGGTTGAAAACTTTTCTGCTAAATGTCCAAATTCAATGGGTTCTTGAAATCAAGTCACTTTTGTTTGGGACCACTGTAAATGCCTTCTTCCCTTTATATCTAAATTACCTAAAATAGCCCTGGAAAATGAATCCCTAGCTCCAGCTTGCTTTTCTCTGATTCACCCTATGTAAAGCTGATAGGATGCTGGGGCAACATCTTCTTATGGGCAGTCAAGATGGTAATAGAAAAGGGGACCAAGTGGGGAAAAAAGGACTGCAAAAGGAAAGGGAACCTTGAAACCATTCATTTGAGGCTGGTAAGAAAAACTCTAGGACCAAATGTTAGATTATCTTAATATGTGAAGAGATGTCATATTCAAGAATCAACAGATTAATTTTTGGTAGCTCTGGATGAAAGCTTCTGGGAGACAGAGCTCAGCTCGATAAGAGGAAGACCATTCAGTCAATTAGAACTATCTCAGTGTGGTCACTCTTTTTAAAGCAGTAACTGTGTCATGACCCAGTGAATTCAAACCTTGTCTGGTGAAAGGCATAGCACAGAGAATGGTGGTTCTCAAGCATTTTTGTATCAGCTGTGGAAATCTTTCTTCAAACAAAAGTTTTGAGGAGAACCTCATATGCCAGACCGATACATGGGAGCATCTCTGTGGGCAGATGACTGCCACCTCCCCACTCCCCACCCAACCCCTCTCTGCCACTGCAACAGGAACAGCCTACTGGCAGTTTCTTTTTTTTTTTTTTTATAAATTTTTTTTTCAAAGTTTATTTATTTTTGGGACAGAGAGAGACAGAGCATGAACGGGCGAGGGGCAGAGAGAGAGGGAGACACAGAATCGGAAACAGGCTCCAGGCTCTGAGCCATCAGCCCAGAGCCTGACGCGGGGCTCGAACTCACGGACCGCGAGATCGTGACCTGGCTGAAGTCGGATGCTTAACCGACTGCGCCACCCAGGCGCCCCCCTACTGGCAGTTTCTACATAGAAACATGCATGCTTCCCCTGCCCAGTCCTTCTCAGCTTTTACTGAGGTGGGGGCGGAGTGGAGGACAGTACTTCTCTTTTTTCCATTTTCTTTGATCAGCTAATGAATATGATTTTTCCATGAAAATCTTTTCCTCAACATAAATGTAGATTTTGTTCTTTTCAAAGAATTTTTCTGTGTACGTTTACCATGTTGCCTTAACTTTACTGTAAATTCCTTTATGGCACTAATCTTTGGTCTCCTGCTTTGGAATCACATATAATACCAAGTATAGTAGGAGGTAATAAAAAAAGAGGAAAGAAAAACCCAAACCCTTCTGATGTGAAAAGTGAAGGCAATTACTCCAGGTCTGATTCATAAAAATACCTAACACATGAATAGAAAACACAGGAAAGTGAAAAAACAATTTCATATACACATTCTCCATGTTTTAGCCAATCCCAGTCCCCTCTCCCTTTTTACCCCCACAGATCACGATTATACTTGTCTCACATTCTTTCCTCAGAAGAAGGAAAGCAGATTCTTTCCAGAAAGCAGTTCCAAGAGATGGAATGCTTTTCATAGGAAAACCTGCTTTGACTGGTATCTCTAGGGAAAAAGCTCACTCTTATTATATGTCCTGGTCTTATTTCCTGTATCTTCTTTAATGATTATAATTCATGGATAAGAATTCCAAATAAAAAAGTTTGAATTTAGACCACTGTACTTACACAGACCACTCACAGGAGGGATTTTTCCAATTACAAATTAAAGAAGCTTGTGCTCCACTTGCTTCATAATGTAGAACAATTTCTAGGTGAGTAAGTCTAGGTGATAATAGCAGTGGTGACAAATGTGTGAAAAGTACTTTCCAAAGAAGCATTTCTATTTTCCCAGAGGTATTTGATAACTTTTATGTATTTTTAGGTTAATTTCCTTTTAATGGATTCCTGTTCTAAGAAGCTAAGGCAATGGACTTCTGAAAAAAATCACATTTGTATCCTTCATATCTGATTTAGAAGATCAGATATGGACAGGGTATAAATCAGAAGTTTCCACTGCTGATGTTATGTATTAAGATGCATAAATATTTACTGAATATAGTATAGTAAGCAGTATATTTTGGGGAGTAATCAAAATGCTGACACATTCTAAACTATCAAAGGAATTGTTCTTGAGGAAGAACATACATTTATAGTGACATTTTCAAATCTCCTAAAATTTTATGGTGAGGGACTCTACATGATATAATGAAAAATAACTGAATTTGGAATCAGGACAACCTGGCTCAAATTCTGGCTCTATTACCAACTAATAAAGTGACTAATTATTTCTCTTACTGCACCTCAGTTTCCTCACTTATAAAATATAAGACTTGGACATTCACATCTGAAGTTTAAATTAATCCTACTCTACAAAAGGAATGCCCCTAATTAGAGTGCACTGACAATATCACCTTGTGACTTCTATGTGGAGACATAGAAGACATAGAAATGATTTAATAAAGTGCTTTTTAGGAGTTGGTGACACACTTATCAATTCATTCACTTACTTGCTCATTCACTCATTTTAGCATCATATTCACACACCATCCAAATAAATTCATGTCAAGTGTTCTAGTAGGTTATGTAATTTTTAAGTAACAGGTCTTATATATTCTGCTAGATATAAAATTAGCATAAATTAACATTTGGTTTATGTTTTCATCAATCAAAAAGGACAAAGGCCTCTAAATCTCCTAAAAATCACCTAATTTTATCTCAGGCAATGATAGTCTCTGACACATCAGGTATGAGCACCTCAATTAACCATACTTTAGCAATGATTTTATGAAAGTGACACAGAAAACACAGGGAACAAAGTAAAACTAAATGGAATTACATTAAAAACTTTTGTGCATCAAAAGACACAATCAATAGATGCAATAAAAAAAGTGACCTCGGGGCGCCTGGATGCCTTGGTCAGTTAAGCATCTGACTCTTCATATTGGCTTAGGTCATGATCTTGCAGTTGTGAGATCAAGCCCCATGTCGTGCTCTGTGCTGAGCGTGGAGCCTATTTAGGATTCTCTCTGTCCCTCTCTCTCTGCACCCCCCCCCAACTCTCAAAATAAATAAGTAAACTTAAAAAATGCAATGGAATGAGAAAAAATATTTGCAGGCCACATGTCAAACAAAGAGTTAATATCAGAATATATTAACTCCAACAATTCAACAACAAAAAAATCAAGTAACCTGATTAAAAAAATGGGTAAAGAACTTGAACAGACATTTCTCCAGAGATATAAAAATGGCCAACAAGTATATGAAAAGATGCTCAATATCACTAATCATCAGAGAAATGCCAACCAAAACCACAATAAGATACCACCTCACAGCCATGTGGACGGCTACTATTAAAAAAACCAGGGGCGCCTGGGTGGCGCAGTAGGTTAAGCGTCCGACTTCAGCCAGGTCACGATCTCGCGGTCCGTGAGTTCGAGCCCCGCGTCAGGCTCTGGGCTGATGGCTCAGAGCCTGGAGCCTGTTTCGGATTCTGTGTCTCCCTCTCTCTCTGCCCCTCCCCCGTTCATGCTCTGTCTCTCTCTGTCCCAAAAATAAACGTTGGGAAAAAAAAAATTAAAAAAAAAAATAAATAAAAATAAAAAAACCAGAAAACAGGGGCACCTGGCTGGCTCAGTCGGTGGAGCATGCAATTCTTGATCTCGGGGTTGTGAGTTCAAGCCCTGTGTTGTGTGTAAATATTACTTAAAAACAAAATCTTAAAAAAAACAAAAAACCAGAAACAGAAAATAATGTGTTGGTAAGAATGTGGAGAAATTAGAACCACTGTTAGTGGGAATGTAAAATGCTGCAACTACCATGGAAAACAGTATGGAGGTTCCTCAAAAAATTAAAAACAGAACTACCATTCAATCCAGCAGTCCCATCTCTGGGTATATATCCAAAAGAATTGAAAGCAGGGTCTCCAAGAGATATTTGCACACCAAGGTCACCGCCGCACTGTTCAAAATGCACAAGAAGCAATCCAAATGTCCACTGAGCGATGAATCGATAATCAAAAAGCATTCAATGGAATAATACTCAACTTCAAAAAGAAAGGCAATCTTGTTACATGCTACAACATAGATGAGCCACCTTAACGACGTTATGGTAAGTGAAATAAACTAGTCACAAAAAGACAATACTCCATGATTCCACATATATGAAATATCTAAAGTGGTCAGTATTATGAACTGAATTGTGTTCTCCACAAATTCACATGTTGAATATGAACAGTTAGGGCTCTAACCCCCAATGGGACTGTATTTGGAGACAGGGCCTTTCAAGGAGTACTTAAGTTGACTGAGGTCATAAGAATGGGGCTCTAATCAGATAGAACTGCTGTCCTTATCAGAAGAGGAAGAGAAGCAAGAACTTCTTCCATCTCCACCCCCTCTCATCTTTCTCTTTGTTCTCACAAACGGAAGGGGTCATGCGCGGTGGACACAGTGAGAGGGAGGTTGTCTACAAGCCCATGTGAGAGGTCTTACCAGAAACCATCCTGACGGCACCTTGATCCTGGACTTCTAGTCACCAGAGCCTTTGAGAAAATAAGTTTCTGGTTTTTAAGTCATCCAGTCTTTGGCACTTTGTTATGACAGGCGTAGCAGACTAACACACTTTATTTTATTTTTTTATTTTATTATTTTTTTTAATTTATTTTTTAAAATTATTTTTATTTATTTTATTTTATTTTATTTTATTTTATTTTATTTATTTTATTTTCTACTTTATTTTAATACATAAAATAGAATAGTGGTTACCAGGGGCTGGGGGATAGAGGGAAAAAGAATTGTCTAATGGGTATAGAGTTTTCAGCTGCAAAATAAAAAAGCTCTGGCGATCTCATTTTGGAAAATGTGGGAAAATGTGGGAAGATCCACTACCAATAATAGGACTCATGAGTTAAAACAATGAAGAGAATTCAATTTAGCTTTTAAAAAAAGCCCACTTCTTTGCACTTAGTGATTACATTCCCTAAATTCTTTTCTCTTATAGACATAAGAACAAAGGACTTAAAACCTATAAAATTCTTCATCATTGTTAATTAAAAATAAATCTAGTTTTCACATTTCCCTAAAGAAAATGAGTGAAGTATAACAATAAACATTTATGTTAGGTTTGTACTTATCCTTTTTACTCTAACTAACTTAACATGTGGGATTATAGAGGTTTGGGCTCAGGCTGCAGTAAAATTTCTCTTATTTGCTGGCCTAAAAAAAATTTCCAGAAACTAGTAGGCTGTGCCACCCAGAGGGAAAAGGTAGACACAGCTGGGTTTCAGGAGATAATCCACAACAGGGTTTTTCAATGTTGGCACTACTAGCATTTGGGGCTGGATCATTCTTTGTTGTTGAGGCTCTCTGAGGCATTGTAGGATGTTTAAGAGCATCCTAGGCTTTACTTACTAGATTCTAGTAGCCCCTCAAGTTGTGACAACCAAAAATGTCCCAGACATTGCCAAATATCCCCTCAGGGGCAAAATGACTCCCATTCTAGAAAATAGGAGGCCATGGATGAATTGATGATTTAGCACAAACTGCAGAAGTAGTTAAGATAGGGTGGTCCAAAGCTAAAAAGTTAATATTTATGATCTAAATTCTGATATATAAACTAAACAATATAAGTTGTAAGATAATTGTGGGCAAGGGGTACGGCGATAAAAAACAATAGACTTCAAAATGTCAAGAGACATGTGTGTCTATTGCTAGAAAGAAAGAACATTCTAAATATGTTACTTGCCACTTTTTGTGTGTGTCCTCAAGGAACTAAAACCATAGTTACATTTGCTATTTTCTTCTTTTAGACTGCCATCTGGCAATCCACACTTCCACTAAAAAAAAAAAAAAAAAAATTGCAACCAATTGGACTAAAATAGTTAATGCACCACCCCACATGCCAAAAATATGCCAGGGAATCTACGGTTTGCTCAGTAATGCCCCCAAAGAAAGAAACTAATGTCTCTTAAAAGACAACGTCCTTGAAAAACAAAAGCAAGTAACTAGCAGAATGCTTACCCAACTTGTGAAGTTCCCCTCCTACCTTTGGGGGATAAAGAATCAAACAGTAGTAGAAGAAGAAAACAAAAGCAGTTATACACAACAGGCAAACTGAAGTCATCAAACTCATTTATTATATCCCTAAGACATGACATACAAAGTTAAAAAAGGAAAAAAAAAAAGTCCACTAATCAAATACAGAACACAACTGACTATAGTCATTGTATTTCCAGTGTCATGGTAATTTGTTAGGAATGAGCGAAATAATGAGACAGTGCATCGAATCTCTGTCACACAACTCAAAACAGGCAGTGTAAAGATTCTTCACGATAATGAATATAAGGTTCATCACAGTAACTTAGTCTACCACCGCTTCCTTTTTCTTAGCACCCAAAAGTTGTCAAAAGACAAACTGTCACAACCAAACTGGTATATCCTTAGAGTTCTCTTTCACAAATCCATAAAGGCAGTTACCAACAGAGGAACAGCAATTATCAAATATAAAAATAAGCAGAAAATGATGTACCATTCATTTGACAAATGTTTTGTTAAATGTGACCACAAATTTTCTATACTGAGAACTTCTACAAGAACTCACCTAGATGTAGTAAGGAGCAAGATGCACAAGGTCCTGGTTCACAAGGAGTATACATCCTAGCACATGAATTCTAGTGGAATTATCAAACATTTGCAGAAAGTAACACCGTAAAGCAAAGTTAGAAACACAAGGAACGTTTTCAAAGAGAGGAGAGTTAACACCCAAAGAAAAGAGTTAACAGAGAGAACAGAAGACTTGAAGTATCATTATTGGTATCACAGATACTGAGAGAACAATTCATTTGTAAGACAGAACAGATTGTGACATAAGAGAACATTTTGAATAAACACATTTAGATACATCTGTATGAAATCTTAGAAAAACAATGATAAAGAGAAATCCTATAGATTTTCAGAGAGATAACATATAAGAGATTTTCAGATACTCAAGGATTGACTACAGTCCAACTTTAATAGTACATAAAAGAGCGGATTTCATCAAATCAATGAAACAAAGACTAGTAAGTGAAAAACCAAACTATAAAAAGATATATACTATACAGTACTATTTGTAAATATTTTTAAAACATCAAATATTTTTATGGAAATGGACTTATACAATAAAAATATAAAACCACTTATGGCCATGATACGTAAGAGGGAAGCAAGGGGAGCCTGGGCGGCTCAGTTGGTTAGGCATCCAACTCTTGATTTCAGCTCAGGTCATGATCTTGCAGTTTTGTGAGTTCAGGCTCTGTGTCAGGCTCTGTGTCAGGCTCTGTGCTGACAGTGAGGAGCCTGTTTGGGATTCTCTCTCTTTCTCCCTCTCTCTACCCTCCCCTCTGTCTCTCTCAAAATAAACAAAGTTTAAAAATATATTAAAAAAAAAAAAAAAAAGAGGGAAGCAAATAGGTCAGGTCAGGGCAGTGGCTTGATACTTCCCTAAGAAGAAACTGCCACCATCACCAGAATCATACATGATCTCAACATAGAGGACAGAGTTCAGGAGACAGGGAGAAAAGAAGAAATGCAAAACCTTATTAAGGAAAAGTCTTTTCTCTTACTGCAGGTAAGAAGGGACTACTATATAACAAATTAGCAATTAAAAAAAAAAAAAGGAAAGTAAATATAACAATATAACATCAGGCAAATTGGAATTAAGTGGAAATAGCATTACATAGAAGGACAGCAAAAATCTCTTCTGGATAAAATATGCAATTAGTCAAGTTGTCATGGCACAAATATTTATGTACCTAATAACATAGCTTCAAAATATACAATGCAAAAACTGATACCAAAATCAGAAGAAAATAACTTATTCATAATCATAGTGTGATTTAACACATCCTTCTCAAAAGTCCACATTTCAAATAAATAAAAAACATAAAAGATTTTAACAAGCTTCACCACATAAATCCACATAAATCTATAAAGGCGCACACAAACACAGAAGTAAATGTAGAATACAAGCAACAAAGAGCTTAAAAGGTAACTATATATTAGGCCATACACGTGCACACATACATACACACACCAAAGTGCCCAAAACATCAAAGCATAAGCCAGAGTCTCTGATCATACCTCAAAACAACAAAAGGATCTATATCTGACCTGTTTCATTTAGACTGGCATCAGATGGACAAAAATCTAAATGGCAGTTTGGGTGACGTTACAGAAAAATGGGCATTTATAGAAACTTCAGGTAGGAATATAAATTTGCAATGCCTTTTTACAAAGTAACTAGTATTATCTATCAAAATTTTAAATGTTGTACCATTGCTTCAGCAATTCTACTTCTAGAAATCCCTCATAAAAAAAGTACACATAATTACAAACCAAATTTGTATAACAACACACAATGAAATGTTACTTATAGCAGCAAAATGGTAATAACCCAAGTATCTATCAACAGAAAAACAGTTAAATTATTTATAGTACACCCATTACATAAAATGCAAAGCACTGACTTGTAAAGAATCTCCCAGGACACAGTGTTGCTTTCTTTTTAAGTGTAAAAAATACACATGTATCTTCCAAATTATGTTAAGATGAAAAATAAATAGAAAAAGGAATTGAAGAATATACAACATACTTTTTACTTCCAGAAAGGGGCATGATGGAGAACTTTCACATTTTACTTTATGTATGTCTCAACTGTTTAAATATTTTATGATTGGTACTGCTTATATAATCCAAAAAAAAAAAAAAAGATGAGCAATTTTTCAAAATTTCGTATTTACTTCCTAGAAAACAAATGGCATCTTTCTGTTCTTAGTACAAATTTGATCAAACCCATTGGAGAGTACAGGACAAGTATAAACTTCAATCTGTTCTCTCTGCCAGGAACACTGCTCTCTCAGATAAAGCTCACTCCTTCACTTCAAGTTTTCCACTTAAATATCGTCTTAGGAAACATCCTTGACTTTTCAACATAAAATGACAACTTCCTACACCCATCCTACTCCTCCCCAACTACTTTACCTTGCTTTGTATTTCAGGAGAGTAATTTAACACCTGTGTTTTGTGATAATAGTACCTACCCCACAGGGTTGTTGTTAGGCTTAAATGAGCTAGAAGCCCTCAGATGAGTGCCTGACTCTTTAGCAGGAGCCACGAGTCACATGGCCACATTGGTCCAAGGTTTTATGCCTCTTTTGTTTATGGTCTGCCTTCCCCCCATTAGAATGACAATCCCAGGAAGAAAGGACTAGGTTTTTTTCACCATTGCATCCCCAATGCCTGGAAAGTGCTTATCAGTAAATATTCATAGCTTTTGATGCCTGATTAAGTACTACAGCCATATGCATAGACAGCTGAGATTACAAGAAAAAGACCAATTATTTTCAGTAAAAGCAAGCTTTGTACACATTAGCATGAATCATCTGTAATAATTCAATCTACTTGAAAGCGTAACATTTAGCAGTACAACTCCTAGAAGCTTCAAATAGGGAAGTGGCATAGTACCATTTAATTCATTAATTTCTCAACACCAAATGGCAAAAGAAACTAAACAACGTGGAATGAGAAAACAAACACACAACTTACTTTTCATTCCTGCTTTTGACACATGGCTGGTAGAGGACCTTGACAGCATTCCAGGCAGAACTGGAATCTGCCTTTAAGATGTCTTCCAACAGAGGGAATTTTGTGATACCTCTGGAACTTCCCAAAGATTCAATCACCAAACTGTCTGAGTTTAAAAGCCATAGCTAAAGATACGGAGAGAAAAGTCCAAGTGTAAGGATATCATTATCACTCATTATCATATTTCATACCATCACTAAAAAACAAAACACAAATAAAACTATAAAATACCAGAAAATAATACAGGAGAACCATGTATATAATTTTTAAGTACAGTAAGTCTTTCAAAGTATAACATCTGGTAGAGTCACTGAGATTATAAAAGTTAAAAAAAGAAAAAAGAGAGAGAGACAACCAACTAGGAGAAACTATTTAATAGTATATAACAAAGGTATTATCTATAATATATACAGCTCCCAGGAAACAATAAGGGGGCAAAAACAGCCCAACAGAAATAAAGGCAAACAATATGTACAGAATTAACAGAAGGAATAAGTGATAAACATATAAAAATGTTAATGTAACTAGCAATAAGGAAATGTGAAAATCATCTGCCACCCTTTTCCACTTATCAGATTTGCAAGTACAACAAGATGGCACCATCCAGTTCAGAAGAGGGGTCTGGACTGCTGGCAGAAGAGTGTTTTGGGATTTGGATCCTGCTGTTCATTGAGGAGCTCAGCAGCGGTCTGGCTTCAGCCTTACCCCATGGGGAGCTCTGAAGCAAGAATCCCACCCACAAAATCTGTCCCACCTTCAGACAGGAGGCCCCTTCTTTTTGCACAACAGGGTCAAATCAATGGCAGTAGGCGGACCAGAGCAGGGGTGGGAAGAGGTAACTCTCTGAACAAGGTGACATCTGTCACATAAGGGCAAGTCTCTGGAGAAGAGGCAGCTGAGTGCCATTAGCAGTCCACACCTCTCAGCAGCTGGGAAATGGGTGTATCAGCCTGAGTAAAGGGGATCTGGGCGGGGTACCAAGAATGCCTCACTATACGGGATAAATTAATACAGCTTCTCTGGAGGATGATAATTATCAATTTAAAATACACAAATTCTAATATCATATTAGATTAAAAAGGTCTGTTTCTAAAGAAGTGCTAAAATACACATGCGAAGATCACTTTCATTGCCGCACTGTCTTTAACAGCCACACACTGGAATTCTAGACCTTAAAGACGCTGATCTACATTTACACTAACAAGAAACAATCCGTATGATACACTGCTGTGTGGAGTAAACACATTGAAGAAAAATGCTCATCATATGATTCTGGTATGTTTTACAAACAGAAAAGCAAAATGTGAGTGTATGAACATGTAGTCATATATGGATGGGGGGAAATGTTGGAAGTACACATACCAAATTAATAATTTTTACCTTCAAATACTATGATATAGCAAGACAGGAGAGAAGACAAGGTGGAGGAATACCACTGCCACATTCTTCACACTGTCTGTTTCAAGAATGTATTACTTTTATAACAAAGACATTTTTTGAATTTAAATATTATATTAGTAGTAGATTTTAAAAGTTCCTATTCCTGAGTTTTAACTTGAAAACCTTACAGTAAAAGAAAACTAAAACTAATTTCAGACTATGACTATCAGGCATACTCAGTATTAACTTCAGTCAAAAAGTATTTTAGTTTTGGTAGAAATTATCTGAGTCAGAGAAGCATGGGGTCCCCATAATGGATGGCCAGCTATGAAGCCACACCTAACAACAACCTAACTCCCTGCCTCCTTCCAGCTACCATGTTTCCCTATTAGCTTGTGAGTTCCTTAATGGCATTTTTTGCTCTACCCTCAACACCTAGAACAGTGCCTTTAGAATAAGAAATGTTCAATATATGTTTACTGGTTGAATAAAATAGATATGGAGGCAGAAAAGAGACTTGGGCCTTAAGATTCTCATATAAGTGGTCCAAATTCTTTTCTGCAGACCATTATTTCTAACAGCAACAGTATAATAGTAGATGCTTGTGGTACATGAAGGAAAGGATTCTGTTAACTGCAGGGCCTCTTATCCCAAACTTGCCACTCCTTCTCAAACATCAATGTGTTAACATCAGGATCTCAAAGAGGTATCTGCACCCCTGTGTTCACTGCAGCACCATTTACAACAGCCAAGATGCGGAAACAATCTAAATGTCCATCAACAGATGAATGGATAAAACAAATGTGCTGCATACATACAATGGTTACTCAGCCTTAAAAAAGAAGGAAACCTTGTAATATCCAACAACACAGATGAACTTTGAGGACAGTATGCCAAGTAAAATAAGCCAGACACCGAAGGACAGTACTGCCGGATTCCATTTACATAAGGAATCTAAAACAGTCCAACAGATAGAAGCAGAGAGTAGAATGATGGCTGCCAAAGGCTAGAAGGAGGGAGAAATGGAGAGTTGCTAATGAAAAGAGTATAAAGTTAAAGTTAGGCAAGACAAATAAGTACTACAGATCTGCGTATTATATTGTGCCTATAATTAACAATACTGTTAGCATGCACTTAAAAATCTATGAAGAGGGTGGATCTCACATGAAGTGTTCTTACCACATACACACATATATATAAAAACAGGAGCGACAGAATATATTTTAAACATAAGAGTATCAAAAAGGAAAAACGGAACAATCAATAGGGGGAAAAAAGTGACAGAGACAGAACTGTGTTATACTGACCAAGAAAAGTGATTAACAACTTAGAGTGAAAAACTTTATTTTGTGGTGTGAGCAGGTTTCAGGTTTTATTTTTCTCTATATCCCCAGTACCTAGCACATAAAGCCACTTGCTCTTTTGTCATTGAGTTTGGTTTGGGAATTCAATGGATATTACAAATTCAGTATTTGATCGTTTATTTTCTAGACCTGAGAATTAAGAAAAGAGAATGGCAAGACTAAAGAATTTCTGAGACCCTGGATTACCAGGCTACAGAAAGATGGGAGAAATAACATCTTACCAAGATGTACACTTTGCCGTCATGACCTTGAATAGTGAATCTAAAAGTGCTTCTAGCAGTGGAGAGTTCCACCAGACACTGGGCGATAACACTCTGTACAAACTGGGACCTGTTTGAACAGAAATCAATTTTCACAATGTGCCTCTCATAATAACTCTCACTGGCAAGAGGAGCCAAAAATACCCACAGGGTACCTAAAAGGCAGAGGCGTGTGCAGCCAGACTTTTCTATATGCTGCTCATTCCTTCACAGACTGTGCTAATGTGGATTTTAATATATTTTAATGTATTTGTGTTTGCTCCAGTCTTCTTATAACCTATTCTCCAATCCTTAATACATTTCCCACCCTGAACCTAACTATTCCCTGACTGAATAAAAAAAATACTGTATTAGACATGTTAATATTCCACTTGTGCTATAGCACATTAAACGGTGAGTTAAAAAAGACGGAGAGATGTTTCCTCCCAAACATTAGACAGTTATCTACAATGATTTCCATTTGGAGCCCCTCAAAAAGTCAGAGCTGAGGTACAGAATCAAAGTATTTACAGGAGGATAAATTTTAAGGTTAAAATCAGATTGCCATAATTTTCAGATATCCATAAATGAGTTGAAAGATACGCTATAATTAACTTCTGTTTGCAAACTAAAAAGATTCCAAGAAAGAAAACACTAGTGGATTTAGTGGCTAAGTAACATTTTTAAAAAAAACACAGGAGTTGTTTGAAAACTGACCCACGTTTCACATTTTAAATAAGTCAAATTAAAACAGAAACAATTATTCAAAACCTATTAGTGATTAGGTTGTAAGAACTTGGATATCTGGCAAATAGAAAGAAGCACAAAAAGCTTTCAGAATTTGAAGATGTTAATATAAGCACATTTGTTTATGCCAATTTGTAAGCAAGCCATAAATGAATCCTCAAATCTTGTATATGTGTGGTTTGCTTCAACTGTCTAAAAGCCTTTCTCAAGGGTTTTTATTTTTTTCCCCAATAAGGACGTATAAATAAAAATGAATTCCCAAATAATCAATTGTACCTATCATTCTCCACATTTAAAATTACAGAATAAACTTAATTTGCTATTTATACCTTGGTATGATGGGAAAATTTCTTTCAGATGGCTGAATAATTATCTCTGTCATATAAAACTTGGTGGTTTCTAGAAACAAAAAATAAGAAAATTAAAAATCTTCCCATTGCACTAACATTTTTATTGTGGACATGTTGGTCCCTAATTATGACATCCCAAATTGAATATTCAGTATGTATACTGATGAAATTAACATTCAGTAAAACTTTTCCCCAAATGACTTAGTAATTAAGATGAGAAAGCATTGATGACTACAAGGGGAGAGTCCTGAGACTTGAGAGGGCTCGATGTTGTTTCAGCAGGTCATGGCCCAAGTGAATCTGGTGCAAGGACACTCTGTTTACACACACAGAAGGTAGAAAACTCAGTCACATCACAGTCATAGCCCACTTATGTAGAAAGTAGTCATCTAGTTTCCTCGTTTCTATGGAGTAGTCACAAATCTAGGAGTCATTGAAAGCCTTTTTCATCATGGTGTCCCAAAGCCCATGCAAAAATGCTGTGAACCTCACATGAGTATTTCCCAGAATCTCACTGAGTCTACTAATGTATAATTTCCAACAAATCTGGTTATCTGATTAGTTTACAGAAAAATTTAAACAGTAAACTAAATATCTTACAGAAATGAATATAAACATAACCATTCTGAATTTACAAAATCCACAAAAAAATGTTTATTTTTACTAATAATGAAGGAATACAAATTAAAAGGAGATATTCTTTAGCATCAAATAAATATTTTTAAATGATAAAATGCAGCAATGAGGAAAATATGGAGAAGTGGGTGCACTTATTCACATACTGCTGTCAGAATTGCAAACGATAGATTTCTGGAAAGCCACTTGACGAAGACCTTAAATATATTTTGATACCATCATTAAACATCTAAGAACTTATCTCAAAGAAATATTCATATCTATAAAAATTTATCTGTAAATAAGCACATTAATTAAACTGAAAATAAGTTGTTTAAAAATTGAAACTGGTTGGGCTAAACAATTATACATTTAAGGAAGAGAATGCTATGCAGGCGTTAAAAACGGTGTGCCAAACAATTTTTAATTGTTTTAATAAGATGGAAAAGCATTCTCAGTACACTGTCTGAAAATGTTTTCAATTTTTCAATGTAATACACAAAAAAAGGCAAGAAAATCAATAGATAGTTTAACATATTATTATATAGCTAGAGCCATCATGATGCATTTATCTATTTCTTCTTTAAGTTCAATTTTCACTTTACTATTTTGAAGTCATGTTATCAGATGCAAAAATGAACCTTTTAACATTATTAAGTGAGCCCTTTCATCCCAGCCGCTGTTCAAATACAATTCTACAATTTTAATCCTACAAGGTATTATTATTACTGCCTTATGCAGTTAGCGTCCACTTAATGTCTCCCACATATTTACCACTTTTCTTTACCAAACCTTCTTGAACTTACACCTTCTATCTGGGATCATTTTCTTTTACCTTCTACAGGTAGAATTCTATTCTTCTACAGGTAGACTTTCTTTTAATAAAAAACCAGTAGAAATGAATTATTATAGTGTTTGTCAGAAAATATATTTATCTTTGTCTTGATTCTTTCCTATCAAGACATTTTCATCATGTAAAATCCTAGGTTAACAGTTTTTAACCTTTGTACATATTGACATTCATTCCATTGTCTTCCATCTTCCATTACTATTGTTCCTTTGAGAGTGATCTGTCACTTTTCTTTGTTTTTAAGATGTTCTGGTTTTTGTTTAGTTGTTTGCAGTATCACTCAGATATGTCCAGCTATAGACTTCTTTTTATTTATCTTACTTGGGCCCCATTTAATTAGAATTCATTGGACCTCCTCAATTTGTAGACTGTTTTTCATCACTTTTGTAAAATTCTTAGCAATTATCTCTTCAAATATTGTCCATGCTCCATTCTATTTCTTTCCCTTCCAGAAGTCTGATTAAACATACGCTGTTAGAGTATGGAGATTCCTCAAAAAGTTAAAAACAGAACTACCCTATGATTCAGCAATTGGACCACTAGGTATTTACTCAAAGAATACAAAAATACTAACTCAAAGGGGCACATGCAACCCAATGTTTATAGCAGCATTATCAACAAAAGCCAAATTATGGAAAGAGCCCCCAAATCAATTGACTGGTGAATGACTACACACACACACACACACACACACACACACAAACACACACAATGGAATATTACTCAGCCATAAAAAAGAATGAAATCTTGTCATTTGCAATGACGTGGATGGAGCTAGAGAGTATTGTGCTAAGCAAAGTAAGGCAGTCAGAGAAAGACAAATACCATATGATTTGACTCATGTGAATTTAAGAAACAAAACAAATGATCCTAAGGGAAAAAAAGAAAGGAAAACCAAGAAACAGACTCTTAATTATAGAGAACTGATGGTTACCAGAGGAGAGGGGGGTGGGCTAAATGAGTGATGGGGATTAAGGAGTGTACCTGCTGTGATGAGCACCAGATATTGTATGTAAGTGCTGAATCATTTAATTGTACACCTGAAAATAGTATTACACTATATGTAACTGGAATTTAAATAAAAAATAACCAAACAAAACATATGTTAGATCTTCTCAGTGTATGTTTTATGTCTACTTTCTCCCATATTTTTTGCCTTGTCTCTCTGTGCTGGCTTCCAGATTTTTCTTCTCAATTGTCTATTCATTAATTCTTTCTCTAAGTTGTACCTAATCTGCCATTAAAACCTCCACCAAATTCTAAATTTCAGTTATATATTTTTTAGAAATTCCATTATAGATCTTTACCAAATATTCTTGCTGTTGTCTCCTTTTCCTTTGGATACCTTCAAACCTCTCTTATAAATACAGAAAGCATGATTGTTCCAGTTTATGTCTGCAAATTCCAGTAACAGAAGTCTGTTTCTGTTGTTCGCTATTTTTGTTAGTTCTTGTTGATGAAAGTCTAGTCTACTTGTATGTTTATTTATCTTTGGTTGTATGGTGAACACTGTACTTGACAAATTATTTGTGGTATTCTGAGTTTTACAATGAAGGTATTTTCCTCCGGACGTGATATGCATTTGATTTTTGGCAGGCACAAGGTGTTATGGCTAGCCCACAGCAGACTAACCAAGTTCAAGACTTGAAATTCCCTAAAGTGCCAAAGGACTGATAGGACCTGTCTGTAATTCCACAGGGCTGTTCCACTTCTGATTCACCTCCACAGTAAGGGTATGGGTCTTTAGGACCTCCAATTTTTGTGCAGAGAGTACTCTACTAGGTTCCCTTTTTGTGTAGTCTTTAATTTATACCTTTACTTCTCAAAGCAATCAAAATAAAAGTTCTAATTTTAGAGAATTGGCACAATGTATTGGAAAGGTGACTTCAATTTTGTGCTAACTTTTGAGTTTACTTTTGTGGTAATTTACCCACATATTTTCTATTTATCTTGCTCTTCATTTCTTCCTGTGGATTCCAATTACCTTTGCTATCTTTTACTTCAGCTTGAAGAACTTTATCATTTTTTGTAGAAAAGGTCTGCAAGTAATGCATAACTTCCATCTATTTATATGAAAATGCCCTTATTTTGCCTTTATTTTTTGAAGGACAGTTTTGCTTGATATAGAATTGTTAGTTGACAGTTGTTTGTTTGTTTTTTTTAATGTTTTTCTCCCCACCCCCAGCATTTGAATATCTCATTTTAGTGTCTCCTGGCTGTCATATTTCCATAAAAAGTCAGCCTTAATTGTATCATGAAATCCCTGTAAGAGATGTTTTGTACTTTCAAGATTCTCTCTTCATCTTTGGCTTCTATTAGTTTGACTACAATGTGGCTGGGCGAGGTGTCCTTTGTGTTTACCCTACTTTTCATTGCAATTCTTGGATCTAAAAGTTAATATTTTTCACCAAAGTTGCCAAGACTTCAGCCATTTTTTTCCACAATTTTTTTTCTCCTGACTTATTCTTTTCCTTCTCACCCCAAGACTCCATTTACACATCTACCGAAGCACTTGATATTGTCCCACAAATATCTGAGGTCCTGATCATTTTGATCCAGAACTTTTTCTCTCTGTTCTTTGGATAGGTGAATTTCTATTAATATACCTTCAAGTTCAATGATTATATTTTTTCTTCTGCCATCTAAAATATGTAGTACAGCTAACCTAGTAAATTTTTTACTTACTGTACTTTTGAGCTCTGTAATTACCAATGATTTTCTCTTTGAAGTTTCCAATTTGTTGAGATTTGCTATTAGTTCACTCAAGAGGTTTTTGTTTTAATTCTTCACCATATTTATAACAGCTACTTCAACATCTTTGTCTACTAAGTCGAATATTTGTGCTTACTCATCACCTGTTTATTGAGTCCTGTTTTTTCTTTGAGTATCAATCACTCTTTTCTGCTTCTTTGCATGTCTAGTAATTTCTAAATGGAAGTAGGACATTGTATGTAATATACCGTCGCTATCCTGGATTTTGTTTTGTTCTTTCAAGGATTGTTGGCTGATAAGTATAATAGTCAATTAACTAACCTGGGCTCAAACTATGAAATATGTCTCCCCACAGTGTGTAGCCACTAATGTTTCTGCTCAGTTTTATTTTATGTAGCCTGGCTCCCTAGGAAGTATCCACTATACCTTCACAGTTCAGCTGTCAGCAGATTTGGGGAGATGTTTTGCTTAAATACTTCAAGTCATTAAGGTTTTTACCTTCTGCTGCCCAATTGTGTTATCGACTGAGAAATGAAATTAAAGGCATGGGAAAATGTGCACGTCTCCCCAAGCTTTCAATTCTTATTAGATGCTCTGGCATCTATTATGTGCATTTAGCAGTCAGCCAGAACTGTGTGAAAAGCTTATCATCTCAGCCTGTCTTTAGCCTTTTGCTTCCAAAATCTCCCTCTTAAATTTCTAGTTTCTCCTTTGCCTATTGAACTTCACGTTATTATGGCTATAATACCATGGAAATGTTTCCTTTCTTGTTCAACCTTCTGCTTTCCTGTAGTGCATAACTTCTTTTTCATTGGATTAGTTTTCCAAACACCTTTAGCTAATTCTTCCCATATGATAGAGTGGCTTATCTCAAGACTGTTACATGTGGTCATATACATCAAAGAATGTATCAGTTTCATTTTGTAACTGAAAACATGTTTATTGCAATCTTCTCTCCTTTTGTTTCAATCCAGGCTGTTACTCTCTAGGCCTGCTGTGTGTCCCTCACTCTGAGACTCCCTTATCTGTGTTAGATAATGTTTCCCAAAACCAATGTCTTCTCTCTCCAGGTTAAATCCTTAGTTTTGGTGAGATATATCCTATATCACATTCCTAAGGAAAATGTAAATTTGAGGTCTGTCTATGTGTTATCTTCATACTTGATTGATAGTTTGTGACAGAATTATGGATTAAAAATATTTTTTCCTTCTAAATTATGAAGGCATTGCTTCATTGTCTTCTAGCTTTCAACAATGCTGTTAAGAGTTCAATGCCATTCTTGGGGCACCTGGATGGCTCAGTCAGTTGAGTGACTGACTCTTGATTTAGGCTCAGGTCATGATCTCATGGTTCATGGGATCGAGTCCCATGTCGGCTCTGCTGACAGCACGGAACCTGCTTGGGATTCTCTCTTTGCCTCTCTCTCTCTGCCCCTCCCCTGTGCACATGCTCTTTCTCTCTCTCAAAATAAATAAACTAAAAAAAAGAGTTCAATGCCATTCTAATTCCTAATCCTTTGTTCACTACTTGTTTTTTTTTTGTTTTTTTTTTTCCTTTGGAAACTTCTTCCTTGGTATTCAGAAATTACTCAATGATGCAGCTTTGGGTAGCTGCCCTCCCATCCCATTCATCATACTGGACATGTCGTGGGCCCCTTCAGTTGAGAAACTGAAGCCCCAGCTCTGGAAAATAGCCTTGTAATGTGTTTTTAGTATTTCTGTTCTTTGATAATTTCCTAAACTCTGTTGTCTATATTCTTTCTTTTTTTTTTTTTTTTTTTTTTTTTTTTTTTTTTTTTAATTTTTTTTTTTTTTTTAACGTTTATTTATTTTTGGGACAGAGAGAGACAGAGCATGAACGGGGGAGGGGCAGAGAGAGAGGGAGACACAGAATCGGAAACAGGCTCCAGGCTCTGAGCCATCAGCCCAGAGCCTGACGCGGGGCTCGAACTCACGCACCGCAAGATCGTGACCTGGCTGAAGTCGGACGCTTAACCGACTGCGCCACCCAGGCGCCCCTATATTCTTTCTTTCTAGAATTTCTAGTAGCTAGATGTTGAATATCCTAAAAGTCTCCATTCATTCATTCATTCAATAAATATTTATTGGGTACCCACTATGTGCCAGATATTGTTTTAATGCTGAGGTTATAGTGATAAATGAGATAGACAATATCTCTATCCTCAGGAAACTTACATGATGGTTTTTTCCCACAATTCCTTTCCAATCTTCAATATCTGACTTTTGGTTCTGATTTAGGAGATAAGATAGTTCCTTAAGTTTATCTTTTAGTCCTTTCATTACTTTTTTTAAGCAGTCACATCTTTAATTCTATATTCTCTGAATTATGGAGACAATATTATTTCATTTCTCTAAGAACATTATTTTTGTTCAAGATATTCTTCTGTTTACATGATGGTTTTTTCCCACAATTCCTTTCCAATCTTCAATATCTGACTTTTGGTTCTGATTTAGGAGATAAGATAGTTCCTTAAGTTTATCTTTTAGTCCTTTCATTACTTTTTTTAAGCAGTCACATCTTTAATTCTATATTCTCTGAATTATGGAGACAATATTATTTCATTTCTCTAAGAACATTATTTTTGTTCAAGATATTCTTCTGTTTTATACATTAATTTGTTTTTCTTGGTGCTTTATTGTTTACTTGATTATTTACTTCAGTCTCTTAGTTGGAGGTTTGCTCTAATATTTTTTGATTCTCAGCAATCCATTCATATTTAAGTATAAATAAAAAAAATACTGACAGGAAACTCTTACATGTAGGTACAAGGCTTGTTGACTGTAGGATGGCTAGATCTAGGCTCATTTTACTGTTGAATGACCCCTGAAAGAGTATCTGCAAATCTCTTCTCTGATTGGTATTCTTTCATTTTCCAAGAAAAGAGTCCTCTAATCTCCTACCTTGAGAGTATAAGCAAGTTGCAAATACAGGAATCTTAGGAGTTTTACAGCTCCATATAAAAATTTTGAGTTAACCATCCTTCCTCCAGCCCCTTGTCTCAGACTGCTTTCCCTGTTACCTGTTGCCTCCAAATTCTGACCAGCACTGAGGCTCTACCGCGAGTACTGGCTCACTCCTCACTCAGATGATCTGCAGACACTGAGACTGCAGTTTCCTCCACACTGCCAAGTGTGTTCCCACACCTCTCAGCTTTACAGTTTCCAAAAATGTCTGCTTATATCTCTTGTTTACATTACTGTCACTTCCTCTCAATTTCTCATGGTCTCTGTGGATATACATATCTTTTATTCCTTAACTGACATTTTAACTGGGCTTCAGGGACAAGGGAAAAGAATAAAAAATTAAAAAATCGGGGCGCCTGGGTGGCTCAGTTCGTTGAGGGCCAACTTCGACTCAGGTCATGATCTCATGCTCCTTGAGTTCAAGCCCCGCATCAGGATCTCTCCTGACAGCTCAGAGCCAGGAGCCTACTTCAGATTCTGTGTCTCTTTCTCTCTCTGCCCCTCCTCTGCTCATACTCTGTCTCTCTCTTCTTTCTCTAAGATAAATAAAAAAAAAATAAAAATTATAAAAAAAATCAATTTGCCTAATTTGACTGGAAGCCTTAAAACTTTCTAAGTTGTTGCTTAAAGGGCTTGCTTTCATTCTCCAAAGTGACACTGGGGATGGCATCCTTTACCACTGCTCATTCTTTCTTTTCTGTTCACTCTGAGCAAGTCAACTATTTACAAGATTCTGATGATTTTAAGAAACAAACAACACTACCATCTGCCTTCTTTAGGTGCACTAGCTTTACTTACATTTCTAATTAATTGTATTAAAAACAATTATTTGTCATCCATAAAGCTAATGCAGCATGTTGTAGCTCTCCAGACATTTTCAAATCCTGGAGCCTGCTTCAGATTCTGTGTCTCCCTCTCTCTCTCTGCTCCCCCCCTGCTCACACTTTGTCTCTCTTTCAAAAATGAATAAACATTAAAAAAAATAGTACTGCAATTTAATTATCATGATTTTATTATATTTGAAAGTGATTTAACATAGACTTTATATAAATGTAATTATCGGGAAGAGAATAGAACAGAGCACGAAACTCAGAATATGTTTTCTTCCATTTCAAAAGTTCTCTTTCAACCCCCAGCCCAAAATACAGCCCTAAGGCAGATGGCAGCCAAGAAAACTTCTTCATCATCTCTAGCAACCAACAATTCTGACTGAGGAGTTGTACTGAGAAAAAAGCCCTGATATTCTTTAAGAAAGACCCAAGGACAAACTTTATACTGTAGTTTTATATCCACTAAGAGGATATGAAATACTGAAAATGACCCAACCTAAGTTTAAAACTCAATACTATGTACTTATAAAGGTCAAAATACACAAACTTCTTGGCATATTTGATGATATGTCACTTGATTTCTATTTTAAAAATCATCAATTTTACAACATATATTAGTTATCTATCTTTCACACAGATTTCTATAAAATCTCCTTCTACTCGTTTTTAATAAGGCGGCAATCATTTTGGCTTTTTATTATGAAATTCTTACCTGATGACATGGTCTCTCCCAACATTACCTTGCAACGCTTACAAATTACTTTGGTATTTGCCTTTGGTTTCTGTAGAACACAAAAATGTCATTTAAATGTCATTCAGCTTTTCTTAAAAGGAATATATAATTTTAACATAGTCTCTAGAGTATACTTTGAACTTTACATTTTATTTTGCCCTCTACTAAATACTGAGAACACATTTAGCTTGTATGCATAATTCACACGCACAGAGATTTTTTTTTCAGATCTAAAGACAGAATAATGAACACACTGATTTTTCCAAACCTAACCACTTCTTGATAATCTGTTGTAAATAATTCGAAAAAGAAGCACTTTACATTTCTAAAATGTACTTCCAAATACACATTATCATTTAGAATGAGTAGATGGCAGGCAACAAAGGCAGAGAGAGTAGGTGACTTGTTCTAATTCATGTGTCTGCAAACAGGAGAATCAAAAATTAGAGCCATTATTTTGATTTCTAGTCCAGTGTAACTTATGTAAAAGTAATCTATAATTCATAGGCCCTCACCAGAAGTCAAAAATATGTAACCAGGGTAACTGGGTGGCTCAGTCAGTTAAGCAGCTGCCTTTGGCTCAGGTCATGATCTCAAGGACAGTGAGTTTGAGACCCTCATGGGGCTCGGGACTGACACACAGAGCCTGCTTGGCATCCTCCCTCTCCTCTCTCTCTCTGCCTCTACCCTGCTTATGCTCTCTCTCTCAAAATAAGTAAATAAACTTAAAATTAAAAAAAAAAATTTTTAACACATTTGGGGTGCCTGGGTGGCTCAGTCGTTCCAACTTTGGCTCAGGTCATGATCTAATGGTTCATGGGTTCAAGCCCCACGTCAGGCTCTGTGCTGACAGCTCAGAGCCTGGAGGCTGCTTCGTATTCTGTCTTCATTTCTCTCAGTTGTCTCTCTCTCTCTCTCCCTCTCTCTCTCTCTCAAAAAATAAATAAAAACATTAAAAATTTTTTAAAAAATAAATAAATTTAACACATTCATATAACACATTTTTCTACTTAAGATATTCATTATAATTGGAAAAACTGGATAGTGCTCTCAGAGAAATTCCTGAAGCATTCCTAAACTGTAAAACTCCAAATTCATCATTTGGGATGCAGATTAAAATTGCTAGCATCCATCTAATTCTATAATATATACATTCTATGTACAATGTACAATATGCACAATTCTACAACATATACATATATGGGATTATATACCTAAAAGTAACATAATGTTATATGTCAATTATACCTCAATTTTTTTAAAAAAAACTGATTTTTAGTTTTTTATATGAGATTATGTTAGAAGCAGTAGCATGGTGGTTAAGAGCCCTGAGTCTGGGGCCAGACTTCCCAGGTTTACATCCCAGTCCTGCTATTTATTACACACATAACCTTGAGCAAGTTAATTAACCTGTTTTGGTTTCCTCGCCCGTTTAAGGTAGTAAATACTAGTGTTCTCATTAGTGTTGTTTATTAGTATTTAAAAGGGAGTGTTATATAAAGCACTGTCCCAGGCTCATGTTGACTGCCAGGTGGATGTTACATAAACAAAACATAGTTTGGGCACATGTCATTCAAGGAACAGGCTGAAAACCCATATCCTCCCACAAAGAGACCAATTTTTTGCCTTTTACTGGACAACAACTGCATATTAAGAATCTACCAAAAAATATGCTTTTTTCACATCCATAGCAATACCTTTGTTAAAACCATGTAACATTCCTCTCACATAGACACACTGCAACATGGCAGACGTCACGTAAAAGTGGACGGGGAGAAGGAATTTCTGCAACTCTGGCCACCTAGGTCATCTCTCCTAGGAAAGAGCAGACTAAATTGCTGGTCTAAGAAAGGAAGAGTGTGTTCCTGATGTGGGATATATGTATTGATCTGAGGAATCTTAACTGATTAGGGTAAGTTTAAGTACAATTATATTTTCCTTAGCATAAATAAATATTTTCTGAAAAACTGTATAAGAAGCACATTTAAACTGAGTTCCATGAATGTGCTAATAACTGATAGAGCTGATATTTTAATCTAGACCCCTTAGATGCTAAAACTTATGCTTCTAAGCACTACACCAAGTGTTTTCCAAACTAAATCACAGAATCACTTCAATGGGTTATGGCCTGCATTTTTTTTTTTTTTTAACAAAATGAAATAGGGGCACCTAACTGGCTCAGTCGGTTAAGGTCATGATCTCGCAGTCCATGAATTCAAGCCCTGCATCGGGCTCTGTGCTGACAGCCCAGAGCCTGAAGCCTGCTTTGGACTCTGTGTCTCCCTCTCTGCTCCTCCCCTGCTCATGCTGCCTCTTTCTCTAAAAATAAAAATTAAAAAAAAAAAATTCTTTTTAAAGGATACAGGAAGCTCAGAAAGCAGATATGCTCAACTGAAACTTTGACATTTGGGCAGTTTCATGCTTTCTTACAATAAAATCTATCTGTATGGCTCCAAATTGGTCTTAAGACACTTTTTCAAAGATCCTATTTTGTACCAGTTAAATCAAACCATCCTCATTAAATCTTACCAAACACTAAAGGCTTTACTAAAAACTAATATGGGGTATTGGAGTAGCAATGCTTGAGAAGATCTTCTATTCAAAGCAAAAAAATGTTCATCAGGTGCTCCATTATGTATTTCATTTATAATTGCTCTTATGGCACATTTTGCTTTGTCTTTCAATGAAGCGAAACAATTTTTTTTGTTGGTTTGTTCACCAAAAAAAGAAGTCTACCTTTTCAAGACGCTGGTAATTGGGATTTTAAAATGTGATCAGTAAAAAGCAAATTATTTCAAACAACCAAATGTGTGTATTTTGATTCAAACAAATAGAAAATACCTTTAATATAAATGGTAAAATCTGTATGTGTATGGCCTAGGATTTTATCACCAAGTAATGATTGTTCATTTTTGTCAAATGTGAAATGACACTGTGGTTACCTAAAAAAGAAAAATCCGTATGGGATGAAATGACATAATGTCTGGGATTTGCTTTAAAGCCCTCCTGTGGTGGTGGGGGCAGGGGTGGAGGTTAAAGGGCGCGATGAAGCATACTTTATGAATCAAGATGACTGGTATTCTGAAGTTCCCAATTCTATCCTTTTTACATTTGTGCATGTTTACAAAATTCAACACATTATTCTGAGAAAATAAGAAATACACCCCTATTGACTTAACAAATTACCAAATCAATAAATTATTGCCAAGCACCCCAGGAAAGGAAAAAAGGTAAAGCTGTTAATTGTACCTGCCAGCTGTAATATAATCAAAGTTCAGCTTGTTCCCGTGTGACCGCACTCTCTAAGTCTAGAATAATATTATGTATCTTACAAACGGCTAAGGTGCCACCTTTGTCATCTTTATCATCCTATTACAAGATGTGAAATTTTTATTATGTTGGTAGACAAAAAAAAAAAAAAATAGCATGAGACAATGAGTAAATGCAAGAATAAGGAAATCTTCGGGAGGTTACCGTGTGAAAACAAAAGTTATATACTGCCACATTTTCAGGGACAAATACTGTACAGTGTTAAGGGGGGGTACTGCAGGAAAGAATTAAGTGTTGGATTTTATTTTTAAATTCAGGTCTTTTTAATTAAAATATTTTAACAGTCTAAATTTCATTTAAAGAGAAGCTCCGCTTTGTAATGCATTTCTCCTGACCAACGCTTAAAGGAAATAATACAGCAAGTTGTGCGATGAAGCAGCCTAACTGTGGGAACTCTGCAGAGCAAACATCAAAGAAAGACCGTGTTGTGAACTAATTAAATCAATATATCTGAGAGACGGCACCACTGCACAGAGATGTGGATTAGCCTCCTGTCTTCGTTTTTATTTCCCTTTGTGTTGTTTCAATTTCTAAGGACCCTTGATATTGTCTCGCCAAAAAAATGTTTCCCAAGAGATACCATTAGGATGCTGTGTCACCATGTGACATTTCAAAACCCTGCTAGATGGCTAGACTTGGTGATATGAGAAATAGGTTTTCAATAGCACAGAGCAGCCTTGTTCCCACAGGAGCCTTGAGAGCACTGTTTAAGCAGTCCCTCCAAATTTATGTTACTATTTTGGTCACAGGCATACTCTTTCAACTGCTGCAATATGCAATTAAAGAGAAACTTCCACCTTGGCTAACTTAGAAACAATCTTGTCAACAGCAGCTTGTGATAGGAGTTTCCCACAGTCTCAATGATACTAAACACCATTAGGTCTGACTATGAAGGGTCTTCCTTTAACACATACAATGACTGTTCACAATGAAGAGACATTCTTGGAAATGGCATCATATAACAGATAAAGACATAAATGAGAAGAATGTATTTCCATACAGTTTATCTAAAAAGGGAAACTTGTGGTTTCTCTTTTAATTTTTCTCCTCTCCTCTTCCATTCAAGTATTTTAAAAATATTTCCTTGCAAATATTTTAAAAATTTATAGCTTATCACAAGAATGAAAGTTAAAGTACATAGACAGTAAAGTATTAGTATACAAATTTAGATTAAAATACAATTTTAATATAACCATATTAAACATATAACAGATTTATATTAACTTACCATTTATCTTTGAAAACTATAAAAGGATAAAGTACTATAATTTTAAATGAACCATATTTAGGTAATTTAAATGAACCATATTTAGGTAAATGTGCTTATGGTGAGAGATAAGGCACTTAATTCTAATAACTTTGATATTTGATAAACCTCCTTAATCTGTCCTTAAAACAGAAAATAGTTATGTAAGCTAACTTACAATCTAAGAGCTGCTCAACTATTGCATATTTCCTAAAGTGGTTCAGTTTCTGTTACAAAAATTAAATGAATTTTAAATGAAATTTAACGTACAATGCTTTCGTTCCTACCGATAATCAGATGTGAAAATGAAGATTCTCTGGCAATGATTTCCTTTACTTTTTAAATCACATCTGTATTGATTTGCCACCAGGAGAATGATTTCTCACAAGGGCCAAGTCAATGCCATTGATTTTCTTTTAAAGTAAGGTAAACCATTTGTTCTCTGCAGTGAGAGGAAATTGCCTTCTCCCTAAAGCAACTTCTACAGCAAGAGACACTTGACCTCACAGTGTCAACCACCAACTTGGAGTCTGCAGCACAAGCTTCCTTTCCACACTTGGACTCCTCCATTTCCTCTTTTTCCTTGATGGCATCTACTCTCATGACATCAGTGGACACAGGGAAATACCTAGGCCTAACTCTGTACTACATATCCTGGAACAAAGAACACTTTAATCTAAATCAGACTATACAGATTATGGAATATTGTCCTAAAAAGAAGAAAGTAGGGCAATTTCGTTTGTAAAATGGCAACATTCCCAATTCTATGCACGAAAAAGTCCTCTTTCCTTCTTCCTCCAGACCCTGTAAGCTGTTTTGGTCTAAAGCCATATGCTCTTCCTATATCAATAGAGCAGAGCTGGAGAATAGAGGAACTTGAAAATAATGGATTTTGGTCCTTAGAACAGTCTGTGTAGCGTGCTTTAATTAAGAAAAGATTGGAGAAACCAGTTTCTAAGCCAACCTCTAAATTAGCATTTATTTTGAAAAGATATTTTACCAATTTAAAATGGTTCTCAGAAGAAAGACAGTGTGTCTCCACTGGGGCTAGTTCAGGTCTTGGCTGCCATAAATCACTTCTTAAATTCACCAAGAAGAAAGAGTCTCCAATAAAACAGTCATTCTCTTGTGGATGAAGTGGCTTATTAGCAAAGGGGTCAGGATGACAACACCATTCTCCAACTAGAGCTCCCCAGTTCTCACTCGGCAATGGGAGCACCCTGAGGAGCTTCCTAGTGGAAAGAGGAGAAACAATTTTTTACAGAACAAAATGGAAATCTAGCATTTTTAAATTAAACCAGCATGAAAGATGAAAGAAACTCATTAATCACATTGTCTGTAATGAAAAAATTTCCCCTCAATTACAAAAGTAACATACACTCACTATAGACAGTTTGAAAATATGTAAAGGTATAAAGAAAATGAAAATCATCCTTTCCTTCCCAGCCAAAGACAAGTAACTATGCAAATGACAGGATATTTCCTTGCAATCCTCTCAAGAAACCACTGCAGTACACATGTACACAGCCCAGGATCAGAAGATATACACAAACTGTATCTTGCTTTTATTTTTACTCTCTCTTTTTTTTTTTTTTTAGTTATATGATGACTCTTAATGCCTCCATTCTATTCTATAAGTATGCCAAAACTTTTAGATCATTTCCCCCACTGGTATAGATATTTAGGTTTCAAGCTTTTCAGTATCACAACCTTGTGATGAACATTCTTATTAGAAAATTTGTATAATATATGATTATTTCCTTGGGAAAAAAAATCTTACAAGTGTGATTACAATCACAAATTATATACATATTTTAAAACCCAATACATATCGGCAAACTGCTTTTCAGAAAGGCTGTATCAATCTATAATTCTTCTACTTACCTTCTTCAGCATTGAATACTATCACTTTTCCATGTAATGGGTGAAAATGTTCTCAATACTGTTCTCAATTAGCAACTCTTAATTGCTAGTGAGATTGAACTGGCTGTCGTATTTATTAACCAGTGTGTTTCTTCTGTGATTTGTGATCAATGGCTATTTTCCAATGAGGTATTAGTATGTTTCTACTAATTTTTAAAAGTATATTCTATCTTGGGGTGCCTGGGTAGTTCAGTCCATTAAGTGTCGGTCACTTGATTTCAGCTCGGGTCCTGATCTCAAAGTTCTTGAGTTCAAGCCTCACCTCAGACTCTGCACTGATAGTGTGAAGCCTGCTTGGGATCCTGTCTCTCCCTCTCTCCCTGGCCCTCCCCTGCTCTCTCTCAAAATAAACATTTAAAAAATTTTATAAGAAAGATAAGAGTATATTCTATTTTAAGAATATTAGCCTTTTATCTATCATCTGTGACAAATTACTTTTTCAGTGTTATTGCCTTTTTTTTTTAAGTTTATTTATTTTGAGAGAGTAAGCACATACACTCATACAAGTGGGAGGGGCACAGTTAAAGGGAGAGAGGGAGAGAGAGAGAGAGAGAGAGAGAGAGAGAGAGAGAGAGAATACCAAGCAGGTTCCAAGCTGTCAGCACAGAGCCCAACAAAGGGCTCAGTCTCATGAACCATGAGATCATGACCTGAGCTATAATCAAGAGTCAGTCGCTCAAACTGACTGAGCCACCCAGGTGTCCCAGTGTTACTGCCTTTTAATTTGGTTTAGTCGTCTTAGATTTCAAATCACCTAACCCTTTCTTTTGTGATTTCTCCCATTATTATTTTTTAATAAACTTATTTGGGAGTAAATTTAAACTTACAGAAAAGTTACAAAAACAGTACCAATAGTACTCACATACACTCCACCCAGCTTTCTCTAAGGTTAACATCTTTTATAACCATGGAAGATTTGTCAAAACTACAGACTTTATCTGGATTCCCCAAGATTTTCCACTAATATCCTTTTTCCCTTTGTTCTAGGATCCAATTGAAGATAACACACTGCACTTAATCATCATGTTTCCCCAGTCTTGTTTAGTCTGTTACATTTTCTTAGTCTTTCCTTATTTTTCAGGACCTTGACATTTTTGAAGAGCACTGGTCTGGTGTTCTACAGATTATCTCTCAATTTAAGTTTGTCTGATATTTTCTCAAAATTAGGCTGGGGTTATGGATTTGGGGAAGAATACCACAGAAGTGAAGTGCGTCTCTCAGTACATCTTACCAGAGGGTACACTCTATCAATATGACTTATCACTGGTGCTGTTCAACTTGAACACTTGGCCAGTGTGGTATCTACTAGGTTTCTCCAGTAAAAAGGCTGTGTTTCTCCCTTTGCATACTCTATTCCTTGGAAGTGAGTCACTAGGTCTAGGCCACACTCAAAGGGAGAGAAATTGAGTTCCACGTTGCTACTATTTTTTATGCTTAAAACATCCTTATGCTTAATTAGGCCCTTATATTTGCTACCGCTTTTTTTCTTTTTTGATAGTTTTGTTTTTCTCCTGGACAACAATAGATATGTCAGAAGTTACCAGAAGAAAAGCCAAACATGGTGTACTTCTATTCTAAGTTAGGAAGATCAGTGGTCTAAGAGGAGAAGAAATGTGGGCGGGATGATGAAGAAACTTCCAAATAAGTAATCCTGAGAAAAACAGAACAGAAACATGCTTGTGGTCTTCTTAATGCCCACGAGCAGTGCAAATGCTTAAGCAGTCTCAATACTTGCACACCTCTGCTTCTATCAGCAGAAACACATGGTCATTAAGAATCAATTGTATTTGATCACAGACCTATTTATGATACTTATATGTTGTTTTAGTTATCTAATTTAATTAAATAGTATATAAACCAAGGAAATACGAATTACTATTCCTCTGAAAACAAAAAATTTCAGACTAAATGAAAGCCAGTTGTAAAAAAAAAAAAAAACCACACAAAAAACAAAACAAACAAAACCCCAATAAGTGGTGAGAAGATATAAGTATAGAACATTGGAGAGAGAGAGAAAGAGTAAAATTCTAGAAAAATTCTATAATCCCAAGGTTTTAAAAGTGTCGAATGACTCATTCTACTCTAAAGAAACATAAACTGGAGGGGCACCTGGGTGGCTCAATTGCTTAAGCATCCAACTTCGGCTCAGGTCACTATCTCACGGCTCATGAGTTCGAGCCCCACAATGGGCTCTGTGCTGACAGCTCAAAGCCTGGAGCCTGCTTCGCGTTCTGTGTCTCTCTCTCTGTCTCTGCCCCTGCCCCACTCATGCTCTCTTTCTCTCTCAAAAATAAACATTAAAAAAAATTTTAAGAAACAAACTGAAAATTGTAGATGATGAATCTTGGATAACATGTTAACAGTGAAAAAAGCTAGACAATAGTGGAGTCATGTTTAACAAAAATATATTGGTTCCATAGTAAAATATTAGTAAATTAATGTATATTTGCATGTTTTAAGTTAAAATATTTAAGACACAAATGTATTGTTTTTTAATGATTTCCCCCATGTAACCCTTTTTCTTTGATCTCCTCATATGAGTCTCATAAAAAGACTTTTAACTACAGAACAAACTGATGGTTATTACCAGAAGTGGAGGGAGGTTAAAGAAGTGATGGGGGTTAAGGAGTGCACTTGTCGTGATGAGCACCAGGTGTTATACGAAAGTGCTAAACCACTAAGTGGTACCCTTGCAACTAATATTACATTGTATGTTAAGACCCACCAGTAAGAAAATGATAGGTGAACACATCACTTTTTCCCACTGGAGTCTGTGGAAAGTGAATTGTGGACGCAGGCCGCTGGGCAGCAGCTCTATCACCACCTCACCCGGCTTCTCAAGTACCAGCACAAAGCTAAGATCCACAAAGGTTGACAGCTGCTCCACTGCTCCAATCCACCACGGGACTCTGCCCAGTAGTTGTGGATCCACCAGCAACAACAAACCGCAGAACCCTCAAACATTCAACTTGGAATACCACCAGCAAGTGGAATCATGGACTGGTCTGTTATTTGATCAGTGATGGGGGGAGGGGGGCTTGTAAGTATAAAAGTGGTTCACTCTATTACTGTTTAATAATCATTCTTCTCAATCTCTTCCTTACTGCTTTTGTATCAATATAAAATTAAAATATATTACAATGTGGGGCACCTGGGTGGCTCAGTCGGTTAAGCATCCGACTTCGGCTCAGGTCATGATCTCGCGGTCCGTGAGTTCGAGCCCCGCGTCAGGCTCTGTGCTGACAGCTCGGAGCCTGGAGCCTGTTTCGGATTCTGTGTCTCCCTCTCTCTCGGACCCTCCCCCATTCATGCTCTGTCTCTCCCTGTCTCAAAAATAAATAAATATTTAAAAAAAAATAAAAAAAATAAAATAAAATATATTAAAATGTGTCAATCTTTTTAAAAAAGGTAATTACAATATGGAAGAGGGTAGACGTTTAATGTAGAAGTCTAGAGGACAGAGCTAGGAACAAGAAAGGTTGATTTTACTTTAACATAAGGAAGAACTCTCCCTTTCAAATTAGGAACTGTAGATTAGAAGCATCACTCAAGCTGCTGAGTCTATTAAGGTTAATAAGCAATTTTTTCAACATATGTTTTTTAAAAGCCTTCTATGAAGCAAGCATTCTGTTGACACAAAATATTCATATGCACAGTTCCTTCTCTCAGGGTACTTATGGGCTAGTAGGAGATACAGACTATAAACAAATGATAATAAAGCTTTATAAAATATGATTAATGCTTATATAAAAGTAATGGTTCTAAATTCTAAATGGGGTTGGGAGAGAGGACAGTTTAGACTCCTCTAAAAATTTAACGAAAGCTTTTGTCCTTTCTTCAAACTCATATTCCCACATGCACACAAAATCTGCATATTACTTTAGGGGATTCGTGGATTCATAAAACCAACCCACAAATTCAGGACAATAAATACAAAGTCCTAGGGTAGTAAAGTGTATATGGATTTCAGAGAGGAGATGATATCTGAGCTGACCTTTGAAGGATAAGTAGTTCTTCAGACAATTAAAGGAATTAAGCGCATCATCACAGGTGGAGTTAACAATATAAAGATGAGCACCGTATCTCTTTAACTTGTCTTCCTAGTGTCTGGCACAGTGCCTGACTCATAGCATAAGTTCTTAAATACTTGTTAAAGGAATGAACAAGCATATTTTGATAACTATAACATGTGAGGCCCCTGGTTGGGTCTGTTGCATATTGGGACAAAAGGGTTAACAAAACTTTTCCCTTGCTACTTGAGAATCTAATGTTTAGTTTAACCACCTAGCTCTGCTACCCTGGAAACTAGGTAGATGGTAGACATCAATTATATTGCTAGGCAACACTGCTTGTGGTAAAAATGATCCCTGACTGGTAAATTGCATCTGGACTGAAAGGAAGTATGAATGAGCTGTAAATGTCTGATGAGGGTGCCATGCTTTGGACTTCCCTGAATGCAGTCCTTTGCAAGAAACTCTAGAAATTATGCAAAAAGCATTACAAGATATATTGGCTGCTTAGGTCATGAGGCTTCTTCTCAGGGTAGCTCCTGCACCTGCTTGATTGTGGACCTTGAGCTTTGTACCTGGAACTGTGTCACATGGGGAGACAAGAGTCTCCAGATGGGTATGTGAGCTGTCACTCCCTGCAACTACTGTAGGACCCCTGCTGAGAGGAACTCCTCCCGAGGCTGCCCTGCTGGCAAGCTGGCAAGAAATGTGGCCTGTGGTAGTATTGTGGGTCTGTATATTTAACTGAATTTCAGAAGACCTCTGGTGGGCACTGCACACACCTTATTCTACTTAATGCTTACTACAACTTTGTGAGGTGACAATTTCCATTCCCCTGTTACAGAGGAGGAAAGATAGGCTCAGAAACATTAAATAATCTGTTTAAGTTCACAGAGCCAGAAGTGATGAATGAAGGCAGGATCTTAACTCAGGTCTTCCTGGCTCCAAAACTGAACTCTTTCCCTTGGAATATAATCCCTCCCCTGACAATGTAGAACATCAGTAAAGGAGACGGGGGAGATGGGATGGTGGCAAACTGTGCTGGGTGTTACATGCCAATCTAAGGGGTAGGGATTTGTTTCTACAGATAGGTGGGAACCATTACAGCATTTTAAGTGGAAAGGTGATAGGTCAGATTTTAATTTTTACAAAGAAGAGGCAAATAAGAGTACCTGTTTAGAGTGGGAAGCAGGCCTAAATAGTCTCCTAAATCTTCTCCATCACTAAGATTCTTTGTCTCTTGACATTTTGCATGTAGTGCCAATAAGCAGATCCTCAGTATAGTGCAAAAGATCCAATAAGCAGATCCTCAATATAGTGCAAAAGACAGCAATGTAAAAATCTCATGCGTGATCACAGAAATGACACTGCACCAACATTTACAGAGAACTGGGAGACCTGATGCACATTAGCACAAAATGTGATATTTCAAACTTAACTTGACCCCATATAACAGTGAGTAAGAGCTATAATATATCCCGTAACTATCTACCTAAGGCATCAGGAGCAAGAAAGTGCCTAATTCACAAGTCATTACAAAGATAAAAGTATTTTTACAACGGAAATAATTTTTTTGATGTTTTGGAAAACATAAAACCTTTAAGAACAAAACATGTATTATAATCACAGCTCTACTGAAACTATATCTACCAAAAACCCTGAAACTTTGATATGATCTATTTCCCAAGAGAACTTTCAAAATAAAATACCATTTTTTTTTCAAAGCACTGTTTAGGTAAAAATGTGATGAAGCTCAGAAAAAGAGTGAAATAATTTCTTGATTTTTCTCTCAGCTTAAAATAACATGAACACATGTTTATAATGAATTAAAATTTGCTAGTTATTTTTAATGCATCTTACCCACAAGCTTTAGGGCAAAATAAAATACACAATTTTAATCAATGCTACTGATTGATGTGTATTTAAAACTTAAACATGTAGAAAAAAAAACTTAAACATGTAGATAAGAAAATGCAATGCCCTCTAACATAAAAAAACTTTTTTTTTTTTAATGTTTATTTTTAAGAGCGAGAGAATGAGCAGGGGAGGGGCAGAGAGAGGGAGACAAAGGATCAGGAGAGGACTCTGTGCTGACAGCAGAGAGCCCAATGCAGGGCTCAAATCCACAAACTGAGATCATGACCTGAGGTGAAGCAGGACACTTAACGGACTGAGCCACCCAGGTGCCCCAATACCCTTTAACTTTAAAATCAATCATTAATCAGTGATAATAACAATGGTAACAACATAGAGCTTTTACAGACTGGATTATAACCAAGTAGACATTAAGAATTTTAAGAATATCAAGTGGGGCGCCTGGGTGGCTCAGTTGGGTTAAGCGTTGAACTTCTGCTCAGGTCATGATGTCACAGTTTGTAAGTTCGAACCCCGCATCAGGCTTGGTGCTGACAGGTTGGAGCCTGGTGCCTGCTTCAGAGTCTGTGTTTCCCTCTCTCTCTGCCCCTCCCCCACTTGCACTCTGTCTCTCTCTCTCTCAAAAATAAACATTTAAAAAAACTAAAAAATAATAATAAAGAACAACATCAAGTATCTAAAGCTCAAAATATGGCTGCCAGAACCTAGAAAAATTCAGCTGGTATTATCCAACTGGTAGATGACAAATCCTATGAGCCAAACTTAGCATTTGATCACCATTATGGACTTGGTATAACTAGACCCATAAAAGTACAACCATTTTTTCCCATAAATGTGTATAGTGTTACCAACAATCCAATTTGCACCTGTACACTTTTTTCACCTCTTTGTTCTCTTTCATAGAAAAGTGACTGTACTCAGAGTAGTTATTTTCAGAATGCAATTATAGCTGGTCTGTCAAGCGGACCTGGTTGGATATTATGACATCTCTTATGTTTCCATAAAGTCCATTCTACTTGTTTCTTCTAGTTTCCATGGCCTCCCTGGCTGCCGGCTGACATCCAGCTCTGCTGGTGCAGGTGAAATGAGGAGGGCCTGTCCAGAGACCTTAGAAGGCCTCTCAAATGGACTGAAAATCAAAAGGCTTTTGTTTGAAAGTCTGATTTAACTCAAGTCTGGCATGAATTTATTTCTAGGAGACACAACAAATCCCAAACACAATAACCATTTAGTTGTTTCTGACACTACTCACAAAAAAGTAAATTTTGTTATTATTGTTACTTGATATTAGGGCCTATTGGTCTCAAGAGTGTAATCATAAACTGTATATGTTCAATTTTTCTTTTTAACTTTTTTAAATGTTTATTTATTTTTGAGAGTGAGAGAGAGAGTATGAGTGGGGGAGTGGCAGAGAGAGAGGGAGACACAGAATCTGAAGCAGGCTCCAAGCTCTGAGCTGTCAGCACAGAGCCCAACACGGGGCTCAAACTCACAAACTGTGAGGTCATAACCTGAGCCGAAGTCGGACGTTTAACCAACTACGCCACCCACGCACCCCTGTTTAGACAATTTTATACAAAAACTCTGAACTTGTAAAAAATGTATATTGGTGAATTTTATGGTAAAAAAAAATAGGCATTATTTGTTTTCAAATAACCAAAACAAATGGTTAAGATCATGTATTCCTAAACTAAGAAAAAGGACTGCTATCATTAGCAGATTTCATGCATCTCGGTGCTATTAAGTTTTAAAAGCCATTAATGAGTGTGAATAGATTAAACAGTCCTTTGCATCTTATTTCTATAATTTGCTTAACAAGAACCTTTTTCATTAAAAACAAACAAACAAGCCAAAAAAAGAAACAAACAAAAAAAAAGGAACAAGGATTAGTATTGCATTACCCAAATAATCATCAATCACAGAACCCAAGGTATAACTTTATGAGGTTTACTAATCACAGAATTTTCTGCTGGTAGGGCTCCTACAGATGTATCTAATCCAACTTCCTATTTTACAGGTGAGAAAACTGAGGCCTAGAAAACTAAAGGGTCTTATTCCCATATAATAAGGCTAGCCAGTAAGCAGATCCTCTCATTAGAGGATTTCCCAGTACAGATTAATCAACCCATCCCAAGGTTGATTATCCTTGCCCTATCACACCTATCCAAGCCCTCCTGGAAAAGATGCTTACAATTAGTTGACTTTGATTATGGAACATACAAGCCTTTTTTGAAATACACTTCATTTTGTTTTCTATTTAACAAGCACAAAAGATATCCTTACTACCTGCATGAAACAGGAAACTGAGGGAGAAATGAAAAGACCACTGGGTTTAATGTAAAAAGTCAACATGAAATCCTTGTGCTGATACTGGATGATACTTGTTTTTCCAACAGTCATGGGGCATGCTGCCTAAGAGTGAAATGTAAGCCAAGTCTTGAATCACCTACTAATGAGTTCTCTGCATTGTTCCAGAGGCACACACATGCCAGGCGCACAGGTGAGATAGGAAAAGACTTTCAGGTAAGTCCATGTTTATCTTCTCAGAAAGAAAAAGGGAGAAAGGAGGGTCATTTCCCTGGCACATCTAAAAAACACAGTCCTGAATCAAAAGGATTTGAAACACTAAACTAGATAACTTGCTAGTTTTCTAATAAGACCAATATGGAAAGGGGGTGGTGGTGGAAGGAGTCTGTAAAAACAATTAAAAAGAGCTTGTCGAGCTTTTACTATTATATATATTTCAGCCTTTAACTCTTCTGACAAGTTCAGAAAATAGGCCTTATAATGTCTACTTAAGAAGAAACAGAAATGGGTAGGAAGCATTACAGAATTCTAAGCAGGGAAGTGACAGGTCAGATTTGAATTTTTACAAAGAGGAAGAAGGCAAATAAGAGTACCCATTTAGACTGGGAGTTAGGCCCAAACAAGCTCCTAAATCTTCTCTGTCACTAAGATTCTGTCTCTTGACATAGCTATTTAAGAAAACTCATTATGTCTACTCAAGAAGAAGCTGAGGTGATGTGGACAAGGTTCCCCAGCTACTAAGTGGTGAAGCTGGAGTTCAAACCCAAGGTCCCATCTCCTACTTCTGCTTTACATCAAATGGCCTTCCAGACAGTCAGCATTAGGGAGAGTGAAACTGTCCCTCTGTGTTCACCTGGAAGCCCCTTCTGGTTCTCAATTCCATGATTATAAAAAGAATTGACACAAAACAGAAGATACAGCTCCTGAATAGGAAAACTTGCTGCAGGTTAACAATTTTTTATATCATCATCCTTTTCCAATGAAACACAAATATCAGCCAATAACGAATGAGCCTATCTTTTATGGTGAGCGGTACCAGGAAACAGTGTTACACTGAATTTAACCTGCTCCTCCTGTAACTTCTAGGTCACCTCAATGTTGGATAGCCAGGCCCGTTTCAGAAACTTTATGTGAGAATTAATCCAAAGCCTGAAACAGACTGAGAGAAGGAAAAGTTTCAAGGTTCAACTACAACATAAACTGGAATGCTCTGGACATGTCAGGCTACAGTGGGTCTGTCACGGAGTACACATTCGGCAGCAACTTCAGCCTGCAGGACATCTGAGCAAGGACATTATCCTCTCTTCTGCAGATTTAGTCACTTCATTTCTTACCCAAGATAATCACTCAGAGGTGCTCCATTCACAATCCCCCCACTTGTATTAGGGTAACTTTCCATGATCTCATCTACCTGGGACACTGCCAGGAATCAGAAAGTAAGCAAGAGAGGCTGGTGGAAAGCCAAAATAAACACCCCACTGTTTATTCAATTCAACCCAGGAAGAATTTATTGAGAGTGCACTATTTTTCAGGCACTGTGGCCTGATCCTGGGGCTGATGCTGATGATGCTAGGGATGATGATAAGAATAATGATTACAGCAGTAACCATCATATACTGAATGCCTACCATGTGCCAAGGCACTGCTATAAACACTTAAATTTATTTGATGCTCCCAACAACCCTATGAGGTAGCTCCTATTATCATTTATATTTTTGTAATAAGGAACTTGAGGCACGGAGTGGTTAAGTAACTTGCCCAGAGTCACAGCTAATAAATAGTGGATGCAAACCAGATAGTCTGGCTTCTGACTCTATACCACTAAACACTACCCTTAGCAGAGCACATAAACTTTAGACAAGCACATAAACCAACCCAGGGTTCAGGGAGGGCTCCCGGCAATTGAGCCCTGTCGGATGAATTTAGGTAGGCGCTAACCAGAGGGAGAGAGAGGTGTGTGGAGCATTCCAGGGGAGAGAGTAGCTCAATGAACACTGAAAGAGGAGCAGGTTTCAGATGCAGACAAGGAGCCATTCACATCTAAGTCTCAGGCACCTGTCTCACAGGAAACACATCTAACAAAGAAATCTAACTTCTTTCTTTAAATATTGTTAAAGATATTAACAGTTTTATCTGTCTTTCCAACCAATGAATGAGTAGAAGCTGAAAATTCGGGGGAAATGGTTTGTGCCAAGGTAACAAGAAGGTTGACAAAAGAACGGGAGAAGATGGGAAAAAATAAGGAAAAGAGACACCTTGGGAATAGAAAGAATATAGCAAAGAGCCCTTCCCACCTCAATAGAGTAACCACAGCACACTGCAAGAAGAGGTTACAAGATTAACTTAATCATCAAGAAAAGGTTAATTTGTGCTCCATAAGCTCTGTTTTAATAAATGGGGAAATAGGACATGGAGTTTAGAAAGGCACTAATAGAAATAGCTCAAATAAAAAGCTGTGTTGCACGAGCCTCTGTGATTTAGAAAATTCATTTAATGTGGAGAAAACCTCATTCACCAACATGATGGATAAAACATGCAACAGAGTCCATGTCCCTTTTCAGAAGACACACGCTTCAGTGATCTACACAGGCTTCCACCAAGATAAGCCTTCCTCCCTCAAAGTCAGCATGCCATGTTCCCCTTTGTCCCCTTTTAGAAGACCTAACTGCTCTATGATTGCTGGAGAGCTTAATGGTTGATTTTGTTCAAAGTGACATTAAGCTGGCTCTCATATTAAGGCCATATACTTCTCCCCTGGCAATTACTTCAAAAATTCTGATAGAAGAAAAAGAAAACCATTGCCAGGCACAGAATTAATCAGTGTTAAATAAATTCCTTACCTGTCCCTTATTATGACTTCACCACAGGACTGGCAATAAAATGTACAGCATTCTCGGGCTTGTGAGCTTTGATTAAACATGGAAATCAGTTCTAAAAACAAAAAAAAAAAAAATCAATGAAATAGCAAATCTTAGAGGTTTGGGACAAATATATTAACATACTTAAAGAGTTTAACAGCCACAATAAATTACGATCAATAAACACTGTTTACGATCTACCCAGAAGTACACATTTAATTAGCATTATCTGATGACTCAACCAGAAGCAAATATTGTGAAGCGTTCTCAAAAACAAGATTTTGCTGGGGGCACCTGGGGGCTCAGTCGGTTAAGCATCCGATTCTTGATTTCGGTTCAGGTCATGATCACGGTTTGTAAGTTCAAGCCCTGCATACAGCTCTGCACTCAAAGTGTGAAACCTGCTTGGAGTTTTCTCTTTCCCCCACTCTCTCTGCCCCTACCCCCTCATGCTCTCTCTCTCTCTCCTCTCTCCCTCTAAATAAATAAATAAATAAATAAATAAATAAATAAATAAATCTTTAAAAAATTTTTTAAAAATACCACAAGATTTTGCCAAGTGTCTCAGAGCTAGGTATCTCCCTAGATGATCCATGTAACATACCGTTGAGTTATCTCACTCATTCCATAAATACCGACACTAAGGATGAGAGAAAAGTAGCAATTTCTTTCACATCAAACTAACTACAAGGAGCTTCACCATCCTCAGCTTTCCTCTGCTGTTTTAGGTATAGTTTTTCATCACCATGACTGCTGGCTCTATCTCTCAAATTTAAGTTTAATTTGATTTAAACAAGGTCTATGTCAACTCTGGCCTATTACCAATGCATACAAAAAGAATCTTGAAACTGGTCTCTATTGGACAGGTTCCTGGGAATAGAATGGCTCCTAAGAAGAACTCAATCTTTCAAGAGCAAAACTCAACTCCTGGTTAAAGCTGTGGAAAAATGTACATTTCCCACATTATGTAAAGCACAGCATTCCCTTGGCTTCCATTCTTTAACTCATGAAGAAAGGAAACTTTCATTTCCAAAAACAAAAACCAAAAACCCACACACAAAAATACTTGTCTATAAAAAAAATTTTTTTAATGAAATGAGGCCATACACATTAAAATCAAGCAATGTAAACTTGGTTTATGTTACTTCGTAGGTATGTTAAGATTTTAAAAACTGATGCAAGAAAGTTTAAGCCTTGACAATTAAAAAGTCATCCTTTTAATTTCTAGGGGTGTCCACCAATTCCTGTAGCAGTAAAGTGAAGTAAACAGTATTCTTTAACTTTGAGCAGATTATAAGTAGACCTGGGTAAGTCATTCAAAACATTCTTTCAAAATATTCTTTTCAGAACGAATAAACAAATTTTCAGTGAAACACTCCCCCCTGCTGGTCACCCAGCAGGATCCACTGGCTCACATTCAAGTCAGAACTTCCTGACAGAGCATCCTGGGAGAGCACTGCCACCTGGGGATGAATCTAATGCTTGTGCTGTATCAGATTTTACTGTAGCCAGTTCCCTGTCAAAGGTCATGATCTGACTTATGTTCCAGTCAGAATACCATAATGTGTTTACTATAGTCCTTAAAAGAACGTTTATTGTTGAAAAGTCAACTTTTTAAGAACCTCAAAACACAACTAAATGTTAAAAATGTCAAAAGTCACTTCCTACACTACATTTTGACTCAAATTAACATCAGTATGTATCTATCTGATATTTATTCATCCAGCAAATATTTATTCACCACCTATTATGTGGAAAGCACCAAAGCTATTAAGTACTGAGATCTATTCTGCATACCCTTTTATACACTACCAAACAGGTCTTTGAAAGTCTCCCTTTTCAGATATTTGAGTAAAATGTTTTAAAAATGTAAAGGAACAGGAGACCAATGGAATGCAAACAATATGCAAACCAACACACAGCAATTTCTTCTGTTCTACAACTAAAATGAAACAACAATGCTTGCTGATTCAAATTTTTTCTATTAGTTCAAGTTTTGCTATTTATCAACTATTACAGAAGATGAGTAGGCAACAAACCAACCCCGTCTCCAGAAGGCCTCCCTACCTCCCCAGTGTGGGATCTAAAATCACAAATCCACAAAACTAGCAGAAGGTCGGAAAATACCCCAGTGTGGCTTTCATGCCTGCCTTCCCCCGGTTTCCATTATTAGTCTATTTCCCATCTTGGTGACCCCATTCTTCTTTTCATGGTTATTACAAGAGTCATTCTTAGCATTTGGATATGTCACTTGAGCTCCATGACATTTCATTTTCCAACCCTGTATTCCTAAAACCAACTCTGCCCAACTCAGTCTAGTTATTCATTAATCCAGGACTTGAGCAAAAATGACTCCCCAATGAAAGAGCAGCACAAGACTCAGGGGAATGCTCCACATCACCTACATGGCTCTTCAAAACAATCCTGCTGACCCCACCTCTAGGGTCCATGCCGCTCAAATGAAAGGCTGAGCACAGATGAGGCAGAACAAAGTCTCAGGGTGCAGTTGAAACAATTATGATCCTTCCCTGATAATCAGCATCTCATAGATCTGTTACAGCCTGTTTCCCCTTTTTACATCATTTTTTTTAAAGTTTATTTATTGATTTTGAGAGAGAGGGAGAGCGTGTGCACACGCATGAGCGAGCAGGCAAGGAGCAGAGAGAGAGGGAGAGAGAATCCCTAGCAGGTTCCACACTGTCAGCACAGAGCCTGATGCCAGGCTCGAACTCACATTGAACTGTGAGATCATGATCTGAGCTGACATCAAGAGTCAGATACTTAATGGACTGAGCCACCCGGGTGCCCCTCCCTTTTTTACATCATTTTTAATCCTTTAAAGCATCTTACTTCCATGGTAAGAGATTTAATGAACCAATATTTTATTCAATAAGTTACTCTGAGAAACATTTCTACCATCTGACTGTGACAGTAACAAAATATCAGAAACATAACAGGCATAGCAATAATCAAAATCAAATTATACATCAAACTCAATTTCAGAATCTTTATATGTGTTGCTCTATCTGGAAATGTCTCTACGTGGATGAGACCACTTTCATCATTCCATCCCCTGGTCGAGCATCAAGTGGTCACCCTAGTCACTCCCCATCCCATTATTCTGCCCTACTTTGACCAGAGCACTTTTCTCTGTACCCAAGTAACTTATTTGTTCATTATCTGTTCCCACCCATGAGAATGTAAGCTCTCTAAGAGCAGAGACCTTCTGAGCGTGGTCACTTCTGTATATCCCAGCACCTAGATCAAAGCCTAGCACATAGCGTAAGACAATGTTTGTTGGGTGGATGAATACTAATGCTTGAAAATCAACCAGGTGTTGCACAATTGCCCTCTCATTTATTTTTTTTTTAATTTTTTTTTTCAACGTTTATTTATTTTTGGGACAGAGAGAGACAGAGCATGAACGGGGGAGGGGCAGAGAGAGAGGGAGACACAGAATCGGAAACAGGCTCCAGGCTCTGAGCCATCAGCCCAGAGCCTGACGCGGGGCTCGAACTCACGGACCGCTAGATCGTGACCTGGCTGAAGTTGGACGCTTAACCGACTGCGCCACCCAGGCGCCCCAATTGCCCTCTCATTTAATCTTCAGTGAGGTAGGTAATCAACTCGCCAAGGTAGGTAATTTTACAATTAAAGAAAAAAGGCAGGGGTTACATAGGAAATCTCTGTACCTTCTGCTAATTTTGCTGTGAACCTAAAACTACTCTAAAAAATAAAATCTGTTAAATGGAGGACAAAAAACCCACTAACCCCCGCAACCCCCTCCCAAACAAAACTTCGGAAAGGTTAAGGGGCATGTTGAACTGCACACCTAATAACTGGCAGAGCTGACAAAGAAACCTTCTGACCATCAGCTCTTTCCATGCTGCTGCAGAACAGTCTTTTCCACCTGGGAAAAGGTCAAATTTTCAAAGGGAGAATCAGCTTTGATTTACAATGAAGAACTAAGTGCTAAAACAGGAGTGCTGGTATCACTTACTGGCATTGGATTCTGCCCACACCTGCAGCCGCAGGTGCAGCCCATCTCCAGCCACGTACTGCAGCCCGCGGCAAGAGGAAGGTACAAGCCTGACCTCTGCTGGAAGCCGGAGCTCTGTGCAGTCTGCAGGGGTCTTCACCTGGAGTGATGATGGTGTTATAGAAATATCCATGGGTGTACCTCCTTCTTTAGGCTCCCTGGTAATTAAAAATAAAACACACAAAAAATTGCTTCTCGATGAAAACCACACGATACACAAGACAAAAATGGCCAAGGATCTCTCTATTCCTTTTCAATAAATGCTTTAAAGTCACTGGCCTCCCAAAATAGCAGTGAACAGATCATAAAGGAAAACATCATATACTAGATTTACACGAGGTCAGACTACTTTTCACAGTCACAGTAACATGAAAGTTCTGGAACATATTTTTATTCTTGCTTTTTTTATGGTAATAATGATGCATTTTTAAATGTGCACTTTTCCCCATTGCTAGTAAAGATTCTGAGCCCCAATTCTCTATTCTAATGCTTGCTGCAGCTACTCCACCTAGACCTTCGTGGGGTTGCTCCCAGGGCCATCCTGCATGCACAGTCCACCTTCCACCTCCTAGTAGCCCTTATTTCCTCCCACCAGTTTCCCCAAATGCAGGTTCTCTGAACTAGCACGATCTAATGCTGGCCTGTCCTACATTACGCACTTGTTCTTCAAAGTATTTCTGGTAAGAGAACTCAAGGCAGCACATTCATCTATGGTTTATTCACCTATGCATCCCTTGGCCCTATCATGGTTTATACATTCATTTACTTTTTCACTCATTCATTCAATACACCTATTTTGAGTTCTATTATGTGCCAGGTACCAGAAATACAACAATTAACAAGATATTTTCTCTGCTCCTCACCCCCCCTACTCCAAGTAGGACACAGGTAAGCGAACAGGAACGATCAAGGGAGTGTTAAAACACGTGGCGAGGCCAGGCCAGGATGATGAGTCGCACCGGGAGGGGGTTGGGGTATAGCCTGCCAACTTCGGGACATGTTCCTCATGATCTGGTGCCACAAGACAATCATCTTCACTGACGCCAAGGAGTTGAACCACGGTCAAGCTGAAGGGCATCATTGAGCGCATCCTCAAGCAGCCGCCCAAGCAGCTGCACATGGTTGACCAGCTTCTGGATGATGGCAAGACACGGGGAGTGTGGCTTCACCAGTCCGGCAGCACGGCTGCAGGCCCCACCCACTGTGGGCCTGGCCTTCTGGGCAGCTCCACCCACTCCCCTGTGCACCAGATGAAGCCTTTAAGGGCCTGTGCTCCAAGCCCTTCTCCATCCTGCCTGGGCTGCCTGCTGTGATGAAGCCGCAGGACTCAGGAAGCAGCACCAACGAACAAGTGGCCTAGTGAGTGAGAGGGCCCTGAACCCAACCCCACCTCATGCCCCACCCCCACTCATAAAAGAGATTTGGGTGTCAAAAAAAAAAGCAACTACATTGCATTGCACTTATTCATGGTAAATACTGAGTACTATGGAAGCACGTGGAGGGCTGCAGTAACTGTCAGAGGTCAAGCGCTGTTATTTGAATAATGAATGGGCTAGTGAGTGAAATATTCTTCTGAGACTAGCATTATAATGATGCTGTATTTTACTTACAATAAAGTATTGTCATTTGATATACAGGATTTTGATAAGACCAGGATTACATGAAAGATACAGAAGAAAACACTTAAGAAAACAATCTAGTGATGTATGTATGAATACCAGATATGAAAGGATTTGCTAATCCAATTCACTACAGGCACAAATCACATGGAGTAGGCAACCAAGAGTAAAACAGAGTACATTCCCTGTCCACCAGGCACCAAAAGCATGGAAGGGGATGAAGACATATTGAAATTATCCTTATATGAAGCTAAAATATGCTTAGCAGTGTTAACAGAGGTGTCAAGCATTCTGACTCCCTCTTAAGTGCAGACAGCAGGGGCGGGCCATCAACTTGGTATAACCTAAGTACAAAAGGTAGGCCATCTACTTGAGTGTTATCTAAGAACAGAGATCAAACCCTGTGTTGAGGTATGAATCTTGATCAGGCCTCTTTTTTGAAAACCTTAAGATTACTTTCTGGCTAGTTTCTCTTCAAAGCATATGAATCTGCACCTAACTGGCAATACAGAATATTAAGACCCTGAGTCTTTTCCAGGGAATACATTCCCAAACTCTTGAGTCAAAAGTCTAATTTTGAGAAGGCACCTGGCTGGCTCCAGGTGTCGTACCTCATTGGTTAAGTGTACGACATGGGCTCAGGTCATGATATAGCCCTGCACTGGGCTCTGTGCTGACAGCTTGGAGCCTGCTTCGGATTCTGTCTCCCTCTCTCTCTGCCTGTCCCCTGCTCACACTCTGTCTCCCTCTCAAAGATAGACAAACGTTCAAAAAAAAAAAAAATTTTTTTTAAGTCTGGTTTTAAGAACCGATGCTCAAGAAATAAACTTCAAAGGGTGCCTGGGCGGCTCAGTCGGTTGAGCATCCAACTCTTGATTTTGGCTCAGGTCTTGATCTCACGGTTCATGGAATCAAGTTCCTCATTAGCCTCAGCATGGAGCATGAAGCCTGCTTAAGATTCTCTGTCCCTCTCCCTCTGCCTCTTTCCCCCACTCCCGCTAGTGCTCACTCTAAATAAATAATTAAAAGAAAATAATAATAATAATCCTCTAAAGCAGAGGTTAGAAGGGCCAGACGGTATTTCAGGTTTTGCGGGCCATATATGGCCTCTGTTGCATATTATACTTTGTATTTTTAAAATTTTTTTAAGTGTTTATTTATTTTTGAGAGAGACAGTGTGAGTGGGGGGCGGGCAGAGAGAGGGAGACACAGAATCCAAAGCGGGCTCCAGGCTCTGAGCTGTCAGCACAGAGACCGATGCAGGGTTGAAACTCACAAACCGTGAGTTCATGACCTAAGCTGAAGTCAGACGTTTAACCGACTGAGCCACCCAGGCGCCCCCGTATTTTATCTTTAACAATGCTTTAAACAATATAAAATCCACTCTTAGCTCATAAGCTGTACCAAAACAGGCCATAGGTTAGATTTGACCCATGGGCCATAGTTTGTTGACCACTGCTCTAAAGATGCACAATTTGTCCATTTTGCTACTTCAGCGATTTTTAAGCTGGACTGTGCAGTTGGCACTTAGAAGTGCCTCAAGGGATATCATGGGGTTTCTAGGCCTCACCCCCATCCCATCTCTGGCTTACCACTCTTCTTCCCCTTCCTGAAAAATTCAGCCAATTACAGAGGGCTAAGTAAGGTAGGAGGCATCTATGTAAGTGTCGGAGAACCAGAGTGGCCTGGGATGGATGTGAGAAACCCAGCAGAGGAAGGAAGGAGGGCATCCACCAGGACAGCCACTACATAGGGATGTCAGATCACAAGAGGGATGAGGGGAAATCTAAGGATGAGGGGTGAGGGTGGCTGTTACAGGGTATAGGGCTTCAGAACCTGCCTTAGACTGTTCGTGTTGCTATAATTAAATACCATAGGCTGGGTAGCTTAAACAACACACATTTCTTACAGTTCTGATGGCTAGGAAGTAAAAGATCAAGGTGCCAGCAGATTTGGTTCTTGTTGCAGGCCCTCTACCTGGCTTGCAGATGGCCGCCTCCTCATTATATCCTCACATGGCATGGAGCATCTTCTGTGTGTCTTCTTATAAAGGCACTAATCCCATCATGGTGGCCCCATTCTCATGCCCTCATCTAAACCTAATTACCTCCCAAGGTTCTATATCCTAATACCATCATATTGGGCATTAGGGTTTCAACACATGAATTTTGAGGGGACACACAAATTCATTCCATAGCAGAGCCCAAGAAGATACCAGGAAGATGTCAACACTGAGTGGGGAGGAGTGGGGGATAGGAAGCAGCAAAGGATGTCTGCAGAAGATAAGTTACCTAAAAGGGAATTAACCAAATAAATGTATGTCATGAGAATAATGGAAGCCAGTATTCTCGCTGTGGGAGAATACAGTTACAAAGAGGGAAAGGGAAAACACCAGAATGGATCCTACCACCATAGACTAGAATTAGAAATACTAGTGTGGAGTCATGGTATATAATGTGGAATCAATGTATATAAGTAGATACAGTAACACAGATGTATATGTGTGTAGATGTATGTATAATATACAAACACACAAGCATACACATACAGCCATTCATACATAAACATCACGTATATGTCACATACACACTACTTTTGTCCACTAGGACCTGGGAAGAGTGACATGTCAATAGTAATGAGAATACTTTGTGCTCAGATTTTGGTTTTGAAAGGTCATTTCCCACTTTAAAACAAATGAACAAACGCAAAACAAAATAGCACTCCCTGAAAAAATAACTATATCCAGGGCTGGAACAGGAAAAGAATGAGATGAACCTGGAACATGTTGCTGTGCAAAGAAAAAAGTCAAGGAATAATAGGAGCACATTAAAAAAGACAGAAATCCACTTGAAGGGATTCCCCCTAGCCACATCCGGTATAACTGGAGCAAAAAAAGTAACCCAATGAATAAGACCATAGGTCTATACTGATGTAAATGAATGAATGAATAAAATGAAAGTCTGATGAGGAACAAGAGCATTTACAGATAGTCTCAAAGGACCTCTACAAGTAATATTTATTGATTATAAAGAGACAGTCTTGCCAGACTGAATCAGCAAGAGCAGGGAGTCAGAACTGGCTACTGCACTCAGCAAATCTGAGAGAACAGAAGCATGAAGATTTCTCCTATCCTTTGTCAACCATACATTATTCTTCCCGAACACTGAAGCTCTTTCCAGTACATATCAAAACTCCCCAGGAGTATGGCAATGCAAAAGGTTTGAGATTCCCGTACATGTGACAAAAGGTTTTGGTTTTTTTTGTTTTTTTACTCCATTTCAGATTTGTCCTTCTTCATTCCTATAAAAGCAGTAACCCAGCCAGACAACTTCACCTAGGCCCCTGTTCTGGTGTGCATTTACTGTGAGTTTTTGTCTGCCTATGCTACTTGCACTCATAAAGCTAAAGCACCCAGCCTTCTGCCTTCTGGAAGATAAAGAAATAGTTTCATCCTTGCGATATCCTTGTTCTGTAGTTACTCTGATGATAGCCAGTGAGGTTGTTAAAGTTTGCAGTATTCTTCTCCTCTTTGAATGGTTGAGGAAGGGGAAGGGGAAGAACATCCTCTTTCTTTTATGATAGTGCAGATATGCTAGCTTAAAGTGTATGTTTGTATTTCCTTATAATTAAAATACTGTTCAATTTGTTTTTTATAGACAGGGAAAAATATTTTACATAAATTGACTTCACAATTGAAAACCAGATGCTTTAGGCTGAACCATCATAGCTTCAGACTCAATGTTTTCCTAAATAAAAATGTTAAAGCCTCAAAAAAAAAAAAGGAGTAACTTTCTGGTGAAGGTAGATATCATCTTATCTACATGCTCAAAGTTAGATGAACTTTAATGGAATAAGTCAAAATCATGTGCTACCTGATAGGATGCAATGAGAACACAGCATCACTTCTGTGATATTCCTGCCAAAGATGTACAACCTGACCCTAATCTTGAGGAAACACGAAATAAACCCAAATAGAAGTATATTCCACAAAACAAATAGGCTGTCATCTTTAAGTGTCAAGATTGTGAAGGTCGAGAAAAACTGTGGAAAGTTTCCAATTTTAAGAGACTAAGGAAGGGCGCCTGACTTCAGCCCAGGTCATGATCACAGGGCTCACGGGTTTGAGCCCTGCCTTGGGCTTTGCACGGGTGGAGAGGAGCCTAATTCAAATTCTCTGCCCCCCTCCCTACCTCCTCTCTCTGCCCCTCCTACACGCTCTCTCTCAAACATAAATAGACATCAAAAAAAAAAATAAAAGACTAAGGAAACATGACAATGAAATGCAATGCATGATTCTGACCTGGGTTCTTTTGCTATTACAGATAATATGCGGACATGTGGCAAAATTTGACCGAGGTCTGAGCGTTAAGACGGCAGTAATGTGTTTTCCAGTTTTGAAGGTTGTGCGGTGGTTATGTATGGGAATGTTCTTGCTTATAGGAAATATACAGTAATATAGTCAGGAGTGACAGTAACTTACTCTCAAGTTTGAGACTGTGCAAAAACAAACCGTTTGAGAACTGATTTTCCACAGGTTTGAGACCTGATTTTATATACTTGAGGCTTTCTTCACCGTGCACTTAGATTCTTTCAGGTGTCACACCCTGTTTGAATCTATCCAATGACTGCCATCTCATTCCGAGTACAAGCTAAAATCCTTCCAACGGCCCAGTGCTATACTAGAGAAGGTTGCTGAAATTCCAGGCATTTTGCAAACCAGCTGAAGTCACTTTGGTAGACATCATCCACAGTGAAAGTATCTACATCATAACAATCAGTAAATGCTGCAAATCAGGAAGATTTTTTTGTGTTTGATTGGTTCCCCTGGAAAGCAGGTTTTTAAACATTTACTAGCATACCCCTGTAAAACCATTTGCTACGTGCTCCACCAGCCCGCCCACCTCTCTCTGAACTAGGCACCCCTCATATTTTCTGTTCTCTTGGAGGGAAATGGTCTTCCAGCAGGTATATAGTTCCAAACTTCTGCCCTTTCAGTTTATTACTCAAGTGCTGCTTTCTCACTTGGAATGTAATCTTTTCTCCCTAACCCTTCGTGTTTTATTTTTTTCTACATACTTATCTCCATTTAATATATGATTTGGGGGCTCCTGGGTGGCTCAGTTGGTTAAGTGTCTGACTTTGGCTCACGTCATGATCTCACAGTTCATGGGTTTGAGCCCCGCATTGGACTCTGTGCTGACAGCTCAGAGCCTGGAGCCTACTTTGGATTCTGTGTTTCCTTTTCTCTCTGCCCCTCCCCTGCTTGAGCTCTGTTTCTCTCTCAAAAGTAAATAAACATCTGTGTGTGTGTGTGTGTGTGTGTTATTTGTTTTGTGTAATTTCTGCTCACCTCTCACCCACTGCCACCATTAGACCGTAAGCTCAATGAAAGCCAAGATATTTTTGCTTTTGCTATTGTCAATGTTCACAGCTGTATACCCAGCACTTAGAACTCGAATTTTTGGCACTAGAATAGGAACTCAGTAAACATCTGTGGACTGAATAAATGAATGGCCAAGATTTATCCCAGGAATGCTAAAATAGCTTAATATAAATAGATTTTTCTTATGCAATTCACAGACGTAAAGATGAAAGGAAAACATATGACTATCACAATACATGCAAAAATCATTACAGAAAAAATAGTATCTTCATGATTAAAACCCATAGTAAACTAGGAATACAAAGGAACTATGCAATCTATCACACAGATTTGCCAAAAATTTCATCATACTTAATGATAAAATGCTAGAAACACTTATTTATTTATTATTTTTACGTAGGTTTCCCACCCAGTGTGGAGCCCAATTGGGGGCTTGAACTCACAATCCTAATATCAATACCTGAGCTGAGACTAAGAGTTGGCTGCTTAACTAACTGAGCCACCCACGTGCCTAGAAACACTTAAGATTAGGAACAAGATGGGTGCCTGGCTGGCTCAGTTGGAGGCGCATGCAACTCTTGATCTCGGGGTTGTGAGTTTGAGCCCCATTCTGGGTGCAGAGACTCTGTAAATAAATAAAACTTAAAAAAAAATCAGGGGTGCTTGGGGTGGCTCAGTTGGTTAAGTCTCTGACTTTGGCTTAGGTCATGATCTCATGGGTCCTGAGTTCGAGTTTTGCATAGGGTAAGCTCGAGCCCCACTTCAGGTGAACTTGAGCCTTGAAGTTTGAGAGCTTCTCTCTCTGTCCCTCATGAGATTCTCTCTCTCCCCATGCCTCTTGCTCACTTGCAACTCTCTCCAAAATAAAAAAGACTAGGAATAAGAATAAAACTCAATCATTTACATTAACTGAAACAGGTTAAAAAATTTCATTAAAATGCAGATTATCAGAACGTATTCAGAAAAACTCCACTCAGCATATGTTTAAAAAAATTTATATATAGGGGTGCCTGGGTGGCTCAGTAGGTTGAGCGTCTGACTCTTGATTTTGGCTTAGGTCATGATCTCACGGTTCATGAGATCAAGCCCCGTGTCAGGCTCTGTGCTGACAGGGCGGAGCCTGCTTGGAATTCTCTCTCTCCCTCTCTGCCCCTCCCCTGCTCTCTCTCTCTCTCTCTCTCAAAATAAATTAATAACCATTTAAAAAATTTATATGTAAAGACATAGATTACTAGTGAAAGGATAGAAAGATACATGATGACAAACAGTACAAATGTTTTCTGACAAAGACATTGAGTAATTTCACTGGGAGAAATGGCAGTCTTTTAAACTAATGATGATAGAAAAACTGGACATCCTTACAGGGAAAAAAAAAAAAAAAAGGAAATTTGATTCCTATCTTACTCCAAACACACAAAAATGAATTCCACCTGTCAAAGCTAAAACTATGTAACTCCTAGAAAATAAACGTAAGAGGAAAACTTTACCATCTTGAGGTAGGCAAAGATTTCTTTTTTTTTTTTTTTAATTTTTTTTTATTATTATTTTTTTTAACGTTTATTTATTTTTGAGACAGAGAGAGAGACAGAGCATGAACGGGGGAGGAGCAGAGAGAGAGGGAGACACAGAATCAGAAGCAGGCTCCAGGCTCTGAGCCATCAGCCCAGAGCCCGACGCGGGGCTCGAACTCACGGACCGCAAGATCGTGACCTGGCTGAAGTCGGACGCTTAACCGACTGAGCCACCCAGGTGCCCCGGTAGGCAAAGATTTCTTAAGACACAAACAAAATTAATCATTAAAGAAAAAAATGCAACAAACTAAACTTCATTGTAATTAAAATTTTCTGTTCCTGAAAAGACACTATTAAGGAAATGAAAAGGTAAGTTACTGATTGGGAACACGCGTTCACATATTCACAAGGGCATAAATGAGAAAGGTCTTATTTCCAGACTATATAAAGAACTCTTTAAATTTAACAAAGAGACAAACAATCTGATTGTTTTCTAATGACAAAAAATTAGAAGACACTTTCCAAAGGAACATGTATGAATGACCAAAAGGCAAATCAAAAGGTGCTCAATACTATTAATCAGGAAAATGCAAATTAAAACGACAATGAGATAGCATTTTGTACCATTACAGAATTAGGTCATTTCCTAAGAGAAATGAAAATGTCTACCCACTGAAAGACTTATACAACAGTGCTATAGCAACTTTATTCACAATAATCAAGTTCTAGAAAAACACAAAATATCCAGAAATAGAATGGATAAATTATATATCGATACAATAGAAAACTACTCAGTGAGAAAAAAGAATAGGCGACATGTGTAATGGCATAAATCTCAAAACCACTGTTAAAGGAAAGCCAGAAACGAAAAAAGCACATACTGTATGAATCCATTTATATCCAACCATGGCAAAACTAATCCTTGTTAAAGAAAATCAGAAGAGTGGTTGCTTTTGCTTTTACCAGGGGCAAGGTGATGATAAAGTTCAACAGCCAAAGACTATCAGGGACAAACTAGCAAAGTCAGGTTTCTTCACTTGCTTAAACAAGAGAGTAGTAACCCAAGGGTACACTGAAGGGCCTCTTGGATGAGAGGAAGTAGGGAGGTTGTCTTTTGTTTTTTTTAAATTTATGATTTAAAGTTTTTTTTTAAACTTACGATTTAAGAGGTAGAGGGAGAAACAGAAGAAAAAGAGAAGGGTAATAAATATCATCCCCATTTGACAAGGGAAAAAATTCAGATTAAGCAATTCTGCCCTTGTGAAGAAGCTAGAATTTGAATTCAATTCTCATGCCAAATCCCAAACTGCCACACCTATACTTGGCAAATATAAGGAAAAGAAAGATGGGCATCAATCTACTTCAGAGTGGCTCTGTGTAGGAAAAGTTTCAGGATTTTAACATCTAATTCACTCTACTTGAAACAGCAGTCACAAGGGAACAATCGAGGGGACCACATACTACCAAACAAGCAAAAAAAAAAAAAAAAAAAGAGGACATTTCTCCTAAAAGTTTGTTTGTTGTAGTGAATAACGAAGTCAAACGTTTGCTGACTTCTCACTGGAACGCAGAATATGAATGAGCTCCAATAAGAAGCCTGCAACCTTTGTTAGTCGTTCAATGAACGTCTCAGTGTTTCTGCAGAGAACGCTGTGGACAAAAAACACAAACAAAAACAAAAACAAAAAAAAATCCCGAGTTTATTTACAAAATAAGAAGCTCTCACATTGGAACTTATCCTCTAGTGAGGATCCCAAAAAGAAACAGGCACGGCATTTTTTGCACTGCTTGTGGAAAGGCCGGATACTCTTATATCAGCGATCCTCAAACTTCAGTGTGTATTCTGACTCCTGGAAAGCGTGTTAAAATACAAGTTCTGATTCAGCAGGTCTAGTGTGGGGCTGAGACTGCATTTCTGAAAAGCTCCTGGTGATACCGAGATTACCAGTGAAGTGTGGGGGGGGGGGGACTAAAAGCACGAGAGGTGGGAAGAGAAGCTCCACTTTGAGTAACGGGACAGGCTCTAAGCAACTGGCAAGGAACTCCAAACCCCGTGCTTTTGAGGCAGGCGGAGGCTCCCGGGCCAGCAGAAACGGAGGCTACTCACGGCACCTCGGAGCCCCACACGCCCAGCGCCGGCCTTACCCCAGGATCAGCAGCGCGCTCCGCAGCTGTGTCCGCACCTCCAGGAACACTGGCGTCCCCGCGGCAGCCGCCGCCATGGCCGGCGACCGGCCGCAGCTTCTGGCGAAGCGGAGCCACCACGGCCAGGAGCGGCTGCACGTGCGGCGGTGACGGCCGCACGGGCCTCCCAGACAGGATCGCTGGGCGGACACAGCCCGCCAGCCCACAGCGCCGCCTGCCGGGCGGAGAGCGCGCTACCGCGAGGACTAGACCCGACAACGTGAGCGTTTTCAAATATGGGCCTCGGGTCTGAGTGGTCACAAAGGTGGGAAGGGAGAACCAAACGGTTCTCCCACTCTTCTCCGTGTGGGCGTGGCCAGGTGCGTTAGTCTCCCAGGACAGGACCTTAAAAATCGGAGCCGAGTACACTCCCTTGGCTAGCTTGGGTAGAAATAAGGCTGGAAGAAAGGGAGATGACCGAGGGAGGTGGTATAGAACTGGCACTGACCCCTGGAGGCCTGAGAGCGGATTTCTCCACCCCAAACATACAATCTGGTTTCGTTTTTTAATAAAGTACAGTATCTTTTTTTATGAACTGTGGTCTGTCCTTTGCTAGCTCTCCTCTAAGGCAACAAACGTCCGAGATTGATTTGGCATTGCTTCTCGATTTAGACACAGTTGCTCCAAGATGCAAACAGTTGCAAAAACGTAAGAAGTTTTCTGTTACCGATGCAGAAAGGAGTGTGGTTAAATCAAGTGTCATGAATCATAGCATTAACCATTCCTATAACCTTTGAAAACAGGAAGATGAGAATGATCCGCATATACATTTCCACTCCCCATATTTTGTATAAATAAAAACTTATTCACCGAAGTCATAATCTTATTACAACTAGAAGATAATTTTGGAAAGTTTGACATAGTAAAGAAAACGATCTACTATAATGTAAATACTTAAAATGGGGAAATATTAAAAGGTAAAGCTATAGTGGTGGACTTACAATAATAATTTTAATGTTTATTTTTGAGAGAGAGAGAATATGAGTGGGGAAGGGAGAGAGAGAGAGAGAGAGCGGGGGAGACACAGAATTGGAAAAAGATTCCAGACTCTGAGCTGTCAGCACAGAACCGGAAGCCGGGCTCAAACTTACAAACGGTGATATCATGACCCTGAGAACATGACCTGAGCCGAAGTCTGAAGCTCAACCTACTAAGCCACCCAGGAGCCCCAATAAGAATTTTAAAAGCAAGAGGCTGGGGGCACCTGGCCGACTTGGTGGATGGAACATGCCACTTTTGATCTCAGGGTTGTAAATTGGAGCACCACATTGGGTGTAGAGATAACTTAAAAATAAAATCTTACAAAAAAAAAAAAAAAGCAGAAGCTTTTAGTTCTTAAAAACAGAAACAATGATGTATTTCCGAATATAAATTAAGAAAATCGTTCTTATTGATTGCTTCTTAATTTGAAGATTTTCCAAATAAATAATAAATCCACTTTAGAGATACTATTTTAAGACAGTTTTTCTAAAGTTAAGTATTTGCTGTTTCAAAGCTTATTGTGTTGCTTCACAAATTCCTGTTTTCATCACAATAATTCAAAATCATGGATGGAGGTAACAATGCAGTTAAAGAATTGTATTTACTACTATTCCACCTCAAATAATGGTGATCATGGGTGGTGATTTTAACTCCTAATATCTGCCACCTTTAGTTCTCAAGGCTATTGAGTCTTAAATACAGACACATTATATTGAAATATTTAAGTCTTAGCACAGCATGTGCTTCATACTTGGCGTTTGGTTCTTTTTAAAGATTGCTATATTTCATATATATTCACACATTTATAAAACATAAAATCAGTCCCTTTTTTCTGTGATCCTACGGTTTAGGCAAAACTGCAACTTCCTTGTAGGAACTACATGATTTAGAGAGACATAAACTCAAAATGGTTCCAAATCTGATAACAACTATTTATCTCCTAACTTCACCAGTCTCTAACTTCTTCTGGGCCTCAAGTTCCTCATATGAAATATTGAAGAATAGTTTAAATATCACTTAAGTGATTGTTTAAATAATATTTAAAAGCTGTTCTCAATTCCTAGCATTCCTGTCAACTCCCCATTAAGATGCCCCTGGTGCTGGAAAGTCGAAAACACCTGCTATTCACTTTCCAGGCCCATCCATCCCCATAGTTGGTGGCCCAACAGTCCGCTCGAGGGCGCTGTGGCGACAGCTAGAGCCGAGAGGCGAAGCACGGACCGGGGGCGGGGATCCAGGGGCCGTCGACGTCGACGCCGGCGTGGGCGCGGGCGCGGTGCACGCTGGGAGCTGTCACTAGGCCCTTCGGCTCCCGGCCTCCGCGTCGTTGCCGCGGTTGCCAGGAGAGCGGCGCCGGCGGGGAGCGGCCGAGCCCACGGCAGGTAACAGCGTCCCCGCCCCTAGCGCGGTCGCGAGGCCGGCTGCCGGCCCTGAGTGGCCTCCTCGGCCTGGCCTGTTCCGGAGCTGCGGGGACGCCCCGCCGGGCAGGCTCTGTGGCGTCGGGGGTGTTGCCGCCTCGGCCCCGCCTGGAGCTCGGAAGCCGGCCGGTCGCCCTCCGGTTTCCGGAGAGGCGCGAGCTGCGCGGGGATCGGCGGCCCGGGGCTGGGCGGAGGCTCGAGGGCGGCCCCAAGGCAGTGGGGCCTCCTGCGCGGGGGCCCAGCGGTGCGCAAGGTTGGGGGTGGAGGTCGCACCTGTGCGATAAAGGCGCACGGACTAACCTCTTTGTTGGTGGAATCCAGGCTTCGTGCCTTCTCATTCATCTGGTGGGTTCTTTTAAGATTGAGGAGACACGAATGCCAGCTATAGTTAAGGTTCCATGTGGGGGTTGGAAAGGAGTGCAGAAGTTTTTTAGAGGAAGTCAGGTTAGTCATAAGGAAGTTGTTAACTATTATCACCTTTGATTCTCAAGCCTTTTAAAGTTGCAGCATAACAATAGTTACTTGTTCGGTCTCTTCCATTCTTCACTCCTACCCGGAGGGGGGAGTGGCACACAACGATACTTATTTAAAGCTGGAAGAATTGTGTTTCTGAACACTATAATGTATAGTTCTAAGGAGTTTGAGAACTATATTGTGATAATCTGATTTGGAGACTATAGTTAAAGCAATGAAAACATTTTTTTGATAATTACAAAAAAGATAGGAAACTAAGTGTTTGCCTGACAAATAAGCTCAGAATTGTTCAGACAGAAATCTCTCAGTTTTGACGTCCTTGGCTCCCTTCTACACAGACAGAAGATCTAGAATGTTATCATGGATAGCATATGTTGACATTATATGCTAAGAAATTCACCATCTCATAACATAGTGATTTAGTTGCGCTAAATTATAACAAGAGTAAACTAAAACCAGTTGGAGTACAAATGCTTTATTTTAGTGATCACTTTAAGCTGCTACTCCAAATGAAATCATTCCCCATTAGTACCAAACAATAGTAAATTTCCAGGTGGGCCTAGTTATTAAGGAAATCAGGTCTTGAAGGAAGAATTAAAAATGCCTAAGTGAGTACACAAATCAGAAAATGTGACACCATAACCAGAATGTTAAACGTAAATTAAATGTTTGACTATATAGAGTTTAAAGAGTCTTATTTTGTAGTTAAAGTAGTGGGAAGAGCGATGGCCTAGGAATTAAAGATTTTGTTCAAATCCTTTGTTCTCCTAAAGAAATGTTATCTCTCTAATCAGTTTTGTCATCTGTAAGGTAATTTCATAAGATCAAAATTTTCCAAACTGATGTCTCCCTTTGAACACTCTTCTCAATCCATCAATAGCCTTACTGCCCCAAAACATTGTTCCATGGCAAATGATTTAGGGGTGCATTGGTTAAATCAGTTTTAACTTCTGATTTGCTTTTAACTGCAGGATTTCTCAAAACCTTTACTACTATGCTCATATGCATATAAATCTTCGGGGGAAGGTTATCAAAGCATTTTCTAAACTTACCTGGCCAGAAAGCCTATTTTCTCTCTCTCTTTTTTTTTAATTATTGTCACATTGGCTTCCGTACAACACCCAGTGCTCATCCCAACAAGTGCCCTCTTCAGTGCCCATCACCCAGTTTCCTCTCTCCCCCACTCCCCCATCAACCCTCAGTTTGTTCTCTGTATTTAAGAGTCTCTTGTGGTTTGGCCAACCTGTTAACATTAGAAATATAATTACATAGAATACCAATTTGAAAATTACTATACAGATCTTCTTCAACTTATAGGGTTGTGTCCCTGTAAACGCATCATAAATTGAAAATACCATAATTTGAAAATGCGTTTAATACATTTAACGTATGTTAAAAATGCTCAGTGTACAAGGGGCACCTGGGTGTCTCAGTCAGTTAGGCATCTTTGGCTCAGGTCATGATCTCACAGTTCGTGGGTTTGAGCCCCCATCAGGTTTTGTGCTGATAGCATGGGAGCCTAGAGCCTGCTTCAGATTGTGTCTCCCTCTTTCCCTGCCCCTCCCCAGTTGCCCTCTGTCTCTCTCTCTATCAGTATACTTACATTGACCTACAGTTGGGCAAAATTAACACAAAGCACATTTTATTATAAAAGTTTTGAATATCTCATGTAATTTATTGACTACTATGTTAAATGAAAAAGAGAATAATTGTGTGGATAAAGAATGGTTGTAAGTATATCAGTGGTTTGCCATCATGATTGTGTGACTGGGAGCTGTGACTTGCTGCCACTGTGAAAAATTATAAATCAGACTCTAATAAGATGGGACTGCCTATACCTGAGCTGCGTCTTCTTTCAACTCTAAAATTCCCTACGTTGTGCTTTTTATTTAGCTTTCAGTTTAAGCTTTCTGGGGCATGAAGATCTAGTGACAAGTCATTGGTATAACAAAAGGCTTATATTTTCCTTAATAAAATATTAAAGATGCACATAAGTTTCTATGTACTTTAATGCTTTAATTTATGGCAGAAGATTATCTTTTTCTGGTCTCTTGATGCTTTTCTTGAATCATAATTCATGTTTTGAATTTAATTTTATGGTTAAGTCATTGATTTTATTAAGAATGGCATTATAAAGTTCCAACAAGACTTGTTGACAATGACATTTTTTTTTTTTTACTGTGATTGAGTTCCCTCGCTAGTCGTGAGTTCTTAAACTATGAAATGTAATAAAAGCCATTGAAAATGTTCTTAATCAGTAATAACTAATTTTAAGAGCTTAGATCATTAGGGTTCAAGGTTAAAACATAAATTCTAAGGTAGTCTTTTCTGAGTTGCTTACAAACAGGATGTAAGTGTTGAATGCAGTCTTAAATTATTTTGCTAAATTCTGTCAGGTGTCACTAGCACACAGTGTGGCTACTTTAACTGATACTTTGTTAGGAATGATTGCTATTAATGTGCTCCTTTGTTTGAGGGGGTCAGGAGGTAAGCCTTAATTCAGGTAAATTTTCTCTATGAAATGCAACTGTCAAGAAGTAAATAGCTGCAGTTGTTGTTTAATGGCTTACCAGCTTGCTGCTGCTGTTGTTGTTATTTTGTGGTTTTGGTTTGGTGTGTGTGGGTGTGTGTTTTGGTGTTTTTTTTTTTTTTTTTTTACAATTTTTTTTAGGCTGTCTCCACATCAGTGTGGGGCTCGAACTCACAACCCTGAGATGAAGAGTCGCAAACTCTACCTACTGAGTCAGCCAGGTGCACCATAGTTCACAGTTTTTATTGAAAATTTATGATATGAAAATAAGTACTTTTGATTCCCTTGTCTTTAAATGGTGATGTCCATTTTCTCTGTGTTGTATTTACCTATTTACCTCTCCTTCTCCAAGCTATTCCAAGCCTAAAATATCAATGATTTTTTTTTTTTATTGCACAGGTCAAAGACATTGAATCAAATTTAAGAAAAAATTTACATATAGTGTGCATTCATTTTGTGTGTACATTGTATACACACCCAGGTAACCAGCACAATCAAGATTTGGAACAGGCCACCACTTAGGCCTGTATTAGGTTTTTGCTTCCTCCAAACACATGCTGTCCCTGTCTTGGCATGTCTACATCATACTACCCTCGCTCCAATGCCACCTTGTCTGTGGATCTTTTTTTTTGATTACCTCATTTTGAAGTAATTCTCTTCTGACTTTCCTGTTAGCATTTATCATTCTTGTCTATCCTTAATGGCGAAACCAATGGCACGTTCATAGTAGGCACTTGTATTATTTGTTGACCAAATGGTGAGTGTAGTATTTCTCGAACTTCAGTCATTTTTCTATCTTCAGAACTTTGGCCATATCTGCATACTTCCTGTATACTTATTTTCTTTGTATGCATGTAGTTATTAACATAATTTTAAAGAAAACTTGAAATAACCACCATAAATAGAAAGTAGGGGTGTGTCTGGGTGACTCCGTTAGTTAAGCATCCGACTTCGGCTCAGGTCATGATCTCACAGTTTGTGAGTTCAAGCCCCGCATCAGGCTCTGTGCAGAGCCTGCTTTGAGTTCGGTGTCTCCCTCTCTCTCTGCCCCTGCCTCACCCCTGCTCACCCTCTGTCTTTCTCAAAAATAAATAAACATTTAAAAATTTTTAAATAAAAAGTAGGTATCGCTTGCCATAAACAGAAGGTAGACATAAAGATGAAAATAATGGAAACACAAGTGTTGTTAAATTCTAGAAAGTATTGGCCATTGAACACCGTTCTTTGTTTAAAGGAGAGATAAGCAAGAATTAGAGGTGTTGGTAACATTCTGCCATCAATCTGAGAACTTCCTGATGCAGTCAGGAACTGCAAGAGAATGAAGAGGGAATAAATCCCTCACTGATTCAGTGTCAGCCCATTACTTGGACCCCATAAAATTTCACATCTGATTGGTGGCCAAAATTTGGGGAGATAGTGGATTCATCAGGGCCTGAATTCTTTAGAATTTGATCTGTGAAGAATTTGGAAATATAGCCTCAATTGCAGATTAAAAGGTGTACTAGAGTTTGAGTTAACTTCAAAAAATAATTTAAAAATTTATGATCATTACTGAATTAGGTAAGTTTCTATTTTTTTCCAAAAAATGTCTTTAATGTTACTAATGTTACTTTCATAGATAAAACATCCACCTTTTTAAACTAGTACCTTAGCTGTAAGATAAACCTTTGAATATAAAGAAATAAATCTAAATCTAAAAGTCAGTGATAACCTTTAAATGACAAAGTGATGAGTGTTGATTCAGGAGTGATGAAATGATACTATGTTTATCTGGCAATAGCTCCTATAAGCATGGATGAGGTAATAAACTTAATATAATACCTTCTTCACTTCTTCCTCTCTTCGCTTTTTAAGTTTGAGCTAGATTTTAGTATTTCCATCCTACAGAAGACATTTCTAGACTTTTTTTTCTTCTGAGGCAATGAAAAATTCTCCTCTCTTATGGAAAGAGTTTAATGTGAACAGACAGAAAAATAAATTCCCTACTCTTGTTCTGTAAAATACATCCTGTATTTCAACTTGCTGTGGTTATTTTTAGGCTTACATTGGTAGTATGAGCTTCATGTTTAAATTACCATTATTTTGTGTTCACAAACCAAGAGTTCGGGTAAATAGATCATTTAGTTTGGTGTTACTGATTTCCAAAAGCCAATTTACCTAAATGGTAACACTTAGTTTATCAGTATACACAATAATTTGCTATTCAACCAGAGGTCACATTGCTGTTAATCTCAGGTTCTGGGATACAACCTCCATTTGGAAGTAAGAAAAGAGCCCTGTGGATGAATAGTCTTTATTTCATAAAAGAGATTTCACCCAAACAAGTAGTTTATTTCCTATGTCTCTACTAGAAAATCAGTATAGAAGCAATGCAGATAAACTCTTAGCACTTGAAAGTAATACTGACTATAATCAGAAGAACTATAAAAGCACAGCAGTCCTTTAAATTATACAGGTAAATAACCTTACGTTTCCATTTGCTTTTGTTTGTGCTGTATCAGCTACTTGAAACTCTTAGGATATGTGTTATGATCAATCAAATTTTCCATATAGCTGGAACTCTTGTTTATTATATACCACAAATGCCATCCCAGTCTGCTATGATACTTTCTGCTTGTCTTCAGCATGATGCACTTTGCCCAGTGGCTTTTCGTATACACTTAACACATGTCCTACAATATCTTGATTTTAAAATTTCCTGGACAGTTTTTCTCCTGAGGAAAAATATAGAATGTAGTACTTGCTTTAAAGTTAGTGTCTGTCATTTTGGAAGAAAAATAAATATTAAGCGACTTCTATTTTGTATACCAGCAATTCCATAAATGTTACCAACCAGTTGATCAGGAGTCTACTCTTAAGCCTGAGTGAGGGGTTCTAGCAACACGATTATTTTTTTCTTTTGTTTTATTTATTTTTTGAGAGAGAGTGCACACGTGTGCAAGCTGGGAGGGGCAGAAAGCAAGGGGGACAGAGGATCTGAAGCAGGCTCTGCACTGACAGCAGGGAGCCCAGTGTGGGGCTCAAACTCACGAACCATGAAATCATGACCTGAGCTGAAGTCAGGCACTTAACAGACTGAGCCACCCAGGTGCCCCCAAGATGATTATTTTTATGGCACCTGTCATTTTATTAGAAGGTGTCCCAAGCGTCCCTGATGTTAGTGATTTGAGGTTGCGTGTTAGTTTTATGTGATGCGATAACTACTGTTTTTATTACGTCTTTTAAGTTATAGAGCATGGATTGTTGATGGATTCCTTCACTTTGCCAAAGGTTTTTATTTTGATGTAGTCCCAGTATTTTCTTTCCATTGCCAGTAGAAACACATCTAGAAAAATGTTGCTGTGTCCAGTGTCAGAAATTACTACCTGTGTTCTCTTCTAGGATTTTTATGGTTTTAGGTCTTTAGTCCATTTTATTTTTGTGTATGGTATTAGAAAGTGGTCCAGTTTCATTCTCTTACATATAGTTATCACGTTTTCCCAGCACCATTTATTGAAGAAACCTTCCCTCATTGTCTATTCGTGCCTGTTTTGTTACAGATTGATTAACCATATAAACATGGGTTTAATTCTGGGCTCTCTGTTCTGTTTCATTGATCTATGTGTCTGCTTTTATGCCAGTACTGTACTGTTTTTATTACTAGAGCTTTGTAGTATATCTTGAAATTTAGAATTGTGATACCTCCAACTTTATATCAGTAAGGGGTTAATATCCAAAATATATAAAGAATTATACAACTCAACACCAAAAAAAACCCCATACAATCCAATGAAAAAACGGTCAGAAGATCTGAATAGATTGTTGTTCAAAGAAGACGTACAGATGGGCAACAGACACATGAAAAGATGCTCAACATCAATCATCAGGGAAACACAAATCAAAACCACAATGAGATATCACCTTACACCTGCCAGAATGGCTAAAATAAAAAAGACAACACTGTTGGTGAGGATGTGGAGAAAAAGGAATCCCTGTGTACTATTGGTGGGAATGCATATGGGTATAACCACTGTGGAAAACAGTGTGGAGGTCTCTCAAAAATTAAAAACACAAATACTATATGATCTAGTAATTACACTACTGTGTATTTACCAAACAAATGAAAACACTAACTTGAAAAGATATATGCACCCTATGTTTATTGCAGCATTTTTTATAACAGTCAAGATATGGAAGCATCCTAAGTCCACTGATCATTGGATAAGGAAGATGTGGTGCATAATACACACACGATGGAAAATTATGTGGACTTTGTCTTTTTGCAACAACATGGATAGACCAATAAAGGGTATTATGCTAAGTGAAATAAGTCAGGCTGAAAAAGATAAATATCCTATGATTTCACTCATGTGGAATCAAAAGAAACAAATGAACGAGCAAACAAAAACCAGAATCAGACCTACAGAGAACTGATGGTTGCAGGAGGGGTGGGGGTGGGAGAATGGTAAAATAGGTAAAGGGGAGTGGAGATGTAGGCTTCCAGTTGTGGAATGAACAAATCACTGGAATAAAAGGCACACCATGAGGAATATAGTCAATGATATTGTAGCAGTGTTGTGTGATGACAGGTGGTGGCTACATTTGTGGTCAGCACACCGTAATGTGTAAACTTGTCAAATACCTGAAACTAATGTAACATTGTGTGTCAGCTGTACTTAAATTGTTTTGGGGTGCCTGGGTGGCTCGGTAGGTTAGGCGACCGACTTCAGCTCAGGTCATACCTTGCAGTCTGTGGGTTCAGGCCCTGCATTGGGCTCTGTGCTGACAGTTCAGATCCTGGAAGCTGCTTCAGATTCTGTGTCTCCCTGTCTCTCTGCTCCTTCCTCGCTCGCACTCTGTCTCTCTCAAAAAGAAATAAACATTAAAAATTTTTTTAATTGTTTGAAATAAAAGAGGAAAATATTTTGAGAATAAACTTTTTAGTCATCTGTGGCAGCACAGATTATCCCAAAACATAGTGACTTAAGACAATAAAACCTCTCAGTTTCTTTCAGAAGGATTTGAGGGAGCAGTTTGGCTGTGAGGTTCTGACTTCAGTTTTGTGAGATTGCAGTCAGATGTTGGCCTGAACTGCTGTCATCTTTAGGTTTGATTGGGGTTGGAGAAACCCTTTCCAAAGTGGGCCAATCACATACTAGCAAGTTGTTGCAGGCTGTTGAAGGGAGGCCTGAGTTTCTCTCTGGAGGGCAACTTGAAGTGTCCTTATCACATAAGGCTAGGTTGCCCCAGAATGAGTGATCCAAGAGATATCACATAGACCAGCAGTGATTTTGTGTAAGAGGTGTGACTATATAACAGTATGAATATCAGGAGTTGAGGATCATTGGAGGTCATCCTGGAAGCTAGCTACCACACGAATGTATAAAGAATTACAGCTCAGCAACAAAAAGACAACCAATTAAACGAGGAAAGACTTAAATAGACATTTCTCCAAAGATTATATACAAATGGCCAAAGCATATGAAAAGGTTTTCAGCATCATTGATTATTAGAGAAATGCAAGTCAAACCTGTGTTGAGATACCACCTCACACCCATTTGAATGGCTACTATCAAAAAACTGAAGCGTGTTGGCAAGGATGTGGAGAAATTAGAAGCCTTCTGCAATGTTGGTAGAAATGTAAAATGGGCAATCCCTATCAAAATAACACCAACATTCTTCACAGAGCTAGAACAAACAATCCTAACATTTGTGTGGAACCAGAAAGACCCCAAGTAGCTAATGCAATCCTCCAAAAGAAAACCAAAGCTGAAGGCATCCCAATTCTGGGACTTCAAGCTGTATTACAAAGCTCTAATCATCAAGACAGTATGGTACTGGCACAAAAACAGATACATAGACCAATGGACTAGAGAACCCAGAAATGGACCCACAGATGCATGGCCAACTAATCTTTGACAAAGCAAGAAAGAGTATCTGATGGAAAAAAGACAGTCTCTTTAGTAAACGGTGCTGGGAGAACTGGACAGCAACGTGTGAAGAATGAACCTGGGCCATTGTCTTACACCGTACACAAAAATAAACTCAAAACAGGTGAAAGACCTAAATGTAAGATAGCCATCAAGATCCTAGAGGAGAAAGCAGGCAACAACCTCTCTGACCTTGGCTGCAGCAACTTCTTACTTGACATGTCTCTGGAGTCAAGAGAAATAAAAGCAAAAATGAACTATTGGGACCTCATCAAGATAAAAAGCTCCTGCACAGCAAAGGAAACCATCAACAAAACTAAAAGGCAACTGACAGAAAGGGAGAAGATATTTGCAGATGACATTTCAGATAAAGGGTTAGTATCCAAAAATCTATAAAGAACTTATCAACCTCAACACCCAAAAAACAAATAATCCAGTAAAGAAATTGGCAAAAGACACTAATAGACACTTTTCTAAAGAAGATATCCAGATGGCTAAACATGGAAAAATGTTCAACATCACTCATCATCAGGGAAATACAAATCAAAACCACAATGAGATACCACCTTACACCGTCAGAATGGCTAACATTAACAACTCAGGCAACAACAGATGTTGGCGAGGATGCAGAGAAAGAGGAACCCTTTTGCACTGCTGGTGGGAATACAAACTGGTGCGGCCACTCTGGAGAACAGTATGGAGGTTCCTCAAGAAATTAAAAATAGAACTACCCTTCAACCCAGCATTTGCACTACTAGACATTTTATCCAAAGGATACAGGAGTGCTCATTCGAAGGGGCACATGCACACCAGTGTTTACAGCAGCACTATCGACAATAGCCAAAGTATGGAAAGAGTCCAAGTGTCCGTCGACTGGTGAATGGATAAAGATGTGGTGTGTATGTGTGTGTGTATATATACAAATGTACATAATGGGATATTACTCGGCAATCAAAAAGAATGAAGTCTTGCCATTTGCGGAACATGAATGGAACTAGAGTGTATTATGCTAAGTGAAGTAAGTCAGAGAAACAAGTATCACATGATTTCACTCATGTGGAATTTAAGATACAATACAGATGAACATAAGGAAAGGGAAGCAAAAGTAATATAAAAACAGAGAGGGAGACAAACCTTAAGAGACTCAAAAACAATAAACTGAGGATTGCTAGCAGGGTGTTGGGTGGGGGCATGAGCTAAATGGGCGAGGGGCATTAAGGAGTATACTTGGGATGAGCACTGGGTGTTATATGTAAGTGATGAATCACTAAATTCTATTTGTGAAATTATTATTACACTATATGTTAACTAACTTGGATTTAAGTTTAAAAATGAGTAAAATACAATGACTTTGAAGGAAAAAAATGTAAAGTGGTACAGCTGCTATGGAAAACAGTATGGTGGTTCCTCTTAAAAACAGAACTGCCATATGGTCCAGCATTCCCACTTCTGAGTATGTATTCAAAAGAATTGAAAACAGGATCCTGAAGAGATATTTGCACACTCAAGTTCACAGCAGCACTACTCACAATAGCGTAGAGGTAGAAACAAGGTAAATGTCTCTGAACAGGTGAATAGATAAATATATATCTACATGGAATATTATTTAACAAAAAGGAAGGAAATCCTCTCACATGCTACAACATGGATGAACCTTAAGGATGTTATGTTAGGTGAAATAAACCAGTCACAAAAAAGACAAAATACTTTATGGTTCCCCTTACATGAAGTATCTGAAGTAGTCAGATTAGTTAGAAGTAGAAAGTAAAATGGTGGTTGCCAGAAGCTGGGGAAGAGGGAAAAGAAGAGTTGATTTTTAATGTGTATAAAGTTTCAGTTTTGCAAAACGAAAATATTCTGGAAGTAAATTGCACAATGTGAATACACTTAACACTATACACTTAAAAATGGTTAATTTTGTATGTTTTTACTGCAACTGAAAAAAGATAAATGACATGAAACTTTTAGCAACATGAAGCATATATGCATTTTAAAATGCTAGGGGATCCTGGGTGGTCAGTCATTTAAGTGTCCAGCTCTTGATTTTGGCTTAGGTCATGATCTCAGGGTTGTAAGATCAAGCCTTGTGCTGTTGACGCAGAGCCTGCTTGAGATTCTGTCTCTCCCTCTCTCTCTGCCCCTCCCCTGCTTGTGTGCTTTCTCTCTCTCAAGATAGATAAAATAGACATTTTTTTTTAATTTTTTTTCAATGTTTTTATTTATTTTTGGGACAGAGAGAGACAGAGCATGAATTGGGGAGGGGCAGAGAGAGAGGGAGACACAGAATCGGAAACAGGCTCCAGGCTCTGAGCCATCAGCCCAGAGCCTGACGCGGGGCTCGAACTCACGGACCGCGAGATCGTGACCTGGCTGAAGTCGGACGCTTAACCGACTGCGCCACCCACGCGCCCCTAGACATTTTTTTAAAAATGCTATTCTGTAATGAAAGCCATGTTTCTAAATATTGGAGAAGGGGCTGATTAAAGAATGAGCCTAAAGGGGTTGAATCAGAAGATGTACTCGCTCAGTTGGTAGAATATGCAACTGTTGATTTTACGGTCATGAGTTCAAGCCCCAGCTTGGGCATAAAGCTTACTTTAAAAAAAAAAAAAAAAAAAGAAGATATCATACAGAGTCATAGCATTTTGAATATAGTTTGATAGGAAATTTTGAAATGATGAAAGAGAGAATGGGGCATACCCAGAAAAGAAAGAGCACATACAAAGGCCCTGAGGTAGGAGGTGGCAGCAAGTTTTGTACAGTTGGCTAGTGTTAAAAAAAAAAAAAAAAAAAAAAAATATATATATATATATATATATATATATGCAATGATGCTTGTTAAAGATGGTAAGGCCAACTTCATTAAGGATCATCATGATAGATATAGGGACCACTGCAATGGGGTTTGGCAGTGGAGGAGAGAAATTGGTCTCTGCTCTGAATACAGCATGGGCAAGTGTTGGTTTGTAACCTCCTCAGAACCTATATCTAAAATCTGAAACCCAACCCTGTCTATAGAGAGAAGGGAGAGACAGAACAAAGAGGGCAACCATTCCAGATTTGTAAGTGGCAAGTTTAATAAGTGAGGGAATTTACATGTAGGGCTTGTCTTGGGTGGCCTTAAAACAAGTAGATCTCCACACTCACTCACCTGCCAGAATCTTAAAAATTTATATAGAGACCTTAACTGGGTTCGGTCACGTACCCAGTTCAGGTAGCCCCCACACCATATTTCTATCTATGCTTAGATGAGCTTCTGGAAGCAGGAAAGGCAAACAACACACATCCTAAGGACAGGAGAGGAAGTGGGTGCTTTATAAAAAAGTTTCTAATTTAGAAAAGCCCCTAATCCAACATGGATCTTCACATCAGTCTTGGGCATCCTTAATTTAAGGACAACCTCGCCTATAATTCTATTTGGAGATGTACGACCCATCCTGCAATACCTTTCCAGGATTAATCCCACTTGAGACTATATTTTTACTTTTTTTGAAATTGTTTTCTCGGGAGTAGATTGTGTTCCTGTACATACTGAGAAGAATGCCCCTTTCACTGTGGTCATTTATTGGAATAGAATCACTGTTTTACATATAACCAGACAAAACCCTTTAATATTAGAATTTATAGTTATTTTGCCTTATACTTTAACCTACACACTTTCAGTATTGAGCAGTGACATAGGTTTGGGGTATTCAGTGTTCAGCTCTGGTCCTTGTCCTTAAGCCAACATCTAGAAGGAACGACAGAAATGTATGTACTTACATTATTATGGTGTTTTTATATATTTTGAGAGAGGGCATGCAAAGTGAGGGAAGAAGCAGAGAGAGAGGGAAGAGAGAATTCTGTGCCATCAGCACAGAGCCCAATGTAGGGCTCGATCCCATGAACCATGAGATCGTGACCTGAGCTGAAATGAAGAGTTGGATGCTTAACCAGCTGAGCCACCCAGGTGCTGCTATTATGATGTAAGAAAATAAGTGGAATAGGAAAAGAACAGGGTCTAAAAACTGGATAAAGAATCAAGAGAAGCTATATAATCTGAACAGGTTTTTGAAAAATTGGGTAAGAGAGGAGAGGTAGGATAGGTCAGGCAGAAGAATTAAGAGTTGTGGGGAAAAGTTCAAAAAGATAATGATTGTGAACCAGGCCCAGTGGTCAGCCTGCCAGAGTTCTTCCCAGTTCCTCCTCTTAACTCTGTGTGAAATATCAAACACCAGAATGTTCATATGTACATGGCTGTGTGAGCAAACTTGAAGATTACATGAGATAATTTGTGTAAAAGGCTTAGCATGGTACCTACCACAGAGTGATTACGAAGTCAGTGTGAGCTGCTGTCAGATCATCATCATCATCTTGAATAATGTATGGGCAGTGCTTACTTGGCTGCTATGCTTTGGGAGCAGGATGTTATCTTTAACTCAAGGGCATATGTTTAGTTTCATTATTATACCTTTTAACTATTTGATCCTTAAGAAAGAATCCTAGCTACCTATTAACGGATTATTTTAGGTTGTAATACGTGCTCACACTGTTCTATTTTCTAAATTACTTTTCTTCATGATGCTTATGTGTCACACAAAATCAGCGATTAAAGCTAGAAGGAATCTTTAGTTATAATTTTTATAGAATTCAAACTGTTTCTAACAGATGGATAATTTTTTATATGTTGATTAATTTTACTCTCTTTTTTCCAAGTAAATAAAATTTGCTGTTTGTCATCTTGGCAGAATTATGAGATTTTTGATTTTTCATATCTTGGGTTTTATTTTTATGATTTTCATTGAGATTAAAAGTGAAAATATAAATATCTAACTGTCAGAATTTTCTTCAACTAGAGATTTGCATCTAATTAATTTTAAAAGATTTGACCTCTAGGAGTATCATATTTAATGGATTTCCTTTTCAGTCCTAGAAAAGGACATTCTAGAGTGACATTGTCCACATTTAAGTAGTTACACTAAATAAGGATGCTAAAACTGAGCTAATATTTTAAAATGTAACTAGATAGAGCACATTTTTAATAGGTGTTTTTGTGAGAATATTCCAATTTTTTAAAGTACTATTAAGTACTTTAATATGACCATATGAATATAGTCTGTTTGAAGGGAATGAGGTCAAGTGTGACTGTAGTGTTTAAAAAATAGAACTGTAGCTTTGCTCTTTTCTCCAGATTTCTCAGGAAAGAAAAAAAGCAAATGGTTTGTGAGCAGTGTTTACATTTATAGATTCATTTATTCAAAACCTATTTGAGGGCCTACTTGTAGGGGCTGCTCATACAAGTCCAATAAGGCTTCTAACTTCATGGCATTTGCATTGCAATAAGGGAATGTAGATTTAAAAAACAAGCAAATAATAGGAAATTTCAGTCCGAAATAGTGCTAGGAAGGAAATAATATGATATTCTAGAATAGATGTTCAGATTGTGGGCTTGGCGTAGGCCACTTGAGATCGACTGTTCAAAAAAGTCTTTTCTGAGGGTTTGATATTACTTGGAGGATGGGAAGGAATTTGCCACACAGAGTTGACCTTTGAGCTTTTGGGTGCAGAGAATAGCAAATACAAAATGCCCTACAGTGCAAAAAATGTTGGTGTATTTAGTGTGGATATTCCCATAATGACTTAATATGATTTTAAAAGATCTATACCTTCTCTGTGGAGGATAGATTATAAGGGTTTAAGAATAGAAGCAGACCTTAACCAGGATAATAGAAAATGAAAAGTGACGTTTTGTATATGTTTAGGATATGTTTGTTAACAAATGCTGTTTGAAACTATAGGACTAGAGGAGATAACTCTAGAGAAGAGGTGAGAGTTCCTGATTGAGCCTGGAAGTAGTTCAACATTTAAAAAATAATAATAAAGTGAAATTTGAATAGGGGCGCCTGGGTGGCTCAGTTGGTTAAGTGTCCAACTTTGGCTTATGTCATGATCTCAGGGTTTATGGGCTGGAGCCTGCTTCCGATTCTGTGTCCCCTGACTCTCTGCTCCTTCCCTACTCACACTCTCTCTCTTTCTCAAAAATAAACATTAAAAAAATTTTTTTAAATAAAATTTGAATAGAGAAGAGGTGCTGACACAGATTGGAGAAGACTGGTTAGAGAAGTCAGAACATCCCTTGAAAATGAAGAGTCCTGGTTGCCAAAAACTAGGTATTGAATACTGAGGAGAAATTAAGATGAGGGGCTGGAGAAATGACCATTGATTTTGTCTAAAGCAGTTTACTGATGACTCTTACATGGGTGGTTTCCCTGCAGATCATTGTCATAAGACATTTTTGAGTAGGCCAAAGAGTGAAGAGATAAGGAAATGATGAGTATAGGAAAATCTTTCAGAAAGTTTTGTAATGAGGGAGGACAGAGAAATGGGTTGATAGCCAAAAAGTCTGTGAGAGTCAAGAGGAAGCTATGGCTTTTAGTTTCTCACTGTGGGATATTCCAGGCCTTTGTCTATAGGCTGATGGAGAATGATCTTGCACAGGAAGAGACATTGGTGCTGAAGAAGAGTAAACCAATAAGGCACTTAAGGGAAATTCTTGAGAGGTAACAGGAGATGGGATCCAGAGCAAAAGAGTGGGTCTTTGATGGAGGAGGGTCCTTTGTTCCTCAGAACAGGAGGGAAAGTAGAGAGTATGGATATAAGTGGAGATAGATTTGCAGATTTGTTGAAGGGACTATAAGCATTCTTTTTGCTTCTGTTTTCTTAGTTAAATTGGAAGTTGGGTCTTTAGCAACAATGGAGGGATGTGGTATTAGAGTTTTGAAAAGAATAGAAGGTATGAATAATTGTGTCAGGCAAGTAAATTTACTAAGGAAACAGTGGATTAGAACAGTGTTGAACTCCTGTTTGAGGTTTGTTTCTCAATTTAAAATGCAATCAGTCAGCCTATGGTTGTATGATTTTTCTTCAGCAGTGTTCAATTGTTTGGGCTCACGCATGGAAAAAGTAGATAATAGAGTTCAACTAAGATTGGGATTTTGCCAGGTAAGTTTGAAGGGAGTATGGAAACTTTACTCCCTGGCCCTGAAGTCAGATGGATATAAAAGAGGAATGAAGAGTAGTGGTTAAGAGTTAGAACTCTAAAGCTAGACTGTTTATGTCTAAATCTCTGACTCTATCGTTTTTACTAAACATATCGTATCACATAATATTTCTATGCCTCAGTCTCTTTATCTGTAAGTGTGGACCATAATAATGTTTACTTCGTAGGATTAAATTAACATATGCAAAACATTTGAGTGGTGCCTGGCACATAGTAAGCCACAATATAAGGTTAGCTAAGGTGTTCCTACCTCTGCTGCATCAGAGGAGGTCTTATCCTGAGAAGGTAGTTAGGACCAGAAGGCAGCCAGACATGCAGAGAAAAGCTGAAGATCTGTTGATCACATATTTGGAGTTTCTTAGAGTGTGTACCATTTGAAGGTTTGAGATTGGGTCAGATGAGGGGACATACAGATCATTAGGGTTCTTGTGGGTACTTAAACCGATTAATGAAATACCTGGTAGTTGTTTTCTTCCTCCCAGGAAGTTTCCAATTTTCTGGAATAACTAGCTTTATGAGTTGATTAAATAAACTATTCACTAAAGAGTATTAGTGTGTCAGTATTGAAACCCAGAACTTTTGACCAAAATGAGATAAATTTGTTAATAATTGTCTTATTTGTTAGATTGTAATAGTTACCGAATAATTTTTAATTTAGGCAAAACAGTTTGGAAAGAATGTCTACTATATACCTATATAGCAGTTTTTAAAGTACTTTTTCATTCATAATCAACAAGTAAAGTTTTTCCCCCTGAATTACATGGCGCTTTCAGAATGTATTCATTTACGTACCTGGAATGTGATAAAACTCTTGGACAATCCCCAGATATATCTGTAGAATTGGCTAATACTGAATGGTTCTTTGTCTCTTCAGCCCTCCCCCAAACTTTTCATGGCAAAGGAGAGGGGGAAGCCAGGAGCTCAGCTAGTAATAAGCAAATCAGCCAAAGTATCCTTGTGTGGTTATTTTGTGAAATTAGGTCTACTCATTTTTTATAACGATTTAAACAAAATTTTTTAAGATTCAGATGGTCTGTTGGAATGTTCTGTTTCTTGAATACAGCCTTATCACCCTGTAATGTGTGAAAATATAAATATATATACTTCCCTGATAATTTTCATAAGCTTTAATTTGCCTAGAGATTCTATGCCTTCTTTTTTAAACAGCTATTTTGTTTCATTTTTATATTTGAATGAGACAAAAACACTGCACTAAATCATGCTTTATGACAATTCAGGTCCAGTTTATATGTGTTGTAAGTTTGAAAGAATAGCTGAATTGTCAGGTGATACGATTACAGATTAAGGTCAAAAACCTACTTGTTAGCAGCTCCTGAAAGAAAAAAGAAATTTTATTAAGTGTAACTTTATTTTTTCAGTGTTATATTAGTTACAGGTGTACAATATAGTGATTCAGCAATTCCATATTGAAAGAAAAATTATAAATGCCATTCTGTCTTTACCTGTATCACTTTAAGAACAAACCACAATTTTTATTTTTGTTTAGTGATTTTTACTTTTTCAAGTTTCCTAGTTATATTAGTTATTGTACTACCGGGAATAGGTTTTGGGCTTTGTTTTTTGGTTTTTGTTTTTAATTTCAAACAAACAAAAAACCACCTCATTTGATAGAGGTGGTAGAATTGGTAGGTTTCTTGTTTAGGGTGATATAAATGTTATCTATGTTAGAGAACATTTCTCTGGTGAGAAATCTTGGTTGTGGTGATGGTTTTATGGGTGTGTACATTAGTCAGAACTTAGAAGGTATGTTAAATATGTGCAGTTCAATAAAAATAGTAAAAAAAATTCCACACATTTGGCAATGACACATTTTTTTAAAGTATTTATTTTTGAGAGAGTGTAAGCAGGGGAGATGCAGGGAGAGAGGAGGACAGAGGATCTGAAGTGGGTTCCCTGCTGATAACAGAGTTCAAACCCAATACCTTGAGATCATGACCTGAGCTGAAATCAAGAGTCTGATGCTTAACCAACTGAGCTACCCCGGCATCATGGCAGTGACACATTTTAATTTGCATTCATGAGACAACTGGATATAATTTAGTCAGAGTCTTCAGTTTTCCATTTTACTACCAATAAGTTCAGAGCCATATCTGGCTCTTAATTACAATTTACTAGTCCTTATAATTTGCATACTTGCTTCCTAGTAATTTTTTATTTTTATTGGTGATAATGGTAGCAATAAGTTTTTAGAGCATTTTCTATGTGCCAGGCACTCTGATAAGTTTAATATGTTCTTTATCTGATCTTGGCAACCATTGAGTTGGGTATTATCATCTTGGTTTATAAATGAGGAAACTGAAGTTTGGCATTTTGCCCAAGGTCATACAGCTAAGTGTTAAGTAGGATTTGGATTCTCCGCTGTCTTGACTTTAATTCCTGTGCTTGGAGACTCTGCCGCCTATTGCCTATCTTTTTGTGGGCTGGCGGGTTCTACAAAACACTGTTTTGTTGTTAAATATATGCATTTCTTATGAAGTGAAACTACATTTCTGAAGAAGAGGCAGTGTATAAAGTTTCCTTGATCCAATATGAGAAAAGATGTATTCGCATTATGATCTAAGTCATTGGTGTTCAAAGTGTGATTTGTGAGCCATTCACAAATTCTTTGTTAAGAAAACTTGAAATAAGCACAGATGAAAGTAAGCATTTAGACATTTTTATGGCAATTTTATATTCCTACAACAACTATGTACATGATTTATATCAGTCACCAGTGGATTAGGGTAAAACTGGTTCTTTGAAAAGAACTTTGGAAAGTACTGATCTAAGCCACTTTGAAATAAAATATGGAAAAAAAATACTTGAGAGCTGGAATTTGCATTTATCATATATTGGATTAAAAATTCAAAAGTGATACATCCCTAGACTTCTTCTGATACGCCATAAGTGATTTTATTTTCATTAAAAATAATTGAAGAAGCAGAACCTAATTTCTAGTCCCGGGATCTGGCAATCTTTTCACACAAAAATACCATAACTCCCTGCTGATGAAACTTCTACAAAATGTCCTGTCTCATTTCTCAGCTGTTTGCGTAAGATTTTGTTTTTCATGTTCTACCTAGTGTTATAGGTATCTATACTGTATGAACTCTTTTTAGTTATATTTAAGTGTTTAGACAACTTTTAGCAAAATAAAAAAGAAAAAATCAAATTTCTTACCTGACTGAACTTTTTTTTAGCTGCAAACACATTAAAGAGTTCTAAGCTCCACAAACTTAGCTGGTCATTACTGGTTAGTTTTTTTATACTGAATAAAAAAAAAGTATGTCTGCAGAATATGCCAATTGAGGTAATATTGCTTCACAATTACATCATTACTCTGATTACAGTTAATATGCTGGGAGTTCAAGGAAGAGATCTGGCAAGAGATAGAAATTTGGGAGTTGTCAGAAGATAGAAGGAGTATTAATTAGGTTCCTAGAAGGAAGCAGGATTTACTTAGATGCTTGAAATGAAGAGATTTTGATAGAGACCACTCATAAGCTTGCAGGCAGAGTTTAGGGAGAAAACAGCCTGTTGTCACACACACACACACACACACACACACACACACACACACACAGAGTGGTTTTTGAGTTCTAGGAGAGAAGTTAGTTACCAGAAACAAGTGAGAAAGGTTAATATGTGCCAGACACAGTACTAACTGATGCATATGCTCATTTGATTTTTTCTGTATGGTAATAATTATTATGGTCACATAACCTTCCCTCGTAGAACTGCTGCCTTTTGCTGCATCCCAGAGATTTTGGACTGTTGTGTTTTCATGTTCATTTGTCCCCATGTATTTTTTTATTTTCTCATAGATTTCTTGGTCGACCCAATCATTGTTTAGTATCATGTTGTTTAGCATCGATATATTCATGTGGTTTCCAGATTTTTTCTTGTAATTGACTTCTAGTTTCATACCATTGTGGTCAGAAAAGATGGTTGGTATGATTTGAGTCTTTTAAAATTATTGAGACTTGTTGTTATTGAGACGTGGCCTAACGTGATGTATCCTGGAGAATGTTTGATGTGCACTTGAAAAGAGTTTGTATAGTGCTCTTTTTGGACAGAATGTTCTGTATACATTGGGACTATCTGGTCTAATGTGTCATTCAAAGCCACTGTTTCCTTGTTGATATTCTGTGGATGATCGTGCCATTGATGTAAGTAGGGTGTTAAAGTCCGCTACTATTATATTACTGTCAATTTCTTCTTTTTTGTCTGCTAACATTTGCTTTATTTAAGAGAGAAGGGAGCAGAAAACCTATCAGAAGAACAAATAGCTAAAAACTTTCCTAATCTAAGGAGGGAAACAGACATGCAGATCCAGAAACGCAGAGAGCCCTTAAGATTAATCCGAGGAGGTCCCCACCAAAACACATAATTAAAATGACAAAAAGTAAAGATAAGTAGAAAATTTTTAAAGGAGCAAGAGAAAGCAGTTACAAACAAGGGAAACCCCATAAGGCTATTAGCTGATTTTTTGGCAGAACCTTTGAAGGCCAGAAGGGAGTGGCATGATATGTTTAAAGTTCTGAAAGGAGAAAATGTACAACTAAGAATACTCAGTAAGGTTATCGTTTGGAATAGAAGGAAAGGTAAGGGATTTCCCAGAGAAAAGTTAAAGAAATTTATTACCACTAAGTCAGTCTTATCAGAAAATGTTAAAGGGAATTCTTTAACTCGAACGGAAAGACCATAACTATTAGAAAATTATGAGAGGAAAAAAATTCACAGGTAAAAGCAAACATGTAGTAAATGTAGTAAATTAATCATTTATAAAGCCAGTATGAGGTAAAAACACCAAAGTAGAAAAATCAGCCAAGGTATACACAAAATGAAAAGATGTTAAATATGACATATACATAAATGTGGACAAAGGAGTAAAAATTTAGTGCTTTTAGAATGTGTTCAAACTTAAGCAACCATCAATTTAATGGAGACTGCTTATATATAAGATGACATATATGAATCTAATAATAACCACAAATCAAAACCTACAGTAGATACACAAAAAAGAGAAAAGAATCCCAGTATAACACTAAAGAAAGCCATCAAACAACAGGGAAGAGAGCAAGAGAAGAAAAGAACAGGGAAAAACTACAAAACAGGGAAAAACTACCACCTCAGACCTAAAGACACAGACTAAAAATGACGGATTGCAGAAAACATATACTGTGCAAGTGGAAGTGAAAAAAACCAGGGTAGCAATACTTATATCAGACAAAATAGACTTTAAATCTTTAAAAAAAGGTTGTCTTTTGTCCCTGAAGCACACATTGCTGTGTGTGTTTATGGTTAAATCTAGTTTAAAAGATTTTTATTAACCATAGATTAATGATAAAACAGCTTGCAGAATTGTTAATTCATTCCCAGTCTCAACTATTATACTTACATCACTGTGTATGAATCCAACTTGAGCTTAACTATCTGTTCCAAGTTATGTGCTGTGCCACATACAAATAAGTAGGAAATAGCGTTCCTGCTTTCAAAGACTTCTTCCCAATTAGGGGAATTGTGTATTGAATCTGTGAAACAAAATCAATGTTGAAAGGGAAGACAGTTAAGATTAGTTTTGGTTCATTTAAGTTCATTTTGGATTTCTCGCAGTACTTCAAAATACTGCTTTGTTTTGTTGCTGTTAAAGTCCAGGGTATAAAGATATAATAACAATGTAAGTTTTTTTCCTGCATAAATTTTACATTATTTAAATTTTTTTTTTTTAACATTTATTTATTTTTGAGACAGAGACAGAGCGTGAACAGGGGAGGGTCAGAGAAAGAGGGAGACACCGAATCTGAAACAGGCTCCAGGCTCTGAGCTGTCAGCACAGAGCCCGACGCAGGGCTCGAACCCACAGACCACGAGATCATGACCTGAGCCGAAGTCGGACGCCTAACCGACTGAGCCACCCAGGCGCCCCAGACATTATTTTAAACCACAAGGGCCTGCCCCTCCCAATTGGGAATGAAAGTATCATGCATTAGGTCAGGGTTATTCTCTTTATTCTGCACCTAGACATAGTGCTTGGCACTTTGTGTACTGAAGTAAGTCAAGTGTTTAAGATAATTATTGTCTGTAAAAATAGGATTTGAGGATTTGTCTGTTTTTATTTTTATGGATAAAAGAATTAAGGTAGAGAACTGGGTAGTTTGTATCATTCTGTCACAACCTTAACCAAAAATTTTTTTTGATTTAATAAATTCATAGATTCTTACCCTTTTTTCAGTGCCAACAGGTATTATTAATATAGGTTATATTCTCTAGAGTAGGGACTCTTAACCTTTTTGAGGATTTTGTTAAAAACCATTTTTGAGAATGTTATAAAAGCAGTAGACTCTCTCCTCAATAAAATATAAGAGGTAAATTTTGCATGTAATTTGAGGTAATTCACAGGTCCCTAAGGCCCCATTATATAAAAATGTAGATGTACTGGTATGCACACATATATACATACTTACCTTCATTGAGATAAAATTCGCCTACCATACAATTCACCTATTTAAAGTGTATGATTTAGCAGTTTTCAGTACAGAGTTGTATGACCATCTTTACAGTCATTTTTATTTATTGAAGTATAGTTAAGATACAGTGTTATATTAGTTTCAGGTGTACAGTAATAATTCAGCAGTTCTGTACTTTACTCAGTGCTTATCAAGATAAGTGTAGTCTTAATCCCCTTATTTATTTCATACATACTCCATCTGACCTCCCTTATTGCAACTACTGTTTGTTCTCCGTATTTAAGAGTTTGGGTTGTTTTTTTTAATCTATTTTTCTCTTTGTTCATTTGTTTCTTAAATTCCACATGAGTGAAATCATGATATTTGTCTTTCTCTGTCTGACTTTGCAAATGGCACTATCTCATTTTTTATGGCGCAGTAATATTCCATTGTGTCTACAGATACCACATCTTTTTTATCCATTCATCTATCAGTGGACACTTGGGTTGCTTCCATGTCTTGGCTATTATAAATAATACTAAATAAATAAACGTAGGAGTGCATATGTTTTTTCATTTTATTTGAGTAAATTCCCACTAGTGGATCATATGGTAATTCTATTTTTAATTTTTTGAGGAACCTCCATACTGTCTTCTGCAGTGGCTACACCAATTTGCATTCCCACCAGCGGTGCACTGGGGTCTCTTATTCTCCACATCCTTGCTAACAACTTGTTATTTTTTGTTTTTTTGATTCTAGCTATTCTGATAGGTATAAGGTGAGATCTCATTGTGGTTTATCTTTGGATTTCCCTGAAGATTATTAGTGTTGAGCATCTTTTTCATGGGTCTCTTGGCCATTTGTAGGTCTTCTTTGGAAAACATCTATTCAGGTCCTCTGCCCATCTTTTAATTGGATTTTTTTGGTATTCAGTTTTATAAGTTCTTTATGTATTTTGAAAATGAAACCCTTATGGCATATATCATTTACAAATATTTTCTTCTATTCAGTAGGTTACCTGTTTGTTTCATTGGTGGTTTTGTTCACTGAGCGAAACCTTTTTGTTTTGGTATGGTCCCAATAGTTTAATTTTGGTTTTGTTTCTCTTGCCACAGGAGACATATCTAGAAAATTGTTACTATGGCTGTTGTCAAATTACTACTTTTGGTTTCTTCCAGGAGTTTATGGTTTCAGGTCTCACATTTAGATCTTTATTCCCTTTTGAATTTCTTTTTGTGTATTATGTAAGAAAGTGGTCCAGTTTGATTCTTTTGCATGCTGCTGTTTAGTTTTTCCAGCACCATTCATTGAAGACTGTCTTTTCTCTATTGTATATTATTGCCTCGTTTATTATAGATTAATTGACCATATGAGCATGGGTTTATTTGAGCTCTGTATTCTGTTTTACTGATTTATATGTCTGTTTTTGTGCCAGTACCATACTGTTTTGTTTTCTACAGCTTTGTGATATATCTTGAAATCTGAGATTGTGATAACTTCCAGCTTTGTTCTTTCAGGATTGCTTTGGCTATTCAGGGTCCTTTGTGGCTCTATATATAAATTTTAGGACTTTTTTCTAGATCAGTGAAAAATGCTGTTGGTATTTTGATAGGGATTTGCATTAAATCTTTACATCTAGATTGCTTTGGGGAGTATGGATCTCTTAATAATATTGGATCTTCCATCCATGAGCATGGAATATCTTTCCATTTGTGTCATCTTCAATTTCTTTCGTTAGTGTTTTACAGAGTACCAGTCTTTTACCTCCGTGGTTAAATTTATTCCAATATATTTTATTCTTTTTGGTGCAAATAGAAGTGAGATTGTAGCCTTAATTTCTCTTTCTGCTATCTCATTATTAGTGTAGAGAAATACAACAGGTTTCTGTATGTTGTGTATTCTGTGCTTTACTGATTTCATTTATCAGTTCTGATAGTTTTTTGGTGGAGTCCTTAAGGTTTTCTATATATAGTATCATGTCATCATGTAAGTAGTGAAAGTTTTACTCCTTCCTTATCAGATGCCTTTTATTTGTTGTCTGATTGCTACAGCTAGGACTTCCAGTACTGTGTTGAATAAAAGTAGTGAGAGTGGACATCCCTGTCTTGTTCTTGATCTTAGAGGAAAAGCTTTCACCTTTCCACCATTGAATATAATATTAGCTGTGGGTTTTTCATATATGGCCTTTATTTTGTTGAGGTATGTTCTCTAAATCTACTTTCATGAGAATTCTTATCATGAATTGATGTACTTTGTCAGATGCTTTTTCTGCATCTATTTTGATGATCTATGGTGTTTTTCCTTCCTCTCGTTAATGTGATATAAACCACCCATGCAAATATTGAGCCACCCATGCATCCCTGCAATAAATTTCACTTGATCATGGTTAATAACTTTTTAAGTATATTATTGGATTCAATTTGTGAATATTTTGTTGATAATTTCTGCATCTGTGTTCATCAGAGATACTGACCTGTAATTCTCTTTTTTTGTAGTGTCTTTATCTGGTTTTGGCATCAGGATAATGCTGGCCTAATAGAATGAATTGGAAGCTTTTCTTTATTTTTTTGGAATAGTTTGAGAAGAATAGGTACTTAACTCTTTTTCCAAATGTTTGGTAGAATTCACTTGTGAAGCTATAATATCTCCAATAATCCCTTGTAATTCTATAGTGTCAATTGTTACTTCTCTTTCATTTCTGATTTTGTTTGAATTCTTTTTTTTTTTTTTTTTTAAATGAGTCTAGCTAAAGTTTTGTTGATTTCATCGATCTTTTCAAAAACCAGCTCCTGGTTTCACTGATCTGTTCTTTCTTTTTTTTTTTTTAATTTTTTTTCTTTTTAAATTTATTTTTGAGAGACAGAGACAGAGCACAAGTGGGGGAGGGACAGAGAGAGAATGAGACACAGAATCTGAAGCAGGCTCCAGGCTCTGAGCTGTCAGCGCAGCGCCTGACACGGGGCTCAAACTCACAAACTGTGAGATCATGACCTGAGTGGAAGTCGGATGCTTAACGACTGAGCCAACCAGGCGCCCCTCATTGATCTGTTCTATTGTTTGTTTGTTTGTTTTTTAGTTTTTATTTCTTTTCTGTTCTAATGTTTGTTTTCTTCTACTGGTTTTGGGTTTTGGTTTTCTTCTTTTTCTGGCTCCTTTAGGTGAAAGTTTAGGTTGTTTGAGATTTTTATTATTTCTTCAGGTAAATCTGTATTGCTATAAACTTCCTCCTAGAACTACTTTTGTTGCTTCCCAAAGATTTTGGACTGTTGTGTTTTCATTTTCATTTGTCTCCATGTATTTTGTTTATTTTTCTCTTTGATTTCTTGGTTGTTCCATTCATTTTTTTTTCCATTCATTTTTTAGTAACATGTTATTTAACCTCCATGTGTTTGTGTTCTTTCCAGATTTTTTCTTGTGAATTGATTTCTAGTTTAATAGCATTCTTCTCAGAAAGGATGCATGGTATAACATCAGTGTTTTTGAATTTATTGAGACTTGTTTTGTGCCCTAATATGTGATCTCTTTTGGAGAATGTTCCATGTATACTTGAAAAGAATGTGTATTCTGGTGTTTTAGGGTGGAATGTTCTGAATATATCCATTAGACCCATCTTCTCCAGTGTGTCCTTTGAAACCACTGTTTTCATGTTTATTTTGTTTTTGGGTGATCTATCCATTGATGTAATTGGGGTGTTAAAGTTCCCTGCTTTATGTATTTGGGTGCTTTCATGTTGGGTGCATAATATTTGTAATTGTTATATTTTCTTGTTGGATTTTTCCTTTTATTAATGTATGTAATTAATGCTTCCTTCTCTTTGTCTCTTATTACAGTCTTTGCTTAAAGGCTGTTTTGTACAGGGGTACATGGGTGACTGAGTTGTTTAAGTATTCAACTCTTGGTTTCAGCTCAGGCCATGATCTCATGTGAGTTCGAGTCCCCACATCAGGCTCCACACTGACAGTACAGAGCCTGCTTTGGATTCTCCCCTTCTCTCTGCCCTTCCCCTGTTCATACACACACTCTTTTTCAAAATAAATAAAAATAAAAACTTTAAAGGATATTTTGCTTGATGTAAGTATTTCTACTTGCTTTTTGTTTCCATTTGCATGATAAGTGCTTTTCCGTTCTGTCACTTTCAATCTGCATGTGTCTTTAGGTCTGAAATGAATCTCTTGTAGCCAGTCTATAAATGGTTCTTGCTTTTTTATCCATTCTGTCATCCTTTTATTGGAGCATTTAGTCTATTTACATTCAAAGTAATTAATGATAGAAAAGTACTTATTGCTCTTCTGTTACTTGTTTCATACTTTTTTTTGTAGTTCTTCTCTGTTTCTTCCTATTGCTCTCTTATCTGATGGTTTGTTGGCTCACTCTGATATACTTGGATTCCTTTCTCTTTATTTTTTGCATATTTATTACAAATTTTTGCTTTGTGGTTACCATTAGGTTTGTATATAACATCTTATACATATAGCAGTCTATATTGATGATGGCTTAAGTTTAAACCCATTCTTTATTCCTCTCCCCCTCATATTTTAGGTATATGGCATCTTACTTTATATGCTTTTATTTTGTGAATCCCTTGACTGATTTTTGTTGACATACTTATTTTTACTGCTTTTTTCTTTCCTACTTATTCCCTCTTATGGTCTTTCCTTTCCACTCAAAGTGTCCCCTGTAATATTTCTTACAGGACTGGTTTAGTGGTTATGAATTCCTTTAACTTCTGTTTGGGAAACTCTTCATCCCTCTTTCTATTCTAAATTATGGCCTTGCTAGAGTATTCCTGGCTGCAGTTTTCTTCTTTCAACACTTTGAGTATGTCATGCTCATCACCTTCTGGTCTGCAAAATTTCTGCTGAAAAATCCGGTGGTAGCCTTATGGGGTTTCCCTTGTATGTAACTGTTTTCTCTTGCTACTTTTAAAATTCCTTCTTTATCACTACTTTTTGCCATTTTAATTACTGTGTGTGTATTTAATTCTTGGTGTGGACCTCTTTGAGTTGATTTGTCAGAGGCTCTCTGTGCCTCTGGATCTCGATTTCTGTTTCCTTCACCAGATTCAGGAAGTTTTCAGCTCTTATTTCTTCAAATATGGTTTCTGTCCCCTTTTCTGTCTCTCCTCCTTCTGGGATCCTTATAATGCAAATGTTATTACAGTTGATGATATGGCTAAATTTACCTAAGCCTATTTTCATTTTTTGTTATGTCTTTTCTTCTTTCTTGCTCAACTTGAGTGCTTTCCATTACTCTGTCCTCTAGATCACCAATCCGTTCTTCTGCTTCCTCTAGTCTACTATTTATTCCACCTAGTGTATTGTTAAAATTTTTTAGTTTACTTATTTATTTTAAGAGACACAGAGCCAGCATGAGTGGGGGAGGGGCAGGAGGAGAGGGAGAGAGAGAATCCCAAGCAGGCTCCATGCTGTCAGTGCAGAACCTGACATGGGGCTCCATCACATGACCGTGAGATCATGACCTGAGTTGAAATCAAGAGTCAGATGCTTAACCAGCTGAGCCACCCAGGCACCCTCTATCTAGTGTATTTTTAATTTCAGTAATTCAGTTCTTCATCATTAATTGGTTATGTTCTCTCTTTGTTAAGAGTCTCACTGAGGTCCTTCACTCTTTTCTTAAAAGGCCAGTGAGTATCTCTATGACCATTACTTTAAATTCTTTATCAGTTGTATTACTTATTTCTGTATTGTTTAGCTCTCACTGTGATTTTTGTCCTGTTTCATTTGGGATATATTCTCTGTCTCTTCCATTTGTTTAACTGTGTCTGTTTCCATATGTTTGAAAGTCAGCTACATCTCCTGCTCTGGAAAGTAGTGGCCTATTAAGAGGGCATGTAGTGCCCTATAGTGCTTTGTCCCCTGCTGACCAGTACCTGGCACTTCAGGGGTATCTCCTATGTGCGTTGTCTGTGCCCTGCTGTTGTAGCTGAGCAGCTTTTGCCTTCTGTCCATTTGTCTACAATGACTCTCTTTGCTTGTTATGGGCAGGATTTGGTCCTTGTGTTGCTAATCGGCCAGCCTGGGGCCACCTTGAACTTAACTTGAACATTTGCCAGAGATGTAGTAGCACAGAGGTGTAGGAGAATGTGAGGACAGGGCATCTGGTGCCAGCAAGGTTGTCAGCCACAGGAGGGTTCCTGCAGCTGCTGGGGACTAAGGCACGTGGGTTGGAAGAGGCTGATATACAGAAGTGTATGGGGGCAGGTCTGGTAGTGTTAGCAAGGTTTGTCCAGGTCTGCTATGGGTGATGATCTCGAGTAGAGTTCTGGCTGTTTGGGGCATGTTTGCAAGAGACCAAGTGGGCGGGGGCACTATGAACAAGTTAGGTAGCAAGCGTTGGTGCCCTGGCTCGTTGCTGCAGGTGTCCCATGTGTTTATGCTGCGGAGTGAGGGAGAGAAAGCTCATTTGTTCCTGGAGAAGTCTCCCAAAGATCCCTGCCCCTGTGGCACATGCTCTGAGATTAGTAAGCAAATCTCCCTCCTGGATACCCCAGGCTTTTGACAGATTGCTGCTGCTTTGCTGTATCTTGGGTGGAGCTATTTGTTGTGTTGTCTCTTTAAGGCTGGGACTCAGTTTCTTCTCGCCCTCCTTGCTCTCTCATAAACCTGATTTTTAAAGTTCCAGGTGTGTGTGTGTGTGTGTGTGTGTGTGTGTGTGTGTGTGTGTTTTACATTTATTTATTTTAGAGCACAAGTTGGGGAGGGGCAGAGAGAGAGGGAGACACAGAATTCAAAGCAGGCTTCAGGCTCTGAGTGTCAGTACAGAGCCCAAGGTGGGGCTCAAACTCACAAACTGAGATCATGACCTGAGCCTAAGTCAGTCGCTTAACCGACTGACCCACCCAGGTGCCCCCTAAAGTTCCAGGTTTTTAAGTCCTGCCTGCGATTGTAAGAACTCACAAAATTTGACCCCTCTGGTTTTGAAAGCCAAGTATTTGGGGATTCATCTTCCCTGTGCAGTCTCCCTGGTGTGAAAGTTTGTTTCTCTCTTGTGCCTGGGGTGTTCCTCCCTCCCTCCTGTGGAAAGTCCCTTGGGTCTATTTAGCTCCTAATCTGTCACCACCCTCCTACTCTCTTTGATATGGCCTCTTCCTTACATTTAGCTGTGGAGAGTTTGTTCTTCCAGTCTCTGGGTCATTTTTTTTAGTTACTTACACTAATGTGTTTATCATCTGGCTGTATCCATGGGGCAAGGTGAGCTTAGTGTCATCCTACTCTGCTATCTTCCCTGGAAGTCCTCTTCTCTTTTCATTTTGTGACCATTCCTTTAAAGCAGAAAGGTTTTTCATTTTGATGAAGTCCAATTTATTTTGTTGTTGCTTGTGATGTTTTTATGTTATTTCTAAGAAGACTGCCTAGCCCTAGGCCACAAAAACTTACTCCTGTACTTTATTCTAAGACTTTTATAACTGTTACATTTAGAGCTATCATCCATTTTGAGTTGATTTTTGTGTTGATATCAGGAAGGAGTCAACTTCATTATTTTACATGTGGATATCCAGTTACCCCAAAACCATTTGTTGGAAAGACTGTTTTTACCTTTCATTTAATCATGTTGAGATACTCTGAGTCCCATTCTTAGATCCTCCTCCACATCCATAAATCCAGCTCTAAAGAAAGGTACAGAGTTAGTTAAAAGTCTGACAGGGTAACAAAAATAGTGGAGGAGAGGCCACATTGGGCCAAATTTAGTTGAGCCTCATTTAAATCCTTACTACTGCTCTATTAGTTATCTAGTGCTATATAACAAATTACCCCCCAAGTCAGGGGCCTAAATCAGCAAGATTATTATAAGTCATGAATTTGAGAGACTTTGGTTATGTAGCTCTGTGTCAGGACCTCTCATGAAGTTACAGTCAGTATGTTGGTTGGTACTGCAGTCAAATGAAGGTTTGCTTGGAAATGGGAGATCTGCTTCCAAAACGACTCACTCACATGACTGTTGGCAGAAAGCTGCAGTTCTTTACCACTGGAACCTCCCCATAGGGCTCGTGTAAGTGTTCTCACAAGGTGGCAACTGGCTTTCCCCAGACCTAATGATCTTAGTTTAGAGACGATAAGGGAGAAAGCTAAAGTTCTTTTATAACCTAGTTTTAGCCATGACACATTATCACTTCTGCCTTGCTATTTTTGTCAGAATTGAGTCACAAAATCCAGCCCAAGGGGCTAGAGGATTTGGAACCACATTTTTAAAATCAGTATCAAAGAATGTATGAACATGTTTTAAATTACCATGTGTATTTGTAAGTTTCATCAAAAGTAAGGTCAAATTCCGAATAGTTGATGTTCCTTTATACTATAAATGCTCATTTATTGTCTAATAAAATGAGATGACCTCCAAATATTTTTTTAAGCTTTATTTAAGACTCTCTACACCCAATGTGGGGCTCAAACTCAAAACCCCGAGATCAAGAATCACATACTCTTCAACTGTGCCAGCCAGGTGCCCCTCCAAGTCATTCTTTTTTTTTTTTTTTTTTTTTTTTTCATTTTTTTTTTTTCACTGCATGTCCTTGATATATCAAATCCAAACCAATCTTAATGTATTTATGTATCAAAACAAGGCAAAAGAGTATGTCTATCACAAATATTGTATCAGAAAATAGGAGATAAATAACATGATTTCTAAGCTGAAATAAGTACCAGAATATTTCCTATTCTTTTATATCCCTTTGTTCTCACAGCCATTTTCCAGTTTGTGGGAAGAAACACGTGAATTCTTCATGACTCTGTGTACTAGTTGACCAGTTTTGACCACTTCTCACTCAAGAAACATTTTTAAGTTAGCCAATAGTTTTATAGCAAGAGCATATGAACTCATTTTAATACTTTGTAACTTTGGTTCCTTCTGCAAACTTTTTTATAGGTGATGATTTTACATGACTTTGGAACTGGTCTCTAGTGGAACGCTGTGGGAGGATGAACACAGAAGAGCTGGAGTTACTGAGTGACTCCAAATACAGAAACTATGTAGCCGCAATTGACAAAGCACTAAAGAATTTTGAATATTCCAGTGAATGGGCAGATTTGATATCGGCACTTGGAAAACTTAATAAGGTATGTCCAGAAATTCAGAAATCTGAATTTCTACTTACTGGACTTCTCTAAAGCTTGAAGTAAAGAATTGTAAAAACATAACTAAAGCTTAGAATTACTTTTGGTACTGCTATTTTACTTCACGAATTGCATGCCTGAACAGCCAGGCATATTTTGAGGCCAAAACAACATTACCATTAAAAACATGAGACTAGGAAGCAAACATGCTAATAACTCTGAGGGCTAACAAGCTTCTGTAATTGAGCAAAGTTATGGTTCTGGAGTTCCTGACAACAAAATTAGAAACTGGTGTAGAAAGTGGTAACTTGAAATGTGCTTTACAAATGTTATGTAGCAGTAAGGAAAATTTTGTATCCAGGCAATTCTTAGATATATTCAGTACTTTTTTTTACGAAAGTGATAAGTAGTCACTTAGGCCTTGAGGGTTGGCCTTGAATGTTTCCTCTTAACATGTCTGGTTTTAATCCACTATTATGATGGCATTACAGATCAATTCATAGCTTTACATTTTTACACTTTTTTTTGTTTGTTTTCTTAGATCAAACTTTGCTCACCTCGTACTTATAGTTTTGATTTGGGGAATTTTTGGAGTTTTGTTTTGTTTTGTTTTGTTTTGTTTTTTAGCAGTTGTTACTGAATTGGAATGTTTTTAAATATTAAATGCAGTAGGGAAGATGATAAGAAATGAGAGCTCTCCCCGTAACTTTTAACATCAAATAGCTTAACATACAATTATTAGGAAAGAAATTATCCTAAAATACATTCCAAGTACACTATTGCTTGACCTCATACATACTATAGATAATTAATGTCTTCCAGAAAAGCTTTCGTTTTTAATGTGCCAAGGATTTATCTTAAAATTAGATGCACAAACTTCTGTTTGACATGTTAACTTGTAACATGGGTTACATGGGTTTGATAAATTCTCAGATTTTTTTTATAATATCCTCAAGAAATTGCATCCAAAATTATGAGTATGCTTAAAGGTAGTTAGGTTCTTTCTTGCTCTGAAGAGTCTCTTTCTTTCTTTCTTTCTTTCTTTCTTTCTTTCTTTCTTTCTTTCTTTCTTTCTTTCTTCGTTTCTGTGTTTATTTTTAAGAGAGAGAGAGACAGAGCATGAGCAGGGGAGGGGCAGAAAAAGAGGGAGACACAGAATCCAAGGCAGGCTCTGAGCTTTTGGCGCAGAGCCCTATGCAGGGCTTGAAATCATGAAGTGTGAGATCATGACCTGAGCTGAAGTCAGACGCTTAACTGACTGAGCCACCCAGTCTCCTTCTGAAGAATCTCTTTCTGAAGACTTACTAGGAGTTATATTTAAAAACAGTTTACTTTTTTTAAATTTTTTAAAGATTTTATTTTATTATTACTTTTTAACATTTACTTTTGAGAGAGAGTAGGGGAGGGGCAGAGAGAGAAGGAGACACAGAATCTGAAGCAGGCGCCAGGCTCCAAGCTATCAGTACAGAGCCTGACGTGGGGCTTGAACTCAGGAAGCACGAGATCATGACCTGAAGTCTGACCCTCAAGCAACTGAGGCACCCAGGCGCCCCTAAATATTTTAAGTAATCTCTACACCCAACATGAGGCCCAAACTCACTCAGATCAAGAGTCACATGCTCCACTAGCTGAGCCAGCCAGGCACTCCTAAAAGCAATTTATTAAATGTGGAAATTAATAGACCTAATTAAGTACATAAGTAGTTTTTATACTTAATATTTATGAAAACATTTTATTGTATCCAGATAACACAGAGGAGGATATGCAAGTCATTGGGAAAACTTAAGCTGTGAACAGGCAAGGATTGTATTTAGTATAAATTTGTTGAAAATAGTCTAAATACATGTTTTAATATAAAATGTTATTTATTAATATACTACATTTTCACCTCATTATACATTTTTTTCAATTCAAAATTGCTTTTAAAAAGAACGTTTTCCAATTCAGAAATCCTTTTAGATAATGGTGCTATAAAAAAATCATGCTATATTTTACTTTTCTTTTAAAATTTTATTTCGTATTAACACAGTTTTTTTATTAAAGCATTTTATGTTATAGATCGTTAAATTTCCTTCTGCAGAAGTAATTATACCTTTCCTTAAGATATATGTGAATATTGGGGTGTCTGGCTGACCCAGTTGGAAAAACATATTTCATTTCAGGGCCTTGAGTTTGAGCCCCATGTTGCGTGTGAAGATTACTAAAAATAAATAAATTTAAAATATGTAAATACTGACTCTTGGTTACTGTGTTTAAAATTGAGATTAAAACTTTGGACACACGGAAGCAGCTAGTTGAAAAATGTTTTTCATAGCTGTGTTCTTGCCAGTGTTTTGCCCTTAATTTGCTTTTCATTTCTAGATTTAACTTTATTTGCCTTCATTGCATCTATTTTAAAACTAAATTAAAAACCTGTAGTGGGAAGACTTTTGAAAATGTTTTATGTAGGGGCACAGGGGTAGCCCAGTCGGTTAAGCATCCAACTCTTGATTTCAGCTCAGGTCGTGATCACATGGTCTCGTGAGTTTGAGCCCCACATGGGCTCCACATTGGCTGTATGGAGCCTGCTTGAGATTCTCCCTCTTCCTGTGCTCTCTCCTGTTTGCACTCTCTCTTTCTCAAAATAAATAAACTTAAAAAAAAAAATGAAGAAAATGTTATATTTAAGTGGACCTCAGAGCCTTCACTTTTGTTAAAAACCTGGAGATCTTGTCCTGAATTTTCTACTGTACTGCCTTTGACAGATCATTTTATGTATTTTAATTTCAGTTCTTTATTTTGTAAGATAAAGGACTTTTTTTAATATTTCTTCTAAATCAAATTCTAGCATATTATCCTGTTTTCATTGTGCATTTATTCTGTAATGTTTTATCAGCACTGTACTATAATACTTTGAAGAATTAATTTATGAGTTCTTTTTTGTTACTTAAATAACTAATCTCCTTTGGGTGGTTTATAAAATAGGATCTTCTGTAAATTCCACCCTGACCATTATCTCTAAATAAATGTTATGTTTGAATAAACACAGTTGTGATTGGTCCACCTGGGAAATTAGTAAAAACAAATGGGTAGTTATAATCTTTTGTAGATTCTTGTAAGCATTAGAACTCCTTGCTGACATATGATATCTCGAAGCAGTGGTTCTCCCTCTTTCAACGACATATTTATGTTGAGGTCCAGTTTCCTTCATATCTTTGAAATAGTGTATCAAAAATAGATTGACATTAAAGATTTGCAAAAATCAAAATCATTGCCTCTCTTCTGAATAAATTTGTTGGCAAAATACTGTGTTTTTTTTTAATTTTCTTTTTTAATGTTTGTTTATTTTTGAGAGAGACAGAGACAGAATGCGAGTGGATTAGGGGCAGAGAGGGAGGGAGACACGGAATCCGAAGCAGGCTCCAGGCTCCAAGGTGTCAGCACAGAGCCACACGTGGGTTTCAAACTGACGAGCTGTGGGATCATGACCTGAGCCGAAGTTGGTTGCTCAACCACCTGAGCCACCCAGGCACCCGAAATATTGTGATATTTTTTTAATAAAAATGGTATTTCTGTTAACGTGGAGTGGGTTTGGTTTTTTTTAACAAAATAATTTTTTTGCATCCTCAGTTTTAATTTTAAATATGGTGTATATTGATAGATGTAACTAAGACAGGAGTTCTTTGACATCTTTTATAACTTTTTAGAATGTAAAGAAGTCCTGTAAGGATTTTTTGAAAATTCTGTGCTAGGAAATGGAAATAAAAGATATAAGATTTTTGTTTTTCTCAGCAGAATTAAAATGTTTTCTTCAAGGTTTTACAAAATAATGCAAAGTACCAGGTAGTACCCAAAAAGCTGACTATAGGCAAACGCCTAGCTCAATGCCTACATCCAGCATTACCAGGTGGAGTTCATCGAAAGGCACTTGAAACATATGAAATTATCTTTAAAATCATTGGACCCAAGAGACTTGCCAAAGATCTTTTTTTATACAGGTAAGAATAATTTTTTATGTATAAATAAAATATATTTTTAACTGTGTTATGCTTTGTGCAGTAAAAGCTAAAGTACTGAAAACACCTTAATGAAGTTTTTAGGTATCAATGTCAAATATTTTGATAGTTAAGTGCTTCAGAAAAATTTAGGATATTCCTTAATGTTAAATTTTTTTCTTTTTCTATGTCATTTATGATTTTTACTTAAAATTGTTGAGACTACAGTACTTTCTGCCTTTTTAAACTTAAGGACTACCCTGAGAAAAAAATAAGATACCTTTATCTCTCAGCAGCTTTCAATGTAGTTGACCATTCTTTACCTGGAATAGCCTTTTTCTATTGGTTTACATTCTCCAGTTTACTTTCTCAATCTTGATATGAACATAGGAATTTTTTTTTTTTAAGTTTTATTTACTTTGAGAGGAGAGCGAGCAGGTGGGGAGGGGTAGAGAGATAGGGAGAGAGAGAATCCCAAGCAGATTCTGTGCTGTGATAGCACAGAGCCCCATGCAAGGCTCAAATTCACAAACCATGAGATCATGACCTGAGCCAAAATCAAGGTCAGACACCTGACTGAGCCACTTAGGCATCCCTGGACATACAAAATTTCTTAAAGTTTGCTTAGTCTTATGTTTTCACTTTATATTCTTTTGTTGGGTGGGCATATTCACACCCACGGTTTATCTTTTAAGTGCCGACTCCCAACTTGGGATCACCAGTGTTGGCTTCTGCTTTAAACTTCTGGATTACTTGTCATATCTTTGTGGTTCTTTAAAAGCAGCTGAAGCTCACCCTCTTCCAAACTAAATTCATTTTCTATAAACCCAGCCTTTTGCAGTGCACTGAAGTTCAGTAAATGGCACCATTGTCCATCCATTTACATGAGCCTGAAATCCAAGGGTTACACTTAATAACTTCTTTGCCCATATTCTTCTTCCCATGTACATTCTCTCACTAGGAGATCTGTTTCATTGGTGAAGCACAGGAGCAGAGGAATCAAAATAGTTTGTCTTTACCACTAACCAGCTCTGTGATCTTGGATCATTTTCTTCATCTCTCTGTGTGTATTCTCATTTGCAAAATGAGAATAAGATTACCAGTTTCACAGGATTGTTAATAGAATTAAAAATGTAAATATATATAAAGTGTTTAGAACAATGTGCAGCATATAGGAAGTACTCAATAATTGTTACTTATTGTTCTGATAGATGTTCCAATACATCTACTTATTTCCACCCTCACTGGCAGCGTCTATTCTAAGTAAGCTTTATCTCTAGCTTGGTCTTTGTCACTGGCCTTCTAACATTCACATAATATCTTGTTCTTACCCTTTTATACCCTTTTCTCCATACAGTACCAGAGTAAACTTTTTAATACGTTAAATAGATGTCATTCCCCTGCTAAAAACCTCCATTGACTTCTTCCTGTTACTTAAAGTCAAAATCAAAGCCCTTACTATGTTTCTAAAGTTTTATATATTTTGGCCCTGCCCCTGTCAATTACCTCCAGCTCCTGCCACTTTCTACCCAATTTACTCCATTCTGTAACACAGGTCTCTTTGTTTATTGTTCCTCATTTTTTTCTTTTTCCCCTCACTCTGTAATGCTCTAATCCAAATCACTGATTAAATACCAGATCCCCAGAGAAGACTTGCCTAGTTATCCTATCTATAAGAGACTTTCTTCATCTTCATCATTAGTACTCAGTGGTTTTACTGTGATGTATTTAGAGGGAGGTATCTGTATTTATCCCAGTTGGGATTCATTGGGATTTTTAAATCTATGGATCAGTGACTTTTATCAATTCTGAAACTCTTAAAATTGCCTTGATTCCATCTATTCTGTCTCCCCTTTTTGGAACTATGAGTAAGCATGTGTTAGATCTTCTCACTCTGACTTTCCCATTTCTGATCCTCTCTTCCTTGTTTTTAAACATCTTGTCTGTGCTGCATTCAGGGTACTTTCCTCTTACCTAGCTTCCAGGTCACTAGTTCGTTCTCTCTCTCTCTCTTTTCATATAGATGTAAAATTTTTTCTTAACCTTATTGAGATATAATTGACTACAACACTAAGTTTAAGGTATACAACATATTATTTGATATATGTATATACTGTGAAATGATTACCATAAGTTTAGTTAACACACCCATCATAACCTCAGTTGTGATTTTTTTTCTTATGACGAGAACTTTTAAGGTCTATTCTCTTTTAGCGACTTTCAAATACAGTATTGTTAACCCTAGTCACCATCTGTACATTACATCCCTGTAACTTATTTATAACTAGAAGCTTGTACCTTTGACCACCTTCACTCATTTCTCCTCCCCCCACCTGCTAGGCAACCACCATTCTCTTCTCTGTTTTTATGAGTTTGATTTTCTTAGATTCCACATTTAAGTGAGACCATACAGCATTTGTCTTTCTCTGTATGACTTATTTCACTTAGCATAATGCCCTAGAGATCCATCCATATTGTCACAAATGGCAAGATTTGTTTTTTTCCATGATTAATTATACTCCAGAGAGAGAGAGAGAGAGAGAGAGAACGTGCATGTGTGTGTACATGAGCGTGTGCACGTGCATCATCATGTGTGACACTTTATCCATTCATCTGTCAGTGGACACAAGTTTCCATGTCTTGCTATTGGAAATAATGCTGCAGTGAACATGGGAATGCAGATATCTCTTCAAGATCCTGATTTCATTCCCTTCAGACATATAGCCAGAAGTGGGATTTCCAGATCATATTGTAGTTCTATTTTCAATTTTTTGAAGGACCTCCATATTATTGTCCATAATTGCTGTACCAGTTTACATTCCCTCCCACAGTGTACAATGATTCTATTTTCTCCACTTCTTCTCCAGCATTTGTTATTTCTTGTCTTTTGATAATAGTCTAACATTTGTAAGATGGTACCCCATTGTGGTTTTGACTTCTTTTTCCCTGATGATTAATGATCTTGAGCACATTTTCATGTGCCTATTGGCCATTCCAGTATCTTCTTTAGAAAAATGTTCGGGTCCTTTGCCCATTTTTTAATTCGATTATTGGAGGTGTTTTTGCTATCCAGTTATGTGAGTCCCTTATATTAATTTTGGATGTTAATTCTTTATTAGATATGTGGTTTACAAATATTTTCTCTCATTCGATGGATTGACTTTTTGTTTTATTGATCATCTTTTACTGTGCAGTAGCTTTTTCATTTGATGCAGTCCTGGTTGTTTATTTTTGCTTTTTTTGCTTGTGCTTTAGGTTTCATATTCAAAATATCATTTCTAAGACCAATATCAAGGAGCTTTCCCCCTATGTTTCCTTCTAAGAATTTTATAGTTTCTGGCCTTATATTTAAGTCCCTAATTCAAGTTAACTTTTGTGTGTGGCACAGGATAGGGGTCTAGTTTCATTCTTTTGCATGTATATATCTAGTTTTCCTCTTTCAGTCTTGACATTGGTAACTCAGACCTCATTTCTTTTTTTTTTTTTTTACTTTGGTCAGTCTTGTCATGGGTTTATCACTCTAGTTTTTTTTTTAATGCAGACTTTTAGCTTTGCTGATTTGCTTTACTGTGCATATATGTTTTATCTTTAAATTCTGCATGGATGTCTTAAAAATACCATCTAAAGTCAGTAACAGGTTTTTAATAGTAATAAATACTACATTCCAAAGAGAAAGTGCTTAAAAAGAAAAGCTGAGAATTGCTGAATCAATGTGTGTAATTCTCTATTAACTGATAGATTTTCCTTTCTTTTCTTTTTTTTTAAAATTTTTAAATTTTTAATTTTTTTAAATGTTTTTATTTATTTTTGAGACAGAGAGAGACAGAGCATGAGCAGGGGAGGGGCAGAGAGAGAGGGAGACACAGAATCTGAAGTAGGCTCCAGGCTCCAAGCTGTTGCACAGAGCCCGACGCAGGGCTCGAACTCACGGACTGTGAGATCATGACCTGAGCTGAAGTCGGATGCTTAACCAACTGAGCCACCCAGGCGCCCCTGGATTTTCCTTCCTTAATGCAATATTTTTCTTTTATAATTCATGCCTGCTACTTTTTCAACTTTAAAATAACACAAATTTTACCTTAAGAAACATAGCTATTTTACAAAATTGCAGTATATCTGGAGCATCTGGGTGACTCGGTTGAGTGTCTGACTTCAGCTCAGGTCATTATCTCACAGACAGTGGGTTCGAGCCCTGCGTCAGAGTCTGTGCTGACAGCTGAGAGCCTGGAGCCTGCTACAAATCTGTGTCTCCCTCTCTCTCTGCCTCTTCCCTGTTTATGCTCTGGTGTCTCTCCCTCTCTCTCTCTTTCTCTCAAAAATAAACATTAAAAAAAATAAAAAATAAATTACCATATATCTGATTTTGTCACTGGTATGTTACGTAAAAATAGTAAATTATCTCTAGAATACCACTTTTAGAAAACCATTTCTAAATATGGCAGACATTCTCACATACACATTATGGAGTAAAATTATATTGCTATTCTATAGTTGTTAAAAGCATACCTAATTTAAAAACTAAAGTTTATATTAATGTTTGACTTTTTATTTTTCATTAAGTAATTTCTTTAATCTCAAGGTTTATGGTTTAGCATAATTACATACAAAGACTTTTTAAACTTGTATAAACGATATTTTGATAAAAAATCATCTTGCCTCTTTGGGCTTATTTTTTTAAACATGATACTGTACATGGTCGTGTTACTAAGAAGGCTAGATGTGCAGTTTGAGTACCACAAAGTCTTAAATGTGTATGTAAAGTAAAGTATGTAAAATTTTGGTAAAACAAATTTGGACCTCAGGCTGGAGAGAGATTTTAGAGCGGTGATCATTTAGGTGGCAGTTGAAGCCATGAGAATAATGAGATCACCCAGGTACATTGTAAATAAGAAGGAAGGAAAAGGAAGACCATTCTGTGAATATTTAGTCAGTGAAGGGGAACAAGAGTCAGAGATAGAAAATGTAGCAGGAAATAGCTAACGTGGAAGCCAAAAGAGAAGAGAGTTTCAACAGAAAGTTGTGGGTGACAGTATCAAATATTACAGGCAAAGCAAATAGTAAAAGGGCTGAAAATAGGCCATAGGATCTGGCAGTTAATAGACGTTGCTGATGATAATGAGAATAGTTTCATTAGAGGGGGTAGAATTATCCTGATCAAAGATCAGATGACAGGTGATAAATAGAGGAAAATGCATACTTTTTTTTTTTTAATTGAAATGGGAAGATAGGTTCAAGCCAGAATTCAGTGAAGATAAAGGATTTGGGATTTTGTTGTTGTAATTTATTCTCTTTTTAGACTCACAGATAACCACAATTGTGTTGAAAGGCAAAGATGTAAGTGGAAGAAGATAGATAGAAGTTATCAGAAAGGGGGCACCTGGTTAGCTCATAGTATGCAACTCTTGATCTCTGGGTTGTCAGTTTGAGTGCCGTGTTGGGTGTAGAGATTACTTAAAAAATAAAATATTTTAAAAAAGAGAAAGAAGTTAGAAGTGTGAAAAGGAAAATGGATGAAGCAGGATTCTGGCAAAGGCCGGCATTGGGCGCTGCAGTTTATGGAGGAAGGTAGCTTTGAGGAGGCTTCAACTATAAATTTAAATCAGACTGCCTAAAATTGGAGGCAGGAATGTGGGAAACTCAGGGAGTTCTCTCTTGATGACCTATTTACTGTACAAACTAGGAGCAAGAGATTCTTAATTCATTTGTTAAGCAGTCACTAAGTGCAAGAGGACTTGGTGCTAGGGACTTAGGATACAGAAACAGCAAGATAGTCATGGTACCTTGCTTTCTGATATTTATGGAATTACTTATTAGAATTAATAAAAACAGAATTACTTACTAGAATAAATAAGTATTGGGTACTATGGGAATAGAAAATAGGGAGCCTAACCTAGTCTAATTAAGAGACATTCTCCTCCAGGGAATGGCTTAGGCTAATTCCTGAAAGTCTAGGAGTCAACAAAAAGGACAGAAGTAAGGGAGCAGTAATTGAACCTGTCAGAACAGCTTGTGGAAAGGCCTGGATGCTAAAAAGAGCATGGAAGGATTTAAAACAAACCTGAAAGGAATTCTTCAGTATAGCTGGAGCAGAGGGTGCAGGAGTAAAATGGGTGAGTTTATGTGAGCTGTACAGAGATATGGAGTAGCAAAATGTTAAAACTGTGTTAAACTAGACTGTATCCTAAAGGCAACAGGAAGCCAATGAAAAGTTTTACTGAGGACAGCTGCTTCAGGGCAATACTGAAGCAGTACTTGGTAAGTCATGATGACTGAGTTGTATATAATGGTGGTGTCTTCTAAGAAAAAGTGTGGTAGAGATGGAGATAATTTACAGTATTTAAAAAATAGAAGAGTGACTTGGAGAGAAAACTTGGTGATTGATTATAAGTTAGAGAAGATTTTTTTTTTTAAAGGGTAAAGGATCACTTTTAAATTTATAGCTTTTTGGTCACCCAGACAGATGGTGATGCCATATTTTAAAATTGTGACATTTGAAGACTGTGAAATAGCTAGCTAGCTAGCCACTGGCTTTTGAGTCTGAAACTTAGGTGAGAAATCTGGGTTTAATGGAAGTAGAAGTCATCAATATGCAGGATATCATTTTGAGCCAATCGGTATAACTTATTATTTCATCAAAATATAAATTAAGGTTTATATACATATGTAGGTGATGAAATTTTGGGGTGATGGTGGCGTGGTCCAGAGCCAACAGCCAAGAAAGAATTCTTAAAGACATCTTTGGTGCAAAAAGGCGATTTTATTAAAGCATGGGGACGGGACCCGTGGGCAGGAAGAGCTGCACTGGGTCATGATGGATAACTGATTATATACCTTCAGGTTGGGGGGGGGGGGGGTCAGGGATAGAGTAAGTCTCGAAGGTATTTTGGATGCAAGGTCTCCAGGACCTTGAGGGGCTAGCTTTTGCTAGGGAAATGCCATTTATTACCATTTAATAAAATGTCAGTCATGAGACCCTTCAGATGGATATCAGGAGGCCATAAGCTTGGGGTATGATTGCGAGCACATATCTTGGGGCAGTTGAGATAAAGGAAGTTTCCAAAGGAATTTTTTTTTTTAATTTTTTAATGTTTATTTCTTTGAGAGAGAGAGAGAGAGACAGAGAGACAGAGAGTGAGCAGGGGAGGAACAGAAAGAGAAGGAGACACAGAATCCAAAGCAGGCTCCAGGCTCTGAGCTGTCAGCATAGAGCCCGACGTGGGGCCCGATCTCATGAACCATGAGATCATGACCTGAGCCAAAGTGGGACACTTAACCAACTGAGCCACCCAGGTGCTCCTGAGGGATTTTTATATGTTAAAGTAGGCTTACAGGATCCTCGAGGTTGGGTTAATGTTAAGCTAAGATTCTCTTTTCCCCCTAGCAAAGCAAAGGCAACTGAGCTCCTAGAGGGAAGTCACACTGCCTGTTTCATGGATTTGTCAATGGGCTGTAGGCAATAAGGGGATTTAATGTTTCATTAGCCTTAGTTTCCCACATCACCATGGCAAGCACCCTTTCCTTTGTTCTTGGGTAGCCAGGAGTGTTAAAGGAATATCACACATATTCTACCTGGGGGAAAGGGTCTGCCAGCCTGTATTTTGCCCTCAGCTTGCCCCACTCTCCCTCATCATATGTGCATATGAATTAATATTTTGTAGTTAATGTGCTTCTCCTTACCCCCGTTTATTTCTATGTTTTTAAACAGTTCTGGATTATTTCCTCTTCTTGCAAATGCTGCCATGTCTGTGAAACCAACATTGCTAAGTTTGTATGAGATATATTACCTGCCTTTGGGTAAAACACTGAAGCCTGGTCTACAAGGATTGCTAACTGGTATTCTGCCTGGCTTAGAAGAAGGATCGGAGTACTACGAGAGGTGAAATGGTGCTACTGTTGTTGCCACTAAGTGATCAAAGGCCTGGATTTGTCACCAAGTATCCTTGGATCAATAATGTTTTAACATCACAAAAATTAATTATTCTAGACCCTTGAATATATCACGTGAAGATTTCTGTAGCAAAAAATAATTATTGTAATATATCTAGTTTGTGTATTGCACTGAAAATATAGCTAAGAGCACAGACTTGGGAGATAGATGACTGGGTTCAAATCCTAGCTAAAAAGAAAGTTTTTTTTAACATGTCTGAAGTTTTTTATGTTTCCTCATCTATAAAACACACATAACACTTATTTCATTCTGTTATTATAATAATGAAATCAATCCAGTTCCTAGCACATGTAAGTCGCTCGAAAAATTGTGACCCATAATTTAAAATAATACAGTATATAAGAATTTAAATTAATAAAAGAATGGGAAATTGAACCATGTGCTAACAGTTTTTAAATTCTTAGTGATGGAAAAGAGCCTAACACCAAGTACAATGATGTTTTACTAGCTGTTGACATGATGCTCTTGATATTTTAATTTTTCAAAGAAAATGAATTAATGCATCTTGGAGCCTATTATTTCTTAGGAAGTTTATAGCTGTAGACAGCACATGATGGTGTTGACTATCTTTAATAGCTTGTTACTGATATTCTCACCAAAAAGGAAATTATGAGTTGAGGTAGCAAACATAAAAAAGGCCAAACTTAATTTTATGAGTACACTTAATGACTTAAATTTAATTTATTCTAGCGCACTCACCAGTTACTCTATTTTATGGTGGTTTATATGTTTCTGTAATATAGTCAGACTCTAACCCTGAAAATACTAGATTACGCTCCTGAGCTACTTTGAGAAAATATAATTTAGTTCCCTTAGTTGTATTCTAAGGGAAGCACTTAAGTTTGCTAGTTGCAATTAAAAATATAACAGTGAATAATGATTTTTAGGACTATAGTCTGTGTTTTGTCTTGTTAATGTGTTTTAGTCAGTTTGAGCTACTGTAACAAAATTCCACAGATTGGGTAGCTAATGAACAGCAAATTTATTTGTCCGAGTTCTAAAGACTAGAAGTCATTATCTGAGTACCGGCATGGTCATATTCTGGTGAGGGCCCTCTCCCTGTTCGTAGCTGGTGTCCTCACATAGTGGAAGGGGCTACAGAGTTCTGTGGTATTTCTTTCATAAGAACTCATGACTTACGCATCTCCCGAAGGCTCCATTTCTCCTGATGCCCTCATTTTGGGAGGATAGGGTTTTAATATGACCTTTTGAGGAGACATTCAGACCATAGCATTATGTTTTAGTAGCTTTTCAACACAAAGTATAATAAAGGGATTGATAAATGTGTTCTTTTAATCTATAGATATATTAAGGCCAGAAGGGAGTACAGTGTTAGGTTAAGTCACAGAGCAAGTAAACAGTAGAACACATCATCAGATTCTTTTGATTCTGACTCTACTACAGTGTAATAAGTTTTTATGTATTACATTATTCTATATTTGAAACTAATCATAAGTAATTTTTGAATGCAGTCCTTAATAAAGCAATGATATATCTTTGATTTTGTTATAGGTATAATTCATTAAAGTTTTGTAAATTATAAGATGTGAGGGCAATCTGGCTGTGATATCTGTCACCCCATTGATTTGATCGCCAGGGTTGATTTAGCTGACCTGGCTTGCTAAGCAGGTGTCTCCCTGTTCCCTCACCACTCCATGTGTGCCCCTCCCAAAGCTGTGTGCTTAGTTGAAAGGGATGACCTTCCCTGATAGAGGAGTACTGTTCTTTGGTCAAGGATATATGAGTAGCTACATTCCCCTGCTAGAATCCCCAAGACACTCTCAAAGTTATTGTGAGTTGCATAATATGATTTCAAAGAAAAGGAAACATTTGGAAAGTGTCCTTTAAGAATTTCATAGAAATCCAAGAGAAAATATTTTCTGCTACAGGATTACTGTTAACTAAAATGTATATGGTGGTCTGGGATGCCTGCGTGGCTCAGTCTGAGCATCTGACTCTTGATTTCGGCTCAGGTCATGATCCCACCCAGGGTCATGGGATTGAGCACCATGTCAGGCTCTGTACTAAGCATGGAGCCTGCTTAAGATTCTCTCTTTCTCTCTCTCAAATAAGATAAAATGAAATAAAATTAAATTAAAAATAAATAAAAATCAAACATAAATAAAAATTAAAAATAAATATGAATGTATATGGTGTTTAAGAACCCACTAATGTAGATAGGACTTGGGGTGTTCTTTTTGTTGTCATTGTCTTCATTTTACAGATCAGGAAACTGAGGAAAAATTAACTGATTTCTCCAACTTACAGCTAGTAAATGGGGGAGCCAGGACTTAAATCCAATCCTCTAAAGTATGTGCTTCTCCCAGTCTATCACATTTGTCTCCAGGGCACAGCATGTAAACTATACTGTGAATGCTTTCATACATTCCAGAAAAGAAGAATTTATTTTTAACATTGTGAAACTAAATGCTTCTCTCTTTTTTTTTAATGTTTATTTCTGGGAGAAAGGGAGAGAACACAAGTTGGGGAGGAGCAGAGAGAGAGAGAGAGGGAGAGAAAGAATCCCAAGCAGCTCTGCACTATCAGCGCAAAGCCGGGCATGGGACTGGATCTCACAAACCATGAGATCATGACCTGAGCTGAAGTCAAGAGTTCGATGCTTAACTAGCTGAGCCACCCAGGTGCCCCCTAAATGCTTCTCTTCTTAAGCCACTCTGTTTTGTACCTCAGAACAAACACTTTGCTGGAGAAGGTTGCTGCTGCAGTGGACCAGTCTGCGTTCTACAGTGCCCTCTGGGGGAGTCTTCTCACCAGTCCTGCTGTGCGTTTACCAGGAATCACATACGTTCTCGCCCATTTGAACAGAAAGCTTTCCATGGAAGATCAACTTTATATAATTGGCAGTGATATTGAGCTAATGGTAGGTCTATATGTGGTTGCTCATTTAACATACTTCTCAAGAGCCAGGCACACTATTACAGACAGATATTGAGAATCGTGCCACAAACGAAGTTCCTATTTTCACGGAACTTACACTTTTCATCAAGGAAACTTAAAGACAAAATTAGTCACTAATTATTCTTTTTAAAATCTTCAAAAATTTCTTTTCATGGAAAAAGAATTGTAGGTTATATGTTATCTCCATCTGTATTTCAAGCAAATAAATGGTCCTTATTACCATCTTGCTAACTGATCAGACCACTGTTAATATAGCCACATTAATTATACCCAAGCGAACCTTCTCTTCAATCATAGCTTTCATTATGGGAAAGATGGGTTTTAGATTCTGTATGGGAATTTTGCAAGAAGATCTCTAGTACCAAAGTAGATGGTGAAAAACTATACCAAAAAAATCACATTGATTAAACTTTTTAATTTCTAGTTGAAGAACAAAAGGAAACCTTTTATCTCTGTAGTGCTATCTCTGAAAACTAGCAAGGAGTAAACAACAAACCCTCAAAGGCACTTTGAAAAGTTTTTTTAAAAATTGTGATTAACCATCCCATACTTTTCTCCCATCTGATTATGAAATGACTGAGATTTTTATGCAGATTTTGGTTACATTTATTAAACTGTAATAAACATACACTGAAAATAACAGTTGTATGAGTTTTGACAAATACCTACAGTCAGGTAATCAATACACTAATCAAGATAAAGAACATTTATATCACCCCACAAAGTTCTTCTGTGCCCCTTTGTGGTTACTTCTCTTACCCTGTGTTCCCAGGCCCTTGCAAACACTGGTCTGGTTTCTGTTTCTATAGTTGTGCTTTTTCTAGAACATTACATAGATGGAATCATACAATATCAGCCATTAAGTCTGGTTTCTTTCACTTTGTATAACATTTGAGATTCATCCATGTGTTTGTATATATCAGTAGTTAGTTCCTTTACATCGCTGTGTAGTATTGTATTGTATGAATGTACCACAGTTTGTTTATTCATTCACCAGTTAACATTTGTTTCTGGTTTGGGCAGTAATGAATAAAGCTGCTATAAACAGTTGCGTACAGTTGTTTGTGTAGAAATATGTTTTTATTTCCTGGGAAAGTATTTAGGAATAGGATTCCTAAATGTTTCATATTGTAAAGGTATGTTAACTTTTTTAAATAACAGCTTTATTAAGATATAATTCCTAGATTCCTCATGTAGTTATTTTTTTAATAGAATTTAGGTTGAATTCTTTTATGAATGAGTTTTATAAAATGACTATACCATTTTGATGCAGATTTTTAAATGTATTGTTAACATTTCCTTTTAATGAGTTAATGGAAATTTTAAACAAGTCACTTTATTTCTTTAAAAAATAAATGTCATAATTGAAAAACTATTTGTAACATATCACAGCCAAAGGACTAACTTCATTGTTATTCAAGGAGCTACTATAAATAAATAAGCAACTGTTAACAATCAAGTGGAAAAATGGATTTGAACAGATAATTTACCTAATAGAAATACAAATAAACATATGAAAAGATGCTCTATTACTTATAATAGAAATAAAAATTTACACTAGGATACCAATTGTCATACATCAGATTGGCAAAAATTAAAAAAAAAAAAGGTTTGAGTAAACATGAAAAAACATAAATTGTCACACATAGCTGGTGAGAATATAAATATACATAACCTTAATGGGAAGCATTCTATTTATGTTGCAAATGCATATCCCCAAGACCCAGAGATTCTACTTTAAGGGATTTATCCTATAATGTACATCTGTATATTATATATTGCAGCATTATTTACAGTAGTAAATATTTACCAACAGTACTAGTGTCTATTATTAGGAGCCTATTAAAAAATTAGGATTCATCTATGAAATAGAGTATTTCTTTGACCATGAAAAAATAATGAAGCTCTTTATGTAGTGTTAAGAAAAGATCTCCAAAATATATTGTTAAAAGAGAAAAGCAAAGTTTGGGATATATGCATGTGTGTTTTTATTTACTTACATTTCAGAAAATAGTCACCAATCATACTGGTTGCATTGTAGAAAAGAAGTCGGTTGGGAGATAGATATGGGAGAGAATTTTTTGCTGTATACTCTTTTGTGTGCCTTAATTTTTTTTTTAAGCCCTCATAATATATTTACCTATTTATTCAAAATAATATAAATACATTTAATTAGTGATAAGAAACTGAGAAGCAAACTTTTAGTTATTGGAAAAAATGAACCATTCCATTTGCACAGTAAATATTTCCCAATGTAACAGACAAGAGATGTTAAAGGCTCTTTTATTTCAGGTAGAAGCAGTAAGTACTTCCGTGCAGGACTCAAGTGTACTTGTACAGAGAAGCACACTGGACCTCATACTCTTCTGTTTTCCCTTCCACATGAGTCAGGTAACAACATTAATAATGTTATTAACATAAGGAATTCTTTGGAAAATCCTAGATTCCTCATGTAGTTATTTTTTTAGTAGAATTTAGGTTGAATTCTTTTATAAATTTGTAAGTATAATACATAAAAAGCAAATTCCTTTTTCAAGGAGTGGAATTTTTGGGAATTTGGGGGAAAAAAGGGTTTATTGATTTGGATAAGAACATGGAAATTGAAATTTTAAAATTTCATACCTTTTAAAAAAGTTGTAACCTATGAAAAACAAAAGATAATCATTGCTAACTCTGAGTGAGGCAGGTCTCTGAGACCTAGGTTCACCTAGCTGTTATCTCTGTCATGATGTTACCTTTTCTTGGTTTGGCGATTTGGTGATATATGTTAGAACGTTAGCAGTGTTGGCTGTTGGAAAGCCAATATTCAGTCACTGTGACATTCTCTAGTACTTTTATTACAAATGAGAGCAGTTAAAAAATCATGAGTGAAGTGTTTCACTGGTAGAACTTAACTGAATCAGTGTTCTCATTTTTAAAGAAATGGTCTAAATTCTTTGGAGCTTTAAACTTTGAAAAGTTATGAGCACCAATATGTGAACATTCAGAATGGTACAACAAAAGTAATAAGATATGAAGAATTTCTACCTTGGAAAACTTTATTTCTAAAAAGTCATTAGCAGAAAAGACTATTGTTTGGGAGTTTTGTCAGAGCTGTGTTTAGTAGATAAACTGGTGGATTTTCATTATGATTTATCATACTCAGCTTTTTCTTTATTACTTTATTCAGTTTGAAATTGAGTTGTTAATAATTGGAGAATTTTATACTTCATTGCCTATATTGCCCCTAATTGGGAGACAAACTATACTCAGTTTCAATTTTTTTAAATGTTCCATCCTTAAACCAGAAGCCTTTATTCTGTCTCTGACTTTTCACAGAAACACCTGCTGGGACATCAGTGTAGTCTGAACTTACCAGTATAGGGGTGGGCATACAGCTCACAAGGTAATAATGAGTTTGATTTGAATATGCTAAAATAACGTATATGGCTCAAAAGCTTAAAATGTCTATTATCTGGATCTTTATTGAAAAAAAAAATGTATTGACCTTTACTCTTAAACCTTCCCCGTCTTTCTTCCCTTCCAGGCATTCAACATTTTTTACTCCTTCAGTGTACGATAGGTGACTCAATAAAATGTGAGGGATTAAGTCATGGTAGACTTAAACTGGGAAGAACTTAATTTGTAATCTCATTAGACCAGTGTTTCTCAACCTTTTGTTTAGCTGAGTTTCCTTCAGTACTTTCTTACTCTACCACCTCTGTATCCCTCCTAGCCAAGAAGATTTTCTCAAGCCTTCCCTTCTATAATTTGTATTATAAAAACAATAGCTACGTTTAAAGTTTAAGTATGTACCCTACCCAGAGCCAGTATTTTCCACCTATTACCATACCACGTTTTTAGATTATCTGAGAGTATGGGTGAAGTTGTCATCTTTGTTCTCCATTTTCCTCTTTCCATATCTTGCATATAATTTTAAGCAAATACTGATTGTAATTGTAACTTAACAGAGCCTTTATTACCTTGTCCCATAAGTGATTACTGTTAAGAGCTTCAGCAGTTGACAGGTTATTAGACTCTTTTTACTTACTTCATGGAAAGTTGACCCTAATCTCTAACATTTATACCTTTAAGTGAGAATTGTTTTCCATATTAGAAATATGTGGTGATGTCAACAGTAAGCAAGAAGTGACTTCCAGGGCACTTCGGTGGCTCAGTTGGTTGAGTGTCCAACTCTTGGTTTGAGCTCCAGTCATGATCTCACAGTTCCTGAGATCGAGCCCCATATCGAGCTCTGTGCCGTCAGTGCAGAGCCCGCTTGGGATTCTGTGTCTGTCTGTCTGTCTGTCTGTCTCTCTCTCTCTCTCTCTCTCTGTCTCACTGCCTCCAGCCCTGCACATATGCACGCTTTCTCTCTTTCAAATAAATAAATTAAAAAAAAAAAAATAAGAAGAAAAAGTAGTGACTTCTTTCTTAAGAATAGTTTTTTTTCTCAAAATAAGATTGGGAGACATTAGTACTTTTCAAGATTTTGTAGCAGTATCTGTAATCTTCATATCTGATGTTAGATAGATCAGCAGTTCTCAAATGCTTTGGTTTTAGGACCCTGTTTTACTCTCTAAAAATATTGAGGATCCTAAAAAAAAAAATCTTTTGTTTATGGAGGTTAGATTTATCTATATCATACTAGAAATTAAAACTGACAGATTTTTAAATATTTACTAATTTACTTAAAAGCTAACAGTAACAGAGTTATCATGTTAGTATAGATAACATTTTATGAAAGTAGCTCTTCCAACACATTGAAATAATTAGTGAATAGAGTAGAAGTATTCCACAGATTTCTTTAATGTATGCTCTACTATGGAACAAAATGCTCATATCTGCTTTTGCATCCAATTTGTTGTGATTTTTTTCTTTGATTTGAAGTATATGAAAAATCTCTGATCTCACACTGATACGTAATTGGAATAGAGAGGAGTGTTTCAGCAGTCTTGTTGTTGTTAAAACAGCATATTCTTCTTTGATACTACACCATAACTCAATAAGTAGTGGTTTTTTAAAATGTTTATATATTTTGAGAGAGAGAGCGCGTACACATGAGTGGGAGAGGTAGAGAAAATCCCAAGGAGGCTCTGTGCTGTCAGTGTGGGGCCCAACATGGGACTTGAACCCATGAAACCATGAGAGATCATGACCTGAGCTGAAATCAAGTTTCAGATGCTTAATCAACAGAGCCACCCAAGCACCTTTCAATAAGCTGCAGTTTTTAAAAAATTAGTTGCAGTATGGAATCTGAAACCATATCAATAAAATTTTCATGTTCTGTTTCATGAAAACCTGCTGGTCTTTCTTACCCTTGAATGGATGTTTTACCCAAATATGCTTTTGTAACATCATGGTTGGTTATTTGGAAAATGTTAGTTGCCGAATTATGCAGATCTTTCAAAGGTTAACACAGTAACAACTATCACATTTCTTACTATCCCCACTGATCTCATCAGTAAATTTTTTTAGGTATTGGGAAGCTTTCAAGCCAATTTAATTTAATTCAGTACATACAGTTTCAAGCCAAATAACAGATTTTATCGGGGTGCCTGGTGGGATCAGTCAGTCGAGCATGTGAGTCTTGACCTCAGTGGCGGGGCAGGGTGGGGTGGGGGAGGCAGGAATGAAGTTTGAGCACCAAGTTGGGTGTAGAGACTACTAAAAAATAAAATCTTTAGGGTGCCTGGGTGGCTGAGTCAGTTAAGCATCCACCTCTTGATTTCAGCTCAGGTCATGATTTCATGGTCGTGAAATCAAGCCCTATTTTGGGTTCTGTGCTGGGAGTGGAGCCTACTTAAGATTCTCTCTCTCTCCTGCTACTCCCCTGCTCCTGTCCTCTCTCTCTAAGAAAATAAAACAAAAAATCTTAAAAATTCAGATTTTCTCTTAGAAGCTCTAAATTTATTATTTGTAATGATGAATATGAATTGTTTTGTTGCAGTGACACTTTATTTTTGAGAAAATATGTGCCACGTGTTCAAGCCTGGTAATCATAGTATCAATCACTCTTTCAGGCAAAAGTGATATTTGATGAAAAAAAAAGCTGATAGTACAGCTCACAATGCAAACAGTCACACAAGTGTTTTTCCTCAAGACATCCATCATATTTTTTTTTTTTTTTTGAGAGAGAGACAGAGCGTGAGTGAGGGAGGGACAGAGAGGGAGACACAAAATCTGAAGCAGGCTCCAGGCACCGAGCTGTCAGCACAGAGCCTGACAAGGGACTCAAACTCAGGGACCACGAGATCATGACCTGAACCGAAGTCAGACACTCTACCGACTGAGCCACCCATGTGCCCCTAGACATCCATCATATATACTTCATTATATGTCAGAAGTGTTTTGTGTATACTCCCCATTTCATTACACAGGACGTGTGTTAAAAGACGTGTGTTCAGGGACTAATATTTAATAAAACAAACTTCTGCTTCATCAACAACGTTCTTGAGTGAAACTGGCTTTTTTTTTCTTTGTTTTTAATTTTACTAGAAGTATATGGCAGTAAAGAATACCATGACCACAAGTACGGTAGATGCCACTGCTGTACTGCTTCTTTTCATGCTAAGATGCTGGCAGTTTTACTCAGTATTGCATAATCAGAGCAAATGCCCACACATCAAAAAAGGCAGATAACATTTTGGAATTGTCATGAATATAGTTTTTACCTCGTGGACCCCCTGAAAGAGTCTTAGAGATCCTCAGGAGTTCAGGGACCACACTTTGCGAATTGCTTAGATTAATAAAGACCTCTGTGTTCAGATGAGTGACCATAATTTTTTGGCTATTGATGATCTGTGTTCTGTAACATCTCAGTTATTTCTCGAAGATTCCTTTAAAACATGTAAGCTGCTTAATACTGTCAAGAAGCATGGCGTAGTAAAAAGTTGACAAGTCTATGATAAAGAAGTCAGTTCTCAAAAATAAAGTTAATTTTTTTGTAAAGTCCATTCTCTACCTAGGTGAGGCAATAACCAGACATTTGAATTTGGCTAAGTACTTAGGCCCTTTTTATTCTAGAGTGATTGTTAGACTAATTGATTTCCACGTTACCTTCTAATGCTCAGGGTCCAAGATTCTCTTTTAAAGTGATTATCTAGAAATAGTCTTAAAATTAATAGCAATTTAACTAGCTGCCTTCGTGTTATCTTTTAACTTCACCTCTTTTAGTGAAAACCAGATCTTCTTTAGTATATTTTTTAAATATCTAACTAAGGCTATTAGGAAGGATGCAAAGAAAAATTATTTTCTCTTTAGAAGATCTTGAGTAACATGAAAAAAAAGATTTGTTAAAGCTGGATATGGGCACAAAAAGCATTCATTATATTGTTTCTTATATTTTTCTGTATGTTTGAAATACTACAAGATAAAAATTTTTAAGAGATCAGGAAATGAAAGGCTTGAAATTGATGAAGATCATGAACATCTAAAGTAATTACCACCAGTTGACACAGCTATGAATGTAAAAGACTAAAGACATGATTTTCTTGAGTCGGTTCCATCTTACTCCATTTTTTGTTTTGTGTCAGAGCTTGCTAATTCTGGATAGGATAACGAATTTTAAAATGGAGATTAAAATAATTGAGGTATAGTTTCACGTATGCAACTAAACAGCTGCGTTACCTTTTCTTATTGTTCCCTAATCTGTAAAATGGCAATAATCATTCCTGTGTTTGAAGAGTCAGGTGAGTCTTCTATGAAACTACCTCATAAGCCCTAAAGTTCTGAGCGTATTGCAAGGTGGTATGTTTTTTAAAGAGGAAAAAAAGAATGTGTTTTTGTATGTGATGAAATACAACTACATCTTTAACTTTTTCAGGCCACTCGACCAGATATGATCAGGATCTTGTCAGCAGCTCTTCATGTAGTTCTGAGGAGGGATATGTCCCTGAACCGAAGACTTTATGCATGGCTTCTTGGTAGGTGTTTGATGTGTATGGTCTTAGCTTGGGAAAGATATGGGGAAATTTGCCATACATAAGTATTATCAAGTTTCATGTGTGTCCTAAATGAAGAAATTAATAGTTTGCTTAAATAGACAATAAAAATGTAAGTAGGATTAATTGTGTATTATATGAAGAAATTTCAAAATCTTCTTAACATTAGAGGCTATTTTAACCCATTCCTGTTTCCTTTGACAAGATTTTTTTCCTCCTATAAATTGAGGCTGTTATACTGTATGTAGACAAAGAAGGATAAATAAATAATCAAAATAATAACATAATTTCCAAAACTTTGAAGTCATCAAAGGAATCAGAACTATTACTGCTGACCCACACATGGTACCTTACCAGTCTCGCACTCAAGCAGTAAGTTCTTTGTTTTTCCATACTTTGAGTGTTTGGCCCGTCCACAACTCCTTACTGCTTAGAGTGAAAAGATAAAATATAACTTATCTTGGATTTTCTGAATCTTCAGTTATTTCACTAGTTGTTAGATTGAAAAGAAAAATATTGGATAATGCTGGAAGAATACTATGATACTCGCTTATGTATTGAATTGGTTTCCCTTTATTAAACTATCTAAAATGATCTCTCTTGCTGACATTGATTGGGCTACTATTGGTAAGTGTTTGGTGTTGTTTTTGAGATATTTGGTGTTTTGGTATTTAATGAACAACAGTTTTGAGAATTCCAGTATAATTTATTTTGCCATTTGTTTCCATGGAGGTTTTGATAACAACGGTGCTATCATAGGACCCAGAAGCACAAGACACAGTAATCCTGAAGAACATGCTACTTACTATTTCACTACCTTTTCAAAAGAATTGTTGGTCCAGGTAATGAATGCTTTCATTTTATTTTTTGGTTACTCCCTGATCACTAGAGTTAACAAGTGTAAGACAAGGTCCTGCCTTAATTGAATTAATTCATCACTGAAGGGTGGAGACAAGACTCACAAACTTCCTAAGAATGATTATAACAAGCAAATGATTATAATACAATGAGTAAGTAATCTTAAGATAGACTCATTTCTGTGTCAGTCCAGAGATTGCTTAATTTGTTCTCATAACTTTATTAATACATAGTTACAGCTTCTTACCTGTCTGCCCTGTGAATTGGAGCTCTTCCAAAAATGGGCTAGGACCTCTGTTATATCCTCTGAAGCCTTGGGAAAATTTGGGTTGCATGAGGAATCTAAATGTGGTAAAACTGCTATTGTAATGGAAAAGTTAAAATGAGCCATACTTTTATATTATTTTTACTTTATATTCAAGATAACTCAAAGAGATTTGTTGGTATCTGAAGCATTTTTAAATGAGTGAAGTTATAAGAATATAGTTTTGAACCACCAATGGGAAGACAATTGTATAATAGCAGATGCTGTCATGATACTGTGCCATAGTTTGGAGCATCGATGACGATGTTAAATAGAAACACTTTTTTCTTTTAGGCAAAAATTCAAATAACCATGAATTTATTTTTCTAGATTTTCTTTAACTTTTCCACTTTTTTTCTAGAGCAAATGTAAGCACTCTTTTTTTCTCTCAAGATGGATGAATAAAACCTTTTTTCCCCCTTAGCAGAGGAAAAAAGCTAACTTCAGTGAAAGAGTTTCAGAAAAGCAATAGATGTAAATCTCCATTACATATGGTCGTATTTAAATTTTTTTCTTAAGAAAAAAGTCTTTGAATCTGTTTATTTAAATGAGCAATGTACTTTTTCTTTTTTAAAGGCAATGGTGGGCATCTTACAAGTGAATGGATTTGGAGAAGAGAGCACTTTAATGCAGGATCTAAAACCTTTTCGTATTTTAATCAGTTTACTTGACAAACCTGAGCTAGGTAATGTATACTGTCATAGGACATAAGATCACATGTGGTTGTTTTGTACTGTCTCATAATAAAAATAAAAGTCATTATGTAGAAAAATTGCTATATTTTGAGGTGGACTTCAAATACAGGTTCTCAACAATTTCTTACCTAAAATTTACTCCAGAACATTAAGAAGATATGTATGTATACATCCAACACATATGTTCTCATATTTTACCCTATACTATATATGTAGTAGATAAGTCATTTTAAAGATAATGTCTGAGCTCTTCCTAATCCTGATTAAGTTACTGAAACATTTGTGATCTCTCGTGACTGTCCTAGTTCACAAAACTCAAGGACTTGAGCAAAAATATTTGGGTTCTATCCCTCAGCTTGATTCCCTACATCCCCTTTGTTTTGTGTGTTTTCCCTTTCTTCATTGTGTATTTCTTTTATAGTAGATTTATTGGGAAGTTAGTTATGGCACCTGAGACAGAAATTAAGAAAAACCAAAAGTAAGGGTGCTTGGGTTGCTCAGTTGGTTAAGTGTCCAACTTCAGCTCAGGTCATGATCTCACAGCTTGTGAATTAGAGCCCTATGTCAGGCTTTGTGCTGACAGCTCAGAGCCTGGAGCCTGCTTCAGATTCTGTCTTCATCTTTCTGCCCCTCCTCTGCTCACTCTCTGTCTCTGTCTCCATCTCTCCTTCTCAGATATAAAAAATAAAACAAAACAAAAAGAAACCCAAAAGTAGCAAATATATATGTCTTCTCACCAACTCTTAAAAATGAAAAATTTTAAATATAAAAATAACTTGAGTTGTATCAATGGCTTTGAGAATGTTTTAGCTATTGTATAATAATAAATAAAGCTCTTCAAAATTTTTTTAAAGAGATGAGTATCTATTGTAGCAAAGTTTGGCTTTGTAGGTTTTTGTATCATTTAAAAAAACAGTAGTAGTAATATAGATAGTATTTCTTGAATCCTCATTATATTCTGGGAACTACGCTACCCACCTTGTAAATATTTTTTCCTAACCCTTGTAACAGCCCTGTAAGTCTGGTGTTATTATCCTCATTCTAGATGAGGACATTAAAACTCAAAGACATTAAATAACTTTCCAAGGTTATTGCTGTTAACTGTCAAACACACTTCCTTTGTTCTGTAATTTTTATTATGTCAACCTATAGTTAAATAACCATTTATTCGGATCAAAATGTGAAGCTCAGTTTAGCATCCAGAAAAATATTTTTCAAATACTTGTTTTAAAGTATCGTTTGATCAGGCTAATTTGTAAATAATCATGATTTGTCAGTGCTCATTAATTATTGTCTTTAATATGTATATTAATTTTAGGACCTGTAATTCTGGAAGATGTCCTAATTGAAGTATTTAGAACATTATATTCCCAATGCAAAGCAGAATTGGATCTTCAAATGGAACCACCCTTCAGCAAGGATCATGCTCAGTTAAGCAGGTGGATTACCAAAAAATTAAGCATGATGTGAAGATGTCCTCATTCATCATATGAAATTTGTGTTCTGAATGATAAATTTGATTTAAAATATTACCATATTTTGGTAATATGAACTCTCATTACTAACTGCACTGATTTTTTAGGCATTTACAGCCTGACTATATAGTAGAACCAGCACCAGGGTTGGTTCTAACCGGTTAATGTGAAGATACAGATTTCAGGGAATTTATTCACACTGTTCAAACTCACGAGAGATTAATTGCCACATGTCAGTTAATAATGGAAGTTGTACCTTCTTGCGAACTAGGCCTGGTGGTTTGCATGGGGTTGTGCCTCTTGGTTACTCGACACTCTCAGGAGACCAAATCATAATTCAGAAAAAGACTTAAATGTAGAGTTAAATGATCAAAGGGCACCAAGTGCTCCTTAAACAATTTCTTTTCAAGTTATCATTATTTCTTCTTTCAGTTTTATATATATCTTTTTTTTTTTTTTTAATGCCTGGGACAAGTCCTGTAATATTAGTATATCCTCTTCTCTAAGTCAGTGGTAGATTCATTCATGTCAACAAGGTCTTACTTTTTCATTTCTTGTCTACTTTTAGCAGCTTACGTGTTTTCCAGTCTCATCTAACATGACAAAGTCACAAGACTACAGTTTCTTTTACGTAATCTGCGTTCCATTTGTCTCTCCTTGGTGAAGCTTTGGATATAACATGGGCTTTCCTAAAACACAGTTTTGTATATTTTAATGCAGTTAAAATTTTAACATTTTAACACAGTTTTTGATTTCTATTAAGTATCCGTGGAATCTTTATTTGAGAAGTTAATATTGACTATCCTGATACTCGATTTCATTCTGTACTCTGCCTGATAATTTATATTGCCCCATCGAATATTCAGTTAGTCATTTGTGCTATGACATGCTAGCTGTATTGATAGTACCACAATATATATAAAAACAACTGTTTTCATTATTAGGAGAGGTGGCAGGAGATAGTAGGTAGGTGGGTTGTTAATAGGCCAGAGGGCTCCCACTAGAAATAAGGTATTATTCCTGATGGAGTTTCAGTAATAATGGCAATTTACAGTATTATTTTGTTGTTTTTCAGCTAAGAACAATAATTTGATTGAAACTCATCAAAATAAACTTAACCTTTCTTAAGCAAATTCTGAATAGCACAGGAAAGCAGACAAAATTCTTTCAAAATCAAGGCTGTCAAAATCAAATCACTACTTGGCTTACATGTGCCGGGGAAACAAAAGAATGTAATGCCAGGTTAACAGGCATTCAAAATTCAAAAATAACTTGGTGTTATTTTGCTGAAGCAGAGCTATTTTTTTTCTCATGGAAGGCTGATTTCTGATCATGATCATACATTTGAGTTATGATAACCTGAATTTGGAAAATACACATAAAGTCATAGAGTGGCAGTAGATAAAAATGATTTGTTGCAGTTTTCTCGCTAGCAAGTATTCTAGCAACTACCTGGGAATATGTAAGTAATATTTGCACTCAAATATAATTTTGAAAAAATAAATGTTAACAATTCTTAGTTTTGGTTTGTTTCTTTTTCCTTTTTAGTAAATTAAGGGAAAATAAGAAAACAGCAGAGCTGATTAAAACTGCCAACCTTCTCTTTAATTCCTTTGAGCCTTATTATATGTGGGATTACGTTGCACGTTGGTTTGAAGAATGTTGTAGGTATGTAAAACTGTTTCATTCATTTTATTTTAATAGCATCCAAAGCCAAACTTTTTTTTTAACTTCCTGAGTCTAATGAAAAGAATATTCTTTTATATATTTTACTACTTCTGACAACTATTAATTATTTAGTAGCCATAATCTGACTATGTCATGTCACTCTAGAATATAGAATCCCTGATCATATAAGCTTAGAATTGAAAAGGAGTTTAGAAAACGAGTTATTTAGTCACCAGCATAGATGAAAGATTTTCCCTCTTCAATGTATAGTAATCCAATTTTTCTTTGTTGTAGAGAAAATACCAAATTTGTGGCTTCTGATTCAGCACACTTCACCAAAATGGTTCCCACTTTTAATAACAAAAACTTCCTTGGTCATTCTTGTGTTTTTTTTAAAATCATAGAACCAGCCCATATTGTCACTGGTGAGTGATAAAAACCCTCTACCTCTTACGACATAAAGATTGAAAACCCTAAAATACTGGTGAACCTGAGTAGAGTCTCTGTATTCTACACCAGATCCTCTCAGAACCGGATAAACCCCTCAAGCCTTGGGAGCATATAGTCAGAAAGTAAGCAGGGCGCCTGGGTGGCTCAGTTGGTTGAGCGTCTAACTTCAGCTCAGGTCATGATCTCGCAGTTCATGAGTTCGAACCCTGCATCGGCTTCTGTGCTGACAGCTGAGAGCCTGGAGCCTGCTTTGGATTCTGTGTCTTCCTCTCTCTCTGCCCCTCCCTGGCTCCCACTCTGTTTTTTCTCTGTCTCTCAAAAATAAATAAATGTTTAAAAAAAATTTAACAGAATGGGAGAAGATATTTGCAAATGACGTATCAGATAAAGGGTTGGTATCCAAAATCTATAAAGAACTTACCAGACTCAACACCCAAAAAACAAATAATCCACTGAAGAAATAGGCAAAAGACATGAATAGACACTTCTCCGAGGACACGTGAAAAATGAAAAAATTCTCAACATCACTCAACATCACTCATCATCAGGGAAATACAAATCAAAACCACCATGAGATACCACCTTACACCTGTCAGAATGGCTAATATTGGGGCTCCTGGGTGGCTCGGTCGGTTGAGCGTCCGACTTCGGCTCAGGTCATGATCTCGCAGTCCGTGAGTTCGAGCCCCGCGTTGGGCTCTGTGCTGACAGCTCGGAGCCTGGAGCCTGTTTCAGATTCTGTGTCTCCCTCTCTCTGACCCTCCCCTGTTCATGCTCTGTCTCTCTCTGTCTCAAAAATAAATAAACGTTAAAAAAAAAATTAAAAAAAAAAAGAATGGCTAATATTAACAACTCAGGCAACAGATGTTGGTGAGGATGCAGTGAAAGAGGATCTCTTTTCCACTGTTGGTGGGGATGCACGCTGGTGCAGCCACTCTGGAAAACAGTATGGAGGTTCCTCAAAATAAAAACAGAACTACCCTACAACCTGGCAATTGCACTACTAGGCATTTATCCACAGGTACAGGTGTGCTGTTTCGAAGGGACACATGCACCCCTATGTTTACAGCAGCACTATCAACAATAGCCAAAGTATGGAAAGAGCCCAAATGTCCATCGATGGATGAATGGATAAAGAAGATGTGGTATATATATACAATGGAGTATTCCTCAGCAATCAAAAAGAATGAAATCTTGTCATTTGCAATGATGTGGATGGAACTGGAGGGTATTATGCTAAGTGAAATTAGTCAGAGAAAAACAAAAATCCTATGACTTCACTCATATGAGGACTTTAAGAGACAAAACAGATGAAAATAAGGGAAGGGAAACAAAAATAATACAAAAACAGAAGGGGACAAAACAGAAAAGACTCATAAATATGGAGAACAAACTGAGGGTTACTAGAGGGGTTGTGGGAGGGGGGATGGGCTAAATGGGTAAGGGGCATTAAGGAATCTACTCCTGAAATCATTGTTTCACTATATGCTAACTAATTTGGATGTAAATTTTAAAAAATATAAAAAAATTAAAAATTTTTTAGAAAGTAAGGATATATGATCTCAGATTTAGAAGTCTTAAAAATATAAAACATTAATCCCCTTTAATGATTTAGAAAATTGTTTGCTTACTTATTCAATAGATAATGAGCACCTAGGTATATAGACAGTCCCTGTCTTCAAAGACCTTCTAGCGGGAACAAGTAAAACACGGACATATTATTTCTAGTATTAAAGTTACAGATACCTTCATAGATTACAATGTGGTAGGGTGTTGAGGAATTACGAACGTGTTTTTGCTACATAGCCCTGACCTGAGTTTCCACCTTCATTCACACTCATCCACCCTTCTTTACCCATCTGTACTATTCCTTGAACACATATTGACTGAGCCTTTAGTCATGCTGCTGAGCCTTCACTTGTGCTATTTCTTTGAAAATATTCTTCCCCCTAACCCATCTGGGAGGTCCTATAGAGAGGTGACCCCACCTTTCTGAAGCCTTCCATGACTCCTTCAAATCTCCCATCAGAATCAGTTCATCCTACACTGTTACACTTATTTGTCTGTATGCCTATATTTCTTGCTGGTTAGGGACTCTGTCATATTCTTTGTCTTTAGAGTGTAGGGCAACGTATGATTGTATAGAACTAATATTTAAAGTGAATGTTGGAGGAATGATCTTTACAACTTAGATCAGAAGAGGCTTCCTAGAGGAGGTAACATTTGATCTCAAACCTTGAAGGATAGATGCATTCTGGATTTGGGAGACTGGGGTTGAGGGAGGACGGCACATCAGGAGTAAAAGTTGGTATAAAGAGACCCTGAGGTTATAAATCAAATCACAAATAATCCACTTTAACTAGGAGATATTATGTGTAGAGGGAGCAGTGGGAAATAAGTCCAAAAAAGATCCACCCAGAACACTTGGAAGTGCAGGATGGGAGTTCCAGGGAGAGTGTAAGCCGAGGAATCTTGCTTTGGAAAATTTTCACTTAGAGGTACAGTAGTGTCCTGTGGGAAAGGAATGTTCACAGGAACATCACTGTGTGTATGCCCCAGTGTTGACTCTCATTAAAAAAGAAAGTGAGGTATGTATGATATGAATATTCATATCACTTAATAGTATACTTGATAAAGTGAATTTTGTCCTTTTAGGAGGACACTGCATGCCAGACTTCAGATTGGGCCTGGAGATAGTAGTGAGTCATCTGAGTTACAGCTGACCAATTTCTGCTTACTGGTGGATTTTTTGTTGGATATAGTTTCTTTGGTAAGACGACCTTGGTAAAAAAAAGTATTGAGGAATGTAATAACATAGTTCAGATATTTTCATGTTGGAGACCTCATCCTTAAATAAATTTCATCTTTAAAGTTAAATTGATTACTTTTCCTTTTGGCATAGCTTTTTTTTTTTCTTAAACTTTTCCAAATGTTTTTCCTCAGACATATATAATACATATATAAGTATTGTGATATGTGGAATATACATCATAATTGCTTGTTATTGTAGTCTTAAATGTTTAGTGTATAGTGGTCTAATACTGCATTTGTGCTCACTGAAGACTGTTGGAAACCTTTTCTCCTTTTCTCTCCTCAAATCTTTGCTTTCTCATTTTGAAGCCTACTAGAAGTATGAGGGTGTTGTGTCAGGTATGACATTCAGCCTATTTTGTCTTTAACTGGTTGCATTCACATTTTTTGTATTATTATTTTGGTAAATTAGATAAAACTGGGATTATTTTATAATATATACCTTGAGGTACATAAATTGAGAATTTGGGAATAGAAATTTTGTAAATCAGTAATAAAATGACCATACCATATTAATTAAGTGCATGATACCTATATAATATTACAGATGAGTAAAATTATTTGTGTTGTATAGATTAAAAATAAATAGGGTTGTACATTATATAAATTTTTGTCATTTTGCTTTCATCTTCAGGAGACTTATATTGAAATCCAGACTGAACACTTGCCCCAGTTGCTCCTCAGGATGATTTCTGCCCTGACAAGCCATCTCCAGACATTACACTTGTCTGAACTCACAGATTCACTCAGGCTCTGCTCAAAGATCCTTAGCAAGGTGCAACCTCCACTCTTGTCTGCCAGCACTGGAGGTGTGTTGCAGTTTTCAAGTGGGCACAACAACTCAGTCAAAGAATGGGAAGACAAAAAGGTAATGTTTGCTATTATTTTTGTTACTAGACCAATTACATTTCTTCAGAGCAGAATAGTTTATACATACTCATTTAAATATTAGCGAATGATGGGGAGCCAGGGTGGCTCAGTCTGTTAAGCGCCCAACGCTTGGTTTCGGCTCAGGTCATGATCACATCGTTCGTGACTTTGAGCCCTATATCGGACTCTGTGCTAACAACACGGAGCCTGCCTGGTATTCTCTCTCTCCCCCTCTCTCTGCCCCTCCTCTGCACTCTCTGTCTCTCAAAATAAATAAAATTAAAAAAAATTTTTTTTTTAAATATTAGTGAATATTTTCTAGACCTAAATGTTGTGGCAGTAGACAGTCTTGTAGGCTTTTGGCAATTTTAACGGTCTTTATCAGCTCTCCACTGGAAGTATAATGCAAGTAGCATATGTAATTTTTAATTTTCCAGTAGCCACATTAAAAAATAGAAACAGGTGAAAATATTTTAATTATATTTTATTTAGCCCAATATAGCTAATAATCATTTTAACCCTATAACCAATACAAAATTGATGTAATATTTAAAAGGTGAGATACTTTACATTCTTTTTTGTACTAAGTCTTCAAAATTCCAGAGTGTATATTATACTTAACAGCATTGAAAATTAAAATTTTTATCAGAAATACTTGATGTATATTTTTTATAAAGTTTATGTTTGAAAAATTAGATTTACATATCCAAATTGTCCTAAACATATTTAAAAATTTTATCATAACTAAATTAGGTATTACTTTCTGAATTTCAATTTAAATTAATTGAAAAAATTTAGTTCATCTGTTCAGATCTGCCATAATACAAGAGCTCAGTAGCCACATGTGACTAGTAGCTATAGGTACCATACTGGACAGCAGGTTTATAATCTAAACTTTAGTGGTCCTTTTCATATATACACTAATTTGATGTGCTCTTCTTGAAATCCAGAATCTTTTTTACTCTCCTCAGTCTTCCAGGTTTTTAATGCTTTATGATGTTGAATAAAATTACAGTAATTTTAATGTCTGGCCAAGTAGCATACTTAAAATACCTGTGATACACTTACGGAAAAAAAACACCTATATAATTCCATTGAATTTAGCCATTGTGGTACTATGTTAAAACAAGGATTTAAAATTTTCTAGTATTTTGAGTTCATTACCTAAATCCTGGGTTTGTATTGTTGCCCTTACTTTTTTTTTTCTAGTTGCTTTTTTTTTTCCCCCCCAGCCAGGCAAAACGTTTTATCGTCAGGATAGTCTAATACAACCTTTCCCATCAAGTATTAACCCTAAAACGTTTTTGTTGGACTTTTTAAATATTTTGCTCTTCATGTATGAAATGAATGTGACTGACCCGTGATCAATTTAAATATATCCCAGGATTATCAGGCATAAACTAAAACCAATCTCTTACTTTCCTTCCTATATGCTTGTTATTTATATGTGATATATATTGATTCTGTTGTAGGAAAATTCATTTTGTTCTGCTAGTTTTCTTTAATATATACTTCTAGGATCTTCGAAATTAAACTAAAATAGTTACTAATTGCTTTTTTGTTGTTGTTGAGTGAAATTCATTCAAGTAAAGGAGGACCTTAGCATTCTCTTGATAGCATATTCAAATATGTGAATATTAACTATGTCTAAAACAAGTGGAGGCACTTATTGATGGTTACAGGTTAAGGTAAACAGGAATATCCATTCATATTAAATAAAGGAGAAATAATATACTTTTGTTTTTGTTTTGTTTTGAGAGAGAGAGGGCACAAGTGAGCAAGGGGCACAGAGGGGGAGAGAAGCAGAGCTGACCCAGGGCTCGTACTTTTTTTTTTTTTTTTTTTTTTTTTTTTAACGTAATGGTATGTTAACCTGGGAGTATGCTTTTCCCTCTCTCTTTGGTTCTCTTCTATATTCTTGGGCCATATATGTTCTTTCCTATTTTTTACGGAAGCACAATGGTTATTATCTTCACTGAAGTGTCTAAAATTTATCATATTTGAAAGCTGAGGGTATTTTCTTTATTTCTTTTTATTTAAAGTGTAAGTGAAACAATAATTCATTAAAAATGAATCTATTTTTGTCTCCGTGCACTTAGTACACTTTTGTAAGATCAGTGTATTGGATCTCTATACCCCTATGTCCAAAATATGTCATGTCTTTCTCTCTTCAGAAAGACATTTTACTATAAAATAATCTGAAACATAGTTATATGATATAGACCATGCAACTAAATATTATAAATGTATATAAGTTTAACTGAATTTGTAGCTTAAATTCTATTAATAAATGTCCGTTGTTTTATGATCCTTATGTGAAAAAGATCAATACAGAAATAGCAATAAGCTAATGACAATTTTATCATTTAAATAGGACTTCTTTTTAAAAATGTATTAGTACAAGGTTTTAGATGGTTGTTAAAGGTTGACAGTTCAGTTCTGATACCTGCCTGTAAACTTTGTCATTATAATATGAAAAGTTCTCATAATAGTGATAAGCTATGAAAAAAATATCTTGAAGTTTAGAATCACCTAAGCTAAGCTTTCCTAATAACTTTTAACCTTATTTGCTGTATAACCTTGGGCAAGTTTTGTTTTTAACTTCCCTGAGCCCTCAGTGTTCTTAGCTTTGAAATAGAGAAAACAGCCTCTCTTTATCCAGCATGCACTCTGCATAGCCAGTGATCCAGTAGTGAAGTTGGCACAGTCCCTGCCTTCCTGACCCATTTTTGCTAGTTGGGAGACACATATTAAACAAATAATTGCACACTTAATTACAGTCATGATAAATAAATGAAAGAGAATATAGAGTGGTAGGAATGTGGAAAATGCAGTGATGTGACCTAGACTGTGGGCCTAAAAGGCTTTCTTGAGGAAGGGTTGTTTGAGTAAAGCCCTAGAGAAACTGGGGTGGAATGAGGTAGAAAGGAGAGAGCGCTTGGGAGAGGAAAAAACATTCCCCAAGGCTCTTGGGCAGAAAGGAACACTGTGCACACAGTGAGGGAGAGATAAGTCTTCAGGTAGGCAGGGACCAGGTAATGCAGAGCCTTTTCACTCTAGCGGGGCTTTTATTCTTTATCTTAGGAGCAGTGGGAAGACACTGAAGGGTAGAAGCAAGCAACATAATAAGACTTCTATAAGAGATAAATTACTTTGCAGTATGGAGCATGGATCTCAGAAACAAAGTGGATGTGGGGAGACCTGCAGTAGTGCAGGTGAGAGGTGGTGGTGATGTGCTGACAAGATGTGGGAGTGAACACACAGGAATGGATGGATTAGCCAGACATTTAAGAGAAAAATTCAGGGTGCCTGGGTGGCTCAGTCGGTTAAGCAGTTAAGTAAGCATCCTACTCTTGATTTCGGCTCAGGTCATGGTCTCACAGTTCGTGAGATCAAGCCCCACATCAGGCTCCTCACTAGGCTTGAAGACTGCTTAAGATTCTTTCTCCGCCCCTCCCTGCTCACTTGTGTGCATGTGCGCTCTCTTTCTCTCTCTCTCAAAATAAATTAAAAAAAAAAAATCAGACCTAGTAATAGTTTGGTAAGGGTAATAAGTGATCACAAACATTTTTTGAATGTTTATTTACAAACTGGCAGGTACTAGGGGCGCCTGGGTGGCTCAGTCGGTTGAGCGGCCGACTTCGGCTCAGGTCACGATCTCGCAGTCCGTGAGTTCGAGCCCCGCGTCGGGCTCTGTGCTGACAGCTCAGAGCCTGGAGCCTGCTTCAGATTCTGTGTCTCCCTCTCTCTGATCCTCCCCCGTTCATGCTCTGTCTCTCTCTGTCTCAAAAATAAATAAATGTTTAAAAAAAATCAAACTGGCAGGTACTAAACCACGTGCTTTAGATATACTGTTTTACTTAATTCTCATAGCAACTGTAAAATGTAGGAACTATTGTTATCTCCATTATACTTATCAGGAAACTGAGGTTTTAGAGAGGTTAAATAACTTGCCAAGCTAGTAAGTGGCTGAACCTTAGTTGACTCATGGCCAGTACTCTTAACCACTATTCTGAAGTGGATGTAGGGGCAGTGCCAAGGAAAGATGGAGAAGATCCCAAGGATCACCCCTAGATTTCCGTCTTCTGATTTGATGAATGGTGATGTCATTTACTGAAGCAAGGAACAGTGGGTGAGGCCCAGCTTTGTAGCAGCAGAACAATTAGTTTGTATCTTCTGTAATCTTCAATAATATCCCTTTTTAGTCACTAAGAAGTAATCTCATTCAAGTTCACGTTATGCTCTGGCAAAGTCCCCAAGCAATTCATGATATGTACAACTTTTGTTTCCTTAAACTAAACCCAAAAATATGTTTGATGATTGTACTTATCCAGTCTTTGTAGGAAGGGGACGATTAATTCAGTCCAGCTCTATTCCAGTACCTGGTCCATTTTTGTTTATATTATAACTTATTGTCTTCTCCCTTAGATTACAAACTATCTTTTTGTTCCTGGTACACAATACAGTGTCTGCCATGTAACATAGGTTCAGTAACTGTTAAAAGAATGTAAGATTAATGGTAACCATTTAAATAGCATTTTACACATTTCACATAGAAATTTCACATTCATGATTATTGAACAGATGACCTATTAGAATTTATTTCTAGTTTTTAAAATGTCTCATTCCTTGCCTCATTTAGACATTAGGAAAGTGATTTCGTGAAGCAGATTGAATAAATTGTCAGTTGTTTGAAAATAGGGATATAGATGTTAGAGATTTGTGCTATATGCATATTTTGCCCTCAAAAACCAAATCTTTGCATACAGCAAGTAATTCTTAATGAATGAGTTTATTTTTAATGTTTTAATTTTATTTTTGAGAGAGAGAGCACAAGCTGGGGAGAGTCAGAGAGAGAGGGAGACAGAGGATCTGAAGCAGGCTCTGCACTGTCAGCGCAGATGAGGGGCCCAAACTCATGAACCATGAGATAGTGACCTCAGCTGAAGTCAGATGCTTAACTGACTGAGCCACCCTGGTGCCCCGAGTTTATTTTAATATATTCATTAGAACTGTACCAGTATTCCCTATTGATTATCATAGAAATATGAATCAGTTGTAGAAACTGCTCTAAGATTCAGCCGAACGTGTAGAGTAAGTTTTGAATCATGTAATCTAAACTGACGTCTCTCAATGTGGCCATTTCTAATTTTTGATTTCTAATATATGCATTTAATCACTTAGCCTTTGCTGTTTTTAATCACTACCAGGTATCATCAGTGTCTCTTGAAAATCCTACTGAAGTATTTGAAGATGGAGAAAACCCACCAAGCAGTCGATCATCAGAGAGTGGATTTACTGAGTTTATACAGTACCAAGCAGACCGAAGTGATGATATCGACAGAGACCTGAGTCAGGGGCAGGGGACAGCTGCCATTCCCATCGGTAGCACATCCTCTGAGACCGAAACGGCTTCCACCGTAGGATCTGAAGAAACCATCATCCAGGCCCCTTCCATAGTCACCCAGGGGACAGCACCCCGAAGTGGGAAGACAGCCCAAAAAACTGCAATGCAATGTTGCTTGGAGTATGTCCAGCAGTTTCTCACTAGACTTATCAACCTCTACATCATTCAGGGCAACTCTTTTTCTCAGGCTTTGGCTACAGAGCATTCAGGGGATCTCAGTAGAGAGCAAGAAGAGACTTCAAAATGGGATAGGGATTCCCATGGAGATGTAAAGGAGAGAAACATAAGTAAACAGAAAACTTCAAAAGAATACCTTTCCGCCTTCCTTTCTGCCTGCCAGCTCTTCCTGGAGTGCTCCAGTTTCCCAGTTTACATTGCTGAGGGGAACCATACTTCAGACCTACATTCTGAGAAGTCTGAGACTGGTAAGGTCATCTTGGTTTTATTTATATTTGAATCTTTTTTATAGCATGCTTTTTATTTACTTCTTTTTTTAAAGCACTCAGAATTAAAACTAAGATTTTTTTTTTAGCCAGTTAATTTTTTAAAGTGTTATTTTAATTTGTAGATTTTTTAAAATTATTTATTATTTTGAGAGAGCGCAAAAGTAGGGGAGGGACAGAGAGAGAGAGAGAATCCCAGGTAGGCTCTGCATGATAGGTGCAGTGCCCAATGCAGGGCTTGAACTCACGAACTCTGAGATCATGACCTAAGCTGAATTCAGATGCTTGACTTGACTGTACCACCCCTAATTTTTTTAGGCACCCCTAGTATTTTTAATGAAATATTGTCTTTATGGGGAGATAATACATGTTGGCATATTGGAAAATTTTGTGATTTTGAAGTCTTTCACAGTGTACTTACAAGTGAGTTGAAGGTAAGAAGGAAATTAACTTCTTTCTCTGGAGAAAAGTAACATATCATTTAGATCCATTGGTTTCCTTTATTAAGACTAATATCATAAGTGTTTACCATTATTTATATTTTTATATATGCACACAGAGTGCAGTGAGTGAGTACTACATAATATCTGTTGATTAATATACTGTTTTTTAGGACAGGGGAATACATTGTATTATGTGGCATAAGAAAATTACATACTAAAAAAGTTTATGGGATTCTTGTTGCTGCTTTATTTTCTTAAAGCTCCAGTCTAGGTGAGAAACCTTGGTTTTACTAACAGATCAAGGCCTAAAGGTGTTGAGAAGAGGTGCTTTGTTTTGAAATGTACCTGGACGTTGGTGTATGTGTGAAAGGTTTAGTGCGATGAACTCCATCTTCCATCTTTTGTTTCAGACTGGGAGCACGTGCAGCCTCCGCTGTGGCTCCAGACCCTGATGAACGCTTGCAGCCAAGCAAGCGATTTCAGTGTGCAGAGTGTTGCTATTTCATTAGTCATGGACCTGGTGGGACTGACTCAGTCTGTGGCCATGGTCACTGGGGAGAACATCAACAGTGTGGAGCCTGCACAGCCCTTAAGTCCAAACCAGGGACGAGTGGCGGTAGTTATTAGACCTCCCCTCACTCCAGGCAATCTGAGATACATTGCTGAGAAGACTGAATTTTTCAAGGTAAATTCTGGAGAATACATGCATGACTAAGGTGGTACTTGACTTAGATTGCTTACCAGAGATCTGAAAGATGATAATCAGGCTTCGTTGAATACCTGTTAATATTACAATGTCTAGAAAAAGATACCACACTTCATCTGTACTGCTTTGCCAATCTTGTCCCCAGTTTTGCTAGAGGGAAAAAGGATGAGAGGAGATGAGGATGAGGTTAGGGAAGGCAAGTATTAAGGCTCCAAAGCCACAGAAGGAGTAATTTCAGCTAAAAAAGAGGTTAAGTCCATTTATACAATAAAACTTATTTCGACATGACATGCTTATGACACTTTTGCTTTTCGTAGAGTATAATCTCAGCTCTCCAAAACTCCCAGGAAAAATTTTTCTGACTCTGTATTGTTTGATTATCATCTGTGGTATATGATGCCATTCAGAGGAAAAAAAAAATGTACAGTTTTTGATTTTTATCACAGCAGTATAGATGATACCCTCTACATAGAAAGAACATTAAGTATATTGGATTGTATTACATCTTAGGCAGGTAGATGCTTTATATATAAAAAAATTTTGCTTTAATTTTATCTCAATTCAAGTCATTGTGCCCCACCAGATAGTTCTTTCTGCTAAAGTTGGTTTCTGTAACAACGGTATGACAGTAAACCCTGAAAATGGTTACGTTTTTATTAATGCTATCATAGATCATCAAGTGCTTTGTTAACACGTGTAGCTCTAAAATACATACAACCTATTTTATATAAGCTTAAGTAATTTGGATATTTGAACTGTAAATTATATTTTACTTTGTAACATATAACCATAAATATCGTATTCAATGTGAGATTTGTATCCTCTTAAGGATAATGTATTCTAGCAGCACTTTACTAAGTGTCACTAAAATAGTAAAGTGGGGTCTTCTCTGGGCCCTGCAGAAAATTCTTCCATGTTTGATGTTTAAAATAAGTATCATTAGGGAGGGATCTTAAAAGAATAAAAATAATCATTAAAGGTCTATCATAAGAGGTTCTAACGACCTCGGTGCCCAAAAAGTGAGCACATGGAAAGCTATACTTTTAAGTCTCATCCTTGTAGCATAAGGAACATTGAAGACCTTCAATGGCATTCAGAGGCTTGTTTGTACCTAACAGGAAATGCTTATTAAATAAGTTTTAATGTATGGTTTGGTAACACTGTCACTTTGACAATCTTTTTCTGTAGCATGTAGCTTTAACATTGTGGGATCAGCTGGGAGATAGGACACCTCAGCACCATCAGAAAAGTGTGGAACTGTTTTATCAACTACATAACTTGGTTCCTTCTTCTAGCATCTGTGAGGATGTTATAAGTCAGCAGTTAACCCATAAAGATAAGGTAAATTCTTTTTTCATCTTGACCCACCCCCACCTACCCGACTCCCATTATACCAAAAGGTAAATTAAAGAAACTGTAGGAAAATTATTGTAGCTAGTATCTGATTAGAGATTGTGTAAATTCATTCGTAGAGTATATGGTCTTCATATATTTAAAACAAATTTGTTCTGTCCTTTTTAATTTTATTTATTTAATTTAATTTAATTTTATCTTATCTTATTTCTTTTTATTTTATTTTTTTGAGAGAGAGTGCACACACCCAAGTGGGGTGGGACAGAGGGAGAGAGAGAATCTTAAGCAGGCTCCGTGCCCAGTATAGAGCCCAATGTGGGGCTCGGTCCCACAACCCTGAGTCATTACCTGAGCAGAAATCACTAGTTACATGCTCATCCTACTGAGCCACATAGGCACCCCATTGTGTCCTTTAGAAGAAAGTTCTTTGCAAAAGCATCAGTAATATGAAAAATCTAGTAACCCAAAATCAAATACTAGGTTTATTTCTTGGTTCAGGACACCATCTGTAGGCAGTGATGATTAAAGTTGTTGCTGGTCCAAGTTCTTAGACCATTTAAAGAGGAAGCAGTAGCCTTGGTTATGGAACTATGCATACATTAACTGATGTTTGTGAAATGATGTATATGTGAAGTTACATTTATAAGCCATAGAATGCTAATATATGAGATTATATTATTTGTATTATAGTATCCAAAATAAGGATTTTGTATCCCAATGTACATGAAATGGTCGATAAGTCAGTGAGAGTAAAGGTGATAGAGTCATTGGTATGCCTGAGAAGCTGGAACTTTCAATCTGGTTGATCTCTTTGGGAAAGTTTAATGAAGTGTGTGATCTTCCCATGCCTTCTCTGTAACATAAATCAAAGATTTTATTGAACAGCTTTTAGAGGTGTATCACCCTAATTTTTAAGAACTCTAAATGCAAGTGAGTTTGAGTCATTCAGAAAGGCATAGTGTTAAGTAAATGAAGCTTTTGTTCAGGAAGGAAGTGGCAAATGAAGGAGAAAACGAGAGGCATGAAAGTTTATTGCAAGAAAAATGTTAAAATTCTATTTCTGCTTCAACACATTTTCTCAATTTTTTAGGAATAAAATGTTTAATAAAGACTTGCATTTAATTTGTTTACATTAAGTGTAAATCTAGGACAAATTATATACCTATTGTGTAACATTTCTAAAGGAATACTAACTTCTGAATAAAGGTATTATACATCCATGAAAAAAAATTAAGATACCATTACTTTTTAATATGTTGATGTATAAACATGGGCTTCATAGGAAAAGCATGTATTACACCCGTAGAAAAAAAGGAAGCTCCCCTCAAAGTGATCACAAACAATTGAGACCGTTACAGTCCCTGATTTTGGAGGGCTTTTACTTGAAGAATTCTACAGATGCTACAGGAACACTATGAAAAGCTTGATAACTTCACAGTTTCTACCTGATTTATATTCACATATGTTCATTATCTAACACCAAGTGCTGGTCTTTCTAAATCATTTATTTTTCCATTCTGTCCATTGTTACCATAACACTTAACATTTTCCAAATAATCTCAAAATGATGTTTTTCTTATAGAAGTAATTTTTTAGGTGTCTAAATTTTTGAATCTAATAAGCCAGCTTTATAAGTAGTGATCAATTCATTTGAGATAATATATAATTTCTGGGAACAAAAGTAAATTGTAGGGTATAATAAAATAAATTTTGACTACTAAGTATTTTTATTAAAAAAGGGAAAAATGCTTCCGAGACTGAAGATATTATAATATGCACATTATTAGCTCTTTCCATCCCCGTTACATAATAATCTAGAAAACTGGTTACCTAGTCTAAACTAAATAATAACGATTTCTGAGGTAGTGTGAGATGACTTTTTAGGTTTAATATTTCTAAGTTTTTTTTTTACATTTCTACTTTCATAAAAATAGTTTTATTGTGTGGTGTGTTGAGTACTGTGAACATCGAACCTAATACTGTCTCTTAAATTGCTATTTTGATTTTGATAAAATCACTTAATATCTTCAAGGGAGAAAAAAATAATTTCATCTCCCATATTCCTCCTCAGAAAATAAGGATGGAAGCACATGCAAAGTTTGCAGTTCTTTGGCATCTGACAAGGGATCTCCATATAAATAAGTCGTCATCTTTTGCACGTTCTTTTGACAGGTTGGTTACATTTGATACTCGGATTTTACAGTCAGGTATTTCAGTGTCTCTTTTCTTGAATCCTCTGCCTAATTTGGCAGAGGTGCAAGATAGTAATTTACAGATATTATAAAGAGAGCTTATAAATTATTTTTTAAAAAATCTAAGCTATATTAAAATGCATGGCTTTGAAGCACCCAGATCCCCTTTCTTTTACTGGATGAATATTCAACAAGACCCCTGCTATGTGCCAGGCAGCATTCTAGGTATCAGGGATACAGCAATGGGTCTGTATTCACAGAGAAATTTCAACATAAACAGTAGATGATGTAACTGTTTCTCTAACAGTTATTTTCAGTCTTCTGCCTGAACTGGACATCATAAGTCTAAAGCTAAAATATACACCCCTTCCATGGATTCAGAGAACCTGCAGCTGCCTGAGAGTAGTTTTGCTACTTGTCTACACCACTCGAGATGACTCATCCCCCAAATATGAGGTTTGCCTTAACTTCCAAGGAGATGCTATGTATAGGTAGACTGAGATACTGGCCCAGGATAGCAGTCTCACCACCATAGAGGAGGCCACAGATCTGACTCTGCTTAAAGCCCAGCCCAGGATCAGATATGTGCTTTACTGGACATTATTCAGACATTACTTTTTCAACATCACCATTTTTAAATGATTTGGTATTGAACTAGTACAATGAACTATGCCCTTGGCCTAGGTACTTTACAAATACCATCTCTCATTTGGTGACTGCCTTTTCTCATCATCCAAGTGAGGCACTGAAGGACCAGAGAAATAAGTGGCTTGCCCAAGACCACACATGATGTAGAGCTGATAGCCCAGATTTGAATCTCAGGTTTTCAGATTCCAAGCCACACCTCCATAACTTTCACAGAAGTTCTTTCTTTGAGTTAAGCACACAGGTTTGCCTCATAAAGAGATTGGGCACAGAAGAGCATGAAGTAGTGTTAACTTGCACAGAGTTCAGTATTTGGTGATATGAGCAGGAGTACATTGGTGAAACAAAACTAAGTTTTTTTTTCTCCCTTGTTCATTAGTACTTATCTTATAAAAGTAATGTATGCTTGGGAAATTAAAACACAAGTATATAAGAAAAGGGAAAAGACGATTTTCTCCTTTTTCATATCTACTGAGACTGTAGGGATTAAGATTATTAAAATGATGTGGTCAGAAGTTTTTCTGAAGTATGATTACTTTTAAAAAGTTAATTAAAAATAAAACTTACAGTAATGTTGGTTTAAGAAAAACTAGAGTGTGACAATTAAAGTAGATGTTTTGTTCTTTGTTTTAATTATTGGTGTTTATTGTAGGTCACTGTTCATCATGTTAGATAGCCTTAACAGTCTTGATGGTTCTACCAGCTCTGTGGGACAAGCCTGGCTGAACCAAGTGCTACAAAGACATGATATTGCAAGAGTTTTGGAACCATTGCTATTGCTCCTGCTTCATCCCAAAACTCAGAGGGTTTCAGTGCAGCGTGTACAAGCAGAACGCTATTGGAATAAGGCTCCCTATTATCCCGGAGAAGAGAGTGACAAGCATTTCATGCAAAATTTTGCCTGCAGCAATGGTGAATATCACATGGAAGTAGAACAGCTTTATTTAGAATTAAGTTATTAAAATGAAATGAGAAGTGAACACAGTAGTGATTGGCAACAGTGAGGTTTTCTCCATGGACTTATTTTCTCCCATCCATGTGTACTGGCAGTGCTCACGTGGGCCCATGCCAGAATGTACTTCATCAATGGTCATCTTAGAGGACTTGGATTTCTCTTATCAGTTGACTCTTTCAAGGAAGGAGTCAGCACAGCTTTCAGAGACAGTCTTCAATTTTGATGGAAATACTTTTAGAGTTTAATGAGCAATTTTGGTTTTGCGAGGTTCTAGAGATACTTCACTGAGAATATATAAAAAGCTTGTAATGCCCATTTGTATTTCATGAGTCATTTTCCTCATCTGTGAAATGGGAATAGTAGTACCCACCTTTCCAGGCTTCATTGTGAACATAACACGTAGTCCTGTTTGTGACTGCAAACAAATGCCTACAAATGTTTAGGGCAGACTGGCCTATCATAAGTGTTAGTTAGATGTTCACTATTATTACTTGGAAGTCCACATTTTACAAATTGTCGAGTGAGGACATCTACAATACGGTGATAATGGGTCCTTAGATTAACTTATTATACTTTAGGGACAAAAGATTCTCACAAAACTCATTCATATCTTGACAAATAATCCTGTGAGGTCAGTAATAAAAAGGTCATTTTACTGAGTAGGTAGAGATGCTTAGCGGGCCAGGGCTTTCTCAAAGTCCCATGGCTGCTGTGTGATGAAGCTGCAGCTACACTGTCATGCCCCCATTTCATCTTTAATGTGTTTCTACAGAGTATGGACAGAGCCCTCTATAGAGCCTGACTTTCCACTGCTTCCCCTGAGTCTTCTCAGAGCATGTTCTACTCTGCCTATTGCCTGAACTTCTTTCTGCTAGCCCTTTACCCGCTGCCATTCCTGCCTGTCTGCTGAATTCTCACCTTTCCTCCGAGATTGATCTCCTTACCTGTAGGGTCATGATGCTTTCCCTGAATTCTATAACATTTGCTTTGTAATACTCATATGGAACTAAGCCTTTTGCTCTTTCTTAAAAGAATGCCATCAGCACTGTATGCTCTCCAAAAAGTACAGAAATGGATGAATATATTTGTGATCCCCTACCAAGTTCAAACTCTAGAGAGAACAATGATGTCTTTTCTTTCTCTCACCCTCATTGTCTCTTGATTTAGGGCCTTACTTATAATTCATAAATGTTGAATATTGATAATGTTGATAATTTGTAAATATTGAATTTTATTGAAATCAAGCTTATATGTGTGTGTGTGTGTATATATAGACATATATGTATGTGTGTATATATATACATATCAACTACTGAAGTATTTGAATTCTTATAAATAAAATAATTAAGGGAAATATTACACAGGGAGAAAAAAATAAAATTTTGAACTGCAGTAAAAAAAAAAAAAAGATACCTTATTTGGGAGTAAGGGCAAATTTTGATATTGTAGCTGTTTTTAATGTGTTGTTTTATTTAATTCAATTAAATAATACTCCTTCTATTGTTGAGTTGTCTTTACTAAATTCTAGTTAATAGTCATCTACATAATTTTCTAACTTAAAGGGTCTAAAATAGTAAAAAAATGTAATTTTCGTAGGAAGGTATAAGGTGATGAAGCTAATGCTTAAGAATCTTGAGTTCAGTCTACATTTCAATCATTTTAATGTATTTTATCTTTTTCCTTCTTTACTATTTTTCTCATATGCCAGTAAGCCAAGTACAACTCATTGCATCTAAAGGAAGTGGTGAAAAGCCACTCACTATGGACGAAATAGAGAACTTTAGTCTCACTGTTAATCCATTGAGTGACAGACTTTCCCTTCTAAGTACCAGCAGTGAGACAATTCCAATGGTTGTATCTGATTTTGATCTTCCAGACCAACAGATAGAAGTGCTTCAGAGTTCCGACTCTGGATGCTCACAGTCCTCTGCTGGGGACAACTTGAGTTACGAAGTAGATCCTGAAAATGTGAACACCCAAGAAGATTCTCAAGTGCCAGGTGCAAGCTCCCCAGATGATGATGTTCAGCAGGTAGTGTTTGACCTGATATGTAAAGTCGTAAGTGGCCTCGAAGCAGAATCTGCATCATTGACATCTCAGTTAGAAATGGAAGCTGTGCCCCCAGAGCACAGTGATGTAGGTCCAGGCGAGGAGGCCCTTAAAACTGACGAGCAGTCTGCTCCGCAGGGTCAGAGTGCTTTGCTGAGTAACGACAGTTCTCAGTTGCTGGCTGTGTCTGCAGAGGGAGACCGTGAGTGTGTGGCAAATGGAATCTCCAGAAATAGTTCCTCACCTTGTATTTCAGGAACCACACAGATTCTCCAGGACTCTAATGTTGCTTCCATAGAAACTAAATCCAGGCAGAGGAGTCACAGCAGTATTCAGTTCAGCTTCAAAGAAAAGTTATCAGAAAAAGTCTCTGAGAAAGAGACCATTGTTAAGGAGTCAGGTAAACAACCGGGAGCAAAACCTAAAGTAAAACTTGCCAGAAAAAAGGATGACGACAAGAAAAAAGCTTCAAATGAAAAACTCAAACAAACCAGTGTATTCTTCAGCGATGGTCTGGATTTAGAGAACTGGTACAGCTGTGGAGAAGGAGAGATTTCTGAAATTGAGAGTGATATGGGTTCTCCAGGATCACGGAAATCTCCCCATTTCAACATCCACCCACTCTATCAGCATGTGCTTCTGTATCTCCAGTTGTATGATTCATCAAGGACTCTGTATGCTTTTTCTGCCATCAAAGCCATCTTGAAAACTAACCCTATTACTTTCGTAAATGCCATTTCAACCACTAGTGTAAATAATGCATATACCCCTCAGTTGTCTCTGCTTCAGAATCTCTTGGCCAGACACCGGATTTCTGTTATGGGCAAAGACTTTTATAGTCACATTCCAGTAGACTCTAATCATAACTTCCGGAGTTCTATGTATATAGAAATTCTTATTTCCCTCTGCTTATATTACATGAGAAGCCATTACCCAACTCACGTCAAGGTCACTGCACAAGATTTAATGGGCAATCGAAACATGCAGATGATGAGCATAGAAATTTTGACACTTCTCTTTACTGAGCTGGCAAAAGTAATAGAAAGCTCAGCAAAGGGTTTCCCTAGTTTTATCTCTGACATGTTATCTAAGTGCAAAGTTCAGAAAGTGATTCTTCACTGTTTGCTGTCATCTATCTTTAGTGCACAGAAATGGCATAGTGAGAAAATGGCAGGTAAAAACATGGTTGCCGTGGAAGAAGGTTTCTCAGAAGACAGCCTTATCAATTTCTCAGAGGATGAATTTGACAATGGCAGCACACTCCAGTCACAGCTTCTTAAAGTGCTTCAGAGGCTCATTGTTCTAGAACACCGGGTAATGACTATCCCCGAAGAGAATGAAACGGGTTTCGATTTCGTCGTATCTGACCTGGAACACATCAATCCCCATCAGCCCATGACTTCTCTTCAGTATTTGCATGCTCAGCCAATTACATGTCAAGGCATGTTCCTCTGTGCAGTAATACGAGCTTTGCATCAACACTGTGCTTGTAAGATGCACCCACAGTGGATTGGTTTAATCACATCTACTCTGCCTTACATGGGAAAAGTTCTACAGAGAGTGGTTGTTTCTGTGACACTACAGCTTTGCAGAAATTTAGATAATCTAATTCAGCAGTACAAATATGAAACAGGATTATCTGATAGTAGGTAAGCATTGATTTTTAACTTTATCATGGACATTTTTCACATTAGGACTACTTAATCATCCAGAAAGTCCGTTATAATTTGAGTACATAAATTAATGGTATCAATAGGTTACAAATAGTATATTATTTTCACGAAGAAGGAAACTCACCCTGAGGAAGAGTGTCAATAAAAGAATTAAGTATGGAAAGGAGGAGGAAGATTTAAAGAGGACTTTTTTCTCCTAAGGGAAGAAACATTAATTTAGATGTTCTTGAACGAGCTGGCGAAAATAATACAAAGCCCAGCAAAGGGTTTCCCTAGTTTTATATGATAAATTATCTAAGTAGAAATTAATTGCACACTAAAATTAATTTTAAATTAAAAATAATTGCTTTCCTGTCTGATTTTATTTCTTGTTTCTGATCTTCATGGTTTAGTGGTGAATTCCACCTGTATCCCCGTGTTCAATTAGTCTGTCAGAAATTAGTCAAATGTTTCATTGACTAGTATTTATTTAATCTCCTGTATAACCTTAGCTATTACATGTAAAATATAAGAAAATTGCCTTTATCAGTTAATATTGATATGCCTGCTGTTACACAGTTGCTAGAGATTTACTAGCTATATTTATTTGCTTCATATTGAATTTGTTTAGCCAAAGAACTCTAGTACAACTCACTCACTTCATAGATTGGGATGTAAAAGCTTCTAATTTATGCTCTTAGTCATTTATTTATGTAATCTTTATTGAGCACCTACTCTGTGCCTAGCACATGCTGGACATTTACCATTGATTAAAACATGAATTTTTCTTTCACAGAACTTGTGTTCAACTGAGTACATTTTATTTCAGGCCTCTGTGGATGGCATCAATCATTCCACCAGATATGATTCTTACTCTTTTAGAAGGGATCACAGCCATTATTCATTACTGTTTGTTGGATCCTACTACTCAGTATCACCAAGTAAGACTGCACAAATATTTGATTCCTTTTTCCAGACTGAGGTCTAGTAAGTAGCCACTTATAAACTTCAGTAAGTGATATGTATTTTTCCCCTGACTTTAATAGCTTTTGGTCAACGTAGACCAAAAACACTTGTTTGAAGCCCGCAGTGGAATCCTCTCCATTCTTCACATGATCATGTCCTCTGTGACTTTGCTCTGGAGCATCCTGCATCAGGCTGATTCCTCAGAAAAGATGGCTGTTGCTGCCTCTGCGTCTGTCACCACTATTAATCTTGGAGCCACAAAGGTTAGACAATTCACACTTCATCTGTGGAGCTCAAGAGAACATTCAAGGACTTTCCTAAAGATTGTATTCAGCATCTCATGAAAAGATTGTATGCAGCATGCTGCATAAATTAATTAATTCTCAAATAATTTTAACTATTTCATTGAGAAATATATCACAAATTTCACCCATTTTAAGTGTATACAGTACAATGATTTTTTTTCTTAGTACATGGACAGTTTTCTAGTACATTGTCACCACAATTTTTGAACATGTTCATCACCACAAAAAGATTCCAGGGCCCATTTGCAGTCACTCCCTATTTTCATCACCAACTCCAACCAACCATTAACCTGTTTTCTCTACATATAGGTTTGGTTTTTTTGGACATTTTTTATAAATGAAATCACATGTTATTTAGTCTTTTGTATCTGGCTTCTTTTATGTGACATAATGTTTTTGAGGTTCGTTCATACATATTATAATTTTGTTCCCTTTCTTGAGGATTTTTAAAGTTGACATTTTAATATGCAAAGTCCTCCTGGAAAACAGTTTACCAATATGTACAGAGAACTTTAAAAATTTGGTAGTCTGACCTAGTAAGCTACTTTAGTAATCAGTTCTAAGGCAATTAAAATTAGGCAAAGATAGATATATTATAGATAGATGGATAGATAGATATCTTTATATATCTTTATAGCCTTATTTAGTGGCACAAAGATCCTAAACAGTAAATAAGGAAAAGGTTACATTAACTCTTTTAGTGTTACATTATGTAGCTACTAATAATTGCACTTTTTTTTTAGTTTTTTTTTTTTATGTATTTACTTATTTTTTGAGAGAGAGCACAAGTCAGGGAGGGGCAGAGAGAGGAAACACAGAATCTGAAGCAGGCTCCAGGCCCTGAGCTTTCAGCACAGAGCCCGATGCGGGGCTCGAACTCAAGAGCTGTGAGATCATGACCTGAGCTGAAGTCGGACGCTCAACTGACTGAGCCACCCAGGGGCCCCTAATAATTGCAGTTTTGAAAAAATCTTAGTGGATGGAAAATGTATAAAACTACTGAAACTAGCATGTCACATAATTGAATAAATCTTATGTTTATAATTCCATGAAAAATTATATGCAGAAAAAAGAAATTAATGTAGTAATAGTGATTATCTCAGGATGATGTGATTAATGGTTGAGTTTAAAATTTTTTTTTTCTCATACTCAGGCGTTTTCCAAATTTTCTACTTTATATTTAGAGGAAAATTATATTTCAAGGCATATTATTCAATTATTCAATTGAATAATATAATAATATGTCGAATTTGACAACTTTTGTCAAGTTACCTGTTCTTACTCCTTGACCTGACTCCCTAGATCTGGGAATAATGGGAACATTATGGGAATAATGGGAACTGAAATTGAGGGAAGGAGAAGAGTGGAAACTTTTCCACCATTAGAAAGTTTTATCTTGGGGCGCCTGGGTGGCGCAGTCGGTTAAGCGTCCGACTTCAGCCAGGTCACGATCTCGCGCTCCGTGAGTTCGAGCCCCGCGTCGGGCTCTGGGCTGATGGCTCAGAGCCTGGAGCCTGTTTCCGATTCTGTGTCTCCCTCTCTCTCTGCCCCTCCCCCGTTCATGCTCTGTCTCTCTCTGTCCCAAAAATAAATAAACGTTGAAAAAAAAAAAAAATTTTTTAAAAAAAAAATAAAAGAAAGTTTTATCTAAGTACTTAGGTTTAGATTAAACTTTGTTTTTCTTTTGTATAACTTTACTTTAAAAAAAAAACCCTTTTCTTTTTTAAAGGAATCGACATCAAATGTAATTGAACTTCATATATAGTGTTTTCCTATTATTTCTAGAGACTGTTGCATTTGGCTGATTAGCAGTTGTCATTATATAGTGTCAAATATAGAAATTTTCTTTTCCAATTAAAATGACCATGATTGCATCTCTTAACACTATTAAAATTTCCTCTACTGTTATTTAGGTAGCAAAACATGAAAGTATTATATATTATTTAAAAAAAAACAACTAAAATCCACTGGTCATTTGTTTAAATTGTTTTAGAACTTGAGACAACAGATCCTTGAATTATTGGGCCCCATTTCAATGAATCATGGTGTTCATTTTATGGCTGCTATTGCATTTGTGTGGAATGAAAGAAGACAAAACAAAACGACCACCAGGACCAAGGTATGTGTTCAGCCATTTGATATTTTTATTTTCGTTTGATAAGCATTTGGTGAGTACATGCCAATTTTCAAGTCTCCATTAATGGCAGTGGGGCTTGGGTGGGATGAGGAGTGGAAACAATAGTTTTTCTATAGGTTTAGATAATGATGTATTGCCCAAATGCCTTGAGTATAAAAATAATCATTTTGTGTAAAAAAAGAAATTAGTATGATATTAACTATATTTTAGAGGGAAAAGGTACATAACATAGTACACTATTACTGTACTAACTGTACTAACTGTATTAACATAGCACAGTGTATTTTTTAAATGTTTATCATTTAAGAATGATATGGAGAGTTTTCATCTTGACTAGTTTTTCATTAAGACATGATAGCTTAAGTAGTTTGTTTCTAAATGTAATTAGTATATTGGTTTAACTGGATTGTATATGTGAAATTGTTGCTTTGTGAGTTTGAAAGCTCAAAAGTGTTCTTTGTTGGAAATACATAGTGGCTCATTAGAATATTAGGCTATTAAATAATTAACATTCACATAAGATATATGATTTGTCTAGTTTAAGGTTTCTGATCTGTTATTTTTGTGCTGATTTCGCATTACATATATGTTGAAGTTTCAAAAGGAATAAAAGTAAAAGAACGTTGCTACTTAGGACATTTTTTTGCATGTGAGGATCCAGTAGCACATACTACATTAGACAGAACAGAAATCCTGGACTATTTACAATCAGCCAAGGACCTGTGGTTTAACAAGGCATATCAAACACATGCATTTTTCTCTGCTCTTCTTTCAAAACTGAGAGTAAAAGAATTTAAAAAGACATAAACCCACAATGACAGAACTTGAGGGAGTTGACCACAGAAAAATAAGTATCAACAAAATTTTCCAAGATGAAAAACAACAGATCTGTGTGGTAACAGATTTAGTAGAGAAAATTGATAGTCTATATTGCTGTAAAAAAGGAACCACTTGCCCCTGTAAAACTACAGATGGTCTCTGGAAGTAGAAGTCTTAGGTACTTTTTTTCTTAAATGTTTTTATTTATTTTTGGGAGACAGATCATGAGCAGAGTAGGGGCAGAGAGAGAGCGGGACACACACAATCAGGAGCATGCTCTGACAGCACAGAGCCTGACATGGGGCTCGAACTCTTGAAACTGTGAGATCATGACCTGAGCTGAAGTCAGACACTTAACTGACTGAGCTACCCAGGTGCCTCAGAAATGTCACATACTTCTGAAGACAAAGTGTTGGGATGGGGTGAAATCTGGAGGATTAATGAAAATTTATATAAGGAACAACTAGACCACTTCTAGATCCCTTTTCCCCAACCCAAGCCACCACCCACTCTCTTACCCTACCCAAGCAAGAAACTGGAGCCAAGTTTGCTCTGTGAAGACTTTGGTCAAGAAAGGCTCTGAACCTGAGAGCACAAGATTCACAGCGATAGACATTAGACTTTATGATGAAAACAGGGGCATTTGCAACAAGGTTACATACTGAAAAATGGGCATCAGCCTCACCCCAGTGAGGTGGCAGGAAGCAGTACTGCCCTTAGGTAGGAATTTTGAGGATTCACCTCTAGGAAAATGACCTGACCAAGAAAAAAGACCTATAGTTGCTGAAGTTTTTGAGTCTACTAACAAAACACTAGGCTGCACATTAATTTTGTATCCTGCGACTTTGCTGAATTCATGTATCAGTTCTAGCAGACTTTTGGTGGAGTCTGTCGGGATTTCTATGTATAATATCATGTCATCTGCAAAAGTGAAAGCTTGACTTCATCTTTGCCAATTTTGATGCCTTTCATTTCCTTTTGTTGTCTGATCGAAATCAGTTGCATTCTTATACACTAATAGTGAAGCAAAAGAAAGACAAAGAAACTGATCCCATTCACAATTGCACCAAGAATCATAAAATACCTAGGAATAAACCTAACCAAAGATGTAAAAGATCTGTATGCTGAAAGCTATAGAAAGCTTATGAAGGAAATTGAAGAAGATACTAAGGAATGGAAAAACATTCCATGCTTATGGATTGGAAGAATAAATATTGTTAAAATGTCAATACTACCCGGGGCGCCTGGGTGGCGCAGTCGGTTAAGCATCTGACTTCAGCCAGGTCACGATCTCTCGGTCCGGGAGTTCGAGCCCCACGTCGGGCTCTGGGCTGATGATGGCTCAGAGCCTGGAGCCTGTTTCTGATTCTGTGTCTCCCTCTCTCTCTGCCCCTCCCCCGTTCATGCTCTGTCTCTCTCTGTCCCAAAAATAAATAAACGTTGAAAAAAAATTAAAAAAAAAAAAAATGTCAATACTACCCAAAGCAATGTACACATTCAATGCAATCCCAATCAAAATTGCACCAGCATTCTTCTCAAAGCTAGAACAAACAATCCTAAAATTTGTATGGAACCACAAAAGACCCCAAATAGCCAAAGTAATTTTGAAGAAGACGACCAAAGCAGGAGGCATCACAATCCCAGACTTTAGCCTCTACTACAAAGCTGTAATCATGAAGACAGCGTGGTAGTGGCACAAAAACAGACACATAGACCAATGGAATAGAATAGACATTCCAGAATTGGACCCACAAAAGTATGGCAAACTAATCTTTGACAAAGTGGGAAAGAATATCCAATGGAAAAAAGTCTCTTTAACAAAGAGTTCTGGGAGAACTGGACAGCAACATGCAGAAGAATGAAACTAGAACACTTTCTTACACCACTCACAAAAATAAACTCAAAATGTATGAAGGACCCAAATGTGAGACAGGAAACCATCAAAACCCTAGAGGAGAAAGCAGGAAAAAACCTCTGTGACCTCAGCCACAGCAATTTCTTATTTGACACATCCCCAAAGGCAAGGGAATTAAAAGCAAAAATGAACTATTGGGACCTCATGAAGATAAAAGTCTTCTGCACTGCAAAGGAAACCATCAACAAAACTAAAAGGCAACCAACAGAATGGGAAAAGATATTTGCAATTGACATATCAGACAAAGGGCTAATATTCAAAATCTATAAAGAACTCACCAAACTCCACACCCAGAAAACAAATAATCCAGTGAAGAAATGAATAGACACTTCTCTAAAGAAGACATCCGGATGGCCAGCAGACACATGAAAAGATGCTCAATGTCACTCCTCATCAGGGAAATATAAATCAAAACCACACTGAGATATCACCTCATGCCAGTCAGAGTGGTTAAAATGAACAAATCAGGAGACTATAGATGCTGGAGAGGATGTGGAGAAACGGGAACCCTCTTGCACTGTTGGTGGGAATGCAAACTGGTGCAGCCACTCTGGAAAACTGTGGAAGTTCCTCCAAAAATTAAAAATAGATCTACCCTATGACCCAGCAATAGCACTGCTAAGAATTTACCCAAGGGATACAGGAGTGCTGATGCATAGAGGCACTTTACCCCAATGTTTATAGCAGCACTTTCAATAATAGCCAAATTATGGGAAGAGCCTAAATGTCCATCAACTGATCAATGGATAAAGAAGTTGTGGTTTATATATACAATGGGATACTACTTGGCAATGAGAAAAAATGAATTCTGGCCATGTGTAGCAATGTGGATGGAACTGGAGAGTGTTATGCTAAGTGAAATAAGTCATACAGAGAAAGACAGATACCATATGTTTTCACTCTTATGTGGATCGTGAGAAACTTAACAGAAGACTATGGGGAAAGGGGAGGGCAAAAAAGAGGGAGGGAGCCAAACCATAAGAGACTCTTAAAAACAGAATAAACTGAGGGCTGATGGGGGAGGGGGGTGATGGGTATTGAGGAGGGCACATTTTGGGATGACCACTGGGTGTTGTATGGAAACCAATTTGACAATAAATTTTATATTAAAAAATAAAAATGAATAACAAAGCAAAAAACAAAAACACTAGGCTGTAGTCACCACACAGGGAAGCCTCCCTACCCATCAGTCTTGCACATAAATGCTTGAATTCCCATCACTTTTTAATTCCTTTTTCAAAGGCAATAATAGTGTAGTTGTTAACAGCACAGACTTTGAAACCAGATCCGTGCGGTTCAAATCCTTACTTTAATCCCTAACTATATGACCCTGGAGAAGAAGTATACTACTTCATGAGGTTGTGAGAATTGGAAGAATATATTTATGTGGCACTTAGAGCAATGCCTGGCACTTAATAAGCACTCTGTAAATATTAGCTTTATTACTATTCCTCACATTTAAATATGAATAAAGAGCCAAGGATTACTGGTCACATGAAGAAAGTCTCTAATATGATAGACAATGAGAAAAACAACTAGATAAAGTCAAAAGAAACAATGCAAGTTACAGAATAACATTCAAGTGATAACAACAATGCCTTTCTAAGAGGGGAAGCTATGTGACATCCATGAAATAAGATTATAAGAAAGAGATTTGCAAAAATTAAAATTGTTCATGAATATAAAACTTTTTTTTTTTAATTTTTTTGATGTTGGGGCGCCTGGGTGGCTCAGTTGGTTGAGCGTCCGACTTCGACTCAGGTCAAGATCTCACAGCTCGTGAGTTTGAGCCCCGCGTCGGGCTCTTGTGCTGACAGCTCGGAGCCTGGAGCCTGCTTCGGATTCTGTCTCCCTCTCTCTCCACCCCTAACCTACTCGCATTCTGTCTCTGTGTCTCTCTTTTGAGAAAGAGACAGAGTGTGAGCTCTGTCAGCACAGAGCCCGATGTGAGGCTCAAAACCCACGAGCTGTGAGATCATGACCTGAGCCAAAGTCAGATGCTTAACTGACTGAGCCACCCAGGTGCCCCATCATGAATATAAAACAAAGCAGATAAATACTAGAAATAAAATATAAATTTAGAGATAGGGAAGTAGGGTAGAGATCAGAAAATTAGGAGAATGATACTGGAGGCTCAATATCTTTTTGCAGAAACAAAGAACAAAAAAATGACGGGGAAAAATTTAACGAAATAGTACAAGAAAATTTTCCAGAAATGAAGGAAATGAGTTTGCACAGACATTGTGAAAAAGATTTACTCAAAGATCAGCATGTAATGTCAGAACATTGGAGATAAAAGATCTGAAAATCTTCTTCGGAGAAAATACTGTTCCTATTCAGTGGAAAAATGATAAAACTTGTTAAGAGCAGCATTGGAAATTATGGGAAAATCAGTTTCAACTTATAACGCTAAACCCAAACTGTCACTCAAAGCGTTTTGAAACATGCAAAATCTATTTTTTTTTTAAAATTCATTACCATCAGTTCCCCCTCTCTCAGCACCTGGAAGATCCTCTCCATTAGAGGAGGAATAAACCAAGAAATAGGGGGATCCAAGCAATAGGGGTTCTGACACAGAAGGCTGACGGTCACAGAAAAGTTATCAAGATGTTACTATGCAAACCTACAGAGTACCAACCCAGAAAGAGAGCAGAAAGACCTCAAATAGATGTCTCAAGGAAAAAAAAAAAAAAAAAAAAAAGGCTACCTGGGTGGCTTGGTCAGTTAAGTGTCCGACTCTTGATTTCAGCTTAGCTCGTGATCTCACGGTTACTGAGGTCAAGCCCTACATGAGGGTCTGTGCTGACAGCATGGACCTTGCTTGGGATTCTTTCTCTCCCTTTCTCTCTGCCTCTCCCTGGTTTGTGTGGATGCATGCTTTCTATCTCTCCCTCTTGAAATAAACTTTAAAAAAAAAAAAAGGAAAAGGAAGAGGTAGAAGATTAATAATTACCTAATGTATTTTAATATGTAATGAGAGATTTACAGTTGTTAGAGCATTTGAGGATGAATTTGTGATCAAGATGGAGAAAACCAAACAAAAATAGAGCAGTTTATTAGCTCTAGGAAAAACAAAAAGTGAAAGAAATGTAAGGGCAGTATAATACATAGTACAACCATAAATAGTCATATGAATATTGGATATTTATTTAAATAAAATTACAACATAACTATGTTGGGAGGATAGGGAGAAAAATGTAAGGGAGCTAAGTTTTTGTCTTCTGAGGTAGGAAGTCAGGAAATCGGGAAAAAAAAAAGACACAAAATAGTTAAAAATAGCCATGTGTATTACTCAAAAATAAAAGAGCTAAGAGTTGAGCATGGTTGATCTAGGGTGTGAGATATGGGATAGGACATAGCTTACTGTCCTATTTGATTTTTTGAAATGATGTATGCATTGTATTGATAAAAAGTACATATATTTTACCTAATCAAGAGACCTGTAAAGTCCTTTATATTAAAAAGAGGCCATGAAATATTCTCTTAATTCTGTGATTTCTCTTAAAAGGCCTGTGTGCCCACGTACGTGCATAACCGCAGTGATGTGTTTATCCAGGTCATCCCTGCAGCCAGTGAAGAGCAGCTCTTACTAGTAGAACTGGTTCGCTCCATCAGTGTCATGAGAGCAGAAACCGTTATGCAGACCGTGAAAGAAGTTTTAAAGCAGCCCCCAGCCATAGCCAAGGACAAGGTAAGAAGAGCTTTTCTGAGCTGTTTACAATTCTATTTCAGAAATAATGCTGGAGATAAGATATTTTTTGTTCAGTGACATCCTTTTAATGCTTACAGATTGCAGAGAGGAATGCATGTTGTCCTCACACTCCTGTAATAAAAACATGTATCGACTTCTGCAGTGACTGCTATTGTGATCATTCCTGTAGCCCGTGAAGAGCCCTTAATGGCTTAGATCTCTTATATGAACCATCTAAAGCAGTTATAGAGTTTATGACCAAAATCTTAGGGGGTGGGGGGAGGTTCTGGTCATTTAAAGGGAGAACATATAAACCAGTGCTCAAGGTCTGCTTACCTCAACTGTTGCTTTTTTTTCTTTTTTTTCTTTTTTTTTTTTTTAGCTTCTTTATTCCTTTCTCTTTGGACAAATGTCTAGCATTTTGCTGTAACGTTAGCTCTACTCCATGTCATTTATTGACCGCGTACAAAACTGTGCTTTGCAGGGGCTACAGAAAATGAGTAACATAGTCTGTGCTCACAGTTTATGGTCTCTAATTAGGCAGATACAAAGTCTGCAAATTAGTAAAATTATGGACTTCTCTACTTCTGCTCTTTGTTCTAGCAATATTGAGAGGTCATATTTGCTGAGAAAATATTTATCACCTGCAAATGTTGGACTTTAAGCCAAGCCAAATAAACCTAATCATATCCCTTCACAGAATTATCACACATATCTGCTTTATTAAACATAAATGTTAATTTTTTTTTTGTTTTATCTTTTTTGTTGAATTGCCCATGGGAAGAGGATACTTCTGTGTGTAGAATAGCCGGTATCCATATTAACTTTTAATAATTTGCTTACTGTTGTAACATCACCTCTGGAGCATTCGCCATAGGATTTTAAATTTGCACGTCCAAGCTCAGGTCAGCATCGTATTTTGAGCATCTGCTTGTGTCAGACATTGGACTAAGCATGAAGGACCCTGGAAGCAAATAATAGCAGCTTCCACCACCCTCCAGTGGCTGCCTCTTGCTCTCGATCTGGGTTCTGAATCCGTTAGGCACTTGATTTTTGTGTGATAAAGGGGAACCTTCAAGGGGATAGTTGGTACTACAAAGGAACAAACTGATAAATGTCCGTGGACATCAGTATCATTTTCTTGCCTATTACTAATTTCTGTTACTCTAGGCACTGTCCTTTAACTTCATGTTAGGCGTTAGTCTCAGATTTGAACTAACTACACTAATTTAACAGAAACTTGTAGTAAAATAGATTTAAATTCAAATTTCATGAAAATCTTCAACCTGATTCTGATAGCACCAACCAAGTATAAGGTGATTAAAATAAAACATATTGATGCTTATAGAGTAAATGGATCATTTGAAAGTAATGGCTGGAGTATCAACTTTTGATGTGTACAGGGGGTGGCGATTGAGACTATTTCTTCTATCCATTTTCAACTTTTTAAATAGCTCTTAGGTTAAGTTTGTTTCTACTAAATGAAAGTCTTGAGTGGCATTTTTAATGGCAAACTAGTGTTTTTGTTTTCTTTCAATGTTTTGACAGTAAAGTACAGAGTAGCTGCAATAATGAAAAAGCAAAGGCAGCATTTTTCTTCACTGTAAAATTGATTTCTTTTGTTTATAGAAACACCTTTCTTTGGAAGTCTGCATGCTTCAGTTTTTCTATGCTTATATTCAAAGGTAAGATAACTGATGTAGATCTCTCCTTACTACGTTAACAATGTATAAAAGTTTGGAATATAGGAGAAAGGCAGCTGAGTTCGTTCAAGAAATTGCTAATTTTTCCTTTTGTGGATATATTTATATAAGTCAGTGGGTATGTTAATGACCCACAGCCATGTAGGTCCTGCAAACCTAAAGACCTGAGGGTATTGAAGACATAGTATTGAAACAATGAATTGTAAAAAAATCATTTAAATATAAGGAGAAATTACAACTCTTGAAGCCATGCTTGTCGCCACTGAATCCATTATTATTTTGATATAGGTGAATATGTGGTAATCTAATCTGATTCTTTTTTTTTTTTTAATATTAGGAATGATGAAAAGAAAATATCTTCCCGTTCTAGTATTCCAGTTTTGTGTTTAGCTGACCCCTAAACAGAAGTCAGTTGATTTCAATTTTGATAAACTTATGCGACAACCTGAATCTTAATGTCCTCCTGTAGAGGGCAAATGCATTTTAATTACCAAACTGGCATCAGTTTATGATCTATGACTAACATTTATAAAGTCAGGTTATCTAGTATATTTAAACTGATTGTGATTTAGAGCAAAGAGTACCTATAGTTTAAACTTAGATACATATAGGTGTTAGGGTTAAGGCCAGACTGAAACAAAGATAATCTGAATATCTTTAGAGGTGAGAGACTGATGTTCAGGATAGATTGGTAACTCTCCCTTAGATGAACTAAAGACTCCTAGGTGAAGGAAAAAGAACTAAAATAAGAGATAAGTGGAGAGAATAAGACCAAGAGCAGGTGACTATGATGTCAGTAATCCAACTGAGACTTAATCCAGTTGTATTTTACTTTTGAGAGTCCGTGTGATTAAAAACTGGGATTTCTATAGCACAATTAAAATTTCTATACTAATTAAGTTACACCGGATATTTTAAATATGTTGGTTTTCTTTTTATATAATAATAGTAGAAAATAAAGAGCTTTTAAGAATTTTGTCCTATCATAGTCTATAAAAATTCAGCGAATGTTTCAGAGAAACTAGTAGGAAAATGTGGTAAAGGCTGTGGGAAAATATAAAGAAAATAAAAGTTAACTGTGGCTCTCTCTATATATACAAAACTATATTTATCTTGCAGAATTCCAGTGCCCAATTTAGTGGATAGCTGGGCATCATTGTTGATACTTCTGAAAGACTCCATACAACTGAGTCTTCCAGCCCCAGGGCAGTTTCTTATACTTGGGTAAGCAATTTCACTTAAAAATATTATTTTGAAAAAAATAATGTTCATTGTCCTAATTGCTGAATAGCAGATGTTTTGAGTGAGCACATGTTCTCTCTGTCTTCTCTTGGAATTTTCAAGATATAGAACTAGATGTGTGATTTGAGGCCTGTAAAAAAAAGGGTGTAGGGAGAAAACTGTGTGTTTGTGTATACAAAATGTAAATGCACTAACAAACCTTACTATAGTAGTTTCTTCAAGGATGAGTAGGATGCCTGATGGGGAACTTCATACAGGAGTCATTTGCCTTCAGGACCCTGAACATGAACAGTCTTGGAAAGTCATTTTCTCTGTTTTGGAGTTTCCTTATCTATGTTGCTAATTTGTAGGATTATTTGATAAATTCCAGTCACCCTTACTTAACTGCAAGCACCATGATGTCATGGACAGTGTCGGTTTTTTCGCTTACCATTGTTCATAATATGTCTCCAGTAAATACTGGTCAGTGAATGGAGTTGGCAGGAGCAGCAAGCCTTTGTGGAGACAGGAATGGGAGGGGCATGTTGGGGCACGGTGCGTTGTCTGGTTTGGCTCTTAGAGTAGAGCACTGGCAACGGAATGGTGGGGAGACAGAAAAGGAGATGGGAGCTGGATAGGGAAGGATTCACATTTTAGCTTAAGAAATCTGGTCTTGGGGGGGGGCCACCTGGGTGGCTCAAGTTGGTCAACTATCTGACTTCAGATCAGGTCATGATCTCATGGTTCGTGGGTCAAGCTCTGTGTTGGGCTCTGTGTTGACACAGTCCAGAGCCTGGAGTCTGCTTTGGATTCTGTGTCTCCTCCTCTCTCTGCCCCTCCCTTGCTTGCACTCTCTCTGTCTCTCTCTGTCTCTCTCAAATAAACATTAAAAAAAAAGAGAAATTTGGTCTTGGGCAGGGGTGAGAGTGATGGCAGGTCTTGAGGAGGGACATGAGTGGCAGGTTAGTAGTAGAATGGATTAGAGGGTAAGGAAGCTAGGCCAGGAATGCTGTTTCAAGTAGGAGGTAGGGACTACGAACTACTAAGGATGGAATTGCAGGACCAAGACAAAGAATAAAGGAAAAGGGACTAGCAAAGGAGATAGAAAGGGAAATAGAAGAAAATTAGAAGAAAACCGGCTATATTCCGTGTTCTAGAAGCAAACGTAAGTTAAGAGGGCACAAGGAACTCTTCGAAAGAGATGAAGGATGATGGGGAATAAGAGCCTGTATTGATGATTTGGAGAGGACTGGTGATTTAAGAGAGAGGAGTTTGGTGAGGTAGTGAGCACAGATGTTAACAGCCAAGGGTTAGAGTGAGAAAGTATGAAGTATTCTTTGAAGATGTTTGATCATGAAAAGAATATGATAGTATAAAGTAGCAGGAGGAAATGTGATTTGGAAGTCATCATTAGTAGTAAAGATCTGGGGCACCTGGCTGGCTCAGTCGGTGGAGTGTGCGACTCTTGATCTTGGGATTGTGAGTTGGAGCCCCACATTGGGTAGAGATTACTTAAAAAATAAAATCTTTTTAAAAAAAGATAGTAAAGAAGATCTGAGGATGTTGAATAGTTAAAAGCAAAGACTTTGTAGTCTGCCAGCATTCAGATCCAGCTTCTTTACTTCTTAAGCCGTGTGGCCTTGGGCAGGTTATTTAACCTCTCCATCTGTGAGATGATATTATCATCCCCATCAGGGATGATAATAATGCCAACTCACAAAGTTGTTATGATAATTAGTTAATATTTGTTACATTCTTAGAACAGTGCCTGGCCAATCATAGGTGTTATGTAAGTGGAGAGTGATAGAAAATTCTAGAGAGAAGAGGGCTCACTGATAGCATCACATTCCAGAGACAGCTGGGAAGAGGTGGAGCAAAGGAAATGAACAGGTATTAGAGTGAGAAAGAAGGATACATTTTCCTCTAAGATGTTGCTACTCAAAGGTTGATCTTCAACCAGCAGCATTGGAATCACCAGGGAGCTTATTGAAAATGTAGAATCTAAGGTTCCATCCAGAACACCCCAATTAGAATCTGCTTTTTTAGCAAGATTCCCAAGTGATTTGAGTGAGTACACACTGAAGTTTGAAAAGGACTGCTTAAGATATAAGGAGAAGAAGGAAAAAACAGAGTAAGCTTTTCCCCAATTTTTTTACATTGCATCAGGCAGTCCAATGATATCATTAATAGCCAGCGACAGTCAACATGTTCTCGTACTGAATGGACATAAATTCAACCAAGTGCAAAGAATTTTGAGCTTTTAGCCATCTTCTGTAGTTCTGAAGGGGATTTTATATGTGTAAATGTGTGAATCTGTATACACAGACTTCACTTTTGCCCTCCGTGTCCTTATGGAAACTAGTAATTCTGTTTTGGCATCTAGTGGTCTAGAAGAGTTTCAAGTGAAGAAGAGAGAAGGTGAGAATTCTTCAGTGAGATGGCCTCAAGTTTTCTGGTAAATGTGGGAATGTAGTCTTCTGCCAGGAGGTGGAGGAACCGTGGTGGAGAGCCGGTCAGCCTATGGTAGTTGAGTAACATGGAGGGCCCAGCCCAACCAAAGTGAGTCACAGACCCTGCTCAAGAATTTCAGGGATTATGATGATCCCCAGACCCTCATACTATCTATTTTGAAAGTTATCTAAATCAAAAAGCCGAAGGAGTTTTAGACAATGGAGATGTAATGAAAAGAGCAGTGGGCTCAATGTCTGCCCTTCCTGGATCAAAGGTTAATATAACTAGTGTGTATGAGTTTTAGTGATGAGAGAGAAATGTAAATACTAGAAATCAAACTACATACTCATGAAGATTTCTGATTCTTCTTATTTCTAGTTCCAGCTCTCATCTCTGTGATCTTGGGTACCTCAGTAAACCTCTCTAAGGCTGTTTTCCCATCTGTCAAGCAAAGATAGTGGTGCCTGGCCTACCTACCTGAGTTGTCTTAAGGCTCAAAGAGGAAATATATGTATAGTTCTTTGAGTTATCAGCAAATAACCCTGCTGCCTAATTTCATCAAAAATTAAAGCTATTTATGGGGCGCCTGGGTGGCGCAGTCGGTTAAGCGTCCAACTTCAGCCAGGTCACGATCTCGCGGTCCGGGAGTTCGAGCCCCGCGTCAGGCTCTGGGCTGATGGCTCGGAGCCTGGAGCCTGTTTCCGATTCTGTGTCTCCCTCTCTCTCTGCCCCTCCCCCGTTCATGCTCTGTCTCTCTCTGTCCCAAAAAAATAAATAAACGTTGAAAAAAAAAATTAAAGCTATTTATTGTGACTTGTAGCTTCCCTACAGGATTTTACTGTTTCTTCACCTGCCTTTTCTTCCTTTCTCATTTCTCAGAAAATAAAGATCCTACCTCCTTCTCCGGGGTATATACTCTGATTATTTAAGCAAAAAGTTGGACACTGTCAGTTAGACTAGACACTTAATTCCCTTTTTAAATTTGATTGTGTGTTTGTTTAATACCAACCATTCCACTGATCCTCTAAAAATTCCTAATTACAAAATAGAAATTGATATGAAGATTGCTTTTTAGTATCATTTCACATTTAGTTTGGAAATGATCATGCATATAATTTATCTTAAGTCAGAGTAAATATTGAGTGGAAGTTTAGCAAATAAAAAAAGTTGATTTTTTTTTTCATTTATAAAGTATTTTTAATCTATTATATATAGACACACAGGATAAGAAACCATTTGATTGGTGGGGTTTGAGTTTTGGGGTTTTTTTGTTGTTGTTGTTTAATATATAAAATGTAAACAGGAAAATATGCAAATAATTAGTATACAACTCCACAAGTTATTACAGAGTGAACATATCAATTATATAATCACAAGACTAAATTAAGAAATAAAACACCATATGTCTCTTCAGGTCCCCTCCCAATTACTGTCCTTTCCCTCTCCCCAAAGATAACCATTATTTGGACTTCTAATACCACAGATAAATTTTGCCCTTTTTTAAAAACTGTATGTAAATATTTTATTCTGTGTCTGCTTCTTTCACACAACATATGTGTATAAGATTCCTCCATGTAATTTCATGTAGCTGTAATTTATTGAGTTCCATTGCTGTTCCGTATTTCATTGTAAGAATATGCTACGATTTCTTCTCTTGCTGGACTTTTGGGTTCTTTCCACTTTGGTGCTTTTACAAATAATGTTGTTATGAACATCTTTGTACATGTGTTTTCCTGCATATGTTTATTCCTTTTAAAGTCATAGGATATTCATATATACATTCATTAAACACATAAAATAGAAGTTGAGGCTACAGAGCCACTTGGTCACTGTGAGAAATCAGATTGCATCATTTCCTTTCACTGATGTTTCCTGTTCGTTTTTCTCTTCTGCCCTTTTAGGGTTCTGAATGAGTTCATTATGAAAAACCCTACTTTGGAAAATAAGAAAGACCAAAGAGACCTTCAGGTAAGGCATTCTGAATTGAGAGCTGTTGCCAAAACTCTGCATCTCTCACTGCCTTTAACTGTAAAAGGATAAGGTCAGGTAAGATCCATCTACGAAGTTGCACGAGCACGTGTATTTGGGTATGTGTATACGCACATATACGTAGAGTGGTTTTTCCTTGTTTCTTTAGGATGTGACTCATAAAATAGTGGATGCAATTGGTGCCATTGCTGGTTCTTCTTTAGAACAGACAACATGGCTGCGACGAAATCTTGAAGTTAAGCCTTCTCCCAAAATAATGGTGGATGGGACCAATTTGGAATCTGATGTTGAAGGTATTGATCTCAAAGATTGAGGTTTATGTTTATAGGCACCTGTTTACTAAGAAATCATTGCAACTAGCACTGTAAGCACTAGAAAATCATCCTTTTCCTCATGTTAGCAGGTAGCTTTCTTCAGTGGGAAAAGACCTAACTGTATCTTTACTTTACCTGTCTTTTCTCTTATTTAGATATGTTATCACCTGCAATGGAAACCTCAAACATAACTCCTTCTGTATATAGTGTCCATGCACTGACATTACTTTCTGAGGTAAATATCAAGTTTTTTCACATGAACTTTCAAGTAAACAATGTCAAAATTCAAGATTAGCAAGTAATCCTTACAGAGGAGTTTTTAATTTGAAAAACCATTTTGCCCTTCTAGAGATCACTATAATAAATAAAGTTGTGACTTTGTATTTGGACCAGTTTGTTAAATATTAGTGATAACTTTAGATATTGTTTCCCTCCCCAGGCACTGTTTTTTTAAGCATGATTTTTAAAAAGAAAAGTGCTTTTGTATGACAGTATAATCAGAAGGTGGTATAATGATGCTTGCCATGATGAAATATTTTACCAAAGATTTTTAGATTCATCCTCTGACATGCTCTTTTTTTATACCCTGCTATATAGCCTTGTAGGTCATTTTTATTTCCCTTTTCAGATGTGGATACCATGCCTCCCAAAGATTAGAACAATATGACTAAGGCTAAATAGCTGGTAATTGATAGAGCTGGGACTTAAACAGTTCAGTTTATTTCTAAGCTCTCTTTTAACTGAATCAGAGAAAGAGAATAGAGTGTCTAGTCTTTGATTCACTCTTTAGTCACTGTCACATTAGAAGGTTCTTGACCTCTCTTAGAACCTTCTATTAGAAGGTTCTGTACTTCCCTCTCACAGTTGAAAATAGCAAAATTTGCTCGTACTTATATCCTATATTTGTAATGGACAGAAAAATTTTTAAAAGTTGCAGAAACCATTCATTTAAAATGGATTAGTGAGGGGGTGCCTGGGTGGCTCAGTTGGTTGAGAAGGTCTGACTTTCACCTAAGGTCATGATTTCACGATGAGTGATTTTGAGCCCTGCATCAGGCTCTCTGCTGTCGAGGCTGCTTCATATGCTCTGTCACCTCTCTCTCTCTGCACATCCCCCACTCATGCTTTCTCTCTCTCTCTCAAAACTAAGTAAACATTAAAGTTTTTTAAATGACTTAGATCTGATTTCAGATTTTTCAAATTTTAAGGTATTCTAGGTATTCTTACAGACTGAAACCCATGTCTGAATGCTGTCACTTGCAGCTGTTAGATTATACTCCATTTCACTTCTTATGTTTTTTAGGTTTTGGCTCATCTTTTGGATATGGTTTTCTATAGTGATGAGAAGGAACGGGTTATTCCTTTACTTGTAAATATTATGCATTATGTTGTACCCTACCTCCGAAATCACAGGTACTGTTACTAAAGTAGCTTTTGTAATTCAAAGCCTGTTAGAAACAAATTGTGTTCCTTTAATGCCATTTTTGGAATTACCACAAAATGGCATTATTTTTGCCTTGAATTGTAATGATTAAAAAAAACACATTATTTCTGCTATGGTGCCTTCTGTTTCATATTGTTTTAGGGGAATGTGAGTACTTATGAATAACATGGTGGTTCAAGTTATAACACATAGGTTAAAGTGGTTCTGGTCCTCCTTCCTCCTAGTGCACATAATGCTCCTAGTTACCGAGCCTGCGTCCAGCTGCTTAGTAGTCTTAGTGGGTATCAGTACACACGGAGAGCTTGGAAAAAAGAAGCCTTTGACCTCTTTATGGATCCCAGTTTCTTTCAGATGGACGCCTCTTGTGTTAATCAGTAAGTCGTCTTGCTTTTATTCAGTGTGACGATGCATCTTGCTGAAATCAACCACTGTCCTGCAAAGTAGAACACTGGTTTTTTTTCCCGGTAACAACAGGAAAATCCTAATTACATATCATAATCCTTGTTTCTTTCAGTTGGAGAGCAATAATGGACAATCTGATGACACATGATAAAACAACATTTAGAGACTTGATGAGTGAGTATTATGGGATGAAACCTAAGTAATGTATGTCCTTATCAGGACCCATTCTTATTGTTTGCCTTGTCCTTCTCTAGAAACTTCAGAATTAGCTCTTTGTCAAGTTGTACGTATATCCTATAGGGATGGAATGTTAAAGTTTAAAGAGGACAGCATGGTGATAAATAATAAGTAGAGCTATTTGGCCATGTCTAATTTGTCTCTAAATATTTTGCACAGCAAACAGCATGGAACCTGGCACATAGTAAGCACTCAATAAGTAATTATTAAATGAATGAAAGGCTGGCAATTGGATTCAACCTATCAGACATGTTACTCTAAATCCGGGGGCTCTGTTTATCTCTTCTGAAGGAAGAAAGGGAAGGACCAAGAAGATTAGAATCACTCTCCACTCTGTTTCTACTGTCTTGATTGGTTTTATATATTAGGATTCCTGTAGTATTTCATCTGAAAAAAGTGTTTTCTTGTTTTTTTTTTTTTAATTATATTTTAATCTCTACACCCAACGTGGAGCTTGCACTCACAACTGAGATCAAGAGTCGTATGCTCTTCCAACTGAGCCAGGCAGATGCCCCAGTTTTGTTTTGTTTTTTAAGTTTAAAGTTCCTAAACTAATGACCTTAAATAGCAGTAAAGCTGGATGAGTCTGTATGATTTTGTGTAAGCACAAGCTGTTGTTTCCCTGTCTGTAAAAGGGGCAGCATATTGTCTCTCCTCTGATGATCACAGAGTTGTTTTAAGGTAATGAATTTTAACAAATTCATCTGTTCAACAAATATTTATTAAAAGACAAACATGGGGCAGGCCATTATGCTAACCTTAACCAAATAAATAAGATTATTTCAGGGAGTAGGAGTGCCTGGGTGGCTCAGTCGGTTAAGCATCCAACTCTTGATTTTGGCTCTGGTCATGATCTCACAGTTCATGAATTTGAGCCCCACCTTGGAGTGTGCTTGAGATTCTCTGTCTCCTCCTTTCTCTCTCAAAATAGATAAATGAACTTTAAAAAAAAAAAGATTACTTCAGTTGTGAAGTAGGTAGGGTGATGATAGATTTTAAGTAACACCTGAAGAGCTCACAGTTGAAACTAAAGAAGCCAACCTTGGGAAGGTCTAGGGACAAAGTGTTCCACGCATAGGGAACAAAAATTACAAAGATCTTCTGTGGGGAACAGCAAGAACACAGTGTGGCTACAGAAGAGTGAGCTGGAAGTGAGTGACAAGACTTAAGAATGGAGAGCTAGGTGGGCCAGGCCAGAAATTATTTTTAAAGCAATGAGGAATTAGGAAGATGGCATGGAATATTAAAGGGTGTTATAAAATGGCATTGCTGGTGTTCTGGATTTTCTAAATTTTCCTCTCTTTCCACATTCACAATTCCTATCCTTTGGTCTTCTGGCTTGTACATGCTGGGTCTGTTTGCCAGCCCTTCTACCCCAGAGAGGAGCCATGAATCCTCTACCCTAAGCTCCTCCCACTCTTGGAAGCCATAAGGTGTCTAGCCATTTTTACAAACAAATAATAGAATAATCTTTTTTCAAATGACTGCACGTACATTCTTTTTTTCAGCTCGTGTAGCTGTGGCTCAGAGCAGTTCACTTAATCTCTTTGCAAACCGTGATGTGGAGCTAGAGCAAAGAGCCATGCTTCTCAAAAGATTAGCATTTGCTATTTTTAGCAGTGAAATTGACCAGTACCAGAAATATCTTCCAGATATACAAGGTAAATCATGTAAAAGTTTTCTCTGTCTTCCAAACTGTGTTCTTTATTGTTGTTGTTCTTTAGTAAATACTTTTCCTTAAACTGTTAAGTTAGGGTAAAATATACCAAGTGTAAGTAGATGGAAAACACTGTAGAATTAGAATTTTGTTCTGACACAAAAATTAGCATCATCAGCATGTAAAAAGAAATCAAACAGTGAGTTGTAGGACTTGCCTAAATATGGTCTCTATTTTATTGTTTGGTTCTAGTTTCCTAAGAATTCGTGTTTAAGGTTGAGGCATATGACTATTTTGCTGCAGGCAGGTTAGTGGTGTTTTTTTTTTTTTTTTTTTTTTTTTTACTGTGGATAAGGGGTTCTATAGTTTCAAGGAGGACTAAAATATAGGCAGAGCCAGGAATTGGGGGCTAGAAGTAACATTTGGAGATCTGTAGTTTGTGGGGGGCGGGGGGGGGAGTTGTATAAGGTTTTTGACAACCTTTACCAAATGGGTTTAGTGGCCCTGTGTGTCCTGAAGGGTACCAGTGCACTCGTCATCGCTCCGCCACCAGATAGCTTCCCGGTTCTGGGGCAGAATTGTTCATACTGAGTCATTGTGCTGATGCAGCCACCAGCTTCAACTGCCCGGGGACTGGGCTGGGAATGACAGTTGTCATCTCTTTAGTGAGATCATTTCTCTAGGAAGAGAAGTGACTCCTTTCCTTAGCCTTTATACCTAATGTCAGATATACAACATACACACTATTTGTCTTGTGATTCTTTTTTTTTTTTTAAGTTGACCAGATCACTGCTACTCAAAGTGTGGTCCATGGACTAGTACCAGTCTGTTATCCCATCCGTGATAAGTACAGAAATTTAGAGTAAGCATTTTAAACTTTTATAGCAATTTGACAGAACCTGTCACATCTAACAATAAGAAAATGGCATTTGTTTTTTATATCTTCTTTAGATTTTTTTCTAGCAATTCATTTTTATTATGTTTTATGGGGAATTTTTTTTTTCATTAGTCCACCAGAAAGTTTGAGAAGTAGTAGGCTAGCTTATATGGAAAAGTTCACATGAAGATGATTTTAATTATTAACCTACTGAAAATACACTGCATTTCTTTCAGAGAGATTGGTTGAGAGTCTCCGTTTGCCCCAGGTGCCAACTCTTCACTCTCAAGTGTTCCTGTTTTTCAGAGTATTACTTTTAAGAATGTCTCCACAACATCTTACCTCACTCTGGCCTACCATGATTACAGAACTTGTGAGTTAATTCTAATCATCAGGTCATAAATCCAAACTGTAAAACAATGGGATTAGCATCAGCATGCTTACTGGATATAAACTAATCTTGGAAGAGAACTGAACTCTAGTTAAGCTTGTTACTGATAGTTTTTACAGTTGAAAAGGGTAAAACAAGTCAGAGTCCATCTCCATACAGCTTAAGCTTCCAAATATGTTAACATTCCCAATATTAGCTCCTTGTGAATCATTACTTAATCTGATCTGGTTTCATTTATTCTCTTGTACACCAAATGGGTAACTCTATCATGGCTTCCAGCCTGGTTCCAGCCTATAGCAGAACCTCTGGGGTGCTGAGAGCTGGTTTAGTTGGATTCCAGTGGACTGACATAAGGCATGTCCTCACTCTTGAAGTGTAGCACTTACCCTAGTTAAGCTTCCTTGAGAGAGACTTTCACAAAGATTTTGTTATCTCCCAAACAGTAAAACCTTCCTCAATCCCACTATACCAATCCGTTCTCTCCAGGTCTTACCATCTTCCTCATCTAAATCATTTGGGGACCTGGGGATAAAGGAACATGAGTAAAGGAAGAGAAGTGAACCTGTAACTCTGAAAACCCAAGCATTTATAATCTCACAAAGAAATTGGCTTTAATATATTTTTTTTAATAACTGTAACTCTGTTCCATCCTTGACAAATAAAAAAAGGCATGGCTTCATCCCCCAGCTCTGTCAGGTTATTAGGAAGGCTGTGTGCTTGATTTGCAGTTTAACTTCCACAAACTCAGTATAATTTAATTTGATTGTATCCTAAAATTTATTTTTGGATTAATGAAAACAGTCTAAAGATAGATTGGAAGAAAAATTAAATATTAAGTTTAAACATTTAACATGAATTTCACGGTCTTCAGGTACAGGTATTTTTACTGATGGAGCAGGAACTCACTGCTGATGAAGATATTTCACGGTAATATGTAATATATTTCCATATTTTCTTGTCAGTGTCCATTATCCTAAAATCATCCAGAATGTTACTTTACAACTTGGAGAGTATATAGTTTTATATGAATACTTTATATATTAGTCTGTTACTACATAATCAATTATATTTGGAAATAACATAGCTTCATTTATTCCTTAATCATAGTAGACTGTCAACACCCAGGGCCTTTGTCCTCTAGACAAATTTAGTTTGAAGCAATTATGTCTTAGTTACATGAGCCATGTTGGTTTTGGTAGGTCAGATCTTATCCATGAAACATGCAGCAAAACCTTTCATGGCAGGTAAGCTGTAACTAAGGTATCCATGTGTCCCAATCTTCCAGAATGATCTCAATGTACTGTAAGTGTATTCTTTTTAGTAAAGGCAGTTTATTAATATGACTATAATTTTTTATGTAGGAATTTTTGTACTACTTTGTGTAAATTGAAAAGTTTCCTGTAACACCATGTGTCTTGGATATATATTATTCTTCAATGCCAGGTTTATTTAAAGGTTCCCCTGTCCTAATAACTTTATTTTTATAGAAAGACCCCCCCCCCGCAATTTTCACAGACTCAAGTAGTAGGGAGGTCTCTGGGTTTCACAGCTAATATTTTTACATTTCTTGAGTGTAACACAAGTTTCTGTGCTATTTTTACATTCTCAAAATTTAAAGAGTAAAACTGAACTTTTTATTTGAAGACAGCGAAATTAATTTAGTTGTGACCTTGCTCAGCAGTTACTGGTAAACTTAGCAGAAGGAAAATACTAGCTGGCACCTTGGAAATTATTAGGAAATGGGTTCAGCTGCTGACACACTGCCTCCTGCTTACAGGACTTCAGGCCCCTCTGTGGCTGGTCTGGAGACAACCTACACAGGAGGTAATGGCTTTTCTACTTCATATAACAGCCAGCGATGGTTAAACCTCTATCTATCTGCTTGCAAATTTTTGGATTTGGCTCTGGCGTTGCCCTCCGAAAATCTTCCTCAGTTTCAGATGTAAGTATAAAAGCAAGGATATTAAATGGATATTTTTGAAAGTATGTTTGCTTTGGTCACTGACATTTAAGACTAACTTAAATGTTTTTTTTTTTTTGTATAAGTGAAATGTTATTAATTTTTACTAACGTGGTGGGGGGCTCAACACAGTTATTGGAAGTAAATGGTTGCTGTGGATAAATTAGAGCATTTAGTTTAATAAGTTGAATACCTACCATATGTGAGACAGTGGGATACATGGCTCACTAGCTTCCAGTTCATTGTACAGTTGAACACATGATGGGTGTTCTGTTAGCTGACATGCAGGAACTGTTGAGGTCACAGAGCAAAGACCCCCACCTAGCTTTAAGCCGTGAGGACAGATTTATATTGAGGTGGTGAGTGGGGAGGCACATGTGGAGTCTGGGAGGTTAGAATGGACCTGGCTTGTCTGAAATGCTGAGATCGATATTGCCGGAGCAGAATATTGTGAGAAGAGGCTGGAAAGGGGCTGAATTATGTAAGGCCTTGTAAACTGTATTAGATAATTTGGACTTTCACCTAGGGACACTGAATCATACTAAGGAATGCAGTGATGTTATCAGGCTTGCATTTAGAAACTACCTTGGCTGCAGTTTGGACAGAAGACTAGAGATGGGCAAGACTGGAATCAAGGTTTTTATTTCAGATGATAGGGAACTGAGAACAGAGGGGAATAGGGAGAAACTGAATAGAAATAAATTCTCATAAGTGCCTTTGTTCAAAAATGCTGATTTATGGTTTTTCATATTTAAATTTTTAAATAGGCAAACTGTGTAAGATTAATCAAACATAGCTAACTTAAGAATTTATCCATATGATCAAATATGTATTTATATATAACGTATTATTCTTCTGGAATGGAGTATTAATAGGATAAAGAGTAAGACATCAGAATCTGTTTTCTATATTGGACATGCTTAAATCCCCCAAAATTGCTGTTTCACAAGTTTACTTTTCATTAAATTTAACGGTAAGAACTAGAAATTCTTTTTAGATTAAGTCCAGTTCCTTTTTTTTCTCCATTTGGAAACCATATACACCTACTTCTTGATAAAGAAGAAATTCAGGAAGGAATCCCACGCAGAACTGTAGCAAAGTGGCCAGAATTAATTGGGATGCTTATCATCAAAAAAGTGATAGAAGCTAGTCTCCAGTGCTCTAGGAAGAACCATTAAGTAGTATGTTCATCGTATTGACTTGTTAGCTTCCATGATCAGAACCAAAATTAGTTCATCCTGTTAGGACAGAGTTACTAAAAAAAAGGATGGAAAAGGCTGTAGAACTATAATTTTTAAAAAACTACTATTTTTAAAAAAATCTATAAAGTAGTAGATGATGACCTGGAGAATTTAATCTTGAAAGATTAGTATCTTTCTAAACATGATATATATTTCAGAAGTTAAAGATCTTTGATAATTTAACCGCAAAAAAATGTTAAGTCTCTGTGTGACAAAAAAAAATACCATGAAGTGGAAAAAGTAGAAAGTTGGGGAAAGATATTTACGGTGTTTATGACAAAAGTCTAACTTGCTTAATATGTACAAATCAGTAACCCAGCAGGAAAATGGGTCAGTGAGAGAATAAAGAGTTCACAGAAAAGGGCCTATAAATGGTGGAAAAGCCATTACTCCTAAGAGAACTTCCAATTATAAATAGTGATCATAATGGTAACGATCTAAAAGTGTATTACTTTTTAACCTTAATAGAAGCATTCTTACTCCAGTTGGAGGTGTCCAGTTCTCCAGAGTTGTGGTTACCAAAATTCAAAATGCACATTTTCTTTAAGCCAATAATCCTGCTATTACAAGTTTTTATCCTACCACTGTACAGTCAGATACGCAAAAAGTCAGTATTGTAAGTGTATCCATCGAGGTGCTACTTGTAATGAGACGATCTAGGAGGCTGGTTAAGTCAGTACATTCCAACACTGGAGTACTGTGTAGTTATTAAAGAAAGTGGGGTTTTACATGTTATCTAAATCAGCACAATTAAATCTAATTAAATCATCACAAGCAGCAGTCGTGGTTTTTTAAGTTTACTGAAGAGGAGGTTGGCTCTGTGCATGTGTGCTCTATTCATGAATTCTGGATGCCAACACAAGAAACTGGCTATGTTGATGGACCCTGTGGTGGGAGGGAGACACTACCGTTCTTTGGTATGTCCTTTTATACTGTTCAAAATTTTCCCATAGTCAGATACTAATTTTATTTATTAAAGACAAAAATACAAGGGTCATGAGAAAGAAGTCCTACTTAATGTTTTTTTTCATTTCTTTGCCCCCTTACTGTGTGGAGGGCATCTGGCCAAGTATACGGTGGGGATTTTGCCAATTAACAAATGAGGATGGAATCATTTAAGTTACTGGCTTTGTGCTCATGAAGAACAATGATGAGACTTTGCATATGCATTTATTCTTTACAACTCTAGGAGATGGTTAATAGTGTCTTTATTTGCTGGTGAAGAAAAGGGTCGGTCAGGTTGAGAGTCCTGTCCTACGTGACGGGGCTGCACCTGGCACAGCTGGCACTGGAATCTGTTGAGGCAGTGGGTCACGTTCTTTCCACTACACTTAACGTGGCCTGGTCTCAAATGGCACATCTTGTCTTACCAGTGTCGATACCATTCTTCTGTACATAGGTACCGATGGGCCTTTATCCCAGAAGCCTCCGATGATTCGGGTTTGGAAGTCCGAAGGCAGGGCATACATCAACGAGAATTTAAACCTTATGTAGTTCGACTAGCGAAACTTCTTCGGAAAAGGGCAAAGGTACCGCATTCTTCTTTTTAAGTGTAAGAAGACAGAATTGGTAAAATGTATTTATATCATGTATTATGTATTTTGTATCTTTCGGTATGCCTCAGGCTAATTAGAGATCTTCACCCAAGAAAATAATAAGGAGTTTGGTCCGACTCTTGATCTCAGGGTTGTTGAGTTCAAGCCCCATGTTGAATGTAGAGATTACTTACAAAAAAATAAAGCATCACAAAATTAAAAAAAACTATTTTTGTTACAAAATGTACAGTGTGGGGATGACCCAGGTATTTTGGAGTCTTAATTTGCAGTATGTGCTTTGAGTGCTCAGAAATTTTCCAGTCTTCTGGGGTCCCCTAATCAGGCAGCAGCCCCTAAACTAAACCACACTGCACAAACTATACAAATGGAATAGAGAAGGAGTTTAGCTTCGAGGTTAATTACTTTTTTTTCTGGCCATAGAGAACTGGAGGATTAAAGAGGAGGTTGCGCTTGAAGGATCTGAGGAACTTGATTTAAAATTAAATCTTTAAGGAAGTAAAAGGGCAGACATGAAAGTTGGGTCCAGAGTTTAGGTACTTTTCCCTTTAATATCATAGGGGTTTGAAAAACTAATCATGACGACAAACCCAGAAGCTGTGTGATGATTATGACCCCAGGCACATGCACTTTGTCATCCCTGCATCTCATTAGTAATGACAATTTTTGTAAGACTCCTCTCTGTATCTATGGGATAAACAAGACAGCCTTTTGCCTAAAATGTGTCCCACAGAATAAGATAACAATTTTGATTAGAAAGCATTTTCCACACTTTAAACAAGGTCTTCATGGCCAAACATACTTTTCATTGGAACAAAGGCTATGAGTTCTCCTCTTTCCTTCCACAGGACAAGGAGGAGGACTTTAAGACAGTGATTTTGGAGGGATTGGAGATGGCCAAGCATCAGGTGAGGGTGGCTTTTTGATGCTTGTGATGTGGCAGCAAAAGTTGCCACATCTGGACCAAATATTGAGACACAAACCCAGGTGTGGATTTCAACAAGTACAAGAGAGGTAAACAGGAAGGAAGTCTGTCTTCAAGTGTAGACTGGTGAAGTTAAAGGAGAAATCGTTTTTATGGGAACATGTCTGGCTTTTATTTTTGAGGAGGTGGTATAGTTGTGATGAAGAGGAGCAGAACACCAAAACAGGTGCGCTCTTTATTGGTCACAAGCTTAGTAAAAGCCCCTCTCTTAAAGGTACCTCTTGGGGCACCTGGGAGGCTCAGCTGGTTAGGCATCTGACTTCAGCTCATGTCATGACCTCACGGTTCATGGGTTCGAGCCCTGCATCGGGCTCTGTGCAGACACACTCAATGTCTGGAGCCTGCTTCTGATTCTGTGTCGTCATCTCTCTCTGCCCTCCCCTGCTCATGCTCTCTCTCGAAAATAAAACATTTTAAAAATTTAAAAAATGTACATCTTGGCAGGAATATAAACAAAAGGTTACTTTAGTTCTCTCTCAAGGATATTATGCATTTTCCTTCAGGGTAAATTCATCTCTGCTTATCCTTTAATCACTATTGAATTGCAGCTTGATTCAGGGGACTAATAGGTGATGTGGTCAGCCACTTAACAGCAGCCAGTGATGTGAAAGTCAGTCTCCCAGGATGGTCATTAAAACCAGCATTCAAGTTTTCTTGAATGGAAGGAGGTTTTCTATATCCTATAGTTTGAGGTTAATTACTTTTTTTCTTTTTTTCTGGCCATAGAGAACTGGAGGATTTGTTTGCTCCTTTTTAATTTAAATCTATTTTCCATTCTCGGGATTTCATTTTTAAATAAGCAGAAAAACCTTGTAATTGCATACGGGAAAATAAGCTGTATTTTGCATCTGCTATCTCCTCTAGGAAACTAGTGATATTAAATATTAGGTAAACAATGCAAGTTTCTCAGCAACAGGCAAACTCCTCAGTATGGCAGTTCTGCTTTCTAAGTCCCACCTGCTGATTTTTCCCCCATTTTCTATCCAATTCACGTCTGTTTTCATTCTAAGTGTGTTTTTATATCTGTGATTCCCCCAAACTCAAAACATCTCCAGTTCTCTCCTAACTTTTCCTAGATAGACTGACATCGACAACTTCATATAATCCAGCTGGCTTCCTAAACTAATCTCTTGGTTAGTTTTAATGAATGATTTTAACTGCGTTTATATTTAGTTGACAGTTTTCACCTGCACTCTCATTTGACTTCTTTGCCAGAAGACAGATTATATTTCCCCATCTTTTTAAATGAGGAATTTTCTGTATCCTGCCCAAGGATGTCCCACACTAAATTGCAAAGCCCAGACGCTAACCCAGTTATTTTGACTCTAGGTGCAGCTCTCCTCCCCATGTTGTTTACACAACACAAAAACAGATGGCAGTGTCTCTCCTGAGTGCTCTTTTCCTTTCTCTCACACAGAAAATAATTACTCCCTCCAAACCATGCTACCATCTTGTAGTAATAAGTTTAAGCCATTTGGCTGCAAAGGAATTAACTGATTACTAATGGTGAAACGTAGAAGACTTTTTTGTCTCTTCCTAACCCTCTTCTGCAGTCACTTTATGATTTAGTCCTTGGTTACTACAGTAGTGGGAATCCAGAAATCTGGGAGCTTTTTGAGTATATGCAAAGCACAACATAAATGTTTAATATTTGACTCAATCTAAAACTGACTCTGCTAAGCTTACCTGTGCACTCCAGTTGGAAAATATTACTACAGTGTTGGACACCTCTATCTGTACCTAATAATTGGCACTAAAATGCTTCAGTCAGAAGCACGATTTTAATCAAGTCTGGAATGGAGCCTTGATGTCATCATTTGTATTTGTTAACTGTTGCTGATGTTTATACCCTTTTAAATGTTCTCACGTACTGTATCTCTATAATAACAATTCCCTTTGTGTTTCTACAGAAAAACCCAGAGGAAGACAACTCAGGGAGAACGTTGGGTTGGGAGCCGGGGCACTTGCTGCTTACCATCTGCACCGTGCGCAGTATTGAGCAGCTGCTGCCATTCTTCAATGTACTCAGCCAAGTCTTCAACAGCAAAGTCACCAGCCGATGTGTAGGACACTCAGGGAGCCCCATCCTTTACTCAAACACCTTCCCGAATAAGGACATGAAACTGGAAAACCACAAACCCTTTTCCAGCAAAGCCAGGCAAAAAATAGAAGAGATGGTAGAAAAAGATTTTCTGGAAGGGGTCATAAAAACTTGAAGCACCACAAGTGGTTCCATTTAGTTAAATGTAATTATTTAAAACAAACATTGCTCTGAGTTGTATAGGTTTTTTTTCTTTTTTGTATGTAACAAAACACATTTCAGGTTGTATTTAATTTAAATATTTGTAAATAAGAGCAAATGTCTGAATGTGGCCTGAATCAAGTTTAAATATTGTTGGCTCATATTGATTATGGTGCCTAAGAGAGATCTATATATACATATATAGTCCATTGTTTTATTGTCCTGAGTTGTCTTAAACCTGCAAAATACACACTGCACATTTTTTGCTGTTGGTTTCAGGCTTTGTTTAATTTAGACTCGTTGGGATCTTCTTTCCATTATTAACCACATTCCAGTATCAGAATGGTGGCGCTTCTCTGGCAGAGGCTTGGTGTCAAGTATGACAGTTAGTGTTCTCCCACATACCTGCACTAAGAGGAATAAAGAGTAACTGAAGCCTGGGCTATGCATCCTCATAAACGTAGCACAAGCATCTCAACCTGAGTACAGAGTAGAGATGCACAACCTCCATGTCACACTCTGAACTCCTGGTGATGTTACGTGACGAGGTAAGTCACTGAAGAATCATTCTAAATTTTGCTGTGGAAAAATTGGTTGTGTAAAGTCTTCTCCACCCTCCCCCTCCGTATCAACAATGGTGAATCCTGCAAAATAACGATCACGGTTAGGTAACGGCAATGGAAAAGACATTCCAAGGAGTTGGTAGTAAGGTTTAATTTTCCAGCAGCCCTCATGAATTTGTCCCTGAATGTACTATAAAGGTAATGATTAAGCCCCGAGCACTTTACATTAGTGAGACTGAAATTCGGTTCAAGTTTCACTTTAACAGGTAAAAGGTTTCCCTATTTCTAAATAATAGTTGTGGTAGTGTTTAAGAAAAACAGATCTAGAAACAATCTAGTAAGGTGCATCGTAAACATGATTACAAATGTGTCTGAACCTGTCACATTAGTGGCAGTACTATTATTTTGTAAAAAGTTCTTAAAAATCCAGTTTGTCATGAATATAAAAATTATCTTCAGAAACCTGGTTAGGGTGTTTCTCCAACTCCTCCAGCCAGCTGAAATACTGCCAAGCTGACTGCACGTGCAAGGCTATCCGCATTTTCCTGAAAATGACACAAAAGGAGATTAGAGGAGAAAGACAGCATCTATCAGGTAACTTACAACTCTGAGGGAAGGGAAGAGAACTTTTTGTCTCACTAGCATACTCAGATGAAAATTTTTCTTTTTTTTTTTCACCTTTCAGTAACAAATTCCAAGATTCTTAAATAAATGGAAAACTCAAATTCTTCCAAATCCGGTGAGTTCTTGGTTAATCAAATCAAATTGTAAAATTAGTTATTCCAAAATTCTGAATAAATTCAATAAAACCTAGTCCTTAAAAGTACGGCCACAATTGGCCTAAGTGTAAGTAACCATTAAAGTCCCAGATGGCCTCTCCCCATCCACCAGCAATTTCTATTCACTATATTCTGGGATGGCCTAAGCTTCTGCCAAAAAGCTGCCAGCTCCCTTATAAGGGCCCCCTTCTGAGTGCCTATTCAACCCACTCTAGACTGCCTTAGCTGTGCAAACACTGATCAAGGGTTTAAGAGTAAAAGAGTGTGTGAAGAGGGCAAAGTTTAAAAAATCGAGACCGTGAAGTCTTGACCCTGTTAGGAAAAGAGCAGAGGCACAGAGCGAGGCTGTTTAAAGGAAATTATTTTGAAAAACAAATCAAAAGTCCAGAGACAAAGATGAATTTCCATCAACCTGGATGATGGTACCAGTTAACTTAGACATGTACCTCAAAGCCTGTTGTTTTCATAAAGCAACAGGATTATGTTTTTAAAGGAGTTTTTAAAAGATCATCCACTTCAGGCCACAGAAGACTAATGCGTGGCAAAGTATCTACTGATTATTCATGCCATGGTTAGAAATAGGAAGTCTGGAATAAAAAGAAAAATATTTGGGGAAATAAACTAAGTTGGTCTAATTTTGTTCAACGACTGATGAAAGTACTCTTACAGTCTTAATATGAACCTAAAAATCTCCATAAACAATTATCACAGTGAGACTGCAACACTATTGAAATAGTTTTCTTTTCTCTCCTACTACGACCCCCACTACCCATGGTATCAGACTCTCACCGCATATTTTTTCAATAGAACCATCCCAGCTTACCTGCGAGTCTGCTTCTGCATATACTCGGACTACATCTTCCGTACCAGAAGGCCGGACAAAAGCTCGGGAAAGCTTGTATTTCTTCACCAGGTCATTGATTGCCTCCTGTAGTCCTGGAGGTGTAACTACTTGTCTTTCAGCATCAGTGGTGCTAATAACTTGCCTGTCTGCAACCTATGCACAAGCATTTCATATCTGTTCAACAGAATTCCCACCAAAAGACTGTGGCCATTTCAACAGTAACAGACCTACATTTCAGCTTATTGTACCACAGAGTGCAACTACATTAAAATTTTATAATTTTTATTTCTGCCAAAATCAGGATTATTAATTTCAGTTGTAGCTTTAAAGGTTGCCTTTAGCAAAAACAGGCAACATTTCCACAGTCTTACAGTTACCACTACAATAGTGGCCAGGAAGGACTGTATTTTTAAGTCCCTGGTCAAATAACTATTTCTATAAACTGTTGACAAAGCAGCAACCTATTATGTAAGAGGGTCATGATAAAAATCTCCTAAATATGCCAATCAGTAGCCACTTCTGTGACCTCGGGCTTTACTACCTCTAATTGTCTTTCACAAATCCTGTTGGTGAGTATGTACACTGGCATACAGAAATCAATGAGCATTTATATGAACTGCCTTTAAAAAATTTCTTGCCATTTAAGCCCAGAGATCCTACTTCTCAGCATCTAGCTAGCCCCAGGAAGTTCTGCGTGACCCAAGAATAATTCAAAGGAAATATTTTCACTTGCAATAATAGGCTAGCAGGATTGCTTCAAAATAACATGGGAGCTATGGAGAATGGGGAAGGACAATAGCTGAAATCTGTAGAACACAGCGGTTTCATTTTTTTGTTCTCTCCACATTTATATTTGTTTTAAATTTTCCACAATAAAATCTTTATTATAAAGAACATGTATCACTTTTTTCTTTTCAAGTCAGTAAACTAAATACTTCTCAAACAACTGGTTAAGATTAAGATGTGGGAAAACAGGATATAAGGCATTTTCTATAATATCTACATGTACACGATGAAACATGACACGGAATATTTTTTATATAGAGATTGGAGATAATACATTTTAGTTAATTTTCAGAAAAGAAGTCATTTTAAAATATTGCTCAGACCTTAACTTTGAGCTGTCTGTTTGGAAGATCCATATAAAGAGCATCCCACTGTTGTATAGTCAAGCCCTTCAGCGTCAAGATTGCCTCAATCACCAGCATATCAGAAATAGCATCACCAGCTGCCTACAAGACACAATGAAAGAAAGTGTACCCTTGGATATGAATGCTCTTAGAAAACAAATCACAGTATCCTGTGCTTCCTCCCCACCCTCACACAGATTATTAAACTAGAGTGTGTGGAGAAATGAAAGACCACAAAGAGTTATACAAAGAATACTGAAACTAGCTCTTGAGAAACTTGCTTTTACTCTTCCTCCTTATCTATAAAATTAAGACTGGATAACTAGCTCCAAGCCCTTTGTTTCTTCATTTACAAAATGGGAATTATAACAACCCCTCTCCCTGGGCTACTGCAAGGATTACACTGAGGTATGTTAAGTGCCTTACTACGTGCAAGATGTTCAAATACTAGTTCTGTCACTTTTTCCGGTCCTACTCTTTGCTTCCTCTGCCATACTGTATAGACTCCAATCTCACTGATTTGACACATATACATAGACTCACAGTAGCAGAGTTTTGAATCTAGATGTGAGCTACTCATTATACTTACAAGTTTTCATCATAAAATACAGGGGTAAGGAAGCACATCAGTGTTCTATCACTGCATTTCAGTGTCCATCTCAACTGTATATACCACTGTGGCAAGGAAGCTGCCAGGACTTTTCTACTTTTTTATGCAACACACTATTCTGTCTACCTTATGAACAATGGTAAAGTAACCAAGAGCCCACCACCCTCCAGCTCTGACCTGGTTGAACAAGTCAATAACGTTTTCGAGCATCTTAGCAGCAGCTTTCCTTTTCTCATCTTCTAATTCTTTTGTGAGTTGTCTTATCTTTGTTTCGGCAGCTTTACTAAACAGTACCTGCAAGGAAAGCATAAACACACAATCGTAAAACATTCTCTTTGTGCCCAGTCATCCAAGTTAAACCACTTTTGAAACTCTGAATGAATCTGGAAAAACTGAAGGGAAAAATGATAGCCTTAGAATGTATGAAATTGACAAGATCACATCAGAACCCAAAAGATAATAGTTGGGGGGAAAAATCCTTCATGGATTAAAGAACTGGTTATCAAAATACAAAGAGCTGATTACAAAGAAAATACCACTCTGACAGAGGCAAATGTACATGATGAATATATTATGTTTGCCCCTCTGTCAGCTGAATTAGTTCTGTGCAACCAGTTCTTTAAGCCTATCTGCATCCATTTTACTTGAAAGAATACAGAATTCAGCACAACTAGTAGAGTTTTCTTGTAAAAACTTAAAGGATATAAGCTAGATAAAAGAAGAGTTCATTGTACTTATCTTATTATGGCAAATAGTACCATGTATATGATATACATCATGTTCCTCAAGATTCCTGTCATTTTAAAATGTTTTGCCCATGAGTTTAGTTACTTCAGAGTGGCTCAATACTATAGTCAGCACTTGATGAAATGACATGTTTGCTGGTAAACTAGACTACACTCTGGTCACTATTTCTGCTGGAACGCAGCCATACACACTCCCTTATCTTACACCAGCAGAGCTGACAGGTGCAACAGAGACCTTACGAGCCAAAAGTCTAAAATACTATCTGCCCTTTAAAATTATTTATCAACCTCTGCCTTAATTAGATCACTGAAGTTATATTTTAACTGCATTTCCTGAGAAATTATTATTTTTCTTATGATCAAGGCCTCTAGAAGCCAGTTCAGAATTAATGAAAATAATCTGACCTAGGTAACATCTTTTCTGTTGGCTACCTCCAATCTATTTATGAAATGAGGTGTGGCATAAAAACGTTTAAACAAAAGTCTGAACCTTATGAATATACTAAAAACCACTTAGTACACTTCAAAATGGTGAATTTTAAGGTATGTGAACTATATCTCAAAAAATTCTTTAAATATTCTGCCTACAAAAAGCACCATAAAAATTTTACATGCTTATTGCTACTTACACTCATTTCTAGTCGCTCATAACTTAATTCTCAAGCATTCCAAAACTTTTCAATTTACCACAGCTACTGAACTTCCCTTTCACTACCTATGGCCAGTTCAAAGAAAAGATTTTAAATGATAAACAATCTGCTTGTAAGAAAATTAAGAACTGCTTTTTTTTTTTTTTTTTTTTTTAAAGAAACTAAAAATGGGTGCCTGGGTGGCTCAGTTAAGCATCCAACTCCTGATTTTGGCTCAGATCATGATCTCACAGTGCCCCACTTTGTACTTCATGCTGAGCGTGGAGCCTGCTTGGGATTCTCTCTCTCCCTCTACCCCTCCCCTGCTCGTGCTCTCAAAAAAAAACAAAAACAAAAAACCTGTAGGAACAAACTGTATTATCTGTTCACACTCAAAGATCATAAACAACCTAAAAGAAAACCAGTTTCAACGCACATAAGAATATATTAAGTAAACCCAATCTTACTCTACTATCATATTGATCATTTCAACAAAGTGGGAATCGATTATAAGGTATTACTACTCAGAAAATTCCCATCATTAAAAAAAAAAGTCCAGCTAAAGCTGGTTGTAACTAAGGAGAACTTACTGTGCCATGCCCATTTGCTTCAAAATAAACTCCAATGTCAAACTCTTGAGCCTTGTGATGTAAATGTTTTACACCAGTTTTAGTACAATAGACAGGTACCTATGACACATATTTAAAGAAACACAATAGCAGTTATTCAATGGGCAAACACATATTACATACCTACTCTCCGAAGGATACAACAGGGAACAAACCGGGAGCCATCTAGTGAGGAAGACACGCAATTAAAATACCAAGTGGTTTAGTATGGGTGAGAGAAGGCAACTATAGAAATACACAACCAAGGGAAAAAGCAAGGCGAGAAAGAGGAGCATCCCCGGATAAAATATTGAAAGATTGTAAGTGGGGGAGTGACATGATCCAATTGTGTAGAAAGCTCCATTAGCTACAATGTGGAGAATGGTTTACAGAGGTCTGCAAGCTTTACTATAAAAGGACATATAATAAATATTTCAAAGTTTACAGCCGTATTTCTTTCACAACTGCTCACTTCTGCCACGAGTGTGAAAGCAATCACAGAAAATACAGAAATAAGCATGGTTGTGTTCCAATAAAACTATTCATTAAACACGTGGCAGGCTGGATCTGGTCCACAGGCCAGTTTTTTAACCCGTGGCTTAGAAGATTAAAAGACATTGGTTAGGAGGTTTCTAGGACTAATCCCATTAAGAAATTACGATGGTTGAACTAGCAACACTGGGTAGCCTAAGCCTTGGATGGATCTGAGAGAGAAGAGTGGTTAATAAGTCTGATAGTGGCAAATCGCAAAAGAGATCAAGATCAAATAAGATTGGCCATTGATTGGATTTAGAAGACCTCAGGAAAGGTTAGAGCTAAAAATATTTAATTCATCCATAGGAGAATGGGTTGATGAGTAACAGTTTCTGATGTATTTGTTTCTTAAACAGGGTATATATTACCTATAAAAATGTTAACACAGAAAAGAAATACTAAAACGATAACCCAAATACTGAGAATCCCTGATAAATGGTGGGCAACTGGGCACCAATGGAGTTCCTTGAGTGTGTTTACTGCAACTTTAAATCATGTCGCAAACTAGCAGCTTCCAGATGTGTTTTATTTTGCCTATTTCTTTTAAATTTTTAATCAGCTGTCAAGACTTAAAAAGTAGTAGGAAGGAGAGTCACATAAAAACTTAGATTTTCAGCTTTTCTTGAAGAATCTGACTAAATGTGACAGCAGCTGGCCTGTCTGGGCACACTCTTCCTAGTCCTTATGCACCTGCTGTACTTTTTCTCTTCACTTATCCAGATTCTACAAGAATTGGACTTTGCCACCCCTGCTTTAAAAAGAGTGCAAAAGCAACAAAAACTAGTAAAATGCAGGAATTTGAAAAGGAATGCACAAAAGTTGGAAAACACACTAGCTAGTGAGAAAGAGTAAAGGCAAACAGACATAATTTTGGCCATGGACCCTCCAACTCTTAGAGCAGGTGATGGGGTACAGAGGATGGTCAATCATCTGGGGGATGTTGGGGGAAAAAAATCAGATACAAAACCTCCTCTAACAACCCAGAAAACTTGCCTATAGAAGAGTAAGAAAACAGTTTTGATTACTGAACACACCTCAAGCTAGACTGTGCTGCACACCACAGGAAATCTGTTAAGAACTACAGACAGAAATCTCACCCTTTTATAATATAGCTGAAGGTAACTAGTAACAGATTCTATCCCTGAACAAACTTTTCCTGTGATCCCAAAGAGGTCCTATCCTTGCATGTCTGGAAGAGTCCAGTCTCAGCAAGAATCTCCTACCCTCCATAACTGATCGAAGTCCTCACCCCATACCATACCCCAGGTAGTATCTAACCACCCTGGCCTGTCTTCAACAGGAGTCCTGTAAGGTATGTTCAGTCGGAATCCTGACTCCTGAAGATTCCTTAGTAATGTTCCATTCACCAACCCCCTCTCCCACTTTTCCTTGTTGTATTAAGAGTAGCCGAGTCTCTCTCCCCGCCTGTGAAATCCCAAAGCAATAGTCCCTATGTCTACCGAATAGGCCTGCTTCTCAAGAAGACTTTACAGGACCACTTATTTTAAATTTACCTGATAATTGTGATGGCAATCAGTGTTTAGTCCTTACCAAAAGAATAATAAATCTTCTCATATCTCGGTAACAAGTAAATATATGTGGCTGATTCCAAGCTGTAACTAACAAACTCTCAGGAGCCTGGGAGACAGGATGCTATTTTCCCTGGAAGTTTACATTTCAGTGAGGGGATTCTAGACCCTTAGGGAAAACACTCCTTAACTATAAAATTTGCTTAGCCTTTTAAAACATTTACATTCATAAGAAAAGGTGGGGGGGGGGAGTCTCTTTCCCTTTTTGCACCAGGGACAATTTTTTCCCGTATCTTAATATCTTACCCTTAAATGGACAACAGCTCAGCTTCATGTACTGTGACCTGTTCACTTGTATGACCGCATTGTTTTCCTCACAGAAATATCTTAAGATAGAATTATTAAGAAGCTACCAGAAAATGGAAATGGTTCAGTACCTTCATAACTTCTTCAAGATACCGTGTTGAACTTCCATTTGCATACGCAGTTTGTACAACACCAATATTCAAACTTTCTCCAATCTAGATAAAAACAATGATAATTGCCTTGCCATCAAAAGTAAAAACACTAACTACAAAAGCAAACATATAATGAGAGTTCTAAAGGATGCCAAAATTACCAGTTTATGCAATAAATGCCTAAAATGAAAATTTACATGTATGCCAGAAAAAAAAGCTAAAATACTTTTGAGCGTTATTTAAATTCTACAAGGATTCCTTCCAAAAGAAGCTTGTGATTTCCTGACCTCTCTGGTATTTTAAATAAAAGTAGTTATTGAACTCTTTTAAAGTATAGCTTTTTCCACATTATAATAACTAGTTCTCATTACATGCTATACTAAAAGCTGGCCTAAGGTTTCCAAAAGAGCAAAGGAGAATAAACCTCTCTCGCATTACTAACCACATTATAACACAGTAAATACATCTCTCAGAGGATGCAATCTTCTGTTTAAAGCTTTGGGAGTGATGATGGAACGCTCACTAAAGCATCAGTTGTGAAGACACCAAAATCTTCATAAAGCTTCGAATCATAAAACTCTGCCAGTATAAGGAAGAAAAGAGCGCTACTTTCAGGTTCGAAAACCCGTGCCCCATGGTGAAATGACTAAAATTACCATGTGTCGTCTTGTATTTTCTGGCCACAGATGTAAGGAACTTTGTATAAATTGTGCCTTTGAGACATGTTAGTCACCAGTGAGTCTTGTTTTAAAGAGCAGTCAGTCAATCATCCTACCATACCTCCAACAAGAGCTCTTTAAGGAAACTGCTAATCAGTGTTGCTATCTTGTCTCCATCTATGAGATGAAAGTGACCATCTACATCGAGGTAGTGATAAACGATTCTGTCTGCATCTCCATCAAAGGAACAGCATCTTTCATTAGACTTCATTTCCATTCCTAGCACACAGAATTTAAAATGCATTTCAGTCACAGAAATAGGGATAAAACTCAATATAAAAAGTTTTTTCTCTTATATTAATTACAAGGGAAAAATATTTCACTAAAGTATGATCACAACTGGCCTTACGTGTTCCACATATCACTTTTCAAGAGGTACTTAAAATTATCCTTCCAAATAAAAACCAATGTCTTAATTTTTAAATAGTATACAGGTTTACTGGCAGTTTTTACAGGGTAAATTCTTTCATAGCTAACTGTAAAAGGAGAATTCTATGCTGAAACTTGATATAATATTAAAATAAAACTCCAGAGGCACCTGGGTGGCTCAGTCAGTTAAGCATCTGACTTCAGCTCAGGCCAAGATCTCACAGTCTGTGAGTTCGAGCCCCGCCTCAGGCACTGTGCTGACAGCTCAGGGCCTGGATTCTGCTTTGAATTCTGTTATCTCCCTCTCTCTACCCCTCCCCTGCTTGCACTCTCTCTCTCAAAAATAAAGATTTAAAAAATATAAAATAACGTAAAATTCCGTTTTATAAACCAGTTGGTTTGGTAAGACAAGTTCCCATAGTTTGGTGAAAGCTACAGACTATTTGTGAATGCAATTTACCTAGTACTGTGATGCCCTTTAGATATAAAAAATAATCAACGGATGAGTTATGTGCTTCAACTCTGGTAGAAGTGATTTTTATTTGTTCACACCATCAGTAACAAGAAACATTGGTAAGTTAGAGGGAAGAATTGTAACCTGTGAGAGATACATGACCAGTGTAATTTGCATAGGGTTATTAAAACCTCAGCAACTGTCACATCAAACTTAGAAGATTTTGCTGCTCCTTAGCCATGAGAGCAGCAGGTGGACAAATCCAACATGAGGCTTTCATGAGGAATATGAATATAAGGTTGACTACAAGGCATAACACACGCTTCAGGAAAAGTGAGGGCCTATGGTTTTGTTCTTTCTGTAGCCCCGTGATGCGGGGCCACCAAGCACAACGGTCAAGAAAGAATTCTTAAGGCATTTTACGGTGCGAAAAGGTGATTTTCTTATAGCAGGGGACAGGACCCACAGGCAGAAAGAGCTGCGCTCGGACTGTGAGAAGTGACTGATTATATACTTTTAAGGTTGGCGGGGGATAGAGATAACATAAGTTTCTAAGGCATTTCTATATGCTAAAAGCGAGGTTGACAGAGATCTGGCTATTGTCAAGATAAGGTTGCTTTTAGTCTCTAATAAAACATCAACATTAAGGCAGCCATAAGTCCCTTGAGGTATGTCACACTCTGCACGTCTCAGGTTTTCATCAGTGCGCTGCAAGCTGTAAGATTTACTTCAGCTACATTTCTCTTGCCTTTGTTCTCACCACACGTGCTTAGAGCAAGGGAGAGAAGAGCTCAGTATTTAGATGGATGGACAGATGCAGGACCTAGAACCAAACTGTCAATTCAACAAAAACAAGCAATTCAACAAAAAGGAGTTCAAACTAGCTGACGAACTAAAAATGTAAATGTGTACTACAGTGAGGCAGAATAACGTAAAGGAGAGAGGCAACTGGATGAGGTCTGTGGAGTTCTGAAGAATGCATGTCCTGTCTGAAGTTGGCAGGAGCCACTCTATGGCAGCCAATTATTGCCACATGGGAATGGACATTTTCTGACATCGGTAAAGAGAAGCCAGCGTTTCTAATATTTAAGTAAAATCATGAAATGTTTAAATGGCGACAAGTAATGCAATACACACACACACAGCAGACCAAACAAAACACATCCGTAAGCCAAGTTTGGCCCACCCGCTAACAATTCAGGATTTACAACACAGCTAAACATAGACCACCTCTTAGTACAACTACAGTCTTCCTCCTAATATACCAACTGGAGAAAACAGATTTTGCAGACAGTTATAATTAAGCCAAGTTGCATTCCCTTTCCATTGTGTGTCTGACTCAGGTAAGGTGAAAAATGCTACTCACTATTGCTATCCTTTAGATCAAGGATTCTCAAAGTGTGGTCCCCAGACCAGCAACATTAACAAAGGCTGGGTGCTTGACAGAAAGACAAATTTTTTTCCTACTCAAATTCTACCCAGACCTACAGAATCAGAAACTCTAGAGTAGAGCCCAGGAATCTGTGTGCTAACAAGCCCTCCAGATGATTCTCACGCATACTGAAGTTTGAGAACTACTGCTTTAAAACACCAATTCCTGATTTTGCTTCCCCCCCACCCCTCTCCCAGACATTGCCTACACACTGTAGGAGTCGTGTAACTCATAGGCAAAGGTCATAGACCATGTTTCGAATGGCACGGACAGTAAGAAAAGTGTCCAGATGTCTAAAGCGGTGTGCCAGGACGAGCAGCATGACTCAACTCACTTGGCCACCTCTGTCTCTTAAGTAAGACTGGTTTCAAAGAACTCTAAAAACACATTTTCTACATACCCTGTGGAGGTTTCTGATGACTTTTCACAAAGTCAGCCCCACATAAATGATTGAGTTTCCCTTTGGTGCCGTCATTGAAGAGCTGAACTGATAGCCCCTGGGAAACGTAGTGTTCCATTTCTTTCAGCTTCAGGGCCCCTATGCCATTTGCACAGTCAACCTTAAGTGATCTATATTCATCTTCGCTGCACAAAGTCTTAAAAGAAAAGACATAAGGAAGAAAAATTTCAAGTTACAAAAAAGCGAAACATATAGCACATATAGGTATATGTAAACATCTTCTATTATTTCAGTTCACTCATCTATTTTACCCTGGGAAACAAAAGGGTATACATATTCAGATGAAAATTGCAGAAAACCAAAGTGAAATTTAAAGGCCTTTAAAACTTTTTGGAAACTGACACTAGAACAGTTTCATTGACTGAATACCTTATGGAAATGGAGCTTTACTAGAATTTAGCCTCAATTAAGCAGGGACCCTTCAAAATAATACTACAGCCTATATTACATGACAGGCATTCAAATGTGGGAATGAGTATACAGATGGATGAGCAGAATGATGCCTGCCATTCCCTTCACAGCACATAACACCACTGGGCATGTATGGGTTTTTTTGTCAGTCTCCTCTCTGGCCCACCCTCACTTCAGAATAAAAATTATTTAAGAACAAGGGCTCTGTTTTGGTTAACAACATATATTCAATATTTGTTGATCAAATTACACCCCGCAAACCCCATCGAGGTTTAAGCAGCTAATCTACACAGGAGAAAAATCTTTCTCAACAGCAGACACCTCAAGTATGATGCCAGTAGCATCTAACATTAACCTTAAGAGCAAATTCATCTGAATAAATACTTCTGTAACCTTAAGAACCCCACCAGGTTTTCTCCCACAGTGATCTCAGAATGTACTACGTGTACTACGTGCCTTGCCAAGTAAATACCAATAGACAGCAGGACACAAGGGCCAAGCCTTGTGGAGCCCTAGAAAAGAAAAGGAAATACACTGCATTTTTGGAAAAAGGAGGAGTGATGAGCTATCTACTTAAGATAAATTGTTGAATTGATCTTATTTTATTCATTTACTTAAACTCTAACCATGTTCACGAGATTTTTACCTGTTTGGTAAGTTCCATAAAGGCCTTAGAGAGTTTCTGGTAGTAACCTTCTAGGGTTGCCTCTCCATATTGGCCACTGGTATTTCGACAGTATACCATGTAGTGCAGCTGGGGCGTTGTTACCAAGCCATAATCTGTCATAGAAATACAAAAAGCAATTCACCACATTTCTTAATAAAGAAAAAAATGTTTAAATGGATTCATACCATATGAATTTGAGAGCAACAAATCTTCAAAATAAAAACATCTCAGAGGACACAAAAACACTTTCAAACTATCCAGAAATATGCATAAATATATCCACTGAAGTTATTACAACTGCCTGTCACATTATGATACTGTGATTTATAAGAAACAGGGGTGCCTGGGTGGTTCAGATCGTTGAGCACCTGACTCTTGATTTCAGCTCAGGTCATGATCTCATGGTTTCTGGGATCGAGTGGGGCTCCACACCGACAGCCAGAGCCTGGTTGGGAAGCTGTCTCTCCCTCTTTCTCTCTGGCCCTCCCCACACACCTCCCTCCCTCTAAACACACACACACACACACACACACACGCACACGCACACGCACACACACGCACACACACGTGTGTGTGTGTGTGTGTGTGTGTGTGCGTGGGTGTGGGCTCTCTCTGTCTCAAAAATAAATAAACTTAAAAAAAAATTGGAGATTTGGTCTTTGTCTCCATTCTAAGCAGGGCTTCTAAACCCATGGACTTCCTAAGTGAAGAGAGTAGAAATTGTCTTTTGTTATGCTAATGAGACAAGGGAGGCTCCAAGGGAACCCAAAGATGGGGCTGGCTGCCAGGGGAACCAACCATGTGATTAGAGAGCTGGAACTTTCAGACCTCTCCCATATTCCTGGTCCCCCTTGCCAATCCAGGCAGAGCAGAAAAGAGGGGCTAGATTGCATTCAAATATCAACAGTCAATCCCTTAACAGATTGTGCCCATGTAATGAAGCCTCCATTAAAAACCCAAAAGGACAAGCTTTTGGGTTGGTGAAACATGTGGAGACTGGGGAGAGTGGTTGGCCAGAGCATGGAAGTTCCGTGCCCCTTCCCACATACCTTGCCGTATCTCATCCATCTGGCTGTTCCTGAGTTATATCCTTTATAAGAAACCAGTAATCTATCTGGTAAGTAAAATTTTTCTCTTGAGTTCTGTGAGCACTCTAGCAAATTAATAAAACAAAGGAGGGGGTTGTCAGAAGCCTACGTGACTGGCATCTAAAGAGTGGGCATGGGGAGTCATGTGGCACTGTATCCTTAATCTGTGGGATCTGACCCTACTTCTAAGTAGATAATGTCAGAGAATTAAATTGGTTGTTTGGTAATGTTGGGGGGGGAACCCCACACATTGGGCACATACTGAATTCTAAAAGAAATATGAATGACTACTATTAATAAAAAAATCATTTAATATGGACAGGTAACAAAAATAGAATATAGAAAAATAATAATTGAGTTCTAGTTCGAATAATACTGCAAACTATGTAATTCAGATGAACCCTCCCAAAAACCACCAAAAATGCCAGATAAAAGAAAAATCTTTTAAAAAGCATTGCTGTGCCAATGAGTTAAAGCGGAAATTAGGCCAAAATCTCTATGAAGGGAAGAACTCCAAGATTTGAACAGTTTTGCTTCTAAGGTCATTCCTCTAAACCAGAAATTAACTTACTGCTTCCACTACAAACAAGTCCATGTTGACCTAAGATAAGAAGGACACCGGGTGCCTGGGTGGCTCAGTTGACTGAATGTCAGACTTCAGCTCAGGTCATGATCTCACGGTTTGAGAGTTCGAGCCCCACATCGGGCTCTGTGCTGACAGCTCAGAGCCTGAAGCCTGCTTTGGATTCTGTGTCTCCTCCTCTCTCTGCCCCTCCCCTGCTCATGCTCTGTCTCTGTCTCTCAATAATAATTAAAGGTTTAAAAAAAGAAAAAAAAAAGAAAAAAAAAAAAGGAAGGACACCCAGTAGAAGGCCAGGCCCTCATGAAGTTGAAGCCTCAAAGGACTACTCTTCAGAACAAGGGTGAGTCCAAAGTGAATCAGCCCCAAGTACCCACTCCCAGAAGAGTGGTCTTGACACCAAGCAGAGCAGGAAATAACCCATCCCTGAAGAGCTGTCACCAGAAACACAGGCCTCCCACAGGTTTCCAGCCCCAATTCACGTAACCACAGAGGTCCAGAAGAACTCTGTCATCAAAGAACCTTGTCATCCACCAGCCAAGTCGCACCCCCAGGCACCCAGCAAAGGCAATAACTAAACTCTGCCAGAGAAATATGCCTTCACCATACACCTCAAAAATGTCCCACAGATAATTTTCCAAGAAAAACAAACAGCTTATAGTCAAAAATAGCTAAACACACAAGAAAAGTACCAAGAACAAGAAACAGAAAAAATAACAGAGATGAACCAGTATCCAGTGAATATTCTGTAACTAAATCCAACACAGATCTTCAAAGTCAAGCACAAAGTTTAGACTAGAGGCACAAGATCATTTAAAAGTTACTGAACCCTGCAGTTCTACAATGGAAATGGTATTTCATGAAGGCACCCATGGCTCTAACGTAAGGATCAGGTGGAAAGAGGTGGAGGAGCTCAAAAAAGTGGATCAGCGCTTAACCTAGCTTAACAGAGGGGTATAAGGAGAGGAAAACGATTATTTCAAAAGACTTACCAAAAGATGGAACAAAAGGATTTCGTGACTAATATCAAAACGACCAAATAAACATTTAACAAATGACTATTATATACAGTTAATCAAGAAACAATGACTCTTATGTAGTTACTCTTCTAGTCTACTGATCAACCCAGAAACCTACAAGCCATTCTTCACAGCTCTAGCTCATTATGTATCATAAAATCCTTTGAAGTCAATACTAACTTCAAATTTCTCCACTTCTCTCGCAATCATCCCTCTTACATGAACTACAGTAGTCTCTTTTTCTTTCTTACAACCTTCCTGTCTCTCTGTACATAAAAGCCAGAGTGACTGACTTAAAATGGAAACGTGATCATATTCCTACGCACAAAATCCTTCAATGGAGTTCCAGTGCATTTGGAATAAACCCAAATCTTTACCGCAACCTACATGGCTTGAAAGGATAGGGCCCCTGCTTCCCTCCTCAACCTTATCTTCTACCAGCTTCCCCCGTTCTCTCTAAGCAGCAGCTACATTAACCTTTCACTAAGCTGAAGACAGAAATGAGGGAAAGGTAAAAAAAAAAAAATTTTTTTTAATTACTCTCAAATTTTTCTAGACTAAAACATTAGAAAAGTGTTGTATAGCTAGAATGACAGTGCTGAAAAAGTGAACCATTCTGAGAATGGTACACACAATAGTTTCAGGCAGGATGAATCTGGGGTAAGGGCAGATCACTGCAGACCTGAGACTGTCAGGGCTCATGGAACCCACTTAGTGAGATACAACCAACATTTTTGTGTTTTTTTAAAATAAAACAGATGAATGCATGTCATGCAGTATAGGTATTATTTATTGATGCTTTTGTGTCACTTATACACACAAGTACGTATGCACACATCGTGATGCAAAATGGGGTTCTGACGATAAGCTGTGATTGGCATGAAACAGACTACTGGAGAATTGTACATAGCACACAATCAAAAATGTTTGAACTAACAAGTGAAGAATTAAGCTTCACACAGCTGGAGCTATGGCAGTAAAGATGATCATTCAGCAAGCAGAATGAAAGAAATATGCAATGCCCAAATTGAGAGAAAGGGCCCAAATGGAAGACCAATAAGGGACAGTGGCCAAGGAAGTAGAATCTTAAAGAAAGAAAGGAGGAGGTCACAGTGTGGAGAGCTATCAAGACAGCAACTAAAATAAAAACTTCAAAATATAAATTCTGGAAATAATTTTTAGGTCACAGATCCCTTTGAGCATCTATCTGACAAGAGCAAAGAATCCTCTACCTAAAAAAGTGCACGTACAGGTAACACTCTGCACACTGTAGCAAGAACACTCTGTCACCAGATCCCTGCAGCTTAACCAAACACTTCCCAGGAAACCCTGGGCCCCAGGCTAAGAATCCCCACTTTATAATTTTTTTTTTTAATATTTATTTTTGAGGGAAAGAGAGAGCGAGCAAGTGGGGGAGGGGCAGAGGGACAGGGAGACACAGAATCCGAAGCAGGCTCCAGGCTCTGAGCTGCCAGCACAGAGGCCGACGAGGGGCTCAAACCCACAAACCGCAAGATCATCTGAACCAAAGTCAGATGCCCAACCGACTGAGCCACCCAGGCATCCCAAGAATTCCCACTTTTTAACAGCCACTGAATCTGGCAATTAGAATTGAGATGAGTGTTGAGAGAGACATTTCACTGAAGGGGCCAGGATGGAGACTTTGCCTGCGGTGGGATAAGTAATGACTAGAAAAGCACAGAAGTAAGCCAAGGCAAGCTCTTGGAATTACTCTGAAGAAACGAGCACACCGGGGCTGGAAAGGAGGTTGAAAAGGTCAAGAGAAGATATTTTTAAATAAGAAAGTAGGGAGACACTACGGAAATTCACCTCCAAGCACAATGGAGTCACTGCATTCACAAGGGGCATGCATGGTAGATGATGTAAGAAGAGGATTCAAGCCTCCATTGTACTGCATGTAATTCTATAGGAAAAACTACCTGTCAAAACTTAAATCATGGTAAGTAGGCCAAAGCGACTTTGCACCATGATTTGATATGTAACAGCTGATTCCACATGTGATCGGCTATTAGGGAATACTCCCCAGAATGAACATCTTTAAGTAACTTCAAAGGTTTTCATACCAGAAAATTTACTAAAGTAAAGGAAGTTAAGATCATTATTTCTTACATATAATCTCCTATAGGTAAACCAAAATATGCACACCAAGAAAAAAAATTATTGAATTTTCTAAATTTAAAAAACTAGTATTTAATACCTAGGAGTTCATTTTTCAAAACTTTTTTTATCCACGTTTTCAAACTTTTCTAAAATGTTACTACTTTTACAACTTTTTAAAACTTTTTTTTTAAGATTAACTTAATTCACAGCTCAAGATAGCTACATACCATGAAATTGACCTTCTAAAACAGTTACACCATCTATTACAGACTGTGAGAGTTTCTCACTGGTGGGCCTAGAAAAAGAAAAGGAAGAAAATAATACATCCCATCCTGAAACCAAGAGTTGCTAAATTCTGAAAGCAAATACAGAAATTATGTGCTACATATTTCAGAATAATAAGAAACCTGTCAAGTCTGAAAACACTGGAAAGAGGATATAGGCAAAGTATAAGCATTTTCCAGCAATCTTTCACAATACATTTCTCAGAAAGAGTTTGGTTTTTAAACAAATTTAGAAAACAGATATAAAAATACACTGATTACACCATCCCCAAATATGTGGTCAAGTTTGACTGTAACAACATGTACATTACCTAGGAACAGTAGCAATAAATACTGAATGCAAACAGTGTGCATTATGCAGTACAGGGGAGTAAACCACCAAAGATATGCAACCTGTTTTTCATTTGGAAAAGTCGGAACAAATTATCAATCTGAAAATAATTATATAACTGCCTTGTAGAAAATAATGTTATACATCATGTAAATTAGTTAATTGGTAAGAGGCAATTACATGGGGAAGGCTTTCCTGGGGGATAATTATTTGTTTCAGAACATAAATCAGTAGGCTATTTCTGATACCTATAAATCCACAATCAATGGTATTTGGAAGTCTCGCTGGTAACACATTAAGGATAAAACACCAGTCTAAGCCATGAGGACACTGACTGGAAATTTCCTTTAGAAAGGATCTCTGGCAAAACAAGATCTTATATAAAAGAGAATGCTTCTGTTTCAAAGTACACTTTTAATCTAACATTTTACAAAAATATGTTTTTGTAAAGGACAGCAAAAGCTGCCAAATATGACAAATAGTCCCCTCTTGTCCATGGTTTCGCTTGCCATGGTTTCAGTTATCTGGGGTCAACTGCAGTCCAGAAGCAGAGGACCCTCCTTCTAACATATCATCAGGTCAACAGTAGCCTAACACTATGTCACAGGGCCTATATGATTCACCTCACATCCTCTCTCACATGGGCATTTTATCATTACATAGCATCACAAGAAAGAAAAGAGTACAGTACACTAACATATTTTGAGAGTGAGAGAGACTACATCCACATAACTTTTATTACAGTATGTTGCTGTAACTGTTCTACTTTATTATTCATTTTGATCTCCTACTGCGTTTAACTTATAAATTCACCTTTATCATAATTATGGATGTACAGGGAAAAACATGGTATATATAGAATTTGGTACTATCCATGGTTTCAGGCATCCACTGGAGGTCCTGGAATGTATCCCTTGCAGATGGGGGATTGGGGGATACGGTATGTAGAAATAAATTGTTAATGTTTCCAGTGAACTCCAGCATGCAAAAATGATATAAATATATGAACCAACAATTATGTAGATTATAAGGTAAATCTCTAAAAATATTATTATAATGTGTTCTTACTCTACAGGAGAAAATAAACCTACAGAAATAAAGGGGCGGGAGGCATTTGTTAAGTACTTCTCTCGTGTCAGGAAATAGGTATTTTGTATACATTATGTCATGTAATTCTCACAAAAATCCTGTGTTAGGCTTTATCATCAACATTTTATAGACGGGCACATGGAAGCTCCAAAAGGTTAAATAACCTATTCAATTATATAGTGTCAGAGTTGGGGTTCAGACTCCAAAACCCAAGATGCACAGAGAGACTTAGCTCCTACATCCTACTAAAAAAAGGCCAGGTAGGTGGAGGAGCCTCTTAGGGCAGTTCCACTTTACTTCCTTCTTTCAGTTTATCGTGGGCACTAACATTAATTTAATCACTTATGTGGAGTCCCCAAAGCTGCTTTCACCAGTAACTCTGATGGTCACCTGGTATCTCTACCAATCACTATGAAGGCATCTTGTTGCAGATTCACAGCTGCTTTCACACTGATGTCCATCAACACTCTCGGCATATCTTGTTCCTCAGCATTTGCCAAACAGGTAGCATGTTCCTCCCAGGATGGTGCCAGCATTTCACCCAAAGGATCAACCAATTTTACCCCATTGTCTTCCTTAAAAGAAAAACAAACAATAAGCCATCTGCGAGCATTCACAAGGGTGAGTTGAGGAAGTAAACTCAAGCTGTTTTCCCCTAAAAAAGACACTGATGGCTGAGCGACTTCACCAGTGACCAGTACAGAATACCAGGCACTGGACTAAGTATTTTATAATACTTATAATAATAATAATCCTATTATTATTCCAGTCTTACTTTTGAGAAAATGGATTCAAATCAAGAAATCTGCTTATGTCCATATAGCTAATAAGTGTCAGTGCTGCTATTAAAATACCAAGTCCGTATTAGTTTTAAGCCCACAGCCACTATGCTACACTAGCTTTTTTATTTTTTTTTATTTTTTATTTTTTTTTAATTTTTTTAATGTTTTATTTATTTTTGAGACAGAGAGAGACAGAGCATGAGCAGGGGAGGGGCAGAGAGAGAGGGAGACACAGAATCCGAAGCAGGCTCCAGGTTCCGAGCTGTCAGCACAGAGCCCGACGCGGGGCTCAAACTCACAAACTGTGAGATCATGACCCGAGCCGAAGTCGGCCGCCCAACCGACTGAGCCACCCAGGCACCCCTACACTAGCGTTTTTAAAAGGCTGTCATCTGTGCATTCACCATCAATTACATGACCATGGTGCAAATGGAGCAGAATGAGGGCAGTGAGAGCTCCTCCCCACTATGACTCTGTACTCTAAGAACACACTGGCCAATATGTCAACTGGTGGGTAACAGAAGCTGAAAACAGACTCCCCATTCCGTTCTGCTCAAATTTCTGGGAAGAAATAAACTGTAGTTCAGAATGATTGTCAACTGAAGGAGACAACTCAGTATTAAGAAGTACTTCTGGAAGTAGCAATAAATATAGGCTTCAGCCCGTAAGTCAATCAATTATGGTGATTTAGACATTCAGACATGCATTTCTAGTGATCCACGTTTACAAGTTGGACAAGCAGTGTCCTCCTGTGTGGAGGGAAGAGGAGGTTATAATCCTTCACAGACCTACTTAAACTTGGTGCAAATTTATCTACAAAGGCAAAAATCTCAGGCCCTTGCTACCAAACAGAAGCATATTATTCAAACCATGTATTAGTGGGCTATGGGCAATACAGAAGAGTTAGACTATGTCAAAAGGAATACTTTGAGAAAAAAATTTAATTGTCGTAACCCTACAACCATTAGACCTCATCAATAACCTGCCCAAAGCTCACTTTTGTATCTGGAGCCACCCGTTTGGCTGTTCATTCAGAACAGGAAGCTATTCCCTAACTACAGAAAACCAGTCTTAACTATGTTCAAGACATTCTGAATGAATCTTTTCAAATGTCTGCCCTTCCCCGTCTTGCCTCCAATCTCTCTACTCTCTACTACATTAACAGAAGTAACACTTTTTGTTACTGATACTGTCTCAATACAACTAACTTGGAAGAACATTCTGTTATTTCTCTGATATGAACACAGTCCAAGAAATGAGTCTCATTTAATTCTCTCTACACCCTCTATGGAGTCATGAGCTAAATGACCACTCATTAAGAAAAAGCCATTTCAAACCCAAAGGCACATAAGGAGCACAAACATTCCTAGAATTAATTTGTACTTTTGGTCAAACTGCTCAGACACTAAGATGTGTACTTGTAAATAAAGATTTGCTTTATCGGAGCACGAAAAGCATTACCTCAGGATTATGTGATGCTGTTACCATGACTCCTATTGTAGATTTTGTCTGTTTTGACCTCAGGACAGCTAATAATCCCATGCGAAACATGACATGATCGAGATGTTCTGCTTTCGTTCGAAAGCCAGCAGTCCCATATTGAAGAATGAGTCCACTGGGCTTGGGATGTAATGCGGAGTATTCTGTAATAGCATCTAAATCCATGTCTACAAAATTAAGGAATATTTTTCAGGCACAAGAAATGTTACAAGGACCATTTGCTTTAAAAGCTGCCACCATAAACTAAGAGGTCTGCCTCATTCTGAATGCCCACAAAGAAGGTTCGAGAAAGAATGGCAGAATAAGTCCTGGTGATAGGCATTACCTAGAAGATCCTCCCCAAATTGTATTGTACACTCGAGGGCAGATAGCACCAGACTATCCCTCCAACTTCTCTCTCGTTTTGTCGCCAGGACTATTCCTGGACCCAGGAAAAATTTTAAGTGGTCCACTCTCAACTAAAATGAAGATTCCACACATAGATTCGTAGACTTCTACAAGTTCAAAGATTATCTCATTTCATAAACGGAGAAACTTAAGTCTGGACCTCAGTTAAATAACATAAATACACAAGGGTAGCTGGTGACAGACTGAGGCCTAAGGTCGCAATGTCAAATGGACTGGGACTACGTATCCAAAATATCTGAAAAATCTGTGTGGTTCTTTTGTTATTCCTCCCACACCAGAGACATACTCCCAAAGGAAAAGCAAAGGGCAACAGCTTCCTCTCCAAAACTGCCCAGACCTCCTAATAAACCTTGCAGTGGATTTTTCTATTTTCATTAACAGAGGACCAGGACACCCTTCTAAATTAAGCTCTGACAGTAGCAACATCTTCTTTCTCCCTTTAATTTTAAACAGTGTCCTTGAGTCCACTAGCACTTCATTCTCTGGGATACTACAGTTTTAAGTGAAACTTGGGGTTTCCAACCTCAGCTGTATATACTATTCACTTCCCCAGTCAGTCCCATTTCCAATTAGCCCAGAGATGAACAGCAGTCCTGTCTCATTTGCTTTACTGTCCTTCGATGCTTCAATGAACAAAAGTTAAAGAAAATGGTAGAAAATTTTTGCTTTTGTCCAACTGGAACAAGCTGGTATTCAGCAAGCTAATTTAGTTTGGTCCAAAGTGATCAAATCTCTTGTACAAGCAAGAATATATTTTGTTAAAAACTGACCATTCGGTAGTATATCATGATTATTCATAAGGGCGTAAACCAGTCCTGTTAAATCCAGAAAGTCTTTTAAAAAGAAAAAAGATCAAATGCTTCCACCCTTCAATGCGTTTTCGGTCCTAAAACTACGTTCAACGAAGGTGCGAACGCTTTTTTTTTTCAGTATATGAAGTTTATTGTCAAATTGGTTTCCATACAACGCCCAGTGCTCATCCCAAAAGGTGCCCTCCTCAATACCCACCACCCACCCTCCCCTCCCTCCCACCCCCCATCAACCCTCAGTTTGTTCTCAGCTTTTAAGAGTCTCTTATGCTTTGGCTCTCTTCCACTCTAACCTGTTTTTTGAAAGTACTTACAGGTCCAAACGGCGACCACTCTAAAAAAGTTGCGCGCATCCCCCTTCCCTTCATTCAATTATCAACCCCTGGTTTGTTCCGCTTTCCTCCCAGCCCCCAAGTCGCCGCACTTTTTCCGGCTCTCAATCCCTAGTTTCACCCTCCCTCCCCCCACCCCCGCAACGCCGCACCGCCCCCCAGGCCTCTGGACCAGAATGCCCAGGGGCACTAGACCCTCCGGGCGCTCTGGAGGCGCCTGGGCGGGTGTGTCCGGCGCACGGTCCGTGGGTCAACCCGCTAGCTGGCCCACTAGACCGTCGGCAGGCCGAGCCTCTACGGGCTGGGAAGTCCCCTTCTCGCCGCCAAGCCTAAGGGCACCCGCTCACCTCTGGCTGGAGACTCCCCCTCACCTCCACCTAACCGAGCCGCTCCCCCGCCGTGGCGCCTCCAACCTAACTGAAGCTCTCGGAACCCGCAGACGTGGCCCTGCGTGACTTCCGTCCCACCGCCACGCCCCCCAGCCAATCACGGCGGGGGAGGGGCCGCTGGACCCGCCTCTCCTCCTCGCTGGTAGTGCGCAGCTCGCGCCTGCGGAACTGCGGATCCCGGTTCTGAGAGGGCTTGGGTCTGTTTCCATTGAATGACCGGGAAGGGTGAGGCCCCCGCGGTGGCCCGAGGGTTGGGGCCGAGGGTCGTAGGCCACCAGAGTACTGCGACAGTCCCCGCCTCCAAATTTGGGTTTCGGGGTGGCATTCCTGCGTTCCTGGGAAGGCAGGGTCCCTAGTGATCCCAGATGGGGGTACCAACCCCGATTGGGGGCCTCTGACAAGGTGGCCTCGGCCATAAGCCCTTTTCCCGCATCCCCTCCTCTATTCTCGGGGTTCATCTCCCCAGCCTTTGACTCTGGGAGCCTCCTCGAGTCGCTCCCCCCACCACCCCCGCCACCATCTACCCGCACCAGCTCGCACTAAACACCATCTTATGTATGTACCTGTAAGACTCCCCCTAAGCCTAGACCCCTCGGGGCAGAGGCCAGGTGGGTCCAAATCGTCCGGAGCGATCTGGGCCGCCCGGGGCTGGTGTGGCTCCCCGAAGAGCCGTAAAGGCCCGCTAGGGAGGGGTTCTTGGCGCTGGGGCCGAGGGGCGGCACCTAGCGTTTGGTTTCCATACGCTCCAAGACCTCGGAGCCAAGGGAGTTGACCACAGCCCCGCCAGCACTGCGGGCCTCCCTGGCCACAGCGCCCAGCTCCGCCTGAGCCTGAGACCTGGGTGGGATTCGGAAACTGGGCTCCTTGCCTTAACCAGAATTCAGGCTTGCAGAGCATCTGCAGGTGTTGTTTGCCAACCACCTGCAACGGGATAATTTGGAACACTTGTTGAAAGTCCAAATTCCCGGATCTGGATCGGAAGCGGGGGTGGGGGTGGGTGGGTAACGGACTGGGAATCTGAATTTTAACGAAGTCTCTGGAGGGATGTCGTGCATACTAGATTTGGGGGTCAGGAGATAAAGCGAAGAAAGAGTGTAAGTGTCCCGGTTTGTGCCCCTAGCTGTCGGTGCACAACGTTCCTGCAAAACCGCTTCCAGGAAAGGGACCTTCCGGAAATTTCTTTGGACGCCGCTGAAATTAAGAAACCTAGTGCCCCTGGGCTTTTCCGGTTTTCCTGGCAGGTGGATTTGGAGGCAACATGTCCGCTTCAATGAAAGAATGCCTGCAGCTTCAGCTGCTAGAGATGGAAATGCTGTTCTCTATGTTTCCTAACCAAGGAGAAGTAAAACTCGAAGATGTAAATGTCCTGACGAATATAAAGAGATATTTGGAAGGAAAAAGGGAGGCGCTGCCACCCAAAATCGAATTTGTGATTACACTCCAGATTGAGGAGCCCAAGGTAGGTACCCTGAGTTGCTTTTATTGTTGCTGGGTGCCCAGCTTTTATTGCAAACACTTGGAAGGAGAGCTTTCTGTCCAGGAAACAAATAGAGAATATTCCAGATTCTTATTTCCTTTACTTGTTTGAAAGTGAAATATGTAAAATATGGGATGCACTGTAAATTGTCTTCAATAAATATCTTGGATTTTACATAAATGCGCATACTTTTTAACAAATATATCTAGTGTTTTTATTAAAAACATCTGCAGTCTCATACTACCATCATTATTTTGTTCGCTCGACCAGTTTTTTACCAACCCAACTATTGTAGTATGTACTGTCTTGTATACATATCACGATTTTGATAAATCTAAATCTTACCTTTAGCAAATCTGGCTTGTAAGGAGTGGATGAATGTTTATTTAGTGACACCATAGCACAGAAAGCAAATACCAGATAGGAAATCTAAATACTAAAAATGAGTTTACCTTCATCTTCTGATCCATTGTCTCCAGTAACATTAGCATAGCGTAGATAACAAGTGGACTAGGCTTTTAAGAACCCCTCTTCTAGCGATTTTCTGTACATCCTTCAGCTCTCATTTCCTCAGACAAGATCTCCTGGTTCCCCAGACTGAATTCTGTCTCCCTGGTTACACATTTCAGCAGATCCTGCACTTTTCCATGCTCCACATTACCATTGGAATTAAATACTTGTTCTGTGTACTTACTAGTTTAATGTCTGTCTCTTTCACTAGGCTCTACTTTTCACAAAGAGCAGAAGTTGTGTCTAGCTCCTTTGCTTCTTTATCCTAGCATAGGGTCCCTGACACATGGCGAGTGTTCAGTAAATACTGGAATGAATGGATGCTTACATGGAAGGAATAGTGTATATAAAGTACTGGGTAGAGTCTCTGGCACATAGTTGACATTTAACAGTAGCAATAACTATTACATTTATCAGAATCATGCAGTTGCCACTGATAAACCAGCTTAGGTGATTTTACGGTACTTAAATCTATTTGATTTTCATTTTAAGGTGAAAATTGATTTGCAAGTAACCATGCCTCACAGCTACCCCTATGTAGCATTGCAGCTGTTTGGACGGTCTCCTGAGCTTGACAGACAACAGCAACTACTTCTCAACAAAGGTCTCACTTCTTACATAGGGACTTTTGATCCAGGCGAGCTCTGTGTATGTGCAGCAATCCAGTGGTTACAGGACAACAGTGCCTCCTATTTTCTGAACAGAAAGCTCCTTTATGAACCGTCTACACAAGCAAAGCCAGTCAAGAACACATTCCTCCGGATGTGGATCTACAGCCACCACATATATCAGCAGGACCTAAGAAAAAAGATTTTGGATGTTGGGAAAAGGTTAGATGTGACTGGGTTTTGCATGACAGGAAAGCCGGGTATAATCTGTGTGGAGGGCTTCAAGGAGCACTGTGAGGAATTCTGGCACACAATTAGGTATCCCAACTGGAAACACATTTCTTGTAAGCATGCTGAAAGTGTGGAAACGGAAGGAAATGGAGAGGATCTGCGCCTTTTCCATTCTTTTGAAGAATTACTCCTTGAGGCCCATGGTGACTATGGATTAAGGAATGACTATCACATGAATCTGGGCCAATTCTTAGAATTTCTGAAAAAACACAAAAGTGAGCATGTTTTCCAGATATTATTTGGTATTGAAAGTAAAAGTTCAGACTCCTAGGAAGCCATTAAGTGGCCTATGTGTGTAATTTCATCACTTTAAGTCAGTATTTTCTGTTAATAAGACCAAAATAAAAGGGCCAGTGGCTGTTTAGTATCATCTGTGAGACACCTAGCTCCAGACTTTTTACCTGGTAATGAGACACAAAGGCCTTTTACCTTTTCACAGTGCGATTGTGATGTTATCTCTATGTTCTTATGTTAACTGAAAACTATTTAACTGCAAGTTAATAAAAACACTTTAACCAATGAAGCTGATGATTAAAGAGGAGTCCAAAGCCCATAATTAGTATCAGTAGTCATGTTACAGCTCTGAACCCATAAATAACATTTTTGTCTTTCATGATACCAGCACACGATGACATACCACATTTTCTTTTGTTATTGGAAGAGTGAATTCTAAGGTTCAAAGCGAGAACAAAGGGCACATGTTTACTACATTTCTTACTTTAAGTTAAACCGCCTACTTGTAGTTTTTTCTTTTAGCAGAACTAGGTCCTAAATGTAATGGCAGAGGAATCAGAGAAATGAAGTCTCAAGGGAAATGAAGATGACACATGATGCTGTGTATTCTTTGGCTGTTTTCACCAGCTGATTTATGATACTAAGGAAAAGGATACCAACATTCTTAGTTCTTCCCGACAAAAAAAGATACAGTTTCTTGGCCAGAAAAATGTTCCACAACCAATGGGTACTGGCACCCTTTGCCTGTGTGCCAGTATATACTGCTTTGTAGGGCAGGAGTGTTGGGGAGGAGTCGTACAGATGGCTCTGTACTGTCACCTTGGGGGAAAGATCCAAGCTCTGCATTTTGGTGAGAAGTCACTGCCATCTCATCTGAAAATTCTCAGCTTCACCAGCCTTTGTCAAAATGTGACTTTTTTTAATGACAGTAACCCCTATTTATGCAGCACTTGCCACGCCGTTTCACTGCAAAGGATTTACCCTCCCCAAGAATTTCTGGGAGTCTCACCTGTGTCAAGAGATGTCCTGAGCTGAGACTCTGCAAATTTCTTTGGCTTCCATGGTCTCTCTTTAGCTACTACTGCCCTTTCTCAGGGACCATTTCATTCTCCTGCTGGTCTCAGGCACCCCACTGATGTCCTGGCCCCTCAGGATGCTAAAGGTGGCGTGCGGAGATTTAGTAACATGGAGGGAAATGAATGCCTCACTCCCCGTTTTGTGATACGTTCTCTTAGATGCCAAACATAGCTGCATGTGCCAGGGAGCTTACAAAATTTTTGATGGAATAGTACATTCTGGTTTTACTTTCTGTGTCTAGCATGCAGACACATGTCCTTGAACTGGGGCAAGGATATAATGGAACAGCAGATCCTGCACTAAGCTGACTCCCTTGACCTTGAGGCCTTGAAACTGGGTCCACTCTGCCCTGCCTACACTCTTAGCTCAGAATGAGTTTCTTTTCAGGGCACAACTCAGACCTTCAAACCAAGGCTCTCGTCTGTCTTTGCCAGATGATCCAGCTTGCCCATTCATGTTTTAAACCTAGCCTTGGATGTGGGTGGGACCCAAGCAAGAGCCTCACACTTTACCTATATACAAAGGGAAAAAATAGGACTTACATTCCCAAAGGCTCATTTCTCAATCTTTATCAGGACTGAAAACAACATGTATCCCATGTAATCTCCCCAAGACCGTCAATAAAGTATTATTAGTATTTAGAAGTTCTTAGGCCCTAAGCAGATGTGACTCTATTAACTTTTTTTCTCACATTAGGTGCCTTCCACCTAATCTATGCCTAAACCTCTCATCAATGGTTTTTTTCTATGATTACATTAGAAATAGTGATGGAAAGATAAAGAAGCTTAAAGAACTACAATATGGAACAAAAAATAGATTATTCATATAATTCAATAAACAAAAGGAGTAACTTATGAACTCTTTACTGCTTCTGGAGCTATTTCTGGTGATAATTTTTTCAGAACCTACTTTTACATGCTCAGTATTAGCATGTAGCAATACTTTTTCCTATCAGAAACACTAACAATAGACATTAATTACAGGAAAAGTGTGAGTTTTATAAAAATATATGTATATATATATATATATGATAATTCAAAGCTCAGTTTTGTATGTATAGTAGACTGCTAGTTTTCTTTGCTCAACGTGATAGAAACACAGACCACTCTCCTCCCCTAGCACCTCTCCCACATACAGCCCCCACTCCCCAGCACACATACAACACTTACTCCGAGGAACTGCCCTTTCTCTGTATGTTTTGGGAGAAGTGACCGGACTCAAGTCACCCTCTGGCAGCCTTCCAGAGAGATGGTTTTGAGCTCTTGCTGCTTAAATCCATAGTGCCACCTTCATTTCTGGCCTACCGAATGCTCAGTTGTTCAACATCTGCCTTTTTTTTTCTTGAAAGTCACAGAATCAGTCTCTATTGCTTGGAATTTAAGAATCCTGATACTATATACATTATATTTTTTTAACGGTTATCTGAAAAGAATGGTCTTTCTAAATATTGCAGTGTCTTTTTAAAACTTACTGGATTAAATCAGCCTTTCTTCAAGTATGTTCTCTGCTTCTCATTCCTTATTGGTCTATTATGTGTTGGGCTAAGGGCTGAGGACACTTGCATAGTGGATTGAGGAGTGGGCCAGATGAGTTGATGGGCATAATACAGTATCTCTAAACCATCCCTATATTAAATCAGATGTATGTTGCCTGTGAATTTGAGTTTCCATATATGACTGTTAAATGCCAACCACCTATTCAGAGAACTTGTGAAGGCCTGAGGGAGTCTATCTGAGGTCTTCACAGAATCCTTGTTCAGGACAATTTTCCTTCATTTGCTTTTATCTCATGTAGCCCAGTAGTAAGTTGAAAGAAGAGGTATTTTCAGAAGATGGCATGGTTTGCTAAAAAATCCTTGTTTTATGCAGAATCCTGACTTGCCTCAAAACTCTGAGCCCATTGCGTCTCCCTCATAAGGTCTACATGGTAAAACTACTTTCACTGCAGCCTGGATCAGCTAAAGCAGCCTTTTTCTGAGCCCAGTTAAAGCCAGAAGCATTTGGATCCACTCATAAATGGGTTTGAGCAGTGGACAGAAAATTCAAAGAAGCCCCGCAAACACAGAGGGACCTCTTAGTCACAGGTGGAGCAAGGCACACAATTAGTTAATCATTATGGAAGTAACATCCTAACGTGCATCAGACATTGGACCTCCACAAACTTGGCTAAGGCGGCAGGCTCTTGTGCTTTCATGAGGTCTTAGCAGTTATTCAGGAAATCCAATGATGCCCATGCTCCGGGTCCTATGAACATATCATCATCAAGGTGTTAGACCAATGTGATGCCCTGTATAATGGTGAGATGATCAAGGTCAAGAGTTATATTCTGGCACAGAGTCAGAGAGTAATGTTGTTTATTGGTAGCACAAACTGCTTCAAGGGCCCTCTACTTACTAGAATATAGGAAAAACAAAAAAGCATTGGCCTGATCAGTAGCTACTCACGGATCTGCTCCAAGAAAGAGAACTTGTCTGTCAGCTGCAGTTGGAATCACCATCTGATTAAGTTAGGGTGATCCAAAGATCATAGTCAAGATGTGATAAGAATCACATCTTTTAAAGCTTTTAAAGCTTCCTTTAAAGCTTTTGATGGTGGGACTTACCTCTGCAAATCAATGGGTACTTCCTGCCAGAATAACCCTTTTTTGTGTGTTATCAGGGATCCAATGTGGTGATAGATGATGAAGAAATCAATTCTAACTCTTCATTAAGAAAATGACTAGAGGGTGGATTTGTTCCTACATACACTTAGTCCTAAGGGTACACTTAGTCTTATAGACCGCAATAATTTCTGAGACCCTAGAAATTTGTATTCGTTCAGAGTTCTGTTGCCAGGTGATTTCCAGAAGGCCTAGTAGTCTCCTTTCTGCAATTAATTGTTATTCTAGTAAATGGAAACTCAAAGAAAGATTCTGGATATTACAGAGTTCATCACCTTAGGGTCTTTCATCCATATCTATGCATGACAATTTCGTGAACACCTTGACACTCTATATTGGTGGCTCTAGTCAAGTTTTTCATACTGTTGCTGTTACACATACCAAGTAGGGCCTACATTGAGTTGCCCATATATTTGGTCCTAAGTCCAGCTAATATTTAGCTGCTATACACTGGTGTGGTTATATCAGTTGTATTATACACTGGCACTCATTTTTCTTGGTCAGTATCTGTGCTGTCCTAATTAGATTTTTCAACATCATTTCAGGCTATGAGGCCCAATGATTTACCAGCCACCACCAAAGATTTTGGTAGGCCAAACTACGATGATTACAGTGAACCAGCTTCCTATTATGATACTGTTTCCGTTGTGTCTCTAGTTGTTAATTGCTGCAAAGTGCTGCTATCCAGCCTCTATTAACCCCAAGATTCTGATGTCTCCATTAAAATAGGGAGCCCATTTTTAACCACAGAATTTCCCACAAGTCTTCCCAGTTTACAGAGAATCGTCATTAAAATTCCTCAGGAAAATGTTGAATCCAATAATACATTAAAAGGATCATACACCACGAACAAGTGGGATTTATTCAAGGGATGCAAGGATGGTTCAAAATCAGCAAATCAGTCAATGTGACATACCACATTAACAAAATTAAGGACAAAAATCATATGATCATCTCAGCAGATGCAGCACTTGACAAAATTCAACATCCATTTATAATAAAAACTCTCAACAAAGTGTGTATAGAGGTAATGTACCACACAACATAAAAGCCACATATGACAAGCCCAGAGCTAATATTATACTCAATGGCGAAAAGCCGAAAACTCTTCCTCTAAATGAGGAACAAGGCAAAAATGCCCATTCTCCCCACTTTTAGTCAACATAGAATTGGAAGTCCTAGCCAGAGCAATTAGGCAATCAATCAATCAATCAATAATAAAAGGCTTCCATGTTGGAAAGAAAGAAGTAAAACTGTCTCTATTTTAGATGACATGTTACTATATAGAGAAAACCCTAACTACCAATATTGTTAGAACTAATAAATGAATTCAGTAAAACTGTAGGATACAAAATCAACATACAAAAATCTGTTGCATTTTTATACACTAATAACAAACCATCAGAAAGAAAAATTAATTCCATTTACACCAAATAAACAACCTAGAAATAAATTTAACCAAGAAAGTGAAAGAACTCTACACTGAAAACTATAAGATGCTAATGAAAGAAACTGAAGACAACAAAAATAAGTGGAAAGATATCCCATGCTCACGCACTGGAAAAATTAATATTGTTAAAATGTCCATACCACCCAAAGCAACCTACAGACTCAATTCAATCCTTATAAAAAATTCCAATGGCATTTTTCACAGAAACGGAGCAAACAATCCTAAAATTTGCATAGAACCACAAAAGAATCTAAACAGTCAAAGCAGTCTTGAGAAAGAAGAACAAAGCTGGAAGAATCACACTCCCTGATTTCAAACTACATCACAAAGCCATAATGATCAAAATAGCACGGCACTGACATAAAAAGACACATAGATCAATGGAACACAATAGCCCAGAAGTAAACCCATGCATATATAGTCAATTAGTTTACAACAAAGTACCAAGAATATACAATAGGGAAAGAACAGTCTTTCAATATCAATGTTGGAAAAACTGGAAAGCCACATGCAAAAGAATGAAACTCGGTGCCTATCTTATACCATTCACAAAAACCAACTCAAAATGGATTAAAGATGTGAATGAAAAACCTGAAACCATAAAATTTGTAAGAGAAAGTATAGGCGGTAAGCATCTTGATGTCTGTTTCAGTGATGAAATTTTGTATATGACACCAGAAGCAAAGGCAAAAAAAGTAAAAATAAGCAACTGAGACTACATCAAAACTGAAAAGCTTCTACACAAAGAAAGAAACCAACAAAATGAAAAGCAACTTGGGGTGCCTGGGTGGCTCAGTTGGTTAAGCATCAGACTTCGGCTCAGGTCATGATCTCACAGTTCATGGGTTTGAGCCCCATCTCGGGCTGTGTGCTGACAGCCCAGAGCCTGCAGCCTGCTTCAAATTCTGTCTCCCTCTCTATGCCCCTCCCCCACTCTCTGTCTTTCAAAAATAAGTAAACATTAAAAAAAATTTTTTAAAGAAAAAGCAACCTACTGAATGGGAGGAAATATTTGCAAATCATATATTTGATAAGAGGTTAATATCCAAAATATATAAAGAACTCATAAAACTCAATAGAAAAAAATCCAACTAAAACATAGGCAGAGGATCCGAATAGGCATTTTTACAAAGACATACAGATGGCAAACAGACACATGAAAAGATGTTCATCATTAATCATCAAAGAAACACAAATGAAAACCACTGTGAGATATTACATCACGCCTGGTAGAATGGCTGTTATCAAAAAGAAATGTGTTGATGAGAATGTGGAAAAAAGGGAACACTTCGGGACTCTTGGTAGGAAGGTAAATTGGTAAAACTACTATGGAAAACTGTATGGAGATTCCTCAAAAAATTAAAAATATAAATATCATATGATCCAGTAATTTCAGTTTTGGGTATTTACCCAAAAAAAATGAAAATGCTGATTTGAAAAGATATCTGCACATCCATGTTTCTTACAACATTATTTTCAATAGCCAAGACATGGAAATAAGCTAAGTGTGCAATAGCAGGTGAATGGATAAAAAAGAAAATGTAATATGTGTGTGTATACATAGTCCAGTCATAAAAAAAATAAAAGCTTGCCATTTGTGACAACATGGATGGACCTTGTGGGCATTATGCTAAGTGAAATAAGTCAGAGAAAAACAAATACTGTGTGATCTCTCTTATATGCGGAGTCTACATAAAAGGGGATGTTATGTACAGCATGGTGACTATACTTAATAATACTCTATTGCATACTTGGAAGTTGCTGAGAGTAAATTTTAAAAGTTCTCATCACAAGAACAAAATTTGGTGATGGATGTTAGACTTATTGTGATTATTTCCAAACATATGTAAATATCTAATCATGCTGTATATGTGAAGCTAATATAATGTTAATTACACCCCAACTTAAAAAAATGCTTTTCATGGATGCTGCTATTCCCATCACCAATGTATTTCTCAAGGTTTTAGTGAAAGGGGGGTCAGTAACAAGGTCTTCTTGGGAGACTTAGGAGATCACTAGGATAAAGATGGTCTGGTTGCACATGACAAATCCACTCCAACATTCCTATCATTGAAATCTTTGAATTCCTTTATATTATTTCAGGAAATATTTGCATTCTCAGTTTCATTTAATTTCATCATTAAGTCCATATTTCAGTCAACTAACTGAACCAAGTAGAATGACTTTCAGCTGCTCAAGGCAGCACACCAAATCCAAAATCTGTGGCAGGTACATCCCTATCAGTCAATTCTATCCAATCCAAAAGCGCATTTCTCCTTTCTCAGTACATTTTCAGAATCCCATATTTTCTCTTGGGGTTTTGCCAATATAAATAAGCAAAGTCAAGAATTCTTTTGGTGGGAGTCTTCTTCTCCTGGGTTTCCCTTTCTACTGTATCCAACACAGCTCCTCTCTGGAATCTGATATTAAGAATGTGCAGGTCATGAGAAGTAATGTGGGAAGAGCAGAAGGTAAACTGAGGCGATCACAAAATCTTCAAGCAAGGCAGTAATAACCTTGTTAGGCAGGAAGAGCTCCCACGTTGATTAGCAAGGGAGGACAAGTCAATTCTTACAGTTTGCCTAGGGGTTGAGGGGTTTCCTGGGACACAGAACTTACAGTATTCAAACCTGGGTTATTGTTCACAGTAGCTTAGGGTATCACATGTCTTCCAAATCCCCCTACCCATAGATCCCCATTCCAAATCAAGGTCCTACTGTTTCTGATCAATACTCTTAAGTACAAGGTCTGGTGAAGCTGTGAGTGCAACTCCTCGTAAAAGTTGGCAACGAGTAGGATTAAGTATGACCTTGTTTTCAGTTATTTCAGCCTTAAAGCTGGTAAGACAGAAAAGATTCTTTTGGCAACAACCTAAGCATTGCCTTGAGCTGAGAATTTAATCCTTTGAGCCTCAATGATCTCTTTCTTTATGAACCCATCTCTGTAGAAGCAACCATCTTATCCCACAGTTCCTGGATTTCTTCGCCCTTTACAGTGTTTTATGGCAGGAGCCATTTGTCAGCCCAAACCTCCCCATCCTTAGATAATGCGTTCCATCCATTTTTTACCTCCTGTTTGGGTTCTTGAGGTCCCAAAGATACTTTGCTATATTGATTTTTATTGACATTATATATTTACAATTTATATTTAGGTCTTTAAGCCATCTAAGCTCCCCTTTTTTAAATGATGTAAGGTAGGATTCTAGTTTTAATTTTCTCCACATAGTAGGTCAGCTTTCCCAATCCTCTTACTAAACACCTTATTCTTTTTATCTGTTGATTTTTGTGCTATCTTTGTAATTCATATATTCAGGGGGTCTGTGAGCTTCCATGACTTGGATGCATATGAAAATATCTAGATTTTGGAGGTTAGTATAAGATAAAGCGTTTCATTAATATTTTTATATGGATTACATATTGAAACGATAATCTGGAGATGTCAGTTTAAATAAAATTAACATGGATTCCACCTATATTTTCTTTATATGAGGCCACTAGAAATTACATAGGTGGCTCACTTCCTTTGTCTATTGTACAGTGGTATTCTAGACTGCACTCTAGCAAAAAGAGAGCAGACTATGAAGCAAGATAAACACGGATTTAGAGCCCACCTCCTTGACTTATTAGCTCTGTGGACTTGGTAAGCCACTTAAAATATCTACTTCATAGGAACTTGTGAGGACTACATTAATTAATCTATACAGAATACTTGAAACCTAGTAAGTAATCATCCAATGCTTGTTTTATTATCTTTCTCCGAGGATAAGGAAGTCGCTCATTTATTATGGTATAGAGCAAATATGACTACACATGTATTAAATGAAGTTCATATTGAAATTAGCTATGAGAATATTTTTAAAATTCATATACTGTCACATGACTGCCAAGGCCCAGCATTATCATTTTAAAATGTAACAATATTTTAAGAGAAAAAGACAATCATAATTTTATTCATTCACTTTTTCTACACTTTAATAAATCTTTTGCATAGGTAAATACATTTAGTTAGAGTTGCAAGACAACATGGAAACAGACAAGAAATAAGCATTCTGGATCTTTTCAAAGTGACTATATTGAGGAAACTCTTGACTAAATGTTACTTTCAGAAATAACCGCACCCTGTCTATTCACACCTGAAACTATCTGTATAATCTTCAACCTTCAATAAAGTCATTGTACAGTATAGTTTATCTTGAACATCTTCTTATACTTTTTAAAAGCATTATTTCAAGAACAGAAATTCTCCAAATAATTCTACAAATAAATAGCAAATGTTATTGCACCTGAGCTTAAGAATTTAAAATGGTTTCCATTGGTTCAGTTATTAATTTCTAAAGTAAAACTTGAAGTTAACAATTTCTGGGCTATAAGTACTGACGGTAATTAGAATATCTTAATACCTGATGTAAAGATAGTTTCTGATACTGGGGAATTGGGTTACAAAATTTCCTCCATACTCAGAGTAAAGTGAGTTTATTGTAACACAGTAAGCTCTAATTACCTGAGCTAATCAAGGAAACACGAGGGCAGGTCACTTAAGTGAGAACCCAGCTTGTCTGGGAACCACACTCTTGCCCCTGACTCCAGAGATCTTTGTCCTAAGAGGTCAGCTCCACAGGCAGCCCTTTCTCAAGGATATTACCTACTCTCTTTCAGCTCTTTCTGTGGCTCAGGCTATGCTGAACTGAAGGTACCAACTTCTGGACAGGCACCACAGTCTGCAAATGTTCAGCAGCAATAGTGTGAAGGATAGGGCATTCAGTCAGGGGAGGAAGAAAAGTGCTTCTAGAAGAGATATCTGACTGAGAATCAAAATGATAAGAAGATGTAACAATGGGGAAAGAATATTAAAATCTAAGGCTGCACAAGGCATTGTAAACAGCAATGATCTTTCTTAGAAATGTTAGCGTTCAGTTGCACTAGAAGAACTAATATAATGTAGGACTGGAATAAAAATACCTGAGAAGTTATTTTTCTCTAGGCAATGAAGTAAGTGTTGTTTCTGCTTTTAGCAAAAATTCATCTATGCCTAAATTCATTTCTATCTTTATTAAAAAGAAAAAAGAGTAGATTTTTAACAAAATGGTCAACAAAACAATTATGGATTTTAATGTTGAGCATATCAATTTGTTACTAATTTTGGTCTTTCCATTAGTTCCCTATATAAAAATGGTGTGTTTCTCAGTAGCAGGTACAATAGCTTTTTAAGAGAACTTGGGCAAAATAATTAAGAGAGAAACCATAAATAATGAGAAAGTAAATGAAGCAAAATCGTCTAGTGTGATGTTTACCCCAAAGTATATTAATATTCTTCCATGAATTTTTATAGTTAAAGTAAAATTATCCTAGTGTAGAATATTACGAGTAATTAGAAAAGATTCCAATCTTTAAAAATTATGAGAGACTTTAAGATCTCATTAATGGAATTAGAAATGTCAGTAATTATGCTACTGGTCAAGTTTGGTCTGTATTTTCTGGGCCTCTTCAGGCCAAGAATAACAATCAGGTAGAATCTGGTCATAATCAGTGCTATACATCTGAGAGCGGACAAATGCTTCCTTGTTTTGGGGTTCAGGATAAACTGTGGCTGTCTTTTCTTGGTAAGCATCTTTCACAATCTAGGAATAAAAAAAGAATATTAATTATTTTAATGAATAGAGTTGATGGTGAGCACATGTCAGTTTTCATCTGTTTCAAAAAATTAATTTATGTCTCGGTTGTTTACAAAAAATTAAGTTACATTATAATAAAAGCACACATACACAAAGAAGATAGAAAAGGAAAATGCAATTATAAATCATATAGCAGGAGGAGAACAGGACATCGCCAACAACGGAAAGTGTGAAGAATAGAGATTTATCAAAAATGTGATCATAACAGGATTTCACAGATAATCCAGTGGTGAAAGTTTTGACATGACCTGAACGGTAACTAACTTGAACTAAATACCTTAGTATTCCTGCTAAGTTTGAACTCAGATAGCATGCGGTATCCACAATCCCTGTCCTGACCACAGCCTCCTACAAAATTTCCTTATTTATCCCTGTTCCCTAATCCGCTGGACTCCACAGTCAGTTATAATGCCCCTCCCCAGTATCACAGAATCTCCTGTCTCCCTGTCTTGCTGTCACACTCCCCATTCTAGTTCCTGGTCTGGGCAACCCTCAGTGCTGGCTTTCCCCTTTCATGGCTGCCTCCAGCGATGTCATACTTTTCCTAACCTTACCTGGGTTGATATGGTTGCATATTATGTTTTTATCCTTTTCTTTAACAAACAAACACCCTTTGTCTCCCAGTTCCCACAAGGCAATTTCAAACCTTTCTCTGTCGTAACTGCATTTGACTCATCACTGTACTGAGAACATTCCAGCTACTCAGCGAAAACAGTCTCAATTTCCCCTTCCATCAACTCAAGTGAACTCCTCTACATCTTCAAACATTCGCTCTCCCCTTGCTTTGAGAAGAATGGATTCTCCCACTTGTCAAAATTAATCACGCTATACGTACTCTTTAATTCACTCCAGTTGTAAAAAAAAAGCAATCGCTAGGAGCTATCTGTATAATAGAGTTATTTGGATAAGTCTGATTTTGAAGAAGATTGGAATGATTAAGTATTTCTTCTCAATGAAAAATTACGCATTGTGAAAAATTATGGTTACAAAGACTGTGCCATATTATGGAGAAATATTCATGAAAAACACAAAAAACAAATGTATATACCATGATTATGACAATATTAGCAAAGATAGCAAGCAAATGAAAAAAAGACTGGAGGCAAACACACCAAAATAATAAAACTGCTTATGTTAGAAAAATAGAGTATTGGATAGTTTCTTCTGTATTTCCCAAAGTGCCTATAATGTGGTATTATTACTAGTTAACAGCTTTTTTGAGGTATAATTGACTGATTGCAAAATCCCAACATTTTAAGTGCACAATGAAATTATTTTTGTCAGTTCGCAGAGTTGTGCAACTGTTACCGAATCCACTTTAGAACATTTCCATCACCCCAGAGACCCCTTGTGCCTGTTTGCAATAGTTGTACTACTTTTATAACAAAACACATTATTTCATTCCTGACACAGACTGTGTGAAAGTTCACTCCTCTTTCTGGTCCCAGGACACACTCGCTGTATCAGTGACCACCCCCCCACCCCCAATGAAGCCTCCACCCTCAATGCTAGAGTCTGCAAGAGCAGTTTGTTCTCTGTTGCTTTCCTAATTCTCCCCAGTAACTTCTGTGCTACTGAAATTGCTTTTGTAAAAGGTCCTGCTAACTCTGTACATACTAAAAGTTCACCTGTTTTCCTCACCAGGATATCGCTCTTCCACCCCCATCCTGACACTGTGTCTTGTCTAATTTCTGACATGTTGCTCAGTTCTGAGTCTCATCTTAAAGTCCTAACTTCCCTGCACTGGCTTCTTACCTCTGTGTTCTGGACAGAGTAACAAACCATCTTCCATCCTTAGTTCTCACCTGCTATACTTGCTGTCCTGGTAGCTCCAAAAACTCCTGGCATTTCCCCCAATACCACATGGAAAATAGTTCCCACATCTTTATATTTAGTGTCTCTTTAAGTTTCAACCATTTCTATCAACTTGCTGGAGTTGTATGAATTCTATGTGAATGTGCCCTGAAACTTCAAACTTGCAGGTCACTTACACTATCTTCCTCCCTCAACTTGATTCTTTGTTCTGATTTCCCAGTTTCTGTCTCAGCACTTGATTTTCCCATGATTCTAGGTAGAATATCCGAATCTTTATGAACTTCCCTGAGGTCCTCTGCTTTTGTACTTTCTCCTCTAATCATAAGCTAACACCTTTTCATTTATGTTTATTTTTGAGAGAGAGAAAGACAGAGTGAGAGCAGGGGAGGGGTGGAGAGACAGCGAGATGCAGAATCCAAAGCAGGCTCCAGGCTCTGAGCTGTCAGCACAAAGCCCAATGTGGGACTTGAACTCACGAACCTTGAGATCATGACCTGAGCTGAAGTCGGATGCTTAACCGACACCAGGTGCCCAGGCGCCCCAACACCTTTTCGTTTAAATCTTCACAATGAATTTAACACAATAATGTGCTGTTCGGTGTATTAACAATTCAAATTAGTTAAAAACTAGGAGATATAAAATAGTAGAAGATAAAAAGATACTCTTTCATGAATAGGTAATCAAGCAGATTATCTAAAGTTTTTTTGAAGGATTACTTGGGTTTTGAAGCATATGCCCTCAATCAATAAGGCATATAATGATACATGAATCCTAAATATGGTACTGTTTTGATAAATTTGCTAATAGTTTTTATTTTCAACCAAAAAACAATATTTCCCCTGAGGGGGTACTTGGCAATGTCTGGAGACATTTTTGGTTGTCATAACTGGGCAGAGGCTGCTGACATCTGGTGGGTAGAGGCCAGGTATGCTTAGCATTCTATAATGCCAAGATAACCCCCACAACCAAGAGTTATCCAGCCAATATGTGCACAGTGCTGCGGCTGAGAAACCCTAGTTTACATCTGTAACATATAAACATAACCATTATGGGCTGACCTATGTCACCCAAAATTCATATGCACTAACTAACCCCCAGTACCTCAGAGTGTGATAATGTTTGGAGACAGGGACTTTAAAGAAGTAATTAAGTTAAAAATGAGGCTGTTTGGGTGGGCCCTAATCCAAACTGACTAGTGTTCTTATGAGAAGGGCAAATTTGGACACCCCAGGAGAGCCAAGGATGTTTGTGCACAAAGAAAAGACCATGTGAGGACACAGTGAGAAAGCAGTCATCTACAAGCTAAGGAGGGAGCCCTCCAAGGAAATCAGGCCTTCTACCCCTTAATCTTAGATTTCCAGCCCCCAGAACTGTGAGAAATAGATTTCTGTTGTTTGAGCCACCCAGTCTGTGGTATTTTGTTACAGCAGCCCTAAGAGGCTAATACAATTATATTGTAAAAAAAGTCAATTTCTCTCTCATCTTAATTACAGAAAAATTCTCTGTCTTTAGGTTCTTCTTGGCTAATTGTTTCATTAGCTCATCTGCTACCCTAACAGCTTTGAGTTCCTTGCCCTCATTGTTTAGCCCTCTGCCCAATATTATCAATTGTGATCTTTAAGATGCTATACATCATAGAAACATAGATAAGACAAGTGATTCAAATGATTCTAAATGTTACTATACCGTATCTGCAATATTTTGGTGACAACACAAGTGAAATATGGAAAACAATAAGTTAAAAAAGGTAAAATAGGAGAAACCTAACTGAAAGGGAATCCTACTAACTTATTTAGATTATGGGACAGATAAAGAATGATAGGGAAATCAATGATTCACCCCAATTCTTCCATTCCTAGGGATGAAGTGTAGTTCCTAAGCTCTGCTAAAGCACTGTGTCTCATTTCTCTGACTTCTGACAAAATAAGTTGATACAGATATACATTTCAAGGAAGTGAAGTGATTTTTAGTGCCTAAAAATGCATATTTAGCAATAGAAGGAATTAAAAATAAGACTTGAAAAAGAGTGGTTTTACCTTTGCTGCAATTTTCAGAGAAACATCTCTAATGGTGTCCAAAGGAGGATAAAGCCGGCCCTCTTCCAAGTGTTTATCTGATACTTGCTGGGCTATAACCTTTCAAAATAAGAAAGACAAATATGTTTTTACTTCACACCATACAATGTGATGGTTATGAGGATACCTAGGTGAATGATCACATATGGTCATATATGGAAGCAGGGCACATTAATGTGATCACCTAATTTTGTCTTTCCCTTTGTCGATGGGAAAACTGAGTCCAGAAGACTTGGTGACTGGTGGGATCCCACCATCAGTAAAGATGGGAACAGAATCTGCACTGCCTCTTACTCCAGTTCCTTTTCTACTGTGCCATGAAATGCTGGAAGCTTTTCCATCCGATGTGCCTGAGGAACAGGGGAGAGAGGGGTGAGGAAGGCAGAGGAGGATGACAGAAGTGATGGACAAGGACCCTGAGAGTACAGGAGGGAAGGGATCCAAGGCTGATCACACTGCTTCTCCTAGCTCACATATTCCGGCACAAGAGGTACAGCACGGGACTGAGAGAGCCACTTTGGCATCACATTGCAAGTAGGGTTTCAATTTATCCAGATTCTGGATTCTCTGAATCACCTAACTGGTCTCAGCATTTGCTGTTCCCAGACCATTCCCCATTTCTAAATTAGATGACATATACTTAAGAATTTGCTAAGAGGGTAGATCTTATGGTAAGTGTTCTTATCTCCCTCTCTCAATCTCTCTCTCTCTCTCTCTCTCTCTCTCTCTCTCTCACACACACACACACACACACACACACACACACACACACACACACAAAGAGAGTAGGAAAGAGCATTTGGCAATGATAGACATATTTATGGCATGTATTTTGGTGATCAAGTTGTGTGATTAAGTATGTACAGCTTTTTGTATGTCAATCATACCTCAGTATTTTTTTTAATGAGACAGATTGACACTACATGCCTCCTGATGTGATGCACTGAGAAGGATGCAATCATTAGGCATTTAGTACTCCTAACAAAACCGCATAACTTGAATTCAATCATGAGGAAACAATCAGATAAACCCAAAGTGGGGAACATTGTAAAAACCAACTGGCCTGTATGCTCCCAAATGTCAGTGCCATAAAGGAAAGACTGAAATATTCTTGCAGATTAAAGGATTAGTCTAGAGGCTATAAAGGCCTTTTCTAATGGATAATTGGTGAAATTTGAATTCGGACTGTGCATTAGATAATAATATTCTATCAGTGTTAAAGTTCCTGAATTGAAAATGGTACAGAGATCACATAAAAAAATGTCCTGAAATATCTAGGGGTAAAGGGACATGATACTGTAAGTTGCTCTCAAGCGGTTCAACAATAAAGTTCTATATGCTAAGTTATTTGCTGAACCTTCTGGGGCACAGAGGTAGACTCAGCAATTGTGAAGTTCCCTCCAGCTCTAAGACTTTGATTAGGTATTTCAGTGTGGCAAGTCTAAAGCAGTATGTGGCTGGCTCTATTATTTAACAGACCTGAGGGTGCAGACAGGAAGTAGAAAATCTTCCTCATTTGAAACATTTGGCATAAGCAAACACGTATTTTTCACTATCTCTTAATATGTTAGATTTTTAAATCATGAAATTATTTCTGCAATTGTTTTACTGCCATCAGCAAATATGAAAGACACTGAGCAAGTATAACACCAAGAGAGGATAAAAAAGCAGTTCCTGCCCTTGAGAAAGTTAGAAGTTAGTGAGGAAGAAAAAGGGAATACTGAAAGAGAGGACAGCCTAGGTCAAAGGTGAAATGTGAGCGTTAAGAAATCCAGAAGTACAGTGGAGACAGCTTAGTATGGGATTGAAGGAGAGCTAGGAGTCAGACAAAAGGGAAGGGCTGGGCACTCCAGAAAGAAGACAGATTCAGACCAAAGGCAGAGATGTATGAGCTGGACTCAGTGATCCCCAGTGTCCTGATCTGGGGGAGCAGAGGGGGATCTAAACAGAGAATAAGGATTGGAGCACTGTCAATGCCAAATTAAGGAATTTTGGTTAAATTCTATGGGTGACTGAGGATATTCTGAACAAGGATATTTAGGCAGGAGTGTGGGGTGGGGGGGAGAGCAGGATGAAGTTACTAGTACAACTGCTATTTGATTAATATTACATTACATATTATGTAAAATACATAATTATAATTACAGAAAGCTGATCACAAAGAATTTTATAACAAAGACATTGTTCAGTCCTTTATTTCTTGCCTTTATAACAGGATGTTGAGCAAAACTTTTCCTTGGCCCCAGAATTGGTGATCAGGGCCCCCAACACTAGAAGAAATGGAATTAAGTGTTCCACATTATAATGAAGCCACCAAATACGTGAGGACTGCCACGTCCCTCAGAACCTAAGAGGGGGCGGAATCAGCCCTGCCGCCCCACAAACACAGCCACCCCTTTTCAGAAGGCTGCAATGGGGAGAATCAGGGAGAGTCACTAGAACCATAGTCTAGTGGGTAATGCAGTGGCTTCTCTCCCCCTCTTCTTCTTGCACACTGCCCTCTCTTGAAAGCATGAGGTGCCCTCAAGAAGGAGAGTTTGGCATTCTATTCCTCACTTAGCCTGAGCAGTTACAGACATGTTTATGTAAGCAGAGGTGAAGAGGATGGGAAAGGAGAATCAGATAGAAAGGGGGGTGGGGGGGTTGCTTGGGGAGGAGCCTGTATCCCCAGAAGGCATGAGCTTCCAAGCCAAGTTACCACTGCAGAGGAGGATCTCACAAGCTGAGCAAGGGGAAAAGGCTGAACTGGAACCAGATCTCTCATGTCATGCCACAGAGGGCCCCAAAGGGTCCTCTAAACTCTTGTACACATACCCCATGAGAAAGCCAGATATGGGCTCCTGCCTCAGATGGTTCAATGGCCTAAAAAAGTGGAGAGTTAATAAAAGACATGTTTGGGGTGCCTGGATGGATGGCTGAGTGGGTCGAATGTCTGATTCTTGACTTTGACTGAGGTCATAATCCCAGGATCGTGGGATAGAGCCCTGTGTTGGGCTCTGCACTAGGCATGGAACCTACGTAGGATTCTCTCTCCCTCTCCCTCTACCCCTGTCCCCTGTTCATATGCTCTCTAAAAAAAGGAAAGGAAAGGAAAGGAAAGGAAAGGAAAGGAAAGGAAAGGAAAGGAAAGGGAAGGGAAGGGAAGGGAAGGGAAGGGAAGGGAAGGGAAGGGAAGGGAAGGAGAGGAGAGGAGAGGAGAGGAAAGGAAAAGGGAAAGGAAAGGAAAGGACAGGGCATGTTTGTCCTTTTCCATACCCTTCCTTTCTGTTTCCAACACATTTGAAGAAATAGGCCTTGATAAGAAGGGGGAGGAGGTGTTCAGAGCCCAGACATGCTCTTTTCCCTGAGTCCCTCAAGATGCTGGGATGGGAGAATAACAAAAGAGAAGGGGCTCTCAGCCAGCTGCTGCGGCAGGCCTCTTGTACTGAAGGAACAAGAGATGATATCTGAATTGGATACTGATTCTGAATGGAACAGATGTTTAATTATTGTTCACTGATATATTCCCCAGCACCCAGAATAACGAGTAGCACATAGCAGGTATTAATCAATACTTGTTAAAAGAATGGGTGAATTGAAATGGAATTAAAAGTTACTGAGATGCCATTAAGCGAAAGAAAAGAAAGACTTGATGGAGAATTATTCAAAACAGTGATTGTCAGGAAAAATAAAACCATTTTATGTTGATGCCCCATTGAATTTAGGCTGCTTACAAAATCCTGTTACTTCTTGTTGTTCTGCAAAGGATCTGTAGCAGATTCAAATCATTGGCATTTCTTAGATGTTAAAGCAAAAACCTGTATAGGTATCTAGTACTGTTATTTAACTGGATAGAGAAAAAATGAGTAGCACAATGTTGAACGGATATAACAGCATGGTGGTTGAAAGCTCAGGCTGTGATGTGATGTAAGTCTATATTCAAATTCTAACTGCAATAATTACTGTTTGTTTGAATTGGGCAAATTAATTAACCTTCCTAAGCCTAGTTTTCCCTTTGGCGATAGAAGACTACTAACAATTCCTAATTCATGAGATTAAACAAAATAAATGCCAGTAAGGAATGTACCACATTGTCTGAGAAAGTAAATGTTCGGTATGTTTTAGCTATTTCACTTTTTGCTTAATGTTTATTTATTTATTTCAAGAGAGCATGCATGCTTGCACACGCATACTCGTGCACACACACAAGCGGATGGGGGAGGGGCACAGGGAGAGAGAAAGAGAGAATCCCAAGCAGGCTCCACACTCAGCACAGAGCCTGACATAGGGCTCGGTCTCACCACCATGAGATCATGACCTGAGAGGATAGCAAGAGTAAGACGCTCAACCGACTGAGCCCAGGTTGAGCCCTCTTAGCTATTTCACTTTTAAAAGAACAGAGGGGCAGTCACCATGGCAGAATGGAAGTAAAATAGCTTTGGGGGCCAGATCTAGCTCTACAATATGAAAGCTAGTAAGCTTTTTGAGGTGGAGGCAAGTTCTATAACCAATCAACTGCAAATTATTTCTATGAGATAAGAGGTATACTGTTCCTCTCACCATTGGGGTCCAGCATTATTGCTTCTTGTCTAGAATGTTGCATGATATCATTTTAAAGAGACCGGGGACAGTAAGAAGATGGCTGAGTAAATTAGAATCAGTCTGAATCTTTGCTCTCCACGTATGCCTGTCACACAGAGAGAGAACCGAGACACCATAGAACAGAGCCAAGTAGCAAACACGTGACCAGGGGAGCCTCATGTTAGGAATGAAATCACTAACATGGAAGGGATTGACCTGGGGGAAAAGGGGAGCATATACAAGAGTCTTAACGTTGCTCTCACCTATTACCTCATTCACTCAAAAACTATTTGCTGCTTTTGATATGTCACTGGTGTCTCTCTACACTGTGTCCGCTTTCAAATGATCTGTCTTCGTTTCATTTTGGCAATGTTACAGCAGCTGGATTTTCAGTTATCCAGTGACTTCAATGAATCAAAGTTTCCTCCAGATGCTGTTGTCTGTGGTGACCATCTCTAGTGTCCTCCACACAGACCTCAGAAAGGGGTGGGGTGAGGCAGATGAGAGAACACAGAGCAGGTGGTTCAGGAGGAATGGGATAAGGACAGGCAGCCAGACACGCCTCTCAGATGTGGACAGGAGGCGAGGAGTATGTTCCCAGGAGGGCTGACCCAAGGGAGTACTAAGTGCTCTTAGCAGAGGTTCAGAAGGTTGTGAGGGTACCAGGAAAGCCAGAATCCTCTTTGTTGTAACAGCATGGTGGTTGAAAGCTCGGGCTGTGATGTGAGGTAGGTCTATATTCAAATTCTAACTGCAATAATTACTATTTGGTTGAATTTAGGCAAATTAATTAACCTTCCTAAGCCTAATTTTCTCAAGATGAGCCATGGTAGTCACCAAAGGATTCAAGCATGAGGTGGGGAGTGAAGTTAACAGAAGGAGAGGCTTAGATAGGTGAATAGTTCTCAGAGTTTTCCAGGCAGGATAATAGAGCAGTTATACAGGTGTGTGCCTGCATGTTGTGTTTGAAGCTTTGGGATGAGGGAGAATGAAAGAATGACAGGCTTCTAAGCTTTGGTGTCTACTTAGAAAGGAGTTATCACTAAATGCAGTGCAAATACTGAGGGTGAAGGAAGGTGCAAAGTATGGTTTTATGCATTTTGTGTTTAAGAAAAAGCAACTGGAGACACGTTACAAGATGAGACTAGAGACACAGATTTGGCCACTTTTAGACTTAAGATAATGGAACCCAGAGAATGGATGAAATCTCTGAAAGCATAAGAAAAAAGGGGAAAAAGTTACAACAACAACAACAAAATCAATGCTAGAAAAAAGCTCTTAGTTAAAAGGGACATGGAAAGAAGACAAAGTAAACAATGAGGTGGTGTGAAAAACAAGACTGTTGTGTTGAAGCCTAAGAGAAAACCAGTGGAAAGGCCAGAAGAGGTAGCCAGAGAGATCACTAGCTACAAGAAGGGCACTGCTGACATTACATTTTCTTTTTTCTTCAAAGTTTTTTGATAGTATTTATTACTTTGCCTGGATGGTAAATGGAAGGATTTTTTTTTTCATGGAGTTTGTCACTAGATGGTGCTGGAGTTATTTAGGAAAGCAAACATGGGCTACATTGAGCAGAAGATCCCCCTCCCTTTGATGTGTCTGTTATGTAGAACAATAATTATATTTTTCTTAATGTGTGAACAGCTTTGATAAGCTCCCTTAGTGAGCAGATATCTACTTATGTGTAACAAGATTTTAGGAGATAAAGAAACTCTGGGACACCAGCTGCGATGCTTCTACTGCAGGGAAGACAAAGAAAAGAGCAGGACATTACAGCTTCGATATCTGTTCTCACAGAATGATGCCAGGCGCTAAACACTGGGATTATACTCCTTAGACCACAACAATAACAGAAGACTCCATCTATATTCTCCGAGTTCCTCTTCAAAACAGAAAGCACAGTATGTTCGCAAGCTGAAAATATCTGAATTTTAATCAACTTTTATTTGGTTCAGTTCAGTTACCATGTTGTACAGTGGTCTCATTTTAGAAGAAATTCACTCAAATCTCTCATCCGTGAACTGCATCCTGCTCAAACAAGGTATCAACCAGATGAACATTCTGATTATCAAAAGCTCATGATTTTACAAATATGTGCCAAATCACTGTATCGTCCCCCTGAAGTGTGGGGAGGAAAGGGAACTGATGGGAACCTGAAGTTTATGGTACGTCTTGTGCCATAAGTAATAAAGTCTTTGTCTCCGACCTAAGGGTTTTGGGTCTTTTGCCAGCATCCATGAAACTGTAGCAGGCTAACTCATTAGCTTGCAACTAAGGTAAGGTTTCAGATCCTTCACTTCTTAAGAACAGCTCACCAGTTCCTACTGGGTCTGTTGTGTGATGTTCGGAGAATCTTTCCTGAAGGCCCACACTCAAACCCACATGTGTCCTTTTAATGAGTTCAAAAACACTAATTCCCTGTTATAATTTTCTTTCTGCTTAAAATATTAGAGTAGTTTCTGTTTTCTGCCCTGTACCCTCAATGATACACACTTCTTCACTATACCAAATCAGACTTTCATTTTAAACCTTCAAAATGCTGTTATTTAGGAAAGTTTGGAGAAACATTGGTCGCTGCATTATGATTTGGAAACAGTATTTTCAATTGTGTCACTACTGTCACAGAATTTGATTGGAAGTATGAAGACAAAAACGAGTTCCTTGTAAGAGATCAGAACAGTTTTTTTACTGGCTACTGAAAAATAGTCTTTTACTCGTGACTCCAATGTGAACCTGCTACCGACCCCTTATTCTCCACTAGGAGAGATTTTTTTCTTCTTCGGACTTTGTACCTTATAGGGAGTGAGCTGAGATGCTATATAAATAAATAAATCATTAACCCACATGGAGCTCATCTGGTGTTTTACAGCCTTGGTGAACACAGAGTTTACAATACCTCAGCAGTTGTGAGAAAAATCTCATCTGTGATATGTCTCAGTCCACAAGCCACAACACCAAGAGCGATTCCAGGAAACACATAGGAATTGTTTCCTTGGCCAGGATATAGGGTCCGTCCATCTGGAAGAGTGACTGGATCAAAAGGACTGCCACTGGCAAAAATTGCACGCCCCTACAACACAGACACATAACTAACTTTAAAAAGAAGCACGGTATTTTAAAAGAAATGTATCATAACAGAACTACCCCACAGTTAGAGTACTGAGCATTTAGAAAGAAGACCAATTTTCATTAACCCTCTAATAAGTCTGGGCAAGCTTTTATGATGTTGGCAGTAAGTTCTGGAGTGGCTGATTACTACTACTCTCTGCCTCCCTCTCTACTCCTCAGAGAAGTGTGTAAAGCACAGGAAACCCAAGACCACCACTCTATTTGCTGCAGTGGTCCAACCCAGAAGCCTATCAACCATTTCTATATGGGGTTCAGATTACAGACTTCTGAAGCTGAAAAAAATGATAGGTTAACATTAGAGTATTGGAAAGTATGACATTTTATGTTAGAGTTTAGGGATCTACACAGTTTAATTTTTTAAAAGTGTTTATTTTTGAGAGAGAGAGAAAGAGAGAGCACAAGCCAGGGAGGAACAGAGAGAGAGACAGAATCTGAAGCCGGCTCCAGTATCTGAACTGTCAGCACAGAGCCTAATTTGGGGTTCAAACTCACAAACCTCGATATCATGACCTGAACCAAAGTCAGAGGCTTAACCAACTGAGCCACCCAGGCATCCCTACAAGCAACTTTCTAACGTAACTTATTATATATATATATATATATATATATATATATATATATATATATATACATATATGTATACACACATATATTTAAGAAAAAGACCTGCAACATGATATATAAGCTCATTTATCTCCCTCCCTGCTTTCACTTCCTACCTATTGTTTTATAATCATCATATTTTAAGGAGAACAGCATTCAGTAAATGACAGCTAAACATTCTGTGTACATGGAGTGTTAATATGGAGAAGAAAATCTCTTCATACTATTTCTGGATTATAGTTTTTCATGCTTCAATAATCTTCCTGTATTTCTATTTTTAACCTTTCCTGACAATGTTTCCCTTGTGCCTAAAGCAGCAGAGACTCATCCAGCACAGACAGACCTTTGCCTGTTCTGTATCCTTTAGCTAAACCAGTGTTTTAAGTTTTCAGCCTCAAAATGACTTTCAATTTTATATCCTTTTTTTTTTTTTAACAACACAGAACATCATGCAAGATGATTAAGAAAGAGTTTAGGTCATTTATATCAGACACATTCAAATTTAAAAACACAATTACGGGGCACCTGGGTGGCTCAATTGGTTAAGTGTCCAACTTTAGCTCAGGTCATGATCTCATGGTTTGTGGGTTCGAGCCCCGCATTGGGCTCTGTGCTTACAGCTCAGAGCCTGGAGCCTGCCTCAGATTCTGTGTCTCCCTTCCTCTATGCCCCTCCCCCACTCATGCTCTGTCTCAAAAATAAACATTAAAAAAATTTTTTTAATTTAAAAACACAATTATACAAATTTGGCTAACTGTGTTTATTTCTATAACCAGTGAGTCTGTAAACTCTTGACACCTGTTGAGATATATGACAAAATAACTACAAAACCACTTATTTGTTATTTGTCTACTATGCTAAAATTTTATTATTTGTGCACCATGCTACAATTTTATTGCTCAAAGGGTTTTTTTTTTCTTCCCCTTTTAAAAATTTGAGGACTACTCAAGGATGTCAGACAAATTTCCCAATCTGCAGATGGGCTGAAAATTAAAATTATTGAGGACACTGATGCCATCCCAAATTAAGAGAGATAGACAATGGAGTGGCTCCTTGCCAACATTTCATTAATTCTAGTAATGAGCATTTAAGGTTATACTATTAAGGAAGTAAAGCCATCAATTTCTGATTTGTGCAGAGTGACCTAACTTTGTGTCATGTTTGCCTTTTCTAGTGCATTTTGGATTTCTTTCCAAAATAAAAGTGTTAGATATATATGATTCAACCTCCGTTTCGTTATAATGACATTTTCAAGTCTTTGAAGGGAAAAAAGGCTATTGTCAACCTATCAGTCAAATATATGTTAATACAAACACAGTATAAAATAAGCCACTTTTTTGGAAACAGTAAAGTGTTGAAGCTTCAAGGACTCCTATCCCAAACTGGCTAGATGTCAAAATAGCTGCCCAAATGTACCACCCATGGCATCAAAATCCAAACCCAGGATTTAGCAAAACAAAAATAAGACTGAGGTTTTATACAGTATGCTTCAACGTTCAGAAATAGCTAGTTAAAAGTTATTTTAATAAGCATCTAGCATCGAAATTTTTCCTTTTTAGCTTTTATATTTAAGTGTTAAATGCTTCCAAATCACTTGAAAAAATTATCAATAAACTTTACAAAGTTTGTTTTACTGAAGAGGAGGATTTACACAACAACATTCTAGAAGAGGAAACAGTTCTTAACCCCTCTGACCTATTCACTTTTCTTTCAATCTTGGTTGTTTAACTTTTAAATTGAGTAGTAAGAATCTTACATGTCCTTGGTTCCTCCATAATGATTAAGAATTAGAGTATTAAAATATCAGACCCTGTGTCAGCACTGGCAGAGCTGCGGACTGGAGGAGGGGGAGAGAAGTTACACTTTTGCTTTACCTTGGTTAGTTTATAGCACTGCTCTGCAGTACATTCTGCTTTGCTAGTTGGATTACTCAATGCAAAAATAATAGGTCGGTCATTGAAGGCAGCCATGTCCTTGAGAATTTGTTCTGAGAATGCACCACCAATCGCAGCAACTCCTGATGTAGAAATGAGAAACCAGTGAATAGACTATCAGCGGTTAGTGAAGTAAGACGTCCATGCCCTCAAGACAATGAGACAGGTCAGGTCACTTTCTGATAGACCCTAAACAAAATATAGAAGATCTGCATTAACAGTGACAGAAAGAGATACGTTTGTTAATGCCAACAACCTTTAGGGTTACAAATCTCCAAGTATCTATACAAAACAACACAGATCTAACATTTGGCTTATAATACACCGAGTCAGTGATCAAATCACTAGGTATTTTGATGACAGACACTGATTACAGGAAATTAAAATGTGCCTAATATATATTATCCCTCTATAAATAATTCTAGGAGTATATTCCAGTCTCTCAGGTTATAAAGTAATTATTTTTTATAAACCAGTGCTAACACTTAAGACAACCATCCAATTCAATTGTAAAACTGCAGTATCACTCACTGAAAGAATCCTGACAAAGGATAAAGCAATTAGCATGATGGAAATGGAGAAAAATCCTGATACAATGTATTTTGTAAAAAACAAGGCTTATTACAGTTTCTGTGGTGGAGTATTTGTTTTTGTTACGATTATCATCATTGTTCTCAATACTGTCATATTTACAAGAACTTCCAGGAGTGGATTATGATACAAAGTAAGAACTGACATTCTATACACACAAAATAAGGTACAAAGTTTCATACCCTCCTCTGAGTTTTTTTAACCACATTAAATTTGACTATATTAAACATCATATGTGCACATGCACTGTGTAAGCACTGTGTTAAGTGCTATGAGGAATATAGATGTGGTCTCCCTGTCTTCAGGGAGGGTCTAGTAGTTAGTGCAGTATTTCTCAACCTCTGGGATATGAACGTTGTGGGTCGGATAATTCTTTGTGTGGGGGGGAAGGGGTGCTTTCCTGTGCACTGTAGGGTGTTGAATACCATCTCCAGTCTCTACCCACTAGATGTCAGTGGCCCTGACCACCCCTCCCCCAACCCTTTCCAAAGTTGTAATAACCAAAAACATCTCCAGACATTGCCAAATGTTTCTTTGGGGGCAAAGTCACTCTCATTTGAGAACCAGTGTGTATCTGGAGCAATCAAGCCTGGGAAAGGCTGAATCTGCCAAGGATTGACAGGTTGACAGAGTTAGCAGAGGGGGCTACACACTTCAGCTGATAGGACTGAGAACACAGTACGAAATTTACAAATCTAAGTGTCCGTGGGGTACTGTTGATTCAGTGAACGTGTGATTTTGTTTGTGAATTCCAAAGGTCAAAATTTCAAAAAGCTAAATTATACCTCAAAAATCAATTAAGAAAATGAATCAGGCCAAAATGGGGTTGGGTTGGGTTTATGGGAAAGAGGGAGAAGTTTACCTATGAGGGCAGTTGGTTTTATTTCTTGAACAATGGCTTCTAGGTTCTTCATTTCTTCATGTTCATGGGCAAATTCCTTCTTCTCTTGTGTTAAGGCAGCACGTCCCTAAGTAAGGCAAATAAAAAGAAATGTTAAATCTGCCAAACATTTGTGAGCCAATGAAATTTCAGAATATTACACATATTATGAGTATTTGTGCTTAACATTTTTGTGTATCATGTATTACACCTGCTCTTAAATTCTTTTCTCTAATTATTGGAGTATTCTTTCATTCAATCTTTCAACAAATACTTATTTCTCAATATTCTAGGCAATGGGGATGAGCAGTGAACAAACAAGTCTTTCCCTTTCTTAAATATTATTTAATATTAAAATCCTAACTCTACAGACATTTATGAGAAACTGGCACTAATAAATGATAGTGCAAAATGTCATTTAAATAAAGATATCATTTACTAAACATTATTTGTATTAAATGTGTCTTAGAATGCAGAGTTGGCTTTAGTCACAACACTCCCAATTCATGTACCACTGAGTAAAAATTGAACTCAAGGCCATATTTATACCATAGCTTGATTTTCTAAATAAGTACTAGCTTTCAATATTTTTATGTTAATGTTTTGACTATGAATGTGTCATGTGTTATCTAGGAAACATCTAATTATAATTCTCTATCTGCAATTTTTTTATGTTTATGTATTTTTTGAGAGAGAGGAAAGGAGCACGCATGCGCGAGCAAGGGAAGGGCAGAGAGAATGGGAAACAGAGGATCCCAAGTGGGCTCTGCACTGACAGAAGACAGCCTGATGTGGGGCTCAAACTCACGAACTGCGAGATCATGACCTGAGCAGAGATCGACGCTCAACTGACTGAGCCACCCAGGTGCCCCTCTAGCTGCAAATTTTTTATCTTGACTTAAAGTAATAAATCACTGCCTAATATTATATGGTACTTTGACTTACAAGTTGTTTTCACATATTTCATATGATCCCCTCAACAATTTTAAGAAGTAAGGCAAGTAATTAGAGTCATTTCACATGAGAAAACAGAGGCTCAGAGATATTAAAGGACTTGCCCAAGGAAGGCCCTGGAACTCAGTCTTTCCAATAATACAGCACGGTACAGTCCTGGAGAAAAAGCTTTACAAATGGTATAGGTCAGGTTGTTTACAAATTGTTGCTCTAAAGATGGTACAATTTTCTTGCTTTAAAAGGTTATTATCATTTTATTTCCATTTTTAAAATATTGTACATGTGAATTACAGATCACTTGCAGCATATGAACCTATTTGCTGTACTCGCTTCCTCATCTGTAAAATAAAGATGGTAAGTTCTACCTTAAAGATGATGTGGTAATAAATATACAAAGGAGCAATACTCAGGCATAAAAAAAATGAGGTTTTTCCCTTTATGACCTGGATGGACTTAGAGGGTATTATGCTGAGTGAAGTAAGTCAGACACAGAAAGACACATACCATATGATTTCATTTATATGTGGAATTGAAAAAAACAAAACAAATGAACAAACAAAAAAGCAGGAAGAGACCCACAAATACAGAGAACAAAGTGATGGTTGCCAGAGGGGAGGAGGGAGGGACAAAATGGGTGAAGGGGACTGGGGGTAGAGGATCGCAGCTATGAAATGAATAAATCAGGGATGAAACGTACCACATAGGAATTATAGTCAATGGTATCGTAATAGTGTTGTATGGTGACAGATGTTAGCTACACCTGTGGTGAGCACACAGCACAGTCTAGTTGATGAATCACTATGTTGTACACCTAAAACTAATGTAACACTGTGTGCCAACTATACCTCAACAGAAAGAAGAAAATCAGGGAGGGAGGGAAAAAAAGAAAAAGGAAGAAAGAAAGAATTTCTACCTCATCAGGTTGTTTACAAATTAAATCAAACAATACATCTAAAGTACTTAGGATTGTGCAAGTTTTCTTAATGTTTACTTATTTGCTGTTGAGAGAGAGAGAGAGAGAGAGAGAGAGCAAGGGCAGAGAGAGAGGCGGGGAGAGAGAGAATCCCAAGCAAGCTCCACACTGTCAGTGCTGAGCCCGATGCAGGGCTCAAACTGTGATCATGACCTGAGCTGAAATCAAGAGTTGGAGACTCAACCAACCTAGCCACTCAGGCGCCCCAGGATTGTGCCAGTTTTTAACAATAGCTTAACATTAGCTGTTGTAATTAAAATTATTGTGAGGAAGAAAAAAAGTCATAATACCAACAGCTATAATTTTGGTATATTTTCTTACAGTCTTCTGTAAAGTGCTGTTTCTATATTACTGTTTTCTATTATGAGCAGGATATTAGAGTGAATAGCTTCCTAAGAATAGAATTTACTGTTAGTCACTTCTGCATTCTAAAAAGTTATTTATCCTACCTTTTCTTCTGAGACACTGTGAAAAATAATCTTAACACTAAATAGAAAAGATACCTGTATGCCATGTTCACTGCAGCGTTATTTACAAGAGCCCAGACATGGAAGCAACCTAAGTGTCCATGAATAGATGGATGAATGGATTAAAAACAAGACACACACACACACACACACACACACACACACACACAGAATATTATTCAGCCACAAAAAATGATGAAATATCGCCATTTGCAACAACATGGATGGACCTTGAGGGCACTATGCCAAGTGAGATAAGTCAGACAAAGAAAGATAAATACCATATGATTTCATTTATATGTAGAAACTAAAAAAGGAACCAAAAAAAAAAAAAAAAAGCCTGAACTTACAGATTCAGAGAAAAGATTGGTGGTTGCCAGAGGTGAGGAGTTGGGGGACAGAGGGCAAAATGGGTGAAGGTGGTCAAAAGGTACAAACTTCCTGTTACAAAATAAGTAAGTCCTGGGGATAATGTACGGCTTGGCAACTATAGTTAGTACTGTATTGTATACTTGAAAGTTTTTAAGAGAATAGATCTTAAAAGTTCTTATCACAAGAAAAAAAACATTTGTAACTATGTGTGATGATAAGTGTTAACTAGAGTTACTGTGGTGATCATTTTGCAATATATACAAGTTTTGCATCATTATGCTGTATACCTAAAACTGACACAAACTTATACATCAATTATATATCGATAAAAAATCTTATTTCATTCAGAATCAAATTTGAAGATTACTATTTCATATTCCTGACTAGTCTCCAGTAATATTAAATTGAGTATATTAGACCATATTCTTATTCATCTTCTTTATGAAGAAAAAGTCAAAAATCATATAAATTCAGTTGCCACTTTTATCAATAAAACCTACCTATTATCATAGGTTTTTTAAAATTAGTCATGGGTCTAACAAGTAGTTTATGCAAACCTAGACTGATTCCATGAGTAAACACTGTATTTATGAGACAAGATTTTTTTAAATTGCTTTTTAATAATATAAAGAAATCTATGACAACACTGAAATGTTTACAACTCTCACCAAATTGGGGGGAGGAGCTACCTGGTAGCATCCTCCTCCCCTCTCTTATCTTCTCAGCCAGGAAGTCTATTTCATTTACATACCTCAATTATGGAGATTAATTAAACGTTATCCTAGTATATAAACAAAGGCTAGGCTTAATGATAATTTATTAGTCACAAATGAAAGAAACAGAAGCCTTGGAGTACCACAGAATTTCCTCTAAATATTTTGATAATTAAGACTTCAATTTAGGCCCCAATTCCTCAGCATCCATTTCCTGTGTCAATGTTCTTTGCAATGTAACTTGACAGTTCCTTCCACAAAAAGAAGTTATACTTTCCCACCCCTTCTCTTTGGACTTGAACATGTGATTCTCTTTGGTCAATAAAATGTACGCTGAAATGAAAGTGTGCCAACCTTAGGCCTTAAGAGTAACTGGTGTTTCTGCTCATTCTCTTGTGCCTTTGCCATTTGTGCTTTAACGTGCATAACCTGGGTAGCCTGATGGTCCACTGAAGATGAGAACCTTGTGAAAAAGACCTGGACCCAAACTACAGCTTAGAGCCACCCCGCCAACATCATCAGAGCTGCTCCACCTGACCCTCAGGTGTGTGAGAAATAAATCATTATTGCTGTATGTCACTGAGATACTGTAGCCTTTGATAATTCAGCAATAGCTGAGTGATACAGAGGATAATTTAAATTTTGATTATATATTCCATCATTTCTTTTTACTCATTATTACTATTTGCTGCTTTGGGAATAAGAGGTTCCTTTCCCTGAAATGATTTAATGAAAAGAATGCTTTTGCAATCCTCAATGCTCTTATTACTGCTTAGTTGCTTGGCAAAAAAAAAAAAAAAAAATCTTGCATTATTGGAAAAGAATGAAAAATTCTGGTTGTGGGTAGGAATAAGAACTTGGAACCATTTGATGGTTACAGTATTTAACTATATAAATTATTTCTAAACTATTTCTGGAAGTAATATAAGCTAAAATTCATGACTATTTTTGTTCTCACTACAGTGAAATTTCTAGAACAGGTATTCAATAAAGTTGCAGCTCGGTGAGACATATTTCCTGGGAATAATAACTTTTAGCTTCCAACATAAACACAACAGAGTTTTGGCTTGTTGCTCTTTCCCAGAAATGCATATACTCAATATCAAGTACAAAGGCAAGATGTTAGACTAACATCTACCTGAGGCTCTATATGGCAAATACCACAGAACTCTAAATTGCTTCTAGCGTGGCTTCCTGTACACTTGAGGTTAAAGGGCTAAACTATATCTTGAAGCTTGACTTTCTACTTCTGACACAGCAGTCACCACGCTGATGTACCTTCGTAGGACCCTGAAGGAGAAAACGCACATCCTGAAGTAGAAGCCATGTGGCTCTTCTGGAAGCGTGTGGTAGTGCTTGTTTGTTTTTAGGCAAAAGCAGTGGTCTCTAGTATCTAGCCTACCACCCACAGGTGTGCTGAGTAATGGTGGTGGCGGCAGCCACCATATTTGGCAGCTTCCTGTCTGTGGCTAAGACACTGATTCTTGAGTCCACAGCCTCAGCAGTTCCTTGCTAATGCAGATGTGTATTACAACTACTCCTGAACATTTGGCCCTGTGTCTACTTCTTCTAAGGTTTGGAGATTTGCATTTCAGAATGTTTTTATGGACAAGAGAACTTGTTTAACGTGTGCTAGGTTCCCTAACAGAGAAAGAAATCTCAGGATAATTATTCACCTGTTCCAAAATAGCTAGAGTCACCTCAATGCAATGCTATGTAATCTTGAGGGCTACTGAGAAGACGCGTAACTCTTAAACAACATGTCACAGGGTTTGCTTTCTGGTCTTTTCGATTTTCCACCAGACAAAGTATTATGCGAATACAATTCAATAAGTTTACTATAGTGTCTGAAAATGTCATATTACTTTTATATCCAAATTCTGAAACTCTTTTCATGCCATGGTAGAGAATTCTAATTGTCCATCAATATTCATGCTCTCCTTTTTAAATTTTAATTAATTTTTTTTAAGTTTATTTATTTATTTTTGTAATCTCTACACCTAGTGTGGGGCTCGAACTCATGATCTGGAGATCAAGAGTCACATGCTCTTCTGACTGAGCCAGCCAGGCACTTCATGCTATCCTTTAAAAATAATTACATTACTGTGAAAACACAGTATGAAATTTTAAATTTTTAAGTGTACAATCTCTTTTTTGAAACTTTTTTCATTCGTTCCTTTTTAATGATAAGATTTTCCAGTTTTAGCCAACCACATTGTTCCCCAGGCGGAGACTGTATTTCTTAGCCTCCTTGCAACATAGAGTGGCATGAGACTATCTCTGTTGGAAAGGGTGGAGTGGAAGTGAGGTGTGCACCTTCTGATGCAGCACACACACACACCCCCACCCCAGTCCATTCCCCACCCTCTCTCCCCAGGTGGCTGTGATGGTGACACCTGGAAAGCTTCTTTGCTTTCCCAGAGATAGATGATGGACACGGAGATGACTCTGCTCTGCCCACCTCTATACTATCAGATGACAAATACATTTTAACTTGTTTGGGTTAACATATTTTGGGCTCTCCTTGGAGAGCAATTTAACCTAAAATCTAACTAATACATATCTTTAGGCTAGTAGTCTCTTCATTTTGTATCTGAAAATAGTACACACACCATCAGGAGGCAAATTTGCCTTGAGAAGCCCTTATCTTCTGGGAAGGCCAATGACCAAACATTAAAACCAAGAAAGTGTCTATATGGTTTTTAAAAAGTTTTACTTATTTTTGAGAGAGAGAGAGAAAACCCAAGTGGGGGAGGGGCAGTGAGAGAAAGGGAGATACAGAATCCGAAGCAGGCTCCAGACTCCGAGCTGTCAGCACAGAGTCCCATGCAGGGCTCGAACTCCCAAGCCACGAGATCTGAGCTGAAGTCGGATGTTTGACTGAGCTATATGGGTGCCCCTGTACATTTTTAAGATTCATAGTAATGTAAATTTTACCACTGTTCTATCCTTAAACAATGGTGTTTTTTTAATTCCTGAATTCCTGCTTATTATATAATTTCCTTTTGTTCAATTCTGTGTCATTGCCCTTAAATGATCTTTTGTGTATTTGAAAAGAGATACTGAATCACAGTCTTCCTTTCCCAGGTGAGGAACCCAGATATTTTGAATCTGTTCTAATTGAACCCATCTCTCTTCCCTATCAGTGAGGTGGCTCAAGTGAACTCGCAGACACTCTTGCTTCCCCTTTATATACCACAGGACTGAGGGGCGCCTGGGTGGCTCAGACGGTTGAGTGTCCGACTTTGGCTCAGGTCATGATCTCACAGTTCGTGGGTTCGAGCCCCGCATCAGGCTCTGTGCTGACAGCTTGCTTAGAGCCTGGAGCCTGCTTCGGATTCTGTGTCTCCTTCTCTTTCTGCCCCTCCCCAGGTCACGCTTTGTCTCACTCTGTTTCTCAAAAATAAATAAATGTAAAAAGAAAAAAAAATTTACATACCACAGGACTGAAAACTGTACTCCATCAAAGGAATAACCAATGATGAATATGGCCAAGAAAGACCATACTTCCTGGATCTGGCTTTTAAATGTTATATTACTGCATTCTAGTATCATGTTTTCTTCTTTAATGACAGTTAAATATAATCAGTCTTAACCTGTGGAGTACTTTAAGCAGAAAGGAGAAACCTCGCAGAAAGGATTGTGAGAGAAAAGAACATTTGTAACATTTTCAGAATTATCAAAAGAATAGGAAATAAGAAATACTACGAAAGAGGAAAAGACGCCACTGATCTGTTTATTTTAAAAACTGCCTGGGGGAGCCTTGGTGGTTCAGTCGGTTGAGCATTGGACTCTTGGTTTCAGCTCAGGTCATGATCTCACAGTGGTGGGATCGAGCCCCGCACTGGGCTCCAGGCTCAACCTGGAGATTCTCCTTTAGATTCTTCTCTTCCTCTGCCCTTCTCCCCTGCTTGTGCGCTTGGCACTTTCTCTCTCTCTCTCAAAAAAAACCAAACCAAACCAAACAAAACAAAACAAAAGAGAGAGACGAGAAAAGAAAAAAAAGTAATGATTTCTTAGCAGCTGAAATAACTGAATTCAACCTGGTACATTTTGAATTGTGCTGGGACTGCAAAATGCAAACAAAAGGGGATCTAGTCTGTTTATATTGAATGTGGACCTGCAAATCCAAGTTGTAAAATGAATTTAGAAGACGCTGAATAAACTGAAAGTGACAGAGACGTGATACCCATTTTTTTAACTGAATGATTCAAAATATTTTCCTGAGTGCAGTGTCTCAGACTATCCAAAACAGTAAATTCAAAAAAAATTTAAATGTATTTTATAATATTGTCTACAAAACTGTAATTACTGTCAATATGCCATTAATTTCTGATTAATTTTGTTGGCTAGGGACATGAATAAATAACTAGTAGAAGAATGCATTCTAAGAGCCAACAGCAAATAAATACATGTTACTTCTGAAAGCTTGTAATGGTATTCAGAAGGGTAAAAAAAAGAGCTCCCGGGTGAGACACAGAAAACGCCATCTACAAATGCTGGACACAGAACATGGGACTAAGGTTCAGGACAATAGTCCTCAGCCTCTTCCCTCACCTCACGACCTAGGGCACGCCCTATGATACTTCCATGGACGTTGATTTCTCCATCTATAAAAGCAGTCTGGGTTAGTGATGATGACAATGTGATGAAAGTGAACGAGATCCAAAGCCAAATGAGCACCAGACTCACTTCAGGAAAGCCAGATTCTTGAACCTTGCTTTCAGCTACTCTAAGTCAAGTCCAGGATGAAGCCCTGGAATCTGTACATATATGTTTTTTTAATTTCCCATGTAATTAGGATGATCAGCCAATATTTAGAATCACTGCACCAAATGATTTGTCACATTTCCACCAGATGCATTTTAAAAAGATATGTGATACGTTTTTAAAAAATGTATAAATTGATTTTTCTGTTAATAAGAAGAAAAGCTACAGAATAACATAAATTAGCAATCACAGATTTCTATTACTGCTTTTCTGACTGACAACTTCAGATATAATGAAAAATATTTAATGTGCTTTAAAGCCCCTAAATTTCCTGGAATGAGAAGCAAATCACAAAGAAGATGGATAAACATTGTATGAAAGGCAAAGATGCATACTTTTAGCATGAACACTTTACTTTCTTTTCTTATTTATTTTTTTCATTTGAGAGAGGGAGACAGAAGAGCAGGGACAGGGGCAGAGGGAAAGAGGAGAGAGAATCTTAAAAAGGCTCCACACTGAGCTCAGTGTGGACCCTGACACGGAGCTCGACCCCACGACCCTGGGATCATGACCTGAGCTGAAATCAAGAGTCGGACACTCAACCGACTGAGCCACCCAGGCGCCCATCGTGAACACTTCATTTTCTTAGGTGTAGCAACAGCACTGGCAGCTCCTAGCCACTGAAGCCAGATCTTGACCAGAAGACATCCAGCCAGTAAGAAACAGATTACCCACAGTCTCTCCCCCAAAGGCTCGATTCTTGGCACTGACTTAGCAAGGCCAGGAATCATGAAACGATAATACTAGCACTGCTGAAGGACTCTACTTGCCAAAAACAGAAGAATCAAAAGACAAAAATAAAGGTCCCTCAAGTATTTTCTTTGTTTTTAATGTTCACTTATTTATTTGGGGAGAGAGTGGGAGAGAGAAAGGGGGAGGGGCAGAGAGAGGGGGAGAGAATCCCAATCACAGAGCCTGACACGGGCTTGATCCCACGAACGATGAGATCATGACCTGAGCCAGAATCAAGTGTCGGACACTAACTGCCTGAGCCACCCAGGCGCCCTTCAAGTATTTTCTTCACTGTTTTCAAAGTTGATGTGACAATCTGGTTTAGATGAAAAGAACTATTGAAATGTGACCTCTAGATCTGGCAATATTAAAGCAACTGCCTATACCTTTGGACTTCTATTTTCTGCACCAATGGCTCATTTTCCTCCTTCTTTCAAAATCTAATTTAGAATCCAGATTCTTTACGCCACTCACGTCAGTTGGATATGGATACAGAAGACTTCTTTTCTGTTCATTCCCCTCTCCAGGATCCCTTGCTGAAATGCTTTTTGCCTTCTTTTGGCAAAGTGCACGTGGACACTTCTTAGAAATCTCAAATCCTATGGTGTTTCTTTCTTTTTTTCAAGAGTCTCTAATTACACTAAATATATTATGGATAGCTGAGAATTTCTTTTGAATGTTACTATTTCTTCAATCTCCCCTCTCTCTTATTTTGTGCTGATTCTTAGGACAGGATAGAAGCTATGATTAACCATACTGGATTACTACCTTTTTCAAAGTCTCAGATGTTCTGGTGTGGCTGGAGAGGATAGGCGGCAAAGACCTCAAGATTTTGGCTTAGCATTTCATGAGCTAGGACAGGTCTAGAAAACTAACTATGGATTGTTACTGATAAGTATTTATTCCTTCCTACACACAGGCACTAGAAGAACTCTTCCACAAGTGCTTTGTTTTGTAATCCATGCCCACCTGGACAGTTTGCCCACTGCACTGGCCTGGTTCTGTGTCAGGTCATTAGTTTACCAGAGTTGAACTGGGCCCCTCTCTGCATCTGTAGACAGGGCCTTCCTAGCAGGCTGTGGTAGCATTTCCCTGTCAGAGTAATTATCATCTGGTCTGATGATGACAGAACTCCATAAATGAGGCAACCTCACAGTTTCCTTTTTAGGTTTTGGTTTTATGTGTTTAAAGCATGAATTTGGTATTTTTTTTGTATATTATAAACAATTACATTACCAGTTAGTACAATTAATAAATTATTATGATTGGTTCTCAGGAGAGGCTGTAAAAGTACTAAAGATAAAGGACAACAAACAAAAAAAATCACGTAAACTTGAAAGCAAGATACATTAATTTACTAGTTATCCTAAGATTTATTAGTTCTGCAACAAAAATCAACATAATAATTTTGACTTTTTAAAAACTTGAAAGAAAAAGTGGTTAATTGAAGCCTCATGTTTCTTTTATATTAAATAGTGCACAAGGTGTTAAATATATAACAACCTTTTAAAATGTAACTTTATCTTGGCAAGCAGAATATATGCAGTTCTTTATTTTGGCAAGTAAAAGACATGAGGTAAGAGTGACTGATTAGGCCTAGGCAACAAATTCACAGTTATTCCAAGTATTATAATCCATGGAATTTGCAGTCCCAGTTTAGTAAGTCTACATTAAAATTATTTGAGATGCTAAAATCGGTACATTTCTATAAAGATTTCACATAAAAATGTCATTAGAAATCACAAAAGAAAACCACAGTCAAAGACTCACTTTTTTAGGTCCTTAAATCTATTACATCCCTAACTACAGCACAATGTGTATGGCTTTTTCCATGGCTCCAACTTTTTACATGCGGAAATCTGTCTCCAGGAGCCCAGATCCTTATCCTGAGCATCATTCTTGTAACCTCTGATTGCCAAGGGGGTAGCACCATGAGATCTGCGCAGGTACCTTAAACTTGCTCTGTCCAAAATGGATTGCACTACCTTTCTCTTAGTCTGTTCTCCATTCCTTTGCTATCACAACGGCCACATCACTTATCTGGACACCCAAGGAGTCCTGCTAGGTTCCCATCTGTATTCTACCCTTCTCCTCCTCCCATATTTAGTGGGCTATTAAGTATGACAATCCTATTTCCTAAAAGTCTGCTAAATCAAATGTCTTTTACTCACCCTCATAATCATTGCTTTGTTTCAGGCACCAATTAATTTTTATCTGTATTATTACAACAGCTTTGTAACTAGTTTCCTTTTTTCAGTTTCACCTCCTTTCAGTCCATCTTCAACAATGCTGAGAAGTGACAAGACACAAGACTCCTCTGCATTCAGTTTCTTCAATTGCTTGAAGCAATAAGTTGCTTCAAGAGCCTTCCTCACTGTTCATCTGTTTCCTTTGAAACCTAGTCTCTAAATGCCTCTCCCAGTGAAATATCTTTTTTTTGCAAACGTTGGTCTTCTGCCTGGAAGGCCATTCATTAATCAATTCACTTTTTCACAAAACATTTATTGTCAATTATGCGCTAGACACTATGTAGGACTTTGAAGATACAGAAAGATGAAAGACATGATCCTCAAGTTCAGCCAAGATCTCCTAGTGAACTTTCCATTCTGCTTCCCTTGCCTCAGTTTCAGATAGAAGACGTTTAAGATGTCCATGGAGACTCAAGATAAACTCCCAACTCTCCCTTTCAAAATGAGCTGAAGAAACACATTTTCTAAGAGCCCTTCTTGACATTCCCACTATTCTCTCTAGTGCAGGTGGAAGCATCATTTCCTCGACACCCCTAGCACCAAGGACATATTTCTATAACATTTTCATATACAGTTATAATGACTTGTTTGAGTTTTTCCCACTAGGCTTGTTTGAGTTTTTCCCACTAGGCTTGTAGAGTCATAGTGGCTTGAGTTTTTCCCACCAGGCTGTAAGCCTTCTAAGATCAAGGGCCTTACTGAGTCCCAGGGTCTAGTACAATACCTGACCCAGAGGCAATTTCATTCAGTAAATCTCATTTCCTGACCATAATATATGTTGCGTGGCCAGAATGCAAAGCTTTTTCTATTTATGCTGATTCTTCAAAGCAAAAGCAGTTTCTAAGACAAGAAATTTTAAACTTCATGTTTTTCTTATATATGATAAAAAAATCACATTACAAGTTAATAAAATGATTATTATTTGATTTTCAGATGTTATAAAGTATGTCCTGTCTTGTTTTACTTCTTTTTCATTTGTCACAAAAAGTTATTCATACATTCTTTAAGGAAAATATTATCTATATTAATTAAAATTTTTTTTCTGGCTTTAACATAATTGCTATGGAGAATTTGTAATATACAGAAAGGCATTAAAAATAATAAGATTTAAACTAGTATGTATTTGATACATTTACTTCTATAGTTCTATATGCAACTCAGTTTTTTAAACAAAATAGTGACATATAACATGGTGTTTTCCTTTTTTCATCTAACATTACATTACTAATCCTTTAATGTTACTTATAGTTCTTTCAAAAAAACTCTAAGCCTGTATATTCTATTCATGTGGCTATTCCATAATTATTTCACAGTTATCCTCTATTTAGGTTACAGCATATTACCATTATAATGAGATAAAACATATCATTATTACAATTAATGCTGTGATAACATTTTTAAACATAAAACATGTGTCTGGCACAAAAATGGACACATAGATCAATGGAACAGAACAGAAAACCCAGAAATGAACCCACAACTATAAAGTCAATAAATCTTTGACAAAGCAGGAAAGAATATCCAATGGAAAAAAACACAGCCTCTTCAATAAATGGTGTTGGGAAAACTGGACAGCAACATGCACAAGAATGTCCCTGGACCAGTTCATTACATCACACACAAAAATAAATTCAAAAAGGATGAAAGACCTAAATGTGAGACAGGAAACCATCAAAATCCTAGAGAAGAACATAGGTAGTAACCTCTTTGACATTGGCCCTAGCAACCTCTTACTAGATATGTCCCTAAGGCAAGGGAAACCAAAGCAAAAATAAACTATTAGGACTTCATCAAAATAAAAAAGCTTCTGAACAGCAAAGGAAACAATCAACAAAACTACAAGGCAATCTACAAAATGGGAGAAGATATTTACAAATGACATATCTGATTAAGCGTTATTATCCAAAATATACCAAGAACTTATAAAACTCAACACCCAAAAAACAATACTGTAATTAAAAAAATGGGCACAAGACATGACTAGACATTTTTTCAAAGAAGACATACAGATGGGCCAACAGACACGTGAAAAGATGTTCAATATCACACATCACCAAGGAAATACAAGTCAAAACTACTATGAGATATGTCACTCATGTATGGAATTAAGAAACAAAACAGATGGCCATCTGGGTGGCTCAGTCGGTTGGTAATCCAACTTCGGCTCAGGTCATGATCTTGCCATTCTTGGATTCGAGCCCTGTGTCTGGCTCTGCACTGACAGGTCAGAGCCTGGAGCCTGCTTCAGATTCTGTGTCTACCTCTCCCTCTCTGCCCCTCCCCTGCTTGTGTGCTCTCTCTCTCTCAAAAATAAATGGATAAACATTTGAAAAAAAAAGTTCTAAAGGAAACTAAACAGATGAACATAGGGGAAGGTAAGCAAAAAATAAGATATAAACAGAAAGGAAGACAAATCATAAGAGACTCTTAAATACAGAGAACCCACTGAGGGTTGCTGGAGGGGTGATGGGTGTGGGGATGAGCTAAATGGGTGATGAGCATTAAGGAGGACACTTGTTGAGATGAGCACTGGGTGTTCTATATAAGTGATGAATCACTAAATTCTATTCCTGAAATCCTTACTACACTATATGTAACTAACTTGGATTTAAATTAAAAAAAAAAAAACTACCATTAGATATCATCTCACACCTGCTAGAATGGCTAAAATCAACACCACAAGAAACAACAGGTGCTGGCAAGGATGTGGCTAAAAGGGAACCCTCTTGCACTGTTGGTGGGAATGCAAACTCGTGTAGCCACTGTGGAAAACAATATGGAGGTTCCTCAAAAAGTCAAAAATAGAACTACCCTATAATCCAGCAATTGCACTACTAGGTATTTACCCAAAGAATACAAAAATACTAATTTGAAGAGATACATGCATCCCAATTTTTATGGCAGCATATCTACAATAGCCAAATTATGGAAACAGCCCAAGTGTCCACTGACTGATGAATGGATAAAGAAGATGTGTGGTTTTAAATTTTTAAAAAATTTAAGGAAAACAAAAAGATGTGGTGTGTACGTATATGTATGTAGAGATAGATAGATAGATGTACATGTACACACAATGGAATATTACTCAGCCATAGAAAAGAAAGAAATCTTGCCATTTGCAATGATGTGGCTGGAGCCAGAGACTATTATACTAAGTGATATCAGTCAGTCAGAGAAAGACAAATACCATGATTTCACTCATATCTGGAATTTAAGAAACAAAACAAAAATCATAGGGAGAAAAAGAGAGAGAGAGAGAGGCAAACCAAGAAACTGTCTTCACTAGAGAGATCAAACAGAGGGGAGGTGGCTGGGGGAATGGGTTAAATAGATGATGGGGGTTAAGGAGGGCACTTGTGATGAACATCAGGTGTTGTATGAAAGTGCTGAATCACTAAAGTGTACACTTGAAACTAAAAATATACTGTATGTTAGTTAAATGAATTTCAATAAAAATTTAAAAAGAACAAAACCAAAAGACATTGTGTACATCTCTATTTCTATAGGACGTATTCTTACAATTCTATTGGATCAGAAGCATAAACTTGTAAAGGCTTTGGATACACATAAGATAGTTTTCCAGAAAGTTTGTTCACATTCACATTTGTTTCTATATTAAATTCCTGAAGCCTATGCTTATCACTGGTTATTTTAAAAATTCATTTCCATGTAGAAAGGGGATTTACAAGTATTTTTTCTGGCAGTTTAAGGAAGAGTGATTAATGTGCACAGAAGGTAGAAGTAATATTAATGCCTTATAACTATGTAGCAACATGGTCACATTCTTAGTCTTATTTGGTTCTCACAATAACCTATGAAGTAGGTCCTGTTATCTCTATTACAGCTGGGGAAATGACTTTGTCAGTTAACACTGTAACAGCCATTAAAGCCCCTTCAGGAATTCTCATTGAAGCCCTCAAGACTTTGGTTGAGAGAAAGCGGCAAAAGAGGGGCTATTTCATTGTTTGTTCTTTTTTTTTTTTCCAGCTGCTGTGCATTTTGACATATAGCCCTTAGTAAAAGGACCTATAGCTAGGTGTTTCAGTTGTGTCACTATCAAACTGCCTCATATGCAAACTAATTCAAGTGGCCTGACAATCCACAGAGTTGTAGAGGGCCTACGTACACCACAGGCAGATTCTACAGCTGAGCCACAAGCTTCTTTTTCAGAAGAATAATCAGTATTATTGTACGACACGGTCATTCATGTGTAATGGCTACTCTTTTCACATGGTGTTGGGGTAGGGTGGGTGGAAGCAGTTGTAGTCTTTGAGATGGGCAGCCAGAACGGCACATTAATTTTTATTCTAGTTAAAACTGACAGATTCTTACCTTAACTATTAATCCTTTTGAGTCAACCAACCAGATCTTTTTCATGGCTTTCTCTTTTGGTAAACCTTCTTTTTCCATGGCCATAACAATCAGGTGTGCAATCCCTAAGGCAGCCTGAGAAGGAGGTAATGAACACAAACTTTAAAAAGTTGTTCCACGTAATGTTTCACTCCATTATATCTTTATTAACAAGAAAGAACAAAACGGCTCCATTGACCTAAAGAGTTATATTCATTCATTTGTACTGGGAGCAAAGTATTTTTGTCACATTCGGGTTAAGCTAAAGGACAACTGTTTACTCTTCTTATCACAACAGAACCACTATTATGTGGCTTGCTTTTTAGCTACAGATAAACCAGCGATATCCTTGTCATCATCTTTAATCCTGTTAATGCAATTAAGATTTGCTTCAACAAGCAAATATTGACCCTAAAATAATGAACTGGTCAGCCTTGCTCATTGGACTGTATTGTTTATTGTTGGGCTCCAGATCCTCTAATTGAATTTGAAGAATGAAGCCTGGTCATTTGGATGGGAACTTGACCAATTAGGCAATAGAATAAAACATATAAAATCTCTGTCCCCAAGCATTTATTTACTCCATTAATTTGGACAAAGAAAGTACTGTGAAATCTCTTGCAAGATTAAAGGAATCTACTTCTTTGGTATTTGATGAATTTTGTGATAATCGGTGAATGTCTGAAACCTTTTCAGGGACAAACAAGTGGCAGTTTTGAGTCATCCAACCATGAATACCTCTGCCCTGCTGAGTATCAAGAACTGGCCTGTGCCATTCATCAAAACGCTTGGGAAATTCAAACAATTTGAATTCAAAGAAGAAATTTACTAAAATTAAATACAGCATGTAACATCGACACAAATAAAAACTCAAATTTTAATAAGCTATAATTTAGCCTTGATTTTATTTTGATGTGAAAATGAATTTGTGATTTACATCAGAATACTTTGAAAGGTTTACATCTTGGCATTTAAGTTCTGGCTTTGCATATTTTAAGAACAAGTAAAATCAAAACAAACACAATATATACAATTTCGACCAGTGTATTACACTTATTCATAATCCTATTCAATTTGAAATTGTAAAGCTTCTTAAGATATATACAGCCACAAAGTATTTCTCCATTCATTACATTCTATAATTCCAAATAATTTGGGCAGTTTTCTCACAAGAAGTTCAAACTCAATTGACATTTTAATTCCTATTGTTGGGGGTGAATTATTATCAGTGGAGTCTAGTTTTCTTCCTTCAAATGATTAACTCATAGCAAAGGAGGACAGAAAACAGTCCACTTTTGTCTTGCTGCCATCTCCTTCCAGCAATTGTAAATGTTTTGGTGCTTTTGCACGTAAACAGTTATGATGCATGACGAATCTCCAATTCAATTTTTTTTCTTAAAAACTTGTATATAGTGATCTATGTGTGCATTGACTTGTGAGTCAAGGAAACTCTCATATGTGAAACTGGAGGATACTAAATTCATCAGATACAATAGCTTAAATCCTTAAAGGCTTTTATACATAATCACACATTGGAAACTTCTCTGTTCCCACATGGCACCTTAAATATGTAAAACAGAAACCCATGGCACCATTTGATTATCTTACAAATTTAGGACTGAAAACTATCGCTATGCCTCCTTATGAAAAATTAAAATGCCTCAATACTTACTTTTGGAAATCTTTCAATAAAACCTACAGATGTAATCTACTAAAAACTTAAAAGAATACCCTGAACTTCAAATTAATGAATAATTAAGATAAATTCCACTCATTAGTTTCAGAGAACATAAGACTGTATAAGGCAGGTACCTCTCCAGCTCCTTGGAAGAGTATTGTTTGATCAGACAGTTTGTTCTTGGTTATTCGAAGAGCCGCAAGGATCCCTGCCACTGCGACAGATGCTGTTCCTGAAACAAGTAATAAGTACCCTTGAGTGATCCTCAAACAGACCCTGCCAAATTCTAAGCCTCAAATCTTTATTCACATCTTGAAATCATCATACAACGTGGTAACTGGTACAGAAAGGGAACGTGCAGTTGTCTGACCCCACGCTTATATATGAGGCAAAATTCTCAGGCTATTGTCATCAATATTTTAAGATAGCAACTCGCTACTATTCTTGAAAATATTGTGACTTAATGCAGTGATGTAATGACTAAGAGCATGGCATTTGGATTCTTATGTGGATTCCAGCTCAACCTGTTTACTAGCTGGATGAATTTAAAGGTTTATTTATTTTTGAGAGAGCACGCCAAGATGGGGAGGGGCAGAGAGAGAGGGGACAGAGGATCCAAAGCAGGCTCTGCACTGACAGCAGAGATCCTGATGCAGCTCAGACTCATGAACCATGCGATCATGACGTGAGCTGAAGTCAGACGCTTAACCAACTGAACCACCCAGGCTGAATGAATTTAGAGAAATTATTTTGTATATCAGTTTCCTCATCTGTAAAATAGTTGTACTGTGTGAGATAAAAGAGTACTAAGTGCTATTCGATTCTTCCCCCTAATTACTCTAGGGGCCCCGAAACCTATTACTAATCCCCTCTACACAAAGCGGGTACACAGTAAATGCTTCCTGATTATGGTATTGATGGTAATGATGTTCTACATACATTTGGAATTTAATCTTTTAATCTTCAATTTGAAAAACTGATAGTTAATAGCAATGAAAATCTGATGTTACTGCATCCTTTAATTGGCTTCCTACCTATAATAATCCCAAAGGTGCTGAACAATATTAATGTAAAATTTATTTAGAATGAAGACTGAGTTTTCCTCATCATGCTTCACGGTCATAGAAACTTCACAGTTTTAATTTTACTACTTTGACATACAGGCTTTCACAGATCACAGAGCAGTTTTTGTGCTTTTAAACACAATTACATAGCTCAACATCTTTATTGGCTCATGTCTAAAATAAAACTTTGTACCCTCATGCAGTACTTTCCAGCTGTACATACATACTCCTCTAAATAACACTATAATGGTTCCTAGATCACTCACCTGGGTAGTAAAGCTTAGTTAATTTTTAAACACCCATATTTAGTTGAAAAAAATTGATTGTAATAAGTTTGATGCATGACACAATGATGAAGTGTTATATATGCCATGTGCCAAAAATGGATTAAGTTTTTACCTTCAGTATGTTTGTTATTTTCAATCTTTTGGTTGGTTATTTCTTTCTTACAGAATTTGGTAGTCATAAATAAGACCACGATAATTATTGAAGACCTGTGCGTCTCCTGCATGTTTTTCATTTAGAAACAAAATGTGAATCATGAAAATAAAATGCTAGCCACTTTGAGCCACCATTATAATAAAGTATGAACTGTGGTAAGTCATACATTATGCAAAGGCTACCCCTCTATACATTATCTAAAATGAAAGTCTGTATTTTCTTTGGGGAAATACTGAGAAGTGGAATTAGTGGATTATATAGTATTTATATTTTTAGTTTGGGCGACCCTCCATACTGTTTTCCACAATGGGTTACACCAATTTGCATTTCCACCAACAGTGCACAAGGGTTCCTTTTTCTTCACATACTTGCCAACACCTGATATTTGTGTTTTTGATTTTAGCCATTCTGATAGGTATAAAGTGATACCTCGTTGTGGTTTTGATTTGCATTTCCCTGATGATGAGTGATGCTGAACAACTTTACATGTGTCTGTTGGCCAATTTAATCTCCTCTTTGGAAAAAAAATGTCTGTTAAGGACCTCTGCCCACTTTTTAATCAGATTATTTGTTTTTTGGTGTTGAGTTTATAAGTTCTTTACATACTTTGGATATTAACTCTGTATCAGATATATCATTTGCAAATAAATGAAAATACTAATTCAAAAAGATATATGCACCCCTATATTTACTGCAGCATTATTGACAATAACCAAGATATGGAATCAACCCAAATGTCCACTGATAGATGAATGGGTAAAGAAGATGTGGTACATACAGGTACGTACATACACAAACACACACAATGCAATATTACACAGTCAAATGAGATTTTGTCATTTGCGACAACATGGATGAACCTAGAGGATATAATGCTAAGAAAGTCATACAGAGAAAGAAAAATACATGTGGAATCTAAAAAACAAATAAACAAACAAAAATCAGGATCAGATCTATAAATACAGAGAATGAACAAACTAATGGATACCAGAAAAGGAGGATGAGCAAAATGGGTGAAGGGGAGTGGGAGATACAGGCTTCCAGTTATGGAATGAATCAGTCACAGGAATAAAAGGCACAGCATAGGAATATAATCAGTGGTATTAGTGTAAAAGTGTTATATGGTGACAGATGGTAGCTACACTTGTGGGGAGCACAGCATAACATATAGAGTTATTGAAACACTATGTCGTATACCTGAAACTCACATAACATTGTGTGTCAACTATAATCAAATAAAAAATAATAGTAATAAATGAAAGCCTGTGTAAAACAATGGCTTATCTATGCAGAAAAGACAACATAACAATTATGTGTTTGTCTCTTTGTCTCTTACATCAAGACAGACTCACAAGAGCTGTTAAATAGATGAAAAAAGAACTTGAGAGAGACACTGGTATCCAGAAGATACGAAGTTATTCACAAATAGTAGTTCAAACTATCTCTATCTCAGGCTTTTTGAAGCTAGCCAGAAGTTTGGATTTCAGGGATTCTAAGCTCCCTTCCAACTCTGAGATTCTGCAACGTTAAGGTCTCTATACATTCCACCAGAACCAACAAGATTTAACCAGTTGATGAATCAAAGTTGAAGTATCATCAGCAATCACTGTATCTGTATTATTTTTTAAATTTTTTTTAAGTTTATTTGTTTATTCTGAGAGAGAGAGAGAGAGAGACAGCATGTGCGGGGTAGGGGCAGAGAGAGAGAGGGAGAGAGAGAATCCCAAGCAGGCTCTACACTATCAGTGCAGAGCTCAAACACATGAACCATGAGATCATGACTGGAGCTGAAACCAAGAGCCAGATGCTTAACCGACTGAGGCACCCAGGCGCCCCAGTTTTGATTTGATTTGATTTTTTTTAAATTTTTTCCCCTGTTTTGATTTTAACCAGAACTGGGCATTTAAGAACAGAGAGAATAAAATATCTCAAAAGATCTAAACTATAATATGATGACATTTTTATATGGTTGTGCTGGATCATCCTGTATTAAAAGTCAAGACATTAGGAATGCGGGAAAGGGAGAAAGAAAAAGTCAAGACATTTTAAATTCATATTAACTCAAATAAGATAAACTAAATCTCTGTCTACAGTGGATGTCAGAGGCTTCTATTTAAATGTGTATTCTATAACATTTCATGAGGACATAATAAAACATCCAAACTTCTCTTCATGCAATTATTAAGAATCAAAAAGATATTTTTACTATCAAAAATTAATTTGAGCATTATTCTTGCACATTTCCTGGTCCTACTTCCTGGTACTACTTTGATTTAAATTTCACTACAAGTCAAGGGAATTAGTGTGGCAAGCTGATACTTCACAAAAATGTAGGTTTTCACAATAAATTATTCCAAAATAACTTTTGTTTTGAGACTCAAAACTGAATTTTTAGTAAAGCACACAAAGACAGGCTGAAGTTTATGACTTTTAAAGACCAGTTAATATTTAACATTGACCAAAGAATGACCTCTACTAATGCAGTAATTCGTTAAATCTGATTAGGATTACTATATATAACCAGCAAAGGTGAATAACACGTAATCAAATAATTATAATCCTCACGTGCTACTAAATAAACAGATCAGACAGAACTAGAAGCAAGCAGGGTGGGAGTGAATGTGTTGAAGCAGGGGCCACAGTATTTAGAGGACATGCCACCTGAGCACAGTATCAAAAGATTAAGATGAGAGCTCCAGGACCTCCCATAGGACAAGCATGTGCAAAGACATGGAGGCAGAGAAGACTGGTCAAATCGAGGGACTGAACACATAATTTAGCTTTCCGTCTCCCCCAATGAACTCTACTAAAACAACACAGAGAAGATTTAAAAAAAAAAAAAAAAAAAAAAAAAAAAAAGGTCAAGGAACCAGAAGAGGATAGCATCAAAATCTTAGCATCTAGAAGGCAGATGGGCAAATGGCGACAGACTTAGTAGATGTGGGAAAGCTGAACTGCTGGCCAGCCATGGGGAATGCTAACAAGTGATTAGACTGATAAAGCAGAACTCTTGAAAGGCCTGGTTATAAGAGGGACCAAGAACCTCTGAAAGTAGGGATGAAGAAGAGGCTGAAAAATCTGTTAAGAAGTAGTTATAATCTAGATCCATTTTCTTCACCTTTTATTAGATGGCTGACCCTCCACACTCTGGAGGTTTATGTTATAGAAAGGGTATCTAGATTATTAAGACACCAGGCATAACTGTAAAACATCAGGGGAAACTGGTGGCAAGGGATGCCATATTTGAAAACAAGAAGATTAAATGCAAATTTACATACTCAATATGCAGGACCCCCCCCCCCCCCCCCACCTACTCCTACTTGGCTCAAAGAATACTGGCAGAAAGCTCATCCTAGCAGAAAGCTAATGTCAGGAGAGAGACTGAAAAACCTTTTCTGTAGAATCTGAGCAATGTAAGAGAAAAAGGCCAGAAACTGACAAGGGAGATTTCCTTAAGGAAATGGCTCAACCAAATACCTTATAGCAAAAACCCTGAATACAAGCTCCATTTGTATACCAAACCTCCTAAAATATAAAAGGGAAGAGAACACATGTGAAACTGTAGGTTTTATAGTGTTGCTGAAGCAAACACAACTTATTAGAATGCAAAGTGACGTGAGGCTAGAGAAGTGTTTAGATCATGCAGGGCCTTCTATTACACACTAAAAGTAACTATATAAAGGAAGTATATAAAGCAAGGCAATTATAATTTATTATAGGTAACAGAAGGCTGCTAAAAGATTCTAAATTCAGAGAGTGGAGGGGGGAATACATTTGCGACTTGGAGGCTGGTGGGATGTAGACGAGTTAAAAGGTCACTACAATTATTGAGGAGAGAGGATATTGCAACAATCCAAGAGAGAAGCAAGTTGAGAGGGAGGAAATGTTTAAGACAGAAAAATCAACAGGACTTAATGATTAAATACATAGAATGGATGAGGAAAAAGTCAGGAATAATCATACATTTTCTTGTTTGGAGGACCAGGGGAAAATGTGCAAGGTAAACAGGAGTTCAGTTTTGAGCTTATGAGGTTGTCCTGTGTGCTGCTCAGGGAACAATGTCAAGATATACAGGTCTGGAACTCAGTCTAGAAATCTAGGTCAGAGATAAAAGATCTGGAATTCGAAAATGTGTAGTTGTATTTAGGTCATGTGGATTCATAACACTATTCAGTGAGTAAGTTCTCTTCCAAAGGAGAGAACCCGAATGAATATAAACATTTAAGGAGTAACGGCAGGAGAATGTGACATAGGGAAGATGACTAAGTAAAAAGTGGTCAAAGAGGTAGGAGAAGCAAGAAAGTGGATGGCTGTCATGGAAACAAAGGGAGGAAGGAGTGACAAACGTAAGAAAGGTCAATCAAGAAGGGAAATGACAAATAACCACACTAGATCTGGTAATTACATCATCGTGACCTTTCAGAGAGCTACTTTATTTACACGGGCTAGAGCCAAAGTTGGAGGGCAGTGTGCGGAGGAATAAATAAAAGAAAAAGAACAGAGACAGCAGGTGTTGAGCAGTCCTTGGAAAAGCTTAGATAAGATAAGAAAGAGTGAGATGAAGATGGGGGTGGGGGTGGGAGGGAAACAGAGCCAAGAAAAATCGTTTATTTTTATATTTTTAAGGAAAGAATGACAAGGGCTGTTGCTGAGGAAAATGAGGATAAAGGCAATTATTTTAAAAATTAAAGCAGGGGCGTCTGGGTGGCTTAGTCGGTTAAGCGTCCAACTCTTGATTTCGGCTCAGGCCATGATCTTGTGGTTGGTGGGATTGAGCCCCATGCTGGGCTCCATGCTGACAGTGTGCAGCCTGCTTGGGATCCTGTCTCTCCCTCTCTCTAGGTCCCCACTCATTCTCACTCTCACTCTCTCTCAAAATAAATAAACTTAAAAAAAAAAAGAATTAAAGCAATTTAAACATGGGAAGGCTAATGGGAAGGCAGTAGAGAGAGAGTGGCTGAAGACACAGGAAAAGAAGCTAACCACTAGTTCTAATGAGTTTTTCCAAACTGGAATGGTTTCACTGTTACTAAAGCAGAGTAATGTTTGAAAAAATCTGCTAGATTAAATTCTTTTGCAGTAAGAATATTTGACAAAAGAATCGTGCATTCTAATTCATGTGCTGCTTTTTCTGTTAAATGTTTGATAAAACAAATTCTAATATAACAAAATAGTCTAAGTAGTTCTTTTGTCTTCTAGTATAAAGACATCTTAGCAGAAACATAGGGGAATGCAACTGTGGTGTCTCCATATAAAATAAAGTGCTCTGGAATATGAATGTTAAGTCAACTGAGTATTAAAATCTACAAATAAGAGGAAGGAATAAGTGTAGTCAGAATACTGTTTTCTTTTTTTCTCTGTATAACTTCTTATCCTTCACATAACTGGTATCAATTAAGTGGTGACGTGAAGAATGCCTCTTATAAGGAAATGAGAGTACATACCAAATTACTATATAAACTAATAACAATACGACTTTGAAAAGAACACTAACAGACACAATAGGTTTTTGGTATTAAGTAATCTTGCTAAAGAAAGATTATATATTAGGTATTCTTGTGTTACGGCTCAACAGTTTAGCGTGGTATCTTTTGACACTTGAAAAATGTATTCATAAAAAGATGCCCATTGTAGCAAATCCATTAAACAGTTAAAATCCAGATATACAAAGACTAAAGAAATCACCTATAATCCTACTGCCTAGGTAGAATCCTTTTCAACATTCTGATGAATATTCTTACAGCTGTTTTCTATATCTGATATGTGCAAAATAAAGAAAATTTTAATTTGTAAAAAATACCTCATGCCATGCATACGATTTTAGCATACTTTCTGCCACTTAACAATATCCTGTGACTACCTTATGATGTCAATAACATATTTTAAAATATTCTGTATACTTATAATATTCCATAATATGGATATGTCAAATTTATTTAACCAAACCTCTACTTTTAGATATTTAGAGGACTTCTGATTTTTTGCGTTTAAAAATAACATTACAATAGAGACTGCATTCCAGAGAGGGCAATGGGTGGCTAGGGCCCTCCTCAAGCCCAACCCTGCCCCCCCCTCCCCCACCCTGGGGGGCAGCCCCACCACATGCCACCTGAAAGGGGAAACAGGAAGGCTTCTCCCTGTCTGGCTCTCAGTGCCAACGAGTCAGACCTAGGATGCACTGCAGCTGGGCCAGGTTCCAAAGTAGCTAGATAACTGATGCTGGATTCGTCAGGCCTGTTCCTGCCACACTCACACTGCTTGCTCCAGGACCACCTGCATGCAGCACCAGGTGCCGCATTTGGTATCAGCTGAAAATGTGTATCTAAATATGAGCTCAGCTCAACAGAAAGCTTTGGACAGCCTTGCCTTGTCCTGTAAAATTGGATCGTGAAGGTATTAGAGCAAATTACTTCTGGATGTTGCTTCTAATAATACTTCCTCTGATAATGGATGCTGTGAAACGTGGAGAGGTGTTGGAACATGCCATCAAGTTACAGCTTGAGGCAGACGGGTGGCTATAACTCAGAGGAAGCAGTGGGTCCTCCATAGTTGCGGAAAGCTCTCTGGGTTTCTTCACTAAAAGACTGGGGTTCTTTACTGACTGAAAAGGACAATCAGAGAAGTGGGAAAAGATGCCGGTCTGTGGGATGAAGAGAAAATGTTTCAGGTGCATACATTTGAAATGTTCCAAAAAGAGGTGAATGAAGTGAAAATGCACAGTCTTCCAGGCTGTCCATGGACCTGAGAGAGCCCTGCAGGGAAATTACAAAGATGTTGTGACCATGAAGGAGAGCAGCAGGCAGCACCTAGAGCCCTTGGGAGAGGCTGAAGTAAAGGAAGAGATGGAACCTGTGGAACTTCTAGCAGCAGAAAAACATCAAGTTGAAGCCCTCAAAAATACACATCATCAAAACAAAAGTTTATCCATGCTTGATGACATTCTTGAAGATGTGAGAAAGAGGAAGGAAGAACGCACTTTTGATGACAATGCATCAGTCAAAGGGGTCAATTTTGAGGCAGTTCTGAGGGTGCGAGGAGAGGCAACTCTAAGCAACACCTCACAAAAAATGAGAAGTGGAGCCTGATCTGGGTCTTAGCATGCTGACTGACTCCCAGAATGACCAGTATATTTTGACCAAGCCCAGAGATGCAACAATCCCGGGTGCAGATCACCACCTGACGAAGAATGCTGTTAGCACAGGAGCGTTGTCTTTCCTTGGAGCCGGCTGTGCGTAGCAACGGGACTGCCGACATACAATATTTCCTTTCACGACTGCTGGGATACTTTTGGGACCTCTAGGACGAAAGGGGATTAAGTTTATTGTACAAGTGGAGACATGAGAATTTGGGGTTCTTTACTCTTTTTCTTATTGGCTTAGAATTTTCCCCAGTGAAGCTGAGAAAGGTAGGAAAGATTGCCCTACAAGGACCACGTCATATGGCACTAGCAGTGACTGCATTCGGCTTACTATGGGGACATCTTTTACAGATCAGACGCACCCAGGGCATCTTTATTTCTACTTGCTTGTCCTTATCAAGCACACACGTAGTGTCCAGGCTCCTCATGGGTAGTACCTGTGGTTAAAAAGAAGCAGGTGATGTTGACTATACACGGTGCTGCTCGAGATGCTCGTAGTGCAGGACACGCAGCCAGGCTTTAGTCATGGCCCGCAGGGTGGCCCTTATCCAGTTCACTACTGTGAATACTGGCTTGTTGGTCAGATTCTTTTCTCTGTGGCTGCTGCTTTTCTTCTATGCCTTATCATAAAGACTTATCTCATAGGCCTATCTTATCTAAAGCTTCACATTGAAAGCAAAGGGAATAAAAAATATCTTATAAGAATCTGTGCTTTCACCTCTTTTTCAAAAATGTTTTATATATTTTTGAGAGAGAGAGAATGAGAGCAGGGGAGAGGCAGATAGGCAAGGGGACAGAGGATCAGAAGCAGGCTCCCTGGCTCTGCACTGCCAGCAGAGAGCCCGATGCAGGGCTCAAATCAAACCCATGAACTGTGAGATCATGACCTGAGCCCAAGTTGGAAGCCTAACCGACCGAGCCACTGGGGTGCCCCACTGCTTTCATCTTTTTTTTTTTTTTTAATTTTTTTTTACATTTATTTATTTATTTTTGAGAGACCAAGAGAGACAGAACACAAGTGGGGGAGGGGCAGAGAGAGAGAGAGAAAGAGAGAGAGAGAGAGAATCAGAAGCACACTCCAGGTTCTGAGCTGTCAGCACAGAGCCCAACACGGGACTCGAACTCATAAACCATGAGACCATGACCTGAGCCAAAGTCGGGTGCTTAACCAACGGAGCCACCCAGGCGCCCCTGCCTTCATCTTTTTAATGCTGTCACAGAGCTGTTGGATGTCTCCATGGAGCTGGGCTGCTTCCTGGCCAGACTGCTCATCTCTTCCCAAGGCTACAAGGTCACCTAGGAGATCGTGTCTTAAATTAAGCCTACTTGTGAATTCCTGGTTACCATTTTCTTTGCATCAGTTAGCAGGTCTTCACCTGTTTCCCACTTTTGTGGTGTAGGAGCTCACCGTCCTGATGGTCCCTACTTTGTTGGTGGTGATCATGAACTTTGCTCTAGTATCTCTGGTTCTTGTCTCTTCCTGCCGAAGACCAGCGAGTACATCAAGTGGCTCACGGCCACAGGGGCCAAGTGAACAGCTTGTCTTCCATCCTGGGAGCAGAGTGCGCAGAGAAGGCATCACCTCTCAGAGGCGTACCTCCTAGTCCTGAGAGTGACTATGCTCAGCCTTTTAGTGGCCCCAGTGCTATGAAGAGCTGCAATTATCAAGTGTGTGCCACCTCAGGAGAGTTGGTCAAGTCCCTAAGGGCACCGAGATGACACATGACTTCACAAAGTGAAACCTGGGTATGGGAATCCAGAAGCTTGGGACACTTCAGTGAGGGCACATTTAGGGCACATTTCTGTAAGCCAGCTACATCAGGAACAAAACACTCCATTAAAGGTGGGGGGTGGGGCCCTCCTACTGGCTTGACTTTATAACTTACTGCCATAGTTTAGGATTTACCAAAATAATTTACCGCATTCAGTTGATTAAGAATAATACAAATATAATGCTGTGTTTTACAAATCACCTTGACTATTTTGTCTGGATGTGCCTTTTCTTCTGAAATTAATGTTAACTTTCTATTGTTACTCATCAGTACATGATTTTTTCGGAAAAAATAATAATTAGAAAGGTTTTTATTTATTGTTCAACTTTACCGTCTTAATCTGTTGGTCAATGTTTGTTAACAATCCCGTGATGTGAAATTTTAATTCTGGCAATGAGTTTGAAAAGTTACTTTTAATACTTAAGGCCTACATTTCTAATATGAGACAAGTATATTCTAAATGTCTTTGTTCTTTATTATAATAATCTAAAAGCTCAATTCAATTTTTCTTACATATATCATCCTTTTAAAATATTTGCTTTGATTCACAAGAATATACATGCTTTTAAAAAAGATCATTTATGATCAGAGAATAATTGAAAAAATAACATTGCAATAATAATGTTAATAATATATAACTAATGTTAACAATACTATTAATAACAATAAGTATCCTTATCTAAACAGACATTCTACCAAAGAAGATATACAAATGGCCAATAGGTACAGGAAAACGTGCTCAACATCACTAATCATCACAGAAATGCAAATCAAAACCATACGAGGTATCACTTTGCACCTGTTAGAAGGGTTATTACCAGACACAAGAAGTAACAAGTGTTCGCAAGGATGTGGAGAAAAGCGAACTCTGGTGCACCACTGGTGGAAAGTAAATTGGTGCGGCCACTATGAAAAAAAAAGTATAGAGATTCTTCAAAAAATTAAAGATAAAACTACCATATGATCCAGCAATTTCTCTTCTGGGTATTTATCTAAAAGGAATGAAATCACTATCTTGAAAAGATTATCTGCAACCCCATGTTCATTGCAATATTATTTACAATTGCCAAGACATGGAAAAAATCTAAAATGTACATCGATGGATGAATGAATTAAAAAAATGTGATACACACACACACACACACACACACACACACAATGGAATATTATTCAGCCATAAGAAAAGAAGGAAATCCTAATATCTGCGACAACAGAAATGGATCTTGAGGGTATGAGGCTAAGCGAAATAAGTCAGATGGAGAAAGACAAATACTCACTTATATGTGGAATCTAAAACAAAACCAAGGGGCGCCTGGGTGGCGCAGTCGGTTAAGCGTCCGACTTCAGCCAGGTCACGATCTCACGGTCCGTGAGTTCGAGCCCCGCGTCAGGCTCTGGGCTGATGGCTCGGAGCCTGGAGCCTGTTTCCGATTCTGTGTCTCCCTCTCTCTCTGCCCCTCCCCCGTTCATGCTCTGTCTCTCTCTGTCCCAAAAATAAATAAACGGTGAAAAAAAAAAATTTAATAAAAAAAAAATAAAACAAAAAATAAAACAAAACCAAAACCAAAAAGTCAAATTCATAGAGAACAGATTGGTGGCTCCCAGAGGCTAGGGTTGGGAAGTGGGCAAAAGGCATGAAGGTTTTCAAAAGGTACAAATTTCCAGTTATAAAATAACTAAGTCCTGGGGCATGTGGGTGTTTCAGTCGGTTAAGCATCCAACTTTGCCTCATGTCATGATCTCAAGGTTAGTGAATTCAAGCCCCGCTTCTGGCTCTCTGCTGTCAGCATGGAGCCTGCTTCAGATATTCTGTTCCCCCCTCTCTCTGCCCCTCCCCTGCTTGTGTTCTTTCTCTCTCTCTCTCCTTCTCAAAATGAATAAACATTTAAAAGTAAATAAACAAACAAATAAATAAGTCCTGCAGATGTCATGTACAGCCTGGTGACATACTGTATTCTGTATCTGGAAGTTGCTAAGAGTAAATTTTAAAAGTTCTTGTCACAAGAAACTGTAACCATACATGGTGATAGATGTTAACTTACTGTGGCAGTCATTTTGCAATATATACATATACCAAATCATTATATTGCACTTAAAACTAATAGTGTTACATGTCAATTATATCTCCATTAAAATAATAAACACATATTTAAAATAAATAAATATCCTTGTACATTTGCTTTACATACTTTTACTTGCTCAGGATAAATTTCTACAAATGGAATTGTTGGCTCAAAGAGCCATAGACTTTTAAGGTTTTTGACACATACTGCCTTCCCAAGAGTTGCACCAGTTTATATTTCCACCATCGATATATGAGTGCTCATCTTCTTACAGCATCGTTAACAGTTGGGATTACTATAGAAAATCTTTGCCAGCTTGATACAGAAAATCAGTTTTTCATTTGCTTTTTAATATGCTTTTTAAAACGTAGTGGTGTTAAACTTTGAAGCATGTTTACTGGCCAACAGTCTTCCTTCTTTTGCGAAAAGTCCGTTCTATCATGTCTGATTTTTGATCTTTTCAATTATCAAGTATAAGATTAGACTATATTTACCTTATTTTTTAAAAAATCCTAACAAACTTGTTTATTATGGCTGAATGTTCTATGTAAAATATTTACAATGTTATGTTAGAGAACAGCCATTCCAGAGAGGGTATTATGAGAAGAAAAACCTCTTTTTGTCATTGATTTTAAATGACCAGAGGATGAGACCTTATTGTTTTGATCTGAATTTGCTGAATTCAGATTATATAATTAAATGTCCAATTTCTTAACATATTTAACTGGCACATTTTTTCCAGTTAAAAATAATTATAATTAGAATGCATTAAGGTCCAAATCTCTATCTAAAACCAAAATCTCTATCATTTAAAATTATTTTAGATTATTTAGATAAATTACAAGATTTTTAAAATCAAATACTTTTCATAAAATATCTTTAAATAACACATCTGTTAAAAAAAAAAAAAGAAACGAAACGAAAAAAGTTCTCCCCAGGGTCCAGTGTGAAACATTTATTTACATGGTAAGGCTGTAATGGCTACATAATTATTTTCCTTGGCACTGGAATGCAATTTCTATGCCCACAGTGGGGAAAGTATTACATTGTGGGCAAAATGGTAAAAACATAAGGTTAAAAAGGTAAAATAGAAACATATGGGGATAATGTGTCACTAAGGACACTATTTTGGTATGGAGAAATGCACAAAATGATTTCGTTGTTTCTAATCAGAACCCCAATAACTTGCCAAAAGTTTTCTCTAGTCAGAGATTGGGCCCATTTTTCTCAAATCTGTCTTTTTGTTGGCTAAGGCAGTCATACTCTAAAATTCCTATGTGTAAAGAGGTAAACATGCAGATTTTATTTTAGGACAGATTTGCTGGGGTGAAAAATTAGTTATTTAATGCCTCCACTGTGGTGACCCGCTGGGTGGAGTGGGGAATATTCTGTTGTGGACACTCCAGAGCAATTCCACATGCAATACTCTTGGCCTTGACTTAAGTAAGCATCTGCCTCAGATTTCTTGTGCTCCTGACTTTAATTCTGATGCAGCCTAGGCCTTGACCTCTAAATTCTGACTAAGTTGATAGGAGCTCTGACCCTAATTCCAAACTGCTCATTTTGTTTGATAATTTGGATTTAGCACTGTTTGTCTTAAACTGAACTCTGATGCCTATTAATTCTGTGTATTGATTCAAAAGTATGCAATATCAGTCTGTAAAGATGGATATTTCTGTGGGACCCACAAAATCAAAAGATAAGAATATTAAAGAAAGGATAGTTTTTTCAGCAGTGAATGTAGCTATCTTTTTTTTTTTTTTTAAGATTTTAAGTAATCTTTACGCCCAATGTGGGGCTTGAACTCACAACCTTAAGATCGAGAGTCAATGCTCTACCAACTGAGCCAGCCAGACGCCCCTAATGTGACTATTTTAGAGACCACTACAAAATTAACTGGTAAGTGATCCAGTCACTGGTCTACAAAATCTGTCTGCAGCACCAAAAGCACACTATCACTATATATGTATCTTCAAGTTACAGCTATAATAGAGCTATAGTGCTGTAAAATTAGATTCTTTGCTTCCCTTTTGAATTTCTCCAAATATTCACTTCTCATGAATAAATATTCAATAAGAAATTTAAATAAAAAAGAAAAAATAAAGTTGAAGTAACGTATAGCAGCATCTTTATCACGAAAATGATACTACAGTAACCATGTGACTAACATCACAAAGGATTTGGGGGAAAGAAAGACTCAACCAATTGCTTTAGTATGCCTCAAAAGGTACAGAGGCTCATTATTTTTAAACACATTATATTCATATAGTTATGTCACAATACAGAATTTAAGCACAGTGAATTTTAAAAGTTACATTTGTAAAGTACAACTCAGTTCAGAGGGTATTTTCACACATAATTACTTGTCCTCAATATAAACTCTATGAATAGACAAACATTAGCATCCTCGTCTTACATTTAAACTCTTCTTAGACCACCTCATTTCCAATAGCATTCAACATCTTATTTCACATTGGCTGTCTTCCTGCTAAGTTCCCGGTTGGCACTTATCACCACTCAGATCTAATGCTTCTTTCAAATACTACATTAGAATACCTCACTCATGGTCTACAACCTCCTACCTTTCCAGGTTATTCAATTTTCCCCATTATGCCGATTCTTTCATTTTAAACATCCAATTTATTTTTTTTTTAAGTTTACTTATGTTTTAAAGAGAGGGAGACTGAGAATCCCAAGCAGACTCTGCGCTGTCAGTGCAGAGCCCAATGAGGGGCTCAACGTGGAGCTGGAACTCATGAACCCTAAGATCATGACTTAAGTCAAAACCCAGAGTCGGAGGCTTAACAGACTGAGGTGCCACCCAGGTGCCCCCTATTACACACATTCTTTAACCTCATGGGAATATCTGGGCCCTTTTGCCCTATGCATTCTGTATCTTCACTTCCTTCCCTATCCAGCTTACCTTGAATATCATCATTGAATGTGCAATACTGGTTTTGATATTTCTTCAGGAGACGAAATGCATTTATATTGGCAAAATCTTCAAATTGAATAAGGCAATTCATCCCATACCTATGGGACAAAACATTCACTTTAGAAGAGGTTCATGAAATAACATACAAATAAACCTTTGAAATCAGTCTACAGAAAAGATAAAACCTTTTCTTTTAAAGGTTCTATTTTGCTACTTAGTATAAGTATGTAATGCAATGTCTGTTCAGCAAATATTCACTGCATACTTAGTACAGAAAAAGCATTGTGTTGGCACTGTGAAATAATACAAAAATGAGAAAAATAAGGTCCCTATCATCAAAGAATTTAAAATTTAGTAATTTTTAGAAAGTTTTTGAAAAAAATAGAAAGTAACATAAAAGCGATATAAACAAGCAATTATAGATGTTGAGAGGACAGATATTACTTCGGGCTGGAATCACAGACCTGGTAATAAATGAACTGAGTTGTTGTCATTTTTTTTAATGTTTATTTATTTTTGAGAGAGAGAGAGAGAGACAGAGACAGAGTGTGAGCAGGGGAGGGGCAGAGAGAGAGGGAGACACAGAATCTGAAGCAGGCTCCATGCTCTGAGCTGTCAGCACAGAGCCCAACCCGGGGCTTGAACCCACAAACTATGAGATCATGACCTGAGCCAAAGTCAGATACTTAACCAACTGAGCCACCTAGGTGCCCACAAATGAACTGAGCTTTAAGGAACAGAGATGTAGGTTTTTATAAGCCAGGTAAATACCAGAAGCAACATGAGGTGCAAATTGAGAAAGAAAAAAATTTTCAAAAAATAGCAAGAAACCCTATTTGGCTATAATGTGGTGATACATGTAAGGGTGTACTAAAAATAAGGTCAGAATTTTATATTGGAAACCTTAAAATTCTAGCCTAGGATTCTGGTTTTTATTCTATATTAATGGCCAAACACTGAAAGGCTTTGAGCTTTGAAGTATATTGGACAGATTTTTACTTCTGATATTAATAGCTTACTTGTCTGGCCCCTTATATGATCATCCACCTGGGTAACCTATCCAAAGCAAGAGGAATTAACATTATTGATAACCCAAGATTCTAAGAGTTGCCAGAGAAAGCCATATAGCCATGCCTTGCCACTACAGTTATATGGTCTCCAACCTTGGCTAGACTCCCACTGCCACCCTACATGTGATTCCTCTTATTTGCTCTTGGTCAGCTTCCACTTCCATTATACCCAGTGGCTATTCCCAAGCTTTCCCAATCCTTTAAAATCTTGACCTCTTCACATGTCTCCCACATCTGGCATAGTGAGGGCATAATACATGATCTCCCTCAACTGTGCCCCCCACCCCAACCCCGACCTCTATCTTTAGCTGTATTCTTCAGGCACCAGTGGACAAGGTATTCCTCCTCCTCTTCAAGGTACCTCACCACAGGTGCCACATTCTCACTCCCTTCTTCTCAGTTAGCTCCCTCCCTTGTACTTATAACTTCTAAAGAAGTTCCATCCTCTCACCTGATTGAGTTTGAATCTCTCATTAAAGGGAAAAAGTTCTCTCTTGACCCCATGTTTTTCCTATTTAATGTGCTTGCAATAGTAGTTTACAGTTCATCTCTTATTTATTTCTCAATCCCCTGGAGTTTCCTATCTACCCTCATTATTCTAGTAAAATTGTTGTTCTCAAGTTAAAATATTTCCTGACTAACTAAATCCAATGAACACTATTATCAATCTTTAATTTACCAGACCTCTTTGCTGCATTGCCACTAATCTGTTTGTCTTTTTTCTTGAAATTCTATTCCCCAGCCTTCTGAAATGTCATACTTTTCTGTGCCTTTTTTCACTTTAAAGTAATATGCATATGTCTGTACATACTTGCTTATTCTTTACAACCATTCTATGAGGCAAGGAGTATTATTATTCTTATCTTACACATGAGAAAAACAGGCACAGCTTGTTGATACTTCCTGGTAATAACAGTCCAATAGCAATGATTAGGGTACTAATCTCTTTATCCAGAAAAAAATGACTCTATTTTAATTACTACAGTTTTTAAATGTCTTTATTTTTTTTTATTTTTAATGTTTATTTTTGAGAGAGAGAGAGAAAGGGCACAAGCAGGGGAGGGGCAGAGGGAAAGAGGGAGACACAGAATCTGGAGCAAGCTCCAGGCTCTGAGCTGTCAGCACAGAGCCCGACGCGGGGCTCGAACTCACAAACTGCGAGATCATGACCTGAGCCAAAGTCGGCGCTTAACAGACTGAGGCACCCAGGCACGCCTAAATATCTCTAATATTTAATAATATTATTTATCTCTCATCTTTCTCTTTATGTATCCACTTGGCTGTGGCAATGGTTTAAAAACACAGGCTTTAGAGTGCTCTTAGGGTGTAATCTTGTTCTCCACACTCATTCTGTATTCTTAACTGTGCTGTGCCTCTGTAGCTCTACTAGAATAAATGAGAATAAAATATTATCATAACGTTGTTATCAGGATTAAGTGGTAAATGCAAGTTCTTGATGTGTGAAGACAGGTACATGAGTGCCCTATAATCTGAAATAATATTCACTTAACAGGAACAATAGAAGCCACAGATAGTGGGTATCTTCAAGTGCCTAAGAGAAAATAACTGTCATCCTAGAACAGAATATCTATCGAAGCCATTCTTCAAAAGGTTGAATTATGCATCAACTATATTTCAATAAAAAAAGAAATGTAAGTAAGAAAAATTCTTTTTAAGTAAGGTTGAAACAAAGACATCTTTAGATAAATAAAAACCAAAAGACTTCAACTAAAGGAACTTTTCATGGGTAGAAAGAAAATAATCCCACAAAAAAGTTTATGATATAATAAAACAGTAAAATATAGTAACAATAAACTTTTATCCATATAAAATAGTAAAGAGGAATAAAGCATGACACATTGAGGAGGCTGGGAAAATTTTTCCTCAAACGGCAACAATAAAGCAGAACAAATCCTTCAAAATCATCATTTCAGTGCTCTGGAAATCAACTAAAGGCAAAAGGAGCAAAAATTTAAAAGTAACATGTGGGAGTGGGGTCAAATCTTGAAAGGAACATACAATTTTTAGGCTCCTTATATATATGATGCCATTCTAGGAAACTCTTTAGCTAGCTTTCTTAAAAATTACTAAGGTGTTATTAAGAACGGACAATGGTATTGGCACAAAAACAGACACACAGACCAATGGAATAGAATAGAAACCCCAGAACTAGACCCACAAACGTATGGCCAACTCATCTTTGACAAAGCAGGAAAGAACATCCAATGGAAAAAAGACAGCCTCTTTAACAAATGGTGCTGGGAGAACTGGACAGCAACATGCAGAAGGTTGAAACTAGACCACTTTCTCACACCATTTACAAAAATAAACTCAAAATGGATAAAGGACCTAAATGTGAGACAGGAAACCATCAGAACCTTAGAGGAGAAAGCAGGAAAAGACCTCTCTGACCTCAGCCGTAGCAATCTCTTACTTGACACATCCCCAAAGGCAAGGGAATTAAAAGCAAAAGTGAATTACTGGGACCTTATGAAGATAAAAAGCTTCTGCACAGCAAAGGAAACAACCAACAAAACTAAAAGGCAACCAACGGAATGGGAAAAGATATTTGCAAATGACATATCGGACAAAGGGCTAGTATCTAAAATCTATAAAGAGCTCACCAAACTCCACACCCGAAAAACAAATAACCCAGTGAAGAAATGGGCAGAAAACATGAATAGACACTTCTCTAAAGATGACATCCAGATGGCCAACAGGCACATGAAAAGATGTTCAGCATCGCTCCTTATCAGGGAAATACAAATCAAAACCACACTCAGGTATCACCTCACGCCAGTCAGAGTGGCCAAAATGAACAAAGCAGGAGACTATAGATGCTGGAGAGGATGTGGAGAAACGGGAACCCTCCTGCACTGTTGGTGGGAATGCAAATTGGTGCAGCCGCTCTGGAAAGCAGTGTGGAGGTTCCTCAGAAAATTAAAAATAGACCTACCCTATGACCCAGCAATAGCACTGCTAGGAATTTATCCAAGGGATACAGGAGTACTGATGTATAGGGGCACTTGTACCCCAATGTTCATAGCAGCACTCTCAACAATAGCCAAATTATGGAAAGAGCCTAAATGTCCATCAACTGATGAATGGATAAAGAAATTGTGGTATATATACACAATGGAATACTATGTGGCAATGAGAAAAAATGAAATATGGCCTTTTGTAGCAACGTGGATGGAACTGGAGAGTGTGATGCTAAGTGAAATAAGCCATACAGAGAAAGACAGATACCATATGGTTTCACTCTTATGTGGATCCTGAGAAACTTAACAGGAACCCATGGGGGAGGGGAAGGAAAAAAAAAAAAAAGAGGTTAGAGTGGGAGAGAGCCAAAGCATAAGAGACTGTTAAAAAACTGAGAACAAACTGAGGGTTGATGGGGGGTGGGAGGGAGGTGAGGGTGGGTGATGGGTATTGAGGAGGGCACCTTTTGGGATGAGCACTGGGTGTTGTATGGAAACCAATTTGTCAATAAATTTCATATAAAAAAAAAAAGAACGGACAAAAGCATTTCTATGGTTATAAACTACTGCTTTTCTTTTACAACCTTAGCAAAGAAGCAAACTTTGTGGTAGCAACGGATTATCCCAAACACAAATATCAGTTGATAATCATCTGGTGTTTATAAAGGCTCCTTCCCCACTTCTCTGGTTTCTACACAGGCCTTTAGAAAGTAAAGGCTGCATGCTTTTAGACAGTGCCCTCCCTCATACAGTCTGCCCCTGATGTGTCATGTACAGATGGCTAGCAGCATTAGATGATCTGTCATTATGTTCAGAAGCAGCAGAACCTTGTGGTCTCCATATGTGAGGAGGAATCAGAGCCTTTTCGGTTCTATTCCCGGATCTACTACTTACTTGGGTTCTGCGGTTTTGGACTTGTTACAATTTCTCTGTGGTTAAAATGAAATCCCCACAATATGGTTTGCCTTCAGTGTTTAGGACACAATGTGGTCAGGCTTTATGTTTATAATATTTTCTAACTATAATCTACCAGTTATAGGTAGTAAAATCCTACACAAGATACTTTATCATTTACAAAAGTTTATTTTAGAATTATCCCCTGGAGAATACTGTATATCTGTTTTATTTTCATGATTCTTCTGTACCTGGTAGTTAACTGTGATTTGACTCTTAAAGATTTAGAGAGAGAGAGATCCTGGACTCATCTTGTGATACAGCATCCTGCATCATATAATGAAAGAAAACCATGTAAGAGATATTTTGTTCCACATTGAACCAACCTTGTCACTACGAAATTATAAGTAGTGGAACACAAGGAAGCTAGCCAACTCAATTCTACATAACTATGAAAAGAACCTACTATTTTATGATCAAAGTATCACATAAAATAGTGGGTGTAAATGGTTTCAAAAGTTGACAGAAATACCACCCATAAAATTAACCTGTAAAAACTGGTGGCACTGTTTTCTCTGGTAGCACCGTTAAATCACAGAAAATTTCAATACAGTGACTAATCATTACATCTAACAGTGAGTGGCAGGCACTGTGCTCCACTCTTTATGTGCATTATGTCATTCAATTCTCTTGGCAATGAGGAAGGTAGATGTGACCCATTTTACAGATGAACAAACTGAAGCTCAGAGAGATTAAGGGCCATAGCAGAGTGCATACTGCTAATAAGTGGTAGGGTCTGGGCTGAAATGCAGGGCCCATAGTTTTAACTACTATATGTACTGGCTCTCATAGAGCACCAATGTCATGATTGACTCAATGAAGTGAACGGTGTATTTATTAGTAAAAAGACTGCATTGATAAAATAAAGGAGTTATAATTTTATAAAACTAGCATTGATGTATAAAAACATCATTTGTACATATTCAATATACTAGGTATTTTTATTATACAAAGTATATAAACAGATATTGGTGAAAACAATTAGATTTTCTTTGATTATAAACTATTAAGAATTCACTGTAATCATGTCAACCAAGCACATTTTGATTTTCCCTGAGAGATATAGTAACATGTGGTTCTTTTAGGACTTACATACATGGCACTATGCAGTATTTAAGATCTAAAACACTTTAGTTCTGATTGGCACCTTAGATCTAATTTTTTACAAATCATTCACTTTTACTAGTGTCACTGAGGTCTGACAGTGCTCAAAGAATTAAACAGCAAATAGGACTCATGGATCTTGTGCTTAACATGCTCACAGTCATGGGGCGCCTGGGTGGCACTCGGTTAATCATCTGACTTCAGCTCAGGTCATGATCTCACAGTTTGTGACTCCCAGCCTCATGTCAGGCTCTGTGCAGGCAGCTTGGAGCCTGGAGCCTGTTTCAGATTCTGTTTCCCTCTCTCTCTGCCCCTCCCCCCCACTCTCTCTCTCTCTCTCTCTCAAACATAAATAAACATTAAAAAAATAAATAAAATAAATAAAAAATAAAAAAAATAAAATGCTCACAGTCTCATTGGGAAGACAAAGGAAAAAAGCAAAAATTTAAAGGTTCAGGTTAAAGGGAAAATCAGGGGCACACAAAGAGATCACTATAGGATTTAGGGAAGACAATATGAATTAGAGGAAGCTTAAGTTGGGCCCTTGGCTAAGATTTAAATGAGGTAAAGAGCTGGGTGGGGAATAAAATCATAGAGACCTCAAAGTTTGTGCTAGAGGACACTGAGCACACGGGTTTGAGGAACCTCAGAAGATCAGGACTGGTCACTGAGTTTCAGATTATGAATACTCTAGAATTCTAGGATAAGTAATTTTAAATTCATGAGGCTCTCCTTGGACATTTAATGCTTCCTTGTAGGAACTGAGAACAGAAAATTGTTCACTCTCTTGTTTGTTCATTTTGTTTAATGTTTATTTGTTTATTTTGCACACGCAAGAGAGAACTAGGGGAGAGCAGGTGAGGGACAGAGAAAGTCAGGGATACTGAACCACACAGGCGCTCCTCCCTTGTTAGTTCATTGTGATATGGCTCCATTTCCTACTACTTTACTTCTTCATCATTGTGTAACACTTAGATATTCCTCTCATTTCTTTAATCACCCCTTCTATTATATATTGCTGACACTTCTTAATTATCCTCTGTGAGAGTGGAGGTTATAAAGATTCAGCAATAATCATCCATTCTTTCTTTTGCCTCTATAATCTTCCCCTTATCAAGTTTACCTATTCTTAGGGACTCATTAATCAACTTTAGACAAATGACTTCTAAATCTCATCTCTGTTGCTGATCTTTCAAAGAAGTTCCAACTCTCTGTTGCCAAAATGATAGTAAGAAAGACTTGGAGAAATGCCATATTACGGATCTTTTTTTTTTCTTTAAATGAGAAATAACTGTTCAAGATGTTTTTATATATTGTCATTCTTGCTCTGTAATGGATTTCTGTAAAAATGTCTATAGTATCCAAAAAACCCACAACTCTTTTATATCTAGGACATCCAAAAGTCACACGCAAAATTGAGTCATTTTGTTTAGATGTTGACTGCTTCTCAGGAAAATAGCAGCTTGTGAGATTGTGAGTTCCTTAAAATTCAACAAATTCAAAAGTTATATTTATAACTAAAATCTCCACTTAGTATATTATACTAAAAAGCATTTTAAAAGATACTTCTTGCCTCTAGAATCAGTGCACTCTTTTCCTTTAAGATTTAACTTAATACATAAATCTAAAACTTCTGAAAATTCTGTTTGTTTGTTTGTTTGTTTGTTTTTTTTACAAAATTTATTATCCAAATTTCCTATTTCTATCATTGGTACCACCAAAGGCAAAGAACTATAGGCATTTTCCCTTTTGCCTTCCACCTTCCATCCCAGTGGTCAAGTTCTGTTAAGCCTTCTTCTTTTATAAAATTGTTACGCTTTCTATTGTAAGTGCCTCAACTCAAGTTTGGGCTCTTTGGATCACATCAATGCAACAGTATCACAATCTCCTGATTAATCTCCTTGCTTTTGTTTCCTTTCCCACTGAAGTAATTTACATGCTAAAAAATTTTTTGTCATGGTATTTTAAATAGGTACTGTGTGATGGGATCTCATCTAACCTAATCTCTGCTATTCTCAAAAAGAAATCTTATCCTTCCTTTCTTCCCTTATTTATTAATTTATCAAATAACATACCGAGTGCCTACTAGGGGCTGAAATTATTCTAAGTGCTGTTGACACATCCCTGTTGTCACAAAATTTATAATCTTGTGGAGGATACAGTAAATAGGAGATTACAATGCAGTGTGGTAAGCTCTATAATGGAGGAAATTTAAGGTGCCAAAATGCAGAGCAGGGGCACCTATCTAGTATTAAGGGGATTAGGAGAGGCTTTATTGAGGAAGCTAAAGCCTGAAGGATGAGTAGGAATTTACCAAGTTAACAAAAAGGGGAAGAATTTGTGAGGCAGAAAGAACATACTCTAAGGCCCAGGGCTAAATAAGTCAATGTCATGTTCCAGGAACTGAAATAAATTAAATATGACTGAATCATAGTGTTTACAGGGAAAGAGACAAGAATTAAGGCTAGAGAGGTAAGCAGGGTCAGATTAAACAGGGCCTCTAACCGGTATATTTGACGTAAGATTGGGACGTTAAACAGGAGCGTGACATGATAATTTCCACTTTAGACCCACTTTGGTGGTCAGGTTGAAAAACGGTTATCAGAGGGGCAGGACTAGAGCAGGAGGCTTACTTAAGAGGCTGCTGCAAAACCCCAGCCTTGCACCCAGAAACGAGAATGGGGACAGGGACAAGTCGATGGATCTGATAAATATTTATGATAGAATTAACAGTATCAGGTGAAGAGAAGCAGCTGATGAAAAAGAAAAAAATCAAGAATGAATTCCAAATTTATAGCTTGGGACAACTTGGTAAAGAATGGATTATATTAAAAAATAGGAAACCTCAGGAGAAGCAGCAGGTTCAATAAGGAAGATTCTGAGTTCAGCTTTGGATAACTGCTTTTGAGCAACCACAGAGATATGCAAGCAAAGGAAGTTGTCATAAAAAATTAAGATGTAGGACTTCAGTATTTTAGAGTTTGAACAGCTGCGGGGGAAGATAAGGCCCATGATACCGCCATGAGTCTCAAGTGATGTGGTACTAAAGGCCATTAGAAATGAAGATCTTAAGAACAAGAAAGTCCAACGTACAAGAAAAATCATCAACATGAAAGTTAAAGGAGGCTGAGAACAAGACTTTAAAAACAGGCAATAATTTGGGGACAGTGGTTAAGAAACTGGGAGAAGATATGGGGCACCTGGGTGGCTCAGTCAGTTAAGTGTCCGACTTCGGCTCATGTCATGATCTCGCAGTTCCTGAGTTCAAGCCCTGCGTCAGGCTCTGTGCTGACAGCTCGGAGCCTGGAGCCTGCTTCTGATTCTGTGTCTCCCTCTCTCTCTCTGCCCCTCCCCAGCTTGCTCTCTCTCTTTCTCTCTCTCAAAAATGAATAAACATTAAAAATTTTTTAAAAAGAAAAAAAAAACTGGGAGAAGATAGAGATATGATAAACCTGATTAACATAAACATCAAAGAAGCTTGTTGGGGGCGGGAAGCTTACATAAGGATGGAAGACTGGTAGTGTGAAGAAAGGGACAGAGGAGAGAAGACACTGATTTCATCTCCCAACCCTAAACATTGTGTGAACCAGTGACCATTACTGTTTGAAAGCACTACATGAAAAGTGGATGTCTGTTTTTTTTTTTTTTTTAAGGTTTTAGTTTTAGCCAATCTCTATACCCAATGTAGGGCTCAAACTTACAAACCCAAGATTAAGAGTCACCTGCTCCACCAACTGAGCCAGCCAGGTGGCTGTCTTAATGAGTCTTAAATGGAAAATGGAAGTTAAATGAACTTAAAGTGGAACTTAAAAAGTGGAAGTCTTATGACAGACATGTTGACATAAAGCAAGAAGGTCAAGGGAACATTCAGGGAGAAAGTGAGGACATCAGAGAGCCTTTTATTAAGGAATAGATTTCCACGGACAGTGGAAAGGTTTGAGAGGGAGGGGAGTATTGGAAGTTTGGTTTAGTGGGGCTGAAACACAAAGCATGAAGTATGAAAAGGCACATACGTTGTGAAAAAATATATAGAAATGAACAAATGACATGTTATTTTTACATCTTAACAATTTACATTTTAATAGGAGACCAATTATAGCAATGATGCGAAGGAAGATTTTCTAAGAATTATGTCCAGAGGCCACGGATGGACTGCAAAGGTGGACTGTGGACAGATGGGTATATGGGAGGAGTTATAAGGTTGGTCCTCAATTGTCTCTCCAATTTGAGGGCAGCAGGGATACAGGCTGAAATGCTCAGGACAGTTTGGGCTCTAACGGACCAACCTGTGCTTCTACAGACCACTGTACTGTGATCTTCCACTTCTAGTCTGCATCATTTCTTTGGGTCAGAATGCCTTCATATAAAGGATGCAGAAACTTAGAAAATGTTTTTATAAACTCCATCCGCAAATTTACCACAGACAATTAAAGGTCTCCTCAAATGCAGGTTCCAGTAAATACCTTATCCCCAGCCTCAATCATGTCATTTATTTCTGCAGTTTGAATCACTAAATCGGTCTATGTCTCCTTCTCAATTTAGTCTAAATCAAACTGTTTATTTCTAACTTGCACAAAACACTAGGGATCAAGTTCTGAGCAAGAGAATTGTAGGTTACTTTGCTTAGAGTCCTAAGATTTTCAAACTAGAAAGATCCTTAGACACAATTTAGCAACAGATAATGCCCAGGAATGCTGAATGATACCCAAGATCACAGGAACAGACACATCAGTGCATACTGCCACCTAAGAGAAAAGACAGAAAAGCCAAGTACATGGTACTTACGATGCTAATAGACAGTAAAATCCACTAGAAATCTAGTAAATCTACTAAAATCAGTTGCATTGTTTTAAAGTTCTATCTTGTACTTATCTTCTTCCCTCTTTCTTAACGAGCAATAATAGATTTAAACAAATATTTTGTGAATAAGAGCTAGATCCAAATACTGACTTGGATTGATATTCTCATTCTTACTATTCTCAAGAATGAGTATCAGCCTCAAAGGGTTTTTCTTAAAATGTCATCATTGTGATATATAAAAAGCATTACTGTAGGTTTTAAACATAATCTTCCAAGTGGCATTCCAAAAGTACTGTGAACATTAATGGCAATTATTGTTCAGAGTTCCAGGGTATTACTTGGAAAGAGATAATACTCAGATCTAGCTTCATTTAAAAAAAATCAATCACATTATTCTATAATGAAACCTCAAAATCAAAGTAAAAACAAAAAAAAAAGACTTTGCATATGTAAGTACTTAAAATAAAAACAATGAAAAATGGTACACATCCTTGTGCCACTGAATAACAAAAATCCATGCATATTATTCAAGAAAAATCTGAGAACTGTACACTTATAAATAGAGGAAGGCACAAATTCAAAAGAAATTACAAATCTGGAGTCTCTGGCACAATCATCTGAATGAATGTCGAAGTCTGAACACTCACCATCTTCCATAACTAGAGTCCACCTACCAGTAATGTGTCCTAAAGTTAAGTCTTTATAATTCCATATTAGTGGTATTTCCTATGGGAGTATTATTGCCTAACAACAATAAAAATACCAAACTATCGTGTTCCCTGCTATATTAATAGGCTCTTTTCTTCCCTGGGGGCCTCAAGAACTAAGCCATCATATGTTCCAGTGGTACTGAAGGTCTTTTAAACACAAACTGGTTTAAAACTATTTCTACTGACATCTGTATGGGTACATTTACCTGCATGTCAAAGCCTTTTTTCCTTTAAAACACCTCAATAATTGGTTGAATTGGTTTAACACAACATACTAAATTTAGAATCCCCACTTAATTATGAACAATTCTTAGTAACAAAATATGATGTACTCCTAGAATTGTTTTTACTTCCTTTTGCAATAAACCATTTTTAAATGATACCTTTTTTAGTTAACAAGTACACTGATATTTCAGTCTCAATTTTCAACAGTACAACTCTGTCTCTGACCAACTGACTGACATATTTCCAAAATCTGATTAACAAAGCTATCTTTGTGTTACAAGGGTAATTTTAGGTAGTTTACTGAATGTACTACTATAGGGGTATGTGGAAATATAATTTAAGATCTGTAAACAAATCATTTTATTCTGGTATCACTGAGAAAGAAAAGCCAAGACAATTTCTGTGCCTAAAATAATACTTACTGAAAAGAACACTTAAAATGAAGTTAATAATCCAATGGGCTTAGACTCTAACTACCTGGATTTAAGTTCTGCCTTTTCACTTATAAACTGAATCTTTTAAGTCAAATTCTCACTCTTTCCACTACCCTTCTGAGAACTTCTTTGGCAATTCTAAATCTATAAAAAGAATTGCAAAAATATACCCAACAGAGGTCAAATTAACAACTCAGGCCACCCACTAGTACGTAAAATACTCAGATTTTGAAAAAATCCGACTCTGTTACCAATATGATTCGTGAAAGTGAGAAGATAAAACTCTGACAATTTTACTCTCACTTCTTATATCTTGACTTTTTGATATTAGCCATCCTGTCAGGTGCGAGGTGATTATTTCATTGTGGTTTGGTGTGCATTTCCCCGATGATGAGTGATACTGACCACTTTTTTCATGTGTCTGTTGGCCATCTGGATATCTTCTTTGGAAAAATGCTTGTTCAGGTCTCTGCCCATTTTTTAATAGAATTGTTTGTTTTGGTGTTGTGTAAGTTTTTTATATATTTTGGATATTAGCCTCTTCTCAAATATATCATTTGCAAATACCTTCTCCCATTCATGTGAATAACTTTCAGATATGCACCTATTGTTTCACTACTAAATACCTACATTTATATTTTGATAAAATATTTTAATCATAGAGAAGAGCATTAGAGAATAATATTAGCTAACATGTAAGTGCTCCCTACACAATTTTGTGAAATGTTAACATTTATTTCAGACCAAAAAAGGGCCACATATCACTGAAACCTGTTCTGCCCCTACTTGATCCCACCTCCTTCAGGTGACCACTCTCTCAAATTCGGTGCTTATCATTTCCATGCATACTATACTTTTTACTACAAATGTATGACATGAAAAGCAAACCTGGTATTGTTTTTGAGCTTTATATACATGAATAGCTGTATATTAATCTGATGGTGTTGAATGGTATCTGATTCTTAGGAAATGCCACTTTAGTACCATTATTAACAGCTCAGGGTGAGTAGACTGAACTGTCTCCTTTTGCAATTTTTTCCTCAATTCTGTAATTCTTAGATATATTAATGTGGACATGTGAAGAAGTAGTTCATTCCATTTTTATGTACTGTACAATGCTGTATACTATATATATATGGCACAATTTATCAATTCTCCTGTTGATGGACATTTAAATTGCTTTCAGTTTTTCACTACTGCAAACAATGCTGCTCTGAAAATTTCTGGGCATGTCTCCTTATGAATGAATTTCCCTGGGATGCAAATGCCATACAGTAGGCTATGGCAATCCTAATTACACACCAAAGTGTTTTATGAATTTACACTCTTGAAAGCAATGCACATATTCATCCACAGCCTCACAAACATTTAGCATTGTCAGATTTAAACATTTTTGCCAATCTGATGGATGTGACATGATACCTGACGTCTATGAAATGGCAATAAGGTGCTGAGCAGCCATGGAAACATGCTGCTTGGACTGACCTTCAAGAAAGAACTTGCCTAAGGATGCAGTTGGACAGCTGCCTCCAGCCACAATAGTTTAAGATCAGATGCAGCATTCCATCCACAGCCATGCTCTTCCCAGGGAGTCCCCAGTCAATTATTGAGCACAGCAGTAATACTAAGGCCAGGTCATTTATACTCAAGGTGAACTCATGTAACAAGCAATCTTGGCTCTGGAGTTCCCCATTAGGTTGGCTGAGACTTTGTCAGATACATATTATAGTCAGAGGTTCTCTCTGCCCGATTTGCTTCCCAGATATGCATTATGGTATGAAGGCTTTTCCTGTCCAATCCTCCCTCCTTGTTAATGCTTCACAAGCATTACCCCTAATATAGTTCTCACACTTCAATGCCAAGTCAGGAACTACTTCATAGAAACTGATATGGTGTATAGATTAGAGCTCAAACCTGTACAGAATCAAACTGTTTCCAAGTTGGGCAGGTTATTTAATTACCCTATACCTCAGTTTCCTCATCTCTGAAGTGGGAATAATAATACTATCTGCCTTAAAGGTTTGAGGGAATTAAATTAACATAAGCCCTTGGAACAACCTCTGGCATATAATAAGCACTCAATAAATATCAGTTTGGGTGTATCTGGGTGGCTCGGTCAGTTAAGTGTCCGACTTCGGCTCAGGTCATGATCTCACGGTTCCTGAGTCTGAGCCTGACATTGAGCTCTGTGCTGACAGCTCAGAGCCTGGTGCCTGCTTAAGATTCTGCCTCCCTCTCTCTCTCTGTCCCTCCCCTGCTCATGCTCAGTCTCTCCTCTCTCTCAAAAGTAAATAAACATTGGGGCGCCTGGGTGGCTCAGTCGGTTGAGCATCCAACTTCAGCCCAGGTCATGATCTCGCGGTCCGTGGGTTCGAGCCCCGCATCGGGCTCTGTGCTGACAGCTCGGAGCCCGGAGCCTGTTTCAGATTCTGTGTCTCCCTCTCTCTCTGACCCTCCCCTGTTCATGCTCTCTCTCTGTCTCAAAAATAAATAAACATTAAAAAAATTTTTTTAAGTAAATAAACATTAAAAAAAATAATAAATAAATATCAGTTTTTATTTGTCCGGTGTGATTTCCTTATTTATCACCAGAGTTGTGATTAAGCTGGGGGATATTTGAAACCATAACTGAGTACACAATGACCTGGGAATATTTATTGGTCCTTTCCTTAGATATGTGTGTGTGTGTGTTTAGGTAAGTGTTATTATAGCACGTGGGTAAAGGTAGGGTGATCTCAAAATACTCAGTGATAACAAATAGTTCTAGTCTTATTGTCTTTATCAATGATAAATCTGTATTCTAGAACTTGTTCCTCTAGCATTTGGGTTTTGATTTTTTTTTCCTCATAATAAATTACATATACAGGTAATGCTAAGGAATGCTAACTCTTATGAGGCTTTGATTAAATGCCTTTTCTATCATAAAGTGCAGTATACATTTGGATTTTATAGTCTACAAATCTTGGGACTGTTCTATTAGTTTCCTTTAAGGGTGATATTAAGAATCGATCAAATGATACATTAAAATTTCATGAGATAACGCAGAAGTCAGAGCTAGTATTCTTTTTTAAATTGATTTTGTTCCCTGAAATTATTTTCCCAGAAATGTCCACCAGTTTCTCCTTAATAATTTTTCTAAAATCTAGAGTAATTATACCCCAAATTAATCTATCTGTGAAGAAAGATCAAGAAAGAAGCTCAGTAACCAATGCATCTTTCCTATACCCTTCCCCCCCCCAAAGACCAGGTTAATGAGAATTTGGAAGAGCATTAGGTCTTTAAGAATGACCCAAACATTTATTGTAATTAGATTCTGTTCCCTATCTTCTGTTTTAAAACTAGGAATTTGGCCAAATATAAACTTCTAGAATAAGTAGATGCTTATAAAAATAAAAGTCTTAACTTTGTGAAATATATTTTCTATCTCATTCCAAACTTCTGTATTCCTTCAGAGCAAGAAAAATAACCTCTATATTATTCCAAAACCCCATGTGAAATGTATACCCAGAGGTCTGGGCCTACAGATCTCTGTAATGAATTTGTGAAAATAGATCATATATCCCATTCTTTAATCCACCCAATGGAAAAAACACCAGGATTGTATATTAGAAAATAGTGCAGGAGCAAGTGATGGGAAGAGAAAAAAAATTTGTAAAATCTTGTTAGTAAAATAAGTGTTATTATCATCCTTCAGTTGACTTGTATGATAAATTCCTACTGGGTTTTCTAAGACATATATACTATTAAAATATATTTCTTATCAGACTGTATCTGCTTTTACATATTATAGTATAACTTATCTTCTAAATCACCACTCTTCATTTCTCTTTTAATTGTTACCTGATCTCCAGAACAGATCAGGTTCCAGGTTTCTGGGTAAATGAGCAATGATCGAAACCCCTCTTCTCTCTAAAATTCCTTCAAAATTAAAAAAAAATAGCTTGATCTTTATGCAGGACAAATCTTATTAATCATTAAACTTTCTTCTGAGTAAAGCAATCACCACTCTGGTTAGTGACTAGAAACATCTAAGAAACTGGGTTTCTCAGAACCATGTGCTACAGCAAGATAACTAGGATTTTCCAAACATAGCAGTCCTTGACCAAGTGATTTTGAGAAACACTAGACAAAACAAGACAGGTCTTCAATCAGCATTTGAGAACTCAGAACTCTAACATACTATTGTAAACTGATAATCTCTAAGAGGCTGCATAATATGTGAACTTATCATTCTTATTTAACTAGAAAATACCAGTTCATAGCCCAAAAAGTGTTCAAAAGAATACTGAAAGACCAAGCATGAGCAACTCTTAAGATACGGTTAGGAAAATCCCCGAGCTGTTTAACAGTTTATGATAAAGATCAAAATCTGTAAGAGGTAATTATTATTCTATACTGGTAAATAGAAGAAGGATGTCATTTTTTGGAGGGGGAAATTATTTTTATTTATTTATTTACTTACTTACTTATTTATTTACTAAATGTTTGTTTATTTATTTATTTTGAGGGGGGCTGCAGAGAAACAGAGAGAGAGAAAATCCTAAGCAGACTTCACGTTCAGCTCACAACTGCAAGATCATGACCTGAGTCAGTATTAAGAGTCCAATGCTTAGAACACCGGGGGGTGGCTCAGTTGTTAAACGATCACTTCAGCTCAGGTCATGAGTTCATGGCTTGTGGGTTCAAGCCCCACTTCAGGCTCTGTGCTGACAGCTCAGGGCCTGGAACCTGCTTCAGATTCTGTGTCTCTGCTCTCTCTGCCCCACTCTCACTAATGCTCTGGCTCTCTCTCAAAAATGAATAAACATTAAAAAAAATTTTAAGTAAGTCAAATATAGTTTATAGACATGGTGTCATGAATTCACCCCTCTTCTGTTCTGAGGGCTGGTCCTATCAGTTCACAAGAGAAGAGGTGCACAGCAGCTGAGCATGAAGAAGGGGAATGTGGCCACAACGGAGTCACATGGAGGCTGCCAAGGGGGTTCGTGAAAGCTGGCAAAGCTTAAATCATAAGCATATGTGGAATAAAGAAGTTCCTTCTCCTCCTCCTCATATGCGCTGTATTAGTCACTTTGTTTTCCCATAAGTTGATAACAGTAACATTTTGTGGATTCTGTGGTATCTGGGAAAAAGGAGAAAGGTTTATATTTTCAAATCCCCAGTTAAGAAGGAATTTTTCAATAGAGGAGATTACAGATTTGGAGTGATGCTCCTTATAAGCAAAACATCAACCAAGGGACATTCCAAATTCTCTACATACTAAGCAATGTAAAGACAATATGGAGTGTATAGGAGGTTATGACTTCAAGGAAAAGGTTTCAATTTCATAATCAGAATGTAAGACAGTAGGGACAACATTTAAAAATGTAGCCATCATTAAACCAACTCATCGAGACAGACTAAAGGACCTTAAAGATATGAATATGAAGGTATCCTTGATACTCCACCACCAAATAAATAAACAAACCCACAAAAATCTCCTTTGAAACCATGGCATAGAAAAGTCTTAACACTGTCATGAAATCCTAACAAAGAGAAGGGTTTTTTTTCCTGAAACATATGCTACCTTACATGTCACATTACTGTATGTTAAATTTTAAAAGGTACCAATTTCAAATGTTATAGAAGATAATTTGTATCCAAGCACAATATTCTAGGCCTTAACACAGAAGTATGTGACAGATTTTTAAAAGCCATCTGAAATAGGAGAAAGTGAAACAAAGGATATCAGCATTAAAGTTGGAAAGACTTCCATATTATGCTTTCAAATAATCCTATGGTTCTATATACCAGGGAAGCTGGGCTTGCTGTGGTTAGGGATAATTGGAAATGCAATCAGCTACTGGTTCTGACTGGCTCCCAAAATGTGAGGATTAGATTCACACAACTAAAGCCAAGATGAAGTTTTCCTTTAATACTGAGGCCATGCATATCATGTATTTATAAATCTCTATTGTTTTAGCATGCATATACTTAGCATATCTATTGTATATGCAAACAATATTGATTTAGTATGCATATACTTAGCATATCTTTAGCCATATGCAAATGTTTTATATATCTATATATGTTTTATATGCCTATAATTCTATACATCTAGAATTTACATTCACATTCATATATCCGTTTATAGAATTCAACTATTAGCTCCATGGAATCAAGGCAAACACTGCAATATTAGTTTCTAAAATGAGAGTTTCAAATGATCTCTTTTAAGAAAATACATAAAATAAGGTTTTGATATTCCTATGAGCAAATCTTTTGCAAAAATACAGTTAAATATATTGACTAGATATATTATAGAGAAATGCTATTTTTTTCTAGCTCAGATTCACAAGAGCCTTGGTTTAAAGACTGCTTTCCAAGTTTTCCACTGTTATCAATTTTTAACAAAATATTTAAAAAGTTACAAAACAATCAAACGTCTCAATGCAAAACATATTTTCAACAAAAGACCCTAAAAAGTCAAGTCTTATTCTGTGACCAGAAACAACATTCCATGACTGGAAAGAAGTTTTTCTTCTATGGTGAAGTATTTTTTATCTAAAAAAAGATAGAGGTTGGTTTTCCCTTAAACTCTTTAAATAAAATTATATTAATAGATGCAGATGATTGATTTTATGGTGCCAAATCAGGTAAAAGGACTACCAGTTTTGAAAGAAGATTCTGTTTGCCAACAACAAGAATGTGTTTCATGTTATGTGTTAAGAAATGGAAGTTACATGACACCATCTCTGCGGCTTCAGTTAAGCCTTATTCCACGGAAGCTTTTTTCCCCGTTTTTTAAAAAAAGCTTTTATTTAAATTCCAGCTAGTTAGCATCCAGTGTAATATTACTTTCAGGTGTACAGGACAGTGATTCTGCCAGTGCTTAGAAACTGTGCCCACAAGTGTGCCTTACAGACCATACTTGGTTAAGCGTCTGCTAACCTTTTATGTCAAGAACCCTATTTTGATAATGAAAAAAGGTAAGCTTTCAACTGCAATTTTTTAATCCTTGCCTTGGCTGATTCACTGCTGTGTTGGACACTGTTAATCCCTATTTCCTGAAACTCTTATCATTTAGCCTGCTACCCCTCCATCATCGGGCTCTTTCCCTCTGCTGGGCTGATACCCAATAATCTGCTAACACTGAAATATGGAAAAGGAGTATAGAAAATTATTACGCTTACTACCTGACTTTTACATTTCAAATTTTCCTATAGTATTGATAAGTGTATGTGTTCATGGTTATGTTAAAAAGGAGAATAGTGGGGCGCCTGGGTGGCGCAGTTGGTTAAGCGTCCGACTTCAGCCAGGTCACGATCTCGCAGTCCGTGAGTTCGAGCCCCGCGTCGGGCTCTGGGCTGATGGCTCAGAGCCTGGAGCCTGTTTCCGATTCTGTGTCTCCCTCTCTCTCTGCCCCTCCCCCGTTCATGCTCTGTCTCTCTCTGTCCCAAAAATAAATAAAATTTGAAAAAAAAAATTTAAAAAATAAAAAATAAAAAAAAAAGGAGAATAGATGGAAAGTGTATTTTTATTAATTTCTTGATTATAGAAGTTCTATCACTAATAACAAACTGCAACAGGGAAAGAGACTAATAACATATGCTATATTTCTCTAGTTCTATGATAAACTGTTAAAGATTTTTAGACTAAATGCCAGCACATTAAGTCTTAACACAGCCATCTGTTTTGAAATAAACTTAATCCCACCTCAAACAAATACTTAAGAGATGAATGATAGCATTCCTTTATAAGAAAATATAGCAATAAACATTCTCTCAAGGGTAGCTTTTAATATATTTTGGGAACTACATAATTAAAATAAGCAAGCCACTTAGATATCCATTAAATTGTCATTTATAAACAGAATATTTATATTCTCATATTTACTCACTGTAAGAGAAAAGATGTGTAATGCTAACCACTTCACTATCATAACTGTTTTCTTTAATTTTTTGTTTAACTTACATTACAGTTGGTTAGTATATAGTGCAACAATGCTTTCAGGAGTAGATTCCTTAATGCCCCTTACCCATTTAGCCCAGCCCCCCTCTCACAACCCCTCCGTAACTTTTTTACAGCCTGTGAAATTCAATGGCTTTGAATCTGAGCTCTCAGCTCTCACTTTACTCAGAATCAGCCAATAATCCTACATTTGTAGGAAATACACCTGAAAAGAAATGTTCACATGCCCACCACAAATATGTGGACTCTGCATCATAGATAATCACAGGTCGAGGAAGAACAGAGGTTCAGTTAGGCTTCTGGCAGAACAGTGCAAACACTATGGAGTATAAGGTAACACAACATGGGGAAAGGATTCATATAGGACGTGCTAAGGCAAGATCATAGCTTGCACTGTCAAACTAAAACTGAGAACAAAAATAAAATTCGTGGGGTGCACAATCGGTTGGCTCAATCAGTTGAGCATCCAACTTCGGCTCAGGTCATGATCTCACGGTTTGTGAGTTCGAGCCCCACATCGGGTGCTGCACCAAAGCACAGAGCCACTTTGGGTCCTCTGTCCCCCGCCCCCCTTCCCCATGCCACTAACTCTCTCTCCCTCTCAAAAATAAACAAACATTTTAAAAAATCAAATTTGTAATGTGACTCTGTGCAGCAAATCTCATCTTCTTGGATCTCCTGCCATCGGCATCCCAGACTTCAAAATCTAGGGTTAAGGTTTCGGTCTGACAAGCAAATAGCTTGGAAGCTGACACTCCAGTCATCACAGCAAGAAAAACACTGAACCAACTCAAAATTAACAATCATGGACCAATCACACTGCCCACGGAACTGAAGGGACAAATTGGCAAATACAGGTAATCACGGGAGCACACGGCCAGGAAGCAGCCCTGCCACTGGAGCCAATATCTGTGCCAATGTGTCAACTGTAATTGATGAATGGCTGGGGGCCCAGTGAAGGCTAACTTGAGAGTTAAAAGCTCCTAGGGGGCCCACTCTTAGAGGAGGACCCCTCACAGTTTTACCCTTCAGAAACCTCACCAGGTTCTCACGATGAAGATCAGAGAAAAATTCCCTTATGCTTACAGCAGAAGGAAGAGAAAAGAAACCATTTTGAAATACTCCCAGTTTCCAGTCTTCTTAAAAAGGCCCCACTAGCCTTCCAAATGGGGGAAGAAAAATACCCATCTTAGGTTCACTAAAGACTGAGACCTAAACATAGGACTGCAGCAGGCCTCCTCTTCCCCCCACAGTTTATTAACACACCAATGGGGCCTAGTATGATAGGAGATTACAGATTTAAAAAACAAAAACAAAAAAACAAAAAAACCCACAAGCCTCAGACTCTAAGAAGTATGTAGGAAAATCCAAAGATAACAAGGGAGACAAAAACAAGGACACTCAGAAAATTTTGCCTCTAACACCACAGCTATAGCAAACAGTATACCCAACCTAAGTCCTAGCCACAGAACAAAAACCCTCACACTAAATACCTGTCTTCTCTATTTAGTTCCTTTTACAGCATACATCATATCCAGCTTTCAACAAAAAAATGCTAAGCATGCTAAACGGCAAAAAATACAGTCTGAAAAGACAAAACAAGCATCAGATCTAGATTCAGATAAGATAAAGATTTTGGAATAATCAAACCAGGAATTTAAAATGACTATGGTTAACATGCTAAAAGACCCAACAGAAAAAATGGACAACGTACAAGAACATATGGGTAATGTAGCAAAGCAATGGAAACTCTAAGAGAATCAGAGATGTTAAAAATCAAAATCATAGTAACAAATTAATATTGCATTTGATAGGCTCATTACTAAACTAGATATAAGAGGAAAAGATTAGTAATCTCAAAGATATGTCAATAGAAACTTTTTTTAAATTTTTTTAATCTTCATTTATTTTTGAGAGAGAGAGACAGAGTGTGAATGGGGGGGGGGAGGTGGGGAAGAGAGGAAAACACATTTCTGAAGCAGGCCCTAGGCTGTGAACTGTCAGCACAGAGCCCAATGCGGGGCTCTAACTCACAAACCATAAGATCATGACCTGAGCCGAAGTCAGAGGCCCAATTGACTGAGCGATCCAGGCACCCCTAGAAACTTCTAAAACTCAAATGCTAACAGAAAAAAGAATAGAATGGTCGGTCAAGAACTGTGGGACAAAAGGTATAATATATGCATAATGGGTATACCAAGAGAAGAAAGAAAGGAACAGAAGAAAATTTGAAGTAATAATGCTAAGAATTTTGCAAAATTAATGACACATGCCAAACCACAGATCCAGGAAACTCAGAGAATATCAAGCAGGATAAATACCCTACCACCCCCAGCCCCACCCCAAAATCTATAATTAGATATAACATACTCAAACTGCAGGAAATCAAAGATAAACAGAAACTTTGAAATAAACCTGAAGGGGAAAAAAAAAACACCTTACCTACAGAAGAAGAAAGTTAAAGATACATCAGACTTCACTTCAGAAGCCATGTAAACAAGAAGAAAGTAGAGCGAAATATTTCAAATGTTGAAAGAAAAAAAAACCACCATCTAGAATTCTGTATCCAGCAAAATTATCCTTCAAAAAGCAAAGGAGAAATAAAGACTCTCTCAGACAAATTAAAATTGAAGAATTTTGGGCCAGCAGACCTGCCTTGCGAGCAATATTAAAAGAAGTTCCTTGGAGAGAAGGAAAATGATGTAGGTCAGAAACTCAGGGCTACACAAAGAAAGGAAGAACATTACCTTTTTTTATCTTAACTGATCTAACAGATAACAGTTTGTTCAAAATAATTATGGTAATAATGTATTTGGTGATTACAGTTTATACGGACAAGTGAGATGAATAACAGCAATGTCATAAGAGACGGCAGTAAGGAATTTGGAATATTCTATTATGACATACTATTATGTATGTCTATTATGACTGTTGTGCGGCTATCTAGTGTTATTTGAAAGTGGACTTGTATTAGTTGTAAATGTGTATTACAAACTCTGAGGCAACCACTAACATTTTTTTTTACAGTATAAGTGATACACTAATGCAGAAGAAAAATGAATCCAGGGTCAGAACTTGCTTCTTCTTATACTAATTAACTCCTTGGCCTTCCTTTCCTTAAGGATTCTGTTACATATGTCTTTGGAGCTCTGTGTATTTCAAGTTTTGATTCCTCCAACTGCTCTATCTTTTTGCTGTTAGGTTAAGAAAACAAACAAACAAAAAAGCTGTTCACAATAATAAAGAACTGATCCAACAACCACACTGAATAAAACATATGGAAGTATGACAGAATTCTATAAACCTTGCCTCACCATGAACATATAATTGGGTATTTGTTGATTATAACAGAACCCTGTACAGATGAGTCTCAAATAATGCTAGTAGTAAAAATAGATCTATAGTTCCAATGCCTAGAACACCACCTGGCATATAGCAAAAATACCCAATATTTATTGAATGAAGAAATGAAGATTTGATACCTGCTGAGGGGCAACAAAAAAAATTTTTTTAATGTTATTTGTCAACTTGCTTTAACATCCATCTTACAAATAAAATGAAGTCTCCCATATTGGTTTTTTATTTCTTAAGTCTACTTACTCTTAAAAACACAAGTATTTCAGATCTGGGAAAGATCTTACATCTGGCACATTAAAAGGTGGTGAGACCAGGTGTCTAAGTGTTTAAACATAAAACACTCACTTGTGAAAAAATATTTTGAAAGCATTCCAGATATGTTTGCACATTTAAGCAGTCTTACCCATGATTAAAGCCAATTTCTTGGAAATTTAATATAACTTTTCAAAATATCTAGGGATGATGGTGAATCAAAATGTACAAAGTAAGCAAAATCTGCCCTAATTTTAATTTCATATGGTTTGGCACTTAGGAAAAAGAACAGTTAATACTAAACTATTCTTTCTATAAAAGCCAGAAGAGACAAGTGAAATAGGTCCTCTCTGACAACTCATCTCCCCCACATTATTTATTAGGTACATTATTTTCCATATTCTCTTATAGTACCCTAAACTCATTTCCACTAGAAGCTTATTAAAAATGTCTATTTATTTATATCTCTCCCCAATTACACTGAGTTCCTTAAGAGCATTTCGCAAAATGAATGCTTGGCACATAAAGATGCCCAATGTGTTTGTTCAATGAATATATAATTCAAGGTACCCTGAAAACTTTCTTCAACTAAGTTTATAGAAATTATTGGCATGATTGGGGAAGAACTCTAGAAGACTAGGCTAATTCCCCTGTTTACTGGTCAATAATGTTTTTGGTTTTGTTTTTACCTTTACTCTATTTGTTTTCCACTAAAATGGAAATTTTGTTTTCCACTAAATCAATATAGCATACCCATAGGAAAAGTATAACTTAGACAGCTATAAAAATCAGTGGTATGACTGTGAACCCATGCTGAAATAAACATTCATATTAAGTCCTGTTTGGCTATAGCATGTACTTTTCCTACACACAGCACTGTATTGCTAAAATCACCCAAACTAGCAAATTAAAATGCTATCTTTCTATTCAAAAAGATGTCTGGGGAATTTTTTTTTGTAATCTCTGTAGGCCAGCATTTAAATTTTCACCCAATGATTCTTCCTTATTGAAAAATAATACAGAGCTGTAAATCGACATTTAATGACAACTAATGCATATTAGAGGTATAAGGTGATTCTAAGAAAAAACACAACTTCCATTCTTTTTCAGTTTTTGCAAAAATAACATATGAGTTCTTATCAAAGTGACCTATAAACATCAACCTAAATTAAATTTAGGAACAAAGGCAAAAAAAAAAAATGTGATGACTTCCAGCGCTTTAGCTGAATGAAGTCTGCTTGTAAAGCAGAATACAATTTCAGAAGAAATCTATTCTGTGTTTATAATTTAATATGCATAATTATGGGATATATATTTTATCTTTTCTTGACATCAGAATGAAAAAAGGGGAATGCGTGTAGAATAGATTATAAAACTAACACAACTTTAACCATGATAGCATAATAGATATTTTATATTTAATTTTTTTAAATGTTTATTTATTTTTGAAGGAGAGAGAGACAGAGTGTGAGCAGCAGAGGGGCAGAGAGAGGGAGACACAGAATCCGAAACAGGCTCCAGGCTCCAAACTAACAGCACAGAGCCCAACACGGGGCTCGAACTCTCGAACCGTGAGATCATGACCTGAGCCGAAGTCAGACACTTAAAGTGAGGCAACCAGGTGCCCCACATAATAGATATTTTAACAGTTACTGAAAACTTACCATGTGATAGGGACTATTCAAAACCAAGTGGGACTGGTTTTCTCACTTTTGTTCTTTTACTTACAACAAAAAGCATGAATGTTTTAATTCTAGTTAACTACCAGAAAAATCTTAAGGTGAAATATTTTGAAACCAGAGATAAAATGAATATATTCAACAAATATTTCCTAAGTGCTTCCTAGGAGTCAGGCTCTGGGGAAAGAGCACTGAACAAAATAGATGGAAATCCTTGCCCTCATAGAATTTATATTGCATTTGTAGGAGACAGACAATAAATAATAAGTAAATTATACAACATGCTCTGAGGTAATAATTAGGACAGAGAAAAATAAAACAGAGAAGGGAGACAAAGAAAGCCAGCCAGCATGAGAAGTGCAATTTAAGACAGACTGGTACAGGGAAGTCTTCACTGAAGTGACAAATGAGGAAAGCCCTGAAGGAGGGAAGGGAAAGAGACAAAGGCTTACAGGTTCAAGAGAACAGCAAGGTCAAAGACCCTGAGGTGGGAGTACACGTGAAGTGCACCAGAAACAGCAAGATTTGGAATGGCCATTGAATGAAGCTTCTATTGAATGCACATATATTTCCTATTTGTTTCTAACTCAAATAACACAAAATATCGTCACACTGTTTTGTTTAGGGAATTATAACATTGAGGGAAAGAAAAAAACTCATAGTTGAACCAAATTACCTAGTTTTCCATAACTGTTTTACCACAGTCGTTAGGGTACTGCTTATCTTCACAGCTACGTATTCAAAATTCAGCCCCAAGCTTACAGTTATTGTCATTTCTATTTTCTCCATTATACCAAAAGCTGAATTTATAAGGTTTCTGAACTCAAAATCAAGGTCTAGGGAAGTTGGGTATGGCCATGGAAATGGAATCAAGGCATGGATCAAGGACATAATAGAGAAATGGTCTGGATGGCTTTAGTAATGAATCTGTTCTTGAGACAAATGCACAGGAAAACATTGGGAGGGTCATAGAAGATACTCAAGAGGAAGCAATTATTTCAATTTGCTTTGGGATACAATCAGAAGATACAGACATAGATATATATGAAAAAGACTGACAGAGAGAGAGAGAGAAAGGACTGGTCTAGTTGATTGGCATGAATGGCTTATCTATGCGTAAGTCTCATTTTAACCTTTGCAAAGTTAATTCAGTATTTTTAGTATCTTTGTATCACTTTTATTGTATTTACTTTTATTTTTTATTATGAACTTATTTTGCAGCTGACTATACAATTAATATGTAGCACAGGGAATATAAAGCAAGGCAAACAAAAACTTTTTGTGAAATATTTTCTAATGAATTAATCACCTTGCCATCTGTCTCTTGAGCTACTAATGAAATAAACTTTGGATAGCAAGGGAAAGCTAACGTTTATGTAAAACAAAATAGTTTAAAATGCTGAATGAGAAGCTTATTCCTTGGGGTCAAGTATAATTATATAATGAGATGATCAAACGTTTTCACCTGACTCATAATGGTAACAATTATCAGTGAACTGCTGAATTTTATGATATAGATCAACCCTGAATGATGAAACAAAACACAGCTTCTTTAATACTTTACAGCATCTTAAAGTTTGTATATTTCCGAAAATACTTAATTGGGTTTTTTGGGTTTTTTTTGTTTTTTTGTTTTTTTTTTTTTTGGTTTTTGTTTGTTTTTAGAAAAAGAGTACACACAGGCAAGCGGGGGAAGGGCAGAGGGAGAGGAAGAGAGAGAATCCCAAGCAGGCTCCACACCCAGCATGGGGCCTGACACAGGGCTGGATCTCATGACAGTGAGATTCACGACACTTAACTGACTGAGCCACTTAAGGTTTCACTTAACTGACACTTAACTGACTGAGCCACCCAAGCGCCCTAGAAAATATTTAGTTCTAATCCATCCTCCTCTACTTAAGGCAGAAATCTTTATATACTAGGTGTATCTCCCCACATAGAGTGACAGACACATCACAAAGAATACTAACAATAAAAATAACCAAGAAAAACAATTAGTGAGTGATTTTTATGTGCAAGCATTATAGTAAGTACTTTTACATACATTATTTTGGGATAATTCTAACTATTACATATTCCATCTACTACTAAACCAAATTTGCCAGCTTATAACTTTTAAATTATTGGCCCTAATCATGCTTTCTACAGAAAAAATTAGAATTACTATTTATGGCAGTTAAAAAAGTAATTTTCTTTTTTTAAATTTTATCTCAGTCATCACAACAATCCTGTAAAGTAGGTACTGTTATGATTTTTCACATTTTTCAAGAGAAAGAACTAAGCCTTAGGGAAGGCAAATACCTTTCCCTTTGATGGAGATGAGGATTAATTTGAAAGCCCAGGTTTTACTTCCCACTTGCCCCTGAGACATGGCCTTTGTAGGCTGGCAAAACCAGCTGTCTACACTTCCTGAGCTGAGTCAGATCTCAAACCACTGAAGCAAAAAAGTCATTCTCTGAGGCTAAAGAAATGGACTGTGAACCTATCTCAGGCAACACCACTCCAACATGTGCTCAGTATGACTCAACCTTTTTTCCATTCAAATTTCTACATATCCCAACCTAACCATATTGGTTAACAATAAATTTAACAGTTGCTTGTTTTGTTTTCTGTTTACCAATATGGTGATCTTTATCATGAATACTACAGGTTATGGTATTATTTTGGCTGAAGATGTGAAAAAAAAAAATGAGTCACCATCTGGGGATGCCAAAAAGAAAAACAGTCTTATGAATTAAGCACTACATCATGGTTAAATCAAAATCATGGTATGCTGTGTTAATTCTGGCTTGTTTTACAGTTAGTGAAATAAAAACAACCGTCAATGATGGAAAACTGAGTTAGCCAAAATGTGATCATCTTGGCAATATGAATGATTATTTTGTTTAAACTCTTGATTATAGCAAATTTTATACAAATTTCATTACAGCTTTCAATGTTAGAACTTTGAAATATATCAGCTCAAAAAATATTCACCACCAACTTACATTAAAAGTATTTAACTTTATGTAACATACCAATCACAGTACTTATCTCCACCCATCAAGGGATAGATAACCCTTGATGTTTGTGAGGCCTGAGAAAATGAAGTATTCATCCCTCACCATGTCCTATGGTTCTCCTTTCCACATAAAAATGATGCTGGTAACTCATCAAAAGTAAAGCATGTTTAAAATGTAATTTTCTAGTAATGGTGAAAGATTTGTGCCAATCCACTCACATTCTCCTGTGTGGCCTCTCTTTGAGGGGTTCAATTCAATCAACAAATATTTATTACATACCTATTCTGTGCCAGGCATTGATGTAAGAACTTGTTCCTAAAAAGAAGAACTAGATCCCTGTACTTAGGGTACATACATTCTAGCAGGTGAGACACACAATAAGCAATAAATGTAATAAGTGGATAAATTATATAAAATTATACAAGAAAAAGTAGAGCAAAGCAAGAGTATCAGGAGGGCCAGGGATGGGCGGAAGGTGGGGCAGAGTTCAGTACCATTGGGGTAATCAGGATAAGTCTGGAAGAGGGTAAGATTTCCACAAATACTGAAAAAGATGAGGTTGTTAACAAGTTGATTTCTGGGGGAAGAATATTTCAGTCAGAGGGCAGAGCAAGAATAAATATTCTGAGTGGGGAACATGACTTGAGAGTTCAATGACTCCAAAGGCAGTACAGACAGTGTGGCTGCAGCACAGTGCGTCAGAGATGTCAGGAGGGGCCGCGAGAAGGACCAGCTTTTACTAACTGAAATGCACTGGTCATCAATAATAAGGTTAGGTCAAGATAGAATATTAACTGTAAGTTATTTTCACATTTCCTACTGAACAAAAAGTCCCCTCAACTTCCTACTTTACCCCAAACCAACTTTTTAACTTTGCTTCCATAATGATTCTTTTCCTTTCAGCATCTTTAATCCCCATTAATGAAACTACATCTTGTTCAAATATTGTTGTACTATTTCCCCAAACTGACCACATACATAGTCTTAAAAATAAAAACTAAACTGCTTTCATAAGTGCATACCTGTTTTATTTTTGGTTATAAATACATTTAAATTAAGGAGAGCAAGAAAAGAAGATTACAACAAAGAATCTTGTTTCGACACATAAGGGATTGCCACTGATGGGGTTTTTTGCTTTTGTTTCTATGAGCACAATTAAGGAAATCTATATTGAATCTCCTTTTTAAATGTTACCAATGAGTAGATATATTCATTCTTATTTTCCAATTTATTACACATGGTAATACAGATGGAAACCTAAGAAAAACAAGCTTTTAAGAAACCAGGCTGCTTTACCTTGCTAAATAAGCTAAGAGAATAAGTAAAGAAGAGAGATAGCGGAAGCATGATATAGATTTTTGTCAAACCTTAGTATCTTTAATAGATATAATAATTTACTTTTAATAAGCTCAGATAAAATATTTAGGGATTCCTCTATATAGACCTTGGTATCAATTCAAAGAGAACAAGTAAGGTGTCTGTTAGCCATCTGTATGTCTTCTTTGGAAAAATGTCTAGTCATGTTTTCTGCCCATATTTTAACTGGATTATTTGTTTTTTCAGTGTTCAGTTTTATACGTTCTTTACATATTTTGGATACTAACCCTTTATCAGATATGTTATTTGCAAATGTCATCTCCCATTCTGTAGGCTGCCTTTTAGTTTTGTTGATTGTTTCTTTCAATGAGCAGAAGCTGGAGGTTCCTCAGAAGTTCAAAACAAAATTACCCTATGATCCAGGAATTGCACTATTAGGTATTTACTCAAAGAATACAAAAGTACTGATTTAAAGGGACACATGCACCCAAAGTTTATAGCAGCACTATCAGCAATAGCCAAATTATGGGAAAAGCCCAAATGTCCACTGAATGATCAATGGATAAAGAAGATGTGGTGTGTGTGTATATATGCGTGTGTGTGTACATACATATATATACATACATGAATGTATATATACATATATACATATATATATATATACACACACACACCATAGAATATTACTCAGCCATCAAAAAGGATGAAATCTTGCCATCTGCAACAATGTGGATGGAGCTACAGAATGTAATGCTAAGCAAAATAAGTCAATCAGAGAAAGACAAATACCCTATGATTTCACTTATATGTGGAATAGACACTTAACTATATAGACACTTATAGACACTATATAGACACTATTACATACACTTAACTATAGAAAACAAACTGAGGGTTACTGGAGAGGAGGTGGGCAGGAGGGGGTATGTGGATTAAATACGTGATGGGAATTAGGAGTGAACCTGTCGTAATGAGCACTGGGTGTTGCAACGTAAGTGACGAATTACTAAATTCTACACCTGAAACTAATTTTACACTGTATGTTACACTGTAATTTAAGTAAAAACTTAGAGAAAAAGTAATGATGGATACAACAGTAATTTATTAAAATATTTCTTTAGAGAAACTTCAAAATCTAAAACATAAATGTACCTATGTAATGAAAACTCAAATCTTTAGTTTACACAGGCAGAACCACTTTATTTGGAAAACTGTGTGTTTCTCTAGTTTATGTTAGTGGACCACCTTTCCTTTACATATATGTCACCATAGTTTTGTGAAGGTTGGATTTAATGTTTAAGTAATACTTTTTCAAAAGAAGTTATTTTATACCCACTATGTGGTAGGGTATATTGTGGGGTAGTGAGAATAGTCACCCCTTGATAATAAGGTTCTTTTTTGTGTGTTTATTTATTTATTTGGAGAGAGCAAGAAAGCACAAGGTGGGGGAGGGGCAAAGAGAGGGAGAGATAAAATCCTAAGCAGACTCCATGCTCAGTGCAGAGCCTGACACAGGGCTTGATCTCAGCACTGTGAGATCATGACCTGAGCCAAAATCAAGAGTCAGACATTCAACCGATCAAGCCACCCAAACATCCCTAAAGTTCATTTTCTGGCACGATTCATATTCTAGTAAGGAAAATAGGGCATAATAGGGAATATTAAATTCACAAGACTCAAACAAATAGAATAAAACCAATGGAAAACATTTACACCCCTATTAAAGGAATGCTGGAATTAATGCAATTAGAATCAATGACTTGAATAAAATAGTATTAGGCAAGGAAAGCATCTGAAAGGAAAAAGTTGTAAACCATGTTCAGCAAGAGATGAAGGCTGGGTCAGGATATAGGCAAAGATGTAAAACTAACAAAATATTTGAGAATTCACCTTTAATCTTTGAAGAAATATATATATGTATTCTTAAATACATATACCTAAGGCATGCCTACAGATTTCTAATTGTTCTATGACCTCCCTTTTTCATTCACTTGAAAAAAAAGTAGAGAGAAAGATAGAATTTTTAAGAAAAACATGGCTATAGTTAAATTGTCAATCTGATCTTTCTTTGTATGGGCAAGTGGAAAAAAATTCTGAGTCATAAATTTGATTTGAGTCATGTTCCTTGGTAAGTGACATCGTTGCTGACTTTTCTCATATTGACAGACATTCTTTCCATCTGACTTTTTTTTCAAATAGTTTACATCACCTTTGGACCACAGAGAAGAATAGCAGATGGTGTCCCACACAGTCATATGTTTTCATTAAATTTCTTATGAAAACCAAAGTAAATTATGCTGATTATAATGATGGGTGGAGTCCAAAAGGTCTCACAGATTTATAGATAAAATCATCAAAGTTATAAATATATCCATTCAACTAAAGGGAAAAAAAAGGATGAGGTGGAAAAGGCAATGATTGGAACAGGTGGAATAAGGCAGCAGAAAAAGTCAGCCATGCAATTAACTGCAGCAGAAATGGTAGAAAGACAAACAACAGGAAAGTATGTTAAGGCCAAATATTTGGTAGAATGGTGAAGAAACCATTAAATTGCAACCTTGAGTAAGGGTGAAGACCACATTAACTTACATTTTTGGTGACTTCTTTAAAAAGAGAGACCATTATAAATAATAATAAAAATAAATTTAGTAAATCTGGCCGTGATAATCAGGGGCTATATATCTTATTCCTTTGAAATCTGATATATGACCTTCAAGAACTTTGACCAAATTAATAGCTTCTCTGAAAAGTCTGGTCTGAGACACACATTCAATACTGAATGGGTGAAAAAAAAAGCATCACTTTATGAAAACACCATCATCACACCTTGCAGCATATGGCAGGCGGTATGGCTTCAGACTAAGATTATTTTTCTTAAATACTATGTGAGAGATCATAATAAAATTTGTGATGGCACCAAGGTTGGAGAAAGTCTCTAAATATTATAATAATCATCTTTGTGGTCATTCCTGGTGATTCCAATTGACTTTTAATTTTAATCATTTAAAGGAAAAAAGGAAAAAAAATTAAAAATACAGTCCTTGCTGGAGTTTTTATTTCTTTCATTAAAAAATGTAATACTAGCTTTTAAAAACTCACTTAAGGTATAGCTTTTTTTTCCATTTAGTTAATAATTATCAATGGAGTTCTGATATAGAGAATTTTTGGTAGCAAAACTGAAGCAGTCATTCCATTTCAGGGGCAACTGATTCAGGAAAAAGAATCAGTTGGGGATGTAAAATGGGGAGGTGTAAAAATGTAGTTTTGGTATGTGTTCAAATTTAATTTTTTTATCAACTTAAAACCAACCATTATACACACAGGATGTTGTATGCAAACCTCACAGTAATCACAAAGCAAAAACTTATTAAAAATACACAAGAGATAATGACAAAGAAATCTGAACATAAAAGAAAGCGATCAAAGAAGGAAAGAGAAAGAGAATTCATAGAGAGAACAACAAAAACATGCAGAAAACAATAAATTGGAAATAAGTAAATACCTATCAATAATTACTTTAAATGTGTATATGAACTAAATTATCCAATCAAAAGACAGAGTCCTCCAATGGATGATAAAACAAGAGGTATCTATATGCTGACTATAAGGGACTAACTTCAGAAGTAAGGACACACAGAGACTAAAAGGGAAAGGACAGAGAAAGATATTCCATGCAAATGGAAATGAAAATAAAGCTCGTGTAGCTGTATTCACATCATACAGAATAGACTTAACAATGTAATAAAAGACAAAGAAGAACATTACATAATGATAAAGGGGTCAATCGAGCAAGAAGATATAACATTTATAAATACATATGCATCCAACATATGAGCACCAAAATATATACAGCAAATACTAACAGACCTAAAGGAAGAAATTGACAGCAATATAATAGTAGTAGACCACTTTAACATCACACTTACATCACTAGAGAGATCATCCAGACAGAAAGTCAATAAGGAAACACTGACCTTAAATGACATGCTAGACCAAATGAATTTCATAGATATACCCATTTAAAAAAGCAGAATACATATTCTTCTCAAGTGCTCATGGAACATTCTCCAGTGCTAATCGTATGTAAGATCACAAAACAAATCTCAATAAATTCAAGAAGACATATCAAGCAGCTTTTCTGACCACAATTGTATGAAACTAGAAATCATTACAAAGAGAAAACTGTTAAAACTACAAATACACTAAGATTAAACAACATGCTGCTGAAAAAACAATGGGCCATCAATAATCAAAGGAGAAATCAGAGAATAGCTAGAGACAAAAACAGAAACGCAACATTCAAATCTATGGGATGCAGCAAAAGCGATTATAAGAGGGAAGTTCATAGTAATAGAGGTCTACCTCAAGAAACAAGAAAACTCTCAAATAAATAATTAACTTCACATCTAAAGGAACTAGGAAAAGAACAAATGAAGCCTAAATAAAGTTAGGAGAGGGAAGAAAATAATCAATATCAGAACAGGAGTAAATGAAATAGAGATGAAAAAGACAATAAAAAAGATCAATGAAACTAAGGGCTGATTCTCTGAGAAGATAAGTCATAGTTACAAAGAGAGGCAAACCAAGAAAAAAAAGGGGGGTTCAAAGATATAAAACCAGAAATGAAAAAGCAATTACAACTGTAACCACAAAAATACAAAGGATTATAACAATATTACAAAGAATTATACAACAAATTGGACAACCTAGAAGAAATGGTTAAATTTCTAGAAATACATAATTTTCCATGACTGAATCATGAAAAATATAAAATCTGAATAGATTAATTTCTTGTAAGAAGATTGAATCAGTAATCAGAAACCTCCCAACAAACAAAAGCCCAGGATCAGCCAATTTCACAGGCTAATTCTTCCAAATATTCAAAAAAGATTAACACCTATCCTTCTCAAACTGTTCCAAAAAAACTGAAGAAAAGTAAATACTTCAAAACTCATTTTACAAGGCCAGCATTACCTTGAAACCAAACTCAGGTAAGAACACCACACACAAAAAAGGGGGAAAATTATAGGCCAAGATCCTTGATGAACATAGAGACAGAAATTGTCAACAAATATCATCAAACAAAATTCAACAATACATTAAAAGGATCATATACCATGATCAAGTGGGATTTATTCCAGGGAGGCACAAATGGTACAACATCTACAAATCAATCAATGTGACATACCACACTAACAAAATGAAGAATAAAAATCATATGATCATCTCAACAGATGCAGAAAAATATTTGGCAAAATTCAGTATCATTTATGATAAAAACTCTCAACAAAATAGGTACTGAGAGAACTTATCTCAACATAACAAAAGCTATACATGACAAACCTACCATCAATATCATATTCAATAGTGAAAAACTGAAAGCTTTTCCTTTAAGTTCAGAAACAAGATGAGGATGCCCACCCTCGCCACTTACCTTCAGCACAGTATTAGAAGGTTTTAGCTACAGCAATCAGACAAGAAAAAAATAAAAGTCATCCAAACTGGAAAAGAAGAAGTAAAACCATTTCTATTTGTAGATGACATGATACCATATACAGAAAACCGTAAAGTCTCCACAAAAAAACAAAAAACAAAAAACAAAAAAAAAAACCTGTCAGAACTAATAAACAAATTCAGTAAAGTTACAGGATACAAAACTGATATACATAAATCTATGGGGTTTGTATACAATAATAACAAAACACCAGAAGGACAAATTAAGAAAAAAATCTCATTTAACAATGCATCCAAGGGGTGCCTGGGTGGCTCAGTCGGTTAAGCGTCAACTTTGGCTCAGGTCAAGATCTCACGGTTCGTGGGTTCAAGCTCAGCTTGAGATGAAAAAGACTGTCTGTGCTGACAGCTCAGAGCCTGAAGCCTGCTTCGAATTCTGTGTCTCCCTCTCTGCCCTTCTCCCACTCATACTCTGTCTCTCTCTCTCTCTCTTAAAAATAAACATTAAAAAAATGCATCCAAAAATATCTAGTAATAAATTTAACCACAGAAACGAAAGACCTGTACATTGGAGGCTGTAAGACATTGATGAAAGAAACTAAAAAAGACAGAAATAAATGGAACGATACTCCATGCTCATGAATGGGAATAAATAATATTGTTAAAATGTCCGTAATACCCAAAGCAATTTACAGATTCAGTGCAATCCCTATGAAAATTCCAATGGCATCTGTCATAGAACTAAAACAAATAATTCTAAAATTTGTAGAGAACCAAAAGAAATCACAAATAGCCAATCTTGAGAAATAATAACAATGCTGGAGGTATCACACTCCCTGAATTCAAACTATACTACAATGTAGTATTTGCATAAAAACTGACATACAGATCAACAGAACTGAATTGAGAGCCAAGAAATAAATGCACACATATACAGACAATTAATTTATGGCAAAGGAACCAAGAGCATAAAATAAAGGATAGTCTCTTCAATAAGTGGTGCTGGGAAGACTGGACAGCCACATGCAAAAAAGGAAAAAAACAAACAAAAAACAAAGAATGAAACCAGAACATTATATTACACTGTACATAAAAATTAAAATGGAATAGACTTGACTGTAAGACCTGAAATCATAAAATTCCTAGAAGAAAACATAGGTGGTAAACTCCTTGACAATGGTCTTAGCAATCTATTTCTGGATCTGACTCCAAAGGCAAGGGAAACAAAAGCCAAAATAAACAATTAGGACTATATCAAACTAAAACGCTTCTGTACAGTGAAAAGAGCCATCATAAAAACAAAAAGTGAACCTATTGAATGAGAGAAGATATCTGCAAATCATAAATCTGATAAGAGATTAGTATCCGAAATATACAAAGAATTCAGTCAACAATAAAAAAAAATCAAACAACCTAATTAAAAAATGGGCAGTAGAGGGGCGCCTGGGTGGCGCAGTCGGTTAAGCGTCCGACTTCAGCCAGGTCACGATCTCGCGGTCCGTGAGTTCGAGCCCCGCGTCAGGCTCTGGGCTGATGGCTCAGAGCCTGGAGCCTGTTTCCGATTCTGTGTCTCCCTCTCTCTCTGCCCCTCCCCCGTTCATGCTCTGTCTCTCGCTGTCCCAAAAATAAATAAACGTTGAAAAAAAAAAAAAAATGGGCAGTAGATCTGAACATTTTTCCAAAGAAGACATAAAGATGGCAAAAAGACACATGAAAACATGTTCAAAAGCCACTACTCATTTGGGAAATGCAAATCAAAACCTCAATGAGATATCACTCATACCCGTTAGAATGACTATCATCAAAAAGAGAAGAAATGACAAGTCTTGGAGAGGATGTGGAAAAAAGGGAATTTAAACTGCTGCAGAACTATGCAAAAGAGTATAGATTTCCCAAAAATTTAAGAATACATTCAGCATATGATCCAGCTATTCCACTTTTGCATATTGATCTAAAGAATATGAAAACACTAATATGAAAAGGTATATTCATCCCTATGTTCACTGAGGCATTATTTACAGTAGCTAATGTATGGAATTGGCCTGAAGTGTCCATTGATAGATGAATAGATAGAGGATAAGATACACACACACACACACACACACACACACACACACACACAATGGAATACTACTTAGTCATAAAAAATTAAAATCTTGCCATTTGTGACAAAATAGATGGACCTTGTGGGAATTTGCAAAGTAAAGTAAGTCAAAGTTAGAAAGACAAACACTGATTTCACTGATGTGTGGAATCTAAAAAAGAGAAACAGACAAAAAATACAAAAAAATAAAAACCCTCATAGAGCACAGATTGATGGTTAGCAAGAAGAAAGGGAGTTGGAGCGGGCAAATGGTTTTAAAGAGGGTTATCTGTTGGTGACAGACGGTAACCAGACTTTTGGTTGTGATCACTTTGTAGTGTATACAAATGTCATATTAATGCTGTATACCTGAAACTTACATGTTATATACCAATTATACCATAATTTAAAAAAATACTACTATGAAAAGTATAAACAGAAAAACAAATATATATATGTAAGGAATGCATACACTTGGTGATTTTAATATATGCTTGACAATATGCAAGGATTATAAGAACCTTAACACAGTATTTCCTAAAATTAAATTACATGAGAAGAAGGAATTCTTTGAAATACGAGACTTCTTCCTGGTATACTTGTACACAAGAAGTGACAAGCGTTGGCAAGGATGTAGAGAAAAGGGAAGCCTCGTGCATTGCTGGTGGGAATGTAAATGGGTGTAATCACTGTGAAAAAGACTATGGAGGTTCCTCAAAAACTTAAAAACAAAAATGTCATATGATCCAGTAGTTCCACTATTGGCTATTTATCCAAGGAAAACAAAAAACACTAATTCTAAAAGATATATGCATCCTTATTTACAATAAATATGCAATTATTTATATATTTACATATTTGTACACAATATGTAAATATGAAGCGTTATACATATAATACTCAAGATATGGAAGCAACCCATGTGTCCATCAATAGATGAATGGATAAAGAATATGTGGTGTATGTACACAATGAAATATTACTCAACCATAAAAAAAAATGATATCTTGCCATTTGTGAGAACATGGATGGACCTAAAGAGTATTAGGCTAAGTGAAATAAGTCAGAGAAAGACAAATACCATTTGATTTCACTTACATGTGAAACCTAAAAAACAAAACACACAAAAAAGACAGAAAGAAACCTATACATACAGCGAACAAATTGGTGGCTGCCAGAGGGAAGAGGCAAGACAGATGGGTAAAATGAGGCAAGGAGAATGAGAGGTACAGGCTTCCAGTTATGGAATGAATAAGTCACAGAGGTAAAAGATAAAAGCAATACAGTTGATGGTATTTTAATAGTGTATGGTGACAGATGGTAACTACACTGGCAGTAAGTGTAGCATAATTTATAGAGTTGTTGAATCACTATGTTGTACACTTGAAACTAATGTAACTTTGTGTGTCAACTATACTTCAATTTTTAAAAATTGAACAAACAACCAAAATAACAAAACAACAACAACAAAAAGAGCTCACAAATATAGAGAACAAACTGGTGGTTGCCCGACGAGAGAGGGGTAGGGGATAGGTGAAATAGGTAAAGGAGATTAAGAGTTACAAACTTCCGGTTGTACAATAAATAAATCACAGGGATGAAAAGTACAGCATTTGGGAATACAGTCAATATTATGATAACATATGGTGACAGATGGTAACTACCCTTACCGTGGTAAGAACTGTGTGATGTATAGAATTGTTGCATCACTCTATAGTACACCTGAAAGTGAAATAAGTTAAAAATAGAACTACCTTATAATCCAGTAATCATACTACTGCCTATTTACCCCCAAAATACAAAAACACTAGTTTGAAAGTACATATGCACCCCTATATGTATTGCAGCATTATTTGCAACAAACTATGGAAGCAGCTCAAGTGTCCACCAAGTGACAAATGGATAAAGAAGATGTGGCATATGTATACAAAACAGAATGTTATTCAGTCATAAAAAAGAATTAATTCTTGCCATTTGCAACCATATGGATGGAGCTAGAGATTATTATGCTCAGTAAAATAAATTAGAGAAAGACAAATACCATACAATTTCATTCATGTGGAATTTAAGAAACAAAACAAATGAGCACAGGGAATAGAGAGAGAGAGAGAGAGAGAGAGAGAGAGAGAGAGAGAGAGAAACCAAGAAACAGACTCTCAACTATGGAGAACAAACAGGTGGTTACCAGATGGGGAGGTAGGGGTAGGGGGATGGGCGAAATAGGTGATGGGGATGCAGGGCACACTTATCACATGAGTACTGAGTAATGTATAGAATTGTTGAATCACGATATTGTGCCCCTGAAACTAATAGAACACTGTATGTTAACGATACTGGAATTAAAATTAAAAATTACTTTAAAAAATGAAGCCAATATAACATTGTATGTCACTATATTTCAATAACAATTTTTAATAAACATGAAAAAAACTCCCTCTTGCCAAAAAGATGAATGACTAGATGAGGTCACCAAGGAAGTGAGGATAATAGTAAAGAGAAGAGTTTTAAGCTCCAACCCTGAAGCACACTAAAGTATAGAGGTTAGGGGGATGAGAATAAACAAGACAAGCAAAGTGTGTAGGGGCCATCACTGAGGTAGAAGGAAGCCAAAGAGAGTGTGCTGGAAACAAAGGGAAGAAAATCATAAAATGAAAATGCTCAGTGAATATATTTGGGCATCAAATTCATTCTTTATTTGGTATTATTTTCTTAACTATACTCTCAGATGTAGAATTACTAGGCCCAATTGATGAAACTGTTGAAAAGGCAAGTACCAGGAAAACAGACCTGGAGATGCTGATTAACAACCAGGCTAATTAATCCAGACTAATTTATCAGTACTTCTGAATTCAGTTTTTCTGTTGTTTATTAATTTACCTAACTGTAATCAAAGAGCTCACCTAATTTTCAACAAAAGTATAACTGAAAGAGTATCACGACTTTAGCAATAGACTTTGTAACAGAAATTACCTGTATCTATTAATAAAGTAAACATAATAAAAGTAAAACCTATGCTCAAAAAGAGATAACTACATCTATAACATTCATCTGATTTACATAAATTAAGTCACCTATTATTCTTAGACAGCAATTTGTTTCCTTTGTTACATTTATTACGATTTCATTGTTTCATCTGATTATTTGCTGGTTTACTTGTTTATTATCTGTATTCTCTAGTAAAGAATAAGCTATATGAAAGACAGGGATTATTTTTGTTTTATTCATCCCTGTATCCCCAGCACCAAACACAGTGCCTGACTTTCAACAAATGAAAAATGAATCAAAACAATAAGGAAGAAAAACTAGGTAGTTTGACAAGACACTTTTACCACAGAGATCTAGCTCCTGTTAGGGCACAGGTAGTTGGGGGAATTCAATGGCCTGCTCCAAAAGCCAATTTTTCTTTTCTTTTCTTTTCTTTTTTTACTTATTACAAAAAAATTTAATATCTATTTATTTTTGAGAGAGACAGAGACAGAATGCAAGTGGGTTAGAAGCAGAGAGATGGGGAGACACAGAATCCAAAGCAGGATCCAGGCTCCAAGCTGTCAGCACAGAGCCTGATGTGAGGCGCGAACTCACAAACTGTGAGATCACGACCTGAGCCGAAGTCGTATGCTCAACTGACTGAACCATCCAGGCGCCCCTCTTTCTTTTTCTTTTTAATTTTTTTATGTTTATTTATTTTTGAGAGAGAAAGAGACAGGGGAGGGGTCGAGAAAGAAGGAGACACAGAATCTGAAGCAGGCTCCAGGCTCCAAGCTGCCAGAACAGAGCTTGATGTGGGGGCTCAAAATCACAAAAAGTGAGATCATGACCTGAGCCAAAATCAGACATTTAATCGACTGAGCCACCCAGGTGCCCCTAGTAGCCAATTTTTCTAAACCAAAAATATTTTGCAGGAGCCAGCATTTGTCTGTCATATGACTTGATAACAGAATATCAGAAATAGTCTATTGAACAGATTCTAAGATATGCCTTAATTACAGCTACCTTGAAACTTTTTTTCTGCTTAATTTTTATCTTTATCTAAATGTCATTATACTGAATGCTGTGACAGGGTACTGAGTAATGTAAAAGCCAGAGGACCTCTCTAATAGATACAAAAATGCTCTCAGATCCTACAGCTCCTGAGCAGAGAAAGTTAATCACCAGGAATAAGGCATTAATCATCAGAGTGGTCAAACACTCCAAAACTTTAACAAGGTAGATCTGCTAAGTCAGGTTCCTGATTGGATCCTGACACATGAGATGAGATGTCTGGTTTGATGCCTCCCAAAATCTTGAATTTCCAGATTCCCTAAAACATTCTGAAGCCACAAAAATGGTCTGCCCTTTCCTTCTTGGGAATCACATACACAGAAGCTTCCCCCTCCTAAGACAACATGTGCCTTCCTAACCTCCATCCACCTTCACCTCCTCTCCAGACCCTTGGGCCTATAGCCAGGGTTATGTCACAATATAACCCACCTAAGACATACTAGGCCTAACAAAGGAAGAAAGGGAATATTCCACAAAGAAACTGCAAGATCTAGCTACTTTATATTAGTCAGAAGAGTACATATGAGATTAAATTCTGCTCAAAGGGGCTGGAATTTAAGTATTAGATAAGAGTTCAGCGATTAGAAGGCACTATCCTGAGATGCAGGATTTACAACCAGTAAGAATCTCAGGAGATGGTATAAATTCACTACTAGGATGGTTCCTGGAAACAGAGCAGGTAAAGGCTCATATTAAATATTGTTGAAATGCCAGGAATGCTGTGGTAGATGGCAGAAGGGGGATCATGAGTGTCTGAGAGTAATTCTAGAATGCACGTGCTAAGTAAGACCAGAAAACCCATCAAATTACTATGTTCCACTTGAAGGTCCAGAAAACACACCATATACAAAGCAATAAGGAATATGCCAATGAGAAGATATCCACATTAGTAAGTTTTGTGGTGGTTCTTTTCTAAAGGCCAGAACTGACAGAAGGAAAGGCTGTTAAAAGAATTAGGGTCAATGATAGCAATGGGGATGATAGGACCAGCTAAGGGTCAGAAGCCATGAGAAGCTAGGTGGACATAATTATCATTAGAGTGGCAAAGCTGGGGTTAGTGAGGGGCTGACCCACAGAGAGATAGTTTAAAAATACAGCATCTCTAGAGGCAAAACAGCTGACAAGGCTACTACTCAATATGTACAATCAAAATAAATCATAGATGAATGAACAAATCTGAGGGAAACTGCCCCAGTGAAGTCACAATCTCTCACTCAGTTTCCAAACCTGACCTAATTTTTTAACTCAGAACCATCTAGAAGCCTGGTGGGTGGGGGGTGGATGGTGCCTGGGTGGCTCAGTCGGTTAAGCATCTGACTCGTGATTTGGGATCAGGTCATGTTCTCGTGTCTCGTGAGATGGAGGCCCATGGTGGGCTCCATGCTCACAGTGTGGAGCCTGCTTAGGATTCATTTTCTCTCTCTCTCTCTCTCTCTCTCTCTCTCTCTCTCTCTCTCTCTCTCAAAATAAATAAATAAACTTAAAAAATATCCAGAGGGAAAGGTCTTCCAACACCATGGCAAGAATACAGGGTAATAATTCCCTTAATCCTCCTCCAATGGAACCTATAGCCCTTTATTCAGTAACTGTGCTCTGGGGACAGGGAATACCCAAACATGTCAAGGGCACAGAGTTGACAGTGATATCAGAAGACCTAAAGCATCTATATAATGTCAACCTCCTCATTAGAGTAGAGGCGTTTGGAAGCCAGTAATAAACGGAGCCCTGACCAAAGTCTAGTTCATAATGGGTCCATCCATTACGACTACAGACTGATTTCCTCAGTCCCCAAATGCATAATCAGAACAGACTTAGTAAGTGCCATAACACCCATATAAAGTCCTTGGCCTAGGAGGTAAAGAGCTATAATTGTGAAGAAAGTCAAGAGGAAGAATTTGAAATTGACCCACCCAACCCTGAGAATGTAATAAGTAAAAAATACAACATAGTATTAGGTGAGGTAGGGGGGGATTGGCAGAAATCAGTGTTCCCTTAAGTATCTAACTGGAATGCAAGGATGATTCCAATGAAGTTATCCAAAGCTGTTGGTGGTTCCACACTGCAGCTCAACTTCTCTTATCCACTCCTATTTCCGTCCCCTCCCTTGCAAAGGGGTTCATTCCAAAGGTACTCCTTAATGAACTCCATCTCGGAACCTGGTTCCTGAGTAAGTCAATTTGCAACAGTCATCTTCCACCTTGAATTTAAGTTACATGTTCTTTTTAAATAATCTTGGGCTTATCTTCAGAACCATTTCCCAATTTAATTGGTGTCTCTTCTAGAAAACTTTTACCAAAGCAGCAACATGCTAGAAATATTTTTGAAAAATCTTTGGGATTCTTCTCTGGGAAGAGCCCATATAGAATTCCTGATATACAGGTGCTCTCTGCATTTAAAATTATTGACTTTTCATCAATCTCTATATCCTTATCAAAGATCTTAGGTAATCCTTCAATTCACTGTTTTTTAAAAAAAGCTTTTCTGACTCTATATTGACACAGAGCATTCAAAATTAGCTCATATCTCATTTTCTCCAGAAAGCTTCTCACTGATTCTAATAGAATTATTTCTATTTTATTTCATCAGCATTTAAGTATTAAGTATATTAAGTATATAAGACATACAAACTATGTTCATAAACTTGTGTAGCAGTTTCTTTGTAAGTATACTGAAGTCGTGTATATAAAGATAGACTCTACTTACTCAAATAGACAATAAAAACAATTATGCTAAGAACGGCATTTTCCTCTTCTTTTATAGTGGCACAATGTTCCCTACATACTCCCTGTTTTTGTTTTTGTTTTTTAATGTTAGTGCATTTTTTGAGAGAGAGATGGAGACAGAGCATGAGTGTGGGAGGGGCAGAGAGACAGAGGGAGACACAGAATCCAAAGCAGGCTCCAGGCTCTGAGCTGTTAGGACAGGGCCCAACGCAAGGCTCAAACCCACAAACTGTAAGATCATGACCTGAGCCGAAGTCAGACACTTAACCAACTGAGTCACCCAGGTGCTCCTCTGGGGTTTTTTAAAAAGAATTTTATTTTTACGTAATCTCTACACCCAACGTGGGGCTCAAACTCACAATCCCTGAGATCAAGAGTTGCATGCTTCACCAACTGAGCTAGCTGGGCACCCCTAACATAATCTCCTGATTAGTGTTGCTACCTAAAAAGTTATAGGTAATTTCAAAACATTACATTATATATGAGAAACTACTAGAAATTAAACTACTAGAAAAAAATACAACATAGTATTGGGTGAGGTGGGGGGGATTGGCAGAAATCAGTGTTCCCTTAAGTATCTAACTGGAATTAACTGTACCATGCAATCTTGAGCTTAAACTGTACAGTTTTCCAACTATTTCTATGAATAAGTACAGCTTAACCAAGTAAGTTAATAACAACAATAAATAAATCAGGCATGTGTGTTTAAAAAGTAGCCCATGCTAACTGGCAAATATACTCTTCCTTGAAACCTTGGGTAATAGAAGACTCAATATATTCTAAATATTGTGCAAGCTGATAAAAGCACTTTCTGCTGTTGCATACAACTTCTTAAAATTAAACCTTACACTAAAAAAAACCCAGAAGTATGTCTCTAGTTACAGCTCATTCTAATGATGAGTTTATTTCTATGAAAAACCAAGGCAACGTATATGTTTTAAAATAGTACTTGGTTTTTGTGGTAGTAGCAAATGGGATGACTGTCCATTAGTGTGACAAAATTATCGCAGAATACATTACTAAATTATGGTGGAAATTTCTTTGTTGAAAGAAAAAAATGGAAAACTTTATAGTAGTACTTGGCCCACAATCAAGTGCTATTGAAACTAGGTGAAATACAGTAGTGCACTTTAATCATATACTGTAGATTTAATCAGAGACTCATGAACTGTGATTGGATGTCCTGTTTCTTAAACACCATTCTGGACTTGTGGCTTATACTAACTCACACTTGCTCCCCACTTCCTCTGCTTCTCCTACCACAAAAGGGTCAGATACACCCACAAAGATGACTAAAGATCACATTTTATCAGCAGCCAGAAATGAAGTACAGACTGCCAATAATCACAGAAAGTCTTGCTCAGGTAATTTGGTCATTGACTACTGCCTCCTTCACCATAATCATGTATTTCAATAACCACAAGATCTAAAGATTTTTGTAAAAGTATCTTCAGGAATAGCAACAGAGACAACAGTTTTTTTTATTTTTTTTTAATGTTTGTTTATTTTTGAGAGAGAAAGACAGAGTGTAAGTGGGGGAGGGGCAAAGAGAAATGGAGACACAGAATCCAAAGCAGGCTCCAGGCTCTGAGCTGTCAGCACGAAGCCCAACGCAGGGCTCAAATTCGCCAACCTCGAGATCATGACCTGAGTTGAAGTGGGACACTTAACCCACTGAGCCACCCAGGCTCCCCCAGAGACAATCTTTTTTGAGACAGATACATGACTTTATCATTTAGTCACTAATAACCATGACAGTGTATGTGTGTGTGTGCGTGTGCCCGCATTTCAAACAAATCCCTTCCAATTACTAAACACACTACACCAAACTTGGATACTTGTGTAGTTTATTATGTTAGGTTATCTTTAAATTTTTGAAATTCAATTCAAATAAAGATAAATAAAGATTATACATACTTGGAAGAAACTGCCTCCATGAATTCATCCAAAAAGTCATCATATTCAGGACCTCTCACTCTTCTCTGCCGTAGCCCAATGTACAACGGATCTTTAAGTAAATCCTATTAAAAAAAAAAGTTACCATAGATATAGAAATAATTATAGGTATATCATTCATACTTTCTGAGCTTAGAAATGGAAATAAAATCTTTCCATACTGAGGCAGAATTCACCTACAGAGTATTATATTTTATTAGTATTACATATCTACAGTATTCATATGTCAAATAAGAAAAGTAATTACTAGACATTAAAACATTCTGCCTTATTTTGGGGATAATAAAAGGAATTAAAATCTCTCAGTAGTGCTAATTAGAAGACTTCAATTCAGACTTTACAGGCAAAGTTTATCATATAGAAAAATAATACTGAATTTTGAAGTATTACATTAGTTTAGGAAATGGAAAGATACCAATTCTTTTCTTAGATTTATTTTGTTTTTGAAAGTAAAATCTTCAACAAGCATTTTAATTACAGTTTTAATATATTAACTGGCTGATATTAAAAATAAATTTTTAGCCTTAACTAAAGTTTTCTTAAACTTTTTAAATTTTACAAAGCTCAAGTTTACTCTGTTCAAGTTTTGGTATAAGTAATAGTGTTTTTTATGAGATCAATTTTTTCAATGTATAAAATGCATACACAACAAAAGCTCTCAGTAAAGTAGGAACAGTAAGGTAGGAACTTCCTCAAGCTAATAGAGGGCATCTGTGGAAAAACCACAGCTAATAATATATTTAACAGTGAAAGATTAGACGCTATTCCCCTAAGACTGGAAATAAGCAAAGATATCTACTATCACTATTCAACACTATACTGGAGACCCAAGCCATTACAATAAGGCAAGAAAAAGAAAACATAAGAATATAGGCTGGAAAGAAAAAAGTAAACTGTTTTTATTTGTACATACATGATCACGTAATGAAAAATACTTAGAAATCTATACACACAAAATAACCCACTAGAAAAAAATATGTGAATTTAACACAGTAGATCTAAGATCAACATACACAAATCAACTGTATCTCTATATACTAGCAATGAACAGTTGAAAATGAAATAAAATATATAACCTCATTTACAATAGCATTCCAAAACATAAAATTCACAGGGATATTTTTCGGAGAATGTGTGTGAGCCCTATACACTAGAAACTACAAAATATTGCTGAAACAAATTTAAAAAGACAAACTGCTTTTGTGGACTAGAAAGAAAATTGCATTCTATGTCATGTTATAGTGAAACAATGGAAAAACTGTCATCTTCTGTAACCTGAAACACAGACGATGTACCTAAAGAACTTGTGAATCTGGCTAAGGAGATACCCGGGCAGAATGCTGAATGTGTAAATTGGCTTCTCTTAGCTGTATGATAAAGTCAAAACAAAGATGAGGTAAATAAGGAAATGTTTAGCTTGTGAGCAAAATTTAAAGAGAATACAGAGGACACAAGACTTGCTTGTGAAAGATTTCCAAAGTAAAATCAGGCTTGCAGTCAAAGATTCAACTGTGTAGTTAGCACACCTTTTGTGGAAAACTCTGATTTAAATTGGAGCCTAACAGACCATCTTGACTAGATAAAAAGAACTGGTTCTGCAGCATTCTGATATGGCAGCCAATGTCAGGAGAAGGTCTGTTTTGAAAAGAATTATGAGTAAGTCCGTTCTTTAATGAAGTAGACAGTCTCATATAAAAAGTCTTCAAAAAATTTTTTAGGGTACTGTACTATTTGGACGATTTGGAACAGAGACACTCCAAAATGAAAATACTTCTCTGGGCCCCCAACTTTCCACAGGCAGAGAGCAGACAGAGAAAGCTATTCAGCTGCAACATGGCCATTTCTTATGGAAAAGGAGGGATAGCTCAAAGGACAACGCCAAGAGCTCAGACTCAGATCCAAAAGCCTAAAAGAACAATGAACTACAGAACCACTCTTAGGAAACACAACTAGGCCCCCTTCAAAAAATATGCCCTCCCCCTAGGTAGGCAGCCTGGCAACATGTGTCCAGTGGCAAAAAAAAAAAAAAAAAAAAAAAAAAAGGACGTTAGAGTGGGAGAGAGCCAAAGCATAAGAGACTGTTAAAAACTGAGAACAAACTGAGGGTTGATGGGGGGTGGGAGGGAGGGGAGGGTGGGTGATGGGTATTGAGGAGGGCACCTTTTGGGATGAGCACTGGGTGTTGTATGGAAACCAATTTGTCAATAAATTTCATATCTAAAAAATAAATAAATAAATAAATAAATAAATAAATAAATAAATAAATAAATTGCCATGAGCCACTGAGAGTAATATGATTCTTATTCCTCCCATTTTGAATCGAAGTGTTGATTATGGTTATTCTGTTCCTGCCTCACCACTGAATAGCTAAGAGCAGCCACACCAAGGAATAAAACACAAGAAGCTTCATTTGCATCTAGACCTGATTTAGATGACAGGATCCTGAACTTTGGGCCTGTTGTTGTTGTGGGATGAAACTTCTGGGAACCTAGGATGGAGATGTGCATATTTTACATGTAGAATGTAAACAATTTGTGAAGGATGAGAATCTAGATGGAAAAAGGCTGTGATAAGCATCCTGGCCTTCCTACCAATCCCAGTGAATCAATAACATTAATAAAATAGTAATTGTTAGAAGTCACTAAATTTGGATGTGGTTTATTATGGATAAATGATATGTTTTTGCAGGTGTTGTGATGTTAAAAGGTTAACCATCTGAATCATCTGAGTTGGGATTTGCTAAAAGTCAACAGAAATTACAGCCCAGTTCATACCTATTATCCTAGTATAGTTATTAACAGCATCCTCTTTCAGTGGGTTTGGCCAATAGATTATGTGGTCATCCTACTTATAATGTACTACACAACAATGAGTTAAGGCTTTCCAACTAGCTGGAAGTTAACATATTTAATCATATAAATGTATTTCAGACGAAATGTAAAATCTAAAACAGTGCTATTGTAAAGCCCAGCTGTTTTGTGAGGCCTGAAAACTTTAAACAATCTACTGGCAGGCTTCTTAAAAGCTGAGGTTGAAGTGCCAATGAGCTACTAATGGCTGCCAGAATTAAAATACCTTCTCCATGTGTGGAATATATTTGGACTTCGAAAATGTGAATTAGAAAAAGAACACAATTGAGAAAAGATGTTACACGTCCCCTCTTCTCTTTTCTCTCATTCTTTCCCATGCTAATAATTAAAGTATATATCATAAAGAAGTCTGACTACAATGAAGGGTCAATTATGAAGATTTATAAACAAGATAAAGCTTTTGAATTAAACCAGGAAGTTATAAAATTCTTCCAGTCATAATGTCCTTGTCAAAAGTTACTATTTTTAAAAAATGTCATGACAATTAAGGCTTGAGTGCATTCATGGAGAGCTTTCTGACCAAAAAAATTAGTATCTACACAAAACAATTTAACAAGATTACCCAATTTTGATAATGGCTCCATAGACCAACTAGCTTGGCATACAAGTGATATTAATTCATTGTATTAAAAACTTCTTATGGCCATAAGTAAACATTTAATACATCTTTGATGGAGAATAAATGAAAGACTTGGTATCAAGCAAACACTTAAAAAAGGTTAGACTTTCTTTAGCAAGAGATGTCACATACAATACATGTGGTGTCACTAACGACTTATAAGCATGAAAGAAGGAAAAAGAGTAGGGGAAAAACAGTAAAAGACAAAACATATGGAAATATAAGAGAGTTCCAAAAAGGAGAGAAGGAGGGAATACACTGGTGAAGCTAGTTACTCATTAACAATATCCCATTTCTGGAAACTTGGAAATTTTTATTCAAAGTATTCATTTATTTAATGCTAACAGAAATCATTATCAACTTTCACCTTGTTCTGATCTCTCACATTCCTGCCTTTCCAATATGGAGATGGAGAATTAAAAAATATTTTCTTAAGAATCAAAAAAATAATTTATTTTTCATTCCTAAATAGACGTTAGTGTGTGTTTAGGGTTGCCAGGCATCCTGTATCTGTGGACATATCCTAAATTTAATGATTTTTATCCTGTGAACACCCTAAATATTCTGTATTCAGATTTTTTCCAACAAGTTACAAAAATCTGGTAGTCAGAAAAAAAGTTTCTTAATATTTTAAGGATTCTTTTTTCATTACAAAGGCAATGTTTGCCTATCAGAAAATTTGAGAACACTGAAAAGTAAAATTAGAAACAAAGAATACCAATAATCTCTACTGACTACTAGTATCTTGATGCATATTCTTCTAGGTCCTTTTCTTTATGTCTATGCATGTAGAATATTATCTCTCCAAATGTATGACAATATCATAGACTGTTTTATAACCCCTTTTCACATAGAATATATCATGAGGAGTTTTCAGGTCATTAGATGAACACTTTAAAAACTTGTGGTCTGTATTCAAATTCTGGCCTCCTAGAAAGGATGAACAAATTAACATCTCCACCCAATGACACATAAGTACAGATCTTTCTTATGATAGACTTACATCCCAATAAACCCATCATAAATTGAAAATATCTTGAAAATGCATTTAATACACCTAACCTATGAAAAGCATAGCTTAGTCTGGCCTCCCTTAAATGTGCTCAGAACACTTACATTAGTCTACACTTGGGCACAATCATCTACAAAAAGCCTATTTTATAATAATGTGCTGGATATCTCCTTTAATTTCTTGAATACTCCACTGAAGAATAGAATGGCTGTCTGGGTACAGAATGTAAGCGTATTGGCTGTTTAACCTCGTGACCGTGTGGCTCACTGGGAGCTGCAGATGGCTGCCTCTGCCCAGCATCACAAGAGAGACAGAAGATCATACCACATACCACTGGCCTGGGAAAAGATCAAAATTCACAATGTGAAGTATGGTTTGTACTGAATGCATATAGCTTTGGCACCAATGTGAAATCCAAAAATCCTAAGCCAAACCATCATAAGTCAGGAACTGTCTGTATATCTATTTTGTTGCAGCTTCAAGTAAAAGTATTATCTTTCCATAAATATGTGTGTGTGTGTGTGTATATATATATATATATAATATACATATAAATATATATTAAATACACAAATATTAAATATATAAAAATACATATATTTGTATATATAAAATGTTGTCAAGTAGCATTCATTTGTATTTTTCTTCTAATACTGTTAAATGTTTTTTTATAAGTTTATTGATCATTTTTATTTCTTCATTTGTAAATTATCTATGCCCATATGTCCCTAGGCAATTTTTACATTTCACATTTGACATTTTCTTATTGACTTCAAAGTGTTCTCTAAATATTCAGAATATTATCAATATTTATCTGTAATGGTATGAACACTCCCCACTTTAGCATTTGTTTTTAAGTTTTATTTATAATATACAGATAATCATTTTCTTTGTTGTTATTTACTCATTTTCAAATTAAAAAATCAGGTTCTGTAAATAGTATATAATTTTAGCTATTTTGCTGGCTCATATCATCAGTACAATTAAGCAAACCAACTGCCAACATTCAGTCAAGAGTCTGAGACATAAAATTTTAAATATTGCATAAAAGCAATATTTAAATGTCAGCATGCATATGAGCTGGCACAAATTTTAAAAAGTGGTAGAAGTAAAAGTGATTAAAATCTGACTGTGATTCAGTAAATCTGAAGCAGGGCCCAGGATTCTGCATTCTTTTTTTTTTTAATGTTTTATTTATATTTTGAGAGAGAGAGACAGAGAGTGAACAGGGGAGGGCAGTGAGAGAGAGGGAGACACAGAATCCGAAGCAGGCTCCAGGCTCCGAGCTGTCAGCACAGAGCCCAACACAGGGCTCAAACCCACGAACCATGAGACCGTGACCTGAGCGGAAGTCAGATGCTCAACCAACTGAGCCACCCAGGCACCCCAGGATTTTGCATTCTTAACATGCACCCTGGTAATTCTGAAGTAGTTGCTTCATGGAACATATATTGAGAACCACCAATTTCAAATTTATATTATTAAGTTAAAATAAAAGTATTCTACTTCCCCAAAGGTTTCTGTCTCAGGTAAATATTTTGTCCTATTTTAGTTTATATAATGGGTATTCCTAAATAGATCACAAACTTCAAGAACTTCCTGATAGTTTTAGTGCGTATAAACCAAACTGAAGAGACCTCATTTCACTTCCAAGGCATTGGTTTAGTATCTCAAAAAATAAAGAAATTCTTGATACCATCCATTATCATCTAATTTAGAGAGGATGAGATAAAAAGAGACCACAAAAAGTAAGCACGTGACACTACAAACCGAAAGCCTGGAAACTGAGCGATCTTCTTTCCTCTGACTTTACTGTAATGATTAGTGTTCATTCCAGTGCAGGATCACTTGTCTGAAGTGACAAGCAATCCCATAATATGAAAGGAAGAAGACAGAAATGAAGGAGGGTAGAGGGACAAATGACATTCTATCTGGGACCCAATGGTAGGCAGAATAATGAGTTCCCCTATTCTTAGAACAGTAAACATGTTACCTTATGTAGCAAAAAGGACTGGAGATGTGATTAAGAGTGAGTCTTGAAAATTGAAAAATCTTTCCTGGCTGTAGTCAGAGAAAGAGATGTGACAATGGAAGTAAAGCCAGAAAGACACTACATTGCTAGCTTGAAAATGGAAAAAGAGTACCATGAACCAAGGAATGGAGGCAGTCTTTAGAAGCTGGAAAAGACAGGATATGAAACACAGCCCTGTAGACACCTTTAATGATTTTAGCCTTTTGAGATTTGTGTCAGACTTTTGACCTATAGAACTATAATGTAATATATTTGTATTGTTTAAGGCATTAAGTTTGTAGTAACTTTTTACGGTAGCAATAGAAAACTAACACATTAAAGCCACATTTTAGCGCCAACACTAGTTTCTGTGCAAGGGCTAAAAGATACATGGTAGCTATATATGACATAAGGTCTGTAAGGTTTTTCTTCAGTTTCTCTCCATCATAGCTGGTTCATGCCAAATATGAAGAACAGTTTCTGGAAGACAAGGGGGAATTTTCTGAATGCAAGAAGGCTTCGACTTTGTGAGTTCAAGTTCCAGTAAGGATTCTAGATCTAGATACACTGTAAACATAAACCAAAGGGCAAACGAAACATAAAACCTGAATCAGAAATCTGAGACCTAGAGCAATGATTTCATAAATAAAGAATAACTATGCAAAAAACAAGTGCCCATGCCCTCTTTAAGAGTGACCAAATGTTATGGGCCAAATTGCGTCCTCACCAAAATCATATGTTGAAGTCCTAACTCCCAACACCTCAGAATATATTTGGAAATGGAGTCTTTTAAAGAGGTAATTAAGTTAAATGAGGTCATTAGGGTGAGTCATAAACCAATATAACCAGTGTTCTTGTAAGAAAATATTAGAACACAGATGCACACAGAGGAAAGACCACGTGAAGACACTGGAGAAAAACCAGAGGAAGAAAAGCCAAGAAGAGAGACCTTAGAAGAAATTAACCCTGTCAACACCTTGATCTTGGATTTCTAGCCTTCAGTACCCTGAGAAAATAGATTTCTACTGGTTAACCACCCAGTTTGTAGTACTGTTTTGGCAGCCCTAGAAAATACACCACATAATACATGAAGCAGTCTTCAAGACCTAATAAAACCTAGATCAGCATGTAGGGGACACAAGGAACATCTACTCACATCTTTAGTCAAACAGCAAACTTTGATATTGGTCACTTATATAAGAAAAATAGACAAATAATAAACATGATTACTACAAAAAGATTTTGCAATAATGATTTAAAAAGAAACTGAATATGGGATGCTGTTAAAAGACAACTGAAGAAAATTTACTTGAAGTAAATTGTACACAGCAACTGTTTCACAAGGAACATAAAGAAAATGTGATCTATAAAGTAACGGATGAAAAATAAGACAGATATACATATATCTTGACTAAATGAATGCTTTGCTTTATTAACCTAAAGAAAAAGAGTATTTTTTAGCCAAGCACTTTTATGGCTCAGTTTCAGTGTCTTTGTTCTTTTTTTTTTTTTTTTTCCTAAGATTCTATTTTTAAGTAATACTCTACATCCAACATGGGGCTTGAACTTATAACTTCAAGATCAAGAGTCACATGCTCTCCCAACTGAACCAGCCAGGCACTCCATTACTGTCTTTGATCTTTAAACCTTCTTTAGGTGAAAGCTGCAGAGATTTAAGAAGTCAGGTGAGTATGATTTATACCAAGTGAAGAATGTCTTATCAATGGACTCCTAATTTCTTTCCTGTTTTCATTACTACTCAATATAGGCATTTATAATAAAAGACGAAACATTTATAATTTATAAAAACGGATCTAGTTCTCAAACTTTCCTACATTATTCTGGATAAGGAAGTAAGTTATTTTATCAATTGTTTGTATATTTTTACCATGAGGTGCCAAACTGGACAGAGATTCACAAAAGACAGAAGATTAAAAGCTTTTACCACAGGGAAAAACAAAAAGTCTTTATCACAGGAATATTTTCACAGCAAACAATTTTCCACATGTGAAAGTGGAACATAAAGCAGCAACATAAAAACTCCATTATATTTTACACTGTCATATCGTAGTGAATTTTGTCTTCTCAGTAAAGCAGCAGTAAAAATAAAAAGAAAAAAGGGTCACAATGAATTAAATAAGAACATTAAGAGTTAGCAACTCATCTCAATCTAAATATTTCACTATTCTCCAATATATATTAATTAAGAGCTATAAACATAAAAATTCAGGTTATATTGCTCATAAGTTAGAATGTTACTAACAGATTTTGAACTTCAATAGCTAACAGAAAAATAAAATCATGTGTTGGAGCATTTCTATCTATTTTAAGCAACAGAAAAGTTAATCTAGAATCTAAATGGCTTCGATTCTTCCTGATATATAAGTGCTTTATTGTTAACAAAATACAGTTGATACGTGTCCCAAAAGTGAATAAAATTATGAAAAAGTTAACTAAAAAACAAAATATATTCTGCTTAATAAATAAAACATACCTCTATTAGTTTTTGGAAAAAAAGAAGACAGATGTATACTTAAAAATAATCATTCTTCTGATGAACCAAATCAAATATCACTATTTCTTTGCTTAAAATTTTGAATACCATATAACATTAGCAGAATAAACATTGTTGCTATTGCAAATGGAACAATTTTTGTTGATTAGTTATTACAGATACTTAGAAAAGCTGTTGAGTTTTAACATTTATTTTATAAGCATGGGGCGCCTGGGGGGCTCAGTCAGTCAAGCGTCTGACTTTGGCTCAGGTCATGATCTCATGGTCCATGAGTTCAAGCCTCCCATTGGGCTCTGTGCTGCCAGCTTGGAGCCTGTAGCCTGCTTTGGATTCTGTGTCTCCCTCTCCCTCTGCCCCTCCCACACTCATACTCTGTCTCTCTCTGTCTCAAAAACAAACAAACATTAAAAGAAAATATTTATTTTACAAGCAATCACTTTTCTGATGGCTCTAATTTGGTCATGATAATTTTTACTTGATTTTCTTGGTTTTCATCAATAAACATATTACCTATAAATAATGAAAACTGTGTCTTTTCCAGGAAACTATCACCTTTGTTTTTATTGTCTTATTGCAAAGGCTAGTACTTTCTGAATAATCAAAGAGAACAGTGATAACAAGTGTCTTGATAACTTTAAAGGAATTCCTCTAATATAGCACCATGGATTATGATGTTGCTAATAGTTTGAATAATTTTTGACATTAAAAGTATTCTGCAGGATTCAGTTTGCCAGTATTTTATGAAAGATTTTTGTTCCTGCATCTATATTCATAAAACTAACATTTAATAAGTACTTACAAAATGTTAATCACAATCATAAACACTCTAAGAGTATTAAATTGTGGTAACTCTATAAGCAGGTACTCATTTTATGAAGGAAACTGAAGCACTGAAGAGTTCAGTAACTTTTTCAAGAGTACACACCTAGAAAGTGGTAAAGGTAGGAACATGGGTAAACATGAGCCAAATTATCAGTTTCTTGTTATGTGCTATTTTTCTTTTTTACCAGGTTTGGATATCAAGGTTATGTTCCTTTCAAAATGAAATGTGAAGCTATGAATTTTAATATACTCTGGAACATTTTATAGAGTACAGGAGCTACATTTCCTTAAAAGTTTGAATGATCAAATCCATAATCTTATATGAGTTTACAACTGAATTCTACTTAATTTAACATTAAAATTTAGACCTATTTTTCCTTTTGTGTGTTTGTCTCTTATATTTTTGTCTATTGTTTACATAAATCTGTGACATGATTCACAAGCATTCAACCATTTTGGATAGAGCCTGACCATTTTACTTAACAGCCTAGGAGCCCCAACTAACTGTCACAAGGTGGAGACTGACCACACCAGAAAAAATTACCATGTGACTTGGGGTGGGCGACTTTGGTCCAAATGTAATCGGTCGAACAGGTGCCCGAGTTCACAGGGGCAATCAATCAATCAATCATGTCTAGGTAATAGAGCCCAAATAAAAACTCTGAACAGTGGGGGTTACATATCAATCTCACACATTAATACCACAGGGTAACTTGTCCTGACTCCACAGAAAGGAAAATAGAATCTTCACATTTGGAACCCTGAGACTCTGTCTTATGCATCTCTTCCTTTCACTGATTTTAATCTATATCCTGTCTCTATAATACATTATATTGTGACTATAATAGCTTTCAGTGAGATCTGAGTCCTTTTAGTGAACTATCAAGCCTGAAAGTCAGCTTTGGGCAATCTCCCACACTGACAGCACAGAGCCTGCTTGGGATTCTCTCTCTCCCTCTCTCTTTCTGCCCTTCTCCTGCTTGTGCTCTCTCTCTTTCTCTCTCTCTCAAAATAAATAAATAAAACTTAAAACAAAAATATTTCCTTTATAAAAGGTTAAATGAACATTCACATATATAGGAAGTTAAAAATTATAACTTTCTCTATTAATGAATATAAAAACTGTTCAAGGTAATATATTACTAATGGGTCAATTGCTTTAGAAGGGAAGAAAACAACTATAAAAACTGTACATATTCTACCTTTAATTTCTAGTATGTATCACTATAAATGAATCTAACTATTAGCAACAAAGGATGAACAAAAATGTGTACTGATATACAACTTTAAGATTCTAAAATACTGATCCAGGAATGAGAAACACTAAATTCCAAATCATCTACTACAGGTTTAAACAGACTTTTAAAACTACATTTCACACTGATTAAACTTAGTAAATCCTTTGGGATTAGTTCCTGCATAGTATGGAATCAATAATTTTAAAAAGTAACTATGATCTCCTAAAGTAAAACATATACTCTGTAGAATAGTGGTGTGAATGTTCATCAAAGGATACTAAACACTAAAGAGCTAGTAAAGGATTAATCTTGTTATAGAGAAGGGGAAGAAAAAGGGAAAAGAGAAAGAATAATTTTCTTATAAGACTTAGGGGAAGAGTTTGAGGAGGGAGGGAGAACTAGACAGAAAAGAATGAATTTCATGAAGTTCTTGAAAAAAGCTCAAAACGCAAGAATTGGTGCTATATTTTAAGGTATTCATCTGTCTTATAGACTTAAATTGTTTACCTCATTTTCTGTTCCCACATCCAGAATAACAGGCAGACATTCTTGAGGATTCATCCCTCCACAGGCTGTATACAGTGCAAGCTTGCCCACAGGGATGCCCATTCCATTACAGCCAAGGTCTCCCAAGCCAAGAATACGCTCTCCATCAGTCACCACAATAGCCTAGAAAAGAAAAAAAAAAAGTATCTATTAATAGATGTTTGAAAATCCAGGGGCACAGTTCCTGGTCGCTACTTCTGAAGTAGAAGTCTCTACTTATGTAATGAAATATTAAGCTATCAAAAACCATAAATTGAATATACATGTAAGAGATTTTATATGATCTTAAGTGTGGAAGAGTGGAGGGAAGAAATAAAGTTGATATGTATTTTTAAACTATTTTTTAAAAAATACATATATACGATTAATTGGTTAGTGAAGAGAGAAGAGACGATATGCACATAAAGAGTCAAATAACTTTTGTGGTGAGTGGGAAGACACAGGGAATTAGGAGCTCAAAGTGAAACTGAGAGAAGCTTTGAAACCAGTACCATCCACTTTGAGCATGATTTTGGGAGTGCCCTAGTTAAATAATGCATGACTGCTAAGTATCCTCCAAATGCTTTGATGTTTACTTTATGCATCTTGGCACCATTTTCACAGCAATTTTCACACATCCTACTTTCAGAGCAATGTTGAACTATCCTCTTTAGCAACCTAACCACTGGATATTGTTCTACCATTTTTGAAATATGCCAAGTCCAGTCTGCTACTTCTTTTACCTGGTAATCTTCCACTAGACTCAATGAATTTTGTGTATTTCTTTCCAATCACCTTGAATATCTAGGAGTCATACATTTTAATCATGAGGAGATTTTATTTCTAATTTATTTGAGATCTGTGTGAAATTAACACATCTAACATCCTTGTTCTGTGACTCATGGCCATTATATGAATTTAAGCAAAACCAATCTCATGAGACACAATTTATTAGATTTTCTATAAACTGCTATACTCATTATTTCCATGGAGCCTTGGGAAAATGTCAGTCATTTGACCTTAAATAAATGGACAAATTAAATTTTCTGTTTCTTATTTGTGAAATGGGAAGAATAAAGATACTTTACAGAAGAGGTGAATAAAAATAGGATCCCACTGTTTTGTTCACTACTGTGCGCCAGCACCAAGCACAGCATTTGGCACATAGTATACAATGAATAAACATTAGTTAATTGAATAAATCTATGATTCAATAAAATGATATGCAAAGTACTTAACCATAGTTCCTAGTATATTACAAATCCTCAACAAATTGTAGCTATCAATACTATTATCATCAAAAGTTTTACAGAGTCATAGTATTTTTGAAGGGGAATTTAGAATATATTTAGTCCATCCCTCTTATATTATAGATTAGGAAATTAAGATCAGAGAACTGAAATCATCTGCCTGAGGTATTTACCTGGTTAATACCAAAGAGCCAGAAACCAGGTATGTTAACCTCTAGTACAATGTTTTTCCACTATGCTATAGTGCAGAACATATTTTAAAATATACTTTTGAGGGGCACCTGGGTGGCTCAATCAGTTGAACATCTGACTGATTTCTCTGCTCAGATCATGATCCCAGTTTTGTGAGTTCGAGCCCCACACAGGACTCTATGCTGACAGCACAGTGTCTGCTTGAGACTCTCCCCCTTTCTCTGCCCTTCCCCTACTTGTGCTCTCAAAATAAATAAATAAACTGAAAAAAATTTTTAAATATACTTTTGAGATCTTTTTACATTTCTGTTCACCTATATTATGCAGCTCTTAAAGAACTGCCCTAAAAATAAATACATTTGAGAAGTGGGTGAAAATTATTTTTGCATATCCCATAAAGACATGATCTTTGTCAAATTTTCCATGTCTAATCGCAAAGGGTCAATAGGTTATGCTGTTTTGAAGAAGGCAACTTGATATCACTGGGTTAGCTGGCTCTGATTTAAGATAAGAAAGATAAACAAATACTGCAGAAAATGGTAACTTTGCTTTTTAAATTAAAACCAAATTTCCAAAGTCCAAATACTTCAAACACATATTTGAGATTGTTCTATTTATCATACTATCATAAACAGAGGTACTTTTATCTATCGCTGATAATGTATATTTTTATAAATGTGTCCTTTAAACAGGTAAAGCCAGTTGGCCTGCATATATTTTAAAAATATTTTCAGAATATGGGGCGCCTGGATGGCTCAGTTCTTCAAGCATCCGACTTCGACTCAGGTTATGATCTCACAGTTCATGAGTTCGAGCCCCACATCCGGCTCTGTGCTGACAGCTCGGAGCCTGGAGCCTGCTTCCAATTCTTGTCTCCCTCTCTCTCTGCTCCTCCCCTGCTCACACACTCTCTCCCAAAATAAAGATTAAAAAAATTTTTTTAATTACATATTTTCAGAAGATATTTTAGGACAGCAACATAGTCATATAACTTAGATATGATCTGAATAATAATGTATATAATGCTTTCCAGGTTTCATTAAAGATATTTAGACCCAGGGAGTTGCTACTTGTGATTTTCATCCAGAGATGCGTGGGTGGCTCAGTCAGTTAAGCATCTGACTTTGCCTTAGTCATGAAATCACGGTTTGTGAGTTTGAGCCCTGCATTGGATGAGCTGAGTCCCGCTTCCGGTGAGCTGGAGGCCTGCTGTGGGTGAGCTCGAGCCTCACTTTGGGTGAGCATGAGTCCCACTTCTCTCCCTCTCTCTCTACCCCTTGCTCACTTGCACCCTCTCTCTCGAAAGAAAAGAAGAGGTTGAAAATAACATAGTATTTCCATTTATTTTTTATAGCACATCTAAATTAAACTAAATCTATGTCTTACATATAAAGTCAAAGAAAAATGTTCTTTTTCTTCATAAATTTTATTCCCTAAGCTCTTCTCTCATCCTGAGCTATTAATTTTATTATATAAATATGCCATGGACATTTATAAAGGTGATAGCTATTTGAGTAATTTTTAAAATGTTTTGAGGCATTTGCTATTTTAGCAGCTTACGTGCCTTGTTACAAATGTACATTTGGAGCATTAATTTGCAAACATTTCAACATTGAAGGGTAGATCTTAATAGTGAAGGAACCCTCTGAAATACATAAAATTGCCATCTACACAGCTTATCATTATATTGACCTTCCCTTGGCTTTTGTTTTTACCTACTCTATCTCCCACGTAAGGAAAATCAAGCAGCTGGATGTCTTCTATACAACAGTGAAGTCACAACAGCAGGATTATCTCAGTAAGACAACTGCAATTCTCTCAGTGATGTCTGCATTTCACAAATTCAACCTTCATCCCACTCTGTCAATTTTTATCTGGGCATTACCTGACTAGTAACTCTGTATGAAACATGCGGGGGTTCTCCGGCACACACACAGACACCCTCACCATATGTCTTGTCTTCATTCCTTCTTTTCCTTCCCCAGGGCCTTTCTACTATGGTCACCCTGGGTGCAACACTCTTGCCTCTTCTTCCTTCTCTGATGCACCTTCCTCAAGCACTACTTACATAAAGCCAGTCCCCTTCTTTAAATATGACATTCTATTATTTCAAGTCTAAACACCTCTTTCTGAATTTCAAGAACTTTCATAATAATTTGAAATCTGAATTCCACTACATTTCAACATTAACACTTAGCTTTGTTCAGGGCATCCAAATCACTTACTGCACAAAAATACACCATTCTCTTCCTGAACCAGATACTTACATGCATCTCTTCCCTTCCTAAGATAGGATCTTCTTCCCTTTGTAATTATCCAAAGCTAAATCTAAGTTCCAATTTTGCTAAAACAATTTGACTGTTTCAGCCTTCTCTGAATGACATTATCCTCTGAATGAATATGGAATTTACAATTTATACCAGTTTACGTACATATTGTCTAATAATTGATTGCCTTTGTTTTATGTGTGCCTTCAACTATACAGTAGAGACGACATCTTATTCTTCAATATTCTATTACATATAAACAGCTGCCATTTAAGTGCCTATTCTGTGTCAGATACTATGCTAGACTTTTAAAATAATAGTAGGTGTAGTTAAGATCAAGAATGTCAGTGAGGGCCTAATATAATATTAAGAGTTGAAAGACTAAAGGTAGGCTACTAATGAAGATAAATATTCAGAGATGAGCTAGGAAAAACATAAAGGTGACTGTATTGCCTAGCTGTTATGATTATATGGATATTAATTATTAATATTAATAGCCATATTAATTAGCCCTCTCTACCCTAGAACTATTTTCTATACTGACTCATTCTTAAAATTCTCTCTAGATTCCAGTTAAATTGTACGTGTCCTTCTTAGACATTTTATACTTCACAGAATTAACACATTTTGGGGGTAGTTCCTAAGGACAGGATCTGTGGACAGTGCAGTTTACCTTGTGGGAGAAAAAGCTAAGGAAGCAACTTAGGTTAAAAAAAAAAAGTGAAAAAATTGGGAAGACTGGAAATCATGAAAAACATTCTGCTTTACAAGTTTGCCTGGTATAAGCCTCAAAGAGCAAAGTGAATCAATTTTAGCCATGACTGCTCAAAAGAAAGATCAGTAAGGGGGTGATGCTTCAGAAGTCATAGCTGCATTATCGACAATAGCCAAAGTATGGAAAGAACCCAAATGTCCAACGATGGATGAATGGATAAAGAAGATGTGGTATATATATATACAACAGAGTATTACTCGGCAATCAAAAAGAATGAAATCTTGCCATTTGCAACTACGTGGATGGAACTGGAAGGTATTATGCTAAGTGAAATTAGTCAGAGAAAGACAAAAATCATATGACTTCACTCATATGAGGACTTTAAGACACAGAACAGATGAACACAAGGGAAGGGAAGCAAAAATAATATAAAAACAGGGAGGGGGACAAAACATAAGAGACTCTTAAATATGGAGAACAAACAGAGGGTTACTGGAGGGGTTGTGGGAGGGGGGATGGGCTAAATGGGTAAGAGGCATCAAGGAATCTACCCCTGAAATTATTGTTGCACTATATGCTAGCTAACTTGGATGTAAACTTTTTTTAAATAATAATAAAAATAATTAATTAATTAATTTTAAAAAAAGAAGTCACAGCTGAAGTGCCTCTGGCACCCCTAAAAAGTATCAGTTTGTTCATTCTTACTCCAAAAACATAGCACAAAGTGCTTGGCACGTGGAAGGAAGGAAGGAAGGAAGGAAGGAACGAAGGAAGGAAGGGGGGAAGGAAGGAAGGAAGGAAGGACAGACGAACAAGAGCCAAGGCAGGGACAAGTACTTCTCACATTCCTGAGACAAGGAAGGTGACAGGGTCCATGTCCAAGAGCAAGGGCTCTGAGGCCTGCATGCACCTTCCAACTGCCACCCTGCACTACTGTGGAGCACACTCCCCTTTCCTTTCCTCACTGAATTATTGTGATAATTGTAAGAGTTAATCCAGGTAGTGTCTCGCACTGAAAGCTACTAAATGCTGGATACTATTCTTATTTTATTTTCATTAGCTCACTCACAGAGGAAAGTCAGATGAGCTACTTAAGGTCACAATGGTAAAGGAAATGGTAAAGGAAATGGATTTTTTGTGTACCTGTGTTCCTCTTAGTGGATGATTAAACCCAACAAATGTGAAAAAGGATTTTGCTTAAAGAAATTCAGAGGCAACTTCAACATTTATTCAACACTTATCATTTATAATAAACAAAGAAATACTAAGAACTTAGATAAAAATAATGGGGAAACTTAGTCTCTAAATGGTATCAGGATAAAATTAATCCAGTATGCAAAAATTAAAGGAATATAAATTAGGTGACATTCACTAGAAAAGCTAGTGAATGCTATCTGATATCATGAAAATTGTCAGCATGTTACAGGATAGAAAAAAGAACAAATTTGCCATAGTAGAAAAATTGGATAACTTACCTTGATGACATCTTCTGGCCACGCATTAAGAACTGAAGCAATATGCCCTTGGTCATGGATACTAATAAAGAGACCCCTGACAGAAAAAAAAAAAAAGGTAGTTTTGATTTACTTCAGACTTGTGAAACTACCATGAATATTTAAAATTTTTTTCAAATTTGTTTGATACACCTCCATTTTTATCAAACTAGTGAAAATTATTTCCTTACACATTTAAAAGCTAGGAATCTTATAAATTAGGGAGAAATTACCTTAAATAATGTATTGACATTAAAGGTAGATTATAATAATAAAGGTTCATTCTTATTACATATTCTTTAAGATTTTGTAATTAAAGAAGCATTCACTCTTTTATATACAGAGAATTAAATAGCATTATCAATTCCACTCATAGATTTATTTAGGCTTTCATTAAATAATATACATAAAAGCACTTAGAAAAAGATGAAGTATATGTAAACAGGCATTTTCAGTATACACGCCACTTGATTACATAGTCACAGTGTGAAGATGAAAGCCTGTATTGGAGTGACTGGTGTCACTGACTGGCTGGAGTGACTGACGAATGCTGGGCACTCCTTTTGTGTGAAACTTACTTGATTTTTTTTTTTAAGTTCAAATACCCAAGTTACAATTCTTTGATTTGCAGTCTTAGTTGCTGTTTTCAACTCTGTTAAGACTCAATTGAAGTCTTTAACACTGCCTCTCCTGCCTCCCATTTCCTATGAAAACCTAACAACTGAAAATTAAAATTAAAAATGAACTTCAATATCTTCATCTCATTTAAAAGCTTTACTTTAGTATTGTTAAATGTAACTCAAATACAGAGAGCCAGATACAACCAATGTACAGCTTAGTGAATTTTTATAAGGCAACCACCCTTGTACATAATAGCATTTAAGCAGAGAGAGCCTTGCAGGCATCCCAGAAACCCTCCACATGTTTCTCCCAATCAAAACCCTCCTCCCCTCCTAAGAGTACCAACTGTCCCAACTTTTATGGTCTCTTTTCTTTAACTTATAGTCCTATCATCCAAATGAAAAGCCATCTCTAGACACAATTTGTCTTCTAAAGTTTCCCATAATCTGAATTTTGCTGATTAAATTCCTATGGTATAGATTAACAAATTACTCTTTCTTCTGTATTTCTTGAGAAATTGGTAATTGAATTTAAAGGCTTAATGAGATTTGTGTCCATTTTTTATAAGACACTTCATAGTTGGGTGTTATCAGAAGATGCATAGTATTATCACCAGCTAGGCCTTAAGACTGGATCCTTCCTGTCCACCTGCTTGTACTCACTGACATTTGTCCTCTATTTTTCCTTACCTCTTCTTTCCCGCTTATCTCTTAACTGAGGCAAATGGGAAGTAAAACTTTCTCTTGAGCAACAGAGCCTATCCTGACCAGCCGGCCCAGACTACCCAGACTAGTGTGGATTTAACCCGACTCACACCTGAGCGGATGGATCCTGGAATGACCTCCAGAGGGACCAACAACTACCTTTATCTTGTTCTAATACTAGAATCTCTGCCCAGGGAGGAGGCACAAGCTCCATTTACGTAACACACAATGTATGTATAGACATGTTTCCTTAAGGCACATGCATGACCTTATGCTTGCCTCTACATACAATGATGACAAGGCAGCCCTGTCTAAATACTCATCCTAACTCTAAACAAAAGAAACCCAACCACCCTTGCTCAGGAGTCACGGCTTTGGAAGCCATTCCCCATGATCTCCTTATTTGCTGCAAATAAAGTACTTTGTGAGATAACCTAACCCAGTGCAGTTTCTGATGCACAAACAAGCAAACTCACATTGGTTCAGTTACAGTATCTTGCAGTGTTTTGTGTGATTGCCACAGCTGCTAATGCTTAATATCTAAATTCATTAATTCATTAGGGATTACAATGGAATATTCCAATTCTGTCAATCATTCCTCATTTGCTGAAACTCTTCTTTAAAGAGAAATTTCACCACACCTATTGTTTGGTTACCCAATGGTAAAGCTGATAAAAAAGCTGGATTCTTCCTCTTTACTTACCAGTTTTATTTTAATGTTTATTTATTTTGAGAGAGAGAGAGAGTGTGCGTGTGTGTGTGTGTGCGCGCGCGCACGTGCATGCGTGCACTAGTGGACAAGGGGCAGAGGGTGAGGGAAAGAGAACCCCAAGTAGATTCTGCACTGTCAGTGCCAAGCCCAATGCGGGGCTCAATCTCACAAACCGTCAGATCATGACCTGAGCAAGATCAAGATCAAGAGTTGGATGCTTAGGGGTGCCTGAGTGGCTCAGTTGGTCAAGCATCCACCTTTGGCTCAGGTCACGAGCTCTCTTTTGGAAGTTCAAGCCCCACACCGGGCTCTGTGCTGATAGCTTGGAGCCTAGAACCTGCTTCAGATTCTGTGTTTCTCTCTCCCTCTCTGCCCCTCCCCTGCTCGCGCTCTGTCTCTCTCAAAAATAAATAAACATTAAAAAAATAATAAAAAAATAAATGAGTTGGATGCTTAACTGACTGAGCCACCTACGCACCCCTTTATTTACCAGTTTGTGAAATAAAGAGGCCATTTGCTAGAATCCTTCAAGAATTTCCACTAAAGTGTGTGTGTGTGTGTGTGTGTGTGTGTGTGTGTGTGTGTGATCAAAATAAACTCATGGATTTAAACATATTTGATGTGTTTTAATCCATCACAGTTACTTTCTTTATTGATACTAAAATTGTCCCATACTTAGTCAGTGGAAGACTCTTCATGTTGGCCTGAGTCCTTTTGACATAACTATAGTTTTGGACAGCTTCCTTGATCTTGGTTATGACAAAATGTTCCTTTTTGTCTCTAAAAGGTCTGCCCAAGGCCCATGAGCCATTTCTTTAAGAATCCCTGTTTTCTTCTGGTGGAAAATGATATTTCAAGACCACAATCCAGGTAATAGACATCCCTCCTGCTATTGGTTGGTTAAAGTACTGTTATAGAAAATTAAAAACATTGTTAAGATTCACTTCCTACTTATGGCCAGAAATCTCAATTTGGCACTTTTTTTAAGTTTATTTATTTGAGTAATATCTACACGCAATACGGGGCTTGAACTCACAACCACATGATCAAGAGCCGTACATTCATCCAACTAAATCAGCCAGGTGCCCCAAATTGGCACTCTTCTTTTGCAAAATTTACCACTATGATTTCCTAGCAAATTCAACTTAGCAGTCTCTGAGAGGGCCATTTCACACTTTCTCTTTTCCCCTCACCTCCTACACCCATCTCCCTCTCTCAGCTGATGAGCAAATCTTCTTAGATCCAACAAGGTGAAAACTACCTCATCTCTCTAATATAAACTCCACTAACCCATCTGCATCTTTTAAAGTAGATTTTTTTTTTTAGCAGTTTTAGGTTCACAGCAAAATTAGGCAGAAGTTATAGAGATTTCTCACAAACTTCCTGCCTCCCCTCCACATGACTACCGGCCTCCTCACCCCCACCCCCCCACCGACAACATCCTTCACACCACAGTGGACACTAACACATCATTACCACCCAGAGTACATAGTTTCCATTAGGGTTCACTCTTAGTGTTGTACATTCTGTGGGTTTGGACATATTTACAGTGATATGTAGCCACAATTGTAGTATCATACAGAGTAGATTCACGGCTCTGAATGTCCTCTCTGTTCTACCTATTTATCCTTCCCTCTCAACCCCCCAGCCACCACTAATCTTTTTACTGTTTCCAAAGTTTTCCCTTGTCTAAAATGTCATATAGCTGAAATCATACAGTTTATAATCTTTTCAGATTGGCTTCTTTCACTTAGTAAAAAGTTCCTCCATGTCTTTTCATGGCTTCATAGCTCATTTCTTTTTAACACTGAGTAATATTCCATTGTCTGAATATACCACAGTTTGTTTACCCATCCACCTACTGAAGGACATATTGGTTGCTCCCAAGTTCTGGCAATTATGATAAAGCTATTAAAAACTTTTGTGTGCAGGTTTTTGTGCAGACATAAGTTTTTAATTCCTTTGGGTAAATATCAGGAATGCAATTACTGGATTGTATGATAAGAGGAGGTTTTAAGAACTCACAAACTGTCTTCCAAAGTAGCTGTTTTGTTTTGCCTTCCCACCGGAAATGAATGAGAGTTCCTATTGCTCTATATCCTGACCAGTACTTGGGTGTTGTCAGTGTTCCGGATTTTGTCATTTTAATAAACGTGTAGTGGTAGCTCACTATTGTTTTAGTTTGTATTTCCCTGATGACGTGAAATGTGGAGTATCTCTTAACATGCTTATTTGCCATTAATATATCTTCTTTGGTGAGGTGACGGTCAAGGTCTTTGGCCCATTATTAAATTGGGTTATTTCCTTATGGTTGATTTTTTAAGAGTTATTTGTATCTTTGGGATAATGTCCTTTGTCAGATATATCTCTTGCAAATATTTTTTCCAAATATGTGGCTTGTCTTTTCATTCTCATCACAGTGTCTTTTTTTAAGTAAACTCACTGCCAATGTGGGGCTCAAAATCACACCCAAAGATCAAGAGTTGCATAGTCTACCAACTGAGCCAGTCAGTCACCCCGACAGTATCTTTCAGCAAGCAGAAATTTTATGGGGTGCTTGGGTGGCTCAGTCAGTTGAGCGTCCGACTTCAGCTCAGGTCATGATCTCGCGGTCCATGAGCTCAAGCCCCATGTCAAGCTCTGTGTTGACAGCTCAGAGCCTGGAGCCTGCTTCAGATTCTGTGTCTCCCTCTCTCTCTCTGCCCCTCCCCTGCTTGCACTCTGTCTCTCAAAATTGAATAAACATTTTAAAAAATTTTTTAAGCAAAAGAAAGCAGAAATTTTAAATTTTAATGAAGGACAGCTCATCCATTATTTCTTTCAGTGGATTGTGCCTGTGGTGTTGTATCTAAAAAGTCATTGCCATAACTGAGGTCACCTAGATTTTCTCCTATGTTATCTTCTAGGAGTTTTATAGTTTTATGTTTTACATTTAGGTTTGTGATCCATTTTAAGTTAATCTTTGTGAGAGATATAAAGTCTGCCTAGATTCATCTTTTTGCACGTGGATGTCCAGTTGTTCCAGCACCATTTATTGAAAAGACTACATTTTATCCATTGTGTTGCTCTGAATTTCTGCCTTCCCTCCTGTTACAGTGGAAGAAATTTCCTATTGCCAAGGCCAACCTCTCACATGCACTCTAGATTCTACTCCATCACAGCTTTTCAAGGGCTTCATTCCTACAATTATCCCATCTCTATGCTATACCATCACTTTCTCTACTGGATCATTCTTACTGGCATAACAACCTGCCTTAATATTATCTATCTTCTGAAAAGACTGGGTTTTGTCCTCTACTCTCCTCTCTTCAGAGCAAAACCCTTCAAAGATTGATGTATTCTTTTTTATTTTTTTTAGAGCTAATTGTCTTTATTTTTTTATTTTTATTTTTTTTAATTTTTTCAATATATGAAGTTTATTGTTAAATTGATTTCCATACAACACCCAGTGCTCATCCCAAAAGGTGCCCTCCTCAATACCCATCACCCACCCCCCACTGCCTCCCACCCCCCATCAACCCTCAGTTTGTTCTCAGTTTTTAAGAGTCTCTTATGCTTTGGCGCTCTCCCCCTCTAACCTCCTTTTTATTTCCCTTCCCCTCCCCCATGGGTTTCTGTGAAGTTTCTCAGGATCCACATAAGAGTGAAAACATATGGTATCTGTCTTTCTCTGTATGGCTTATTTCACTTAGCATTACACTCTCCAGTTCCATCCACATTGCTACAAAGGGCCAGATTTCATTCTTTCTCATTGCCACGTGGTACTCCATTGTGTATATAAACCACAATTTCTTTATCCATTCATCAGTTGATGGACATTTAGGCTCTTTCCATAATTTGGCTATTGTTGAGAGTGCTGCTATAAACATTGGGGTACAAGTGCCCCTATGCATCAGTACTCCTGTATCCCTTGGATAAATTCCTAGCAGTGCAACTGCTGGGTCATAGGGTAGGTCTATTTTTAATTTTTTGAGGAACCTCCACACTGTTTTCCAGAGTGGCTGCACCAATTTGCATTCCCACCAACAGTGCAAGAGGGTTCCCGTTTCTCCACATCCTCTCCAGCATCTATAGTCTCCTGATTTGTTCATTTTGGCCACTCTGACTGGCGTGAGGTGATATCTCAGTGTGGTTTTGATTTGTATTTCCCTGATGAGGAGCGACGTTGAGCATCTTTTCATGTGCCTGTTGGCCATCTGGATGTCTTCTTTAGAGAAGTTCTATTCATGTTTTCTGCCCATTTCTTCACTGGGTTATTTGTTTTTCGGGTGTGGAGTTTGGTGACCTCTTTGTAGATTTTGGATACTAGCCCTTTGTCCGATATGTCATTTGCAAATATATTTTCCCATTCCGTTGGTTGCCTTTTAGTTTTGTTGATTGTTTCCTTTGCTGTGCAGAAGTTATCTTCATAAGGTCCCAGTAGTTCATTTTTGCTTTTAATTGCCTTGCCTTTGGGGATGTGTCAAGTAAGAAATTGCTAAAGCTGAGGTCAGAGAGGTCTTTTCCTGCTTTCTCCTCTAGGGTTTTGATGGTTTCCTGTCTCAAATTTAGGTCCTTTATCCATTTTGAGTTTACTTTTCTGAATGGTGTGAGAAAGTGGTCTAGTTTCAATCTTCTGCATGTTGCTGCCAGTTCTCCCAGCACCATTTGTTAAAGAGACTGTCTTTTTTCCATTGGATGTTCTTTCCTGCTTTGTCAAAGATGAGTTGGCCATACGTTTGTGGGTCTAGTTCTGGGGTTTCTATTCTATTCCATTGGTCTATGTGTCTGTTTTTGTGCCAATGCCACGCTGTCTTGATGATGACAGCTTTGTAGTAGAGGCTAAAGTCTGGGATTGTGATGCCTCCTGCTTTGGTCTTCTTCTCCAAAATTACTTTGGCTATTTGGGGCCTTTTGTGGTTTCATATGAATTTTCGGATTGCTTGTTCTAGTTTCGAGAAGAATGCTGGTGCAATTTTGATTGGGATTGCACTGAATGTGTAGATAGCTTTGGGTAGTATTGACATTTTGACAATATTTATTCTTCCAATCCATGAGCACGGAATGTTTTTCCATTTCTTTATATCTTCTTCAATTTCCTTCATAAGCTTTCTATAGTTTTCAGCATACAGATCTTTTACATCTTTGGTTAGATTTATTCCTAGGTATTTTATACTTCTTGGTGCAATTGTGAATGGGATCAGTTTCTTTATTTGTCTTTCTGTTGCTTCATTATTAGTGTATAAGAATGCAACTGATTTCTGTACATTGACTTTGTATCCTGCAACTTTGCTAAATTCATGTATCAGTTCTAGCAGAGTTTTGGTGGAATCTATCGGATTTTCCATGTATAATATCATGTCATCTGCAAAAAGTGAAAGCTTAACTTCATCTTTGCCAATTTTGATGCCTTTGATTTCCTTTTGTTGTCTGACTGCTGATGCTAGAACTTCCAACACTATGTTAAACAACAGTGGTGAGAGTGGACATCCCTGTCGTGTTCCTGATCTCAGGGAGAAAGCTCTCAGTTTTTCCCCACTGAGGATGATGTTAGCTGTGGGCTTTTCATAAGTGGCTTTTATGATCTTTAAGTATGTTCCTTCTATCCTGACTTTCTCGAGGGTTTTTATTAAGAAACGGTGCTGAATTTTGTCAAAGGCCTTTTCTGCATCGATTGACAGGATCATATGGTTCTTATCTTTTCTTTTATTAATGTGATGTATCACATTTATTGATTTGCGAATGTTGAACCAGCCCTGCATCCCAGGAATGAATCCCACTTGATCATGGTGAATAATTCTTTTTATATGCTGTTGAATTCGATTTGCTAGTATCTTATTGAGAATTTTTGCATCCATATTCATCAGGGATATTGGCCTGGAGTTCTCTTTTTTTACTGGGTCTCTGTCTGGTTTAGGAATCAAAGTAATACTGGCTTCATAGAATGAGTCTGGAAGTTTTCCTTCCCTTTCTATTTTTTGGAATAGCCTGAGAAGAATAGGTATTATCTCTGCTTTAAACGTCTGGTAGAACTCTCCTGGGAAGCCATCTGGTCCTGGACTCTTATTTGTTGGGAGATTTTTGATGACTGATTCAATTTCTTCGCTGGTTATGGGTCTGTTCAAGCTTTCTATTTTCTCCTGATTGAGTTTTCGAAGCGTGTGGGTGTTTGGGAATTTGTCCATTTCTTCCAGATTGTCCAGCTTGTTGGCATATAATTTTTCATAGTATTCCCTGATAATTGCTTGTATCTCTGAGGGATTGGTTGTAATAATTCCATTTTCATTCATGATTTTATCTATTTGGGTCATCTCCCTTTTCTTTTTGAGAAGCCTGGCTAGAGGTTTATCAATTTTGTTTATTTTTTCAAAAAACCAACTCTTCTTTTGTTGATCTGCTCTACAGTTTTTTTAGATTCTATATTGTTTATTTCTGCTCTGATCTTTATTATTTCTCTTCTTCTGCTGGGTTTGGGGTGTCTTTGCTGTTCTGCTTCTATTTCCTTTAGGTGTGCTGTTAGATTTTGTATTTGGGATTTTTCTTGTTTCTTGAGATAGGCCTGGATTGCAATGAATGTTCCTCTCAGGACTGCCTTCACTGTATCCCAAAGCGTATGGATTGTTGTATTTTCATTTTCATTTGTTTCCATATATTTTTTAATTTCTTCTCTAATTGCCTGGTTGACCCACTCATTCTTTAGTAGGGTGTTCTTTAACCTCCATGCTTTTGGAGGTTTTCCAGACTTCTTCTTGTGGTTGATTTCAAGCTTCATAGCATTGTGGTCTGAAAGTATGCATGGTATGATTTCAATTCTTGTATACTTATGAAGGGCTCTTTGGTACCCAGTATGTGATCTATCTTGGAGAATGTTCCATGTGCACTCGAGAAGAAAGTATATTCTGTTGCTTTGGGATGCAGAGTTCTAAATATATCTGTCAATTCCATCTGATCCAATGTATCATTCAGGGCCCTTGTTTCTTTATTGACCGTGTGTCTAGATGATCTATCTATTTCTGTAAGGGGAGTGTTAAAGTCCCCTGCAATTACCACATTCTTATCAATAAGGTTGCTTATGTTTGTGAGTAATTGTTTTATGTATTTGGGGGCTCCTGTATTCAGCGCATAGACATTTATAATTGTTAGCTCTTCCTGATGGATAGACCGTGTGATTATTATATAATGCCCTTCTTCATCTCTTGTTACAGCCTTTAATTTAAAGTCTAGTCTGTCTGATGTAAGTATGGCTACTTCAGCTTTCTTTTGACTTCCAATGGCATGACAAATAGTTCTCCATCCCCTCACTCTCAATCTGAAGGTGTCCTTAGGTCTAAAATGAGTCTCTTGTAGACAGCAAATAGATGGGTCTTGTTTTTTTTTATCCATTCTAATACCCTATGTCTTTTGGTTGGCGCATTTAGTTCATTTACATTCAGTGTTTTTATAGAAAGATATGGGTTTAGAGTCATTGTTATGCCCATAGGTTTCATGCTTGTAGCAATGTCTCTGGTGTTTTGTCTCACAGGATCCCCCTTAAGATCTCTTCTAGGGCTGGTTTAGTGGTGACGAATTCCTTCAATTTTTGTTTGTTTGGGAAGACCTTTATCTCTCCTTCTATTCTAAATGACAGACTTGCTGGATAAAGGATTCTCGGCTGCATATTTTTTCTGTTCATCACATGGAAGATCTCCTGCCATTCCTTTCTGGCCTGCCAAGTTTCAGTAGAGAGATGGGTCACGAGTCTTATAGGTCTCCCTTTATATGTTAGAGCACGTTTATCTCTAGCTACTTTCAGAATTTTCTCTTTATCCTTGTATTTTGCCAGTTTCACTATGATATGTTGTGCAGAAGATCGATTCAAGTGACGTCTGAAGGGAGTTCTCTGTGCCTCTTGGATTTCAATGCCTTTTTCCTTCCCCAGATCCGGGAAGTTCTCAGCTATTATTTCTTCAAGTACACCTTCAGCACCTTTCCCTCTCTCTTCCTCCTCTGGAATACCAATTATGTGTATATTATTTCTCTTTAGTGCATCACTTAGTTCTCTAATTTTCCCCACATACTCCTGGATTTTTTTATCTCTCTTTTTCCCACTTCTTCTTTTTCCATAATTTTATCTTCTAGTTCACCTATTCTCTCCTCTGCCTCTTCAATCCGAGCTGTGGTTGTCTCCATTTTATTTTGCAGTTCATTTATAGCATTTTTAGCTCCTCCTGACTGTTTCTTAGTCCCTTGATCTCTGTAGTAATAGATTCTCTGCTGTCCTTTATACTGTTTTCAAGCCCAGCGATTAATTTTATGACTATTATTCTAAATTCACTTTCTGTTATATTGTTTAAATCGTTTTCGATCAGTTCGTTAGCTGTTGTTATTTCCTGGACGGTTTTTTGAGGGGAATTCTTCCGTTTCGTCATTTTGGATAGTCCCTGGAGTGGTGCAGGACTGCGGGGCACTTCCCCTGTGCTGTCTTGAATAACTTGCGTTGGTGGGCGGGGCCACAGTCAGACCTGATGTCTGCCCCCCGCCCACCGCTGGGGCCACAGTCACACTGGTGTGTGCCTTCTCTTCCCCTCTCCTAGGGGCGGGATTCACTGTGGGGTGGAGTGGCTCATCTGGGCTACTTGCACACTGCCAGACTTGTGGTGCTGGGGATCTGGCGTATTAGCTGGGATGGATCGGCAAGGTGCACAGGGGTGGGAGGGGCAGGCTCAGCTGGCTTTTCCTTCGGAGATCGGCTTCGGGAGGGGCCCTGCAGCACCGGGAGGGAGTCAGACCGCCTGAGGGATGGATCAGCAGAAGCACAGTGTTGGGTGTTTGCGTGGTGCAAGCAAGTTCACTGGCAGGAACTGGTTCCCTTTGGGATTTTGGCTGGGGGATGGGCGAGGGAGATGGCGCTGTCGAGCGCCTTTATTCCCCACCAATCTGGGCTCTGTTGTTCGGGGCTCAACAACTCTCCCTCCCGTTGTCCTCCAGCCCTCCCGTTCTCCGAGCAGAGCTGTTAGCTTATAACCTTCCAGATGTTAAGTCCCTCTTGCTGTCAGAACACACTCCGTCCGGTCCCTCCGCTTTTGCCAGCCAGACTCGGGGGCTCTGCTTGGCCGGTGGGGCGCCCCTCCGCCCCGGCTCCCTCCCGCAAGTCTGTGTAGGGCGCCGCCTCACCGCCCTTCCTACCCCTCTTCCGTGGGCCTCTCGTCTGTGCTTGGCTCCAGAGACTCCGTTCTGCTAGTGTTCTGGCAGTTTTCTGGGTTATCTAGGCAGGTGTAGGTGGAATCTAAGTGATCAGCAGGATGCGCGGTGAGCCCAGCGTCCTCCTACGCTGCCATCTTCCAAGACTGATGTATTCTTACTGTCTCTATTTTCTTACCTCCCATTCTGTCTTCAATCTACTAATAAGCCTTTTTTTCCCTCACTTCTCCACCAAAACAACTCTTACCAAAGTCACTAACAACTCACATCTGACTGCAGGCAAAGGTCAATGCTCAATTCTCATCTTACTTGACTTCTCAACTGTGTTTGACGTGACATTAAATAGTATGTTCATAAGGATGACTCTCAGACTTCTGTCTTCAACCTAGACCACTTCCTTGAGCTCCAAACTATGTATTTAGCCAACTACTTAACTCCTCTAATCATTCAGGCCTCAACTCTCAGCTGAGTTCCTCAAACAGGTCTTTTCTGATAACAGCAATTAAAGTACCTCCACGCTAACATTTTGATCATCTTCACAATACTTCCAAGTATCTGAAACGATCTTATTTTTTCACATTTACTATCTGTCTCCTCCTTGCCACCACCACCCCCAGTATACATATACACACAATGCAATGAGTTCCTTAAGTACAAACTCTATTTTTCTCACATTAGTAACTCCAATGTCTTTAACTACGCTGGCACATAGTATGTGTCCAACAATACGTGCTGATGATAGTACTGAAAAAATAAGTCTTCTATAACCAAAATTCTTAAAGTACAGAAAACATGAAATAAGCCCAGATTTACACTGACTTATTAAATAACCAAAAGTTATAGTATGATAGTAAGTGCTAAAGGCAGATTACTGATGATTGTCTGACTCAACAAAAACATTAATTTGTCAAGTTGGCACTAAATTATATCCTTTCCTGGGTTTTCTTTTTTTTTCTTTTCTTTTTTTTTTGCTATTTCACATGAATTTATTTTGTTTCTCCAAAATAAGAATAAGCTCTGTATTAGTAACATATTTTTTTTGGATCCCTGTCATATCCAACTATGCAATCAACAAGATCTCAATGAATTATTCTAAAATTAAAATGAAATATTTTTGGACTTTTTAAAGAAGTCCAAATTGTTGAATTATCTAAAATGTTCTTGGCAATATATCATTAAGTAATATTTCTTGGGAACTTGTTAGTTATCCAAGGTTTTCCAAGCACCACTAGTCTCAGGAAATAGTATCTTAAAAAAAAACAAAAACAAAAACAAGAGGGACAACGAATGATACTAAAATTTACATAAATTAAATGCCAAGGTTTATTATACAAAGATATGAGCACGATTTCACTGGGAGATTCATTTAACCACCTGTAATCTCTTGTACTGAGCAGAGATTCATTAGTGGCTAAAGTCCTTACTCTTACAGAGAGCTCAATAAATGAAGCATCTGTAATGTTCCACCAAATCAAGCATTTTGGGAGAATAATTTGCAAAACTTCATGTAATATCTCCTTGATCAGAAAACTAATGAGATACCCAAAAATCAGCAGGACATGACTCATACTTGCTGGGATAGAGTTGAATATAAAACATTAATCCTCAACATATACATGTAGTTACATATATACAAATGAAAACTTTAGACCAGAAGGTTATTTATCAATGATATTTTTAAATAAATGGAATTTCAATAAACACTTCTCCACCCATGTTTTTGTCGATCAGTTTATTTAGAATATTTCATTTTTATCCAAAGTATATTAAATATGGAAACTAAAAATACTCATGCTTTTGTGTCTAGTTCATGTAAGAACTAAGATAATTTCAAAATGTGGGTCATTTTCTCATGTACATACTTCAAACTTTTCTCATAACCTCTAACATTGTATATACTGCACTCTCAAAAGAGATTTATGAGATAATATTTTTAATTCTTCATGTTGCCTCAGATAAATCCCTAATGAAGTTTATTTCATATCAAAATAGAATTCATATTCTAACATGCAACCCTCTATTATAACTAGGCTTCAATTTTCTTTTGGAAATTAGTTCATGACCCTGCTCCTGACCCAGTGGAGGAGGCAAACACTCTACTATTTTCTATAGGAATCCTCTCTTCCGTTACAGAAGCTCATTTTAGTATCTTTTGAAATAAGAAAATTAGACCCCATATTTTTCACAAATTGTGAGTATGCACTAGTGAGTCCTGGAAGTCAGCCCAAAGTGGAGTCATATCAGCAGATCAGAGCTAATGGGAAAACAAAGTGCTTAAGAAACCTAAGTTCAGGTAAAATGTAGGTCTAATCAAGAAATACCTAGGATAAAGGTACAGAGTTAGGAGTCATATGCCTACAGTTGAAAAGAGTAGAATATGGGATGAGCACTGGATGTTATATGTAGGGGATGAATCACTGGAATCTACTCCTGAAATCATTATTGCACTATATGCTGACTAATTTGGATGTAAATTAAAAAATAAATAAAATTATAATAAAAAAAAGAAAAAAAAACTAGATCAATTTGAAAAAGAAAAGAAAAGAAAAAGAGAATAGCTTGCTAAAGAAGAAAGAAGTGAAGGCCAAGGGGAAAGCATTCCAAGTTAGTACCCACAATGAAAGAATAGGATGACTAAGAGTCCTGGAAGGAAGGAGGGAAGAAAGGGAAGGGGGAAGGCAAGGGAGAGAGGAAGGAAGGGAGGGAGAGAGGGAAGAAAAGAAAAAAGTAAAGGAAAGGAAGAAAAGGAAATGAAAGAAAAGGAAGAAAAGGAAATGAAAGAAAATAAAGAGAGAAAGAGAAAGAAAGAAAGAAAGAAAGAAAGAAAGAAAGAAAGAAAGAGAAAGAAAGAAAGAAAAAGTAAAGAAAAGAAAAGAAAACAATTTAAAAGACCACCAGTGTTTCTAAAGCCAAGGGAATTCAAGGGAGGGCAGTGTTAAGAAGGCATGGATTAATATTGATTTCCTGCAGTAAATGCTTAGAGGAATTCTAAGTATATTAAAAATTTAACTATTTGAGAGTCAAGTAGCCAACATGATGTCTCATCACTATCAATAATTTAGTGCATTTCCTACAAACAAAATATTCTCCTACATAAGTATAATAAAAAAACTAATACTAACACATAACTACCATCTGATTCTCAGACACCATTCATATTATACCATTTGTCCCAATGATGTCCTGCATAACAAAAGTCCAGTTCAAAGTCCTATGTTGTACTTAGTTGTCATGATTCTTTGGTCCTCCTCGATGTGGAACATTTCCTCAGTCTTTCCATGACTGTCATGACCTTAATACTTTTAAAGTTACAAGTCAGTATTTTTGTGGAATGTCCCTCAATTTGGGTTTGTGTGGCATTTCCTCATGACTAGATTCAGATTATTCATATACTGCAAGAATATCACAGAAGTGACATTGGCTTCTTCTCACTGCATCCTATCAGGTGGCACTGTTCCTGGTCTGTCCCATTATCGGTGATGTTCACTCTGATCACTTGATTAAGGTGATATCTTCCAGGCTTCTTCACTGCAAAGTTACTCTTTCTTCCCTTTGTAATTAACAAGCATTTTATGGGATGATTCTTCAAAACTCCCCAATTCTCTGTTCAATTTTCAATTTATTCATTTATTTATTGATATCAATGTGGGCTCCTGTTCATTACTTTACTCAATAGGTTTTAATCGGTAGCAAATATTTATTTGATGCTCAAAATGTCCCAGATTTAGCCAGAGGGAACCCCTTCAAGCTAGCTGCTTTGTCCTTTTGCCACAAGGACATTCTTTGAGCACTTCCTTACTTTCTGGTACAGATGTCCTCAGCTCATCTTTTAATTATACTGGCACAGCCCTGGAATCAGTAATTTCTCTAAGGAACTCTGGTTCCTTTTGATGGAAACAGTACTCAGATCTGAGTGCTAGATGTGCTCATTGTTACTGGGGTATTGCTGCTCCTAGGACAACTCAATGGACAGAAAAAGAATATATGTATGTACATGTATACTTCATACATGTATGTGTATACACATGTGTATGAGTATTATACACATATATATTTCTATACCTATGTGTATATATAATACATACATAATATATACATTTCTATACCTATCCATCTCATCTATCTATACACTGTAAACAATATGGTCACACTAAACCCTCAATTCCAATTCAACACCTAAGGGCTCATTCTAGTGTTCTCCCTTCAGTTTTCACACTTATAACAACTTTCTCCTATAGTGAAAAACCTAGCTCCCATTATGCTTAATTTATTTACTTATTTGACCAGTCCTCTTGTATGAAACCAATCCTGTCTCCCTTCCCATGCAGACACCCTGCTCACTTCACTAAAGCTCCAATATCTGAAGTAGGCAGCCCTCCTACACAGGTGCCCTCTCCATCCACTGGGGCTCTGACACCCAGCACTGGACCACCCTCCTACAAGGACTCTCCCTTCACCTTGCTTGGCTCTCACACCCTGACTCGGGCTGCCCTTCTATGTGGGTGTTCTTAACCCTGCCCAGGCTCCAACACTCCATGCTGGGTCCCCACCCTTTTATTTATTTTTTTAATGTTTATTTTTGAGAGAGAGAGAGAGAGAGCAGGGGAGGGGCAGAGAAAGAGAGGGAGACATAGAATCTGAAGCAGGCTCCAGGCTCTGAGCTGTCAACACACAGCCTGACATGGGGCTCGAACTCACAGACCATGAGATCATGACCTGAGCTGAAGTCGGATGCTTAACCTATTGAGCCACCAGGTGCCTCCCCTTTTTTTAAATGTAGTCACAACCCTTTTAATTGGAGACTGAAGCACCATGAAGTAGAGACAGGACGCAGCCAGACTGCTGCTGTCACCTCTGAGGAACATGACAAAACTGACACTGGATATGTAGAAAGAAGCTATAATTATTCTCGGCTGCTGGAGGAATACCAACCTCGAGTACATCTTTAAGGAATTTTACCTTGGAAGTATTTTCATTTTCATGTCCTCTGTTCATAGTACTTGTGGAAATTATTTTCCTAATTGTTTATTTTAGACTTTTGTTTGTTGTAGTTTCCCATTTGTATGTGGTGAAACAAGTGGATTTTTCTCCTTTCAGATTTCTTAACATTTGTTTTAAGCATACAAAATCCTGTCTTATCAATTACTTTTCTCTGTTACCCTTTTTTCTAAAAAAAAAAAATCTATCTAAAATTTCAGTATACTCTGTGATATGAGGATTTACTATGTCACTTCATACTTTTCCAAATATCACACTTTTGCTGTTACTACACTTTGACCTTGTTAAGGTCTCCTGTCTTTTGACACCTGCTTTTTTTTCCCTTCAAATTATCAGTCGATCCTGACTGAATTTCCTTCTTTTTTTTTAATGCTTGTTTATTTTTGAGGGGGGGGGGTGTGCAGAGAGAGAGGGAGACACAGAATCCAAAGCAGGTTCCAGGCTCCAAGCTGTCAGCACAAAGCCCGATGCAGATCTCAAACTCATGAACTACAAGATCATTACCTGAACCCAAGCCAGACGCTTAACCGCTTAACCGGCTGAGCCACCCAGGTGCTCCGTGACTGAATTTCCTTCTTAATGCAGCTAGGTTTTATCCATTCCACCAACTAGTCTTAACTCTCATGCTTTCTTCTCTTTCCATCACACCATTTCTGAAAACCTTCAAATCTAAATCAATCCATTTGCCTTTCTTTTCCTCAGGCCCTACTGCCTGTCAATAGGCATGTTTGAATAATGTTTGAAAAGGGCATTCAATCAGGTGTGTTAGATCCATTAAAACCTCAGGTTTCCCATCAATCGATAAATTGATAAAAAAGACGTGGCACATATATATGATGAAATATTATTCAGACATAAAAAAGAATGAAATCTTGTCATTTGCAATGAGATGGATGGAGCTAGAGAGTATAATGCTAAGTGAAGTTAGTCAGAGAAAGACAAATACCATATGACTTTACTCACACGTGGAATTTAAGAAACAAACTAAAAAAAAAAATGAGCAAAGGGAAAAAACAAGAGAGACAAACCAAGAAACACACTTGACTATAGAGAACAAACTGATAGTTACCAGAGGGAAGGGGGGCGGGTGTGAAATAGTTGACAGGGATTAAGAGTATACATCACAATAAGCACAATAAGAGTAATATACAGAATTGTTAAATCACTATATTGTACACCTGATACTAATACAACACTCTATGTCAACTATTGTGGAATTTTAAGATAAAACGAATAATAAAAAAAGAACTCACAGTCTCTCCAGTGTCAGCTAGGTCCTCACAACTCAACATGACTTCCTTAAGTGTCTTCTATTGGCTATTCTTAGATTACTCATTAAAGCTACTTCATATTTCTCCTGTCTCCCATTCCCACCCCTCTACACTATTATCAGATGAGCACACTTTTTTTCTTCACTCTGAAGAAACTTTCAGCTCCTAGTTATCCACCTATAAACTGCCTTCCGTTATTCATTAGTGAGTAAAGTGTCAGTATCACTGTCTTGTGGTCTAGTTTACCCCCATGCTGTCACCTTCTGGCCACTCAGTCCTCTTCATTAAATGCTGGCATTCTCCAGGGTTCAAAAAAAAAGTTTTTTTCACTCTAAGACACAGTGAAGGCTGAGGGATTCTGCTTTGTTCCCCACCTTGGAGTAATTGTTGAGGTTCCCTTTGCCTTAGCTTCAGCTGAATGTCTGATCTATCTCCCTTTTTAGTCCCATCTTTGCTTCTGGCATTTGATCAACTAATTCAGCCTGAGAACTATCCAGTTTTCAACTCTGGATGGTCTTTTAGGAATTCATTTAGGCATCCCTCCAATCCCTCCAGCTCCTCTTCATGGCCAGGCTAGCTTCTAATTGCTTATCAGAGGCAGTTCAAGTGTTACCTTCTCTTGAAACTATTTCCTGACCCACATTCAAGCTGAGTTGGAACCTCTCTGCAATCCCATAGAACCTGGCCATTTTTCTCTATCATAACACTTATCATATTTGTCATATAGTTTTTCACTTTCTTATGTCTGTCCTACCAGATTATGAATTCTTAAAATCAGGAATCCTGCTTTTCTTACAGAAAGAAAAGAAGGAAATAGGGAGTTTTTAGAGAGAATGTAGGTAAGGAGAAAAGAAGGTAGTTCGGATAGGACTATGGCACCAGCTGACCCAACGGTGGCTAACATGCTAGTGCCAAAAACTGGACTGGAGAACACTCAGGAGCTATGTGGCCCATGTACACACTTTGGTGGGGGGTGGGGGGTTCTTCTGAAAATGACAAGACCAAGGAACAAATAGAAGAAATCAAAATTTAGGGGAAAAGTCCCTGGGAAAGTACTGCAAGAATCAGAGCCAATGCCTCGTTCAAGGACGTGGAATACTGGGGGCCCAAGATATGAGCAGTGTGAGATCTCAGTGTTAATATGGGAGCCACAGATCTTAATGACAGCAAAGGATTTGAGAAATAAGGGGGGAACCAGAGCCACTAGGTCTGAGGAAGAACCATGATTGTTAAGAATACACTAGCTTTGGGGCACCTAGGTGGCTCAGTCGGTTGAGTGTCCAACTTCAGCTCAGGTCTGATCTCACCGTTGGGGAGTTCAAGCCCCACATAGGGCTCTGTGCTGATAGTTTAGAGACTGGAGCCTGCTTCAGATTCTGTGTCTCCCTTTCTCTCTGACCTTCTCCTGCTCACACTCTGTGTGTCTCTCTCAAAAATAAATAAACATTAAAAATTAAAAAAAAAAAAGAATACACTAGCTTTAAGAGAAAAGAAAATAAAGTGGTTTAAGGGCTTCAGTCTGTCTTACTCAGAAATAAAACTACAATGAGACAGAGCCTGTAGATGAGAAGGACTCGGTGGAAGGTGCAAGGGCCAAAGGAAAAGTGACATCCTTGTGACTGATTACCAATTCTAATATAGAAGTAAAAAAAACTTTTTAATTGAGGCCAGAAGAACAAGGTAGATTTCCTATTTCCTCTAGTCAGCTACTTCCAAAAGTAAGGTTTTTCTTTTTTATTATCACATAATATCCTAATATTACTAACATGAGTAATATTTTTCTTGGTGTAACTAGTTGATTTTGTTCTGCGATGATACTCTTGCGAATTTGCTTTGTTTATTGTAGATAATACTTAAAGTTCTATTTCTAGTCAATTCTCCTGAGGAGGGAAAATGTGTGGCAGGCAGATTTCTAAGATGGGCCCCAAGATCTCCCAGCTGCTGGTGTTCACATTCCCACTACCATGCACATGATGGATTTTTCTCTAATTAGGTTATGTCAGAGGACGGAATATGCTTTTGCTCAGGTCAAAATCTGGCAGTTATTATAGTAAAGTCCCATATATTTTCAATCAAATTAACTTTGGTATAATAACATTTAAACTGATTATACAGAGGTTTTTAAAGGGTCATAAAAGAACAGGGGCACCTCAGTAGCTCAGCCAGTTAGGCATCTGACTCTTAATTTCAGCTCAGGTCATGACCTCACAGGTTCATGGGATTGATGAACCTTCAGGCACTCTCTCTCTCTCCCTCTCTCTGTGGCCCCCCCTGTCTTGCCCACAGGCTCTCTCTCAAAATAAATAAACATTAAAAAAAAGAGTCTTAAAAGAACATCAAAGAGGATTTAATGTTTTAAAGGGAAACCATTAAAGGATAAGTTTTAAAAGAATGCAGTAGAGGAAGCACAAAGAGAAAAATATAACCATTTTTAAATATTTATAGGATTATTACAAAAAGTATAAAAATCATTATTTATAAAACTTCTATCAAGAATAAAATTTTAGATGGGGCGCCTATGTGGCTCAGTTGGTTGAGTGTCTGACTCTTGATTTTGTCTCAGGTCATGATCTCACAGTTCATGGGTTCAGGCCCCACATTAGTCTCCGTGCTAACAGTGTGGAGCCTGCTTGGGATTCTCTCCCTCTCTCTGCTCCTCCCCCTCTTGTGCTTGCTCTAAATACATACATACATACATACATAGTTTAAAAAAAGAATCAAGTCTTAGAAAAAACACAAGTGACCCATGCTTGCATTTGTAAAGCTCTTCAATATTCAAGTGAATAATTTTAGGAAGATTGTAGAAGATATGAAAGGTTTTCTCTGATAATGGAAGTTAAGGAAATAAAGTAGTTAGTATAGCCAGGTCTTTTCTTAGTCTGTACTACTATTATTCCAATATACTATATGGTGAACAGAAAAGACACAACAAATTTTACAATTTAACTCTGCAAGGGAAAAAACCAGTCACCCTTATCTACCTTGGGTTCAGTCCCTTAGAAAATATTTGCTTCCTCTAAACTCCCTTGCAGTAAAGACAGCAGTACCAAAGACACCAGAAATATCTACTGGATGCACTAAAATTCTTTGAATAGGATATTATCAGGAGGAAAATTAAAAATTCCCAGAGCTAAGAAGCAGAAGTTAAAATGAGGAGAAATGGAGAAATGGCCATAGAAGAGTAAACTGCTATTCATAAAAACAAACTAGCACCAATTACTTGCCAAGCATCCATCTTATTTACCCTGTTTGAATTAGCAAAGTCTATCAGAATAGAATAACTACCTAGTCTCACATTGAGGCTGGTATCTCAAGTTTCCTTCCAAAATTATAAATAGCAAAACAGTAAAGGGGAAAAAGCACTTTTCTTCTCACTTTTTAAGGGAAAATACATATTATCCTATCAGACATTTATTGGCAAGGCAAGGGAAAAAAATCCTTCAGTTACTTGATGTCTATGGAATGAGAGGCCTATCCAGAGCCAGTATAAACTGACAATTGCAGTAGGATCCAAGAACGGAAATAATAGAGACACTCAGTGATGGAAGTGCACTTAGATTCATGCCACTGCTTTTGATGCAAGAAGTCAAAGCACTAAGAACAAGCAGCAGCAATGAAAAACCGATACAGAAGAATTCAACTGCTTCTACACATGTAACACTTTGTTCAGGCCTTTAAGATTTGCTCCAATGTTACATGTTACACTTGAGCTCACCATCCCATATCCAAAGTCTTTGGGGAATCTCTGCATTAATGTAACAACCTCTATTAATCCATTGTTGTTGCTATAAATGGACTAACATATAATTCCTCATTCTTGTTTCTCTGATAAACAGCATTCTTGGATAGCAAGCAGTTCTTAGTTGAAGCTTTGTTTTCGGGTTCCTTTCAAATCGCTAATAAAGTAAATCCCACAGTCTTAACTCTGGGCCTTTATCCAGAAGTCTTTCCTTTTGCTAATCTTTACTTTCTTTGGAAGTATTCTTGCAGACTATTTTATCTAAGCCCAAAATTAGTGATCAAAGCATTTAACCAATTAATCCCATTTCCTTTTCTAATATTAAAGAAAACTGAGAGACCCCATATGCATATGCTAAGAAATACAGGAATAGTTTTTATTAACCTAAAAGAAAAATACTGCTGTGTACAGACAGGCATTGTCCCTAGGTAGTCTTTTTTTTTCCCCCTTCCTTTTCAGAGAAAGAAAATTCATCAACAGAAAAATATAAGCCACATGGGCAGACTTGGGATACTGCCAAATACAGTTCAAGCAAATTCCTTTAATATGAGGCCACTTTTCCAAAGGGTTTTCCAGGGGAGGTTGCCACTGCTGGGTCCTAGAAACTGGTTCTCCTCAGTCTTATTCCAAGAACCAAATAATGTCCATTTTCCCTCAGATTTAGACCATCCTCCCACAAATTCAAATTTACAATCACTGGAAATCTGTCGCTGGTTTGCTTTAAGTCAAGCATAAGTGAGAAATATGCTTTCAAAAATCAAAGCTGTATTATCACCATGTAAGAAGACTCCTAGAAAATTAAAGGACAAAGTTAAACAGCATTAACTCAACATAATAGAGTTCTCAGGCTACTTTCTTTGGGAGTTGTGCTTTACTCCAGTTCTGTCTAGGTTAGGGACCCCTCCTATCATTCCCTTGTACTCTATCACAGTGCTTATCACACAGTGTTATTACTTGTTTAAGGTTTACCTCCTCCATTAGACCATATGCTTCATTAGGCAAACTGTTATGTCTGTTTTGTGCATGATTTTACTACAACGACCTAACAATGTTTGGCACATAGCAGGCGAGTCGGATTAAAGTTAGCCACAGATTCTTTGATACTCCTCCCATAGAAATGTGGGGTCTATGTCCCCTCCTTGATTCTGCTCTTCATTCAACACAGTATGGCAGTTAACACTAACTACTAATTCACTAGTTCTCGAGAGACTAGCAACTCCATTTCTGGTCTCTTAGAACACTTGCTCTTAGAGCCCTATGACTGACAGATACAGTTGAGACATATTTGTACAAGGAATACAAATGCATTTATAGTTTTAAGGGAATCAATTTCCCTATATTTACCTTCCATTTCTCTGTTTCCTAAAATTGATCTACTATGACCTGGTGTGGTTCTCCAAAGACTAACCCACTCATGCAGATTGATTCTCTATCTCCTTTTTCACAAGACCTATTTTATAAAAGCAAGACATCATATCACCTATCCTGAATTTTACTATAATGCATTGTCCCAAAGTACAAAACCTTTGGGATTTTATTGGATTTGGTAAGGCTTCCCTTGCCCTATCTTTCACATAATCTTCTTACAAGTAAAGTGTAGAGGCACCAGAATGAGGGTATTTGGGCTCTGAATTCAGACACAGGAGAGAGTGAATCAGTGGGAGCTGGCCTCAGTCTTGAGGGAGACACCACCAAAAGGCAAAAGAACCACGCACTGAAAATGGATTTTCTCCCTCACATATTTAATGAGAAATCTATCTTTTCAGTTACTCTCAATAGTCAGAATGTCTACTAGAAAGAAAGCAATCTTCAAACAGCTGGAAGCAGAAAACAGTTAATGATACTGATTGTTTTAAATATAACTGAGTACTTCCCCAAATGACTAAATATTTCTGGATATGCTGGATAAAGCACACATGTAAAAATTTAACATGATTTTCAATCAAATAAAAGGTCTATCTTTTAATTTTTTTTAATGTTCATTTATTTTTGAGAGAAAGAACTCAAGCAGAGGAGGGGCAGAGAGAGAGGGAGACACAGAATTTAAAGCAGGCTCCAGGCTCTGACCTGTCAGCACAGAGCCCAACGTAGGGCTCGAACCCACAGATTGTGAGATCATAACCCGAGCCAAAGTGGGACGCTTAACCAACTGAACCACCCAGGCGCCCCTAAACGATCTATCTTTTAATAAGTTATTATATAATTTTATAAAATTTATAATACATTTATTCCTATTATAGTTAATCCTACAATTATATTTTATAAAATGGATATTTTCTATATCTTAGTCTCAAGGGGTTTAATTTTTTTTAATGTTCATTTATTTTTGAGGGAGAGAGAGACAGAGCATGAGCAGGGGAGGGGCAGAGAGAGAGGGAGACACAGAATCTAAAGCAGGCTCCAGGCTCTGACCTATCAGCACAGAGCCCAACGCAGGGCTCAAACCCACGAACTGAGACATCATAATCTGAGCCAAAGTTGGACGCTTAATCGACTGACCCACCTAGGCGCCCCTAAAGGGTCTATCTTTTAATAAGGTACTATATAATTTTATCAAATTTATAATACATTTATTCCTATTATACTTAATCCTATTATTATATTTTATAAAATGGATATTTTCTATATCTTAGTATCAAGGGAAAAATTATTAGCCACCAAACCAATTTATTTTTAGCAATATGTATTTTTATCTTTCACTATGTCAAAAGTTTGTTCATTATGTCTGACAAAATTAATGTATTTATTATTTACATATATTTATCTAATTATTTCTAAAAGCCCAACACCAGAACTTAATACATGCATACATACATACACGTAAAGGTGCAACAGGAATAAGTAACAGGAATAAAACTAATCCTAATAATTATCGTCTACCCACAACTACCATACATCTAGATACACACGAATCAGGAGGGAGGAAAAATAATTCCCATTCCACTAAATGATTTATTTCCAATAAAATTGTTTTTATTTTAATAATCAAAATTTAACACACATATCTGTTGTTAGATCAATTATATGCTAGTAATAATCCTAATAAATTTTTAATATTTGGAACCTTAATGTCACTTCATACACATAGTTTCATTGCACAGAAGTATAATGCTTGATCAATATAAGACTTTCAAGCATTAAAATGTATTAATTTAGGATAAAATCATGAATAGGAGTGGAATGAAAATATAAATCCAAAGATATTTATAATATTTCTGTTAAAAAAACATTTGTTTTTATATATTTTAAATACACAATGACTATATAAAACTGTATCCCATTGGATACATCTAAATGAAATATAATAGTTTTATTTTGATATGTCAATAATTAAATATATTGGAAACTGCATTCCTTGCAATTACTCACAGTTATGATACAAGTTTTTTTAATGTTTATTTGTTTATTTTGAAAGAAAGAGAGAGAAAGCACATGCACACACATACGGGAGTCAGGAAGGGAGGGGGGGGAGAGAGAGAATCCCAAGCAGACTCTGTGCTGTCAGCCCAGAGCCCAACTTGGCTCCATCTCACAAACCATGAGATCCTGACCTGAGCTAAAATCAAGATTCGTACACTTAACCTACTGAGCCACCCAGATGCCCCTTAGATGTCAAGAAGGATAGTTTTTCAAAATTCTCTTAAGGGGTGTGCAAGCAAAATAGTATGATGATCACTGATACACAGTAATTCAATGATGTTGAATTTTCACTGATGTTGACAGATACTAGTTCCCTATATGATGCACAAGTTCAGTGTTAAATAAAATTTATTTGTAAATGTGACTGGTCAAAGAACTGAGCAAAATTCTTTCTCTTTAAGTTTATTTATTTTGAGGCAGGGGAGGGGCAGAAAGAAAGGGAGATAGAGAATCCTAAGTAGGCTCCACGCTGTCAGCACAGAGCCCGATGTAGGGCTCTATCTCACCAACCATGATGAGATCGTGACCTGAGCCGAAATCAAGAGTGCAATGCTTAAACAAATGAGCCCCCCAGGTGCCCCTGAGCAAAATTCTTAAATCAGTTGAGAGGCATATACCAAGAGAACATGCACTTCGACAGGGATTAGCAATGATTTAGAATCCAAAAAATAGTTTTCACTGTATTTAAGATGAAACATATGAATTTTGAAAGTTATTTTTTACTATTTGTAGACTCTTCTTTCTAAGGGTTTGTGTTTCCCATACATTGTGAATAGCTGCAGAATCCTCCCAATGGTGTAGTTATACTCTAGCCCATTTATATGACCAGAATTATTAGGGGAAACAATTAAGTTTCTATCAAGCATGCCTCTTCAGAAAGGAAAAGAAAATCATTTGGCATTGGTGAAATTACCACAGTGACTCTCAAGTACGCTTGAGAGTATCATTATTGGAAATTTTAAATTTATACCAATTTGGCAGTATATTGGTAATCAAAAGAATTTAATCTTTCAAGCTCCCAAATATATAACAAATTAGTTTAAAAGAGAGAGGAAATAAGTTGATGAAGAATTATTTGAAAGAAAAATGTATGAAACATTTGGGATCTCAGCCATCAAGCTCAAGACCTTGCTAATTAACTATGTCACATATTCATACCTGGGAAAACAGAGACTGCTGCTTAGAAGGCATTAAAACAAAGACTAAAATGATGGTTTTAGTTTCTGGTCTTTTGTTTTCCTTTTAAACTAAAAGAAAACAGAATCAACAAATTGATAAATGCTTTCACTTATAAAGATTTGAGGCAGTAACCAATATGAGTTACAGATTCGGGGAAATCATGAAATCATTCAAATCACAGAAACGTGACAGAAATCCAGAAGACTGGCAAGCTTTAGTCTGTTTTCTCTGAGCTGCAGGAAGCCACCCAACCCTGGAGAAGAAAGCAGATATGAAATCCTAGTAAGATGCCTTTTTAAGGAGGACATGCACTTTTCACTTAGCTTGGGAGGAAATTTTAGAGGCTAATGACTGCCAAAAACCTGGGTTTGCAAGACATACTCATTAAAGAGAATGTAATGGGGGGTGGGGAGAGACAGGAAAAAGAAAATGGTTTTTAAAAAAACTACTGTGATTGAGTACAAAATACAGCCAAAGTCCAAGGGTGAAAGGGAGTTAGTTCTCAAGTCTAATTAAAGGAAGTAATACCATGGCATCTGGGAAGACGGAAAAAAAAGCTTTTCTTCAATTTTGAGAGGAATTTATCAAATATTCTTTATATAAAGGACATTGAACAATATATTAGATATTGTTTCCATTAGAAGTTTTAATAAAAGATATAGAAGAATCTATCCTATTTGGCATTTCTTTCTCATATGGACCCTAATCAAAACAGAATATAATGTTAAGTTATGAATGCCTGCAAATCCGGTTGAATAAATCAAAAATACACTTCACTGAGAATAGTTTGTTGTACAGCTAAAATGTCAAACCAGGAGAGGGGCACTTGGGTGGCTCAGTAGGTTGAGTGTCCGACTCCAGCTAAGATCATGATCTCACAGTTTGTGAGTTTGAGCTCTGCGAAGGGCTTTCTGCTGTTGGTGCAGAGCCCCTTCAAATCCTCTGTCCCCCTTTTTCTCTGCCCCTTCCTTGCTCTCGCACTCTCTCTCAAAAAAGTAAACAAACATTAAAAAAAAAATCAAACCAGGAGGTATATTCTCTGCTCAATACTTACCTACTGATTGGGATGACTAGAGGGTAGGTTTTATACAAATTCAAGGTCACAGTTAGCAGATACTTTGGACAATAGAAATCCTTCATATAAAAAGTTTCTTGTAAGTAGCTTAATACATAAATGCGACTTCCAGCAACTTATTCATCTGTTTTCCAACCACAAGGAATTCTTCCCACCCTAGTCATTGGTGGTTTTCTTTGGGTAAAGAGTGAAGAATATCATCCCTTGAGATTGTTTTGTATTTTTTATTTTTAGAGGAATGTATCTCATTCCAAATAAAAGAAGAAAGCTGTCATATATATATATATATATATATATATATATATATATATATATATGTGTGTGTATACATATATATATATTTGGCATTCCTCATGTTAGTGAGTTACATACTTTAGTATACACACACAGTTCAAATTACTTCCTTATTTATGTTACTAATAAAATGAATTTTATTAGTACAACATTCCACATTATTTAGTGAACTTTGTGCTCTATTTGTGACATGAGAAATAATGGAGAGTAATAAAGGAAAAAGAAACCACATTGCCACGTCCAAGACTTTAACAGTCACATGTTGGGAATGTCTTATAACTGCAAAATAATAAATTAGAAGCTAAATTAGGTGTAGAAATCTTTGCAAAAAAATGTATGTGACATCAGGATCTCATGTATATTACTGGAAAAATTAGTGAGTTCACCTTATGTTAAAAAAAAAAAGAGAATTTCCTAATATTAAATAGATTTTTTCTGGATGAGGGTTTCCTTGAGAAGCTTTATATAGTTTCAATTATTGCTTAGACTTAACACTTTCCATCTGTTTTCAGAAATATTTGTACTTCCTTGGAACTATCCAATATAATAAACTGGTCATGAGGCTAAATAACATACAAACTTCCTTTGTGCTCTATGAATACTTAAAAAAAACATGCTCCTGGTAATTTTTTATATAAGTCTTTACTGGCTAGTGTCTTAGAAATATTTCCATTAATCATATTTATAATATATAACTTATATTTGAATATCATTTTTTTGAAATCTTCTAATCCTAAAAATAATTTGGGTTGATGATTCACACGATACCCAGACTTTTCTTACATTTTTCTAAATACATTTTATAACATAACAAGTTATGTTCCAATTATAACTATGTAGTCAGTGTTAAATCTAAGTTTCAATACTTACAAAAAGAAATTTTGCTTCCTAAGATTTTGATACTTGAGAACTATAGAATTTCTGCCATTTACGTCCTGTCAACAGTTTTAAAAAAGATCATCTTATTTAAATATAATCACAATAGTAATTTTACAGATGAGGAAACTACAGATCAGGGAATTTACATTACAGACCAAAGATCACACTGTTAATAAGAAGCAATAAAGAGATTTACACCAAGCCTCTTCAGGTCCAAAGCACACTCTGGGCTGGGAATGTTTATTCACTCACCCATTTATACACTCAACAAAAACTGTGCAAAGTTCTGCCTGGTTCTAGGGTAGAGGTGAAGTGTACAGAATTGCTACCTTCAAGAAAAAAATGGTCTAGAGACAGTCAGATAGACAGAAAAGAGTCAGTTGCTCTATGTTAGTGTGAAAGCAACCACCCAGGGGTATGGGTGCTACTTGACTTGGGGTGGGGAGCTGGGTATGAAGAGCAGAAAAAGGTTAACAATGAAGACAGAGAAGTAAGCAAAGGAGCCAGATTACAAAAATCCTTGAAAGCCATGCTAAGGAGCTTGGACTTTCAATGGTGGAAATAGAGAGTCAGTCAAAGATTTTGGTCAAGAAAGTGATATAATTAGGCATCCCGTTTTGAAACTCCCTCTCTTTTGAAATGAGAAGGGTCTAATCTAAAAGACTGGCAACAGGATTGAATGGATGAGAGATTCAATGGACAATTAAGAGGTAAAATTGGCAAGGCTCAAAAGGAAAAGGAAAGGGGAAAACCCTGACTATGTCTGAGGTATCTGGTTTAGGTGACTGAGTGGGTCGTGTTGCAACTTACAGTGTTAAGAAACCTGGGGACTGGGATGTTAAAATGAGGAGTAACAGAACCAAGAAGAAAACGTTAGAGAGCACTGACATTTTAGTGGGTGGAATGGATCACTGCACTTAGTTGTACAGATTAAGAAGGAAATATATCGAAGAGGGGAAATGTATTAGGTTTAGTTCATGGAAATAAAATGTGAAGCCAATGAATTCATAGGGGACGTGGGAAAGAATATATGTGATAAGGAGGATAAAGCTGCAGAGTGTTTACATTCTTACAACCACAAGAGTGAGAGGAGCCAAGAACACAGCTGGAGTTAAACTCTGTGGAATAGAAGATCCAGCTGAGACTGAACTATGCAGAGTTATAGAAATCCACCCCACATTAATAATATTTTAATTTAAAAAATAGGTGCATAGAAATGAAATGAATAGTATTTTACGGCAGTATAAACATTGTCTAATTAGCTCTTCCTTGAAGGAAAAGAAAGAGTTGGTTCAGGATGGATTTGTGCAGTGGACAAAGGACAAGATCATAAGAGTACTGACTTGGGTTGTAAATAAAATGGACTGCCATAAGCCTGCATGCTTGAGAAATTCTTATGGACAGCAGATCTTCTTATCTCCTGCTAATGCTTTCAGGGTCAGTTAAATACACCACGTGTTGTATATCCACCAAGTTACAGCCACCACTGCAGGATTAAGGGACTTGCCTGACCTCCTTGCTCCACATCCTAAGAGGATCAAGTCTGCTCAGTGATTCGGATTGATGGAAGGAGGGCCAATATCACAACAGTCTTCTTATTGGTCTTCCTATTTCCATTCTAGCCTCTCGCTTCCAATCTTTTATCCACATAGCGGCTAGGATAATCTTTCAAAACTTTTAAGAGAATGCAATCATTCCTCTGCTTCAAATACTTCAATGGCTTCCCAAATGGATTAAGAATAACAATGAAACTCTACCATGATCCACAAGGCCCTGCATGTGACTCCTGTCTTATTCAAACCTCATCTCAAACCACCTTCTCCACTATCAGACCTTTTGAACATGCTACTTCCTCAGCCTCAAATGCTTTTTTTCCCCTGGCTTTTACAAGCCAACTCCTCATCCTTCAGGTGTCAGCTTAAATACTGTCTCCTCAGAGATACATCTCTGACTACACTCTGAAAGGAAATTCCCTTGTTATTCTTTATCACTGCCTTATGTTCATACCCTTCATAATACAAGCTGTGCTCATGTATTTCTTTGTTCACTTGAATATTACCTGTAAGTTCCACAAAGACAGGAAATATGCGTTTCATTTACTTGCACTCAGATTAGTAAAGTGCCTGGCATGCACTTTACTACATTTCCGTTAAAGAAAAGGAGAGAAGAAACCATGAGCATAGAGAATCAACAAAAAGATTCTGATGAAGTGGCAAAGTTGAAGAAGAAAACAAAGCAAAAACGTTTGGGAAGAACTGACTGATCAACCATATTATTTGATAATTTCTCAAACCAGGTTTAAACGGTTAAATTAATGTCATTAATTCAATTAGTGGTAGAAACTTTTTAAAGAAAAACTGTATTTCAGCAATATTCCTATGAAATATCTATTAGATATATCTAGAAAACAAGATATGAAATTCTTTGCATATACTGTAGTATTTGGGAAAATAATCTTAATTAACAAATCTTAATAATCTTAATAGTTTAGAGGAAACGTTCAAGAAACTACATAAGAGTGGAGCTTCTCTGACCACCTCAGTAGAAAACATAATCAATCTAAGATAAAAAAGACTCAACACTGGTATGCAAAGATGTGATGGTTAATTTTCTGTCTCCATTTGGGTAGGTATGGTATCTAGACATTTGGTCATACACTAGATGTTTCTGTGAAGGTAATTTTGTGTGTGTGTGCGTGTGTGAAGGTAACTTTTAAGTGAGATTAACATTTAAGTCTATAGACTTTGAGTAAAGCAAATTACCCTCCATAATGTAGATAGGCCTCATCTAATCAGCTGAAGGCCTTACTAGAAAAGAATGATCCCTCCCAAGGATGAAGGAATTCTTCTAGCAGACTACATTTGGGTTTGACTACATCAACTCTTCCCTGGGTCTCCAGGTTGTCAGCCTACCTTGCAGATTTTGGACTTGCCAGTGCCTAAAACTGTGTAAGCCAATTCCTTAAAATAAACCTGTACACACACACACACACACACACACACACACACACAACTGATGTAGTTTCTCTGGAGAGCTCTAACACAGAGGTCTAAAGGGTAGAAAACACAAATTCAAGTCCTAGCTCTGGTACTTACAACCTGGGTGATCACTGAGTTTCCTTGGAATGATTATTTTCAATTATAAAATGAATGGACTGAAAAAATCAACAACTACCAAACGTTAATGATTCTGTCTCCAATATACCACAACTCAACTGTTTCCAAATAAATGTGAAATGAAAATGTACATAAAAATAATTTTAGGGAAGCTCTTATTCATCTACTCATTTTAAAATTAGTATGAGCAGGGGCACACCTGGGTGGCTCAGTCGGGTAAGCATCTGGCTTTGGCTCAGGTCATGATCTGTGGTTCCTGGGTTCGAGCCCCATGCTGGGCTCTGTGCTGATAGCTCAGAGCCTGAAGCCTGCTTTAGATTCTGTCTCCCTCTCTCTCTGCCCCTCCCTCTCTCGTGCTCTGTCTCTCTCTCTCTCAAAAATAAATAAACATTAAAAAAATTTAATTAGTATGAGCATACCAATTAACTACAAAGTAACCGATGTTCTTATAGTTAAAATCCAAAGGACCTTCCATAGTAGAAAATACTGGAAAGAATCCTAATGTAACACTGAATTCAACAGACAGATGGCATTTATTTGGCATATTGTCAATAAAAATTAACTTCTTCCATTAGGGAAATAATATTCTTACAACATTTTCAGCTTTTAAAATAAATTACCTCATTTCATAGTGAAAATGTTTTATTTCACAAGGCAACACTATTTTTGTAAAATAGGTAAAATATGATAGCCTCCAAATTATTATGAATGCCATTCATTCAGCCACTAGACAATCATATTAAGACTAGGACGTATATTGCTAAATGAGAAATTTATTTGCTTAGAAAAAAGTGAAATTCAGTAACTTTCATAGATAATTATATAATTTGGAATGCTATCAAATATTTTATAAATTTTACTACTGTGAACATATCACATATATGAAGCTAAAATTGACCATTTCGATTTTGCCTTTAAAATAGTTAAACTTTATACTATAAAATTACTTATGTATAAAATAACCAACATTTTTAAAGGTATATAAAAGCATTCTTAGATGATAATTATAGATTATTTTGTCAAGAAAACTGATGAAAACAGGGGCCCCAGGGTGGCTCAGCCATCTGCCTTTGGCTCAGCTCATGATCTCATGGTTCATGAGTTCCATCCCAGCATTGGGCTCTCTGCTGGCCACACAGAGCCTACTTTGGATCCTCTGTCCCCCTCTCCCTTTGACACTCCTCCAGTTGTGTTCTCTCTCTCAAAAATAAAAATAAATAAAAACTTAAAACAACAACAAAAAAGAAAACTGATAGAAACAAATCTCCAAATTTCAGAAGCATACCTGAGAGGCATGTAGGAAACTTTGGAAAGGGCAAACTCTAACCTGGCGATTCTCCTCAATTACTGATTTGGGCAGAGGGGGCCAGTAGGGGAGGTAGAAACATCACCTTAAAGAAAATTCTTCCTAATAATGCCTCTACTAGCTAAACTATAACTAAGTTTAAATATATATATCCAAGACTTTGAAAGCATATACAGAAAAACAAATAGTCTGAAAAAAAAAAAAAAAACTACAGAAAAGATTAGATCAGAAGATGTAATTACTTCAAGTAAGAAAATGTCAACATTAAACTTTTTATCCATTAAAACTGGAGAAATTTTGAAATCAAAACATTGTAGCCAGGATACAGCTGTGTAAACTGACATGTGTTTGTGTGTTTGGGTGAAGGAGTAGGAATTTTGATGAGATGTGTCATCAAATCACTGTAAATCTGTTTAAAATCCTTGCTTCAAAACATACTATTTTAAATAATTCCTAAAATTATGATTAAAGTGGTCACCAAAAAACTTTCTGAATTAGAAAGGGTTTTTTGAAATGAGGTGTGAGTTAGTTGTGAGATGTTCCAAGCACCTAGGAATTATTCATTTGTAGGCTGCTCTTTTAAAAGTTCATTGAATTTTCTAGTTAAAAGTGACCTTAGAATTCAACTACTTTATAATCACACTCAATGCAAAAATCTGATTTATAATATATCACCAACAGATTATCCAAACCATGTAAGTATTTCCAATGATGGAGAGTAAGGAAGTTTATTCTAATGACAGTTCAATTATCAGAAAAATCTTCCTTTACATTGAAATTAAATCTATATCCCTGTAATATAATGTCCATCCTCTGATTTTAGCTCTACACTTGGGGGCTAGACCATGCAAGTTTATACTTCTTTTCCACATGAAAATCTTTCAAATAATTGAAGAGTTAGCTATATCCCTTTCAAGTTTCCTCTTTTAGTTTAAATATTTCTATTTTCACCAGCCCTTTCTAATATGACAAGTTATAACTCTTATTGCTTTGGTCACTCGTGTCTGTTTGCCAACGACCCTGAAAAGAATGGCATCCAAACTAAATGCAATATTCTTGACATGATGTTATATAAAGAACTATTGCCTGCATTTGAAAAAAAAAAAAACTTTATTCTTAGTAATAACAACACTGATTTATAACCCTTCTTAAAAATACATAATGATGCCCTAATTAATATATTTTCATAAATACTGCTGGAGATAAAACTTGGCAATTTTCTTAATTCTCTGTATGCTGTGTATAAATTTAAATCAAAACACCTGGATGTACCACACGGATTGTAGCAGAGTTATTTTTGGATCCTAAACTTACATTTCCATTCAAGTTTTCCACATTTAAAATCTCTACATGAATATGGAGACTTGATGAACTGTTACTTTACACTTTTAAGGGTCTTTTACAGTAAAAGATAAGTTTCACTGCCTTGCTGAAGAGATTTATATGTCTTTGCATACACTTAGACAATCCTTAGATCTTGATAGGAAGAATTAATGTTGAATCATGCCTACATTTTTTCCATTCTCTAAATTTTTCCTAATTATGGCAATACTTAGGAAAAAAGAAAGTCTGGAATCTTAAACCACCTCTGGGCACACACTGAATTTCCAGCACTTAAGATATAGGATTCTCTACCTCAACTCCTGTTTAGCACAAGTCACATACACATTTTCTTAAATATCGCATTTAGTCTGCTCAGAAACAAAAGTTAATTTGAATTACTAGTTCAAGAAAATCATAATTTTGCAAATAATTATCTCTAAAAAATCAGCTGAATTAACAGGTAAGAGATTTGAACTAGTCCAGACATTCCATCTAACTTGTTTCAAATCTTTGAAAAAAAAATTCCAATATACAGTGCTTTTTCTCATACTTTAAAGTGGAATAGATGCAAATATTAGGCCTATTTCAAGGGAAAGGAGATCAATTAATAAAAGAATATTCTGAAATAAGTATAAATCAAAATCAAAGGTTTATTATTGTAGGTAAATGGTGGAAAAGTTTATTAACATCAAACATTAAAATGATTTGTAGAAACATTAAAAAATGAGTTACTCTCTTAAACATCAACTATTTGAGTCTCTAGAGATACAGAAAATCCTAATCCAGTAAAAGATAAAAATTACAAACTAAACCAGAGTTTAAAGGCAAAAATATTCCCTGATTCTCAAAAGTTGCCTACATTTTTTTAAAGATTCTGAAGTCGCTTAACTGAAGAAAGCCAAATCCAATCAAGAATAGCCCTGGTCTTGGGGCGCCTGGGTGGCGCAGTCGGTTAGGCGTCCGACTTCAGCCAGGTCACGATCTCGCGGCCTGTGAGTTCGAGCCCCGCGTCACAGGCTCTGGGCTGATGGCTCAGAGCCTGGAGCCTGTTTCCGATTCTGTGTCTCCCTCTCTCTCTGCCCCTCCCCCGTTCATGCTCTGTCTCTCTCTGTCCCAAAAATAAATAAACGTTAAAAAAATAAAAAAATAATAAAAAAAAAAAAAGAATAGCCCTGATCTTCCTGGGCGCCTCTTGTATCCAGGACCTCTTATAGGGGTATAACCTGCTCTCACCCCTTCCCAGACACCCTACAGTGCTGACACTGAGGGGATCTGGGACAGCAAGAGATATCTATTAACCTCTGGGCCCTAGATCACTTGGCTGTTTACATCACAATGGTTCAGTAACAACCAGATAGCATTAAATTATTGAAAAGTGCCACAGCCTTACTTCAAGGGTTGAACATTTCACCAATAGTTATTAAAACTGTCTGTGAAACCATATTTCTTTCCCATAAGCAAATTAAACGCTTGATTTATAAATTACTGAGGTACTTAAGTATTTATAGCTTAATAAAGTGAAATTCCCATCATACAGCTATATAGGACATCACAAAAATAGATTACATTTAAGAAAACCAGGTAGGGGCGCCTGGGTGGCTCACTTGGCTAAGCGCCTGCCTTCATTCAGCTCAGGTCATGATCTCACGTTTTGTGAATTCAAGCCCCGTGTCAGGCTCTGTGCTGACAGCACGGAGCCTAGAGCCTGCCTCAGATTCTCGGTCTCCCTCTCTCTCTGCCTCTCCCCTGCTCACACTCTGTCTCGCACTCTCTCTCTCTCTCTCTCTCTCTCTCAAAAATAAACAAGAATTTAAAAAAATTTTTTTAAAAGCAGGTAGATCTAACATGAGAAAATTTAAAAAGAATATGAAAGCGTCCATTCTAAATTGTTCAATGATAGTTATTATAGTTATAATCTGCACTACAGAATAAGAACATTATTGGGTTAAAGCAGTATTAGCTCTGGGAAGGTTTGTTTTTACATTGATTCCCATCAAAACCAAGACTCTCACCCTATAAGACTACAACACTTGCTGAACTTCCAGCACATCTGCAAAAACTATGTTTCCATATGAGTAAACAATCTCCATTTCTAATCACGGTCTAATTATGGTCATGGTTTTAACTGTTTCTATATTACTAGGTATTTGTCTTCATATAAAATTGAACTTGGGGTAATAAAAGCTTAGTCCTCGTATTTTAAATAACAAACACTACAAGTCCTTTTTGGAATTGTGAAGGAAATATATATACAAACAAACTATAAGTGTTGAAAAACTATTTTAGTATTTTGTTTCGGTTCATCTTAATATTTCCTTTCGTGCATTTCTTTAAGAATATTCTGGGGAAATATAAAGTAAAAAAAATAGAACATCTTATTGACTGACTCTCTGACAATTAGTCTTGTTGATAACCTTTGCCATTGTCAAAATCAAAACAGGTACCATCTATGTAGCATACATAATGTGGGAGTTAAAATACAAGGAGCTTTAACTATACTATCTACTAAGTTCCAGGTCCATACATTTAATTGCCAACTAGACTTCCCTACTTGGAAGTCCCACAGACATTTAAATTCACCATGTCCTGAAAAGAACTATCTCCCTTACAAACATATTCCATTACTCTGAAACTTGGTGAATGATACCACCATCCACTGAGTTATCAAGAAACCTGGGAGTTACGGGGCACCTGAGTGGCTCAGTTGATTAAGTATCCAACTTTGACTCAGGTCATGATCTCACAGTTCGTGAGTTTGAGCCTTGCATCGGCCTCTGTACTGACAGCTCGGAGCCTGGAGCCTGCTTCAGATTCTGTGTTTCCTCTCTCTCTGCCCCTTCCCTGCTCATACTCTTTGTTTCTCAAAAATAAATAAACGTTAAAAAATATCATCATCATCAAAATCATCATCATCATCATCATCATCATCATCATCATCCTGGGAGTTATAATAATATCAGTTGTAACAACCACTACCTGGGGACACTACTTTGTGCCAAGAATTATGCAAGGTATATTAACTATGTTAAATCTAACACCACCCTCCAAAACTTGCAAAATAGGTATCACTCCAAAAATCTTACAGTAAAGAATCCTGTTTAATTTCAGCCAATTCAGGTTTTCTTCAATTAATTTGAGCACTGAATGCTTTTTTCACCATAATTTCTGGCAAACCAAGCAACGGTACTAGTCAGATCAAACTTTGGAAATGCCTTTTTAAAAAACAAAACAATACTCCTGTATCCCTTGGGTAGATTCCTAGCAGTGCTATTGCTGGGTCATAGGGTAGGTCTATTTTTAATTTTCTGAGGAACCTCCACACTGCTTTCCAGAGCGGCTGCACCAATTTGCATTCCCACCAACAGTGCAAGAGGCACTTGTACCCCAATGTTCATAGCAGCACTCTCAACAATAGCCAAATTATGGAAAGAGCCTAAATGTCCATCAACTGATGAATGGATAAAGAAATTGTGGTTTATATACACAATGGAATACTACGTGGCAATGAGAAAAAATGAAATATGGCCTTTTGTAGCAATGTGGATGGAACTGGAGAGTGTGATGCTAAGTGAAATAAGCCATACAGAGAAAGACAGATACCATATGGTTTCACTCTTATGTGGATCCTGAGAAACTTAACAGGAACCCATGGGGGAGGGGAAGGAAAAAAAAAAAAAGAGGTTAGAGTGGGAGAGAGCCAAAGCATAAGAGACTGTTAAAAACTGAGAACAAACTGAGGGTTGATGGGGGGTGGGAGGGAGGGGCGGGTGGGTGATGGGTATTGAGGAGGGCACCTTTTGGGATGAGCACTGGGTGTTGTATGGAAACCAATTTGTCAATAAACTTCATATAAAAAATAAATAAATAAAAAATAAATAAAAAACAAAACAAAACAAAACAAAAAACCATCATCAAACCTTTTTGTTAGCTCATCCTTTTTACCAAAATCGTATCAGTGATCTACTAGATAAAAATGAGTAGCTGAAAGGAAGATTATAGAAGTTTACAGTTGTATTGTCTGTATGTAAACAAAATTTTACTTCCTCATAGCCTGATTGCTCAGAGTAAGTCCAATTTCTTTCAAATCAATTCTTTATGAAAATTTACCTGTTAGAATAATATGTTTAAAGAGTAGGAGAAATAAAGAACATACCAGTATTTTATGCTTTGTTATGAGAATGAATGAATCGAGTAATATTAAGTTGCTATTTCTAGGAGGTACCAAATAACATATTCAGCACTACCCAGGCACTAAGCTTAAAAGCGTGGGAAATAGAGGAATAATTTATACAATATGATCCCTTCTCTCTAGATGCTTACAATCTAGTTGGGAACAAATAAATAGTAAAAAACCAACAAGAAAGACCAAGAAGAGAAAAAAAAACTGAGCTCACAGATCGAGCAGATTGTGATTGCCAAACATGGGGGACAGGAAGTAGGTGAAGTGGGTAAAAAGGTTGAAAAGGTACAAATTTCTAGTTATAAAATAAATAAGTCACGGGATGTAATGTACAGCATGGTGACTACAGTTAATAATACTGCATATAATAAAAATGCACATTTGAAAGCTACTAAGAGAATAGATCTTAAAAGTTCTCATCAGGGGTGCCTGGGTGGCTCAGTCGGTTAAGCGGCCGACTTCGGCTCAGGTCATGATCTCATGGTCTGTGAGTTCGAGCCCCGCGTTGGGCTCTGTGCTGACAGCTCAGAGCCTGGAGCCTGTTTCAGATTCTGTGTCTCCCTCTCTCTGACCCTCCCCCATTCATGCTCTGTCTCTCTCTGTCTCAAAAATGAATAAATGTTAAAAAAAAAAAGTTCTCATCACAAGAAAAAAAATTTTTTTATAACCATGTATGGTGATGGATTTTAACTAAAACTATTGTGGTGATCATTTCACAATACACAAATATCAAATCATTATGTTGTGCACCTGAAATTAATATAATGTTATGTCAATTATATGTCAATAAAAAATAAATTAAAAAGTAAAATAAAAACAGACCAAGAGTACTTTGATAGAACATTAGAAATATCAAAAGAAGACACATGATTAATTGCCAAAGGCATGGTAAAATGATATGTAGCTAATAAGAGCTCAGAAGAGAAAGAGAGGATTCTTGGAAAATGCAGTGTAAAATAAAACAGGTAAAAATATTTCCAAAGAAATTACATAAATCTGCTTTAGCGATTCTTTATGTATACCTGCATTATCAATTTGCATTAAATTTTTCTTTTAAAAAAAAGTTTTACAGAATACAAGTAATTCAAGTAACACAGTAGGCTCAGCATTCTGCAAAAATACAAAAAGAATCATGTCTAGCTCCAAAAATCACCTCTATCTACAAATTAGCCACAATTGTATATGCTGACATAAGCATATTGCAATACCAAATACTGAAAATTCTGCAAGAATTAAAATGTTATGGGTACATGGGAACAAGATAATCCAAACAAACTCGACATTTTTAAAAATCATTATCCACAACATTTTGAAAAACCCAAAGTATCTATGCCAAAGAAAAAAGAAATTCCACAGAAGACCAATAAATGGATAATCCAGCATCATACCTTAGGAAAAAATATGTTGGCAGAATTATTCATATAAGAACTTATTTTTGGATACCTAGCCAGATTTTAATGCCATATTTAAAATGAAAAATATCTAGTCATAGAAAAGTATCATATTGAGACAGGGAAACTCAAAGGGCCCATGAAAAACTGCTTTATTCACTCTTGACTTTTTTCTCTTTTTTTCTGCTTCTACTCTTGCTAGGACCTATGCCCCACCACCCTACACACACCTCATAGAACACATAATGTATGTCTTCCTTGCAAAGGTCAAGGATTTAATGATTTCTTCGGAGACTTTGAGCACAATAGATAACACTGAAGGAGTGACCGGGCAGGGTCATCACGAATGTTTTCCAAGACCACTGACTCAAGACCCCTGGCTGCAGGGCACAAGTGACTTATGGAGAATACCTAAATACTCTTCATTCTTGGATTACTGACAAGATCTGGGCACCAGACCACCATCCTCAATAAAAACTCCAGGCCCCAAGCAAAGACGAGGTTCACTCTTCCTTCCTTTCTCAGTCTCCCAGACACTCTGTCCATATCTACACACTCTGCATACCTTAAAAAACTCTCTTTTACTTCCTCTTGGAAAGTTTGATTTTTATCCTGCAGGAAGCCAAGAACCCTCCTGGCTGGTCCTACGGGACCTCCCTCTGGGTCCTTGGACCCAGCCAGCCTGCATCAATATGGTTAAGATATATTAGAAAGTATGAGATCAAAGATATACCTGTTTGCAATTGTATTAAGCTCAGTACTTATACTATTATCTCTTAACTTTCACTTATTATGTTCCTAATTGCTACCCCCAATTATACAAAGTAAATATAACAAGAGAAATCCTCCTGTTCATTTTCTGAATGTCTTACAATACTTGCTGTTGCAGTAAGAAAGATTAAATAGACATTTGTCAATTTTGGCTTTAAAAAATAATCTATATGCTAAATGAGGCCTGAAAGATCCATTATTATTCAAACACAATAACAGTTTCCTGTCCAATTAAATACAATGTCTAAATATATCCCACATAACACATTTTCAAACAGGTTCCTTTCTTTACAGTCCTAAGAGAAGCCAGGAGAATGATTCCATTAAAAACTTCAAAATCATCAAAAGTTTAGCAAGATCTACACATTAAAATTAACATGAAAGGAAACTGCCATAAAGCAACCATATATAAATATGATTATATATATATTTATTTATATAAATATATAGATCATATATAAATATCATATATAAATAGTTTTAGGAACTTTACTTTCTCTGTTAGTAAAGCATTCCTTTACCTAAATTTCAAATACTGTACGTAAGTTGGAAGAATAATAAGATGAATATCTCCAAGATTCAACATTTGTGAGCATTTTGTTACAAATGCTCTGCTACCTCCTGCCCCATCTCTTCCTCTTCCCCTTCCTTCAATCTATCAATTTATTTATTTCTGGCAAGCACCCTATAATCAATATATTAATACCTCTAAAGAAAAACAGATAACACTAAGTCAGATAAATACTATAAATACCCTTATATAAATTCAGTTCCACTTCCCACCAAATGGGTTCAGACACATCAGGTTTTATCCCAAATTTAAATTTTTTAAATGTAGATAAAGGATGGTGGGCTGCAGCTTAATCCCCATGTCACAGAGGTGGAAACTAAGACACACAAAGGATAAATAATGTATTCAAGACTAAAACAAGTAGCAAAACCAAGTACGAAAATATAGGCAATCTACTCCAGAGCCCACTTCTAACCACTGCTCTAGGAAGCCTCCAATCCAACAGGAAACCCTCATGACTTTCTTGATCTATGCAGAATAATTCCATCACCCCTAACTGTAATGCTGGCCTAATCTGGACACCATTCTCTCTCACTGGGTTTACAATAGCCTGCTACCCAGGCCATCTGGTTCTTCTATCCATTCGACTACTAGTAAAAGCTAATGTTCTTTAGCCTCCAAGAAACTACAGGTTCTGTGCTCTCTCATTTACGTTATACCAGTGACTTCACCTACCACTCTCCTCTCTCTCACATCACCAGCGCACTGGCCTCTATGCTACTTCTTGACCCCAGGCATGTTCCCACTTAGGGCCTGGCACATGTTTCCTTTTATATCTACATGACTGCCCCCCTCACTACTATGGTATCATTTTCCAATGAGGCCCTACACTGTCCACTTTATTTAAAGGTGCAACTACCCCCCCACTGAGCGATGGACGCTCCAAATGCCCTTTTCCTGCCCTAGTTTGTCTAATATTTATTACCTTCCAACATCCTAGACAGTTCACTTATTTTTTATCTCCCTATCTTTTCTGCTCTTAGATTTATAGGTGTACCAATGTATGCTCAGCCCTTAGAAAATCATCTAATGTATACTAAATGCACAAAAAGTAATTGTTGCTATTGGGACTTCTATGTCAACTTCAACCCAAATCCTTTGAGTTATGCTCCTCTACATCTCTTATAGTTAGCATTTCTCAGTATATCCCAAACAGTTACAATTTCAAAAAATATGCTTAAATTACATTTTAAAACAGCCGAGTGTTACACACTTATGCTTTTATGAAGACTATTTTTAGAAACACACTTTATAGACATGGAGAGATGTTCATGTCATTGAGAGAAGACAGATAAGGAAGAGCTTATATAGTATGATCTTTGTGTAAGGAAAACACTATATATTTGTGTGAATTTAAAGGTTCTCTGGTATAATGACATTAGGTATTTCCAAAGCATTTCTCCCTTCTACATATTTGTATTTTCTCATTTTTTCAATAATGAAGATATATTGTTTGTATGATTAAAAAATAAATATACTTCTATACCCCCCAAAATTATTCTTCACAATACAATTACCAGCTAAATTCTAACTCTTGCTCTATTAATAAAATATGTATCCACTGTTAATACAGCTGTTTCATAAATGCAATATAGATATATGCTATTAATGTAACTTAACAGACCATCTACAGATATTTATCTAATTATTTTCTTTATACAAGGGATGATGGGGTCAATTCTTTATACAAAGAATAACATGACACAAGTGTGTTAAATATTACCAATATTATCTATGGGAAATCCACATATTCAATCTAAGTTTCAGATATTACCTTTGGAACACTCCTTTCAATGGCAGTTCTTTTTTTTTTTTAATTTTTTTTTTTTAACGTTTTTTACTTATTTTTGAGACAGAGAGAGACAGAGCATGAACGGGGGAGGGGCAGAGAGAGAGGGAGACATAGAATCGGAAGCAGGCTCCAGGCTCTGAGCCATCAGCCCAGAGCCCGACGCGGGGCTCGAACTCACGGACCGCGAGATCGTGACCTGAGCTGAAGTCGGACGCTTAACCGACTGAGCCACCCAGGCGCCCCATTGGCAGTTCTTTTAATAAGCTTTTTTACTTGTGGTATAAACTTACAAACATTTTTTATCTTTAAATTCAGAACTATAAGTTCTGAAGCATAAATATATTCAACTTGAGCTTTTGATTTTGCTGCTGTTAAAAGTATTATTTATTGGGGCGCCTGGGTGGCGCAGTCGGTTAAGCGTCCGACTTCAGCCAGGTCACGATCTCGCGGTCCGTGAGTTCGAGCCCCGCATCAGGCTCTGGGCTGATGGCTCAGAGCCTGGAGCCTGTTTCCGATTCTGTGTCTCCCTCTCTCTCTGCCCCTCCCCTGTTCATGCTTTGTCTCTCTCTGTCCCCCCAAAAAATAAATAAACGTTGAAAAAAAAAAAAAATTAAAAAAAAAAAAGTATTATTTATTATTTATTTCAAATGCGTCCTGCTTCAAAGTATTTAAAGTAATATAATTAATAAAATAAAGCTCTGGATTTAGAAAAATTATATTCTATATTTTACACAACTTTAAAGGTGACTAATATTTCACTTAAGGAAAATCAACAAAAGAGCTAATTTATTTTTCTTAAAGAGCTACTTTAATGCCAACTCTTAATTTAGAAAATGTATTCATTTTCAGAAAAATTTGGAATCCTTGTTTTAACTTCTAATATGTATAGAAAATAGTGTTAATTAACATTTCAAAGTCAAGCTTAATTATGGTCAATTACTTTCTTCCCAAATAAAAAACAAGTTCATTTATTGTCTATAAAAGGAAACCTAAATTGGCTTATAATGCTTTCCCATGATCTTAAATCTAGAAAAATAATACTATATTTTTTAATGTTTACACATATTTATATCTGAAGTTCTTTTAAATGAAATTTGATTTCAATTTTTCCAAAATTAACTTCCATTCAATAATTTCTTAATTATTATAAAACCTTTACAAAAAAATAAAGACTCAAGTGTTTTTAAAATGAAAGTTTACATACCTTGGCTTCCGAAATGCTAAACTATATTGCTGGCAAGCCAGACCCACAGTGGGGGTATAGACAATAGGCATGAATTTCTCAATGTCAGACATTAGCACTCTGTAAAAGAGTTTTTCATTTCTATCTTGAAGATCCATTAAGAGAAGATACCTGTGGAAATTGGACATAATGAGATCTATATTCCAACAAATCATGAAATAGCTGCTTAGATTTTTAACCATTTTTCAACAAAGTATTAAGTACTTTTTAGGTCATAAAGAAAACATCTGATCAAAAACGACTTTAGAAATATTCTTAAACACCTCAAAGAATGAAGAACCATGAACCTGAGTGAGGTTTATTCAAACATTAAAATCATTGCTGAAACAGCAGGTTTATTTAATACCTGGAAAGATTTTATCCCTATTTTAAAATGAAAATGCCACTATAGATAGAATTTAAATATTAAGTAAATAGACTTCATCTTTTAACTTGTAGTACTGAATAACCAAGGGAAATGAAAAGTAGACAATAAGGAATAAACAGTGACTCTAAAAATTACTAAGGTAGACAAGTTCAAGAGACTTTTCTTATCATTTTATCAAATGTCCTTTTTCTTTCTAGAGGCATTTCTAACCCAGAGTTACCTTTCTAAACACCAACCTTATTATGTTACCTGTAACCTTCGAGAATTCATAGAATAACACCCAAACCGCTGAGTACAACTTAAAATAGTCTTGCAAAATTGCACTTAACAGCCTTACCATACTTTTTAGGTTCATTTTCATTCACCAGAAGACTTGAAAATGCACAAAATTTGGAGCCAGAGATACAAGGATTCTAATGTTTGGCAAACAGATGGGTTACACCAATCCCTGTAACATTTGAAGATGATGACTTTCGGCCAAGCTAAAACTGATTTAGTTATGTGGAAATCATCACTGCTGAATCAGTGATCAATTCTCAGACCTCATTTTATTTTACCCTTCAAAATATTTGACACAGGTGTCTTTCCTTAGAGCTCAATATACTCTTTTTACTTGATTTCTGGGCCATCATACTGTTCTTGGTTTTCTTCCTGTCTTACTGGTTATTCCTTTCCTGTTTCGTTGCTGCTTCCTCCTCTTCTCTGAAAGCTAACACTCATCTCTGATATATTAGGAAATTAAGTTGGCTTTACCCTTAATATATTCCCAAAATCTACACACCTTCATTGCTACCATCCTGGGTCTAATCTCTTGTATTAATAATTATTATTATTGTATTAGTCTCCTAAATATTCTTCCAGTCTACATTCTATTCACAACGTTGCAGACAATCTTCTTGAAAAATAGATCAGGTCTTGTTGATCTACTTAAAACCTTGAATGGCTCCCCATTTCACTCAGAATAACACCAAAGTCCTATAGTGGCCTTCAAAGCCATTCGGAAACTGTCCTCCATTACCTTGCTAACTTCCCCTCCCAATCTACCATATTCCCCAAGCTCATTCTGATCCCGACATAAGTCTCCCTGCTGATCCTGGAACATACCAGGTGAAGAACACTGTTTCCCAGATTTCCTCATGGCTAATCACCTCATTGCCTTTGATTATTCACTCATAAGTCATCTTCTCAATGAAGTCTATCCTGATCAATATGACAATATAATAATGCAAACTAACCATACCATCCCTCAATATTCTCAGCCCCTCTTATCCTATTTTTTTCCATTAGCACCTGTCAATTTCTAGCATACTAATTTATTATTTTACTATTTAGTATTTAATAATTTTTAAAAATAATTTACCTAAGTTCCATGAGGGCAGAGATCATTGTCTATAATCCTAACGTCTGAAAGAGCACCTGACACTGAGCCGATGTTCAATAAATACTTGAGGAACAGTCTATGGTAAAAACATGAACGTGACTAGCTCTTACACGGTAGAGGTAAATGGCCCAGGAAAAGAATGTAAAGTAAAAACATTTGAGTCTGAAGGAAAGACTAACAGAACAAATGAAAGAGATTGTAAAGGAGTTCAAGAAACAGCAAACATACACATTAGGCAAATGGATCAGCTTCCTTCCTCAGCTGCCCCTGGGAAGCTCATGGGCTCATGAAAAGTAGCCATGGCAGTGATAGAGGTTATCCATGGGCTCAGCAACATGAACTTCCACTCACCAGACCAATCTAACTACAGACACTGCTGAGTACCCCATGCGCCAGCAGAAGAGACCAATGCTGGGCACCTGATATGGCACCATTCCAAGGGATGACCAGCAAGCTACGTGGTAGCAAGCTGATTACACTGGACTGCTTCCATCATGGAGGGGTGGTGCTTTTTTTTTTTTTTAACTGGAATAGGCACTTACTATGGATACAAATTTGCCTTCTCTGCACGGAATACCTCTGGCTAAACTACAATCCACAGATTTATAGAATGCTTTAAACACCACTATGGTATTCCACACAATATTTCTTTTAATCAAGGAACTTACTTCAAATGAGAGCAAATGAAATGTGGCAATGGGCCCATGTTCTTGGAATTCACTAGTCTTACCATGTTTCCCACCATCCTGAAGCAGCTGGCTTGACAGAATGGTAGAATGGCCTTCTGGTGACTCAGTTACAGTACGAGGTAAGTGGCAACACCTTGCAAAGCTGGGGCAAGGTTCTCCAGAATGCTAGCTATACTCTGAATCAGTGTCCAATATATGGTGCTATTTCTCCTATAGCCAGGATTCACAGGTCAACGAACCAAAGGATGGAAATAAAAGTGGCACCACTATGACCCCCCCCCCATTCCGGTGACTAACAAAATTTCTGCTTCCTGTCCCTGTGAACTTATGCTCTGCCAGCCTAGAAGTCTTAGTTCCAAAGGGAGGAATGTTTCTACCAGGAGACAATGATTTCACTGAACTGGAAGTTAAAACCACTGCTAGCCACTCTGGGCACCATATGCCTCTGAATCAACAAGCAAAGAAAAGAATTACTTTTCTTTTGGGGTGGGTTGGGATGGGGTGATTGATCCTGACTACCAAAGGGAAATTGGACTGCTACTTCATTATTATTATTATTAATCTCTTCAACCCCACGGCAGAAAGGAATCCTGCCAAAGACTGCCTTTGGATTCGAACTGCAACTCTCCCCTTGGTTTCCAGCCTGCCAGTCAGCCTACGGATTTAGGACTTACCTCGGCTCCATAATCATGTGAGCCAATTCCTTAAAATCAATCAATCAATCAATCAATCAATCTATATAGAACCAGTAGGTTATGTATGTTATATATATGTTAGTACTTTTTCTCTGGAGAACCCTAATACAAATACTTACTAGGTACTGGTCTGCTACCTCTTCTAACCTTTGCAGCAATATTTTCAAAGAACTGTCACTTCTTTTAATCCACAAATGAAAAACCTGAGGTTTGGAGGGTTTCAGCACCTTATTAAGAAAGGGCCAGGTCAAAAGCACAGGGCCAGGCATGTACAGTGGTCATGGCAGTGGCTGCAGCAATTTGCTCAAGGCCCCACTGCTCATGAAATACAGCCAGAATTCCAACCAAGGGCTCTCTAATTCCAAAGGTAGGGAAAACATTACTTTCACCTTTGTGCAGACACAGAAACTGAATTCTAAAAGTAAGTGACCCAAATCTGCAGTAGTGTCAGAACCAAGCTTGGAAGTTGAAAAAGTATGCTTTTATCTACAATGAACTTAAAGTCTGACTAAAAGCCACTATGACCTGTTTTGCTCTGTCTAGAATGGCATTTCCTGGGGTGCCTGGGTGGCTCAGTCAATGAAACATCCGATTCAGCTCAGGTCATGATCTCACGGTTCATGAGTTTGAGCCCCCTGTCGGGCTCTGTGCTGACAGCTCACAGCCTGCTTCAGATCTTCTGTCCCCTCTCTCTCTCTGCCCCTCCCCTGCTCACACTCTATCTCAAAATAAAAAATACATATATTTTAGAATAGCATTTCCTGATAATTCACCTTTATAGCAACCACTTGATCACAAGAGAAAAGTGGTCTCTCTGAGGATATAGTTTAGAAAAGAAAATTTTATATTATTCAAATGCTGCTACTAAAGGTAATTTTTTTTAAAAACATCATTGTATTTCTAGGCAAATTCTTCTCAAACTTGACTACTCTGTCCAAATCACTAAATATTTTAACTTCCTCATCCAATAAAAAAATAAACAACTGCCTAAGAGAAACATAAAAATCATCTTCAGGAATATGTTACCTGTCAAAGTCAGAGGTCAGACGCTCAAAATTTTTAATTACTCTAAGAACCTGGATATCCTGACTGATGAAGCAAGGTGGCAACAATCCATGAATATTCAATTGTTGTCTCTCTTCCAGGGTAAAAGCCAAGTCCTATGGAGGAAAAAAACAAACAAACAGTAATTTAAAGGGAATAATAACCAAAAACTATAGATGTACACACACTTAAAATCCAACAAATATATGGAATTAAAAATCAGAACATCTGGTATTGCCTAAACAAGGCCATCCAACTGTGTAATCTCTCAATACCTCAGTTTCCTCATCTTTGTATATTAGAGTACTATAATATTTTCAGGTCTGTGTCATTCATATTTGAGGTTTGAAATTAGGTAATGGAGAAAATGATGTGAAGATATGCAAATGAAAGACATAAATATTATTACTGTCATTAAATATATAAATGAATAGGAGTTACAAGAGATTTTTAAATTATGAACATTTTAAAATTATGAACCACCTATGACCTGCTGTTCCTCAACCTATAAAATAGATCAGGAAATCCCTTATATATAATTGAGACACCCAACACTGCTCCCCCAAACTATCTCTTACTGTTCTTATTACATTTCTAGCTACACAAACTTTCTCACCATTGCCTAAACATACCACACCCTTTTATTCTTTCATGACACCACGGACAAAAATTTTTCTCTGCTTCTCTGTCCTTCAAGCCTGACCTTAAATGCTCCCTCCTCTCTAATGCCTCTCTAAAGCCTCTCCAGACTCAGCCAGTATGTCCATTAGAACCCTATTATTTTATACTATGTTATCTGTTTACATGAACACTGACTGTAAAAAACATGAAGCTCAAAAATAAGTAACAAAATATAACTGATGGGCTGATACAAAAACCCAGAATGGACTGAAGAGATTTGCTGGAATATAATAAGAGGGGAAGTATTAGCAGGGAAACCCCAGTAGTCATTAATCTGGAAGAATGGGATGAGCCATTCCCCTGGAGATGACTCCTCCTGGGGCTACCGAAGCCCAAAACACTTCTTTGACTAGACTGACAACTGTTTCTCTGGGTCTGGCAAAAGTGCACCAAAATGATGATGGTTGGGTTCACTCATTATGACCATTACTGACGCTTCTTAAGACAGCTTGGATGGGTAGACATGTGTCCACTGACTTTGTATTGGGTGATTCTACAGCCATCCTCCTCTGCCCCTGAAAGTTTCTTGCAATGGTAGAACAGTGATTCCTAAGTCTTTAGAAGGTTTATTACGCAGGGGAAAAGACAATTTGGTTCATCCCAGAGGTAGATGACAGACCCTGACTGTTGAGAAATGAACACATTGAACCTCAGAAAGTAGGTGAAGGAGGTCAACAGATGAGCAACTCTTTCTTTCTTCTTATTTTTTATATTAATAGGCCCATTTATTCATGTCACTGATGAAAAAGCCTTATGTTTAATTAAACTTCTGGGTCAGGGAACAGACTGAAGAAAGTCAAATAAATTAGTCCACTGAATGACACATAGTGGAGCACTCTAAGTTGCCTACAAGGGCTAGCTGGGAGTGATGGCTCCAGAACCTCCAGAATGAGAAGCTGTATACAATCTTGACTTCTCAGCAGAAGGTCTCCCAAGTGCTATCAGCACAGGTGGTGTCCAGTTTCCAGATTATTTTTCTCCACTAGCAGCCACTCTTATGACTGCAAATGCCCCATTGTTACAAGTTCAGTTGGGGGTCCTGTGGAGCTGTTCTGTTCCCCAGGAGCTCGATGGGCCCTTTCCTAATGATAATCCATAGTGTTCAGCTGTGGCTGGCCCAACCACTCTCTCCTGGATGCCTAGAGAACAGCAGACAGTGCAGCCTGTGAGTCCTTTGCCTAGGAGTTCCAGTAGGCACCAGGAGACACTCGTGGTATTGCTAGAACCTTCTGCATGCCATTTGCTTTTTTATCAGTGGTTTGTGTCTCCAACCACAATGCAAACTCCATGAGGTTAGGATTTTGTCTGGTTTTTTTTTTCTTTTCCTCTGCTCCATTTTTAGTGCTTAGAAAAGTACCTAGAACTAATACATGAATTAGCAAGGTCCGAGGATATAAAATCAATGAGCAGAAATCTGTTGCACTTCTATATACCAATAACAAAGCAGCAGAGAAAGAAATCAAAGAATTGATCCCATTTCCAACTGCACCAAAAACAGTAAGATATCTAGGAATAAACCTAACCAAAGAGTAAAAGATCTGTACTCTGAAAAGCATACAAGACTTATGAAAGAAACTGAAGAGGACGCAAAGAAATGGAAAAGCATTCCATGCTCATGGATTGGCAGACCAAATATTGTTAAAATGTCCATACTACCAAAGGAATCTACACATTTAATGCAATCCCTATCAAAATACCACCAGTAGGGTGCCTCAGTGACTCAGTTGGTTGAGCGTCTGACTTCGGCTCAGGTCACGATCTCATGGTTCGTGGGTTTGAGCCCCACATAGGGCTCTGTGCTGACATCTCATAGCCTGGAGCCTGCTTCAGATTCTGTGTCTCCCTCTGTCTCTGTCCCTTCCCTGCTTGTGCTCTGTTTCTCTCTCTCAAAATTAAACAAAAAAATAAAAATAAAAATAAATACCACTAGCATTTTTCACAGAGCTAGAACATACAAGCCTAAAATGTGTATAGAACCACAAAAGACCCCAAATAGCCAAAGAAATCCTGAAAAAGGAAAATGAAACTGGAGGCATCACAATTCCGGATTTCAAGATATATTACAAAGTTGTAGTCATCAAGACAGTATGGAACTGACACAAAAACAGACACATACATCAATGAAATGAAACAGAAAACTCAGAAATGGACCCACAAATATATGGTCAACTAATCTTTAACAAAGCAGGAAAGAATATCCAATGGAAAAAAGTCTCTTCAACAAATGATGTTGAGAAAACTGGACGGTGACATGCCAAAGAATGAAACTAGACCACTGCTTACACCATACACAAAAATACACTCAAAATGGATGAAAGACTTAAGTGCGAAATAGGAAACCATCAAAATCCTAGAGGAGAACACAGGTAGCAAACTCTTTGACCTCAACCAGAGAAAATCTTACTAGACAAGGGAAGAGAAACAAAAGCAAACATGAACTCAATTGGGACTTCATCAAGATAAAAAGCTTCTGCACAGCAAGGAAACAATCAACAAAACTAAAAGGCAGCCTACAGAATGGGAGAAGATATTTGCAAATGATATATCTGATAAAGGGTTGGTATAAAGAACATATCAAACTCAACACCCCAAAATCAAACAGCCCTGTTAAGAAATGGGCATAAAACATGAATAGATACATTTCCAAAGAAGACATCCAGATGGCTAAAAGACACATGAAAAGATGCTCAACATCACTCATTATCAGGGAAATACAAATCAAAACCACAACAGGATAACCACCTCACATCTGTCCAAATGGCTAAAATTAACAACACAAGAAACAAGAGGTGTTGGCAAGGATGTGGAGAAAGGGGAACCCTCTTGCACTGTTGGTGGGAATGCAAATTGGTGCCGCCACTCAGTATGGAGGTTCCTCAAGAAATTAAAAATAGAAAAAAATACAGATACAAAGAGTTACATGCACCCCAATGTTTACAGCAGTATTATCAACAATAGTTGAACTATGGCAAATCCAACTGTCCACCCACTGATGAATGGATAAAGAAGATGTGGTATGTATATATGTACACACACACATGCACAGACAATGGAATATTACTCAGCCACCAAAAAGAATGAAATCTTGCCATTTGCAACAACACAGATGGAGACAGAATGTATGCTAAGCGAAATAAATCAATTAGAGAAAGACAAATGTCATGATTTCACTCATATGTGGAATTTAAGAAACAAAACAGATGAACACATGGAAAGGCAGGGTGGGAGGCAGGGAGAGAAAAGAGGGAAAGAAACCAAAAGAGACTCTTAACGATAGGGAACAAAGTGAGGGCTGCTGGAGGGGAGTTGGGTGGGAGATGGGTTAGATGGGTGATAGGTATTAAGGGAGGGCACTTGTGGTGATGAGCACTGGGTATTGTATATGAGTGAGAAATCAATGAATTCTACTCCTGAAACCAATATTGCACTGTATATGAACTAAAGTTAATTGAATTTAATTAAAATAAATTAATTAAAATTTAAACAAAATAAATAAATAAATGTTAAAAGTACCTGACATAACTGGGATTCAGTAATTTGCTACATAAACAAAATGGAAAGCTTTAAATACTTCTGAGAAATATTAAAATTTTAAAAAATAGTACAATTGTTGCTGAGGAAACTGATTAGCATATTAATTCCGGTAAAATTAAGTTTAAAATTAAAAGCAATCAGTAAGGGATATTGTTTAAAAAAAAAGTAATTGTAAAATGGAAAGCATACTTCACCTGTTAAAGAAATATCTGGGAAGACTGATCCTTTAAAACATAATGTCATGAGGGGCGCCTGGGTGGCTCAGTCGGTTAAGCGTCTGACTTCAGCTCAGGTCATGATCTCACGGTCCGTGAGTTCGAGCCCCGCGACGGGCTCTGTGTTGACAGCTCAGAGCCTGGAGCCTGTTTCAGATTCTGTGTCTCCCTCTCTCTCTGACCCTCCCCCGTTCATGCTCTGTCTCTCCCTGTCTCAAAAATAAATAAACGTTAAAAAAAATTTAATTAAAAAAAAACATAATGTCATGAATAACTCTTCAGAATAAAACAGAATTATGTAGGGGCGCCTGGGTGGCTCAGTCTGTTAAGTGTCAGACTTTGGCTCAGGTCATGATCTCACGGTTCGTGAGTTTGAGCCCCACATCACGCTCTGTGCTGACAGCTCAGAGCCTGGAGCCTGCTTTGGATTCTGTGTCTCCCTCTCTCTCAGCCCCTTCCCTGCTCATACTTTCTCTCTCTCTCTTTCTCTCTCTCTCTCTCTCAAAAATGAATAAACATTAAAAAAAATTTTTTAAACAGAATTATGTACAGTAATGTAATTGAAAAAGAAAGAAAAATTCAATAAATTTTTCTCTTGCTCAAAATGAAAAATTTGTAAGTTAAAAATGGGAAAAAAGCCAGAGTAAAACTGAGCCTCAAAAATACATGAACATATGTAAAGAATCAGTAAATTTCTTAATATTACACCTTGAAAATATGCCTCTAAACCAAGAATAAAAATTATCAATATTATGAGAATAAGACTTATTATCAGAAGCACTAACATATTCTCCTGTGTTCACTTAATAATGGCACTTAGGGGGCGCCTGGGTGGCGCAGTCGGTTAAGCGTCCGACTTCAGCCAGGTCACGATCTCGCGGTCCGGGAGTTCGAGCCCCGCGTCAGGCTCTGGGCTGATGGCTCGGAGCCTGGAGCCTGTTTCCGATTCTGTGTCTCCCTCTCTCTCTGCCCCTCCGCCGTTCATGCTCTGTCTCTCTCTGTCCCAAAAATAAATAAAACGTTGAAAAAAAAAATTAAAAAAAATAAAAATAAAAAAAAAATAAAAAAAAAAAAATAATGGCACTTAGTCATTTAGTGGTATATTAGCCAGTCTTTTTACATAAATTTTCCAATGTCGGTCTGACCTAACAGGTCTCCCATATTGCATGCCATGTGAATGACAATGCCATCTGGGTATCTTCTGATATTCTTTCATGTTTAGTAACTACAACCCCCCATATGCTGTTAACCAAATATTCTATGGCATAATAGTGTCAATTCGACTCTGAAAAAACAACAACCAAAAACAAAACAAAGCAAAAAAACTACGGCTTAAAAATTTGGGAACTGGTCCAGGTTAAAGTCCTATGATTGGGCTCATATTCTATTACTAATCTTTATGAATTAAAAAAAAAAAAGTTAACATATAAGCAAACTTAAATCTTAAAATTGCTGAAAATTCAAAAATATATATGGCATGATTTTGTTTAAACCACAGTTTTTAAGAATGAAACATCAAGGTGATTCCTACCAACCTGTGGCTTCCCAGAAAGTATGCAGCAAATGGTAAGTGGAATTCTGAACCATTTAATAATCCTGGCTCTAAGTTTCATTTTTTCATACTAACAGAGACATATTCATATATATTTTGTAGAAATTACAAACAGTAGCTTAACACATTCTCCTTATTAACCGCTAGCTTAATACAGTGAAACACTATCTTAATGCATTCTCCTTATTAAAAGCTGATGTAACAAGTATCTGTTTCAAAGAATTTTTACCTTAGGGTTATGCTGTGGGGCCTATCCAACAAAGGACAGTGTATCCCAAGTATACATGCAGCTTCTAACTTCCATTTGCTTTCTACTGAGTCTTTCATGTAGTTAAAAAGTTTAGACGTCTATACATATATTAGGTTTCCAGACCACCTATAATTCTAATTCCCTAATAGCGTTCTCATACACCCAAGGTTCAACCCTGGTTTTCTCATTTTCTGTCCTTCTTTTACTTTCACTACTCCTTAAAAAACCTTTTGGACTAGATCCCTAGACAGCAGAATGGTATGCTGTTTCACTGCTGAGGATAGCACACAGGACAACTATTCTTCTGGACTCTACTAATTGATCTATGTATATCTTCTTGAGAAAACTGAGACCATCAAGCAGAAATGAAAACAAAATTCCTGGCATAACAAGAGACTTCTATTAAAAACTGTGCTTGCATGGTAACTGAGAAAGAAACTTTTTCCTAAGTAATTTATCAGAAACAATTACCATAAAAACAGAAAAGATATATTCTGAATTCTGCACTAACCATCTTTAATGTTTGAGCTTCAGTAATTTGCCTTGTTTTTTTCCCTGAATAAGGACTCAAAGTAATCAAGCAAAATGGCAAAAAGGAAAACACTGTCTAAATCACAAATATCTTTAAGTAATCTATTTATGTATAATTCATTATAAAATGTATTCATTGTAAGGTTTGTTTTTATTATTTATTATTCTGAAATAAAGAGATCAAAGTGAGATGTACCTTTATATGTCAATATTTTCAACGATGTATTAACATAGTTTATATGCATATTTTATAACTACAGAAAGAGAAGTGATACTAATTTGTCCTGGACACATTCTACTGAATGGTTTCTTCCCCCAGATCTTCCATAGTGCCAAATACTGCTCTTTGATATTGATCTATTTAATTCTAATTGAAAACATAGATAATGACTTCTAGAATTTTTTTGATGGTACACAGCCTTATTTCTTCAAAACCCACCAGCCAGATAGAATACACATTTCCAAGGCAAGTTTTTAAATGATTATTTTGAATGCATTCATCTGTGCAACTAAAGTCTCTCATGATCATCTGCTTTTTTTTTTTATTTTTAAAAATTTTTTTTCCAACGTTTATTTATTTTTGGGACAGAGAGAGACAGAGCATGAACAGGGGAGGGGCAGAGAGAGAGGGAGACACAGAATCGGAAACAGGCTCCAGGCTCTGAGCCATCAGCCCAGAGCCTGACGTGGGGCTCGAACCCACGGACCGCGAGATCGTGACCTGGCTGAAGTCGGACGCCTAACCGACTGCGCCACCCAGGCGCCCCGTGCTTTAAGAGGCATAAAATCAATTAGCTACAACCAATAATATATTAACAACAGCTTCTTTAAAAAAAATTTGGTTTCATTACCTAAAATTTACAGCAAAATACCATAACCATAACACCTAAAATTCATTTCATCTACGTATTTTAGGATATAAGCAAGTATAACTATTTTGTAGTTTAAGTGACACATTTGCTTAATTAATAAAAAGAAAGAACACCTCTACCTAAGAGAGCCAGTGGATTTTCATTTACTTTTTTATGAATATAACTTATTGTCAAATTGGCTAACATACAGTGTGTGAAGTGTGCTCTTGTTTTTTGGGGTAGATTCCCGTGGTTCACTGCTTACATAACAACACCCAGCGCTCATCCCAACAATTGCCCTCTTCAATGCCCATCACCCATTTTTCCCCCTCTCCCCCACCCCCCAATCCACCATCAGTTTGTTCTCTGTATTTAAGAGTCTTTTGTGGTTTGCCTCCCTCCCTCTCTGTTAGAAACTATTTTTTCCCCTTTCCTTTCCCCATGGTCTTCTGTTAAATTTCTCAAGTTCCACACATGAGTGAAAACATTTGAGATCTGTCCTTCCCTGATGGACTTATTTCACTCAGCATAATACCTTCTAGTTCCATCCACATTGCTGCAAATGGCACGATTTCATTCTTTCTCATTGCCAAGTAGTATTCCATTGAATATATAAACCACATCTTCTTTATCCATTCCTCTTTCCATAAATTGGCTATTATTGGAAGTGCTGCTATAAACATTGGGGTACAAGTGCCCCTATGCATCAGCACTCCTGTATCCCTTGGGTAAATTTCTAGCAGTACTATTACTGGGTCACAGGAAGTTCTGTTTTTAATTTTCTGAGGAACCTCCACACTGTTTTCCAGAGCGGCCGCACCAGTTTGCATTCCCACCAACAGTGTAAGAGGGTTCCCGTTTCTCCACATCTTCGCCAGCATCTGTAGTTTCCTGATTTGTTCCTTTTAGCCACTCTGACTGGTGTGAGGTAGTATCAGTGTGGCTTTGATTTGTGCCAATGGATTTTTAAAATATTGGATGAGAGGTTTAACTAAATAGTTTAAGTATTTCTCACTTAAAACCCCATTCCTACAGATTCCTTGTAAGGCCGAGAAATTAGTCACCATCAGTAGCAATACTATATTTTCCAAACATAGCTCTTACAATCATTAGTAAGATTTAAAAACTTGGGGCACCTGGGTGGCTCAGTCTGTTAAGTGTCAGACTCTTGATTTCGGCACAGGTCATGATCTCACAGTTGATGTCATCAAGCCCCACACAGGGCTCTGTACTGACAGCACACAGCCTGCTTGGGATTCTTTCTCTCTCCCTCTCTCTGCCCCTTCCCCACACATGCACACACACACACACATTCGCATTCTCTCTCTCTCTCTCTCTCTCTCTCTCAAAATAAATAAGTAAACATTTAAAAAAAAAAAGATTTTAAAATTCTTTCAGCAAGATGGAGTGCTGTTGTCCCCAAGGAAGGTTTAAGGTAAATTTCACAAAGTCACCAAACCAGTAAAAGTACCTGGTAAGTAACCAGACTGGTAATTCTTAGTAAATTACTGAAACTACAAATGAACACAAATGATTTCAGAAAAAAAAAAAGAAAAAAAAGCCAGATCTCAGATCTTTGATGGAACTGTGTATGAATAATCCAAACCAAATGGGTAATACCTATTGCCAGTAGAGTCCCTAGTAATCACATGCACATTTACACTATTCTAAAAAGTGTAATATATGTGACCTAGACAAAATCCTCCAGGTATGCCTATGATAGTATGTATAGTGATTATTCATATAGTGAACCGGAACATCAGGATTGCAAGGTAATCATCTATTGTGCCTTTGTTTGGTTTATCTATTTTTAAATGTTTATTAATTTATTTTGAAAGACAGTGTATGTGTAAGGGAGGGGTGGAGAGAGAGAGAGAAAGAGAGAGAGAGAGAGAGAGAGAGAGAGAGAGAGAGAGAGAGAGAATCCCAAGCAGACTCCATGCTGTCAGCATAGAACTCGATATGGGGCTCAATCTCATGAACCATGAGATCATGACCTGAGCCACCCAGGCACCCCTTTGTTTGATTTCTTAATTCCTTGAGCTAATCAAAGATTCTACAGAGTATAAAAATTAGATGGCAATTCAACACATTACCAATTAAATTACACATGAATTTGTAAATGTCCCTTGCCTATCCTGGATGATGACGATCTTCAAGAAGGCTTTTCCTCCTCCTCTCTGGATTATGAGATGTCCTCCAATGTACTCCCATAACATCATGTACTTCTATCATGGAACTCCGCACTCCATTATTTCTGCTGAAGCACTGTTTTACCCTGCCCAAGGTCTAGGTGCTTCTGGTGAACAGGAACTGTGATATTCATATTTGAATAGTACCTAATAAAATGTCAAGATGGATCAGGGTCTCAATAAGTTTTACAACAGGGTTGTACCCTGACAAACCCATCATAAATTGAAAATACCATTAAGTCAAAAATGCGTTTAATACATCTAACCTACCAAACATTATAACTTAGCTTAACCTACCTTAAATGTGCTTAGAACACTTACATTAGCCTACAGTTGAGCAACATTACCTAACACAAAGCCTATTACATATAAAAATTTCCAAAGGGGACTTTGGTACAAAATATTTTAAGAACTATTGCAGACAGCAAAGGAAACAAAAAAACAAAAGGCAACCTATGGAATGGGAGAAGATATTTCCAAATAACATATCTGATAAAGGGTTAGTATCTGATAAAGGGTTAGTATAAAACTCAAACTCAACATTCAACTTATAAAACTCAATCCAATTAAAAAATGGGCAGAAGATATGAATACATATTTTTCCAAAGACATACAGGTGGCCAATAGACACATGAAAAGATGCTCACCGTCACTTATGATCAGGGAAATGCAAATCAAAACTACAACGAGATCTCACCTGACACCTGTCAGAACGGCTTAAATCGACAACACAAGAAATAACAGGTGTTGTGAAAATGCGGAGAAAAAGGGACCCTCGTGCACTATTGCTGGGAATGTAAACTGGTACAGACACTGGTACTGTGAAAAACAGGTAAGAAGCTTCTTCACAAAGTTAAAAATAGAACTATCCAACAATCCAGCAATTGCACTTCTAGATATTTACCCAAAGAATTCAAAAATATTAATTCAAAGGGATATATGTATCCCAATGTTTATAGCAGCATTATCTACAATAGCCAAATTATGGAAACAGCCCAAGTGTTCATCGACTGATAAATGGATAAAGAAGATGTGGGTGTGTGTGTGTGTGTGTGTCAAAAATGCACTATTACTCAGCCATATAAAAGAATGAAATCTTGCCATTTGCAACAACATGGATAGAGCTAGAGAGTAAAATGCTAAGCCAAATATGTCAGCCAGAGAAAGAAAAATACTGTATGATTTCATTCATGTGTGTAATTTAAGGAACAAAACAAACAAGCAAAGACAGAGAGAGAGAGAGAGAGAGAAAGAGGCAAACCAAAAAACAGACTCTTAACTATAGAGAACAAACACATGGTTACCAGAGGGGAGGTAGGTGGGGGATGTGTGAAGTAGGTGATGGGGATCAAGGAGGGCACTTGCTGTGATGAACACTGTTATATAAAAGTGTTGAATCACTATATTGTACACCTGAAAGTAATATTACACTGTATGTCTGCTAACTGGAATTTTTAAAAAACCTAAAAAAAAGATAGGAACTGTTGCAGAGAACTATGCTTCAGTGTCTAAGCGATGTATCTCACATATCAACATGATATTCCCAGAAACACCACAAGATGGCTTTCTTACTTCAGATCCACAGTTGAGATTTTCAAAAATGTTTGGTCTCCTCTTAGTTACTTTATGGGAGCTTGTGAAGTTCACAGAATTGCTCAAGGGTCTCCAGAGAAACAGAATGAAAGGGTGTGTGTATAAACATCACATATATGAAGAAATTTATTATAACGAATTGGTTCATGCAATTATGAAGGCTGACAAGTCCCCAGATCTGAAGTTGGCAAGTTGGAGACCCAGGAGAGCCAATGGTGTAGTTCTAGCCCAAGCCCAAAGGACTGAGAAATCAGGAGAGCTGACAGTATAGTTACAGTCCAAAGGCCAGCAGGCTTAAGATCCAGGAAGAGCCAGTGTTTTAGTTCAAATCCAAAGGTAGGGGAAAAAATCAATGTCCTAGCTTGAAGGTATTCAATCAAGAGGGGTTCCCTCTTTGTCACAAGAGGGTCAGCCTTTTTGTACTATTCAGACTCGCAGCTGACTGGATGAGGCCCAACCACATTAGGTAGGGAAGTCTGCTTTACTCAGTCTACCAATTCAAGTGTTAACCTCATCCAGAAACACCCTCACACACACACCCAGAATAATATTTGACCAAATGTCGGGACATCCAGGGGCCTAGCTAAAATGACACATAAAAGTAATCATCACACTCACCAAAGATTTTTCACCAAATATTTGTTGAGTGAATGCTTATAATGCTTGCAGGCACAGAGCCAATGAAACAGTGTTATGTCAAATATGGTCCAGAGTCTCATGAAGCTAACAACCTAGAGAGCTTAACAGGATATTACATGAAGAGCTACACAAATAATTATAAAATAACACTGTGGTAAGTACAGGGAAAGAAAAGGGAAAATTTACTATCTAACTTAACTTAGGGGCTTGAAAGGGAAGAGCTCACTAAGCAGTGATACTAAAATAAGAACTGGAAGTACCTCGGTGGCTCAGTAGGTTAAGCATCTGACTCTTGGTTTCAGCTCAGGTCATGATCTCATAGTTCGTGAGATCTGACAGTGCAGATCCTGCTTGGGATTCTTCCTCTCTCTCTGCCTCTCCCCCATCTGTACTTTGTCTCTCAAAATAAATAAAAACATTAAAAATAAAATAAAATAAAGGAAAATAAAATGAGATCTGAAGGAGAAACGGAAGGGTAGAAGCTGACCAGGTGAAAGACTCAGGGTGACTGTGCAGGAAACGGCAGGGGCACAAACCCCAGCGCAGAACAGCTTGGCTTCTAGGAGAAAGTACAAGGAAGGAAACGTCAACTAAGGGAAGAATGATGCAAGGTGACCCTGGGGAAGACAGGCAGGAGCCAGAGCAGGCAAATCCCTGATAGGCAGGTAAAGTAACGGGAAGACCTGGTTCTTTGCCTGACTAGTGATGCCATTTCATGAAAACACTGCAAGTGTGTCAGCAGCGCTCACCCATGATGTTTGTTATTCACCACATTGAGGAATCTCCATCCCGAGGCTAGCTCACTAAAGAAAGAGAAAACAGGGCTTCAGAAGCAGTTGCTGAGCACCAGGCAAATGACAGAAGGTTCAACCTGGGCTCAAGATTCTCAATCTGTCTTCCTCGTCCCTGCATGATTCACAAAGATACTCTTAACTGCAACACTTGTCTTTGTAACACCACCTCCTAGCTGCCACACCAAGGGCAGATCTGAGCCATGCCCTACAGCAGTAACATTTAACAAGAAAATTAACCTTAAAAATATATAAACCAAGGGTTACTGAGTGACTCAGTCAGCTAAGCGTCGGACTTCAGCTCAGGTCATGATCTCACAGGGTTGGTGAGTTTGAGCCCCAAGCATTTGGCTCTGTGCTGTCAGTACAGCACCTTAGATACTCTGTCCACCGCTCCCCCCCCGCCCCTCCCTTGCTCACTGTCAAATAAGTAAATAAATAAATAGAAGTCATACAATATTTCCAGTGTATAATGGAAACATATTGAGTGCTAGAAACCACAGTTACTGTTTAGAAAGGGGAACAAGCTAGCTGGGGCACAAAAGTGAAAGGGAGACAAACTTTTCACTTCTTCATATTTTTGCTGTTATACAGTGAATCTGTAAGGCTATTAAAAATACTAAGAACTATTAAGAACCGTTTATCTCAATCTCAAGAATATATACCTATATAACCATACTTCTTATTTACATTTCTTAAATCTCTATCCTTATGTTTCTGGCAGCTCTGGGTACAGGCAGACACTGCTGTTTACCGTAACATCTATTCTCCCCTTCTTCCACAGTAAGAGGTCCCTGTATTGTTTGGGTGGTAATGTATCAGATAAACGACTAAAATTCCAGACTCCCCTATAAAAGAGGCCCTGTAAATGAGTTCTGAACAATGAATGTGAGTGGAAGAGATGTGTGGGATGTAGGGAAGGCTCCTTAAAGGGAGCTAGCGGACTCCACTGGAAGGTGGCCCTTCTTGTGTTTCTCCCATTTCTTCCAGCAACCAGCTTGGAATGTGCAAATGCTATCTAAGACCCATAGTCAGGACCATGAAGTGTTCTGGAAGGTGGAAGTGCAGCAATGTTCCTGATGACTCTGTGACCCACCAAACAGGCCCAGACGGTCTACCTCTGATTTCCTTCATGTGTGAAAGAAAAATAAGCTACATCCTAACCAAATCACTGTTACTTGTTTTTACTGTTGTTGTTCTTGCTGTTATATGTACCAAAACCAAGTCGTAAATGATACAGTGGTCATTCCTGTACCCACTAAAGGAAAGAGATTCTCCAACATATACCCAACAGCATATTTAACCCACAATGTAGAATGTAACTTGTAACTAAGCATATTTGAAAGGCAAAACAGAACTATACATTAGGTCAAGAATTAACCATCATTTACCCATTTGACAAACTTTTACAGAATACTAACTATATTCCAGGTCCTAGGAGCAAGTATGTGAAAAGATAAAGCTATGATATAAACCAGCATAACAACCCTACCCACCTCCTCAGAGGAATTGTGAACCTTGTAATTTCTGTAGTATTTTCTCCATCACAGCATGAAGAGAAACAGAAGGATACAAATACCAACAAGGCCAAGAATTTTTAAAAATCCTTAGACTGTAGAAATTTTACAAATTATGTCATGTTCTTATTTTTACATAAATCATTTTCAACAGAATGACCTTTATTACCAAAATTACTGTAGCAAATATGTACCCAGTGAAATGAGGAAGATATGTGAATATATATTGGAAAACATATTCTCTGATGTTTCCCCCTGAAACTTAAGACCAAGTTAGACTGAGTTTCACACATTCACTTCCTAAAAATAACAATCTGAGGGTTCTGGTTCTGTGCAAGATGGTGTAAGCATAGTTTACCTTGTCTCTCCCAATGAATCTAACTATAAACCTTGTGCAGAATGCATCAGGAAGCTATATGAAGAGTCTGAAAAGTAAATGGCAGCAGAGGAGCAGGGGAAGAAGACCTGAATCCCAGGTACCACCAAACCAACAGTGAGTTTCCTGGAGTTTTGCCCTTCAGTACAGCCTGGCTTTTTTTTCCCCTCTGTGATCAACTGGCCTTGACTAAAAAGTAACAGAAATGCTAGAAGTGCAACTGAGTGCAGACAAAAAGAATGACAAGAAAAGCTTTCTTTTTCTGGTCCAAGAATCAGGAAAGGCGGCTGGCTCTTAAAGGTTACAGAAGAGGGAAATCCATTCTTATTTTCCATTCTCTCCAGCCCCAGCCCCCTGTGAATCCCACAGTGGGGGGCAGGAGCATGACCACTGGCAGATGTCTAAAATTGTAAGATAGGAAAATCATTCTTTTTAGCCAGAGAAGCAATGGTCCCAAGATCATGGATTAAATGTCTGTTGCATTTTTGTCTTCCAGTCACTTGGCCCTAAATGCAAATGCAGGTAGAAGAAGTATACTACAGAGCAAGGAAACTAAAGGTCCAGTTTTCCGGCTAGTGGGCTGGAAAGGGGGCCTCAAGGAGACAAAAAGTATCAGTGAGATCATAGAAAGAAGGGAACTCAAGAGAACAATCCCATAAAGTTGTATATGAACTCCTGGGCTCGCCTCTGAGCTATGCATGTAGAGACCTGATCTTAAACAGTCTCACAAAAGATATGAGAACTAAACTATGGTATAAACCGCTGTATGGATCCTACACTGACCTTTGGGCAGTACACACGATGAACAGAACCAAATAGCACTACAAAGTGGCTATGAAAATGGAATATTGGAACCACGATCCATAAAACAAGGGCCCAACTTATAAACTCACCTAACCAGTTTGACTGACTGCAAAAACTAAAAAGAACTGTATTCCCTTTGGGATTTAACCAAAACCTACAATGCAAATGTCCAGGATACATGCAAAAATTACTCAGCATATGAAGAAACAGGTAAATGTTAACTTTCAAAGGAAAAAGAAAAATCAACGACAACACAGAGAATGGAGTTATCAAAGATTTAAAAACAGTTATTGTAACCAAACCCCAAAGCATAAGGGCAAAATCTTTTGAAATGAATGGAAAAAAACAGTCTTGGTGAACAAATTAAAGCTATAAAGAACCAAGTGGAAATTTTAGAACTGAAAAATATAATAACTAAAAATATTCATAGGATGGGCTCAAGAACAGAATGGAGATACAAGAGAAAAGGGTCAGTAAACTTGATGGATCAACCAATCTGAAAAACAAAGAAAAAAAACTGGAAAAGAAAAAGTCAGAGCCTCAGGGACCTGTGTGTGGGACAATACCAAAAAACCTAACATTTTTATCAACAGAATGCCAAAAGGAGAGGAGAAAGAAAAATATTTGTAGAAATAACGGCTAAACATTTATCAATTTTGGCACCAGATATAAAATTACAAATTCAAGAAGCTCAACAAACCCCAAGAAGATAATCGAAAAAAATCTAAATCCAGAAAAATTATTTCAAAATGCTGAAAACTAGAAAAAAGAAAACATCTTTAAAGATGCCAGAGAAAAACCAACCTACTCATTGCATACATATGTAACAATTCGGATGACTACAAGTTTCTCATCAGAAACAAGGGAGGCCAGAGGGAAGAGGAATGGCATTTTTAACATGCTGAAGGTAAAGAAGTGTCAACCCAAAATTCTATAACTGGTGAAAATACCCCTCAGGAAAGAAAGTGAAATAAAGACATTCTCAGATGAAGGAAAATGGAGACAAGCAGTCTCCAGCAAACCTGCTCTAAAAGAAATGCTAAAGGACATTTTTTACATAGAAAGGAAATGGTACCTGAAGATAACCTAAATGACAACCATCTGGGTAACTGTAACAGATTATCCTTTCCCTCTTAAATTCTTTGAAATATGTATGACAGTTAAAATCAAAATAATAAACATTACATTATTACATCAAAAATATTTTTCAGGGGCGCCTGGCTGGCGCAGTCGGTTAAGCGTCCGACTTCAGCCAGGTCACGATCTCGCGGTCCGTGGGTTCGAGCCCCGCATCAGGCTCTGGGCTGATGGCTCGGAGCCTGGAGCCTGTTTCCGATTCTGTGTCTCCCTCTCTCTCTGCCCCTCCCCCATTCATGCTCTGTCTCTCTCTGTCCCAAAAATAAATAAACTTTAAAAAAAAATATTTTTCATAAGAATTCAGTAGCAAAACAAACAATCCAATTAAAATGGGCAAAGGATCTGAATAGACATTTTTCCAAAGAAGATACACAGATGGCCAACAGACACATGAAAGGAAACTCAGTATCCGCAATCATCAGGAAAATGCAAATCAAAACCACAAGATATCACTTCACACCTGTTAGAATGGCTATTCTCAAAAAAACAAGAAATACAAGTATTGGTGAGGATATGGGAAAAAAGTTTCCCTTTTTTGTTTTTTTTTTTAATTTTTTTTTTCAACGTTTATTTATTTTTGGGACAGAGAGAGACAGAGCATGAGCGGGGGAGGGGCAGAGAGAGAGGGAGACACAGAATCGGAAACAGGCTCCAGGCTCCGAGCCATCAGCCCAGAGCCTGACACGGGGCTCGAACTCACAGACCGCGAGATCGTGACCTGGCTGAAGTCGGACGCTTAACCGACTGCGCCACCCAGGCGCCCCAAGTTTCCCTTTTTTGGAGGTTTTTGATGAACCTTTTCTCCCACACTCTTGGTGGGAATGTAAATAGGTATATCCACTGTGGAAAACAATATGGAGTTTCCTCAATTAAAAAATAGAACTACCATATGATCTAGCAATTCTACCTCTGGGTTTTTATCTGAGGAAAAGAAAAAAACAACATGGAAAGGATATATGTACCCCCATGTTCACTACAGCATTATTTGCAATTGCCAAGATATGGAAACAACCTAAAAGTCCATCAACGGATGAATGAATAAAGAAAACGTGGTGTGTGTATGTGTGTGTGTGTGTGTGTGTACATATATATGTATATATATAAAATATAATTTGGCCATACTAAAAAAAAGAGGGAAATCTCACTATTTGCAACAACATGGATGGATCTTGACAGCATTATGCTAAGTGAAATAAAGTCAGAGAAAAACAAACACTGTATATGATCTTACTTATACGTGGAATCTAAAAAGAAAACAAAAACAAAAACAAAAAATAAGCTCATAGATACAGAAAAAGATTGGTGGTTGCCAGAGGTGGGAAGTAGATGGGTGGAGGAAATGGATGAAGGTGTTAAAAAAGTACAAACATACAGTCATAAAATAAATAAGTCATAGGGATGAATGTACATATAGCATGGTGAGTATAGTTAATAATACTGCATTGCATATTTACAAAGTTGCCAAGAGAATAAATCTTTAAAATTCTCATCACAAGAAGAAATTTTTTTATAACTGTATGGTGGCAGATGTTAGCTAGACTTATTATGGTGATCATTTCACAATATACACAAATATCAACTCATTATATTGTATACCTGAAGCTAATTTAATGTTATGTGTCAATTATATCTCAATTTAAAAAATTTTATGTAATGTATGTATGGAGATGTAAGTGGATATAACAACTATAACATAATCAAAGGAAAGTAATTAGACAAATGATGATAAGGTATGAACATTCCAACTGAACTAATAAAATGGTCATTTCAAGTAGACTGAAAAATTATATATAGTATAATTCTTTTTTTTTAATTTTTTTTAATGTTTATTTATTCTTGAGAGAGAGACAGAGATAGAATGTGAGTGGGGGAGGGTCAGAGAGAGAGAGACACACAGAATCTGAAGCAGGCTCCAGGCTCCGAGCTGTCAGCACAGAGCCTGAGGTGGGGTTCAAACTCACAAACTGTGAGATCATGACCTGAGCTGAAGTTGGACGCTTAACTGACTGAGCCACGCAGATGCTCCTATATAGTATAATTCTTACAGAAAGTACCAAAACCAGCCTATAAAAAGATATTGTCAAAAAGTCAAAGATAAAATGGAATAAAATATTCAAACAGGAAAGGGAGAAATAAAGAGATGAAAAACAGAGGGAATAAACACCTAATAATAAAATAGTAGACAGAAATCCAAACATATCAATAATTCCATTAAATGTAAATGGTCTAAACACAGAAATTAAGAGATCTATTACCAGAAAATGGCAAGAGCTACAAGCAAAATTAATTAGATCATTACAATCTCTCACCTACATGTTCCTATGAAGATTGGGAAATGTCAGTTTTAACCTCTTTGTATGTCACCATTTCCAGCTCTTCTTTTTGACTTCTATCATTGGATCTTTCAAACCAGTAATGTCTCTGTGTTATTTATTAAGCTTTAATTCTCAAAGGGAAGTTATAATAATACTCTTTTCCATTTTCCCAATTTCTCAAGTGAATTTTCTCATTATCTGGCAAAACAAATTTCTTTAGAAATTTGAGGAATTCATATATGGAAACAGTTTTTTACCTTTGGTGTGACCTGCACTGAGAGAAATATGTTAAAGTCTGCTAGTATTAGTGTTTATTCCTCTCTGCGTGTTCTGTAGGGTCTTTTTTATGAGGGTGACTGCTGTGTTATTTGATGCATAGATATTCCTTACTTTTTTAACTTTATTCAAAATTGTACTTTTCAGAATTATAAAGAGTCTTTTGTCTCACTTAATGCTTTTTGATATAGACTCTACACTGTCTGATGTCAGGTATAACCCTGATTTCCTGCTGGTTGCATTTTCCAACGTCTTTATTTTTAGTCTTTCCATAGCATTTTGTTTTCAATGTATCTCTTATCTAAAGCATAGTTTGCTTCTGCTTTGTGGAACAATCCGAAAACAATTCTATTAATAGAGGAGTTATTCTCATTTATACTTACTGACACTGATGAGGGATAGAAGCAGAAAATTTTCACCTTTAGCCCAGAAGGCTGATCTATGGCATCCATAATTCTGATAAGGATTAAATACATGCTGGTTACTACATTCTTAAAAGGTCTCATGACTGCCTGGCTATCTCACCAATAGTTAATATTGAACTGAATGATAGGCACCAGATAAATCTTGTGAAACTAGTTTTACATGCAGAAATTCGAAGAAGACCTTTATGATCTAGTACTTCCTGCACATCCCCTATCCCTTGAGTACTAAGCATATAACCACCGGCTTCATACAGCAATAGCGCAGCTCTTTCTGTCCATGGGTCCTGTCCCCATGCTACTCAAATAAACTTACTAAGCTGCACCATAAAACATCTCAAGAATTATTTCTTGACCATTGCATTCAACAGCCCTGCAATATAACCAATATATTTCCTTTCAATTCTGTCTTTATTATATTATAATCTCTACATGTAAAAATTAACTATAATTTTGAATAAGTAAAAATTTTTTTTTTCTCTTTTCTTTTTTTTTTTTTTTTCCTTCCCCTCCCCCGTGGGTTCCTGTTAAGTTTCTCAGGATCCACATAAGAGTGAAACCATATGGTATCTGTCTTTCTCTGTATGGCTTATTTCACTTAGCATCACACTCTCCAGTTCCATCCACGTTGCTACAAAAGGCCATATTTCATTTTTTCTCATTGCCACATAGTATTCCATTGTGTATATATACCACAATTTCTTTATCCATTCATCAGTTGATGGACATTTAGGCTCTTTCCATAATTTGGCTATTGTTGAGAGTGCTGCTATGAACATTGGGGTACAAGTGCCCCTATGCATCAGTACTCCTGTATCCCTTGGATAAATTCCTAGCAGTGCTATTGCTGGGTCATAGGGTAGGTCAATTTTTAATTTTCTGAGGAACCTCCACACTGCTTTCCAGAGCGGCTGCACCAATTTGCATTCCCACCAACAGTGCAGGAGGGTTCCCGTTTCTCCACATCCTCTCCAGCATCTATAGTCTCCTGATTGGTTCATTTTGGCCACTCTGACTGGCGTGAGGTGATACCTGAGTGTGGTTTTGATTTGTATTTCCCTGATAAGGAGCGATGCTGAACATCTTTTCATGTGCCTGTTGGCCATCTGGATGTCTTCTTTAGAGAAGTGTCTATTCATGTTTTCTGCCCATTTCTTCACTGGGTTATTTGTTTTTCGGGTGTGGAGTTTGGTGAGCTCTTTATAGATTTTAGATACTAGCCCTTTGTCCGATATGTCATTTGCAAATATCTTTTCCCATTCCGTTGGTTGCCTTTTAGTTTTGTTGGTTGTTTCCTTTGCTGTGCAGAAGCTCTTTATCTTCATAAGGTCCCAGTAATTCACTTTTGCTTTTAATTCCCTTGCCTTTGGGGATGTGTCGAGTAAGAGATTGCTACGGCTGAGGTCAGAGAGGTCTTTTCCTGCTTTCTCCTCTAAGGTTTTGATGGTTTCCTGTCTCACATTTAGGTCCTTTATCCATTTTGAGTTTATTTTTGTAAATGGTGTGAGAAAGTGGTCTAGTTTCAACCTTCTGCATGTTGCTGTCCAGTTCTCCCAGCACCATTTGTTAAAGAGGCTGTCTTTTTTCCATTGGATGTTCTTTCCTGCTTTGTCAAAGATGAGTTGGCCATACGTTTGTGGGTCTAGTTCTGGGGTTTCTATTCTATTCCATTGGTCTGTGTGTCTGTTTTTGTGCCAATACCATGCTGTCTTGATGATGACAGCTTTGTAGTAGAGGCTAAAGTCTGGGATTGTGGAATAAGTAAAAATTTTAAAGGCTTACAAAAATACTCATTAACCAAGTCACAGTTTCTTCCTGGCTCTGAGCACTCGAGTAAGGACTTATATTTTGGCCAACTAACCAAGACTTGCCACTATTAGTAACCAAAACATTCTCATCATTTCAAGATTATTGTTTCAAAAGATACCTCAATTTGGACATGTAGACAGAAAAACAAAAGGGGGCTTGACCAGTACTGCCAAGGCAAACTAGAGCCCCATATGTGCAACACTAACACACAGAAAAGAAGGTTACTTTCTAGTAACTTCCCAGGTATGTGAATGCACTACTTAAAGAAGTCATAAAGCAAAATTTTTTTAAACTATGGGTTGTGACTCACATTTCTTAAAAACTGAAATATGATAAGTACTACTAGTGTGCACTAAACACAGCAAAATATTGTATTATGACATTTTGTTTCCATTACAATATGTATTAGTTTGCCAAGGCTGCCATAACAAAGTACCAGACTAAGTAACTAAAACAACAGAAATTTATTTTCTCACAGTTCTGAAGGCTGTTAAGTCCAAGATCAAGATGCTGGTAGGGTTGCTTACATTCTGAGACTTTTCTTATTGACTTCTCTCTTTGTATTCACATGGTCTTTCCTTTTCTTATAAGGCTATCAGCCATATTGAATTAAGGTCCACCCTAAAGACCTGATTTTAACTTAATTACCTCTTTAAAGGTATTAACTCCAAATGCAATTGCATTCTGAGACAGTGGATAAATCAATACATGACTCTTGGTAGGGCACAATTCAGCCCACAACATTGTGCTTATACATGTATTATATATGTGTATTGTGTCACAATCAAAAAAGTTTTAAAATATCTTAGAAGACTCTGAATAGATAATTCAAATGTATTAAATATATTCTAAGCTTAAGGGGCTTAGCCCTAATACTGTCATGGAGTCAGGACTCCTTCAGTCTCCAGATTTCCAGGTCTTCATGAAGCAGTTTAGAATTTAACTGCTCCAGGGATCCTGATAATGCAATTATGAACATTCAGATGAACATGTAAATACTTTTGCTGATATTCTTACTCAACATTACCTGATAAAAAAAATAAACTTAGTGCTTTAGATCTAGGGTTTATTAGTATAAAGCTCTAACAGTTATATTTCCATGTGTTTGAGACTATTACTCATTTTTTCTAATGTTTATTTATTTTTGAGAGAGACACAGACAGAATGTGAGTGGGTTAGGGGCAGAGAGAGAGGGAGACACAGAATCCAAAGCAGGCTTCAGGCTCTGAGCTGTCAACACGGAGCCTGACGCGGGGCTTCAACTCACAAGCTATGACATCATGACCTGAGCCAAAATCGGAGGCTTAACCAACTGAGCCACCCAGGTGCCCCAAGACTATTATTCATTATTATATTGACTTCCCAAGCTACCCAGATCAAACTGTAGAAACTTAAAGCCATAATGTCTCTCCCCTCTGTTTAAACTCAAAGGCCTCAAGTATCTAACAGTTTAGTTGATGGCTAACTTAGATATATTTTTAAGGCCTGAGGGAAAATGCTGAGGCTTTAAATTCTCTAAATTCACTTAAGACAACAATAATCCTTTGTTTTAAAATGTACTACTTTATATACATAAAGCTAAAAACAGGTAAAAATTAACGTATAAGCCATAAGATATTTTAAATATCATTTTAAGAATACAAACATCCACATTTTACATTTAGGTCCCATGTCTAAGAAAATTTCCTAAACATTTAGGTTGGAAACATTTCCAAATTTGTTCTAACTGTAACGTATTTCATGATTTATTCCGGATCTATATACTGTCCAAGTTGGTTGAGTTGGTTCAATAACATAATGAAGTAACAAATCAATCAGTCTTAAGTCTATCACAGTATTTGGTCACGTCAGTTTTGAAAACCATTGGAAATACTCAAATATTTGTTTTGTCAGAGTAACAGACTATCTCCAAAGCCAGACTCAAGTAAAGGCTGGTTTCACACCACTGGAACTTGTAAATTTCCTGTCTCTGCAATTCACTCCCTCTTCTCCCAATAACTTTAATGACCAAAGCATACCTCTACCTTTCTCTAACAAGCCATGTTCTTTCATACTTCCAAGCCTTCACATGCTTTGAACAGAGTCCTGAGAAGCAAAGAGCTTTCCTTTTTCTTTGTCTTCACAAATATATATTTTAACCTATACCTGGCATTCTGTGAAAGTGTATGAAAGACTGCAAAGGTCATGTGATGTCAGTCAAGCTCAGTTATATGAATTTGAGGGTAAAACATAAATGTCTCTCCCATAAAGAGAAGATAGGTTTTTGTTTTTACTATAAAATAAAGAAGGAACATAATCTCATCATAGAAAATTCAAGGGAAGAGGATTAGTACACTAAAAGGAGAATTCTTTATAATTGCTCCAGCTATGAGCTCGGACTTTCTATACAAAAGTACTATATTAATATTAGGATGTACTAAAAAAAACTACTGTTTTTGAATGTATAATTTAGAAAAAATTAATATTCACTATCTCAAATCTTTTCAGTATGTGATTGAAGAGGCAAGACAGAAATCACATTACAACAGAAATCTAAGTGCACTCACAAGAATCTTATTCATTGCAATATTCTCTCAACCACAACATTACCTGGTATATACTGGGTTCTGAACAAATATTTTCTACATAAAAAAATAATAAATGAATGAAATTATCACTTTATTTTATAAGGATAGTGACTGAAATTAGTTAAGAAAAGCTCACTTAAAATCTCATAGCTGCTAAATGGAAGAATTGGGGCTTTCGCTTTCTAAATACAATGCCTTAGAACGTTCATTCCATTCCATTCCATTTCTCATACTTTCCCAAAAGCTAGAAGGAAATTATAACACAAAAACAAAACTTCTTAGACTTTCTTCAGTATTTTCTTATACTCCATATCACCAGTCTCAAAAGTCCTCAGGTCAAACTCCTCTTTCTCCTCTTTCTACTCATTCGAGTGTATTTGTTTTTGCGCTCCCCTACACTACCACCGTTGTTTCAAGTGCAGCAAGGTATCAGCTGTGGAGGCATATGGTTATCCACCCACAATACAATGGCATTTGTATCAGTGGGATTCCACATTAAATAATACATCAGTTTCCCATACTGTTGAGGCAACTTCAGAGAACTGTTATAGATAAAAATTTCTGAATGATTTGTCGTGGTATAATTTACATTGAAGAAAAAGAGGAGGTTCAATGTATCTTTCCTTCATAACCATGAGACTTACTTGTCTCTTTTCTCTACAACACATCCAACTAGGTCTTGACATGCCAGGACACAAACATCTACAAATGCACTTGCCCAGAAGTTCACTTTTTAGATAGAAAAGTTAATGATGCTGACCGAAACTGACTTTGATACATCACTATCTTAAACTGGATTAAAATGCCTAAAATATTAAAAAGTGGTATCTTTTGGAGATTTACAGGTCATGTACATTATTTAATCTTAAAGACATAGAAACCATGTAAGCACAATTATGGCAGAACTAGCAATTAGTGTTTTCTACCATTGCTAGAGGAATGGTATAAAGTGAACTAATAAATTTAGAAATGAAAAATAAGTGATTTTGTGTGCAGAATTTTACTTTTGAAGAGTTATTTATGAAACACTAGTCACATGAAAATTCCTGAGAAAAAATTTGAAATACAACTCATCAAAACCAGAAGGCATCCTTGAAAATCATAAACATTAAACATTAAATTAGGAAAGTGCACATAACACAAAGACAAGCACCTCAAAAATAGTTTGGGCTGTGTAGAGAAACATACTGAATCTCAGAAGCATGAGGCAGAAGTACTTTCCCAAATACTATGATGAAATACTACCTGGAGTGATGTAATTTGAGTAAAAGCAAATAGTGAGAATCATACATTATTACCAATGAAGAAAGATCTTAATTTCTCTTAAGTTTTCACAAGGTTTTATTTTTTTAACTTGGATCATATCTACTGTTAACCTTGAGTTTACCAAGACTAATCACCCCTTTAAGGTTATCTAGCAAGCAATTGAAACTTCATGGATGGTCAGGCTTAAACCAAATTCCAACTATTCTCCTATATTCCATTATACATTGTATAATGTATAGGCAACTGAGCTTTAGACTTAAATGCAAATTTACTTTCAGAAAACTATAATAAAAAGGACATAAATGTCAAAATAATGTTCAAACGACCACTCTAAAAGCTTCTTGCTTTATAGGAAAGAATATCCAATGGAATAACGAGAGTGTCTTCAGCAAATGGTGCTGGGAAAACTGGAGAGCAACATGCAGAAAAATGAACCTGGACCACTTTCTTATACCATACACAAAAATAAACTCAAAATGGATGAAAGACCTGAACGCAAGACAGGGAGCCATCAAAAGCCTAGAGGAAAAGCAGGCAAAAGCCTCTTTGACCTCGGCCGCAGCAACTTCTTACTGAAGACATCTCTGCAGGCAAGGGAAACAAAAGCAAAAATGAACTATTGGGACCTCAACAAAATAAAAAGCTTCTGCACAGCGAAGGAAACTAAAAGGGAACCGAAAGAATGGGAGAAGATATTTGCAAAGGACCTATCAGATAAAGGGTTAGTATCTAAAATCTATAAAGAACTTATCAAATTCAACACCCAAAACACAAATAACCCAGTGAAGAAATGGGCAAAAGACATGAATAGACACTTCTCCAAAGAAGACATCCAGATGGCCAACCGACACATGAAAAAATGCTCAACATCACTCATCATCGGGGAAATACAAATCAAAACCACAATGAGATACCCTTACACCTGTCAGAATGGCTAACATTAACAACTCAGGCAACAACAGATGTTGGCGAGGATGTGGAGAAAGAGGATCTCTTTTGCACTGCTGGTGGGAATGCAAACTGGTGCAGCCACTCTGGAAAACAGTATGAAGTTCCACAAAAAATAAAAAATATAACTACGCTACGACCCAGCAATTGCACTGCTAGGTATTTATCTAAGGAATACAGGTATGCTGTTTCGAAGGGGCACATGCACCCCAATGTTTATAGCAGCAGTATCAACAATAGCCAAAGTATGGAAAGAGCCCAAACGTCCATTGATGGATGAATGGATAAAGAAGGTGTGGTATATATATACAATGAGGTATTATTTGGCAATCAAAAAGAATGAAATCTTGCCATTTGCAACTACGTGAATGGAACTAGAGGTATTATGCTAAGCGAATTTGGTCAGAGAAAGACAAAAATCATATGACTTCACTCCTGTGAGGACTTTAAGACACAGAACAGATGAACATAAGGGAAGGGAAGCAAAAACAATATAAAAACAGGGAGGGGGACAAAACGTAAGAGACTCTTAAATATAGAGAACAAACAGAAGGTTGCTGGAGAGGTTGTGGGAGGGGGGGATGAGCTAAATGGGTAAGGGGCATTAAGGAATCTATTCCTGAAATCATTGTTGCATTATATGCTAACTAACTTGGATGTAAATAAATAAATAAATTATAAAAAAATAAAAATAAAAATAAAAGCTTCTTGATTTAAAAGCTGAGTACTGTTTAAAAGACAAAAGAAATAAAAACATGGTTCATTCATTCATGAAATAGACATTTATTTAAAGCCCACTGGGCAAAATTCTGTACTAAGTATGAATCCTGCCCTATGACAATCAAAATAAAAAAAAAAAAATACAATGCAGTGAATACAACATGACATGCTACATTTGAATACACAAATGTTAATGATAATAGGACTAAGAGAATTAGGAACATCTTCCCTAGAGAGATTATTAAATCAATTAATGCCATTTTAATTGTAGGAAATTACACATAGACAAAAAGGAGAGTATTAAGAGATCCAGCAAACATATTTCAAGTGGAAGACTAAATTGGGGGACTAATGAGATCAATTTGAAGAAGACGGTAAACCTGACAAGACTGATTTTATATTCAACATTATAGGAACTATTATAAATACCTGGATGACAGAAGAAGAACATGAAGAAAACACTAACTGATGTACGTATTGCTCTCATATCTACATGTAGGACAGACTATAATCTGAAAATAAAACCGGTAAAAATTGTTGCAGTTACCCAAAAGCTGCGGTGATAAAGGTCTGTGTGAATGTGGCTGAAGAAGTCTTCACGCAGCCAGATGACAGGCTGGAGTGTTAAAGGGCAAGATCTACTAGCCTAGGTTATCACAAAAATCAATAAGAATTCCCAGGCTACCAGAAAACTTTAAAGCCCAGAGGTCTTCAGTGCAGCGCAGATCAGAACATCCCACAGCCATGGTTTCAATGGTAAGGATACTCTGCTACTTCCATTAGGCAACACACAACTGTCTTAGAACTGAGTAAGAAAAAGTAAAGCTTATTCCATTAATCACCCCAGAGTTGGTGAACTAGATTTTTTTTTTAATGTTTATTTGTTTTTGAAATAGAGTCAGAGCATGAGCCAGGGGAGTGGCAGAGAGAGAGGGAGACACAGAATCTGAAGCAGGCTCCAGCTGGGAGCTGTCAGCACAGAGCCTGATGTGGGGCTCAAACTCATGAACTTGTGAGATCCTGACCTGAGCCAAAGTCGGACTCAACCAAGTGAGCCACCTAGGTGCCCCGGTGAACTAGATTTTATATCCAATTTGATACTATGCAGACAATAAAGTTCAATTACAAATTCAAAAATGTGTTCTTAACACATTATGCTGCACCTTTCAACTTGGTGGAAGATCTTTGTGATATTATTGTTAAGTAAGAGTTAATCTTTATTGGTAAATAGAAGCCAGAAAGATTTTAAGTAAAGGCATAATAATTACTCTTGCTCAGTGATTGCCTATGCCATCTACCCACTCCAAACACTCATTCTTGCCCATAACTTCAGGGAAATTCAAACAGGTTATACCACTTATGTGGTCCTTCTTAAGTAACAACACATTATTTGGTCATAAATTACAGCAAGCAGATACACATGAAAGTAACAAATTATTTTATAACATCAGATTTTACCTTTGTTCTACTGAAAATAGGCCCCAACATGCAGACTAATAAAAAGAAAAATCTAGCAAATAAATTCATTTTGAAGAAAAAAATAAGTAGGAACTATTTAAAATTTCATGATGGCTTTATGACCCCAAATACTAAACAACCACGTATTTTTTTAAAAGTTATCTGTCACCACAAAAATCAAAAAGAACTCACACTAGCTATAGTTTATTAAATAGAAGAAATCGCAAATCTTCAAGCCATTAATAATGATCAACAAATCACCAGCAACATGACCAGAAGGTAAGAGTGGGGTCCAGTTCCTAATGAAAAAGAGTATCTACTAAAGAGACAACCAAAATGACTAAACAGATCTCTGTTGACTGATGGCATTTCCCATATCCTAAATAAGGAAATGTCAAAATAAACAGCTACACACACACACACACTCACACACACACAAAACAATCTAGAGAGAAATTTAGCTATAAAGTGTGACTGCTTAGTATCTAGATAAGCAAAATTATAAATCGGGTATTTTTCATTTGAGAGAAATATTAGGTGTTCACTCGACATTACCAGTGAAGAAAAATGAAATGTTAGCGAGATCTGGAAAAGGGTCTGTAATTTACAGTGGATTCTTGTTTTCATAAGAGGTCTTTAAAAAAATGTTTCTAATTTCCATAGGGCCAGATTCAAAAAATAGGAATGGCTTTACCCACAGCCCCATGTCTAGGACAGGGATTTTGTACCAGGCCATGCAAAGTGTCCAACGCAGAAGCCACCCACCACGCATTCCCAGCCTCCTAATCGTGTCGCTCCAGAAACCAAGAGGCCTTGACTTCTAGCTTGTTAATGTGATCTGAGGCTCTGGGAACTCATTTCTGTCCAGGATGGACCAGTAGGGCCACTTCTCTCCGAGCAGCGTCCAAGAATTGCCACACTGAGTGAAACCAGTAAGTAGGTGGCACATACAGGCTGAGCTGGCAGCCAACCTATCTTCACAGAAACAGTTCAAGCGCTTAGCCTGATACTACTTTCTTCGCCTTGGCTCCTGGAGAAGAGAAGCCGAAAAGTAAACAAGTTACATCTCCTCCGGTCCCAAAAAGGGATGCCGAGGTGCACCAGCACCGCGCGCCCATCACACTGCTGGGCACACAGCCTACTGGGTGGCCCCTCCATTCCGCCCGCAACGAGAGCCGCGCCCGGTGAGAGCGGACAGAGGGGTGAGGCCGCGTTGGGGGAAACCCCCGGAGGGCCGGGCCCAGACCGAAGGCGACCACTGGGCCGCCAGGTGGGCCGGAGGACTCACCTTGTTGAGGTGGGGGTCCCGCGTCAAGGCGTAGCCGCGCTGGTGGGTGTGGCGGCGGCGGGGGGCTGCGGGCTCCATGGCTGGCGTGCGGGTGGGCGGCGGGGTCGGGTGGCGGCGAGCGGCGCGCGGCGCGCGGCGCAGGCGGCGATGCTGCTGAGACGCCGGCGCTGAGTGCGGCGGCGGCGGCGGCCCCGCTGGGAAAGAGCCGGCAGCCGGGGGCGGGCGTGGGTGGCGAGAGGGGGTGGACGCGGCGGGAGGAGCCCGCGAGAAGCCGGTGTCCCCAGCCGGGCAGCCTGAGAGAATCGCTGAGTCATGGCAGGAGATCAGCCGAGCCGGCGAGTGAGGAGGAGGAGGAAGAGCGAGGCTCTCGCGGCTCCCAAGGGGCGGCGGCCGCAGGAGTCGCTCCCTTCCATGCACTGGGCCCCACTCACCACTGGGTTGATGATCACAAGTGTCCTAGCCCGTCTCTGCGTGGGGCGTGCCTCCGTTGTGCACGGAACGCTTTTACCCCCGAGACCCATGCTAGTAGCAAGGTCACGTTCCCCCCGCCCGCCCCGGGGGCTTTGCGGGTACCGTAGCCCCTGGGCCCTCAGCGGGAGCCGCAAGGATACCCGGGAGGTGAGAAATGGGGAGGTTCAGGCGGAAAACAACGGCTGTAGGACCGAGGGATCAGGAAATGGACCAAGGGGTTTGCAGAAGACCTCGACTGAGACTCTCTCTCTCTTCCCATTAGGCGCTTCGAAGCTCTCTATCCAGGGTCCCGATGCCGGCCACGCCCAGGCGCCAGACAGAACTAACCTTGACCCAGAAAGCAGAGGCCTGAGTAGAACTGGGAGGAAGTGTGGGCCTGTGGAGCTCTAGATTATACATGGGAATTTTACCTTAATATAATTGCAAGCCAACGTGTGTTACACTGCAGATAGTTATGGCCCACTGAACAGTCACATTTATCTTGTATATAATTTTGTGAGAGTTCTAGAAGCCAGGATGTTTATGACCCTCTTTGAATTCATATTCAAAGATTGGATAACTCAATCTTCAAGGGCTTCAGTTTCTACTTTGATGAAAGGAGAGGGTCAGAATAAATGATCTTCCAGCACTGGAATTCTGTTGTTATTGTTATTTCTACTTGAAGTTTCCAGGAATGGAGGAGCAGTCAGATCAAAGCCAAAAGGGGTGTGTGATACACAAAACCACGAAAGATGTCGGTGCCCCAGTTTCTTTTCCAGGTAAGCAGGATCAATAGTTTCTACCTGATTCATTTCCAACTAATGGTAGTACAAAAGACAGCATTAGGGATTGATTATGGGTTGATTTTGTATATCCATAAACTAGACACACATCCAATAATTTCTTACATTACCTTATCAGAAAGATTGTTACAATAATTGTTTTTTAGCTATGCTTATATCCAGAAGCTTCTTGGGCCTATTCTTTGAATTACCTAGAATCTGTTGTTTTAAGGGAGAACATTTTATTAATGGGGAACATTTTACTGGCATCATAGAGTTCTTTAAAAAAAAAACTCCTTGCATTTAAATAACAGTTCTCACTGTGAATGCTACAATCCATAAATAATTAACCCTAACTACAATACCTGAGAAGAAGGTATACTTTACAAAACTCACTCCCAGGGAGTTAACTGAGACATGTCACAATTAGAGTACTTTATCAGAGACGGAAACAGTTTAATAACAGGCCTCGGAAGCAAACTTAGATGCTGAAGAAACAAAAATGTCAGTACAACTGAACCTTGTTATTATGCCCCTCTTATAGAAGTTTAGCCTGTCTATTCCTGTTTCTGTGATGTATTACATACTGATAGGAAAGCTGACATAAATATAGGGAGGAGTCCAAAGTATATGGGCTCTACCCCCAAGCCCTCATTAAAGGGAGTACAAGATCCTGGCAGTGCAGGTAAAGAGAAGTAAACATATGGGAGATGTGAATTTAAGAGAAATAGTTCAGTCATCTTGAATGATAACAGTAGGAGGCCTAAGTGGGGGAGCCACTTTGTGTATTCATGTGCAGTTCCAAGAGTACTGGAAGGAACTCTTTTTCTATGTAAATGTTATCCAGAACATTAAATTTCAGTCCTGTTTGTTTGTAAAGTTAGGTTTTAATATAAAAACAAAATCTCAGGAAACAAAAAAAAAAACTCATTTTAATTTTCCTTGTAAGAAACTACAGTTGTGCAATCTGCACATAATTGGTAATGTTAAAAATGGTTATGATTCACAAACTAAGGGATTAGAACCTGTAAATTTCTGTGGCACAGGTGAGTATACTATCAAATAAAAATCAAATTTTTCTTGCCAAATTTAATGTACAATGAACTCTAGTCATTAAAATCATTAAAATATGATTATAGTATTCTGATTTAATGTCATTGAGATGAAGTACAGAAAATTTAGGAAATATCTAATGGTACATAGAGCATTTCAAGTGTTTTACTTTCATAGTAAACTTAAAAGTACATAAATTTCCCAGAAGGAGGGATTAGTCTATATCATCGGTGTATATTTGCAAAACATTTCAACAGTACAACACTAGAACTTTCAAAATGGGACATTGGAAATGTTTTACTTTCATGAGAAAAAAATATCATCTAATTTTTTTTTAATGTTTATTTATTTTTGAGAGACAGAGCACGAGCAGGAGAAGGGCAGAGAGAGGGAGACAGAATCCAAAGCAGGCTCCAGGCTCTGAGCTGTCAGCACAGAGCCTGGCATAGGGCTCAAACTCAGATCATGACCTGAGCCGAAGTCAGATGCTTAACTGACTGAGCCACCCAGGCGCCCTGAGAAAAAATACCATCTAAAACAAAGATGTAGCTATATGATATGAGTAAGTAATCCTTATTTCTTTATACAAAAAGCATGTTACTACTATGTAAAATAAGTTCTGATTTTTTAGTTGAAAATCTCAACATGCCTGATTCTTGGTGTGTTTCTGCATGAAGGAAAGACCTTTGATCTTTTGGGGTTTTTAGAATTCAGTGTTCAGTGTATTAGGGAGGAGAAAGTCCATCAGAGTAAGTGACCCTAAAAATTCAGAATTTAATGTAGGCAGCTGCATCCTTGGGATAGCCAGTTCTAGGACTGTGAAGCATACAACTGGAATGAGTGCTAGTGTGGAGGAGGCTAAGCTCTCCTACCTTAGGTTTTCAGCTGGGACTCTTTAACAAGAGGACATTAAGAAAAGAAAAAGTTTATTAATGCTTGCAGTGCACATCACACGGAAGAAACTTGAAACAAAGAGTAACTCAAAACAGCTTCTTAAAACCACTGTCTATATAGTATCTTCAACAAAGACCAATACATTTGTAGAGAAATGATAGCACAAAGGAAAACAGTTTTAGGCTTCCAAGGGTGGCAAACTGGAAGGGTAAATATATGGGAAGAAACTTAACAGTAAGGTTTGTTGCCAATTCCTCTTCTCAAAGATTCAAATTTTGGGGTGGCATATCCTGGTTTCCTTCATTAGGTTTTATACCTGGCTCTAAGGAATCCCTGATGAACAAAAAACTCAAAGTTATTGGTATTTAAGTATCCTGGTTATAGGTGAAATGAGTGCATGAGATATTTCATTAGAATGTTTTAGGGACGCCTGGGTGGCTCAGTCAGTTAAGCATCAGACTATGGCTCAGGTCAGGATCTCACAATTCATGCATAGGGCTCTGTGCTGATAGCCTGGAGCCTGGATCCTGCTTCGGATTCTGTCTCCCTCGCTCTCTGCCCCTCCCCCACTTGCATGCAAGTGTTCTCTCTCTCTCTCTCTCTCTCTCTCAAAAATAAACAAACATTAAGGAAAAAAAAAGAACTGGGGCACCTGGGTGGCTCAGTCAGTTAAGCATCTTACTGAGGTTCAGGTCATGATCTCGCAGTCCGTCTGCGAGTTTGAGCCCTACATCAGGCTCTGTGCTGACAGCTCAAGAACCTGGAGGCTGCTTCAGATTCTGTGTCTCCCTCTCTTTTTTAAAAAGAAAGAAAGAAAGAAAAATAATGTTTTAAAGAGACGTACCCTTATTCTATTCTTTAAGCAAAAGTTTGTGCAAAAGCCCCATTCTCTAAAGGATTCTACAGAATGCCTGGAGCTCTATAGAGTTGTGTTGTTGTTGTTGTTGTTTTTCCCCCTGAAGAAAACAATGTTACACTTTAACAGTCAAAAGCATTATTCCTATTAGGGATAATGTAATACCACCTCATTCTTACTATGTATTACAATCATTTATATGGATATAAATATAAAAATACAGGCACTGCATGGTGACTAATTTTGGAATAAATCCATAGACTAAGTCACAGCATGTATAAATCATTTATATCTTCACTGCTTACTTATACCTGAACAAATTTTCATTAAGCATATTATTAATTTTCTAGTTATATAATCTGGTTGCAGTATTTTATTTTGCTGAAGCACATTTGAAAAAGAAGTCAGCTCTGTCACCTATTTTAATACTAGTATATTCTGGATCTTGTTATGCAGTGCATGTATAGAAACTTAAAAGAGCATGGGGCGCCTGGGTGGCTCAGTCGGTTGAGCGTCTGACTTCGGCTCAGGTCATGATCTCGCGGTCTGTGAGTTCAAGCCCCGCATCGGGCTCTGTGCTGACAGCTCAGAGCCTGGAGTCTGCTTCAGATTCTGTGTCTCCCTCTCTCTCTGCTCCTCCCCTGCTCATGCTTAGTCTCTCTCTGTCTCTCAATAATAAATAAACGTTAAGAAAAAAAAAAATTTAAAAAAAAAAGAAACTTAAAAGAGCATATATTTCCCACAAGGAGACATTTAGTCTCTATCATTGGTGTGTATTTACCAAACATTTTAACACTACAAACATTAGCAGTTTCAAGATGGACACCTGAAAAGGTTTCTACTCTGCTACAATGATACAGGTGTAACTTTACACAAGACATCTTAGTAATGTTAAATCAACTGCAGGTAAGAGTTGTGAAAAACAATAAAGAAGCTAAGTTAAAATGGAGTCTGGAGGCAATCAAGGGGGAGTTCTCAGGATCACTCCTGGCAACTTAGCATACCTCAGGGAGAAGAAGGATGATTCTCCTTGCCCAGCAACAACCTAGCCAATGAGAAGCCCTCACTCTCCCTCAAATTCTCCCTCTCCTCCAATGAACTCTTGTTCAAAGCAGCCCCTCCCCACTCCCTTCTTTCCTCTATACAAGGAAACTCTTTTTCCTTCCTTCTTGGGACTTGCCTATGGTTTGCCATGATTGCAATCCTAAATTGCAATTCCTCTGCTATTCCTAAATAAATTCATTTTTGCTGGATAAATAACTGGCTGGTTTTTTTCTTTAATTTTTTTAATGGATGTTTTGTTTTTAAGGTTGACAGGGTTTTATCAATGAATTGCTTCATATCCATCATTTCCTGGTGACATGAACTGTGCATCATGCCTTTCTAGGTTTTTAAAGTTACATTGGTTGGATTTACCGATGTTTTTAGCTTTTGACAATAAGAGAACCAACCATTATTAGAAACCAAAGGGTGGTAATCTCCATGGCACTAAGAATAGAAATATCTATTAGCCTCTGCTAGGACTCCGTGGAATGGAAGCACACAGGGGAAGTGAGTACAGTGATGCCTGCCAGCTTCTGCTGTGTGGTAGAGCAGTATATAAAAGACAAAGCTCTGTCCTGAGAAAATCCTCCCCAAATAACAACATTAAAAGGAATACCTTTCTTCACCTCTGCTCTATCAAGGGCTTTACATTTATGCTATCCAATTCCAGGTTCATCCTGTAAATCTGGTAAGAGCCCAGTAACGTTAAACAAGGCATAGCCATATTCACAGTTAATGTGACAGGCATAACTGGCACACGTGGGTAAATATATTTGATACGTGAACTTCTGATACCTGCAAACTCTTCTGCCCACCCATGCTCAGTATCTCCATGGTGAGAAGGGGTGCAGACATCGACGGTACTGCTATGTGAGAAGCAGGAACGAAAGTGGCGCCTGTGAGCTGCATCCCCTCTAGAAAGCACGAGTATCATGGGTCTAGGCCAGTAGTTTTCAATCTTTATCCCATATTAGAATCATCTGGAGAGCTTTAAAAAACACTCTTGCCTAGGCCAAGAGTTCTTGATTTAATTGGTCTCAATTGTAACTTCAGCACCAGGACTTTTTGCCCCAAGCTCCCCAGATGATTCTAATTCGCAAAGTTGAGAACCACTGGTCTAAAATAATGGTTCTCAAATTTTTGCATGCATCACAGTCAGTTGGAGGGTTTGTTAAAATAAAGAACCTTTTGGGGCGCCTGGGTGGCGCAGTCGGTTAAGCGTCCGACTTCAGCCAGGTCACGATCTCGCGGTCCGTGAGTTCGAGCCCCGCGTCAGGCTCTGGGCTGATGGCTCAGAGCCTGGAGCCTGTTTCCGATTCTGTGTCTCCCTCTCTCTCTGCCCCTCCCCCGTTCATGCTCTGTCTCTCTCTGTCCCAAAAATAAATAAACGTTGAAAAAAAAAAAAAAATTAAAAAAATAAAAAAAAAAATAAAGAACCTTTTGATTCAATAAATCTGAGATGAGGTTTATAATGTGTTTTTCTAACAAGTCCTAGGTGATGCTGATGCTGATGGTCAAGAGAACACATTTGAGAACCACTAGTCTAGAGCAATGCTATCTAACAGAAATATAATGTGAGCCACGTACATAATTTAAAATTTTGCAGGGAGCCACATTTTTTTAAACTAAAAAGAGACAGGTAAAATATATTTTAAAAATATATTTTATTTTACCTGTTATATCCAAAATATTATGTCAATATGTTATCAAAATAAAAATTATTAATGAGATGTTTTACTTTCTTTTTTCTTTGTACTAAGTTTTTGAAATCTAGTGTATTTTACACTTATAGCACATCTCAATTTGGACACCAAGTTTTTATCAGAAATGCTTGTTCTGTACTTAGATTTTATAAAATTTACAATTGACATAATAGATACATATACCCAAGTTGTTGCAAACATAGAAGATTCCAATAACTAAATTCAGTATATATATTTTACATTTAAATTAACATAAAATAAAATTTATTTTTTCCTATTTGAAAAATGCATTAAGATTATTTACTGAAGGTCAATCATTATCTACCTGTTTCTACCTGTTTGTACAGTTTCCATATTATTAATAGATTGTGCTTCCTAAAGCTCATATGCAAGTCAATGATTTAGAAATCAGATTGCATTTCTTCATAGAAATAATACAACAAATGCTTCCAGGGTATCCTATTAAAGCCCACTTAACACATAATGGCTGAAATATACAAAGAATCAAAGAGTACTTCTCTGCAGTTTTTAAAAATAAAATGTTTCTGAATAAAATATCAAATTCCAATTCAGTATTCCATGAGTATATTTCTCTTTCAATAAGTGCCCTTTGAAAATGGGTGAACAATATAAAGATTTAGTTCCCAACAGATGTGAAGTATGTCACCTGCTTTAGAAGGCAGAATCAATTACAGTCACATTTGGTTTTAAAACAACAACTGTTTGCATTTCACTACATAAAGGACATTCATACAACCTATGCATAAAAAGAAACCACAGGAATATTTCCAAATGTAAAATATAGTTCTAAACTCAAGTCCTCTGCTCTGAATTCTCCAATTGTATCCCACTCACTCATAGAAACAAGGTTGTTAATTAAACCTATAAGACCTACATGATCTCCTCCAGTTTTATCTCTGTGGCTTTGTTACCTTTATCTTTCCCTTCGTCTCTCACTCCATTCCAAAGGACCCTGATCTCCCAAACAGGACAAACACATTCCTGCCTCAGGGCCTTTGCTCTTGCTGTGCCCTCTAACTGAAACACTCTTCACCCAGATCACACAGGGCTTCCTTATTCCCTTCAGGCCTTTTCCTAAATGTTTGGGTCTTCACCAATCATTCCACATAGCAATTACTAACCCTCCCCCCACCTTCCTTCCTCTATATCATTCTTCCTTAACTTTTCTCCATACAACTTTTCACATTTAAATATAATATGCAATTCACTTGTCATCTCACTGCTACCACCACTAACATGTCAACAACATGACAGTGGTGATTTAATATTTTTTGGTCCTTTCTGTGGAACCTAACACTTTTATGTTCCTGAACTCTACATAAACAACTTTCTAAGTTATTTTATGATCTATTTATTTATACACACATGTCTTTCATATGTACAATTTTTACTTGACTATCTTCCTTTAAGTCTTCTGCATGAAGGGAATAGATCATCTTCCCTTTGGCAAAAGATTTAATTGGAGGTAGAAAATTCATTGTTGTAGTAACTGGTGAAACAGCCTTTCAAATAATTCTTGGTCTTCAAACATTTTGAAAAATTCATGTTTTCAGGGCTAGCTCAGTCAGCGGAGTGTGTGACTCTTGATCTTCAGATTGTGAGTTCAAGCCCCTTGTGGGGTGTAGAGATTCCTTAAATCAATAAAACTGTTTAAAAAATTCATGTTTTCTGGGGTGCCTGGGTGGTTCAGTTGGTTAAGCATTGGCTCAGGTCATGATCTCATAGTTCATGAATTTGAGCCCCACGTTGGGTTCTATGCTCTCAGCATGGAGCCAGCTTCAGATCCTCTGTTCCCCCCTCTCACTGCCCCTCCCCTGCTCTCTTTCTCTTTCTCAAAAATAAATAACATTAAAAAAAAATGCATGTTTTCTATATCCCTATAGAATGACAAATTTCGTTGAGGCTGTTCTGTAATCAATATTCATTTGGATTGTATAATTGTGTAATGTTCAAGTACCCTGTAGAATTATATCAGCTGTCTAAATAAAGTACCCATTTGTGAATAGCATGTACTATATTACTTAAAACCTAAAAGTACAACTTCTATGAAAAAGATCCAGTTCAATGATTTTTGTCATTTGATTTCACTGAATTAAAATTGTACTACTTTCTTAAATCTGTTTTTTAATCATTTAATCTAGATAAAAACCAAACTCCCATCATTGTAATGAATAAATCTATATCATTGCTTCCAATTACTCTTTAGCCTACCAACTCTGCCATTTGTTGGTGTGATTTCTTTTTTTTTTTAATTCAATTTGTTTAAACTAAAAAAAGGAAAAACCATTCACCCATTTCTCCTACACACACAGCCCTAACCCCATCTCTGGCAACCACCAATCTATATAAGCTTGATGTTTATTCATTTATTTATTTATTTATAGATTCTAGATGTAAGAGAGCTCATGCAGTATTTGTCTTTGTTTGACTTATTTCACTTCTCATAATGTCCTCAAGGACCATCCATGTTGTCACAAATGGCAAGATTTCATTCTTTTTTTATGGCAGAATAATATTTGTGTGTATATGCATACATACATACACACACACATACCACATTCGCTTTTTCCATTCACCCATCCATGGACCCAAGTTGTTTGCATATCTTGAGTATTGTAAATAATGCTGAAAGTAACATACAGGTGCACGTATCTTTTTGAGTGTTTCATTTTCTTTACATAAATTCCCAGAAGTGGAATTGCTGGGTCATGGTAGTTCTATTTTTAATTTTTTGAGGAACCTCCATACTGTTTTGCACAGGGGCTGCACAGTCTGCATTCCCACCAATAATTCCTTTTTCTTCACATCACTTGTTATTTCTAGTCTTTTTGATAATAGCTATTTTAACTGGTATAAGGTGATCTCTCATCATGGTTTGTTTTAAATGCTTATTTATTTATTTATTTTGAGAGAGAGAGAGTGCATCTACAGGGGAGGGGCAGAGAGAGGGAGACAGAGAATCCCAAGCAGGCTCCACACAGCGTGGAGCCCAGTGTGGGGTTTAATCCTGCAATTGCGAGATCTCATCCTGAGCCAATATCAAAAGTCAGTCAGTCAACCAACTGAGCCACCCAGGCACCCCTCTCATTATGGTTTTGATTTGCATTTTCCTAATGATTAATGATATAATGCATCTTTTCACGTACCTGTTGGACATTGGTATTCATGGTATTCATGTACCTTTAAACATTGAGTTGAGGGTCTCACTTGTGCTGGCCATATTTCAAGTACTTAATAGCTATTTGTGGCAAGTGGCTATCAAGTTAGAGAGTACAAATCTAATCCAATATATTTGGGTTCTTAAATAAATGCTTTAAGTGATTGAAGAAGGTCAAATATACATATCCCTATTTTTGTGATATTCACATAGGAATTGTTACTTTACTTTCAGAATAACTAGAGTTATACTGCCTTATTAGTCTTCCACTTATATATTTATAAGTGCTGTGCAGAATATTGATTTCCTTTATAATGCACTGATTCTTTTCCTTCTTCTCAGTCAACCTAGTTGGCTCATTCCTCAAACTGTTTTATAAAATGTTCACAAAGTCCCATGGGGCGCCTGGGTGGCTCAGTCGGTTAAGCATCCCACTTCGGCTCAGGTCATGATCTCATGGTTCATGGGTTCAAACCCTGCGTCGGGCTCTGTGCTGACAGCTCAGAGCCTCAAGCCTGCTTTGGATTCTGTGTGTGTGTGTGTGTGTGTGTCTCTCTCTGCCCCCCCGCCAACTCTGTCTGTCTCTCAAAAATAAAAACAGGGGTGCCTGGGTGGATCAGTCGGTTAAGCATCCAACTTCAGCTCAGGTCATGATCTCACAGTTCGTGAGTTCAAGCCCCACGTCGGACTCTGTGCTTGACAGTTCAGAGCCTGGAGCCTGCTTCCAATTCTCTGTCTCCCTCTCTCTCTGCCTCTTCCCTGCTAACGCTCTCTCTCTCAAAAATGAATAAACATTAAAAAAAATGTTTTAATGAATAAAAACATTTAAAAATTTTTTAAACTAATTTCACGAAGTCCCAATTGGTACCATGATATATAGAATAAAAGTACAAAATACAAAAGATTACATTTAAAACAAATTTCTGAAATTCAGGTGTTCAAGTAGGTGTTGCTCTTCAAAATAGTCATACTGCTTGGGAAGTTTTGTGCATACTCCTAACATTGCTGGCATCAACTGAAATGTTTTATTGCAGTTTCTCTTATGGAATTCTTTCTCATTCATTCTGGGTAAGCAGTACAGCACAGTCTTCTGAGAGTATTAGATGAGTTTGATATCCACAGGTGCCAGGGTTAGGACTTCAACATATCTTTGGGGAGTCACAATTCATAACAAGCATGCATTCTGAAATCAGACTGGGTTTGAGTCTTGTGCTACCACTAATATCATATTATACAGTACGTGTATAGTGCTTAGAAATATGCTTGTCACATAGTACTCAACAAATCTTATCCTTTTTCTTCAAGATCCAATTGAAACATCATTTTATGAAGCCATCCCCCACTATCCCCTAATTTATTCAAAACGTTTATTGAACATTTACTCAGGCTATGCACTAATATTCAGAAATAGGCTTATGAGGAGAAGCAGCTAATACACAAGTAAATAAGTTGATAATTATATGAAGTGTGAAAGAAATGAGTGTGCACTTCAGCAATCAGTAACATGAAGACTAGTTTTAATTTTTATGATTTTTGCTTCAAGTTTTAAGTTGTAAAGTTTAAATTCTAGTTTGTTAACATACAGTATAGTACTGGTTTCAGGGATAGATCCCAGTGATTCAACTCTCACATATAACAGCCAGTACTCATCCCAACAAGTACCCTCCTTAATGCCCATCACCATTTACCCATCCACCACCCACCTCCCTCCAACAACCCTCAGTTTATTCTCTGCAGTTAAGAGTCTCTCTCTTATGGTTTGCCTCCCTCTTTTCGTTTTCCTTCCCCATGTTCATCTGTTTTGTTTCTTAAATTCCACATACTAGTGAAGTCTAGTTTTAATTTTTTTTAATGTTTATTTATTTTTGAGAGAGACACAGAGACAGAGACAGAGCACGAGCAGGGGATGAGCAGAGAGAGAGGGAGACACAGAATCCAAAGCAGGCTTCAGGCTTAGAGCTGTCAGCACAGAGCCCAATGCGAGGCTGGAACTCACAAACCATGAGATCATGACATGAGCTGAAGTCGGACACTTAACTGACTGAGCCACCCAGGTGCCCCAAGTGATGTCTAGTTTTAAATACTTACAATGTTTTTTAACTGTATTTTTTCACAGTTCTTGGGATGCTTTATATATTAAGTACTTGGAAATATTTCTGAAGTATTTCTTCAGGTGTAACCACAGATAACCTCAATAAGGCTTCAGTTACATGTATATAGCAGATTTGTCCCCAGTGGAGATATTTACAGAAATATTCCATCAAGTATGAAAGGGAAAACACTCAATTATACAAGTAATAGCTAATATACTTGTCAAAGAGGTATTAAAAGTAGTAGTTTGGAATATAGACTCTGGAACCAGACTTCCTTGGCTCCTGTTGCCACTTTCTAGCTTGGGTACCCTTGTTGTTTTCATTTTTTTTTTTAATGTTTTGTTTTATGTTTGAGAGAGAGAAAGAGCAGGCAAGTGAGTGAGCAGGGGAGGGGCAGAGAGAGAGGGAGACAGAGAATCTGAAGCAGGCTCCAGCTCTGAGCTGTCAGCACAGAGCCTGATGCAGGGTTTGAACCCATGAACCGTGAGATCATGACCTGAGCTAAGGTCGGATGCTTAACCGACTGCGTCACCCAGGTGCCCCAGCTTATGTACTCTTAAGTAACTTACCTCCCTTTGTCTCCTCGGATGATTTATCCTCACTAGTAGTAATGCCATATAAATATGTGTCAAATGAAAACGAGATAAATAAATCAGGCACATTGTATACTTAGCTTGAACTTTTAAAAATAAAACACTATCCATCACCATCATTAGAAGAAATTAAGTGTCCTAAGAATGATCATTTTTACTTAGAATTTCAGCAAACAGATGTTTTGGCAGAATTGAGTGAGACTTGACAGGTGTTAATATGAATCCTGGAGGACTGTGTATTTTTTATTCTCATAACAAAATAAGTATTATTTGGAATTGCTTGTTTTGTTTAAATTTCATGTTTTGTTTTGTTTTGTTTTTTAATTTGGAGCTAAAGGTTCCTGAAAATGCAGTTGAGTCCATGGAAGTTTTTTAAATTTGTTTTACTTTTCCCAGATATCATCACAGTATAGCCACCATAATACATCATCTACATTAACTACCTATGGTATTGCATCTAAAACCCACCACTCTAATTGTCCTTGGTACCCCTACCTGTCCAAACCTCTCCCTTAGACTGAGGAGTGCCAGAGCTATTCAGGTTCTATAAGAAGCAAAGAAATTATGTTACTAAAAATTTGGAAAAGCTTGTAGGGTATTCCAGTAAGGTGTTGGTATGTAACATATCACTCAAAAATTTAGTGGCGTAAAATGATAATAACCATTTTGTTATCTCTCATGGGTTCTGTGTGTTCAGAATGTGAGAAAGGCTTAGCTGGTCAGTGCTGGCTCAGGATCTCTCCCGTGGTTGCAGTTCAACAGTAGCTGGGACTGGGAAGAGGGATAGCTGGAGCAGCTGGGGGCTGGGCAGAAACTCTCTCTCTCTTTCCCTCCCTCCCTTTCCAGGTCATCTCAGGCTCTCCATGTGAGGTGTCTCACTCTGGGCCAGCTTGAGTTCCTCACACACAGCAAGGCCACCTCAGGACAGTCAGGCTGCTTACATGGAGCCTGAGGTATTCCAGAACAAGTATTTCAGGGAACAGGGTAGAAAGTGCTTTTTCTTTTGATTACTTAGCCTTGGAAGTCACATACTGTCACTTCTCCCATACTCTCTTGATCCAGTCAGGAAAGCCTGTCTCAATGAGAGGAGTGCCAAAGTCACATGTAAGAAGAGCTTTTGTGATAGGAGACGTGATGATAGGCATTTGGAAAATACCATCTGCCACATAGGAGTGAATAGATCTACTTACATTTGTGTATATCTGTATATATATCATTAGTTCATCTGGAATATGCAGTGGGTGGTGCACTGGACATAGACAAGTTATCGGCACCAATATAACATGTACATAAGTAAACAAGTTGAAAAAAACCTATTCCAGAAAAGCAGTTTTTAGAGAGCGTTTTATAATTGAGTTTAGATTCAGGCCCTATCCTTTACCGTATCTTGGGTGTATCAGATTTCGGAGTCACTGGTGACTCTGAATACAAAGAGATTTCCAAGTGCTCTTTCAATTGCTTTCAATGTGTTTTATGTGGTACGTTTTCTTCTAATACTTTGAAAAATGGCAATTCCTAGGAAAATATATGTTAGTGCTCAGCCAAAATGTTAAATTAGCCATAATACACCATTATACAATATCTTAACTATCTTAAATAGTTAGGAGATTATTAAATTGGGCTAGTTTCATAGACTGTTAACAAGGAGCAGTAAAAGAATTCATATTAGAAACCAAAGGCATTTAAGTTTATTAGAACCATGTACTGATTTAGCCGTAGTAGGAATACCATATTAAAACTGATCATGGACACAATATCGACTGGATAGAGAATTCTTTTTTATTTTGAAAAAATATGCTCCAAAATTATTGATGGTTTGTTCCATTTTATAGTTTTGTAATGTTTGGAGTTTAAAGAACTGTGTGCCTGGGTGGCTCAGTCAGTTAAGCGTCCAACCATGATCTTTCAGTTCATGAGTTCAAGCCCTGTGTTGGGCTCTGTGCTAACAGCTCAGGGTCTGGAGCCTGCTTCAGATTCTGTCTCCTTCTCTCTCTGTGCCTCCCTCTCTTGCACTCTGTCTCTCTCTGACTCTCGAAAATAAATAAAAGCGTTAAAAAAAATTGTTTTAAAGGAATATATATTACTTTCATATTCAGAAAAAAAAAACACAAAAACTTAGGATATATCCAGGGGAGTGTATATACTGTATATTTATACTGGGAGCAATATACTGTAAAATTTTAGGAACCTCAATTTTTTTTCTTTTGTTCCAAAGGTAATTGGAGATGATGATTTTTCTCTACTCTTTCTGCACTATGGATGCATTTAAATCTCTGCTTGCCAGAGGCACTGAGGCCAACCACATAATGCAACACTGAGACAGGAAGGTATTCTTAATACCTTACTCTGCCAAACACCTGTGCAGATCCACCCCACTTTTCTTAGTTTGAAAAAGCTGGACTAAAAACAACACCCCCCCAAAAAAATCTAACCATAAAAAATTAAAGTTAAAACATTTTGTAGAAATGTAACCCTTTTTCATAACAATATGTATTAAAATTTACCACTTAACCCTGACTCACCTACAGAACAGATTTGCATGTAATTTAGTTAATAAATCATTGATTTTCAAATATAACAGGATATTAATAGTAATTCTAAGTGGTGATATTATAAGGCTTTTTACTTCTCAGTATCTGCTACATGTTTTGAAATTTTTGATGTTATAATTAGAGAAAATAAACGTTAAAAAAAACTTTATTACTTATTTTTGAGAGACAGAGACAGAATGTGAGCAGGGGAGGGACAAACAGAGAGAGAGGGAGACACAGAATCCAAAGCAGATTCCAGACTCTGAGCTGTCAGCACAGAGCCCAACACGGGGCTCGAACCCATGAGCTGTAAGATCATGACCTGAGCCAAAGTGGCATGCTTAACCAACTGAGCCACCCAGACGCCCCGAGAAAATAAACATTAAATATGATTTATTTTCAGGAAACGTTTTCAATCACAAAAATATCATGTTTCAAAAACTACTTAAATTTCTCCTTGGAAGGAATATCTAGTTAGTGCTTTAAGATTGCCATTAGTTTCTGACACTATATCAAATTGTCTTCATACCTCAAACAAATATAAAAAATAATGAACCAAAAATCACACACATGAAGCGTTAACCTTATTAAGTTGCTTTATTTAAGTGGAATTTTAGGAGACAGAATATTCTTTGTTTTGGAGATCAACTCAAACTACATTGACCTTGTTAACCTGGCATCCGTGGGCTGCATCTAGTGGTTAGCATCCAGTGACCTGCCAGAAATAGGCACCAACTATCAATCTGTAATGTCACCAGAAACTTGGTATTTCAAATCTAGGTCTAAGCTGAAGCTCCAAATGCAGTGGCAGAGCTCCAGACACTCTGGTTTATGGGAGAGTGAGAATATGTGTCTGAAAGGATGTACTCAGGAGAGTTATACAAGAGATTCATTCACGATAGATGAAGAGACCTGATAGAAAGCACGTAGGCCAGAGGGGAAATTTGAGGACTAAAATAAATTTTGCCATAGTGGAAAGAGCAGGACCAAACCATTTTTTCTGAACATATGGCACAATTTCTAAGGGAAATTGGGAATCTTTGGGCAGAAGAAAAACATTATATGGATTTGGTAGGAAAGTTATTAAGTCACTCTGGAGTTTTGAAAAGAACCATTCTTTAACTACTTGTTCTCCACACAAATCCATTTAGTCATTCGAGATTTCCCAATTAGAGTAGAATATATATTGACATAGGAATTTACACGTAATAGTTTTCAGACTGGTCACATTCAGATTTGGAGATACATATTCTTTGCTAGAACCACATGCAAAAAAAGTTGGAAGAAGTAGCCAGTCACTTGTCCTGCACCTCCCCTACCCTCATCTCGGCTCCCTGAGCGTGTGTATCTTCTATGGGCAGTGGAGCTTCAAAGGTGGATTATCAGAGCACTTTCCTCACCTTACACGGTGGAGGCTGTTCTGTCCAGCCGTTAAAATGGGCTTTGGAGAGACCTGAGACCTTTATACATGCCCCGCCCCCCTCGCCCTCCCTAACGTGCTGGCTAAGAAAGATAAGGCAGGAATTAAGTTTTATCAGGTAAACCAGAATCACACAGAGACAGGAATAATCCCCCACACTCTTCAGCTCTTTCCTTTCCTTTCTTCATGCTTTACTAAACCACTCTAGAGGCAACGAAAAAAAAAAACAAGGAGCAAGAAAAGAAAGGACCATGCTGAGCAAAGAGGGAGGAAACATTCAAAAACACAGGCAAAGTTAGAGGAAAACTATAAAAATTCCTCTGTTGAAAAGAGTATATCAAAATGCCGTCAAGGTCTTGGAATGAATTTCAGACAGTGTAAGTCCATCAGAGAATAAACGTTTGAATGCTTTACAGGTCAAGTCCCAGAAACTCATACTTTGATTCATACTTTGACTTGTTTGCCCTGTCTACACAGAAACCAGCATATAATTGTAGAAAAGATATTACTTAATACAAATATTAAATCACCTACACTTTGTTTTCTATCATTTTTCTCACAATTTTTCTGATGGCATCTGTTGGAAAGACACTAAGTCTATCTCATGAGGCTAAAAGAGTTTTTTACTCATAATATCTTTCTCCAATATGTACATTTTTGTAAGTAGATCTGCACATAGAAAAAGTAAAAGGACATAAGAACAAAGCCCTTTACAGTTGAAGCCTTATGGTAGTTTCTGAATGATTAAAAAGCATCAGAGAGAGCACCACAGTATATTAATTATTAATTCTCTGGTATCTAAAGATCCCACTTTTTCATATGCCCCTCATACCTTCCAGTCCCCACACCTCCAAGGAGATAATGTATTACAAATTTTCTAGAATTAGCCACTTTAAAATCTATGTCAAAACACAGAGGACAGAGTTGTATTTTCCTTCAGTGATAGAATTAACTTGCATATAGGTTCTTCTTGATTCCTAGTTCTACCTATGACATCTTTGTAATTTATCATATTCTTACAGGAGGAAGAGCACTTAATAAACCCAGCCTAAAATAGGAGTCTCCCTAGATATATTCCTTTTAGAAATGTATAAATAAAAATTCTACCACACACCAACTTTTCAAAACTCTCAATAATTGTAATGAATATAAATATAAATTTATTTTATAAACATAATAGGTTTTTCTTTTTATTTATTTTTTTAATGTTTATTTATTTTGAGAGAGAGAGAGAAAGTGAGAGCACATGCGTGCGAGTTGGGGAAGGGCAGAAAGAGATAGAGAGAGGGAGAGAGAGAATTCCAAGCAGGTTCTGGCTGTCAGCATAGAGTGCTATGTGGGGCTTGATCTCACATGACCGTGAGATCATGACCTTAGTCAAAATCAAGAGTTGGACGCTCAACCAACTGGTCACCCAGGAGCCCCAATTTTTCTTTTTAAATATCTCTTTATTTCTACATAGTCATTTAATGAAACTATCAACTCTTTTATTTTTTTCAAATCTATTAATTTTAATAAGACATTGCTAATATTTCTTCCCATTCAATGTACTAAATGATACAGAAGAAGAATACCAGAAATAAAAAGTTAGGGGGGAAAAATTGTTGGAGAACCATGAAATTAGATAATTTTTTTAAAAAGTGGGTCAACTGAGGGGTGTCTGGGTGGCTCAGTCATCTAAGCATCCAACTTCAGCTCAAGTCATGATCTCATAGTTTGTGAGTTTGAGCCCTGAATCAGGCGCTGTGCTGACAGCTCAGAGTCTGGAGCCTGCTTCAGATTCCGTGTCTCTCTCTTTCTCTGCCCTTCCCCCACTCATACTCTGTCTCTCTCAAAAATAAATAAACATTAAAAAAATTTTTTTTAATTAAAAATGGGTTAACTGAAATCTTAGTAAGTATAGTTTTGCTGGAAATATGTTACTCTTATTATGAAATACTACTGATTTACTGACATCTACCCTACAGGCCATTTTAGTAACATTGAAATTATGACATCAGGGTGTTGCCGGCAGTAGATATGATAGTCCTTGATGTACTTGTTATCTACTAATATGTAAGAAGTTACCACAAAACAGTGGCTAAAATAACAAATGACAAATAACAGGCATTTTTATCTCACAGTTTCTGTGGATCAAGAATCCAAAAGTGGTTTTGCTGGGTGCCCTGGCTCAAGGCCTTTCACCAGGATGCAGTCAAGGTGATGGCCAGGGCTGCTTTCATCTCGAGGCTCGACCAGGAGAGCATCAGATTCTAAGCTCACTGATGTTGGCAGGGTTCAGTTCCTGGTTGGCCCTGCTTGCTCTGGGAGGCCTTCCATAGGGCAGAGCAACTACAGCAACTTGCTTCATCAGAACGAGCAAGCAGAAAATCCAGAAAGAGAGAATATTAGCAAAATGGAAGTCAGAAGTGACATCACATCACTACTGACATATTCTATTCTTTAGGAGCAGGTCACTAGGTTTAGTCCATGCTCCAATAGAGGAGATGGCACCAAATGTGTGAATACCAGGAGGCACAGATCTTTGGGAGACATTTAAGAGACTGCCTTCCACCCCTGCCATAGGAAATTCTTTATAACACCAGAGCTTTTTCACGCTGCAGTATTTTTGGATAACCATTTCCAAAGGTTTTATTTGAATAAATTGTCTATTTTGTATTCTGAAATGTTAAAGAAAAAAAAAGGTATTTTGAAATAATTTTTTATATACATTTTAAAACAGTTGCCTAGTTTTCACATATTAGTGATATATCTGAACACTTGATATATTAAAACACTTTCTTGGCTAACCAAAATTAAAGGGAGTCAGAAGGAGGAAAAATTAGATAAATAAATAAATAAATAAATAGATAAATAAATATTAAATAAGTATATATATATGTATGTGTGTTTGTATATATATACATATATATATATATATTTTAAATATGCTTCAGTCTTGACCTAGATAGTATCATAGAATGTAGCTTCTTTGACACATCTATCATTCAATCTCTCCCATTTTACAAATAAATTAAGGTAAAGAACAGTTATAGTTGGACAGTAAAATTGTTTCCAAAAAAATAAGTAAATCCACAAAAAAGTCCAGTCAATTCTTTAAAATTTTTCTCTTCTCTACTGGGTCAAGCATTCTCAACCAGATATTTTTCTGTACTTATTGATGTCAAAACTTGACACCTATGTGCATTTTTCTATAGACAGAACTAATAGCATTCATGAGATTTTTTTTTTAACGTTTATTTATTTTTGAGAGAGACAGGAGTGAGTAGGGGAGGGGCAGAAGAGAAAGGGTCCAAAGCAGGCTCCACACTGACTGCAGAGAGCCCAATGCAGGACTTGAACTCAGGAAACATGCCATCATGACTTGAACTGAAGTCAGATGCTCAGCTAACTAAACTACCCAGCTATCACAAAAACATTCATGAGATTCTCAACAAAGAACCATTGCCCTAGGCAACAAAAATTTACGCACTAAATTCTCATATAGAGCCTCATGAATTTATTGGATTTATTGGATTTTTTTTAACTGTCTGTTTCATCAATGTAACTAGTGTTGGTCTCCACATTCATTCAACAAATATTTGTTGAATATCTACTAGATTTGAGCCACAATTCTAGGTAAAGGAAATATAAGTCCCATTCTTAAGGAGCTCACACTTCTGGGGCAGACAATAAACACACTAATATAGACAATATTGGATGTGATAGCTTTGTGGAAAAAATAAGCAGGATATACCTGAATCATTTGAAGCATTAATAGATATATGCAGTTCATCTTAAATCAGTCTCTGATTTAAAACCTTTTACACAATAAAGTACACTCAATTCAGTACAGCAGTTATTTATTACACACTTACTAGGGGCTAGGCACTATGCTAGATGCTAGGGAGGCAGAGATGATTATTTCCTCTAGGAATCTCTCTGGGCTGGATTAGGGTTTCCCCCTTTGTGAGCATAAACTAATGTGAGCATACCTTTATTGGGTTCACCTCCAAGTCCCCATCTGTTTTAGTGTGTCTCTTTCCTTCTTGGCTTGTGAACTGTTTGAGAGCAAGACCAACCTTTCATTATTTTCTGAATCCCAAATGCTTGGGTCTTAGCGGGAGTTCAATAAATGCTTATTGACCCACACTTGAGGAGACAGGCTAACAATGGAGGGATAGCACATACCCCAAAACTTTCTATAAATTCTGCCTTAAGCAGCAAAATATAGAGTGGCATTTTTCTTTTAGGTTCCAGGCAAAATCAGTGAGTGTCATTGATATGAGATCTGATACTGATGTGGTTTGAAGTGTTGGGTTCAGACTCTGTGTCTCCATCTATCTCTGCCTCTCCCCTCTCCCTCTCAAAATAAACATTAAAAAAATTAAAAAAAAACATTAAGACAATTGGGTGTTCTCAGAGGACTGTCACTCTGCTGTCTCAAGAACTTGTCAATGGGTTTTAAGTTGCAAGGAAACTTAATTTTCCATTTGCTTCTTTCCCACATCATTGCCCCTTGAAGAATTTTGACCCTTAAATCTTTAAGGTTGTTAAGGATGGAAGGTCACATCTTCTGTAACTTCTTGCTGAATAGGAGCAAAGAAATGTCCCTACCTTTGGGTCAACATTGGTCAGTTGGGGGTTTATATATGTAGGAGTTACAAAAGGCAGAAGCAGCTGAATCCAAGGAAGACACATGTATGGGGCTTCCTAAATGGAAAGGATCATCTGTCAACTTGAAATTATGGCAGTGAAGGAGTCTCGGCACCAAGTGGAGAGAGCTGGGAGGAAACAACAAAGTATGATTAGAATAGCAAAAAGATAAAGAAGCCCAAATAAAAGTCCTTTGGTAGTTGACAAAAATCTTCCTCCAGTCCAGGAGTTTAACCAATCATTATACAAAAGAGAGGAATAATTTAAAGTACTAATTTGAGTACTCATGTCAGTTAGAAATCCAGAAATATTTTTGTGGTTACCTGAAATGTATGCAGAGCATACATTGATAGCACAATTTCCACCTTGTGCAGCAGTTAAAACATCTAATGCCATTGTATTTTGTAAAACTGCTTTACGCATTTGTGTTACTTCAGTATTTAATAGGAAGTGCTATGTTGAATGTCACTGAGGGCTTTGACTGTGTCTTATTAAGAGCTTCCATGTGCCAAACAACATCCTCCACTCTCAAAGAGGGAACAAAGATGAATGCTAGGTGGTCATACCGAAAAAACACAGAATGTACCCACCGTTGTTTTAAATTTCGGAGGTTGCTGGGTTGGTAATGGCTTTAATAATGCATCCATGAATCCAGGCAAAACCCAGAGTGTAGCAGCCTACCCAGCCTGGGGGAAGCTATGGCCACAAATTAGAGCCATATAGCCTTTGGGGCCCATTAGGAGGCAGCCATCTAATTTTGGGTCTCCTTGAACTGCAGTTAGGATATCAAAGTCCATTTGGTTTTGGAGAGCCATCTTTTGAATTTTGGGGTAACTGCATGTCAGCCTTAGTTAAAGGTGGTCACTGTATGCTTGGTTAAAGCCTCTATTTGCAATTTTCTATCAATAGAGGTAGTGCCTGGGACAAATATGGCTTAGGGATAAAACAATCAAGAAGCCCTCTTCATCAGACGTCTAGCCTTAACAATACCTTTATTATGAGGAATCACTGGCAAATGGGAGAAGACTTATTTCAGGGGATAAGGGCATCCACAAGTGTATCCCCAAGTGCATAAGGAAAGTGGGATTGTCTCCATTATCCATTATCTTCACAACTCCATGGAGTCGTGTATGCTCTGGCTTTTAAGGAAAAATTTTGTCATTCCAGCCACACAGAATTGGCCAAGGTGCTAGCTGAGTTACACAATTGTTGGGGAATCCATCCCATTTCCCAGCTGTTCAAATAATCATCTGCTCATGGGGTCCTGTTATTATTACCACAGACTAACAAGCACAAAGGTTGTCTATACATTAGCTATTGTGGCAGTTTCTCTGAAGTTTACCACAAGTTGTCTAGCTTAGGCAAACAATAAACATTCAAAGACAATTAGAACTAGAATTTAACAACCGCAAAGATGTGTTATTGAAATTTTTTGTTCTTTCTAAAATCACCCTTATTTCCAGAAGTAGCCAAATTAGGACTAATTTGTTTGAAAATCAGGTCCAATTTTTAACAAGCTTAGCCTAATTACTTACATAAGTTCAGGAAGAGTAGCGATTGGCCATATGGATCTTTTAAAATCTGCTTTGCTGGAACCTTTTATAAGGAATCCAGATTGAACTGTTACTAGCCTCTCTAGGCCAGAAGCTAAGCTAGGTACTTGCCATCAGACATGTCTGCAATACCTGTAGATTTGGGCAAATTCCTCTTTAGGAGTTCCCCAGTATATCCTGAGGTTCCTGTACCTGCCAGGAAGTCACCTGCTTTACTCACTTGGTAAGGCTGCTGGGAACTCTCTAAGCAGGGTATCATTAGACCAACATTTCCAAGGGGCTTTATGGCTCCATGTTTCATAAAGTCAACCTTAGTTCTTTAAAGTTGTTTGGTCATATCTGAGTCTATGCATGTCTTTCTCAAATATGACATTTCAGTCAAAGTCTTGGCAAAATAAACGATGTTTCCAATGATGTCCTAAGAGAGCAGATTCTTTTTGGACTTATGCAAATGACTATGATTGCCATGGAAGAAAGAATACTCACTGAGACTTTTTTAATTTCAGAGGGTTCAGGTAGAGAGAAAAGTTAAATGCTTTAGTTGGTTCACAAATGAATAATCTATCACATTTCTGTAAGTCATAGACATCTTAAAGTTTCCTCAATCCAGAAGAACATTAGAGAACCAGCAATGTCTCAAATAAGAGTTACAAAAACTATAATCTTTTTTTTTTTCAGTTCATTTAGTCCTATGTTACTAATTTTTGTTTAGTTTGAATGTGGCTTTTTAGTTCTGGAAATTCTGACCCATTCCAGTTTAGATCTTAATTTTTTTTTTTTCAACGTTTATTTATTTTTGGGACAGAGAGAGACAGAGCATGAACGGGCGAGGGGCAGAGAGAGAGGGAGACACAGAATCGGAAACAGGCTCCAGGCTCTGAGCCATCAGCCCAGAGCCCGACGCGGGGCTCGAACTCACGGACCGCGAGATCGTGACCTGGCTGAAGTCGGACGCTTAACCGACTGCGCCATCCAGGCGCCCCCCAGTTTAGATCTTAAAGATATCGAATACCTGTATTTGTCTTAAAAGTCCTTTTGATAAATCTCCTTGAATATAAAACACATTTTGTACGAGAATAAGAACAATTATAAATGACAAAAACTCAGAAATGGACATTGTTAAAGATCTGAGAGTTCATTATGATATAATTGACAAGGAAATTCAGTTATTTGTATGACACATAACACTTCAATAATCAGAATATCAAGTGATGACCTTATACCAGAACATATTAAAACTTATGAATTTTGTATATATATAAAAGTTTTAATATATATATGTATGTATGTATGTATGTCTAATTGAACGGTTATAGCATTTACCCAATATAACCTAAGACTTATTATTTGACAGTGCTTTTCAAGTAACTTAACGTACCAAATAAAAAGACCTAATTAGTCAAAAAAAAAAAAAAAAAACAAAAAACAACTTCATCTACAAATTCATATCTTGCGGACGCTTGTTAAAAAACCTCAGAAAGTTATAAAGCAGATGTCTAAATAGGATTACAGATCATTATAAAACTTAACTATTTATTTAACCAATGTGGCAATAAGAGATCCAAAAGGCAAATATGTAGGTTATGTAGTTGTTAGCAAAACTTAGCTCCCTTAATATTGAGAAGTTTCAACTAAGTAATCAAAGGCCTGATAAAGATAAAACACAGAAACTGGTTTTACAGGAAGACACAAAAGAAAAAAAACTTTGTTTACATTTTCTTATCCAGAGCAGACCAACAAGCCAAGAAAACTTCTTTTTTTTTTTTTTTTTTAATAAAGAAAAGGAGAATTTCAGTCTTATACCAGTGTACCTTTAAAATCCATTCATTTCTGGGGCGCCTGGGTGGCGCAGTCGGTTAAGCGTCCGACTTCAGCCAGGTCACGATCTCGCGGTCCGTGAGTTCGAGCCCCGCGTCAGGCTCTGGGCTGATGGCTCAGAGCCTGGAGCTTGCTTCCGATTCTGTGTCTCCCTCTCTCTCTGCCCCTCCCCCGTTCATGCTCTGTCTCTCTCTGTCCCAAAAATAAATAAACGTTGAAAAAAAAAATTTTTTTAAATCCATTCATTTCGACCTTAGTCCAACCTGGCCATGCATAAAATTCCTTTCCAAAGATGTCCCTTCATAAGCCTTCTACAACTTTACTTTGCACTCAGATTTTGTCCTAAGCCATTTCCCTCCAAACAGCCAGACTCATATGAAACAAAATTACTTTCTTTTACCTTCAGCAAAAATGTATTTTCATTCCTTATATCTTCCTTACACATCTCCTACTATCTACATACAGAGTTGCTTCCCTTATTTCTGTCAGTCTTAACTCTTAGAAACCTTAGTCTGCAGTGAAAACAAGTAGTAACCAATCGTGAACTGTCACACTAGAATACTTTAGATGGCAAATTTATGGATATGTATAAGTACAAAGCCTGTTTTTCAACAGACTCAAGTATCCTTAGTTTCTCTGCAATGAGAAGTCAAAAGCAGGTAAACCTTTTGCTTAGTAATCAATGCTTTAGCACTTTATTTGGAAATAAGCCTAAATGGGAAAGACTTAGATGTCCAATGAGTTCAATCTAATATATCATCCAAGTAAAACTTTAAACTTTCAGGTTACCAAAGACTTTGAAAGCTATCTTAACAATTACCCATGAAAACCTTGAGACAGAATTAACCATCATTTTTTTTTTTTTTTAAATTTTTTTTTCAACGTTTTTTTTTTTATTTATTTTTGGGACAGAGAGAGAGACAGAGCATGAACGGGGGAGGGCCAGAGAGAGAGGGAGACACAGAATGGGAAACAGGCTCCAGGCTCTGAGCCATCAGCCCAGAGCCCGACGCGGGGCTCGAACTCACGGACCGCGAGATCGTGACCTGGCTGAAGTCGGACGCTTAACCGACTGCGCCACCCAGGCGCCCCTTAACCATCATTTTAAGTCATCTTTTGGTGTCAAATTGCAACAGAGATAACACAAGCTTAATTGACATTTAGTAAACTTAGGTAGAATGAAAATTTCATACTTAATGTCAATAACTCTTAAGACATGTGTATCTTAATTAAACCAACAGACTTAAATTAGCTTAAACACTGAATGCGTTCCACATGTGTCCACTTAAAACTCAATTACTTTGTTCCCCCTTGTCAGTTTTTACCTGGGACACTGGTGAGGAAATCTGAAGTGGGTGGTGTTAAGTCCAGGGGATGCCCTTGGTTCCATGAAAGCGAGGGTAGGAGAAGGAGTCAATGGCACTGGAGGCACCAAGGATGGTACAAGAGCCAGTTATGCAGACCACACCTAATGTGATGCATAAACAAGGGGGGCAGAAGAGGTGAGGCACTGCCAAAAGACAGAGAAAGATAGTTCCTGGTTCTAAACCTCATCAGCTTAGACAGATGAGCAGATGCCATGGTTTTTTTCCACCAAAGTGGAAATATGCAGTCCATGTTGAGCCTGAGAAAACAAGGAATTTCCCAGAAACAAAGAGAGTTTTGGCAGCTGATTAGGAATATTCCTTAAAGACCATGCTCTGAGGTAGACTAACCACAGTTGGCTCCAACCAAAGCCATTAGCCTGGGAAATGAATGAGGGAGAAGCCCCCATATCAATGAGGAGGAGGAACAGTGAGAGAATCAGTGTCTCCTTTATTAAAGATGGCCTGTTTTTCCTCCAGCAACCTGGATTCTATTAGGAGGCCTATTTAGATAATCATAATCCAATATATTAGGAGGGAATTTACTGGCCTGATTACTGACCAAACATGTTCTGCAAAAGGCACTTAGGTCTGGGTCCTGATTTAGAGCCCTCAAGGCCTGGATCTACGGTACCTCCATCCATTTGCCCTGTTTCTTACAGAAGAGATCTAACTGATAGATCCTACTGAGGCCATGCAGTGTTACAGGAGATCACTCTTTTTTTAAATTTTGCAATCTGAATTATTTTCAGTGGGTTAAAAGGCATTCCAAGGGAGAGTCCTTGGAAATCAAAGAAGAGAGAAAGTCCATTACCAAACCCCCGTCCCCCCGCCCTTGACTCTCAAGTGGTGTCCCATACAGGATATGTCAGAGGTTCCATGGGTCAAACGTCACTGGAGACGTCCCTGAAATGAAAATCGCCATTGGTCACCATCCTGCAGTAAAGGCTCTGAATGTAGGAAGGATGCTAGTGTCCCTCCCCTTCCCCACTGCATCTGAGGCTACAGATGTGTATCTGGTGAATGGATTGAAATACCATGCCATACTGTGTCCAAGCATTCCCATGAATGCCATGCTGTGAAGGCCATGTTTTGCCTTGCTTTGCCTTGCTGTGAAGGCCAGGCCATGAAGACCATGAAGAACCTACTGATTTTAACCCAAGGAAAACACAGGAAAAGTTTTACAAGGGGAAATTACCCAATTTTGTAGTTTAAGTAGTTAGTAGGGGAGACTGATGGAAAACAGTAAAGACAGAAATCCATCACGGTCTAAGTGACATTCTAAATAAAATATGTAGTCTTCGGGGTGCCTGGGTGGCTCAGTCGGTTGAGTGTCCGACTTCGGCTCAGGTCATGATCTCACAGTTCGTCGGTTTGAGCCCCGCATCAGGCTCTGTGCTGACCGCTTGCTCAGAGCCTGGAGCCTGCTTCAGATTCTGTGTCTCCCTCTCTCTCTGCCCCTCCCCTGTTCACGCTTTGTCTCACTCTGTTTCTCAAAAATAAATAAATGTAAAAAAAAATTTCAAAAAAAATTTTTTTTAAATATGTAGTCTTCACAGCCAACTTCTCGAGGAAACAGTCGTGGTTGGAATTTAATTCAATCGGGACCAGGGACCAGTGTCTCGGGATGTGGAGGGGATCACGTTAGACCAATAGGAGGAAGCCTCACATGAGAGTCTGAAGATTGGCAGACATGCTAGTCGCTTAGGTGGCTGTGGTGTGCCCAAGACAGACGACTTTGTATAAGGACAGAAATGAAGAAAGAGCATCGAGTTTCTGGGTCTTTCTACCATTCTGACCAGGATACTAACCTCCAGCCTCCCCATAGAGTAGCCATGGGCTAGAGGATTGCAGCCTGGGCAATCAACCTGACAGCGTTCCAATAAAGACCATACTCCTTGAAGTGAAAGTAAAGGAAGAGGAAAGAAGAGAAAGTACTCACCAAGTTTGCACCGAGGCCCAGAGTCCAGATGAGAAGACTGAGTCCCGTTGTAGTTGCCAAATAATGTGGTTTGAAGTGTTGGGGTCCAGAGTTGACAGCCAAGAAAGACTTCTTGAGATGTCTTTGGTGCGAAAGGTGGCTTTATTAAAGCACGGGACGGGACCTGTGGGCAGAAAGAGCTGCACTTGGGTTGTGAAGAATGACATCAGCGTCCCAGGAAATTGAGTCTATAGGTTTCTGGAAGTTTGGCTATTCACAAAGTTGCTGTTTTCCTTGTAAATCATTAAGACAGTTGTAAACTGATAGAGACTATGGCCTGCATGACTGTGATCTCTATCAGTTAACCACTTGTTTTTCCTCTAGCAAAGCATGGACATTAAGACAATTGGGTGTTCCCGGAGCAATGTCAGTTTCCTGTCTCAAGGACTTGTCAATGGGCTGTAAGTTGTAAGGAAACTTAATTTTCCATTTGCCTTTGTGTCCTACATCAATATGATGTAAGAAATGTATTTATCATGACCATATGCATTCTTTCCAAGAATAACTGGTTAGAAACACATTGCTATGTTTTATTAACCCAAAATCCTTCTTTATCTTGGGCCTCTCCCTCTTTCCTGACCAGAGTCTGTGCAACAGTTCCACCTATCATGATACACCTCAGCTCTTGTACTGAGACGACCAAGCCATCTGGATGCTGGAGAAAAGAGGACCATGTTATTAAAGGGATGATCGTTGCTTCTGCCTGTTTTGGTGGCAAGTGTTACAAAAAACAAACAAACAACAACAAGAACAAAAAAACACGGATTAAGTTTTAAGATAATTTTACCAAAAAAAAAGAATCAGATTCAAATGTCAAGTATTCAGGGAAATAGAGAGATAAAAATTCAAATAGAACTGAATTTCTCAAGGTCAATGTGTTCTATGCCTATATTGTATCAAAACAATTACATCATGCCATTTTTCTCTGAATAAGGCCTAATATCTGCCCATGCCCAGCAAAGTGGTTCTTTTTTTTTTTAATTCTAAATTTTTCTCAAAGGCAAATGCTTTCCCACACTCAGAAATGTGTTCTTGGTCCTCTGAGTATTTGTTTTATGCCAAGTTTCAAAGTTTTAATTCTAAATTCTTTTGTTTAGTTCTTAAAGCACATAGTATAGCAAAAGGGAACATTATTTTCTTTGTGCTTGAGTGACTCACAGAGTTAATAAATATTTCCATGAATTCTTGACAAAAGTACTTTTAAACCAGGAAATAGAAGGAGAAATTCCACCAGACAATCTCATATTTTGAAAATATAACAAATATGAGGACATAGAATCAAAAGTCTGCTTCTTCTGGATCATTATGTTGGTACCATACCATATTAATAAGCTATTAATATGTTACTATTACCCAGGAGCAGTTGGATTAAGTTAATAATAAATTAACAGCCCTGTATCAGCCTGGTGGGAAATCTCTAATTGAATGGCACAGGGCTCTATCACTGTCTATATTCTTTAACACTCATCAACTTTTTTTTTTTTAATGTTTATTTATTTTTGAGACAGAGAGAGACAGAGCATGAACGGGGGAGAAGCAGAGAGAGAGAGGGAGACACAGAATCTGAAGCCAGCTCCAGGCTCTGAGTTGTCAGCATACAGCCCGATGGAGGGGCTCAAACCCATGAACCGCAGGATCATGACCTGAGCTGAAGTCACACACTTAACGGACTGAGCCACCCAGGCACCCCTCAACTTTTTTTTTTTTTAACTATCATGTATTTATTTATTTTTAAGTAGGCTTCACGCCCAGCAGGAGGCTTGATCTCATGACCTTGAGATCAAGACCTGAGCTGAGATCAAGAGTCAGACGAGGGGTGCCTGGGTGCCTCAGTCGCTTCAGCATCTGACTCTTGGTTTGGGCTCAGGCCATGATCTCATGATTTGTGAATTCAAGCTCTGCACCAGGCTCTGCACTGATGGAGCTGCTTGGGATTCTCTCTCTCTCCCTCTCTCTCTGCCCCTCCCCTGCTTGCACTCCTCTCTCTCTCTCAAAATAAATAAATGAACTTAAAAAAAAATAAATAAAATCTTCTAAAAAAGAGTCAGATGATTAACCAACTGAGCCACCCAGGCATCCCAAGACCGAGAAACTTTTTAGATGGAAATTGTCATACCTTTTAAGAAAGTAATGTGATATGTGTTTTTTATAACTTTTCATTCTAATTGTAAAAATAGCTCATGATTAATACAGGTAATTTAGAAAACACAGAAGGAAATTATCCATAATGATGTGACTTTTCTTTCTCATGGGAAAATTATATTTCTTGAATAATGTAGCATGGGTCTGAAATAGTTTTATATCTGCTAGACATCTAATTGATAGGCCTAGCAACATATTAACTACATTTATGAGTGACATGGAAATTAAAAGAATAGTTAATATAGTAGAGGAGAGAACTAAGATTCAGAATCTCACCACAGGCTGGAAGAATTAGGTTGAAATGAACAAGATAAACTGTAGCAAAAGGAAGGATAAAGCTTTGGTACAGAAACAAGTGTGCAGACATAGGAAAGAGGCAATGCATCCAAATAGGAGTTCCTATGGAAAGGACCAGGCACTTGTAGTTGATGACAATTTAGTCAGTATTTTGCTATAGTCACTACAAAAAAAGTGACTGCAAAAAAGTGAATGCAAGCTTATATACCACAGAATTCAGATGAAGGCAAGAGATACCTTCTATTTCACATGGTTTGGGCTACATCTGGAGAATTGTTTTCATTCTAAGTGCACGTTTAAAGACCGTGTTGGTAAACCTGGAGGGAGTCTTCCCAGTTGAAATTTTTTGTTGAAATCATGTTACATAAGAAATAGTCAGAGGGACTACTGATGTTCAGATTTAAAAAGAAAGAATCTTGGGGCGCCTGGGTGGCTCAGTTGGTTAAGCGGCCGACTTCGGCTCAGGTCATGATCTCGCAGTCCATGAGTTCGAGCCCCATGTCGGGCTCTGTGCTGACAGCTCAGAGCCTGGAGCCTGTTTCAGATTCTGTGTCTCCCTCTCTCTGACCCTCCCCCGTTCATGCTCTGTCTCTCTCTGTCTCAAAAATCAATAAACGTTAAAAAAAAATAAAAAGAAAATAAAAAAAAAAGAAAGAATCTAAAGGTAGATATACTAGCTGCCTTCAACAATTTGAAAGTTTTTTTTTCCCCCTAGGCAGCTCCAGAGAGCATAATGAGGATACGATCGGGGGTAGAATTGTCATTCAGGTTTCAACATAAGTGATATTTCCTCATCAATGTCTTGCCTGAAGTCGCCACTAGGTACTGAGTACATAACCCTATTTTAATTTTCTGTGTAATTGGTTATCACTATCTACTCACTTGAATTTTTTTCCCGTAAACTTAATTCATTTACTCATTGTTGGTCTGGTTTTTTTCTCAGTAGAATATAATATCCTTGAGAATGAGGTCCCTTCTACCTTGTTCATAGTTACATACAGTCCCTTGAACAGTGTTCCTATAACTGTTTATTGAATGAATTAACTTATAGAGGCAGATTTCATCTTTCTGTGAGGACAGAAAAGTATGGGGCAGGGGCCATCAATCACTGACCATATTTTACATTAACTAGTTTTATCATTATAGTTTATCATTAGCTATCTTTTGAGTATTTATATGCCAGAAATAGGCAAGGGCGTTAAGGTTCAGAGAAGGTAAACAACTTTGCCCTACCTCATGCAGCTAGAACTGGGATTATAATCCAGTCTGTTTCCCAAACCAGTGGGCTTTGTACCATACCATAAACAGAGCAAGATTTTTATGGAGATGAATTTCCTATCACTTAAGCCAAGGCTAGATGGTCATCTATCAAGGGTGTTAAATTATGTTAGACAATGGATTCTTGAACCAAGAGAGATGTTGAACTAGGTCCAACTTGTAAGACTGTGATTCTGTGACAGAATCAGCCCATTCATGATAGGAACTGATTCTACAACAGGATTTCTTTATTTTGCAAATAACAAAGAAGAAAAGAAAACTTTTCTGAAAGTGTTGCTTGGAACCCAAGAATGTGAATTTACACAATGGCTGCGACATTATCCCTTAATCCTAGTTGGATGGTGTGGCAAGTGAATACAGAAATATACTTGTGTTTCAAATGCACTAGCTCCTATAATCTACATGGAAAAATAAAAACTAAAACTTTGAAACTATGAAATGGAAAATTTTCAATAAAGAAAGCAAATTGTACAGTGATTGGGATAATAGTTGTTTCAGGTGAATGTCTAAGAAAAGTTCCCATCATGAACTGTGAAAAAGAGTCAACAATGAGAAAAGAATATTGGCAATGTGCCAGGAATCATTCTTGGAAAGAATTAGTCTACCTATTACAGTATTGCCCATTATAGGATTAGCTGCTACAACTCACTTTGAAATGAAAATATGTTATATAGAAGCTACCTATTACCTTACACCTTGAATATACTCAGAATCGTTTTTTTTAATCAAATACTGAAGTTTTTTAAAGAGGTAAATGTAAACCAGATACTGGTGAACAATTCATTTATCAGAAATCTTTACCTCAGGTGTTTGAAAGGAGTTACATTTAGATCTGTGGACAAAAGATATTCTGCAAAGAGATTATGATATAGAGGTAAAACAATAAACCAAGGCTTCTAAATGATCCTTAGGGATTAACTTTGTGAGAGAATTTATTTTCTGAAATTTTAAGTACTTCCCACCTTCCCAATTTTTGCTAATCTTTTTGGATTAGCTCTTTAATGCTTATAAATAAGGATATTCTTATATAATTTACTTAAAACTCAATCTATGCTGAGTTCAGTAGCTATCCATGAAAAATTAGTATGCTTTTTAATTGATATGAAAATTAAAAGTGAAAGCAAGTTATATACTTGTAGAATATAAAGTATTAGCATGTTTAATCAGTCAGCACAACATAAAGGTGACTTGTGGTATCCAAATGATGAGGGAGAAAAAGGCAAGCTGAGAGCAAAGTGCAAGCTAGCAACCTCCCACAGCCACTCCCCCTCCTCTGCCCAGGTGGGACCCCCACAGCCACCACCTCCCTCCCCCAGGTGGGATATGTGTGACATTCCTCAGGCACTCCTGGCTGACCAAGACAAAGGAGAGGGGAAAACAAATGGTTAACTGATAGAGATCACAGTCCTGTAGGACATGAGTCTCCATCAGTTTGCAACTGCCTTAATGATTTACAAGAAGAAAAGCAATCTCTAGAAACCTATAGACTCAATTTCCTGGAGCCCTAATATCACACTCCCCTCCATAGGATAGAAAAACTTACATAATCAGTCACTCTTCACAATTCCAGTGCAGCTCTTTCTGCCCATGGGTCCTGTCCCTGTGCTATAATAAAAACACCTTTTTGCACCAAAGATGTCTTGAGAATTCTTTCTTGGCCATAGGCTCTGAACCCCAACACTTCAAAACACATCATTTTAGCACCCAACATGGTGCTTCAAGTCTTTTCATCTGGACTCTGAGCCTCGGTGCAAACTTGGCAATTCCTCTCCCTTCCCTTTACTTTTTTATTTCAGGAGCTTTTCAGGGAGTATGGCCTTATTGGAACACTTTCATATCGATTGCTCAGGCTGCAATCCTCCAGCCCATGGCTACTCTATAGGGAGGCTGAAAGTTAGCATCCTGGCTGGAATGGTATTAATACCCAGAAACTCGATGCTCTCTCTTCGTTTCTGTCCTTATACAAAGTTGTCTGTGTTAGGTACAGGACAGCCACCTAAGTCACCAGGATGGCTGCCAATCTTCAGACTCCCATGTGAGGCTTCCTCCTATTGGTCTAATGTGATCCCCTTCAAATTTCTGGTCTAGCTGCTTCTGGCTGTGAGACCTCCACTCAGAGCTGGCTGAAACGAGTACCTGATTGAATTGAAGTCCAACCAGGACCAATATTAGAATGTTGCTTAGACCATGATAGATTTTTATCTTTACTGTTTTCTGTCAGTGTCCTCTACTAACTACTTAAGTTAAAAAATTGGGTAATTCCGCTTGTAAAACTTTTCAAGTGTTTTCCATGGGTTAAAAATGGCAGGTTCTTCATGGCATGTCACAGCCTTCACAGCAAGGCAAGGAAAGTAAGGCCCGCCTTCACGGCATGGCCTTCAAGGCAAGGCAGACAAGGCTTGGTATCTTGGTCCATATGCTAACACCCATTTTGCAGTCTAGGATTTGATGGGGAAGCAGAGGGACACTAACATACCTCCTTCAGGGCCTTTAATGGCAGTGAGGTAATCATAACAATTTCGTTCCAGGGACATCTCAGGTTGCTTTGACACTAAGAACCTCTGACATATCCTGCATGGGATGCCACCTGGGAGTTGGTGGGGGATGGGGAGGGGGTTCTTTGTAACAGACCTTCTCTCTTCTTCAGTTCCCAGGGACTTTCTCTTGGAATGTCTTATAACCCATGGAAAACAATTCGGATTGCAAAACTTAAGAAAGGAGTGATCTCCTGTAACACTGCATGGCTTCAATAGGATCTATCAGTTAGATCTCTTCTGCAGGAAACAGGGAAAATGGTTGGAGGTACTCTAGGTCCAGGCCTTGAGGACTCTAAATCAGGACCTGGACCTAAGGGCCTCTTGCAGAACTAGGTAGAGAAACTCCCTCTTGATATATTGGATGATAATGATCTAAAAAGGCCTCCTCCTGAAAAGACCCAGGTTGCTGGAGGAAATGCAGGCCATCCCTAAGGAAGGGGACACTATCTCTTTCACTGTTCTCTCTAATAGACTGAGGTTACTCTTCCTGTGTGTGGAAGGGCTTCTCCCTCATTATTTCCCAGGTTAATGGTTATGATAATTGGAAACAACTGTCTCTGGTTAGTCTAACTCAGGACAGAGACTTTAAGGAGTATTCCCAAGCAGCTGCCGAAACTCTCTTTGTTTCTGGGAAGTTCCCTGTTTTCTCTGGCCTGACATGAACCGCCTAATTCCACTTGGTGGAAAGAAAACCTGCTTTTCATCGGTCCAAGATGACGAACTTTAGGACCGGGAGACCTTCTCCGGCCTCCAGGCTTTTACCCACCTCCAACTTTGCTAGTGACACCTCACCGCTTCTGCCTTCCCCTCCTGCTCCTCCTGTTTCTGCACCATCTTGTGTGTGGCCTGTATAACTGGCTCCTATGCCATCTGGGTGCCTTGGGCATCACTGGCTCCTCCTCCCACCCTAACTATCAAAGAGCAAAAAGCACCCCCTTGGACTTAACATCACCTGCTTCAGATTTCCCTACCAGTGTGCCAGGTAAAAATTAATAATGAGGAATAAATTGGTTGACTTTTAAGTGGACCCAAGTGGAATATAATTCAGTATTTAAACTGTTAATTTGTTGGCTTAATTAAAATAGACATGTCTTTAGAGTTATCAGCATTAAATAGGAAACCTTTCATTCTACCTAAATTCACCGAAGGTCAAATAATCTCGTGTTATCCCTGCTGTAGTTTGTTAGGAAAAGGGTGATTTACAATGATCGTAAATTTTGTCTGTCTCAAAGTTTTCAAGGGTAATTGTTAAGATAGCTTTCAAAATCTTTGGTAACCTGAAACTTTAAAGTTTTGCTTAGATGATAAAATGGATTGAATTCACTGGACATCTAAGTCTTCTCCAAATGAGATAAAATACTACAGCTTTGGTTACTAAATATGAGATTTATCTACTTTTGACTTCTTATTGCAGACTAAGGATATGTGAGTCTGTTGGTACACATGCTTTCTGCTTCTTTGATTCATAAATTTGCCATGTAAAGAATTCTGCTGTAACGGTTCACAACTGGCTACTAGTTAATATTCACTGGAGACTAAGGTTCCTAAGAGTTCAAAATTCTGCTAAATGTAATTAAGACTGATGAAAATAAGGGAAGCAAGTTTGTATGTGTCAGAAAGATATCAGGAATGGGAATACATTTTTGTTGAAGGTCGAAGAAAATAATTTAGTCCTAAAATGAGGCTAGTTGTTTGGAGAAAAATGGCTTGGGCAAAATCTGAACACAGAAGAAAGTTGTAGAAATTTTGTGAAGGGAAATCTTTGCAAAGGAATTTTATGTGTGGTCAGGACAGACTAAGGTATTTGAAATGAGTGGATTTTAAAAGTATACTGGTATAATATCAAAGTTCTGCTTTTCCGTCTGTTCAGAAGACAAGGTTTTCTTGGATTGTTGGTCTGCTCTTGATAAGAAAATGTAAACAAAGTTGTTTTCTCTTGTCTTTAGCTGCCCAGAAAAGCCAGTTTCTAAGTTCTGTCTTTGTCAGGTCTTTGATTAGGTAAAGTTAAAACTTCTCAATGTTACAGGAGTTAAGTTCTGCTAACAACTACATAACCCTACATTATGGAATACCTTTGGAATTTCTTATTGTCACATTGGTTAAAGAAATAATTAAGTTTTAAGTTGTATAATGACCAATAATCCTATTTAGTCATGTGCTTTATAACTTTCTGAGGTTTTTAACAAACTTTCCCAAGATTTAAAATTTTTAAGTTAATTTATTTATTTTAAGAAAGGGGGGTAAGGGCAGAGAAGGAGAGAGAGAATCTCAAGTAGGCCCAAAGCAGGGCTTAGTCTCACCAATTCACCAATCCTGAGATCACGACCTGAGCAGAAATCAAGAGTCAGATGCTTTATCTACTGAGCCACCCAAGGGCCCCTCCCATGATTTAAATTTTAAATGAAGTCTTTTTGACCAACTAGACTTGTTTATTTGGTATGTTAAGTTACTTGGAAAGAACTGTCAAGCAAATAATGATAAGTCTTAGGTTATGCTTGGGTAAATGCTATTAATTGTTCAAATATATATATATAAAATTCCTATAGTTTTAATATGTTTTGCTATAAGGTCATCACTTAACATTCTGATTATTGAAGTATTGTATGTCACAAAGTCACTGGATTTCCTCGTCAGCCACATTATAATGAACTCTCATCAGGTCTTTAAACATGTCCATTTTTGAGTCTTTTGTCATTTACAGTTATTGTTTTATTGTCTTGTAAAACATGTTTCATCTTCAAGAAGATTCATATAAAGGGCTTTTGACAAATGCAAGTATTTGATATGTTTGAGATCATAAAACTGAAATGGGTGAGAATTTCCAGAACTAACTAAAATCTGTATTCAAACTGAATAAGAATTAGTAACATGGGATTAAATGAATGGAAGAAGAGGATTATAATTTTTGTGACTCTTGTTTGAAACATTGCTGGTTCTCTAATGTTTGTTCTTCCAGATTAAGGAAATTTCCTTTTAAGAAATCTATGACCTATAGAAATGTAATAAAATATTCATTTATAAACAAGTTGAAGCATTGAACTTTTCCCTCTACCTAAACCCTCTGAAATTCAAAAAGTCTTAGTAAGTATACTTTCTTTCATGGCAATTACAATTATTCAATAAGAATCTGTTCTTCACATAACAGAACACCATTGGAAACATTTTACCAAGACTTTGACTGGAATGTCATATTTGAGAGAGACATACATAGACTCAAATATGACCATATAGCTTTAAGGAACTAAGATTGACGTTATGAAGCATGAAGCTTTGAAATGTTGGCCTGATACCTTGCTTACAGAGTTCCCAGCAGCCTTACCAGGTGAGTAAATAATGTCACTTCCTGGAGTGACTGGGTGGCTCATTTGGTTGAGTGTCGAACTCTTGATTTTAGCTCTGGTCATGATCCCAGGGTTGTGGAATCGAGCCCTGCACTGAGCATGGAGTCTGCTTGAGATTCTCTCTCTCCCTCTGCCCCTCTCCTCCACTCATGCTTGCTCGTACTTTCTTTCTCTCTCAAAAAAATTAAAAAAAAAAAAAGAATGCCACTTCCTTAGGGTGCCTGCATGGCTCAGTTGGTTAAGTGTCTGACTTAGGCTCAGGTCATGATCACGAAGTTTGTGGGTTCAAGCCCCACGTTGGGCTCTGTGCTGACAGCTCAGAGCCTGGAGCCTGCTTCAGATTCTGTGTGTCCCTCTCTCTCTGCCCCTCCCCCACTCATGCTCGCTCTCTCTCTCTCTCTCTCTCTCACTCTCTCTCAAAACTAAATAAACACTTAAAAAATTTTTTTAAAAAGAAAAAAAGAAAGAAAGGAGCTCATCCAAATCTACAGGTATTGCAGACATTTCTGATGGCAAGCATTTGGGTTGGTTTCCAGCCTACAGAGGCTACTAAAACTTCAATATATCCCTTCTGAAAAATTCCCGCAAAGCAAGTTTTAAAAGATCTATATAATCAATGACTATTCTTGCTGAGCTTATGTAAATAATTAGGCCAACTTTGATAAAATTGGACTTGTTTTACAAACAAGTTAGTCTCAATTTGGCTATCTTTGATAAAAATGAGGGTGATCATAGAGAGAAAAATGTGTTTTAATAGCACATCTTTGTAGATATTAAATTTTAATACTATTGATTATAAACTAGAGTAGATCCTGAATTCTTCTGGTTCTCTCAAATATTTGGATATGGCTCTTCACCTAAGGTTTCCAATCTTCTTCCATTCACTTGACTTAAAGTCATTAAAAACTAAAACTGCCTTTTCCTAGAAGCTCTAAAAACTGATGCTGGACAACTTGAGGTAAAGTTCAGAGAAATTGCCACAATAGCTCATGTATAGACAGACTTCTTGCTTGTCATTCTGTGAGGTTAATAACAAGACCCCATGGGCATATAATTATTTGAACAGCTGGAAAATGGGATGGATTCCCCAACAATTGTGTAACTCAGCTAGCACCTTGGCCAATTCTGTGTGGCTGGAATGACAAAATTGTTCCTTAAAAGCCACTTTACTCCATGGGGTTAACTATGGAATTGTGGAGATAGTGGATGGCACCACTTTCCTTATGATCGCATTGGATGATGCACTTTGGGATGTCCATAATCCCAGACAAATCTTCTCCTACTTGCCAGTAATTCCTCATAATTAGACATCACACAAAGAGGGCTTCTTGACAGTTTTATCCCTTAGCCATATTTGCATCAGAAGCCACCTCTATTGATAAAAAATTGCAAATAGAGGTTTCAGCCAAGCACACAGCGGCCACCTTTAACCAGACCCAACTTGTAGTTGTCCATAAATTCAAAAGATGGCTCTCCAAAACCTGACAACTCCTGATATTCTGACTGCAGTTCAAGGAGGCCCAGAATTAGATGGCTGGCTCCTAAAGGGACCCAATGGCTGTGTGGCTCTAACTTGTGGCCATAACTTCCCCCAGGCTGGGTAGGCTGCTGCACTCTGGGTTTTTCCTGGATGCATGGATGCATTATTAAAGCCATTACCAACCCAGCCAACCTTCCAAATTAAAACAACAGTGGACATATTATCCGTTTCATCGGTATGACCATCTAGCATCCATCTTTGTTCCCTCTTTGCGACTGGAGGATGTTGTTTGGCACATGGAAGCTCTTCATAAGTACACAAAGCCCTAAATGACACCCAACATAGCACTTCCTATTAAATACTGAAGTAACACAAATGTGTAAAGCAGTTTTACAAAACATATGGCATTAGATGTTTTAACTGCTGCGCAAAGAGGAACTTGTGCTATCATAGAAACAGAATGCTGTGCATACATTCCAGATTACCACAAAAATATTTCTGGGTTTCTAACTGACATGAATAGTCCAACTGGTGCTTTAAATGATCCCTCTCTTTTCTTTAATGCTTGGTTAAACTCCTGGACCGGAGGAGGATTTTTGTCAGCTACCAAAGGACTTTTATTTCGACTCCTCTCTCCTGGTATTCTAATTATATTTCTCCCAGGTCTCTCCACCTGGTGCCAAGACTCCATCACTGCAATAACTTCAAGCCAATAGATGATCCTTTTTACTCAAGGATGTTCATGTATGTTGTCCACATTGGATTCTGTTGCCTCTGCTTTACGTAACTCCCCTATATGTTCCCCAATGGACCAATATTGACCCATAGGTAGGGACATCTCTATGCCCCTACTCAGCAGGAAGAAACTACAGAAGATGAGACTTTCCACCTTCAACAACCTTAAAGATTTAAGGGTCAAAATTGTTCAGGAGGGAAACGAGGGAGAAAAAGGCAAGCAAAAGGACAAAAGGACAAGCTAGCAACCCTTCCCACTCCCCCCACCCCCAGGTGAGGTGGGATATGTGTGACATTCCTCAGGCACTCCTGGCTGCCCAAGACAAAGGAAAGGGGAAAACAAATGGTTAACTGATAGAGATCACAGTTCTGTAGGACATGAGTCTCCATCAGTTTGCAACTGTCTTAATGATTTATAAGAAGAAAAGCAATCTCCAGAAACCTATAGACTCAATTTCCTGGAGCCCTAACATGACCCTCCCTCTATAGGATAGAAAATCTTATATAATCAGTCACTCCTCACAACCCCAGTGCAGCTCCTTCTGCCCATAGATCCTGTCCCTGTGCTATAATAAAAACATCTTTTTATACCAAAGATGTCTCAAAAATTCTTTCTTGACCATCAGTTCTGAACCCCAACACTTCAAACCACATCACAAAGGAATCATAAAATGGTTGTAAGTAAAAAAGACAAGTTAATTCAGGGCAAGGTGGATGGAAATTAAGAAGGTCTTTACAAAACAGGATTATCAGAGTCTTTTTCAGGGGCACCTGGGTGACTCGATTGGTCAAGCATCTGACTCTTGATTTCAGCTCAGGTCATGATCCAGGTTTGTGGGATCGAGCCCTGTGTCTGGCTCCATACAGAGCATGGAGTCTGCTTAAGATTTTCTCTTTCTCTCTCCCTCTGCCCTTCTCCCCCACTTATGCTCTCTCTCTCTCTCAAATAAAAATAAACATATATTAAAAAAAAAACAAAAACCTTTTTCATATGTGCATCTGGCACATAAAGCTACCAGGCAAATGTTAGTTTCCTTCCTTACTGTTTATTGTATGTCCAACTCTGGCAAAGGAAACATCATTATGTACACACTGTTCCCAATATATGATGGCTTGATTTCCAATCTTTCTTTTTTTTTTTTAATTTTTTTTTTTACATTTATTTATTTTTGAGACAGAGAGAGAGCATGAGCAGAGGACGGTCAGAGAGAGAGGGAGACACAGAATCCGAAACAGGCTCCAGGCTCTGAGCTGTCAGCCCAGAGCCCCATGCGGGGCTCGAACTCAGGGACCACGAGGTCATGACCTGAGCCGAAGTCGGACGCCCAACCGACTGAGCCACCCAGGTGCCCCTGATTTCCAATCTTTCAACTTTACCATATGCAAAGGCGATACACATTCAATAAAAACTACTTTGAATTTTGAAATTTGATCTTTCCTACATTAGCGATTGCAGTACATCCTCTGTCATGATGCTGCCGAGGGGCAGCGGCAGCTCCCAGTCAGCCCTGCGATCATGAGGGTCAATAACCGATATACTTACAACCACTCCGTACCCCCACAACCATTCTGTTTTCAACTTTAGTACAGTATTCAATAAATTACATGAGATATTCAACACTTTATTATAAACTAGGATTTAAGTGAGATGATTTTGCCCAACTGTAGGCTAATGTTGGTGTTTCGAGCACCTTTAAGAGAAGATAGGCTAAGTGATGAGGTTTGGTAGGTTAGGTGTACTAAATGCGTTATCAAATTACAACCTTTTCAACTGCTGATGGGGTATATTAGCATTTGCTTTAGTGGGATGTAGCAAATGATAACATTATCGTTTCTACATTGTGTAAAATTTATTGTTTTCAGTAAATTTTGCCTAAAGAAAATAAACTTGTTAAGCTATTGAGTAATAGGTCATATCTGCTTGGCATAAAATTCAGAATAAAAAGATAGTATATGACAGCTCCATATTTAGACCAATGAAATAAACTGCTGAAATTCACTTATTCTTTTTTTTTTAATTTTTTTTTTACATTTATTTATTTTTGAGACAGAGAGAGACAGAGCATGAACGGGGGAGGGTCAGAGAGAGAGGGAGACACAGAATTCGAAACAGGCTCCAGGCTCTGAGCAGTCAGCACAGAGCCCGACGGGGGGCTCTAACTCACGAACCGTGAGATCGTGACCTGAGCCGAAGCCGGCCGCTTAACTGACTGAACCACCCAGGCACCCCAAAATTCACTTATTCTTAAGTGTCAGTGTGGTGGGAGATTTTGGTTGCATACAACATTCCAAACTCTTGAATCAGAAAGGGTAAATGTAGTTCGTTCAAAATAATTATTCTTTCATATAAAACATGCTGATCAAGTTACAAAAATTTTACCATCTCTTGGGCCGACTTATCACTGTACAATTCCCGAGAGAAAATTGGGATGGCACTATTGAACGCAAGTGGAAATGATGTGGAGAAGAAAGGCAAAAGGAAATGTAGATAAAATTAAATTACCTCATAACCTGCAGCCCATTGACAGATACTTGAAGCAGGCAGAGTATGACATTCCTCCAGGAACTCCCAACTGTCTAACTGTTAATGCCTTGCTAGAGGCAAAAACAATCTTACCTTGACAATAGTCATGCCAGGATCCTGTAAATCTTCTTTAACATATGAAAATCCTCTTGGTGGGGCATCTGGATGGCTCTGTGGTTAAGTGTCCGCCTCTTGATTTCAGCTCAGGTCAGGATTTCTTGGTTGTGACAGGAACCCACCTGGAGCTCCACGCTGAGCTTGGAGCTTGTTTAAGATTTAAGATGAAGACTCTTAACTATAGAGAACAAACTGAGGGTTCCTGGAGGGGAGGTGGGTATGAATGGATGGGCTAAATGGGTGATGGGCATTAAAGAGGGCCCTTGTTGGGATGAGCCCTGGGTGTTATATGTAAGAATCAGTAAATTCTACTCCTGTAACCAATACTACACTATATGTTAATTAACATTAATGTAAATAAGAAAGAGAAAGGTTCTCCTCCCCCTCTCTCCCCTCCCTCTCCTTCTGCCCCTCCCTTGCTTATGCACACACATCAATGCAAGTGCTCTTGCTTGGGCTGTCTGTCTCTCAAAATAAATAAGTAAATAAATACATTTTAGAAAACAGATCAGAAGTTTTGGGGTCAGTCCAAACTAGGTTTGGAGAAAAAGAAAGACAGAAAGAAAGAAAGAAAGAAAGAAAGAAAGAAAGAGGAAGAGGAAGAAAGAAAGAAGAAAGAAAGAAAGAAAGAAAGAAAGAGAAAGTTGTTTTCGAGACTTCCCCTTGTCTTTACCTCCCCCAACTCCTAAGTATCTCACACATATAATGCAGCTCTTTCTGCCCACAGGTCCTGTCCCCGTGCTTTCATAAAATCACCTTTTTGCACCAAAGACATCTCAATTCTTTCCTGGCCATCAGCTCCAAACCCCATTTATACATCAGAAATATATGACAGTAATCAACAGAGGAGAAAAAGCCAGACAGAGGGGAGAACACAGTATCTGGAAGAAAGAGCTGTGTATCTATAGTTTAATATTGTGGAATTCCTGATGGGTTAGGCTGTAGCAGCTTCACTTCAGATTAAGGCTAATTATAGTATGCCAAGATCCTCATATTCTGCTGAAACACATTTGCCAAAATTATTTCCTCCATTACATATGCTATTTTCCCTTTCCTCCTCTGTGTATCCCACATTTCTAAATATATAATTCACTGTCAGTAGGAAAGACAAGTTCTTTTAAAAACACTTACATAGGGGCGCTTGGGTGGCGCAGTCGGTTAAGCGTCCGACTTCAGCCAGGTCACGATCTCGCGGTCCTTGAGTTCGAGCCCCGCGTCGGGCTCTGGGCTGATGGCTCGGAGCCTGGAGCCTGTTTCCGATTCTGTGTCTCCCTCTCTCTCTGCCCCTCCCCCGTTCATGCTCTGTCTCTCTCTGTCCCAAAAATAAATAAAAACGTTGAAAAAAAAATTTAAAAAAAAATAAATAAAAAATAAAAACACTTATATAATTTATATAATACATAAAATCAGAGACACCTTCAGAGGTTGCACATTCCGATTTGATTTAGTCTTTATGTAGCTTCTGTTTATTTTAACTCTTCCACGGGAAAGAGTGCATCAATATCATGCAATAGATTATTATTAACTCAATATTGAGAGGAACCCAAATGCGTGCAATTTCTGATTTTAAAATTTGGCGTTTTTATTTGAGTCAATATAAAGACAGTGATTGTGTCCAAGATTAACTAACTTCCTGTACATCATAAAAAAGCAAGAGCATCCGTGTCTTGTAACAAGGAAGAACATTAACGTATCTGTTCCTGAAGGTTCATATAACCTAGGTCCTATTGTTTGTTATGTTCTAGATTGTAAAGACCCTGTCACATTGTGTATGTGCCCTTGAAGGAGACTGAAAAGGAAACTATCATTGTTGGCTATATATTTTGTAGGAGGCATTTTGCTAGGTACTTTACATACAATATTTCAATTCTCACCACCATCCTGCAAAGTGAATTTAAGTATTCCTATGCCCTGATGATAGCACCTCCTTGAAGAATGACCCAGATTATGGATACTATATTTGGTAGTAGTAATTTTTCTGCAGATAATGAGATCGATTTGGAGGTTGCATTGTCCAATATGGCAGCCACGAGCCACATGTGGTTATTTAAATTTAATCTATCAAAATTAAAAATTCAGTTCACAGTCACACTAGCTATATTCCAAGTGCTCAATAGGCACATGTGATTAGTGGCTACTGGATTGGACAGTGCAGATTATAGAACATTCCCTCATTGAAGAATCTTCTATTGGGCGGTGCTAGTTGGAGGTTTACAATAATTAAAACAGATGGGATTTTCATTGCAGAAAGAAGTGGACTTTGATATACAACTGAGTAATTAGTGAGCAAAAATTATTTCAATTTTATTTTTTTAAGTTTATTTTTACTTAGTTTGAGAGAGAGAGAGCGAGTGTGGGAGGGGCAGAGAGAAAGAGAATCCCAAGCAGGCTCTATGTCGTCAGCACAGAGCCATTTGTGGGGCTCAATCTCATGAACCATGAGATCATGACCTGAGCCAAAATCAAAAGTCTGACACATAACTGACTAAGCCACCCAGGTGCCCCAAAACATTATTTCAATTTTAAATGATAATTTATTTTGTGACCAATGACAAAGATGCCCTTAGCATTTCCCCTCAGCCTGACTAATCTTTAGACAGACTTAGACAGACTTCTTCCTCACACTGGAGCCCCTGACCTCCTTTTCCTCAGGTCATTTTCTTTAGAAAATTTTTAATTGGAAATGATTTTTTTGAACTTTGCATTGTATGCAAGTCTTTTATGAGACTGATGCTGGAATGTATGCAAGTCTTGCTGGTTTTACATCTCAGGATGTAGCATCTTGCTGGTTTTACAACTCAGGAATATCTTTCTCAATGACTTGGGAGCCATCTTTGAAATAATCATCAAAGGAGATAGCACCCCCATCTCCCAGTTCCTGTGGGTGGACCTCAGCCTAACTTCAATGGGCACCTTGCTCCAGGTTAGAAAACTATCTCCTGTCATAAAGATATGAGATTATTTCTTCAGACAAAACCAATGAACAAACACTGATGGCCTATGACTTCCCCCTAACATTTTCTAGGGCTTGTCCACTACCTCACCCCAGCCCTTCAAATGCCCTACCCTTTTTTGTCTCAGTGCAGTTAAGTTCAGAATTAGTTCTGACATCTCTCCCCTAATGCAATAGCCTTAATAAGGTCTTTCTTGCTACTTAACTTTGGTCAATTTTTGCTTTGACATCAGTTTTCAGAAAATGGAAATAGTCATTCAAAATAGTTGTCTCAGTATGCTGAAAATAGTTTTGATATTTTCTTAATATAAACCACCTATTAAATGGTATACATAGTTGTAATCGTATAGTTGTGTGGGCGAGGTGAAATGGTTTGACTGCAAAGGTAGATCCAATTCCAGGATTTAAGGATATAGAATTGCAATTATATGTAGCTATGCCTGACACCACTTCAACTCTACATATACCGATTACCCAGTTTAACTGTTCTCCCATGAAAGTATAATGGGAAAGGAAACCAAGCTTTTTGATCTAGGAACACTTTCTTCTAGAACATGCTCCTCCTCTGGCTGACCACCAAAGTATACCCCATCAAGGCTTAAAATGGTAGAGCTGGGTTCACTGGGGGAACCTTCCAGCAATCTACAGTAATGCCCCCATTATCCATGGGGGTTACATTCCAAGGCCCCCAGTGGATGCCTGAAATTGTGGATAGTACCAAGCCCCATATGTACAATTTTTTTTCTATATGATAAAGTTTAATTCATAAATCAGGCACAGTAAGAGATTAACAACGATGACTAATAAAAATTATAACAATAAACTGTAATAAAAGTTATATGAATATGGTATGTTTCTGCCTTTTAAAATATCTCATTGCAGGGGTGCCTGGGTGGCTCAGCTGGTTAAGTGTCTGACTTCAGCTCTGGTCATGATCTCACTGTTTGTGAGTTCGAGCCCAGCTTCAAGCTTAATGCTGACAGTTTGAAGCCTGGAGCCTGCTTCGGATTCTGTGTCTCCCTCTCTCTCTACCCCTCCCCCCCCCGGCATTCTGTCTCTCTCAAAAATAAATAAACATTAAAACAACATTTTTTAAAATATCTGATTGTATTGTACTTACCTTTCTCGTGATAATGTGAGATTATAAAATGCCTATGTGTGGTGATGAAGTGAGGTGAATGATGTAGGCTTTATAATAAAGTGTGAGGCTACTACTGACCTTCTGATGATTCACTAAAAGGAGGATCACGTGCTTCTAGAGAATGGTGGACTGCCAGTAACTGAAACAGTGAAAAGCAAAACCACAGCTGGTCAGGAAGGAGAGGGAGGGGAGATACTACTGTATTTCCATTAGGATTTTCAAGCCCAGCCATGGCCATGCTTAGCCTAAATCTACCTTTTCAGGTCTTCCTAGAATTTATATTTTCTGAAAATTTCAGAAAATTAATTATTATGTCTTTTGGCTGCTTTTCAGCATTTTGCCAAAGTTGAATCACTATTAATGAAAAATACTTTCTTCTCAGAGAATAAATTCAATGATTTGTTGACAGATTGCTCTTTGGGGTGATTTTCTTTCCTTTCTTACTGGCATCCCAGGACATTTACTTCCATAACTGGCTGAGGATCAGAGAGGATCAAGAAATATTGGCTCCCCCCCAGCTCTTATTCCTGGTTCACTACTTAAAAACATTTTTTTTTTACCAGATTTGAAAAATGATACCTCATGGGGGTGCTGGGGATGACACGAGAAGAATCACATACTTTCAGTAGAACTAAAAATATGTGACAATATATGGATATATTTATACATTTCATGTGCTTTATAATTTTTGGAAAGTTTTCATGTTAATTCTTTTAATCCTCTTAATAGTCTCATGGGGTGGGTTTTAATATTTGCCTATTTTACCAAAATAATGCCAAACAAAAATTCAGAAGCTCAGAGACACTGAGGGGCAATCAGCTTCCCCAAGAGCTGTGTACCTCTACCTCTCACTGCCATTCTCTGTAACTCATGGCAATGTGTGCTTGGGCTCCTACCACTTGACTAAAACTACTCCTACCTCTTTGTGAAAACTTTCCAGTCCTCATCTACCCAGAGTACCATTAGCCCTTGACTTTCTGAGCCATTACCTGCTTGGTCCTTAGACATCATTCTCCTTTGTTTTTTCTGTTGCTAAACCAGTTGTCTTTTTTTCTTTTCTTTTTTCTTTTCTTTTCTTTTCTCCTTTCTTTTTCTTTTCTTTTCTTTTCTTTTCTTTTCTTTTCTTTTCTTTTCTTTTCTTTCCTTAAGAGAGAGAGGACACACAAGTGGGGGAGAGGGGCAGAAGGAGAGAGAGAATCTTAAGTAGGCTTCATGCTCAGCACAGAGCCCGATGTGGGGCTTGAACCCACAACTGTGGGATCATGACCTGAGCAAAAATCAAGAGTCAGATGCTCAACTGACTGAGTCAGCCAGGCACCCCTCCAATTGCCTTTTTAAGGACTCAACATCTTCTACATTAGAGCTTTCCAACAGACATGAAGCAAAGAGATTGCTTTACCCAGGCAGGCCCTGGAAGTCCAGAACCCCCAGTTGATGGCCATCATTGGAAACATTTGTGTTCTGTGCCCCTATGAGAGCCACCTAAGAAAAATGGATCAGAAAGTGTGCCTCTCTCCTTCCCACAACATACAGAACTCACTGCTGTATTGAGTAGCTCTGGTAGAGGCCAAGTTACACATTGACTTTAATAGCCCGAGAAAGAATTTCAGCCTAAAATAGAACTAGAGGATACATAATGGAAAAATCTCACAAATGTGCCCTCAAGAAAATAAAACTTAAGGACTGAGATTTTGATTTCTTGTAAATGCCTGATTCACAGAAAACTGATAATATTGGACTTTTCCTGACAGGGAATTGGTCAGGGCTTGCCTCATATCAACTTTGGGAAGTTTTAGTTATGGCTTCCAGAGGCATGAACAAGAAATGACACAGGTCGGGCTGGTCTCAAAAAATACGCTGACTTGAGCTTTGTTTGTGTGACTGGACTGGTTCTGTTTGCTTGGGGATTTTCAAAGCTGGTCTCCACCTCTTTTTGATTTTCACAGATTCTGACTGAGCTCTCTTCTCTAACTGAGCTCTCTTCTCTTTACATTCCCTGCCTATAAATACAGCCCATCCCAAACCCTCAAGAGACTTGTAGGCAACTGGCTACCATTTGCATGTCCTAAATTGTAATTCCTCTCCTAAATTGTAATTCCTCTCCTACTCCCTAAAAACCTTATCTTTTTGACAATTTTGAGCTTGCCTCAATTTACCACTTTAGTTTGACAAGACCAAAAAGGGTAGTACACACTTCAAGATACAGCTGGCGGGGGGGGGGGGAAGCAAAAAGGGGTTCACCCTTACTGGAGCAGAGATCAAAGGACCAAGTTCTATATTCAAATGTATAGCACCAACTATACTTGTAGTACTCTCCAAGAGTCAAGAGAAAATTTGATTGGATTCAAAATCCATTCTTATCTTTGCAAGAAATTTACTATTACGTTTGTCAATTTAAAAAAAAAGAGCTGATAGCATCTTTAAGTATAATTTCAACTCTCATAAATTTTTGAGTGATTATAAAAATGTTCTTACTTTTTTTTTTATTACTTATTTGTGTGAACATTTCTCACCAATGGTAACGACCAAGAATTTGAGAATCAAATTTCCCAGAACAGAAGAAAGAAACCGTATCTGTTTTAAGATGACAGGGCATGTGGATATCCAGAACACTGACTCCGCTATACCAGCTGAGAAGCCCTAAATCCTGTAACACCTCCTGTGTACCACTATTTTGATTCTCAAGCCAGTGTGCCACAAGTCATGGCACCCACAGTGTTTAGCTCCAACAGAACTGTGTTAGTCACGAGGACCATGGATTCCAAGAGCAACAGGGTCTTGGCCTGGAGCAGTCATACTAATTTGGTTGCAAAAGCACTTTTAACCAGACCTTCTACTCTGGATCAGAAATTCCCTGTGATGTTAAGTGGTTAGAGAAAAGCTTTAAAGCAGATATGAGTCTCCAGGGTGCATGAGTGGTGCAGTGGGTTAAGTGACTGACTCTTGATCTTGACTTAGGTCATGATCTCATGGTTTGTGGGCTGGAGCCCCAAATCGGGCTCTGCACTGATAGTGCGGAGCCTGCTTTGGATTCTGTCTCTACTTCTCTCTGTCCCTCCCCTGCTTGTGTGCATGAGCTCTCTCTCCTTCAAAAATAAATAAATAAGCTTGAAAAATATCTAAAACAGATATGAATCTAAATTCCAAAACCTGTCAGCAACAGGGCTCTGCATCTTCCTCCTGAAAGTGGCTGTGTTTAACCTGCTCGTGATGCCCAGCTGTGGCTCAGCTGAGGTCACCAAGACTATGAGAGACCTGCGTTCCCTCACTCCTTGCTGCCTCACTCCTTTCCCTCTTCAAACAGAGAGGAGCACTCTCTGCCCCAGGGAGGAGAAGGCTCCCTCTGCCTCTCTGGCCCCAGTGGCAGTGCCACCAACTGGATCCTACCGAATATTTGTAATGAAGATGCTAAAAGAGCTGCAAAATGTTGTTGCAGTTCCCTGCGTCCCCTCACTGCTTGTCACTGCCTGACATTCCTGGCAGAGACCAGGACTACTGCAGCATCTGCTGGCTGTGGAGACTCCCTACCCCTCCCTAGAGGCTGCCTCTGGTGTCCCATTGGATGACGATCCCCAGCACTTTCTCTTGGGTTCTTGCTCCTGGAGAGTGTTGTGAGGCATTGCATCTTTAAAATAGTGTTTATAAGTGGGAGAGAGCCAAAGCATAAGAGGCTCTTAAAAACTGAGAACAAACTGAGGGTTGATGGGGGGTGGGAGGGAGGGGAGGGTGGGTGATGGGTATTGAAGAGGGCATCTTTTGGGATGAGTACTGGGTGTTGTATGGAAACCAATTTGACAATAAATTTCGTATATTAAAAATAAAATAATAAAATAAAATAAAATAAAATAAAATAAAATAAAATAAAATAAAATAAGTGTTTATAAAGAAATACAGATCACCTCTTTCCCCAAGGTGTCTGGAAAATTATTTTCTTATCTAGGCCCTTCCACGCTGTGTTCTGAGTCATGTTGCATATTCTGCTGTCCGTGGCTTCGTTAAAAGCAATTTTCAAGAGAAAAGTAATCTGAAAAGATTATACATAACTAGAAAGTTTATCCATTTCATTACAAACATAAAATCTGGCATTAAAAAGTCAGCTTAAATATTATATAAGTTCAATATTAACACCCATACTTTTTATTTCATTTTCTTGTAATAGTTGTGGAATAATAAGAAATTATTATGGATTGAATTGTGTTCCCCCCCAAACAAAGATACGTTGAAGTCCTAACCACCAGTGCCTCAAATTGTGATCTTATTGGGAAATTGGGTCATTGCAGATATAATTAATTAAGATGAGGTCATACTGGAGTAGGGTGGACCCCCTGATCCAATATGACTGATGTCCTTGCAAGAAGATGGTCACGTGAAGACAGAGAGACTCACAGGAAGAATGCCATATAATAACAAAGGCAGACATTTCAAGCCAAGGAAATCTAAAGATTGTTGACAAACCACAAGAAGCAAGGAAGAGGAAGGACTTCCCTTACAGATTTCAAAAAGAACACAGCTCTGCTAGTATCTTGATTTTGGACTTAAACCCTCCAGAACTGAGATAATACATTTCTGTTGTTTCAAGCCACCCAGTCTGTGGTACTTTTTTAGGGCAGTTCTAGGAATTGAATATAGAAAGTAATAAAAAATTTCACCAAGCCCATATAGGCACCCTTAAATCTCTTATAATTTGCCTGCAATGTGCCATATAAATGCTATTTTCTGTATGTGGCATGATATGTAAAAAGTTGGGTAATAAGTCTTCCACCTTTCCTGAACACATTGGTGTTTCCTAGGAGGTTTTTTCCTTCACTCTCTTCTCAATTAACCCATTCTTGGTGGGTAATCTTATCTACTCAACATACACCTGAAAGTTGATTACTTCAACTCTATGTTTCCCAAGCTCAGATCCCTCCTCTGCACTCCAGGCCCAATATCCAATTGTCTGCTGGACTTGTAGTCCCCACAGTCATTCAAGACTGTGAGACCCAAATGAGATAATAAAAGGAATTCAGGGTGGCTTGAATTCAGATAATAAAGAAAGGCTTGGAGATGTAGGTGTCTGGGTATTACTTCAGGGCATAGCTCTACCATTTTCTTTTCTTTTTTGATAGAGATCTGTCCCTAGGACTTTCCCTGAACCCATTTCCCATCACAGTGAAGACAGGGTTAAGAAGCATTTCTGAGCCTAGAAGAGAACACAGGTGGTAAGTTCTTTGACATCAACCATAGTAACTTCATTCTAGATAGGTCTCTTGAGGCAAAGGAAACAAAACAAAAAATGAACTCTTGGTACTATTTCAAAACAAAAACCTTCTGCACAATGAAGGAAACAATCAAAAAAACTAAAAGACAGTCTATGGAATGAGAGAAGATATTTGCAAATGACATATTTAGTAAAGGGTCAGTAGGCAAAATACATAAAGAACTTACAAAATGCAACATCCCAAAACCAAATAACCCAATTAAAAATGGGCAGAAGACATGAATAGGCATTTCTCCAAAGAAGACATACAGATGGCCAACAGATAAGTAAAAAAGATGCTCAACATCACTCATCCTCGTGGAAATACAAATCAAAACTACAATGAGATATCACCTCACACCTGTCAGAATGGCTAAAATCAAGCATACAAGAAACAACAGGTGTTGGTGAGGGTGTGGAGAACTGTTGCTGGGAATGCAAAGTAGAGCAGCCACTCTGGAAAACAGTATGGAGTTTCCTCAAAAAGTTAAAAATAGAACTACCTTAAGATCCCACAGTTGCACTACTGGGTATTTACCCAAAAAATATAAGAACACTAATTCAAAGGGATACATGAACCCCTATGTTTACAGCAGCATTATTCACAATAGCCAAGATATGGAAGCAGCCCAAGTGTCCATTGATTGATGAATGGATAAAGAAATGGGAAATGGCATATATATACAATGGAATATTACTCATCCATAAAAGAGAATGAAATCTTGCCATTTGCAACAACATGGATGGAGCTAGAAAGTATAATGCTAAGCTAAATAAGTTAGTCAGAGAAAGACAAATACTGTATGATTTCACTCATATTGGAATTTAAGAAACAAAATAGACAAGTGAAAGGGATAGATAGATAGATAGATCTCTCTCTATATATAGATAGATCTATCTCTATCTACATATATAGATATAGATAGTTATAGATCTATCTAGCTATGTATATAGAGGGAGCATGAAACAGACTCTTAACTATAGAGAACAAGCTGATGGTTACCAGAGGGAAGGTGAGTTAAAAAGGTGATGGGGATTAAGGAGTGCACCTGTCGTGATAAGCACTGGGTGATGTATGGAAGTGTTGAATCACTATATTGTATGCCTGAAACTAATGTTACACTGTATTTTAACTAACTGAAATTAAAATAAAAACTTAGGAAAAAAAAGAATTACTTCTAAAGAATATCATCATCTTAAATTGAAAAGGCTGGCTGAATGTAGTACACTATCTATAACAATTTATCCATATGAAAATAGAGCCAAATATGCCACACATAATAACTGGCTAGCTCATGATGTTAAAAACAAACTGTTCACTGGACTCTTGTTAAAAGTGGCAAGACAGATTTTACTCAAGCTACGGCAGCATGGGAGAGAGAGCAGTATAGGCTTTTTAAGCTCTGGGTGTGTTAAAAGAAAAGTACTTAAGGACACTGTGTGTGTGTGTGTGTGTGTGTGTGTGTGTGTCAAGATGGTGTGGGGGGTTGGCCAATGTGTTGATACAATCTTTATCTGCTAACAGGGGTCAAAGTTAGGCTCCTATTCTCCCACAGAGACTAGGAGACAGGGCCCTATCCTTCTTGATGATTACATTTCAAAAGGATGGTCCCACCTCCTCAAGAAAGGCATTCTTGGATTATAGAATATACAGTCTCAAAAAAGAGAAAGGATTTACAATTGTATGCTTTCTAAAGTAAACGCTCCAAGAAAAGGGAGGTCAGGGGCCTATAGTCAGATTTCATCTGGAACAAACAATACATTCTTTAGGCAATGTTGAGTTGTCTCAGGCATAGTATTTTGAGGGAGTTGGGGTCCTCATCCTAGGAACACAGATTTGAGCTGATAAAACTATGTGTTTGTCCAAGTCTTAGTGTGGGAGATAGATGAAGTCATTTGTACTGAAAGTTACAAATTCTCTAGAGGGAAAAATTGAGGCCTAGTTAGGAACAGGACGTAGAGGAGTCTGACTAAAGTTTAGTCAAGGAGTCTTTGTCAGTGACTGTAAGGATATAAAGTTCCTCCCATGACACCAGTGTTCTCAAAGAATAAAATGAAAGGTGTTAATTTTTCACTATTTTAAAAATACCTAATAGTCCACAGTCATGCCTTTTGTGAAAAGCAGAGGTTATATTCAATGAACTTGCGATGTCTATTATCACTAATGTCTAAGAGGCAGAAATTTAATTCACATTAATAAGGTTGAGAAAGGAGTTTATTAGAAAAGCAAACTAGGAGACCTCTTAATCTTTGGGTTGCATCTCTTATCATAAGTAAACAAATAGACTCTGTACCCACCTAGGTATCTTACTTTGAAATACGCTTTGTGCCCTAAGGAAAAGCCAAATCATTCAACAAATATTCATTGTGTGCCTACCATGTACTAGGCTCTGTTCCAGGCACTGAGGATACTGTGGTGAATAAGACAAACCTTTAAGGATTTCATATTTTTTAGATTTATTTATGTTTTTAATATTTATTTTTGAGAGAGAGAGAGACAGAGTGAGTGGGAGAAGGACTGAGAGAGAGGGAGACACAGAATCCAAAGCAGGTTCCAGGCTCTGAGCTGTCAGCACAGAGCCCTACGAGGGCTTGAACTCATGGACTGTGAGATCATGACCTGAGCTGAAGTCTGACGCTTAACCGACGGAACCACCCAGGCACCCCAGAGATTCCATATTTTAATAGTGGGAGACAGATAATAAATAAGAAAAAAAAAAGATAATTTTAGTTGAAACATTTTATAGAACATTGGTATAAGATATTCCAAATAGGGTAATGTGATAGAGCGTGATGGGCTGAGGGAGACATGCTTTAGATATGGAGGTCAGGGAACTTCTCTGAACAGGCACTTAAATTGAGACCTGAGTGGTCCTGAGGTCATACAAAGATGTGGAGAAAGAGCATTCTGGACAGAGGCCACATGTACAAATGCCTTGTTGTGAAAATAGTTTGGGCGAGTTTACAGAACAGAAAGGAGTAGGTGGAGCATGATGAATGAGTGGGGAGTGGTCTGAAATGTGGCTGGAGAAGGAAAGCCAGGTTACACAGGACCTCAGAGGCAGTGGTAAGGAGTTTGGATTTTATTCTAAGTATAAATGGAAACTCATGAAGGATTTTAAGTGGGAGAGTGGGCCAGTGTGAGAGGGTAGTGAGAACATTATATCTATCTATCTATCTATCTATCATCTTTGTACTTTTGGTTGTGAAAATAAGAATGGTAAGGGGCAAGAGTGGAAGGAGGAGAACAATTTTGAAGATGTTAGAAAAATCTGGAGACTATGTGATGGTAGCTTGTACTAGGCTGGTGTAGTGGTAGCAGCAGAGAGCAAAAAGACACAAACAGATTAAGGATATATTTGAAAGGGGAAATTATTTATGAATAGATTAGATGTAGGGAAAGGAGAAATCAAGGAGGACACTTAGATTTATCACTTGGTGGAAATATTGGGGAAAATAGATTTGGGGAAGTGGATAAGAGTTAACTATTTAAAAAAATTTTTTAATGTTGATTTATTTTTGAAAGAGACAGAGCATGAACAGGGGAAAGGCAGAGAGAGAGGGAGACACAGAATCCAAAGCAGGCTCCAGACACCGAGCTGTGGGCACAGAGCCTGACATGGGGCCGGGACTCTCAGACCTGACCGTGAGATCATGACCTGAGCCAAAGTTGGATGCTTAACTGACTGAGCCACTCAGGCGCCCAAGAGTAACTTTTTTTTTTATTAAAAAATGGGGTTTTTTTGATGTTTTTATTTATTTTTGAGAGAGAGAGAAAGCACAAGCAGGGGAGGAGCAGAGAGAGCAGGAGACAGGAATCCAAGCAGGTTCTGCAATGTCAGCAGAGAGCCTGATTCGGGCTCAAACTCACAGGGTGATGAGATCATGACCTGAGCTGAAGTCAGGGGCTTAGCTGACTGAACCACCCAGGCGCCCCTCCCAAGAGTTAACTTTAAAAGGAAATGTTAGGAGGTCTGGGTGGCTCAGTCAGTTGAGTGGCCAACTCTCAGTTTTGGCTCAGGTCATGATCTCCTGGTTTTGTGAGTTCAAGCCCTATGTCAGGTTCTGCGCTGATGGTGAAGAGCCTGCTTAGGATTCTCTTTCTCTCCCTCTCTCTATGCCCCTCCCCTGCTCATGCTGTCTCTGTCTCTCTCAAAATAAATAAATAAAACTTAAGAAAAATTAAAAAAAAAAAAGGAAGTGCCAATTAGCCACTGCATATATGAATCTAGAATTCAGCAAAGGGTTCAAGCTCAAGATGTACCTTTAGGAGTCATCTATTTAACACATCACTTTAGGATCTGAAGAGCACAAAGCAGAAATCAAAGTGGCAACACTTTAGCCAAATGGGCAGATGAAGCAAATATAGTTGTCTATGTTATTTGTTACATTGAATGGTAGTTGTTACGTCTTGCAAATGTGCTATATGTCAAATGTACCCACAGGCACATTTAGAAATACCATAAGGGAAGGGAGAGAGACTTTGCCATTATGTTTTATGGTGTTGTAATGCTCAAAGCATATACCAAGTTTTCAAGTCAACAGTGCTCTATGTGCTAATAATAAAAACAGTGCACTGACTGGTATAAAGGCAGAGAGCAGAAGTGTCTGTAATGATCTCCTGGTGCATTCCTGTGTTATTATGCATCAATGGTAGTAAATGCAGTGACTCTTAGCTGTCGCTCACTTCTGGAAATAGGAGGGTGGAGCAGAAGAGTTCCACACAGAATTGCTCCCATGGACCATCTAAGCCATGGCTCATGGTGCCATCCATAAGGACTGTGTGATTGCAGCAAGCCTTTCATGGCACATCCCCAAAGAGTGTCAGGCTGGACCTGTCAAAACCAGTAGGCAGTTGGGCCACGGTTTGCTTATGCCTAATCCCCATTGCTCATATGTTCCAATAAATTCTTCTTTTTAATGGGATTGTACATTGTCCTGCAGCAGATCAAACACCTCTAGAATTCAGTCAGTACTGTTCAGATACTGGAGATGTGAATTGGGAAAGGTGTCTTTCTCATTGGCTTTGAGCTCAGCCTCCGTATGACCACACCAAATTTCTGCTGTAGTCTCAGCATGACTGCAGCTCCATAAATGTTACTGGCACCCAAAGTTTAATAAGCATTTTGTGGAATTAGAAGGTAAAACTATGCTTTTTAATTCATGGGGGTGGTTGGATTAAATGATTATTTTCTTCAAGCCTTAACATTCTATTTATTTGAAATGACTGCTACAGATAACTGTGCAATAGAAACTATCTTGGCAACATGGTCTTCTAGTCTAGCCTAAAGGCCTCTGGTGAGCAAGAATTTTCAATTCTCTAATGCAGTGTGTTCTAAGGCAGTGCTGTAGTGGTTTAAAGCTGATGTATTTCCTGGTATATACAACAGTGACTGGCACATAGTTGAACAAAAAATATTAACTCAACTCACTTTGGATCAATTATAGTTTCAGATCTCAGTTTTTATTCTTTAAAACAGTGCTATTGGAGATGTAAATCTTGCAAGCCTAACTTTCATCATCTATAACATGCAGTTAAAATGTTTAATTACTTATCTACCATAAGGGTTCAATGTGAAGTGCCCAACGTTTGGCAATACTGAGCATTTGTAAATAGTAGTAACGTAAAACGCTGTGGCCACGTGTGAAGAATTCTCCTCTCATCCCTCTCATCCCATGACTCTTACCCATTTTGGCCACTTACAATGCCATCTAGAGCTTCCATTGCCTCAAATAAAAGAAGGGACTTCAAATAAAACAACACTCCCAAATGTCAAATTCTTCAAGAAGGATCTGGATGAATAAGCGACCCAATCCCTCCCTACCCTGCCTCCTCCCATCCTCTGAATACATAACAATCCCCTGAACTGAGAGAAGCAAGAGGGGGACTTAGAGAAGAAGACTGTGTGGCTAAGTGTCCCCAGACTCTGCCCACCTGGCTTCCCTGCTCCACCAGCAGCTATCATACATGGTTTGCAGTTTTGCATGGCCAGTGTGTGACTCCCTATCTAAGCCCTGTGCTGGGCTGCATGGCTTGGTGTGCCTGTGAGGGAAAAGTGCCCCCCTTCTGGGGAATCTTGAACTGACCTGGTTTACCCTAAAATGACTTTTTCCCTTGCAATTGGAGACTTGAGATAAAATCCGATAGACTTGGGGTGCCAGGGTAGCTCCGTTAGTTGAGCATTGGACTTCAGCTCAGGTCATGATCATGGTTCATGGGTCTGAGCCCCACACTGGGCTCTGCTAACAGCCTGTCAGCCTGTCAAGGCAGAGCCTGCTTTGGATTCTCAGTCCCCACCTCTCTCTCTGCCCCTCCTCTGCTCATGCTCTCTCTCTCTCAAAAATGAATAAAACATTAAAAAAAATGATAGACTTTGAAAACATAAAATTACATTTTGTAGATGTTAGTATGCGACTTAAAAATCCTACTGGCCATAGGAACTTTTAGCTTTATATCAACTAAGGTATTAATATATGTAATACACCACTCTTTTTATCCAGTGGTCATATTTCTACCCCCTGGTGCCATGGAAATATAACTTATCTTTCATCCAGCAACTCTTAAAATATTTTAAAATGGATATCTTGTCTCTCAGATAAGATAAAATATTTAAAATATTTTAAAATGGATATCTTGTCTTCTGTGTTAGTATTCTTAGGTTCATTAATCATTTATCACATAAAATTATTCTAGACACTTCCATTATAGTTACTGTTATTTGTACATCCTCAATCCTATTTATTTGTGTCTCTTAAAGACCAGTGATCATAAATCAATCAATCAATAAAAAGACTGGTGATCAAACTGGGTTCTGCATTTTATTTATTTTTAATCTTAAAAAAAAATTTTTTTTGAGAGAGGGAGAGAGAGAGAGAATGTGGGTGAGGGAGAGGGGCAGAGAGGGAGAGAGAATCTCAAGCAGGCTCCCCACTCGGCACAGAGCCCAACACAGCACTCAATCCCACAACCCTGGGATCATAACCTGAGCTGAAATAAAGAGTCAGACACTCAACCAAGTCACCCAAGTGCCTCTACATTTTATATGAACATTTTATTCTGTTAAATGAGATTAATCTTTCTTGACACTAAATGGCTAAAGAATATTTAAAATAATGGGAATAACTGCTTTAAAACACTGGGGCTCCTGGGTGGCTCAGTCGGTTAAGTGCCCAACTTTGGCTCAGGTCATGATCTCGTTGTTCGTGAGTTTTGAGCCCCACATCAGGCTCTGTGCTGACAGCTCAGAGCATGGAACCTGTTTCGGATTCCATGACTCCCTCTCTCTCTGCTTCTCCCCTGTTCATGCTCTCTCTCTGTCTCTCAAAAATAAATAAATGTTAAAAAACAAACAAACAAAAAAACATAGATCAACTATAAGAGTGTAGTAGGAACCCAAGTTTTTGTCATTTAAATAAATTTCTCTTCCTTCATTCTGAGCTTGGTCATCTCTTTTAGACTCTTCATAAATGCTAATGTTTATTGTGATCATTATAAAATAACTTTATCATTCAGAAAAACCCTTGCTGATCATATTTATAAAATTCAATTAATTAAATTAATATAAAAGTATATGCGATTAAAGTGAATTCCATACTCTCTTAATGTCTTGGAGAAGATTATAGTGTGTTCATAACATGGTATGGGCAAATGGCAGATGGTATGAATATCAGCCAAATCCAAATGAAAAATCAGTCTATTCTGAATGCAAAACAATTTTGCAATGGTTTTGTATTTCCTACTTCCTCATGGCCTTATGCAAGCATGACTTTGGTTTCTGGTGAATGTCAAAGATGATCGCTTGTTAGGCAACATAATTCTAGCATTAGAGGTATGACTTAGTGCATTAACAGCTACCACCAGTGTAACTATCTCCAGATTGAATAGCTTTCGAGTTGACATCTGTATGCTGTTCTCATTACTGATTGAAGTACAGTGGGACAAAGCTCTTTAGAATCCTGTGCCAATAGTTCCCAAAGAGAATCCTGTAAATGGGCAGCAATAGCTAAAGAAGCCCCGAGCCCCTACGGATCCTTCTATGCTCATCAAGTTCAGTGTCTAATTCTAGGCATTATGCTGCATGGCCTACTGAGCAAAACCTGGGGAAGAGGTCAAGATTTAGAGTCCATTCCTGCCTTGCAGCAGATTTCTGGGTAACCACAAAGGAAATACCTATGTTTGTATCAGCAAATTTAGTAGTTTAAAACATCTCCATTTAGTAATGAAACGGTTTTGTAAGGATTTATCATTTTCCACTTGCTCATTCTCATTCATCCATTCATTTAGCTACTCACCCACTTTCTTCTTCTAAAGATCTTTTTTTTTTTTAATTTTTAAGTAATCTCTACACTCGATGTAGGACTCGCACTTACAACCCCGAGATCAGGAGTTGCATAACTACCGACTGAGCCAGCCGTGTGCCCAGTCACCCATTTTCTGATGGCTTTCCTTCTCTATCACTTCCATGGCTATTTTTTGTTTTATTTTTAATTGTAGTAAAGTATACATAAGATTTACCATCTTAACCAGTGTACAGTTCAATAGTGTTAAGTGCATTCACATTCACATTGTTGTACGACCAATCTCTAGAACTCTTTCAACGTGGAGAACTGAAACTCTATACTCATTAAACACCACTCCTCAGTCTCTGCCCCCTCAACCTGCCCCCTCAACCTGCCCCCGTAATTACACTTTACTTTCTGTCTCTGTGAATTCGACTGCCTCACTTAAGTGGAATCATACAGTATCTGTCTTTTTGTGACCAGCATAATGTCCTCAAGGTTCATCCGTGTTGTAACATGTGTCAGAATTTCTTTCTGAACAATATTTTTCAAGACTGAATAATATTCCATTGTAGGTATATATCACATTTTCTTTATTCGTTCATCCCTCGATGACACCTGGGTTGCTTTTACCTTTTGGCTACTGTGAATAATGCTGCTATGAACATGTGTGGACAAATGTCTCTTTATGACCCTGCTTTCAATTCTTTTGGGTATATACCCAGAAGTGGAGTTGTTAGATCATAAAGTAATTCTTTTTCTTTTTTTAATTTTTAAAAAACCTTTACTTTTACGGGGCGCCTGGGTGGCGCAGTCGGTTAAGCATCCGACTTCAGCCAGGTCACGATCTCGCGGTCCGTGAGTTCGAGCCCCGCGTCGGGCTCTGGGCTGATGGCTCAGAGCCTGGAGCCTGTTTCTGATTCTGTGTCTCCCTCTCTCTCTGCCCCTCCCCCGTTCATGCTCTGTCTCTCTCTGTCCCAAAAAAATAAATAAACGTTGAAAAAAAAATTAAAAAAAAAAAACAACACCTTTACTTTTGAGAGAGAAAGAGACAGAGTGCAAGCAGGGGAGGGGCAGAGAGGGAGGGAGATACAAAATCCAAAGCAGGCTCCAGGCTCTGAGTTGTCAGCAGAGAGCCCTACTCGGGGCTTGAACTCATGAAACATGAGATCATGACCTGAACCGAAGTTGGACGCCCAACCAACTGAGCCACCCAGGTGCCCTGGTCATAAAGTAATTCTATTCTAAAATTTTTGCAGATTGCCACACTGCCTTCCATAGAAGCTGTGTCATTTTATATTTTCATCAACTGTATACAAGGGTTCCAGTTTTTCCACATCCTCACCAACACTTGTTATCTTCTGTTTTTCCAATAGCACCTGTTGTGGACTGAATCATGTCCTCCCCAAATTCATATGTTAAGGTTCCAACATGACCATATTTATAGATGGGGCATTTAAAGGGTAATTATATTAAAATGAGGCTATTAGGGTTAGCCCTAATCCAATCTGACTAGTGTCCTTATAAGAAGAGATTAGGGGGACACCTGGGTGGCTCAGTTGGTTGAGTGTCTGACTTCAGCTCAGGTCATGATCTCATGGTTCGTGGGTTCGAGTCCCATGTTGAGCTCTGTGCTGACAGCCCAGAGCCTGGAGCCTGCTTTGGATTCTGTCTCTCTCTCTCTCTCTCTCTCTGCATCTGCCCTGCTCATGCTGCCTCTCTCTGTGTCAAAAATCAATAAACATTAAAAAATTAAAAAAAGAGAGAAGAGATTAGGCTATTCAGAGAGAAACCAGGGATGTGTACACACAGAGGAAAGGCTATGTGAGGACACAGTGAAAAGGCTGCTCCCTGCATGCCAAGGAGAGAGGTCTTAGAAGAAGAAAGCTCCTGATACCTTGGGAATTCCAGCCTCCAGAACCTGAGAAAAGAAGTTTCTGCTGTTTAAGTTACCCAGGCCGTGGCATTTTGTTACGGCAGCCCTAGCAAACTAATACCATAGTCATTTTGATGGGTGTGGGGTGGTATTTCATTGCAGTTTTGATTTGCATGTTTTTAAGGATTTGCAATCAGCATCTTTGCATATGCTTATGGTCCATTTGTATATCTTTTGAGAATCATCTATGAAAGCCCTATGCCCATTTTTAAATTAAGTTGTTGGTGTTTTTGTTGTTGAGTTGTAGGAGATTCTGGATATCAAGCCCTTATCAAATATACGATTTACAAATATTTTCTTCTATCTTTACTTTTGCTGCCTGTCTTGGTGTCACACCAAGATATCATTGCCAAATTGAATGTCATGAATCTTTTCTCCTATGTTTTCTTCTGATTTTTTGCATGCACATATCCAGTCTGAAAAAGCCATTTTTATGGCGAGTCTTCCTGTACCCAAAGTTGAGTATGAGAAACACTTGGGAGGTAGTCTACACTGACTCTGTAATTCTCTAAGAGCAAAATTTGTAAGACTCCTTATTTGGGCCCTTCCTGTGACAAATCAGGTTTGCAGCATGCAGGTTGGAAGTATGACTTTGAGAAAGTACAGCCTCATAAGATAAAAGCTTGTGTTAGGAAAGCCGAAGACATTTCAACTGGGATGTCTCCAATTCCTGGGACTCCCACAGCTGTCCTAAATGTCTTCCATCATCTCAAGGATTATTGCCTCTTAGAAATCAATGAAAATTTCACTCAACCCCACCTCTTGTCCCAGCACCTCCTCACACATTTTGTCTGGTTCTGATTTAGTGAGGTCCTTCAGGAACTCCCTGGGCACTCATACCTGCACAACCTGGAAATTCAGGGGCGTCAACACCTGTGGGCCAACCTTGACAAATGGGGTGTGGAAGGTGATGGATAAATGTTTCTTCCCTTCATCCTCTAGATGAGAGTTCTCATAGGCCTTCTCAGATGGCCCAGGCAGCATCCAGCACAGGTAGCAGTGGCCAACTTGACAAAGTATCCTTGTTTTGCTTCCCCTCACATTGTCTGACTCTCCCTGCTGCCCTGCTGGCTCCATGGAATCTCCATTCTCAAACAAACCCACACAAACCTTAATCGGCTTTCAGGGGAACCCAGGCTCACACAGACATTCTGGAGTTACAGAGTTCCTTGCTCCTGATAAAGTGCCTACTCACCCACATGGATGGCCTTGTAGTTTTTTTCTTTGGCTGAAAAGGCATGGAAGGAACCAGAAAAGGGAGTGAAGAATATGGAACTGATTTTCTATACATAACAATTAAGTTCCTTTATATCTTATTGCTTTATCACCACAGGAAATGGATCCAACTATTTCCAAGTGGCAGGAATGGGGAAAAAATGACAACAGTGCCTGCAGGAACTTATTTTTCAGTATGCCATATGTTACATGATGCAAGAGTGTTTCTCCACATTGAGCTTCAACCAGGAAGCTGACCCATAAGAAACCTTCTTACTGAAGCAGAGTGGGTGGCATTTTCTTGGTAAGTTAAACAGGTGTACCGAGTGACACATAGTTTTGCTTAATGGTAGGAATACAAGGGAAACAAGATCATAGGCCACTGGGGAGGATCTCTGAGCAGGGAGTTAGCAAATACTGGCCCTGGCTGGCTCTGTCACCAAGATAAGTAACAGCTCAGGCTCTCCCAGGCCCCGTCCGCCTCTGCCAGCTCACATAGCAAGCAGGGACCTTGCTTTTGGTCTCATTTGGGCTTTCTGGAGCAGCAGCTGAGACTCGAAGAGAGGCTCTCACATAAAGTTGGGCTCTGGAAACAAAAAGATAGTCTGAAGGGTGCTGTGCAGAGTGGCAAAGACCATCTACCATGAGGTCACCCAGGAGAAGGAACAAATTAAAGCAGAGTCCTCAAGGCAAAGCCAGAGCAGATCTGAAAAGCCAATACCAAGAGCAGGTACACTTTTGTGGCATTCCTTAGCCACAACTCCGGGTGTGAAATGAACTAGTAAGGACACCAAGACAGTTTAGACATCCTCTTAATTAGATCCCTGGTTCCTTGTTACTCAAAGTGGGATACGTGAACTAACAGTCTTTTTTTTTTAATTTTTAAAATGTTTTATTTATTTTTGAGAGAGAGTGAGAGAGAGAGAGAGAGAGAGAAAGCATGGGAGGGACAGGGAGACACAGAATCCAAAGACAGTCTCCAGGCTATGAGCTAGCTGTCAGCACAGAGCCCAACATGGGGCTCGAACCCATGAACCACGAGATCATGACCTGAGCCAAAGTTGGACACTTAAGCGGCTGAGCCACCCAGGTGCCCCTGAACTGATAGTCTTGGCATCACCTATGACGTGGTTAAAAATACAGAGTCTATTGAATCAGGGTCTGCCTTTTTAACAAGATTTCTCATTGATTCTCCTACACATTAAATCTTAAGAAGTGTTATCAGTGAATCATTTGCATTAGCACACGTTTCCTGGTTGTTTATGAGCAATTTGGCTCAGAGGTTTTTCATCAGGGAGAGGCACAACCCCCTCAGGCACATTGGGAAGTCTGTGACGGGAGGCACTTAATTGTCATAATGACTGTAGAGACTACTGACATTTAGTGGGCAGGTGACAGGGATGCTAAACATCCTGCAATGTGTGGGATGGTCCCTCAGAGCAAAGAACTGTCCCACCCAAATGACAATGGTGTTCCTGATGAGAAACATGTTGGCTATTTCTTAATCTGTAAAATAAGCACTTGGACTAAATGGATGCCAGTGTTTCTCCCAGCTCCAAGAATCTTTTGTTCTACCGCTGTCATAAACACTGGTTTAGAAAGTTCTCAGTGCTGTCTTTCCCTCCCTCTAATTATGCCTGCTGCAAGTCCATGTCATTTTTACTTAGACCATCCAATGGAGCCAGTCACAGAGATTAATCTTAATGAATATAAATTCATATCATTCCCTATTACGTACAACTTGCCCATTCTGGTGAGAATTCAAAGAGCCTTTTTAGTCAACTTAATGTATTTGTCATTGTGATGCTGATAACACAAAAAAGTCTGGAAACACGGTCAGCTAAATATTTTACCAGCCAGCAGTTCAAGGCAATCATTGCCCTGTCAGATTTGAGCTGAAGTGGCTCTCCCCACTCTCACAACCTCTGTCCTGTTTGGATTAACAGGGAGTCCTGCTGGGATGGCATGGAAGTAGGGGATGGTGGCTGAAATGCAATTCTCCAACAGCTGTTTAACATCGTCTTTGAAGAGAGAGGACAGGCAGCAAACACGTGGAGGGTCATAAGCAGGGCTTGGTGAACCTGACCACGCTGAGAATTTTCTGACTCTGTGGGGCTGGTGGAGGAAGTTAAGTAAGACTGGAACTGATAGACTCATAAGAGAATCTAAGTAAACAATTGAGTTCTATTGAGGGTGAGGTCTCTTTTGAAGATGAAATCATTAATTAGCTTCTATTTTCTCCATTGCAGGGCTGTGAGGGCAAAGGAAAGTATCTGTAGAAAAAAAAAGGAACTTGTTGGATGAAAGGTGGGATGTACCTCTAAAGGGCTGTTGGTTTTTACAATTGTGCTGTCCTTGACGCACTACCGGTGCAAAGATTAAGAAATTAAGGTCCTTTCAATCACTACAGCTAAAGGAAAAGGCAGTATCCTGGAGGAGATTATTTTTCCCTAGGATTATTTGTCCCGGGGTTCTGTGGAGTGGTATCTGCCAGGGCATTCACCTCATTGCCTTCTGGCTTTAGAAATCAATGGCATGGGTGAAAAGAATAGCATTCTGATAGTGCTTATACATGCCTCCTCTATTTATACATGTTGGTGGCTGGCTACTGAGATAAGCAAACAAGACAGACAGTGCTGAAGGCTGGGCTTTTGTCTGTGGCTTAGATTCTAAGTCAGTCAACGGTGTACTAATTGTGCCCCAATATAGCCCTGCTCAGCAGTATAAGAGAAGTTTTATTGGAGTGATTAGGAAAAGTGGTTGGTGGCTAAAGACAGTTCAAAATAATAAAAATATGCCTTACCATTGTATTTTATTGTAAAATGTGTAAATGCACACGATCTGTTAGCCCTTACTGAAATCTATGCTTTGCATCTGCTGATGTGAGGGATTCCATGACCACATGTTTACATAAACGTGTGTAATGCATTTGTCACAATATCCAATTTCAGATTCTTGAAAGTGGAAGGAGAACTAAAGCCACTTCTGAGACAATTTTGGTGCAAATCCTGGATTTTTATTGTTTTCTAATCCTTTATCATTGTCTTGTCAAGTACTTTCACGACAATTTTTAAAACTACTGAATCTTTCCTGGAATTCATAATTTTGTTTTCACAGAAATGATAACTTTTTCTTTACACATGCATATTTATTCACTTGCAAATCAAATTCTATAATTACAATAACAAGTTCAACAGGTATGAATGAGTTTGGGAATCAACAGAACTACTCTTAAGAAGCTGACCATTGATTTCCGGTAGCGGCAGTTTGAGCGGCCAAAGCAAGATGGGTCAAAGTCAGAGTAGTGGTCATGACCCTGGAGGTGTCAAGAAGGATGACAAGGACAAGAGAAAGAAGTACAAACCTCCTGTACCAAACAGAGTACCAACCAAAGGGACTGATGCTGCCAGCAATCTGCCACTGGTGACACCTCGCACTCGGTGCCGCTTAAAATTACTCAAGTTAGAATTAAAGACTATCTTCTCATGGAGGAAGAATTCATTAGAAATCAGGAACAAATGAAGCCTTTAGAAGAAAAGCAAGAGGAGGAAAGATCAAAGGTGGATGATCTGAGGGGGACCCCAATGTTGGTAGGAACGTTGGAAGAGATCATTGATGACAATCATACCATCGTGTCCACATCTGTGGGCTCAGAACACTACATCAGCATTCTTTCCTTTGTAGACAAGGACCTGCTGGAGCCAGGCTGTTCAGTCCTGCTCAACCACAAGGTACATGCCATAATAGGGGTGCTCATGGATGACACGGATCCCTTGGTCATGGTGATGAAAGTAGAAAAGCCCCCCAGGAAACCCAAGCTGATATTGGGGGGTTGGACAACCAAATCCAGGAAATTAAGGAATCTGTGGAGCTTCCTATCACTCATCCTGAATATTATGAAGAGATGGGTATAAAGCCCCCAAAAGGGGTCATTCTCTATGGACCAACTGGCACAGGTAAAACCTTATTAGCCAAAGCGGTAGCAAACCAAACCTCAGCCACTTTCCCAAGACTGGTTGGCTCTGAACTTATTCAGAAGTACCTAGGTGATAGGCCCAAACTCGTTTGGGAGTTGTTTCGAGTTGCAGAAGAACATGGGCCATTCATCGTGTTTATTGATGAAATTGATGCCATTGGAACAAAAAGATATGATTCAAATGCCAGTGGTGAAAGAGAAATTCAACGAACAATGTTGGAACTGTTGAACCAGTTGGATGGATTTGATTCAAGGGGTGACCAGAAAGTTATCATGGCCATAAACCAAATAGAAACTTTGGATCTAGCACTTATCAGACCAGGCCACATTGACAGGAAAAATGAGTCCCCCCCAGCCTGATGAAAAGACTAAGAAGTGCATCTTTCAGATCCACACAAGCAGGATGATGCTGGCTGATGATGTGACCCTGGACGACTTGATCATGGCTAAAGATGACCTCTCTGGGGCCGATATCAAGGCGACCTGTACAGAAGCTGGTCTGATGGCCTTGAGAGAACACAGAATGAAAGTAACAAATGAAGACTTTAAAAAATCCAAAGAAAATGTTCTTTATAAAAAACAAGAAGGCACCCTTGAGGGCCTCTACTTGTAGTGACCACATCTGCCTTCAAAGAAACGGTCGGGAGCATCCTGACTCCTCGGAGGGATGAGGCTGGGAAGCCGCCCAGAGGAACCCATGTTCCAGTTGATCTTTCTTAGCAAAACTTCCCGTGTCCCTTTCTGAGCGCGGTGCGTAGGGTGCCCGCCAGGCTGCCTTCATGTGTTGGCCACGTGCAGTGCTCTCCCCCCAATAAAGTGAGCTCCTCCTCCTCAAAAAAAAAAAAAAAAAAAAAAAGAAGCTGACCATTCAACATGTGGAAATAGCAGTGTGGGGCATACTAGTAGGCCACGAGTTGTCAGGCCATAAGAATGTACACCTTTTACAAAGAGGATGGAGAGGACCAGTTAACCTGAAAAATAAGTTAAGTGGGGGTATTGAAATAGTTATCTGTTATACTGAATGTTTGTATCCCTCTAAAATTTGTTCAAGGCCTAAACTCCACGTGACTGAATTTTGAGTAAGGAAATAATTAAGAGTCAAATGAGGTCTTAACGTTGGGGCCCTGATCTGAAAGGATTAGTATCCTTATGGGCAGAGATACCAGAGAGCTTGCTTACTGTCCACACTGTGAGGACACAGAAAGAAGGTGGCTGTCCACAAGCTGGGAAGAGGGCCCTCACCAGAAACTGACCCCGTGGACCTCAATCTGGGACTTCAGCCTCTAGAACTATGGGAAAATAAATGTCTATTTTTTCAGCCACCAAGTCTGTGGCAATTTGCTTAAACCACCCAGTCTGTGGTACTTTGTTATGGAAGCAGACTAATGCACTATCCTTTTATACTTACTATTTAACACCATGTCTTTGGTTCTGAGGAACACTTAACAGTAAAGTTCGTTGGATCAATACAAAATTATTACCATTTCTGGAGAACTGACTTACAGTGCAGAGCCTAAGCTAATAGACCCTGCCTGACAAACAGTATATTCAATTTTATTTTGGGAAAATACTGGTATGTATTTACAGGCCTAATTCTAGTAGTGAACTATTGAATATGGCTATTTAAAAAATTTTTTTTTTCAAATTTTATTTATTTTTGGGACAGAGAGAGACAGAGCATGAACGGGGGAGGGGCAGAGAGAGAGGGAGACACAGAATCGGAAACAGGCTCCAGGCTCTGAGCCATCAGCCCAGAGCCCGACGCGGGGCTCGAACTCACGGACCGCGAGATCGTGACCTGGCTGAAGTCGGACGCTTAACTGACTGCGCCACCCAGGCGCCCCTGAATATGGCTATTTAAATAAGCTCCTGAGCTTATCACTAAAAAATAATCACAGAGAGATCTTTATAGGTTAGACATCTTTTCTTCCTGTTGTATCTGTTAGCGAGAGTCTTGGGGTATTTCTGTAGCTATATTATATAATTATGTTATATAATTAGTATATCTAATTATATAATTGGTATATGATTATATAATATAGCTACAGTAATACAGTAAAAGCTATAGGTATACTATACCATATAGTATATGCAGTGACCTTTGAACCATATGGAGCTTAGGGGTGCTGGCCCCCATGTAGTCAAAAATCTGTGTAGGGGCGCCTGGGTGGCGCAGTCGGTTAAGCGTCCGACTTCAGCCAGGTCACGATCTCGCGGTCCGTGAGTTCGAGCCCCGCGTCAGGCTCTGGGCTGATGGCTCGGAGCCTGGAGCCTGTTTCCGATTCTGTGTCTCCCTCTCTCTCTGCCCCTCCCCTGTTCATGCTCTGTCTCTCTCTGTCCCAAAAATAAATTTAAAAAAAGTTGAAAAAAAAAATTAAAAAAAAAAAATCTGTGTATAACTTTTGACTCCCTGGATATTTAAGCACTAATAATCTACTGTTGACTAGAAGCATTACTGGTAACCTAAACAGTCAATAAACATGTATTTTGTATGCTATACATATTATATAATGTATTCCTACAATAAAGCTAGAGGAAAAAAAATATTAAGAAAACCATAAGAAAGAAAATATGTTTACAGTATTGTAGTGTATTTATCAGAAAAAATTTGCACATATGTGGATCTGTGCAGTTCAAATCCATGTTGCTCAAAGGTCAAATGTACATATACATTGATATCCCATATACTATACTATACCATACACTACATGATATGTAGTAATATTATACAGTTAAGAGGGATATAAGGATTGGAATAAAGTCACAAAACTGTCATTATTTTCAACTTATATGCTTTTCCACTAAAGATATCCACAGGAACCAACAGGTAAATTGCTACACAAACCAACTATATTCCCCCCCACACAAAAAAGCAACAAATAGTTCAAAAATGTAATTTTAAAGATGTCATTTATAATAGCAAGAAAACATGTATGGTATATAGAAATAAATCTTTTGCAAGGATGTAAGGCGTTTTTTTCCTTTTTTTAGAGAGAGAGAGAGTGGGGAAAGAGAGAGTCTTAAGCAGGCCCCATGCTCAGCATGGACTCCAATGCTGAGCTTGATCTCATGACCGTGAGATCATGACCTGAGTCAAAATCAAGAGTCGGTGGCTTAACCAACTGAACCGCCCAGGAGCCCCTGTGTAAGGCTTTCATAAGAGAAAAATAGAAAACTTTAATTAAAAAAACAAATGCTCACAGATGGGAAGTCTCAATAACAGAAAGACATCTGTTCTCCCCAAATCCAAAGTCCTTTTTTGATTAAAAAAAAAAAAAAACAACTTTTTTGCTAAAAGTTAACCAGTATTATCCTAAAGTCCATTTGAATGAACAAAGGGCCAGGAATTGCCAAAATGTTTGAAGAAGAACAGGGGGATTCACTCTTCAAAATATCATGCACCTTGTATCCTGAAGCTATAGTAATTAGGACATCGTGGTGTAAGACAGAATAACACACTAGGGCAGGGATAGAACAAATAGATTGATGGAAGGCCTATAAATAGTTCCACTTCCATATGGAAGCTTATTATATAACAGAGCAGGCATTGCAAATGAGTGGGGACAGTGTGGGAATAGCTAGTTTTCCATACTGAGAAAAAAAGTGCCTCCATCTCTAGTTCATATCATTCCCCAAAACAAATTTCAGGTGAATAAAAATGTAAATATGGACAGAAAACCTTTAAAAATTCTAGAAGAAAAACATTTAAAAAACATAGCCGAATAGAATATTGTACACCTGAAACTAATATACCACTGTATGCTAATTATACTTCAATAAAATATATATTAAAAATAAAAGTCAAAAATTAAACAACACCCATTTATTAACTCACAGTCCTGTGGGTCAGAAGTCTAGACACAGCATGGCTGGGTTGTCTGCTCAGGATCTCAACGGCTAAGTCAAAGTATTGGCTAGACTGAGTTCACGTTTGGAGGCTCTGGGGAAGAATTCCCTTCTGAACTCATTCAAGTTTTTGGCAAAATTCAGTTTCTTGCCATTGTAGGACAGAGGTCCCCTTTTGCCTTGCAGGCTCCCAGCCAGGGGCTACTCTCAGCTCCTAGAGGCCACCTGTATTCCATGCCACATGACCCCCCTGTATTTTCAAAGCCAGCAACAGAGATTTTCTCCCTTGTTAAATTCTTCTCATGTTTAAACTCTCTCTGACTTCCTGTTTTACCTCTAGAGTCAGATTGAAAGGATGATATGATTAGGTCAGACCCACTCGGACAATCTTTCCATCTTAGGGTCAGCTGATTTAGGACCTTAAGTTACATCTGCAGAATTCTTTTTATAGCAACACCTAGATTAGTGTTTGATTGAATAACTGGAAGAAAGTGTACGTATACCAGGGGTCAGGAATTTAGAGAACCAAATTCCACCTACCACAGACTGGAACTAGGGAGAGTATAGAATAGAAAGTCAAAACCAGGGGAGTTATTAAGTAGTGGCCATAGATGTGCTCAATGTTTAATGTTAAAGATGGGCTACTATAGCTGGCTCATGAAGTTCTGAATGCTTAAAACTTAGGAGAAGAAAACAAAGGCCAGAAATCTCTGTGATCTTGGCAGACTGAAGCTCAGTAAGAGGTACCATAGGCGGGGGTTACTGACCATAGGCGGGGGTTACTGACCATAGGCAGGCCAATGGAAAACTACTTTGCTATTTGAACCCGCTTTTGAATTAGCGCCATTGTAAATGATAGGTAAATATAATATAATACAACATTAAATATAAATATAACTGAATATAAATATAAACGAAGCATTTTTTTTTTTTTTTAGAGAGAGAGAGAGCGTGTGCACTATGCAAGCAGGGGAGAGGGGCATAGGGAGAGACAGAGAGATAGTCCAAAGCAGTTTCCATGCTCAGTGTGGAGCCCAATGCCGGGCTCGATCCCATGACCCTGGGATCATGCCCTGAGCCAAAATCAAGAGTCTGATGCTCAACAGACTGAGCCACCCAGGTGCCGCTACAAAGCATTTTAAAAACCCAGAATATTTATAAAGTTGAAAAGAATGGGACAATTTAAATTTGGGGGAATTGTGTTTTATTCCTATACACATATAGACCATGTTTCATTCTTCTATATGTCTACATAGCAGCTATTCCTATTTTTAACACATGGTAAGGGAAATTATAAAAAGTTGATTGTTCAATTAGTAATAATGATAGGTTGGCATTTAATACTCCCTTGGTTATGGTCCATCTTATCTTTTTCTGAGTTATCTTTTCCTACTTTCTTACTTGTACTTTATATACAAACAAAACAGAATTGTTCCTTTTTCCCTAAATCCATCACTATACCTTTGGCCATGTGTCTACCTCTAATAATGCCTTCAATGTCATCAGATTCTTTTCTATTTTTAAAATGTTTATTTATTTTTGAGAGAGAGAGAGACACACACACAGAGTACAAGTGAGGGAGGGGCAGAGAGAGAGACACACACACACAGAATCTGAAGCAGTCTCCAGGCTCTGAGCTGTCAGCCCAGAGCTCGACAAGGTGCTTCAACCCACAAACTGTGAGATCATGACCTGAGCTGAATTCGGATGTTTAACCAACTGAGTCACCCAGATGCCCCTATCAGATTCTATCAAATTTAATGGTACCTATAAAATTTTACTGATCCTTTAGGGCCCATTTCAAATATCCCCTCCTTCATGAAGACTTCTTTGACCTATCCTAGCCTCTGTTGAAAATAATCTTTTCTGCCTGAACTCCCTCAGCACTTTGTTCAAACTTAAGGTTCATGTCACTTCCTACCTTACCCTGTGGTTATTTGTGTTCATATTGTAGCTCCCCCTACTTGACTGTGTCTTTGCGCAGTAGTAATTTGGACTGTTTCATTTCAGATTACCCATTGGACCTGGCAGAATACTTAGCATTATAAGTATTTAAAAATTGTGGATTAATCTAGCGAATGAATATATCTTTTTGTCTATATCACAGCGTCAAATCAAAGTAAAAGAAATTAATATAATTTCTGCTGCTAGAGAAGACCTTAGTCTCATCAAATAGACCTTTGTTACAATTATATTGCACAAATTATTTCTCAAAACTCCCCCAAATTTCATTTCACCATTTCAGTGAACAAACACTTGGTTAAACATAATCCCCACACATGCACAGACTTGCATCATACCTGTGTGCAGCAAGTGTTGATCAGATCAATCGCCAAGGGAAGTAAGTTCCTCTAGACTGCCCCAAACCTTTCCCAAAATCTCTCTTCCCCTGAAGCTTTCCAAAACAAAGTCTCACCACATTACCAGAGAGGGAGAGAGGAAGGAATTTCCTTAAGAAATTAGTGGGAAAAAAGAGTCAACATGAAGACAAAATAATAAATGTTTCTCCTATGTCAGAAGGGGCTGACGTCATCCTCTAAGGCTTTCATGAATTTTATTGTCGTAAGTTTTTATGGAAATGTATACTGAATTATATTAGGACATCATTCATATCTGCCCCTTGAGATTGTTTATGAACATACAACTTTTTTCTTCTAACGCTTGAATTAAATTCTGGCTAACAAGTTAAAACGGTTTGACAGAACCCTTTATCCCGATAGACCATTATGTTGTCATTTACCGATTACTTCACTCTACTCAGAAATTAATGAAGAGATATCATTGAATTGGGAAATATGCTTTTTAAATTCATCACTTATTTACTTAAGAATTAAAGGCAACATTCACATGGCACACTATAAATTCAGGCACAGGTACACACATATGTGTTTGTACACACACATGCACAACACATACCCACTCACACGCACATACAAACACACATATCTATACCTATGTACCACCCACACATACTTTGTAATAGGAAACCAAACAGTGTCACATAGCGAAAATGATAACTACAATGCAAAAGTTTAAAGGTAAGTCCTGTGACTGTGAATTTTGGCACAAGCTTTTTGAATTACTAATTTATTCCCTGAATCATCAAAACATCACAAGGTAATATAATAGAATAGACAAAATAGGAGGGAAATTTTTGACAGTCCAAAAGCAGCCAGCAAAGGAGGAGCAAAGACAAAAGAACATATGAAACAAGTAAAAACAAACACTGAGAAGGTAGGTAGGCTTAAAATCAGATCAGTAATTACATTAAATATGAAAAGACTAACCATTCCAACTATAAGGCAGATATGATTAGATTGAGTAAAAAACCAGATTCGACAACATTTTTGTAAGACGCAAACTTTAAATGTTAAGACACAGAACAGTTGAAAGTAAAATGATGAAAACATAAATACTGTATACCATGTAAACACTAAACATAAGAAAGCTTAACAATTAAGGTTACATTTATAAAAATTATAGGTGTGATAGGGGCTCTTGTACCCCAATATTTATAGCAGCACTTTCAACAATAACCAAATTAAGGAAAGTGCCTAAATGTCCATCAACTGATGAATGGATAAAGAAGATGTGGTTTATATATACAATGGAATACTACTTGGCAATGAGAAAGAATGAAATCTGGCCATTTGCAGTAACGTGGATGCAACTGGAGGGTATTATGCTAAGTGAAATAAGTCAGGCAGAGAAAGATACCATATATTTTCACTCATATTTGGATCCTGAGAAACTTAACAGAAGACCGGGGGGAGAGGAAGGGGAAAAAAAAATTTACAGAGAGGGAAGGAGGCAAACCATAAGAGACTCTTAAATACTGAGAACAAACTGAGGGTTGATGGGAGGTGAGGGAGAGGGGAAAGTGGGTGATGGGCATTGAGGAGGGTACCTGTTGGGATGAGCACTGGGTGTTGTATGGAAACCAATTTGACAATAAATTATATTAAATATAAAAAAACAAACTGATGGAGAAGCCATGGCCTCTCTTTTGAGAAAGAAACCATGAATCAAAAAAAAAAATTATAGCTGTGGATATAGTATCAAAGTAGACTCTAAGGCAAAATGTATTATCAGATATAAAGAGGGAAATTTAATAATGATAAAAGGGTCAATTTAATAGGAAGATATAATAATCCTTAATGTGTATGTGCCTGATAGTATACCTTCAAATAGAAAGCAGAAATTGACAGAAATAAGTAGATAAATCCACAATTAGAATTTGAGATTTAAAAATATTTCTTTCTGTAAGGGGTAGAAAAGACAAACAAAACTTAGTAACAATATATAAGATATGAACAATCTGACCTAAATAGACATTTGTAAATTACTTATAGTTTATTATAGCCAACAACTATGAAAAAGAAGAAAGAATACATACTATTTAAATGTACATATGCGACTCTTGATCTCAGGGTTGTGAGTTTGAGCCCCATGTTGGGTGTGGAGCCTACTTAATTAAAAAATAAAAATTAAAACAAATAAAAGTACAAAGATCATTCACTGAAGTAGACCATATTCTGGGTTATAAGGCAAGTCTTGATAAATTTCAAAGGACCAAAGTCACCCAGAATATATTTTTTGACCACAATAGTATTAAACTAGATGTCAGTAACAAAAATATAGAAATCTCCCTAATGTTTGGAAATTGAGCAACACATTTCTAAATTGTTTACTGGCCAAAGGAGAAGTCATTAGGGAAATTAATTAGAAAATTAACAAAATATGCAAGACCTGTATAGTGAAAACTATCAAACATTGCTCAGAAAAACTAAAGAAGACCCAAATAAATGGAGAGATACACCCTTGATGTGATATTAAGATATGAATTCTCCCTAAATTGATCCATAGATTTAACACAACTCCAACCAAAATCCCAGCAGGCTTAATTTTTTTGTGTGATAGAAATCAGTAATCTGAACCAATAATTTATTTGGAATTGCAAAGGACCTCGACTAGCTAAAAGCAATCTAAACAAACAAACAAACAAAAAACGAAACCCATTAGAAGACCTATACGAACAGATTTTTTATTTTAAGTAGGCTTCATGCCCAGCGCAGAGCCCTACATGGGGCCTGAACTCATGACCGTGAGATTAAGACCTGAGCTGAGATCAAGAATCGGACACTTAACCAGCTGAGCCACCCAGATGCCTCCTGGCACTAACAGATTTTAAACTTACCCTAAAGCTTTGGTAATTAAGACAGCGTGATATTGGCATAAATATAGTCAAACAGATCTACAGAACTTAACAGCCTGGAAATAAGTCCAGGTATATATGTTCATTTTATTTACTAAAAAGATATTCATGCTCTTCAAAGGGAAAGGATGGTATTATTAATAAGTGATACTAGAGCAATTAGACATTGATGTGATAAAGAAAACTTGACCCTTATCTTACACCATACACAAAAAATCAATTCTAGGGAGATCAAATGTCAACTTGAAAGCTGAAACTATCTTGAGATAAGAGTTTTTAAATAGGACACAAACAGCACAAACCACAAAAATGTTTAATTAATAAATTGGTCTTCATCAGTATTTAAAAATTTTCTCATCAGAAGGTACTATTCAGGTAGTGAAAAAGGTGCTCCAGAAGCTGGAAGAATGTGTTCACAATATGTATACCTGAAAAAGGACTTGAATACAGAATATATGAAAGACTCTTACAATTTAATAATAAAGCAGCAAACAATGCAATTTTTGAAAATTTAAATTTTAGTTAGTTAACATAAAGTGCAATATTGGTTTCAGGAGTGGAATTCAGTGATTCATCACTTACATACAACACTCAGTGTGCATCACAACAAGTGCCCTCCTTAGTACCCATCACCCATCTAGCCCATCCCCCACCCACCTCCCTCCATCTTCCCTCAATTTGTTGCTCTATTATTAAGAGTCTTTTGTGGCTAGTTTCTCTCTCTTATCTTCACCCCTTCCTATATGTTTGTGTTTTGTTTTATAAATTCCACATATGAATGAAATCATATAGTGTCTTTCTCTGATTTACTTACTTTGCTTAGCAAAATACATTCTAGCTCCATTCACATTGTTGCAAATGACAAAATTTCATTCTTTTTTGATGGCTGAGTAATATTCCATTGTGTGTGTGTGTAATTTATAAATTATAATTTATAATTGTGTGTGTGTGTATATATATATTTGTATATATATGTATATATATTTGGCTATTATTGATATTGCTGCTATAAACATTGGAGTGCATGTACCACTTTGAATCTGTATTTTTGTATCCTTTGGGTAAATACCTAGTAGTGAAATTGCTGGATCATAGAGTAGTTCTATTTTTAACTTTTTGAGGAACCTACATACTGAGGTTCATACAGAGTGCATACAGAGCAGCTGCACTAGTTTATATTCCCAATAAGAGTGGAAGAGGGTTCCCCTTTCTATGCATCCTACCAACATCTCTTTTAACTTTAGCCATTCCGACAGGTGTGAGGTGGTACCTCACTGTGGTTTTGATTTGTATTTCCCTGATGATGAGTGATGCTGAGCATCTTTCATGTGTCTGTTAGCCATCTGGATGTCTTCTTTGGAAAAGTGTCTTTTGCCCATTTCTTAACAGGGTTGTTTGTTTTTTGGGTGTTGAGTTTGATAAGTTCTTTACAGATTTTGGATACTAACCCTTCATCAGATATGTCATTTGCAAGTATCTTCTCCCATTCTATAGGTTGCCTTTTAGTTTTGTTGATTGTTTCCTTCACTGTGCAGAAGCTTCTTATCTTGATGAAGTCCCAATAGTTCATGCTTGCTTTTGTTTCCCTTGCCTTTGGTGATATGTCTAATAAGAAGTTGCTATGGCTGAGGTCAAAGAGGTTGTTACCTGTGTTCTCCTCTAGGATTTTGATGCTTTCCTGTCTCACATTTAGGTTTTTCATCCATTTTGAGTTTATTTTTGTGCATGTTGTAATAAAGTGGTCCAGTTTCATTCACTGTCCAGTTTTACCAACACCATGGTTTAATAGTTTATTTTTATTGCAAAATAATGTTCCATTATTTGGATGTACAACAGTTTGCTTATGCATTCACCTACTGAAGGACATTTTGGATGCATCCAATTTTTGGCAATCATGAATAAAGCTGCTACATTCACATGCAGGTTTTGGTATGGATATATATATTCAAGTCATTTAGTAAATACTTAGGGGCACTATTACTAGATTTTATGGAGACTATGTTTATCTTTGTAATAAACTGCCAAACTCTCTTGAAGTAGTGGTACTATTTTGCATTCCTACCAGCAATGGCAGAGTTCCTGTTGCTCCACACCCAATTCAGCATTTGGTATTGCCAGTGCTTTGGATGTTAGCCATTTTAGTAGGTATGTAGTGGCTAGTTTAATTTGTAATTCTCTAATGACTTCTGATGTTAAGCATCTTTTCATATGTTTATTTCCCATCTGTATGTATTCTTTGGTGAGGTGTCTGTCCAAGTTGTTTGCCCATGTTTTAATTCCTTATTGAACTTTAAGTGTTCTTTCTAGAACACCTGGGTGACTCAGTGGTTTAAGTGTCTGACTCTTGGTTTCAGCTCAGGTTATGATCTCGTGGTTTGTGAATTTGAACCCTGCATCCAGGCTCTGTGCTGACAGCACGGAGCCTGCTTGGGATTCTCTCTCTCTTCCTCTCTCTCTACCCCTCCCCTGCTCACACACACATATACTGTCTCTCAAAATAAATAAATAAACTTAAATAAAAAGAGTTCTTTCTATATTTTAGATACCAACCCTTTGTCAGATATGTACTTTGCAAATATTTTCTCCCAGTCTGTTGATTCTGTTTTCATTCTATTAACAGTGTCCTTTGCAGAGCAGACATTTTAAATTTTAATGGAATACAAGTTGACAATTTTTCCTTTCATTGATCATAGTTTTGGTATTATATCTAAAAGTCATCATCAAATCCAAGGTCACATAGATTTCTCCTATTTATCTTACAGAAGTTTTGTGGCTTAGCATTTTACATCTGTAATCCACTTGGAGTTCATTTTTGTGAAGGGTATCCTTCATGTGGATATCCAGTAGTTTCAGCACCACTTATTGAGAAGACGATCCTTTTCGCCACTCAATTGCCTTTGTTCTTTTGTCAAAGATCAGCTGACTATATTTGTGTGGGTCTATTTCTAAACTACTCTGTTCATTCTATTGGTCTATTTGTCTATTATTTTACTAATACCTAACTGTGTTTATTACCATAGCTTTATATTAAGTTTTGAAGTTAGGTAGTATCATTCCTCTTTGTTCCTTGCCAGTGATGTGTTGGCCATTATGGGTGTTTCACCTTTCCATATAAATTTTGAATCAGTCTGTTCATAACCACCAAAAGAATTTTCTGGGATTTTGAGAATGTGTAGAATCTATAAATTAAGTTGGGAAGAATGAACATTTTGACAATATTGAGTCTTTTTATCTATGAATATAGAATATCTCTCCATTTACTTGGATATTCTTTGATTTCTTTCACCTGAATTTCATAGTTTTTCTCATATGGATCTTACACATACTTTGTTAGATTATACTAGAGTATTTATTAAAAATTTTTTTAGTGTTAATGTAAATGGTATTTCTTTTTAACTTGAAATTCCAATTCTTCATTGCTGGCATATAGGAAAATTGACTTTGGACTATTGATCTTGTATCCTGCAACCTGGCTGAAATTGCACACTGGTTCCAGCAGGTTTTTTTTTAATTGAGTCTTTGGTATTTTCTACATAGACATTAATGCTACATGTGAAAAAAGACAACTTTATTTCTTCCTATATAATCTGGATTTTGTTTCTTTTCTTATCTTTTTGCATTAGCTGGAACTTCCAGTATGATGTTGAATAGGAGAGAGAGGTGAGATGGGACATCCTTGTTTTGTTTCTGACTTTATGGGACAAAGCATCTAGTTTCTCACCAGTAAATATGATCTTACCTATGCAGTTTTTGTAGGTGCTGTTTATCAAGTTAAGGAAGTTCCTCTGTATCCCTTGTTTGTTGGGAGTTTTTATTATGAACTGGTATTTGAGTTTGTCAAATGCTTTTTTCATCATTTATTAATATGATCATATGACTTTTGTTTTTTATCCTGTTGATGTGATGGATTACACTAGCTGGTTTTTAAATGTCGAACCAGCCACACATATCTATAATAAATTCCATTTGTTCTTGGTGAAGTATACTGAAGTCTGCAACTTACTTTAAAATGAATTTTAAAAAAAAGATGGATAGAGATATAAAACAAAATGTTAGAAAAAATTATAAATCTATATAGACAAGGAATACAGAGCCAGAGTCAAACATAAAAATGAAAGTGATGCGACTTGTGGTGTTTTTGTTATTGTGGGCATTTTTTTTTCTCTTCAATTTAGGGCATTCTAAACATTGCTAAAAACTTTTTAAAAGCATCAGTGGCAAGTCTCCACTGAGTTTTTAAAATCTTCTTATAATTCCCTAAACATGTTACTGTTTTAAAACTCATTTTCTGAGAAATAAAAGGCATACAAACTGGCATGGAAGAAGTCAAACTTTCACTATTTGCAGATGACACAATACTCCGTAGAAAACCCAAAAGTCTCCATGAAAAAATTGCTAGAACTAATACATGAATTCAGCCAAATCCCATGATATAAAATCTGCTGCATATACCAATAATGAAGAAACAGAGAAAGAAATCAAGGAATCAACCCCATTTACAATTGCACCAAAAACAATAAGATACCTAGGAATAAACATAACCAAACAGGTAAAAGATCTGTACTCTGAAAACTCTAGAAGACTTATGAGAGATATTAAAGAGGACACAAAGAAATGGAAAAGCATTGCACACTCATGGATTGGAAGAACAAATATTGTTAAAGTATATAGACTACTCAAAGCAATCTGCACATTTAATGCAATCCCTATCAAATTACCACCAGCATTTTTCACAGAACTAGAACAATCCTAAAATTTGGATAAAACCACAAGACTCTGAATAACCAAAGCAATTCTGAAAAAGAAAAGCAAAGTTGGAAGCATACCCATTCTGGACTTCAAGCTATATTGCCAAGCTGTAGCCATCAAGACAGTGTGATACTGGCACAAAAACAGACACATAGATCAGTGGAACAGAACAGAAAATCCAGAAATAGGTGCACCTGGGTGTCTCATTTGGTTGAGCATCTAAGTCTTGATTTTGGCTCAGGTCATGATCCCAGGGTCATGGGATCGAGCTCACCGTTGGGCTCTGCACTGACCATGGAGACTGATTAATAAATATTCTCTCTCTTTCTTTCTCTCTTTTACTCTCTCTGTCACTCAGTCTCTCTCTCTCTCTCTCTCTCTCTCTCTCTCTCTCACCTTCTGCCCCTCCCCTCTGTTCATGCTCTCTCTCTCTCTCTCTCTAAAATAAATTAAAAAAAACAACAACCCATAAATAGACCCACACTATATGGTCAACTATTCTTCAACAAAGCAGGAGAGAACATTCAGTGGAAAAAAGTCTCTTCAACAAATGGTGTTGGGAAAACTGGACAGTGAATGAAACTGGACCACTTTCTTACACCATACACAAAAATAAATTCAAAATGGATGAGACCTAAATGTGAGACAGGAAACTATCAAAATCCTAAAGGAGAACACAGGCAAAACTTCTTTGACCTTGGCCATAGCAACTTCCTACTAGACATGTCTTACTAGATGCATCACTAAAGGCAAGGGAAACAAAAGCAAGCATGAACTATTGGGATTTCATCAAGATAAAAATCTTCTGCACAGTGAAGGAAACAATCACCAAAACGAAAAGGCAGCCTACAGAATGGGAGAAGATATTTGCAAATGACCTATAAATGGTTGGTATCCAAAAATCTATAAATAACTTATCAAACTCAACACCCAAAAAACAAATAATCCTGTGAAGAAATGTGCAGAGGACATGAACAGACACTTTTCCAAAGAAGACATCCAGATGGCTAACAGACACATGAAAAGATGCTCAACATCATTCATCATCAGGGAAATACAAATCAGGTGTAAGATACCACCTTACACCTGTCAGAATGGCTAAAATTAACAGCACAGAAAACAACAGACACTGGTGAGGATGTAGAGAGAGAGCAACCCTCTTACATTCTTGTTGGGAATTAAAACTAGTGCAGCTACTCTGGAAAACAGTATGTAGGTTCCTCAAAAAGTTAAAAATAGAATTATCCTACAATCCAGCAATTGCATTGGTAGGTATTTACCCAAAGGATACAAAAATACAGATATGAAGGGGTACATGCACCCAAGATTTATAGCAGCATTATCAACAATAGCCAAATTATGGAAACAGCCCAAATGTCCATTAACTGATGAATGGATAAAGAGGATGTGGTGTGTGTGTGTGTGTGTGTGTGTGTGTGTGTGTAGTGGAATATTAGTAATCCAAAAGCTGAAATCTTGACATTTGCAATCACATGGATGGAGCTAGAGTGTCTTATGCTAAGCAAAGTAAGTCAGTCAGAGAAAGACAAACATCATATGATTGCACTCATGTGTGGAATTTAGGAAACAAAACAGATGACCATATGGGAAGGGAAAAGAGAGAGAAAGGATAGAAAACCATAAAAGACTCTTTTTAAAATGCTTTTTCTTTTTTAAATTTTAGAGAGGGATAGCATGAGCAGAGGAGAGAGGCAGAGGGAGAGAGAGAGAGGGAGAATCTTAAGCTGGCCCTATGCTCAACAGGTATCCCAATGAGGGGCTCAATCCCACGGCCCTGGGATCATGACCTGAGACAAAATCAAGAGTCAGATGCTCAACCAACTGAGTGACCTAGGAACCCCAGGAGACTCTTAATGATAAATTACAAACTGAGGGTTAATGGAGGGAAGTGGGTGGGGGGTGGGCTAAATGGATGATGGGCATTAAGGAGGGTACTTGTCGGGATGAGCACTGGGTGTTATATGTGAGTGATGAATCACGAAATTCTATTCCTGAAATCAATATTACACTTTATGTTAACTAAAATTTAAATAAAAATTTGGGGGAAAAAAGTGCTTTGAGTTCTTGACTGGTGGGAGAACTGACCTGCTTGCTTCCTTAGGCACTTTGCTGAACTGCCTTTGGGGAGCAAATAAAGGCAAAAACCTCACAGCCACACAGATGGAGGCTGACATTACTCACCATCTACTTGCTGTGGGCAAATCCAATAAGCTCTCATGACTCCTATTTGTTCCCGTATAAGTGGAAATGGTGCTCATGTGTTGTAGCAATAAAATCAAAAATGTCACCAAGGAATGGAGTTCTTTGGCCCTAGCAGGTGTGCAATAGATGTGAAAGGGTATATACTTTTTCTTAAAAGATTTATTCTATTTTTAGAGAAGCAGTGTGGGAGTTGGGTAGAGGTGAAGAGGGAGAGACAGACAGAGACAGAGAGACAGAGAATCTCAAGCATACTCCAGACTTAGCATGGAGCTGGACTCAGGGCTCAATCCCAACACTCTGGGGTCATAACCTGAACCTCAAGCAAGAATCATATGCTCAAGATTTAGCTTCCCAGGCGCCTGGGGAATATACATTTTGAACCTCTTCTCCAACATTGTGTGTTTAAGCCCATCAGTTGGTTGGAAGGGATGGAGTTAGGAGTCATAAATGGACTCACAGGAGGCACTGTTTGTGGCTTAGCTTCCTATACCGTTCAGGTTTGCTGAAGCCTCTAAAGGATGTGCTCGATTTTTACCGTTGTAGAAAAAAGATGCCACTCTATTAAAATAGGTTATGTCTAGAGGTGACTGAGTGGCTCAGTAGGCTAAGCGTCCAACTTTGGCTCAGGTCATGGTGTCAGGGTTTGTGAGTTTGAGCCCCACATTGGGCTCTCTGCTGTCAGCACAAAGTCCACTTTAGATCCTCTGCCCCCCTCTCTCTCTGTCCCTGGCCCGCTCGTGAGCATGCGCTCTCTCTCTCTTTCTCTAAATAAACAAGTAAACAAATGAACATAAAAAAAAGTTATGTCTACAAGAAACAACTTGTCACTTTCTGCTTTTTAGTCTAATGGTCAAAATTCTGTCCAATATAACTTTTTCACTAACAGCAGAAACATTCTTTCTCTTGAACCTGGTGCACTTTTTTTTCTGTATTGACTTAAAAAAAAATCTAACTAAACACATAATTGATTCTTTTTTTTTTTTTTTCCTAATGTCCTAAATTCTATAAGGACACTCTAGGCAGTATGGGTAGGAGTGAAGGAGTTAAACTTATAGTAAAGAAGTGTCTGCCAGCCACTCAGCACATGTCTATTCATCACCACTTGGATTTGAAGGATGATTTCTCTGATCTTGAAGTTCCATAAAAAAAACTACATGTTTCTGCATTTGGGTTGCTCTTTCATTGCAACTCTGAAAAACTGTTTTTAAGAGAAAAGAGGACTAAATTACCACAAAAGGATGTCTTTAATAGACAGAGTTCATATCAAACATCTAAGCCTAACAATATCAAAAGGAAATGTTTATTGTTGCATTTTTTCAAATGTTTTCAGGCCTAGAGAAAAACTTTGACATTTCAAATGAATAAAGCTTAATTATCCACAATATTCAAGTTATTGTGCTAGACACATTTTGGAAATGTAACAATGAAATAGAGAAGGTCTCTATTTCACAGGACAGAAATCTCAACATTTCAAACATCTTATGGTAAGAGCAATACCAGCACGAGTGGGAGAAAGGATAGCAGCGCTGACCTCGTGGAGAAGGGGGCGTTTGGGTTTAGATACAAAGCAGCTTCAGTGAAAGGGTCTTTTTAGGAAGGGACATGTATCAGAGTCCTCCAGAGAAACAGAACCAAAAGGATACATGCATAGAGAGGAATATTTACTTTAAGGAAGGGGCTTATGGGATTGTGGAGGCTTGGCAAATCCCAAATCTTCAGGGGAGGCTGGCCAGCTGGAGACCCAGACAAGAGTTGCATTTCTAGCCCTAACGTGGTCTGCTGACAGAATCCCCTCTTCTTCCAGAGGCCCACCCACATCATGGAGGGCAATCTGCTTTACTCAAAGTCTACTGATTTAAGGGTTAATCTTATCTAAAAAATACCTTCACAGAAATACCTAGAATGTTTGACCAAATATCTGGGTAGCATGGCCTAGTCAAGTTGACATGTAAAATTAATCATCACACAAGAGTTTTGAGGTGAAGAGGGAAAAGCAGAAAACAAAACAAAACAAAAAAAACCCTATGTCAGACACCTTTGATCTCTCAGAAAATGAAGGATTTGCTGGAAGGAAGGACTGGGGGTTGGTGGCAACTAAAACCACCCCTTGGGGACAAGGATGAGATTTGGGGATGTGGAAAGAATTAGGAAAAACACTCAGAATAACCTTTACCTTTTAAGAAATTTTGAACCTAAGTCAGGTTTCTTCCTCTCTTTTTTTTCTTCAGCATGCTTTCTAAAATAGGAGGAGCTGTGGAATTATACCAAGTGAAACACGAGTCCCAGAAACCCACTCACTAACCCACTGTATGACCTTGGGAAAATTATATGAATTCTCCCAGTCTCTGCTGTAAAGAGTAAATAAAATGACTTGTGTAAAAATGTCTGGAGCAGGGAGTGGTTTCTTAACCCAGGGGTGATCTTGCCCCTCAAAGGACATTTGGCAATAACTAGAGACATTTTTGGTTGTCACAACTGGTGGTGGGGTGGGGGTGGGAGGTTGGTGGTGTATTTATTATTAGTCTCTAGTGAGTAGAGGTCAGGGCTGATGCTACTAAACATTATTTAATGTACAAGACAGCGCCCCCACCCCATCCCCTGACAAAGAACTATCCAGTACAAATGTCAGAGTGCCAAGATTTAGAAACCCTGCTCTAGAACAATGTCCAAGGCATTATAAAAACAGGAAGTATTGGTTTCTGTCTTTATATTAATCATGGTAAACCAAATGGAATAGAATTTTTACCCATAAGTGGCCACAACTAAAGGCTTGGTTTTCTAACATACTTAAAATATTCTGTTGTAAAGAAGACTAAAGTGGAATTTAGAGACAAAAAGAAGGAAACTCCATTCAGAAATAAAATTCTCTCACAAAAAAAAAAAAAGAATAGGAAAGAAATCAACTTCAAGAAATCCCAGAAGTCTAACTCCTGGTTATAAAAGGGCCCTACTGTTCCTTTTGAAAAGCTCTGGGCCGGGGCGCCTGGGTGGCTCAGTTGGTTAAGCGGCCGACTTCGGCTCAGGTCATGATCTCGCGGTCCGTGAGTTCGAGCCCCGCGTCGGGCTCTGTGCTGACCACTCAGAGCCTGGAGCCTGTTTCAGATTCTGTGTCCCCCTCTCTCTCTGACCCTCCCCCGTTCATGCTCTGTCTCTCTCTGTCTCAAAAATAAATAAACGTTAAAAAAAAAAAATTTTGAAAAGCTCTGGGCCAGGACAGACTCATTCTAATATATCGTGTGCTGTAGAACCAAACTTTGAGGGAAACATTCAGTTGACTTAGACTTACATTTATAAATTTATTTATACATTTTTCCTATATCAATGATATATTTTAGAAACAAAACAGGGAACCCAGCAAATTGAATGGTTAGGTGTTATCCAGGCTTATGTGTAACTTCTTAGCTAAAAACAAAACTGAAATTCTTGAGGCATCTGGATGGGTCAGTTGGTTAAGTGTCTGAGTCTTGATTTCTGCTCAGATCATGATCTCGAGGTTTGTGAGATACAGCACAGTGTCGGGCTCTGTGCTGACAGTGCGGAGCCTGCTTGGGATTCTCTCTTTCCCTCTCTCTCTGCCCCTCCCCCCCAAATAAACAAATTAAAACTTAAAAAAAAAACCACTGAAATTCTTAAGCAGCTTCAGTGCCAACTTTGTACAGCTTTATCTGAAATATCTCAGTATCTTTGGTTTCTCTAAGAGTGTAGACACTGAACAAATATGCAAAAAATAAGGTAGTTTTAATTCTTCCAAAGTAATATGACCATATTTGCATCAAAAGTTCAAATTATTTCTCTTCTATTTTGGTAGGGCTGGGAGGGAGGAAAGCTCTGTAAACCCATTAGCTAACTATCTAGCGCTTTGTAATGCTGTCACACACAAATCCCACTTTTGTTTAGCCTTTTTCTTTACATTGTGGCACAACTTGCAAAAACAGGCTATTACTTGTTAAATGTGGACAGGAGTTTTGAAAATTACTTTGAATTTAAGGGTGAGTTCTAAAAAAAAGAAGTCAGATCAGTTAAAAATAGGATGAGGAAGAAACTACATGTGAGCCCTGATGCCTGCTCACTGGCCAGAGGCCCAGAATTCCTTCGTTGGCCTCAAGTAACAGATTAAAGTCTAGAGAAAAGGGGAGGGACCATTACCCCCAGAACTGGACTGAAAAGTATCAGTGGAGGTTAGTTAGGGAGGAACTCAAGGCCATGGATGAAATCAATCATGTCACCCTTGTGAGTTGGGTAGGGAGTGTTTTCTAAGAGCACTGAAAATAGTAGCTGCCATCTGAGGAGAGCCTACTGTGGGCCAGGCACTTATAAATATTCTTTTAGTTGATCCTATAAACAAACAGCCTTTCAGGGTTGAGAGAATTATTCCCCTTTTTCATGTAAGACAAATTAGGCTGAGAGAGAGAGAGATTATGTAAACTGCCTGAGTTCATCCAGCTGGTAAATAGCCATGGTGGGATTCACACCTAATACAAGGGGAATGTTGAATGACTGAGAATCATACCTTCATTTGTGCATGTCTATGATGAAAACGGATCTATTGTGGGTTTTTAAAAAATTAATAAACTTTCAGTTTTAAGCAGTTTTAGGTTCATATATTGTGGGCTTTTTAGTGCCAATTTTATAAATAATCTATAACAATACAAGAAAATCAACAACAGTTGGAGTCTCTCAAACTCCAAATATCCATTTCATGCATCTTTTGTATGGTTACACATATCCATGCAATTTGACAACAATAGAATCATATATGTTCTTCAACAATTCAAAGATGTTTTGTAATACAGATTTCCTTTCTTCTTCTTCTTTTTTTTTTTTGCTTGTCTCCTACTTCCTGCCTCCTCCACTTGTTCACATAATCCTACACATACATACATGACTATGGATATATACATATCTGCATATGCATACATATTTAGGTCTTTTGGTTGTTGCTTTTATATGAGTGGAATCATTATTAATATGTTCTTCAGGGTATTTCACTTTACTATACTTTAAGGAACTCCCTCCAAGGCAGCTTGTTTGGATCTGACTTATTCCTGCTGGCCTTCTGTCCCAGAGTACAGGTATACCACGGTACCATTTTGCTTTGATGGGCATTCATTTTGCTTTCGATTTTTCTGCTACCATATAAAAATCATTGCAATAAATATCCTTGTACATAGCCTTGATCTATTTTGCACTCTAAAATCATCCCTTTCCTTTATTTACTCTCCATGTTCAGTCACCAGCTCACTAAATTTTATCCTCAATGTGTCTCTGGAATATATCCTCTCCCCTTGTCCAGGGCTCCAGGGCTCATGCCTAGCTGGAATCTTTGTAATGTTTAGTTTGAACTATTTTATACCTCTTAGCTGTTCTTTCTACTTCAAGATCTCTTTTACTCTTTCACTTCATTTTTCTCTCAGAAAAACAAATCCTTCTGCTTTGAGGAGTATCTTTTTAATATGCAGACTGAACTCATCTTTTTAAAAATTTTTATTTTTTAAAGTTTTTTTAAATGTATTAATTTGAAAAGAGAGAACATGATTAGGGGAGGGGCAAAGAGAGAGGAGAGAGAGAGAATCCCAAGGAGGCTGTCAGTGCAGATCCTGTTGTGGGGCTTGAACTCACAAACTGTGAGATCATGACCTGAGTAAAAGTCTGAAGCATAATCCACTGAGCCACACAGGTGCTCCTTTATTTTTTATTTTTTGAAATGTTTATTTATTTTTGAGAGAGAGATACAAAGTGTGAGCAGGGGAGGGGCAGAGAGACAGAGGGAGACACAGAATCCAAAGCAGGCTCCAGACGCTGAGCTGTCAGCACAGAGCCCAATGTGGGCCTCGAATCCACAAACTAGGAGATCATGACCTGAGCAAAAGTCCAAGGTGACACTTAAGCAACTGAGCCACCCAGGGGCCCCACCCAGGTGCTCCTTTAATATGCAAACTGACCTCATCTTTTTAGGAAGCTCCCTAACATGCAAATAGTCCAGCTGGCTAAGAGAAACAACAATGCATTTGAGGTGACAAATGGAAACTAATACTTAGACCACATGCAGGGCAGACACTGAGGAATGGAGACAACTGTGAAATGAGAGAGGGCCTGTTCCATCTGAATTGTTAGCTCCTACTTGGCCTCAATCATCCCCAGGAGGGAATGTGGACCAGACTTGCTTAATCTTCTAATTTTTCACACACAAAAATTGGACATTTTCGTGGTAAAATTGGATTTTTGTGGTAACCTTCCAATTTACTAGCTACACCAAAACATCTGCCATCAGAGACATTGGCCCCAAATCCAGAGTGGCTCCTGCTGTTTCCATCTCCCAGGACTCAGCTCCGCACACCCATTCACTCTGACCTCTGGTGGTTGCTCCTTGTTTGTTCATCCTCTGGGAGGTAACTTAAATGTAATGAAGACTGTCTGGTTTAATTGATTATTTGTTCTTGGATCTAGTCAGAGTCTTGGGGTATGAGAACAGAAAGGAAATGACAGAGAGAAGAGCTGCCATTAGAGGTCTCTGGTCTATTCCCTCTCCTGGGGGTCCTGTGGAGGCAAAGAAATCAGCCTCTGCTGGCACCTGGGAGTGAAGTGGTGATGTCTGCCAGATGTCACCCACACACTGATTTCCAGGGCCCATTTCTCTGGATCTATGGAGTTGGAATTCTAGCTGTATTTATTGCATGCCCATCACATGCCAAGCCACAGTTAAAGACATTCGCATACATTTCTGCACTTATGCCTCATAACCGGGGGAGTTTCGTCAGGCCAATTTTTCGAATAGGGAACATAGGCTCTGAGAGGTTTAGTGACTTGCTTCAAGTCACATAATAAATGGTAGAGTTTGGTTTCAAACCTTAGTCTTCCAACTTCAAATACATTTCCATTGAGTGCATTGTTGTTACAAGCCCAAGATGGATTTAGTGCCATATTCAGGGGTCATGTACAAGGAGGAGGAACTTTACTCTTCCTGATGGGATGTGTGATTAAAAGTGTGGTTTGCCCAGGACCACTCTGACCCTGATAAAGATCTTTATTAAAGGCTTGTTCATATCCATTAGTTATTTATCACTATTTCCAGAATAAAAACACATGTGATAATAGGAAAATGCTACCACAAGCTTCCAAGCTTGGAGCATAAATGATTCTGCCCAATCAGCCTCAATTTACATTCCTATAAATTCAGCTTTACAAGGGACTCTATGCTCCAGCAATGTCCTATGGAATCCTGTCTTGGAGAGACTTTCTGCTTGGGGCTCAGTGTTTTCATCGAAGCTGTGTTGCCTGGAGCTCATGTCCTCTTCAGGTTTTTTATATATACTTATTTGTGACGGTTCTAAGTAAAGTCTCAGTGATTCCGTTGGGAAATCCAGTTTCTACTGATCATCTTCTCTTTCTCTAAACTACAGATGAGAGTGACAGAGAATCCTTAATTCAAGTCCATTTTTGGAGAACTTTTCATTTTCTCAGTAACATTCATTAAACATCTAAATTTCAGATGCTGCACTTCGTGCTGGAGATGTAAAAGTTTTGTGGCTCTTGTGGCTCTCGCAATCCAATTTGGGAGGCAGGCATGGGAACAAATAATTCCCCCAAAGTGCAGCAAGTACCCAGGTCCAGTGCTGGCACAAAGGAGGAGGACATCAACACTGCAAATCTGAGAGAACAGTCCCCAAACGGAGGAAGCCTGCACCATGGCCGCAGTGAGGAACCCAACTTTCAGATCTCGTTTGGGAACACATCCTTGCTTCTCCTCAGGCCACACAGAAGGATGGTGAGAGTCAATGATTCCGCAGGTATGTGTAAAGCCAGCGACTGCTTCTCACATTAGCTAATTGTAGGTAGCTCCTGTCAGAGTACATCTAATCTGAGGACAAATGCCATCTTATCTTTCAATTTTTTGTAGCCTTACATTTGCTTAATTTACTCAATCTGTCTTAACCAATAGACCCTGGCTTTTTAAACATGTAGATCCATACTACCTAATAATGGATAAAGCGTTTTGATCAAACTTTGGGATTAAAATTTAACAGAAAAAATTCCAGCCACAGCAAGTCATGGTTGAGTCATCTCTTAGACCTTGACCATAGCTCATGAAGCATCTCCTCTTCTTGTCTTTCCATTGTTAAAACTTTCCAAGTACATTTCCATAACAAATAAGATTTAGCCTTGGAAAGGGAGCTGTTCTATTTTGGTGTGAGTCTCTTGGGAAATCAAGTCTGGGGGAGAAAAAGCTAAGTGATATAGTCTTAATCATGGCCAATAATGATGGGGATCACCATTTGCCCTTAGATCTCAATACCCCAGTGCCCTGAAATGTGACAAGAAATGTGTCCAGGCATTTTGGTTCATTTCTGGAGAGTTTATACCAAAGCCACTGTTAGGCTAGGGACCCCACACAGGATGGGTAGTTATGAATTCTATTGGTGCATGAATAAAGAGATTGGGTTGTATTAAAAGTAATAAAACTGATAAAATCTTTGGTCATTATAGTCACAATATTAGAAGATCACGTCTCAGAGTATTGGGGGGAAAAAGCCAGAAACCTCATTATTTGTGTGTTTTTTTTAAAAAAAAAACTGATAACATTCCTTACAGTGCATTATTTACTAAAATGGTAAGAGTCACACAGTACAAAGTGTTAATTCTCGTGTAGAAAATTGGTTGTCAAGTAGTGGAAAATTGTAGGATCATCACAACGGAAGCAGAATGGGGAACTTGAGGTGTTAGAAGGGGCCCGTTTGTGACATAGTTGGGTATGGGTGCCAAATCGCTTATATGAGGCTGTAGAAAAGTTGAGAGACTGTACTAAGCCAGGAGAAAGAATCTTTGTTAAGCCAGAATTCTGAACCAGAGAAGCAGTAATTATCAAGCATCAAGGCCAGATCCGGTAATACTAGAAATGAATTAATTAGTTAATTGATTTTTAAAAGTCCAGTTGATGCTAAGACAACCTGAAATAGATCCAGAAATAAAGTGCAACAAGGACTGGGGTAGATTGGAAAGTGATGTTGCCAAGGTGGCAGAGTAGGAGACCCCAGCCTCCGTTCCCTGGAGAAAGATCAAGATTAGGCAGCTATCCATGAACAAAAATAGATCTGGAAGAGCTCTGGAAGCCACTTAAGAACTTCAGCAATACACTGAAACAAAAACAGCACAAAATGGGCAGGAAGACAGCTTGATTTTGCTTACATCGTTCCATCCCCCAAGTTGGCATTGCTCCACGCCAAGAAGAAGCTTCCAGGCTAGAAAAGAGTTCCCCTTGCAGGGAAAGGAAGAACAGGGTGAGCAAAGACCTTCGCTGACCTTCAGCGCCCTACACAAAGGTCACAGTTTCACCCCACCCACGGACATGCAAAACTGAGATGTATATACAGAGATGGTAGAACCAAGGGAAAAGAGCAGGGCTTGCCGGTAGCAGTCATGCAGTGGGAATGATCGTGGTTTTCAGTGATCTGCTCCATAGACAAACCCAGTGGCTTTTACCACAGGGGAAAAAAAAGAGAAAACAGTGGCCAGCACAGCCACTGATCCTCTCTGGATTTTACCAATTTTCATCTCACAGGTGTTCACGTTGGCTGACACCAGCCACCCAAGTTTCTCCCTGTTCCCTCCCCCAAACTCTGCCAGAGCCTAAGAACCACACCCACAGCCAGCCCAGGCCTGTACAAGACGTCAGCCTAGATCGCAGTGGCTGACTTCCATCACTGTGTGCACGTTCAAGGCTAGCTCCTCCAGCTGCACATCTGCACATCATTAGCCTGATGACCATCACTGGCCTTCACTGATGTGCGTGTGCCCAGGGAGAAGACTGTAGCTATGGGAAAACCTGCCAATGGCCAGGATCCCCTCAGCTGCTTGTGGGGGCCCCGATCAAGCCCTGTCCTCTGCTACAGTCCTTACCTGCAGCTGGCTCCTCCAGCTAGCTGCATTTGCATGCCCCAGCCCAACCTCCATCACCAGCCTCCACTGCTGTGTGCCCATGGCAAGACACAACAGCCATACTAGGGCACGCCAATAGCTAGGGCCCCTGCAGCTGCCAATATACCAGTAGTGCGCCTTGGCCCTTGCTTCCTGCTTTGGTCCCTGACACCACATGTTTTTCAAACCAGCCCCTGCCATCACACAGGCGCCTGCACTTGGCCCCCACAGAGCATGTACATACCACTGGCTCTGGCCACTAGCCGTGCTTGCCCTAGTCCTTAGCCGTTGTACGTAGAGGGGCTGCTGAGGACTCAAACAACCTTGCACCCTTAGCAGACACCCTGCAGTGCCCACCCAGGACCATGCAGTTATCAATGCTGTGGACCCTAAGGCAATGGCCTGAGAAAATGGACCACATGGCCCCTTAGACCTGGTGCAGCCACACACCCCTGTACTTGGCCCTCAGTGGATTTTTCAGCAGAGATCTTGCAGACCAGGAAAAAATAGGGTAATATTCTAAGCACTGAAAAAAAGAAATTGCCAACCAAGAATGCTTTACTCAGCAAAGTCGTCCTTCAGAAGAAAAGGCAAGATAAAGACTTTCCCAAACAAACGAAAGCTGAGGGAATTCATTTCCACTAGACCTGCCTTACAAGAAATGTTGAAATGAAAGGAGATAACTAGAAACATGAAAATGAGTAACACACCAGGAAAGATAAGGATATAGTCAGATTCAGAACACTCTAATACTGTAATGTCAGTTCTTTGTTGACCACTTAATTCTAGTATAAAGGTTGAAGAACACAAGTAATCAAATGTGTTATAGCTATCATCATTTGTTAATGGATACACAATATAAAAAGATGTAAATGACACATCAAAAACTTAAAAAGTGGAGGAGGATGATAAAAGACTGGAGTTTTTTGTTTTCTTTATTTTAGAGAGAGAGAGAGACAGAGACACAGAGAGACCATGCAAGCAGGGAGAGAGGGACAGAGGGAGAGAGGGAATCTTAGGCAGGCTCCACACTCAGCATGGAGCATGAAATGGGGTTCTGTCTGACAACCCTGGGATCATGACCTGAGCCAAAATCAAATCAGACACTCAACCGACTGAGCCACCCAGGTGCCCCAAAGAGTAGATAGAGTTTTTGTATGTGATTCAAGTCAAGTTGTTATCAGATTAAAAAATGACTGTTATGTTTATAAGATGCTTCAGGAAATTATCAGAGTAATCACAAATGAAAACCTATAGTAGATACACAGAAGATAAAAAGGAGGGAAACAAAGAATACCACTACAGAAAATCCATCCATTCACAAAAGAAGATAGCAAGAGAGGAATAAAAGAATAAAGAAACTACAAAATAGCCACAAAACAATGAACATGTATGCCCTTACCTACTAATAATTACTTTAAATGTAAATGGATTAAATGCTCCAATCCAAAGGCATATACTGGCTCAATGCATAAGACCCAAATATATACTGCCTACAAGAGACTCAGTTCAGCTTCAAACACACACATAGGCGCAAAGTGAAGGGATGGAAAAAAAAATATTCCAAGCAGATGGAAACCAAACAGATCAGAGTAGCTACACTTATATAAGACAAACAGACTTAAAGTTAAACAACCTCATTATGGGGGCACCGGTGGCTCAGTTGATTAAGCATCCGACTTAAGCTCAGGTCATGATATCACAGTTGGTGAGTTTGAGCCCTGCCTTGGGATCTGTGCTGTCAGTTCAGAGCCCACTTTGGATCTTCTGTCCTCCTCTCTGTCTGACCCTCCCCTGCTTGTGCTCTCTGTCTCTCTCAAAAATAAATAAACATTAAAAAATAAACCAAACCTCATTATGTAATGATAAAGGGGTCAGTGTACCAAAAGGATATAAAAATTGTAAATATATAGGCACCCAACATAGGATTATCTAAATATATTAAGCAAATACTAGCACATTTGAAGGAAGTAATAGAAAACAATACAATAATAGCAGGGAACTCCATACCCCAGTTTTAAAAATGAACAAATCATTCAGACATAAAATCAATAAGGAAAAAGGGATTTAAACTATACTTTAGATCAAATAGACCTAACAACCATATGTAAAATATTCTATCCAACAGCAGCAGAATATACATTCTTAAGTGCACATGGAACATTCTCTAGGATAGATCATATGTTAGTTACAAAACAAGTCTCAGCCAATTTAAGATTGAAACCATATCAAGTATGTTTTCTGACCACAATGGTATGAAACTAAAAATCAATAACAGGAAGAAAACTGGAAAATTTACAAATATGTGGAAATTAAACATCACACTTCTGAGCAACAAATGGGTTAGATATAAAATTAAAAAGGAAATAAAAAGATATATTGAAACAAATGAAAATGGGAGTATACCAAAACCGATGGGATACAACAAAATTATTGCTAAGAGGAATGCTTATAGCAATAAATGCCTACTTTAAGGAAAAAGAAATGTCTCAAATAACCTAACTTTATACCTCAAGGAAGTATAAAAACAAGAACAAGTTAAGCCTAAAGTTAGTAGAAGGAGGAAGATAGCAATGTTCAGAGTGGAAATAAATGAACTACAGAATTAAAAAAAAATAGAAAAGTTCAATAAAATTTAGAGTTGGTTTTCTCAGTTGGTAAATAAAATTCACAAACCTTTGGCTAGATTTACCAAAGAAGAAAATGAGAGAGAGAGAGTGACAAAGAGAAAACACAAAATAAGAAATGAAAAAGGAGGGGCACTTGGGTGACTCAGTTAGTTGAACATTGAACTCCTGAGTTTGGTTCGGGTCATGATCCCAGGGTTGTGGAATTGAGCCCCACATCGGGCTCTGTGCTGAGTGTGGAGCCTGCTTGGGATATTCTCTCTTTCTCTCTCTCTTTCTTTCTCTCTCCCCCTCTGCCCTCTGCCTCTGTCCCATGCTCATGCTCTCTTTCTCTTTCTTTCTCAAAAAAAAAAAAAAGAAAGACAGACAGACAGAAAGAAAGAGAAAGAAAGAAAGAAAGAAAGAAAGAAAGAAAGAAAGAAAAGGAGATATTATAACCCAATATCACAGAAATACAAAAGATCCTAAGAGACTACTATGAACAGTTAAACACCAACAAACTGGACAACCTAGAAGAAATGAATAAATTCCTAGAAACATACAACCTACTAAGTCAGAATCATGAAGAAATAGAAAATCTGAACAAACCAATAAGAAGTAAGGAGATTGAATAAGTAATCAAAACCTTCCCAACAAAGAAAAGCCAGATGACTTCATGGGTGATTTTTACCAAACATATAAAGAAGAATTAATACCAATTCTTCTCAAACTCTTAAAAAAATTGAAGAGAGGGAACACTCCCAAACTCATTTTTCAAGGCTAGCATTACCCTCATACCAAAGCCAACAAGGATGCTACAGGAAAAGAAAATAATAGGTGAAGATCTTTAATAAATATACATGCAAAGATTCTCAACAAAATACTAGCAAACTGAATTCAACATCACATTAAAGGGATCATACATCATGTTCAAGTAGGCTTTTTTCCTAGGAAGGCAAGGATGGTTCAATATATGCTTATCAATAAATATGTGATACACCACATTAATAGAATGAAAGACAAAAATCAAATGATCTTTCCAGTAGATGCAGAAAAAGGATTTAACAAAATTCAATGTTCTTTCATAATAAAAACTCTTTAAAAAATGGGTATAGAATGAACATACCTCAATATAATAAAAGGTCATATATGACAAGCCCACAACTGACATCATAGTCAGTGGTGAAAGATTGAAAACTTTCCCTCTAAGATCAGAAGCAAGACAAGGGTGTCTACTCTTACCACTCTATTCATCATATTACTTGGAGTTTTAGCCTGTGCAATTAGGTAAGAAAAAAAAGGCACCTTATAAAAGGCACCTGAGTCAGAAAGGAAGTAATAAAATTGTGTTCTAATGACATGATTTTGTAAAGTGAATTTTTTTAAGTTTATTTATTTTTATTTGTGTGTGTGTTTATTTGTGTGTGTGTGTGTGTGTGTGAGAGAGAGAGAGAGAGAGAGAGAGAGAGAGAGCGCAAGCAGGGTAGGGGCAGAGAGAGAGGGAGAGAGAAAATCCCATGCAGGCTCTGTACTGTCAGCACAGAGTCCAATGTGGGACTCAGACTCATGAACCATGAGATCATGACCTGAGCTGAAATCAAGAGTTGGACACTTAACTGACTGAGTCACCCAGGTGCTCCTAATGACATAATTTTGTATATAGAAAATCCTAAAGACTCTACCAAAAAACTGTTAAACCTATCAATTCAGTAAAATTTTAGGATACCAAATCAATATACACAAATCAGTTGCATTTCTATACGCTAACAAGGTATTTGAAAACAAAATAAACAATTCCATTTATAATAATGAAAACAATAAAATACTTAGGTATAAATGTAACCAATAAAGTTAAGTATCTATACACCAAAAACTATAAAACATTGAGGAAAGAAACTGGAGAGAAAAATAAATGGAAAGATATCTGTGTTCATGGATCAGAAGCGTTAATATTGTTAAAATATCCATACTACCTATACCCATGTATAGATTCAATGCAGTCGCTATGGCATTCCTTACAGAAATAGAAAAAAAAAAAACCCTAGAATTCTTATGAAACCGCAAAAATCCCAAAATAGCCAAAAAAAATAGCAAAAGCAATCTAGAGAAAAAACAAGGCTGGAGATACCACACTTCCTGGTTTCAAACTATAGTGGAAAACTATAGTAATCAAAACAGTATGGTACTAGCATAAAAACAGACATATGTACCAATGGCACAGAATCAAGAGTCCAGAAATAAACCCACATGTATATACTCAGCCGGTATATGACAAAGGAGCCACAAATACTCAAGAAAGATCTCTTCAACCAATGATGTTAAGAAAACTGGATATCCACCTGGGAACGAATGAAATTAGACCCTTATCTTAGACCACACACAAAAATTAACACAAAATGTGGTGAGGACTTGAAAGTAAGATTTGAAATCATAAAAATCCTAGAAGAGAACACAGGGGAAAAAGCTACTTGACGTTGGTCTTGGCAACGGTTTTTTGGATCTGACACCAAAAGAACAAGCAGTAAAAGTAAAAACAAATAAGTGGAACAACATCCAGCTAAATGCTTCTGCACAGCAAAGGAAACCATCAACAGAGTGAAAAAGCAACCTATTGAGTGGGAGAAAATATTTGTAAGCCATGTACCTGACAAGGGGTTAATATCCAAGACATATAAGGAGCTCATACAATCCAATAGCAAAAACCCCATATAATAATCTGATTAAAAACTGGGTAGAGGACTTGAATGGGCATTTTCCCAAAGAAGATATACAAAATATACGTGAAAATGTGTTCAATATCACTAATCATCAGACGAATGCAACCAAAACCACAATGAAATATCATCTCCCACATGAGAGATAATAAATGTTGTTGAGGATGTGGAGAAATGGGAACCCTGGTTCACTGGTGGTAGGGATGTAAATTGGTACAGCTACTACGAAAAACAGTCTGGAAGTCCCTCAAAAGATTAAAAATAGGGCGCCTGGGTGGCTCAGTTGGTTAAGCGTCCAATTTCAGCTCTGATCATGATCTCACAGTTCATGAGTTTGAGCCCCATGTCGGGCTCTGTGCTGACAGCTCAGAGCTGGAGCCTGCTTCAGATTCTGTGCCTCCTTCTCTCTCTGCCCCTCTTCCACTCACTCTGTGTCTATCAAAAATAAATAAACATTAAAAAAATTAAAAATAGAACTACCATATGATCCAGCAATTTCACTGTAGGTATATATTTGAAGATGAAATCACTATTTCAAAGAGATTATCTGCACACTCATATTCACTGTAGCATTATTCACAGTAGCCAAGACATGGAAGCAACTTAAGTGTCCTTTAACAGGTGAATGGATAAAGAAAAGGTCTCTATGTATAAATATAATAATAACAATAATATTATTTACATACAATAAAATTATGTATTTATATATAAAATCATTTTATTTATATATTTATATATATAATAGAATATTGTTCAGCCATAAAAAAGAAATCCTGCTATCATCATGGATAGACTCTGAGAGCACTGGAATCTAAAAACCTTGAATTCATAGAAACAGAGTAGAACAGAGTAGTTACCAAAGGCTGAGGGGTTGGGGACATGGGAAGACGTTGTTCAAAGGGCACAAACTTTCAGTTATATGATCGATAAATTTCAGGGATCTAATGGACAGCACAGAGACTATAGTTAACAATTTTGTATTGCAATTTTGAAAGTTGCTATGAGAATAAAGCTTTAATGCTCTTACCACAACAACAGTTTAAAAAATGACAATGAGGTGAGGTAAAGGGTGTGTTAACTAACCTAATTGTGGTAAACATTTTGTGGTATATGTAACAAATCATCACACTGTATGCCTTTAAGCTTACACAGTGTTATATGTCAATTACATCTTAGTAAAGCTGGAGGTGGGACGGGAAGTGCTCCAGGAATAAGGTTCAGGAAGGGGGCCCTGAAAGTGTGAGAGCAATTGAAGCGGTACTGGGGTGATTACTACATTAAAGGAATCAGACCTACTCCTGCACTAAATCCTTCCGGATTTATGCAGTGTTAGAATCCTCAAATGTTTGAGAAGGGCAGACTGCAGAATCACCCCCACCACCTCCCCAGCTCAACCTTCTTAATGTATTGTTGAAGAAAAGGAGGCCCAGGGCACAGCTACTTAGGGTCAGATGCGGCTTCCCACTCTGAGTTCTGGGCTTCTCTAGGACTTCCCCGCACTCAATTTCACTGACAAACTTTTTTAGTTGAATACATAATTAGCATCTATTCCATTCTAGGTTCTGTGGTAGAGGGTAGGGATTCAAAGATACAGATGAAAATTATGACCTAATTAGTGAGACAGAGAGCTTCAGAACTGTTTTATACCAGATAAAAATTATTAATAGATTTTAATGATACGGGTAAGTGAATATACAAAAATGCTAAGTGAAACAAACAGGAAACCTAAATATATATATATATATATATATATTCTGATCTCAATTGTGTTAAAAAATACACAGAAACTTGAGAAATGCAATAACCCACTGATGAGCCAAGTGCTACGGAACATGCGAGGGCCTTGCGTTAGAAACACTTGTGCACTTATTTGACCTCCCTCCTTGGAGGGCCAGGACCCAGGTTTTGTTCTTGTTATTGGTGCATCTTGCCCCAGACCTGCCACCCGGTAGCAGTTCAGTACATGTTGAATCAATGAGACTCCCTTCTGCACGCGGTGCCCACCCCAAAGGAACACGTCTGCTAAGGAGGAGAATAAGAGAAAGCGGGAAAGAGCGAGGTTAGCATGCTGGTAGGACCGAGGTGGGCAAGAACCACAAACTCAGAAAATAGTAAAGGCCAGCTAGCCTGGAGACAGACGGAAACTGACGCTCTCCCCCTGGCGGCGGCACAGGACACTCAGAGGGACCCCTCGGCCCAGCCCCGGGGTGGGCGCCTGCGGGAACTTGAGTAGTTACAGAGGCCGCGCTCACCCTGGGCGCAGGCGCCAATCCGAAGTGCCCCGTGGCGGGATTTGTCCCAGGAAGCGAAGTCCCCAATAGAGAAGGCTTGGGCTGGGGTTGGGGAAACAGCTCTGGTTCTTCTAGATGGCTGGGGTCTAGACGGCGAGCTGGGCAAGTGAGATTTGATGAACAACTCCCACGCACCTCCATCAGCCCTCCCCCCAACTTTAAAGTCTCTTCTTGAGGCTATGCAAGGGATGCACACTGTCACGCGGACAGACATCTCTTGTGAATGGACTCAGGAATTCTTCGTGGTGCTGCATTATTTCACTCTGGGGACAGAGATGCTGGGGTGAGAGGTTGCCCCGTCTGCTCTGCACCTCCAGGGAACCCCACCCCCCACCCACACACAACTCCTTGGGCCCAGCGTCCGGGTTCCTTCCCCTCCCTCCTTCCCTCTTTCTCCTTTTGCCCACCTCCTCCCCCTCTTCGCCTCCCCCCGCGTCGGCCGGGCGTCATCGCCCCCTTTCCCCTCCCATCTCCAGACCGGCGCGCAGCTCAGCTCTGGCGTCCTCCGCAGTCTCCGCCACGAGCCGCTGGTGGTGCTGGCGGGTCCGCGAGGCTCGTGGCAGCAGCCCCCGCCCGCCCTCGCCAGCGCTGGGACCGCCTCGGGGGCCTTTGAGTCGAGCTGGGCAGCGTCCCGGGCACCGGGCACCGAATATGCTTCGCAGGTAAGGACGGAGCCCCCCACGGACAGGGCAAAACCCTAGAATCTGCAAGTTTCTCCGAGAAAGGCAGACCCACCCGAGGAGAGCTTCTTTGAGGGGCTCTAAGGATATGGATCAAACTTAGCACTTTAAGTCCTCAAAGAAACTACTGTCTCAATAGGCAACTCTGTGTGCCGGCCTCTGCACAGTTCAATATTAACAGTAACAGTGTTTGCATTGGACTATAAACGGAATTCTTTCTGCTTAAGCAGTACCAGAGGGGACCCTCTTTATTTTTATGATTATTAACAGATGCCATTGAAAAAGGTGTAAAACCATTCTTGGAAAGTCTACTCTGGTTGAAAGCCTCTTTGGCAGGGTTACTATGAAAGCTAGGAACCTCTGTCTCTCTAGCTCATCAACTTGGCTGCACAGGTCAGCAAAAGGAGCAGTGAAAAACATTTTTAAAATGAGAAGGTGAAATGAAATGGAAAAGTCTTGTACTTGTTTTAAAATACCAAAAAAGGGGGAGGGGATGTGTAGATAGACAAAGCAAGATTGACAGAATACTGGTAATTATTGAAGCAGGGTGATGGGCACATGGGTTACACTTTTTTCTCCGCTTTTTTATACTTTCCCTCTACTTTTGTGTAGTTGGGAAATGTTCTCCAATAATAAAGTTTTTTTGCAAAGTTGTAGAAACACTCCCACCTGCTTCCTTTGACCTTTTTACCCTGTCATTGATTTGAAAAGAAGCTGCTTGCCCTATGTAGGTATTTCCCCCCTTTTTTTAACCCTTCTCACTTCTGAAATTAATTCTCATTTTATCCCAGGGCATTTGTCTCTACAGAGGATTATAAAAGTCATATTTTGCTGCTTGGAGAATTATGCCTAGAATCTGGTTTTTAATTTAGAAGAGAGAATGTACACATTCCAGCCAAATAAGACATCTAGGCTGGAAAGCAGTGGCCAAGTATGTGGAATTTTATTTTTATTAGGAAATCTTAGAGGAGCCCCTTTAGTACAAGAAGAGGTGGGGCATGGATACTCTGCCCACTTTTCTTCCAGACAACCTGGAAATCTGTAGACTCTTAATCTTTTTCATGTTTTTTAAATGTGAGATTGTTTAGCTCAGTGCTTGGCACATAGTATGTGCTCATTATATGTTCAAATAAACAACTGCTAATGTGAGTTAATTTTCCCTATTGAGTAAATTATTTATCTTTCTCTGCCCAGTGCTCAAATATCCGAGGCAAGCATACTGCATTTTAACAGTAGGATCAGGCTTGGAATTTTGGAGGCTGAGTTAACTCTGCAGATGAGAAATCGGAGAGGAGAGGTTAGGAAACAGCAAAATCAAATTAGTGGTGTAAAAGTTATTTTAGAACTTTGCTTAAACCCATTTTTCTTTCAAAGCTTCAAAATAGGTTAAACTGATACATGATTAGCCAAAAGGATTGTGATCGTAAGAGGCTTCGAAGACTGATGAGTAGCGAACCTGGTACATTTACATATATTCTTTGGTCTCAAAGGCCAACTTGCAAGATAAAAAATAAGTCAGGAGCCATACGCTGTGCACTTCCTATGTCATTGTACGGGAGAGCCAGCAGAGTGCTCGTTTGGGGCTCCCAAAAGTGCCATGCACCCCAAAGTTGATTTACACACCGCACATCCATTACATGAATCGAAACGTACATCTCCTGGAAAAATAGCTAAAAAACAAAGGGGGGTTTTATTTTTTTTTTATTGTGATGAGAAACAGAAGTTGTGGGTTACTGTAAAATAATCAACTGTGTAACTTTACCATCTTCCTTTCCCTCAAGTACTGCCAAATTTTTAAAGCAGACATTACTTTGTCTCCATTCCTGAAGCTAAACTTGAAAATAGTGCTATGGTATGATATTTTGAATAGAAATTGGCATTTTGTCAATGAACTTCTTGCCATTTCTTCGCAGCATTGAGTCAGTGGAGAGCTTACCCTTTGGTAATGGATTATAAAGTATTTGATAAACATATGTGAAATATTTGGCAAGTTGAAGCTTTTTCTTTGGGTTGAAATGACTTGCAGCACATTTCAGGGACTCTTCAGCCGTGCTGTAGGTCACAGTGGAAGTGTGCTGGCACGACCATGGTTTTTGGAAAACCACCTGCCAGAAAATTGTCTGGCTGTAGACAGCATCATCAGCCCTCAGTTCATCAGGATAGGCTCTGTGGCCTGTAGGTGGGTTTTCTAAATGTGATAAATTCCATATGTGACAACCATTTAGTATATTATTAGCCAGTTGGACTTATCCCCCTGCTGAATCCTACGTGCTTTTAAAATAAGTTCTGTATCATAGCTCAGTGAATGTAAACAATTTAAACTCAGGACTTTAGCTTCACCATCAGCAGGCTAGTTCTGCCATCTAGTGGTGGAAGTATGGACAGCAGGCCAGGGACCAGCAATAGAAGCTTCTCAAAGATCACGGATGAGTAAGTTACTTGTGTTTCTCATTTGTGGTTTAATCTGAGACTTCAGAGCTGAAAGGTATCTTAGAAGTGTTCTACTCCAGCTCTGTAAGTCAGGAGGATTACCGCAGAGATTCTTAAATAAGGAAAGAAACTTTGAAATGATGCATAACCTAGTAAGCACCCAGCATGCCTTTGTTGAATAAACAAATTTCTCCACCTTGTTCCAGTTCTTGTCTCTCTTTAGCGACGTTGCTCCATGCCACCATAAAGTTTTAATAGGATCTTCTATTTTTAGTTCTCAAACTGCATGACTATATGATTTTCCATGAAATGAAAATCTCCGTTTATGTCCTAGTCTCTGGACCAAACTTTCTTTCCCACTTTCTACCACTCCCTAGTGTTCTTTCTTTCTAAACATCCAGAGTGGACAGTTGTAAAAACTAGACTCTTATCTTTACTGCTGCTATAAAAATTATCAAAAATTTAGAGACTTAAAACAACAACACATTACCTTACAGTTCTGGAGGCCAGACGCCGAAAGAGGGTCAGCAGGGTTGCATTCCTCCTGGGAATTCGAGGAGAGAATTTGTTTCCTCACCCTTTCTGGGTTCTAGAGGCCGCCCACATTCCTTAGCTTGCAGGCCTGCAACACTCCGACCTCCGCCTCGTCTTCTCAGCTCCTCGTCAAGCTTCACCCTTCTTCATATAAGGATCCCGGTGATGAATGGGTCTCACCTGGAGAATCCCAGCTAATCTCCTCATGTCAAAATCCTTCACCAAATCACATCTGCAGTCTTCTTGACCATGTCAGAAACATATCCACGGCTTCTGGGGATTCAGATATGGCATTTTGGGGAGCCATTATTTGGCATACCATAGTGAGGTGCCCGACAGATGGAGATGTATGAAATCCCTTATAAATATCTACCTATGTTTTGACTCCTATTGTTTGATGTTAATAGTAGTAATTGCTGTCATTTGTGAGTGCTTGCTGTGCTCTGAGCACGACGCTTATATACGTCATATTAGTTTCTCACAAAACTACTGTAAAATTTTATTCGTGTTTTAACCACTGTAGGAAATAATGTTGGGAGAGGTTAAGTAACCTTCACAGAATCATACTGCCAGGAAGTCACAAGTATACTCAAGTCGGTTTGCCCTCAAAGCCCACTGCCTCCATAATTGTTGAAACACCTGTGTTCTTGCTGTCCACCGTGCTTCCATCACTAACACGGTTACTTTCTCATCACTGTGATCCCATACACTTTGTAACTTAGTTTTTTTTTAATGTTTATTTACTTTTGAGAGAGAGAGAGAGAGAGAGAGAGAGAGAGAGGCATGAGCAGGGGAGGGGCAGAGAGAGGGAGACACAGAATCCGAAGCAGGCTCCAGGCTCTGAGCTGTCAGCACCAGCCTGACGCTGGGCTCAAATTCACAGATGGAGAGATCGTGACCTGAGCTGAAGTCAGACACCCAACCGACTGAGCCACCCAGGAGCCCCATGTTGTAACTTAAATGTGGCCTCCATTCCGTGTTCCAGTCAGGGAGTGACATTAGGTGAGGGCCTCCGGGAGGCAAGGAATTAGACTTTTCAGAATCCCCATTCTCCCCTGCATCTCTCCCAGTTGGTGAAAGTGACAAAGCTTTTAAACGTGATCTCCCCAAGGTGACCTGTGTCACGCCCTCTGCACACCTGCTTGTTCTCCCTGGTAATACCCTTCCCCTCCTGCTGTGGCCTTTTGTCCAAACCAGCACTACTCTCTGCAGTTATTGAGAGCATCTGGGCCGGGCCCCAGTGACTCCCTGTTGTGTGTCAATCTTCACACCTGTTGTGTGTCAGTCTTCCACTGGGTAGGTGGGGGTGAAAGTAGGGGAGGAGAGAAGACGGACATGCGCATTTTCGCGTGTATGTAGTGTGTAAATGTAGGCAGTGCTGTTGGGAGGGGCAGGTGGTTGGAATCATGGATGGCTAAATACGGCACAGGCATGTCGTAAAAAAGTGGGTATGTGATCATTTCTGTGTCCTAGCACACACATTAGGTCGAAATTGGTGTTGGCCCTCCAAGGTCATTGATCTGAGCAGTGCCTGACCCACACTACCCCTAGAAAATGTTTGACAGGTTAATGCAAAATTATGTTCCCTGGCAGTGTGGTATACACTTGAGTTTGGACAACTATGTCACCAATGTCACCATACATAGCAAGGGGCCGATGCAAACACAGGCCTGAGTAAGTGAGAATCTCTTACCTGGTGAGGGAAAGTAACTTGGTGCAGATTCTTGACGGTAAGTCAGCATCCTTATTTTCACAGGCAGGAAAAATATTTCATGTGAAATATTTAATATAGTGACCAGTCATCTAATCTTTCATTAATCCACCTACCTACTTTAGCTAAACTATACACTTCTCCAGGTAAACAAAACAAAACAAAACAACAGAAGAGAAACTGAATCCTAGAATATAATTATGTCATGCCATAGTAAAATTCTATACACTATAGATAGACTCGCTCAAAAGGTTAGGTTTTTATTTCACCGTAAACTGCTCCCTTGTAGTAATTATTTTGACATTGACCCTGTTTCTTTTTAAGCTGAGGGCCTGATGCCATTCTAGAATTCCTAATGTAGATCCAGGCTATAAATAAGACACAGGAAATGCAATTCGAGTGTTCTGTGGCTGGGTAATGTTTAATCACACTTAAGTTTAATAGCTCTGAGAAAAATATATTACAAAGCCACAGATATTCACAGACATGAGTAATTAGGAAAGCATTCATGTGGGAAGTCTCTAAAATGTAGCTGTCCTTGAACAAAAAACATAGCAAACAAAACAAAGAAAAGGGGAGTTTGAGAGTGTGTCTGAAACTCTTCTGAAATATATATATATATATATATATATATATTTGTTTAGTTTTAGAAAAGTAGGAGTGTTATAGGTGTGGCTTATGTAATAAACTATTTTATTTTATTTATTTATTTTTTAAAACGTTTTTTATTTATTTTTGGGACAGAGCGAGACAGAGCATGAACGGGGGAGGGGCAGAGAGAGAGGGAGACACAGAATCGGAAACAGGCTCCAGGCTCTGGGCCATCAGCCCAGAGCCCGACGCGGGGCTCGAACCCACGGACCATGAGATCGTGACCTGGCTGAAGTCGGATGCTTAACCGACTGCGCCACCCAGGCGCCCCTGTAATAAACTATTTTAAAGTGATAGTCATTCAGCCATTAGAGTAATAATTATAAAAGAACCTATTATTGACTGCTTTACTGTGCTCTGGGCTTACAGATCATTCTTTGGATATACCATCTTGTTTAATCCCCACGATTACATTATGAGGGAGAGATTACTGTTCTCCCCACTTTGCAAATGAGGACGCTGAAACTGAGCATACTGAACTGCCCAAATTCACATGTCTAATACGTGGTCAAGATGAGACTCAGCCCAAGTGTTCTTACGCCCTGGTCTATACACATAACCACTCCGCTGGACGGATGCTCCAGGATTCCAAATACGTTAGCCATCACACGTCTAAGAAAGCATAAGCAAACAGAGGGTGATAGTAAGTTCTCTCTCGAGTTTCATGTGGTCATTGCTATTAATCTGGACCAAGAACAAATGTGAAGTAATATCTACTCCATCGGTGAGAATTTATCTACAAAGCCTGATTCTTGCTCCTCCCCTGATTCCCTTCCACTCCGTTTGTCTCCATGATCCAACCCATAATCTACTGTGTGTACACTGACTCATGGTGGAGAGTCAAGGCTGCAACCTCACTTTTGCTAACCAGAACTGGTATTTGAAGCCCCAAATCCAAGGCATCTGGAAAGTGACAGTGAAGGTCACAGTTATAATGGGAAACAGGAAAAAGGAGGAGGAGGAGGGAAGACACTGGACATTAAAGCTTCCAAAATGTTATGGCTGCCCCACCAGTTGGGACTGTGTCTCTTTAGATCAATGAGTTGGTGCTTTTTGGATGATGGGCACATGTGGATGTGTTGTCCACTGAACCATGGATTGCTCTATCAGTAAGAGCTATCATTTACCTTACACTGACACTTTACCACAAGGCAAACTTAGATTTTCCAAAAGAAAGTGTCCTTAAACATTTGTCCAATTTTAAATTACAGGCCAAATTGGACAGGCTAACTGAATTCATGTCCTCTTATTACTGTGATTCTGAGGTTGTATTTCAAGGCTCTGCCCTTCCCATGCCCAAGGATAGATGTGGGCATAGCTTTTATTCCTGTGGTGCACTGTAGCAGGGCTCCCTCAAAGGGCACCAGACAGGGCTGGCAAATCCATGCTGTCTTATAATTTGTAGCATCAGATGTTGGAAGCATTGCTTACAAGCCTACTGAATTTTTTTTTTTAATTGAAGTAGAGTTGACACACAATGTTACATTAGTTTCTGGTGTACAACATAGTGATCTGGCAACTCCATAGGTGATGCTCACCCGAAGTGTAGCTACCATGGGTCACCATACAGCACTATTATGATACCATTGACTATATTCCCTAAGCTGCCCCTTTTATTCCGTAACTGGAAGCCTGTGCCTCCCATTCCCCTTTACCCATTTTGCTCTTTTGCCCCCCAACTAGTCCACTGAATTTGGATATTTTCAGATGTATTATTAAATCACATATAAAAGAATATCTTTTCTTTATTAATGGCTGAACCATTTGATATTGGCAATGGCTGACATAGTAAAAGAGCAAAGTGAAGAATAAAGTTGTTCGCAAAGATGAAGTAGAGGTCACTTGAAACTTGGTTAAGCAATCATCCCTGGGAAAGCTGCCTTCTGGGGTATGGCTCAAGATGCTGCCCCAGGGTCTTTACCGCTGCAGTGGTTCTCAAACTGTACTATCTGAATCTCCTGGAGGGCTGGTCAAAACATGGCTAGCTGGGAACCCCATCCCCCACCCCCCCCCCATTCTGATTCTGGAGAATTTTGGAAAGTAGCTCTGGGTTGGACCCTGAGAATTAGCATTTTTAACAAGATCCCAGGTGATGCTGCTGCTGGTCTGGGACTGAAATCTGGGCATGCCTCGATATGACAGAGTTTATTTTGCCATACACAAGTGTGGAATTTTATTAACAAACCAATAACATTCTTTTGAGTTGTTCATGTTTCATTTTGAGTTTGAAGGCAGGAAAAATACCAATGTCCCAGCTCAAAGCAGTCAGGCAGGAGGTGTTCCCTCTTCCTCACAGGAGGGTCAACCTTTTTTGTTCTATACAGACCTTCAACTGATTGGATGAGACCCACCCACATTCAGAAGGGAAGTCTGCTTTTCTCAGTCTACCAATTTGAATGCTACTCTCTTCCAGAAACACCTTCACGGATGCACCCAGAATAATGTTTGACCAAACATTTGGGTACCCTAGTACCAACTAGTCAAGTTGACACATAAAAGTTGCCATTACATGGGGCTTTCTTAAAAGTCTGCCTAGAGAATTATGGCACAAGGTGCATGTTTTGTTTGGTAAAGAGTAGATGAACTTCTATATTTGAGCTTACTACTCTAGTTCAATGATCTGTGTAGCAAAAGATCATCTTGTCAATTATCATTTAATATTTGCATTCTGCCTTTCTAATCCCTAACTAGCTTTAGTTGTAAGACAAGATTAAATAGCAGTGAAAAGAAAAAACAAAAACAAAAACAAACCTAACTGGACTGGAGAAACAATATCATGGTACCATGACTTAGATGTCTTCTGTTTTGCCTAGGAATGCCTTTCACACATTTTTACTCCTTGGATCATTAGTATCAACTGTTAAAATGTACAGAGTGATTCTTCGTATTTCTCAACATGGATATTTGACGTTCTGTCTTTGGTGTGTATTCTTATATTAAGTTCACAATGGACAGCTTTTGTCATTAAGGACTAAATGAAAAAAAAACCCAATTTTTAAAAATTATTTTTCCCACACTAAAAAATTTCCTTGATTGAAATTTTGCTAAGAATCAAGTAGATAATATCAAATACACACACAGTTTTCTAAATATTTATTTTGAGAGGAGAGAGAGCACATGCACATGCATGTATGTGCATGTGCAAATGGGGGAGGGGCAGAGAAAGAGGGAGACAAAAAATCCCAAGCAGGCTCCATGCTCAACACAGAGTCCTACATGGGGCTCAGTCTCACAAACCGTTAGATCATGACCTGAGCCAAAATCAAGAGTTGGGCGTTTAAACAACTGAGCCACCCCGGCGCCCCTACATACATTTTTAAAATAGTCTATTTTGCTCTGTTGTTAGGCCTAGAGGCAGCAAATAGGTCTCTGATTTTAGCATTTTTTTAAAAGGCAAAGGCGTAATTTTTCATCATGGGAACTACCCACTTAAACATGATTTCAAGGCCTCAATAGGGTTACTGAAATGTCAGCCCTTTTCACTCCAACTGAATTAAATAAAATTGACAAAATGAAATACTCATTGTGAAAATTATAACAAAAGAAAATACTAACTGGCTCAACAAAATAATTACCAATATAATTACTGCTTTGTATAAAGTGACATTTGCCATGTGGATGATTAGAAAATATTGTGACTGAGTGTGGAGTTTTTCTGAACAATGTCCGTTATTGATTTTTTGATGATACCCATCACTCTGTACAGAAGAATGCCCTCTCTCCAAAATAAACTGCAAGCTATTTAGCAAACAAAACAGCCTAATATTAACCTGAATTATCATTACTCAGCAGTCAAGTATGGGCAGATAAAAAAATGAAATTCCAAAACTTCGATGTAATTTTGCTGATACCAAATCATGGTATTCTAAATTTGCTTAATGTGTTCAAATATATGATGAAACAAATGAATTATGTCATGTTTCACTGAATATATCACACTTAAACAGTAAAATGGCTCATGTAGTATGCGTTTCTGTTCTATCAAAAGAATGTTATTAGTGTGTTAACCAACTTCTCTACTTACGTATGGCAAAATGAACTCTCATGTCAAGAGATGCCCATATTCAACCCTGGCTCAGAGACAATTTTTGCTTCTCATGGCAGTACACAGGATCTCATAATGTGCCCTGGGTTGTGGGCCATTCCTAATATTTCTCATTAGTTTCTTTTCCATGAAAAAAAAATAAAATAAAGCTCATCAGAAATCACTGAGAGTAAAGGTATTGTAGGAATAATCTAACCTTGAATCATCTGGTTTTCTATAAAATGAATAGCATACGGTGAGCCTTGGTATTTTAACGATTAGTTAAAATACACTTAGAGCATAGGTCACGAATAATAGTGACCTCGAAGTTCAAAATTGCTGCTGTAAAGAATGCCACCACTGTCTCCTACCCACACAAATGAAAAGTGACAAACATCAATTTGGTGAAATAGATTTACATACCAGGGAGCCTAGAGAAGCAGGAAAAGAGGGCAAGAAGATGTAGACAACAGAAGAGGTATTATATAATGTATAAAGTACTGAAAACTTAAAAGATGTTTAACACAAAAGCACTGCTCTTAGATGATGAAACTAACGATAAAAGGGACTATAGTTAATCAGGATCATGTTCCCCCAAGTGGCAAATTCAGAACCACAGCCTTAAATTCTTACAACTAATTTTAATACACAGTAAGCTTCTACTGTGAAGCATTTTTGTACATTGCTTTGCTTAGATGGTAGTTCCAAGCACAGCTTTTTAAAAAAAACACATGGCACATTGCACCATCAGTGAGCTTGGTCAGCAAACCATGGTTTAAGGAGATTCAGTGTATTCCAATGAATATTGTTTGAGCTCTGTGCTAGGCATTTATACTCTAGAGATGAGGAATTTATGATCCTTGCTCTTAAAGAGCGAAGTGCAGGGGGAAGAGCATGACATCTGCTGCTATCTTTATTTCTAAGTCATCTGGAAATAATGTTGTAGGAGACCTAGGGAGGGAGAGTGTGGCTCAGGCAATAAGGGGCCACAGTTTGTCACCCCATCTTACCGTCCCATGCATTGGGCTGTCTGGGAGGTAGAGGCAGAGATGGCAGGTGGGGGTGGGGGGAGGTGGGTTAGGCCTGGAGGAAGGAAGGTGGGGTGAAATACAGTTTACTAATTTTGGAAGTTTGTGTGCACCTTCTTAGCAGGGTGTTCATCTAATCTCAGCAAAATTGAAGTACCGTGAAAATAAGGACTATTTGGTGGTGATGGTACATTTAAGACTCAAGGCCTAAATGAAATGATAAGTAACATATTTAAAAAGAGAACCTTATAAAGCGTCACTTTCTCTTTTTATTTTTAAGGACAAAAGAGAAGAGCAAAATGGAAAACGTGCTATTTTGTTGGATATTTTTCACCCTCGGGTGGACCCTCACTGATGGATCTGAAATGGAACAGGATTTTATGTGGCACTTGAGAAAAATACCCCGGGTTGTCAGTGAAAGGACTTTCCGTCTCACCAGCCCCACCTTCAAGGCAGATACTAAAATGGTGCTAGATAGAGTGTGTGGCATTGAATGCCAGAAAGAACTCCCAGCTCCCAGCCTTTCTGATCTGGAAGACTCTCTTTCCTACGAGACTGTCTTTGAGAATGGCACCAGAACCCTGACTAGAGTGAAAGTCCAAGATGTGGTCCTTGAGCCAACTCAGAATATCACCACAAAAGGAGCACTGGTGAGGAGGAGAAGGCAGGTGTATGGCACAGACAGCAGGTTCAGCATCTTGGACAAAAGGTTCTTAACCAATTTCCCTTTCAATACAGCTGTGAAGCTCTCCACAGGCTGCAGTGGCATCCTCATTTCCCCCAGCCACGTTCTAACAGCGGCCCACTGTGTGCATGATGGAAAGGACTACATCAAAGGGAGTAAAAAGCTAAGGGTAGGGTTGTTGAAGATGAGAAATAAGGGTGGTGGCAAGAAACGTAGGGGTTCTAAGAGGAGCAGGAGAGAGGCGAATGGTGGTGACAAGAGAGAAGGTACCAAGGTGAATCTGGAGAGAGACAAGGCTGGAAGAAGAAGAAGAAAGGAATCTGGTCGGGGCCAGAGAGCTGCTGAGGGGAAGCCCTCCTTCCAATGGACCCGGGTCAAGAATACCCACATCCCCAAAGGCTGGGCTAGAGGAGGGAGAGGGGAAGCCGCTTTGGACTATGACTATGCTCTTCTGGAATTGAAGCGCCCTCATAAAAAGAAATATATGGAACTAGGAATCAGTCCAACCATCAAGAAGCTGCCTGGAGGAATGATCCACTTCTCAGGATTTGATCGTGATAGGGCAGATCAATTAGTCTACCGGTTTTGTAGTGTGTCTGATGAATCCAATGATCTCCTCTATCAATACTGTGATGCTGAGTCGGGATCCACTGGTTCTGGGGTCTATCTTCGTCTGAAAGAACCAGACAAAAAGAACTGGAAACGCAAAATCATCGCGGTCTATTCAGGCCACCAGTGGGTGGATGTCCACGGCGTTCAGAAGGACTACAATGTGGCGGTGCGCATCACTCCCCTCAAGTATGCCCAGATTTGCCTCTGGATTCATGGAGATAATGCCAACTGTACTTATGGCTGATGGAAATCTGAAACCAGTCAATGGATTACCTAAATCGCAGAGCAAACCAGTTATCATGGTAGCAAGATCACTTCATAGGTTATGCCCGGACTTGAACCCTATCAATAACAATTCAACATTTTTATAAATTTACCTTTTCAAAATTAGAAGCTTTTCATATGTTTAAAAAATACTTAGGTACAAATACTGAAACTAGACGGGCACCTCAATGTCAAGTATATATTCTTCTTTTACATAGTGATAAGTATCATTTGTGGGAAGTCTTTTGTTTCTCTCTGCCTTCCTAAAATTAGTCACTCTTTAAAAGTGCAAACTGGTATTATACATAGTATGATTTTTCAGTGGACTTATTCTCAGGGTCCTACTCTAACAAGAATCTAATAGGGTGCTGGTTGCATGTTAAATGTGAAACTGCATATACAGACATAGTGTCAGGGTAGAGACGATAACTTACAATAGTTTGTACTACTTGGAGATGGACCCATTCAGTTCCTGCCCTCTGTGTTTATATTATGCTTTCTGTTGGGTCTGAGAAATTTTGGTTTAGATTTTTTTTTTTTTTAAGAATTACAAGGTACAGCAAACTTTATAAGCAAAGCTATCAACTGTTTCACTGCTTTAAAACCTATCAGTTGAAGTGTTTATTATTTAAAAATGAGAGACGTACTGTTCTATGAAATAAATCTAGTTGAAAAAATAGGGAAGCTGAGACATTTTAAGATCTCAAGTTTTTATTTAATACTCAAAGCATAGACTTTTCATGAACGCAGAGGGAAGACAGTTAAAAAGTTACAAATGATCATGTATTGAAAGTCTCATCATTTTATCCTATAGTTTTCTGTGTATGAGGTGTTATAGTTTTAGGACAAGGAATTTTATTTAGTCTTTTTCAATAGAGAATCTTTTTCCCATTGACATGACAGATCTCAGCTTTCCTAATAGAGCCATACACATATTATTTTGGCTATTTCTCTGCCTAATAATTTTAGATATATCCCTAAAAATGAATATAATTTACAAATACAATTTTTAAAAGGAGGTTCTGATTATTTTCATTAGGGACCAAGGCTGTATACTCCTTCGGGCCACCATGGCCGCCTGAGCAGACAGAATCCAATGACTGCCTTCAGGCACAACACAGAGTAGTTACATATTTCTTGAATGAGCAGATATTTTGCTGAATCGTTGTAAAAGGGGGTTAGTTCAGGCCATTATGTTGAAAGGGTTGTAGTGATTTGCTGTTGAGCACACCATAAAATTCAGGAATGGCAGGCCTAATTTCTGGTCTGCTATTTTTGGCAGTTTCTACGGCACACATTCCTTTTTCTCATGACTCACCTAAGTCATTGATTCTGCTGGAGTCAAAATTTATTTTACTTATTATTTTTTTAAGAGAATGGGGAGTTATACCCTTGATTAGTATGCAAAAGAATATTGGATTAGGTTATGATAAAAGGTGATTTTATGAATGTTGTCCAAAATACCTGGAATTTAATACAAGTATACATATTTTATGGTGTGAATCTGTTTAAAAATCATTCAATAAAAATTTAAAAAATTAATCAATCATAACTCTTATTGTATCTATATATATGTATATATAGGGTTTCAGGAAATATTAAATTGTGTCATTTATTTAAGAAAAAGATTTTATTTAATTCTGAATGCATTTCACCAAGCAGGATTTTATCCTTGGTGTCAGGGGAATAGGGCTATTGACTCAGAAGTTTTGATGCAATCTTTTTTGGGGAAACATCTATATGATCGCTGCAACGGAAAGTGTTTCAACGTGATTTTTGCACACTTATGTGTTTGCAAACACACAATCTTCATCTTTGATTCTTAGGAAATACTTCTTGGGATTTGATTCAGTTCAGAGTAATTTAGGGTGCTTGGTATCAATCGCTTAGAGCTTAAGCTTAAATTCTGAATACATATAATTTCCCTAAGATCATTATACTTTTCAAAACTGTAAAATTTAGCTTATTTTTTTTGCAGAGATTTATTTTGTTCTCTCCTCTTCTGTTTTCCAAGTGAATCACGAGTCTTATATGACCTATTTAGGACCACTAAAGTATACTACATTACTCAGAAGGTTGTAATGCACATACTTTCCCTGTCATGCTTATCAGACTTGAAATAGAAAATTAAATCGAATTCACTTGGCTGAAGAAATACATTCATGCACACATATGATGTCTGCTGTGTGCAAAGGACTATAGTGACCTTCTGCTTGAAGAAACTTATCAATGATTGAGCTCAAATAACTACAGTATTTACAAAACAAATGAAATTGAAAATCATGAGGTTTTTTTCTTTACCCAAATAATGTATTTCATTTTATTTGTTTTTTTCTTGCTCAAATGGATGAGTGTGTGGGCAGAAGAGACATTTCTTTTTTCCTTTTTTGATGTGCTTAAATTCCAAATGTTTTTTAATTTTAATTTTTCATTTTTTAAGTTTATTAATTTTGAGAGAGAGAGAGAGAGAGAGACAGCAAGTGGGGAGGGGCAGAGAGAGGAGAGAGAGAATCCTAAGCAGGCTCTGCACTTTGAGCATGGAGCCGGACATGGGCTTGAACTACGAACCTCAAGATCATGACCTGAGCCGAAATCAAGAATCGGACACCTAAACTGAGCCACCCAAGTGCTCCCCAAATGTTTTCTTTGAAAAAAGATTTAAATGTATGTACGAACAAGACCAGAGTTCCAGACAAATCATTACCTTTTATATTTTTAGATCAAAGAATTCTTTGAAATTCTTTTTTCATAGAAAGAATCTCAGAATTAGAAGAGACCATAAAGATCATTTAGTTTAACTCCAAAATTTAGATTTTAATTTCCATCCACAGCACTCCATTCAAGTAGTTGTCCAGTAATAAAACTTTTTACCACCTATTGATTAGTTATTAAAATTAATTCAGGAATTTAACTTTAAAAAATTATTAGTTCAGTTTGCTACATTGTACAAAAATTATATGGCTTATCTTGCATTTTATCCCCATCTTCGCATTTCAATTACTCAATTCTTTGGCCTTATGCTGGCAAATTGGGTGTTTACTCATCAAAAGTAAACTGTGAGCCTTAATTAAGTATATTGGGGTAAGGCAACTGAACCAAGCACAAGGATTACAAGGATTAGGATCTATAACTATAAATAGCCTGGAAATAGCATCATTATTCTTTAATGTGATGTCCCTCTCATGATTATATTTTGGCTACTGATTTTAAAGATTACCTGCTAAGGCTTAGAAACTAGTTTTATGTTAGTAAACATTTCCAATTAATTAATCGAAGAATATTTTATATATATATATATATATATATATATATATATATATATATATATTCCCCCCCCCCCCCAGCTAGAATTGCTCTTTCATTAAAGCCCTAACCATTAGGTTCAAAGATACTTGGGAGATTGGGTCTAATTGATCGTGAAATCTTTTTCTCGTCAGATGAGGTGAGTTATGGATGGATTCACGATTCTTTATTGAGTCACTATTTAACTGAGGGGGGAAACCTCTTAGATGGTTTCCTGTCCTACTCACAAATAAAGCCCAGGGAGGGAACTTCCTTGTCTACTTCTTTCTGTATTTAATAACTGGCAGTTTGATTGACTTAGTTCAACTGTCTAGAGCATGGCGGCCAACTTAACCTGTGATCCAAATCTAGGCTAGTTTGTTTCACTTGCAGGTGAGTTGTTGTCTTAGCTGGGCTGTGGTAACAAAATGCCATAGACTGCGTGGCTTAAACAACAGAAATTTTGCTGGATACCATCTTGCTGTGGACTCACATGACCTCTTCTTTGTGAACAGTCAAGAGAAAATGCAAACGAGCTCTTTGGTGTCTCTTATAAGGATATAATCTCATTATAAGGGCCCCACCTTGATGACCTCACCTAAATCCAATTACCGTGCTAAGACCCCATTTCCAAATACCATGAATTTGGGGTGGGGGAACACTGTCCACAACAGGGGTCCATTCAAAAGCCACAAGTTACAACTTGTGCCAGGCTCAGGAAACCTCACAGACACCAGTCACCACAGGAACTAGGCAAAGGGTATGAGCAGCAGCTCAAGCCAACCAACATCATTCTCACCACTTTCATCATCATCACCTCAAGTGTTCAAACCTGGCACAGAGAAGGTGATCAATACATGCTAAGGAATATCACCAAGTGTACCTTGAGGTTTCCTCTTTCAGGGTATTATTCTGTGCTATGTGACGGTGCTTCAAAAACTGGAGGTATCATGTTAATTGTATATTGCACTAAAGATATAGCTACATATTTAAACAATGGAATGCTTATTTGTAATAATAATTTCATTATTGGAATACTGTAGCATGGCACTTATGGAATCAGATATTTGCCATATTCCCTACTGACTCATGTGCGTGTTTCTGGATAAAAGTGCCTACAAACTGACAGGAGCCAGGCCCCTGTAGTACTCCTTATCCTCTCAATCTCCATGTAAACGTTTAATCAGATCATCTCAGCCTCAAAATTTTCCCCCAAAATCTTTTTGCTTTAGTAGTATTTAAAATTTTCAAAAATAAAAAATAAAATAAAATAAAATAAAATAAAATAAAATAAAATAAAATAAAATAAAATAAAATTTTCCACGGTGCCTGGGTGGCTCAGTCGGTTGAGCATCTGACTCTTGATTTCAGCTCAGGTCATGATCCCAGGGTCGTGGGATCAAGCCCCACCTTGGGCTTGTGCTGAGAATGGAGCCTACTTAAGATTCTTTCTCTGCCTCCCTCCCCCACTTGCACGCTCTGTCTCTAAAATAAAAAATAAAATAAAATAAAAAGCAAATAAATAAAAATTTCCAATAACACCTTAAAATCCATTTACTTTTATCAAGCACTGGGGACAAGCAGACTACCTAGAATACGTTACAATCAACATGATCATATGACCCATTATTGCATTCCAGTGTGGTTTTACCAAACTGAGGCTATTTCTATCTATACTTGTAAATGCTTTACTAACACTTAAACTTGCATTTATGTTATTGAAATCCTCTATCTACTCATAAATGGAAAACGTGTGTATAGTTTCACACATGTGGCATAGATTAAAGGGAATACTTCAGAAACAGCTCAAACAGCTGAATATAGACTTTGGAAACTTCCTCTAGGCTTCTTAGCCTGGTAACCATGCAGTTCCTTACTCTTCTATATATTTTACTCTTAATTTCATCAGTAATTTGTAATATGCCATGCAATTAATATCTGTTTTCTAGAATTTCCTTTGCAGGTAATTTCAAATGTCTAAAACGTCACAAAAAATATTATGTCAAACATGCGTGACATGAATCTGAATAATCTGAACAATAATCTGAACAAATTTGGTAATCTGATTTCTCAAATTACAGTTAGAAGGCAGCTGCCAAGGCAAGTCTATAGCAGTCACAAGAAGGGACAGCCTGACAGAAAGAAGGATGCAGGCAAACTACTAAAGGACTTTTAAAAAAGGTATAAAAACTACAGAATTATAGTCATGTGGAGCTATTGAGCTTTGGGGAAGTTAGCTATGGGAACACACTGGCCTGTGAAGACATACCAATATATGGCATATTTATAATGATGATTACATGATCAATATTACATTTAGCTATATTCAGAATGAGTTTTGGAAGGCATTACACTGTAGAAAGATTTTTATCCAAAAAGCTTAACACATTTAGGGGCGCCTGGGTGGCGCAGTCGGTTAAGCGTCCGACTTCAGCCAGGTCACGATCTCGCGGTCCGTGAGTTCGAGCCCCGCGTCGGGCTCTGGGCTGATGGCTCAGAGCCTGGAGCCCGTTTCCCATTCTGTGTCTCCCTCTCTCTCTGCCCCTCCCCCGTTCATGCTCTGTCTCTCTCTGTCCCAAAAATAAATAAACGTTGAAAAAAAAAAATTAAAAAAAAAAAAAAAAAAAAAAAAAAAAAAAAGCTTAACACATTTAAAAAAGAATTACAGTCTTGTTTAAAAGAAGAGAAACGTCAGTGGTTTACATAATTGTTGTTATGCTCCAACGAAATTCTAATCTCAAAAGTCAAGAAAAGTATCTTTCCCAAATATTTTATCAACCCCCCAACATCCTTAACTGCTAAAATATTTGTGCACTTTGAATGTTAATGTGTGTTATTGAAAGTTTAGAATCTGTCATACAGCTGTACCCAATTTATGCATGCACGTAGCACTATGACACGTAGATACAGCAACTCTGGTGTAATGGAAAAAATTGTCTACTCACGGTGGACTGCCTTGTATAATGTAAATGTTCAGCAACTATAATGTGCTGACAATTATAATTAGTATTATAAGATTATAGAAATTACCTTCTATAATTGAAAGAAAGAGAGACTGGCATTTCCTAAGAGCAGAGACTAGCAATCATTCATCCTGAAGAGCAAGTGTGAGTGTGTACGAGTTGGTGTGTGTCACACGTGCTAGGAGCCTCTCTGAGTCTGGTACCCCTCCCCCCTTATGTTACTTCGAAGCTTCTAGCTTACTGGGGTTAGCTAACAATGCAATGTTTTTCTAAAAACTGCCCATCAAGGAGCTTACAAACTAGACAAGCAATTCAGAGATTTCCTAAAAGTAATCTTTACAGTACTGAGGTTTCTGGATGGTAAGGAGGAGAAGGGTTCCAAGCACCTTCCCCTTATCAGCCATTTTTTCCCATTGATTGGCAGGAGTCTCGACTTTGCAATTTTTGCTTTACTTAGAATTTAAACTACTGCTAATGACTCAGATACCAGATCACACAACAACATAAATCTCAGGGTATAGGAGAATGTACTAGCACATAGTAGAGAAATATCTGGGAGAACACATGAATATTTTTTCCCCTCAAAACCACTTTAAATGGATCAGCTGTTAGAAAAACTTGCAGCTAACAATAAGATACAACTTCAAATATTTCAAAAATTTTTCTTTGCATTACCTACAAAAATGCTGTTTAGTTTTTCTTTTAAAAATCACTGTGTGCTTGGGAGCGCCTGGGTGGCTCAGTCAGTTAAGGTCTGACTCCTGATTTCTGCTCAGGTCATGATCTCATGGTTCGTGGGGTTGAGCCCTGAGTCAGGCTCTGCACTGATGGTGTGGAGCCTGCTTGGGATTCTCTCTCCTCTCCCTCTCTCTCTCTGCCTCTCTCCCACTCATGCACATGCACTCTCCCCTTCTCTCTCTAAATAAATAAATAAACATTAAAAAAAAAATCAGTATGGGCTTGGTGCCAAGATTCTACTGCCAAACAAAAGTACCACCTTATCAAGCAATTTCCTAAAGATAAAAGCATGTTATTTTTGAGACAGACCTGAATTTAGTATTTTGCCACCACACTTGGAACATTTACTTTAAAAGGCTTTCTTTGTGGCCTGGGAAAATAAATGACACTTCTGTACCCACCAAATAGGCAGTCGTGGCACTTCATGTTGACTGGTCCAAGAGTGATGTGGCTCCACGAAAGGATGTCACTGGCCCACAGATGGCAGCATCTCTCTCCTGCACATACCCCCAAATTAAACCTTGGGTTTTGGTGGAAACTACTGTATCATAATGCCATATGGGCCACCTTTTTTTATGACTAGTAACTAAATGTCTCATTTTTTAGACTAGATGAAACAAAACACTCTTTGTGGCTTTCCTATTTTGAAGTATTTAGACAATTTCTCTTTTGCTGGAATCATCTATAGCTTTTAAATAGAGCCACTCACTGTGATTCCATTGGATTTCTGGTTTTTCAGTGGTTTCCCTTAGCCTAGTGGTTTCCAAGTTTGGCTGCTCATCGGAATACCCGAGGGAATTATTTTAGGAAGCCTGTTTCCAGGGTCTCACCAAGATCTACCCTGGAATCCCCCAGAGTGAGGCCCAGAGATCTAGATTTGATAAATCTCTCCACATACTGATAATGGTCATCTAGGTTTGGGAACCACTCTCACGACCTGTTCCCTAAACCCCCTTCTGCAGCTCTCCTCCTGTGCACAACGATGATGTTTGTCCTTTTCTTGCAGGTTAAACATTTTCTCAGTTTTACCTGCCTTTATATTTTTTCTTGTAAGCTACCTCAAGGACTTTGGTAATGAAAGTGGTGGTAAAACTATCAAATATGTACACAGTATTCTTTTCAGTACTTTTATAAAATGGAAATACATTTAGCAAACACACTGTTATAATATCGTTTTATGATGGTAAGAAATGAGTCACATTTGCAAAACTCTTGAACATAGGCGATCATTTTACAATCAGTGATGAAGTCCAATTTTACATATTTCCTGAAAATTAGATACTATATATTTTGTATTTATAATCCATTTTAGGTTAGATCAATTTAATATAATTCAACAAACTTTTATTGAGTCCAATCCTAGACACACGGGATACAGAGTTAAGTCCTATATTCTACCCTTCCTCAAAGAATTCATAACATACTAAGGAAGCCAGATATACATTTAACAAAATAGTGTGGAAAAGGTTTAGTATAAGGAGCTGAAGAAACACATTTGAGAAGGATCAACTCTATCAGAGTAGATAGGATAAAAGAAAGGCTTCTTGGAGGAGGTGATACCTGAGTTGGATTTTGAAGGGTGAGTTGAAGTCTGCCAGCCTATCAGTGGAGAACTTGGGGAGGGCATCCATGGGAGAAGTAGCAGCCTGTACAAAGGCATGGAAGTGTGACACTGCACGGTGTGTTTAGGATACAGTGAGTATTTAAGGATTGTTGGTATAGGAGGTTAGCACCTCCTACTGGTGGGGAATGACAAGAAATGAGGTTTCCAAGCTAGACTTGAAGCCTTGTGGACTTGAATGCAATGCTCGAGAGCTTGGACTTTAACCTTCAGATGACCAGGGACCAATGCAGGTTTTTAAGTTAGACAAATGTGATCAGATGGTAATTTTGGGAGGGAAACCTGGCAGCACCCTTTAGGCTGGATGGAAGTGCGTTTGGGTGGGGATTAGTCTAGAGGAAAGAGCCAGGTGAAGCTGCTAAGGAAGTGGTGGTGGGAATGGCAGGAGAGGGCGACTTGTGAGACATTCTGAGAGCAGGATGCTCAGTACACTTGGCAGCCCACTGAACGGAGGAGAGAATTGAGGGTGTCACGTCACCCTCTGCTGTGGAGACTAGGGAGATGGTGAAACCACCACGCGAGACAGAAAAACTAGGCTTGAGGAGAAAGACAGTGAGTTCACTTTTAGATATGTATGTTTAACACTTTTGTACGGTATTAATCAATACGGTTGATAATAGCCATACGCAAAGAAAGCAATGCCAAAAAAGTTACATAACAAACATATGTGGTTTTTCAGCAAACTACCCTTAGTTAACACATAACCACCTAGTAAGTCATTTAACTATATTTTATTTTGAACCCAAATAGCAACTGCACCTTTGTCTCTGTTCTAAACTAAATGCTCCTTTTAATGTAGCTTTGAAGCCATAATTTTGTTTTCCTCAGAGAAAGGACAGACCTTCTAAAAATTTAGCCCTAAAATTACATCTGAAATATCACACACATGGTCACAACGTCATTTCCTGTTTCCCATAGAGTGCCAAATCCACGTGATCCAAAATAGCAGATACTTAAAAAAATAATTCCAAATTTCCTTGGGACATATTTACAAGGCTTTTCAGGCTGTAAAGTGTAACTTCCTGTTTAGATTTTACAAAGACCATTATAAATTATGAAATTAGTTGACCTACCAAGAGATGTACCCTCCTCTGAGAGAAATGAACCATGGGATGTTTGGGTGTCTGGAGATGAATCTAGTATTCAAGATGGGGTTAACAGCAGAGAACACAATCACGGAGAGATGACTGTCTCCCCCTCGCCTGGCTGGGAAGGGACCCTTCTAGGTCCTGATCCTTCTGGGTGCTGCAGTCTGCAGGCCTGGGTTCTATCCCAGGCTACAGTCTCTTGCAGCCATAGGCTTTTATTCAAAATTATCTCGCTCCTGCAGCCCTGTGGCTACCTACCTTGCACACAGCATGTCTATTCTGGATATATTTAATTACGATGGCATCTTATCTCCAATCATCCCTAAACATTTCTTCTAGCTTTTTTTAAAAAAAATCAAAGTATATTTTTTATTAAACTTCTTCATCTCCAGGTAGAAAGACTTAATCCTATCATAAAGCATTTACCATGTCAGCATCTTTCATTTATGTTCTTAATAAGCATCAGTGGGGATTGGAAACTCTAAGAAGGAGTCTCTAGGAAACAGAGTCGAACTCTGGTGGGTGTTGTGCCCTTCCTGGACACCTTTTCCCAGCTGACACATTCATCCTCCAGCTCTGTGTTAAACTGCGAGTTGTACTTTTATGTATGATAGCCACTTACACTTACCGAATTTTTAAACACATTTAGAATTTCTGGTGACTGTGCTTTATTAAAGAATATTCCTACTATTGACTATTTTTATACTTCTGTCTTTTCTGTCCTTTAGTGTTCTTCTAACTGTAGACAAATGGCAAAGCCTATAGCAAAAATAACAATAACTTAAAAAAGGAACGACAGCAATGTGCATGAAGCACTACTTTGTGTAAAGTATTTTCCATGCATTATCTCATTTAGTAGTATGTACATAGATGGACATTTTCATTCCACAGACAAGAAAACAAAAGTTTAGAGAAGTAAACTAACTTGCCTAAGGTAATAGGGAGTATGAGCAGAGGCTCCCTTCCATGCAGACTGATGCAAAATCCTCATCCCTGCACGAGCCCCAGCATCACCTAAAAAGTAATGCAGGGGTGGTGGAGGTGGGCATTTGAAGAGACACTGAACAAAAAAAAAAATAGTGGTGGTGGTGGGGTTATTATGTTCCCATGTACATGAAACAATTCAACCTAATAAAACAGAACTAGTAAATTTTATCTCTTTCAAAGATGAGAACAATTCTTTTGATCTAAAGAAGCTGTTTTCAAAATACGGTCAGGGATGCCTGAGGACCAGAGACCCTTCCAAGGGGTCTGTGTGATCAAAATTATAATAATACTGTGAGGTCAAAACTGTTTTCATAAGAATACTAAGTTACTTATTTTCTCACAATTGTGCTCACAGGGAAATTTGCCAATGACTGTCGGACACAGGATACTGCCAGCCACACAGTGAGAGCAGAAGCAGGTGTAAGAATGCAGCTGTCTTCTGTTAAGCCTAACATTAAAGAGATTTGCAAAGATGGCAGAACAATGCCACTCTCCTAAATTTTTTTTGGAATTTTCATAAATATCTTGTGCATATTAACATGCAATGTTTAATATTTTTATTTTTAAATGAATTAAAGACAGTTAAAAGTTTCTCAGATTTCTTTTTTTTTAATGTTTATTTATTTTCAGAGAGAGAGTGTGAGCTAGGGGAGGGGAAGAGAGAGAGGGAGAGAGAATCCCAAGCAGGCTCAACATTAAGAGAACAGAGCCCGACACAGGGATCAATCCCACAGACTGCGAGATCATGACCTGAGCCGAAATCAAGAGTCGGATGCTTAACTGACTGAGCCACCCAGGCACCCCTCTCAGTTTTAATTATAACAAAGTAGGCATCGACAGATAATAACCCATATAACCAAAAGCTTTTTGAGGTCCTCAATAAAAAGTGCAAAGGTGTAGAATGAAACCAGAGTCTGAAAACCCCTTGTCTATAAATCAGTTATAGAGTATGTATTATAGAGTCAATTATAGGATACCTTTATCCTGCAGAATTATTTGAACATGCATACATGGAAATGAATTCAGATGTATCAGCATAGCAGCTCTGAGAGTTTAGCTAAGGGTAGTTACCGTATCACTAAATCACAAACATAGCTCCCGCATGTTTCCACTTCACAGAGGGGATCTGAGTAACATGTGCGGTAGTGACATGTTCTCTCAGCAAGGCTATGAGAAACTAAAATTTTCTTACAGTCCAAAAGGGTGAACAATAAACTACCACAAAAGCTGGTGCCTTGAAAATATACACCAATGTGACTTCGCAACTAACACAGATTTTTATTTTCAACCTATACTTCCACATGAGAAACACCATGATAATCACTGGTGCGAGAGCATGCCCCTTTTCCACCAACTAAAATTTGGGGATAGATTATTAAAGGTGTCTACTCTAAGAGACAGAAGGAGGCCTTCACACAATTTATCTTTCTGTGAATTGAGTTTCCATTTCTCTTTTTACGTGCACTCCTTTCCTTCTCTTGCAAACCCCGTGATGCTTCCTAAAAAGTCTTTGGTTTTTATTCTCTTTTTTAAAGTACAATAGATAATATAAAAGAGAACAAAGGAGATACGTTGACATGGACAGAACCACTTGCAATCATTATACCATATAATAAGTGGTTCAAGTCTTCAACTGGATGGGTTTTTAATTGACGTCAGTTCTTCTATTAAAATGAGCTGACAGAGAGCTATTAAAACTCTGTAAACATTTGACAATGTGCTATAGGAGAGTTACTCTTCAGTAATTAGAAACATGAGATCATCCCAGCAATATCCAGGTAAAGCAGGACACCTCTAAGAACTAATATATTTGTATCCATCCCACAGACACTTACCCAGTGCCTACTGAAGTGCTACTTCCTGAGGATATGAACAGGAGACCTTTCCTGCCTCTGAGGCTCACAATCAACCAGAGCAGATGCCACGGTCACAGATGATTATAACACAATATGTTAAGTGCCGTAAAGGCTGATGAAAGCTGTGCTCTGAGAAGAGCAGGGTGGGGGGCCATGACGGACAAGTGGGATTTCGCTGCACTGCTGGAGTTGGTGAGGGCCCTGGGTGAGCCAGCAAGGTGCCTGGTGTCCCCCTGCTTCAGGAGTGGTGTGGTTATGTGGAGAACAGTGTGCACGTGCCCATATACTGATGCATACAGGGGCTGGGGATTGAGGCAGAAGTGAGGCTAGAAAGGCATGCTCACCATGTAGAAAACATCATGGGTAAACTGGACCCAGGCTGAAAATTATCCAGAGAGATTCATTTTTTAAGTACCCAGAGGACCTCATTTCAGCATTTCATCTATATTGACAATTCTTCAAGGACCACCAAAAACCTCACTGCAGCAAGGTTCGAGGGAATGATTTAAAAATAATGTTCTTGCAGCTTGACCTGTTAAGAATTTATACCACATGGGCCATTCAATGAAGAGAAAAAGCTTATTAAAAAATACAATATTAGGGGCACCTGGGTGGCTCAGTCAGTTAAGCGTCCGACTTTAGCTCAGATCATCATCTTGCGGTTTGTGGGTTTGAGCCCCGTGTTGGGCTCTGTGCTGACAGCTTAGAGCCTGGAGCCTGCTTCGGATTCTGTGTCTCCCTCTCTCTCTGCTCCTCCTCCGCTCTCACTCTCTCTTTCTCTCTCAAAAATAAATCATTAAAAAAACTAAAAAAAAAAAAAACAACAGTATTAAACTTAAAACTATTTAAAGACTAAAACATATTTGTGTCACAATATGCTTACAGAGTAATATATGACCAAAATGTAATCTACAAAAATCATATTACATAATCAGATACTAGCTTCTGAAAGTTAGTTCTCAAGATACAAATTGTAGTTAACTAAGAGAAAGAGTTTTAGAAATAAGAACATGGTTCTAGCTGAGAAATACTTCTATTTGAGATTGGACTACTTTTTGAGTTATTGTTACAATCTAGTTATAGGTATAAACTATAATAATAATATATAATATAATATAATATAATATAATATAATATAATATAATATAATATAATATAATATAATTGGCTGATCTAGATTTTTGTGTCTGAGTGCATGCACATACAAATGTGTGTGTGTAAACTATAATCTAAAGTCTTATTGTTCTTCAACTTCCATGGATAATTCTCACCAAACTATTAGAAGAGTTGCATAATTTAAAAAATAGTTCATCCTCTTCTTTTTTGAAATATGGAATTCAGTTTATTTGGCAGCATCCATGGAGTCTCAAGTTTAGCAACAGCTGATAATAATGTTTTTTTTCTGGTTTTTGACTTATTGTAAAATAATCACAACTATGTTGGCATGGCCAGCATTTCTCACTGTGAATGTTTTTAAGTGTTCAATATTTGTATATGCTGTGTGTCATCTGAAGCAGATGTTTTCTCTAAAAAATAATCAAAAAGAGAAAGATTATGTTTGCATTTTCTTTGTTCAAGGTGTTTATTGCATCTCAGAGGGCGTACATGCACTGGGTTTTTAAACTGAAATAGAAAGAAATGCCATTTTGAAATTGGTTTTAGGTAATTTTTCCCCATTACAGTGTATGTTATCCCCACAGTAAATTCAGATACAACCACTTTTAAATGGTACCATACATCTATTAAATAATTTGAAAAATAGGCAAACACCTTTCCAACCCAGTATGCTTTTACAAAGAGCTGCCAAGCCACTAGCAACACTGATCAACAGTGACCTCATTTATGCATCAAAATCTTAAGCCAAGCCATCAGCACATACAGTATGACAACAAATTAAAAATTAAAGAATACAATATGTACAGTAAAGGATACAATTCTCTGAATTAGTTTAAATTCTAATCACAATGGTACAACGAAACCTACTTTGAGCTCAGTTGAGGGATGGAAGAACACTAGTCTACAGAACACACAAAGAAATACTAAATTAACAGATGTACATAAAACCCACAATAAAATAAAAATATTTGCAGTAATCTTTAAATTACAGATATACCTCGGGGTGCCTTCATAATCATCTGAATAGCACATCTCTAATTTCATTTTCATGGACGTGATAGAAACAGACTCTTTACTTTTCAGTGCATTTAATCAAGAATGAATAAATAGGTCAATTTAGATGCAAAACCTGTCAAATATAATCAAAATATACATTTTAATATAGCAGTGATTACATATGGAATTCTTTCCATATGATTTTTTCATTCTTGATAAGGTAGGTTCAAGGAGAAGTATTTATTATGGACGTTAACCCTTATATTTTTTAAAACAAAATTTCTTAACATATACAGTGCCACAAAAATAAACATTTCTCACAACAGTTGAAGTTCCTGTGATTGGAAAAATGTACTCCACACCGAAAAAGTTTTGTATATTTAAGAGTGTTTTCCTTACTATTTGATATTATCACACTATGTTTGTAACAGAGATACAGAGAAAAAGAGAATTCATGGGGAGAGTTTAGGTTTGTCCAAAAGTCATATATACATTGAAACCTTCAAAAACACAGACACATCTTTCCAAATGGCTCACCACACAACAGCTGCGTCATCCGTCCATGGGCGAGGTCCAGAAAAGCACTAAAGGCATCAGGAACATCCATTCATTGTTTTTACATCGTACAACACACAAATAACCCAAATACACTACAATTTTGAGAGTAGGGATAACAGCTAAGGTAGTACACATTCCTAATGTTCACTTTCACAGCTGTGCTACACATTTTGGAAGAGAAGTTACGAGTAAGCATTGGGTTTGGTACTGGTGGCTCACTTTGAAACTCTGAGCATCAATTTTATTTGAAGTCTCCAAACTCATTATTTTTTTCCTATTCAGTCACAAAAATTGCAGCTGTAAAGATAAAAAGCACTTGAGTTAGAAACAATATTACACACTCCTCAAACATACTACCTCCCTTTCAATTTTTATTTCACAGTTACTATGAAAAATCTTCATGCAAAATGTTTCTGTATAACAAATTCACACTTATATACCTTTCACAATTCTTTGCTTAAAGTTTTAGCAAGGAAAAAAATTTTTTTAAAAACTTTTAATGTATAGTTTCATTTTAGATAAAAATAGCAAAATTTTGAGATGTGGATACTTATTAGAAATCTTAGTAGTGAGACATCTGCTATTAAGAACAGTTCACCTTTAAAACAGGGCAGAAGGGGGGAAAAGGAATGGCAGTCGTTTTCATTATTTTTTGCTTCTTTTCAGTTATGGTGTTCACTGAGTCACTAAACAGTTGAACAAGTAACAGAATAGAGGAGGGAGATTTCCATGGCGACTCAGTGCCTTTGCGAATACCACTTCCCCCTTTACTCTGGCCAGTCTGTGTTTTACCAGTCACCTCTGCCAGGAAATCTTCCTGGGGTGAAGCCTTAATCACATGGGTAACTCTTTTTCATAAATTAGTCTGTGTCTGTCTCCCTTGTGACTGTGAACCTTTGGGCTCGGGGCTGTCTCAAGCATCTCTGTCTCAGGTGCTCATTAGAGTTCTGGGCATATGATGAGAGTGATATTTACTGAATGAGAGGTGGATAAAAGGCTGCTCCCTGCAGTATCCTTGATAGGTCCTGAAACTTTAATGGCTAAGAAGTGCTCATTGTCTCATTTATGCCTACACTAGCCCAGTCCAACCAAAAGTGGAAAAGTTAGGCACAAGGAGAAATTACTTGGCTGAGATGTCAAGGCCTTAAAATGATAAAACTTACTAACTTTATATAAGAAAAAAACATCAAGTAGGAATCCAAAAAAATATCCACTAAAAATATTAGTAGGCATTAGAGAAAGTTTAAATATACATATGTATATGTATGTATGTGTATGTATGTGTGTGTGTGTGTATATATACATATATATATACACACACATATATATATATACATATACATATGTGTGTGTGTGTGTGTACACACACACACACACACACACACACACAAAATAAAAATTACATTGGACAATGGCCCAAAAATGTTGACACTCTTACTCTTCCTCTAGTGTGTGACCTTGGGCAAATCACTCAATGTCAATGATCAGTTCCTTCAGCTGTGCAATGGAGACAAAAAGCATCTGGCTAGTTTATTCCATAGGATTTAATTTCTCACAAAGATGACCAGAGGAGTTCATGATTAGGAAGTGGATATGAAAAGTACTGTGCAAAAAAAAGCAGCATTATTACTGTTTATCCACTTTCTGCAAGTATTTGTTGAGAATCTACCCACTGTGTTAGGTTTGGGGTTACTAGTAAACACTTTTCCTTTATTGGTTTCCTTCCATAAGTCCATTAATCATCACTGCATAAATTATACTGGAAATTTAAAACTACAGCATTAGAAATTTAAAATTCTGCTTGAATGCAGAAATGCAAAGGGTAATAATCTAGGCTTTATTTGATAGGCCAAAAAAGTATAAACAAATACAAAATACAATTTTGTAGTCAAGTATATTCTTAGATGATTTCTAAATGCAATATTATAAATGTTAGCTTTTTATAAATTCCAATCATCAGGTAGTAAAGTGGTAATTTTTTAATTTACCAAGTAGCTCAGGTAACTTTTTGCTTTATCAGTAAAATTTTTGTGCTTTTCAGGACAACTTGGAGGCTTTTCTCTCTCTTAGTTTTATAAATTAAGATTTAAAAAAATTTACTGATAATTCATTAATGGCTTTTAATACTGACTTAATAAGTATAAACACTCAAATTATTACTCTATACATGTATTCAAAGCACAGAGGTACAAATATCATACCTGAAATAGCTAAGCACTGCATAGGTCATTATTGCAAGCCCACAGGAAAAGCTCAATATTAGATACCTTAAATTGTTTACAAGAAATCCTTGATGTTAAGATCCGCTAATGGGTCCTTTGCTGGAGGTTTCTTGGGACTCTGAGTGGCAGGTGTAGGGCTTGGAGAAAGCTAATGGGGAAAAGCCAGCCCAAGATAGCAGAAAGAGAAATCAAACAGAGAGACAGGTAAGCATTAGGCAGAGCACATACCACAGAAACCAAACATGCAGAAGATCAGATGGCTAAAGGTTTATAAAATCTACTTTGTTCTACTCAGCCACAGTGTTGTGTTTAATTTTGGATTCATAAAGTACATTTCAAATGATATTTGGCTTTCTCAAAATTCTCTGACAGCAGATTTTGCCCAAGTAGTATTTGAGGACTCAGGCAGAACAATATGGGTAAGAGTTAGGGAAGACATGGAAACTAGTCACATACAGATATTATGAATATGGAGTAAAAAAACACAACAATCAATTGCTCTATACAAAAGCATTTTTACTTTGAGTTATCAGTACCACTAAGCTAATAAAGGAATTTTAATAACTTTTCCTTACAGTGAGAATGAGTTTGAAGGAAAAATTGAAAGGAAATAATTTGCAGAAAGTCACTTAAGAAATTACTTTAAATTATTAGCTAGGTATCCCAGAATTTCATACAAAGCATTTTAAATGAAAACAAGTTTGGGGGCACTGTCTGTTTCAGGTGGGCAGAGTTTCCCAGTTATGAATGTCAGTAAATTGTATTGCCTGTCCGGCTCACAGAGAGGGCTAATTACTAAATGCCATAGGATAAAATCATATTGTACTGTTAGCAAAAGCAACAAAGAATGAACTTACCTTGATTCTCTTTAATTAACACCCATATTATTTCATTACGTGACAGAAATAAGCTTTGGAAGCAGGCTTTTGCAGGAGTGTTAGGGTATGAGGCCTTGGAAAAGGTCACGTAATCTATATAGGGTAATAATTTACATGGATCCTTAGAGTCTAATTATTCTCCTACCCTGTAACAGGATAGAAATCTCTGATTGTGGGGTAGTGATATATGTTTTCATTGGTTCAATAAATAGAGCTCCAGAAGTAAGGATTTTTAGATTTGTTCCCACGTCTAGAAACTATTGAGTGACTGTAGTACCTATCAGTCAAATTTCCTTTTTGAAAAGCAGGAATCCTACTTCACAGGAAGATCAGGAAGAAAATAAATGCAAGTGTTGAAGCTGTTCGGAAGGTAAGAAACTCAAGAGTTGGTTCATCATGAATAATTTGGTTAGATGACATCATCATGATACCAACCAAATGAGATAGAGTGGAACAGTCCAGGTGTCAGTAATGAAAAACTGTTTTGTTTTCTGAAGTTACAAAATCATATTTTACTATCTAGTATAATCATCTCTGATGCTTCTCTGATATGGGAAATACAATCGAAAACTTTTATTAAAATGGCATACTGTTTCCTAAATCACTATAAATTCAATTAAATGATTAAAACACGATTTTCATCATGCCATCTATTTTTCATTTTCATTCTTTGAATTAAGTAAATGAACTGATGCTATGTAACACTGGCATTATGCAAGAAAAACAACTACTTAAATAATATTATGTTAATTTATTTCTAAAGCTTTCAGCACACTAAATACAATAAGATTTTAAAAGCCTCAATAATAATTCTTCTAAGTAATAAAAATAGAAATGTCCTGCCTTTTTTCAAAAAAGTGGTAGTCATGGGTATATTCAACCATCACGAAAACATTCATAATAAATCAGGTCCTTCCTACAATTTAAATATATCTAGATTAAATTAAACCCCAACTATTACCCCCAGAACCTTCCTCACTCCCTTCAGAAACCACATGAGGTAGGGTCCATTTGTCTCAGAGCAGGGCAGAAAATTTCTCAGGAAGCCAGTATTTTGAGTATGGCCTTGAAGGCTAGGGTTTCTCACATTCTAAATTTATCTCTTTGAACACCCATCATTCTCTCTTCTGGTCACTGTGGCTTTTGAGGGGTTAAAGAAGCTGAAAGTAAAATTTGGGAATGGGTAGGGAGGATGGATTTTAGAGACGATGAAAGGAAGCCAAAGAGATTAAAGTATTCTCAGAAAGTTCAAAGTAGGTATCCGAAGGATAACGCAATATAAACACCATTTGGTAAGTTAAAAACATTATAGAAGTGAAACCATTTGCCGATACCATTACATTGTATTTGAGCTATTTGTTTTGCTTTGCTCAGCATGGTGCTAGTAAAGTCATACTTGGTGTTTTGACTCCATCCATGTCAGTTTCTCATGGTGAAAGCCTCTTTGGTTCTACATATACCCTCACCTTGGCCAGGACATTTATAAGAGGAATCAAGAACTGGTTACTCATCAGCATGACTATCACTATTAGCAAAACAATTCAGCAAAGTGTACATGCCTTAGCATCTTTGTAAGCGAAGGTAGCACTTTGTGTAGTAAGAAATAGGGCCTCATCTAAAGAGGGGTTTGTCGTTTGTCCTGAATCCTGGTAGGTAACCCTTAAACCTATGGAATTTCCTGAGTGATAGGAATGTCTTTGTCATTCAGGGTGGACAAAGGTTCTTGGAACCACACCTGACAGTCGATGCTAGTAAGAGGACTCAGGGTGGGGCCTGGCCACACCAGAAATACCAGTATGATTACAGTGTTGGCTTTTGGGGCTACATGATATCAGCCTGACTTTCAGTGAGGTCAGGGCGGGGGGAGGGGGGGGTTGGAGATTAAGTTCAACCACAGAGACAAGAATTCAGTCATTCCTATATACAGAAACTTCAATACAAACGCAGCACGCGTCCCCAGGTGCAGGGGAGCTTCCTGGGTTGGCGATACTGCATGTATATTGTTATACTCGGATGAGTAACACACTCTGGAGGGCAAAGAAGCTTCATGCTTGGGACCTTCCCAGTTCCAGATTTCACCCTGCACATCTTTTCTTTTGGCTACGTCTAATTTGTATCCTTTCACTATAATAAAACTGCAACACATTTCATGCTTTCCTGAGTTCTGTGTGTTATTCTAGGAAATTGTCTGAGAACCTTCAAATTTGTAGGCAGCTGGTCTGAAGTGAGAGGGTAGCCCTTGGGACTCTCAAACTTGTGGCTGGTGTCTGAAGTGAGGGCAGCCTTGTATTTGATAGGAGAAGATAGGATTCAGTAGGCAGAGAGGGAAAGATTAGGACCTGAAGTCCCTGGGTGGAGGAAAACACCTATTTTGGAACAATGCGGGGAGCAAAACCCCTCAGGCTTAAGGTTTTTCTTAAGAATGTAACAGACCCCACCTACTCCCCCCCTCAGGTTTTCCTTCAGGAATTGAACAAAACACCTAGGTATGGCCAGAGACCACCCACATGCAATGGAAACGAGCCAATCAGGAATGGACAACCCAGCACCTAGAGCTACCAAGCCAATAAGGGTAGAACCTAGGAACAAGGGGGAAGGGAAGGGAGGGCTGACCAGAACCTTATAAAACAAGGACCCTCACCTATAGTCCTCGGGCGTTCAGTTTCAAATGTCCACTCTCTGTAAAGAGAGATTTCCTACTATTCTTCCTTTCTGATCTTATACTCTAGTAAACTTTTGCCTGCTACTCATTTTGTGTCCACCTCTTCATTCTTCAAAGTGGCCAGACAACGAATCCCGGGTATTGTGGTAAAAAATCCTGCAACAGTAGGGGCTGCTCCCCGGACTCTGCAGTTTGGCAAACTTGTTGTCGTTAGTATCACAACGCCTGGGCAAACCTGGTGGTCTGGAGGACTGCGGTCCCTATCCCTGAGTTTACCTAACTCTGGAAACACATAATAAAACTACGAATCCGAAGTACTCATTTTTACAGAATAAATGCTCAGATACTTTAAATGTCTAGCTGTTCTCAGGAATTATTCCGAATTAAGTAGGAGAGGAATGGAGGGACTTAGGATAGGAAGTTACTTCTATTCATTTTTCTCACACTATTGCTAATCTGTCTTTCATGTTCCCCTAACTTCTGAAGCAACAGATATAAGGATTATATCAGGTAAAAGATTAAAGAGTCTGCCACATGGCAGTTTTATACTCACACATTAATGTCATTATTTTGAGGACATTAAAAAACCGACCTGTGTGCCAGGTACAGCTGCAGCTCCAAAGGGTGGCCTCATCATGGGCTGTGCAAACATCACTGGCTGCTGAGGCATCATGGGCATGCCAGTCCCAGCCGGAGGCTGAAAAGGAAGAGTGGTTCACAGCCTAAGTGGAATCCACTATGGTCATATGATGGGGAAAAGATAGGATAAAATAGGCAGAGAGGGGAATGTTAGGACTTGAGGTCCTGGGTGGGGAAAAACACCTATTTTGGAAGAATGTGGGGAGCACCTGACCACAGCAAACCCCCCATCAGGCAGAAGGTTCCTCTTAAGCATGTAGCGGACACCACATACTCCCGTCAGGTTTCCTTCAGGAATTTGACAAAAGACATAACTAAAAATAAGTAGTAGACCATAAAACATACGACCCACCAGGAGTGGTATGGCTGCAGACCACCCCTCATACAGTGGAAATGACCCAATCAAAAAGGAATGACCAGGCATTTAGAGTTACCAGCCAATAAGGGCAGGACCTGAGAAGAAACAAGGGGGAAGGAAAGGGGCCAAGCAAAACCCTATAAAAACAAAGCCCTTGGCCCACAGTCTGCGGGCATTCACTTTCGAATGCTCCCTCTCTGTAAAGAGAGCTTTCATACTGTTCTTACTTTCTGATTTTACACTCTTCCAAACTCTTGCCTGCTGTTCATTTTACTCTGTGCCTTCATTCTTTGGAAGAGTGAGACAGCGACCTCCAGGTATTGAGGTAAAGAATTGTAACAGTAGTGCCTGACGTTTATGTTTTTAATATGTTTCTGAAAATTTCTGAGGAATGCAGGTCTGTGAGAAAGTATAACTTGTAATTTTGAACAATGGGTGCCGTAAGGCTGGCAGACGGCAGAGAATCACTGAGGTGCGGTGGAAGTCTGGCTGGCCACAGGGCATCCTTATCCCAACCAGGCTTTGTTGGTGATTATTTGTCTGCTGTAAGCATAATTCTTAAGAGATAAAGAATTGTTGATCAACTGTGTTGATTTATGGATCATAGTCCTAATATTTACTAGTGATAAAAGTGGTAAGTGAAAAGTGCTAGTATAGTGATTAAGAGTTTTGATAACTGAGCTAACAATATGTTGGTAAGTATTATTTCAAAAATGACATAACTATATACCATAGAAATTATCTTGATATAAGAACTTATTTTAAATATAAATATATTTTGTTTGAGAGAGAGAGAGGGAGAGAGAGAGTGTGAATGGGGGAGAGGGATGGGGGGTGGGAGAGGGGGAGAGGGAGAGAGAGAGAGAGAGAGAGAGAGGGAGAGAGAGAGGGAGAGAAAGAGAGAGAGAGAGGGACAGAGAGAGAGAGGGGAGGGAAAGGGAGGGAGAGGGAGGGAGGGAGAGAGAGAGAGAGAGAAAGAGAGAGAGAGGGAAAGGGAGGGAGAGGGAGGGAGGGAGGGAGGGAGGGAGAGAGAGAGAGAGTGAGAGAGAGAGAGAGAGAATCTTAAGCAGGTTCCACACTCAGTGCAGAGACCAATGTGGGGCTCGATCCCACAACCTTGGGACCATGACCTGAGCAGAAAACCATGGGTTGGATGCTCAAGTGACCAAGCCAGCCAGGCACCCCAATTTTAAATATTTTCTAGCTGACTTTGTCATGTCATGTGTAGACTTCCTAATGTTTAAAGCAGATGACTTAATTTTTTGAGTTTTACTTTACTGTATTCAGGGAAGAATTATATTCTGTAGTAGTATTTGTTAATACAGGATTTGGCAAAGGCCTCAAAAATGTCAATTACAATTTTTAGCACAAGTCGCCACTCACCATTCCAAATCCTGCTCCAGGCTGTCCAACAGATGGGGCCCCGGCAACAGGAGGAACCGAACTGGTAGGAGGTACAGCTCCTTGCTACCAAAAAAAATCACACACACACACACACACACACACACACACACACACACACCACCACCACCACCACCACCACCACCAACAACAACAATGACAAACAAAAAGAACCAACATAATTTGATTTTAAAATGACAGAATATAATTTTAAAATACATGCCCCTTTAAATATGTGTGGGTATGTAAAGAAATATCCCATTTTAGTTTTACATTAAAAAAAATGGCTCTAGCACCATGCTAATGATATGAACAAGGTTACTAACTTGATGTTCACTGTTGTCTTATTTGGGCTCACTGGTTTAAAGCCTACTCACAGCATTGGCCTTCCTCTCTTCCTCCTCTTACAATTCTCTTCCACTCTCACTGTAAGTTGAGTTTCTCTAAGCATGTCTTTTCCTATCATTATATCCTCCTACAGGTGCTGGGTTAGACATTTGAAAAACATGTCTTCATTTACATATCAATACTTGGTTTCCATTGCCCCCCCCCCCCCCATTTTTAGATTCTTTTCTGTGTTATACTTCTCTCTGAATTTTGATGGCTCTACATTTGCTCACGGGCCAAAATTAAATCCAAGTTTTAGGAAGCATTTAGAAGACTGCACGTTACATAATAAAGCACAAATATCCCATTTCAGATACAGGTCTGACAGCTTTTAGTTATACAACAAATCTCCTAATATTTCCCTTATGTTTAAAACTAACCCTACTGCAATCCCTTAAATTGAACTCAACTATTAGAGCAAAATCCTAATTAAAAAAGAAAATAGTGATGTCAGCAAAAATGGTGAAGTAAGGAACTCTGAAAGTCTCCCCAATCTATAAAATAGGTAGAAAAACAGGCAAAACCTATTAGAACCAACTATTTTAGAACTCTGAAAACTAACCAAAAGCTTGCAGTAATCAAGAAAGTACTTATTCAAGAAAATCAGCTGGATCTTGGCAAGAATAGTGAGCTCTGTGGCATCCTAACTTACCCAAGTTTCACCCACTGTTCTTTAGCATAGCTGTAGTCTTGAAAATAACAGCTTATGTCTTCAGTAATAGTACCAGGGGGAGTAAAATATATTTAATTATTTATTTTGTCTGGTCTGTGTGGCTCCCTGGAAAGACTGGCTCAAAAGGCTTGTCTTTGTCTCACCAAACAGGGAATGCACCTAGTGCTAAAGTTGTTAAGCACTTTTGGGGGAAGCCATTTGTGGAAGCCATTTACAGGCAAATGTTTTAGTTGTTGCCGTCTGAGGCAATGGATAACAGGGCAAAAACAGTAGACTAAACAAAAACCTTGGGAGGAAAGGCTGGAGAAGGAGATGTGGGGATTAAAGGTTTAAAAATCTCAGACATACTCCTGGGAATTTGGAAGACCATGCACACGCCCAGGGCTGTGTGCAGGGTCAGGGAAGACAGGAGAGGGCCCCCAGCTGACCCTGAGGCTTTGTGCAAGCTGTAAGTGATTGCTAAGGCAGGGTTGCAAACTGCCTGGTTGACTCTGAAGACCTGCCCCAGCACACACTCAGAGGTCCTCTACAAAGACTGGGAGATATTCTGGTTCAAGGAATTTAAGTAATCTCTGCTTAATCATTAGCTCATCACTTAGCTAAAGGAGCAGAGACTTCAACAGCCACACATAACAAAGAACAGAGACTACAGAATTAGTTCAGAATGGTCACTAAACAATCAAAACAAACAAATAAACAATTACAAAGAGTAGCCACAACAAACCCTTAGGTAACAGATAGAATTTGATTTCTAGAGTAGACACATTATAATATTCAAAATGTCTAGGTTTCAACAAAAAAATTCTGAGACATACAAAGAAATAAGAGCATATAGCTCATATGCAGGAGAAAGATCTCAACTCAATAACCTAAACTTCCACACTGAGAAGCTAGGAAAAAGGAAACAAACTAAACCCAAAGAAAGCAGAGAAAGGAAATGATAAACACGAGAGTAGAGACAAAGTACAAAAACAGATTGAAGAAGTCATAAAAGAAATCTAAATAAATTTATAACAAATAAAGAGACTATAGCAGTAATCAAAAAACTTCCATCAGTAATCAAAAAAGTCCTGAACCATATGATAATTTCAATAGCAGTAGAAAAAGCTTTTGACAAAATACAATATCTGTTGATGATCAAAACTCTCAACAAAGTAAACTGACAGAGAATATACTTCAACATAATAAAGGCCATATATGAAAAACCCACAGCTAACATCATACTCAATGGTGAAAAACTGAAAGCTTTTCCTTTAAGATAGGGAACAATACAAAAATGTCCACTCTGATCACTTTTATTGAACATAGCACTGAACGTCCCAGCTGTAGCAATCAGACTAGAAAAAGAAATAAAAGGCATCCATATTGGTAAGGGAGAAGGAAAACTCTCGCTATTTGCAGACGATATGATACTATATGTAGAAAACCCTAAAGACCCCACCAAAACACCATTAGAACTGATAAATGAATGCAGTAAAATCGCAGGATATGAACTCAATATAAGAAATATTATGCTTCTCTACACTAGTAACAAAGCAGCAGAAAGAGAAATTAAGAAAACAACTGCACCAGAAAGATTCAAATGCCTAGGAATAAACTGAATCAAGGAAGTGAAAGATCTATACCCTGAACACAAGAAGACATTGATGAAAGAAACTGAAGATGACACAAACTCATGGAAAGATATACCTTGCTCATGGACTGGAAGAATTAATACTGTTAAAAAGCCCATATTACTCAAAGCCATCAACAGATCCAATGTAATTCCTATCAAAAAACTAATAGCATTTTTCACAGAACTAGAACTAATCCTAAAATTTGTATGGACTACAAAACACCTCAAATAGGCAATGCAATCTTGAGAAAGAAGAACAAAGCTGGAAGTATCATAATACCAGATTTCAAGTTATACTACAAAGCGATAGTAATCAAAACAGTATGATACCGACACAAAAACAGATACTTAGATCAAGGGAACAGAAAAGAGAGCCAAGAAATAAGCCATGCTTATTTGGTCAATTATGGAGGCAAGGAAAAAAATGGAGGAAAAGACAGTCTTTTCAATAGACAGTGTCGGGAAAAATGGACAGGGACATGCAAAAGAATGAAACTGGACTACTTTCCTATATCATACACAAAAATAAACTCAAGTGGATTAAAGACCTAAATGTAAGACCTGAGACCATAAAGCCTCCTAAAAGAAAACAGGCAGTAATCTCCTGGATATTGGCCTTAGCAACATATGTATGGATATGTCTCCTCAGGCAAGAGAAACAAAAGCAAAAATAAGCCTGAGACTACACCAAATAAAAAGGTTTTACATAGCAAAGGGAACCAAATCAAAATCAACAAAACAAAAAGGCAACCTAGTGAATGGGAATAGATAATTGCAAATAATAGATCTGATAAGGGGTTAATATCCAAAGTATATAAAGAATTTACACAACTCAACACCACAAAGCTAAACAATCTGATTACAAAATAGGCAGAGGACCTGAACAGGCATTTTTCCAAAGAAGACCTACAGATGGTGAACAGACATATGAAAAGATGCTCATCATCACTTATCCTCAGGAAAATGGAAATGAAAACCACAATGAGACATCACCTCACACCTGTCAGAATGGTTAATATCAAAAAGACAAAGAGATAACAAGTGTTGGTGAGGATGTGGAGAAAAGGGAACCCTCGTGTGCTGTTGGTGGGAATGTAAATGGGTGCAACCACTGTGGAAAACAGTATGCAGGTTTCTCAAAAAACTTAAAGTAGAAATACCATATGGAATCACTTAAAGTGATTCCACCACTGAATATTTACCCAAAGAAAATGAAAACACTATTTCAAAAAGATATATGCACCGTTATGTTTACTGTAGCGTTATTTATAATAGCCAAAATATGGACGCAACCTAAGTGTCCATCCAGAGATGAATGGAAAAAGAAGATGTGGTATATATGGACTAGAATATTACTCAGCCATAAAAAAGAATGAGACCTTGTCATTAGTGACCTAGAGGGTATGTGATAAGTGAAATAAGTCAGAGAAAGACAAATATCATATGATTTCACCTAAATGTGTAATGTAAAAACCCAAACAAATGAACAAACAAAAACACGGATTCTTACATATGAAGAACTGGTAGTTGCCAGAGGGGAGGTGGATGGGCAAAAAGATGAAGGGAATTAAAGGGTACACACTTCTAGTTATGAAAAAAGTGCAGCATAGGGAATATAGTCAACAATAAAAAAAACTTATGCCACAGAAAAGCCCAGAACTGGATGGCCTCACTGGTGAATCCTATTAACTATAAAGAAGAATTAATATTAATCCTTCTCAAGCCGTACCAAAAAAAAAAAAAAAAAAAAGTTGTGGAATACTTCCTAATTATTGTTTGATGCTAGTATTGCCCTGACACCAAAGACAAACAAGGACATTAGAAGATTATAAATCAATATCCTTTATGAACACTGATGCAGAAATTCTTGACAAAATACGAGCATACTAAATCCAGTAGATATTAACAGAATTATGTGCCATGACCAAGTGGGATTTATCCTAGAAATGTAAGGTTGGCCCAGTCAATGTAATATGTCATATTGATAGAATATATAAAAAAAAACATAATCATATAAGTAGATGCAGAAAAAGCATTTGACAACATCCAACATCCTTTCACGACAAAAAACAAAAAAATCCACTCAACACACATAAGATAGGAAATTCCTCAACCTGAATAAGGGCATCTACAAAGAACACATGGCTATCATCATACTTAATGCTGAATGACTGAAAGCTTTCTCCTTAGAATAAAGACAAAGGTGCACTGGAAGTTCTAGTTGTGGCAATCAGGTAAGAAAGAAAGAAAAAGCATCCAGAAAGAAAAAAAGAAATTAAACAATCTCTATTTGTAGATGACATCACCTTATATATACAAATGCCTAAGGAATCAATATACCAAAAAACCCATTAGAACTAATAGACAAATTCAGCAAAGTTGTAGGATACAACATCAATATGCAAAAATCAGTGTAGTGTTCACTGTATGCTAGCAGTGGACAATAAAAAAAATATAATTAAAAGGACAATTCATTTACAATAGCATCAAAAACAATAAAATACTTAGAATAAAATTAAGAAAAGAAGTACAAGACTTGGGGCATCTGGCTGGCTTAGTGAGAAGAGTGTGCAACTCTTGATGTTGGGGTCATGGGTTGGAGTCCCACATTGAGCAAAGAGATCACTAAAAAGAGAAACTTAAACAAAGGACAAGACTTGTTGAAACTTTGTTAAACAACTTGTTAAAACACTGTTGAAATAAAAAACTTAGATAAAGAGAAAGATATCCTGTGTCCAAGGATTAGAAGACGTAATATTGAGATAGCAATATTTCTCAATTGCTTTATACATTTAGTGTAATCCCTATCAAAATTTCAACTGCTTCTTTTGGAAAAATGGACAATCTGAACCTAAAATTTTTGTGGGAATGCAAGAGATCCAGAATAGCCAAACAGTCTTGAAAAAGAAGAACAAATTTGGAGGACTCACACTTCCTGGTTTTAAAATTTAATTCAAAGCTACATCAAAACAGTGATGGTACTGGCAGAAGGACAGACATATAAATCGATACAACAGAATAAAGATTCTGGAAATAAACCCAGACATCTATGGTCAACTGATTTTTGCCAAGGATGGCAAGGCCAATAAATGAAGAAGAGTCTTTTCAATAAATGGTTTTGGGAAAACTGTATTTCCACATGCAAAATAATGAATTTGGACCCCTGTGCCATACCATATATGAAAATGAGTCTAAAATAGGTAAAAGGGCTAATGTAAGAGAGAAAAGTATACAAACTGTTGGCAAGAAACAAAAGTGTAAATCTTCAAGATCTTGGATTAGGCAACTGTTTCTCAAATATGACACCAAGAGCACAAGCAACAAAAATAAATAAATTGAAGTTTATCAGAATTAAAATCTTTGAGGGCACCTGGATGGCTTAGTTGGTTAAGCATCCAACTTCAGCTCAGGTCACGATTGAGTTCGAGTCCCATGTTGGGCTCTGTGCTGTCAGTGCAGAGCCTGCCTGGGATTCACCTGTCTCCCTCTCTCTCTGTCCCTGCCCAGCTCTCTCTTTCAAAATAAATAAATAAACTTAAAAAATTCAAATCTTTTGTGCATTAAAGGACAGACACTCTCAAGAAAATAAAAAGGCAACTCATAGAATGGGAGAAAATATTGGCAAATCATATACAGTATTTAATAAGTATCTAGTATCCAGAATACATAAAGATTTCTTAGAACTCAATAATAAAAAGACAGCCCAATCATAAAATGGGCAAAGGATATGAAGATATTTCTCAAACAAACAAAAAACCAAACAAACTAATGGCCAAGAAGCACATAAAAAAAGCTCAACCTCATTTATCATTAGGGAAATCTGTATCAAAACCACAACTGAGACCCTACGTATTGCTGGTGGGGATGTAAGATGACGTGGCTGCTGTGGAAAAGTTTGGCAGTTCTTCAAAAGGCTCAGTGGAGAGTTACACATGACCTAGCAATTCCATTCGTAGGTATACACCCAAGAGAACTGAGGACATATATTCACACAAAAACTTCTTTACAAATTACAGAAGTATTTTTCATAACAGCCAAAAAGTAGAAATGACACAAATGCCCATCAGTTGAAGAAGGTGGTATATCCAAATTCAGCCATAAGAAATGAGGTACTGATATGTGCTACAACATGGATGAACCCTGGAAATGTCATGCTAAGTAAAAGAAGCCAGGCACCAAATGCTCCATATTATAGGAGTCTGATGATATGGAATACCCAGAATAGACAAATCTATAGAGTAAATTATTAGATGCCAGGGGATAGGGAGAGGTGGGAATTCAAAGGGATTGTGTTTCTTTTTGGGGTGGTGGAGCTATTCTGGAGTTAGACAATAGTGACAGTTTTAAAACACTGTAAATATACTGAAAATCACTGAATATATACTGAATGAATATTCACTTTAAAGTTGTGAACATGGAGAATTTAATGTTTATGTAAATTTTATCAAAAAATTTAAAAACAAAACAGGTATTATACTTCAGATTCACTCCTTACTCATCATTTCAACAGGTTAGGTAATAGGCTGTTCAGAATCATATCATTTATCAGGATTGAATTATACAATGATAACTGTATTATTTACCAGAATTGTTATCATTAGAACTTCGGGCTATGGAAAAAAAAAGATTTTTGTTAGTTATCAAAATAAAATGAACTTGTGGAAATTGCTGACCAAATAAATAGGTCAAATAATTTAAATATAGTCTCAGTTTTCCATTTTGCTTGAACAGATTAACCCTTAATAATTTACTCCCCAAATATTATTTGTCCTAAGGTTCTTTTTTATTTATTATTATTGTTTTCTTTTCAACATTTTACCGAATGCTTCATATGTAGGCACACGAAGGTTAGTTGTTTTTAGGGAAAGAAATGTGGATTCTGTGGCCTCCTGCCAAATGCATATGTTTCTGAACTGCAAGAATCTTCCCAGTTTGTAGGATGGAAACTTAAGTGAGTATTGGACAACAGGAAAAAGTAATCCTGGAAGCACAGGGCTCTTGATGGCCATGACGACAGAGCCCTGCCAGCAGACATGTTCAAAGTATTCAAGTCCTGTTAAGATTTTTAGATCTAACTTGAGTTCTATGATCTGAAAAATTCTACAGCTGTACCTCCAAGCAGCAGTTGAGGGAAATCTGAAACAAACTGGGAAGGTAACCTTAGCTCTTGTCTATCAATAGAAACTTTAGAAGGCAGCAGAAGGATGCTCACCCTCACACCTGCTCTTTCATTTCCTACTCAAAAGGAGAGGCCTGCAGATTACCAGAGGACACGGAAACACTGCTTTGCTGCTTCTGAGGCAGAAGTTTTATTTCAGTTGTCTCTCTTCTTTTGCTTGAATATGCTTAAAAAAAGAGACTCAGACATATTTTAAGGAATAGGGAAGCGGAAGCAGCATTTTATGAAAGAACGGGGTGGAGAGAAGAAGCCAGAGGCCTTCTTATGTAATTAAGCCAGAATAATTTCTTAAGTCAAAGCAAAGCCAGAGCTTTGTTATAGAAGAAGAGCTTTGCAGTAAATGGGTAAATGGCAGTAAATTTATACAGACAACATATAAGACTTAGAGTTAATGAAGATAAAATAACTCTGCATTTGACCGCCTTTATATTGTTGTCTAAAAAGTCAAGGAAAATAAAAAAACAGAAAGAAACAGAACAACATGTGACTCTGCCTTCCTGATAAATTATTTCTGTTGGTCTAGTTTCTCTTTCCACAGCTGTTGTGGATACTTTATGCTAAAGTGTACTGTCTTTTACTTCCTGGAGTTTAATTACTAACAACTTAACATTTTCTGCTTCATAAATAAAAATAAGGAGTTTGGAGTTAAAAAAAAAAAAAGAGAATATCAATCTCATTCTCAGTGATGGTGCCTGCTAATCAGATAATGAGTAGCCTTGTTGTCCTGAAGAAGCAGACGAGCTGTAAATTAAGTATCTGATGAATCTGTAACCTTGTATGGTGAAAATCTTGATCTCAGGAGAGGTGCTGACCAAGGAAGGTCTCCAACTTAATACTATTACTAAAGTAGTTCTCCCTCCTTCTGCTTCTTGGTTAAATGGCCTCATTGTTTAGTGACCGCCCCATTAAGAAACCCGGGCAACCACTGTCTTGTAGCTTCATTCACAGTGATCCCCTGTGTGGATTCTACCTGAGATTTTCTTCCTTGTCTTCCTTTCCACCCTCACCTGTGGTTCTCAACCACTTTTTGTTTATTCTTTTTTTAAGCCTACAGCTTATCTGCCAGATACCCAAGCTTTCCTCCAGTCTATCTTTAAACTCTGTTATCACTGTAACTGTTCTGAAATTAACCTGTTGAAAAAACAATGAAAAGTTTAAGCCTGCTGGAAAGGGCAATACACTAAAGTATAAACTTCTCAGAACAACACATGAGGTCTCTTTAGACCTCTTTTAGAGAGAATAAGAAAATTAGTTTCTTTAATTTGGTAATGATAATATAAATTGTGAAATTTAATGTCAATATGTGGTATTCATTGATGAGATAACAAAAGGCAAGCTGAGGGCAAAAATCTCCCCAAGGTGGGAGAGGGACATATTTAACATTTTTCAGGCACTCAAGACTGCCCAGGAACAAAGGAAGGAAAAAGCCAATGGTTAACTGCTAAAGATCACAGTCATGGAGGACATGAAACTTCATCAGTTTGTCACTGTCTTAATGACTTACAAGAAAAGCACAATCTTGAGAATAGTCAGACCTCCAGAAACCTATAGACTCAATTTCCTGGAGCCCTAATGTCACCTTCCCTTCCGTAAGACAGAAAACCCTATTATAATCAGTCACTCCTCACACTTACAATGCGGCTTTTTCTGCCCATGGGTCCTATCTCTGTACTTCAATAAACAACTTTTTTGCACTGTAAAATATCTCAAAAATTCTTTCTTGACCATTGGGCTCAGTGATCCCGCATCAGTATAAATTGTAGTTTGATTAATAGTATTAGTATTGTTTAGTGGTAAATTTTAGTTCAAATGGCCCTTTTCAGATTGGTTTACACTTATTTATAAAATTATAATAAAACTTTATATATAAAAGCATTACTATTTATCAAATTATTCAAAAGAAAACATGTTTTAAATTCTATAATTCAGGTATTGAAATTAATTTATGGAGCATGATTAATTTTAATAAAGTCTACCTAAAATGTTTATATTCTAATTTATACTAATTCACTTCTATGCATGTTTGGCTGGGGTTGGTGGGTGATGGTTAGGAATTAATTCAGGCAACAAGGAAAGGTTTGCATCAAGAAAGCCTTAGTAAAGAGTGACTTAGGTGAAGGTAGTAAGCAAAGCTGAAAAATTACAACTGAGCTTGGGAAACAGTGACTAGCCCAGGTTAGCCAAAAATGGAGCATATAAAGGAAAACAGTAAATTTTGCTGCCTTAGGAAACATCCTTTTTGTGGTAACAAATCTCACAAAGTGATAGTCTTTACTTCCAGTGATACACTCTTTCCCAGAGTGAATGATTGGTATTAATAGAAATTTAATACACAAACATGAAATCTATTTAAATTTTATAGAAAAGATGGCGTTAGTATTTCAGTTTAAAAAGTGGTAAGCAGAATTAATAGAGTTTTAAAATCAAAGTCCATTTACACAACAGAAAACTGCCCAATCTTTCTGGTAAGAAAAAAAAAGTTTTCGTTACTTCTTAAGACAATTAGGCGACTTGGGCAAGAAATGGGAGCAAAATATGGATAATTACCAGTGATACTGAATTATTTTGAAAAGTTATTTCCATAACTGTACAAATATAGAAGTAATATCTAAAGAAGCATAAATACTATTTTGAAATAATGAAAATTAAAAAATGGGCCACAATCTATTAATAGAAAGTCAATGAAATTTGCATTTTGGTAAATATCGCATCCTGCTTATGTCCCCTCAATGTGGATGAAAAAGTACAATGTCAGTAGCAAACCTAAACAAAGTGCACTCTGTCCCATGCTTGGAAACTGGCAAATTGTCAGCACTGCCCTGGGCCCTGGTGGCTACGTACCAAAGGTGCACTTGGTGGAACACCTGCTGACCAGGTTGCAGGGGCGACTTTGGGCTGCCAGTTGGCTCCACCCGTCAACTTTTTCTCTCCAGCATTCCACTGAAGGTCGCCCCTAAAATCAAGCATGCAAAAAACAAACACGTGTATTAAAAACACACTACTCAGAAAACAATGTGTGTGGCTCCTTAGATACTTTTATTTGGGATTAGATGTAGTCTGTTTAAGGCAAGTGGTAATAAAAAGAACAAATTAAACTTATAGAGGAGTCTTACTGTATTGTATCTAAGACAGTATAAAAAAGCATTTGATAAAAAATCATTTGGAGTTTGGATCTCAATATTTATTGAGCCTGTATAGATGCCAGGCACTGTTGTAAGCACTTGGGAATATTAGTGAAGAAAACGAAGATCCTGATCCTGGAGGAACATGCATTCTTCCAATAGAAGAATGTGCCACAAAATTCAACCAAATTCCTCACTGGTTACAAAAACTTCCAAATATCATAAATACTCTATACTTTATCAAATATCTGTAGTTTGTTTCACCCATCATGGCACTTCTAGATGTGGGAGGGTTCATCAGAAGGTTTCACACAACTGCATCATGACTACAACCTGCCTTACAGTGACTGTCAGATATATCTACTGTAAAATGCATCCCAATTTCAAAGGTACTGAAATGTGCATCTGAAGAGAGGGTACATTGTTGACCATTCTTTCTATCCTTCCTTAAAATTGATCCTCCATGACAGACTTTTAAAAACCAATGTTAGCTAGGAATAGTGTTCTAGAATTTAAAGCTATTAAAGCATTCAAACCATAATTCTGAAGTATTTCTAGCTATAATTTAGTGACAATCTTGGAGACTAAAATAAATTGTTCCTTTTCCTTGCAGAGCCAACAGTTTGGAGGTTCCAGTAGAATAATAACAAAAACAAAAGTCCAGAATGCAATAAAAACCAATTTTGAAATTACTGAGCTCGAGAATGAGTTATTACCCCAATGCATTTAATCGTCTCAAATAAATGTAAATACACTGCCACAAGAAAACCAGATAATTTCAAAAACACTTACTTTTTCGATGTGGTACCAGAAATTCCAAGATCTATAAAAGGATAAAAGAAAAAAGAACTTAAACCTCTATACTCAGCTTAAATGATATGACATTTAAAAGATCAAAGAGAGTTCTAGAAAAAGTCCACATTTTGCCTAAGAATGACTGTATTCAATTTTACAAAGGAGAAACTATGTTAGGAAACATGTTCAGAAATCTAACATTTTCTTTTACTTCACATTATACTTAAGGATCACATTTTAATGTCAGCTGGTATCTAGGAAAGAGTAAACACAGCACGCTTGAGACTGTTCTCTTAGAAAGGCCTATGTGGCTGGCATCTAGGAACCCAGCTTAGTAAACTGTTCTCCATGCTGCGGTAATACTTTTCCTAATGATAAGGGTGGCTACTGTGTCTAAACTGTTTGTACAAACAATGTGGTTTATGCTGAACACCTGCTTTCCTTCTTTCTGCGAGACTGAAATTTTGGGCTGTGTTAAGCAGAGTGCCTACATGATCAGCATCCGATAAAAGACCTGGGTGTGGAGTCTCTACAGGGCTTCCCTGGGCAGAAATATCACACGTGTTGCTGCATTTTTGTATGCTTTTCCCCTCATGGGAAGGAGAGAGCATAAGGAAGTCGGTATATGGATACTTCCGAACTTGCCTGTGTCTTTTGCCCTAATGATCCAGCTGTGTGTCCTTATTATGCTGTTGTAATAAATCTTGGCTGTGAGTACAACTATGTGCTGCTGAGTCCTCTGAATTCTAGTGGATCTCTGAATGTGAAGGTGGTCTTGGGGACTCCTGACATAATTGGCTTACTCATTCCACTCTAATCTCAATTCACTGATTACTTCAGCAAATATTTATTGAGCCTCCATAGACGCCAGGCACTGTTGTAAGCCCATAGGATACATTAGTAAAGAAAACAAAGATCTTGATCCTAGGGGAATGTGCATTCTAATAGAGTGAGATGGAGAATAAAACAATAAAATAATAAAGTAAATTATGTAGGCTACTACAAGGTGATAGGAAAGCCTACGGAAATAAGCAAAGGAAGAGCAGGGCACAAGGGATCTGGTCAGATAGAATGAGGGTGATGGGCATTAAACAGGGTGTTCAGGGAAGGCCTCAGGGAGGTGAGATTTGAGCAAAGCTGGGCAGAGATGTATGGGAAGAGCTTCTAGGCTAGTTATATGGTATGCTCTGTAAGGGTAACTGTTTCAGGTCTGGAGAAACTGCCAAACTGCTTTCCACAGTTGCATTTTCACCAGCAACGCTAGAGTTTCAATGTCTCCACATTCTCATCAGCACTGTTTTTTTTTTCTTTTGTTTTTGTTTGTTTATTTTATTTTATTTTTTTAATTATGGCCATCCTAATGGGTGAGAAGTGATATCTCATGTGGTTTAGATACGCATTTCCCAGATGACTGGTGTGGAGCATCTTTTCATGTGCATATTGACCATACATATATCTTCTGTGGAGAAAGACCTATTCAAATCATTTGGCCATTTTAAAATTGGGTTATTTGGGGGCACGTGGGTGGCTCAGTCGGTTGAGCATCCGACTCTTGATTTTGGCTCAGGTCGTGATCTCATGGTTCGTGAGTTTGAGCCCGACATCACATAGGGCTCTGCGCTAACCCTGCAAAGCCTGCTTGGGATTCTCTCCCCCCCTCTCTCTCTGCCCCTACCCACTCACTTTCTCTCTGCCTCAAAATAAATAAACTTAAAAAAAATAAAATTGCGTTATTTGTATTTTCATTATTGAGTTGTAAGAGTTCTTTATTTATTTTGGGTATAAGTTCCTTAGCAGATATATGTTTTACAAATACCTTCTCCCATTCTGTGGGTTATTTTTTTTACTTTCTTGACAGTGTCATTTGTAGCACAAAAGTTTTTAATTTTAACGTAGTTCTATTTATCTATTTTGATCTATCATTGCTTGTGCTTTTGGTGTCATATCTAAGAACATTATCCAATCCAAGGTCATGAAGATTTGTTTACTAACACATTTTCTTCTAAGAGTTTTATAGTTTTGGCACTTATGATCCATACAGTTCTATGATCCACTGTGAATTAATTATTTTGCAGTAAGCAAGATATCTAACTCCATCCTTCTGCACGTGGATGTCCAGCTATCCTGACACCATTTGTTGGAAAGATAATTCTTTTCCCATTGAACTGTATTGGCAACTTTGGTGATAACCAACTGACCACAGATGTATGCTTATTTCTAGACTGTTATTCTATTCCACTGAGATATATGCCCATCCCTAGGCAATACCACTTCTCTTAATTACTATAGCTTTGTAGTAAGTTTTAAAATCACTAAATGTGAGTCTTCCAAGGTTATTCTTCTTTACTTAGAATGTTTGGCTATTCTGGCTTCCTTGCATTTCCATACAAATTTTAGGTTCAACTCATCAAGCTCTATAAACAAGGAAACTGGAATATTGATAGGGGGTATGTAGATCTTTTTTTTTTTTCAGTTTTGGAAGATATTTTATTAAAAAATACTTCACTTTTACTTAAAATGAAAATCAGTGGTTTTTTTGGGGAGGTTGTTATATTTCTATACATTTTGATAAATACATGAATTCATGTAATCATTACTATAAACAGGACACAGCAATTTAATTACTCAAAAATATTATTTCTTGCTACCCTTTGCAATCAAAACTGTACTCTCAGGGGCTGGAGGTATAGATCCTTATTTTTGAAGGAGAATCTGGATCATACATTGCAGTGCCAGTGAAAGCAGTTACGACTGCCAACTGTCCTTCAGTGAGTTGAAATTTTAGTGTAGGAACAAATACTCAAATCATCTCTCCATGGGTGTCCTCAAAGCATTTTCATGGATGCCCACACCAGGGACAATGAATGGGAAAAATATGTCCATTGGATAATACATAGGAAAAAAAAAAAAGTCTGTATCAAGGATCTGCCAAAGCCTTGAGAAAAGTGAAAGGTATCAGCAGTGTGAACCCATTCACCTTAATAAAGAATCAAATTCAGGGTTAAAAGGAAAGGCAAGTCTATACTAGCTGCCCTCATCTCCTAGGACTCTCTCTTTACCCATCTCTAGCCTCTGGTCTCCTTATTATTCCTCAAATATGACAGGCAGTTTTCTGCCCCAATGCCTTTGCACTGGCTATCTTCTCTGCCTGCAAATATTCTCCCTTAGATCCATGTGGTTCATCCCTTTACCTTCAGATCTTTGCTCAAAATATACCTTCTCAGGGAACCCAACTCCCCTCTGCAGTGTTCCCACCTCCTCTTCGCCCCGTCTGTTTCTTCCCCAGAATGCTTATGACCTCATGTACTACAGTACTTACTTATTTCAAACTGTCTCTCCCCTTCCTGAGCACCGTAAGAACAGAAATTTATACCTGTTTTGTTCACTGATTTAGCCTTAGAGCCTGGAAGAGTGCTTGGTAGTCAGTAAATATTTGTTGAATGAGTAACCAAAATTCACATGGATGGTCAATTGTCATTATTTCAGTATTTAAGTTACTCTGTGTTCTTATTTCCAAGTGAAATGAAAAATTAAGTACTTAGTATACATAATGTACTTGGTTTGACACTTGCGTATGCTCTCTATCCCTTTAGTAATTTAAACTAAAAACGGCATGGGTGCTGCTTGTGAAACAATGGCACAACAATTGTCTATCCTTCAAGGAACTGCACTGGGTAGAACATTAAGAATTTCTGTCCGCTCCTTGATATACTCACCCGTAAGTGAATCCAGAAACAAATATATACGAAAGGATAGAGAACAAAAATTCACATATGATACAGTAAAAAACCCAACAACAAACAACTGTATTACTCACTGCCTACTAAGCTGGCAAGAGATGAATCAAGGTCACTCCCAAGGGCTTTGCTTGCTGCCATGGCTGGACTGGGGGGTACCATTGAGATGGGTGCAGGCTGCCCGGCTGGTGCCATGGTTGGCATCAGTAGATCACCTAGACCATCAAACACTAAAAATCAAATAGACCAGAGTCAGAATAATTGAAAAAATAAGGCCATATGCAAACTTAAATGGAAATTGTCTTTTGAAAAACTATAAAACAAGTGAATGTACAATCTTACAAAAGAAGGCATGTAATTCACACTTTTTATGACTGTAACACATAGAAGAACATGTCTACATGTCTACCCATAAAGTACAGAAATACTAGTAAACATAAATAAAGATGGAAAAAAATCTGTGTAATGTACAGGAAAGAGCACAGATTTTGGGGTTGGAATTAGGCTCAGTTTAGTTGCATGCCTCACTAACTGTGTGAATTTGAGAAAATCACTGTCTGAGCTATAGTTTTCTCCTCTGAAAACTAATGGGAAGAATACTACTACCACATGGTCCTGTTGTCAAGATCAAATTAGATAATATATGTCATGTCTTTATTATAATGCTTGCTCTATATAGGCACTCAATAAGTGGTACTCTTATTAAAAACAATCACTAAAATACTTTTTTATTGAAAATGGTAGTAATTTACAGCAAAGCCTAGATAATGTACTCTCAGATCCTACAATGCTTATTTTGTTTTCCTATAATGCTTATCTTTAAAACAATTCTAAATGAGAAATAAGGCTAGATCTCCTAGTTTCTTACGAAGTTAGTGGTGGAATAAAACCTGATCTAATGGTTAGTACCTAGTAATGAGTATATGACAAACAGTTGACCATATTTTAGAAGTAAAAAATTGTGACCCTCCCCCTCCTCATTATAGTAATCAATTTAGGTTCTAACTTTCAAGGAATGTTTAAGGGAAAAACTATTTTAAACATTAGAAATCATTCTATTATTGATGTTTCCTAATCACTATGTAACCAGTTACCACTTGTTTCATTCCTCGAATACAGAAAGACCATTCAAAATGCAGACTCAAAAGATCTACATAAATTGTTGCTAATATCTTATCCGCGTCAAAATTTTTGTGGGTAGTTTTTGTTAAAGAACTTCGAATATTTACCACAAACACTACCATACGGTAATTCTAAATTAGAAAGGGACAGCATTCAACTAGGCACTGGCAATAGAAGCAACCAAATTGTCAGGCAGGGGATATATTTAGGGTGTTTCTGAAGCACATTTAATTGCCAAAAACTCACCAATTGAAAATTTGTAGTAAGGACCCAGCATGGGAAGAGTAGAATGGAAGAGAATACAAACAAAATGACAGCAGGATGAAAGATTAAAGGCAGGCAAAGAATACTATTTGTGTCTCAACTTCATAAAACCGAGGGCCATGCAAGCTTCAGAGGGTGTAAGCAATAGCAGTTGGGAGTGTCCACACATTCAGATACTGCATAAAATGTTTGTTTTCCCTTAACTGTCTCTAAACCATGTGCATGTAAGCTCATGCAAACAGATGGTGTGTGTGCCGTTAGATCTCTGCTAAAAATTTAAAACAGAAACACAGAAAAGGATTACAGGTTATCCTTAAATCTTCTAAAATGTACTGAAATATTTACTTAAAACACAGAATAAAAGATTTATTAAAGTTTTAAAACCAGGTCGCCACTCAGTATTTGCTTATGAGTTTTCTGATATCACACTAACCTTAGGTGGTATATTTTATAATCAGAACAAACGCAAAGAACGTTTGAAAGTCACTGCCTCACCTGATGGATCAAAGGAGCTGCTGCTAGAAGTTGAAGGCGTTGTTCCAAAAGCTGCTTCGAAATTGGGCTGCAGCAGGTTATTCTGAGCTGGAGTCACCGGTGATGGAGAAGGGGCCATAAAAGAACCCCCAAATCCTGGGGGGAAAAAAACAGTTCCAGAAAAATATAAGCAGAAACAACTAAACGTAGGTAAAGGCAAGAAAAACAGAGTCAGGAAGAGTTACAGAAGACTGAGAAGGAATCGAATGCAGGTAGATGAGAAGTCAATGAAACCTGGAAGTTAGTTTTTTAAAAGTTTTTTCACATATTTTGATATCTGTCATGTATTTTTAAATGATTTTTACTGATTTTCTAAAATTCAAGTATAACATTCAGTGTTTTACTAGTGTTTCAGGTATATAATATTGTGAATCAACAGTTCTATACATTAGTCAGTGGTCATCGTGATAAGTATTCTCTTTAATCCCTATCAGCTACTTCACCTATCTTCCCCCCACCGCGCCCCCCACCCCCAATCTCCCCTCTGGAAACTGCTGGTTTTGTCATAATACATGAGACATTAATACATGTCATTAATACAATGAGATCTAATTTAATTAGAAATGAAATAGCACATAAGAATATATCTCAACCCTGGCTGAGAGAACCTGGGGCAACCAAATCTATCATTACAATGGAGCTACACAGAGCTAAGAAGTTCCCAATAGGGTTCAAATGGAGATAATTTCAATACATTAAAATTTTGATTCTTCAAATCACAGTATCAGGGAGCTAGAAAATGCTCAGTTGTACACACTGGCTAAGTATAATAATAAAATATAAATCATAAAAATATTCATGCACTCTGCCACCAAATCCTTCTTAACATCTTTCATACATGTTCTTATCCCATTGCTGCTACTGCTAAGTGTGGGCTTCCCTCACTCAGCTCTCAGGATTCATCAATAGCCACCCAGAGGGGCTTCCTGCCTCTAGTCTGGACCTCCTCCAATCTAGTCTCTGCAGTGCAGCTAGAGTGATCTTTCTGAGTGGAAAATGCTGACAAAGTTACTTCTCTAAATAGTGTCCTTCAATGGCTCTCCATAACTTTCAGATTCATCTAACGCAGATTCCTTTGCATAGTAATCAAGCTCTTCTGTCTCTGTTCCCTGCCCCTTCCCTGCAAACTAGATTGCATCCATAACACCATCATGGTGACTCAGATGCCTACTCCAGGAAGGCCTCTTGGACTGATACTGTCACCCACTACTATCAGGCACAGCTATGCCCACTCCTCCACCCCAAGTCCAAGTGAGTTAGTTACATGCTCTGCCTCTGTGCCCTCTGCATCTGATACATATCTTCATCCTATTCCCATCATATGTCTTTATTTCCACCCCCAAACCCCACTCTGGGGATGGCTTTTTGGTATCAGGAACTGTGTCTCCTCCTGTTTTTCACTAATCAACACAATGCCTAAAACACTGGATTAATGTTTACTGAATAAGGACACTTTTGAATACAAAAGGTGGGGAAAAATCAGAGGCCACTGTAAAGCAACCAAAATTCAAATTACTTATCTTTTGAAGGCTGGAAGCAAATAATTTCTCTCAACAGACAGAAGCAGAAGCAAAGCTCTCTCTGTATTGCTTCTTTATGAAACATACAACTGGAGAAGGCAGCAATTTCTTAATAGAGGATGCTCTATTATTAAAGAATTTTATTACTTCCAGAAGTCTTTTCTATATTTAGTTTGGGTGTAAATATTCCCTTCTAATCTAGCCGCATCTTTTCTTTTTCAGAAACTTCTTGCAAAAACATAACAAATGCTTTAAAAAATCCTTAAGCTTACATTCTGTAAAACCAGTTTACAATACTGAAAATGACTTTCACTGAAATTCTCCGATTACTATTTTCTAAAGCAGACAATAATGTTCAAGTCATGTTGTTCCTGGATATTGATAATGACACAAGTTTAGGCTTTCCTTATAGATGTATGAAAACAATGCAACTCAGAAAACTGTTACCTAATAGAGGATGGTCTTTAAAGTTCACAGTGGCTACCTGAGGTGACCTTTAGGATTTTAGTAACATAAGCATTGAAGAAAAGACATTCTCTAGATCTTTAAGAATACTATGAAGCAAGGATGGGTGAGAAGTAATTATTTTTGTGGATAGGATCGTTTGATTTTAAGGAGATTGACGGCTGTGTTAATGCCGAGTGTCTTGAAACATACCACACCTCAAGTTGGAAAATGGCTGTGATTAATTTAGGCAATTTTTCTTTGGTGTGGTTCTCTTTGATATAGGTGAATGCGGAGAGAATTGTTCTCGAATCTGTTTCTTAAAACTTGGCCAAGAAGAGAAAACTTATTGTAGAATCATAGCATATTAGTGTTGGAGAAAGCCTTGGATCATCTGATTCAATCCTGTCTATCACTAGAAGTGATGCAAAGGGAAGTTAACATATCCACCCAATATTCAGTAGTAGAAAGGGAGAAACATGCATTTACAACACAGGGCTCATGTACTTAGTGCTACTGAGTTTCATAACATAAGCAGATCACATCCATAGGTGAATAAATAATGAAAAAAAATTAGCCCCTTCTTCGAGAAAGCTTAAACCTTTAAGAAAGGGTAAAGCTAACACTGTCATGGGGCTCACCAAGTTCTAAAGATTTTTACTTTTATTATTATTTTTTAATTTTTTAAATGTTTATTTATTTTTGAAGGAGAGAGAGACAGAGCATGAGCGAGAGAGGGGCAGAGAAAGAGGGAGACAGAGAATCTGAAGCAGGCTCCAGGCCTGTCAGCACAGAGCCCAACACGGGGCTCGAACTCACAAACCGCAAGATCATGACCTGAGCCGAAGTCGGACGCTTAACCAACTGAGCCACCCAGGTGCCCCTAAGAATTTTTAAAGGTTGAACCATACAAACCATATGAATTGTCAATATTTGACCATTTTGGTCCTACAAAAACAGCAGGATTATATTGTTCAACCCAAAACATACATTAGCTCATTTCATCCTCACCCCAACTCTATGAAGTTTCGCAGATGAAAATACTGAGGCCAAAATAATCTGCCCAAGGCCAAATGATGGCAAGTAAGAGAGAGGATTCCACACAGGAATCTTCCAGAGCTTGGGTTCTTCACCACAATACTACACGCTTCATTTCCACAGCCAGGAGTAACATCAGAGTTGTACTCTTCCTGTGGCTTACGAAGTTGACAGAGATCTAGAAAGATGACTTTTTCCCATTATGCTCAGTTCTGTGCATTATGCTCAGTATGTGCCCTCATAAACCTAAACTAATTGAAAAGCTATAAAATAGCCAACTGATTATCTTAAAGAAAAAAATCTATTGTTATACTTTAAATGAATTATAGATATTAATGAGGGGAACTCCTCCTGTTAAGTGAAAACTTTTAGAGCCCTGGAATAGAGGTAAGAAAACTCACACCACTAATATTTCTTTCTATATGGTTCTAAGTTACATTAAGAAAGATATTCTATGGAATTTAAGCTAATAATCAATAGGCTTCCAGACATCCTGCAGGCATATTTGGACTGTCCTACACTATAATGAATCACCAACTATCTTCAAGTGCTCAACCATCTACAGACACACTGCCTTTTGTCACAGATACTTAGTCTTATGAATCTATCTAAGGGGAACAGCCTATACACTTAAGGAAGTTCTATTAACAGATATATCAAAATTGATGGCCACAGTCAATATAATAGATCAGTTGGGTCAGGAGAGTAAAAAATTAAAACTACTGGTAATCTTCTTTTATGTTAAAGATGATGCCATCTCAATTACTCTGTAATGTAGTCAGTTATTAACACATTCTATTTACTAAGATCAATCTGAGATAGTATTTCTAGGATTAACAGCCTGAGAGTCTTTTGTCTGACACATTTCAGACTGTCTCCCACCCCCACAGAGTATGAAAGAATTGGTTCTCTGTAGACCTTCTCATTTAGTGGCTATTATTAGTTATTAACTCCACATTGAACATTTTTATATTTTAAAAATCAATTTAAAGACCTCTGCGGCTCTGCTAAAAAGTCATCTATGTCATGTGGTTAACAGAGAATACAAAAACTACAAATGGCCTCAAAGACTGGCCTGTATGATTTCCTACCTTTAGAATTAAACACAGGATGTGGCCCATTCCTACACTAGTACAAATTTATGGGCAGTCACCCCAGAACTGTGACTATAATGGAAGAAAATGGTTTTCTTGCTTGCTGTCAACCTCAGAAGTTAGGTAAAATCTCTCTTAATCATCCACTTTTACATCTGTCATCCAGAAATCTATATATTTCAAACATCTATATTTTCATTTGGTATATCTTAAGAGGCATTTGAGAGCTTTATTACTCACTGTATGAAATAATATTTCCACTTGTTTGATAGAAACTTAACTTTCAAGTTTCTAGTCAGATTCTACCTGAGCTATGGATAATATCTATATCTTATCAGTAATCTCAATGATTTAGAAAGATTATTCTTTAAGTCTGTCCTCTTTGGCCAAAACAGTTGTCTCTTCTGGAATATTGTCTAGTTTCACCATTCTGGGTACACCAAACAGAACTTGAAATTTTTACTCAAGGGGCAGAAGACGACTAAGATGATATTTCATGCATAGTTCAGTTCTGGAGTTGGTATTATTTGACAGTTCTAGAAGAGTAAATTAGAATAAAAAATAGCCAGTTTTTATGAGAGATATGCCCAATTTAAAAGACTGTCCGTTTGATCTTTTTTTTTCTAGTTTTAAATTACATATCAATTTTTGACAAAGCTTTCCCCCCAATTTGAGATGATTCTTAATTTTTGGTTTAAAAATTCTAAAGATCATTTTAACATTTAATTATACTACATATTTATTACATTTACCCTGTGACTTACATGTAAATTTATTCCCTCAAAAAAATCTGGGGAGCAGGACCCCTGTTCAAAAACCAACGTTACTTTTAAAGAGTCTACACCTTCCATTACTGGGTCTGTGTATTATTTTTCTTTTTTATTCTCTTACAAAACAGTCTTATTAACAAAAGCCAGTAATTCAAGATTCTAGAGACTCATGAAATACAACTTTCCCTCCCGCTTTTTTTTTTTGTTTTTGTTTTTGGTTCAAATTCTTACTTTGAACATGACATTTGTGGATTTCCTTGTTATCTATGATTGGGCTCATTTATCTTTAGGGAAAAAAAAAAGCTTCCTCTTTATTGTGGACTTGGCTGCTCTCTCCCTATACACACACACACACAAGTATAACACACATGTTAAGCCTCACTGCAAATTATCATAACATAGTACCCCAAATATTTGTTCTACCATTGATATTCATTCAACAGAAATGTCTGGGCAGTCTGAAAACTCTGAAATAGCTGCTGTCAGCTGGATTTAATGTATAAATGTAACTGGGATTTTATAATGTGTACTTTAGCAGGTTTTTTTGGCTAGGAAATTTGCTTCTAGTTCATAGTACAAAATTATGTTAATATTCCATGATATTCTTCAATGAGAACATGGATTCTTGCTGTGTTACCTGAACAAATATGAGAAATGTTTCTAAATAAGCAAAACAGAAGTATGAAAAACCAGTCCAAATACTTAAGATCTAGAGAAATTAGAATTTAAAAGTCTCTTATATCAGGATATAAGGTAAAAGAATAGTTGACTTCAGGCCAAGTAAATCAGACCCAGATACGTACAGATTAAATTATAAGAATTGTCTGTAGAACAAGCTAGACATTAAAACCCATTTACACCTACTTACACTAAAAATTCATTTATTTAAATAAAAAAATAGAGAAAGGAAAAAATGTGCACAAAATACGTTTCCCATCACTGAAGAGGTCACAAGATGATGCACTGGAAAAAATGGGAAGTGTAGTCAATAAAACCTATGTAAATGACACTGTCACTTTAATCACCAATTTTCTCCCTTTCTATCTCATTTTACTAAGATTTCAGGATGGATGACACAATCGAGCAATTCAAGCTTGCTTCTGGTGAGTTCTAACTTGCACTTTGTGTGTACTTCCTTGTTCGACCTCCTTGGATACGAAGCTGTGCAGGCTCAGGTACCCGACGCTGCACTTGGCAGTGGGTGACAAAACTATTCCTGCTTGTTCCACGTGTGTTTTAGACCCTATCTCACCCCCAGGATCACATCTCTTGGCTCTGCCACTGACTTCTAACTTGGAACTGGAAGGGAACATTGTGTTTTAAAGACTTCTGAGAATTCTGCAAAAAGCCAGAACATTTGATTTCACATGCCATAACTTTAATTATAACTGCAAACCTTAATTATAACTGCAAAGCAAAAGGCTTATAATCAGTAATCTTTTATTTATTTATTAACAGTATTTTTATGTTTATTTTTAAGAGAGAGACAGAGTGTGAGTGGGGGAGGGGGAGAGAGAGGCAGACACAGAATCTGAAGTAGGCTGAAGGCTCTGAGCTATCAGCACAGAGCCCGATGTAGGGCTTGAACCCACAAACTGCAAGATCATGGGCTGAGCTGACTGAGCCACCCAGGTGCTCCAGTAATCTCCTTTGAAAATTGACAAGGTCATTTCCCCCAAATAACCACTGAAAACTATGCTATTTCTGGGGCGCCTGGGTGGCACAGTCGGTTAAGCGTCCGACTTCAGCCAGGTCACGATCTCACGGTCCGTGAGTTCGAGCCCCGCGTCGGGCTCTGGGCTGATGGCCCAGAGCCTGGAGCCTGTTTCCGATTCTGTGTCTCCCTCTCTCTCTGCCCCTCCACCGTTCATGCTCTGTCTCTCTCTGTCCCAAAAATAAATAAACGTTGAAAAAAAAATTAAAAAAAAAAAAAAAAAGAAAACTATGCTATTTCTGTGGCCTATTAAAATAAAACCTATTGCTGAACTTTGAAAACCCGAATTAAGGTTATTGGTTTTTTAAGAGCTTAAAAGCTTCTGTGACCCATTTGAAGCTGCTATGAAGAACACCCAGGCCAGGAGGAAACCCAGGTGAGCCAGTATTTTTTCCCCAGGTAACCAGCTGTGATGTGTGTTAAGTGCACTGCCTCTTATCATATTTGTAGGTTCCAAAGTGCACAGCAACATTACGGTGGAACCCTGGTTCTTCGCCATTCACAAAATACCAGATGGTGGTCACTAATATGAAGTGGATTCAGCAAACAAGAGTGTCATATTTAACCAGGGTAGTCTGGAGAGGGTGGGAAAGACACAAAAGAACTGCTACTGCCCCTGGGAAAGTTTGTTAAATAACCAGTCTGAAAGACTGATGGAAGGAAAGCGTCAACAGCTAGGCTGTGATTATCCTTTTGGGCCTCTTGAGAAAAGATCTGACCTCCATGATCTCACCGTCGTGGGATGGAGCCTCATGTTGGGCTCTGTGCTGACAGTGCGGAGCCTGCTTGGGATTCTCTCTCTGCCCCTCCCCTGCTTTTTCTCTCTCTGTCTCAAAATAAATAAATAAACATTAAAAAAAAATTACTGAAAAATGACTTGACTTCATATCAAACTTCCTACAATTCTAAAAGGTGATGAGGGTCCTTTAATGAAGTCATTACTCATTACTAACCCAAGAATGAATGTTCTATGCCTGCTACACCTGTACAGGATTGTTCATTACATGAAAAAATAAGACCTAGTCACTGTTTCAGGTGCAACATGACTAGCAGGGAATTTAAGCTGAGAGACTCTGAACGTGGCAACGTCCTTGTGCTGATGTGACCCACACACACATCAATCCCTTGCCAACCATATGACCAAAATGCATTCCTTGTGGTGACCCGAGGAGGAACATTGGAAGCTGAATCTGAGTGTCTGAGGCCTCTATGATGCTACCGCTGCACTTTGTGTTATATAACCTTCTAAGTGAAGTCAGAATGAGGTAAACCAGCAGTGTCTTTTGAGTTTGACTGATAACCTGAGCCTCAAACTTACTATTGTGGTCTTGCAAATGGCAAATGCTTTGCCTGTAAAAATAGCAATTTCTAGGTCTGGCTAACATGAAGCATACTTTTCCCTGCCTCCAAGGAAGGCTGACAGTTAGCTTTTACTATCTTTGAGTCTTTGAAATCTTCCCTGCTGTTCCATCTTTCCCATCCTGGCAATAAGCAATAATCCTAGACATCTTGTGTCAGTCTATGCCACACTATGGCCCTGTTGAACTGAGAGCTCTCCAGAAGTTTTCAGATTAAAAAACAAACAAACAAACAAACAAACAAACAAACAGCTAGTTAAAAAAAGTGGCATAGGTAGCAACAGTTTCAACCCTGGTGGAAATCTGTAACACTTTATCCCGGAGTTACAGAATCAGTTGACAAACATAATGGTATCTTTCCACACAAATTTCTTTAAAAAAAAAAAAAATGGGCACAGGCAATACAAGATAGAATTTGCTACATAAGCATATTACCTTTTTTGTAAACAAAAAGAAATGTGATGACTGAAAGTAAGGCATTTGGGGCGCCTGGGTGGCTCAGTCAGTTGAGCGTCTGACTTCAGCTCAGGTCATGATCTCACTGTGAGTTTGAGCCCCACCTCAAGCTCTATCTATGCTGACAGGTCGGAACCTGGAGCCTGCTTCGGATTTTGTCTCCCTCTCTCTGCCCCTCCCCCACTCACACTCTGTGTGTGTGTCTCTCTATCTCTCAAAAATAAAATTAACATTAAAGAAAGTAAGGCATTTAAGAGCATCCAAGGAGCCACAGGGGTGACTTGTATACAACTGTGATTTTACTATTGGTATTTATACAATCTTGGGAAATAACCTTCTATTATACAATGTCTTGTTTTTCAGTTTTATGTCTCAAAAGGGAAGGAATACATGCATGTTGAAGTTTACATATCTGTAACTTATAAAAATATATCAAAACTTAACTTCCACAAAATACCATTTTATTTTAATGAATTAATTACCAGCTAGTAGGTCTGCCGATGCTGATGAACTAGAAGCAGCCTGAGGTGCAGGTTGGGGTTCAGAAGCACTACTTCCAAATGCATCTACCCATTATCCATTGTGCAGCAAAAAAGTAAAAGAGTGTAAACAGTAAGTACAGTAAGTAAATTAAGTGTTTATCAGAGAAATGCATAGACATGACACTTTGTGTGGTGAACCTGTCACCTTCGGATATATGAGTCAACTGAATTATGTTCTGACCACGCTCTGAGTTTATTCTCTCAAAAAAGAGTCCGAGAATATTTCAGATTAATACCTCTTTGTAAGAGTAAGACAATTCTTCTTTTCCATTTAAAGAAAAAAAACCTCTGGACTGAATCCTGTCATCTCTTAAAATAGGATCAAGGTTTTAAAAATTTTACCCAGAGGTAATACAATAGAACTTTCCCATTTAGAACTCCATTAAACTTAGCAAAAAAAAAAAAAAAAAAAAAAAAGAACAAACTTAATTTGAGCAGCAGCAGCAGCCCAACTTGTACCTTTATACCACAGTTCAGTGTTTATTTGCCACAAGTTTTGAGCTCCTGAATGTCAGAGACTGTGACACCATTGTACACCTCATGGCTCATACCATGATGCTTCGGCATTCAGTGGGGAAGGTACTTGGTGTGGTTTAACTTACTAAAAACGGCATTTCAGCCTGTGGCACACACATTTGTGGACATTCATGAAGAAATCACTTCAAATCTGTACTTTTCCCTGAAATTTAATGCTAAAATAAGATTTTAAATCCATCATCCAACTGAGTAGCTTAAGAGTTAATTCAGTGCATCTCCCTGCCTTCAGATAATACACAAAGTAACGGAAGAATACATTTAAATCAGTGAAACATCTTCTGGTTCTCTGGCAGGATTTAAAACATTAAGCTCAACATAAATAAACCCTACAGAATAATGTATGGCTCTCCAGCTTATGTTTTCAGTTTGGACTGGTTTATTTGTTTTCAGTTCCAAATTATCTAGTTAATATTTACATTGCTTTTTTTTTTTTTAAGAACTTAGAAATGTTGATTTAGCCAATAGATCAGGATCACCAATGAAGAACAGTAGAAGGAAATTCCAACCAGCTGATTCTACATTAGGAGGAACAAAAAGTTAAAAACACAAAGACTTCAAATGAAGAAACGATCGGTTTCATTAGGCCATGCACTGGAAATTATGGTGAGCTGATGAGAATGAAGATGACGATGGCAAAGAAATGGAAAAGGTCTTAAAAACGTAAGCTTACACAGCTGAGAGATGGAAATAACTTCATGTAGTCAAAAGAAAAAATTGATGGGATATAATGAAGCGGAAGATCTAAAAACTATTCTGGGGGGGGGGAAGACTCTTCACGTGTTGAAGGAGGAGAGATACGCACCCCCAAAAAGGTCTATCACGCCCGAAGAGTCCACCTTTGCTGGAGAGGCAGTGGTTGCAGGAGACGGTGCTGCAAATGCATCCACTGCGGTGAAGCACACAACAGGGAAAAGGGCATGTCACCCAGGGGAAAATAAAACCACGAGCCTTGACAGATGGCTTCTCAGGATTTCATGTTTAACAGCAGGCAGTAAGACTGCAGACCATTTTAACAGTTGAGAAGAAGCAAATGGATTTAAAAATACATACTTTCCAGAAGAAAATAACATTTGACTCCTGAAACTCAGAGATTTTAACATGGGGGAGGGGGGGATAAAAGCTGTGTCTTTTCACCAGCCTTAGATTTGAAATCAGTAACCTCATCAGTTGGTGATGAGCCAAAATGAGATTTATTTCTTTCAGGCGAATTCTGAGTTTAAAAGAACTCAAGACGAACCTGCGTGTTTTCGTATCCGCCTCTGCACACACATAACCCCCAGCAGACATCTCAGAAGGCTTGGCCTTGGCAAAAGCACTCACCGGATAAGAGGTCAGCAGTGAGAGAACTCTCAGGCACAGGAGAGGCCCCTTGTGGTGGAGAGGAGAAAGCATCTTCCAAAAGTGAAACAAACCAAAACCAAGCAGAGGTAAGTAGAAAGCTGAAATCAAAGTTAAATATCTAACAAATGCATTATCACAGGTGAGCACAGAGAGTTCAATCAAGAAAACATCTGGGAGAACTAATATATAAAAAAAAAAAGGGAGGGGGGGTTGCTTTAGATGTTTACCTGTACCAAACAGGTCTATGCTAGGAGCAGCATCTGGCTTAGGCGCTGCAGCGACTTCAGGAGGAGACTCAAACAAATCTAAGACCAAGAACACACATGTCTTTACTCAACTCGACAAAGCAGTCCGACACAGCATCACATTTCCGGTTCTGAGTGAGCACGTGGGACAATTCCGAAATAAGCAGCAAACGGTTTCTAGAAAAGCATGTAGTTTACACGGTAGTCATGCAGTAACGGTTGTGTGTGCAGGGTATCTCAAGTTATCAGAATTCAATCCACCAGGTGAAGGGAGTTCAACAACAACAAAGAATTACCACCAAAGATATCTAGAGCAGGAGGAGCGGCGGTGGTGGCGGCGGAGGTGGTGGCGGCGGAGGCGGCGGCGGTGGCGGAGGCGGTAGTGGCGGCAGCGGCAGCTGCGACAGCGGGAGCAGGAGAAGGAGCAGTGGCGGGAACCGGAGGGGCTGTGCTAGCTGTAGGGGTAACTACAGGAACACTGGTCTCAGGTGGCTTCATTGCAAAGAGGTCCAGCTCGGGCGCAGCCTCTGCGCTACCTTCGGACGGGGCAAAGGGGTCTTTTGGAAAGGAAAGTGGAGACACATACAGCATCGGTAAGGAGAGAGACAAGAGAGAGGCATCACAACTAGGGTGAGAGACACCTGACACAGATATTCACACACTAGCTAGGCACTGGGCTGCGTGGATTTCATTACTGGCACTACTAGCCTATTAGCAAGGGTCAGTGGTTTGGACGTTTCTCTAAAGAAAAAAAAACTTAGTGGGTAACACAGTTAAGAAACCGGAACACTTCAAAGTACTGTTAAGATTAGCCTCCAGTCTAGGATCAGAGATTTTTCTTCAAACCCTCAAACTGGGCAATTTGGTAGCTTTGAAAACTCATTAAAACATGCCTATATATTAGAACTCAGTGTTAGAAAGGAGTACAGTATAGCGTTGGAGGACAAAAACATTAAGAGAGCATACTTGCACTGACAAAAATTGTCAATCTTGAGAAATTGTCAATTTTGATTAAGTATGCACTTGATCGTCTTAATGTTTTAAGTGCCAGCACTATCTATTCCATTGTGAATGATACTTGCTACTCGGAAGAGATTAAAGTTAGAAAAACATGGCCACATCTAACTATGGGAGTTTCACATGAGGAGAGAGAAACAACAGACTTGCTCATGACTTTCAACCCACCATTTCCTGAACATGCATCGAGCGCTGCCGCTACGGGGGTTGGGGTAGCTGGTGCGGCGGCCCCTTCGGATGCTGCAGGGGCCTCCCCAGGAGAAGCTGCAAAGGCATCTTGGGTGCAGTTTTTAAAACAACAGAAATTAAAAGGAATAAAAAGAGAAGAAAATATAGTAAAAGAACCAAGTTAAATTGCGAAAAAGGCTCCCTTATACAACATGAATTTCTTAAAATGCATTTTTACGGCCCATGCGCTGCTGGCAGTCACAAAACAATGATTCTTTGCACTCCTTCATGTTAGTCACATGCAAAGGATACAGTGTTCATACTGCTGAGGCCTATTAGGATCCATCAGGCCACAGGATTCTCATTGTATAAGGGCTCTGAGAAGCATGTTTTATGTATCATTAGAAATTAATGGATGTGAAAATTAAAACACAAAAATAACTTTATTATGTAACTTAGGATCTTGTTAATCTTTCATGTCTAGGTAATACTTATTCACTATGTTACTAAGATGTCTCCGACTGGTGGTTTCTACCAAACATAGATGTTTTCCTTAATGCCCATAAAATTAAACATATGATGGAAATGTAAACAATTCTAGTTAAAAAAAATATTTTATGGTCTAGTACAGGAAAAATTACACTGTTAACATGAAAAGTTTACTAAGTACTCATAAAAGTTAAGTCTTTGTTATCCTTGAAAAGCATTTTCAGATACAAGCAAGGATTTAAGGAAATAGAAAACAAAACTAGGGGATGACACCATATTGCCTTTATTTCAACTTAAGTTTATTGCTGTTTTCAAATATTGTATTGCTCTCATTATTTGGAAAATGATCTAGTTTCAACATACTAAAAACACGGTTTCATTTAAGACTACAAGCATATTGGGGCGCCTGGGTGGCGCAGTCGGTTAAGCGTCCGACTTCAGCCAGGTCACGATCTCGCAGTCCGGGAGTTCGAGCCCCGCGTCGGGCTCTGGGCTGATGGCTCAGAGCCTGGAGCCTGTTTCCGATTCTGTGTCTCCCTCTCTCTCTGCCCCTCCCCCGTTCATGCTCTGTCTCTCTCTGTCCCAAAAATAAATAAACGTTGGAAAAAAAAAAATTAAAAAAAAAAAAGACTACAAGCATATTACTATTTAGAGCAGAAAATTCATTAACAAACAGGTAGCCCCAATTTATAAATATATAAATGGCTGATGTGTACAAATGGCACCCAATGTATTTCTGCCAGTAAACCATGTTAGTTTGGTAAAAAACAAACAAAAAAACCCAGAGTTTTCAAAGAAATTCTATAATTTGAAAGCACAACAGAATGAGCCAACATAAATATGATTTGCTTAGAAGAAACTCCTTGAAAGTGGGGACCAACACCCATCTAGAATCGGCCACTTACCTGCTAGACTTCTCATCCTAAAATACTGCCTTCCACAATATCTACAAGTGTCCCCAAGAACACTGTTCCTCTGGCCATTAAAAAGAAATTGTCAGATATGCTTGTGAACTACTACACAGTATCTTCCCTTTCTTGGAGATTTACATAGTCAAGGCACTTGATTCTGAGCTTAACGGAGCATGTTCCAAACTGATCTGAGTATGAAACAGACTTTCCTGTTTTCCTTTCCTGAGGCCCAGCATTAAGTGGAACAACAAACATGAAATTAGACACTTGGGTTAAAAGTTATAAAAACACAAATATCCTTAGAAGACATAATGAGACAATCAGTTACTCATATCTTACAGGTTTATTTGGTTTGCTTACTTCCTTCACCTACACAAGGGAATATGTTTTCTGAGCAGAGGTCAGTCAAGGGAGAGGCCAAATAATACTGGAGTGTGGATAGGCCAGTCTTGCTTCCCCAGAAGCCATGCTAAGTGTGCTGTGATAGAGAGCGCTTAGAGCAATATGAAAACCTGAAGAGCTGGGGCAGAACACAAGAAAGTATAGGAGGAAGTAGGCAGGGCTGAGAGTATTTTGCCATGGGTCAGGTCAGTTTTTCTTTTTATTTCTATAAATAGAAGTGAGGATAATAATACTAAAACTAGTAGAAACAGTGATAGCTGTCCCTAGTGAGTGTTCATGTGCCACTGTGTAAATGTTTTATGACATTATTAAATTTAATTCCTATAACTATCTCATGATGTAGATTCTATTATCTTTACTCTGTAGATAAGAGAATGGAAGCTTGGAAAGTCTGAGTGACTTGACCAAGGTCACACAGCAGGCAAATGGTAGAGTCAGCATCTGGCTATAAAGTGACAGAGGCTTTGTGTTAACCACTATGTCGCACTGTTATGAACCATGCCACATTCTACTATTTCGTGTTTGTCCGATGGAATAAACACCAGTTATGTCAGTGTTGGGGACGGGGGTCAAATAAATATCTACGGGCTTCCCTCTGCAGTTACCACTTACGTGTAAGCAGGTGAAACACATATTTGTAACCATGTCCTCAAAAGAGGTTTTTCCTCCCTGCCAGCAAGATGTGTATCTCCTTTAAATGCTTCTCCTGTTACTGAAAATTAAAGATTATAAACTCGTCTATTCTCATCAGAGGTTCTCTTAAAGATAGGAGCCCAGCTGCCCCAGGTTCCGTTGGTTGTCTTCCCAGGCCAGAAGGCAGAGATGTGCACGAGTAAGACTGCAGCCCCAGCCCGACTGTAGCCAGGAAGGAGACCATGAATGAGAACTGACCAGCAGAGCTCAGTTGGCCCTCAAGCTGTGAGAGGTAATAGAATTTTTTGTTGTTGTTGTAAACAAATTAAACTTGTTTTACTACCTAGTTTTCTTTCATTATCAAAGGCAGTATTAACCTTCCAGTTTTGAAAACTCAAGCTCTTTCTAATCAAGTTCTCTTTCCCTTGTTACCCATTTGCGGTTCATTTTTACATACTGGCTATTTTCAACCCGTGCTATTTCCTGGAAATGCATGTTCCTGCTGTTCTATAATTATGGACCCAGTCCAGGCCTTCCCCAGCAAAACAGTCTCCCAGCCACTGCTACGGACCAGTCTTTTTTTTCCCTTCTAGCAATCTAGGAAGAATTTTCTCTCAAACTTTTTATCATGTGACTACCTTTCTAAAAATTTCTTATAGCTATCATTTTCCCAGCTTGAATTCTCCCCATCTTCTCCAGTCCCATGAGCCATCTTTAAATCGCTTACTTGGACAGGGGTTTTAATCACTGTCAACAACCTGAAAGTCACCATTCCAGTCTTCCCCAAAGGTCCCAGGTTATGACTCTTACACAAAATCTAGATTCAAGTGCTTATATTTAAGTACTTAGTACTTAGTTTGTTAACCAACTTGCACAAATGAGAGCAGGCTTGTGAGGGAAGTTCTCTGGTTTTCCAGCCACTTGGTTTCATGCTCACAGACTACATGCTCCTGAAAGCTTGCTCCCAAACTGACACAGGTGACTGAAAGTGTACCCTGGTGAATGTGTAGAGGAATTAGTATCAATTAGCATTTGAGTGCTCAGGAAAAAAAAAAAAAACCCTGTGTTGTCACAAACAATATGCTGCTGTTGGCAAAGTATCCATAAGTGAAAAATAGAATATTTTAGAGAAGTCTTTTATTTTTATCAACATCTGTAAATTTTACTAATTTTTAAAAGTACAATACTATCTTGTAGTCTTGTTCTGTATGATCACAGAAAGCATTTTTTCCCCCTTAAAAGTTCACTTTAAAAAATAAAGTGTGGGGCGCTTGGTGGCTCAGTCGGTTAAGCGTCTGACTTCAGTTCAGGTCATGATCTCACAGTGAGTTCGAGCCCTGCGTGAGGCTCCGTGTTGACAGCTCAGAGCCTGGAGCCTGTTTCAGATTCTGTGTCTCCCTCTCTCTCTGCCCCTGCCCCACTCACACTCTTGTTTCTGTCTCTCAAAGATGAATAAATGTTAAAAAATTAAAAAAAAAAATAAAGTGTTTAGTAAATATAATTTTCTGAAAATGTTTTTAATGACTTACATTGAAATAACTAAAATGTTATGTGGGGTATCAATGTGAATATTTAAAAATATCAGACATTTTCCATTTTTCAAATTTATTATGAGTGCATAGAAATATCAATGTTTTAATATTTAATATTCATGAAATTAAACAATTAACTACTTCCCAGAAATAAATCTCTTTAACTTATTTCTAAAGACATCTACTTAATACTGGGGTGCCTGGGTGGCTCAGTTGGTTGAGTGCCCGACTTTGTCTCGGGTCATGATCTCCCGGTTCGTGAGTTCGAGCCCCATGTCAGACTCTGTGCTGACAAGCTCGGAGCCTGGAGCCTGCTTCAGATTCTATGTCTCCCTCTCTCCCTGCCTCTAACCCACTCACATTCTGTCTCTGTCTCTCTCCAAAATAAATAAACATTAAAAAATTAAAAAAAAAAAAAGACATCTACTTAATACTGCTGTATGAGCTAGATAAAACCTCAAAAGTGCATGTTTTAAAATCATGTAAACAAAATATCTGGTGCCCTTATTGTATTTAAGAGTTCTACCACTTGCCCATTTTAGTGACACAAAATAAGAAAAAAAATGGCCACACAACATGGCCCATCTCTAGATGATTCATTATATATAAATCAATAAAGAACATGAAAGAAATTAGGGAATATCACTGAAAACTGTGCAACCGTGACACCTGTAGACTCCTGGCCATAAAGGTAGAGATTTTACAGCTAAGAGGTCAGGAGATAGTTTACGGAGCTATCCAGATCAGTAAAAATAATTATGATGAGATTTACAGATGTACTCACTTTACCTACAGCCAGATGACTAGAAAGGATATTGGGAAAATCACAAGGAGAGCCCCATTCTTTGGGATTAAGTTACATGACTTTCTGCAGTATTAGTCTTTTAAACTGGTATTTCAGGATAGAAAGAACCATGAAAATATTTACAAATATACAGGTCTTTCTGATTGACGAATGTAGAAAAATCAGCCATAAATGATCAACACAAACAGCATAATGGCACAAAGACTATTTCAAGGAACTATATCAGGCTTTACTATTCTAGAGAGCCATGGAGGAAGCAAGATGGAGTTGACTGTTTTCTTAAAGGCACTTAAGTTCCTTACAATTGGATTGAAAAATAAAAATCTAAACAGCTAAAGGTGTAGAAATATTTAAGCAAAAAATAGTTATCTGTCCTGTTCATATGTTCCTTGAAGTGTTTCTGAAAAGATGAGCGTACGAGAAACCACCCGTACCCAATACTAATAATGGGGAGGGGGGAAGGGGGTGTGTGAAGAAGTTCGTTTTACAAATTTAAGCTGAAAATTTAATTTTTGGCCTCAAAGTTATAGAGGCATAACTGAAAAACCAACTTTCACTAGTGGTTGACTACTTTCAATAAAATATGCAAGAGCCTGCAAACCCCCTTCCTCCACTTTAAAAAAACGTTTCTCCTGCAACAGGAATGGCCGCGCTGCAAGCAGCGGCAACTTCCTTGTGTGAAACAATGGCAACGGTGCTGTGTCCACCGGAGCGCTCCTGTCTGAGACAGTGCTGGCAAGCCTCAGAGACTGGGGCATGGCGGGTGGCACAGTGGGACAGGCCAGTAAGTGTATGTTCCCAGGGGAATGTATTAACTCCATGAGAGCCTGCCAAATCTGTCCCGCTGTCCGCATCACTTGCTTCCTCCAATTTCTTTGCCATATTCTCAAAATGCCCCGGGAAAGATGTTATACGGTAACAAAGAAACACAAAACTATGATGAATATAACACTATTCGATGCATGTATTTGATATGAGCACTTCTCCAGGTGTGGACATTAGCACCGCTCAGATGGGAATATGTAAACACACTAGCTTCGGTCGGTTCATAAGGTCCAGGCATATTATACTGCCAGAGTCTAGGATACCTGACGCAAGCTCACAGCTGTGAGTCAACTCTGTCAGAATTTACATTTGAACATAAAGTGTATTTTCAGATGATCATTTCAAAGTCTAACCTAAACCTGTTTTCAATCAGCATGTGAGCGTTGTATCAAATGATCTCTCAAAGTTCCAAGGCCAAAGATGATCCAACTCTTTGCTTGTACAGAACAAGCTTACAGTTACAAAATGGGCGTATCCCCAAACTTTCTTCAGAGACCTCCAAATCTGAACTACTCTTGGATGACTTTTTTTCCAAATCTTAAAAAATAACTTAAGCCAGAACTTCCCCTTCCATATTCTGCAAATATGATTCGTTCAGCTAGTTTGAAGGTGGTCAAGAAGCCAAACCTAAATGTGATGGAGAGGCCTGGCACCACTCTCACATAGATGCTGCAGGGCAGGGACATACATGGGACAAGGGTTCTAACAGCAATTTAAATCCCGACGTTTAAAAACTGGAAACATCACACTGGCCTAAAGCATTGCAATCTTTGCTCTAAAGCTACTAAAATTAAGTGAAGATGAAATTGATAAAGTTAGTGTTGATAAATATATATGAAGAAACATTTAAAAAGTAAACACTCTGACATGTTGTCCTATCACGTGAACATTTTTAAGCACCTCAACTCTAAGGCAACTCCCAAACCTGGAAGGAAAAGGACAAAACAGTGATGTGACTGACTAACCTCCAAAGAGGTCCACATCAGCAGTGACAGCGGTGACAGTTGTAGTAGTTGAGGCAGAGGCTGAAGCAGTTGCAATTTCAGCGGTTGTGGTAGGAGGGGCAGGCTCTGGTGCAAATGGGTCTGAAATTTGTGCTTCAGAGGGAACAGAGGAAATTGCAGCCAGAGAATCTGTGTTGTACCACAGACAAAGAACAAACAGGAGGGAAGAGGAAAGGACAAAAGATGTACCAGGCTCCAAATCATCAAATTAAGGAAGTGATGAAGAGACAGAAGTCTCTTTTAAAACAGAAGTTTAAAATAAAGCTTTACTCACCCTCTCCCAAAAGGTCTATCGATGTCCATTATGTGTCAGCGTATGAAGAAATAAGAGAGAGCTGAAACACGCAAGCACACCAACGTCCGAGCAGGGCGAGGTACTAACTGAAGATGTTTTAGCTTTATGCGCCTTTCTGAACCATTTATAATTAAAAAATAATGTATCATCTGTTATTACCATGGAATGTTTGAGCAGGAAGGGGCCGTAGGGATCCTCTAGACCATGCTTTCGATTTTATAGGTGGGAACACAGACAGCAAGGTCAAGACACTTACCTGAAGTCAGCACTAAACAACTTTGACAAACTCAATTTATTGTCAGATTTATCATTTCATCTGCTTTGACTGATTTACTATAGGATAAATATCAATTCTGAAGAAACTGTAGTTGATCGAACTTTATTAATCCTCTGTATCTGATGTGTCACTTCAGTCCAGAATACCACAGAATAAAGAGAGACTTTATGATAGCTATAGTCTGACTGAAGAACATACCACACATAGTCAAAGAACTGAATGCAAGTTTAGGAGTTAGGGAAAAAAAAACCTCAAACTACATGATTTTTTTCTTCATAAGTTTCACACTCTCAGAGGTTTTTCAATTCAATATATAATCTTTCCATTTATAGACATTATGTGACAACATATAAGAATTATTATTTAAAACAGATTTTTTTGAGAGAGAGAGTGTGTGTATACATGTGAGTGGGAGAGGGGCAGGGAGAGAGAGAATCCCAAGAAGGCTCCACAGACATCAGCGTAGAGCCTGACACAGGGCTCGATCTCTCAAGATCATGAGATCATGAACTTAGTGGAAATCAAGAGTCAGACACTAACCAACCGAGCCACAAAGGCGCCCCGAGAATTATTTTTAAGATGAATGTGAGAGATTGTGTAGCATTAACACTTTTCAGCCCTTCTGAGGTCTGCACTCCCTTCAGAGGTACATACTTTCTTAGTGTTCAATAGTGAGATTACAGTTGGGATCCAAATAAAAAGCCTGGGAGGGGTAATTCTTAACTATACTATGACTTTAGGTTAAACATTTAGTGTCCAATGGTATGCGCATACTCCCAGTCATGTGATAAGCCTCAGGGCTCATATTTGAATTCATGAATGTTACTGGAAATTTATTTTAATCATGAAGACATTTTATCAGAAGTCATTAGTGAGCTATTTTTTTAAGAGGCTTAAAAACATTATGAGAACTCAATAAACTAAAAGTTCTAGAAGACATTTGAAAAAACTGAGAAACATAAATTTGACATTAAAAATTATCACATTCATTTAGGGCGCCTGGGTGGCTTAGTCGGTTAAGTGTCCGACTTCAGGTCAGGTCATGATCTCATGGCCCATGGGTTCAAGCCCCGTGTCAGGCTCTGTGCTGACAGCTCAGAGCCTGGAGCCTGCTTCAGATTCTGTGTCTCCTTCCCTCTCTGCCCCTCCCCCACTTCTGCTCTGTCTCTTTCTCTCAAAATATAAACATTAAATTTTTTTTCAATAAAAAATGATCACATTCATTTAACTATGCAATTTCATACCCAATAAATATTAGATAACGCACTCTACAGATACACTAAGGTAATCAAGGCTCTACCTAACCAAATCTTATACATTTCATTACATTAGAAAATGATAACATACAGGGTACATCACATTAGAAACAGTTTTTTAATTTTAGAATGTATGCATAATGAACACCAAGCAAAGATGTTGGTTAGATTTGGGGCTGTTAGATGATCAGGTCCCAAATCCTGAGAAAAAGAAGGTCCTTCCAATAATTCCTTAAACCAGTAGAATCAGGCCCAATACAACTGTTACTCAATAGTCATACACCCTAAAATTTTAATTGGAAACCAAAGTGGGTCATCAGAAGCCAGAAAGACTTGGTTCTCTATTCTCCTGGCATTGGTGGGACTCTGTCTAGCCTTGTTTTATCAATGGCTATTTCAAGATGCAATCTGACTTAGAAGGGCTAAGAGCCATGTGATGTTAAGTTTCCAGACCTGCGATTGTCTATGACAGGGAATGGGCAATTTATTTTGTACGTTTGGTAAGTGATAAAGGAGAAGACTATCTATGTGTACTAGAAGGAGAGAAATAGAAATATTTTTCAAAAGTATGAAAGATTAAGGAGCACCTGAGTAGCTCAGTCAGTTAAACGTCCGACTCTTGATTTCAGCTCAAGTCACGATCTCACAGTTTGTGGGTTCAAGCCCCTGTGTTGTGCTCCTTGCTGGTGGGTACAAAGCCTGCTTGGGATTCTCTCCTTCCTCTCTCTCTGCCCCCTCCCCTGTTTGTGTGCATGCGCTCTCATTCTCTCTCTCTCTCTCTCTCTCTCTCTCTCAAAAAAAAAAAAAAAACCCAAAAAACAAAAACAACCTTAAAAAAATTATAAAAGATTAAAACACTAGTTCCTTGCTTGTGACTACTGTTTTTTTCAGATGGAGGGCTATAAGACTGCTTGCAATATGATTAAAGATAGAGAGTAAAATTTCCTAGGAAAATTTATGATGATTAAACATACTGGGGCATTACTGATGCTGAAAACTTTTGCCACAGGTTTTAGTCTCTAAAATCTGAATTTTCTGGAGGAAATATAATTTATGTTACTTATTTCTTGCTTTATGCAAAATTTTCCCTACTATAAAAGAAAGCCCTACTTTAGGATGATGGGAATAGTTATTATTCTCAAAGCTACCACTTTTTATAAAGGATTAAAGTATACAAACCCTTGCCCCCAAACCCACAGCAGCAGAGTTCAATTCACTGCAAGTACTACATAATCAGACATATTTTTTTGAACTAAGAAAATTACTAGAAAATATTCACTGTAATTGAGGAAACAGAACTATAACCGAATTAACAAGGAAATCTGTATTTTGCAGTGATATGCAGCTAAACTTCTTAGGTTACTGTAAAAGATTAAATGCATTAATATATTTAAAGTGCTCACCCATGCCTGGAGTGTATCAAATGCTTGTTAATGATAACAATAGCAATAGCTAATATTTAAGTCAAATTGTAATTTTCATTACAGAAATATGAATTTCAAAGGTTCTATAAATCTTTCTGTGCGTGTGTGTGTATGTGTGTGTGTGTGTGTGTACAAGGCATGTTTCCTAAACAGCCCATAGATATGCCTCTCAGATTTAATTAGCAAGTAAATGGTAATATAGGTCACCAAAATTGCTTATACTATGGCTAATATTCCCCATGAAAACTATTAAAGTCATATTACTGCATAATAATGGTGAGCCTTCAAATGCACGTTGGTAATTAATTTCTATTAGGTTTCTTAATTCTAATAAAACCCTAGTAGTAATTCTGTATTTCTCAAAAAGTTAGAAATTTCACTTCAAACATTTATAATAAGTAATGATCTGTTTCCCACTTCTAAGACACACAGAAATACAACATACATATTCACTTGTTTGTGCTGAGAGATGAATTTATTATGAAGAGAAAAACACTCTCCTTATTACGGGGCCAGAGGCAGGGATTACAAAAAGCTCTATCTTCTTTCAGTCAAAAATGCTCACTATTGGTCAACAGATGCAAATCTTGTATGCATTATTTAACTTAGGTTTACTAAAATGTGAAATTGCTAAAATTTGGTTGTCTCTTACACCAACAGAAAAAAATACCCTCGTTACAAGATATCCCTTAAAATGCCAATATTTATCAGTATGTATAACCTCCAAGAGAAATTCTTAAACATCTGAAGTGGCCATGGATGCTGGAAAGTGAATCCTCTTACTAGCATTATGGTCAGATAAAAATATCCAAATAGGTCTAAAAGAGTTTTAGAGTTTGTATTTTACTGTCTGGTTATACAAAATTAAAATGTGCTTTAGTAATAGAAGTGACCTGATTTCATCGAACAAGACTGAGAAAGTGATTTTATTTATTTATTTTTGCTTAGTCAAATGAGCCAAAATATATTTGTTACAATTTAGCATCATGTTCTACTACCCTGGCATATCTGTAGGATAAATGCAAATTGAACATGACTAATATTACTCCATTTCATATTATGCAAGTTTACTTCAGTGTCTTAAGACTTATAATTTTTACTATTTTGCTTGGGAATTAGAGAATTTATTAGTATTTTTCTCTCTAGCTGATTTTTCTACTGCTATGAAATACTGTAGTCATAGACATTTTCTTGAGACAGAAGACTAATGATGTCTAATTATCAAAAAGTGACCATCAGGTCCTAAGCCAAGGTTCTATTAGCCTGGAGGGTGCTTTGTACTATATAAAAAGTGTTCCGTCTGCACCAGCAGATAAGGAAAAGAAAAGCACCCCTTTTTCAAGGATGAAAAGGGTCACAGCTTGAATAGCAGACAGTGGGCTGAATTTTAGCCCCTCTCATTCTGCCTTTGAGCAAGGCACAAACTGCATGTCCCTCTTGAACAGCACTGTCTAAAATCACACGATTCTGCTTTCTTCTTTATCCATTGCTATCTTAATGCTTTGGTCTTCAATGGTCACTTATTTCTAACAAGTAAAGGCTGAAATGTAGTCTCACAAAATTGGTTATTATAACCTATTCTTTACAGTATTGTGTGTCTTAGCAAAAAGTGCTTGAAGATGGAAATGAATAAAACTGTTTCAGTGCAAGTTTAAAACATCTCATCTAGCTTTTACTTTTTACTTGGCATTCTTTTGGTGCAAAATTTAAGAAAAAGAAAAGGAAAAAGAAAGAAAGAAAGGAAGAAAGAAAGAAAAAGAAAGAGAAAAGGAGAATTTCTCTTCAATTTCATGCCAAAGAATAAGGTAAAAGGAGATGGTTTATAAGGTTTCACTGGTTATTCATTAAAGTTCTAACTCGGTCACTAAGTAAATGTTTGAGAAGTTCTGAAAATTAACAGTGTGAATACATACTGATTTAAATAGTTGACAGAATTAAAGAGTTATTATATTCATATAAAACCGAAAAATTTTCGTATAACCCCACAAATTATAATTAACACTAAGTTTTAAATTATAAAAATTCTCTAAAAGCCATTTACAAGAATTTATGACATAAAAAGTCTGATTTAAGGATATGGATTTGGAGCATTCTTAAATGAACCAGAAAACACAATTAATTGTATAAGATACTGTGGTAATGAAAATTAGTAAATTGAAAAAATCAAAAAATTCTGAAACTTGAAGCTCAGAATGAAAACATGAGAACCAGAAGAATGCCCTTATAAAATCTCAGCAAGAATATTTTCCTTTTACCAACTGAAATTTAACAAAGTTAAGTGAAGTTGAAAGAGCAATTTTATTTAAAAAAATTGACAGCTGTAGGCTTAAGAGTTGAACATTTCAAGGGCACCTGGGTGGCTCAGTCGGTTAAATGTCCGACTTTGGCTCAGGTCATGATCTCACAGTTCATGGGTTTGAGCCCCGCATCAGGCTCTGTGATGACAGCCTGGAGCCTACTTCAGATTCTGTCTCCCTCTCTTTCTGCCCCGTCCCCGTTCATTCTCATTCTCTCTCTCTCTCCCTCCCTCCTTCTAAGAAATAAACATTAAAAAAAAAAAAAAAAAAGAGTTGAACATTTCAATACAGGAGGTTTAAATGTTTTCAGTGGGAAAACACCAATATTTAAAATGCTCATAATTTATAATTAGCAACTTTATTGCAGGACTGGTTATCTGTTGTTTATTCTGTTGCCAAAACAACTTGGAAATACAATCCAGAGATTATAGCATTACTTTGATGTCATACTGACACATTGTTTAGCAAGCTTACCCAAGGATTATTTAATTATCTAGGGGAAGGTAACTTCATTTGGCTTTGCAATTTAAATGTTAATTAAGGATTCTGACTCTAAAATGATATATTAAAAGTTACAGATCTTGTTGATAAGTGATTTTTATATTCTGTCTGGGAGAAGAAGATAACCTCAAGATATGATCTTTTATTGACCTACTAGGCATTAACTAATTTTGCATCTAACCTAGTCAACTTATTCTAACATTTCTTTTCAAATCCCAATAAATACCAAGTTCCTTGAAATGTCCTCTGAACTGTATTTATCATTTTACTGGTTTCCTCATCAGCTAGTTAATGTCTCACTTGTGCTGTTTCTTCCACCCTCCCACTCTAGCTTTATTGAGGTATATAGTTAAGATGTACAATGTGATGAGTTGATATATTTGGTGAAATGATTACTACAATCGACATAACACATCCATGACCCCACATAACTGCTAGTTACTACCTTTATTTTTGTGGTCAGAATATTTAAGATTTACTCTCTTATCAAATTTCAAGTATACAACAGTATTATTAACTATGGTCACCAGCTACACATTAGATCTCCAGAACTTACTCACCTTACGATGGACCATTTGTACCCTCTGATTAATGTCTCCCCATTTTGTGCCTTACTCTCCACCCCCTGCCAACCATCATTCTAGTTTCTCCTTCTGAGAATTTGACTGTTTTAGATTTCACATAATGAGTGAGATCATACATATTTGTCTCTCCGTGTCTGGCTTATTCACTTAGCATAATGTCTTCCATGTTTATCCATGTGTTTGCAAATTGGAAGATTTCCTTCTCTTTTAGGGCGGAATAATATTCCACTGAATGAATATATATATATATATATATATATATATATATGAATGAATATATATATGAATGAATATATGAATATATGAATGAATATATGAATATATGAATGAATATATGAACGAATATATATATGAATGAATGAATATATACATAGTTATATTTACTCATATATCAAACACATTTTCCTTCTCTATTTGTCCACTGACAGACATTTAGGTTATTTCTATATTTTGGCTATTCTGTATATTGCTGCAATGAATATGGGAGTGCAGATAACCTCTCTGATATGTGTGTGTGTGTGTGTGTGTGTGTGTGTGTGTCCATCCAGAAGTGAAATTAGTAAATCGTGTGGTAGTCTTATTTTTTAAATTTTTTGAGGAAGCTCTCTAGTGTTTTCCATAACAGCTATACCAATTTGCACTCCCAAAGTGTATAGGGTCCCCTTTTTTCCATATCCTCATCAGTACTTGTTACCTCTTTTTGGTATAGCCATTCCAACAGGTGTGAGCTGATATAATATTGTGCTTTTGATTTGCATTTTCCTGATGATTAGTGATAATGAACACTTTTCCATATATCTATTGGTCATCTATATGTTTTCTTTGGAAAATGTCTATTCAGGACCTTTCCCCATTTTTAAATCAAGTTATTTGTTTTTTTTGCGATTGAATTGAGTCCTTACATATTTTGGATATTAACTCCTTATTAGATACATGGTTTGCAAATATTTTCTCCCATTCTGGAAGTTGCATTTTCATTTTACTGATTGTTTCTTTTGCTGTGCAGAAGTGTTCTAGTTTGACACAGTCCTACTTATGTTTGCTTTTGTTGCCTACGTTTTGGTGTCATATGCAAAAAAAAAAAATAATTGCTAAGACCAATGTTGAAAAGATTTTTCTGTTTTTTATGGTTTCAGGTCTTATATTTAAGTTGTTAATGCATTTGAGTTAATTTTTCTGTATGGTATAAAATAAAGTTCCAATTTTATTCTTTTGCATGTGGATATTCAGTTTTCCCAACACCAGTTATTAAAGAGACTATCCGGGGCGCCTGGGTGGCACAGTCGGTTAAGCGTCCGACTTCAGCCAGGTCACGATCTCGTGGTCCGTGAGTTCGAGCCCCGCGTCGGGCTCTGGGCTGATGGCTCGGAGCCTGGAGCCTGTTTCCGATTCTGTGTCTCCCTCTCTCTCTGCCCCTCACCCGTTCATGCTCTGTCTCTCCCTGTCCGAAAAATAAACGTTGAAAAAAAATTAAAAAAAAAAAAAAAAAGAGACTATCCTTTCCCTGTTGTGTATTCCTGGTAATTGACTGTATGTGTGTGAATTTACTTCTGGGATCTCTGTTCTGTTGGTGAAGGGGTTTGTTTTAGAACAGTAACACACTATTTTGATTACTATAGCTTTGCACTATAGTTTGAAATCAGGAAGTTGGATGCATTCAGTTTATTGTTCTTTCTCAACACTGCTGTGGCTGCTTGGGGTCTTTTGTGGTCTGTACAAATAACAGGATTATTTTATATTTATGGGAAAATGCCATTGCACTTTTTCTAGGGATTGTACTAAAGCTATAGATCACTGTAAGTAATATGGATATTTTTGCATCAAAAACCATAAGATACTTAGGAATAAATCTAACCAAAGAGGTAAAAGATCTGTACTCTGAAAACTATAGAACACTTGTGAAAGATATTGAGGAAGGCACAAAGAAATGGAAAAACATTCTGTGCTCATAGATTGGAAGAGCAAATATTGTTAAAATGTCTATACTAATCAAAGAAATCTACACATTCAATGCAATCCCTACCAAAATAACATGAGCATTTTTCAAAGACCTAGAACAAACAATTCTAAAATTTGTATGGAACCAGAAAAGACCCCAAATAGCCAAAGTAATGTTGAAAAATAAAAGCAAAGTGAGAGGCATCACAATTCTGGACTTCAAGCTGTATTACAAAGGTGTAATCACCAAGACAGTATGGAACTGGCACAAAAACAGACACACAGAGCAATGGAACAGAATAGAGAACCCAGAAATGCACTCACAGCTATATGGTCAACTAATCTTTGACAAAGCAGGAAAGAATACGCAATGGAAAAAAGATGAAAGCAAAAATGAGCTACTGGGACTTCATTAAGATAAAAACCTTCTACATAGTGAAGGAAACAATCAACAAAACTAAAAGGCAACCTACAGAATAGGAGAAGATATTTACAAATAACATATCTGATAAAGGGCCAGTGTCCAAAATCTATAAAGAACTTATCAAACTCAACACCCAAAAATAAATAACCTAGTTCAGAAGACATGAACAGACATTTCTACAAAGAAGACACACAAATGCCTAACACACATGAAAAAATGCTCAACATAAGTCATTATCAGGGAAATTCAAATCAAAACCACAATGAGATACCACCTCACACCTGTCAGAATTAGCCAGGAAACAACAGATATTGGTGAGGATGTGGAGAAAAGGGAACCCTCTTACACTGTTGGTGGGAATGCAGCCACTCTAGAAAACATTATGGAGGTTCCTCAAAAAGTTAAAAATAGCACTACCCTATGACCCAGCAATTGCCTGTTGTGTATTCCTGGTAATTGACTATATGTGTGTGAATTTACCTAAAGGATACAAAAATACTGATTCAAAGGGCCCCCCCCAATGTTTATAGCAGCATTATCAACGATAACCAAATTATGGAAAGAGCCCAAATGTCCATTGACTGATGAGTGGATAAAGATGTGGTGTGTGTGTGTGTGTGTGTGTGTGTGTGTGTGTGTGTGTGTGTGTATAAAATGGAATATTACTCAGCCATCAAAAAAGGAAATCTTTCTATTTTCAACAATGTGGATGGAGCTAGAGTGTACTATGCAAAGTGAAATAAGTCAGAGAAAGACAAATACCATATGATTTCACTCAAATGTGGAATTTAAGAAACAAAACAGAGGAACATAGGTGGAAAAAAAGGAAAAATAAAATAAGATAAAAAGAGAGAGGGAGGCAAACCATAAGAGACTCTTAACTACAGAGAACAAACTGAGGGTTGCTGGAGGGGCGGTGGGTGGAGGGATGGGCTAAATGAGTGATGGGCATTAGAGAGGGCACTTGTGTTGAGCACTAGGTGTTGCATGTAAGTGATGAATCACTAAATTCTACCCCTGTAACCAATACTACACTATATATTAACTAACTTGAATTTAAATAAAATCTTGGAAGGGGTTAAAAAAAGGTAATGTGGACATTTTAACAATATTAATTCCTCCAATCCCTGAATACAGAATATATTTCCATTTATTTGTGTTTTCTTCAATTTCTCTTATCAATGTTCACAGCACTTCAGTGTATAAGATCTTTCATGTCCTTGATGAAAATTTATTCCTAAGTATTCCATTCCTTTGATGCTACTGTAAATGGGATTGTCCTCTTTATTTCTTTTTCAGATAGTTTGTTGTTAGTGTATAGAAATGTAACTGATTTTTGTATGTTGCCTGTGTATCCTGCAACTTTACTGAATTCATTTATTAGTTCTAACGGCTTTTTGGTGGAGTCTGTAGGGTTTTCTACATACAAGATTATGTCATCTGCAGAAACGATTTTGCTTCTTCCTTTCCTTTTTGGATGCCTTTTATTTCTTTTTCTTGCCTAACTGCTCTGGCTAAGACTTCCAGCACTACACTGAATAGAAGTGGAGAGTGGTCATCTTTGCCTTGTCCCTAATCTTAAGGGAAAAAGTTTCAGCTTTACCACTATGATGTTAGCTGTGGGTACATCATATAAGGCCTTTGTAATGTTGAGGTACATTCCTTCTACATATAATTTGTTAAGAGTTTTTATCATGAAAGGATGTTGAATTTTGTTAGATGCTTCTTCTGCATCTACTGAAATCATATGATTTCCATGTACCATGTTTAGTGATCTGCATATAGTGAACCATCCTTGCATTCCAGGGATAAATTCCACTTGATCATGGTGCATGATCCTTCTAATGTGCTACTGAATTTGGTTTGCTAATATTTTGTTGAGCATTTTTGTGTTTTTGTTCATCAAGATTATTGGCCTGTAATTTCCTTTTCTTGGAGGGTCCTCATCTGGCTTTGGTCTGAGGATAATGCTGGCTTCAAAAAATGAGTTTGGAAGTGTTGCCTCCATATCAGTTTTTTTGAGGAGTTAGAGAAGTAATGACATTCATTCTTGTTGAAATGGTAGAATTCACTTGTGAAGCTATCATGTGTTTTTCTTTGTTGGGAATTTTTGACTCATGCTTCAATTTCCTTGCTCATTGTGAATTTTTTCAGATTTTCTATTTCTTCATGGTTCTGTCTCAGTCAATTATATGTTTCTAGGTATTTATTCATTTCTTCTAGGTTATCCAATATGATGGCATATAATTGTTCATAGTAGTCTCTCATGGCCCTTTGTAGTTTTATAATATCAGCCGTAATGTTTCCTCTTTCATTTATTATTTCATTTTTGAATCCTTGCTTTTTTCTTGGTGAGTCTAGTTAAAAGTTTGTCATTTTGTTTATTCAAAAAAATCAATTCTTAGTTTCACTGACCTTTTCTATGGTCTTCCTAATTTCTATTCATTTATTTCTGCTCTAATCTTTATTATTTCCTTTCTTCTGCTAACTTTGGGATTAGTTTGTTCTTTTTTCTAGTTCCTTGAGGCATAAAGCTATATAGTTTATTTGAGATGTTTCTTTTTCTTAATGTAGGCATTTAACACTATAAACATTCCTCTGAGAATTGCTTTTGTAGAATCCTATATGTGTTGGTATGTTTCCATTTTCATCTGTTTCAAGATATTTTCTGATTTCTTTCTGATTTCTTCTTTGACCCAATGGTTGTCCAGGAGTATATTGTTTTATCTCCACATATTTGTGAATGTTCCAATTTTCCTTCTGTTACTAATTTCTAGTTTCTATCACTGAGGTTAGCAATATGACTTCTATCTTCTTTAATTTGTTAATATTTGGTAAGTGTCATAACTTATGATCTATCCTGGAGAGTGTTCCATATGTGCTTGAGAAGAATGTATATTCTTCTGTGTTGGATGGAATGTTCTGTATATATTTGTTGAGCCCATTTGGAGTGTTATCAAACCTACTATTTCTTTATTGATTTTCTGCCTAGATTATTTATCCATTGTTGAAAGTGGCATAATAAAGTCCTCTACTGTTACAATATGGCTATTTCTCCCCTTGGTTCTGTTAATATTTGTTTTATATATTTAGGTATTACAATGTTTGGTATATATATATTTACAACTGTTATATCATCTTGATGGGTTGATCTTTTTACTTTGCTGGGTATAGTACTCTTGGCTGAAGTTTTTTACTCCCCCTTCTTTCAGCATTCTGAGTATATCATCCTACTTACTCCTGACATGCAAGGTTTCTGCTGAAAAAATGTGCTGATAGCCTTATCAGGGTTCTTTTCTATGTGACAAGTAGCTTTTCTCTTGCTGTTCTTAGGTTTTTCTTTTCATCTTTGATGTTTGCCAATTTGATTATATTGTGTCTTCTTTGGGTTGATCTTGCTTGGGGACTTTTGAACTTCATGAATATGAATATCCATACCCATGTCCATATAATTTGGGAAGTTTTTAGTCATTATTTCCTTAAATAACCTTTCTGCCCCTCTTTTTCTGTCTTTTCATTCTGGGACTCCCTCAATGCATGCATTCATTCATTTGATAGCATCCATAGGTCCCATATGCCTTCTTCACTCTTTTTCCTTCTTGTTGTTCTGCTATCTTATAATTATCTTTGAGTTTGCTGATTCTTTATTTTGTCTGATTAAGTCTGCTGTTGAAGCTCTCTATTGAGTTTTTCAGTTCTGTCATTATATTCTATAGCTCCAGGATTTTTCTTTGGTTCTTTCTTATGGCCTCTATCTCTTTATTAAACTTCTCATTTTATTCATGTATTGTCTTCTTGATTTGTTTTATTGTCTATTTGTGCTCTCTTGCATCTCACTGAGCTTCTTTAAGATGATTACTTTTAATTCTTTGTCAGGCAATTCATAAATCTCCATTTCTTCAGGGTCAGTTATTAAGAATGTTACTAGTTTCCTTTAGTGGTATCATGTTTGTTTCCCTGATTCTTTATAATCCATGTAGTCTTGTGTCGGTGTTTGTGAATTTAAAGAAGTAAACAGCTCTTCCAAGGACTCATTTTGGCAGGTAAAGACTTTCACCTGCTCTGGGCTAATGACATTGCCTAGAACATCAGAACAGAATCACAGGTGAGTGGAGTTGGAGCTGGGTCATGTGGCTACCTGCTGGGTATACTATGATGTCCATGGTTGATGGGCCTCTTGCCAGGGGCTTGGATGGGTTCCAATTCTGCCTCATCCCTGAGTGGACCTTCAGGACCTTGGTCAGTAGCGCTGGAACTGGGACAAGGGTCCACTTTAGGGTCTGCAGTTGAGTCCAAAGATGGCAAGTGCATGGATAGGTGTGGCTCCAATGGGGTCCCTGGGCAGGCAGGTCTACTCCTGGACCATAGCTGGGTGGGGCTGGGACATGATAGGGCTGCTCATGGGGGCAAGGGACCAAGGTTGGGACCAAGGTTGGCAGGTCCGCCTCTAGGGACACAGATGGGCTTGTCTCCCATAGGGTCCCTGCATGGGCAGGAATGCTCCCTTATGCGGGGCAGATCTGGAGCTGAGTCACAGGACTGCTTCAGGATCTGAGGTTGGACTAAGGTCACTGGGCCTGCCTCTGGGGGCACAGACAGGTGTGTCTCTTGCTGGATTCCTGTGCAGGCAGGACTGCGCCCAGACCATGACTGAGAGAGTCTGGAGCTGGGTCACAGGCCATTTCAGAATCGACAGCTGAGACCAAGGTCAGCAGACGTGTTACCCGAGGCAAGGGCAAGCATGGCTCCTCCTAGGTCCCTTTGCTGATGTTGCTGATGGCAGGACCAATGCCAAACAGGACTATAAATGTGTCCACAGAGGCATGGTGGTGTTTCCAGGTCTGTAGCCAGGAGGAAGGGTGGTGAGCCCCCTATGTGGGCGTAGGCCTGCCTTCTTAAAACAACCTCCCTTGGTATTACACTCCAGCGGGGTTTTGCAACCTCCTACCTGGATCCCGAAGCTCCCACAAAGGCACTTTGTTCACGGATGGTTGCCAAATTACTTTTTCTGTGTGTGGGGAGCTATGATGGGGCACCTCCTGTTACACTACATTACTTATGTTATTCCCTCTGTGTTGTTCCTATAGTTGTACGAATCACTTTTAAACTTAAAAAAATTATTTTGATAGTTTGGTGCAATAGTGCAAGGTATTCAAAACCAACTCTGTGCAGCACTAAGAATTATGCAGTAATTACCTTATTTTTCATTATTATTTAATTTGCTTTTTAATCAAGTACTTATAAAAGTTTAATTTTTCTACAATCCATGAATAAAATGGGAATCAAGCACTTAGGTGAAATTCTTCTCAGTTAGTTTAGCATGGATCTTTTCTGGCACAAACAAGAATCTATCCCAAATTTCAACTGGCTGAAGTTAAATCCACTATGAATTAAAACCAATGTGGGTATAAAAGTAATCCAGGAAGGAGGTTACACCTGAACAAATTAAATTACAAGTGCTGTTCATGGGAACACCCAATTCTCTAATGCCTGAATTTTTAGAAAACAATTATTAAAAATAATTAGAATTTTATTTTATTTTTAAAGTTTATTTACTTATTTGTGAGAGTGTGAGCAGGGGAAGGGAAGATAGAAAGTGAGAGAGAGAATCCTAAGCAGGTTCTACAGTGTCAGTGCAGAGCCCAACATGGGGCTCAAACCCACAAACCATGAGATCATGACCTGAGCCGAAACCAAGAGGCAGATGCTTAACTGAATGAGCCAGCAGGTGCCCCCCAAAATAATCAGAGGTTTAGAATAGCAAAGAAAAATACTGCCTTTTTCCAACTCTTAAAATAAAAACCATATGACTACCTGAATATTTTAACTGTACTATAGGTACTTTTTCTGTCTCTCTCAATATATACTTAAATCAATAGATGCCATTCTTGGCATTTTCTAAGTTCCTGGCAACATTTTGGGTAACTAAAGGTAAGTATAACAATAACAGCCTGAGTAAAAACAACTAAACAGAAAGACGACCCGGCTGTCTGGTTTCACTCACCTCCCCACGCAGTGGCTCCTCCGGAAGGTGGTGCTGGTGCTGGTGCCGTGGCTGCTGCTGCCCCTCCGGAAGAAAAGTCTGGCTGGAGGTCCAGAAGATCACTAGATGGTTTAGAAGTGCTGAAAGGAGAATGCAACTTGAACATCTGATTTTAAAATTTTATAATGTGAAGATGCTTTTAAATAAAGACTGACGCAGAAACCATGAAAGATTTTGGATATTTTAAATCCAGTAAGAGAATAGTATTTTGGAAAGTACAGCACATGTTCTTCAATACCAAGCCTTGGTAAACTAGTTTGAAAAGGACCAGAAGCTGAAGTTTTTAGGTTTGTGAGCTAGATGGTCTATCACTATGCCATTCTGACAGTGTAGCATGAAATAAGACACAAACAATACATAAACAAATGAATGTGCCTTTGTTCCAATAAAACTTTATTTATAAAAACAGCGGGCTAGATTTCACCCACAGGACATAGTTTGCCAATTTTTGTTTTATATGCAATAACACAGGTAAACCAAACCTCAGTCAATGGGTCACTCAACAAATCATAAAGCAGAAATTAAAGGAGAAAACCTAAATGCCTCAAATTAAGGGGGAATTTTATTAAATACGTTAATGTCCACGGGGTAGCATGTGAAGTGCTGGTTATGAGTGTGATAAAAGGAAGTGTACTCCAAATATTAAAGGTATTAGAGTAAGAATCATGAATCATTTTTCCTTTTCTCTATTTTCTAAATTGTTTTATATGGAAAAAAATTTTGTCTTAAGAATTTAGAAAGCAAAGAATATTAAAATTAATAATTACTAACAATAAAATAAATGAAATGAAATAAAATAAAATAAAAATAATACCTTTTTCTAAGTTAAACTGCAACATATCAAGTTTGCCTATAAGAAGCCTCATCTAAAATTTACTTCTGTATTTTTTATTCTCATTCGGTTGGCACTGTGCTTTACAAAGCTCCTCCATCTGTAGAAGTTCCAAGGAGGAGCCTAGAGCTTTGCTATTCAAAGTGTGGTCTTTAAGCCAGTAACATCCTGAGACACTGTTAGAAGCATAAAGTCTTAATCTCACCTCTTACCTGCTATATCAGAATCTTCATTTTAACATGGTCCCAGGTGTTTCATTCAGGTTTGAAACCCACTGCTCTAGAGGTTACCAGACCAGATACCAATCCACCAGGGTGTCAGATTCCCCACCCTTCCTCATAAATAGCAGTTCCCTCTTTATCTTTTTCACATACTAGATTTTCAAGTGATATCTTTTGAAGACAGGATTCCTCGACATATTTTTTTTTTCTCAAAGCACATGAAATGTGCCTAATTTTGATATTCACTTCATAAATATAACTGGTCTAAGTGTCAGGATAGGGAAACATATTTATCATTAAGACCTGAATCAAAGCTTTTATAAGAAGCAATTTATCTTAGTACAGATGCAAAAAGGACTTGGTTTTACCAAGTCTGTGATTATAAAAAGCAGAACTAAGCAAGCGGGGGGTAACACACATAATTAACATGGGTACCTTATGTGTGTTTATTGCTTAGTTCAAAATTCAGGTCTCCAAATATAGGGCATCCATAATAAGTCACAGATACTATAAATCCTCTCAAGGCAGCAACCAAACAAAGGTGACCTAAAATTATGATTTGAGGAGGTCTCTTTGAGTTGGGGCTTCATTGTAAGCAGCCCTGAGATTTGTACACAGTGCACAGTCATCCCCACTTTTCTCACTACTGTTAGGACATTTAGGTGCTATAAAAGCTGATTAGGAAGATCCTGATGGTCTCTTCCTACCACCAGTGTCTGAGTTCCTCATAAGTACCAGCTAACTGGCCCACACTTGCAAGGTTTTGTTTTGTTTTGTTTTAAAGCACCTTAAGACACCCTTTAAATTTCACACAAGATGAGGCTAATTTCAGAAAGCATTTTCCATATCATTTAAGTGTGTGTACCATTATTCTACCTCTTTTCCTAAATGTCTGAGCAAGAAGATCATTTCCACAGCTTAGGTCTCTCTGATGCTTTCAGAGTCTAGGCCTAGGGAACTGACTAAAATGTCAAAGGACTTATTTTGTGAACCTAAAAATAGCCCAAACTATCATGTTACTAGGACTAGATTTCGTTTTGCGAAAACATGGCGGTTCAGCACACAAAAATAAAACAAAAACCTAATGAAAATATTAATAAACAGTTCACTACATGCTCATTAACTAACCTGACGGGGACAGCCGCAGATGCAGTTGCAAATAAATCAACTGGTGGGGATGTGTCGATCGTTTTAGCTGGTGTAGAATTGGGAGACGTAACGGTTGTGGCTGGAGAAGACTGAAAGTGAAGATGCACAACACACTCTAGTCAAATGAGAATCTAAAGGACACAGAGCAACAGGACTTCAACCCTGCAGACCTATGACATTCACGGCAATTTTTGGGTAATGCCCTGTGGGAGGGAAAAACTCAAGAAAATTTGAAACTGAGAATTATAATAAGCAATCAATATTGGACAAAACAGGTTTCAAATTTTTTTTTTTTTTTTACGTTTTTTATTTATTTTTGAGACCGGGAGAGACAAAGCATGAACAGGGGAGGGTCAGAGAGAGGGAGACACAGAATGTGAAACAGGCTCCAGGCTCTGAGCTGTCAGCACAGAGCCCGACGCGGGGCTCGAACTCACGGACCGCGAGATCGTGACCTGAGCCGAAGTCAGACTCTTAACCGACTGAGCCACCCAGGTGCCCCTCAAATTTTAAAAGTTAAATGTAGTTTATATAAAATTATGTTGAAAATATTTGGCTTAATATTGCAATGACTTCTAGTCATGTATTTAAAATCAAGGCTAAATGATATTTCCTAAACATAAAATTAGCAGGAAAGATCTCACTAGCTGCTAAAAGTGAAAAAAAATTATCAATTGTAATAATTGCTATAAAACCAAGCCCATTCTTTTTCCTTCACATCTTAATCAGACTTCATATAAAGTCTTCTCAGATGCCTTTAAATTCTAGAAATCTAACTTTCAAAATAATTCACAGATGGCAAAGAACAATTCATAAACAAGATTCAAGCCACTGACAGCTTAAGGGTGTCTTGATTATATCCAGTCCCTAATGTGACAAAGATAAACTAAAAAAGTAAAATACAATCTAACACTTACTGTCCTGGACTGGTTTATTTATTATTTTTAAAAATGTTTACTTATTTATTTGTTTAAAAAAATGTTTTTTAATGTTTATTTATTTTTGAGACAGAGGAAGACAGAGCATGAGTGGGGGAGGGGCAGAGAGAGAGGGAGACACAGAATCGGAAACAGGCTCCAGGCTCTGAGCTGTCAGCACAGAGCCTGATGTGGGGCTAGAACCCACGAACCATGAGATCGTGACCTGAGCTGAAGTCAGATGCTTAACTGACTGAGCCACCCAGGCGCCCCTAAAAATGTTTATTTTTGAGAGAGAGGGGGAGTGTGCATTTGCAAGTGGGGGAGGGGCAGAGAGAGGAGAGAAAGAATCCCAAGTAGGCTCCATGCTCACTGTGGAGCCCGACAGAGGGCTCCATCTTACAACTGTTAGATTGGGACCTGAGCCAAAATCCAGAGTCAGATGTTCAACCTACTGAACCACCCAGGTACCCTGCACTGGACTTATTTTTTTATTAAATATTTTTTATTTATTTTTGAGAGGGAGGGAGGAAGAGAGAGAGAGAAAAAAAGCAGGGGAGGGGCAAAGAGAGAGGGAGAGATAGAATCTAAGGCAGGCTCCAGGCTCTGAGCTGTCAGCACAGAGCCTGATGCAGGGCTCGAACTCATGAATGGTGAGATCATGACCTGAACCGAAGTCAGACACTCAACTGACTGAGCCACCCAGGTGCCCTGGACTGATTTTTTTTTAAATGTTTTTTAATGTTTATTTATTGTTCAGAGAGAGAGAGAGAGAGAGAGAGAGAGACAGACAGACAGAGAGTGTGAGCAGGGGACGGGCACAGACAGATGGAGACACAGAATCTGAAGCAGGCTCCAGGCTCTGAGCTGTCAGCACAGAGCCTGATGCCGGGCTCGAACCCACAAACTGTGAGATCATGATCCGAGCCAAGGTCGGACACTCAACTGACTGAGCCACCCAGGTGACCCTCCCTGGACTGATTTTTAAAGAGTTAATAGTCAGTTAATATTAAAAATAAAAAATTTTGTTGAGAATTTTGTTAATTCCATTTCTCTTTATTTGCTATATTTAATTCTCCATGTATCTACAAGGGAAATATTAATAGAAGATCTCAAACCAGCCCACCAATACTTACTTCTATAAGTGGAAATGTTATATAATAGCAAGTAAAACACATGAAGACTAAGACCAACCAAGGGCTATCAGATAATGCTGTAAATGGATATCTAATTTCAAATAGACCAAATTTAAACAAAGCTTTAGGGGCAGTGGGGGCAGGGTGCTCAGTCAGTTGAGTGTCTGACTTCAACTCAGGTCATGGTCTCATTGTTTGTGGGTTTGAACCCCATGTCGGGCTTGCTGCTGTCAGCACAGAACCCACTTCAGATCATCTGCCCCCCTCTCTCTCTGCTCCTCTCTAGCTTGCGTGCTCTGTCTCTCAAAAATAAACATTTAAAAAAAATTTTAAAAGAAAGCTTTAATAAGAATAAATTTTTAGAAAAAGGACTGAGGAGATAATGTTTAGGGGTTTTAGACTTAAACAGTATTTGTCTGATACTATCTGTCCATGAATCAAGAAGTCACAATTCAATAGCTACACAAGTGCTAAGCATTCAGCAGTCAAGAAAGACAAACACACGAGTATGGATATTGTTGCTCAGAAAAGGTTAACTCAAGCCTTTATCTGCACCAAAAATTAAAAGTTTTCAAATGGAACATGAAATATTATCAAGGGAATATAAAGGAGTAACAAAATTTAATTTGTAGGTCATCCATTGTGGATACTGACAACTCCTCTAAAAGAAATTAGTGTTTTTTAAACCAATACATGCAAATAAGTTTGGAAAGTGATGTTTATGAAAATACCACTGAGAACTTAATGATGACAATGACTCTACCAACATAAATGCAGAAGTGAAGGTCTTCAAAGACCCATTAAAAACTGCCTTGTAACTATAAGCTCTGAAGAGATGAGAGAGCTAGGGAAACAGAACCAGAATAATCCTGTTATTACAAAAAGAAAATACCAATTAAATTTCATTTGGCCAAAATGTGGAGACATCACCCCAAATGATGCCATAATTTTTACCACACTCTACTCTGCAGTCATACGTTGTGACTTTTCACATAGACATAATGATTTTAAACCTGGTTGTATAACACAATCACCAGGGATCTTTTTGTTTGAGCTGCCTGAGGGAATCTTAGGCAGCCAGCCCGGTACTGACACAGTACAGGGTGTATGGGAACTACCACTGCAGTCATAATGATATCCTTCATGTCTGTAATAACAGCAATCACATAATGGAAATCTGTCATAGATGAAAGAGTACATTTATTACATTTTTTTCCTGAAAAGTACAATGGTAGCTGTGAACTACCAACCTAGGGGAAAAAATACTATTGTCATTGATAATCCCAATTGTGTCCTCCAATATACCAAAAAAGAGGGAGGTGAAAGAATTATTAAAATTATTATAGTAGACTGCCTAAAAAGCATGCTTGCAGAAAGACACCCAACTACAATTGACTTTTTAAACCAAACACGTATAAAATCATGTGCTTTATTTATCTCACAGGGCTGTGATTCAGAGCATGCATGTGCTTTGTAACTAGTAAAATGTTACATTTATTTTCAGTTGAAATATAGAAGTATGAAAATTTATCCTACTTAAAAAAAAAAAAAAAAAAAAACGGGGCGCCTGGGTGGCGCAGTCGGTTAAGCGTCCGACTTCAGCCAGGTCACGATCTCGCGGTCCGTGAGTTCGAGCCCCGCGTCGGGCTCTGGGCTGATGGCTCAGAGCCTGGAGCCTGTTTCCGATTCTGTGTCTCCCTCTCTCTCTGCCCCTCCCCCGTTCATGCTCTGTCTCTCTCTGTCCCAAAAATAAATAAACGTTGAAAAAAAAAAAAAAATTAAAAAAAAAAAACAAAAAAAAAAACCTAGTCCTAATAGAGGACCCATGAGGACAGGTACCTGTTTGACTTTCTCCTTTCACTTCTTTCAGTATGTATATATTCAAAACTGGAATTTCTGGATCGTGGTGATTTTATTTTTTGGTTTTTGATGAAAGGAACATGTACATACAACAGCCAAAAAATGGAGGCAACCCAAGTGACCGCTGACGGATGGATGAAGAAAATGTGGTATACACATAGAGCGGAATGTTACTCAGACTTAAAATGGAAGGAAATTCTGACATATGCTACAGCATAAATAAATTCCCCAAGATATTATGCTAAGGAAAATAAGTCAGTCAAAAAAGGTGAGACACTGGATAAGTCCACTTATTTGAGGTACCTAGAGTAGTCAAATTCACAGAGACAGAAAGTAGAATGGGGGTTGCCTGGGGCTGAGGAGAAGGATGTAGAATTAGTGTTGAAAATGTAGAGTTTCAGTTTGGATGAAAAAAGTTCTGGAAACGGGATGACAGCGACAGTTGCACAACAAAGTGAATGTTAATACCAGTGAACTGTACACTCAAAAATTGCTAAAATGGTCAAAACAAAAGAAAGAGCAAACTTACCTTACTTAATGGAGAGGGAGCACCAGATCTAAAAGGCAACCAAAAAAAACCCTGAATATACATGAATAAATTTGTAGAAGCAATTAAGTTTGGTAATGCTTGGTCAAGTACTAACTCGTTTATATGCAGATGTTTTAGTAATGGACAAACTATTTTTTAAAAAATAATTTTTCTTTCATTCAATTATGACATCCTCTTTCAATATTTTCCATCCACTCAATTTCTAGTACTAGAGATTCTTAAACTTAAGTTTTTTTGTGTGTATCTCTAGCAACTTGAGTTGATCATTATTGCCTGTGTCCATCAAAAATAAAACTGGAATTTTAAAAATGTTGCCAAGACTTGGGGAATATAGTGCTTTACAGAATTAAAAAAAAAAAAAACCCTCTGGTGTACTATTTTAAAAAGTTAGAAAACTCATTGAGGTACACTGTGATTCATTTAATCACAATTGTGATGCATAAAAGTAACACTACACTTTAAAAAATCCCTCCGAGCCCTGTGTCTGAAATGTGTCTCAACTTCCACATGGTATACTCCTGAAGTTTGTTTTGTTCACAGCTCTAGTGAAAACTATCTATGGAAAGTATCCCCATTATTGTGTTCAAGGTGGTGGGAGCTTGAAAAAGTACAGTAACCTCAATGCTTGTTTCTAAAGGAGAAAATTAGAAAGCAGTAAAAAAAATTTTTAGTGAGATTACTGCTAGCACTATTATACATGATCTCTATCAAAGTGCTTCAGAAACAGCTGCCTCAACAGTTTACTGTTTACCAACCCAAGTCGGTGGAAAATAAATTAATAATAAAACAAAGTGAAGAAAAAATATATTTCAATAGGAAGCCTAGTGTCAGAGTCGTTCAGGATGGCAGGGTGGCTTTCTACTCATCTACAGAGGAAATATCACAAGTAGCACTAGCAACACAAAATTAGCGGAGATTTAATAACTGAAATTTTGTACAGTATCATGAATTTTTGTTTTATTGAATGCAGCAAAAGAAATGTATTATTAAATGTCACATTAATAACTTTGATATTCAACTTTATTTGCAAATACCTGCTATTTAAAGATTATCATGCTCAAACCTAAGTACAAATACCATAAGTAGCAAAAGAATCAGTTTGCCAAGCTCCTCCATGAGCACCATTACTAAATGACACTTCTAGTTACCCCATGGATTAAGCAAATAAATAAAAGCTCCTGTCTCTGTCTAGCCATCACCCCACTTACCACACTGTACCTTATTTGTCTGTTTAGTTATCTGTCTTTTCTACTAGATGCTAAATTCTCTGAAGGAAGGGAATCCATCTCATTGCTTTATATCCTCAGCACTTTATACAACACCTGGCACTTTGCAGGCACTGATATTTCTCTATCATTTGAATTTTAAAATAAGAATACATTCATGTACTCCTTTAAAAAAATTAAGAGTCTTAAAATTATTTTGTGTGAAACTAAACTGTCAGGAAATGTGACGTCTCTTTGTATGTACCATACTTAGCCTTTGCCATGATTTCATACAAGAGGTCAGAAACAGAGGTGTGCTCCCATTGGGCCATAGCTTTAAAAAGCATCATTAATTACTGATTAAAATCCCAGGGCTTCAAGGCTCAGCAAAGCAAATAACTTGCCCAAGCCTCACCATTCTTTAATGGTGGATTTAAGACTCCAGTCCAAGTCTGTCTGATGCCCCAGCCTGCGCTCGTTTCACATTCCAGCCTGTCTTGACAAAAACACACGTGAGCCCAGCACGTGTGTTCCTCTCTTACACAACATACAAACTGCTTCATTTCACCAGTTTCTTGATTGACTTAATACCCTACCATTGGTCATTTGTCCTTTATAAAAGAAAATGCTACAATCTTTTATAAAATGACATTTGCTAAAAGCCAATATTCATTTTAATAATTTTAATGAGAGAAATCTAGTACATAGTGAACTGTGTTGGGAAGAATAAAGCACGATTATAACTTTAGAAGAGAATGAATGACGCATATAGTCCTTCCCTAAATTCTGTGAAATGCTACAGACAAATCCATGGGTTTTTATGACGAACATAGAAAATGCAAAGGTTTACTTCCAAGATGTTAATAGTCAGCCATCAAATGAGGACATTTTGTTATGTTTTATTCACAATAATAATCTCTACATAATTTTGGTTATAGATGGTAGACAGAGACAAAAAAAAAAAAACAGATGTGAAAAACCTATCTACGTCTTCTAAACAATTTTAATTACAACAGATTTCTTCTCAGGTTTCCTGTACCCTCAACACTTAGTAAACCCACATATAAAATAAAATCAATTTCTCTTTTGTTCTATGGAATCACAGAAACATAAAATATACAAATATACCACACAGTACTATATAAGACTTCAAAAATAAGTATCAGTGGATAAAAGCCATTAAATATAAAGAGCATACATATTTTTATGGTAGACATTTAAAAATGTGGCATTGTATGCATTTCCTTGACTCAGAGATTAGAATAATTTTATACTGCTATTGAAAGACAAACAACTTTAATTTTCTCTATAATACTGTCTTTTGGCATTCCTGCCATATGCCATGGGAAAATCTTTTGTTTACTAATCAAATAAAAAAAAAAACCCTTTATTTCCAAAATCTAAGAGTAATACACCTAAGAGAGACTGGTAATCTTGATCTGAGAAGACCAAAATAAAGCAAAACCATTTATGCCAGTCACCTTCGGAGACAAGTAAAAAAGTATGATGAAAAAACACAGATGTGTAAAATTGACAGAAATCAGTTTTAAATAAATGTTCTAAATACCAAATGTGGAGTCTTAAGAGTGCTTTTTGCATTCTCAGTAATAACCAAATGCAAAATAGCCACTCAATGTAGTACTCACCCTTCACTTAAGTTCCCAGGTAAGCACAAACATACAAAGAAGAAAACAGTTAACTACTATAGTTCATTTATTTTAAAAATAGGGAATAAGCAAAAGACAAGTTCATATTCAGTCTCTCAGCCAATTCAGAAAAGAAATATGACAAGCATAAAATGATTTTTAAAGGAGAGAGAAACATTATGCTCAGCCAAAGGTAATTCAAAACAGAAGATCACTGAAATTCTATTTCCCTGCTCTTAGAAATGTGACTATGTGTACATAGCTGTTTTCCAAAAATAGTTTGCAGCAGCCACAAGGGGGCGAATTTAGACTTGAAGTTGGGGCTAATAAAATTCACCCTATAGGCTGCTTTTCTGTTGACTGCAGCACTGGCAGATTTAACAAGGGGAAAGAGTGGTTCTGTGCAGGGTGTGGGGGACCCTGCGGAGGGTAAGAGTACAGACCAGCTGACTTTTCACCAATACGTATCAGGCATTGCCCAAGGGAGAGGCTTTAAGTCCGGGGGATGTGCATATTTCCTTAGTTGGAGGTCCTTCTATCAAAGGAGCAGGGACATTTCTTAGGCTTCATGCCTCCTTTTGCTCGAATCCTATACAACTCCTTTGGCTTCTTAGATACTCTAATACTGGGTGGCCCCAGCAATAACTGGAAGTGGTCATCTAACATACTCCCATGTCACTTAATGTACTCTCATGTCTTTTAGTTGACATCAATTTAGCCACAAAATTCTGATCACCCATGGCCACGATGAAGCAGGGCAGACCTTGTACTGTGGTGACAACCTTGACAGAGCCCCTGAGAAGTCCTGCCATGTATCATACCCAACAGCTCTGCCATAACTGCCTGAGAGATTCCTACACTACTGTTTATCATTGAAAATTTAAAATATGCAACGATCTTTATACTAACTTGGAAAGGATGATAGAAATCACACTTAGCTAATGAAACAACAAGCAAAAAGTAACACTGAGACATGAATCTAGATTCTGGGCAAATGCCGAGAGAGAAGAAAGCAGAAAGAGGTTGCATTTTGATAACTATATCATAGGCAAAATCCATCATCAGCATACAGCCCTGCAATGATCACTTCATAGGTCATCTCTGTTAACTTCTGCTGTCAATCTAAATGAAATAAACAAAAAGCTGGGACCAACAAAGACAGATTTCGAGCTGACTCTGTAGAGAGAATAGGTGGAGATAATGAAGTATAAAACAGTCCCTAAACTTTAGATTCAGAAAATCTATTTAAACCACATATGTGGGAATAAAATGGCCACAACACAGAGTAGTGCATGATTAAGGAAGGCTTAATGAGGTACCCTTCCCAGAATGGGTAAGATTTACACACACGGAGACAAGGAAGGTCGGTATCCAAGACTAGCAGAACTGTAATTTGAGCAAGGCACAAAGACTGAAAAGCACAGGGTCTTGTGAATAGACCAGTTTGATACTTGCTAGAGAGAAGAAAAAAAAATGGAACTTGGACATTTTTGCACGCAATGAGTAAAAATAGTGAAAAATGTATGTGCCCAAACACAAAGATAATGAAAATCCAGTAAAATTTGACTTATTGCTGATTGCTCTTCTTTGTATGAAAAAGATGTCTGAGCAAAATGTCAGCAGTATGCCATGCTGAATGGTTCAAGTAAGGAGAGTCTAAAATGCAGAAAACTATACTTGAGGGCTTTGCTTTCTTTCACAACAGGGCTGGCAGTGTAAAAGAATGTTCAAGGCTACCTGTGAAACTGCTTTACTCATATGCCCAATAACAACAGCCTCAATTTTTAAACATGAGCAACTCTTTTTCGGTATATTGTGAATCCCCTCTAAGGGCAGGTATATATGTCAGCAAGTTCAGGCAACCTATGTACAACCTACTAATTTGCTGCATGAGCCTGCAGAAAGAGTGCCTATATATGGGGTCACATTGCCACAAGTTAATGGGATGAATGGGGTTTTTGAGGGAACCTAGAAGAATTACAATAAAGCATACTCTAAATCTGTAGTAGTATACATGGTACCATGATATATCTCTTTCTTACAAAGAACGACTGTAGCATTTTTAATCTTATTTAGAATATACAACTAATGCATACTTGTTTCCGGGTTTCTTTCCTTCTAATGTATTTAGATGCTGTTCAAGGGTCTCCATAAGACTGCTGGGAGCCTACAATAAGAAAGTAAAAATAAATGTCTGCATTGCTTTCTTTCAAAGTAAATACACTGGAACATCACTGTAACTTTGTATGGTGGAGTTCTGTGGGTGGACCCCAATACATATGTGAGATGATTTCATTCCAAGTCTTTTGGTACGTAAATATTTAAATTCCATGGAATCTCAGACAGGCCATCGTACGTATACTTACTCCCACTGCATAACAAATAGCACTACAACATGGTTTCAGTGTAGAGATTACATTGGATAGACTTTTCTATGATACTATTTATATGCAGTAAACTCAAATCAAGTTAACCATATATTTCCATAAGACCACATGAAAAAAGAATAGGTATTTGTATCTAAGTAAGAAATATAAGTGCCCAAACACAAACTTACAGAGGTTTGAAAATACAGTAAACTCTCACTTATCTCTGTTTGACTGACATGTTAGGAAAAATTGCTACTATATTAAGTAAAAGCGGGGGGGGGGGTAAGTGATAGTTGTGGAGAAAAGAATACAACTTTAATAGTCAACAATAATTAAGATTTTCTTATTACTGAGCTACTTAATTTATATACATAATAAATACTTTAGCAAATATGATAATGTTAAGCTACTGTGTATTGCCAAATTTAATATATTTAACTCTTTTATTAAAAGGTACCTGAACCGTTTTTATAATAACATTTTAGGCAATACAAAGTGATGGCATTTACTGTATATTAGAAAGAGAAATATGAGGTTCATACATATATTCCATTCCATCTATTCCTCAAACATTAGAAATTTAATGTCATCTTTAAATAATTTTAACCTAAATTAGACCTTAACAGCAGCATAAGCATTCAAAGAACAGCATTCCATGAATGAAATATGTAATTACATTTATAGATACATTAAATTCTAACAGCCTTCAAATTAATATGAAATTGATTTTGAAGACTTTTAATATGCTAACTGCTAAAACAGCTCACAGAATTCAAGGAAATTCAAACAACTGTACATTTTACATTGTACCTATAATGACAAAGTAAAATTCTTATTAAAGTGTTTTAATTTTAAAGGTTCTAGATATCTAATACCATTTTCACTTCACCAATAGATTCATGAGCCATCTTAACAATTATGTGGTTATTATATATTTAATTATTTGATTATTAATATATATTTAAATTACTAAATGAGCCAAACATGTAAATTTATAAATATAAGTTACTAAGTGAACAAAAATATTAACTTCATCAAAGTGATGGAGGTAGGGTAGAAAGAGTCAGACCTGTGACCATTATCTAAAACATTATGGACTCTAAAATAGAAAGAGTAATGATTATAGGGGATGTAATAAATTTAGAAAATTATAAAAATTATGATTTAAAAATATAACTTAGGTGACAGTAGACTTACTCAACAAATTCCAACAAATTGCAAATAAGAGTATATCTTTAAGTTTAAAAAAGGTAAAAATTTAAGATGTAAGGAAAATTTTGCTCTATAGAACAAACAGTATACTATAAAGACATGTTCATTTAATAAACAGAATATGCATTGCCTTATTAAAAGGAAAAAAAATAGAGGCTCACAATTTTTAGGCAAATTAACACCCAATAACTTCAACATTATCATGCTAATTTTCATAATACTTATTATTATAATTGCCATAACAATGGAACCTAGGAAGCCTGGGAATAGAACTTCAAAATTTTCATATTTCTATTTTTTTTCACTGGGATTGTAGTAAGGAAAAAATACATCAAGCCACAGAATCTCTCCCTGGTTATAAGACATAGGTCTTCTAAATGTTAAATGCAAAGTAAAGAAAATGTGATTCTAAAACGGTTTAAAAAGACAAGTGCTACTTACAGTCACAAAACAGAACAATATGGGATAACAAAGAAAGACGTGGTGTTTTCACCTATAAACTTCCTTAGTTTCTTAAAAACAAACAAACCAAAAAACCAGAGGACAGTTTGCAATTCCATTCTTTTTGCAAGGTTTTTTCATAATTTAAGGATGAAAAGTTTAAAATAAAGTACCAGTCACAAAAATCATAATAGTTAAACAATTTTTTACTAAGAGCAGACTACAAAACTGACTTTTGTCTTTAAGGGGAGTTATTTTGTAATGAATTGCAGATACAATTAAATTTGGAGCATTTTATCTTACAGGTTTAAAAATGCTTCATCATTTATAGTTCTTATAAGGACATGTGAAGTGTAATAGAAATAAATTCCTCAAGTGTTTTTGGAGGAAAAAACAATTTTGATAGCAATATTCACAAATGTAGCAGTATCAGCTGCCTTAACTCTATCTATGGCATGGAGTAGAACTTGGCATATAGTAGACAAATAAACAAAAACGGTCTCAAATTTCCAAGGAACAAAACTTTGAGAATACCTCTGCTGTTGGAAAAGGAACTTAAAATAACAAACTACAATTAGCAGTTATCTTTAGTTCCTTATTTTTAAAAATGCTGAAGTCAACGGGCCAATCAGGTGGAAAACACCAACCCAAAGACCAGAGTCAGCCTGTGAAAGCTAACAGGTAATAGCAATGTATCACAGTTATCCATTCATCAGTGGGACAATTGTGTTTTTTTTTTTTTTAACTTTTCTTTACCAGCAGTTTTCAGATCAACCAGAATTCCTAATAAGAAAACCTAAGATGTTTTTCATAAACGGAGGTATTTTAAATTTGGAATGCACATACACATATACACACTCCAAACAGGAAATGATATTTTGAAAATCCTTTTCTTGGAACAAATTTAAATCCGACTTGTGAGCCCAGGATCAAAAAGGAAGCATTCATCTACAATTCAGATACTTTAGATTCTAATGCATCATTAAAACCAAACAGGAAAAAAAGCAACCAAAAGATCCTTCAAATTTTTCATCATTAGATCTCAGAAACCATTTGAAAGTGCTAAGAAGCAGTTCTGATACTGTATTATTCTTCTTCTCACCCAATATAGCACTTTTGAATGTTTTGTTAAAAGTTCATTGATGTTCATAAATCATTTAAATGCAGTTCTGATGATATTATATGCACAATTATTTAAAGAGGGCTGCAGATGACCACACTGGTATTTATTGTGCATTTTCCAACCAAAATGATGTCCATTGAATTCCTCTGCTCCACCTTGCTGTAAGAATTCTCATCTTTCCAGTTACAAGCAGCCTATTCTTACTCCCAGTCAGTAGGTAGCCTTCTGACCTCCAGCTCCTCCTTAGCCCTCTTCCATGTTGGGTATTTTGGTTCACTGCCACAGCTAGATTCAGTGGCTGTAATGGCCACACAGGAGCTGGCAGAGAGAACCTAATCTCAAAGGTGTTAAACTGAGTCCACACCACGTGGTATCTCTGACCCATTTCCAGATTAACCATGGTCTAACACTGTCTAAAGGACTAACCCTAGAATAGTTCACATTCCAGCTCTGCCTGACCATACCATCATAGTGGTATGGTCTAACTGCCAGATCAGTTAGAAGCCTCCAGTAGACCTATGGAAGGGGTTCCAAATAAGAATTAGGAAGTATATTTAGCTCTGTCACAATCCTAACAGAAATCACAATTAGGTTACTTACTGAGAAATTTCAGAAGCACTCAATACTCTTGTATTGAGATTTAAGTATATGCTGGAGAAATTAACTAGGGAATGCTTAAGTGTGTGTGAAGAAGTAATTTAGGAATAAATGTTAATATGGAAGTTTATGTGGCTCTTAAGGACACTAAAATAGCAGAGGAAAAAATGATACCAGATTCTAATGAATCTCTACCACAGAATACCCAGGGCACAACTTTACCTTCTTTAAGGACTGGATATCTGTTCTCCAAATTAGAGTAACACAATGTACAACGTTAAACAATATGTCTCTGGACTTTTTGAGAAGAGATTATGTAAGTGATAATGAATACTACAGTAACATTAAAAATTAAACCCAAGTATGTGAATCCTTCTTTCAATGATACCTACAATTCTCTAATTTTAAAAACAAAAAGGTATTTAAGCATTCTTTTAAACTTTGTCTCTTTCAAACACTGTATGAACTGAGACAAATGAGGGTCTATTTTCTTAACTGAGAGCCTCCCTGATATGATAGTTTTACTTTTATTCCACAGTGAGAGCGGTCTATACAGTTTAAATAAAGGGGATTTACTATCTCTAAAAGCTATTCATTGAGCAAAACATTTTAATATCTACCTTTTTTAGGTTACTATGTATTATTTATCTGGGCTTTTTTACCAAACTACAATGTAAATGTTTATTATCATTAAATAATTTAAAATGAAAGCATACTAATTGTCTTCACTTTTTATTACAGCGTTATTAAATGCATGTGTCCATATCTAATAAAAAATTTTTAATGGTACTTTACATACTTAATACCTAAACCATATCCAAAATGATACTAATATCTTATTCAGGTACATATCTGATCAAAGAACACTATCTTCTCATAATAGCAAAAATATATTAATATTCTGTCTACTGGAAGCAGTGATCTCCCAACTTTTAAGGCAAAAAGTACAATGCCATCATGTTTGAACTGTTCTCAAAATTTTACTTATGAAAGATTATTGGTATTTAGTTGGTATTTTAATAACATAAATACAGAGACTATTACTTTGGGGTTCTCTAATTTTTAATAAAAATTTAAGGTTAATATTATTTTAAATCTAAAAACATTGCAAGGGATTATAGTCTATTATATACATTTTGACATTATTAAAAACTGGGTATTTTTCATTATGAACATTTCCTTCTATTACAATTAGTTTTTATTTACAAAGACAGGAAACTCATACATTCATTGCTGGTATGCAAGAAGCTCTATATTCTCTCTTATCATCTCACTGTCTCTAGTTAAAGGACATGTTTGGGATAGAATTTACCATAACAGAGTAAAGAGTTGATTAAATAAAAACAGTTCCTGCCAATTATGAGAAAAGTCACAAAGTAATTCTGCACATGTGAATGGTCTTGATTCTACAGTGTGCCCTCTTGACACATAAAAAGATTGATAAGATGGCACCACTATTGCTTTTGCTTACTAGATGGTCCCTAGAAAAATCACTTATCTACCACTAGCACTTTTTTTTTTAAAGGTTCTTTTACAGAATTTCTTCCACTTCACAGGGGAGTCAAGAATCAGTGCATACCTGGGAAATGTTAAAAACTAGGAGAATAGAAGAAAAAACATTCCTAATGTTCTGACTACATGCCTACCAACAGTCGCTGTTCATAAAGCATTTTTCAGACATTATTCAAGGTTTCATTTTGAATCAAGTTGAAGAATGAAAACACAGTCTCAATAAGTAAATTCAGTTGCCTTTAAAGAAGAAACTGTGTTAAATGGGCAGCAAAATCTTCACATTATCTCCAGAAATATATTCAATAGCTAGAAAAAATAAGCAAGCCAAAATAATTTCCAAGAAAGTTGGCTGACTTAAATTCAAAATGCATTAAATGCTTACAAGACTATGCCCTAGGTAATTTATGGCAAACCACTATAGTGGTTTAGTAAAGTACCACTATAGGGGTATAGTAAAGTATACTATACTTTTTATTCAGAGAATCACTTACCTGTGTGAGGTCAGGAATGTCACCTTTATCAATGCCAACTTGCTGCAGATTAAAAAAAAATAAGTTACTAATGGGAATTTTTAAAATTAATTTCTTTGCATTTAACAGATTACCCACAGGATTAGTTAAGTACGGCTCAATCCTGGTATAAAAGAATTGTCAATCTCACTTTGAAAATATGCTTTGTGTAGTTTTCTACTCAATATAACAGAGCAATGATTTTGTTAATGTAGTTAGATATAACAAATGCACAGAATTTTACTGGAACCCAAAAAAAGACTTAAGAAATTGAAATATAAAATGTAAAGGTTTCCTCCATGGCTAATGGCAACTAAAAGCCTAAAACAAAATTCTTACACTAAATTTAAATTAATTATACTCAGTAAGTCCTCTGGACAGGGAATGTTCATTTTAATAACTTGTTCAGAGTATAGTATCCACCCCTCTTCCCACAGAGAACCATTTTGTTTGTTGCTTATGTATCCTTCCAGAGTTTCCTTATGTATATCCAAGGAAACAGGAAATATATAAATACATATTCACTTCCCATGTTACTATACAATAATAGTGTATTACATACACTGGGCTTATATTTTTCATTTAACGATGTATCTTAGACCTATATCCACATTAACACATAGAGTTTCCTTATTTTTACAACAGCATCTTTTCCTATTATTTATTTATACGAGTCATGTATTAACAAACACTGAAGTTGCTTCCAATCTCTTGCCTTACACATAATGTTGCACACACCATTTTGCACCTGCGTGGATACATCTGTAGGATGCATTTATAGAAATGGAATTACTAGGTAAAAGCATATGTGAATTTTTAGTGTTGGTAACTTGGGGAGAGAGGTAAGGGAGGGAGGAAGAGCAGAAAAAGAGAAAGAAAGAACAAGAAAAAGCAAAAATATGGGAATATATTAATGAAGTGAATCAACGAAGAGAGTATATAGGTGTTCACTATATGCTCTATCAACTCTTGTAGATTTTAAAACAATTCAAAATAAAAATTTGGAGAAAAATACAAATCATAACTTAAATTCTCTCATTTTATGTAAATAATGAAATTTAGGCTCAAAGGAACAAAGTGGGTTAAATTAAGTCTCTCTCTTTGAGAAATGAACTGCTTTGATGTTGATGGAAATGCAGAAGCCAATACATGAAGCGTAAATGTTCGGCTCCTACAAAGACAATAAGACAAACTGGAGGTCGGAAAATCTACCCGTGTGACAAATGCTTAACTAAGTTATTTCTTTTGCTTTCTCTCTATATACAGCAGGGTTTCTCAGCCTTGGCACTATTCACATCTTGGGATGATAATTCTTTGGTGGGGTTTGTCTTGTGCACTGTAGGATACTGGCAACATCCTCGGTCTCTACCTACCGGATGCCTGTAGACTTCCCCCACCTCCAGTTGCGACAACTAAAAATGTCTCAAGACATTGGTTGCTGGGGAGGTGAGGGGAGCATTAACTGCCCAGTGTGAAGAACCAATGAGGTAGAGCACTGACCCTCATCCCTCTAGAGCAACTTAGGCTGCAGATTCCTCCCAGATGTGTAGACTTTACCTGCTAATGACTGAACTCTGACTTTAGGGAAGCTACTCCTGCTTCCCTAAACTCACTTAAATATTACAAATTATGGAAATTATAAACTAAGGTAACTTCATTCCTTTTATTTCTATATTTTAATACCTCTTTAGGTGATCCATTAAAATATTAATATGAATGAAGTCAGCATGTTTGAAATTAAAGTATTATGGATCTTTAATATTGGGATCTTCTTGGCAAAAGGTGATGTGTTTCTCTTAAATAGTTAACACAACTTTCTTGAACAGAAAGACATAATTTAGGAATTCTTCCTTGACACTGCTATTTTCACTCACCTGAACTTCTGAACCATAATGTAATTGAAGGCTTGAGCTGAGGGGTGGCTGTATTACAGAAATCTCATCACTTTCTGTCTGCAAATATTCTGGGAGATATAACTCCTACGACTTGGTATTTATCTTAGAATAGCAAACTAAGAATAACTTACTTCTATAAAAAAGGAAGTGTGTTTAGCAAAAACGCCTATTACCTATAAAACAACCATTTTACAAAGTTTCAGTTCTCTGCTTTAGGAGACTTCATTGTAAGAATTCAAAACATGGGAAGTTTTCTACACTTTAAGCAATTATTCTGGGATATTTGAATATTTCCATACTAGTTGTTTGACAAGTCTATATTTCTTTTAGTATGGCAGACAATTCATTAACATTTGCCAAATAGCCAATATACACAGTTGTATTTTAAAAATGACATTCTGCAAGTCTTCTGTACATTCTTCAGGAAAATGGCACTAACTACAAGGTAACTATTTGGTATGAGTCCACACATATGCACACCACACAAGAGCTGTCTGGTAGAGAGGGAAGCTTTGTACATGTGTTAAGAAATTTCTGTATTTACCAATCATAACCAAACCACTCAACACTGGTATTCAAACAATTAATGTCTAAATTATGAACAATGTAACTTAAATAAAGAAAACACAAATGGTTACTGTTAGCCCATTGTGGGTTAGCATTTATTCTATGAAAAATAATTTTGTAAATTAGTATCATTCTATAACAAAGTCCTGGTCATAATGTTCAAATAAAAGTATAATACTGTATTCAGTTATTTGAAGAGAAACTCTCAGAATGACATTGAATTTCTATATATTTTCTTTTCGACAGCCTGACATGGGCCCAGGCTGACATGAGGTTATCAAGAGACATAAAATAAAGTTTTACATCTAAAAACAGAATGGGGCACCTGGTTGTCTCAGTCAGTAAAATGTGCGATTTTGGCTCAAGTCATGATGTCATGGCCATGAGACTGAGCCTTGCGCCAGGCTTCATACTCACTGTGGATTCTATCTTCACACTCAGCTTGGGATTGTATCTCTCTGCCCCTCCCCTGCTCACTCACACACACTCTCCCTCTCAAAATAAACAAACATTAACATTAAAAAAATCCAGAATGAATCAATAAATACCCCCTTTCTCATGAAGACCTTGAACCCAGCCTTAGCGATTAGAGAAACATATACCCCAGGCTGTCACATGCCCAGCTCCTTACCTTAACGTATACAGTAAGAGATAGGAAAACTGACTAGCATGTGCACCAAGAATTAATGAAACAATGAAAGGATGTTCTGCTCTGATGCTTAGGCATTACTGATCTTTTCACAGAAAAAAAGGGAAAATTTTACTAGATTATTTTGATAACTAAGGCTAAACCACAGGAAAATCTTATCAAATACAAAAAATAAAACTTGTGTGGCAGCAAAAGTGAAAGTTTCAAGCAATTCTATCCCTCCTTAAAGACAACCAACATCAATAAATCCATGAGAAGTACACATGAATATGCTTTAATGCATATGTAATTCCTATACACTCTTCTTTACTGCTTCCCATATTATATACAAAAAAAGACTTTTATTCTGATTACAAACTATTTGGATCAAAGGTTAAGAGGTAGCACTTTATAACATTATTTTAGTCTCCTAATATGAATGTGACAATTATTATTCCTTGTGAATAGATGAAATTTGAAAGATAGATAATGCACGGACTAGAGTGCATTGGAATTGTGTGTATAAAACGCTTGTTCTGGTGTTATATTCTGAAAATGGCAAAAACAGCAGAAACATGGCATGAATGTCCAATATCCATGGCATCATATGCTTCAGAACCCCCCCTTACACAGCACTCCAGTTAGTGCTAACAATTCGTTCACTGACATGTAAGAGAAGAACCAACTGGTCATCCTGCCAAAGGACTATAGTAACAATGTCATATCTTCCAATGTCAGTATTCATCAATAACTAGATTTCATAAAACACCAACTTACAGGTAACCTCAGGAACACCAACTGTATGGTTACACAGTTATTATGATTAAGAACAAAGATATCCTTAAGAAACAATGTATAAACTTCATAAAAGTAATGAAATTTTCTGTTTAATTTTTTCATTGTGTTTAAGTCATTGACAAAGTAAGGTCATATTTATGACTTCTACACACTAACAACAATACACAGACTTTCCTAAGGGCTTTTTCCCACAGGGATCAGTAAAAAGGAAGTCCTTCCTTACAATCAAAGATCGCCATTAATTAGAAGGGGAGATGAACCACCTTGCAGAGCTGAGAATCTGCTCAGTGTCCAGGACACCTGTATTTGAACACAGAATGATCATTAACTGGGATGCAGGAGTGCAGAATACAGTTGTGGATGAGAAACTGGAGGACATGACCTCTGAGTGCACTTCCAATCCTAACACACTGGGGCTCTGGGACAGAATGTCTTGACATATAAACCCTACTATTGACTCCAGATACATAAATTAATATTAACAAAATTAATATTCTTTGTTGGAATGTTTTTCCAACAAAGCTTAATATTACTTACCTCTGCAACCTTGAGAAATTCAGATACTCGCGTCATTCTAGTTAGAAATCGTTTGTAAATTTCTAGGGCATCTTTACATTGTCCTTTCTTCATTTCAAAAAACTTTTCTGGAAGAGATAGACAAGCATTTTGAAAAGGCTATTGTATTCAATTTTCTTCTAAGTTTATGTTAATACTATTAATTAAAACCTAGGGGTGCTTGGGTGGCGCAGTTGGTTAAGCATTGGACTCTTGATCTCAGCTCAGGTCATGATCTCATGGTTTGTGAGCATCAGGCTATCGGCACAGAGCCTGCCTGGGATTCCGTCTCTCCTTCTCTCTGCCCCTCTCCTGCTTGTGCTCTCTACTCTCTCTCTCAAAATAAATAAGTAAACATGGGGTGCCTGGGTGGCTCAGTTGGTTAAGCGTCTGACTTTATCTCAGGTCATGATCTCATAGTTAGTGAGTTCGAGCCCCACATTGGGCTCTGTGCTGACAGCTCAGAGCCTGGAGCCTGCTTCACATTCTGTATCTCTCTCTGCCCCTTCCCTGCTTGTGCTGTCTCTCAAAAATAAATAAATAAATAAATAAGTATTAAAAAATAAAATAAAAATAAATAAATAAACCCACAATTTTCGAAACACCTAAATGAATGTTTGGATCAAAACACCAGGCCTTGAAACCCACATGAGGTACCTAACCAAGGAGACCTGCAAAGTTTAAGAGCAGTGTTATGTTCTAGGTGTCTCAAACGAAGGCATTTAAACAGTAAAAGCACAATTAAAGTAGAGGAACATATGAAATGTCACAAGTGAAACTCATGATCCATATGTCCCAGTACCCTGCTTTATCAAATACTTGCTGATGATCTCAAAAGTTATGATTGTGTTCTACAGCATTCTTATTTTCTTGCTAGCTCATCATAAAGCAATGAACCTATCCAAATTAAAGAATTCTTTAAATTGTCTACACTCCTTATAAATTGATACTTTTGTTGTCCATAAGTGATTTTTTTCAAACATTATAATGTGTCTCTTAGTTACAAAGTAGTGGAGTTTTGTGAAAACCATTTGGTTTACCAAACTCATCATGACTTTCTAATACATAATTGTATCCTTTTTCTTAACCTTCAACTTCCTAGACAGAAAAACAGAAGAGGATCCGTTTGCTGCTCTCTCTTGCATTCCCAAGACTGGAATTCACAATCAGTAAGGTACTATAGCTCCATTATACTTACAGTATGTGAGTGTATTTTCTCCATACATCTTTGGAAGGAAACCATTACTTTATCAGTATTTTTTTCGCAGCCAGTCATTCATCAGTTCATTCCGTCAATAATTACTGACATTGCAGATGGAGACACAGTAGACCCTGCCCTAGCTTCCAGACAACTCTAGATCATAACTGAAGATAATTCACTATTCTTCATTATGTTGTATTTTCACATTGTTAAACTCATGCTATTTTTATATTCTCTCATATTTTAAAGTTCTTAATTTCATTCAGCATGTAATTTTACTACCTTAAAAGTATTTTTAATTTTCTCAAGAAAGGTTTAATAATATATAATTACACAAAGAACTAATTATTGAGGGTAGCTACTCATTACCTTCTGTTGACAGTCTGGGTAATTTTACATTTAACACAGACCTCCGCTGTAGCATTCAAGGGAAGAAAAAGATCAAGAAAACAAACACATACTGTTTTCCACTTGAGATTTGAGACGGAAGTGAGGCTTTTAAAAAATGGCCAAATCTAACCCAAAGGTATTACACTAAGTGAAGCAAGTCAAACAGAGAAAGACAAATACCATATGATTTCACTTATATGTAGAATTTAAAAAGCAAAACAAAAAATAAACAGACTCTTAAATTCAGAGAACAAACTCGTGGTTGGAATAGATGAAGAGAATTAAGAGGTCTAAACTTCCAATTATAAAATAAGTCAGTCACAGAGATGAAAAGTACAGCATAGGGAATGCAGTCAATAACACTGTAATAACACTGCTTCCCTTCCCTTGTATAATACTGTAATAACGCTGTATCCTGACAGATAGGTACTGCCCTTACGGTGAGCACTGAGTGATGACATATAGAATCGTCAAATCAAAATGTTGTACATCTGAATGAATATAACATTGTGTGTCAGCTGTGCTTCAATTTTAAAAACTGGCCAAATATAATCTTTATCCACCCATTTCTGTTGTCTAATGCTACAGATGGAATCATGGCGCTATAAGGGAACAAGTATTTTTTAACTTAAACTTTTGAAAAAAATGATTTATCCTGGTAAAACATAATTTTCTTTCTTTTTAAATAATCTTCACATAAATAATTTTTTCCAAATGTCTAAATTACTTTTCTTTACTAATCTAACTTTATTTCTTTGCATCAGATCTTCAGCAATAACACAAAAAGAAGAATCAACTGAATAATCTCAATTTATTTTTAGAACTAATGCATCAGAATTTTGAGCAACTTGTCTCCTCCGGATACTTTTTAAATTGTTCTTACCTTTCATGGTAATTTAGGATATGGTAACAAAAGATATGAAATTATTATGGCTTTAGGTTATAATTTCATAATTGTTTCTGTAACAGTGGTAATGACACATGAGACAGAGAGAGACAGAACATGAGCGGGGAAGGGGCAGAGAGAGAGAGGGAGACGCAGAATCTGAAGCAGGCTCCAGGCTCTGAGCTGTCAGCACAGAGCCCGACGCGGGGCCCAAACCCATGAACTGTGAGATCATGACCTGAGCCTATGTTGGATGCTTAACTGACTGAGCCACCCAGGCGCCCTGAGAAATTAATATTCTTTTAAAAAAATTTTTAAATGCTTATTTTTGTGTGTGAGAGAGAGATGGAGACAGACAGACAAACAGACAGACAGAATCTGAAGCAGGCTCCAGGCTCTGAGCTGTCAGCACAGAGCTTGATGTGGAGCTCAAACCCATGAACTGCGAGATCATGACCTGAGCTGAAGTCAGACGCTTAACCGACTGAGACACTCAGGCACCCCGAGGAATTAATACCCTTAACAGAAGGGATGGGTCATCCAGAAAGGAGCCTCTGTCTTTATTTCATACTAAAGATAACATATGTTGATTTTCAGTATTAAATTTCAAATCTGGCCTTTGTAACATAATCTTTATAATGTGTTGATAAATTCCCTTGTCATATTAGTATTAATTTTCATAGAACAACTGTCCTAATGAAAAGAACCAGATGAAAAGGAATCTCATCTTGTGAAGTACACTGAGGCTGTGCATGTGGACTATTACTAATGAGCATTCATCAGAAGGAAAGCATCTTCTTGCTCGCACATCAGAGTTTCATCATAGTGATAAAATGTTTGCAAAGATTTGCAGCACCACTATTGATTCCAACATTAGATGCAGAGAATTGTTTGTGAAGTCTTTAATTAAAACTAACCCATAGTGCATTTATAAACCTAACTCCCAGCACTACTTAGTAAACAAACAAAAAAACCATACCTGTCTCAAAACACTCAGGATATCAAGTGAACATATCTTCTAGAATGTTACTTTCACATGAGCAATTTGACAGCAACGTTGAATGAAGGCCACTCAACACCAGAATATGATGAGGCAAGAATGCACACCTCTACGTCTTTTGAAGTCAGGTCTTTAATATGAAGATACAACTCACCTTTTCTGTTTCTAATGTTAGCCAACAGACTATCTTTTTCAAATTAGATGAAATAAAAATATATATATTGCATGGTTATTATTTTAATATAAAGAGAAAATGCATTCTTACTACAGTCTTCTTTCTGAAGTCAAAATAAAGTAAAATAGCTGCATTTAAGTAGATGTTGAAGACAATCAAGGAGAATCACATGGCTTCACATGGTTTTAAAGTTTGTTTACTTTTGGGGGTGGGGTACAGAGGAGGGGCAAAGCGAGAGGGAGAGAATCCCAAGCAGGCTCTGCACTATCAGCACGGAGCCCGACGCAGGGCTCAATCTCATGAACCGTGAGATCACGACCTGAGCCGAAATCAAGAGTCAGACACTTAACCAACTGAGCCACCCAGGTGCCCCTGGCTTCGCATGTTTAATTGCTAAGAAAATTGTAAAGGCAGTAAGTCCAATGTTCTTGAAGCAGAAGTAGGAAACAAACAAGGAAACACACTAGTGAGAGGGCACAAGTATAAATCAGCAGAACTTCATTTCTGACTGGCTAAGGCGTTAAGACGAGCAACTCAAAGATAGCAGGTTTTAGTTTTAAAGGACATATATCAACAGAAATAAGGAGATTAGGAAGGGCAAATTCAAGAGTTCATTTTTTAGAGATTGCTGAATTTTAAAAACACAGTATCTAAATTTCAATATCTACAAATAAGGCCTGCAAAACTGAAGCTTGGAAGAAAGGTAAGGGCTTAAACAACAGATTGGAGATTCATATCTCCATAGGAAACCATAGGGTTTTCAATGAAAAACATACACACAAAAAACTGGCTAGAAATGAACTTCAACAAAAACTCAAATTTATGAGTGGTAAGAAGAGTAAAATAAGCCCAAAAAAAAGGGAAGGAAGATCTGTTATTTGGTTTACTGAGAAACACTCTCACCTGAAATAAAGGTAACACAGTGTTGCATTACATATTAAGGGCAGGTATCTTTCCCCAATAAGGCAACATCTCTAAGACCAGTGTGTCTGATTGCCTTACCCAACCTCCATTTTCTCTCTTTCTAGACTCATGAGAAGCCAGGAAGCTAGATGCAAAATCAGTTCTGTAAATTAGACAGACCTGTGAGAGATCTGGAAGGTAAAATGGAGGCAGAAACTATTTTCCTGCACATTTTTAGCTATTTCTGTCACAAGAAAGTTCCTAGAAGTGTGAGATACATTATCTTTTGGCAGCACTCCACGGCCCACCCTCCAGCTTCCCAGGTTTTGAGTAGTGGTTACTCCTACTTGATGTGACTCCCTACTTCCTGGAAGGTAGCCTCAGGTGTCCGTTCTCTAGCTTCTTCAGGCTGCAAGGCAGCTCAGGTGGTGGCAGCAGCTTCTTATTTTCCGTGTACTTCAGAAATAGTAGCTTCCCTGGTGTGTGAGAATTTATTGTTCTGGAAGTCATTCAGGAGGCTGAGCCTAGACCAGGTCCTTAAAGGCTTCTGATAATTACTTAAGCACCCACCTCCCTACATTAGATCCTTTTCTAAATTTAGAGTATGTCGAGTGGTTTCTGTTTCTTGAGTAAGTACATTGTATTTGGTATTTGAAGTGGTTGTAGAAATCAGGCCCTCAAAAATGTCAAAGATAGGAATCTGGGATTAGATGTGTAACCGGCTGGATCCGAAGGCAGTGATGACCGCCCACAACTATCAAAAAATTGATTCTCACAGTCTGTGCCATGCAGGAGTAAAATAATTACTGAAATCATCACCTCTGTTTTTCTCAAATGAGCAGCTAAAATGAAGCTTACCAGACCAAGCCGCTGCTGAGACAGACCACCATGATGGGAATAAGGCAAACAGAATATAGAGTGAATGGTTACTCCAAAGAACAACGACAACACAGGATTTTAAATTACTGGCTCAAGGCACCAGTCAGACAGTGATACTCCAAAAGTGCCCTCAACTAATCTTATCTCTGGCAGACACAGGCCTGTCATCACTCAAAGTCAGAGTCTAATCTTGTAGGTTGCTGAATTACAACATATGTCGTTAAGTTAAATTCCCAGCCTCACCACAGTCTCCTTTGTGAAAGTTAGGATGTTTATTGAGAAGGAAAATTGGAAAGGAGAGTGCTTGGGTAGATTCAAACCAAAGTGAGCTACTCTTGCTAGAAGAAGCTTTTCTTTCTCTGTCTGAAGAGGCTGTTCCTGCGCTGATTGGAGATCCTGTAATCAAGCCACCTTTCATGAGGGAATGAAAAATTTTCTCATGTCCAATCCATCTACTTCATACTCCTTTCTCTTTGCCAACTGCCTAAATACCTAGAATTAGAAGCCAGCATGCCCTAGGGAGACAAGTACAAAGTCTGACCCAGGAGGAAAAAAGATACAGGCTAAAAGAAGTGCAAGTTCTTACAAATTTCTGTTGGCAGTAGGGTTGCCAGATAAAATACAAGACACTGACTTAAACTTAAATTGTAAATAGATAACTTTTTAGTATAAGTATGTCTCAAATATTGCATGGGACTTACTAAAATAATTATTCATGGGGCTCCTGGGTGGCTCAGTTGGTTTGGTGTCTCACTCTTGCTTTTGGCTGGGGTCATGATCTCACAGTCGTAGGGTCGAGCCCCACACGGGGCTCTGCCCTGGGCATGGAGCCTGTTCGGGGCGGGCTCTCTCTCTCTCTCTCCCTCTCCATCTGCCCCTCCCCCACATGCATGCAAATGCACATTCTCTCTCATAAAAAAATTATTTATGTTGATCTGAATACAAATTTAAGTAAGTGGGCATCTTGAATTTTTCCCTGTGAATCTGGAAACCCTCACTGATAAAAATGTAGACAGCTGGTATAGATTCTAAAGGTTCTGACCAGGAAGAAAAGTGTATTTAATTAGATTTTGGATATAATTGATAATTTGTCAATTTGGGTGAACATGCCACAAAACAGTGATTCAAAAGCTAGCCTGAGTATCTGGAAGTAGCTCTAAAATAGTGATTCCCAAACTGAAGTCCATGACCAGGAGCAAGAGCACCATTCAGGACCTTACCAGGAATGCAAACTCTCAGGCCCTACCTCAGACCTACTGAATTAGAAAGTCTGGGTTGAGGTTTAGCAAGCTGAATTTTAATAAGCTTTCCAAATATTCTTGAGAAATGTCCTCAAAACACAGCCAAGAGCACTTTTTCTTACTCTTCTGCAAAAGGGACCCTTACCAGGGTGACTATACCCAGGGGAAGGGGACACACCCAGACTTTTCAGGAACACTGACGCTAAGCTGATGCTACTCCCTGTGGACCCAAAATGTCACTATTCATTCTACCAATTTGAGTTGAAGTTTTTTTGGGATTAGATGATAAAAGAAAAGTGCATCCAGTGGATATATTACACTATCTGTGGTTATTTCCCCAGTTTCCTGAATATATATTTCTAATAGAAACACTATGAAACTAGCAGAGTCCCCACACTGGTTTCCTGACCTCTTGAAAGACACAGGGGTAGCAATTCCATCATTTCCTCAATTAACCTGCATATCTAGTCTGTGAAACGGGTTGTGGATAGAGATTTACAATAGGTTACTGTGAATCTGATCAGGTGATGACCCCGACTTGCAGACTCCCAGATGTATCCTCCTTACCAGCATAAAATCAGCATCACTCTTGACACCTGATGGGCAGCTATCAAACCAGCAAACTCTTTTATCTCTATCTCAATAAACAGAGCCCATCAGAAGTAGTTTGCTTCCATCTGGCAGGGATGATATCATACACTTGCTGTCTTATTTCAAGGATATCAACCTCTCTAGCTGTCATGATCCCATGGGTTATCACGCTAACGATATCAGGCTGACTGTACCCGGTGGGCAAGAATTTCAGTAATGCTGGATGCCTTGATAAGTCACATGTATGTCATGGGGTGGGAGACAGAATTTATGAAAGTTCAGAGACCTGCCACATCAACAAAGTTTCTTAGGGTCCAGAGGTCCCCTCCATGTCAAAGACAAATTGCTTCACGCATCCCCTATAACTAAAATGTAGGCAAAAGTTTTGCTGAGCTTTTTTAGTTTTGGAGGTAACATATACAATATGTGTGTGCTCTGCTCTAAAATGAGTATCAGGGATGGTGTCAGATATAAGTAGGATCCAGATCAGGGGAAGGTTCTGCAACTGCTCCAAACTAGAGCCGCATGGGCCTTTGTTCCCACAAACCTAAAAGTACTCAAAAGTGTCTGCGGCAGATCCAAATGCTGCAGAATGCATCTGGCACACTCCAATAGGAAAATACAGTGGAGGCCTCTGATGCTTTGGAGCAGCGCCATGTCTTCTTCAGACAGTAACTAATCTCCTTTGGAAAAACTGTTCTTGGCTTGCTTATAGAGGCTGAGATTCTAACCATAGAATATCAACTGATCATAAGACCTCAATTGTTATCTAATTTACAGACCCATAAGCTGGGCAAGCGCAAGAACACTCTATCATCAAATGAGAGTGGTATGGAAGAGGTCAGCCTCAAGTCAACTCTGAATACCCGTGCAGGCTGTACAGACAGATGGCTCATATTCCCAGCACACTGACTCTTCTGCACTGCATTTCTCCCTCCAATCCCTCTGGGGAGCTCCCCATAACCAGCAGACTGAGGATAAAAAGAATTCAAGGTTGGTTTAGAGATGGTTTCTCATGCTGGCACTAATGAAAAGTGGTTTGCTGAATCATTAAATCCCCACAAAGGGATGACCTTGAGAGTGGAAAGAAATCTTTCACTGTAGGCCAAACTTCAAACAGTGTATCAATCTGAATTCTACTTTAGGTCAAAGGAAAGATGGTGAGACAAATGGAACTACCCCCAAAATATGCTGGCCTGGATGACCAGGGACTTAGAAAAAATAAAACTGGAAGATGGGTGACAAGGTCTGGAGGAAAGGAGTGGGTGGACCTCTCAGAAAGGATAAAGAGCATGAGACTATTTTCATTCCATGCAAATGTAGACCAAAGGCCATATGCCACAAAAAGGTTCTCAACGATCGGGGGGATAAGAGGACTCCATACACTGATGAACAAAGTGATTACATCAGAATGGAGGTTGTGAATAGGTCCAACCACATAGTCTGATGTATCTGCCACTGTTGCTAAGCCCTTAGTCTGTCAAAAGCAGAGATCAATGCTGAACTTCTACCATGGCATCATAATCCAGGGAGTACAGAGTCATCCTCCAAGTACCAGGTTAAGGATTAATTCCTTTTACCAAGGAAAAGAGCATAATAGATAATTCATCCTGGATATGGATTTATCACCTCTGCCCATAGTGCTTTGCCAGTGCCACCATCTGTGGAATTATTCCCCATCACGGTATCTCACACAATCCTACTTCTATTTTACTGCACAAGAAGTGAGACAACAGATGCATCCCACAGAATTTGTCAGTCGTAGCATGAATCCCTTCAGTCCAGAAATAGCTGACCTTACATAATGATGGAATGGTCTACAGAAGACACTATTTTAAAGGTATCGAAGAAGATACCTTAAGAAGTTAAACACTCTAGTATATGCTCTGAACCACTGGCCAGGATATGGTACCTTGCTCACCACTGTTGGGTTATATGGGTCAAGGACCCTAGGAGCTGGAGTACCCCTTATACTTGGGTTATATGGGTCAAGGACCCTAGGAGCTGGAGTACCCCTTATACTTGATGAGGTGACAAGTGGCTTCCTATTCCCTACACATCTCTACAGGTGGTACCAGAGGTAGCTGTTAGCACAGTAGAGTAGAACATATTGGGGCTTAGTCCAAGAGGCAAAGCCTAGAACCTTCAGTAATTCCAATACTTTGTAAGCACCAAAATCCCTGTAAAGAATCCCTTCCTGCTTAAAACATCTACAGTGCTGTTTCCTGCATTTACTCTTGACTAAGAACAGAGAAATGTGACCTCGATGAATCATATATTTAGATTATTACATAGTAAGTCTATGGTATCCAAATCTTTGCATTCTGATACAGTCTTTATTCAAAGATACCATACCATTAGCAGTTCTACATACCAAGTAAGTTAATAACGCCATCATTGTAGCAAGCAAAAAGTTTAATAAGATCTTTGAAAAGAAGCATAAATGCAGCATTTATGACACCATTTGTTAGCTCATTTGGATGCACCTAAAAAAAGATAAAAATTTAATGTTAATTGCATGTCATTAAATGACAATTTTTATCAGAGCACATGGAAATGTTTTAAATGATTACTAAGAAATTAATTCACATTCTATAAATTTGTATAACTCTTTTAGTAACTCTACCAATATTAAAAGATGGACTGTATATATATTTTTTGCTTCAGTTTCAGTCAGTGGAGTTAGTCCTATCAATTATAAGACATCTATACATCCTATTTGACCAATGATCCACAGGTCAATCAAATACACTTCTAAACATCTAGTCTTTTGTTACTTTTACTATGCTATATTATATTCTTCCACTTCCCCTATGTAAAGGTCTCTGTGGAAGGGTTCAAAGGGACCTGAAGTGACTTAGCGAGGAAGCACACACATGGGGAGTAGACACCTTAGTCACCGACCTCCAAAATAATTCTTGAGACTTATAACATTCACCCATCCACCAAATACTCTAATCACAAATGCAAAGAAGAATAATTTCTCCTCATCCCCAACCCTTGTTCCCAACTCCTCACGGGTCTGTTCTTTTTACCTGTATGACCCCACCCCCCCAAGACAGCACTGTTTTTAAGGGCAAGAAAAGCAAAGAAAAATAAATGAATAAAGAGGAAAAAAAAGTTAAGAGAAGCAATTCCATAAATACTTAGTGAAATCTTTACTGTAAAATCCATCAAAAAAACAAGATGTTTTGCTGATTTTACTGAAATTTCACAAGAGATGAATGTTGTGACCAGGACTCAGTTACAGATTAAACTGTGTAATGTTAGCAGAAATTTTAAGTTACTAATATTGGAGGGAAATCTTTGTTTCAGGCAACCACCAAAAGAGAGGAAAGCTAATGTGAGTCAAGAATCTTCTCACGTGTCAGAATATTTTATTTTTGTGAATCAGACATGTTTACTGAAGCTTTTAATTTTGAAATAATCATAAATCCACATGCAGTTGTAAAAAAATACAATTCTATGTACAATTTATTCAGTTTCTCTCAATGGCAACATCTTGCAAAACTACTGTACAATATCACAACTAGGATATTGATATTGCTAAAATCCACCAATTTTATTCAGATTTCCCCAGTTTCACTTGTACTTATTCAGATTTCCCCAGTTTCCCCACTTATTCAGATTTCACCAGTGTGTGTGTGTGTGTGTGTGTGTGTGTGTGTGTGTGTGTGTGTGTGGATGTGCGCGCGCGCACGCAGTGTGTGCTTTTCTTCATGATCTTATCACATATGTAGGTCAGTGTACTTATCACACACAAGATACAGGTATGCTTTTAAGACACATATCACATTGGTATCGCTAGGAAGAAAGATGATGACAAAGCAAAGATAATTCTCTTTGGTGGATCGTATCATCTAAGCTATCTATATAAAATGGCCTCTAAGAGCAGGTTAAGTTATTTAGCTGCCTAAAGGTTCATCTTGTAGCTTCTTCATCCTGTCAAACACAACAGAAGACCATCATCCTGTTCTGAAGTGGGGTTCTGAGAACACACCATTTGTATTTTTCCATGACTTAAGTAAACACCTGGTAAAGTGCCCAAACTGGGCAACCAAGGTCATCTCTACTGTGCGAAGAGCCTAAACGAAGTGTTCTTCTAGTTCATTGAAACGGGGGAGATCTAAATCTGCTTCCTGAGCATATTCCCAGCTTTACCTGTAGCCCACCTTCAAACAAAAGACAGTATTGACTGTGTAAGAAACATTTTCTAGTGAGATACATACATCAAATTCAAGCAGCGCATCAATTTGTCCCTGCAGTATTGGCATACTCTTTAGTAGCTTTTCAGGAGCCATTGTCCTCATTACACCATCGGCCCTGCAATTTTTTTAAAAAAAGAGAAAGATAAAACTCACATGTATATGGAAAACTCAAGACCACATGCATTCTTCTAAGCTGCCCCCCACCATTTCCCTGTTAATCTTACAGGATGATTTTGAGATATTAAGAGGCTGTAGTTGATTACCCTCTCTACACTACTTCCTCTTACCCGTTCTCGTTCCTCAATCACACAGGCAATGCTTTCTTTTTCTCTGCATTGCCCTAAGGAAGAAAGCAGTGTGGTCTGGATAAAAGAGATCAGTTGAATTATTGGATGTACTTTTCCAAATCTATAACAGAGGTATACGTTTTGTGAATGCCAGTTTATTGGCTTGTTTTTGAGAGAAAGAGAGAACACATGTCTTAGAAGCTTTTGAAACCTGTAGGGCTGGGAGTGCAGAGTGTATACTATTAACTATCAAGGGGAGAAAACTGCAAGCGGATATGCACAGTTTGGCCAAAAGGAGACAGAATTTAACTAGCTGCAGAGGACACAACCAGAGGTTCATGACGGAGGGTGCATCAGAGAAGGCACTGAACCCTGTGCCTACCCACAGGCCTCTTAGGGGGCCCCTGCATCCAGTGATGGCAGTATTGAAGTAACTGAGGGAAATACCCAGGTGATGTGAACAGGCTAATGATGGCAACTTTCAGGGTCTCTCCCACTTCGAGGGTAGGGAAAGCATCCCAAAGTATCCTTAAGTGCCCATAAAAGGGTGTAGAAGTTCCTAAGAAGGCTATGGACCTACTACAGAAAGGCCGCAATGCAGCTGGGAACAACAGCCATGGCTGCCCAGGCCCATGTAGGAAGTCAGAGGAAAGCATGTAAACTAGAATCATCCATAATGAGAAGGAGATGAAGTAAAAACCGAACATTCTATAAAATGTTCACTCACAAGAAGCTAATTATTTTGAATGGGCAAGTTTATATTGTTCACCACCATGATAAAAAAAAGTGTATCAAAGCTAAGCCTGGGTCAGTATTAGAAAAAAAATAGAATTTTGTCTTTTTGTGTGGATTCTTGAGACTAAAATATTAAACTTACAATATCTTGCCATTATTTCAAATCAGGAACAGATACAAGATCTGCACAAATTTATGGCAGAACACTTCTGATGAAATTCAGCATCAATTTAGAGGGAAATAAATGATAATCATGTATTAAAATCAAGTGCTTCTCTTTCGATGAGGTTTTCTAAATCCATGGTATTACTAATCAGTTCAATTGTGTGTGTGTGTGTGTGTGTGTGTGTGTTCAGTTTTGCCTCAATCAAAACACACTGAAATAACTACTGTCAACTAGAGCCACTGTACTTTGAACTTGGAATGACCTTTGTTTAAAATTTCTCCATTTAAAATTATTTAAAGGAATATATGTGTTTAAGAATTTTGAATTGATTTTAACAAATAAAATGTTATACCACGTCAACTCTGGGCAGCAAATTAGATTTTCTGCATGAAAATATACATGAAGTAATACATATTACAATCTCAAGGCTGAGTTCTAAAATACTATTGAGTCTCTTTTTTCAGGTGATTGTAAACTGGGCCTTCATGACCAAATTATTTGGCATTTAAGCTTAGTTAAGGAAAGTCGAGTATTCCCCAAAGACTTACTCTGTTCAAATAAATATGAGGAAGAAAAAAAACCCCAAACATACCCCTTCTTCACTCTGGCAAAATCAAATGCCATCTGTCTGTAAGAGAAAGCCTTTTCATTCAAATATCTACTATAGCGCCTTATGAAGGTAGACATATCATAACCTGGGGAGAGGGGCAGAAGAAGTAAAACTAATTAATAAAATACCTTCAATTGTGCTTTGGTTAGTACCAATTTTTTTTAAATTCCCCAAATGTAAATAATGCTAGAATGAGGTCACTAAGTGTATCAGAAAGGCCTCATTTTAAATCCTACTGCAAGCAAAAATACTTTAGGCATGAGACATTCTAAGACATTTCAATTTCGTTATACTACCATCCTTGTACAGATTAATTATCTTTTCTGATTTTCCTTGCATTTTTGTTTATCATCAAAAAACAGGCTGTTTCCGTCTTAATACGCATAGCTACCTGAGGACTACCTGCTTGATGCGCTTGTCTTATACATGATAGGCAACCAGTAAGTATGATGAATGGACACATGACTGCAGTTCAAATTCTAATTTATGAAGAACGTTGCTTCAAGGCTGGAATCTTTTTTTTTTTAATTGGGAAAGTACCTTTCATTTCATTGCCTTTTGTACTTTCATAAACAATTGTGGGTCTAGAATACTGACTATTAAGGTAAACACTGAAAAAGACAAAAAGTAAAGTTAATGTTATCTATATGCTGAGTTGTCTAAAAATTAAATATTTTGAAGCTCTACAAAGTAACAATATAATTACTTTTAAGCTCTTTCCTAAATACCCAACAGAACTATCAGCCACACTAATTACAGATTAATAACCTCACTTCAAAAATTAAAAAAACCTGCATCAAAAGCATTATCCAAAAAATTAGAAAACATAAATATTCTCACCATGGGATCCACTTTTGTCCAAAAAATTGCTGAGATTGAATAGTGTATTTCTAGAGGCCAAGTACTGAATAAATCTCTGAAAAACAAAAATTAGAATGAAAACAATATTCCCAAATCATACCTTTAAGCAATTTCTGATACCAAAGGATGCTACAAATTGTCATAATGATTTTATTTTTTACTCAGTTATAAAGCTTCTCACTCTGACTTTCTCTGAAAGGGAAAAAAGACTGAAAAGTACTCATTGAATTAGAATTAAATTTTATGACCTTTCATTTCTTATATAACAGAAACACTGCAATTTAATATGATTCAGTAGGCATCCCATATAAAATGGGTAATTTTTATTTTATTAATATTTTCCAAAATTAAGCATCTTTATGAAAGCAATTTTCATTTAAAGACTATTCCTAATGGGAAAAATTATTTCATTGTTCCTTTCTCCTGACATTTTTGCCCACTAATGCATTTATATGGTATATACACTTTAAGTACCAGTAATATTTAATATTTCAGTGTCTCCAAAAGAATGTCTAACATTTATTTTTTGAAAAATAGTTAACGAGAAGATTAGAATTATACTCCTCCCCATGATTTTGAATCATATATTTCCTCTTCTTCTTCTCCTAATTAGTGAAAAGTCAAAGAACCCTCCATAAAAGCCTCCCTCCCCCACCCAAAAAAAGAAAAGTTAAGTTTACTTCATTTACTTCCTTTACCTCATTTCCATGCACCATGAGATGATGTGTTGTGACTAAAGCTTTAAATACAACCACCCAGCTACTGTTTGTTGCCCGCTCAAAGAGTGTGTCGGCCATCTGAGGAATATTAACATTGGTCTCATTGGTAGCCTGGATCAAATCTATGAAAGTAGAAGAAATTCAACAATGATATTAATCATTACACACAAAACTTCATTTCAAGTTTTAAACTTTTAAACCTGCTTACTAAAACAGGAGTCCCAAAATTGCTTTGACAATAACCAATAACCAAATTAAAATGAAATTACAGTATCTTTACACATGAACACATAAATACATGTTTTACCCAAAGCATTTATTTTTTTCTTGAGCTTATTTTTTTCTATGGAATTCTGTGTCCTATTCTGAATTTTATTGGTTTTCTGGTACCAATATCACTCTTTAAAATTACAAATTACAGGAAAGCTAAGCCTCATGTTAATTCTTCTTTCCTAGTACAATGTCTCAAAAATGTACTCATTCTACACAGCATTTGAAGGCAATAACATAAATGTATATTTTGAAACACGAAGCTGCTAAAATGCATACTTCACCTGGATTTTAATTCTGATGGGTCCTAATAAATATACTTACCACCTAAGTGGCAGATGAGAGAAAACAGTAAAAAAAAAAAAAAATTCCATCACACTTACCTAAGCTACCAAAGAACACCATGCATGCATTAAATTACTAGGGTGAGACTTGAGTTTATAAGAGAGAAACCTTTATGATACATTCACTGTCCATATTTACATATTATCACTATGATTCCAGTCGTACCTCAGGAAAAAAAATTTTATATAGTGGCCAAAGTGGGCTGCCTAGCATTCAGAAAAAGTGGCGAGTGCTGCCGAAGAGGTATGAGGCAACCAAAGACAATGTGCCACGGGACAGAAGCTAAGCCACACTGGGGCAGCGCAGACTTGAGGGTGGTACGGCTGACCTTTGAACAACATGGGTTTGAACTGCAAGGGTCCACTTTCACACAGATTTTTTTAAGAGTACAGTACCATAAATGTATTTTCTCTTCCTTATGATTTTCTTAGTAACCTTCTTTTCTCACTTTATTGTAAGGAATATGATTCATAACACATGTAGCATAAAATACGTGTTAACTGACTAGGTTACCAGTAAGGCTTCTGGTCACTATTAGTCAACAGTAGGCTACTAGTCGTTAAATTTTGGAGGAGTCAAAAGTTAGCCTCAGATTTTTGACTACATGGGTGGTCAATGCCCCTAACCCCTGGGATTGTTCAAGGGTCAACTGGTACTTCCAACAGCACAGTATGATTCCTCAGGACAATCCTACAAGACTTCTCTTACAAGCCACACCCACCCTGCAGAGAACTGCAGGTGATACTCAGTTACAAGAGAATCCCATGCAACAAATGCAGAGACAGACCCATCCTTTTCCTGACCAAAATCCACGCTCAGTAATCAATAAACCATACATTTGCTTTATTCATTTATCTATTTTATAAAAAATGAGGTTTAAAAAAAGTTGATACTGCATCCCTGAAATAAATTCTGCTCCCTTTTAAGTGCAGGCTGATGTGGTCTCCCTCTGTTTTAAAATCTGAGGCATTTTGTTCCCGCTGGGTATTCAGGTTAGAGGTGTATCCCTCGTAAATTCCTACCATACCGAAGCTCCTTGACGATGGCAACAGTCATGCCAATGTCTGTTTTCTGTGGAGTGCGCTGTGCACAATAAATATTTGTTAAGCAAAATTTACCAAAAACCCCATACTTTAGCCCAAAATATAAGCAAACAATTCTTTAAAGAAAAATCACAAAGCTGTGACATGGTTTCTTGAGACTGTATCATGGGACTACTTTATACTTGAAATTCTGTTTCAGTCACAAATTATTTTATTCATTCATTTATTGAACTGGGATCTGGGGATACAGAAACATATTTCTGGTCAGAGGAGACAAATACCTGGTCAGATAATTGAGAAAGCCTCTAAGAAATGAGTAAAGAGAAGCAACAAGATAGAGCCCAGAGAGCCCAGGTCCAGGGTTACCTTAGCCCCTGTCTAGATATACAAACTCTAACAAAATATCTCTTTCATTTAGGCCCTTATCTTTAAAATAGGAGGTAATAATTACTACCTTTCAGGACTATTATAAGGATTGCAAAGTGTCTTAACATAGTAGGCACTGAAAACAAATGTTTGTAAGTATTCTTATACACACACTGAATTACGAGAACAGAGTAGGGTACTAGGAAAGCATCCATGGGGAGGATCCTAAAGTCAACTATGCCATGGGAGAGGAGAAGGACATTTTTACCAAGTGAGCAAAGTGTGGAATCCTAAGAGGTGAGATGTCCTTGGAGAACTGTGGCAGTTTGGGGGCTGGGTATGTGTGGGCAGGTGATGGGGAGGAACTTAACTGAAGAGCAAGGGCATGACCAATGAGGGATCTCACACATGATTTCACCCTACAGGAGCCTTGGAAGGATTTTAGCAGAGAAGTATAAGACTTCACTTAGCAGAGAAGTATAAGACTTCACTTTTATAGTCAACCACATCATTCAGTGAGTACTAAATTTTATCTGCAAAGGCAAACAGAGGCATGGGATAAAATATTCCTGGAAAGATATACTAGAATACAGGAAGAGAGTAAGTTAGAAAGCCCAGTTGAGAATGAGATGAGATGAGCCTGGCTAATGAAAAGGCAGTAGGGATAGAGGGAGATAATGAATGGAGTAGAAAAATATTCAGGAGGCTCAACTGATGTCTCCAGGTGAGCAAATGGATATTAGAGGGGAAAGGAAAAGGAATCATGACCAATTTCAGATTTCTGGTTTGGGGTCCAGTAAATGCTTTTTACTGGAAAGGGAGGAAAGCTGGTGTCAAAGGAGACATAAACTATTTTGAACACAAAACATTTGAAGTAGCTGCGAAGATCAATGTTGAGATGTCTGATAGTGGCCTGGAAGCATGTTCTAAAGTCCAGGATGGGGTGCCTGGGTAGCTCAGTCAGTTGAGCGTCTGACTCTTGATTTTGGCTCAGGTCATTGGATCAAGCCCTGTGTCTGGCTCCACTCTGAGTGCGGAGCCTACTTAATTAAGATTCTTTCTCTCTCCCTCTGTTCCTCTCCCTTGCTCATGCTCTAAAATAAAAATAAAATAAAATAAAATAAAATAAAATAAATACAGTTCAGAACCAACACTCGACCTAGATACAAATTTAGGAGTCATCAGCAATGAAATGGGAGCTGAAATCATGTAAGTAGAAGAGGTAATACCTCTCCCCCCATGGAGATTATGTTATAAATAAGAAATAAGAATCAAAGCTAAAAAAGACTAACATTTAGAGATAAATGGAAGAAAAATGAGTGAGGTAACAGATGGCAAAGAGAAGCCCAGGAAAGTGAAATTGTGAAAGCCAATTAAGAAGAGAGCTTCACAAAATTCAAGAAGCAATTAGGGATCACCAATGTCAACTACTACTGAGTCTTCACAAACCGAACCCCAAGAATAGAATACATACAACTATCAGCCTGCTACCATGCGCAGGAAATAAAGCTCAAGTACAGACTAGTTGTGAAGGGGAGAGGGTCAAAGGATGGTTTTTATGGTTTAAAGATGGAACACATTTAAGCATATTTAAATCTAAGTAGGAAAAGCCAAAAAGAGGTAAGGTTGAAAAGAGCAGACATAACTTATGGGGAATTCTAGAGGCAGAAGGAGCTCTAGAATTTCTGAATTCTAGAGATGTTAGTGTTAGCCTCAGAGAGGAGTGCCACACAATGGAGAGAGGTAAGGATGGGGAGTGGAGTGGAGATGGAAGAATGAGTGATGAGATACAATGCTACTGAGAGGCATGTCCTTGATGAAGCAGAGGTTATAGATTTTATTAAATCCTGACCTTAAAATATTCATCTTTTTAATATTCTATTGTCAGGGGCTGGCAAACTGTAGCTTGTTGGGCAACCTGGACATGTTTCTTGCTTTGTAAATAGTTTTATTGGAATACAGCCATGCTCATTTGTTTACATTTTGTCTAAAGCTGCTTTCACACCACAGTGACATAGTTGAATAGTTACAATGCTCAACTGAAACTAAATTCAGTGGTCCACGAAGCCTAATATTTACTCTCTGACCCTTTAGAGAAAAATGCTTGCTGACCCTGTTCTGTCACTAAATGGGAAGTGTGCATAAAGCAACTCTGATGCACAACAGAGATGAATGCTGGAAAAGCAATTGTGTGTTGAATTGTGAAATGAACTAACCACTTGTGTAGACTGTGATTTTTACTTGAAAGAGTGACTGACAGACTTCAAATCATGGTGATTCTGACTTGGTATTCAGCAGTCATTTTCTCAACCATAAAGAAAGTGAGCCTGTCAAAGAAAACAAATGACAGTACTGGTTGCCAATGATAAAATTCCATATTTTAAGTTAAAATTAGAATTTTTGAAAACTTGTGTCTGCCACACTAAGCTTCACAATTTTCCAGCTCTCTGTTAAGATTGTTGGTGACATTCACGAGTATCATTTGTTGATATTATATAATGAAATATGACAACATTTGGAAGATGTAACTCTGCAAACCAATATTTTTCAAATGGCTAGTACATAATGTTACAAAATAAAAATTCAATTAATTCTAAGGTGGACCAATGAGAACGGATTTTAACATAACAGAGTACAAAAAATTCACTGATGTTGTTTCAGAATCAATATTGCAATCTAAATTCAAGAAACTACTACTGAAGGGTTGCCTGGGTGGCTCAGTTGGTTAAACATCTGATTTTTGGCTTCAGCTCAGGTCATGATCTGATGGTTCCTGAGTTTAAGCCCCACTTCAGGCTCTGTGGTAACAGTTTGGAACCTGCTTGGGATTCTCTCTTTCCCTCTCTCTCTGCCCCTACCCTGCTTGTGCACTCATGCATGCTCTCTCTCTCTCAATAAATAAACAATGAAAAAAGACAGAGAGGAAAGAAAGAAAGAAAGAAAGAAAGAAAGAAAGAAAGAAAGAAAGAAAGAAAGAAAGAAAGAAAGAAACTAACTCCCATTTAGAGAGTTATGGTGCAATATCAAAGAAGGAAATCCACCAATTTTCTGAAAAAGTTATTAAAATAGTTCTTCCCTTTCCAACTGTGTATCTGTGTGAGGACCGATTTTCCTCATACACTTCAACTCAAACAGTATATCCCAAGAGACTGAATATAGAAACAGATATGAGCATCTGTCTTCTATTAAACAAGACATGAAAAATACGTATAAAGATTTAAAACAATACCATTCTTCTCACCATATTTTTGTTTTAGAAAATAATTACTTTCCCTAAAAGTATTATTTGTGTTAATATGCCAATAGGTTTACTACTGTTATTTTAAAATAAAAAGTATTTTTAAGCTTTCTCAGTTCCAATTTCTAATACATTACATTTCTAAAGATATAACTCACGTAAACAAAAGCTCTCAAAATTCCTCAATAATTTAAAAGTACAAAGGTATCCTGAGACCAAACAGTTTGAGAGTTGCTATTCTTGGTATATATCTAAAAAGAGAATTGCTAGGTTGTAGCGTATCTACATAGTTAACTTTACAAAATGTTTTTACATAGTGGTTACAACATTTAGATTTTCACCAGTAGTGTATACAATTATCTACTGCTCTACTTGCTCAACAAATAAAGGGTTTCGATTTTTTAAATTTCAAAAAATTAAAACAAAGCATAGACATAAACATGCAGAAAAAAAGTTCCTGAAAATTGTGTGAATCTAAATGCTAAAATATCTGTCATATTTGAATTCCTTAGAATTCAAAGTGTTAGCTGAACTTGAGACAGAACTGGTATCTTTTTAAAGATAGTTTTTTTTTAATGTTTATTTTTGAGAGAGAGAAAATGAGTTGGGGGGGCAGAGAGAGCGGGGGGGGGGGGAAAGAGAGAGAGGGACAGAGGATCCGAAGGATCCTAGGATCCTAGGGTTGCTGCTAACAGAGAGCCTAATGCGATGCTTGAACTCAGGAACAACGAGATCATGACCTAAGCCAAAATCAGAGTCAGGTGCTTAATCAACTGACAGTATCTTTATTGAAGTACAACTGACATACCAAAGAAAACTATACACATTTAAAGAATACTATTTGATAAATGCTGACAAATATCCATCCATAAAACTACCATCAAAATCAAGATAGTGAACATATCCATCACCCGCAAAGTTTTCCTAGAGACCTTTTATAATTCCTCTTCCCTACCCCTCCCCATTCTTCTCTGCTGCTGTCCCTTAGCAACCACCAATTTGCTGTTAGCCAACATACATTAGCTTGTATCTACCAACACATAAAGATTCTAATAAAGAGAATCATACTTTTTTTTTGGAGGGGGGAGGCAGGGGAGAGGTCTGGTTTCTTTCACTCAGCATAATTATTTTGAGACTCATCCAATTGTTGCATTCCTTTTTTATTACTGAGGTGTATTCTGCTATATGGACATAACAAAATTGTTTATTCATTCACCTACTGATGGACATTTGGAATGACTCCAGTTTTTGATTATTACAAGTAAAACTGCTATGAACATTTGTGTACAAGTATTCACATGGACATACGTTTTCAGTTCCTTTGAGTAACTGCCTAGGAGTAGACTGGTTAAATCATTTGGAAATAAATATATCAGAAACTGCCAAACTACTTGCAAAATGGTTGTATCACGTTACATTCCTACCAGCAGCATACAGGCACTATAGTTTATCTTTTTGCCATTCTAACAGGCATGACAAGGTGTCTCACGATGGCTTTTCTTCGCATTTCTGTAATGGCTACTGAAGTTGAACATATTTTCCATGTACTTTTTGTTACTTTATTTGCCACAGGTATGAATTCTTAGCCATTTTTATTGGATTGTTTTCTAATTATGGAGTTATTTTGCTTCAAGTTCATTATGAGATATGTAATTTGCAAATACATTCTCCAAGTCTATGGCTTCTCATTTCATGCTTTTAAATGCCTTTCAAAGAACAGGAATTCTCAGTTATGTGAAGTCCTATCTACCAAGATTTTCTTTAAGGGTTTGTGCTTTTGTGTCATACCTAAGAAATCTTTGCTTGAGTCAAAGTCACAAAGATTTTCTACTGTTTCTTCTAGAAGTTCTATAGTTTTAGGATTGTATGTTAGATCTACAATACATTGTTAGTTTTTATAAATGGTATGGGGAGAGGATATAGGGTTTCTTTTTTTTTTTTTTTTCACATATATCAAATTGTTCCAGCACCATTTGTTGAGAAACTTCCCTTTTATTCTTTCCCACTTTGTACCTTTGTCAAAAATCAGTGGACCATATATCTTAGGGTCTATTTCAGGACTAACTCTGTTCTATTCATCCATTTGTCTGTCTTTATACCAATACACTATCTTTGTTACTGTAAATTAAAAAAAAAATTTAATGTTTATTTATTTCTGAGGCAGAGAGAGAAAGAGCATGAGTGGGGGAGGGGCAGAGAGCGAGGGAGACACAGAATCCGAAGCAGGCTCCAGGCTGTGAGCTGTCAGCATAGAGCCCGACGCGGGGCTTGAACTCACAAACCGTAAGATCATGACCTGAGCCAAAGTCGGTCGCTCAACCGACTGAGCCACCCAAATGCCCCATGTTATTGTAAATTTTAATAATTCTTGAAATCAATGAGTGCTAGCCCTCCAATTTTGTTCTTCTTCAAAGTATTTTCTTGCTCTTTTAGATCCTTTGTATCTCTATGAGTTTTACGTTGAATTTCTCAATTTTAACAAAAATTGCCTGCTGGGATTTTGATTTGGATCATGTTGAATGTATAGTTCAATTTGGGATGATCTGGCATTTTAGCAATACTGAGTCTTCCCACTTATATACATAGTCTGTCTCCCCACTTACTTAGATCTGCTTTCATTTGTCCCAGCAGCTTTGGGCAGTGTTCAGTATTCAGGTCTTACATATATTTTGCCAGATTCATTCCTAAGTATTTCACCCATTTTGATAACATGGTAAATGGTATTGTTTTTTTTTACATTTCAACGTTTTATTTATTAAAAAATTTAAAAATGTTTATTTATTTTTAAAGAGAGAGGGTGGGGAGGGGCAGAGAGAGAGGGAGACACAGAATCTGAAGCAGGCTCCAGGCTCTGAGCTGTCAGCAAAGAGCCCAACACGGGTCTCCAATCCACAAACCATGAGATCATGACCTGAGCCAAAGTCGGATGCTAAACTGACTGAGCCACCCAGACTCCCCTACATTTCAACTTTTTAAAAATTTTGTTCTTATCTGAGGGGGAGTGTGTGGGAACAGGGGAGAGTGGCCAAGTGAGAGAGAGAGAGAGAGAATGAGAGAAAGAGAGTACGAGAGAGAGAGAGAGAGAGAGAGAGAGAGAGAGAGAGAGAGAAATGAGAGAGAAATTTCAAGCAGACTCCCCGCTCAGTACAGAGCCTGATGCAGGGCTCAATCTGACAACCCCGAGATCATTATCTGAACCAAAATCAAAAGTCAGATGCCTGACTAAGCCACCCAGGCACCCCATTTTTCATTTCAACTTCTAATTGTTCACTGCCAATATTAAAAAATACAACTTATGTATTTTGACTATATCCCACAGCTTTGCTTATCCCACTTATCAGGGTTTTTTTTGGTGGATTCTATCATATATTCTACATAGATATGCTATCTGTGATAAAGTCAGTTTTTACTTGTTTACAGTCCTGATACCTGTTCTTCCTCCTCCTCCAATTATTATTATTTATTTTATTTTTTTTCTTGATGGTGTTGCTACTGGCTAGAATGCAATTTGAAGAGTGGTGAGAAAGAACATCCCTTTCTTTTCCTGACCTTAAGGGGAAAACATTCAGTTTTTCATTAGTAAACGTGATGTTAGCAGGTTTTTCAGAGATATCCCATGTCACATTAAGGAAGTTTCCTTATATTCCTAGTTTGCTGAGAGTTTTCATCATAGACGGATATTGGATTTTGTCCAATTTTCTATATCTAGTGAGATGATCATATGGTTTTTCTTTTTTAGTCTGTTATTATGGTGAATTACATTGATTAGTGGTCAAATGTTAAACTAACCTTGCATTCTTAGGATAAACTCCCTCGGTCATGATGCTTTATCTTTCTGTCACTGGATTTGATTTGCTAATGTTTTGTCAAGACTTTTTACATGCATGTCTATAAGGAATATTAGACTACAGTTTCTTTTCTTGTAATATCTTTGGTTCTGCAGTCAGAGTAAAGGCCTCATAGAATAAGTTGAGAAGTATTCTCTCATCTTCAATTTTCTGGAAGAGTTTGTGTAGAACTGGGGTTATTTCTTTTCCGGTCTTGGAGTTTTCTTTGATAGATGTTTTTAACCATAACTTTGATTTCTTTAATAGATACAGAGTTATTCGGGTTATTTATTTATTTTTGAATGAGTCTGGGTAGTTTGTGCTTTTCAACACATTTTTCCTTTTCACATCAGTTGTTATCCTGGCAACAAGTCGTTAGCAGTATTCCCTGTTTTCCTTTTAACATCTATAGAATCAGCAGTGATGTCATCTGTCTCATAATTACGTGATACTGGTAATTTATGTTTTTTTCTTTTTCTTTCTGATCAGCCTGGGTAAGGTCATTTTAACTGTATCAATCTTCTCAGAGACCCAGCTCCATCCCCGCAGTTCAGAGGAGGCTGCAGTTCAGGTGGCGTCCTCCACCTTTTGCTACAGCCTGGAATCTCTCTTTGCTACAACGTAGAACTCACTTTGTTTTCCGCCTCTCAGAGATCACTGTGCCCTATTGCCTGACATCCAAAATACTGAAAACAGTTATTGAATACATTTAGTCCAGTTTCTCAGTTCTTTCAGGCAGGAGAGTAAATATGGACCCTGTTACTCCATCTTGCCACAAAGCAGAAGTCTTTCATTTTGGTAGTTTTAAGCACTTGAACATCTTTTGGAAAATTCCTCTGAGGCAAATAATATCCAAAAGTAGTAGAAGAAAAGAAATAGATATAAGTGGAAAAAGAAGTTTAACTTTTGAGAGTTGTAAATAATTACTCACTAAAATAAGAAAATGCAACACACCTGAATAACTCTCAAATTCATGATCACCTACTTCTTTTTCCACTGCTGTGTGAGACTCTCAACCACCTGAGCCATGTGAAAGATGGCATATGACGAGGCCCTTCTTATCTCTTACCTGGACTGCTCTGTAACCTGTTCTCTGGATTGCGTCCAGCCCAACTAGATGTACTTGTGGAAAAATGACCGCCCAAGTGTACACTTCTGATCCTGGCAGTCGCCTGCTCAAAGAACCCTGCTGGGGGCCTTCTGCTGCCCACTGAATTAAACACAATGACCTCAACCCGGAGTAAAAGGCCTTCTATCAGGCATAGCTCCTTTCCTCCTCTTTGCTACACATGGTGTACCAACAATGTTGTATTGATACTTTTTCATTCTGTTCTTACTGCCTAGAATATCTCTGCCTTCACTTGCTTGAGATCTCATCTCTTAAGGCAATCTCAAATAATATAACCTCCAAGAAGCCTCTTCTAATATCGCCCTCAAAGGGAGGAGAGGCTTTAGTTTTCTCTTCCATGCAGAGTGTGGCAAAGGATACTGGACTTGCCACCAGAGACCTGGATTACAACCTAACTCTGCTACTGAATTTGACCACTCTGTGGCTCTGTATTTTCACCTAGAAATGGGAGTAATATTAACTACCTTACAGGATAGACATTGTCATTTGTGCTAATCTTTACACATCTTTATTACAGTCTTTATTACATAAAATTATAATTGTTGATTCACATGTGTCTTTGCTATATTGGAGCTCAAGATCCAACAGGCAGAAATGAAGTCATATCTGTATCTTTTGATCCCTGGTACCTGACACAAGCCCTGGCATATAAAAGACACTTAATAAATGAGATGCCTATGGCTGGCTTAGCATTATCTGCCTCAGTATAAAGTATTTCCAGACTAAAACTGATAGTTGATATGAGGGGTCTCTTTCTTTCCATAATTCTTTTTTTTTAATTAAAAAAAAATTTTTTTAACGTTTATTTATTATTGAGAGACAGAGAGACACAGCAGGAGCAGGGGAAGGGCCGAGACATGGAGAGACACAGAATCCGGAGCAGGCTCCCGGCTCCGAGATGTCAGCACAGAGCCCAACGCGGAGCTCGAACTCACAACCATGAGATCATGACCTGAGCCGAAGTCAGATGCCCAACCGACTGAGCCACCCAGGTGCCCCTCTTTCCATAATTCTTACTGGATACAACTGCATCGCCAAATTACAGTTACTTTCTATGTCACTGATATGCTTTTATCCGCAGCCAAAGTTCAGAAAAGCAACTTATATTCCTATTTGAACATCTCTCTGTAAGTTTAATTACAAGATTCTGGCAAACACCACTAGAACAGCAATTTTCCTTAGACTGAATGCCAGAAAGGGGAACAAAGATGGGTCATTCCTTTATCTTACAATCATCATCTAAACTTATGCCCTCAGAAAGAAAATGCAAAGCTACAGAACCATGATTGCCAATACACACATTTTAAACATCAACAGCTCAGAGCATCTGCCACATGAACTAACTTATGTGTAAATTGATAAACTGTTCTTTTCAATTTATATCTTTTTTTTCTTCCTTCTCGACTCTCTCACTTCCTTCCTGCTAGTTAACAACATCAAAGAACTCAAACATTTGAAAACAGAAAGTAATCTTTCCAATTTGGGCAATACAAAAAGATAACGATGCAGATGGTTTCAAGGTTGTTCTCGGCTCAGTATGAATGGCAGACGTTAATGGTTGCCTCACCAACACCTATTTCCTTCTCTCTTCTTCTGTACCAGCAGGATGCCACCCATCCCCTCTGCTGGTCCACCCATCAGAAAAGCAAAAAATGTCAGATGCGTGCCATCCCTGCTTCCCTTGTAGCTAGACATGGACATACAAAGGGTAGTCTGCTGAGTCACCTGGGAAAACCTTTTTCTTTGTATTAAATAGCACTTTATAATTAACAGAGTGGAAACAGGCCTCCTCGCCTTCAATGGATGTAGTTGTGTATGCATGTGACATCATGGTCATCTTGAGGCACGAGGATAGACTTCAGCAAGCTAGAGACAGCAGTGGGGAAATATGAAAGGCACCTAGGTCTGTGGTGGTGTTGTTGAGCTGGAACTGCCCCACCTCCAGACTTGTTAAGGAAGATAGTAAATTAATTTATTAACTCCCAACTTGGGGCATTCTTTTTACTTGCAGCTGAAAGAATCCTAAGTGATACAAATTGCAACAACACACAACAAAAGGAACCAGGCCCATGACTTCTACAGTGTCGCAGCTCTGATATCACTTGAGTATCTCCCTGCTCCTCAAGACCCCATTGTTTCTGCCCTTTTATAGCATTCAACAACCCCCAGCAGTGCCTTCCCTTGAGATAAAAGGGGTCCTTTGTGTAGAAATTCTGTTGCAGGTGAGCTGGTTATAGGACACAGAGCATAGATGAAAGGCTTGCATTTTGGGAAAGAGAAAGAGAGTATCTTTCTCCTATGAAGAAAGAAGACCTGATAATGTGAAATAACTTTATAAAATGTAAATTTTGCATATAGAAGTTCTGAGGTGACAGGAGGATGACTAGAAAATAATCAGAACAAAAATATGCAGGAGGTGGTCAGACATCCCATGGACATCCTAAAGGTTGAGGGGAAATGTTGAGAGAACTGCAGCCAGTGTAGGCTAGCCTGGGCGTGCAGAATGAAATGACCTCGTGAGGGCTGCGGTGGGAGTGACGCCCTATGGAGCGAGGTGTTGAGAACTGCATACATGACAGCAAAGGTGGACCAGCAGGAGTTAAGAGTTGATGACCCTCAACTGTTAACTGTAAGTGACGAGGATGAATGGAGCCAGAAATAAAAGAATAAACACCTATGGCTTTACAGAGATCAAGGGGAAGCAGCTTGTAAATGTGCCCGCTATGACGAACAGTTATTTGCAGAACTTAACAACAGTGTCCTTCTTCAAATAAATTCCTCTTTAAATGGAAAGGTGCAAACTGTGAGCTTTTAAATTTTTTTCACTTGGGCTCTGTAGGTTGGCGTCCAGCTCTTGATTTTTTTGGCTTAGGTCATATCTCACAGTTTGTGGGTTCAAGCCCCACATTGGGCTCTGCGCTGACAGAAGGGAGCCTGCTTGGGATATTCTCCCTTCCTCCCTCCCTCTCCCTCCCCCTGTCTCTTCCCCTCCCCTGCTTGCTCACACATGCTCTCTCAAAATTAATAATAAAGTGACTTTTAAAAAATAAAGTTTTTTCCACTTAATTTAGTCAATATAGTTCAATAAAAACTTTACTTGTATTTTTACATTACTAGAATTTTAATGTAATCTAGTTTCTAAACTATTTAGGTAAACTATTTGTAAACCATTTTTTCACCTCAAAGAAAGATATGTAAATGTTGTAGTCCTTTGTAGAAATATATAGTACAAAAATCCCCTTCTTATGCTGTTTGTTCCCCCATAGGATTTTGGCAGATTTGAAATAAGGAGATGCATCCACAGTGTAGTGAGTCATTTCAGTTAAGGTTTTGGAACTGGACCAGATCCATCCAGTTCAATTACCATCTGTTATTTAATAACTGTGTGACCTTCAGCAAAGTTGCCTCTCTTAACTCCCATTTCTACATTACTATGATGAAGATAATAATGGCACCTATCTGACAGCTGTTTTAGTAAAGTGGGTAATGCAAACAAAATATGTAGCACAGAGCCTGATGTGTAAGGAATGGGTATCAAAGCATCTGTATATAAAAATCTGTAAAGTATATAAATAATATACACTATATTTATATATAGATACACACATATACTCTACTATATACGTAGGGTAATACACGCTAAAAGAGACAGATACACACAGAATTATAATTAGATTTACCCTTTGCTACCTATATCAAAAAGGACTTGGCATACTTTGTTAATTCATTTAATTCATTAACAAATTTTTACTAAATGCTTATAATGTGCCCAGCAGAGGTAAGTACTGTGAGGGAAAATAAAATAAGGGGACAGAGAGTAATAGTGGGTACTATTTCAGATAGGGTGACCAGAAAAGGCCTCTTAAAGGCTATAACATTTAAAGAGACCTAAATGCAGCAAGGAAGGAATATTCCATGCAGAGCAAACAGCAAATGCAAAGGCCACAAGGTAAGAACATGCCTAATGGGTTCAAGAAACAGCAAGAGAGCTAGTGTGTCTGGAGAACAGTGAGCAAGGCAGAGAGTGGCAGACAGAACTGATCAGGAAAAGAAAATATATTAAGGTCACAAGAAGGACTTGATGTATCATTAAAATTTAGCAAAGTTGCTGGAGGGATCAAGGGAATAACATGACCCAACTTATATTTTGAAGATTTACTATGGTGGCTGTGTGAAGCATAGTCCGGGTAGAAGGAGTGAAGTCAGGAAGACAAGAAAAGGAGGTTACTTTAATAGTTCAGGTGAGAGTGACAAAATGAGCTGGTATCAGTGTGGCAATGAGATAAAAGCAGGAAAACAAAAGGTAGGATTCTGGATATTTCAAAGGTAGAGCCAAGAGGATTAGCTGATGGATTTGATGGGAGGCATGAGCTACAGAGAGGAATCAAGAATGACAAGCTTACAGTATCTGGACAGTTGGATGACTTCCCTCTTGCACCCCCTGGGAGAGAGAAGCAGGGTAAGTAAGGCGGGTGCTTCCATTTATGTTGTTCCTCTTTCTACCCACTTCCACCTACTCTTTCACTTCTTTGATTTCACTTCCAACCATAGGGAATGCCATGCCTTGTGTAATGTTTGAACAACATCGAAAGGTATGTCTACTGTCTGTGGGGCACATAAAAGGATGTCCTAAGAATTATGTCAATCATTGAGGCATCATGACAAACTATACCAAGAGTGTTCTAAATTCTAAACATGGGTCAGTTTCAGGGGTAGCCATCAGCAACTTTTCAAAGTCAACATCATAAATTACTATGATTCTTTTGACCCACTGAAGTAGAGGAGATACTGACCATGCTGTCTCCTGAATGCAGCCTCGTGAGTCACAAAGCTCCAAGGAGCCAGCTTAAGAGCCCAACCACCTGCCCGCATGAATCTGAGTCCAGAGCCATGTACCACTATTGCATGAGATTGGGGGCTGGGGGATGTAAGCAGTCCATGTGCCAAATATTTCATCTTCAGTTAACTCTAGTTAAGCTTCTGCTGGTAGAAAACTATTAAGACAAAAATTGGTAGTTTATATTTTTGTCTTTTAGGATCCATACACAGCTCACTCTGGCATTAACCATGCAACCTGGAAATAAGTCACTGGATTTATTTAGCCTAGAGTCTTCAGCCACGAGGCAGAAATAATTACATATGTCCACTAGCCATAACACTATGTTGCTTTTATATTTTATCCTCTCCAAGTGTTTTCTTATAAATTATCCTGTGGGTTTCAAAAGAACTCTAGGCCTTAAGAATCAGACAATTTATATGAACAGGACTTTAAAAGGGCATGTAAAAAGTAGGTAGCACCAAAGAGGTGGAAGATGACATTTGTAACAGGCCACTGAAACAGAAGATCTTGGTGTTCTGGGCAATCCACAAAGACTCTCAAGCCAGTTCTCTAAGCTGGCAGTAATTGCTGGAAGGATGGCCTTTGCTGACTTCGTTGCCAGGGAGATTTTAGAAGATACGTGTGGTTTGGGTTTCTGATTTCCTGCTACTGCCACACGATGATCCACTACCTGTGTCTAGTCTTCAGGTGTGTCAGATAAATTAACTCATGTCTTATTTACTTGATGGCCTTAAGGTTTTGTTTTTTTTTTTTTTCACAGAGCCTTAAACTAAAAATAAGCATAAGGAGTTTGCATTTAAGTTATCACAAAACAGTATTTTAGGGGTGTCTCAAGAATTTACCACATTGGTAAATTTACCATATCCCAAAACTCATCAACTCTGCATGTCTTTTGAACTATCTAACCTAAGTTTCCCATGCTCTAACCACAGCCCATCACTTTCTATTCTGTTCTCAGAAAGTAATAGTCACTTCATCCTCAGTTAATTCTTTATATTCAATGCCTCTTTTTACAGTGCTCTCCAGCCATAAAGAAAAGCAGTATTTCATAGCTAGGACCCAAGCAGCAGAAAGAAGGCATCAGTTTTCTGTTCCAATCAAGCTCCCTACCAACATGTGCAACTTATGTTCCCTAAAAATAAACAATATCTCAAAATGGCAGCTTCTGCTGCAGACACTCAGGAGTCTTCCCCTTTGCTGTAATCTATAGACTAATCTTTAGAATGTCTCCCAAATTCATATCCATCTTTCACTCCAAGGCTACTACAAGGCTGGATTTTTATCTGCCTTCCAATTCCTTCTCCCCTAGGCAGGATTCCTTGCCAACACTTCCCAATATTATTTTATCTCCTTGGCCTCTCCCAAAGTCTTATTTTTATTTTTTCAGAAACTTTTACAGAACTTCATAGTAGGAAATGTCCAAAAAACACCTAATTCTATGCTCTTTTGAAATATCAAGGGATACAACTTTAGTTCTTAATATATCTTTACTGTATAGATACAAAACTTTACTGCAGTAAAAGAAAGAAAAAGAATGTTAAAGTGAGATGAAAAGAACATGTAAGTCTCTCCTCCATATAGATCCTTAATTCCTAGGGGAGAAAAAAAAGGAAAAAAAAATAAGGAAAAACTGAGAACGGGTTCTACATTTGCTTTAGAAGCACCCAACAGGAGATGTTAACACTACATTTACTGATGAGTGGATATAGGGGGAAGAGTATTGAACAGAAATTCCGATAAACAGGTGGTAGCAGCAACAAGGTAAATTAGTACGTTGACCCCTGAAATGCCAGGTCGCTTCCCTCTCTTTTCTTTTGCAACAAGCCCTGCACAGTGGAGAATCCCCATCAGGCTAACTGAGACCGCTCTCTTCCATTCAATGGCCAGAAAAAAAAGAATTAAGTTGCTGATTCCACAACAGATTAGGGGGCTAGGAGGAAAGAGCTTTCTGATGACCCATAATGAAACTCACTCTTTTTTAACCCTGGAAATATTGCAACAGTCAGTTTCTTTGGTAGATTAGTCCTAAGTTTTACTACACTTCAGGTACGTTATGATTACAGGCTCTGGTGAGACACCTAAGGAACTTAAACACTTAGCAGATTGTCCTACAAGAAGGTGATAGTTAAGACTTTACAAAGCTTCAATGTTTGTAATTGGCAACAAAAAGGTATATACTACCCGTGTCCACTTATTTTTTTTCATAAAGATAAGCTAACTCAAAATATAACCATCTTTCTCATTACACAGGTAATACTTGATTATTATTCATTCTTAATAGCTGTTTATAAAGACACCGTAACATCTCTTTAGCACTAAAAGGAAGGAGTAAGTCAAGTCAAATATATTTATAAAGTCTTCTGGGTCACACAATTTATGTCACAGAAAAAGCTAAACCTCTCTCACATGTATCAGTAAAGTCTAAAAATTTAGGACTACAGAGTTTATCATACCACGACTCTTTTTTCCATTCATACCTATACAACCATCTGTGTTTAGAACGTTACACACATTAATAACCATAGTAACAGACATATCACTATACATTTTAGAAGGAACAAGTAAGGTTTTGAATTTGCAAACCTTCTGTTGTGGCTACCTCCCTCTTATCCTATTCTATAACTTCGGATCTTCTCATTTGCATTTCCCTTCATTCATATGGTATAAGAAATTTGGCACTGTTACTTCCCACCAAAAATTCACTCTTTGGTGATCCAACTCGTCTTTAAAACTCTCCACATCTAAATGCTCAGAGCATGCTCTGCAGACTAGCGGCTTCACAAACACACGATATTTTGGCCATCAATTGCACTCCACTACATTCTCTACAAATTTAATTCTTCTCAGTTCTGCCCATTTCCTGATAAACTTTTTATGCTCACCACTAAGAAATATGATGTATAACGTTGCAAGTGTTTTCTAAAGTTCCCTGGTGCTCAGTCTAAAAGAAGGTTCTTAGCCTTGGCACTACTGACATTTTGGGCTAGATAATTCTTGGTTGGAGGTGGGTGGGGAGTGTGCTGTCCTATGCAGGAGGATTAGCAGTTCTCCTGGCCTCTAACCAAGAGATGGCAATAGCATCCCCCCTCCCCCAGTCAAGACCATCAAAAGCATCTCCAGGTATTGTCAAATTTCCCCTTTGGGGCAAACTAAGCCCCTACTGAGGACTGCTTGTGTAGAGTAAGAGTTTTGAAACCTCAGGAGCTGAAATCAGGCTAGAGTAGGACCCCAGGGAAGCTGTCCCAGCTTGTAATCAATATTTTCCCCAGTTTCAGTTGTGGGCAAATGATCATGCTCTATGAGTAACAGTCTATAAGAATGGAATATACAGGTACAGCATTTACTGTTATAACCAAGTAATATTTATAGAAAAGAGAACCACACATAATCAAGGATAGCAGTTCCCAGCTTTAGAAAGGGTAGATCCAAAAGTTTACAAGTATATTTGGAATCAAGAACACATTCAGTTGAACTACTCAAAATTACCATTGTTGTCTCAGTAAAAAAAAAAAAAAAAAAAATGGCTTAACAACCTTAGCAATTTCATAGAATTCAACCTAGTAATTTCTTTCTGTAGCAATGGTACATTCCCACAAAATCCTACTGAACTATTCTACTCCTGCTGCCTCCTATTTCACTTGAGGTCCCTGGGTACTACTGACTTCATTTTCATTTCCCCCAAGAGCAGTCACTACTTCTTTTAAGGCTGTCCACCTCTTCAGACCCTGTGGAACAATACGCACACAGCCTCAAAACGGTTGTGACCCTGCAGCCCAAAGAGAGAGAGAGAGGCCTATTTTCCCACATTTCTCTTCAGCACTTTTCTCCCATTAGTTTAGATCCCCAAAATAAAGACAAATGATGAGTCTTTGTATATCTAAAAGAAGATTCATCTATAGTTTGCAAAATGACAAAGATTAGTAGCCTACTCACTCACACACTCACATTCATGCATGCGTGCACGCGTGCGCACACACACACACACACACACAGCATCAAGGGAAAAACAGATGAGGAAAGAACAAGAATTGCACCTGTTGGCAGTGAGAAATACTAGAGAATACGGATAACTGAAGGGCACACACTCTGAGCAGCAACTGTCTATCACAGACAAGATCAAGGGTTGAGAGGTAGACTAGAGGGTTATCTATTGACTCTAATCAACTCTAAAAGCAATAACTTGTCCCAAAGATGACTGATCATGGTCTACCATGTCCCCCAAGTGTTCTGAAATAGGGATTGGTGACAGGAATCATGGACCTCCAAACCCTCAAGATACGGATTTTTTTTATTGTATTTTTAAAATGTTTATTTATTTTTGAGAGAGAAAGAGAGAAAGAGGGAGAGAGAGCATGAGCACAAACAGGGGAGGGGCAGAGAGACACAGGATCCGAACCAGGTCCTAGGCTCAGAGCCTGATGCAGGACTCAAACCCACGAATTGTGAGATCATGACCTGAGCTGAAGTCAGACACTTAACCACCTAACTGACTGAGCCACCTAGCCACCTCGATATGAATTTTAAATGTGAAGCTCTGTAGGTCACAGGGCTCGCATTATTGAGTCCCAGCAGTGAAAGCAATGTGCTTTTAAGTTACAGGCTCCCTTGAATTCTGACACCCTCTAGACCTCCCTTCCATCTGGTGACATAACAGTCCACTGTTTTCTCTCCTCAACCTTGGAGAAAGATGAGCCCTCCTCTCCTTTCCAGCCACAGCTCATTCTGGGCTCCCAACCCCCAGGCCTTTCTCCCTACTCTGTACCTTTAAATTCTTTCTATTGTACCCTCCTCCTCTGTATCTTTTTCTTTCTTTTCAAGATTTTTATTTAAATTCTAGTTAACATTCAGTGCAATACTGGTTTCAGGAGTAGGCTATAGAGATTCATCACTTACATGCAACAAGTGTTCATCACAAGTGCCCTCTTTAGTACCCATCACCCACCCAGCCTATTCTCCACTCACTTCCTTCCATCATCCTCTGTTCTCTTTTTTTTATTTAAAATTTTTTAAACATTTATTTATTTTTGATAGGCAGAGAGAGACAGAGCACAAGTGGGGGAGGGGCAGAGAGAGAAGGAGACACAGAATCCGAAGCAGGCTCCAGGCTCCGAGCTGTCAGCACAGAGCCGGAAGTGGGGCCCGAACTCACAAACCGCGAGATCATGACCTGAGCTGAAGTCGGACGTTCAACCGACTAAGCCACTCAGGCACCCCTCCTCTGTTATCTTTTAAACATGTGCTTAATATAGTCCATTTCTGAGGACAAGGAAACATGAAATCCCTCTCTTGACCTTGTGTTATACTCTAGACCCCTAAACTCACAACTTCTTTCTCTGTTTCTTCACTCACACCTCTGGAGTCCAATACAACTTGGTCAGCCCTTATGAGCCTCTATGAAATGACAATAATCCTCACTGAATCTGCTCCAAGGTCAGTAATGACCACTGAACTGCCAAAACCAGTGGATACTCTCTAGTTCCCTCCTAATCCATTTCATGTGCTACTGGACAATACTGACCTAATTTTTATAATGTTGTATTTCTGGGATTTCGGAGAACCATCCTTTTCTGGCCCTTTTCTTATCTCTGCCTTTTCTTCTTAGTCTCCAATAAAGCTCTTCTTCTTCCCCTAATCCCTTAAATAATGGATGTCCCCAAGAAAACTTCCTCAGTCCTTCTCCTTTCTCAGTCAAGACTATCTTTTCAAGCAATCTTTTCCATGCCTCTACTTCCACTAGACCTGGATAATCTAAAAGAGACCAGCAACACAAAAATGGAAATCATTACCTTCTCTTCAAACCTACTTCGCCTAGCCCAGAAAATGGTGCTGCCATTCACAAAGGCACCTCAGCTTTCTAGCTCAGCACTGTCCCTTCGGTCTTGCTTTTTATGTTCAATCAATTACCAAGTCATATAGATGCTGCCTCGTACATGTCTCTAAAACTTTCTCTGCTCTACCTTAATCATCTTATTAACTTCTGCTTAGAACACTGTCCCACTTATCTCATAAATTGTTCCCTTAACTTTACTTTTTAAAAAAATATGTATTTTGAGAGCGAGGGGGGAGTGGGGGAGGGAAAGGGAGAGGCGCATGCAAATGCACGTGTATGGCGGGGTCAGAGGGAGAGAGAGAAAGAGACAGAGGGAGAATCTTAAGCAGGGTCCATGCTCAGCTCAGAGTCCAGTGCAGGGCTTGATCCTACCAACTGGGAGATCTTGACCTAGCTGAAATTAAGAGTCAGATGCTTAACCTACTGAGCCACCCAGGTGCCCCTCCTCTACCCTTTTTATATTTTTAACTAGTTCTCAAAAATATATTCCTCAATGCAAATGTGAGCATGTCATTCTACTAAAGAAACAAATAGCTTCATATAATTAAGTCCTTCTCAACCTGGGTTCCTCAATATCCTAAAGTAGCCATTGTAATGTAACAAATTGACTTATCTTTCATCCATCTGGAATGATTTTAGTTATATAATATCATTGGGGGAATTGAAATTGTTACTTATATCATGCTCTGTGTTCTGTAGTTCAGATGAGGAAGCCTGGTTGAAAAAGGCGGAAACATGCTCCTGCTGCCTGCCCAACCTGCACCACATCTTGCTTCCTTACACACAGCATGCCTCCAAAACTGGGAGCCTCCTGTGCTCTTTCACACCTGTCTGTATTTGCATATGCTGTCATTCAGGTCTGGCATTCTCTTCTTCCTGCTGTCCACTCTAGGGCTCCCATTCATGCTGAATGTTCATACAATACTTTCTTTGAGAGCTTCCTTTGACTTTACCAAACATGGTCCTTTCCCTGGTCTGTTTACACACCTTTAGAGCTCATCTTACAATATCATGCAGGTTTATTCACGTATCTGAGTGCTTTACTAGAATGTGAGCTCTGGAAGACATCACGAGCAAAGTTTCTAAAATATAATAGATACAAAATAAACTTTTTTTGAGAGAAACATAATAAATGCTCCTTTTCTCCTTATCCCTAACCTGTGTTAGTAACTCCAATTCTTGGAGTTCTATCCATTATTTAAAAAAAAATCAGAAACGATTTCATATCGCATTGAATTTAAAAACTGTTTTCAAGAAACCTTTGCGTCACCTTTGAGTAACTACTCCTCTTTCTCAAAGGAACAGAAGGAGGGAGAAAACCATAACAATCATTCTTAAAATGAGTTACACCAAGGTCTGTGTCTCCTTCCCAGAAGATAACCAAAATGTGGCAGAAAAAGGAGGAGGATGTGGAATGTCTGCATAGACCTTGCTATAATTCTCTTTAAAGATCATCCCCATTCGCTGCTTTAACTTCCTGTTACAAAAAGGAGCAAAACTTGTCCCTCACGGTGTAAACAAGAGAAGAATTATGAGTGGATGCCACAAGGCCAACATTTATGCTTCCAAGAAAGCTATAATAAGGGTCAGAACGCACCCCACGTGGACACAGTTACCCTGTCATGCCCTCAGAGCATGACTGTTGGTGGGGAGGAAACCCCTCTGCACCATCCCCAAATACAGAGTTGCTTCAGCTCTTTCCACACTGGAAGACATCTTATTTCTGGCAGAGGCTATAAGCAGTAGGAGCAATGCGTAATGTGTTGCTTGGCACAGACTGAGAATCAAAAAATCATAAACACTTGATTTTCCCTGTCCAAAAACATTCATCTCAATATTATTAAAAAGAATTAAAGTGAGGCCCAACACAAAGAGGTATCACCGTTCTCTTTTTTTTTTTTTAGGACGTTTAAGACTTTCACACACTGCTTAATTTTTTACTTAACCCTTCTATAAGGCAAAACTGGACATGGAACCTGTCATCTTTGACTCTTTCATTTTCCTTAACAACACATCATTATAATCTTCTTCATTTCTTTTACTCTATCCATTCTTTCCAGTTTCCCTATACACACCACCTACCAACCCTTTAGACCTGCTTCTGGTCTTCTGAGATAGTTTTTTTAAGCGGATTCCCATCACTCCAATCCTCTCTGCATTCGACAAGACCAATGTTCCTAAAACATCTCTTTGAGCTGATGGTTCTCTTGTTCTAAACAACCTCAATGGCCTATCACCTACACATAAAATCCAGTCATTTTTATTTTACACTCAAGGCCCACCTAATGAATTCCTGTATCTGTGCTTACATCTCTTTTTCTCTATAGAATTTTTTGTCTTTAATATCTTACTCTATTTATTGTGTTTATTGCTTATCGACTATCTTACTAGTCACATCAAATATAAACTCTACAAGGAAAGCATTTTCATCTGCTTGGTTCACAGACGTACCCCTAAGCATTTGGAATAGTACCTGGTGTACCCTAGACCTATCCATTAAGTATTTGTTGTGAACCCAGAATGCACTCTGCCTTGATCTCAACTGCCTTATTCTAGCCTTCCTTCATATCCCATACTTAGCACTGATTTTTTTTTCTTGTGTCTTTTATTTGGGTTCTTCCTGTATTAGGCCTATGAAAGTTCATCAAAATTAGATGAAGCCTCTCAGGTGTAAGTTGACTACTCAGTTAACCACTATTTTTATTACCTCTAGTGTTCCTCTAAATAAACTAGTCATATTTATAGAGCTCCTAATAAAATTTGCCATTTAGTTTTTAAAAAGTTACTGGCCACAGAGGTATTTAACAACAGGGGGTAGAGTGTAATGAGTTCCACATAATTTAAATATTAAAGTATCTCTTTTTTTCAAAGCACTGACAAAGCTTTGCGCTTAAATTGTGGCTAATAGGTCTTGAGAGAGTAATTCCGCAAATACATTATGTAAATTTAGGGAACAATTTGGCCCCAGGCTATTGAATGGGGATAAGAATGCTCTTATACTTTACTTTTATATTGTCTTTAGGTAGCCTCCTTGAATTTCCGGTGCAATATATTAGAGCCTAAACATCCTTTAGGACAATGATTACAAACATTTGGATTAATGGAATGATGATTCAACGGCCGACACTAAATTTACCAACTCTAATTTCAATTAGTAGAGCTTAATCAAACTTTTCTTTAGTGCTGTTTCACATGGGGGTATGACTGAATAAGGATGAGATGAAGGCCAATTTCCACAGAGATTAGAAATAACTTGAGGCATTCTTACCAGCGTGTTTACAACTGCACACTTGGTGAATTAACAATGATGTTGTTTTTGTTGTTGTTGATGAGCATGAAAGTCTGTTTAGGCACTCCTAGTGCCTTGCTTTAATAAAAGGTATGTTCACTAGGTTTTGGCTTTCTTGGACAGTAATTCTTATGTAAACACTTAAGCCATTGATAAAGGTCAAGTTTATCAAGTTTTGATAGTGAAGAATGGATTTAACATGATTGATTTGATTGTAGTCAGCCAGATATTCTGTGCCTCATTTAAGCTAGTTGTTAACTCTTAAGCTTGCCGAGTTCATATGGGGGTTTGATGAGCTCTCGTAATATAAACAGAGTGAAGTGTTCAGTGGGATTCGTGGTAAAATATCAGTCACTTCAAGTGAGTATGGGTACTGCATGGATTTAGTTGTTTTTATTTAAACTGTGACAATGGGGGCGCCTGGGTGGCGCAGTCGGTTAGGCGTCCGACTTCAGCCAGGTCACGATCTCACGGTCCGTGAGTTCGAGCCCCGCGTCGGGCTCTGGGCTGATGGCTCAGAGCCTGGAGCCTGTTTCCGATTCTGTGTCTCCCTCTCTCTCTGCCCCTCCCCCGTTCATGCTCTGTCTCTCTCTGTCCCAAAAATAAAATAAACGTTGAAAAAAAAAATTAAAAAAAAAATAAAAAATAAACTGTGACAATGAAAGACACCATTTTAAGAAAAAAATAGCAAGTTATTCCATGCTTTTCAGGAAATCCTAATATCCTAAATGGGTCATATGTTTGTGATGAAGTTCACTTGAAATTCAGCTACAATTTAACTGTGGTTAGAACTTCCAAATCATACCTGTATCACAACATACCAAGAACATAAATACAATTAATAATATGGTTAATAATATTCTTTCCTACCTATATTTCTTTTCCTCCTACTACACTGTAAGCTCATCTTAGGCAGAGACCATTATGCTTATCCATGCAGACATTTGGGGAAAGGGCATTTGAGGCAGAGAAAAGAGTTGGTGCCAATACAGTGGCTTCCCTGACTTGTTCAGAAACGGTAAGAGGCCGATGTGCCTGCAGTCCAGTGTGAGGTGGAGGGGGCAGAGGCCAGATCTTACAGGGCCTTGATGGCCCATTCCAATGGCTTTCAGATTTTGGGGTGAGTGAAATGGAGGGTTTTTAATGTTTGTTTGTTTAGAGAAAGAAAGCAAGTGTGTGCGTGGGCAAGAGACAGAAAGAGAAAGAGGGAGAGAAACCCAAGTAGGCTCCCTACTGACCGTGTGGAACCCCACACAGGACTTGATCCAATGAACCATAAGGTCATGACCTGAGCCGAAATCAAGACCTGGATGCTTAACTGACTGAGCCACCCAGGTGCCCCTGAAATGGAGATTTTGAGCGGAGCAGTGCCATGACTAGAATCACGTTTAAATTTTTTTTTCAACGTTTTTTTATTTATTTTTGGGACAGAGAGAGACAGAGCATGAACGGGCGAGGGGCAGAGAGAGAGGGAGACACAGAATCGGAAACAGGCTCCAGGCTCCGAGCCATCAGCCCAGAGCCCGACGCGGGGCTCGAACTCACGGACCGCGAGATCGTGACCTGGCTGAAGTCGGACGCTTAACCGACTGCGCCACCCAGGCGCCCCTAGAATCACGTTTAAAAGGATCACTCTAGCTGTTGTGTTGAGAATACACTGTTGGGGATGGGGGTAAGGATGGAAGCAGAATTAGGCAGCTATTGCAGTAATCCTGGTAACAGATAATGGTGGCTAGGATTGGATGGTGGCAGTGGAGGTGGTGACAAGTGGTTGGATATATATGTTTTGCAGACAGGCAGAGCCAAAAGGTTTTCCCGACTAAATAAGTATGGGGTAGGAAAGAAAGAAGAGTCAAGAATGACTTTAATGACAAACGACTGGATAGATGAAGTTGCTGTCAAATAAGATTCAGAAGACTGACATGAGATTAAACGGGTTTGTGGGCAAGATAAAGAGTCCAGTCTTCGATGTACTGAGTGTAAGAGCCTGAAAATGTTTTCAAACTGAAGAAATTTGCCTCCATAGTTTGTCCAACTAACAATGTTAGATTCCCCTGGTCTCCTAGGCCTCCTTCTCCTTCAAAACAAGCTCATAGCTTCAGGAGCAGAATTTCCTTTCCCATCTAACCTCTCCATTTTATCCGGTTGGGTTTTTCCTTGTTCAGGCCTTCATTATCACTTGACTCACTCTAGTATCTTTATCTGATCTTGATTCTCCCTAATGAGGCTGTTTTCTACATAACCTGATGTATATTCCTAAAAAATAAATCTGATGATGGTACACTCCTATTTAAAACTCTGGACTGGTTTCTCACTGCTTTACAAAATAAAACTTATTTTATTTTTAAGTTGGCCTCTGTGGAGGCCTCTGTGATTTTTTACTACACAGTCTCACTCTACTTTTCTTTTCACTACATACTAAATATGTCCTGGGTAGTCATGCGTCTTTGTCTGGCAAACTCTTATTCATCCCCCAATACCCAGCCAAACACCAATACTTCAGAAAAGCCTTTCCCAACAACTTTCAGGCAAAACTGGCCATTCCCTCTTATGTGTTTTCCCAATATATTCATCATAACTTCACTATTTAACTTATAATGGCTTATCATTACTGGCTTGCTTCTATATCTATCTTATGAGGCTCTCAATAAAGGGTGCTTGTCTCATCTCTGTTTTCCACAACATCTCACTAGTTTCTATGCTCTGCTTACTGAGTCCCCGAAGGAATTAAGTATTACTCACAGGGAGCAAAAGTACCTGTTCAAGATCTATCAACTTCAAGTGTGCCACCCTTCAAGGCTCAGGGTGAGGCTTAGAACATCCTCTCATTCTATCTGCAACATTAGAGATGAAGACATTTAGGGGCACCCAAAGAAAGAGAAGCTGGTAGCAGGGCCAAACAGCTTAATGACAAAGCAGCCATCGTGGTAACTGAACTGTCAATCAGCCCTTTATATTTGAATATATTGCAATCTTTTTTTTTTTTTAATTTTTTTTTTTTCCAACGTTTATTTATTTTTGGGACAGAGAGAGACAGAGCATGAACGGGGGAGGGGCAGAGAGAGAGGGAGGCACAGAATCAGAAACAGGCTCCAGGCTCCGAGCCATCAGCCCAGAGCCTGACGCGGGGCTCGAACTCACGGACCGCGAGATCGTGACCTGGCTGAAGTCGGACGCTTAACCGACTGCGCCACCCAGGCGCCCCAGAATATATTGCAATCTTTAGAACGTGTCTATGAGACTACATGGCACAGCTTTCAAATAATCATCCACTTAAACTCTAGAAATTAAAAATTCCATTTTGGCTCTCCTATCAAGTTATGAAACTATAAGAGCAAGAAAACCAACCCTAGCAGAGTATACTATGGTCTTCAATAAACATTTGTTGAACGCAGCAATGATGAATGAACCTTAAAACATTTTGCTCACATAAAAAACGGTTAAAAAAAAAAAACCAGTAGGTGAAAAAGTAAACACAAAACATGCACTAAAAATGGGAACTTCCAAATAACTTCAGGATAAATATTTTAAAAATCTGGTAAATATTAACCTAATTTCAGTATTAACCCTTTACACTGTTATCTAAGTTTAAAGATCAAGAGAGAGGATAGTAAAGAAAAGAATGAGGTCTTAAATTTAGAAAACTTTTGACATCAGTCCTCAAAAAACTATGGATATAAATATCACATGTTTGATTTCCTATTAAACTATGTCAAATATTTGTCTCCAAACCTCTTTTGCTTCATGTCAGTTGCCTTACTTTTCTTTATTTTCTATCCTACACATGCTGACATTTAACTCTCCACCTTTCCTGGAGGATATAAAATTTTATCTTCAGTGATTTAGAGTAACTGTATTCATTTTTTTTCCTTTTACTTCCTTTCCGTTTGTCATCATTTACTTTATTTTCATTATATATATTTAATTTTTAAATTAATCTTAATTTCCTCCTACCTACTCTACCCTATCTCTGAACAATTCATTAAAATTATCTTTGCATTTGTTTGATTACTATAAAAAATACTCTCAGGTAAGTTTTCTGAAACATAGGGAAAAAGAGCCTATTAGGGTCTTCCTAATGATTATGGACATGGAACAATAACTTAATTTGACTATTTTAATTTTTTCCAGGGAATGGTTTCTAATAGTGCTGTGATGAACAAATCTCTCCTTGAGGAATAAGTAATACTGTTATTCAAGACAAATGTAACACATTTCTGAAGTACCTCTCCTTTAGCACAACTTTTTAAGAGACCTTTGATCTCAATATCTTTATTTTGCTCTATAATCCAAAAGAGACTAGAATATATTTTGAGATCTCAAAATTAGTCAGGAAGCACATGCTGAATAAAAGTTTGCAAGCCTAAGAAAACACAATTCTGCTCAGTAACACATTACTAAAATACTCCATTCTCTATTAAAGCAATAGGTACATTGAACAAGTTGTTTTGTTTGGTTGGTTATGTCCATACTGACTAATGTGACTCCAAAAAAAGAAAGCACCAATGTTGCAAAATCCTATACGTTTTCATAGAAGTTTGGAAATAGGAATAGTGAATCTTTAGCTCAAAAGGGACAAGTCTTAGAACTTTAGCAATTTCTTTTTTTATATCTCATTCCTTAACACCCTTCAATTTTATCTTTTCAGTATGCACTATAAGAAAATGGATATGGGTAGTATTAGTTTGGTTCCCATATTAAAGTCGGAAAATAAATTAGTATGGGAAAGAAATTAATTTTTCTAAAAACACTCATATAATATAAAGAAAACTATTTAAACTACAAACTATATAACTCAGCTTTATATAAGATAACCAAGATTGGATATACAGAATGGATCATACTGTGATGCAGAAATTGCTAATATTCCATTTTTTATGCATTTCAATTCCAGTATTCTTACTACTAACAATTCCTGGATTTTTAATATCAAAATTTTAATTCAAGAATGGTACTCCTGAATCAAGGCAAATGTTTGCTCTTTCCACACTTTTCACAGAAGCTTGTCAAGTTTAGCAGTTTAATTAAACAAAAAACACACAAAAATGCTTAAAAATAAAAGAGCTCATATTTATTACCTATTTAAGATTTTGACAAACTCTCAGAATTATAACTTGCCTAAAGTTATACTGTATCTAGTTTATTGGTTTATCGATAGTTACAGATTCTTAACCACAACTATATAGCTTACTGATAGCTAGAAGGATAAAATTCTTATATGTAAAATTTTAAATGATTCAATTATCCAGCTAACAGTTTTTCAAAATGTCTTCAACTAAGTGAACATAGTACCCTTAACATTATTAATTATTAAGTTTTGTTACACAGTGATAAGTTTTGTTCACCTTTCTGTTAGTATTAAAAACTAACTCCTTAAAATATATTTCACTATTAGTATATACAATATAAATCGAGATTCACCATGAAAACTGACCTTACTTTTCAACCAGTTTTACTGCCAGTTCAAAATTTTTTTCCAAATATCAAAAAAATATATATTTCCTCAAAGGCAACTCATTAATGCCTAATGCAAAACAGTCTATTTAGGGCCTCTCCCTTTCTATTCATGTCTTCAATTATAACCAGAGAGTAGTACAAAATGCTAAGGCCCAACAATAAAGGCACTCCACATATTTTAGTTTTATCACTTCCTGTATGTCTTAAACATTTCCATGGACAACTACTATTATTTTTAAGAAGCAATAACCTTCTTTTACTAAAAGACTATATTTGAAAGTTTTAATATCTAAAAAATGCTAAGTCTAAACCTATACCACCAAGTCTCAGTATATTTTAGGAGATTATTTTAATCAAACACAAGTTACTCTAATATTTTTATAATTAGTACTAACATTTGTCAACAGAACAAAAACAAAATCATGCAAACATACAGTGAGGGTTTAACTATCCCCATTCTCTTTTCACATGTTCTCAGAATAAACTATTATCTCTCAAGTAACGCAAGATCAGCACAGAGTAGCTAAGGCTGGTCTTCTTTTGCATATTTACTGCCGCATGCAGGACCTGAAAGGTACCCAGGAAGATAACTGTTGGGGCTCAAAAGGTTTTTACCTCTAATAACAATAATTTGGAGAGTAATTTAGGGTCTAAGTTTGTTGTTATTCCTGTTTTTAACAAATCTATTCATTTGAGTGTTACCATATCCCCAGGATGCCTTAGAAAAGAAGAGACTGGGGCCCAAAGAAATAAAGTTAATCTGGCCAAGAGCATGGCCCTAAAGCAACAGAGCCTGGAATTCCACCAGGTCCTCTGATCACTAATCAGTGCTCCTCCTGCTGTAGCTTCCATCACCTCCCGAAGTCCTGAATTAACACATATGATAAAATAAAGGCTTCAGTGTCAAGCCATCAAAAGACATAACCCATGAGGGGTGAGACTGGCTCAGGAACAGTCATTTGAACCCAACCTGTCCACCTTTTTTCCCATGACCCAGAGGAGGGACTTTGCAGGGGTTTGCCCATCTAGCTAATTTGCTAATAAACTGTCTTTATATCCCACCCCCTGTTTTTCCTTCCTAAAACAATCACATGGTGCTTTAACTGATTTTTCTTTGGATTATTGCTACTTGTGACACCAGACACACACACAAGCAAAAAACATGAGGCAAAGGAAATAAAACCCACTGTCTTAACAGAATCCCTGATAAAGTCCTGACTTCTCCCCTCATTATCTGTGGGACCTTGGATGAGTTCCCTAACCTCTTCAGGCCTTCTTTTCCTTCTCTGTAAAGTAAGGATAACAGTATTTACCTCACAGGAGTTTGTGAGGATGGCAGCAATTGATAGCACAATGCTCATGTGTGAGCCCCTCCTTCACCCCAGAGAATCCCTTTATTCATCAAAAAGTGAATAAAGAACCACCTTACATTAAAAAAGAAACCATATCCATGTAGGTACCTAAGTAACAACTCAAAGAAAACTCCTTGGTACTAAAATTCAAATATGCTTTGTATAACATATCTAAAGGCAATTGATTAGAATCAGACCTGATGCCTGAAAGTTTAGATCTTAAATGCAAATTTTCAAACATCTGTTCCCTGTCTCACACTGGCCCTAACAGTCTGTTAATGCAAAACAGACAACCAGGAACAATACCCTGTGGCTAACAAACAGAGCAAGGAAGAACTACTCCCCATGGCCTAACCACAGAAATCACTGAATTACTAGATTGTAAATTAGTTTATTTATTTTGGGGGGTGGGGCAGAGAGAAAGGGAGAGAATTCCAAGCAGTATCTGCACTGTCAGTGTGGAGACTGCCTCAGGGCTTGAACTCATGAACTGTGAGATCATGACCTCAGCTGAAATCAAGAGCCACCCAGGTGCCCTGAATTACTAAATGTTAAAGACAAGGTCACTGTCAGACAAATTCTAGGTTTGGCACCATCCAAGTTGAATGCCAATCTTGGGTTCTAGGTAAATCCAGCAAATGCTTTGCCTTACTATCTTGCATGGATAAACTGCCTAGCCGAGTGATGGCAAATGTGTTTCATCCTGAGTGTCAACTATGATTGATAGCAGAAATCCAAAGTATTGTCTATGGATGCACCAGGAGGCCAAATCAAAGCTCTGAAGAAACCTGTGCCAGGATCAATCTGCAATGTCTGCCAAGGATGGAGAAATATGCAATGAGTCTACTGGCTGGCCACTAGTCATCCATTTCCAGAATCATCTGATCTCACTGAAAAAGAAAATGATAGTAGCTAGCTTATTATTAGATATTAATGACCACACTACTATAGCAGTGAAATCCCTGGAGATCTAGGTGGCATACAATAAGTGTTTTAAGATATAGGTGACAAGCTATAATCCAATTTCTTTTTCCATGGACATTATAGAGTCAATACTATGTGTTCACATCCCATTTCCTTCTCCTCCTGGATTCACAACTAGTCTTCATTTCCCACCTTCTCCTAGTGAGGCCACTGTGTTCTTGCCAATGGAATATAGGCCAAATGATGTCTAGACCTGGACCTAAATCTTCCCCTGCAATACTGCCCCCAACTCGACTATCTTCCTTCCTCTGTCATATATGCATAGAATTCAGTGGTGAAATCCTAAGTGATAGAATCCCTAGAAGGAAGGTGCCATCCACAGCAGACTGTGATGTGAGCAAGAAACAAAACTCAGATCAAGCCACTAGTTCTTGGGATTCCCAACAAGGTAGTTCTGGTTAAGACCGACAGCCAAACTATCATGCGTACTCACAGAGACAAACCATGACCTGAGCAAAGCAAATCAGAATTCTTCCCTATGAATTTGTAAAACTCTAGGAAGAGAATTCCTTTCTCTTGGTGAGGCTGTGGTGATGTGAACCTGGGAGCTTTAGTTCACTGTGTTTCCAGACTCACTGAGAAAGTTAATTTGTGAGACTGAAGCACGTGTTCTGTCACTATTGTGTGAAATGGAGGTGAGAGAAACAGGAGGTGGAGGAAGAATCCTAAACAAGCACCAGGGAGGTCCAGTTCACCCTGCCTTTCCCTCACCTTGATTACAAGGGCCAAAATGATCCTGTCTTTGCCCAAATTAGTTTCATCTATATTCCTGTAACTCGTAATCAAACTAGTCATGACTAATATGGGTATAAAGTAGGAAGTAAAAATTCTTCAACACACAGATAGCATTTTGGCAAATATTCTACCAAAATATGTATAACAAACTTATCTATCTTAAAAAATGAAAATTAGACCATACCTAATAAATTGTCTTCACATGTCAGATATACTTTAACAACCTCATTTTTCAAAGCTGCCCAGATCTTATTGTTTGGACACCCATCATTTTTTAATCAAGTATTTAGGTGTATTCAATTTTGTATTCCTATATACATTGCTACAACAAACATCTTTGAATGCACACTTTTCTCTATTATGCCAACTATTTATCAGAGATAAATTTATAGCAGTCAAATTGCTGTGTCAAAGGATCTTTAAGAGTTTTGACTAATATTGCCAATTTTCTCTCCCAAATATTCGCACCAATTTACATTCCCACCAATTGAGTGCCCAATTTATACTCTTATTTTTCCACCTGAAAAAGTAATGCTGAACTCAACTGAAGAAACACTTCTAAGTTCACAGCATTACTGCATGAATTTATTAGTACAACAATCCAAAGAAGGGCCAAAGTCACTAGGTTCCACTGATATATATATATATACATACACACACGCACACATATAGAGACAGAGTGAGAGAGCAAGAGAGAAAACAGACCCTTGACAGACTAATATTACTGCAGCACACAGTTTTTCATAAAATGCAATAAAGTATAACTAAAAATTAAGTGACTCTTTTGGAACCATGATGGGCTCCCTTGTGGGGAAAAAAGGAAGTACAAAACAACAAAGCAAAGAGGAGATGCAGGTGTTAACAGTGGGTTCAGCCTGTTGTTAGCACATCCTAAAGTCAGCTTTCCATGGAACCTTCCAAGGGTGCACTCATGCTAATTAGTGGCAGGCAAAAACCAGAATGTTAAATGTAAAATGCTTAATGAAGAGCCCAGAAAAACATGAACACGTCGCAACCCTCGTGAATTAGGGAGACAAAAATTACACAACTTTGTGAAGCCATGGCCAAACTGAATGGTTTAGGCAGATGGTGGAGGGTCTGTAAAGCGTACAGTTTGAAGCTAATCAAGTTGACATTGAGATTATAGAAAGTTTTCTAAAATTACATTCCAGCTTTTAAGGAAAAATAATAAAATATTTCCTAGTATTTTTAATACTTCTCTTAAGGAAAAGAATTACAGAAGATGATAATGTGGAAACAACTAGCTTCGGAAAGAACAGGAGAACAATAAAATTCTTCACTTGGATATTTACTTAACCTCAATATTAATAACTTAGGTTTTTTCTTTGACAGTAACAGACTAACAAACCCAGCGAAACATGGCATAAACGTACTTAGATATACATAATATATATGGTGATTTGGGGGGGTTACTTTTGATTTTTTTTTGGTTTGTTTTGGACTGTTAACAGTTAAGCCTGATTATAAAATTCTATTATTTCACTGGTAATAGTTAAGGAATGTTATAAATTCTGTCATCAAAAAATAAGGTCGAACTAAAAGACCTTTAAAGTTTGTTTAATACACAGTTTTTAAGGCTTTCAACTAAGTTACACACATCTGTAACCTTTTTAGTCTTCACTGTCACCAATGGCAGAGGTAGCATTCTCTGGTGTTAGCACTATGACCCAACAACCAAGCAACAGACAAAAAGAGGATAAAGATAAAAAGAGGTCAGACTGGCAAGGCGCATCCTAGAATGCCATTAGGGACTGCTTCCTGACTGTCCACTGTGCCAGAAGTGCCCTGGGTTTGGTTTGCATTTATGGTGAATTTGAATTCAGACTACTAAAGTGTATGTGGGTGTGTATGTATATATGTTTAAATATTTTTCCATTTCCCATGTGACTCACACAGATATTATTTCCTGGCATCAACAGAGCAATCAGAACTAGGTGAACAAAGCAATAACCCATTAGGGCATCTGCTCAAGGCAGACAGATAGGAATTATTCAGGATTAACCCATACAGAATGTATGGTTTTTCCTCCTTGGCACTTAGCTTCCTTATCTGTGAAAATGAAGGTTCTCTCCAGCTTTAGAAGGCCCTCCACATCTGGTCAACATCCACAACTCAGCTCTTGCTTCTTAACATTCTTAGCCTTCTTAAATTTAGTTTTCCAGTAACCCTTAACTTATTTAAATTCCTACAGTGTGCCCTGCTCTCTCTGAACCTCTTCTTAGAGAAGGGTGCAGCAGCTCCTATCTGTCCCTCACCTACGTAGTCCACTCATTCTTCCGGTCTGAGCTTAAACATCACTTCGGCAATGTACCTCCACTGGGGTCTTTACTTCCCCTGCTAGCACTTAATTCTTTTTGAGCCACTCATAATTATTTCTTTCATTTTCTCCCCTAATAAGCTGCCAAGAGCTATATGTATCTTGTTCACCATGGTATCCTTGCCTCTTGGAATGATTCCTGACATTTAGTAAATACCCAATATTTGTTAAATGAATAAATAATGGCATCGTGCTAAATAAGCTACTAAAAGCCTCAATACTGAAAGTAATTTCTAATTTCTACAAACAAGTGAAATTAAAGCCAAATTAAATATGCTAACATTTATTGCTCTCTTTACAAAGGAAACACAACCCAAAATTTTAGCTTAAGCTTGTCCCCTTTCTTCATAGCTTTTCTAAAACCCTCAATGGTGATATTATCATGTTAGTGAATCATGAATGGTGAATATCATTTCAATGAAAATTAAAAGTATACAGCTACTTTGAAATAATGTTTTTCTTCTACAACTATCCCTACTACTCATAATGTATACACTCATGAATTATAAGGTGGATACTGAAAAACAATACTACCTAACTGCATCCAACTCAAAACAAACTAAAGCAAATGGGTACCCACATATACACACAATAAATGCTAGTGAAGAATTTTCTCTAATATTAATAATCATATACTACCTAATCATTGATGACATCCATCAAGAGAAGTACACATATGCTTTAACTTACAACCAAAAAAATCTTTTCACGTCAGTATATAATTTTCTCCCAAATAACATTTTTATCATGTCACAGGAATGCAAGTGTTAAAAGACCATCAGGAAATGTACAGCTATGTACATTAAGCAACTTAATGTTTCTTTTAGTTGTTTTATTTCCTCTAATATTACACTTTGGTTTTCAAAACCTTGAGAGAAAATGAATCAAGTTAAACTCCTTGCTCTTCTGAAAGGTTAGCAAGTAAAAGTAAAATCTATAAAGAGAAAGTTTATAAGAACAAAAAAGTTCTGAAATTTGGGAGATGTGAAATCTGAAATAAAAAATCATTCACTAAAGGTTTACCAAAACCCACTCCCATGCTATGTTTGGTGTTAGAGATAAGGCAGCCTCAATGAAACTGCAGACTAGACGGAACAAGAAATTCTACTAAACAGGATCCCTCTGCAGCCCCATGAGTGATATGGCAGGGATGCATGCATGGGGAGCCATCGAAGTCCTGAGAAAGAATGACTAAACTAGGTTTTGGAAGTGAAATTTTAAAAATACGTTAAAACACAGAAACTGCATAAAGGACAAAAGTAATACAGAGAATAGATGAACGTAATGAATTTCAGTTTCTCGGGAATGAACTGTGGTGTGTATGGGGAGTGGAAGGAAAGAACAGAGGATAGGAAAACAGGCTGCTTGCATCTCTAGCATACAGAAAAAAAGCACACCTGATAATTTGGGTAAATATTACTGTCATCCTTCCACTCATTTGGGTGACCTGACAAGAAAATAAGAGCAATCCCCAAGGCCAAAACAGAAAGAAGATGCAGAAAAACACATGGCAAAGTGATACTGAAGAGCAGGCTGCTTGAGGCCATGTGTTAATCTGAGAGGCCAGGAGGCTTAGATTTTAACAGCCCTATGGGGAACAGGAAACAAGGTCTTGAGACCAAGCAAGGTGGCTAGTTGGAATAAAGACCTCCACAGAAAGCTGGGATCCTCAAAGGGTTACTCCCTTTGTAAAATAAGAAGAAAAAACAAAAACAAAAAAAGAACAACTTCCAGCAAAGGAAGACAAAAGCTCGTCCTACTCAGTCTAGGTTCTGGGTAAATGAAGGAAAAAGAAGAAATATCTAGGGCTTTTATAACCATAGCTTTTCCCTTGTCCAAGTTGGTGACTCATATTTAGACTACAGATTCACACTCCTCTATCCAAGACCCTCAGAGCCATATGTGTTTCAGAATTTAGGATTGTTCAGATTTTACAAAAGTAAAATGGTACATACGCCATATATTAAGTAACACCCCAGTCTAATCTGGACAGCAGACTATAATACAACAATATTTCTGTAGTTTGTATGTAGTTCAACATACAAACTTTGATGGTAGGAAACATAAAGACTGGATAAGGTCAAGTTCTGCTATAAAATGTTTTATAAAAAAGAACTTTGGTATTCTGAGCTTTTTAGACTTCAAATTACACACCTAGACCTGCACTGGATGGGAAACTCCAATAGCAGAAACCACCTTAAGGTGCCCTCAGGACAGTAGCACTTGTGGGATTTGACAGAAGCAAACACAAATCCTCTCTAGGTTATCCTAAATTTTCAGGATTCCCACATATGAAGTCCAAAATTATAAAACACGTGAGGAAACATTTCACAATAGTCAGTCAGTCAAAAACAGTAGCAGACACAGAACTTCATGTAATGGATCTATGAGATACAAATATAAAGTGAGCTGTGTTCCAAATGGTGAATAAACAAAAGAGGAACTCAAAAATGTGAGTAAGAAATCTATGTCATCCAAAAAAGAGCAAATTTGAAAAGCTTCAAAAATGAAAAATATTAATGAATAAAATTCGAAATGAAAGGATGAGTAAAAGCAGACACAACATAAAGAGATAATTAATAAACTGGAAGATACCTGAAAAACAAAGCATGCTAAACAGTAAAAAAAGCATTTGAAACTATAAATGTTATATAAGGATATAATGAGATAGAAGAATATAATGAAAAGATTTAGTGTTAAGAGGATAAATAAAAGAAAGCCACATCTAAGAGGAAGGAATGCTTCCAAATTCATTCTATGAGGCCAGCACTGCCCTGATACCAAACCAGATAAAGACACCACAAAAAAAGAGAACTATAGGCCAGTATCTCTGATGAACATAGATGCAAAAATCCTCAAAATATTACCAAACCAACAATACATTAACAAATCATTCACTACAATCAAGTGGGATTTATTCCAGGGATGCAAAGGTGGTTCATTATTTGTAAATCAATGCAATATATCACATCAATAAGAGAAAGGACAAAAATCATATGATTATTTCAATAGATGTAGAAAAAGCATTTGGCAAAGGACAACATCCACTCATGATAAAAATCCTCAACAAAGTCAGTTTAGAGATAACATACCTCAACATAATAAAGACCATATATGAAAAATCCATAGCTAATATCATACTCAATGGTGAAAAATGGAGAGCTCTTCCCCTAAGATCAGGAACAAAATCATGTCCATTCTCACCACTTTTATTCAACATAGTTCTGGAAGTCCTACTAGCCACAGCAGACAAGAACAAGAAATAAAAGCATTCAAAATTGGCAAGGAAGAAGTAAAACTTTCACTATTTTCAGATGACGTGATCTAGAAAACCCAAAGATGTCACCAAGAAACTACTAGAGCAGGTAAATTAATTCAGTAAGGTCATAGGATACAAAATCAAAATACAGGAATCTGTTGTATTTCCATATAGTAATAATAAAGTAATAGAAAGCGAAATTAAGAAAACAATCCCATTTACAATTGCACCAAAATAAATACATAAATAAAATGCCTAGGAATAAACTTAACCAAGGAAGTGAAAGACCTGGACTCTGATAACTATAAAGTACTGATGAAAGAAATTCAGGATGATACAAAGAAATGGAAAGACATTCTATGCTCATGGCTTTGAAGAATATTGTTAAAATTTCTATACTACTGAAAGCAATCTACAGATTTAATGAAATCCCTACCAAAATACCAACAGAATTTTTCACTGAACTAGAACAAACAATCCTAAAATCTGTACAGAACCACAAAAGAAAAGAAAAGAAAATCCAAATAGCTAAAGCAGTCTTGAAAAACAAGAACAAAACTGGAGGGATCACAATCCCAGATATCAAGATATACTACAAAGCTATAGTAATTAAAACGGTATGGTACAAGCACAAAAAAGACACATAGATCAATGGAACAGAATAGAGAGCCCAGAAGTAAACCCACTACTATATGGTCAATTAATTTCCAACAAAGGAGGCAAGAATATGCAATGGGAAACAGTCTCTTCAACAAAAGGTGCTGGGAAAACTGGACAGCTGCATGCCAAAGAATGAAACTGGGACACTTTGTTACACTATACACAAAAATAAATTCAAAATGGATTAAGGACCTAAATGTGAGATGTGAAGTCATAAAAATCCTAGAAAAGAGCACATGCAGTAATTTCTCCAACATCAGTTACAGCAATATTTTTCTGATGTGTCCCCTGAGGCAAGGGAAACAAAAGCAAAAATAAACTATTGGGACTACATCAAAATAAAAAGCTTCTGCATAGTGAAGGAAACAATAAAACTAAAAGACAGCCAACTGAATAGGAAAAGATATTTGCAAATGACATATCTGAATAAGGGTTAGTAACCAAAATCTACAAAGAATGTATATAACTCAGAACCAAAAAAAAGTCAAATAATCTAAGTAAAAAAATGGACAGAAGACATGAACAGACATGTCTCCAAAGAAGACACATAGATGGCCAACAAACACATGAAAGATGCTCAATATCACTTCTCATCAGGGAAATACAAATCAAAACTATAGTGAATATCACTTCATGCCTGCCAGAATAGCTAAGCCAAAAACACAAGAAACAGTGTGTTGGTGAGGATGTGGAGAAAAAGGAACCCTCTTGCAATGTTGGTGGGAATACAAACTGGTACAGCCATTATACAGTATGGAGATTCCCAGAAAATAAAAAATAAAACTATCATATCATCCAGTAATTCCACTGCTGGGTAATTACTCAAAGAATATGAAAACGCTAATTAAAAAAGATATATACATCCCTATGTTTACTGCAGAATTATTTACAATAGACAATTTTTTTTTTAATTTTTTTTTCAACGTTTATTTATTTTTGGGACAGAGAGAGACAGAGCATGAACGGGGGAGGGGCAGAGAGAGAGGGAGACACAGAATCGGAAACAGGCTCCACGCTCTGAGCCATCAGCCCAGAGCCTGACGCGGGGCTCAAACTCACAGACCGCGAGATCGTGACCTGGCTGAAGTCGGACGCTTAACCGACTGTGCCACCCAGGCGCCCCTACAATAGACAATTTATGGACATAGTCCAAGTTTCCATCAATAGATGAATGGGATTAAGAAGATGTGGTATGCACACATACACATACGCACACACAATGGAATATTACTCAGCCATAAAAATAATGAAATCTTGCCATTTGCAACACCACAGATGGATCTAGAGAGTATAATGCTAAATGAAATAAGTCAGCTTGAGAAAGTCAAACGCCATATTATTTCACTCATATGTGGAACTTAAGAAACAAAACAAAGAACAACACAAAAAAGAGAGAAACCAAAACATAGAGAGCAAACTGATGGTTATCAGAGGAAAGGTGGGAGCAGATGAGTGAAACAGATGAGGAGGATTAAGAGTGATGAGCACTAAGTAATGTATACAAGTGTTGAATCACTATATGGTACCTGTGAAACTAAAACAACACTGTTATATTAACTATACTGAAATTAAAATTAAAAAAAAAAGCTACATTTATACACATATGCACTACAGCAGGACAAGATAAGATTTTAGAAGCTGCCACAAGTACTAAGAGATTACCTAAAGACATGTAGACTCATAGATGACTTCTTACAAGGAACAACAGTAGCCAAAAGAGTGAAATTATGTTCCAAGAAAAAACAACTATATATAAACTATATAGAAAAAAAATACATATATATAAGATATATGAACTATCATTCAAAAATATGGACAAATTTATCTTTAGACAAAAATAGAGTTTACTACTAAAGAGCCTCACTTAAGGAGCTTTAAAAGGATATAGTTCTGGAAAATCTTAGACATAATGAAGGAATGGTAAAGTCAAGGAGGGTTTACCTGCATATACACTGCCTGTATCAAATAATAATGTCTAACTTTGGGAGTTAAAACTATGGTAGAATTAAAACACTAGCCAACATAGCATGTAAGTGAGAAGTGGGTGACTGAAGTTTCTAAATTTCTCTTCTTTAGGAGGAAATAAAAAGATACTGTTCTACTTTAGACTTTAAGTAGATATACTACATTTTTAAAGGTGATCATGAAAAGAAACAGAAATAATATGTATTTTAAGCTTTCAAACTATAGAAAGAGAAAGTTGGAATTAAAGCACAAACTGAAGTAAATGAAAGGAGGGGGCAAAAAACAATCGTGGAGAAGTGGTAAGGGCAAATCACTAATGGTCATGTCTGTTGTTATGGTGGTGGTAGTGGCAGTAATGGTACGAGTAAGGGCAACAGTAGCACCAACAGCGATTGTACTAGAAACAGCGGTAGTCATAACTGATGTTCAGTGCACATTTGTGAGTCAAGCTCTGGGCCAGGTATTTCACATGCATAATATCTCACCAAAGATAACACGTAGGTAACATTACTCACCTTTGTTTTACAAATGAGGTTTGTAACTGATTTAAACGAAGGCAGAAACAGTTAAGAAGGACATTTCAGAGAGTTTTTTTAACAACTGATCACTGACTGGATGTGACAGATGAGGGGAAACTCTCAAATTAGTGGCTTGGCCAATTCGGTGGGCAATGCCTAGAACCTGACAACAATCCTAGTAGTTCACACTTGGGTTAAGCCAAAGACACAGAATATCCAAAGAGGGGTAGACTTGTGTTTGTTTTCTTTGGAATGGTGAGCTTCTGTTTCAAGAAGCTTGGCTGTGAAAGAAAGGCAAGGGACAACAGGTTGGCTGCTGGAAGAGGTCATAGAATCCAAGGAGGGCTGTGTGTCGGTGACCTTGTTTTACATGGAGATACTTGAAAATGCTCATGAGAGAGATAGGAGGAGAGGTTAAAGATACAGATGACAGAATAACTGATACAGAAAGGAGGAGAGGTATCATTTAAAATAAAAGTGCTGGGGCGCCTGGGTGGCTCAGTCGGTTGAGCGTCCCACTTCGGCTCAGGTCACGATCTTGCGGTCCGTGAGTTCGAGCCCCGCGTCGGGCTCTGGGCTGATGGCTCAGAGCCTGGAGCCTGCTTCCGATTCTGTGTCTCCCTCTCTCTCTGCCCCTCCCCCGTTCATGCTCTGTCTCTCTCTGTCTCAAAAATAAATAAAAGTTAAAAAAAATTTTTTTTTAAAAAATAAAAAAAATAAAAGTGCTAACCCTGGGAGAATAATTAATGATCAGGCCAAAAAGCAAAACCACACAAAGTAGACAAAAATGCAGCTTCTCTCTTGAGCAGCCAGGAATGGCATATCACAAAATCCTTTAGAAAACATTAAATCCTTCTTAAAGATGCATAGTAGAGACAGTTTATGTACACATGGGAAGGCAGGAGGGATCCTCACACGTTTGGAACAAATGAAGAGAGAGCAGGAACCCAGGTGTAAAAAAGGCTGTGGGGTTTTGGGTACAATTCTCTCTGTGGTTTGGGCTGTCATCAAGTTGCTCCTAGGAAGACTCCATCCTGTCTTATAGGTCATCATGCAACTGACACTGGGTATGCCATTCTACTATTCTCTCCTTAATGAGAAACAAAGCATAGAGCACATTACATAAACCCCTAAGAAAAAAGACAGCCAACATTTCCCTTCACAAGCAAATGGTGTTTCTCTGTAAAGAGAAAAGAATTTGCAAACAAAGGTGGAACTGAATAAACATATTTTTTTTTATTTTTTTAATGTTTATTTATTTTTTGAGAGAGAGAGAGAGAGAGAGAGAGAGAGAGAGAGCAAGCGGGGTAAGGGCAGAGAGAGAGGGAGACACAGAATCTGAAGCAGGCTCCAGGCTCTGAGCTGTCAGCACAGAGCTGGATGCAAACCACAAGATCATGACCTGAGCCAAAGTTGGACGCTCAACTGACTGAGCCACCCAGGCGCCCTGAATAAATATTTTTTAATGGAAAGAAATGGGGCTTTTCAAATTATTTAATTGAACTATGATTATATTTGAAGCCTCACTTAATAGCAGCTGGCTCAGGAGTTGAGCCACCTAAAATACAACTCTGTTAAGGAAAGCATCCTAGGCTCTCAGGGAAGAAGGTTATATGTCACTTCTGACCTTCTTTACAAAGTTACTGAAACCTAGATAAGCTCCAAGAACATCCCATCCCAGCATCAATCAATCTGAAAAGAGGAGGTAAGATATTGGAAGGATATTTATTTGTGAAAAGCTAAGAGATAGATCCATAGCAACTGAGTGCACAGATTAAATTACAAGACTTCAGCAGCCATTTATTAAACATTAAAACTAATATGGCAATGTATCAAAAATCTAGATTTTAATCTAAAATACTACAAGCTAATATTGCAATTAATATATACATTTACCTACTCTTACATAATTTTATTTTTTTCTATATATACAAGTTTTGCAACTTTTAAAAAATTGTGAGTTACCAATTATATACTGGTTCTAAGAAAGTATCTGCTAACTACAGTGATCACCAAAGGAGAAAAAAATATCCAAAGTGACCCAAATAGAATATTATACCATAAAAAAAAAAAAAAAGATTTCTCTGAAAATTTGGAAGTAAAAAGATCCAGGAAAAAACAGTTGATATAAAGCCTGCTTAACTATTTTAAGTCATTGTTTTTTAAAAATTTTTTAAATGTTTTTATTTATTTTTGAGACAGAGAGAGACACAGCATGAGCAGGGGAGGGGCAGAGAGAGGGGGAGACACAGAATCTGAAGCAGGCTCCAGGCTCTGAGCTGTCAGCACAGAGCCTTGATGTGGGGCTTGAACTTACAGACTGTGAGATCATGACCTGAGCTGAAGTCAGATGCCCAACTGACTGAGCCACCCCAGGCATCCCAATTTTAAGTCATTTCTAAAGCATGCTCCTTACTATTACCTGAGACTCTTTGCCACTCTTCTGCTTTTCCTGCTCCTGCCAGCCCCCAAACCTCACATGATCTCTCCACCCTCTCCCAGAATGCTGAGTGTTGTCTGGGAACATCACAGGACCATACAGATTGGCGTCTTTACAGATTTACTGTATAAATGATCATTGACTCGAATGCTTTTTCAGAAGTGATTTCCCCTGGCTCTTCCTCACTGCCTAAAAAATACTATCTCCTCCATCTCCACACCTAGACTGGGTCTTCTGGTGAAATCAAGGAGGAATGGAGCATGCCTTGGTACAGAAAAATGAGAGGGTGTATTTAGTCAATAACAAATAGTGAAATGAGAACAAGTGGGATAAAAGTAAAATATGTTACAGCAAAACAGTACACTTCTCATGTTGAAAGTTACTCTAGTGTTCAGTAAACTTTTATACATCGATCCTATTAATTTTATTCAATAGTCTTTATTTTTTTGGATCTATGCACTATAGAAAGATTTTTTTCAGTTATCACAAGTATAAATATGGTATCAACTGAATTAGCATGCAAATAGCATTTCTATAAATCAAAATATATTTTATTTATACTAAGCAAGCTTCTGTAAAGCAAATAAACTTTTAAGGTTAAATTTTCATTATATATGCTCACAATATGTCTTATTTGCAGATATTTTATGAATAAAATTAAAACAGTAGGAATCTTGTGGTAATTTGCCAATATTTGCCTTGAATCAAAACATAATCCATATCTCCCACTACTTTTATAGATATTGTAATAAGAAGTAACATCTTTTTCTTAATTTGGGAGGATAGGACTCATTTCTAAAATGACAGTCAGTATCCTTCAAACATAAGATTCAGAACTCGAATCACTTGTTCATTATGTAGCATAAGCTCATTATTAAAAACCCTCAAGATGTTTAAAATGGAAAAAAAATTGCATTACTGATACCCAATTTGGCTTTTCATGAGGTTTGGTTTGATATAAATGTCTACATTTAAATTTTGATAATGTTAAATAGGGTTTTTTAACCACAGGACATATATAGAAGTTGTTTGTAAGAGCTATTAACAGAAATGAATATTAGGCTGCCAAACTTTCCAAATTTCTCCCTGCAGGTGTTACATTGGGCCGATTCTATTTTTTGGTTGTTCTTTAACTGTGATACAGCACTTGGGCAGATACTAGGTGCCCTACTGGATCTTATCTCTTTATTATTTGACTTGGGCAGGCCATCAACTACAAAACAGAAAAGGAAAAGCAACTGAAATACACAACAGTTGTAACCAAAAGTTAAATGCTTGCTGAATCCTGGATATTTCATGTGTTACCAAATAGGTACACAAAGTTACAAAGAAAAGGAAACAAAGATGTATAAAGGGACCCAGAAGAACTAATGTCAAACTAACATTGGTCAAGTATTTAATTTTCACGTGCAAGGAGCAAGATTATTATAGCAGAGTATGGAATAAAAGTTTTACATAATTCAAACATACCTTAAAATATATATTATAAAATATTAATTTATTTTTTAATGTTTATTTTGTGAGAGAGAGAATGTGCACGCATGCCCTCTCACAAGTGGGGGAGGAGAGAGAGGAAGAGAGAGAATACCAAGCAAGCTCCATGCTGTTAGCACAGAGCCTGACGCAGGGCTCGATCTCATGAGCAGAACCGTGAGATCGAGACCTGAGCCAAAATCAAGAGTTGGACACTTAACCAACTGAGCCACCCAGGAGCCCCAATATTAATTTACTTTAAATTCAATAAATATCTGCTGATTATGGTGAAGCTTTTTCTGAATATATTTTTCCTCTAAGAAACTTACTGTTACTGAAAAGGGGGGAAATCTGAGACTATACGCCTAGAGTTTCTTTATCTCCACCTTCGCTCTGCCCTCAGATGTTAACAAATCATTCCTTTAAATGTTTAAATCACATACGATTAAGCATCATTTTATAAACCACTAGAATTAACCCTAATTTTCTTGGCCTATCAACCCAAACAGAAAAAAATCATATTTTAAACCAATACTTTAAATACTATTCAGAGCCTATTCCATTAATCCCATATCTGCAAAAAAAAATCACAAAACCATAAACTTTAATCTTATAACCTTCCAACCTAAATTCCAAACTAAAAAGTTATACACAAATCAAGCTAATTATTTTTTTTTGTTTCCACTCTACACTATGCTCTTTTCCTCCCAGCTACTATTTAGTATTTTCAATACTAAAACATTACTTAAGAGTGCTTCAATGCCTATAGGGAAACTTAGTTATGTGTTTGCATGTCCTAATAATGGATGTGACTCACTGTTATAACTGTTATGTTACCGAAAACCTGTGAAAAAATTGCTAAGGTAGTCTACTATTATTTAAAGGAACTTCACAAGGAATTCCAAGTAAAATGCCCTCTTAAAATGCATATAAATATAACAGTATTTGTATACTCAAATTTTCCATGTCATTTTTTCTTAAGATAGGACATATCAATAATGTGATATCTATCTTTCCAAATTTTGCCCTAAGGTTGTATTTAAGTGCAGCTCTTTTATTTTATTACTTATTCAAAAACTAAAATGTTAAAAAGAAAACTAATACTGTTCAGTGCTTGCCTTTTGCTCATTTTTTTAAGTGACCAAATTCAAAAGTCTTCATGCATACCATAGAGATTTGCAATAGAGCATGGGTTGTGCTGCATGATTTCACACAAAGCCATACAAACAGGATAGGTGTTTTGGAGATTAACCATTCAGGCTAATACTGTTCCTCCCCACAGCCCCCCACAGAAAATATTATTCAATAAGCCACAGACAATAGTTAAGTGCAGTGGTTAAAAGCTGTGAAAGTTAATTACCTTTCCTGAACCTGTTAAGCAGCAATAAATTAATAATGTAAAGCCCAGTGCCCGGCATATACTAACTGCTCAATAAATGTTTAGCTCTTATGATTATTCACACTAATTCAATACCAATTCCTGCTTCATCTGCTTCCTAAATACAGAATCTCCCCCTTATGTTCCACATCTTCAAAATCACCCCACTCAGTAACATATGCTAGAGATACTGGAAAACCTCCCACCTTGAAATTTTTAAGAGACTTTTCCAGATCTAAAATACTAAGGCGACTAAATATTTAGATATGGAAAAGTGGGTCTTTATCTGAATAAAGTTTTGATGAAATGCTCAAACCTGTGAATGTTTATGATATGTATCAATATACTGATCTATCATTTTCATAGCATTTAGCAAATCAATAACCTATAACTTCTTTATTAATGAATATTTGCTAGACTGACACATACCTTTAAGACATGAGTCATCTTTCCAGAGTTGGGGAAACTGATGGAAAGATGGCTAAATGATTCAGCATGCTGCAGCAAAATGAGCTGGTCATGAATTTATAATTTCCACTCCTGTTAGGTGCCCTGGCCCTGGTGGCCTCTTCCATCCTGTACTGCACATATAACACATGATACCATAATCAACAAATTTTGTTAGAAACTCCCCCAGGAAAGGGGTAATGGTGTTTTCCCCTCAGACAAGCTTCTAGAAGCAAAATTATTCAATTCTGTGACACAACAGCTTCACAAGCCTGGATGACCCTCACAATGTCCAGCTGTATGCTTCATCAAGCTGTGCTCATACAGATAATAGGACTAAAGTCAATTCTAACACTGGTGCCATTTTCTCCACTGCACAAGGCAGACACTGGGGAAGGCCTGAAGCAAAAGAAACTCAGAAAATGGGCAAAGGAAGCTAGATAGGAAATGGGTATGGCTATAGTTGTGTCTATTATGCCAGCACTGACCTTTATCAACAAACATCATAACAGAGCAGTTCCTAAGCAGGTCAACGAGACTGAACAGCTAGAGCTGAATCAGCTAGAGGACATGTGCTGATGGAGCCTTACCTATAAAGAGTCTCAACACCTAAACCCAGTGAGTGCCTTTTTCTAAGTCCCTGTTTGTCTTTCAATAACTAAGTATTTACAGCGTTAATCATGTGAAAATTTTATATCAGATTCTAAACTGGATTAAAGCTGTTTTCCATCAAATAACAAATATAAAAAGAAAGCATTATGAATGAAACGTTTTCATGTAAAAGTGCACCATCACAAATGCTGGAAAAAGCACATCCATTTTGTGACCACAGCAGTCATTCTGCCCAGCAGCTTCCGAGAATGGGACAAAGAAGTGTGCCAGGATGTGTAAAATGAAATCTCCATGATCTCTGAAGTTCAATTTCCTCATTCAATAGCTTGAATTTATTTCAGTTTGGTGTGGTTATGTACAACACACACTCACTCACACTCACACAAAACCTCAGCAGCCACAGTGAAAGAGATGACACTTTTAAAATGTATTTAGAAAACTAGGGTGATAAATGTGACCTTTTATAATTTCATCTTTTTCTTTTTTGGGGGTGGGGGAGGGTTATGACTGTTCAACCCTTGATTTCCTATAACCTGGATAAAGGAGTGGTGTGTGGAGAAAGAAAGAAAGACAGAAAGACAGAAAGACAGAAAGACAGAAAGACAGAAAGACAGAAAGAAAGAAAGAAAGAAAGAAAGAAGTGAAAAGTGCCTAATCCAGAATGTGCAATTTCTCAGTATTTCATAGTATTAATACATACAAGTATTTTTTTTTTTTTTTCTCCACCAAGACCTTGGAGGTCAACAGGAGAAAAAAAATGGCTCAAACACAAGGTTTCAGGGTTGCCCCAAGGCAACACCTCCACCTCTGGGGATTTGGAGCTCAGCTGGGAGTTCTGAAAGCCGCAGCATTACAGACTGCGAGCCCAGGCCGCACGCTGGCATCCAGGGCGCCTCTGCCATGCGCATGTCCCGCTTATATAAAAAGATGCTTACAGTCCAGGTGCTTTTTCTTGGGGCCCATCACTTCATGAGTGGTGGCTTTGCAGACCGCTCTCGCAACAGCGGAGCCTGTCACGCTGTATTGAGCGGCGGCGATCCGATCCGTGAGCGTTTGGCCCGACATCTTCTCCGGCCAAGTCTATCGCCTCCTCTTCTGCGGGAAAGAAGGGGAGATGGTCCTGCTTGAAACCCGCAGACCCTACCCTCCGAGCACCCCGGCCCTGCCTCCTCCAGCCGCACGGCGGCTCCCTTCTCCTCCGTCCCCGCCCTGGTACCACCTCTAGGAGCTAGCAAAGCGCTAAGCCCCTCTCTTGCGACGCGATCTAAGGGTCTTGAACCAGAGTAGGTCTGTCACGGAGCCCCCTCCGGTTCCAGCCTCGTAACACCGTCCCCATCCCACTCCCCGTGCCTCCCGCCTCACCCCTCCGGCGTCCCCCTCCCCCCCAATCAGCACTTCGCCTGCAACCTGATCCCCGCGTGTCCGACCAGCTCCGGCGTGCGTCGGGGTTATTCCCTGGGCACCGCGCCCACCGTGTGCCCACCTCTCGCTTGCCCGCCGCAGCGTTTCTTCCCAGTAGCCCGCAGGCTCCGGGGTTTGAATCGGATACCCAAGCCCTGGCCGTTTCCCTCCTCCTCCTCCTCGCGCTGCTGCAGCAGTGGGCTTGTCCTCCTTCGGGCGCGGTGGAGATTATCCTAGCATTGCGCCATATTATGCCCTCTCCTCCCTTTCCTTCCTCACCGCCGCCTCCAAAGGCCCGCCGAGGCCCTACGCCCGGGTCCCCTCCCCTCGCCCCCAAATCCCCGCCGCAGGGGCCGCCCGGGGGCTCTGCGGAGGCGCCGGAGTCTCTCGGCGCCTCGCCCTTCCTGGCAGTGGAGCAGAGACGGGCTGACAGCCCAGCCCAGCCCCCCGCCCGCAATCGAGCGCGCCACGGAGCTGTCACCCAGCCGCTGCCCTTCTCCGCGCCCTAGGATTATCCTCTCAGGATCCGCGCGCTGCCCTAGCGCGGAGGAGGGGGCCGAGCAGGGGCCGCGGGTACTCACCCCGCCCCGGGAGCGGCGCCTCCCGCCGCAGGATGAGCGGAGCCCCGGCCGCCGAGGGAAGCCGCGCCGGGTGGGTGTGTGCGGCCGCGCGCGGAGCCGGTGCCCCGGGGCGCGATGCCTCCTGCCCTAGCCCGGCCCCCCGCCCTCCACTCCGCGGTCCCTGCGCCCGCCGCCCGTGGCCCCAGAAGCCTGTACCCGCCCGCCGCCGCCTCCTCCGCCGGCGCTGCCGCGTCTCTCTAGCGATCCGCGCCGCGTTCCCATCCCCGCCCCCACCTCAGCTGTGGCTGCTCCAACGAGTCAGGTGACGACGGCGGACTAACCCGGGCGAGCTCTCCGCGGAGCTCCTCGCGGCCCCCTCCCAGCTACTCACACACGCCGCGCCCCCCCCCCCCGCACCCCCGAGACGGCCGGCTTACAGGCAAGGGGGCGCCGCGCGCGAGCATCCCCGGCCGGCGCGAGACAAGAAGAAGGAGGCGGGATGGCTGGGAGGCCGACACCCACCAGCCAACCACCCTCCGCGAGGCGCCCAGCAGCCCCTCCGCCTGCTAGACCCGCACCCGGCACGCACTGCGTGCGCGCGCACCGCGCACACCTGCGCGGCTACTGCGGGATTCGCGGAGGGCGGCGGGGGCGTTGGAGCAGCCCTGCCAGTGGGCTTCTCGAGTGCTGCTGTGAAGGCCAAGGTTCGGGCGTCGTCGCGCGCTGCCTGGCAGAGCCCAGCCCTTTCTCCTCTACATTCTGTCTCTGACACGCCCGCCTGTCCAAGGCTGCCTTGGCCCAGAAGGGCAGGGCGATTTAAATGTCAGATTCTGCAGGCACACGGTGCCCGTTGTCTGTGCCTCCTTAACTCCTTGGAGCTCCTCTACTTTTTTCAGTTACGTTTGGGAGCTGGGGTGGGCAGGTAATTCTAGCCATTTTGGTCTTAAACGGCTACTGAGGTCTGCTGCAAGTGCGAATACTGAACAAAACCAGCAGTCAAGGCCCAGATTATATCCACAGTAATTAATTGGTTGTGTAAGGAAAACTCTTTGTATCCTTAAAAAGTAACATCTGCCAATTAAATATAGTGTTTGAAGGTCTTAAGTATATTTGAATTGCATACAAGAATTTCTAAACAGGGTTTTGGGCTGGGTTAATAGTATCACGTGTTCACGTTTTCCAAGATTGTGATTTATTGTAATCTTAAAAAAAACAAAAAAAAAAAACAAAAAAAAAAAAACCTTTTACACTCTCAAAGTAGAATCAAGATCGGAACTTAAGTTGTGAATTCTTTTGATTTTTTTTCTGGCTACAGGTGGCCACTATTGGGCCTTAAGGCCTTAAAATGTCTACCTATAGATAGCAAGTTTCTGTTGTGTACTCCTGTTACCTGGCACAGTGTTCACTATGAAGTCATGATTTCATAGCTGTTGGGACTGATTCTAGCATTAGATAGAAGCCTGATGGGTAAAGAAAGATACCCTAAGACCACCATTCTTGAGTTTCAGATACCAGTCTTACCATATGATCTGGCAATACAACACCTAGATGTTTGTCCAAGAGAAATAAAAACACATTTCATTTTAGAAACATGTACCCAAATTTTGTAGTAGCTTTATAGAATGGCTCCACATTGAAAGAAACCCAAATGCTATTGTACTGGCAAATAGGTAAACAAAATGTGGTCTGTTCACTCAATGGAATGCTATTAAGCAATAATAAAGAACAAACTAACAACATGGTTGAAAATACATTATGTTAAATCAAAGAAGCCCAAACCCCAAATGCTATTTGCTGTGATTCCATATATATGACATTCGAAAAAGGAAAAACTATAGAGACAGAAAGCATATCAGATGGCAGGAGTGGGGGAAAGAGTGACCACAAAGGGATAGCAGGTAACTTTTTGGAGGGATGGAAATGCTCTATATCATAAATTGTGATGATGGTTACACAACTTCTTGTATTTCTCTTAAGTGCATCAATTTATACACTTAAAATTGATGAATTTTATTATATGTAAATTATACCTCAATAAATCTGATGAAAGGAACTGGAGTGATGATATTAATATACAAAGTAGGCTTCAGAGTGAGAAATATTAGTACAGATAAAGAGGCACATTTAATAATGATAATTCATCAGGCATATGTAATAATCCTACACATTTATATACCTAGGAGCAGAGCTTAAAAATAAGGTAAAGCAGGGGCACCTGGGTGGCGCAGTCGGTTAAGCGTCCGACTTCAGCCAGGTCACGATCTCGCGGTCCGTGAGTTCGAGCCCCGCGTCGGGCTCTGGGCTGATGGCTCAGAGCCTGGAGCCTGTTTCCGATTCTGTGTCTCCCTCTCTCTCTGCCCCTCCCCCGTTCATGCTCTGTCTCTCTCTGTCCCAAAAATAAATAAACATTGAAAAAAAAATTAAAAAAAAAATAAGGTAAAGCAAAAAACTAAGACCTTTAAAAGGATAGACAGACAAATCCACAATTATATTTGAGGATTTCAACACTCTTGTCTTGATTGGTAATAGGACAGGTAGATAGAAAATCAGTAAGGGTATAGATGACTTGAAATAACCATATAAACATTTGACCTAGTTGATATTTATCAAGAACTCCACCCAACAACAGTAGTTTCTTTTTGAGAACACGTGGAACATTCACCGGGATAGACTACCTTCTGGGCCACAAAGCTAGTCACATAAATTTAAAAGAATTACAATCATAGAAACTGTTTTGTCTTACTACTGTGGAATTTAATTAAAATTTAATAACAGATATCTGAAAATACCTAAATATTTGATAATTAAACAACACATTCTAAATAACCAATGGATCTAACTTTCCTGTAAGAAAATTTACTTTTGAACTGAATGATAATGAAAATTCAGCATATCAAAAATTTATAGGATGCAGGTAAAGAAGTGATTAGAGGGAAATTTATAGCACTAAAGTGCTTATGTTCAGAATGAAGAAAGACCTAAAAGCGACTATTTAAGTTTCAATCTTAAAAACCTAGAAAAAGAACAAATTAAATTCAGCATGAGCTTAAAGAAGGAAATAATAAAAATCAGTGAAAGAGCACATAGACAAATAATAGATAAAATCAATGAAACCAAAAGCTGTTTTTTTTGAGAAGACCAATGAAATTGATCAAGGAAAAAATTAGACTCATCAAAGAAAGAAAGAGATGCTACAAATCTCCAATGTTAGGAAAGAAAGGAAAAATAGATCCCATGGACATTAAAAGGATAAGAGAACGTTATGGAAAACATTATGCAAATTAGACAATTTTCATGAAACAGGAAACAGAGTAGAATAGTGGTTCTCCAACATTCCACTAGTAATGTCATGTCACATACAATGCTATTAATTAAGAGGTTTTTGTAACATGTTTCAGTAATGGTTAAAATAATACAGTCTGTGAGTGATTTACTTTTCAAAATTAAATTGGAGTAGATTCATGGTCAATCCTATAATAGTGTGAGATTACAGATAGTTATTTATGTACAGATAGCACTGTGAAGTGTGAGAAACCATAGTCTGTCTCTGGTGTCCTGCCCATGTCTCTGCTGGTATGCATGGGAGAGTATCCCACACATGGACATCCTTCTGTCATGAATGGCAGCAGAAAAACGTTTGAAAATCTGCAAACTGTAGAAGTGTCATATATAAATTAGTAAATTATGTCAAGGGTAGAACCAACTTTTGAAATGTTATTGTTTTGGAAGATGGTCTTACTGAGCTTTAGAAATAATAACATGTTTGCAGTGGCAAAGATTAAGAAATGCCAGGTTCTTATATCTAGGAAAACCTAGGAATATAGCCATGAATGTTGTAGATGATATTGAAAGAAAGAAAATTGATCAAAAGATAGAAATACATTGAGGGGAGGAAAAATGGTTCGTTATCAGTATATTCCCTTTGAAGATCCAGGAACACAATAAATAACATTGAGTAAATTTTAGTCAAGAACAGGCATTTAAATTCAATACTTTTACAAACTGAAAAATCTTTTGATCTCTCTTAGTGGTCAGAAAAGAGATTCAATACAATAGACATTCAGAACGTGTTTTAAAAATACATATATTGAGCTTTTCTTTCTTAGTCAGTATACAGATATGTTACCACACAGATTTTTTTCCTAAATCTGATTTAATATACATGTTTTCTTCTGAGTATCGGATTTAATACATAAAAGCCAAACCAACAATGATGACATGTAGACACAATTTATATCAACACCTGAAGGCAAATGTCTTCAAGCTATTGGTTTCAGTTTATTTGTAAGATACAACAAGATTAAGAGAAACTTTAATTCCTGATTTGCTCAGGCAACTAACTGAGGTGGTGTTGGAAGATTCACATTTTTCTCTAAAACCTATAATGTCCTCCTTAAAGTAGTTTATAGGGTACTTTTATTCCAGGGATGCTTTTCTATCAAATTAGAAAAAAACACATGATGTGCAAAAATAATTATATTGGAATATAGCCACCCCCACACATAAATGTGACATATCTATCCAAACTCAAAAGCAACTGGCAACAAAAAGCAAGTTTTGATATCCTGAATGTACTTGTGTAGAGACAAAAAGATTGGTTTACTTTTATAAGGGGACAAATGAAAGAGACCATAAACCTGATGAGCATTGTAATGTAGCAAGAAAATAGTAGGTTGTATAGAATATCAGTAAAATTGAGATTCAAGCAACTAGATATTTCATCCATGAAACCATTCAAGTTATTTAAGAATAAAAGTAAATGAAGAGATAGTATATTCCAAATCAGGACGAACAATATTTATTAAGTTTTGCTCTGCCTAACAGGTTAAAATGAATTCCATGGCAACCAGCATATTTGAAGGAACATGTACATCTTACATGCATAATAAAAAAATAATTTAAATGTGGCATTTTCATTTTGCTTCCCTGTTTTAAATCTAATACAGCCATTCTGGTTTCCTGTTGTTGTTCTGGTTACCTATAATAAATTTTGTCTTAAAAATAATTTTTAATTATGTTTCATAGTTCTGTGAATTAACAGGGCTCTGCTGGGTAGTTCTCCTTTGAAGTCTTTCATTTGGTTGTCATCAAATGACAGCCAGGGCTATCGGGCTGCCCAAGATGACTTATTTATTCATTCACGTGTCTGGCAGTTGATGCTGGCTGTTCACTGAGAGCTCAGCTGAGGTTGGACCAGAGCACCAACACAGGGTATCTGTATGTGGCTTGGGTTCCTCATGTCAGAGTCCAGGGATGTCACGTTTATTACATGATGGCTGGCTTCCAAGAGGAAATGTTCCAAGGCGGAGTGTTCCAAGAAACTTTGGTAAAAGTTTAAAATTTCTTGTGACCTAACTCCAAGGTCATACAGCATCAGTTCTGTTATATTCTATCAGCCAAAAGCATGTTACAAAGACAGCCCAGATTTAAAGGGAGAAGACTATCGCTGGGAAGTTCGTTGAAGGACCAACTACCACAGCGATACACAAAAGTACACCTTTGTGAAGAACCTGTAAAGAGAAACCTGTACTCTCAGAAGTATGATAAGTGATTCACTTAAGATTCATTGAGAACTACTGAAAACTAATTGGAAACTGATTTTAAAAATGACTTGAGCATAAATTAAAATAACACAATGAATTTATTCTGGTTTGAATATTCTTTCCCATGTCAGGCAAAGTCCTGCTCATTTCTTCAAGACCCCTTGGCCAGCTGTATCATGACCTGCAAATCTCTTCCACATCCTCTATTTTAGCCTTCTTTTCACAGATGAAGAAATTTAAGCCTATAGAATTTAAGTGACTTTCCCTCCATCAGTCTGAGGTAATGGCATAACCAGTCCTAAACTCCACTTGTTGAATTTCCAATCCAGTGTTCTTTGCACTGTACCCATTGCTTCTAATAAAGATATAATAACGTTATGATAGACTCTCATTTCATTATATTAATTAGGTCCTTAGTCAGAAAAGTCCTTTTTAAAATGTGTTGGCAGGAAAGTATGGTAGCTAATATCTTAGGTTATTGAATTAGACAAGTCCTGGTTTGAATTCCTGGCATTGGCCCTTACTAGCTGCTTGACTTTGGGCAAATTCTGCAGCCTCTATGGCTTTTCCTCATCTCCAAAATGACTTTTCCTCATCTACAAAATGGCCACAATCATAATATCTACTTCAAAGGACTGTTATTACCATCAAATGTGATAATGGCATATACAGCCAATAACACAGTGTGTGGCATACAGCAAAAGCCCAATAAATGGGATTAATAGTACTCAGTAGTTATTGGTGGAGTAATTGATTTTATTATTTTGTTAATTTATGGTTATATTATATTTTTATTATTTTATTATTTGGAACTACAATTCAAGTTTATATGGCTCTCTGATAAATATACTATTCTACTAGTATTTCTTTTTTTTTATTAAAAAATGTTTTTAACATTTATTCATTTTTGACAGAGAGAGTGTAAGCATGGGGGGGGGGGAGGTGGGGCAGAGAGAGAGAGAGGGAGACACAGAACCCAAAGCAGGCTCCAGGCTCTGAGCTGTTAGCACAGAGCCTGACATGGGGCTCAAACGCACGGATGGCGAGATCATGACCTGAGCTGAAGGCAGATGCTTAACCAACTGAGCCACCCAGGCTCCCCTACTAGTATCATTTCTAAAGTGAGAAAATAATAATTTACCTTGTTCCTGAGATATAAAACCAGATCACTTCCAATATCATCATTGGTGGGACTAAGCTCCTATTAGTCTTAGAGAACTAGAGTAGAAAACACATACATATGCAAATAGTCGTCATGCAACAATGCTGTAACAAACTACAGCTCCTACTTTCTTTTTTCTCAATCTAAAGTGATACTTTCAAGGAAATTTTGTGGGGTGAAAAGAATTTTCTTGGAGAAAGGAGAGGATTAATCAGGAAAGTCTGTCTGGAGAAGGAAGTTTCCCAAATAAACTCTTAACTTAAAAGCTTGTGAGGGCTGAGCTCGTGTGCCTCACCTTCCAGAAGTCTATCTCTTTAAGTTTTCCTCTCATTATCTTACTTTCTCCTCTATTTTTTATTTATTTTTGAGAGAGCAGAAGTAGGGTAGGGGCAGGGAATGAAAGGACAGAGGATCTGAAGAGGGCTCTACACTGACAGCAGCAAGCGAGCCCAATGCGGGGCTTGAACTCAGGAACCATGAGATCGTCACTTGAGCCAAAGTCAGATGCTCAACCAACTGAGTCACCCAAGTGTCCTTTCCTCTATTTTTGGTCATTGTTTGTATTTGTCTACAGCTCAGTTTACATCATGAGCTGCTTAGCACGAGTGACTTGGGCTCACTTGATAATCCATTGCGTGGGTGCTATAGAAGAAGGCCATGCACTTGTCTCAGTACAGCTCCAGGAACACAGAAGTGTGCTGGGAGAAGATCTGGTATTCTCACACTCTCTCAAATTGTGTAACTGGAACATGCGCATTACTGGCCAGTTTTAAAAGTTCTCTTGGCAAAAAGAACTACTTAGATCAACTACAATCATAATTATAGAATTATCAACTATAATTATATCAGCCAACCATTTCTGTTTCTCCGGTAAAGACAACATTAAAGAGCAATGGAAAGTTTAGACTATCTGATGTTCAGTATAACCAGATGAGAATGAGCTGCTGTGTTACTGTTTAAACTAATTTTGAATGGAACAAGGAAGGCCTTACTCTTTCTAGAGCACAATCCATTTAACAATATTGTTTCTCTACTTGCCGTGAGTATTTTTCTTTGTCCAAGGACTTAGGCTTTAACCATCTGAGAGTCATTATAAAGGACAGAGCATTGCCGTGGGAGGTTTAGCAAGTTAGAGGACTCCACATGTATAGTTTCTTCTCATACTCATATTAGACTCATGCTAGAATATTGCCAAATTAAGCTTCAAATAAAAGTATAATGAAACAGGGGTGCCTGGGTAGCTCAGTCAGTGAAGCATTTGGCTCTTGGTTTTGGCTCAGGTCATGATCTCAAGGTCATGGGATCGAGCCCCTAGTCAGGCTTGACACTGAGAGTGGATCCTGCTTGGAATTCTCTCTCTCCTTCCCTCTCTCTCTGCCCCTCCCCAGCTTGCATGCATACTCGCACTCACTCTCTCTCTCTCAAAATGAATAAATAAACTTTTTAAAAAAGTGTAATGAAACAAAATATATAAATTCCTTTTTTAAAAATGTTAGTTTGGAGAACCAAATTTTCAACAGAGGATCACATTTTCACGTTTAAGTAAGAAATAGATTTAAAAAAGTGCTAGAATGCCAATTATTACCTACGGAGAAACTAAAGTTGAGTTGGTTGTTGTAATTCTCCAAATTTATGGCCATTATTGACTTGATCAATGGAAAACTTCACCTTAAGATTTTGTCTTTTTCAACCTAAAACTGGTTTAATTCTATTGTCATTATAAATGATTTTAGATGTAGTCATAAAAACAAAACTCAAGAAATTCTCTGGCATCACCACTCATCATTTATGGATTTGATGCTTGTTATGCCTCTATATTGATGTTTTTAAAGGGGCACGTTCAAAGATGAGCATTTGGTTTAATGACACCTGAATCAGTGTCAGCGGTGCATCTCTTAGATCTGCTGGATGTGAAGAGACAGCTAATTTGTTTTCATTGTTACTGACTTTATTCTACAGCCCCTGTCAACTTCACTCAGGATTTTGCTGTTAAGAAACAATGAACACTCACAACACAAGAAAACTCCAAAGTTTCCATTTTGAGGGCAAAAGCAATGAAATATGAATCAAATAAGTAGGTCAATAAACTTAGTATTTATGCAGCATTGTTTCCTAAGATTATCAAAATATTTCTCATTAATAGTCCACAAAATTTTTAAAAATGTTTATTTATTTCTTTGAGAGACAGGGAGGTGGAGAGGGGCAGGCAGAGAGGGAAAGAGAATCCCAAGCAGGCTCGGCCCAATGGGGGCTCGACATGGGACTTGATCTCATGAACAGTGAGATCACAACGTGAGCCCAAATCAAGAGTCAGATGCTCAGCTGAGTGGCCACCCAGATGTCCCAACAGTCCACAAAATTTTGAAGATGTACACATTTCATTATATTTTGAAGATGTAATGTACATACTGTTGCTTGTATCTTCAACATTTTGTTGGCTTGGTGATACCCAGTGAGGGACATGACTTGGCAGGTGCAAACCTTATTGCTGGTTGCTGTCCTATGCACTTGAAGATGTTGTCAATTATCATTTCCACATGGTTCCTATTAGGGAGCCATAGTCCATTCTCAACTGTGTATATAAATATTGTTGATTGATTTCCAACTATAGGAATGGTTGGTGTGGCTACTTCTGTTTGAGACCTGCCTCAGATACACAACTTTTGCTCATAAGCCCTTGATGGTAATTACATCTGCTCAAATACGTCATCTTTCAGGGGCTATAATCCCCCAGCAGCCCACATCCTTGCCACTTATTCGGCATCAGTAAGTCCTTAAAATATCTCCTGTGCTTTTCTCTAGTTGCAGTTGTCTGAGTTTCAGCTAGCAATCATGGAGGTATTTCCATATCCTCATCCTCATCTGATATATTTCCTACAGCTCTGTGTATAAAGAATCACTTTAATGACAAGGATCTGTCCACAGTCAAGGAACTCATTGCTGAAGAGTCATGGTTGCCACTTTGTTCTCCATCGTGACCATCTTAAAGGCTGAATGTGACATTTATGATAGATTTAAGTGTTACTTTCATCTGGAAGTGTAGACAGATATCTCTGAAGCATGATACCTTGCCAGTTTTTAACTTTGCCAGCTTCATCTTGGTCTCCTTGACTCAGGAAGCCAAGGCCCCTATCATCAGACAATACTTTATGGCTTTCAGCCCCACCAAGTAGGTGAGAAGTCCTGATTGTAGTAGGGCTACCTCAAAGAGGCTTGTCTGAAATCAGGTCAGTAGAGATATGCTTGTTCCATGGTTAGCAAATTTCTTTCTACATGGAAACTTCAAGAGGAATAGCACTTGGCAGAGTTTTATGAGAAATAAAAGAACATGAGCTACCTTCACAATGCTGAAGGATATCGTGGGCTAATGGAATGAAAGACTTTCTTACAGGTGTGGAAGAATGTTCTGGCACAATCTATGTCTATTGTCTTTTTTTTTTTAATGTTTATTTATTTTTGACAGAGAGAGAGAGAGAGACAGAGCATGAGCAGGGGGAGGGGCAGAGAGAGGGAGACACAGAATCCGAAGCAGGCTCCAGGCTCCGAGCTGTCAGTACAGAGCCTGACGTGGCGCTTGAACTCACAGACCGCGAGATCATGACCTGAGCCGAAGTCGGACACTCACCCGACTGAGCCACCCAGGTGCCCCTATGTCTATTGTTATACCAGCTATGAGCAAGTTTATGTAGAATAGATTGCTTTAACTATTGCTGAAAGCATGTACACTGAGGTCTTACTCAGGCTGAGTTAGCTACAGAAAGATTAAAAAAAAAAAAATAGGACAAGGACAGAAGCCCATCTTTAGGTGTCCAAACACAAGAGCCTAAGCCCAAATTTCACATACGATGGTAGCAATGTGCCAGAAAATGCTAGGTGTCTGTTAGCTATAGTCAACCAAAGGCCAAGCAGGCAATATTTGGTTATCCAGACAAGTGTACCATGAGGGAGCAGAGTCCAGTCAACAGGCCAAGGGTAAGGGTAGGATTCTAATATCAGTAGAAGAGCTGGTAAGAGAAACTCTAGAACGGGAATTAAAAGTCATTCTTAATTACTACCTGGCTTGGTTCAGACTTGGAATAGCACTGATTTTGTAAATATGAACAAAGTAGCCCTATCTCTAAAAAGGGGTACAGGAGCAAGAAATCAAGCTGAGCAAGAACTCTTCCCTGTTTTAGTCTTACTCTCTTGCACTATGGTTTCATGTGTAAGCTGTCTTCAAGTGGTTTAGAAAGTAGACTATTAATATGAGAATGTATTTCCTCATAGTACTAAACATATAATTGAAATAATAATTTTCTTCGGTTTCTACATTTGGTTTAACATATTTGTATATGTTTAATACAAAGATTTTCAATTATAACTCATCTTCTGGCTTTCAGCCTTACTTACAGCCAAAACAATTTTTTAAACTGGAGCTAATTTGAAGTGTTTTCTTTTCATGAAAAGCGAATATGTCCTCCTCTGCTTACTTAACCCTTCTCACTTTTTTACAGATAAATTAATTTCCTGACTATGTAATTGTCTCATTTTACCTCTTAAAATCTTGCCTCTCCCCAATACAGATAAATAAACGTTTGGCCAGTGAGGTAACAAATGAATGGACCAATAACACAGTACCTAAAACACAGTAAAGGCTCAATAAATGAGTTTAACAAATGAGTGAATGGGAACTCATAGGTAATAACGACATTGATGAAGAGAACGGATTTTTCAGAAAATTTTAATTTGTGAAATAAGCCAGGAAACTCTAAGGGTCCTTCTGATTAGTTGAGGTCAGATACATAGGGGAATTAAAGGCAGACTGCCTGGCACTTTTTACAGATCAACTGGCGTTCCTCCAAGGAATTCTAGACATTATTACAAGCTGTAACTTGCTAACTGCATATTAGTTCTTAAAACACCTTCAAGTAAGGTTATAATCATTCAAAAGTAAGGGTTTAAAGGGTTAATCACTGCTGTGTTGTGAAAATACTATAATTTTGTTAGCATAGCAGTACATTTTGATTGGGATATGTAACAACTTTGTAAAATAGCTAAGCTGCCACTGTGACTCATGATTCCTGACCCAAGTTTCATAATCTTTTCTTCTTAAAATCTGCTCAATTTTAAAAATAAACTAAAAACATTTTTCCATAAACTTGAATAAGCAGATGATGAATTTCTGCTGCAGCAGCAAGTTTCATGTTTAAGAATTAAATTACAATATATGCTTTGCCTACGGACCACAGAGTTAGGAAATAGTTGTTTTAAACCAAGTGTGTTGAATCACAAACACTGATAAATAAACCATCATACAATATAGCTTTAAATAATAATGTGATATGCCATTAAGTCAACAAATATTTGTTGAAAACCCATCTGCCAGGCACTTTCTAGGAAAAAAAATCGTTGTGGAGCTTACATTCTAGGAAGAGAAGACAGGCAATAAACGAATAAGTAGGTAAATTGTCTAAAATGTTAAAAAGTGGTGGCACTACAGGAAAAAAGAAGAGTAAGCGAGATCTGGAGACTAGTATGGGAGGAGTGGCCATTTAGCCTTAGGATGGTTAAAGGTGGGAGGTTCATGGAGGAGGGACATTTGAATAAAGACTTAAAGACGGTGACTGCCCCACTGGTGTACAATACATTGATAATTACTCTTGTAAATGTCCTTTTGAACAGCCCTCACATGTCTGTATATTTATATAGATGATGTCATTCCCTTTCCTAAAACTTCAATGACTTCCTATTGCTTTAGCATAATGTGCAATCTCCTTAATTTGTTCTATGACAACCTCTGTGATCTCATCCCTGACTCAACCTCCAGCCCCCTGCCTCTTTCTCTTTTTCATACTGCTTCAATCATGCTGGATTTATTTTAATTCCCTCTTGAGTACCAGTGGCTTTCCCACTTTCTGGTGTTACTGCGAACATTTCTCTCTTCATGTAATTATTCTCCCGGATTTTTACCTGGCAGACTTCCCAACTAGCTGTCCATCCCCCCTCCCAAACTATCCTCTGTTCTTAGACTCTTCATTGCACAGCAGTTTTGCCTTCCCAGTCCTTATTACAATCATAAGTAAATATGTAATTATTTGTTTAATTTATGTTTTTCCTGATAGACTGTAAACAAATTGATGATAGGGATGTTGTCTCATGTCTGCCCTGTTCATTACTATGTCCCCAGTGGCTGGCACAATATTTGTTGAATGTACAAATCATGCTTAAAATGGGTGGGTGGGAGGAGGGAATTCATGTTGTTGGGCTAGGTGGAAAGAGTGTACCAGATTAGGATGGGAAAGTGATGATGAAAAGTATTTCCCTGAATGAACTTAATATACTATTAAGTTAAATGGCTGGGATGGAAAGACCATTAAGATTCTTAAGTAACTCTTTTAGGGTATATTCTTCCCATGGACTGATATATAGCTGGCAATGAGTCTCCTTAAATAATGATTATAGACTAGAACATGTAGATATTGGTGTTCTTCTCCAAACATTCCAGTTCCCCCCAACACTTTGCTACTGTCTTAAAGTTGGGTGTGGCCATGTGATCCTATTTGGCTCATGAACTAAGTGAATACAGGATGTGTCACTTCTGGCAAGAAGCTTTAAGAGTCACCACACAATTGGTCACCTTTCTTTTTCTGTTTGCCACAGTTTCTGGCAGTGCTTCAGGAAGCAGCCAGTCTGTTAGCAAGACCCTGAGTGGGCATGACATGGAGCTCTCAGTTGACCTATTAAGGATGTAGAGTAATTCATCTCTACTTGATTAAGTCACTGAAACTTTGGGTGATTTTTCACAGAATAACCTATCTTGACTGATAAGAAATAGGAGGTTTTGAGGCTTGGTTGTACAAAGAAATGTTCAAGTACCAGTACTGAGATGGAAAACTGAACTCATCTCTCTCAAACTGATACCTCCGCAAGACCACAAAGCCAAAGGAGACCGGTCATCCAAAGCAGAGCAGTTAACTCCATCCTACACTCTTTCCTTTCCCTCGTTCCCCACTGGCAATCTACCACTTCCCCCAATGCCTCCTGAATACCTACCCTTCTACATGCATTTCATTTTCCACCTGTCTCTGTCTTGTGTCCAGTCCTCACCATTTCTCTCCCAAGAGTCTCTTAACTTATATCCCTGTTTCCATTCTCACTCCTCACTAATTCATCTTCTGAGTTGTTGCCAGAGTGATTTTTCTAAAAGAGAGCTCTGATCACACTTGTCTTCTATTTAAAACTCTCCAGGGAATTCTCATCAACGTCAGGATTAAGTCCAAATCCTCAGCAAGATGTATTCAAGCAGGACATTTGAGACCCTCCGCCCCTACCCCAGTCCTCTACAAGCTGAGTTGGATGCCCATCCTCCGTATTGCTATAATATCTTACACATACCTCTACGTCAGTGCTTTCTTCAATCACAGCAACTCCCAGCCCTTGCCAGCTTTGCAGCAGCAGCACATTGAACTGCAAGGATTGCCCAGCCTCTCCAGGGTGGCACCCCTCAGTTTTGCAAATCCTGACTGGCAGCTAAGCTAGTGGCTGGAAGAGACCACCCACCATGCTTGCAACAGAAACAACCAGCCTTGTATTTCTGCTCCCTAATTCATTTTCTTTTTTCCTTAATAAAACAAAAGTTTTATATCTCTTTGTGTGTGTGTGTGTGTGTGTGTGTGTGTGTGCTGAACATGTTCAGTCTTGAAATGTTCTTCCTTGATATGTGTGTTTCCTATATGTGAATCACAAGTCCCTCTTCCAAATCTCTTTATCATTGGATGTTGCCTTCTCAGGGTTTATTGCCATAAGAACCTGAACAAAATAAAAATTTAAGTACAGACTATTCTTTTCAACATATCTCCATTACATTTAAGTCCTATTGGGTTTATAATGGGGGAAAAAAAGGAGAAAAATAACCAATGTCAACTAACATTGTCATAAGGTCAGAAACCAAAGGCCCTCAAACCATGCTCAGTGGGACCAAATCTCCATGTGGTCCTATTCCAAGGAAAACACGTTATTGATTTAAATGTACTTCAATATCACCCAAGCATGGAAATAGATTAAAAATGCATGTTTTTGTGTTACAAGAAAAGAAAAGGTAATGATCTAGTTTGAAATACTAGGACCACATGACTTGGAAGATTATATAAGGATAAAGGGCTGTGGGACCAATGATAGTTGAATGTTTCTCTATTACATCCTCCTGCCATCAGGCAACAGTTCATTTAAGTCATTTTGTACTAAGGAAACTCTCCTTTTGTAAAGACTTGAGAAATGAATTCCATAAGCTGTCTTGATCGTTCATTCCACTGGGATCCCTTGGTGATCCCAAATTTGTGTCTCAACATGTTAGCTGCTTCCTAATTTCCTCAGTACCTTAGCTTTTGGCCAACCTTTTTAATCTTTAATTTTAGTAATCTGGCTTGTTCTTGTTTCAAAGTTCTCTTTGTCAAGGGCACATTTTAATGAACATTCATTTGGGTAGGTTTATACATTCAAAAACATAGTTTTTTGGTCTTGTCAGAAAAAGTGATGCAATAATCAGGCAGAATTTAAAAAATATAAATCACATTTTAAAAATTCTTTGGTAGCTAAAAGTAAAATAAAAATTTTCACTTAGTAATTAAGATTTTAATAGTCATTTTTCCAAAGTAAAAATTCTTTCTTCTTTCCATCTTAAAGTTTATTTTATAAGCCATAACATGAAATGAATGTTTAATTTTAAATAAATGGGAGATGTTGATAATAGCCATAGTCATAGATGCTTTAAAAAACACCAATGAGGGGTGCCTGGGTAGCTAAATCCGTTGAGCTTCCGAGTCTTGATTTCAGCTCAGGTCATGATCTCACAGTTTGTGAGTTCGAGCCCTGTGTCAGGCTCTGTGCTGATGGTGCAGAGCAGCTGGGATTCTCTCTCTCCCTCTCTCTCTCTCCCCCTCCCCAGCTCATGCATGCACACGCTCTCTCTCTCAAAATAAATAAAAATAAGCATTTAAAAAATTTAAAAAAAACAACAAATGATGGAAAGGCCATTTTCTTATTTTTAATCAGGTGCCATCAATAAAATACTTCGTTTTATCCAACAAATTTTCCTGATGATTTTTTGCTTCGGTTACCTCCCAGAAAGCCTGAAGTTTCTGTTATTTGTCACCTTGACATTAAAGCAAAGACGCTGAATACTGTTTTCTTCTGAAGATACTATTCAGATGAATCCACAGGACCTAAAAGGGGAGCGAGAATGCTCCTCCTGGAATAACCTCTAACGATGGGCTTGCTGCTGTTCAGTCATATCTGCAATTGATAGGTCCATTGATCTCATCTAGTGGACAAACCAAATACCTCTCTTGATATCTTGTTTTGTACCAGACTCTATCCTGAAAGTTGCATATACGGTAAGCAAGTAGATCTGATCCTGCTCCTGTGGCACTAGGAGACTAGCTTGAGCTAGTTAACCAAAATTTATTTGGAAGTTTCTCAACAGTGTAAATCATTGAAGTGAGTCTTAACAATCACTAGCATGTAGTATAGCAGTACAGACTATAAAGTGATATTCCAATTCTTCAAAATGAAATGAATGAGGAGATGTCTATTTGGTTATCTGGCACATGACATTTCTCAACTCTTACAAAATACCCTGTTTAAGAGCAGATGATGACCCTTACGAGTCAATAATTAATTTTGTCAAAATTATAACTGTGCAAAATATATTTTTCATACATGTTTTTAAAAAATTTTTTAATGTTTATTTATTTTTGAGAGAGACAGAGTGCGAGTGGGGGGGGGGAGAGAGAGCGAGACACAGAACCTGCAGCAGTCTCGAGGCTCTGAACTGTCAGCACAGAGTCGGATGCGGGGCTTGAACTCCTGAAAAGTGAGATCATAACTTGAGCCAAAATCGGACGCTTAACTGACTGAGCCACCCAAGTGCCCCTATTTTTCATAGACCTTTTTTTTTCTAAAGCTTTTTTTTTTAACATTTATTTATTTTTGAGAGACACAGAGTGAGCAGGAGAGGGGCGGAGAAAGAGGGAGACACAGAATCTGAAGCAGGCTCCAGGCTCTGAGCTGTCAGCACAGAGCCCCACGCGGGGCTCAAACTCACCAACCGCGAGATCATGACCTGAGCTGAAGTCGGACACTCAACCGACTGAGCCACCCAGAGTCTCAGAGGACTGTACACTAGGCAATTCTATATCCAAACAAATCAGACATATGAAGCCCTTAGAGCTGAAAAGCAGTCTATTTAAGAATAAACAATTCATCTACTTAAAAGGCATTCTATATGAATTTCATAGTAGCACAAAATAACATGCATTTATTATTCTAATCTGAAGAACATGACAGTCACTTCAGGTAACTTGTTCTTGAATAAGCAATAAGGTCAGTGGCTTAAAAAAGAAGAGTAACAGAAAAGGGGAAACAAATAGAGAGAAGCCAAATGTACAGTTCTGGGTATGTATTTATATATCCAACACCTGCTACTGAGAAATTCTGAAGACCTCATTCCATGCGTGCTATACTAAAAGGAACCATTTTATCATGTGCGCATTTGAATTGGTGCATTAGATAATATTCTTTTGTCCACTAACTTTCTACATGCTGAGATTCCCTGGATTGTGAAATGCCACTAATTATGGTGTATGAACACATGGTAATTCGGTTAGCACACAACAAAGGGCAAATTTGTTTTATTCAGTTATTTGTATTGCCACAGGGCAAAATTTACTCATCACTACAGTGTGGGGATTTAACATCTTCCGTCACACTCATCACTCTGTAATACGTATAAGTGGAACCATTAATGTTTTCTAAGGTGTCCACAAATAACTTTGCGACCATGTGTTTTCATTTTATGTCTTTCCTTGATGCCTATATTAAAATAAATTTGTGGCAAATTGCAATTAACCTCACAATTAAGCTGGCTCTTTAGCTAAGTATGGACAGGTGTTAACCGCCCACTCACAAGCATTACTGAAACTGAACTCAAACGTGTATGACTACAGAAATAGCCATATATGTTGCTAGTTTACTTTTATGATTAGATTTTGAAGGACAATGGCCAAGATTCCACATAAAACGTGAAAACACACAAATGATACAGTACTTGACAATTAAAACTGAGAACGGGGGTTTTGAACATGTTACTCCTGATAAAATGTAAAAGTAAATGGGTGATGGGGCACCTGGGTGGCTCAGTTGGTTAAGTGTCTGACTTTGGCTCAGGTCACGATCTCACAGTTGGTGAGTTCGAGCTCCGCATCGGGCTCTGTGCTGATAGCTGGGAGCCTAGAGCCTGCTTCGGATTCTGTGTCTCCCTCTCTCTCTGCTCCTTCCCCACTCACATTCTCTCTCTCTCTCTCTCTCTCTCTCTCTCTCAAAAATAAATAAACACTAAAAAACTTTTAAAATTAAAGTAAAAGGATGCCAAGATTCCACACAATATATGAAAACATACAAACGATATAGTACTTGACAATTAAAACTGAGAATGTGGGTTTTGAACATGTTACTCCTGATGACATGTTACAGTGAAAGGATGCCTTTCATACCAGCAAACACTTGTTCACTTGGTGTTGCCAGTGAATCAGTGAGAAAAACCACTGTGTTTAAAGAACTAAAATCTATGCCAGCTTTCTCATTTTAAGCTTTCTAGTATTCCATGGGGATAGTTATTGAATTTCCTAAGTACAAACTATGCATTCTTTTCAGTCTTGTTCTTTGGAATGAGAGATTATCAAAAGTCAGGACGAATAGGGTAAACATTACTTTAAAAAGATATAAACCTAAAAAGACGAATCTGGATTAGATTCTGTTTTCTGAAAAGGGAGGGGTTAAACTAATAGTTCTAGTTCTGGAGCACTGGGGAAAAATATCATGAGAGCTTGCTAAGGGAAAGTGCTAACTTAAAGTGCATTCAGCTAAGAAAATCCCCATAGCAATGGGAAAATGTCAAGAATTTCATAGAGGAGGTAAGAGGTCTTTTTCATTTCTATTATGTTTGCCCTGTTGCTAGGGTTAACATTAGGCAGGATGGAATTTTTTACATGAAGTCACTTCAGGACTTTTTTTTTTTTCCCCTGAGGGTCAGGGGGAAGGGCCAGAGGGAGAGGGAGAGAGAGAATCTTAAGCAGGCTCCATGCCAGGTATGGAGTCCACTGCTTGATCTCATGAACCCTAAGATCATGACCTGAGCTGAAATCAGGAGCCTAACATTTAGCTGACTGAGCCACCCAGGTGCCCCAGGACTTTTTTAAGATCATGGTTGTGAAACTGCTTTCTTATATCTGAGTCACTGAAAAGTTATTTTATAAGACAAAGTAATGTCTGAGGCAGAATTGAATTCTGTGAGTGATTAGACAGCTGATCCGTTAGTTAAATGTCCCTGGAATTTTGTGCTTCCGGCTTCACTTGAAGTCAACTTTAAAGAGGTCAATGAAATGATGGACTGAAATGATGAGGGTCTTTCATATGAAGACAGAGTCACCCGGGATCAAGTGGAAAGAGTTCTGTTTTTATAAACAACTGAAATCATTTAATCGTGAATGCAACAAAACTAGTTTTTACAAACTGGAAAAGTCTCCATTGTATTCTCAAAATAATTCCTGTTTCTTGATGACTGTAAAGAAGTTATCTGCCTATTTGTAATACTTACTGGAAAGCTATTTTAATGCAAATCTAGTGATCAAGAAATAGCTGATGAGTTAAAAAAAGAAAGTAACAGTCAATTCTACCTTGTGAAATGTTTATGGCTCCCCTGAGAAAATTTACTAGACTTAGAGGAACCTTGGGAAAGTATAAAACTAGGGATTTTAGTAAGTAGATAGCCTTACTTCTGAAACCTACAGGGACTATTAGGATGAAATGAAAATCAATAGCCATTTAGGGATATCCCACATCAACTTTACAACTTCTGAATATGGAAGAGAGACACAATTAAGATAAAACAATGAAACATACATTTCACAAAATCCCCTGGGGACATATTTTCCTTTCTTAATGCAAATACATTGTTTTATCAGGCACATCTGTGTAAAAAATCTACCTGGATTTCAGGAAGGCATTTTCTAAAACCTCTGATGACAACATAATGGACAGGAGAGACAAGTGTGGAGTGGGTTACAGGACAGCTATATAGATCCAGAAGTGTTCAAATAAGATAGGAGACCCTGGGTGTATGTATGGGGTCTTATATTTGACAACAATTTTGAGCCAGAAAATTGGATGAAAACACAAGAGACATTTTTATCAAGTTTTAGATGATAAATTTGCTACTGTGAATATATTGAGAAATAGAATTCATATTCAGAAGAATGCCAAAAGGTGGACTAATTGGTAAAAATTAATGAGATTGAACTTTAAAGAAAGAGCATGACACTTGCTTTCCAATCCCAATGTCTTTCGAGATGTGACAACTTTTTTTTTTTGAGACAGAGATAGAGAGCTAGTGGGGGAAGGGCAGGAAAAGAGGGAGACAGAATCCAAAGCAGGCTCCGCACTGTCAGCGCAGAGCCTGACACGGGGCTCAAATTCACGAACTGTGAGATCATGACTCCAGCCAAAATCAAGGTTCAGATGCTTAACTGACTGAGCCATCCAGGCGCCCCCAAGCTTTGACAACTTTCTAAAATTTGAAATAAGAGAATGGAACATGAAGAAAAAGACCAATAGATTCTCTCAATGCAGCAAGGCAGGCTGGCGTCTCTACATGGGGCAGTGACCAATAGGAGCTATGCCAAGAAGTGGCAGAGGATGTTAAAGCTGGAAGTGTAATCTTGTGTCTACCTGTGTTGTGCCTTGGAGGATCGGGGGCTGCATTTACACACTAAGGGACACCATAGTCTCTGCAGGTGCAAACAACAGCTTAAGACTGTGACACACAAAAGGTGAGGTCAGTTCAGGATCAGAGAAAACATTTTATTGTCACTTAGTATTTTGTCTTATAGTTGGGGCAAGGCAGTGGGAGTGTCTCAGTAGAGGGTACAGTCTGACTAGTAGCATCCAGGTGGCCTGAATGAGATGAGCAGGATTTCTGGTTGAAGGAGTGGCATAGTCCCCAGCAATGAAGGCTGGAAGAGCTGTGGACAAATTTAGTCTTATAGATAAGTGAATCTTAGTCCTAGAGGGGAAAGTGAATTGCGTTTTGTAAACAAAGGTAAATTTCCACAATCTGGATTGCATGTGAGGAGAGGGAGGGAAGGAGTCAGTGGGTATGAGGATGCCGGGGGCCCACTTGGAGTATTTCTTACTCTGAAGTCCCTAGAATCATATCCTGGCTCTCCCACTTAGTAGTGGACAAGCTACTTAATTTCTCTGAGCCTCTGACAACAGCTATCTCAAATGGTTTTTGCAAGGATTAAATGAGCTAATATTTGTAAAGCACTTAGAGCAATACCTGGCAAATAATCAGTGCTATATAACTATTTGCTAAATGAAAATAAATTAAATTAACATTCATATTGGCTAGAGAAATGCAAAGACCCATCTAAGCATATAAATGGACACAGAGCATAGACAATCACACAACGGGTGATTGAATAAGCATGGAAAAATACTCAACATTAGTAATAACCAATGAAACACATCTTAAAAAGATAACAAGATACCATTATAATGATAATGCTATTATAGACAAGATTGAATGGGATGTTCCTCTATTCTATCATAAAATACTAACTCTTCATGTTAGGTACACTTGTAGGTACTCGTGATAGAAAAATGAAGACCTCAATACTTCCTTGAAAGCCTTCCTTACAGTCTAGGTGAGAGACAAACATGTAGACAATGATTATGAAACAGTGCGACGAATTGTGTATCTTACTCATGCTTACTGAAACGCTCTTACCGATGATGCGTGTACAAAGCCTATTGGAACAAGCAGGTCAGGATATTAATCCTGCCTGGCTAGGAGGAAATGACCCAGGAAAGGTCATCTGAGGCCAGGTTATAACAGACAGACACTTACATAGTATTGCTAGGGAATTTGGCATAAAGTAGCAAAGGACAATAATCACTTTATTTTCCAACATTAAGAAGTTAAACTCAGTATACAGAATATTCATCCAGTAATCTTAGGGGAACAAAGATATCCTTAAATACTCATTCCTGGAGAGTTAGGGAAAACTAGCATAAAAAACTCCTATTTTGGAAATAGTTTGGCAATAGTACTGTAGATTCAGAGAGGGATTCATCCAACCTTATAATTCTGGGAGTTTATTCTAAGGAAATAAATAGGATTATTTATAATAAAAGTTTGAAATGCTTAGTGAAACTGTGGTACATCAACCTGATGAAAAATTTGGCAGAAGATTTTAAAAAGATGAAAATTGTGGAATCCACATAGAAATATGAAAATATACTTAATGTACACAATATACAAAATGTAAAATGAAATAATACAAGATGGCTTCTATGATGTAATTATTAAACATATAGGAAAACTTAGGGAAAAGTTTAAAGAGTTGACTTGACATGCTTAGATTGGTGAAATTGTGGGTATTTAAGCATTTTCCCAGTTCCTTTTTGATAGTTTATTTTTAAAACAAAAGAAAATGAAAATTTCTTCATATAGGGTCAAAAAGATAAATATTGGATTAAAGAGATTGTACTGACAACATATCAGATAAAAAAGCCCAGGGAGTTGAATTAACTGTAAATTCAACATAAAACAACAGTTTGATATCACTCCCCCGAAAGGAAATCCCATTTTATTAATGAGCAAAATGACAAGAAGAGGATTTATAGGAGGCAGCCCTCTTTCAGCTGTCATTGATCAGACTATGTCTGAATATTCTTTCGTTCTGGAAGCCACATTTTTAAAGATGGTTATAGGCAAGTTGAGTACATCTACATAAGAAAGGGTGAGGTGGGGCGCCTGGGTGGCTCAGTCGGTTAAGCATCCGACTTCGGCTCAGGTCATGATCTCGCGGTCCGTGGGTTCGAGCCCCACGTCAGGCTCTGTGCTGAAAGCTCAGAGCCTGGAGCCTGTTTCAGATTCTGTGTCTCCCTCTCTCTGACCCTTCCCCGTTCATGCTCTGTCTCTGTCTGTCTCAAAAATAAATAAATGTTAAAAAAAAATTTTTTTTTAAAAAGAAAGGGTGAGGGAATGAAATTGAAGAATGTGTCAATGTTTAATATGGAAGGAGAAAGACAACATGGAGATGGTAGATAGCATAGTTATGTTCAAAAAAGTTAAGTGCTGTCTTCTAGAAGGTGGAATAGACTTTCTTTATATAGACTCAGGAGTCCCCATCAGTGGACATTATGGGAAAGCAGATCTAAATTTATGGCATTAAAGTCATTTATAATACATGTTAGTACTATTCAAAGCAAAATGGTCTGTCATGAAAGATGATGAATTCTTTAGAATTAGACTTTTATCTAGATGATACGATCTGTGGGGGATATTACAGAGGATGTGAGAGTTTGGATCGATGTTTGCTAACAATTCTGAAAGTCAATAACTCAAATTGTCTTCTCAAGAAATCCACAACTTGGTATGCTTTCGAATCTGCAGAACCTACAGTTACTTCTCTTTTGTGTCATGCTTATGATTAACTGGGATGCTATGCTTAGGAATGAGAAAGGGCTGGGTGAGATGCTAGAATGACAGCTGAAATGATGAAAGTTGGTCTTTAAGGATGAAAGAGGTGACTTGAAAAGATGTTACCATCAAATCCTTTAGTAATAAATAGTTGGATGAAAAGCTGAAAGCTTGTGTTAACGGTCACTATTCCAATCGCTGACATTTTGCAATGAGGAGCGGTTTTATTAGATTTCATTCCAGTAAAAATTAAATCCATTTAAATCCTCAGAAGGAATGTTGAAGGAACATTGCAGAAACAAGAGAAATAGCTATGGACTCACATAGTTTTGAGTCTTTGAGAATGAAAGATATACTTAAGACATATTTTTGAGTGAATCTTTTTATTCTTGCAAAGCTGGTTTCTGAACTAGGAACTTTCTGTGATTGATTATTAAAGTCTTGTCTCAAAAACTCCCAAAATTGGGGCGCCTGGGTGGCTCAGTCGGTTGAGCGTCTGACTTCGGCTCAGGTCATGATCTCGCAGTCTGTGAGTTTGAGCCCCACGTCGGGCTCTGTGCTGACCGCTCAGAGCCTGAAGCCTGCTTCAGATTCTGTCTCCCTCTCTCTCTGCCCCTCCCCCACTCATGCTCTGTCTCTCTGTCAAAAATAAATAAACATTAAAAAAATTAAAAAAAAAACCTCCCAAAATAATAGCATATTTATTGCTACCTATGTCAATGATTTTCATAAGACAGCGCTCATTACTTTGGAGTACTAGTATAAACAGAGTCAAAGATTCAGATTATTATTGTAATCCTTCAAGGCTTTTTGCTTTAATTGAATGATTTGTGGCAAACTACAAGGACATAATTCAGCCAAAGGAATGTTCTGAGTCTCTTTGGTTTGTCTTCTCATGCCCCTTGAAGTGTTGCACAGTGTAAGCAGCAAAAAACAACCAACATTTTGGAGTTCCTTCTTATAATAACTTACTTTGATCTACTGGGTTTTGGGATTTTGTTTTAAATTCTTAAGAAATGTCTATAAATACTGTATTTAGCTGTTTAATTAGGGTAATGGGGTACTGTAGTAAACTAGTTTAATTAAAAATGCTTGATTGAAACTATTTTATCTTGTGGCAGATAGATTTTGTGGCTCCAAAACAGATGACCCATGTAACACACATTTCATCTCAAGACAATTTGGCTTTGTCTTTCCCGTCTAATGAGATTTTGTTTTGTTTTATTTTGGTTTGATTCTTGCTGTCATCAGGAATTTTGTAGATCTTGAAATTTTGATTAGGTTTAAACTTTAGATTCTTTATTTTGAAAGAAAATATATCACATATAGGTACATATTATCTGTCATTTCAAGACATAGTTCAGAAATTATTCCATCTTGTAAACATTTTTTTCTCAGAATATATATATATATATATATATATATATATATATATAAAGTTTATTTATTTATTTTGAGAGAAGGAGAGAGAGACAACATGAGTTGGGGGAGGAGCAGAGAGAGAGGGAAAGAGAGAATCCCAAGCAGGCTCCATGCTGTCAGAGCAAAGTCTGACCCCAGGCTTGATCTCACTAACTGTGAGATCATGACCTGAGCCAAAACCAAGAGTCAGATGCTTAACTGACTGAGCCACCCAGGCACCCCAGATCATTTATATTTTAAGTCTATTTTTCCTTGATGAGTGCTAGGCCAAGTGACATTTCTTTTGAAGATAGCAGACATAAATAAATCGGAATGAAAGGAGCTAATTAGGTTCAAACATATAACATGCTGGTACCCAAAAACATTTGAAAGTTTCCATTGCTAAATAAGCACATAGTCAAATTTAAATGGATTAAATATGAACATTAGGGCATATTTATTTATTAGATTGCTATCGACCCTCCCACCCATCTAGAAAATTTGCATTTAGAACAAATACTTTATAATCAACAAAATGCTAAGTAAAGGAAGTAGAGCTGGACAATTATAGGACTCCTTTCTCCAAAGATTTATAAACAGGTGTCCCTAGCATACACACATACACATAAACACACACCCACACATGCCTTCCATCAACAACTGCTGCTGCTTTACCCTATGGACCAATTCTGTTCTTGGCTGATGGCCACGTGTTTCTGGCTTTGGGCCTTGACGTTGTCCTTAAAAAAGGAAACAGATGACTGGAGGAAACTAGTCCAAGAAGCTGTAGGTCTAAATGATCAAAGTAGCCAGCAATCCTAGGGAGAGAAATGCACTCATGCCCTTGCAAAGCCTGAAGTACTGCCCATGGAATCCTTTGATGGCAAGAAACAAATAAAAAGTGGCATTAATTCATAGAGGAGAGCTTGTAGGGACTAAGGAGAAGTATCACATCAAGTCTGAACGTTCTTGTATCCTGGCTACATTCAAGGGATTTTAAATTAGTAATATTGATGAAGAACTCTGTTTTGAGTGATATGGATTTAACTACTCCAAAAGGCATTAACGTATGAAAGTTTACTAGGAAATAGAAAAGAGAACCTGATAAAGTGGAAATTCACACAGTCCATGTTTCTAGCTGGGAAGTCTAAACAGGATATCAATTCTTCCCAAATTAATTTAAAATTTTAACAGAGATTCTGTCTGAACAGAATCTCAGTGAAATTTGGAGGAATTAATATTAATATACATAAAGAGATGACATTTGACAGAGCTAACTGGTTAGGACCTATTTCCCTATCCCAACCATTTCAAACATAGAGAAATTCTAGATAAAATGTAATATACAAAGCAAGTAAGTAGCTAAAACGAGAGATGGAGGAAAAAAAACAAAACCAAAACAAAACCCTAAAACTTTGCATTCAAAATGAGCTTACAAACCAAAATTTTACCATACGTAAGGAAATTTAACTTCAGAAATATGACCAAATTTCTATACGATGTGAAGAAATATAATCTTGGTATCCAACAAAATCAACAGTAAAACATGGATTGACCTCAGATTAAAATAGAATTATATCAGTTGGATAAAAGCTTTAACATAATAAATCTATGTAGAATGCTCAAAGAGTTAAATGAAAGAATCAGAATTACAAAAGAATAAAATATAAAAGGTGAAGGTGAAATTAAAAAAGTTAAATGGATATGAAGAAAAAAACACTTTAAAATTATGAAAATAAAAGATAGAAAACTGAGAGACTCTAAAAATAGACTGGACCTAATCAAAGAGAGAATTAGCAAACTGAAAGATGGAACTGAAGAGTTTGCTCAGAGGGATAAAGAGAGAAGATACATGAAAGAGCAGTTGAGACATATCTATAGCAGTTCTCATGCATGTCTGACAGAAGTTCCAGAAGACAGGAGTGAAGGAAAAATAACATTTGAAGAAAATATTTTCATTTTTAACTGAAAAAAGAAATGAGTTCTCATAACAAACTATGCTATGAATATCAAGCAAGATAAATAAATTCAAAGCAAGATGGTTATCATAGTGAAACTGAAGAACATCAAGAAAAAATAAAATTATTAAAGCTACCAAAGAAAAAGGCAAATTATATTGAAAGGAAATACTTTGAAATAGGCAACAAACTTTTCCTCAGCATCCACAGACAATAGGATACTATCTTCAAAGTGCTGAAGAAACATACCTGCCAAGTGGCAAAACTAGTATGAAAAAAAGGTGAGGTAAAAGTAAAAAAAGAGAGTCAAACATATGTGGGAAAAAGAGTTCACCACTGACACAGTCTTTCTAAATTATCAATGTGACAATAACACTGGATGGAGAGTGGGGGCATGGAATCCAGAAAACAACTGTGAGCTCAGAAAATGATAAAAAGACCTATTGAATGTAATTGGCTATTTAAACATAATTAATAATTTTTGCATTTAAGATGGAAAAATGAAATTCTAAATGACATTAATATGGTGGATGAGTGGTTGAAGAGTTAAACTGAAATAATGTCTTATTTGAGAGGCAGATAGAAGTAGTATGAAAAAGTAAATTTTGTTAGAAACATTTAAATATATATAAACATTTAAGTGCAACCACCAAAAAAGTACAAATAGTCTATAGCTTCCACATCAGCAGTGGAGAAAAAAGGGGGAATGTGAAAAATATCACTTCAAAAAGAGGCACTAAGAGAGGAAAAAAGAAGTATATAAAAATGATTTTAAAAATCCCCAAATAAGGTAGATAAATAAATCCAAATATATCAATAATTAAAACAAATACCAAAGGATTGAATTCACAAATTAAAAATAATTATCTAATTAGATTCTTAAATCCAACAATATACTACTTTTAATAAACACAATTTAAACAAAAACATACAGATAAGTTGAAAATCAAAACATGAACACAGATAAACACACTATTGCTACTTTAATAGCAATATCAATGTTACAAATAGAATTTGAACCGAGATCAAGAGGCATGGCATAATAATAGAAAAATCCATCAAGAACATAAATCACAAACTTGTAAGCACTTAACCAAATAGCCATAACGTGTATATAAAACAATTAAGAAAATAATAAGCAAATTTGATAAGTCTACAATCAGAGTGGGTGATTTAACATAGCTTTCAAAAATTTATAAAGCAGGCAGACATAAAATTAAGGATATGGAATATCTTACTAATGATGAATAACATGTTGATTTGATAGATACATATAGAAAACCATACTTTCCAATCAGACAATACACATTGAACATTTATAAAACATTCAAGGCAGGAAGAAATTCCAGTAAATTCCAAAAAAATCAGTGCAGTAGCCATCAATTCTCTCGGTATAAGAGTTTACTAGAAACTAACAATTAAAAAGCCAAAACCTTGAAAATATGTAGGAAAATATATAAGAAAACTTTGGAAAACAGCAAGAATAGAGTTGCCAATCATGTATGCGGACATACCACAGAGCCACAATAATAAAAACTGTTGCTGGCTCAAAAATATAGTCCAGAAACAGACAATACTATCTAGATTGAAATAGACAGTATCTGTAACTATAAATATCACATGCAAATCAATGAGAAAAAATTGCCATGAACTTCAGTAGATAAAATGAGCATTGGAAAGTGAATTATTCACAGAAGAAGAAATACAATATAAGTTTAATGTTTTATATATATTTAAACAAGATTTTATTTTCCCTAATTAAATTATGGAACCCAGTAAATTTTGATTATGATTATAAAGGATCTTATTATATTCTGATAGTGAAGTTTTGATGATATTCCAGGTAATCACATGATAATATGCTTTGTCACAATTTAAAAGAAATAAGCTTGCTGAACTATAAATACAGTGTCTTTTTAACTACACAAAAAAACTGGAAGAAAATACATGACCATGCTAACTTTATTTCTCTTGGGTTGGAATTGTGAGTAATTTCTTTCTTTTTTTTTATGTTTATTTATTTATTTTGAGAGAGAGCAAGACAGAGATAGAGAGTGATCAGGGGAGGGTCAGAGAGAGAGGAAGACAGAGAATCCCAGGCAGGCTCTGCACGGTCAGCACGGAGCTTGACACATGGCTCAAACTCACTAACAGTGAGATCATGGCCTACGTCGAAATCAAGAGTTGGACGCTTAACCAACTGAACCACCAGGTAGCCCTAATTTCTATTCTTTGAAATACTTTGCTGTGTTCTCCAAGTAGAGCCTGTATTCCCTTTCATTAACAAGTAATTACATTGAAAGAAAGAAAGAAAGAAAGAAAGAAAAGGGAAAAAAAAAAAGAACCTGCATGTGGCTGGAGGTGGAGTAACAGATCAGGAAGAAACTTCAAGGATAAAGGAAGTAACAAATTTTGAAATCCTAGAAACTCCTACAAGTCTTGCCTAATGACAAAGACCTTTTTCTACCTTTTATGACCTAGTCCAGGCAAAACCAAACACATGAACAAATTAATATTTGCATTTAATTTCATGCAAGCATTTCCTGAGCAGTCCTTATGATGGTGCTTAGAAATATTAATGAACTACATGGGGTGCCTGGGTGCCTCAGTCAGCTGAGTGTCCAACTTCGGCTCAGGTCATGATCTCATTGTTCATGAGTTCAAGCCCTGCATTGGACTTGCTGCTGTCAGTGCAGAGTCTGCTTCAGATTCTCTGTCTACCTCTTTCTCTGCCCCTCCCCTGCTCATGCTTGATCTATCTCTATCTCAAAAATAAATAAATATTAAAAAAAGAAATATTAATGAACTGGAGTTATACTCCCATGTATTGCCATGTAATTGGATTTCTCATTCAATTATTGGTGAATCTCTGGTTAGTAGCTAAAGCCCTTCTCTTAGTAATGTTTATTATACAGTTTAATGTTATTGTTTCTTCAGGGTCAATGAATTAATTGATCAGCCAATCTTTACTGACACACTTTGTTTAGATACTTAGCTTTAATAGGGCTCCGTTTTCTGGTACACATAATGAAGGGTGTTCTAATGCTTTCCAAACTTTACTGTGTTTGTGAATGACTTAGGGATCTTGTTAAACCACAGATTCTGGTTCAGTGTGAAGGAAGTGGAGCCTGAAAGTCTGCATTGCTATCTAACACTTATTTTTAGTAGCAGGGTTCCAGAGACCTTTGAGGCCCCCAGGGGCTTCAGAGGACCATGTTTCATCACTCACTCTTCAGGTGATTTCTACAGAAGTCTGGGACTTAGGGTGAGTTATGCTGCAAAGGGTCACTTCTTCATTCTCTCCCTACCAACAATTTTATCAACTTGAGTCTTTTGGCCGGAGGGCAGAGGGGGAAAGGGACACCTGCCAGATTGACTCTCAGCGTGGAAAAGATGGCTGAATGGTGGCAGCAGCAGGAGGAGGAAGGAGAATTATAGGCTGACAAGAGTCACATTTGCTGACTGAGTTCTATTTTATTGATGCTGCACCCTTCGCCTGCCTTCTCACTGGAACTAATTAAATAGGCCCTTCAGGCTGATATGTGATACAGCTTCAACCCCACCAAATTGTACAATTACATTTAATTTTCCCACTCCTCCAAGCCCTGGGGACTGTTCTATCCACTAGTCTAGTGCCAGGCACTGAAGGCAATAGAAAACAAGCAGGCTTGATTTTCTTCTCTGAGGGAGCTTATACTCTGGTTGATGAGGCAAGAAAGAGGGAGAATAAGTAATAAGAGAAAAGCGAGAATAATCTAGATATTGTCACTTACTCTGATGGACTGAGGACACAATGTTAACCTTGCTTTATTTGAAGGAAGTTTTGGGTGATATGAATTTAATAAGAGAAAACATTGCATCTGAATTGTTCCTAATCAAGCTAATTGAACAAAGGGAAGAGTTCCAAGAATACTGTTAGTACTGAAGGAGAACATTTATTTTCAGCGCAGGACATAGGCCCTAAGAAAACCCCCATTCCTTTCCCCAATGGCATGTGAACTCTTACAGTAAGGTTGATATTCCATTTTTACGTCATTGCTGGGATCAAATAATAGTAATGAGATTTTTAATCAATGACACAAGTTCTAAATTCATAATACGAAACTATTTTTTGTTTTTATGTCAAGGAATAAAATTGATACAATTTTTATTGGCCAGCAGAGAAACAAAGGAATTTTGGTTTGACAGTTGGTAAGGCAGTCCAAAACACTGGGTTAGTATTCCTGATATTAAAACTTATTACAAATGCCTTTATTGGCTGGTATCAAAAAGGCACAGTGTGACCTCACGAAGCCTAATGCATAGGAAACTGATTTGAAATTCACAGCAAAGGTCTGGTGTCCTTAGGTAAGTAATGTTTACACTTTGCCTAGCGGACCTTTCTCTGTTTGGGGCTGCCCTGTGGGTTAGTAGCAGCTGTTTCAGGAGAAACCTTAGTGGTAACTTGGTTCTCAGCTTGTGGTATGGCGGAACAAGAAAACTCTTGAGGGAGAAAAGGATTAATGTCCCCAAATTAGGAATTTTAAAATGTTTACCTGATTTAATGGATAAAGATTTTAAGTGCCCTGAATGGAATTTGAATTTTATATTCATGAGATCCTAATCTGGATTTAGGGAGACAGGAAAAGGCTAAAGAGGTTTTTGGGAAATGATCCCTGCACTCCTAGAATTTGGCCAAAACTCACAGGATCAGAACTTAATATCTAAACCACGGCCTAAACTCGAGCATACTTCTATGAGATCCTAGGAGTTCTCTTTTCCCCTGGTGATATTAAAGCACTTTTTCTTAGAGTTACATCATTTCCCTCCAACACCTTTTTTCATATTCAATCTTTCTTGAAAAACAAACTCTCTTTCAAAAGTACATTTTAAAAAGCCTTCCTAGTGACCTTACAGTGCACTAAGTATTTAGGTCAGTGAGATTTTAGAGCATTTTCTAAAGTAAATAGGGAAGTTTTGGCATATACTACAGGCTGCAAATTTAGATCAGGCTTGAATGAAATCTATAGTCTTTCCAATGAAATCTGGGGTCACTTTGAAGGATTGGGATCTTTTTCAGACCTGACATAATCTGCATTCTGTCCTCATGGATCTCTATGGTGGAAACCATTCCCCTTCCAGAAAGAATTGGATGCCCTAGCCGTCAGCACCTTCTAGGTTTGCCTCAGCTGCAGACAGCCCCTCCCTCAATGGCACACCCTTCCCAGAGGCCCATATCCAGGCACTGATAGTGGCAAGATTATAAAGACCCACTGAGACATCAAGATGATGAATAGTATGTGTTCTAATTCCCCAGGGGGAGAGGCTGAGGCTTTATCTTCCTGTATCATAGTTTGACATTTCCCCATGCTCAATCTGTCCCTGCCCCTCCCTTACACTTGTGCTGACTGTTGCATCCAGAGAAGCCAACCTGAGACAGTACCAGGAGTGGTTCTAAAGAATACAGGCAATAAGTTAGGGCTTTGGTGTTGGATCACTTATGCCTAGCTGACTGTGAGGACTCCAATACTGGAGATAAGTGGAACATAGAGAGCACCTAGCTCTGGTTGTGAATAAGGATGATATACTATTAGAAAGAAATTCACTAGTAGATGCAATTTATCAAGCATGTTGAAAAGTATGAAGAAAGAGTACCTATAAAGAAAATAGTGCTGAATGGCTATTGCTTAGCACCACTGGTGGTGCACTAGAAGATGAAAGCTCCAGCTTACAAACCGGTGCTTTCACCAATAGGAAATGAGTTGGGTTTTCAGATAAACTAGTAAGAAGTCCACAGAGTGTTTGGGGTAGATGACAACACTCTGAAAGACAAAAAAGAAGTGGAGGAGGAGCAGGAGAAGAAAAAAGAAGTTTAGAAGGGATAAAGATTTCAGAAAAACAAAAAAACAAAAAAGAGGGTGAGGAGTTAGCTGCACCAATAAAACTTGTTGCAGTAAAGCTGATTATTGTTGGTCACTCTCCTTATTAGTCTTCCTTTAGTCAACCTACCTTTCCTTGCGGTTTTCCAGGGGTTACATACATTTGTGTACATATGTTTGTGAATTTCAGCTATGAATATTTAAATCCTTTCACACATAAATGTGTCAATTGACTTTCCTTCATTGAGCTATTTGTCATGATTGCTAATAACTAGATGTGCAAAGTGATAATACATCTCTTTCATTTATATGGGTAATACTCTTGAATTACACTTATCTGAATGCATTCTACACTGATCACATCAAAAGCAAAAAATGTGAGCATTTTTCTGCCTTTATCATCTTGTCATATGGAATTAAGATACTGAATGAACATAATAAGCCTTTTTTAATTGAGGTATAATTGATATATAACATTGTTAGTTTCAAGTGTACAATATAATGATTCAGTATTTGTATATATTGAGAATTGATTGCCACAGTAAGTCTAGTTAACATTTATTACCACACATAGTTACAAATTTGTGTGTGTGTAATGAGAACCTTTAAGATCTACTCTCTTAGCAACTTTCAAATATATAATGCAGTATTATTAACTATAGTTACCAGGGCTTTTATTTTATAACTGGAAATTTGAACCTTTTGACCACCTTCATCCATTTTGCCCCTCCCCAACCCCTGCCTCTGGTAAACACCAATCTCATCTCTGTATCTCTGAGTTTGATGGGTTTTGTTGTCGTTGTTTTAGATTTCACATATACCTATAATCACACAGTGTTTGGCCTTCTCCATCTGACTTATTTCACTTAGCATAGTGCCTTCGAGGTCCATCTATGTTGTTGTAAGTGGCAAGATTCCCTTCTTTTTTGCGGCTGAATAATATACATATAATGATTTCTTTACCCGTTTATCCTGTGATGGATACTTAGGTTGTTTCCATATCTTGGCTATTGTAAATAACGCTGCAATGCACAAAGAGGTGCATGCATCTTTTTGAGTTAGTGTTTTTCTTTTCTTTTAAAAAATTTTTTTAACGTTTATTCATTTTTGAGAGGCAGAGAGAACAGAGCGTGAGTGGGGGAGGAGCAGAGAGAGAGGGAGACAGAATCCAAAGCAGGCTCCGGACTTTGAGCTGTCAGCACAGCACAGCACACAGGGCTCGAACTCACTGACCACGAGATCATGACCTGAGCCGAAGTCGGACACTCAACTGGCTGAGCTTCCCAGGTGCCCCTGGTGTTTTTATTTTCTTCAGCTAAATAGCCAGAAATGGAATTGCTGGATCACACGGTAGTTCTATTATTAATTTTTTGAAAACCCTGCATGCTGTTTTCCATAGTGGCTGCACCAATTTACATTTCCACCAACAGCATGCGAGTGCTCCCTTTTCTCCACACCCTTACAAACACTTGTTATCTCTTGTCTTTTTTGGTAATAGCCATTCTAACAAGTGTGAGGTGATATTTCCTTGTGGTTTTGATTTGCATTCCTCTAATGATTAGTGATGTTGATCACCTTTTAATATACCCATTGGCTGTCTGCACATTTTCTTTGGAAAAATATTTATTCAGATCTTCTGCCCATTTTAGAAAGCAGATTTTTTTTTTGCCAGAGTTGTATGAGTTCTTTATACATTTTGAATCATAACTCCTTATCAGATATATAATTTACAACTGTTTTTCCATTCATTAGGTTCCATTTTGTCGATGATTTCTTTTACTGTGCAGAAGGTTTTTAGTCTGACATAGTACCACTTGTTTATTTCTGCTTTTGCTGCCTTTGATTTTAGTGTCAGATCCAAAAAGTATCACCGAGATGGATGTCAAAAAGCTTACTGGCTATATTCTCTTCTAAAGTTTTCCGGTTTTAGGACTTACATTCAAGTATTTAATCCATTTTGAGTTGGTATTTGTGTATGGTGGAAGACAGTGATCCAGTTTCATAAGTTTGCACGTAGCTGTTTAGTTTTCTTAGCACCATTTACTGGAGAGACTGTTCTTTCCCCACTGTGTATTCTTGGCTTCTTTGTCATAACTTAATCAACCATATGTATTTGGTTTCATTTCTGGGCTCTCTGGTCTGTTCCATTAATCCGCGTGTCAGTTTTTATGTCAATACCATACTGCTTTTTGGTTTTTTGTTTGTTTACTTATTTTGAGAGAGACAGAGACAGTTTGGGGGGGGGGCAGGCAGAGAGAAAAGGAGAGAGAGAATCCCAAGCAGGCCCTCCACTGCCAACTCAGAGCCCAACGTGGGGCTTAAACCCACAAAATTGTGAGATCATGACCTGAGCTAAAACCAAGAGCAGGATCCTTAACTGACTGAGCCACGCAGGTGTCCTGAGCCTTTTAGGAAATTTTCTAAATGATTTAAAAATGAACAGAAAAGTTAAAGCCAATAAAACCTGGAAGGTAAACACTGGAGATATGAGAGCATTGGTTTAACTAGTTCCAGATAGAGAGGTAAAATGACACTGAGAAAAATATATGTTACTTCCTTCATATTGGATTATGGTACATTTATGCACGTGCCATTTTAAAATAATAGAAATTATCTAAGAAAGTTTTCATGGGAAAAGGGACAGAAATGTTTACTCACACTCAAATGAAAATGATCTCTCAGGCAGCCTATGGAAACGACACTGAACAGGTTTGTTGGGGACACTATAAACATCTTAAGATTTGGAATTCCATGTATAACACACATAATCAAGTTCTGGTGCTATATCTTTTTCCCAAAGACAGAGACAATATTGTTCAAAATTTTGAAATATTGTTCAAAAATTAAACAAAGCTAGGAATCAAGAGAACTTGGCCAAATCACCTCACTTCCTGGGACTTCCATTATCTCTTTTTTATATAAGTGGTTCTCAAACCTAGATACACATTAGAATCATTTGGGAGCTTTTTATATATAAAAAAAAATCTAGCATCACAGATTAGTTTTGGCTTTCTTTGAACTTTATAAAATGAAAGAATACCTAATTTACTCTTTTGTGCCAGTTTTTAAAGTTTAGCATTATTTCTTTGGAATTATCGTAGTTCATTCCTTATTATTGCTGTAAAACATCCCATAGCATAAATATGTCATAAATTATTTATCATTTTCTGGTAATTAACATTTGGGATGTTTCTAATTGGGGGCTACATATGTTATATTGCTATGATGAATTCTGATCTGGGTCTTAAGGGTTTACCTGTATTCTCATTTTTTTTTTTCTCATTTTATTTTATTTATTTATTTATTTATTTTTATGAAATTTATTGACAAATTGGTTTCCATACAACACCCAGTGCTCATCCCAAAAGGTGCCCTCCTCAATACCCATCACCCACCCTCCCCTCCCTCCCACCCCCCATCAACCCTCAGTTTGTTCTCAGTTTTTAACAGTCTCTTATGCTTTGGCTCTCTCCCACTCTAACGTCCTTTTTTTTTTTTTTTTTTTCTTCCCCTCCCCCATGGGTTCCTGTTAAGTTTCTCAGGATCCACATAAGAGTGAAACCATATGGTATCTGTCTTTCTCTGTATGGCTTATTTCACTTAGCATCACACTCTCCAGTTCCATCCACGTTGCTACAAAAGGCCATATTTCATTTTTTCTCATTGCCACGTAGTATTCCATTGTGTATATAAACCACAATTTCTTTATCCATTCATCAGTTGATGGACATTTAGGCTCTTTCCATAATTTGGCTATTGTTGAGAGTGCTGCTATGAACATTGGGGTACAAGTGCCCCTATGCATCAGTACTCCTGTATCCCTTGGGTAAATTCCTAGCAGTGCTATTGCTGGGTCATAGGGTAGGTCTATTTTTAATTTTCTGAGGAACCTCCACACTGCTTTCCAGAGCGGCTGCACCAATTTGCATTCCCACCAACAGTGCAAGAGGGTTCCCGTTTCTCCACATCCTCTCCAGCATCTATAGTCTCCTGATTTGTTCATTTTGGCCACTCTGACTGGCGTGAGGTGATACCTGAGTGTGGTTTTGATTTGTATTTCCCTGATAAGGAGCGACGCTGAACATCTTTTCATGTGCCTGTTGGCCATCTGGATGTCATCTTTAGAGAAGTGTCTATTCATGTTTTCTGCCCATTTCTTCACTGGGTTATTTGTTTTTCGGGTGTGGAGTTTGGTGAGCTCTTTATAGATTTTAGATACTAGCCCTTTGTCCGATATGTCATTTGCAAATATCTTTTCCCATTCCGTTGGTTGCCTTTTAGTTTTGTTGGTTGTTTCCTTTGCTGTGCAGAAGCTTTTTATCTTCATAAGGTCCCAGTAATTCACTTTTGCTTTTAATTCCCTTGCCTTTGGGGATGTGTCAAGTAAGAGATTGCTACGGCTGAGGTCAGAGAGGTCTTTTCCTGCTTTCTCCTCTAAGGTTCTGATGGTTTCCTGTCTCACATTTAGGTCCTTTATCCATTTTGAGTTTATTTTTGTAAATGGTGTGAGAAAGTGGTCTAGTTTCAACCTTCTGCATGTTGCTGTCCAGTTCTCCCAGCACCATTTGTTAAAGAGGCTGTCTTTTTTCCATTGGATGTTCTTTCCTGCTTTGTCAAAGATGAGTTGGCCATACGTTTGTGGGTCTAGTTCTGGGGTTTCTATTCTATTCCATTGGTCTGTGTGTCTGTTTTTGTGCCAATACCATGCTGTCTTGATGATGACAGCTTTGTAGTAGAGGCTGAAGTCTGGGATTGTGATGCCTCCTGCTTTGGTCTTCTTCTTCAAAATTCCTTTGGCTATTCGGGGCCTTTTGTGGTTCCAGATGAATTTTAGGATTGCTTGTTCTAGTTTCGAGAAGAATGCTGGTGCAATTTTGATTGGGATTGCATTGAATGTGTAGATAGCTTTGGGTAGTATTGACATTTTGACAATATTTATTCTTCCAATCCATGAGCAGGGAATGTCTTTCCATTTCTTTATATCTTCTTCAATTACCTTCATAAGCTTTCTATAGTTTTCAGCATACAGATCCTTTACATCTTTGGTTAGATTTATTCCTAGGTATTTTATGCTTCTTGGTGCAATTGTGAATGGGATCAGTTTCTTTATTTGTCTTTCTGTTGCTTCATTGTTAGTGTATAAGAATGCAACTGATTTCTGTACATTGATTTTGTATCCTGCAACTTTGCTGAATTCATGTATCAGTTCTATCAGACTTTTGGTGGAGTCTATCGGATTTTCCATGTATAATATTATGTCATCTGCAAAAAGCGAAAGCTTGACTTCATCTTTGCCAATTTGGATGCCTCTGATTTCCTTTTGTTGTCTGATTGCTGATGCTAGCACTTCCAGCACTATGTTAAACAACAACGGTGAGAGTGGGCATCCCTGTCGTGTTCCTGATCTCAGGGAAAAAGCTCTCAGTTTTTCCCCGTTGAGGATGATGTTAGCTGTGGGCTTTTCATAAATGGCTTTTATGATCTTTAAGTATGTTCCTTCTATCCCGACTTTCTCAAGGGTTTTTATTAAGAAAGGGTGCTGGATTTTGTCAAAGGCCTTTTCTGCATCGATTGACAGGATCATATGGTTCTTCTCTTTTTTTTTTGTTAATGTGATGTATCACATTGATTGATTTGCGAATGTTGAACCAGCCCTGCATCCCAGGAAGGAATCCCACTTGATCATGGTGAATAATTCTTTTTATATGCTGTTGAATTCGATTTGCTAGTATCTTATTGAGAATTTTGGCATCCATATTCATCAGGGATATTGGCCTGTAGTTCTCTTTTTTTACTGGGTCTCTGTCTGGTTTAGGAATCAAAGTAATACTGGCTTCATAGAATGAGTCTGGAAATTTTCCTTCCCTTTCTATTTCTTGGAATAGCTTGAGAAGGATAGGTATTATCTCTGCTTTAAACGTCTGGTAGAACTCCCCTGGGAAGCCATCTGGTCCTGGACTCTTATTTGTTGGGAGATTTTTGATAACCGATTCAATTTCTTCGCTGGTTATGGGTCTGTTCAAGCTTTCTATTTCCTCCTGATTGAGTTTTGGAAGAGTGTGGGTGTTTAGGAATTTGTCCATTTCTTCCAGGTTGTCCAATTTGTTGGCATATAATTTTTCATAGTATCCCCTGATAATTGTTTGTATCTCTGAGGGATTGGTTGTAATCATTCCATTTTCATTCATGATTTTATCTATTTGGGTCATCTCCCTTTTCTTTTTGAGAAGCCTGGCTAGAGGTTTGTCAATTTTGTTTATTTTTTCAAAAAACCAACTCTTGGTTTCGTTGATCTGCTCTACAGTTTTTTTAGATTCTATATTGTTTATTTCTGCTCTGATCTTTATTATTTCTCTTCTTCTGCTGGGTTTAGGCTGCCTTTGCTGTTCTGCTTCTATTTCCTTTAGGTGTGCTGTTAGATTTTGTATTTGGGATTTTTCTTGTTTCTTGAGATAGGCCTGGATTGCAATGTATTTTCCTCTCAGGACTGCCTTCGCTGCATCCCAAAGCGTTTGGATTGTTGTATTTTCATTTTCATTTGTTTCCATATATTTTTTGATTTCTTCTCTAATTGCCTGGTTGACCCACTCATTCGTTAGTAGGGTGTTCTTTAACCTCCATGCTTTTGGAGGTTTTCCAGACTTTTTCCTGTGGTTGATTTCAAGCTTCATAGCATTGTGGTCTGAAAGTATGCATGGTATAATTTCAATTCTTGTAAACTTATGAAGGGCTGTTTTGTGACCCAGTATATGATCTATCTTGGAGAATGTTCCATGTGCACTCGAGAAGAAAGTATATTCTGTTGCTTTGGGATGCAGAGTTCTAAATAGATCTGTCAAGTCCATCTGATCCAGTGTCTCATTCAGGGCCCTTGTTTCTTTATTGACCGTGTGTCTAGATGATCTATCCATTTCTGTAAGTGGGGTGTTAAAGTCCCCAGCAATTACCACATTCTTATCAATAAGGTTGCTTCTGTTTATGAGTAATTGTTTTATATATTTGGGGGCTCCGGTATTCGGCGCATAGACATTTATAATTGTTAGCTCTTCCTGATGGATAGACCCTGTAACTATTATATAATGTCCTTCTTCATCTCTTGTTACAGCCTTTAATTTAAAGTCTAGTTTGTCTGATATAAGTATGGCTACTCCAGCTTTCTTCTGGCTTCCAGTAGCATGATAAATAGTTCTCCATCCCCTCACTCTGAATCTAAAGGTGTCCTCAGGTCTAAAATGAGTCTCTTGTAGACAGCAAATAGATGGGTCTTGTTTTTTTATCCATTCTGATACCCTATGTCTTTTGGTTGGCGCATTTAATCCATTCACATTCAGTGTTATTATAGAAAGATACGGGTTTAGAGTCATTGTGATGTCTGTATGTTTTATGCTTGTAGTGATGTCTCTGCTACTTTGTCTCACAGGGTCCCCCTTAGGATCTCTTGTAGGGCTGGTTTAGTGGTGACAAATTCCTTCAGTTTTTGTTTGTTTGGGAAGACCTTTATCTCTCCTTCTATTCTAAATGACAGACTTGCTGGATAAAGGATTCTTGGCTGCATATTTTTGCTGTCTAGCACCCTGAAAATCTCGTGCCAATTCTTTCTGGCCTGCCAAGTTTCAAAAGAGAGATCAGTCACGAGTCTTATAGGTCTCCCTTTATATGTGAGGGCACGTTTACCCCTTGCTGCTTTCAGAATTTTCTCTTTATCCTTGTATTTTGCCAGTTTCACTATGATATGTCGTGCAGAAGATCGATTCAAGTTACGTCTGAAGGGAGTTCTCTGTGCCTCTTGGATTTCAATGCCTTTTTCCTTCCCCAGTTCAGGGAAGTTCTCAGCTATGATTTCTTCAAGTACCCCTTCAGCACCTTTCCCTCTCTCTTCCTCCTCTGGGATACCAATTATGCGTATATTATTTCTTTTTAGTGTATCACTTAGTTCTCTAATTTTCCCCTCATACTCCTGGATTTTTTTATCTCTCTTTTTCTCAGCTTACTCTTTTTCCATAACTTTATCTTCTAGTTCACCTATTCTCTCCTCTGCCTGTTCCATCCGAGCCGTGGTGGTTTGCATTTTGTTCTGCATTTCATTTAAAGCGTTTTTCAGCTCCTCGTGACTGTTCCTTAGTCCCTTGATCTCTGTAGCAAGAGATTCTCTGCTGTCCTGTATGCTGTTTTCCAGCCCAGCGATTAATTTTATGACTATTATTCTAAATTCACTTTCTGTTATATTATTTAAATCCTTTTTGATCAGCTCATTAGCTGTTGTTATTTCCTGGAGATTCTTCTGAGGGGAATTCTTCCGCTTGGTCATTTTGGATAGTCCCTGGTGTGGTGAGGGCCTGCAGGGCACTTCCCCTGTGCTGTGGTGTATAACTGGAGTTGGTGGGCGGGGCCGCAGTCCGACCTGATGTCTGCCCCCAGCCCACCGCTGGGGCCACAGTCAGACTGGTGTGTGCCTTCTCTTCCCCTCTCCTAGGGGCGGGATTCACTGTGGGGTGGCGTGGCCCGTCTGGGCTACTTGCACACTGCCAGGCTTGTGATGCTGGGGATCTGGCATATTAGCTGGGGTGGGAAGGCAAGGTGCACGGCGGCAGGGGGGGCAGGCTTAGCTCGCTTCTCCTTAGGTGATCCACTTCAGGAGGGGCCCTGTGGCAGCCGGAGGGAGTCAGATCCGCTGCCGGAGGTTTGGCTCCGCAGAAGCACAGAGTTGGGTGTTTGCGCGGAGCGAGCAGTTTCCCTGGCCGGAACCGGTTCCCTTTGGGATTTTGGCTGGGGGATGGGCGGGGGAGATGGCGCTGGCGAGCGCCTTTGTTCCCCGCCAAACTGAGCTCTGTCGTCCGGGAGCTCCGCAGCTCACCCTCCCTTTGTCCTCCAGCCTTCCCGCTTTCCGAGCAGAGCTGTTAACTTATGACCTCCCAGACGCTAAGTCGCGCTTGCTGTCGGAACACAGTCCGTCAGGCCCCTCCGCTTTTGCAAGCCGGACTCGGGGGCTCTGCTTGGCCGGCGAGCTGCCCCTCCGCCCCGGCTCCCTCCCGCCAGTCCGTGGAGCGCGCACCGCCTCGCCGCCCTTCCTACCCTCTTCCGTGGGCCTCTCGTCTGCACTTGGGTCCGGTGACTCTGTTCTGCTAATCCTCTGGCGGTTTTCTGGGTTATTTAGGCAGGTGTAGGTGGAATCTAAGTGATCAGCAGGACGCGCGGTGAGCCCAGCGTCCTCCTACGCCGCCATCTTCCCCTGTATTCTCATTTTTAAGGGGTAGATTCGTAGAATTGCTGACTCATAGGGATTTTGCATGTTTAGTTTTAACAGATACTGTCAATCAGATTTCCAAAATGGTTCTTCCAAACAGCAGTACATGAGAGTTCCAGCTCTTTGACCAATGGTATCATTAAAAATGCTTTTAGTCATTCTGACAGATATGCCATGACATTTCATTCTGGTTTTAATTTTTCACTTCCTACCTGCTATTGATATTGAGCACTTTTTTCAAGTTCTTAGTGGACATTTGAATATCATCTTTAATGAAGTGCCTATTCAAGGTTTTTGCCCATTTAAACATTGGATTGTTTGCCTTTTCCTTATTGACCTATATAGTTCCTTATATATTTTGGATACAAGTCCTTTGTCAGATATATGTATTGAAAAAAGTTCCTCCCTCTCTATGACCTGCTATTTCACTGTTTTTTGTTGTTGCCTTTTGATAAGAAGAATTTCTTAATTTTATGAAATCTATTTTATCATTGTTGTCCTTTATGATTAGTGTTTTGTGTGTCCCATTTAAGAAATCTTTGCTTATTCTGTGGCCATTATTTAATCCATGTTTTCTTTCCCCAGCTTCATTATTCTCAATGTTATCACCTTTAGGTCAATAATCCATGTTGGAATTAGTGTGAGTTAAGAGTCAAGGTTCATTTTTTCCCCCCAAATAGATATCCAACCATGTATTTAAAATATTGTTTGCCTTTATGTTCATGAGATAGATTGGGCTATTAATTTACCTGTCCTATAATGTCCTTGCCAGATTTTGTTGTCTGAGTTATGCTGGCATCATAAGTGGAGAAACATTTCTTATTTCTCTATACTTTCAAAGACTTTGCATAAGATTGGTATTATTTCTTTCTTAAATGTTGGAAAGAATTAACCAGTGATGCCATCTGGGCAGTATCTCAAATCAAAGTCCTGCTGGGTTAGTGGTATGACCTTCCCGTTATTCTCCAGCGTGCCCATGCCTCTTTAATTTTTTTGCTTCTTTGCTCAATTATAAGCCCATTTAAAAGCACAAAGGAGAAACTGAATATCATTACAGAAGATTTTCAAAGGATATTCACATTAATGCCCCATAAGGAAATTCTAGTTATGGTTTTAAAAACTAGGAATCACATGTCATTTCTCCATAAAACACATTTAAGTGGATGAAAACGGGGAAAAAATAATGTGTAGGTGTGATAAGTGCTTTCCTTTTTGTACAAAACAAAATAGGATCACTGTGTCCGTGATCTAAGGATGCATTTGCTTATTTGTTAGATTTCTAAAAATGTGCCTTCACTAATAGGCCTCTGGGTGTTGGTAAAAATAAGCATTTCAATTAACAAACGAAATAGCATGGCTCTGTTGAACTGTGAGAGAACTAGTTTAGGCGAGAAGTAGAGAATAAGTAGATAGGTTGTCCAGGTTTGTAACAAATATCATCACTATCTGCTATAGGAAGAAAGGAAAACATGAATGCCTCCATTAACTTAGCACTGTATTAAGTGGCTTGGAAAGTATTAACTACTGCAGCGGGTGGGAATTTTCTACACAGAATCTCTCTCTCTCTCTCTCTCTCTCTTTCTTTCACCATCTCTGACAGTTTTGACTTTCTCTATTACATTTCAGCTCCATGGACCTCCCTATCTCCTGTTCATCCTGCCAGTAAAGCTTAACCACATAATGCAAAATAAACCCTTGTCTCCCAACAAAACAAAAAGAAGACTAGACGGTAAAACAACTAAAATGGGCAGTCTGAAGAGGCACTAACATGATGTTTCATGTGTTATTGAGGGGAAAGTACAATCCAGATGTAGGCCTTGGAGAGGGGGCTCCCTAGGCCCTGAGGGGACCCTAGATGGTGAAAAAAATCATTGGAAAATTTGTAAGAGAACTCGGTAGCTTTTGGAGAAGGCATTAAAACAGGAAGAAGTGGTTGCAGCATGGGTAACTTTTAGTTTCTAAGCCAGGGATGTGTAATTGGGGATAATTTTATCAGAAAATTAAATTACAGTTCAAGTGGACTCAAGCAAGTAAGTGAACATGACCTAGAAATGGGGGTGACTCTGTAAGCTCAAAGAGAAGCAATTTCACTTTCTCATGAACCAAGGAAGCTGAGAGGAACATTTCTGGTGTGCAAGGAAGATGAAATGTAAAAGCAAGTTAAGAGAGGGCCTCTGAAATTACGGTAAAATAACATCACATAAGTCAACTTCTATCAAAAGGAATGTATTGCTACAAATTCATGTAGCTGTAACCCATTTGTTTTATGTGAAGTGTTTGTGTGTTCTATATCAGTGAATGAACAACTGGGAGAGTAGGATGTAGGAGAGCTGAAGGAATCATGGTTCAAGGGACAAGATCTCTTCAGGGGAAGTGTCTGGTTTTCTAGGGGTTAGGGGAGGAAGGTAACCTGAGTGAAACTGCAAAAAGCTTTTTCTTTTCTTTTTTCTGTGTGTGTGTGTGTGTGTGTGTGACAATTTGGCCACCTTACATTTCCCTAACATAGAAGCCAAGAAAGAGATTGTTTACCAAGCTTCTCAAGGTGTCCACCATGGTTGGCTGTGAAAATTCTGTGAATAATCTCATGTCAGTGTCTGGCCTCTAGGGCAAGATGTACAGCTTTGCCTTCTTTGTCGCCTTTGCCTTGCTACAGCCCAAACAGAAAAACCCTGGCCCTGATATCACCCTCTGGAACTCTGTCAGATATTAGTGTTTTTCAGCTGTTAACGGCCATGTTGAATTGTTCACAAGTGCACTTCAGGGGAACCTTGAAGTGTATCATCAGACCATCAAATGTACTGCTACCTTTCCCTCCCCTGCTTGCCAGTCACTGTGAAGCAGATGCTAGCGTGCTCTGACATTGTTCTTCCTCTTGTGCCTTCCTCATTGGTTGACCTGAATCCACACACAGCTTTACTTCCTTTCCAGAAGTAAACAAGAAATACTTTGCCCAGCCTTTTTAGGTGAAGTGCCTTATGAAATAGAGGGATGTTGCTTGGTCCCAGTGTGACCATTCTAGTATAAAACTCAATACAAGGATTCCTTCCCAATTCTCCCTCTATCTACTCTCTTTCTCCTTGTCCCTTGCCATCATGCTGGAGATAGGAAGTCTGTTGGCAGGGAGTAATTATGGCTGAAGTTCAAACTATGCTGGAAGAATTCAGTAACCATTTTTCTGAAGTGGGGGTGGGGCTGGGGACTGGTAACTTCTAGTGACTCAGAGGAAGTTATACCTCTTTTATCCCTAAAGGGGATATTTATTGCTTACATACCAGAAAGTGAAAGCAAATCTAAGAGATTGTGCAGGTTAGATAGGCTAGAGGGTCCTCCAAAAACAGCAGTTCCAAATTATATTTGTTCCTACCCTTGCTATTGACCATAGATAGTAAAATCTGGAGATCTATGTCAATTCTCCTCTGGTTCCTACAGAGTGGTGAAGTCCAGTAAAGCCTTGCTTTAGTGAGGTCATTAAAGCCTTTCTGACTGGTTCATTAATTGCTAATCCTGGTGCATTCACATACTTCCAGCCTGATCTTCTGTCTTGAAGTTATAATAAGTGGTTGTGGTGTCATGGAAGGGTTGCCCTTTGATCACTCTCTCCTCTCTGACTATAAGAGGAAATTAGTAAGTGTTGATTAAATAGATGAGTGAAGAATTTCTGGCCAGTGTCAATCAAAGGAGTGTGGGAGAGCAGAGTGGTCAAGAAAGAGAATGAGCATGGAAGAATGGACTAGGAGGCAGAGAGGTCTGATGGGAAAGGGGTTTAAGGGATGAAAGTGAAGAAGGTTTTGCAAAAGGGGGCTGAAGAGTTGTTAAAATCATTCTCCCTAGATGTTTAAGAGGATGCATAATTCCCTCCCCACATCTTCTCATCCACTATGCACACAAGTGTAAGACATGGAAAAAAACAACAACTAGGGGTTCCACTAGGACCTATTTTAGGAGGTGGGTTTGGTCAGTATTCAAGCAGGTAACGCTGTCAGACTTTTGGCCCCTTTTCCTTTGTGTATATATATTAATTCTACTTTCTTAAGGATTCTCAAATCTATCCCTTCTCCACCCCAATGGTGTGCCTTAATTCTGGCCCTCACGTCATTTCCTACCTTGAAGATTGACCTACCTAGAGTGACCGACCTTCTAACTTACTTTCCAGCTTCTAGTAGCACCTGATAAAGTCACTGCCAACATTGCTACTAGAGACTTCTTTACAAAATAAAAATATGACTGTATTACTGCCTTATTAAAAATTCTTCAGTGGTTTCATTGTCTTCCAAACTCCCACATGACACTTCATGATCTACCCTCTTCAGTCTGTCTCTTGCCAGGCACTCAGCACTACCAAACCTCTTGCAACCCCAGGAGTTTACAGTGTGCCTTTGTATAAAGTGCTTCCTCTGCCAGGAATCCCTTGTATTTTTCTCCTTCACCAACTTCCCACTCCCATCACCTGGGTGACTTCTACTTAATCTTTTACACTTAGTTCAAGCATCATCTTACCTGAGGAAGCTTTCTGGCATCATCATCGTTGAGGTGCCCTTCCTGAGTGCTTTTATAACACCCTTTATTGTAGCCGTTACGATAACACCTGATAGCTATTGCTAGCTTGCTTTTCCCTCCTTATGAACAATTAGCTTCTTGAAAGCAGAGACTGACTCTTTAAAACCCTATTGCCTATAACAGTAATGAGCACATCGTGAGTATTCAGTAACTATTTGAAAAAATAAAGTAACAAAGAGAAAGCTAGAGAATCACTAGAGTGTTGACCATTGCCCACCTGGCTCATAGCCCCTTCTTCACCATGTGATCCTATTCCTTAGTCCCTGTGGATTAAGACCATCAATAGTATGATTTGTAAAGAGGAGCTGAGCCAATCAGATTCATTTCTTGGGGTTGGAGAATGAGAAGTGGAGTGAATTAGGAAAGGGAAGCAAACTGAGGGCGTGATGTAGAGTCAAGACACAGATGTGATGGAAACAGAAATTATAGTAATGAGAAGTCATTTAATAGATGCAAATAGAATAGATGCAAATAGAACAGATGCACAAAGTAAAACAGATGTCACAAGATACAAGTTACACAACCAGAGAGAGAGAGAGAGAGAGAGAGAGACAGAATGAGAGAGACAGACAGAGACAGGGAGACTTCTGTGGTTTTTATTATATCCAGTGTCCCAAGTAGGTGTGGATTCTCCATATTATAATGTTAAATCTCTATGGGAACTAATCTGAATGCATTCTATTCATTATAAGTAAGAGTCCAAAGTGAAATGGAGAAAGGAGAGGAGAGCAGAGAGGGAAGGGGAGGGGAAGAGATGTGACATTGTGATTTATAAGAAATATATTTGATCTTCCTCCATCCTGTTTCTGACACAGAGCTCCTAAAACCCTTGGAATTTCTTAAGTGATGAGAGTGACAAAGGTGTTTTCTGTTATGTTCATGAGGTGACTTTTGGACTTCATCTAAGGATGAGGGAGAACCAGCCTCATGATTAGAGGAGAGGGGAGCAGGACCGCAGGTGAATCAACCATCGATGGTTGATCAACCGCAATGGCCAATCACACCTACGTAATGAAGCCTTCATAAGACCCCAACAGGGTGGGGTTCGGAGAGCTTTCTTGTTGATGAACATAAGGGGATGTGGGGAGAGTGGCTGGAAGGCTGTGCTCCTTCCGCATACTTTGTCCTATGCATCTCTTCTGTCTGGCTATACCTGGGTTATATCCTTTCACAATAAACTGGCATTCTAGTAAGTAAAATGTTTCTCTGAGTTCTGTGAGCCACTCTAGCAAATTAATCTCACCCAAGGAGGGAGTTTGTTGGAACCTCCGATCTATAACTGTTAGGGTCAGAAGCACAGGTAACAACCTGGATTTGTGCTTGGCATCTGTAGTGACGGAAGGAGGTGGGGAGTGAGACTGTCTTGCAGGACTTAACCATGGGATCCGATGCTATCTTCAGGTAGGCCATGCCAGAATCGGGTTGAATTGTAGAATACCCACGTGGTGTCAGAGAATCTCTCGGTGGTGTGGGAAAAACACCCACATGTTGGAACTGGTGACCGGAATTACAGGAAGGAAAAAAAAAAAAGCAAGTAAGACTTGTTTTAGACTTCCCTCTTCTCTAAGTGTCTCTGCTTGCGTCAGCATTTGGTTCCTGCCAGAAAGGAACAAGGAAACTCTTCTTTTTTCCACTAGCCCAGACCCTGGGGCCGGATCACATTGTCTTTTCCCTCTTTTGGGCTCACCCTGCTCTCTGCTCTGTGACATTTATTCACTGTGAATAATGTGCAAACGAATAGAGGTCTGAGGAAACATTGTAAATCCCTGAGGCTAACATGCTGAAATTAAGGAAGTAAAACATATTAAAGACTCTACTGAGGGGGCGTCTGGGTGGCTCAGTCGGTTAAGCACCCGACCTTGAACACAGCTCAGGTCATGATCTCATGGTCTGAGAGACAGAGCCCAGTTTCTGGCTCTGTGCTGGCAGTGCAGAGCCTGCTTGGGATTCTCTGCCTCCCTATCTCTCCGCCCCTCCCCCGTGCATTCTCTATTTCTCCCTCTCTCTCTTTCTCAAAATAAATAAACTCAAAAAAAATACTCCATTGAACTTCAGATGTAATTCTTAAAAGCCAAACTTCAATAGCAAAAGTGACTAGTGTCAAGAAATATTTTTGGCTTTAGTAAGTTGATTACTAAATGTTTTTAAGATATGCAAATATCAAATATTAATACTTTCAGGGAAAAGTTGTAAAATAATAAATGAAAGACAAAGATTTTGTTTCTAATTCTATATCTGAACAATTATTTCATTGCTGCAAAATTGACATCATGACTTAGAATGCTAAGAAACAGAGCTCTTATTTTATGGATTTCTCAAAAGGAATATCTTGAAAGAATGTCTTGCAAGGACTCCAAAAATATTTTCAGATACTATTTGGTAAATAAGAATGAATATGATTATGTGAGACTCCAAGAAACTAGGGAAGAAAGTAATGATTTACTTATAGTTGGGAACGTGACAGATATTTTAATAAATTTTTAGGAAATAATTAAAAATTTATAATAACATATTAGATGTTGGCAGAAATTCATAAGCTGTGTGACAGATGTCATGGAAAGAATGTCTTGAGGGAAAAAAATCCCCAAAGCATATTTGTCTGGAAAGGACCAAAATTTCCAAGTAAGATTTTTGACTGTTAAATGAGAGGAAGACTCACATTTAATTCTTGAATTCTTTCTTAGTTGCTTCAAAATTTTTATTTATTTTGAGAGAGAGAGAGAGAGAGCAAGTATGAGTGGGGGAAGGAGAGAGAGAGAGAGAGAGAGAGAGAGAGAGAGAGAGAGAAAATCTCAAGCAGTCTCCACACTGTCAGCACAGAGCCTGATGCAGGGCTTGATCCCATGACCCTGGGATCACGACCTGAGCCAAAATCAAGAGTTGGATGCTCAACCAACTGAGTCACCCAGGTGCCCCTTGGATTCCTGCTTCACTGTTTTCCACAGTGGCTGCACCAATTTACATTCCTACCAACGGTGCACAAGTATTCCCTATTCTCCACACCCTCACCAATTCTTGTTATCTCTTGTCTTTTTGAGGATAGCCATTTTATCAGGTGTGAGTTGATATCTCATTGTTGCTTTGATTTGCATACCTCTGATTAGTGATGTTGAGCACCTTTTCATGTACCTGTTGGTCATTTGTATGTTTGTTTTTTTCTGTTTGTTTTGTTTTTTTAGAAAAAAATGCCTGCTTAGTTCCTCTGCCCATTTGTTAATCAGGTTTTTGCTTGTTTGTTTGTTTTGCTATTGAGTTGTATGAATTCTTTATATATTTTGGATATTTACTCCTTATCAGATACATGATTTCAAATATTTTCTCCCATTCGATAGGTCTGGGAATTTAATATACTTTAAACATAGTTTAAAAATTTTTTAAATGTTTATTCATTTTTTGATAGAGAGAGACAGAGTGTGAGTGGGGGAGGGGCAGAGAGCGAAGGAGACAAAGAATCCGAAGCAAGCTCCAGGCTCTGAACTGATAGCAGAGAACAAACCATGAGATCATGACCTGAGCTGAAGTCGGACGCTTAACCGACTGAGCCACCCAGGTGCCCCTAAACATAGCTTATTTTAAACAACAGGTATTGATAAGGATGTGGAAAAAAAGGAACTCTAGTGCACTGTTGGTAAGAATGCAAACTGGTGCAGCTACTGTGGAAAAAAGTACGGAGTCTTCTCAAAAAATAAAAATAGAACTGCCCTACAATCCAGTAATCACACTACTGGGTATTTACCCAAAGGATATGAAAATGTGAAATCGAGGGGACCCCTATGTTTATTGCAGCATTATTTACAATAACCAAACTATGGAAGCAGCCCAAGTGTCCACTGGTAGATGAATGGATAAAAATGTGGTATGTATATACAATGGAATATTATTCAGCCATAAAAACGAATGAAATCTTGCCATTTGCAACAACATGGATGGATTTAGAGAGTATAATGTTAAGTGAAATAAGTCAGAGAAAGACAAATACCATATGATTTCACTCATAAGTGGAATTTAAGACACAGAACAAATGAACAAAGGTGGGGAGAAAAAGAGACCAAAAACCCCTAGACTCTTAACTATAGAGAACAAACATGGTTACTAGAGGGGAGGTAGGTGGGGGGATGGGTTAAATAGGTGAAGGGGATTAAGAGTACATTTATCTTGATGAGCACTGAGTAACATATGGAACTCTTGAATCACTATGTTGTACACCTGAAATTAATATAACACTGTGTTATCTATACTGGAATTAAAATTAAAAAAATAAAATAGTTTCTTTTATTAAGAAAGAAACACATTGAGTAGACAGGTTCTTTTCTACAGGAGCATTTTAGCTATATTATTCTTTATTAGGTAGTCTATGGCCAATGTACACAAACCAAATTATATACACTATTCTTGCTTATAGGGAATATAAGTGAAGAACTCATTTCTCTATCAAATGCCATTAATTTCTCAATGTTAATCAGCTGTAGGTCACATAAAAATGAAAAACAATTACTTGATTTCTTTTGAGAGATATCAGAAATGTTCCAATCACTCATTTAAATACTGACAAGAGGGGTGCCTGGGTGGTTCAGTCAGTTGAGCATCAGAGTTGAACTCAGGTCATGGTCTTGCGGTTTATGAGTTCGAGCCCCACATTAGACTTGCTGCTGTCAGCGCAGAGCCCAATTCAGATCCCCTGTCCTCCTCTCTCTCTTCCCCTCCCCCCTCATGCTCTCTCTCTCTCTCTCTCTCTCTCTCTCAAAAATGAATAAAAAGCATTAAAAGAAATTAAAAGCTGACTAGAGGGGATATCATTACAAATCTCATGGATGTTAAAAAGATAATAATGGAATATTATAAACGGCTCTATGCCCACAAATTTGATAACCTAGATGAAATGGATCAATTTTCTTAAAAGACATAATCTGTCAAAACTCACAAAAGAAGAGATAGATTATCTTTAAAAAAATTTTTTTACGTTTGTTTTTGATAGAATGGGGGTGGGGCAGGGGGCAGAGAGAGAGGGAGACAGAATTTGAAGCAGGCTCTGTGCGGAGAGCGGAGAGCCTGATGCAGGGCTTGAACTCATGAACAATGAAATCATGACTGGAGCTGAAGTTGGACACTTAACTGATTGAGCCACCCAGGCACCATGAGATAGATTATCTTAATAGGCCTATAACTATTAAAGAAATTGGATCAATAATTAATAACCTTCCAAAATAGCACCAGGCCCAGATGAGTTCACAGGTGAATTCTACTGATCATTTAACAGAAACCCATGGGGGAGGGGAAGGAAAAAAAAGAAAAAAAAGAGGTTAGAGTGGGAGAGAGAGCCAAAGCATAACAGACTCTTAAAAACTGAGAACAAACTTAGGGTTGATGGGGGGTGGGAGGGAGGGGAGGGTAGGTGATGGGCATTGAAGAGGGCATCTTTTGGGATGAGCACTGAGTGTTGTATGGAAACTAATTTGACAATAAATTTCATATAATATATATATATATATATATATATATATATATATATGAAAGAAGTTATACCAATTCTCTATCATCTTTTCCAGCAGATAAAATGAAATACTTCCTAACTCATTCTATGAGGCCAGCATTACCCTGATACCAAAATTAAACAAAGACACTACAAGAAAACTGCAGCCCAATATTTTTCACAAACATAGATGCAGAAAATTTCAACAAAATATTAGCAAATCAGATCCAATAATTATACATATATATGCATATATGTATACATGTATACATGTATGTTTATATATACATATAAATATATATATATATATACGTACAAATATAAATTATACACACCACGACCAAGTGGGATTTATCTCAAGTATGTAAGGCTGGTTTAACATTCAAAATTCAATTAATGTAATCAGCGGCTTTAACAGGCTAAGAAGAAAAATCATATGATCATATGATTAGATGCAGAAAAACATTTGACAAAATCCAACACCCATTCATGGTAAAAATTCTCAGTAAATAGGAACAGAGAAGAATTTTCTCAACCTCATAAAGAAAATCTACAACCACACCCACCACACACACACTGCAGCTAACATCTTACTTAATGGTGAGACAATGTAAAGATTTCCTGCTAAGATCAGGAACATCCTGCTATCACTACTGCTTTTCAACATCTTATTGGAAGTCCTAGCTAATGCATTAAAACAAGAAAAAAAAGGGGGGGGGGAAGGTATACAGAGTAGAAAGGAAAAATAAAACTGGCTTTGTTTGCCCATGACATGATCATCTATGTAGAAAATCAGAAAGAACTGATAAAAATATTCCTGTAACTAATAAGTGATGATAGCGAGATTGCAGGATACAATGTTAATGTACAGAAGTCAATCACTTTCCTATATACCAGCAATGAACAAATGGAATTTAAAATTAAAAACACATTACCATTTACATTATCACCCTAGAAATACATAGGTATAAATCTAACAAAATAGGTGTAAGATCTATACGATTTTATACGAACTATAAAACTATAAAACTCTGATGAAACATATTAAAGAAGAGCTAAATAAATGGAGAGACATTTCATATTCATAGATAGGAAGTCTCAATATTGTCTATATGTCAGTTTTTCCCAGCTCGATCTATACATTCAATGCAAACCCAATCAAAACCCCAGTAAGTCATTCTGTGACTATCAACAAAGTGATTCTAAAGTTTATACAAAGAGGCAAAAGACCCAGAATAGCCATCTCAATATTGAAGAAGAGCAAAGTTGAAGGACTAACACTACCTGACTTCAAGATTTACTATAAAATTATAGTAATCAAAACATTGTGGTATTGGAAAAAGAAGAAAGAAAGAAAGAAAGAAAGAAAGAAAGAAAGAAGAAAAAAAATAGGCAAATAGATGCATGGAACAGAAGACAGAGCCCAGAACATAAATTGAGTCAACTGACCATTGACAAAGGAGCAAAAGCAATACAATGGAGCTAAAATGGTCTTTTCAACAAATGGTATTGGAACAACTGGACATCACATATAAAAATAAATGAGCAAAAAAAAAAAATGAACAAAGACATGAACTTTACCTCTTTCACGCATACACACACACATACACTTTAAAATAGGTCACAAATCTAAATGTAAAATGCAAGTTTTATAAAACCCCTAGAAAATAACTAGGAGAAAACCTAGATGACCTTGGGTATGGTCGTCTTTTCAGGTATGATATCAAAGGCACAATCCATGGAAGAAATAATTGATAAGCTGGAATTCATTAGAATTAAAAACTTCTATGAGAAACAATTTCAAGAGGATGGGAAGACAGTCCATAGACTGGGATAAAATGTTTGCAAAAGAAACATCTGATTAAGAACTGTTATCCAAAATATACAAGAAAGTGGAGGTGCCTGGCTGGCTCGGTCAGTAGAGCATGCGACTCTTGATCGCAGGGTTGTGAATTCAAACCCCATGTTGCGCGGGGAGCTTACTTAAAAAAAAGATCAAAATATACAAAAGTTCTTAAGACTCAATGATATAAAGATGAACAATCTGACTAAAAAATGATCAAAAGACTTGAACAAACACCTCACCAAAGCAGATATACAGATGGTAAGTAAGCATATGAATAAGTGGTCCACTGTCCTATGTCATTAGAGAATTATAAATTAAAACAAGATACCGCTGCGCATATATGACAATGATCAAAATTCAAAATACTGACCAAAAAAATGGTAATGAGGTTGTGGAGCAACAGGGAGTCTCATTTACTGCTGGTGAGATTGTAAAATGGTGCAGTCACTTTGGAAAATAGTTTGACAGTTTCTTACAAGACTGAACACACTCTTACCATAAGATCCAGCAGGTGCACACCCTGGTATTTACCCAAATGAACTGAAATCTTATATTCACACAAAAGTCTGCACATGCAGCTTTCTTCATGATTATCAAAATTTGGAAGCAACCAACATGTCCATCTGTAGGTGAGCAAATAAGTAAACTGAGGTCCATGCAGACAGTGGAAAAGTATTCAGCTCTAAGAAGAAATGAGCTATCAAGCCATGGAAAGACATGGAGGAAACTTAAGTGCGTATCACTAAGAGAGGAAGCCAATCCGAAAAGTGTATATGCTGTCTGATTTCAACTTTATGACATTCTGGCAAAGGCAACACTATGGAGACAGTAAAAACATTAGTGGTTGCCGAGGAGTTAGTGGGGAGGGAAGGGTGAATAGAACATGGGGGATTTTTACAGCAGTGAAACTATTCTATATGATAACTACAATGATGGATATGTTTCATTACACATTTATCAAAACGCACAGACTGTGCATATCTAGAGTAAACTCTGATGTAAGCTGTGGACTTTTGATAATAATGATGTGTCAACATACGTTCATCAGATGTAACAAGCATATTCCTCTTGTATGGGATGTTGGCAGTTGGAGAGGCTGTGTGTGTATACATGGGGGCAGGAGGTAGATGGAACATTTTTGTACTTCTCTCTCAATTTTTCTGTGAAGGTGAAACTGCTCTAAAACAGTTTATTAAAAAAGGTGACTAGAGACCTGTATTTGATACGCACAAAGAAATGGTGCATTGCTTCTCTTACATGTTGTAAGCAGTTCAGGAGGAAGTGGCACTGTCTCCAACCTTAGCTCCTCTTTCTTGCTCCGTCTTCGAGGCCCTGATCTCCGAAACTTCTGTTCCTCCCCTAGCTCTAACAGAGGGAATTTGGAGAGAAGTGCTGAGACATTTTACACAAGCAATTGTCCCATATGTGCAATAGTTCTGCTGATTTTATTGACAAGAAATTTGTCCTTTGAGGCTCTTAACTAGAAAACCTTCTCAGAATCAGATGGACTTCAACTATTCAACAGATCAAATCATGACTTGATGCCTTAGCATTATTGTAGTCTTTGAGTTCAGCCAAAATTTATTTTCCCCTGAAACTGATACAAGCCTCATTATTTTTGACCCAGACCTAAATCATGATTTATTTCTTGATTTATGTGTTCTACAAGACCTGCACATATCTCTAACTTACCAATATTTGATTAATATTTATTCAGTCATCGAAAGGCTGAGAGAATGTGTTCTATCACAATTCCATGAACTGAACAGGAATGTGGAAGTAGGAAAGATCTTAGGAACCATCTCACAAAAACACCTCACTTTACAGGTTAGGAACTGACGGTGAACTTAGTGACCTGACCAATGTGTCATAGCTGGTCAGCAGCACATCTGCAGCTAGAATCCAGTTCTCTGACTCCATGAATAAAGAGTTCTGAGTTCACAGAATACAAAGTGTTGGCCTCAAAAAAGGAATGGGAGAATACTTGCAGACTTAGCTTTTACCAATTAAAAATTTTGAGCAACGTGAAATACTAATTGGACCAAAAAGAGTTAACGCATCAATTCAAACCTTCTTGGACTCGGTGTTGTTTGCTTGCAGTAGCAATGTACTGTAGCACAACTTGAGGGAACAAAGAATTTACAGCAGGATCTGACTTCAGTTTGTCTCTCCTTAAATAGAAGCCAACTCTATTTAGAGCACAGGTGTGTTATTAGGGAAAACACACCAACTTTACGCTTTGAGTAGACTCCAGTAGAGTACTCAGTTCCTGACAAAGAGAAGTGAGGACATATGCTGAATATTTAATGACATGCTGTTTTGTGGTTTCTCCCAAACCGCGATGTGAAGGCAGTGTTTGTCTGTTTTGAGTGATGGTTACATTTGGTACATTATGTTCCATTTGGTATGCGATGTACACCGTGTCAAGATCGTTTGTGCTATAAGAGGAGGAACCAACAAAACTATAGTCGTTTGTGGTCTCAGAGAAGAGAAACAACATTTTTATCAGTGCATAAATAATTTTTCTCAGATAGAATACATCTTCACCAGAGACCGGCAGATAATAAATTATTCCTTTTATTTGAGTGTGTCCTTTCCTTCACGTTAAAGAAAGAATGTGTTTGATTGTTGCTTTCACATCACTCAATTCGTTGATTTACTTCCCACGTTGTATTAAAGTGGATTCAATAACTTTTGTTAAGATGTTTTTTTTTTTTTTTTGGTTTCTATGGAAAAGCAAGGCTGAAGGCTCCCTACCTTGAACTTTATTTAAATATTTTTAATCTACCTGCATGACATTTCTTTCTCTTGCTCAGTCCTCCAACAGCTATTCTAATTGTAATTTTCCGCTGACAACTCTATAGAAAGAACTTTGATTTTAGAACCGATACTCACTGTGGAGTAGCAAGCACAAGCAAGCAGTGTATTGATTTGCCCCCCACTGATTATCCCTTGCTGCTATTTAGGTTAATATTGACATTTTGAAAGCGTGTGATCACATCCCCAAAATTCAGTGCTAAAGGTAAACATTCTAACACTTGTCCTGTGTCACCGTCCCTGATATTGGTGAACTATCAGCCCTTCCCTGAGCATTTGTTCATTTCTTCACACTTAGGTACAAAGGATTTGCATCAGGCATGTATATAACTTTGAAAAACCATTAGGTGGCAAAAATCGTACATCTATTGGCCATTCCTAAAATGTATCATTTCTCCTTCCACACTGTCTTGATTATCCCACCGCTTCTCCTTATCACTGACGGTGAATGTGTGCAGATACCCACGACCCAGCAAGCCAAGCCAGAAAAACATGATTGTTTTATGAAAAGTGAGATCATTTATGTGAGAGTGATTTGTGTTTGCAGCACAAGATAGTGTAAATGTAAATCTAAGGTATCAAATTATAACTAGGTGCTGTTGAGGCAGGGACAGTGGACTAGAAGGAAGACACTTAGTTCTAGACCCAACCCTGCCACTACCACTTATATAATTCTGGGAAGTGCATTTATTCTTTCTCTCTTTGTGCTTGTATCTATTTAAAAATGAGTGTAAAGCCAAATCTATCCTGTTATTATTAATATTTATTATATTATTTGCCTGTGTATCTTTCTCACCTATTAACATTTTGTTCTCCTTTAAAAAAATCATGAGTCCTTCCATCACTCATGTATAACCCTATTACTGACACAAAATAAATGCTAAAAGATCAGCTGATGAACATATTTCACCCATCTGTACGTCTCAGATCTTACAAGTAGTGCCTAAGTCTCCTGAGTCCTGTCTTGACTTGTTTAAGTCTCTGGGTTTGAAGCCTGGTGCCTGTTTTTTTCACATCTGATTTAAAATAAGCTTTGCGTAAGGAAGTGAGATGGAAGATGTAAAATGAAGGGGATCATTTTACAGACAAAACCTCCGCAGATCAGTTGCTGTCTTATTCAGAGGAGGCATTTTACATGATCATCGTCAAAGTTGAAAGGTATGCATGAGAATCTCCCACTGAAACAGGAGTTCTGCGCATCACAGCCTGCCAAATGGGGCTATACCTTCTCTATCTATGTCGGGAAACTCTCCTCCCACAACATGAAAACCACCACAGATGCCTATGCAGACTGCTTTTCTAATGCATTTTTAGGGTGTGCTCTCAAGGGAGCCCTATTTCTAGCTGTCCGTGCTTCGAGATGTAGGTTTCATCTGGGTCAAATGGAAGTGGCTGGATGAAGCACGGTGTTTAGGACTCTGTCAGAATGATTCAGAGCCTATCTCTGAGTTCAGTAGAAGAGTGTGCTCTTATCACAGGCTGTGGCCATATACATGCTAATGGTTGGCCCTCTCTGTTGAGTGTGTTCAATATTAATAATGCCTGATGTTTATTAAGCACTTACTGTTCCAGGCACTTCTGTAAAGCACCGTAGGGCTGTTGGTTCATTTAATCCTTTCCATAATCTTCTGAAGTATGTACAATTATTATTACCACTTTTACAGATAAGGAAACTGATACCCATAGTTAAGGAGCTCATTCAGGGTTGCAGATCTATTCAGCAGCTGGTCTGTGATTTCACATAGGCAGTCATTTTCCAGGGCTTGGATGCTTACCGCTGTGCATACTGTCCAGATATATTTATTGGGAAGTATGTTATCTAGTCTCTCTGATAATAATGACACCAACATTTATGAGACTATGAAGGCTCTGAAATCCTCTGCCATCTACCATGGCATTTCATTAAAGAGACAAACTGATGGCCATGGGCAGGGAATCTGACTCCACCCTGTAAGTGGGCTTGAAATGACCTCCATCCTGTAAGGGGACTTGAAATGTGTCTTTAAAATCCATACATTTGGAAGTTTTAGGGGGCCGTGGGCTTATTGAGTTCATTGCTACTTCTTACTTCTTCCCTAGCAAAGACACTAGATACGACACGATCTGACAAATGATTTTGCTTTAAATATACTGGCTTCTTTTGTAAAAGGCTCAATAAGTGCTTGTGTCTCATTAACTTGGTAAGAGAACATCAAATTATCCCAAGAACTCATGGGAGGGTGCATAAGTGAACTTCACTTACCAGTGTTTGGAAGACAACAAACTATCATCATAAGGAGAAAAATAGAAGATTTTGGGGCACCTGGGTAGCTCAGTCGGTTAGCATCGACTTCGGCTCAGGTCACGATCTTGCAGTTTGTGAATTCAAGCCCTGCATCGGGCTCTGTGCTGACAGCTCAGAGCCTGGAGCCTGCTTCAGATTCTGGGTCCCTTCCTCTCTCTCTCCCCCTCCCATGCTCATGCTCTGTCTCTCTCTGTCCCTCAATAATAAAAAAAGAAAAGAAAAGAAAATAGAAGATTTTTCAAACGAAGTACAAACCCAATGTGATTACATTAGGCTATGGGCAATGTGTTTTATGATTTTGTTTTGTTTTTTACTTTTTTTTTTTCATATACAGCATAGTTTCTGTTTCCAAATGTTTTCTAACGAGGGATAGCCTCACGCAACGATTTCCCTCTAAATTAGCCCCATATTTCATATTGTTTGATAAGTAGGCATGTTATTAAAGGGAAGAAGATGCTCATTAGTTGGCAAAGATGTTTTTCTATGGTAAAACGTGGGAAAGACATTCATGGGTAATTTTGTGTTAACGTAGTCATACTCTAACCCTCACAAGAAGAGGATAGATATACTATCTCTACATAAGAACACAATTTTCCAAGGCCGCACCTCCAAATCTCATATCTGTTTAGTTATAAATGGGTACCTATTTTAAGCCCAAGGTTATAATCATAAAATATAGGAGAAAAGTCTTTGGTGCAGAAGATTTCAGAGACTGGAACTGTGAGATGCCTTAATTCCCACGTACTCTCATATGACGTACTATGGTTACTCTGACTAAATCTTGATAGAGCACTCCTCACATATTTATTTGTGCAGAAATGTGAATTTACAAATTTACAAATTATATTCAATAGACGTTTTTGAGCACTACTGTGTGCTAGTATCTGTGGCAGATAACTTAGCTACAAAACAGACTGAGCAAAGACTGATCTGTGAAACACAATCATTTGATAGCATTCGTCAATATGCTAAAGCACATTTAACAAAAATGACAGTTTGGGGAAGGCTGTAATTAATATTTTGATTTTAAAAATATAGTGTTTCTCTTTTAAGGCCATTCCTAGTGCCAAAAGAAGGAGTCATAAAATCGGTATGTCCGGCGTTAAATCATCATGTTTGCTGTGGCTTGGGTCACCTGATTTTCCTGGAACAGTGAGTATTGATAGCTGTCGCCATCATGTAGTCATTAATAAGTCTCCATTTTACTTTCAAAATTGTCCTGGTTTGAATGACAAGTTATTTGGTTACCTTTGTGTCGGCACATGTCCTAACTCAGGTAAGTTCAGGCCTGACACATTCAGTGGATGAGGAATGATGGCTGAAGAGGGGGTCAAGAAGAAAATCTCAACAGAATGATAATGGAAGGGAGAGTAGAAGATCTCAAGAAACTGTAACACACTAAAGGTCCCAAGTGATGCATTTTGGTTCCAGAGGACGTTACACGGAATCCAGTCTGTAGATGGGACCAGTAACAGGCAATTCTCAAAAACCAAGTATATCATCCAGTTCTGCTTAGGGCAAGACTCCATGTGAGCAACTGTGCCTAGAACAGTTAGTTGGCTATGGCAGTGATGGTGGAGGCATACCAGTAGGAGTTGGGCTAGTCAAAGCTCCCCAAAGTGGACTGGCTTAAGTTAGAGGCCATGTCCCAGGCCTACAAGGGAGACTAGATTGCTGGCTGAGAAAACTGAGTTATAGACTTTATTGTACACATTGGGTAATACAGTGAGCATTAAGAGAAAGCTGCAACGTGGTGGATTCTTTCCAGGTACACTGGATATTGGGTCCACAAGGAAGGACCAATTACAGATTCAATCCACCATTAAAGCTGCATCTCTTAATTGTCGGTGTTGGCTCGAGAGCTGCGTGTGACTGAATGATAGGTGGAAACCATCATTGTAAGTATGGATGGAGGGAGCTGGGAAAAGGGTTTTTTAAGTCTCTCTTTGGGAGAATAAGAAATAAGCTTGAGAATTTTGTCTCAAGGCAGGAAGCTTGACACGAATCAGCTGCTTTGTAAAGATTTATTGAGTGAATGAATACCCAAATGGCATGGGTCTTACTACTGAGAAAACCCCGACTAAAGAGAGCTATCAGTACAAATGGCATCGAGTGTTTGAAGGGGAATCAAAGTGTGGACCAGAAACTCACAAGTCTACCAGGTCAGGAGTACAATCACACACAACTGACGGAGGCAAAGACCAGAAGCCAGACTAGGTCAAAGGAGGAGCATATGAGAATAAGGGAGGAAGGCCTAGGACCATGAGCATGTCCACCACTGGATGACAGTCGCTAACCTTTGTGTGCCTGCAGATATGTGGAGCAGAGGTGCGTCTGTTACAGATACAGATTGCAGGTGGGTGGTTGGTAAAACTGACCCACAGGAAGGAAGTAGCCCTGAAAACTGACACAATTCTGAAGCATGCTGAAAAAAATGAGAGGGGCTATGGTAACATTCTGTTTTATGCCAATATAAAAAACATAAATGCTGGGGCGTCTGGGTGGCTCAATCAGTTGGGTGTCCAACTTCGGACTTTGGTTCAGGTCATGATCTCATGGTTCATGGGTTCGAGTCTTGCGTCAGGCTCTATACTGACAGCTCATAGTGTGGAATCTGCTTTGGATTCTGTCTCCCTCTTCCTCTGCCCCTTCTTCTCTCTTTCTCTCACTCTCTCACCCTCAGAAATAAACATTAAAAAAATTTAAAAACATAAATGCCAAAAGGCTTTTCTGTCCACAGTGATTCATAGGGTGGGATTGTAATAAAGATTCTGGGAGAGCTTTAAACCTTTAAGTCAATATTGCAACTGTAACATTTCTCTTGCGTGTGATTCCTGTTCATGAAGTAAAAAGGACAACATAATAAAAACTTCCAAAAATAAACTCAAAGATTTCACACAAAATGTTCTCAGTTAAAACAATAATAATAATAGTCAATGGTACAATGAACTTAAAATCTGCCCTGGGATATTGGATTGAGAAAAATTGTATCCCAATTTATTGGAGAAAAAAGTGGCATATTATTTTAAGAGAAATATCCAGTTGAAAGATACGTTTGTAATTTGGAGAAACTGGTTTCCCCTTTTGTAGACAAGGTATAGACTATATTTTGGTCTGCACAGTGGGTAAAATTTTCAAAGTGTTATTCCAGCTGGGAAAATTACATACAAACACACACATACACATATCTCCAATTCTCACAAGGTGGTAAACATTCTTTTATAGATGAGGAGACTGGGAATAACTCATCTCAGTCGAAGAACAGGATCCTGGTAAGGGGTTTTGAACCCAGGCTCACCTGACTTCAAAGCCCATTTTCTTTCAGAAAAACAACCCCTCACTTGCCACTTTGCTTTGATTATTTTATTTCCTAGTCTGGTACTCTGTATGTGCTCTGAACTCAATGAACAATGCTTACTTGTTAAATTGCATAAATAAGCACACTAAATGCTATCAAAAGTTCCATCTTTGATTAAAATCTATCAGCTCCTGGGGCGCCTGGGTGGCGCAGTCAGTTAAGCGTCCGACTTCAGCCAGGTCACGATCTCGCGGTCCGTGAGATCGAGCCCCGCGTCGGGCTCTGGGCTGATGGCTCAGAGCCTGGAGCATGTTTCCGATTCTGTGTCTCCCTCTCTCTCTGCCCCTCCCCCGTTCATGCTCTGTCTCTCTCTGTCCCAAAAATAAATAAACATTGAAAAAAAAAAAAATCTATCAGCTCCTAAGATTAGAAGTTCCCGTTCACTGATGTATCCTGTGCAGCTGGCATGTAGTAAAGCTTTCAATACACATTTGATAAAGAAAGAGTAAGAGAGAAAGAAGAGGAAGGAGGGACAGGGGGAAGGAAGACTAGTAGATCCTGGGATGATCAGAGATGATCTATATGGTCATGGAGAATGGAGAAAAGGGATTTGAAATAACAGCACTAGAAAGTAAACATGATTTTATAAGCATCACCCAGCGTGTCAAGGTAGCACCTGAGGCCAAAATCGAAAAACAGAAGGGTCTGACTAGCTCATATGAAGCCTATGGGACATAAGGGGCAGGAATAAACATGTGGAAATATGTGATTTTCAAGGGTGAAAGTTTGGAGTACATTGAGGTGAAAAGAGAAGGAGAGAGGAAAAGGAAGAAAACAGAAGTGATGTCGTTAAGTTTTCCACACTATGTCCAGCTTGATGAAGAAGACGGGAGACTGATAGCATACATACAGGGACAGATGTGACAGCAACGGAGTCCACAACGGTGTAGCCATCTACAAAAACCCTCATTAAAGTACATGTAACACCTGGGTGGCTCAGTCAGTTAAGCATCTGACTCTTGATTTCCCCTCAGGTCATGGTCTCATGCTTCATGTATTGGAGTCCCGCAATGGGCTTTGCGCTGACAGTGCAGACCTTGCTTAGGATTCTCTCTCTCTCTCTCTGCCCCTCCCACACTCTCTCACTCCCAAAATAAATAAATAAACTTTAAAAAAAAAAATTTTTTTTTCAACGTTTATTTATTTTTGGGACAGAGAGAGACAGAGCATGAACGGGGGAGGGGCAGAGAGAGAGGGAGACACAGAATCGGAAACAGGCTCCAGGCTCTGAGCCATCAGCCCAGAGCCTGACGCGGGGCTCGAACTCACGGACCGCGAGATCGTGACCTGGCTGAAGTCGGACGCTTAACCGACTGCGCCACCCAGGCGCCCCATAAATAAATAAACTTTTAAAGAAATTTAAAAAATAAAGGTAGAACATCAGCTAATTCTGTTATTAACAATATAATATCACAAAAGATTTAGAAAGCAACAAGAACAACTTCTGCCATACATTTATCATTAGCCTGCAACAAATCTTGCAGTTGAGTGAAAATGATACACACCTTGGAGAACATTCTAATCCAGTTTATAATATCCAAGAGGCCGGCTCTGGGACCCATCAAAGCAGAACCTCTTTTGTGCTTCCTGACATTTCCTTTATCCAGTGTGCATTTTGATTAACAAGATAAAAGGGATCTAAAATTTCAAGGATCAATATGTGAGGGCGACATAAATCTAAGGGAACAATATCAGAAAGGCTCGAGTACAGGATATGCTGAATCTTGTGGAAATGCTAACAATATTTTTAAAAGGGTTTCCAGTGATCTTTTTCTTAAGCTAAGTTCAGAGCGAGAACAGTAAAAAGAGACATGGTCAAGACGTGGGGCAGATGGTATGCTATCAACAGACTTAAAGAGAAAAGACAGAACTTTTGAACTCTCTTTTTATTTCTCTGTGATGCAAATGGTATTTAAACTGGGACTCATAAAGTCAATGTAGTTTGGAGGGCACAAAAGACCAGCCTCAAAGAGGCAGTCATTGAAAATGACTTGCTTCTTTGAATGTGTTTAAAGCTACAGGCATCCACAAATCATCCCCAAGATTCCACCACCCCACCAAGATTTATCGAGAGAGAATTAACTATATGTCATTATTATATATAGCCAAGATTCTTAGAGATACGATCACAGGGCCTTCTGTAGGTAAGCTTGGAGGTTCCTAGTGTAAAGTTCAGGTCCCTGAAATAAGAAAAGTTTGCCAGGAGCTTTCAAAAGTCCGATTTTGAAAGGTGGACCTAGAAAATGCAGATGAAACAAACTTGAGGTCAATGCCTGGCAAAATTCTAGCATAGAGGATTAAATAGATGGGCATTGAGTCCTTAGGAAAGTCCACCACTGAGCCACAGCTAAGGGGAATATGAAAAGTGGAAGGAGAAAGAAGCACAAGGTGGATTATGGAACCTGAGGAGTTTAACAGGCCTGAAACAAAGAAGTCAAACATAGAAGGAATTAGAAAATCATTCTGACAAGGGTCAAGAATGGAAAATAGGATACCAACCAAAGGCAGAGTAATGATGAGATTGTTGGGAGGGCTGAAGCTAGACACAGCAGGAGACAGAAATAGGGCTAGAAAGATATTTGAACGAGGCAAGCCCACTGGCGATGGAACAAGCTAGATCTGGTGAATCGAATTGAAGCAGGGTGCACCAGGGCTAAACTGTCTCCTCACTGGTTCGTCCCTCTTGGAAGCTTCTAATTCAGCTGCCCCCAGGCTACACAAGACCATGTGTCCTTTAAAGGGCCAGACACAAGGGAACTAGGTCTCCTGACCCCCTTCCAGAGCACCCTCCAGATGCTTTTATTTCTTTGTGTCCAAAAAAAAAAAAAAATCATATTTTGAAAAGAGGAAGAATTTAATTTTATTATACTGTGAATTGTTTAAGATGCTACTTCAGGGAAGCTCTGAGTTTACTTAGTCACCAAGTACTGAGCATGCACAAAAGAAAGGCACTTTTTTCTTAGGCATTACTGGAGGCAGAAAATGAGTATTGCAGAGGAAGTCATGCTTGGCTAAATGCTTTTTTTTTTTTCCCGTATCTTAAATTAAGGATATTAGGAAAGAAACAGAATACATGATTTCCTTAATTAATTGCAATGAATATTGCTTATCATTTTCAGCCTCATTTTTTAAAATGATAACTCACCCCAAATTAGCTAACTCTTGGCAAGATTGTATCAACTGCTATAGCTCATATTTCCTATATCCGGGCAATTCTTCATTAGAAGGACTTCATTAGAAGTTCAGTAATTTTAGAAGAATGTATGTACATATATATATATATATATATACATAATTTTTTCCCTCTGACAGTTATATCATCCACTCTTTTCTTAGGCAACCTTCCCTCAGATTAAATTTCCCATCTACTCTCATGTATTTTTCTCATCCTTAAATGTGTTCAGAGTTAGGAAAAAACAGATTTCCTTTTCTTTGTGGGAAATCTCCTGATTTCCTAAAGAATTCCTAAAGAACTCTTTATTTGGTATTTTCGTCCATTTATTAACTTCCTGCCTGTGTGATCAGTAGTTTATAAGAAAATATATAGTATTGATGGTTGGAAGGTGTTTAATTTTGAGAAGTTAAACAACTGTTTTTCATGAACTTAATTTCTTTTTTTCCTCACTGTGCTCTTTTCTCTTCCCTGACTCCCACCTCTAATTTTGACATATTTTATTAAAAATATTCTCAGTGGCAAATAATAGAAAATACTCCTATGGTGGCTTAAGAAAGGTAGGCTTTCTCACATCTCAAGAATTCTGGAAATGGAAGTCCAGGGTATCTGATAGCCCAATGATGCCACCAATGTGCAAGTTCTGAGGTGCCTGGGTGGCTCAGTCAGTTAAGCGTCTGACATCGGCTCAGGTCATGATCTTGCAGTTCATGAGTTAGCACCCTGCGTCGGGCTCTGTGCTGACAGCTCAGAGCCTGCTTTGAATTCTGTGTCTCCCTCTCTTTCTCTGCCCCTCCCCGGTTTGTGCTCTCTCTGTCTCTCTCTCTCAAAAATAAACATGAAAAAAAAAAAAACCAGAATGCAAGTTCTTCCTGTCACACACACCCCGCCATTTCAGCATGTTGTCTTCTAGTGTTGCAATATTGCCTTATGACTGCTCTACCTTGGGCAGGATAGAGAGAAGAGAATGGCAAAAGGCCAAAGGGCCATGCCAATCAAGTCTGTTCCCTTAAAAAGTAACCTTTCATTTACTTCATTGGGCCTAACTGGGTTGCACTGACATCCCCACAACCCTGGCAGATGACCAGAGAGTGAAGGTATGGACAGGCCAACTTCAATCAACATCATCTGCCACACTTACCTCTTTCCTCCTACCACATTCGATATGTTAGGGAAGAGTAGTTTTAGTGATTCCTAACATGTTTTTGAGTGTTCAGTACGAGCCAAGCATTATTCCATTTAAACTTGATAAAACCCCATGCGATAATCATTATGGTTACTATTATTCTCATTTTAAGGTTGAGAAAAGAGAGGAGAAAGGCTTGGCTAACCCAAGGTCACACAGCTAATGAGTGGCAGGGTGCACATCTGGCCAAATCAAAAATCCATGAACTTTAGTAACTATTTAATTTAGTCTCCCAGTTGTGAGCCACAGTGTGAAAAATGAACTTAGAGATTCTTTTTATCCCCTAAACAAAGTGTAAAATTCTTGCATGTTAAGATAGTCAGACTATTCTGGTACCTAACCTTTTATTAAAAAAAATTTTTTTTAATGTTTATTTATTTTTGAGAGAGAGAGAGTGTGTTTTCAGGGGGAGGGCCAGAGAGAGAGGGAGACACAGAATTTGAAGCAGTCTTCAGGTTCCAAAGTGTCAGTAGAAAGCCCAATGCGGGGCTTGAACTCACGAGTTGTGAGATGGTGACCTGAGCCAAAGTTGGGTGCTTAACTGACTGAGCCACTCAGACTCCCTGATATCTAAGCTTTTAAAATAGAGTGACCCTATAAGATGAGATGTGAAGAAAGGAAATAAAAGAACTAGACATTTGTCTACAATCAATAATTGTAGTCCTATCCCCTTGCCTCTTTGAAAAGAGAGACCCAGGAGTTAGAGAAAAGGATGCTAAGCCTGGGCCATCGGATCTGAGTTTGTATCTCCCCTTTAACACTAGCTATGTGAACTTGGGCTGATAAATGTTTAGCACCTGCTCTCTGAGTGTAGCTCTGATATGAATGTTGACTGATATTTTCATTTATGTTACTGAGTGAGACAGAAGCGAGGCAATGAGGATAGATGTTGGAATGTCAATGATATGGCTTCTTTATTAAATCAGATAATAGGATTTAAATACTGGAAAAATATTTCCTCAATTGTTTGTGTTATTTACAATGTAACAGTCATAGACATAACATATTCTTTGGACATAACACATCTTTAAATTTAATATGCTTTATTAACATTTTTCATCACTTTTTAAAGCATAGGCAATCAACACAGTAATAAATAAATATTGATTTTCATGGCATACATACTGTCATCATAGCCGATTTCAAGCTACCAACATAACATTACTTGATGTAGAATTGGAAAGACATGTACAGTAAGTAGCGGACCATTGTATGGTGTTTCTATCATGAAGATACAATAGATGTAAACAACTTCAAGATAATGGTAAAATAACTAGAGAGTGATGTGTTTTGAGTATCTATTACTTTTAATTTTTCATATAATTTATTTAATTGTAAATTTATAAAATTTAACTTTTAAAAATGGCTGTGTTTAACAACCAGCTCCTAAGACTCCTGAAAATTTAACAAATGACTCTCAGAAGCCTCTTCAAGTCAGCTCAAGTACCCAAATTATCCTATTTGAGTTACTGTTCCTTATTGTAGCATAGAAATTAAAATGCTTCCTGTGTCTACTTCAGTGATTGCTGTGAGCATTACATAAAGCGACCAATTTGGTGGAAGAACTTTATAACGCCAAAGTGCTATGTAAATATACCTCAGGGAAAAAAGCAGAAATGTAGGAAGAGAAAATAAAACGTATATAAATTCAAATTAATCCATTAATTTGGTAAGTAGACACCTTGCTAGAGTATAACAAAAGGAAGGGGAATGATTTGAGGGCTGTGGTGGAGTGCAAAAATGGCCACAATTCTTCCCACCTCCTCCCATCAAGAGGTAAAAATGTGGGCTGACCTTGTGACTTGCTTTGGCCAATTGAGTATGGCAGAATCAACATCATGTGAGTTCTGAGCCTGGCCTTGAGAGGCTTCGCAAGCTTCTAATTGCTGTTCTTGGAATGCTATGACTGCTATATGACCTGGAGGCCAGCTGCAGGTGTAAGAGAGACCTCCAGTAGAGATTAATCCAGGTTGCCCAGATCAGTGTAATGGCACAATTGAGCTCATTCCAAATTACTGACCTTCAGCATTCTGAGCTAAATAAATGGTGGTTGTTCTAAATCACTAAGAGTTCAGGCAGTTCCAAGTAAAAAATGAGTAGAGGGGCGCCTGGGTGGCTCAGTCAGTTAAGCGTCCGACTTCGGTTCAGGTCATGATCTCATGGTTTGTGAGTTCAAGCCCCGCATCGAGCTCTGTACTGACAGCTCAGAGCCTGGAGCCTGCTTTGGATTCTGTCTCCTTCTCTCTCTGCCCCTCCTCACGTGTGCTCTGTTTCTCTGTCTCTCAAAAATAAATAAATGTAAAAAAATTTTTTTTAATAAAAAAAATGAGTAGAAGACATGAATAGACATTTTTCCAAAGAAGAAATACAGATGGCATACAGACACATGAAAAGATGCTCGAAGTCACTCATCAGGGAAATGCAAATCAAAACTACAATGAGATATCACCTCACACCTATCAGAATGACTAAACTCAACAACATAAGAAACAACAGGTGTTGCTGAGGATGTGGAGAAAGGGGAACCCTCTTGCACTGTTGGTGGGAATGCAAACTGGTGTAGCTGCTCTGGAAAACAGTATGGAGGTTCCTCAAAAAAGTTAAGTTAAAAATAGAATTTTTAACTTAAGCAGCAATTGCACTACTAGTTATTTACCTGAAGAATACAAAAATACTAATTCAAAGGGATACATGCACCCCAGTGTTTATAGCGGCATTATCTACAAATAGCCAAATTATGGAAATAGTCCAGGTGTCCATCAACTGATGAACGGATAAAGAAGATGTGGTATGTATATATAATGGAGTATTAGTCATCCATAAAAAAAGATGAAACCTTGCCATTTGCAATAACATGGATGGATCTAGAGAGCATTATGCTAAGGGAAATAAGTCAGAGAAAGACAAATACCATATGATTTCACTCATGTGTGGAATTTAAGAAACAAAACAAATGAGTAAAGGGAAAAAAGAGAGAGAGAGAGGCAACCAAGAAACAGACTCTTAAGTATAGAGAACACGCTGAAGGTTGTCAGAGGGGAGGTGGATGGGGGGATGGGTTAAATAGGTGATGGGAATTAAGGAGCACACTTGTGATGAGCCCCCGTTGTTGTATGGAAGTGTTGAATCAGTATATTGCACACCTGAAATGTATATTACACTGTATGTTAACTAGCTGGAATTTAAATCGAAACTTAAAAAAAAGAGTTGAAGCAGTTTATTACAGAGCAAAACTCAACACTGCCATATTCAAGGGTTCGTGAGTTTATATTAGGTTTTTAGTTCAAGGGTTTGTATTAAACTCTTCATATTATTTAATCTCAATCTTTATAAGAGTCCTGTGAGTAGTTACTCTTAATAATATTTAATTCTTAAGGGACCTGAGGACCGTGTTTAGAGGGATGAGGTAACTATTGAGTTGAAGAGTGTGTATAAGGGCATACGTGATTTATGGAAAGAATATTCACAGATGTATTAGAGTTTAAAATCATAGTGAAAAAGAGCTTTGAGAAATAAGACACAGAAGTCTATTGTTGAGTAATAAATGTACACTTTTGTGTGTGTAAAATTTGGATCACTTGAACACATGTGGAAAATATACTCCTTCATACTTCCTGTACTTAGATTTTATTTTTTTAAGTATCATTTATTTTTTAATGTTTTTTTTGAGAGAGATTTATTTGTAAATAAATAAATAAATGAATAAATGTTTATTTTTTAATGTTTATTTTATTTTTGAGAGAGAGGGCACGTGTGTGAGCAGGGGAGGGGCAGAGAGAGTGGAGGGGACAGAGGATCCAAAGCAGGCTCTATGCTGACAGCAGTGAGCCCAATGTGGGGCTCAAACTCACAAACTGTGAGATCTTGACGTGAGCCGAAGTCAGACGCTTAACCAACTGAGCCAACCAGGTGCCCCAATGTTTACTTATTTTCAACTGAGTGGGGGGAGGGGCAGAGAGAGGGAGAGAGAGAACCCCGAGCAGGCTCCACGCTCAATGCAGAGCCTCAGAGGGGGTTTGATCTCATGACCGTGAAAGCATGACCTGAGTCGAAATCAAGAGTTGGGTGCTTAACCAATTCTGCCACCCAGGCATCCCTGTACTTAGATTTTATTTTTATTTATTTATTTTTTTTAATTTTTTTTTTCAACGTTTATTTATTTTTGGGACAGAGAGAGACAGAGCATGAACGGGGGAGGGGCAGAGAGAGAGGGAGACACAGAATCGGAAACAGGCTCCAGGCTCCGAGCCATCAGCCCAGAGCCTGACGCGGGGCTCGAACTCCCGGACCGCGAGATCGTGACCTGGCTGAAGTCGGACGCCTAACCGACTGCGCCACCCAGGCGCCCCATAGATTTTAAAATAAAGATAAGAATTTGAAAGAATCAGTTTTCTTCACAAACATCCAAAATTGTATCTGATAGTTACTACCAGTGATTCTACAAGTAAAATAATATTTCCCAAATACCCTTTGAAGAATTTCTATTTGGCCCAAAATAATCCTCAATGCTTTTTACAGTTGGATATCCTTTCTGAATTACATAATGATATTCTAACTTGAGGCTCTTTGCTGGCCCAATGACTATTAATATTTATTGCATTTGACTAAGATATGCTGTAGTTTAACTTGAAGTAACAAATTCACAGATAAATTTAAATCTCTCTTAAGGTATACACAAATATGGAAACAGGTAATGAACTGATATATATTAAGTTGGAGTAGTTGATATATATTATCTCAGAACTAAAAAAGAAAAAGAAAAAAATGTGCCATGTGTTCACTCACACAAACACTGGTTTTTATTAAGAAGCTAAATATGAAAATTCAGAATTTCAGTATTTTCTCCAATTCCTCATTGTTCTTTCCTTAAAATATCCCCATTCTCATGTCTCAGCTTTTGTATATACATCAATGTGCATCTTCTTGTATGGAGTATAAAATAGGAAACTCTGGAATACTCTCTGCATGCAGCAAGAAATTACTCACTGTTTGCTTACTATCATCTGTTTTACTTCCTTGTGAAGTAAAATTATTTTGAATTAGCTCTTCAAAGCCACAGGAAACCAATGGAATTATTTGTACCTTTCTTTTTCAAAAGAAATGACAGGAAATATAAAGCTCATAAAAAATATATATATAATGTATATATATATAATGTGTATATATATATTTTATATATATATATTATATATATATATATATATGAATGAGGAATTGGTCACAGGCAAATCATGGAAGATGGTCACATTTGCCTTTGGGGTCCCCGTTTCCTGACTCTGGGCTCATTCCTGTTCTCCTCTGCCTCTTTCACAGCATCCTCACGCTCCCTTCCCACTATCCATGGTGGACAAGGCTTTCCTGCATAACTCAGGGCAAGTATATGCACTTTTATAAAAACCAAACCCTTAAACTAAACGGATAAGATTTTACAGCAAGAAATTCTCAAGTTAGTTTGGTTGGGGGTGGTGTTCATGTTCAAAAAGGAGGGGCGTGTGGATCAACGACATTACATCATAGCACCAGTGACCTGTGTCATGTATGCAGATTTGAGTCTCCCAAGGCTCTAAACACTGAAATAATATTGCCCTTCCAAATAAAAATATTAAACATGAAACAACTGCAAGGAGTTCAACAAGGTTCTGGATTTTCTACTAGAGTCTACTTGAATTGGTTTAAAAATCAATGTTAAATACTTTTAAATGTATGGTTTTGTCATTATCTTTGGATCTCTGCTTATCTCTGAAGGCATAACCTGGGTACTGAGTGCTGCCTTCGGTGATGAGCACAGGACATTCGGCTGAGATGACAAACATCTTACTTTCTAGGGACAGTAATAGCAACACAGCCTCTTAAAAAGCCATATGACATGGCTGCAAAAAGCTTACTTCTCTTTAGTCATTTTTGAATTGCCAAGTATTCAGAAATATCTTTGGGGATAATTACCCTACAAAATATTTATATTAATCCATACAAAGTCAGAAAGGATGGTAGCCATGATACTTCAGCAGTATCATTAAAGAGGGATGGGGAGTGGACCAGGTTGGAATGATATCAAAAGGGGACTTTAATCTTATCTGTGATAGTTCAGAACTTTTACAACACATATATACATACCATATATATACATATGTATATATGTATATATATGATATGTATGTAACAAATATGTAACATATATATACTTGGGTTACTTAAACTTCATTTCAAATGAGTTAATAAGGTTGGATTTAAGTGTCATTCAGAACTCTCTGATTTGGTCCACTTTAATTTTTCTGGGAGTCTCAGTGTGGGTTCCCTGCACATTATCTAAGCCTCTTCCTGGCATTGCTCTTTCCCCTCTCCCAGTTCCTGAGCCAATATTATCTACTTCATTCTTCCTGGTGAGATTTCGTACTAAATTCCTAAGCTCTTATCCTGGTTTTAGGGTTGCAACTTCCCTCTTGTAGTATTTGCATTCTGAGAGTGCGGCTCCTGAGCTTGAGCTCATCTGTAGCCCAAGTTCTTAGCATCCCTCCACATTCTGAGACCTTTGTCCCTTAACCTGCTTAGTTCTCCATCTCAATGATAGGAGTACTAGGGCTCTGCCTTTCTCTTGTTTGACTCTTGATGCAAGATTGCCTATAAATCTGACCCAGTAGCTGGAGCCTTGATCCTGTGGACACACCTCCCCAGGAACCACCCACCCACCCTGTGTAGCTTCCTGGTATTACACAACTGCACTTTCCTCACCACCATGATAGATCCATCAGCCTGCAGAGAAATCTCATTACACCTGAGACTTCTACTACCCTATACTGTTTGCTTGAGTCCTGAATCAAGCTATTCAAACAGGTCAGCCAGGCCAAGTGCCGCATCCCTCCAATCCTTTGCCACATGAAAAAGCCCTTGAGAAATCTTCAGAAAAGGCGTAATATCAGGTGAAACGTCCAGTGAGAACACAGCCAAACCAGCCAAAGGACACAAGTTGTGACCTGAGAGATGGAGATTAGCTAATGAAGGAAGGAACTGATTAGGCCAAGTGGGGGTGGTGGTGGGGGGTGGGGGTCAAGTCAAATTAGGCTGGGGTGGGGCAAGGCCTGGCTGCACAGCAGATCTGCCCAAAACAAACCAAGCCAATGAAAGACTCAGGCCAGGAGGAGTCTTTTAAATAATTTGGGTTCTCCCAGGAATCTGGGTAGGGGGAGGAAAGATCCCAAAGTGATGAGTTCTACCAGCCATATACCTCCCTGCTCCTTCTGCCCTATTTCACTCTGAGTCAACTGCCATGACTCACTAAAAAGAAAAAAAAAATCCCAAAATATAGCAGTCACATCCAACGGTACCCTTCTGAGTCACCAGTTCTGACATCCGAAACCATGCCAGGGGCACTTACATGAAAATGAGTCGGTTTAGTTTTAAATACGTTTTGTATTATTTTCTTATTTCCAAGTAATACACGATAATTGCAGAAAATTAGGAAAATGCAAACAAGTAAATTGAAGAAACAAGAATCAGCTTCAAATATACCACTTATATGTAAGTACGGTTAAAATAAAATAATTAGGGTACATCTTTTATACTTTAAGCTGTGTGCATGTGTGATCTGTCTCTTTGTCTCTTTTTAAATGAAATCAGACTTTACATACCGTTGGCAGGTTGCTTTTTTCATGTGACAATATGTCATAGTTATCTTTAACAGAACCACTTTCAAATAGTTCTTTTCTTTTCCCCTGTTCCTTTCATAGAATGATCTGACAGCTCTTTACTTTTGTACATTCAGTTATTTGGAATCGTCTGATACAGTTTTTAAAAACTGCAAGGGGTGTGTTTTGAACAGACTCACACTCAGTTCATTTGGTTTATAAAGAAATCATCAAGGCGGGCAAAGAAAGCAAAAGCAAAGTGACTGAGACTGGAGAAGTGTTAGCCTGAAACAAAATAATTCATATATTTTGAAATGTTTTCCTGATTTTGCAATAGAAATAAACCACTCCAACTCCCAACTTGTCTCATAGCTCTTACAACTTGTATTTTGATTCGACTTAAATTATTCATAAATTGCTATTGTAATTGTACTCCTATGGATGAAGCATGCAGGAAGTTATCTAAAAGGCATGTATTCTATGATAATAAAAGCCCATGTAATGTAACCCAGATTGATTCTGCAGATCACTTGGTGATTCTAAATTTCATGTTTTTTCCAGGGTAGTGAAGCCCACTGAATATGGCGAGTCCCCTTCTGTTACATGCACTTCTGTGAAATTTTTCTGCAGATGTTCCTACACAAAAGGCCGCTTGAGCTGTGTTTTGTTTCCCACCCACGCCCTTACCTGGAGGGTTTATCCTGACCACGGGACCTCCCACCATCCGGTATGGAATTATTGCTTTTTTCCGCAGAGAACAAAGCTCAGGCAGGTGTCTATAGCCTCTTAGTCAATTCTATTAGCACCTTCCTAAGTATTGCTGGAACATTTAAATTCTTGTCTAAATTATGTTTTTCCTATCAGATACTAAATGTTTTCTTCCCATATTACAAGCTTGGTTTCAATACTTCCAAATTCTTCTGGTCAGTTTACCATGTTCAAAAGCTGTGATATATCACTTTGCCACCTTCATGGGAGTTAAACTGGGCTATTTATTTCTTACACACATGACTGATCTAAAAGCCCCTTGCAGTGAAATACTGTATTGTGTTTTAAAATAAACACAAAGATTTGATGATTTGTTGTTACTTTTGGGCATGTGAATTCTGTGGCTCAGCCGTTCAAAGATAATTTTAAAAATAAGAATTAATTTAATACTTGTTGGGGTGCCTGGGTGGCTCAGTCAGTTAAGCGTCCGACGGTGGCTCAGCTCGTGATCTCACAGTCCGTGATTTCGAGCCCCGCATTGGGCTCTGTGTTGACAGCTCGGAGCCTGGAGCTTGCTTCAGATTCTGTGTCTCCCTCTCTCTCTGCCCTTTCCCTCTCGAGCTCTGTCTCTCTCTCTCTCAAAAAAAATAAACAATAAAAAAATTAAAAAAAAAACTTGTTTATGAGTTTATGGCTGCCGCACTCACAAATTTCCTCTTGAATGGCCTGTGCTTTTGATGCTCCTCCTTCCGATTTCTTTTATTCTCTTTGTAAATTCTTGTTATTTTTCCAGCACATGGTATATTTCTTTTTAATGCTTCTTCGAATTATGTGGCCAGGGAGGCTATTGTCCCAGTTCACCTTTATTTCCTCCTGAGCCTTTGACCACACACTATGTCTTCCTGAAGAGTAGCTTGCAGGCATATGCTTTGCTTCCTGAGCGGGATTTCAGTGATTTGGTGGAGACCTGAACAGTGTAAAGACCACTGGGTTGAGCTTTGTAGCAGCCGTCTTTTTCTTACATTAGAAGTTCAAAGGTCAGATGTCTCTCTCCCTTTTTCTGCTCTGACACGTTTCCCACATCAACTTTTTGTTGTTGTCATTATTAACATTCAGAGTGACACCAGGTTTCCAAGAGCCTGGAAGATGACATTCCAGGGTTCCAGGGTCCTCCTTGCTGGACTCCTCCTGAGATGTACCCATCGCTCACAATCCTGAGAGTGTCCACCCAACTGAGTTTGTTATTTTCCCGAACTTTTCCCTCAAGGGCTCTGGGAGCATTTATGTTCTCGTTTAGGACCATCTATATCCATAAACCAAGTTTGAATGCTGAGTTCCTGTAGGCACGTTAGTCTTCTATGATTTTTTTTTCTTTTCTTTTTTTTTTTTTAACGTTTATTTATTTTTGAGACAGAGAGAGACAGAGAATGAATGGGGGAGGGTCAGAGAGAGAGGGAGACACAGAATCTGAAACAGGCTCTAGGCTCTGAGCGGTCAGCACAGAGCCCGATGCGGGGTTCGAACTCACGGACCGTGAGATCATGACCTGAGCCGAAGTCGGATGCTTAACCGACTGAGCCACCCAGGCACCCTGTGATTTTTGTTATAATGCTCAGGTTGTCTGGTGCTTGCTTTTATTTTCTCTTTGTCTCGATGTAATTTTTCTTTCCTCACCATCTTATCAGAGCATAAAACAGATGCCCATCAAACTCTTAGTGTAAGATTCTGTAGTATGCCAGAAAGTAGTCTGTGCTTGGTTATTATTGACATAAAAATGTTAAAATGATTTTTACCTTTGAAAAACATAACATTAACATTCCTTGGAGCTGACTCCCATGGTGCAGAGAGTTATAAATTCAGTGAACGTAAATTATGTGATCTTGTTCTAAACAATTTTCCAAGCCACCCTTTGTCAATGCACATATTTGCTTCAATGTTCCGAAATTATTCCTTGATGATTAGAGTTGTAATTCCATTCTCAGACTTTAAAAACATGTTAAATTAGCTTTTTGGATCATATGGTGCACTCTAGTGGGGTCTACTTGAATTACAAATGGTCCTGTTTCCAACACTTTCCCACCATTTTTGAGGGGGTGGGGCATGACTTGGAGAGGTAGAAAGTAGCTAAAAATGCACTATGACAGTGTTCATGGTGAAAAAAGCTGAGGAACTTGTTGAGTAAGAGAAGCATGTATCTGGAAAGGATGTGGAGAATTGAATGTGTTCATTCCATTGTCTCTAATTAGCACTTCACCCAAGATAATCCAGAAGATAGATTTCTACCCTAAGCATATGTTTGAAGGAGAGAAGATGTGAACCATGCAATATAATTATGTTATGTTCACTTTAAGAACATTTCAAATAGGTGTTAAATGCCATGATCATCAAATATTTACAGTGCATGGCTTGTGTATATGAAATTGTACTAGATGTTACGATTAGTTTTTCTTGGGCCTATATACACCATAACTACTAACAAGCCACTTACACATAACTGTTTCTTCACAGGTCAAATAATTTGATAGAGAAACCAAAATGGAACTCCTCTAGGATGAAGTGATACCATGACATTGTGTGAAATATCCATGTTCTTTCAATAATGTTCAGGGATCAGGGACAGCCCAGCATGGGATATTTCTAGTCCACTCTCTTCTAAAATAGCATGTATTTGTTTCTGGTTTTTAAAGAAAGGAATCACCAATAGTCAGTGTAGGTATGAGGCTGTGCAATGTTGCAAAGCAGAGAGGACTGAGGTTCGTTAGAGATCTAGATTCTAGTCCACGCTCTTGCAACAGTCAGTCGGGAGACTGGGTAAGCTAACCACAGTATGGGCCTCCATTTTTTCATCTGTAAAGTTGGGAGGTTGGCCAAATATGACTTCATTGTTTGGTTCATGAGTTGATGTTATCTATAAGATTGGATTATTCATAAGTAGAAAGACGATTTTTTCAAGGCCCTAGAAAATCTGTGGGAAATTTAGGGGACTTTAACATTTATCTTAAAGTCCTGTCCTCATTTCAGAAGAAGGACATTTTACTCCTGTTAAAACTGAACAGTAGATGCTAGGTACCATAATTCAGGCAAATAAAGACCACAGCAGAATGTTCTTTGAGTGTTCCCTTTTGCTTATGATGTTTACATTCTCTTGCATCATTAGAACTCAGTAATTGATGGTGGGTTTATGGTACTCATAGCAGAAATTAATGCCTAATTGCAATATAGGTGCTTTTGTTTTTGATAAGCAGATACATATACAGACAGATTCTGTCAGGGTCCTTATTATCCCCTTCAGATTAGCATGAGAAATCATTGCCCACATGTTTTTCTCATTAATATTACATTAAATGTATTATATATAAGTATATGTGGATTTAAATATATCTATATGCCTAAAGATTTTATTAAACTATACTAAAATGTATGTAGATTCCAACTATTTCCAGTTCTTACTTAAAATTCATACAAGAGATATACTCTGCTGCATGGAGCAGCGTTGGGGTATGAAAACTTCCTTGAGAAATAATTCAGTCCATTTCTTTGCCCACAGCTAAACCTATTTGCTACATTATCTGGGCAGAAAGAGAATACTGATTTGTCTTAAAACTCCCTGTTCCAGTAGGTCCCTCAGTCCTCCTGAGTAATGCTAACATTCCTGTGTTCAACTGCCTCTTCAAACGCCACCCTCTACTCCAGGATACAATACTAAAAAAACACTATTGAAGGATAAAAATTAAATAACATAGAGTACATGATTTATTCTACAAATTGCACACATATTTCCATTCTGGTTTGCTCTTAGCACACCATGATTACCATAGAGGTGCAGCTGGATCATAACTTCAGTCATCTGCTTAAATAATAGTTATTAGGCCCTGGGCAGTATATAAATGCTAGGATCTTAGCCTGTGATTACTAAGGCTTCTTTTTTGTTTTTTTTTTTTTGGTTTTATTAATGTCTATAACTTCTCAAAATGAGCTCTGTGGCTAACTAGTTGATACTAAGCTAAATGATTGATTTAGTCAATACATTGCCTGACAATGTGTAATCAAAATTCAAATAAAATTCAAGAACAAAGTTGGTTAAGAAAAAAGAAAACAATGCCGTCAAAATTATATGAGCTCATGGGGCGCCTGGGTGGCTCAGTTGGTTGAGCATCCGACTTTGGCTCAGGTCATGATCTCACGGTTCGTGAGTTCGAGCCCGGTGTCAGACTCTGTGCTGACAGCTCAGAGCCTGGAGCCTGCTTCTGATTCTGTGCCTCCCTCTCTCTCTGCCCCTCCCCTGCTCATGCTCTGTCTCTCTCTCTCTCTGTCTCAAAAATAAATAAAACATTAAAAAAATTTTTTTTAAATTATATGAGCTCACATGAAACCAAGTATGTTGCTACAGTGTAACGTAATTTTTGTTAGTCTCTTCTATACAAAGAAACATTTTTTTTTTAATTTTTTTTCAACGTTTTTTATTTATTTTTGGGACAGAGAGAGACAGAGCATGAACGGGGGAGGGGCAGAGAGAGAGGGAGACACAGAATCAGAAACAGGCTCCAGGCTCTGAGCCATCAGCCCAGAGCCTGACGCGGGGCTCGAACTCGCGGACCGCGAGATCGTGACCTGGCTGAAGTCGGGTGCTTAACCGACTGCGCCACCCAGGCGCCCCCAAAGAAACATTTTTAAAAATCATATTGTTTACCTAAGATTGATAAAGTCTCTGATGCTAATAAAATGTACAAGCTATGTAACATTCAGCTTACTACATACAGAAGCTTTAATCATCTGCATGGCAGTTCTATATTAAGGCACAAGCCAAGAGCAATTGAAGAATTTGTCATATAGACATCCAGATCGAGTTTCTACATTGAATTAGATACAAATAGACTCTATATTTAGATCAGCTCTCAGAGTGGTACTTTAGTTATTATCTCTATCTTTTAAAAAAAATAATGGTGGAAATGAGTCATTTTAAAGGCAATAAGCTTTCAAAAGTACTCTAATTGACAAATTCATGCTAAAAATGGATACCATATAGATTGGCACAAGAAACAAAATACTATATGATGATTTAATTACCCAGAAATTCACAGGTACTCCCTCTCAGGGAAGAATTCATCTTAATCCAATAACAATTACCTCCTATAAAGTTCTTGTCTGTCGTGGGTCGTTTCCTATTATGTAGGTGTTCAGACTTTATAAATAAACCCATGGTTAGAAATGTCACATTATGGCATCCTGATCGACATTTGACCTGGCTAACCCAATAAAATTTAATCACGGATTTTTAACCTGTCTTTTCTATAAATGCTAAACAAACAAACAAACATAGCTAATTACTTTTACTGTCATGAAATATTCTAGTCTAAAATGCATGAAATACTAAAAGCAACTTTGTAGTGGTGGAAGCATTAATATAATGGAAGACCTTGGAGGGAATATATTCCACGGAACAGAAATTCTCATTTGAAAAGGGCATGCATTTGCCTGAGCTGTTTTCTTCCTGTTACATAAGGACCTGGGAGTGGGCCAATGGACATCTTGCCACAAAGAATTGACAGATGCCTACTGAGTAAAAGTGGAAACAAGCCAGGGAATCCAAATTGGCACACTTCATATTGACTATGAACAAAACATTTGCTTTATGAAAGATATGCAACCGGTTTTCCAGTTTTGACAGAATTCTTATAACTTTATTAGCACATTTATTGCTTCCTTCTCTGAGATTTCTTAATAGCAATTCATATATTCACTTATATCAAGTGCAATGGTGTTATATTTTATTACAGACTGAAAAATAAACTCCAATATGGTATGTGGCCAGAAATATTGAATATTTCAAGATTACAGGCATACACCCTTGCTTTTGAGATGGCATTAGAAACCTGTGTGTCCGCGTGAGAATTATCAGTTAGTAAAAGTAGTAGGAAAAAACCCAAGTTTTTCTGTAAATATTCATTACTCCATAATACCACAGTTTACTGGTGCATTTGTTATGAGGATGAAATCAGGAAATGCACTGCTTGTTGCATTTAGTGAGTAGGTGTTTAATCGCTGTTATTTTGCTTGAAATTCACCCTTCCGCCTCAAAACAACAAAACAATAAAACCTGGGTACATCACGAGTGCATCGTGGTGTGAAGCCTAAGAATTTGGTGTGAAGCCTAAGAATACAAAACTAATTTAAAAGTAAATATATATTGGGGCGCATGAGTAGCTCAGTCGACTAAGTGTCCGACTTAGGCTCAGGTGATGATCTCACAGTCTGTGAGTTCGAGCCTTGCATCAGGATATGTGCTGACGGCTCAGAGCCTGGAGCCTGCTTCAGATTCTGGGTCTCCTTCTTTCTCTGCCCCTTCCCTGCTCATGTTCTGTCTCTTTCTGTCTCGAAAATAAATAAATTTTAAAAAACATAAATATATATTTTTAAGGAGAAAATAAATCATAACAAATTAAACATTTTTTAAAAGCTGATTTAAAAATCCAGATAAAACATCATACTTTTTGATTGCTTTCTCATATCACAACAATTTTGTAATAGCATTTTTCTACATTGAGAAAAGAAAAATAATTCATTTTTTTTTTGCATGGTTGATTGAACTTTGTTTTTTATTCTATCTAGTCCAAGGAAGTGGTTTTTGTTTTTTGTTTTTTGGGGGGGGTCATAACTCATTATTGAAAATGGTATGTTAAATTTTAGAATTGTTGCCAATTTTAAGAAAATATTTATCAGGTTTCTTTCTTACATAAGTTGCAAGATTTGGGGGAATTTCCACTTTTCTCTAAGTGACTAATTTTAAATACCCTTTAACTGGCAACACTTGACCAAATTTTGCTGATTGTCTTCAAGTCATGATGTTTGGTAGAGTGGACAAAAGCTGTTTCTAGAAGCTATTCTCATACCTGGTCGACCAGCAGTAATTTACTCTACACAGATGTGACTTAGTACCCCATGATTTGAATAAATTTAAAAAAAAAAGTATCTCCAACTCAACTTCCCCTCAATCACATCTCATGCTGAGGAGAGGAAGTTAAAGTGGAAAGGAAATGACCTTACAGCCAATCGCAGTTAAAATATCTTACTCTTGCAAAATTTACAAAACGTGACCAGCTAAGTACATTGCTAGGGCTCCTCCCAGGGCTTTAGAAGGGGTCCATGTAAGAGAGGGGCCCTAAAGCTTAAACTTCATTACCTTCACCTGAAACTCACCTGTACTTTTCATTTATCTTCATCTTTTTCTTGCCTGCTAAGCTCTGGCCACTTCTCTCTTGGTCGCCTTCATTGCTTCAGCTTCCCATGTTCTCACATTGACCTCTATCCCTACATTGAAATTGCTCTCTTGAATGTGGTAACATTTAATAGCTTTTCCTTTATTCTCATATGACTTGTTTTTATAACATTTTGGGCTATGGATCACATATTCCTTGAAAAGGCCATTTCCTTCATGTTTTTGGTGACTCCTTACTTCCCTGTTTGTTCTTCAGCCTTGCAACCTTCGTTTTCTTCCCCATTCTGGCTTGTCTTCTTTCACCTCCCATATTATAGGGATCCCTAAAGTCCAACTATATGCCTTCAATACTCATCTCTCTGTGAACTTTAGAAACAACCCTCTGCTCTTGTGGTTCCAAGAGTGATTTCGAAATCTCTAACACCCATCTTGCCCTTTCAATATGTTACAATTTCATTTTTCCACCCATCCAAAGGACAGGCCTTTTCAAAGTCACATCAAGGCCTTAAAATCAAATATTCAAAACCTAGCTCATCCTTACCCTCCCTAAACTGACTCCACATTCGTGTCTAGGATATAAATTTTGGAGTAATTTTCTGCAAGGCCCTTTTTGTCACATTTAAATATCAGGTTGTCTCTAAAATGATTCACTGAAAATATCCCCTTATCTATTTCTCAGTATAAATTCCCATTTCTTTCTATTTATAAGCTTTGAACCTAACTGCCAATGGTGTACCTTAAGTAGCCAAATGTTACCCATCTTTCAGAGGTTTGCTCATGTCTCACATCTTCCACATAGCCTTTCCTGAATTTTCCCATTAACACTTATTTTATCCACATAGCAAATTCCTTCTCTAAACTGGGTCTAATTTTGGTCCTCCTAAGTTAAAGAACAAGACAGAATTTAAGGACTCCAAGAAAGCTTGAGGCCAGTCAATTTCTCTGCCATGCCTTAAATTATTCTCTGCTGAGAACAATATTTATATTTTGATATTACCCTTACAGGTGTTTGATACTCTGTTGTGAGTTTTTTCCCCAAATGTCCAAGCATATTTGAGCCTCTATTTTGGGGGGTGAGTGAATAAAGTTATATGCATCCAGGTTATTGCTTCACAAGAGAAGGTGGCATTCTCACTGTCTTTCTTACCTCTTATGTGACAAAATGATAGGTCATAGTGCTACAAACGTAATTCCACGTCCTCATATGAAGAAGGTTGGTGGGGGGGGAGGCCCCCTCTATTCTCTGAAAGTAACAATAAAACAGCAAAGAGAAACTGCTTTTCCATTTGCTACAGTTTGTGAAATTTATCTTCCTGGAAAGGCCTTAAGAGATCCCTGCAATAAGAATAAGTCAACGAATTCTATTCATTTCTCACTGGTGAGGACAAATATGCAGTTGTAGGGTTGACATGGACTTCAGGGCCATGCAGGAGAAATTGACCAAGGATCTTCCAGAAGCTATATCACTCTTCTCTGAATTTCTCCTCTACTGATAACCTATTTTTGGGGGGAGGGGGTGGGGGTGGGGGTGGGGGGAATGTAGGAGAAGCAATGCATTCCTGATACTTCCTAGAGATTTGGTACCAGAAACAAAATTTTAAGAAATGATTTCTTTATGGAGGTGTCACATTTCAGCCCACAAACTGAGGGAAAGTAAGAAACCCTTTAATATTTGAGTTCCAGCCTCAATGGGGGCAGGGTTTTAGTTAATGTATTATGCCATCTGTATTACCTAATTATTTACTGACTTCTAATTATGTATTATCTCCCAAAAGACTATAAGCTTAGAAAGGGTTAGAAATGTCTCCTCCTCCTCCTCCTCCTCCCCCTCCTCCTCCTCTTCCTCCTCCTCCTCCTCTTTCTACTCCTCCTCCTCCTTCCTTTTTGAGTTGCCAGCTAGTGCTTGTTAAATAATGGATACTCAGTAAATATGTGCAGATTAAATAATTAAAAGGATTTTTTTAAACATTGAGAACAATTCTATATATCTGTTGCTTGTAAGGGAATAGATTATGTTCAACCTTGTTTGCCTAAATAGACTTTGTAAGCTTAATGCTTATTATATTTCTAGGAACTCTTGAAACATTGGGAAACATGGGGAAAACCACTAAGATTTATGAAAGTAATGACACATGCACAATACTCCAGTTGTTTGGTCCTTCATTAAGATGAGAAAATCTGTCAAACTCTACCATCTGCCATCCAGAGAATAAGAAGATAAAAAAACACAAAAATTAAATCAATTGATGACTCAAAAAAGAGATAAAAGTTAGAAAGGCAACACATACAATGACTAATAAAGTCTAAAACAATGGCAGAGCTGCAGGGGTAGAGAAGGAGGGGGTGGTCGGGGGAGGTCTGATGGTGATTATCTAGTTGCCATGTCACTGCCAAACTACAAGACAAGAAGATGTAGGGGGAAGATGACGAAATTAACTATTTTCTCCCCTCATCATTACCAACCTCCTGTTGCTGAGACACAGGAAAGTGTTTAATTTCAGGGAGACTGTTGTGTTTCAATAATATGATTGTCTCTGTTTCTTGGTTAAATCTGTAATCAATGGTGGGAAAAAAAGTGAAAAGATCGAGAAGCTCTGATTTATTCACAGGAACATAGTCACATCCTAACAGGAGCATGATGATCTAGGGTTGTTCATGTTTTTTTCAGGATAACCCAGCCCTGAAAAGAAACATGCTTGTGAAGAGAACTAGAGACTGACATCACATAATCCAAACCCACACCCCGATTTCACAGGTGAAGAAACTAGGGCACAGAAAGGAAAGTAATCTTTGTCCAAGATTACGCTGATTTCACATCTTAATGGAAAAATTCTTCATTCTTAATATATGCTATTGTGCCACAGTGCATTTTAATATATTCAGGTCATTTTATTATAATAAAAATAGAATAATATGAGTTAGTTGTGATTGTACTATTAAAATATGGTAAAACTTAAAATTAAGTAAAAGTGGGTAGCAACCATTACAATTACTTTGGTTTTAATAAGAGAAACTGAAGCATAAATAAAGTGTAACTGAGAGTCAATGTAAAATAACAACACCTGAAGTATACAGTAGTCCCCCATTTATGGTGGTTATGTTCTAAGACCCCCCCCACTGGGTGCCTGAAACTGTGGATAGTACTGAACCCTATATATATACTATGTTTTTTTTCCTATACATACATACCTCTTTCCATTCATAAAGTAGGCACAGTAAGAGATTAACAATAATAACTAGTAATAAAATAGAACGATAATAACAATATACTGTCCTACAAGTCATGTGAATGTGGTCTCTCTCTTCCTCTCTCTCTCAGAATATCTTCTTATGCTGTACTTACCCCTCTTGGAGGATATGAAATGATAAAATGCTACGTGATGAGATAAAGTGAGGTGAGTGATGCATGCATTGTGATGTAGCCTTAGGTGACTATTGGCCCTCGGAGGATAAGTAGGGAGGATCAATTGTTTCCGGATGGCGACTGACCTGGGTAACTGGAACTGTGGAAATCGAAACCATGGGCAAGCCAGTACTATTGTACCCTGCTTTTGTCTCTCAAGTGATCTCAGATTGTATATACTTTTACAACCTAGTTAAAAACCCTAATATAGTTATGGATTTATCCATTTTTAAATTTAACTCATTTAGAATAAAAAGGAAAGACAGTAGCTACACTTGTGGTGAGCACAGCATAATGTATAGATTTGTCAAATCATATGCTATCACTATGATGCACACCCGAAACTAATGTAACATTTGTGTCAACTAGACTTTAATTAAAAAAAAAAAGAAAGAGGAAAGAAAACATTTGAAACATTTATATTCTACTGTTGTAAAAATTCAAATATAAACATTTTATTTAGTACCTTAATTCAGAAAGTTTTGAAAGGATTTATAAGCTTTGTGTCTGTAAAGTACTTAGGAATATCTGGCACAAAGTATCTTTAAAAGATTTTCTTTTAAATTTTCTTAATTATTATATTTTTTTAGTTTTAGAGAGAGAGTGAACAGGAGAGAGGCAGAGGGAGAGAGAGAATGAAGCTTAAGCAGCTCCTTGCTCAGCATGGAGCCTAACACAGGGCTCGATCCCAGGACCCCGGGATCATGACCTGAGCTGAAATCAAGAGTGAAGCATTCAACCAACTGAGCCACCCAGGCCCCAAGATTTCCTTTTATTTATTTATTTTAAAATTTTTCTTTATTTATTTTGAGAGAGAGCGAGAGAAAGAGCATGTGCTCAAGCAGGGGAGGGGCAAAGAGAGAGGGAGAGAGAATCCCAAGCAGTCTCCATGATGTCAGCACAGAGCCCAACTTGGGGCATGATCTCATGACCTGGTGAGATCATGACCTGAGCCCAAATCAAGAGTTGGACACTTAACCAACGAAGCCACCCAGACACTCCCCCTCCTTTTGAAAAATTACTTTAAATAAAGCTAATATAAGCCAAATTTCCAATGATCTCCAATCTTAGTTTGGCCTCCCACAGATAAGAATTTAAGTGCAAACAGTTTGTTCGGGAGAAGAAAGTCACAACCAGAGGAGAGTGGGAAAGTGAGACAGGGAAGGAAGGCAGCCAATATAGGGTGAGTGCATGAGGAGGCAGCCATCACCATGTATGAGTGAAACCTAATCCCACTGGGAAAATCCTGAATGCCAGTGTAGACCATGTACTCCAGAAGGATGTGAGAGCTGGGATAGTTACACACCAGCTCCCATCAGTCATTGAATGAGGCCTGCTCTGGGGAGGGGCAACATTTCCAGCCTTTGTCAGGCCTACCATATTGGAGGCAGAGGGGTCTCACATAGCAAGTTCTTGGCGCAGGTGTTGGCAACTGGAAGCCCAGCCAGTGTGCCTCACCAGCACCTGCGGCACCTCTCCTCCATTCTGCCCTTCACTCTAAGGGACATTGGTTTGTCTATAAATCTGTATATCCAAATAGGATTTACTCTTGGAAATAACAAAATAGAAGAGCAAATTATCCTACCAACAGACTCCATGGTGTTGGTTTGTGTGAGGGCTCCACAGAAGCAAATGCCCAGTGAGAAGATCCAGGCTCCCTGTTTCAAGCTGCTCTGATGATCAAACACATAATGCCGTGCATGGAATCACAGAGTATGAATTAGTGGGAAAGGAGACGAGGGCAAGGAGCCGAATCTACTGAGTGTATTTCATGGATCTAGGGGATCCAGATATCTGCTAGCAGGGCTCTCTCCCTCCCAGTACCATGAGTAAAATGATAGTTATTGTTGGGCTTTATGGTCACCCTTCTTAGTTTGTCTGTTCATGAAACCCTAACATCCTGTGGGCCTCCAAATCCCTAGTTTATGAGGCAAGGAGTTTTGTAGTCCAAAGGGAGATCAAGCAGCTTATCCTTGGTCATAAACTTAGTTAATGGTTCAGCTAAAGTTGGAACTGATTCCACATGGTCGAGGAGATGGCAGGATTCCAAGTAAGAAATCTGTGCCAGCTCACCCACTCTCCTCTAAGGGATATATATTTCCATTCTCACCCACCCTCTAATTTGTCTCATTCTTTTTTTTCTTTCACATAAAGGTTCCCAAATTGGCCAAATGGCCAAATGACCAAATAGATGTTTTTCTTCTTAGTGTTCTCACTTCGTGGTGGCTATAGGTTATGACTTGCATCTTCTTTTTTAGGACAAAAGAAATAAGGTGGTGAGTTAAACTCATGGCATTGGAGGATGCAAAGAACATTCCTACCTGCCTTGTATAATTTGTATTCATCTGTTTTTCAGCTGTATGCCCACATAAATAGAAAAATGGATTTGTGTGTCTTATAGTTTGCCCCAGCTCTTCCCATATTATTTTCTTTAGAACGTACTCTGACATTTTGTCCTGAAACATCCTCATTCATTATCCAAACACTAATAATCAAAATTATTTAACTTTGAAAAATTAATTAAAAAGATTTCCTAAGCTGGGAGAAAAAACATTCAAGGAAGAAATGTCATGTTTTAACAAGAAAAGGTGATAAAAAGTGGAAAATCACGTGCTCAAGTAAAGTGTGATTTTCACCCTCTTGTTGGATGCCTGGCAGGATTGCTTAAAAGAGGAAAAAGAGGATCAACTATGTGATTTATATTTGCACGTTGAAACTTGTTCCTAGCCTGAAATCAGATCTCTCTGTTTACTCAGCCATACGATGGAATCATATTACTCCTCTGGCTGATGACTCACAGGAAACACTGGGTGATTTTTAAACAGAAAAGTAAGCATAGCATTCTTTTTTTGAGCATCCTGAAAGATAGGGAGATTAAAAAAAAGGATGGAAAATGTCTTCCCACAGTCACCACTTGGTAATCCTCATCAAGTTCTAAAGAGAGCAGAAATATTGACAGATTTCTCTGGTCTATGCAATGGGAAGTATGAAAAGATGCTGTTACATTGTAAGTGGATTTGTTGAAAGGTTTTCTTCTCAGCTATAACTCCAGGGTGTGTGTGTGTGTGTGTGTGTGTGTGTGTGTGTGTGTGTGAGAGAGAGAGAGAGAGAGAAAGAGAAAGAGAAAGAGAAAGAGAAAGGGGCATAGGACTGGGAAAGCAAATCTTATAAATTATCACTAGGCTTCTTATACATTTCTCTTTTATATCTTTGGAGAGAAACATCATGAAGGTTTACAGCATATAAACATATAGACTATGATTATAATGGAAAAGCAAAATACAACAGTTATCAAAATTGCATATTAAAAGCTTTCATAATCCAAACATTACATTAAGTCATCTTTGGCAGAATATCATGTATTTCTGTAAAAATACACACACACACACACACACACACACACACATATATTACTTAGAACCCAACATATGCATTTTACTGTGTTTTAATTGCATCAAGAATACTGGTACTCAGCAGAAATTGATTGGATTTAGGATTGCCAAGAAAATCCTGCCAGTTTAGGGTTTATTTATTTACTTTGCTTGGTTTTTCAGTTGATGCTATTTCAGTTATTCATTTAATGCTCTTGCTAATTTGATCTATATCACATGTCTCTTAATCTGTAGTCTAATAGACACTGGCTTTTAGGTATGTACTTATGATAGAAATTGTAGTTCATTTATTCTCAAGCGTGCTATTCCTATAAAATGCTTCAACATTCAAGTCAGACCAAAGAATGGGCATCAAATCTTGATTTCCTAGTGAACACTCACGTTCTTCATTTACATCTTAAACTGGAACTTGAGACTCATGGAGTACATAGGGACCTCCGATTCTTAAATGAGAATAAAAATTATGAAAAGATAATATCAACTTTATAGACACTCGCAATTGCCAGAAATATCTGGGAATAGTGGCAAATCACCTTAACTATTTCTAATAATGATCCACTTAAGCAGAAATTTTAATTAATGACAGAAGAAAAAGAACAAAAGCATGAGGTTATTCTGGCATTACGTACAGACATTCTGGTCTCCAGGTAGAAAATGTAGCATGTTGTAATCCTATAAAAATAGAATCCCCTGAGTCTGTAGAACAGAACCATCCAACAGAACTATCTGTAATAGTGGAAATGTTCTATATCTGCTTTGCACATTACAGTAGCCACTACTTATGCGTGGCACTAGAAATGTAGCTTGTGCAATGGAGAAACTGAATTTTAAATTTGATTTCATTTGGTTAATTTAAATTAAAATATCCACAAGTGGCAGGTGACTACCATATTGCAAAACATAATTCTAGGAGAAAAAGCTCATGTTTTAGCCTCAGAGAAAAACTATGGGAGTGGCAGAGATGAGACAAAATTAGAAATTTTGAAATCAATGGAAATGGAGAAAATATTTGTAAGAGACACATCTGAAAAATAGTTGTTAAGTAAAATATACAAAGAACTCTTAAACTCAACAGTAAGAACACAAACAACCAGAGTAAAAAAAAAAAAAAAAAAAAAAAAAAAAAAGAAGGCCAAGGACTTTAACAGACACCGCACCAAAAATGGTACAGAGAAGGCAAAGAAGCATATGAAAAGATACCCTACATCAAATGTTGGCAGGGAAATGCAAATTAAAGCAACCGTGAGATGTCACTATACATCTATTAGAGTGGTCAAAAATCCAGAACACTAACAACACCAAATGCTGGTGAGATGGGGAGCAACGGGACCCTCATTCACTGCTGGTGCGGAATTGCAGAACGGTGCAAACACTTTGGAAGACAGTTTGGCAGCTTCTTGCAACACTAAACATCCTCTTACCATGTGACCCAGCAGTAGTGCGCCTTGGTCCTTGCCCAAAGGTGTTGAAAACGTTATGTCCACACAAAAACCTGCACGTGGATATTTACAGTGGCTTTATTCATAACTGCCAAAACTTGGAAGCAACCAAGGTGCCCTTCAGTAGGTGAACAGATAAAACCAGTTGGCATAATCTGAAAATATATTAAATTACAAAAAATTTTTGTTACTGTTTTAAAGAGAGAGAGAGAAAGAGTGTGAGCAGGGGAGGGGCAGACAGAGGGAGACTCAGAATCCGAAGCAGGCTCCAGACCCTGAGCTGTCAACACAGAGCCCGATGGGAGGCTCAAACCCACAAAACGTGAGATCACTAAGCCACCCAGGCACCCCGTGAAAATATATTGAATTTTAAAGTAGGCTCTAACCCTACAGGTTTGGAGATCCTTTAAAAAAAAGATTTTTTTCAAGTCAGGTGTGATTTCTCTAAGAACTTTTGACTCAGCTAAAAATTCCTTGAAACCTTCTCCCCTCATAGAGTTTTTTGGCACTGATGTCGACTCTATGCGTATTCTTCTATTCCTTCCTTCTCAGCCTCCATTTCTGGTTCCTTGCTTCCTCCTTTTCATATGCCTCCTATCTGGGGCTTTGTCCCCTGAATCCATGACTCTGTCTTTGACATCTGCTTGTTCTACTCAGTCTCTCTGTTCACTTTTCACTCCCATAACTATGTTTTTGATTCCCAAACCAGCCTCTTGAGCTGCAGACTTACAGTAGGCTACTTCATCCTAGCTACTGGTTTTTTCTGCCTGAATGTTACACATAAACCCAACATCAGAAGATTTGGCTCAATAACCTCTAATAACTTCTGACACTATTAGGCTACAGGTCAATCCTATTGTACCCAAATTGATCTTATCATTGACCTTTTTCCACATCTCACCTTCTGTGGGTGGCAACACTATTCTACTCTTGAGACTAGAGATACTGGTGTTTATCATAGTGTCTTTTCATTCATCCTCTGAAAGCAATTCATCAAGAAACCAATCCTTCAAAATACCAATCTTCCCCTGTAAAAAAATTTTTTTAATGTTTATTTATTTTTGAGAGAGAGAGAGAACACAGGGCAGGTAAGGGGCAGAGAGAGAGGGAGACACAGAATCCGAAGCAGACTCCAGGCTCTGAGCTGTCAGCACAGAGCCTGACGCGGGGCTTGAACTCAGGAACTGGAAGATCATGACCTGAGCCGAAGTCAGACACTTAACTGACTGAACCTCCCAGGCACCCCTGTCAATGTGTCTTATATTCACTCTTCCTGCAGGCCAAGCTGGAGGCCCAGGTTTCTAAGGGTTAAGGCACTCTGGGCCTGGGAGTGGAAAGGGGGTTGGCTATGACTGACCGATCAAAGCACAGGCCACTTGGGGTTCATGTTCCATGAATCAATGAGAGGTCAAGGCAGCAAGTCTATGGGAGAGCATTGAGAATAACAATGAGAAGTGTGGGGAAGGTGTTGTAGTGTAGAACTTGCAAGATGGAGAAAGCAGCTTTGAGAGACAGAATCCGGAAAGAGTTACAGAAGCAACTAGATGTAGGGTAAAGGAACTTTTATGAACTTCCGTTGATGAATTCAGGGACAAGAAGCGAGCTGCTGAGATTAAAGAGTCTACTAGACATGCTTTTTTTTCTTTTCCCAGATACACCACCCTAATCAGCCCTCATACCCATATTACTACTTAATTACTTTATTACTGCTTTGTCTTAATTGTGTTACCTGTGGCAAGTTAGGAAGCTATCAGAGCCTCAGAGCCTCAGCTGCAAAAATATTCAAACCTTTATCATAGAGTCATTTGAGGATTAAATGTGAGCACTTAGAGTTTGGCATGTAATAAATGTTAAATCATTGGCTATTACTACGATAGTGTTATATTAATATTATTACTTCCATAACAGTTTTTTCACTTGTCCATCTATCCCCAGACTCTATCACCTCCATTCCAACCTGCATTCATTTTGTAATCATTTCTTCATGGTACTTCCTCTGGCCTTCAGTTATTCCCAAATTACCGGACGACCAAGCCCAAACTCCTCTGACTATCATGATCTCCAATAATCAAGCCCCTCCCACTCACCTGGGTATCTCTTTGCAACCAGTGCTTCACCTCTCCTTCCTTCAGCATGACTTACTATCTCTTGCGGAAGTCATGACCTTTCATGTCCCTTCACCTCTGTTTATGTTGCTCTTCCTCCCTAGAAGGATGTCCTTTCTCACCTTCGACCTGTCTCAATTCTAGCCACCTTCAAGGCCTACCTTAAGTTCTACCTCTTCTATTACAGCAGAGATAGTTTCTGTTGTGCTTTTCCTAAGTGTATGTCTAATAACATCAAGCAGAATACCTGGCACAATAGGAAGTGTTTGATAAATATTTCCATCAGGGCGCCTGGGTGGCTCAGTAGGCTGAGCGTCTGTCAGGTCATGATCTCGCGGTTTGTGAGTTCAAGCCCCACGTCAAGCTAGCTGCTGTGCTACCTGCTGTCAGTGCAGAACCCACTTTGGATCCTCTTTCCCCCTCTCCTCTCTGCCCCTCCCCTGCTCACACTCCCTTTCTCTCTCAAAAATTTAAGGGGCGCCTGGGTGGCTCAGTCAGTTAAGTGTCCAACTTTGGCCCAGAACATGATCTCATGGTCCATGGGTTCATGCCCCGTGTCGGGCTCTGTGTTGACAGCTCAGAGCCTGGAGCCTTCTTTGGATTCTGGGTCTCCTTCTCTCTCTGCCCTGCCCCTGCTTGTGCTCTGTCTCTCTCTATCTCTCAAAACTAAATAAATGTTAAAAAAAGTTTTTAAATAAATATTTAAAAAAGAAACAAAGGAAAAAGGAAACAGGAAACATTTCTATCCTAATTGTCCTTGCTTTAGTACTCAACATCATAGATTTTAGAACTTGCTATTGTTTAACTGATAGTTTACGAATATATGTCATATCCGTTTAGAAAGCCTTCAGTTATGTGTCACAGAAGACCACATTAATGGAAGGTTTAACTCTATGGATATTTATTGTGTGCTTCCAAAGTTTCATCAACAACTCAAAAAACCCTTCGGTTTCATCATTATCAGACTGTTGGATTTGTATCTATGTCCTTTTTACCTCACCATCACAAGATGGCTGCTCCGGGTATTACATCTTCACATGAATGTCCCAAGGTAGAAGACAGTACCAATGGCAACTGTGTCATCCCTAGCTAGACAAGCTAGCAAAAACGTAATCTGGGAAAGGAGAAAGGGGATGTCTTAAATCATTCATCACTAGGGACAGGACACATTGCTACCCAAACAAAACTGGAATTCTGTTGGGAAAAAGAAAGAAATGCCTCTTGAGTAGCCATCTTAGTGCCCACCCCTCTTTTGTATTCTTATTCTGTACTGTAGTCTCCTTGAAGGGAGAGATAACATCTTTATTACCCAGAATGCACGGTATAGTCTTGAAAACATAGCAGCATGTAGCAAGGGAATTGTTTGATTGTTGAATCCTTAACTGCCATTCAGAGCATTTCCTAAGCCCTTACCTTCTACCTTTGCTTTGATCCTTTTCAGAGTCCAAAGTGGCTACCTATTTGGAAAGTAAGAAAGGCTCAACAGGCACAGTGGGAGTTAGTAGATACATAAATTTAACATACTTTCTATGGATTCCTGTAGAAACTCAGAAGCCAAACTAGAAATTTTGAGAAGCTTTTTTGTTGCTATCTGCCTGATGTAAACATTATGTGCTTAGCTGAGCTGGGAGTCCTTTAATTATCTTTTCAGGAAGACTTGTTGAGAGTTAGATCCTAAAGCGACCAACCAGAGCATCCTCCTGACAGCCCATGCTCTAAAACAGGAGTCAGCTCCAAATAATAGTCCCTTTTCTGCACATTATAGTATTTATCTGAGCACAAAATAATTAACATCTCCAGCAAGTAAAATCTCTGATTGCATCAGATGGTCTCAGCAATTCTCAGGTCACCACCCATCTGGCTGTACTAATTTTGCCATTTGCCAGCATGTGGGTTTGTGTGTGTAGTGAGGGGTGGGTGAGGGAGCAGAGGACCGTCAGGTGTTTGGAGTAACACGTTACCACATGTGCATGGTTAGATTTGTAATGTGGACCCAGTGGCTCCGTCCCTCTGCTCAAGTAAGAGTGGGACAGATGCTCCTGGTCACATCACTCTTGGATTTAAACCCTGATACATTTCTTGCTCAGTGCCTCTGGAGAGCATCACAGCTTTGAAGAGATAAATGTTTTATGATCAATTGGATGAAAAACTATAGCCTAGCAAACTCCTCAGCTATGAAAGGAAAATTCTAAAGATCAAGAAAATAATGGCTGTGCTGATTTTAAGCCAGTGGAGAGAATGTTATGTAGAAAAAGAAAAAGAGATTGCTATATAGACTCAGTCTACATATGTATGCCCAGATTATGCATATGCAGATTAATTTCTACACGTTGCCTAAAGATTGCAGTGAAGGTAAAAAAGTCCAAGTGTTACCAGATTATTTGGTCACATGACACTCTCTACCCAGATGCTTTGGATTCAAAGTCTTCCTTTCAACTGCTTTGAAAGTACATAAATGTGATAAACAAATCTGCATAGGGGTAAGAGGGAACTGGCCAGATTTATACAATAGTTTTTGGGGAACCTAGGAAATATTCAACTCAGGGTTTTGGATTATCTGAAGCTGGTGATCGTAAAGCTATCTTAAGAAATCATTAAATAAATATAGACGACATAGTAGACGTGTTACTATAACCCATGAATGGTGATTCGGTATATATGTTGAAACACAGTAAAAGAAATAAGATGGGCTATAGATATTCCACACAAGCTAAACATAGTACTTGCAACAAATATCACGTAACAACCAATTAGAGTTGTAACTTTTTTTCCGTTATTTCAATATGCCTTTTTGTTTAGTTTTGTTTTGCACACACACAAAAAAGTCAACCCAAACTGGAATGAGCACTTGATATGCTCTCATAGGGGATATGATGATCTTGCTTTGACAGTAACAATTAAAGATCAAAGTCTCAGGTGGGAGGTGTGTGGTGACTGGGAGTGGCAGAGAGAAAAATGATTAAAATGGCCCTATACAGTGTTCATGATTGCTCTTTGCTACTGTTGGCTTAGGGTTCATTTTCTTAGACTTCATAAGCCCATGCTGATGTTTCCACGAAGAGTGACAGAGGGCATTAGAACAGTCAGCGTGGTAGTTAGAGTGGAGGTTCTGGATGGATTGAAAGCTGGCCCCACTAGGCTATGACTTGGGCAAGTCGCTTACCCTTTCGAAGTTTCGGTTTCCTTTTTTCTGTGAATTGGAGTAATAATAGTAACTGTCTTATGGGATTAAGGGCAGATTGAATAAAAAATCGTATACATTGTTTAATCCATTGTAAGCCCGATAAATGTTTATTATTACTATTACTATTATTATTTCAGTTATAACTGGTGAAAAAAGAGAGGGGTATAGGAAGGAGGACTTTTAAAACCTATTCCAGACCTCATCCATTCAAAAGAATGAAGGCTTTTTCATTCGAAAGAAAAGTATCTTGATTGTCATACTGAATGCCTGCTGTAAAGGGATAGGCGTAATACCTTTGGTACAACATAAGATGGTAGTAAAATCTCACCTAGGTGAAATTTGCTTTTCAAATTTCTCACCTCCCTTTGAGCTATCCTCCTCCAGGGTATTGTTTTCTCCCACTGCCCTGGTGGTTTAGAGCCAATCACTGAAACTCACGTTAACGGGCAAAACTGTCAGCTCAGTCACCCCCCTACCAAATCTCCTGTGCCAAGTCCCTTTCCTTCAAATGCCTTTTTTGATGACTGACTTAATTCATGCTAAGCTGTTAAACTATCTGATCTGTTGGTACATTGTATTAACTCTTCCAGATAATAAACCAGTATTTCAATGGTAGGGACACAGGGCCTTCCACAAAGGAGTCCTTCTCATGTGGAATTTCATAGTTCAAAGTGGGCTTATGGGGTAAAACCCTTGGGGCAGATAAGATGTTCAGCACCTGTGAAATCAATTCTCACAGGAAGTCCTGTCTGTATACAGGAATAGCTTGGTGGGAGGTAATGAGGTCCTGTCCTGATCTGATGCAGCATACAATTTAGTTGAAGAGATAAGAATTATATCAATTAAACAATAATTCTACTAATAGAATAAAACCCAAGCACAATATTGTTAGATAATAATTGTCAGGTAATATTGTTCTGAGAATACGTAAAAATTCAAAAATTATTTAGTAATGATAACTCATGTTTTATTGAAATTTTATTATGAAAAGTTTTATTATGGCAAAGTACCACATGTAACATAAAATTTATCATTAGTGGAATTTAGTGTATTCACAGTGTTGTGAACCGTCACTAGTCTCTAGTTCCAGACCATTTTCATCACCCCAAAAAGGAACCCTATGTCCATTACACTTTCCATTCTTCCCTCCCATGAGTCCCTGCAACTACTGACCTGCTTTTTATTTCTATAGATTTGCCTATTGTGGATATTTCATATAAGTTGAATCATAAAATATGTTGCCTTTTTGGATCTAACTTCTTTTCTTTCACTTAGTATAATATTTAATATTACTAAGCATAATATTTTCAAGGTTCTATGTTGCAGCATGTATCTGTACTTCCTTCTTATTTATAGTTGATGAATATTCCATTTTATGGATACACCACATTTTCTTTGTCCATGCATCAGTTGATTGACATTTGGATTATTTCTATGTTTTGGCTATTGGGAATAGTGCTTCTCTAAATATTCATGCTCAAGTTTTTGTTTGGGCACCTGTTTTCAATTCTTTGGGGCATATACTCAGGAGTGGAATTACTGGGTCATATGATTTAACTATATTTGACTTATTGAGGAACCGCTACACTGTTTTTCACAGTTGCCATTTTATATCGCCAGCAGAAAGTACGCGGGTTCTAATTTCTCTACTCCTCACCAGTAGTTGTTATTTTCAATTTTTTCTTGATTCTAACCTTCCTAGGTAGTGTGAGGTAATGTCTCACTGAGGTTTTGATTGGTATCTGCCTAAAGACTAATGATGTTGAGCGTCTTTTCACGTGCTTGCTGCCATTCATGTCTTTGTGATAGCGTTTTAAATATCTTACCTCATTTAACTCTTAGCATAGACCCGATAGGTATTTTACAGATGAGTAAATTGTAATTTTACTTTGTAATTAAGATCAAATATATTGTCCAAAGTCATCGCAGAATGGGGTTCAGATTTTCATACTCTGGATCTAAGGGATTTGAGCCTGGAAAATGATGGACTTGGGCTACTGAAGAGTATCTGAACCTCCTACGTTCAGAAACACTTCCAAGGACATAACAGTTTCCCATCAAGGCATGTTGGAAGGAACTCACCCACATGGCAGGTCAGTTGTAAAGGATGAGCCACACACAGCTGGGTTCTTGCCTGAGGCATTCAACTTCCACAAAGGAGGCTTTGGGGAGCCTCTGGAGGCCATTGGCAATTTTTATTTCCATTTTGTTTCTCATTATTAAAAAAAAGAAGTAGCCTGTCATAATTGCACTGAGATCTAATTTCTTTCACGAAAAGCCATTTTATTTGATTAACTAGAACACTGAGGCTGGGATATAAAAGATGAAGATGTTAGACTTACATAACCCAACCGGAACAGAACCCAGACTGTATTTCAAAGAGCTTCTGATCACTCAGGATGTTCAAAGAGCTATGGAATAGGACAAGTGAACAAAAAAAGTAGATGCCCTGGAGCCAGTACTCTTTTAACCCATGGACTGACCAACTCGACTCGAATGCCTGTGCATATGTGAATGTGCAACAGGCTTGTCACGGGCATGCCGTTGGCACCTGGCATTGGCATCTGGTAAGACTTTGTATATTGTCTTGGTTAACTACCCTGCCTCCTCTTTAGATTATTCTGCCATTGATTACATCATTTGGAAACTAAGACAAATAATGCACATATAGTAACGAGAGTTCCTACAACGTGCCCTAGAGATAGTAGTTTCTAGGAAGAGCCCTGCATGGTGAAAAATGCCTAAAGTCAGGTGGAGATTGAGCCAAATGAAAGGGAATTTTAAGTTCCAGTCTACTCTGACCTCAAACACTGAAGAATCTTTTATTCTCTATGAGATGATATTTAAGGGATGTATGGCATGGCAAAGAGAGTCAAATACACACCGGGACTAGTTAGAGACACCAGAGGTTTAATGTCGATAACTTTTAAGTATATTGACAAGCCCTATTAACAAAGCTTGCGGCTCATGCTATGTGGGAGCACCACATTTTCCCAGGTAATTGTGTGAGTAACACTTGCCTGTCACATACCACCTGGACCGTGTGGGGTGTTTGCATTAGCACTCAGAGGCAGATCTCCAGCCAACACCAGCGCTTTCTGTTTAGTTTAAAGGAAGTGCAAAATATAAATGTTTACCAAATCTGGACTGGACTGCCTCTTCTCCAAATGAATTTGGTTGTGAGGTTTTTCTTAAATGTATTTCAATGTGGATAGAGCAATTGTGGACCGAAAATAGTGAGATTCACTTGGATACCTTCTCTCCTATGATCTGAGCCTGTCAAGGAAAGATGAGGAAATTGGCAGGAATTTTCTTATCAAGGATGGTGACTTTATAAATCACCATATAAAGTATACAGACTTATGTTTTTAAGAAGTACTTTTTAAGGCAAGTGATTTTAAAAAATATTCTCCCCTCCCCCCCCAGAATCTTCTGTCCTCATATTAAATGACAAAAATAAAAACTCCCAGCAAAACTAACATTTACGTGAAGAGACAGCATTAGTGAAAACAAGCAGGGAGCATTTGCTGGTGCCAGGCCTGATATCTGGAGCATTTGTTTCCTGGAGAGTTGGTGAGATAAAGTGAGCTCTTTTGTCATCTGGATCCAAGATACGGATGCCTGAAATCCTGTTTCGGTGCAGAGCTTAATCAGAGTTGGATTTGAAGCATGGAAAGCACAAACTCTTTGTAACAAGATCTTTATATATATGACGGCTGTGTTTAGCAAGTACAGCCCAGCTGAATCTATTTGAATTCCCCAGATGTTGTAAAAGTATTTATGTAACTATTTAACAATAGTTATAGGTGTATTTGAACTATGCAATTCCAAATTCAAAAACAAAAAACCAAGAACCAAGATACTGTATGTTAAAAGCTTATGGAAAATCACAAATAGACACTGCTGGCTTTTTAAAAATCTTCTCTGTCCTAAAACACACTTCACTAAGAGTAGTACACCATATAAACACAGCCGATAGTTTTTCTGTTTGATGCTAATCAAAAAGAACTGTAGTAAGTTTTTTCCCTTTTACTTTCCATATTATTTTAGTTTAACTTCCCTGTTTTTCCTGATAGGTGGAAAATCAGAATATTGCTGAAAAAATGGAAAGTGTAGAAAATTATAAAGAAATAAGATCACCTATAATTACAACCCCAGCTATTACAAACTTTAATGTTCTGGTCTATTTTTCTAGTTTCTTGTCTATGTATGAATGTGTACACATATCTAGGTACTTGATTACCCACAAAGCTGAATTCATACCTTAGATGCTTTTTGTTCCCAATTTTACTGAATTATAAAATGAGATTTTAACATGTCTTTGAGCATAATATTTTAAATGGCTGCGTATTATCCATTAACAATTTCTGTATTATTGAATAGATTGCTTTTAATTTCTGTTCTTATGAATGATTCATAAGTATTTTTCTATGTAAATTTTTGATACATAAGTTATTTCCTTTCGATAGTTTCTAGAATTGGAATTGGTGAGTAAAATAGAAAAGTAAGGCTTTTCTAAGGTTCAAATATATTGTGCCTTCATTGTTCTGAATGAGTGTGCCAATGTAAATTGTATAAATTCCCAGCACCGGTGGGAAAAAATGTGCCTACCTCTCTCACTATATTCTCATTCAGACTATCTATTAGGGTTAAAAAATTAGTTTCCAGTTTGACATGCCAGAAATGGTACTTTGTTGTTGCTTTAGTTTTCTTTTCTTTAAAATTAGTTAGAATATGGGGGCGCGTGGGTGGCTCACTTGTTTAAGCATCTGACTTCGGCTCAGGTCATCATCTAGCGGTTCATGGATTTGAGCCCCACATCAGGCTCTGTGATGATGGCTTGGAGCCTGGAGCCTGCTTCGGGTTCTGTGTCTCCCTCTCTCTGCTCCTTGCCCACTCACACTCTGTCTGTCTCTCTCTCAAAAATAAATAAACATGAAAAAAAATAAAATTAGTTAAAATATACATTCAAAATTTTTGGTAAATGGCAATTTGCATGTTTTCATTGAAAATTGTTCATTTCCTTTGACCATTTATCTTTTTTTTCTATTAAGTTTTTATTCATTTTTTTGTTTTTAAATAAAAAAGACACCTGTTATAAAAATTTAAACAAAAATAGAATTCTGAACAATAAAAACATGAAAATTACCTTCTACCCAACAGACACATTTTGTTTAGACATTTCTTATAGACATTTGTTTTTACAAAATATACGGCTATACATATACATCTATAGGATTTTTTAAAATGTGAATTATATCATTTGCTCTTTCACTAGAAAGCAAGACATGTTTACTTTTCAGTACTGACAGATATTTGGCATGTTTACTTTTCAGTACTGACAGATATTCCTCACTCATTTACAAAACCTTGTTCTGGGAGCGCCTGGGTGACTCGGTTGAGTGTCCAATTCTCTTGATTTCGACTCAGGTCATGATCTCACATTTCTTGAGTATGAGCCCCGCCTCAGGCTCTGTGCTGACAGCGTGGAGTCTGCTTAGGATTCTCTCTCTCTGCCCCTCCCCTGCTTGCATTCTCCCTCTCTCTCTCTAAGTAAATAAATAAGTAAACATTAAAGAAAAAAAAAAAACCTTTGTTCTGAAGTAACACAGCTCATTCCACCATTTATTTATTTATGCACACACTGTACATGTATTTTTATTCTCCTTGTGAGTAAGAGGCTCGGGCCTTTTCTAAGTATCTTCCCCTAATTGAATGTAAAGTATGGATTTAACTTTCCATTATGTCTCTTTCTCAGGGGAGAGGCTTCTGTCTTACAGCTAAGAACACAGTTCTCACTAAAAAGGGCAAAATAAAGTGCTCTATCTAATAGACACCATTCTCCTTGCTCAGAAATGACAGGACAGGATTCCTGGAAAAGGCTGACAGCCTTCCCCCACCCACAATCCGAAACCAGAAAAGAGGAGCAGAGCTCTTCATGACTCTAGCCATGGGAAAAGAGGGTTGAGTCACCATCCTGCAGCCTTTCCTCTGCCGAACTGGTGGCTAAATGCTTGTAGCTGTTGAGCAGGTTGGCACTGGCCATATCCAGAGAACACGCTGGCTGTTTCTAGTATAGGAACTAGTATATATGACCACAGGCCTGTGCAGCTATACGCAGCTCAGTGTCTACCTCTAGGAAATAGTTCAAGAGGCCATGTGAAGAAGAAGCTATAAGGCTCAGTCCTATTTCACTTCCTGCCTTGGAGTGTTCTTTTTTTTTTTTTTAAGTTTATTTATTTATTTTTGAGGGAGAGTGAGAGCGAGAGTGAGGGTGAGAGAGAGAGAAAGGGGCAGAGAGAGAGAGAGAATCCCAAGCAGGTTCCTCACTGTTAGCCCAGAGCCTGATGCAGGACTTGAACTCACAAATCATGAGATCGTGACCCAAGCCAAAACCAAGAATCAGATTCTTTAACTGACTGGGCCACCTAGGCACCCCATGCCTTGGAATGTCCCAATTGCACTGCTGGGAGAATTGGCACAGTCACCTGCCTGACCTGTCTCAGGTGAGCATGATGAGTGGATGCTGTTATGTAGACCCATCATTCACTAAATATTACTCCTGGAGATCCTGGAAGAGGATCATAGAAAAATCCATTCATTCAACAACTAAACATTTGTTAAGTGCCTCCACAATATTGGAGTTTGGAATCTTCTTGCGTAGCAGGGACACAATGATGAAGAAAACATGATCTTTTCCTCTGAAGAGCTTGCTGTCTATTATAAAGACATTGAATGTGCACAAATGATGATAATAACATATGATTGGTGTTGCGCCAGAAGTGTATCCAGGGTGGGGGAAGCACAAAGGAGGAGATTCCTACTTAGGGAACGAGAAGACTAGGAAAAGGTTCATGGAGCAAGTGCTGTTGGAGCCAAGTGTGCTGGTCTTTCCAAACAGACTCCCTGTGCATCCCTGAAGCTATATCTGACTACACAGCCAGGACCTGGCAGTCGTCAACTAGCATCCAACAGCTGAGCATGGCCACCCCAGTACCCAGGATTTGGGGTAAGCCCTCAGCCTCTGCAGAAGAATTTCTAAACTAGAGACAGTTGGTCTAAACCTAGAAACATAGTGTGATCTTTCAGTGTCAACCCAGCCCTCAAAAAGGACATGGATGTGAAACCATAGTGAAATTTCGCTTGGCCTTAATCTTTATTTAGGTTTTCCCATAAGCAGACCATGACACAAAGCAAAATCTTCAGGAAAGACGGAGTGGAAAGCAGATTGATTACACAGACCTTTGTGCCAGCATTATGTCCAGCTCCTCCCTGGTCGGGGTGGGGGAGGGAACAGAGCGTCCACACCCAGCTATGGATTCAAAAGGCCTTGGTTCCACCGTCAAGACTCACAGTGAAGAGGGAACCAGAAATGTGGTTTAGGACAAGAACCTGATCAAGGTGGGGCATTTCTCAGCGGTAACACTTTCTGACACTGTCCCGTTTCATTTTATGAGGAAACTGTTGTTATTAGGAATTTCAATAAGTTAGATCCTTATTACTACAATTCATTCTATGTTTAAAATTAAACTTCAATCTACTAACAAATTAAATTCAAATAATTAAATCTAATATTATGGCGCAAACTTACCAAGGGGAGAAAAGTCTAGAATCTATTATTTCTCACAGAAAGAGCATTACTGCACACCACTCATTTATCTGGGGACAGAAACTTCTAATTATAAAGTCAGCATTAGAGGCAGAGAGACATTCCTGAGGGTCCTGGAGCCCCTGGAACTTTTAGTCAGACCTCCACAGCCTGGAACAGCCTCCGCCAACAATAGAGACAGGAGTGTTCATACCTGCTATGTTCTGGTTAGCCCAGTTCAACCCCTACCCACTCACTGTGATCACTGAGGTTTTTAGAAGCCATCCTGCTGAGGAGGTCACCTAGAAAATGGCGACCCTGTTTGGAGCAGCAGCAGGTGATAGATGCCCTGTCTTGGAGGCAGCACACCCTCAGAGTCGAGACCACAGACATTGGACTTGATTGCCTGGGCTCAAATCCCAGCACCATTACCAGCTGTGGGACCCACAGTTAAGTTACTCAATTTAACTGGTGCCAATTTCCTCATCTGTAAAATGCAAATAAAATTATCAGAAAAAATACTGCCAACCTCAGTTCTCAGGATTGTGAGACTGTAGATGGATTCATCGTTGTGCAATGTTTCTTGTAAATTCCGAAAGGGTCAGATTTCTATAGGAGCATGTCAGCAAGTGTGCCTCCTGTGGATGAGGTAACGCTAGGGAAGCCCCAAAATTTCTTCGGAGTTTATTTTCAGAAATGCTTAGAGTTCTGATTTCTTAACTCAGAGGTTTGGAAATTTTTGCCCACAATCAGTTCCTTAACAGCTGTGTCTGTATAATGTAACCTGATATTTGATGTTATGAGCATATATCTGTTCATAATGTCTATACAAAACCTATCTTTTGGGGCACCTGGGTGGCCTAGTCAATTAAGCTGTCTGACTCTTGATTTTGGCTCAAGTTATGATCTCACAGTTGTGAGATCAAGCCCTATAAAGCTCTGTGCTGGGCATGAAGAATGCTTAGGATTCTCTCTCTCTCTTTCTCTCTCTCTCCCTCTCTGCCCCTCCCCTACTCACGCTCAAGTTCTCTCTCTCAACAAAACAAAACAAAACAAAACAAAAACACTCACCACACCTTTCAACTAGATTTGACTTGTTAAAATCTGAGATTTTTAATTGCTTAAAATTTTTGCTTATAGAAATTGGCTAATTTCATTACATGAAACTTTGCTATGACCATCACATTATCCTGAAGTCCTTATATATTTTCCAGTTCATAAGAGATGTAGTTGATGGAGTAGAAACAATATATAAATATTATCTATTACCTAAAAGTAGATTTATAAAGTTTAACCCTGATCCAATAAATGATTTTATGCAATGGATTATTATTACTTCTGCTCCTATGGCAATTTAAAAATGGAGCATAGTATGGGTGAGAAGATTGCCTAACATTTAGAACGTGAAGTACAGTTCATGTGGAAAGTTCCTCATCATATTGATATGGGCTGCTTTTTCACACCTAAAGTGTTTCACATGGACGAGTATGTAAAATTAAATTCCCCTCAATAAACATTAGCACCTATCGTAGTTTCTGCACTAGTTTAAAAGCTAGAAATACTGGGGCAAGACATCAGTGTAGCTCAGTCAGTTATGTGCTGACTCTTGATTTCGGCTCAGGTCATGATCTCATGGTCATGGGATCAAGCCCACATAAGGCTCTGTTATGGGTGGAGCTTACGTGGTCTCTCTCCCTCTCTCTGCCTCTTCCCCTCTCACTCTTTCTCTGTAAATAAGCATTTATAAATAAATAAATAAATAAATAAATAAAAATAAATAACTAGAAATACTTGAATGATCTTTCCTGGAGAGGAATTCATGATATGACAAAGGAGAAAATCCTCAATAACTGACAAGGTGTGTTCAAAGTGGTGAAAACATAGTGAGAGAAGGAAGAATGGGGCAGGACTGTTTTGAGCAAAGGCAATTTGGGCTGAGCCTTGGAGCATGAGCAGGAGCTTAATGCCTTATCGGGTGGATAAGAGCAGGGGTAGGGGGATAGTAGAAGCAGGGTTTCAAAATATCTGAAAAGCAGTGGTTCCTCCACTGTGTTTGGAAGAGATAGAAGATAGAGGGGCTGAAATGAAGTTGGGAAAGTAGCCTGGGACCAGGATGGAAAGAGCCTTGGGAGTTGTATCAGTTTCCTATCGTTGCTGTGATATATGACCACTTAGTGACTCAAAACAGCACATGTTTATTTTCTTACAATTCTGAAGGCCAGAAGTCCAAAATAAGTCTAATGGGGCTAAAATCAAAGTGTTTGGGGCTGGCTCCTTTTGGAAGCTCCAGAGGAGAATCCATGCATGGCCTCTTCCAGTTGCCAGAGGCCACCTGCATTCCTTGGCTCACGGCCCCTCTTCACATCACTCCAACCTTTGAGTTCCCTCACCACATCTCCTACTACTATCTTCTGCCTCCCTCTCATAAATTACCTTGAGCCCATCCAAATAACCCAGGATTATCTCCCATGTTGAGATTCTTAATCACGTCCACAAAGTCCATTTTACCAAAACATATTCACAGATTGAGGAGATGAGGATGGAGTCGTGAAGGCAGGACATTATTTTGCCTACCATAGGTATCACACAGTTGTGTAGAAGTGTACCTATGGGACTATCAAGGGCCATCATGGATTTCTACGCTGTAGAATGGCGTGGTCATATTTTTATGTCAAAAGATAACATCTGTGGGGTAGAGGCAAAGATTCTGGTGGGAGAAGGTGAGGATCTGAACTGGGAAGGGCACAAGGGGGGAGAAAAGGGGACATGAAATGCTCATAGTAGAATGTAAATACTCAATAACACTCTGAAAATTTTACTGTTTAGTTCTTTCTCAACCATTTCTTTGCTGAAGGAGAGGAAGAGAATGTAATTCTTTCTTACACTCTGGGAGAGTTCAAAAACCAAGACTTCCATAACCTTAGAGAAAGGGATTTGGCTATTTTGGCTTCTTTTGGTTTAGGCTCTAGATTTATTGAGTCATTGAAGTCTGTTATAAGAGAACATGGTGCATGGAGAGGGATAAAGAGGCTGCAGGGATGAGAAGATTGAAAAAAGGAGCATGAGATGGGCGTACTATATGGGACCCCAGAAGCCTGGGAATTAATCTGGAGGAAATGACCCAAGAAAGGAAAAGCCCAGTGCTTAGAGAGCAGGCCTTAGGAGGGATTTAAGTCTGCTTCTATCTTCTTCTGTGATGGTCCAGCAATCACTGAGCAAGAACCTCCTGAAAGATGAGACAGAGACCCTCCTGAGGCTCGCCAAATCGTTTAATTTTCCTCCTGGACACACAAGAAGTCTACATTCTCCAGTCCTCAGCATCTAGGTGGGACCATATTCCTGGTTCTGGCCAATGGGATGTGGATGGAAGTAGTGAGTGCCACTTATAGACCTGGAATATAAGGAATCACTGTGATTGACCCTGCCTTCCCTTTTACTGCACCCTGGAGATTATAAGTATAAAGACAATGAATCTACAGGATAGAAAGAATTTGGAGAACACCCGTCCTAGAAGGCTGTGTGATCAGGAGTACCTGCATTGGACTTTGCGTAAGTGAGAAACATTTATTGTGTAAGCCCCTGAAATCTGGGGTATATCTGTTAATGCAGAATAGCCTTGGCTGTCATCACTAACACACCAATTGACTGTACTTTTAGTCCCCAAGAAAGCATCACTTTGGGGGCACAAGCCCAGTGAGTTTGTAGGGGGAGGGACATACTGGAAATAAATATGATTTTCTGGGGTTCTTTTTTATTATTTTCAAGAGAGAGAGAGAGGGAGAGCACATGAGTGGGGGAGGAGTAGAGGGAGAGAGAGAGAGAGAGAGAGAGAGAGAGAGAGAGAATCTTAAGCAGACTCCACTCTCAGCGCAGAGCCCAACGACTGCCAGATCATGACCTGGGCTGAAATCAAGAGTCGGATCCTCACCTAACAGAACCATCTGGGCTTCTTTCTGATTGTCCCCTGGTTGATCAGCCTTTTTCCCCTTAGGGTGCCTGTTAACCCAAGAGGCATCAGATTCTGGATACCTAGTAAAAAACACTGGGATGGTGGGAAGCCTGGCCTGTACTTAGGGGAACTAAGCTGTACTTGCAAAGTCTGCCCGTGCAAGGGACCCTAAGATGGCACAGCAATTACCAACACCTTGGGTACACCGTGTTCTTTCTTCTTTTTAAGATTAGAACAGGGGTGCCCAGGGGGCTCAGTCGGTTAAGTGTCTGACTCTTGGCTTCAGCTCAGGTCATGACAGTGCAGACAGTACAGAGTCTGCTTGGGATTCTCTCTGTCTTCTGTGTCCCTCTCTCCCTGCCCCACCCCTGCTCGCACACTCTATCTCAAAATAAATAAATAAGCTTTAAAAAATAAAATAAAATAAATAAAATTAGAACAAACAGCACCCACACAAATGCTGTTTGCTGCTTTCATGAGCATAATCCCTGAAGCCAACTTTATTTTGGCTCTGCAGTATGTGCTCTGTCTTAGCCTGGGTCCCCCCTGCCCCGGGCAGAGCCTGAAACAAAGATTTGTGCGTGCAAGGTTTATTTAGCACGTGATCACAGGGAGCAAGAGTAAGGTACCTGTAAGTATAAATAGGAAAGAAGAAAAAAACTACTGCAAGGATATTTTATCAAGTTATTCACTACTGGGGACCACTGAGGCTTGATCCCACCAGGGCCTGTGGAGGGATGTATAGATATTTTCAGAACTGTCTACCAAATGATTGGTTGGGGAGAGACATCTATCCATAACCTGTTGGCCAAGGGTGGCCCCAGAAGGCAATCACTCCCTGACTTCAGGGCTGTGTGTGGGAACATGCCTAGCGGCCGCCCACAACATTGCAACAGCTGCCCCAGGCAGGCAGCAAAAGATGCTCAGGGCGTGCTGGAGGCACGTGCATCTGCGGCGGGCGTCTGATACAGAGTCTCTGTCCTAAAATACCCTGATCTCTTCATGGCAAATTCTTGGGGGCAGGAATTCCTGGCTCTTATTTTGCATTCCCTAGAAGGTGTGAGCCAACGGTACAGATCTGTTCTCTGCCTGATGTTGCCTCACCTCTTCGGTGAGTGGACGACTCTGGGAGGCAGACCCCACCCACCAGAAGGTCCTGGCAGGGTCGGGTTCAGTTTTCTGTGGTTGTGAACAACTTGCAGTGGCTTAGGTAGGGTAAAGGACAGCTCAGACCTTGAACCCCGAAAGAGTATGGCACAAATGGAGGCAATCTGAAGACCCATCTTACACAGTGGTGGTGTCAGCAGTAACACTCTCACTGGGCTGTTCTTTCCCGGTGACAGTCTGTATTCCCTGCTTCCTGCATCAGTTCCTCCGAGATTCCTTGTTCTTGTCATGCTTTTGCTTGAATTCCAGCATCCCTTTGGGTCTATCTTTGAACGCTTGATACACTTCCAATAAATTCCCTTTTCCTTAAGTTAGCCACAGACTGATAGAACCAATAGTGAACAAATATAAGACAAGGTGGGGAGTGCGGTGGGGTGGAGAAGTAACACATTACCCTCCCTAAACAGGTTGGAGCTCACCACATGACTCTGCAATAATTTGTGTAACAAACTACTGGATTCAATATCCAGTATATAATATGTGTATTGCACGTACATGTGTGCATTATGTATATTACAGCGCATATATGGCACAGTAGAATTAAATTGTCTATAGAAACCAGCTCTGGCATAATCTTGCTAGAATTAACATTGTTTAAGAAAAAAAAAACCCTCTCATTTCTGCCTCAGCAGCTTATCAGTACTAGTCTTATTAGAATAAGAGTAATACACCTGATTTTGTACGGACCTATAGATTGTTCTTGGTGCTGCTCCAGTCTAACTTTCTCTAATGATATAATTAAAGAGGTATCTGGAAATGTGGATTGAGTGCATACATTTGTTTCAGTTCTCTTCTAAAACCCTACTGAGAAGATGGTAAAGGAATGCAGAAAGGCACACATGCTCAAGGGCAGAGAGAAGGAGGGAACGGAGAACTAGTAACTGAGTCATCAGTTTGAAGAAAGCTGACACCTGAACCAGCAGTGGGAGAAGACAACACCGAGAAACAAGCTGACTCATGCTGCAGAACCCCGAGAAGCCTCAAGAATTACAGGCACCAGTTATCTTTCAAGATGAGAATGTGGGGTGATGCTGAAAACAGAAGAATTAGTTGAAAGTCTGCATTTGCAGCAGTTAGACTTCCCTACGCCAGCACATGCACCAAGCAAACAATCTCTCCCTGACCAGGGCTGAAGGCTGGAAAGGTCCACCCTGGTAGGTTCTAGATTTGAGGACAACAGGCATAGCTGAGGGGTGGGTGAAACACTATACTGAAATGACAGCGGGATTCAATGTGTCTGTTACGAGGAAGCATCTTACACTCTAAAAACTTTAGCTAGACTATACATAATCAATTGCCACCTAAGTTTCAAAAATTTTAATATCTAAATGTCTGTTTCAATATAATCTTCTTAGCTATCATTTATAAATGCAACTTCAGGCCCTTGTAGGATCCAGTCCTGCCTGGCTTTTGATAATCCTCTGCTCTGGGAACAGGATGAGTCCATGACCATGGATCCCAGCTCAAGAAAGGAAATCTGCTCTCAATAGACCAACCACTCAGATACTGTGAGTACTTCTAGTGTTCAGCTCTGCTCATTGATTCTTCACAACACAGTGGTTGTAGAGCGCATTCTCTGGAGTTGAGTTGCTTGGGTTTGAACTTTGGTTCTGCCAGTTACCCACTAAGGGATCTTAGACAAATTACTTAATTTCCCAGTGCCTCAGTTTCTTGATCTAAAATGAATTTTTAAAATGTTTCCAAATCTTTGAAGTTATAATATGTTTAGGACTTACCTGGGGTTTCTATTTTAAAAAAAATCATCTTGGGGCGCCTGGGTGGCTCAGTTGGTTAAGCGGCCGACTTCTGCTCAGGTCATGATCTCGCGGTCCGTGAGTTCGAGCCCCGCGTCGGGCTCTGTACTGACAGCTCAGAGCCTGGAGCCTGTTTCAGATTCTGTGTCTCCCTCTCTCTGACCCTCCCCCATTCATGCTCTGTCTTTCTCTCTGTCTCAAAAATAAATAAACGTTAAAAAAATAAAAATAAAAATAAATAAACTTAAAAATTTTTAAATAAATAAATAAATAATCATCCACAAAGTTACACTGTGCTCCAAGGCAGAATTTCAAGAACTTCCAGTCATGGAGTGAATTTTTGTGCTGCCTCAAAATTCATATGTTGAAATCCTAACCCCCAGTGTGATGCTTTGGGGAAGTGGGACTTTGGGGAGGTGATTAGGTCATCAAGTGGAGCCCTCATGATGGGATTAGTGCCCTTAGAAAGAAGACCCCAGGGAGCTCTCCAGCTCTTTCCTCAATGTGAGGATACAGGATGATGACAGTCTGCAACCCAGAAGGAGGTTGTCACCAGAATCCAACCATGATGGCATTCTGATCTTGGACTTCTAGACTCAAAACTGTGGGAAATATACTTCTATTGTTTATAAGCCACGCAGTCCATGGCAATTTGTTATAGAAGCCTAAACTAAAACACTTTGTTTGCAAAACCATATTCTTTTCCATGCCCACAGATTTAAATATCAAATGGAATTCTGAATAATAGAATATGTGGGTTTTTAAAAAATCAAAACACTATGGCCTAAAATGCCCACTAATACAGGTGGAAGGAATGGTGGAGCAAAAAAGTTATCTTTTGAAACCATTTTGAAACCATCATCATAGCTATTGATTTAGGTAAGAATCATCAGTGGATTCCAAAATTAGTGGTGCACATTTGGTGAGAAACAGGTACTTATATAGTCTCAAAGTATCTCCCATAAGTACTTATTAATCACAAAGGGAAAACAACATCACAACGGAGGAACCGGGCAGATACTACCTTAAGAAAGTGATTAAATTTAATGTCACAAATAACAAGACAAAGTCATTTCATATACCACCTTTAGGATGCCTTGCAAGAGATAAAACATCACTGTTGAGATATTCTCCCCAAATTTGCATAATCTGAATTCATCATGAGGAATCATCAGATACACTCAATTTGTGGAGCACTCTACGAAATAACTGGTTAGTGTTCTTAAAAAATGCTAAGGGCATGAAAGACAAAGCAAGGCTGAGGGACTGTCACAGATTAATTTTTTTAATGTTTATTTTTGAGAGACAGAGTCAGAGCACAAGTGGGGAAGGAGCAGAGAGAGAGGGAGACAAAGAATCCGAAGCAGGCTCCACGCTCTGAGTTGTCAGCACAGAGCCTGACATGGGGCTTGAACTCACGAACCAAACCGGGAGATCATGACCTAAGCCAAATTCGGCACTTAACCAACTGAGCCACCCCGGTGCCCCCATTTATTTATTTATTTTTAGTGTTGGGACTGTCACAGATTAAAGGGGACCAAAGAGACATGCAAGCTAAATTCAGTGCATGATTCTAGAGTGGGGCCTAGGCCAGGAAAAGAAACACAGGTATAAAAGACATTATTGGGATAACTGGTGACATTTGAATATCGACTGGGGATTAGATAATAGCTATTGTACCACTGTAGCATTTTCTGATTTTGTTAACTGTGTTGTGGTTATGAAAGAAATTGTCCTTGATTTTAGGGTATGCACACTAAAGTATTTAGAAGTAAAGGAGCATAATGTCTGCCACTTAGTTTTAAATAACTGAGAAAAAATGTGTGTGTGTTTGTGTGTGTGTGTGTGTGTGTGTGTGTGTACAACTGAGGAAACAATAAATTAAATGGAACAAAATGTTTAACAACTGGTGAACCTTGGTAAAGGGAATATAGGAGTCCTTATAACCTTTTTGTAAGTTTGAAATGATACAATATTAAAGGTTATAAAAAATATACTATAGCCAAAAGATTACCTCCTGGATATAATATTCTTTAGATGGCATTCAGTGATTTAGGATGATCTCAATAGACCAATTTATCCTGTCATCTCACCTTTGGAAACTTAGAGAAAACTTGCTTTCAAACTGTACTCATGCTATTATCAAAGCCAAGATATCTCCAGACTCCCAAAGTCCACTGAACTTGCAAGTATGAAGAAGGGAATCAATTGTTTTATGAAGTATGCTTCTGATAAAATTTCTTGCAAATAGTTTTATGTTGTGACTGTTGCAGAACAGTGTGGCACATTCTGTTAGTTGCCACCCCAATATTCATCCTTTCTTGGTAACAACCCCCCTGGTTTTTAGGTATGAATACGATTGTTCACAATAAAGGCAGTATTTCCTAGCTTTCCTTGCAGCTAGGTGTGGCTATGTGGCTAAATTCTGACCAAAAGACTAAAACGAAAAATTATATAGCAACTTCTAAGACACCTCCTTAAAAGACATCATTGACCCTTTTACTCTTTTTCTTTGTCTGTGCTACCATAATATTACCTGGAGTGTAGATTGATGGCCGGATCTCTAGCAGCTATCTTGGGCAACAAAGGCAAGGTCCATATCCTATGGATGATGGCACAAAGAGACAGAAGGAAACCATGTGGGTCCCTCATTAAAAAAGAGTTGTCATACCAACCCTGGAATATCTATCTAATAAACTATTTTATATGAGAGAAAAATAAATTTCAATTTTGTTTAAGTCACTGTTAATTCAAGTTTCTATTATGTATCATAAGACAAATGGTATTTTTTTTAAATAAGGGGTGAAGGCCTGACTTAGACTCATAATTTCTTTTTTTTCAAATATGTATTAATTTTGAGAGAGAGAGAGAGCGTGTGCAAGAGCAGAGGAAGGGAAGAGAGAGAGAGGGAGAGAGAGAACCCCAAGCAGGCTCCACACTGTCAGCACAGAACCCAATGAGGGGCTCAGTCTCACAAACTGTGAGATCATGACCAGAGTCAGACGCTTAACTGAATGAGCCACCCAGTCACTCCAAGAATCTTAATTTCTATAGAGTTTTCAGGAAATGAAATTAAATGAGTGGATCCCATCAATGTCTCCCTCTAGAGGCCAGCAGAGCCTTCATGTAATGCTAGATGATGAATATTTCTGAAGATGAATGAAAATTCTTTTTGTAAAGACAATTCCAAAATGTTACCTACCGCAACATTAATAATTCATCCCAATTTGGTATTGTTTTAATGAATATAATTTGCTTCAAAAATCACGTTAACTGTATTTCTTTCCCTATAAATTTTGGTCAAAAGCAATACAATCCTTATCTAGTCTCGCAGCTTGTTAAAGATGGAATTTTATAACGATATTGTTTGTTTTCATGGCATTGTTCTCTCATGGATCATAAAGTAAAGGGAATTAGACAACATGGCTTGAGTTATACTATAGGAACAAACAGTTCTAAAAGTTCACTCGTTTAAAACCACAAAGGTTTACTTCAGCTCCATATCTTATGGGTCTTGCTCCATATCTTTCTTATTCAGTTGATGGAATCTCCTCCATCCAGATAAGAGGGAAAGGAACATGACAAATTGCCTATTTGTTCTTATGGCTCTGATCAGAAATGCGACATTTCACTTCCACTCATATATCACTGGTTAAAGAAATCACATGGCCACAGCTGACTTCAAAGGGCAGGGAGTGCATCCTGCCATGTATCCAGGGTGAGCATCGTCAAATTACTGGAGAACACTAATGATGATCAGATATAACATTTCACAATTAATTCTGAGCTCATGACTTCTCATTTCAGTCTTCTCCTGAATTTGCTTTCAGTAACTTTTAAATATAAGAAACTTTGATTGGTTAATAGAATGAGCCAGCTACATTTATTATGATTATGGAGACAAATTGTCCTGAGGAGAGAATAAGATCTAACTCTCCTGATCTGCCAGTGTTTGTTTGTAACTACCTGCTGATGAAAAACAAAATAGCATGGTTTCTCAGTGTCTTGTCGGGTCAGTGTAGCTTATGTTATCTCAGATGAGTGGTTCATTAGGTGTGCAGGAGTCCTGTGGAGTTCCTAGAATGCAGTTAAGGGTTCACAAAACGCTTTCTTTTCCAAACATACCCGTCTGAGACTGCATTTTCTCCATGCCCTTCAACCAAGGCAACGTATTGCAACAAATTGAATGCAGAGCAGATATGAGAATCTAGTCATCTTCTATTCACCCAGGTGTTAAAGAAATTCACAAAAGAAATTAGTTCTGGAAAATTAGGGGTGCTTAGGTGGCTCAGTCAGTTAAGCCTCCAGCTCTTGGTTTTGGCTCAGGTCATGATCTCGTCGTTCCTGAGTTTGAGCCCCACATCAGGCTCTGTGCTGCCAGCGCGGAGCCTTCTTGGGATTTTCTCTCTCCTTCTTTCTCTGCTCCTCCTCTGCTCACTTTCTCTCTCTCTCTCTCAAAAATAAATAAACTTAAAAAAAAGAAAATATAGCCATTTTTATATAAACACATATTTTATGTTAATACACAATGGGTACTTGTTATTTTAAATGAATTTATATATATATATATATATATATATACTTTAAAATTTCCTCAGTTTTAGTTTTTAATAAAGTAAATATATTTTTAATGTTTTATTTATTTTTTTTTAATTTTTTTTCAACGTTTTTTATTTATTTTTGGGACAGAGAGAGACAGAGCATGAACGGGGGAGGGGCAGAGAGAGAGGGAGACACAGAATCTGAAACAGGCTCCAGGCTCCGAGCCATCAGCCCAGAGCCTGACGCGGGGCTCGAACTCGCGGACCGCGAGATCGTGACCTGGCTGAAGTCGGATGCTTAACCGACTGCGCCACCCAGGCGCCCCGTTTTATTTATTTTTTTGAGAGAGAGAGTGCAAGTGGGGCAGGGGCAGAGAGAGAAGGGGACACAGGATTCAAAGCCAAGTAAGGGATGAACTGACAGACTGTCAAGTGAGCCTGAAGTGAGGCTTGAACTCACAAACTGTGAGATCATGACCTGAGCTGAAGTCAGATGCTCAACCAACTGAGCCACCCAGGTGGCCCCTGAAGTAAATACTTTTTAAAAGTTTATTTATTTATTTTGAGAGAGAGTGAGCACATGTGTACAAGCAGGGAGGGGCAGAGAGAGAGGAAGAAAGAAAATCCCAAGCAGGCTCCACCCTGTCAGCACAGAGCCCCATAAGAGGCTTGACCTCAGAAACCGTGAGTTCATGACCTGAGCTGAAATCGGGTCAGACGCTTAACCGACTGAGGCACCCAGTCGCCCCTAATAAAGTAAATATTGATGGATTTGATCTACATTAGCTAGAGGTCTTTGGAGCCCTCATTTAACTTTTCATTTTGAAATAATTATTCTCATAAGTTTTAAGAGTTTATAGGGGTCCTGAGGCTAACAGGCTTGTGAAAGTAAATTAAAGGAAACCTCCTTTAAAGTGGAGTCAGAAAGCCCTGGGTTGTGGGGAGGGAGATTTCATGTACTACCTCTTGCCATAAGAAGCATACCTTGCATTCCCCAACAGGAAGAAGCTTACTCTACATAGGAGGCAGGAGGACAGAAGAGTTTCTCCTTGCCTAGCAACAGCTCAGCCAATGGGAAACCACCACACTCAGCCAATGAGAAGTTCTAACAGACCTTCCCAGCTTCCTTCTTTCCCCAATAAAAGCAGCCTCCCGTCCATTTTCTGGACTCGCCTGCCGGTTACCATAGTTTGCTTGTTTCAAAGGGCAATTCTCTGCCATTCCCCAAGAAACTAATTTTGCTGGTAAAAACATTGGCTCTTTTGTTTTTTTAAAGGTCAACAGACTTAAGAAACACCATCTTAGATAATACCCTGCTTGTTAAATTTCAATGTAAACTTTCAAAAGACAGAACTAAATAGTACTTTCTCTACAATGAAGATTTTAAGAATCACTGAGATAATGATAACAAACTTGTATTTACCTACTCAAGGAGCACTGCATTGTGGAACCACATCCCATTGCTGGGAAGAGTAGTTTGACATGCCTGCATTAAAATTTCAAATCAACTGCCTATTCAGATTACAAAAGAGTATGTTCAGTTAATCTACTGAATACTACAAAATAGGAATAGTCACTGAATGAAGATACGCCCAACTACAAATAACTAAAATACCTTTTATAGGGGATAAAAATCACATAAGAAAATTCACATCCTCATACCAAAAGTCTGGATGCCGGGTATTTCCACAGATGGTTATCAAAATGTTCCCAGGATCTTTACATCCTTCCAACCTGCTAGTTTCAGGATCTTAGCTCATAAAAGCTTTCATGAGCCCCAAGTCTTGATACCAAAAGTAAATACAAGATTGAGAAGTAGAACATGGAGGTCTGGTGTGTTTCCTCCCATGCTTTCCTTTTAGGCAGCAAGAAAGACTTTTCCCACAATCACTCTGCCACCATAACACTGACTAATTTTTAAATATCATTCGTCAGAAAATAAATAAATAAACATTTTTTTACAAAGGGGTTAGCTGGGTGACTCAGTCAGTTAAGCGTCCAACTCTTGACTTTAGCTCAGATCATGATATCATGGTTCGTGAGGTCAAGCTCCTCATGGGGCTCTGTGCTGACAACGTGGAGCCAGCTTGGGATTCTCTCTCTTCCTCTCTCTCTGTCCCTTCCCTGTGTGCTCTCTAAATTAATTAATTAATTAATTAATTAATTACCATTTAAATATCATTGGTCAGAATTGGATCACATGACTGCCTAAACTAATCACTGGCAAGATCAATCATGATTCTCTCCTTGTGACTGAGAAAGAGGATAGTTTTTCTAAAAGCACTTGACTTCTTAATATCTGCACACAATTGGGGTTCTTTTAGCAAGAATGAGGGTGGAGATGGGGAATAGCTATGGAAAAGGCAACCAGTAGATTCTTGTACAATCCTGACAACTGAAATGCCTCGTTGTAGTAACCAAGACTATTATGGGTAACAGATAAAATTGAGACAAGTTTTATGAAGATCATACTTGTCTGTTTTTCTTCTTTCAATCAACCCGTCATTACTGAGAGCCTAATGAATGCCTAGCAGCATTAAAGATGGACAAAATCTCACTTTCTTATATATTCACTGGTAGTTCATTCTTCACTTGTAACCTTCTATAAATCCCCTTATATACTTCATTCAATAATAACAAAAAGCCAATTCTACTCAATTTCATACTACTACATTTGGTTTCCCTATTAAATTATCATGCAAATATTGCTGCTGCCATATTATAGTATGACACCTTTTTAATCAAAAAAATTTTTTTTATTTTACAGAGAAAAAAATATTTTAGAGAGAAATTTTTTATTTTAGAGAGAAAAAAAATATTTTAGAGAGAAATCCCCCCGTGAGGGGAAGGAAAGGGGCAGAGGGAGAGAGAGAGAGAGAGCCTGGTGCTTAACTGACTGAGCCACCGAGGTGCCCTGAATAGTATGACACCTTTCAAACCTAATACTTTCAATTAAAATTTGGCTCCCCATTAAACTGGGAGTCATTTACATATTTAAGGAAAATAAATATTATTCTATAATCCAAGTAATTCCCTAAGTAATTAATAAAACTCACAAACAAATACAGAAAAATACTATTTAATATATCTTTCCTTCTCTGGTACAGCCCACGACCAGCTGTCTGGTCTCCCACTAATAGTATGAGCCACCCACAGCAGGTAGGTATCTTCTGCTATGGCTTTGTATGGTCCGGATATAGCAGCAATAATTATAGATCATTTAGGAAATGGTCCTGTCTCATTTTTCATTTAAGGCTCAGCCTAAATATCATCTCTTCAGAGGCCTTCCCTGATCACCCTGCTTAAAAGAGGCTTCCCTGATTACTTTGTATTAAATCCCTCTTCAATTCTGTCTATACCACTGTTGCAACTCTGTGATTATCTCCTTTATTTATTTGTCTATTTTCTGTTTCCCAACTAGAATACAAGCACTATGAGAATTGGAAATAAGACATGTTGGTCTTATTCAAACTGTATGTTCAATGCTTAATACAGTTTCTGGCACATGGGGTTGATCAATAAATGTTTAATTGAATTTAATTTTCTTTTCTGAATCATCTCTCTATTTTATGTTTTATTCTAAAAACAAAATTAAAAAAAAGAAAAACAAATAAAAACAAAATTTAAAACTAAATCTTGATGTTTATAATATTTTGGCCATTGATATTTAGTTAATATAGATATTAAAATTGTATAGTTAATGGATATTTGACATAAAGTGTCAGATGTGACAAAACATGGTAAAATATAGTTTTGTAATGAGACAGATCAATCTTTTATGTCAGGTGAATACATTTTTTACATATTGTATTTTTATTTTATATTGTTTATTAGGAGGAGAAATTAGCCTCTTTGGGGCTAGCACGGAAGTTTAGAAACATCTAGAAGTGAAGCCATCAAGAACTCTGAATGGTTTACCTGTCAAAGCTAAACGTCTGCAAATACTTTGTATCTTCAATATACTTTGAATTGGAACCACCTCTCATAAACTCTCCTTGCGGCTTTCATAATATACATGCAACTACAATATAAAGCATATTGTCTTTAGGCCATTACACACTACACTTCATTGTTGTCATTAACCAAGTCACAAAGTTGCTGGAGGGCACAGTGAAATCTGGCTGTTTTCAATGGAGATATTCCCATGTATGAGTGTGATTAGCACAGACTTGTTAAATCTCTCTCTGAGCCATCTGTGAGCACCTTCTTGGTTTAAAACAACACACACCAGCTCCACTCGGTTCCCAGTCAGTTTTACCACAACGGTTATCTTTACCTTAAAGCTGGGAAGATCCTCAAATGCCTGAAGCTTAGAAATGCCACCTTTCACTAAGAATCGAATCCTCGAACTGGAAAAAGACTTATATGAAATCAACCATCTCAAATAAGATTTCATTGGCATTAAGTGTTGATCCTAGAAGTTTCAATCCAATTGTAAGGGGGGAAAAAGAGTATTTTAGCTTAGTAAGTTTAGAACCCATTCATGTGTTTAACTTTCTAATAATGCAAAATAAAGATCCTAGTCACTTGAAAACACTTGGCTTGCACTTTAGATCAATCTCAAATTGAAGTGATACAAGTGTTCCTTTTATAATGGCCTCAGTATGAGGGCCTGGGTTCTGGCAAATTAGCAATAGTGGAGACTTCAGAGACAGATATTGACAGTTTGTCAACTGCACTCAATAGTTTGGAGGCCTTAAGTCCTTCCTGCAAATTCACTACAATCTTTCCTTTCTTTCTTTTCTTTCTTTCTTTCTTTCTTTCTTTCTTTCTTCCTTTCTTTCTTTAAGAGACAGAGAGAGACAGAGCATGAGTGGGGGAGGGGCAGAGAAAGAGAGAGACACAGAATCTGAAGCAGGATCCAGGCTCTGAGCTGTCAACACAGAGCGTGACACGGGCTCGAACCCACAAACTGTGAGATCATGCCTGAGTTGAAGTTGGACACTCAACCGACTGAGCCACCCAGGTGTCCCAAAGAGGGATATTTTAAAAAAACCCAATTCAGAAACATTTCCAGTAGGCTTGATTCTGACTGCAACTTTGGTTTCTGAAGCCCAGACTGAGTATGGTTAGGAATCAATACTTTAATGTCATATTTAAAGTTTTTATATCGTGGGGCACCTGCGTAGTTCAGCCAGATAAGCAACCATCCTCGGCTCAGGTCACGATCTCACAGTTGGTGAGTTCGAGCCCCACGTTGGGCTCTGTGCTGACAGCTTGGAGCCTGGAGCCTGCTTCAAATTCTGTGTCTCCTTATCTCTCTGCCTCTCCCCTGCTCATGCTCTGTCTCTCTGTCTCTCAAAAATAAACATTAAAAAAATTAAAAATAAATAAATAAAAATAAATGAAGTTTTTATATTGAGCTATATTTTGCATACCATAAAATTCACCCATTTTAACTGTACAAGTTAATGACATTTAGTAAATTACAGAGTTGTGCAACTACCACTGTGATCCAATTTTAGAACATTTCCATCACTCAAAAAAGATCCCTCACACATATTATGTATAGGGTTTTATATTGGATTTTTCACAATCTTTTTGTCTTATGAAAACATAATTACATACATAAAATAAAATAGAAATAAATTAATGAATTTGACTCTGTTGTCGCTCAGACACAAATGAATAATTATCCTAGAAATGAGCACACTTTATATGTACAGTCTTTTAAAAAGGAGTCGAGCTAATGAGGCAAATATTATAATTTTCCTTAAGTAATGTTAATAAAATCATGGAGAAAAAAGGATGTGTATAAACTGAGATTGGTCCTGCTTTTGTACAAGCAAAACTGGCATTATTCAGGAGGCACATGGTGGCAATAGCAGACATGAGTCATCACATTCCCCTCATTCCTTCACACTTCTTTTTCTCACCTTCCTTTCTAAGTGGAGACTAAGTCATACCCTAGTTGAGGTCATCCTGTCCATTGAAAAGGGGGGGCAACATCGGATCACACTCAAAATGGGAACCTAGTTCAAACTCTAATTTTTCTTTTCATTTGCAATTATTTCCCGGATAATAGAGAAGCGCTTATCCATTGTTTTTATGTGGTTTTGATCTTTTCCATTTGTCCTCTCCTAGGACCACTGCCTAATACTCTTTCTCCAGAGTATTCTTCACTTTTCTCATCTTATGGTCATACAAAACTCAAAACACAACAAAAAAACTTGTTGGGGCACCTAGGTGGCTCAGTTGGTTAAGTGACCAACTCTTGATTACGGCTCAGGTCATGATATCACAGTTTGTGAGTTTGAGCCCCTTGTTTTGGGCTCTGCATTGACAGCGAGGAACTGCTTGGGATTCTCTCTCTCTGCCCTTTCCCTGATCACGCATGCTCTCAGTCTCTCCTCTCTCTCAAAATAAATAGATAAACTTTTTTAAAAAGTTTATAAAAACAAACAAAACACTTTAGGTACACAGGCACCATATATAAGGTAAATTTATAATACTTTTTTTTTTTTAGTAAATTACAAAAGTTGGTGGCTTAGATGTCTGTTAGAATATAAACTCCATGAAGGTAGGAAGCTTTGTTTGTTTTGTTCACTGACATAACCCAAGCTTCTAGAAGAGTGCCTGGCACATAGTAGGTGTTCAATAAATACTTGTTGAATGAAGTTTTTATATTTTTAATCCCAGAAGATTATGTACAGCAGGCTACCTCATTGATATGTTATATAAAGCACATGTTTTAGAAATGGATAAATTTGTAGAAAGGCACAATCTACCAAGTCTGAAGCATGAGAAAATAGAAAATCTGAACAGGACAGTTACTAGTAAGGAGATTGAATTAGTAATCAGAAACCTCCTAATGAATAAAAGTCCAGGAACAGATGGCTTTACTGGTGCAATCTACCAAACACTCAGAGAAGAATTAATGCTAATCTTTCTCAAACTCTTAAAAAATATAAGAGGAAGGAACACTTCCAACCTCGTTTTATGAGGACAGTATTACCCTGATACCAAAATCAGACAAGGATATCATAAGAAGAGAAAATTTCAAACCAGTGTTCCTGATAAACATAGAGGCAACAATCCTCAACAGAATATTAGCAAACTGAATTAAAGATTACATTGAAAGGATCATATACCAGAATCAAGTGGGATTTATTCCAGGGATGCAAGGATGGCTCCATATCTATAAATCAGTCAACATGATACACAACATTAACAAAGTAAAGGATAAAAATCATATCATCTCAATAGATGCAGAAAAAGTATATGACAAAACTCAACATCCCTTTATGATAAAAACTCTCAACAAAGTGGGTATAGAGGGAATATACCTCACCATAATAATGGCCATATATGACAAGCCTGTATCTAACATCATACCCCATGGTCTAAGGCTGACAACTGTTCCTCTAAGATCAGGAACAAGACAAGGACAACCGTTTCACTGCTTTTCTTCAACACAGAATTGGAAGTCCTAGCCGGATTAATTTGCAAGAAAAATAAATAAAAGATATCCAAAATGCAAAGGAAGAAATACAACTGTCTCCATTTGAAACTGACATGACATATAGAAAACCCTAAAGACTCCACCAAAAAATGTTAGCTAATAACTGAATTCAGTAAAGTAGCAAGATACAACATTAATACATAAAAATTAATGGGTTTCTATAAGCTAATAACAGAATATCAGAAAGAAAAATTAAGAAAACATTCCCACTTACAATTGTATTAAAAAGATTAAATTCCTAGGAATAAATTTAACCAAGGAGGAGAAAGATCTATACTTTGAAAACTTTAAGACATTGATGAAAGAAATTGAAAATGACACAAATAAATAGGAAGGTATTCTGTGTCCATGGACTGTAAGAATTAATATTGTTAAAATTCTTTTGATACTCAAAGCAATCTACAGATTCAATGCAATCCTTTTCAAAATTCCAATGGCATTTTTTCACAGAAATCAAACAACCCTAAAAGTTGTATGGAACCACAAAACACCCTGAGTAGCCAAAGTAATCTTGAGAAAGAGGAACAAAGTTGGAGTCATCATGCTTCCTGATTTTAAACCGTATTACAAAGTTATACTCATCAATACAATATTGGCATAAACACAGGGACCACATAGATCAATAAAACAGAATAGATATCCCAGAAATAAACTCATGCACATACAACCAATTAATTTATGACAAGGGAGGCAAAAATATACAATGAGGAAGGAACAGTCACTACCATAAATGATGTTGGGAAAACTGGACAGACACATGCAAAAGAATGAAACTGGATCAATATCTTGCACATACATAAAAATCAACCCAAAATCGATTAAAGACTTGAAAATAAGAGCTGAAACCATAAAACTCCTAGAAAAAAAACATAGGCTATAAAATCCTCGAGATCAGTCTTGGAAATGAGTTTTTTAGATCAGACACTAAAATCAAAGGCAACAAAAGCAAAATTAACAAGTGGAATGACATCAAACTAAAAAGCTTCTGAGTAACAACAGTAACCATCAACAAAATGAAACGGTAACCTACTGAATTAGAGAAAATATTTGCAAATCATGCATCTGATAAATCTGATAAGGGGCTAATACCCCAAAATATAAAGAACTCTTGCAACTCAGTAGCAAAAAAGCAAACGAGCCGATTAAAAAATGGGGAGAAGATCTGAATAGACATTTTCCCAGAGAAGATGTACAGCTGGCCAATAGGGAAGTGAAAAGGTGCTCAACACCACTAATCATCAGGGAAATGCAAATCAAAACCTCAATAAGATATCACCTCACACCTGTTAGAATGGCTATTTTCAAAAAGATGAGAGATAACAAGTGTTGTGGAGGATGTGGAGAAGTGCAAATGGTGCAGACACTATGAGAAACAATATGGAGGTTCTTCAAGAAATAAAAAATAGTGGGACACCTGGGTGGCTCAGTTGGTTACGTGTCTGACTCTTGACTTCAGCTCAGGTCATGATCTCATAGTTTGTGGGTTTGAGCCCTACATCAGGCTCTGCACTGACAGTGAGGAGTTGGCTTGGGAGTCTCTCTCTGTTCCTCTCTCTCTGCCCCTCCCCTTCTCTCTCTCTCTCAAAATAAATACATAAACTTAAATAAATAAATAAATAACAGAACTGCCATATAACCCAGTAATTGCACATCTGGTATTTATCCAAAGGAAATAAAAACATCAGCTAGAAAAAATATCTGCACCCCCATTGCAGCACTATTGTCAAAGCCAAGACATGGAAACAATCTAAGTGTCCATCAATAGATGAATGGATAAAAGAAAATCAAAACCACAATGAGATATCATTGTGTTATATATATATGTATATATATATATATACATATATATATAACATAAGAAAGTAATACATATATATATATATATATTACATAAAAAAGAAGGAAATTGCGACATTGGGACAACATAGGTGTCCCTTTAGGGCATTATGCTAAATAAAATAAGTCAGGGAAAGACAAATAACATTTGATCTCACTTATGTGGAATTTTTAAACAAACAAACAAACAAACCCACATCCATGTATACAGAGAAGAGATTGGTGGTTTTCAGAGGTGGGGGTGGGTGGGTGTGCATGAAATGAATGAAGGTGGTCAAATGGTACAAACTTCCAGTTATAAAATAAATAAGTCCTGGAGATACAATGTACAGCCTGGTGACTACAGTTAATAATAATCTTCTGTATATTTGAAAGTTGCTAATAGAGTAGATCTTAAAAGTTCTCATTACAAGAAAAAGAACCGTAACTATGTGTGGTGATAGATGTTAACTAGACTTACTGTGATCATTATTTCATAATATATACACATATTGAATCATAATGTTGCACACTTAAACTAATATCATATGTGAATTATATCTCAATAAAAAGCACATATTTTAAATGCATTAGTGGGACTCATACAGAATTCTAAAATAGATTTTAAATGTAACATGAATAAGTTATATTGGCCTTGGACACACTGGAAACAAGCCTCAACATCTGTTTAAATAAGTGGAATAATGAAATAAGTATGTAAATGGAACACTTGGGATATTCTCTTTCTCAGTTTACCTAAATTTGGTCAAGTATAGATTTTAACCATATTTTTATTAATTGGTTATTCCTGTTTTCCTTCTGGTAATGCATTTTTTTCACAACTTTAAGACAATTGATATTGTCGCAGATTCATTTCTCATCATCACATTACCCCCTCCTTTTTCACCCCAGATCTAGTCACCTTGATTAAACTTGTTTCTTGAGTAATCACGGGTGCATACATTCCAACTGCATGACAATCCTCCCCATGGCTTCTGATCGCATTTCTTCCTTCCTCCTTGGGGACCCCAGGCCATTGTCCAATCCCCTTTATCTAGAGGCCTCTCCTCTCCTGCCTCATCTCTTCATCTTATAAACAGTTTCCTGCTTTTTGCACCCTAAAAACAAAACCCCTCTACTGACCCAGCATCCCTCTTATCTCTTTTTTCCTCTCAAAAAGGTAGTCTCAACATACCGTTTTTATTTTTTCACCTCTACAGCTCAACTTACTGTACGAAAGCTTTGATCTCCAGACCCTCAAGATATTTTAAAGTCACTATACCCCCTTAATTGCCAGATTCAATTAACATGCATCCTTGTCTTGTTTGACCCCGTGTTGGCATTTAATACCTTAGACGTTTCCTTCCTCATTGCGAGTCTTTCATCCCATGTTTCCTCCACACCTGCTCCACAAGTGCACCTTTCACCACCTTCACCATTCCTTTTCAGGGAGGTTTTGTTTTGCTTTGTTCTCTTTTGCATCTCTTCTCACTTCACAGTCAAATGTTGCTCTCCAGAGCTCTGTCCTTGGTACTGTTCTCAAACTACAAAATTCCCTGGGGAGACCAAACAGTCCCTACCGTTTTAAACCACTACTTCTTTTCTTATGACTCCTGCATTTAAATCTTGAACTCTCTACTGAACTTCCGACCGTATATCTCTGATTGTCCTTTGGATATCTTCTCCACCTATATGTTACTAGGTCTTTAAAAATCTATTAATTGTATTCCCTTTCCCCCTGTTACAACTGACAACTGTTCCAGAAGAAAGAGGTTCCATGAGCTCATACCCTTACGTGAAGATGAAGTGGAGCAGATCCTACCAACCAAAAATAGAACACAGCATGCCTCAGAAATAAACATTTGTTGTTTTAAGTTTATGAGAGTTTGGAGTTATTTGTTATTGCTACAGAGTCCTGCCTGACCTAACTGATGCAGGATCCAAAAACCAAATTTATTATTTTTTCCCTGTGCACGATTAAAAGAATAAAACAACATAAATGTATCATTTGCTCTTTCTCCTATATTTCCCGTTTTATCTGTCTTTGTTTGAGCCATTGGCATTTACCCACTTAACCAGGTTGGAAACCTGGGGAGCATATGTAGACTCCACTCTCATGTCCACCCACATTTTATGATTCAGGTAGTAGTGTAGATTCTATTTCCTAAGTATCCTTCAAATATGTTCTTTCATTTCCATCCTTACTATACATCTTCTCATTACCTCTTGACTGAGCTATTGCAATGACTTTGTAAGTGATCTCCTTGTTTCCAGTATTAGGCTTTCTTAAATCTGTCTTCCATATGGCTGTCAGAAAGACTTTAATAAAATGTAAACTTTGACCATTCCACTCTCCTGCTTAAAATATCTCACCAGTGCTTACAGAACAAAGCCAAAATGTTTTATTATGGTATATTAGGCTCCTATCAGCCCAAGTCCTTCTATCTCCTCAGCCACATCTGTTCCAGCAGTCCCTACCCTCCAGAAGTGCTGCTCCTTCTCCTCTGCCTCCTGCACCACACGCACAGACTACGCTATTTCTCTAATGATCCTTCTAGAAATCCCAATTTAGATTTCTTTTACCCTGAAAGGCTTTCCTGGTTGTCCTGAATAGACTTGTCAATTCCCTCCCTTGTACCACTTCTCTGGTTAAAATGTACTTTTGAATCTGGCACTTTTCAAACACCTTTGCTTATCTGGCCATTGCAATGGTCATAGATCACAATGACTATAACCTTCTTGAGGATAGGGGAGGATATCTTATTCACCATTACATCTGGAAAGCACAGTACTTATCCCATTACAGAAACCTTAAAAGATGTTTATAAAATTGAATGATGAAACATTTCATCAGATAGCTTAGTATCTGTTAAGGGTTTAGGTTTTTAAAAATAGCTTAAGGGGCACCTGGGTAGCTCAGTTGATTGAGCATCCGACTCTTGATTTTGGCTCAGATCATGATCCTAGGGTCATGGGATCTAGTTCTGGATTGAGCCCCACGTTGAGCCCCAAGTCAGGCTCTGCACTGAGCTTCAAGCCTGCTTGGGGTTCTCTCTCTCTCTCTCTCTCTCTTTCTCCTCCACTTCGCCACTTGTGTGTTCTTTCTCTAAAATTAAAAATATATATAAAAATTTGCTTAAAATTTGTTGAGGGCTTTCCATGTGTGGCATTATAGCAGGCATTCTATAAATTTGATTTAGCCAACAATAATTCTAGGGCATTAAGACATGCATTAGGGTACCTATCTTACTGATTTCATTATCTGAAGCAAACAATATCTCTCTTAATATGTGGATCATTATAGATCTTGAAGGATTAATTACATTATTTTCCTACACAGTAGCTGAATGAATAGCAGAGACACTATGGCTTACATCCAAAAGTTTTATCTACAACTTTTATGAAGTTCAGCTCTATTATTTAAAACATTTCGAAAAAAATGTGGTATTTGTATATCATCTTTCCTTTGAAGCATAACAGTTCTTACCAAGTATAATGGCCCTTTGTAATAAGTGAGGGTTAACTTAAATAGGAGAAACAGGGGCACAGAGAGGTTGACAACTTGTCCCATAACTTTTCAAGATTTCATTATCATTCTACACAACCCTGCCTCCATAAAATAATTTTCTCATTATCATTGAGAAACAAAATGCCAGCTAGTGACCGAAGTGTATACATGAAATTCTAGACTTATCTTCAGGGGGCCACTGATTAGATTTTGGGGAAAACCACACAAAGATATGAGAATTTAATACAGAGCTATCTGCCTAAATCACATGACTCCAATCTCCGGCTCTGGTGGCTGGAACAGTCTTTTACGATCCACCTTTTGTGAATTTTTTTATTCTCTACAAATAACAGGCAGAACCCAGTCTATCAATACATTAACAAAGATATCCCTTTGTCAGGAGCCCATTGATTCACCCAGTTTTCATTCTGCCAGAAAGAGGAGTTAAGGCCATTCCTTTTCATTTAGTCCACATCCCAGCCTTTAGAGTACGGGGATGCCGAGCTACTTGCATTTACCACATTCTAAAAAGGCCCGAGTCAAGCAATTACCAGCCACTTGGCCTTCTTGCAGAAATACACAAAACGTGTAGAATTGCTTCATTTTATCCCCTCCTAGACTCTTCACTTGGAAATTGGCTGCTCGGGCGAGTGTTGTTTTTTCCCCCCGCAGCCATGTGTCGAAGAGCGATTAACACTCGCTCGACAAAACCCATTCCCGGGCCATTTGGGAGTTGCACGCGTTCGCACCCGAGGTTCGGCCTGCCGCGCCTTCACGCGCAACCTTTTTGTTTCCGCGGCTAGCTGGGGAGAGAGGGGCGGAGAGGGCGCGAACCGCTCAGTATGCAGCAGGCAGCCGGGGCTATATAAAGCTCGGGTCTCGGACCTGGCGGGGGAAGAGGTCTGGCTTGCCCGAGAGCAGGCAGCCGCCTTCCGCCCAGCCCCAGCCCCGCCGCGCCATGGAAACCTGGCAGCCCTCGGCAAGCGGGGCCGGCGAGCGCGCGCGCCGCCGCCGCCTGCCGCCCGCGGCCCCCGACCGCCCCGCGCCGCGCGGGGGCGCGGACTCCGGTTGCGGCGCCTCCCCCACCCCGGCCCTCCCGCCCGCGTCTCCCGAGCTCCTCCCCTCCGCTCTCCGCCCCCCACCCGCCCCCGGTCCACGCTCTGCTGCGGGCTGTTCTCCCGGGTCTGGGCTCACATCTCCCCTGCGCGCCTTTTGCCCCCCACCCCGCAGATCCGCAGGCCTCTGGAGACCTTGGGTTGATGCCAGAGGCGACGGGGAGGAAGGGGCGAGGCACCACGCGGCGGAGGCGGTGAGTGAGCCGCGCGCCTCGGGCCGCGCCTCCCAGGGGCGCAGATGATGTACCGGGACTGGGTATGCCCTGCCCGAGGGGGACACACGCCCGGCCTGCCCCTCGCTTAAGATCGCGCCCGCCCGAGGCCCTACCAGAGGCCCTGTGGGTCCTGATGCTGCGAGTTTGTCATCCAGAGCAGCGGACACACGGATACGGTCGGGAGCGAGGCTGCTGACAGCCCCGGGGTCACATTCCCTGCCGGCGCGAGGAACGCTAGATCGCGCGCTTTCCCCGTTTCTACAAGGTGAGTGATAACTGCGATTCGTGTCCTTTCGTCCCCAGATGCCGGATGGCCCCGGGATGACCGAAGCCGCAGGAAAGCTTTCCCAATACAGACACCCAGTCAGGTGAGTGACAGGCCTCCCCGAAGGTCTCCCGTTCCTCCAGCGGGAATCGCACCGCCTAGCTCCACGGCTGGCCTTGCAGCATTTCTGTCTCGGGAAATCTGTCTTCAAGGATCGCAGAGGTCCTTTACTAATCGAATTGACGAATGTAGTTCACGCTCTCACCTAAAAGAACTGTTAATCAGTGCACACTGAGCAAACTCTTAAAAAATATATTATAAAGACGGAAAGTGGATGGTGTCGTGAAAGTAGACCGGTGACAGCGTGTGCCAGCAAACCAATTTTTTCTTTTTCTTTTTTTGAATGCTGAAGAGGTCCGGTGAAATTGATTTCACAACAGGCAGACTGTGTATATTCTTTTTTTTTTTAAAGGTTTTTTTTCCCAATGTTTATTTTTTCGAGAGAGAAAGAGAGAGACAGAACGCGAGCGGGGGAGGGGCAGAGAGAGACACACACACGCACAGAATTCCAAACAGGCTCCAGGCTCCGAGCTGTCAGCACAGAGCCTGTTGCGGGGGCTTGAACTCCTGAACCCTGAGATCATGACCTGAGCCAGAAGGCGGAGGCTTAACTGACCGAGCCATCCAGGCGCCCCAGACTGTGTATAATCTTATTCTCTTGCAAACCAGACGGAAGAATGGTGTTCAAAGTGGCAGTGTTACGGCAAAATGAGCTTGACATGTAAGAGAAAATGGAGTGTAATGAAAATCCTAAAGATCGCTAAACACTGTAAAAAGGATAGAAGTTACTCGACATAACGATGAGGAGCTACTCTGCTGTTCCTAGGCACAGGAAGTCGGCCTTTCTGTAGAATCCTTTGTAGATTTTATTCAGGTGAAAGGTTATTCTGCAGTTTGCTTGCTTCAGAGAGCTGTGAAATGCAGACATGTATGATATTCATATGTACGTGCTTATAAACAGCATGTAGAAGGCAATATATGTTGGTTAATTTCTTACCATGTGTCAGCACTAGTAAGGGACACAGGGAAAAAATAATCACACCCCTTTAACAAGTGTTGTCATGGTTTAGTTTGGTCAGTTTTACCTGTATGGGCCAAACATAAGCACCTAACTCTGCCAGAGGGAGTGGGGAAAGATCTGGAAAGTGTGTATGATAGGTTGTGGTTACCTAGCTGAGTCTTAAAGTTAGCCAGATGGATGGTAGGTGTGGGAAAAGGGGACAGAAGAAATAGCATAGGAAAAGGGATACAGAGTCATAGAACACCATAGCTCCCTCTGGGAGTATCAAGGAGCTGGAATTTGGGTAAGTGAAGGTGTGGTCATTCCAGCAGGTAAGCCAGAGGCCGGATCTTGCACACCATGGTAGAGAGTTTTGTCCTAATCCTGTATGTGACATTGGGAACCCATGGACTTAATTCTGTAGATGCTATTGGGGGTTACTCAAAGGATTTTAACCAGAAGAGAAGTGTGATCAGATTTGTGTTTCAGAAAAAGCACGAAGAAAATGGTATATAGGCTTAGTTAGAACACCGAAGTGAAGTTGGAAGTTATTGTAATTCAGGCAAGATATGCTAAAGAGCCATTCTGACGCATTGGAAGTGGGGCTGGGACTGACAGAATTTGGGGAAGGCTTGGGTGACATAATAGGGTTATAATGTATTGGATATAGTAGGTAAAGAAGAGGTAGAAAGACAGAATGGCTCCCAAGTTTGTGTCTGATGACTAGATGAATGCTGCACCAACAGAGTGGAAATTAGGGCTTAAAACAGATTTGGGGAACAAGATAACGAGTCTAGTTTTTCATTTATCACATTCAATGGGCCTATGGGATATCCAAATAGGTGTGTTCAGTAAAGAGTTGCATCTATAGGTAACGGGCCCACAGTCAAGATCTTAAGTGGAAATACGGACAGCTTAGAGTCTTCAGTAAATGAATGTTTGGGGAAATCATGGTGGTGAGTGAGGTCTTCCAGGGGACTTCGGGAGGAGAGATGATCACTCTTGATAAAACGCTTGGGAAGGCCAGTTTTAACCTGTATACACAGAAAAAGGGATCCACAAAGGAGACTGAGAAGAACCATTCAGCCCGGGGGAGAATTCAGGAAAGTGTCAAGTCCCTGAAAAAAAAATGGTCAGAGATTCTGGGAAGAGTGTGGTAACAATTAAACAACGTTCTTTGGATTTGACAGTTCTAGTTAAGCATTAGAAAATCAATTGTTTCCTGTATAAGAAATTCCTTTCTTCTTCTGAACTACTGTAGCCATTAATTAGTACTTCTTTAAGTTTATTTTATTTTTACTAATTTCTATCTTGAGTACTATTGTGTGTTTCATTTTTAATTTAATCATCTTCTTGAGGATAGGGACCATGATTTTTTTATCTTTGAATGATGAATTATGTCTGGCACAAGGGATCACTAAAATATTTACTGAACAACTGAATTATTGATGATTGCTTATTTAGGCATCAAAATTAAAAACTTTTTTTTTTTTACCAGTTGTCTAGAAACATTTATAAACTATATTACCTACTTTTCTGCTCTTTAAAATGGAGTATACTGGGCACAATGTAACCTTCTCTTTGTTAGAACTACTCTGTTATAAATGGGTGCCTGGGGCTGGGGCTAATTACCCTACACTAAAATGACTGCACTGTTGCTGGTGAGTCAGCCATATCCTTCTTTTCTTTTCCTTGTATGAAAAATAATAGAAGGCCATATGGCAAGATTAATATTTGTCAAAAATTTGAAAATATGAGGTAATTGGGTTACATGAAAATTATTGTATAAAGCCAGTATTATTCTCAATATCTTAATATGGATTTTACAAATTTAGTTGGATGGGGAAAAGGAAGGGAGATGTGATCAAGGTTGGGGTCAGAGGAAGCTTTTTTATACCCCTGGTGTGAGTGCATAGAAAAAGTTTTTAAAATATTGCTTTTTGTACTTTTCTAAACTTACATTGGCTACATCTGTAACTAACAGTTAAATTTGTGGGTTTTAGTTGAGATACTAGATGATTTCCGCTTTTCTGGAAGGTGCATAACATTTTGTTGTCTTTATAAAATTGGCTATCAAAAATTTTAATGTAATAGTAGAATTCATTTTTTTCCCAAAGGAATTTGGAAATTGGAAGACAACCTTCTTCTGTATATTGTAAGAATAAATATATCAGTAATACCTGAAGAAAGCTAAATACTGATCTTATGCTCATAAAGGGTTTAGTGTGAATTTATTTGATCCAATTTATAGCTTGGATAAAGATTTAAAAATAATTAACTAGTTATTGATACTTTGGCAAGTAGACTCCCATGAAACCTGTGATAGTAACATTTTAAAACTCTATCTAAAGGCATACATCAATTGCTAAGTATATGGAGCTCTTGAAATTTGAACATTTCATGAATATAAGGATTCTGAATGTGACAAAATAAAGCATATTATGTTGTCTGCTTCTTTCAGACTATTTTGGCCCAAATCAAAGTGTTATGATTACTTATATCAAGAAGCAGAAGCTCTTCTGAAAAATTTTCCAATTCAAGCCACAATTTCATTTTATGAAGATTCTGATAGTGAAGATGAAATTGAGGAGCTGATCTGTGAAAATTAATCTGATTAGTTACTTTTGATGACATTAAAAGCTTATAGAATTTAAATTTAGTGTACAAATGTATCATAATCCTTTAAACTAATTTATTTGTATATAAATTATTAATAAAATGAAATATTTTGGAATTACAAAGTAGTTTGGCTTTTTTTTTATCCTTACACTATAATCCAATGTTGGAATTGAAAAATAAGTGCAGTGTACAAATGTCTTGATTGTATTGTAAACATTTGAGGTTTACAAAAGATAATTTTGATCTCTTCATCAAATTACAAATTTAACTTTAGTTATAATTCTGCAAGTATTTAGCTAAAACTTTGCAGAGAGTGACTATATTTAATTTTCAACCTAATCTTGTAACATCTGGTATTTCTTACCGATCCTCATTAGATATTGTAGTTGCAGATGAATATTATTAGATAATGAAGAAAGTCACCTTATGTTACTAATCACACAATATTATGTGTTTGCTTGCAAATGGTGAAAAACACTTTAAATCATTGTCCATAATTGAGAGTGGGAATTAATGTCAGGGCTATTAAACTTTAGAGATGTTTAATGAATGAAGAATCAAGTCATTGTCACTTTAATACTCCTCTGCTGTCCTTAAACCCAGTAGTAAAATAGCATGGGTGTTCAATAATTGTAGTGCTACATTGAGGGATTCCCAGAACTAAAACAAAACAAAAAAAAGTGAGTATGACTTACATGGAGTCAATAAAAGGGGAGCCAAAGGCCAGAATTTGATATTTTTCCATTTCTGTCCAAGGGGGAACTAAGAAATTTGGCAGATATGAAGTGATTTTCAACAACATCACCTTCCTTTGTTCTGGTTCCTTGCTCCTAATATTGTCATGTAAAAATTTTTCTCGTGGGAAGTGAATAAGAAATTGTCAGTGATTAGCTTTTTTAAGTTTTTTTTTTATCTTTTTAAGTGTTTATTTATTTTGAGAGAGAGAATGTGAGCAGGTGAGGGGCAGAGACAGACAGAAAAGAGTGAATCCCAAGAAGGCTCTGCCCCTTCAGTGCAGATCCAAATGTAGGACTTGATCCCAGGAACCATGAAATCATGACCTGAGCCAAAACCAACAGTCAGACGCTTAATGGACTGAGCCACCCAGGTGCCCCAAGCTTTTTTTTTTTTTTTTAATGTAGACTTATGAAAGAACACCTTATCATTTAATGAAAGAGAAAACAGGAGCACATTGCAAGGTAAAGGTAACATAGTAGATAGACTATGGTTGTGAAGTTCTTTAGCTTAAATACAATTTTTCACAATAAGCATTTTAATTGCCAATAAAATGTTTACTAATATCCCAGAATGGTGATAGGTAGAGGTGAAGGTCCAAGATGGTTACCTGGCTAAGAAATCCTCTTACTTGAATGGCTAGATTCACACAATTTGCCTTCTAACCTTAAGGACAAGGCGGTTGAAATAGAGTAAGTTCAAATCATGTGTCAGAGTCAGGAAAAATTAGTAATGGCCTCAATTAGGGAGAGTTATTTACAAGTATATTTTTTCTCCTGAAAACGTTTTCTCTTCACTGGATTCTACACTCAGGAGGTGTGTGTGCCCCAAGGGATATACAAAAAATCCACCAGGTCACGAATCTGGACTTTGATCATTAGGGACTGGTTTTTACCTGCATAGTATTCGAGCTTCTCTCATCAATATGTTGGAATAGTATGAAGAACCACCGCCATTTATTGATTTATTGGCTACTACTAACCAACCAGGCACTATACCAGGTAGTTTACATATGACATCTCATTTAATCCTTACTGAAATCTAAAGCCATTAGGCAGATGGGGAAAATGAAACTTTGAGACACTCAAATAACTCGCATAAGGCCTTATTTATTAAATGCAGAGAGATGGCATTCAAACTAAACCTATTTGACTCAAACATAACTGCTCGTCACTCCATCTGGGGTTGTATCAGTAAGCAATTCCCTGTGTCCTTCAGTGAAGATAGGAAGTTAGATGAAGAGGAAATGCTTGTGAGTGGTGATCGGAGCAGGAGACTTTACTTCTTCGACTCATTCGTTAGTCATTAGCGGGGGTTCTTAAAGGTGAAGCTTCACCTAGTAGGAGTGGCTGTTTGCATTTGACACCTTAATTCTTAAAGGTTCTCTTTCCTGTACAGACAGGTGTCTTACAGTAGAGAGTTTCAGAGAAATCAAAATGCTTTGAAAGTGTTATTTTGTGCCATATTTCAAGTAGTGTGGTGGTAGTGCTTAACAATAGACAGACACTTGTGTCCTGGTTTAACAGTCTATAAGAATTTATTTTCAGATTCTGTCAGCACCAAGGCTAAGGAACAGCTTCCCTCTGTCTTAAATGCTACCACGGAATAGCTGTCACCTCCCTGCGGTGCTGAAATTCAGACTTCAGGACTAACGAAGCATGCGTACTTCTCTCTGGTTCCTCCCCTGCCGGCGCTCCGTTCTTTCCTTTGGCTCCGCCCTTCGCGGCCTCAACGTGCTGCGTCATGGCGCGCCTCACCCCGGGCGACCCCGGAAGTGGGTCGGGGGCTTGGCCTCTGCCCGGCCTCGGAGCCGGAGCGGTAGGTGTTACGGTAGAGGGGGTCGATCCGAGAGATCTTGTCCGGCGGCGGACCCCGGGCAGGGCCCGGGCCAGGGGTCCAGGATGCTGAACGTCCCTTCCCAGTCTTTCCCGGCCCCCAGCTCACAGCAGCGCGTCGCCTCCGGGGGGCGTAGCAAGGTAAGCGGGTGACACCGTTGGTCTCATTCAGCTCGCCGCCCGCCGGCGTTCCTTGCTACCCAAAGGTCCATTCTCTCCTAAGGACCCCTCTTCCACCTCCTGTCCTCCGCTCTCGCCTTCGTTCCCTCCTGCCCTTGCTGAAGATCTCTTTCTGATCCACTTATGTCTGCAATCATTGAGTTCTCCTAACCTCCCTCCCTCTCACCTACTAGCCCCTTTCTTTCCCATCCGCAATTCCCTTAATGTGAAGTCTTTTCCCGCGAATTAAATTTAGTCGTGTATGACTGGGCCAGCACAGTGCTTGACGTTACCATATAGGTATTCAGTATTAGCTTCTTTCCCTCAGCCTATCCTCATCTCCAGTCTTTTGTTCTACACTTGCCGGAAGGAGTTGTGAGTGATGTGGTTCCCTAAGAGAAGGGAAAGGTTGGGAAGTAGCGACATTGGCCAGTGACCATCCCTCCAAAGGTGGCAACTAGGGAAGATTGGGGAAGCGAGAACAAATGTCTACAGTCCTCCGGAGGGTTTATGGACACTTCTTTTAGTCATGCTGCCTTTCTACTTTTGGTACCTGTTTAATCACTGCCTTTTCTACTGATACCACTTGCTGACTTTGAAGCTAATATGATACTCTTTAACTTTTAGTTAAACATAGTTACTGTTAGCAACAGGTGGAATACAAATGTATTTTATATTTACAAAATTTAATAAAATTGTCTCCTGTGTTCATTGCAACGTAGATAATTACTCCAGTTATTTGTTAGTTCCTCATTCTATAACTTCATGTTTTGTTTTTGAAACTTCCACCTGCTTGGGCCACTTCCCCCCACCCCCCAATTCTGAATTCTTGGATCTTAGCATTATTTAGGATCTTCACCGACTTTTTTTTTTCCCCCTTCCACTTAAACCTGGAGTTTGACTCTGGATTAGAATTATGGATTCAGGAATCTGTAGCTTTCATTAGCTTTTCAGAAGTCTGTAACTCTAACAATAGTAATAACATGGCTAAAATTTATTCGGTGCTTACTGTGTATGGTCTAAGTGTTTTGAGTGCTTCGTGTGTATTAACTCATTTAATCTTTACAGTGATCCCATGAAATGAGTGCTTTTGCTATCTCTATATCACAGAAAGGGAACTGTTTAAGACATGTTGCTTTGGACCCCAAAACTTGATGTGATGTGACTCTGGCTGGGACATTTCATTTATTGCTACATGTATCATCCAGCCATCTAATCATCTGACCCCTCCTCCTTGATGTTTGACCCGTTTCTCTCCTTGAGCTAAATTCTTGGCTAAATAAGTATAGCCTTTGCAGAGAAAGAATATCTGAATTAGAATATGAGTTTCTGGCCTTCTGTTCAAACTACAAACAATGTTCTCAGCATCATTCTAAAAGAGAAAGCTCAGAAGCAAAGACAAAAGGTTCACAGATGGTGATGACAAAGGTGAGTCTTTGGGTCCAAAAAGAGAACAAAATACAATTATTGTGCAATTCAAGGGGAAACTCAGACAACCCCCCTTTCCCCCCCTCCTCCCCAGTACTTTATGAAATAAGGTAATCTTGCAGTGTTAGAACCTGAGTCTGGCTTGTATGACATGGGTAGACGTTGAGAAAACAGAAGCTAGTTGGGGAGGTTGTATATCATAATAGTTAAAAGCATAGATTTTTGAGTGAGAAAGACCCAGATTCTTTTCCCAGGTCCCATGACTTAATCTCTGAGTCTCATTTTTCTCAGGTGTAAATGAGAATAATAGTACCCATTTTATAGGGCTGTTCATAGGATTAAATGAGATAATGTTTCTCTTAGCACAATCTTGGTATATGGTATGCACTCCTCTGTGTTACTTGCCCTTAGGCTTTTATTCAGACCCCATGGATTGTTGTGGGATTGTTGTATAAAGCCCTCAGCACAGTGTGTGTTACAGAATATGTACTCAATATATGGTAGCTTTATTATTTCTACTGACACTAGTAAATAAATATTTATTGAGAACCTACCATATGCTGGAGATGTGGTCTCTGTTTCCAAGGAGGTTAGTCTAATAAGCTAATAGGCTGCACAAATAGTTACAAATGTCATAAGAATTGTAACAGTATGTTATGACCACAAGGGGTTAGGGTCAGAGAAGGCTTCTGGAGGAAATAATGTCTGTGGGAGAGAGGAAGGGAATTGATCCAGGCAGAGGAGCAGGTGTTTCATACTAATCAAGGAATCAGTTCCCATTTAGCTAAAGCATGTAATAGGAAGGAGCAGAAACTAAAACTCAGAGCTAGTGAGGTAAACTATGATCAGATAGGAAGGGCCTGGTAAACGAGGGAATTTAGAGACATTATTTATTGTAGAGTAGTGTGGAGAGCCACTGAAGGAGGGAGGGCCCATGATTAGAGTTGCTTAACTACTCAGTAGATTATGGAATCCTCGTAGATAAGAGAGAGAAGTGATTTTGGTTTGGGATGGGAAAGATCATTTTCTCATACTTTACTTCATTTACTGGGACCAAGAAACCTAGAGAATTTCAGGGATGGTAAGAAGGGGATGATGTAGTTGGTAGGAAGGAATGTGAAATTGCAGTGGTACCACAGACCTATTAGTTTGGTTATTTGGGGGGAAATGAGTGCCTGCAGTAGGTAGGATTCCGGAAAGTGAAATTGATAAATATCTTAGTCTATTCCGTCTGTTGTAACAGAGGGCCATAAATTTTATAAGGTGACTTACAAACAATGGAAATTTATTTCTCACAGTTTTGGAGGCTGGGAATTCTAAGATCAGCGCACCAACAACTTCAGTGTCTGATGAAGGCCTGATTCCTGGTTCATAGCCATCTTTTCCCCACATCCTCACATGGCAGAAGGCTGAGAGCCCTTTGAGGCCTTTTTAATAAGGGCACTAATACCATTCATGAAGGCTCCACCTTCAAGACTTAGTCACCTGCCAGAGGCCCTACTTCCTAATGTCACATTGGAGGTTAGGATTTCAACATATGAATTTTGGAGGGGCACACACATTCAGTGTATAGCAATATGCTTCCTTGAGTGTGCCTTCTTTTACATTAAACATTTCTCTGGTACTGTGTAACAAACTAGTTATATAAGTATAGGCAGGAGCTTAATTCCGTGTGACAGAGCCGGAACTAAGACTTGTTTTCTGACTCCAGGTTCAATGTTATTGTTTTACTAGATACCATTCTGATGACTGTTTGTGTGACAGAGTTTCTAAGCCCTACCTCATAGCCCAGGTGTTTTATAGTGTTCTATTTATAATTCAAATATAGCAGAGATGATTTTGACAACCACCTAAATCTATAAAAAAAAATGTAGAATTATTGATTTGAATTTTCTTATTTTTTTGAATGAGGGTAAGAGTAACGAAGCAGCCTTAAGAGAAGTGGGAGGAAGGGGAGGGGAGAGCAGCTGACTTGAAGAAGCCACATTGAATTCTTCTCTTTTCCTTTTTTCAGGTCCCTCTAAAACAGGGCAGAAGTCTTATGGATTGGATTCGACTCACTAAAAGTGGAAAGGATCTAACGGGATTAAAAGGCAGGTTAATTGAAGTAACTGAAGAAGAACTTAAAAAGCACAACACAAAAGATGATTGTTGGATATGCATAAGAGGTACGTGGTTATTTATTATGTACTGCAAAAGGTTTTGGCTGGGCTTTCCAGTTGAGTGCCATATGACCTTATGGTCCTATTACTTGGTGTTACGATACACAATAAGAGAAGAAAAATATACCTTACACTGGGCTATAAAATAATTCTGAATTTGCACAGTATTTCTTAGATAACTATTTACATAGCATACCTGTGCTGTACTCCCTTTGAAAGAAAACAAGTGTTTGTGGGCAGTTTATTCAGTAATACTCTCTGTATAATAATGTCCTGCCTTAGTGCCTTGTAACAGAATCTTTTTGAATGGGAGAAATTGTTCTGCCAGAAAAAAAATGTCTCTGAGAATCGAAAGTAAATCAGAAAGACTGTGTTTAAGCCAAATCTTCAGTTCTCACATGAAGCAGTTTTTATTATTCAATATGTTTTTCTTAGCAATATTAATTACCTAATTTTTATAGCCTGTAGAAAATTAATTTTTTTAATGTTTATTTATTTTTGAGAGCCATAGCATGAGCAGGGGAGGGGCACAGAGAAGGGGAACACAGAGCTGGATGTGGGGCTCGAACTCATGAACCGTGAGATCATGACGTGAGCCGAATTTGGACGCATAACTGACTGAGCAACCCAGGTGCCCCTAGCCCGTAACAAATTAGAAACGCCAAACCAGAAATAAGTGGATTGGAGAGAGTGAGCAGAGGTAGAGGAGGGGAGCTGATAAAAGCAGACCTCATGGTAATCAACAACCTGACATCTCGGAGAGGAACAGAAGTAATAAAGGGCATGGAAATGTATGGTGGGCCTCCATAGCGAGGTCACTGAGTCATGCAGACATGGTTAAATATGCCCACTACCCTCAGTTTAAAGAGTCATTTAGTCATGCAGTGCTGTTGCACAATTGTGATTTTATCATTGTGTAATTATGGTATGTTGTCAGTTATCCTGATCATATCCTGTAACCAGTATGAGAGAGACCGTGTCATGTCAGTCATACTGTTCAGTCCTTCATGCCTGGCACATAGAGGACATCAATATGTGCTTGTTGAATGAATGTGCTTAACGTTGTTAAGAAGTTCTATTAGGGAGGTGTGTGGTTGTCATAGTAGGTTGGTGATGTGATCAATGGAAAGATACCAGTAGGGACGATGAGTTTGCTAGAGATGCACAGACAGAAGCACAAACTTGGTGGCTTAAGCCACAGACAATTATTGTCTCACAGTTCTGGAGGCGAACGTCTGAGATCAGGGTGCCTTCTGAGCGCTGTGAAAAAGAACCTGTTCCATGCCTCTCACCTAGCTTCTGCTGGTTTGCTGCCAATCTTTGAAGTTGCTTGGCTTATAGAAGCATCAGCCCAGTCTGCCTTCAGCTTCACATTGCGTTCTCCCTGTGTGCTTGTCCGTTTCCAAATTTCCTGTTTCAATAAGGACACCAGTCATGTTGGATTGAGGCCCTACTGTACTCTAGAATGACCTCATCTGTTATATCTGCATTGACCCTATATCCAAATAGGGTCATGTTCTGAAATACTGGTGGGTAGGCCTTCAACATACGAATTTTGGGCTGTACACGATTTAAGCCATAACACCTAATTCGAGAGTGAAAGTGTTTCCAGTGGCAGGGAGGATGGACTCTCCTAGCAGGTGATGACATAACAGAACAGCTGCTCAACCCCCCCAGAGCTTCTCAGGGGAATACAACTGTGGCTAGTACCCACAGGCTGGAAGGAGGATTCTGCTAGATGCAAAAACCTCCTTTTGCCCTTTTACAGGGTTTTTAATACCCTCTTTGCTCTCTTTCCATGCTGCCTACCTGTTTTAACAGGTATAAGTATCTGGTACACAGTGACCGCCCCACTCTGCCTGAGTGTTCTCTGCTAGACTGGGCGAAGTGGAGGTCGGTGTCCCAGGAGCATCTCTCAGCTGGTCCAGGCCACAGGCACGTCTGAGTTCTGTTTCTACAGTAGGAAGCCACTTCTCCAGAAAATTCACTTCTCCTCCGTATCTTAGTGATGTTAGATAAATGAGGCATTAATGAAACACAGTCATACTTTACTATTCATTTAATGTACTGCTGGAGATAAGGGACTTGTTTGCTATGTTTGAAAAGCAGTATGCACACTGCTCCCAGTTATGTATCTCCTGTAAGAATTGAATGTATGGTAAGACTGGTAAGGTTGTTGATTTGAGGATACATTTATTAAAATTTCTATTGGAGGATGTGTTCTACTCTACTAACAATAAGGCTTTTTTTCCCCTTTGCGTAAAGTGTGTCTTCTTTTTTCCTTCTTGACAAGTTCAGTTTATGTTATCAAGAAACACTCAATTTAGGCCCTTCTCTTTGAGCTTTCTCTCTAGTAGGAGAGGATAAATGACTGACTGTTAGACACATCTGCGTGAAGTGTCATAAGAAGTTCTGAAGAAAATGACATCAGATTGGAGGGAGGGAGATACGTGATAGTGATAGCCTGAAAGCTGGGGACAGGTTTTCACCAGAAAATGAGGAAGTGCATCTAAGTTGAGGGAAAGGCCTAAACTATAAACACAGAAAGGCTTAAGATATGTTCTCGATGACCTCAGCCGTAGCAATTTCTTACTTGACACATCCCCAAAGGTAAGGGAATTAAAAGCAAAAATGAACTACTGGGACCTTATGAAGATAAAAAGCTTCTGCACAGCAAGGGAAACAACCAACAAAACTAAAAGGCAACCAACGGAATGGGAAGATATTTGCAAATGACATATCGGACAAAGGGCTAGTATCCAAAATCTATAAAGAGCTCACCAAACTCCACACCCGAGAAACAAATAACCCAGTGAAGAAATGGCAGAAAACATGAATAGACACTTCTCTAAAGAAGACATCCGGTTGGCCAACAGGCACATGAAAAGATGCTCAACGTCGCTCCTCGTCAGGGAAATACAAATCAAAACCACACTCAGATATCACCTCACGCCAGTCAGAGTGGCCAAAATGAACAAATCAGGAGACTATAGATGCTGGAGAGGATGTGGAGAAATGGGAACCCTCCTGCACTGTTGGTGGGAATGCAAATTGGTGCAGCCACTCTGGAAAACAGTGTGGAGGTTCCTCAAAACATTAAAAATAGACCTACCCTATGACCCAGCAATAGCACTGCTAGGAATTTACCCGAGGGATACAGGAGTACTGATGCATAGGGACACTTGTACCCCAATGTTCATAGCAGCACTCTCAACAATAGCCAAATTATGGAAAGAGCCTAAATGTCCATCAATGATGAATGGATAAAGAAATTGTGGTTTATATACACAATGGAGTACTACGTGGCAATGAGAAAGAATGAAATATGGCCCTTTGTAGCAACGTGGATGGAACTGGAGAGTGTGATGCTAAGTGAAATAAGCCATACAGAGAAAGACAGATACCATATGGTTTCACTCTTATGTGGATCCTGAGAAACTTAACAGAAACCCATGGGGGAGGGGAAGGAAAAAAAAAAAAAAAAAAAAGGACGTTAGAGTGGGAGAGAGCCAAAGCATAAGAGACTGTTAAAAACTGAGAACAAACTGAGGGTTGATGGGGGGTGGGAGGGAGGGGCGGGTGGGTGATGGGTATTGAGGAGGGCACCTTTTGGGATGAGCACTGGGTGTTGTATGGAAACCAATTTGACAATAAACTTCATATATTGAAAAAAAAAGATATGTTCTGGAACTTAGGTTAAGTGTTGGAGAATTAATAAGAAAGAAGACTAGAAAAGTATGCTAGGTTAGATCGTAAAGGGCCTCAAAAGTCAGGTTGATGTGTTCTTTAAAAAAAAAATTTTTTTTTAATGTTTATTTATTTTTGAGAGAGACAGAGACAGAATGCAAGTGGGTTGGAACAGATTGAGAGGGAGGCACAGAATCTGGAGCGGACTCCAGGCTCTGAGCTGTCAGCACAGAGCCCGACGCGGGGCTCGAACTCACCAGCTGTGAGATCATGACCTGAGCCGAAGTCGGACGATCAACAGACTGAGCCACCCAGGTGTCCCAAGGCTGATGTGTTCTTAATTTAGATGGCAGTGTGAGCTATCGGAGGTATATGAATGTGGGGACAGTGTCATCCGAGTATGCCTCAGAAAGATTAGTCTGGTGGTGGATGTAGTGAATTAAATGGGACAGAAAGCATTCAGCTCATTACAGAAGTTCAGGTGGTAATAAGTGAACCAGAATGTTGACAAAGACAATGCAAAGTAGGATGAATGGGAGACAAACAGGTTACTGGTAATTTCTAAAACAGTCCTAAATTACAGTAAGCATGTGACTAAATGCAGTCACCTTTTTCTTTTTAGCTGTTTTAATTAAAAATATTAATGATACTTTCTGAAAAGGGGAATATATGGCAAATTTAGCTTTGAAGGGCAGAGATGTTTGAGCCCAATTTTTAATCAAACCTATACCATAGGGAAACATGGTATCATGGTATCATTTCTCCCCCTTGTTAAAATATTCAAATTCTTTACTTGTCTAACAATTGCCTCATTTTTAGTTCTGTTCAAACTTCAGCTGATTGGGTTAAGGGAGACACAATTAGTCTTTTTAAGAAATCTTAGAAAATATACACTTTGGTATGGGTTTTAATGGCTAATATTATGGAGATTATTTTCCCTTTTGAGTATATATCAGTATTTTTGCACATGTTCAGGTTTGTTGAGTCCAGTCATATTCCTGGAAATGATGGTGCACAAAGAGCACTTAGCTGGCAGCAGACTAAAGCATGAACTAAAATGTGAACACTGGCCTAAAACATAAGACAGTATATGGAGTTTCCAATTTGTTCACCTAGTAATCACCATTTTCTGTGAAGTGTGTAATTATTGTAATGTAATAGGAGGTAATTGGAATGTTGAGGGAATGGATAGGAGAGAAATGCTTTTTAAAAGATCTTGTGGAATTTACCATTAATGCAGACTTTTGCAGTTTTCCTCATTATTGTTGTTTCTCTCTCAAGGACTAAAGGTGATTTATAAACATGTGAAACTTTGAGCAAACATCTAAATCACTCATCTGTGAGAGCTTCACAGAGCCTAGATCAGAATTTGTTTCCCCTGTAGTATATTTTGTTGTAGTACGTACTCAGTGTGGGTAGTGATGTAGTGATGTATTAAGTCATGAAATCATTTTTTGGCACCATGGAATATGGCCTTTAATCGTGGTGAGAGTGAGGGCGAGTGTAGCCTGATACTCAGTAACAGTCATTTGAATGACTACTATTTAGAAAAAGTTGGTTACTGTTAAGTAGACTGGCCACTCTGTTACAAACTTAGAGGAGTAAGTTGTTCATAAGGGATTTAATGGGTTTCGTTTACTACTTAGAAATGGGGCTCCTGGGTGGCGCAGTCGGTTAAGCCTCCGACTTCAGCCAGGTCACGATCTCGCGGTCCATGAGTTCGAGCCCCGCGTCAGGCTCTGGGCTGATGGCTCGGAGCCTGGAGCCTGTTTCCGATTCTGTGTCTCCCTCTCTCTCTGCCCCTCCCCTGTTCATGCTCTGTCTTTCTCTGTCCCAAAAATAAATAAACGTTGAAAAAAAAATTAGATTTCTCCTAATGCTGATTATCATATACCAGTAAATTGAAGAGGCCTGCTTGAGACCACTGTAAAAGTGACTTTGGGGGTGCCTGGGTGGCTCATTCGGTTAAGCATCCACCTTCTTGATTTCAGCTCAGGTCATGATCTTGTGGTTTGTGAGATCAACCCCTGCGTTGGGCTCTGTGCTGGGAGTGCGGAGCCTGCCTGGGAGCCTGCCTGGGATTCTCTGTCTCCCACTCTCTCTGCCCCTTCCCTGCTCGTGCTCTTTTTCTCTCTCAAAATAAATAATAAACATTAAAAAAAAATGACTTCGAATGGGTCGGTGTTTTTCATGTTTCATTACTGATTAGAAAATATTGGCAAATGGATTCCAAGAAGTAGTATTTAGTCCTATTGTATTTCTAGTCCAGCTTCCTAGATTTCTAGGTACATTTACAGTAAACCTTTTAAAAACTTATTTGTGAGATGTTAGTGTAGATTTTTGTGAGTACAGTCAATCCTCATTATTCATAATTTCAAATTTGCAAATTTGCCTACTCACTGCAATTGCTTGAAACCTCAGAAATCAATACTCACAGTTCTTTCATAGTCATTTGCAGACATGCACAGTGCAGGGAAAAATTTGTTTGACCCTAGCACACATTCCTACTTGAGGCCGAACAAGGCGATGCTCTGCCTTCTTATTTCTGCTCTCATACTGTAAAGATGTGTCTTTTTTTGAGGTCTGTTTAGTGCCATGTTTTTCATATCTTGTGCTTTTTGCTGGTGGATTTTGGTTTAAAATGGCCCCCAAGGATAGTGCTGAAGACCGTGATGTGCCTTACAGAGAAAATACCTGCGTTAGATAAGCTCCATTCTGGCATGAGTGACAGTACTGTTGAGTGTGAATTGAATGTTCATCAATCAGCAATACATGTTGGATAAGGTGTCTTTAAACAGAAACACACTGCAAGCACAGTTATATGTTAATTACTTGAGAAAACTGTGACCAGAGGCTTGGAAGAACTTCATGCTGTCTTTTCCCCAAGGAGCACTGTTTCAGTATTTGCTAATTCATTGTTCACGGTGACTTTGTAGAACATAACCACTGAGAAGAAAGAGAATTGACTAGGCTATTTTGTATTTATACTCCAGAAATAATAAAATAAGCTTTATTCTTTTTGGGTTAGATTAAAAGTCACCAGGAATAGAGCTGATTTTTCCAACAGTAGGCTCTTTTCTTTAGGTTTCCATAGGTCCTTGCTTTACTTTTATTTTGAGAAACTGCAGTATTATTTGTCTCCAGCAAAGAAACCTTTTTTCCCCCCTAAGAACAGCTTTTCAAATTTGGAGCTAACTTTTTAATTTATAACGGAATGCATTATCACAGTCATACCGAGTGTATCTAAACAATAATGTATTGTTATTACAGTTAGCTTGGCTATGCTGTACACGGTCTGCTTTGTGTGCTGTTCTCGTTACTGCTCAATGGCAGATTTCCAAACACCTCTCTTCTACTACCACTTGCTTGTTTAGGAAATACAAATCAACATTTTTTATAGCTACATTTCCCCTTACTCATCATTTCTTTTTTTTTCTTTTAAATATACTTTATTGTCAAGTTAACTAACATACAGTGTATACAGTGTGCTCTTGGTTTTGGGGGTAGATGCCCATGATTCATCACTTACATACTATACCCAGTGCTCATCCCAACAAGTGCTCTCCTCAATGCCCATCACACACTTTCTCCCGCCCCTCTCCCCCATCAACCCTCAGTTTGTTCTCTGTATTTAAGAGTCTCTTACAGTTTGCCTCCTCTCTGTTTGGGGAACTATTTTTTTCCCCTTCCCTTCCCCCATGGTCTTCTGTTAAGTTTCTCAAGTTCTACATATGAGTGAAAACATGGTATCTTTCTTTCTCTGACTTATTTCACTCAGCATAATACCCTCCAGTTCTAGATAGAATTTCATTCTTTCTCATTGCCAAGTAGTATTCCATTGTATATAGAAACCACATCTTTATCCATTCATCAGTTGATGGACATTTAGGCTCTTTCCATAATTTGGCTATTGTTGAAAGCACTGCTGTAAACATTGGGGTACATCTTCCCCTATAAATCAGCACTCCTGTATCCTTTGGTTAAATTCCTAGTAGTGCTATTGCTGGGTTGTAGGGTGACTGTTCATGTCTTCTGCCCATTTCATCACTGGATTATTTGTTTTTTGGGTGTTGAGTTTGGTAAGTTCTTTATAGATTTTGGATACTAACCCTTTATCCAATATGTCATTTGCAAATATCTTCTCCCATTCCTTCAGTTGCCTTTTAGTTTTGTTGATTGTTTTCTTTGCATTGCATAAGCTTTTTATCTTGATGAGGTCCCAATAGTTCATTTTTGCTTTAATTTTCCTTGTCTTTGGAGACGTGTCGAACAAGAAATTGCTGCAGCCGACATCAGAGAGGCTGTTCCCTATTTTCTCCTCTAGAGTTTTAATGGTTTCCTGTCTCACATTTAGGTCTTTCATCCGTTTTGAGTTTATTTTTTATATGGTGTAAGAGAATGGTCCAGTTTCAGTCTTCTACATGTTGCTGTCCAGTTCTTCCAGAACCATTTGCTAAAGAGAGTGTCTTTTTTCCATTGGATACTGTTTCCTGCTTTGTCAGAGATTAATTGGCCATACATTATTGCGGGTCCAGTTCTCTGGGTTCTCTATTCCACTGGTCTATGTGTCTGTTTTTGTGCCAATACCATACTGTGTTGATGATTACACCTTTGTAGTAGAGGCTAAAGTCTGGGATTGTGATGCCTCCCACTTTGGTTTTCTTTTTCAACATTACTTTGGCTATTCGGGGTCTTTTGTGGTTCCATACAAATTTTAGGATTGTTTGTTCTAGCTTAGAGAAGAATGCCAGTGCAATTTTGATTGGGATTGCATTGAATGTGTAGATTGCTTTGGGAAGTATTGACATTTTAACAATATTTGTTCTTCCAATCAATGAGCATGGAATGTTTTTCCATTTCTTTGTGTCTTCTTCAATTTCTTTCATAAGTTTTTTACAGTTTTCAGCATACAGATCCTTTACATCTCTAGTTGCATTTATTCCTAGGTATTTTATGGCTTTTGGTGCAATTTGTAAATGGGATCATTCTTGGTTTCTCTTTCTGTTGCTTCATTATTGGTATATAGAAATGCAAACTATTTCAGTACATGTATTTTGTATGCTGTGACTTTGCTGAATTCATATATCTGTTTTGGCAGTTTTTTGGTGGAGTCTTTCGGGTTTTCCATGTAGAGTATCATGTCATCTGCGAAAAGTGAAAGTTTGACTACTTCTTTGCCAATTTGGATACCTTTGATTTCATTTTATTGTCTGATTGCTGATGCTAAGACTTCCAATATTATGTTAAACAACAGTGGTGAGAGTGGACATCCCTGTTATGTTTCTGATCTCAGGGGGAAAGCTCTCAGGTTTTCCCCATTGAGGATGATTTTAGCTGTGGGCTTTTCCTATGTGGCTTTTATGATGTTAAGGTATGTTTCTTCTATCCTGACTTTCTTGAGGGTTTTTATTAAGAAAGGATGCTATATTTTGTCAAATGCTTTCTGCATGTATTGACAGGATCATATGGTTCTTACCTTTTCTTCTATCAATGTGATGTATCACATTGGTTGATTTGTGAATATTGAACCAGCCCTGCAGCCCAGGCTTACTCATCCATTTCTATTCTGATCTGTAGATTTTTACATTCTGATCCAGAGATTTCACATTCTCCACCATCAAATGCAGATAATCTCATCTTAATGATATTTTTGGTGAATATGTGAATTACCTGATTTCTAACTTCTTATCTTTAGACTATTAGAGTCTACTGCCTCCTGTTTTGTATTCAACTCTAGATTGAGTCCTGGTTTAGCATTTGAGGGTTACTCACTTTAAGGGTTATATGTAAATTAATTCATTAAGAAATTACTATGGGGTGCCTATTACTTGTAGTTGTTTTTTTTTGTTGTTGTTGTTGTTTTAATTAACAATCATATAGGCTATCCTTCTGAGACAGTTTTTATTTATAGTAACCATGAAACATGGCTTTTGCTTTTTTTTGTTACCTTATGTATAATTGTCCTTCATAAAAAATAGAGAAGATGGAATCGAACTATTCCTCCATCTTGGCTGATTCATTTAATCAGTTTTTCTTGTCATGCACTCTACCAGGTTCTAGGGATAACTTGGAAATATAAAGTGGAGATGGCTTTTAATCTTATGGAATTTACAGTCTGGTAGGGAACACAAAGCATTAATCAAGTCTGACAAGTATCGTGAAGGAAAGGTACACTGTGCTGTGAAGACGGCAGAAGATTGAGCAGAGATCTGAAAGATAAACTAGAGTTAATTAGGCAAAGAGGAATGGGAACAGTATTCCAGGCTCCCAGAAGAAGCATGTGCAAGGGCTGGGTGGTATGATCATATGAGAGAGAGATCACGTGCACACACATCATAAGTGTTCACTGTGAATATAAGGTGTTTAACATTAGTGATAATCTCTATTCTTTCTTCTCTTCTCTTGTATTGGAAAGACACACTCTTTTCAAAAATGTCTTTCTTTCCAAGACATTTTCTTTCCTAAGGCTAGTCTCTTTGTGCTCTTATCAGTCCTCTCCAGCCTCCTCATGATCTTGGGCATTTGCCCATCCAACATTGTTTAGCATCCTCAGTTCTTTCTTTTCTTTCTTCCAGCAGTTTCTTCTGTTTAGTCTCCTCATGACTTTGGCCCTCTCTCACTGTTTCTTTCTCTGGGCTTTCTTCCTTAGCACTTGGTGCTGGACCACTATTAGACCATCTATAGCATTTTTTTTTTTTTGGCCATTTTTAATAGTCTCCCTATTTAAATTGAGTTTTGGGATACTAATACACTGCTTCTCTCCCTACCCCAAGCATCTGGCACAGGGCATGGCTCCTGGTTAGTGTTCAGTAAATGTACCTTGAATCATATGTATACAGTAAAACCTTGGATTGCGATAACTTGTTCTGCAAGTGTACTGCAAGGTGAGCAAACATTCCTAATAAATTTTAACTTGATAAATGAGCAATGTCTTGCAATACCAGTAATATATGATGCCAAACCTCACATGATCACAACTAAGCCAATGGTTCTTCTCTCTCTCTCTCTCTCTGTCTCTCTTTTTCTTTTGCTGTGGGATTGTGGGTGATTGTCTCCATGCTCAGATGCTTGGTCTCAGGCTGTGGGGTTCACAGAAATCAGTGATTTTTCAGAACATTGGAAGGTGCCCACAACTGGCACTAGTGTATTTTTTGTCACTTCAAAGCACCTATGGACAGACAGTCTTTTGCTTTTCCATAGAAGAGAAAGCTTAGGAATACTTTGCTTCATTCTACGTCAGGCTGCCTGCAGATATAGACCCTTTCCTCTGCTGTCTTATTGCCAGTTACATTAAATACAGTATATGACAAGAATTTATTAATACTATACTGTAGTCAGCATCCGTGCAAATGTATACAGTGGCCCCCATGCAGGAAAATGTTGAAAAGAAAGGCAGTAAGGAGAAGGAGGAAGTTTATGGAAGAAGGAGAAGATTACGGTGGTAGTTAAGAAGGAAATCATCAAGAAGTATGAATGAGGTATGCGAGTAGCCAAAATTGCAAGATTTTATAAGAAGTCTATGTCTGCATCTCGTCTGCAGAGGAGGAGGAGAGAAAGGTGGAGGAATCCCTCACTTCAAGTGAGATTAGGGAGATGTGTAAAATGTGGGAAACAGTGCAAAATTTTGTAGAAAAATACCACTCAAATAAGGCTGTAGCAGTGTAAGTGATGAATCTGTTTAACAATAATGCAATGTCACATTTCCATGAAATCCTCAAAAGGAGGCAAAAACAAGTGTCATTGGATAGGTTCCTTGTTAAAGTTGTATGAAAAGAAAAAGATCCCATAGAACCAATAGATAGCAGTGATTCCATTAGTGATAGTGAAAGTTGTCATACACAATAACCCTCCTGTCTCTTGTCTCCTTCACACCAGCTACAATGGTTTTCAAAGGTAAGTGCAGGTTAATTTTTTTCTTTATATTTCATATTTTCTTTATTATTTTGTATTATGTTACAGTTTGTAATCATTTTTATATGAATATTTTTGGGTTGTGGAACGAATCATCTGAGTTTCCATTATTTCTTATGGGGAAATTTGCTTTGATATACACGTGCTTTGGATTACAAGCATGTTTCTGGAGTGAATTATGCTCACAAACCAAGGTTTTATTGTATTTTGATATGTGTAGGAGTTATAAACCACATTATGGTTTTAATTATTTGACAAAATAGTAACCAGTTGAGAAACCTGATATTTGATGTTTCTACATTATTGGCTCTTGGAGTTTCTTAATCAGTTTGAAACTGATATTTGATGTTTCTATGTTATTGGTCCTTGGAGTTCCTTAATCAGTTTGAAACTTTATTATTTGTGGATAGTTTTCTTATATAGATTCAAGGTCCATTATTCATTTTTGAGCCCCATTTTAAAATGTATTAGTATTTCCATTAGACTCCTTTTTATGTTTCTATCTCTGTGAGGAAATTTCCCCTCCATTAAATGTCATCTACATTTTCTACTAGATTTTTTAAGATGTTAATTATAGTTATTTTAAGATCCCTGTGTAATAGTGCCAACATATGCACGATCTTAAGTCTGGTTGTGTTGCTGTTTTTCTCTTTTGACAATGAGTTCTTTTGTCTTTTTTTTTAATGTGACTTTTAATGTTTGATTGAATGTCACGTGTTGCACACTGGTGAACAGTAGAAACCCAAGGTATTTACCCTTAGAAACAGGTGCGCTTTTACTGGCAGACAATTAGATCGAGTCAGTCTAGGTAGTAGTTGAGCCGGTTTGGGGGTTTATTGTTGCTAGTGTTACCATCAGTATACCACAGACTTCAAATTCCTCCAGCAGTGAGTTACTGCTAACTTGTTTTTAGTGTGCAGCCTGCAGCGTTGGAGGGTTTTCTCATTGTTCCTGTTCCGCTCTTAGCAGACCGCTTGCCTTACATACCCATATAGGGTCTCCTTCCATGCTCTTGTCCCTCTCCCATTGGTGGACTTCCCTTGCTTGTTACTTGGTGCAAGACTTGTGGTGGAGACAGAAGGGGTTTTGCAATTTCCCTGTTTTAGCCTCAGTCTTAGGCAGGTCCTGTGCACCTGCCCCAAAGGCTGAACTTTTCCAGTGCTTCTGTCACTTCCCCAATGGAGATGTCCTCTGCCTTATACTCAGTGCAGGATCTAGAAAGCAGGCAGGTTTTCTGCCTCTCCCCCACCCCCTTCCTGACAGCTGAGCTTTGTCTTGTATCTGTAGAGGAGGAGGAGGACAGGGCAGAGGGTGTAGGCTGGGAGCAATTTCCCTGTCTTCCTTCCAGTGCTAGAAGACCTCTGTTTTGTATTGGCACAGAATCTGGGCACGAGTGGGCTTTCTGTCCCTTCTCCAGTGTTTATCTTGCATTTGCCTGGTGTTGGACCAGAATAAAAGAGGAGCTGTGTTTTCTTCCCTTTGCAGCAGCAGCAGCTAACTTTTGTTTGGTATCAATACAAGGACTCGAAGGTGAGAGACTTTACTGTACCTTCCCAGCAACAGGCAACTTTTGCTGCGTGTCAGGATTCAATCTGAAGCATAGGTGAATTTCTCACTTCTGCCCCACCAGTAGCTGATAACCACCTTGTATTCATGCAGTCCGAAAGTATAGACAGACTTTTCTTGGCACTTCTGCTCTACCCTCAAATCTTAGAGCAGGCACTACACACCGGTGCCAGCAATATCCCTTTCTCAGCTCTGCTCATGCTGGTTCTCAGGAGCATCTCAGGGGGTGGGAGACTATGAAGAAGAAATTTGTGAGTGGGTACAGGATTTTCTGTGTCTGAGGCCCTCAGATTCTAAATTGGCATCAGTGCACATTTGACCCTTAAGCATTTTGTTAAAATTTCAGTTGTTTTATAGCAACATCTTTTTTTTCTGTGCTTTGTCAAAGATGAAACAATTCTTGTGTCCCATCTCCTCTGAGGGGCTCGTCACTCTGGATTTTAGATAAATGGTTGACTTATGACCTCACCTCCCTGATGGGCTCAAAAACGTTTGTTTTTTCTGGATTGTCTGGCTTTTTCTTTTTGTTAAGAGTAGGAACAAATTTTTCTTGTGGCTTTCTCTTCTGAATTTTGTCATTATATCAAGTAATCTTTGCAGCTGACTTGCTTTAGAAAATAAAAAATAATCCAAAGCACAAGGACATATTTTCTTCTTTTTTTTCCCCAAGTAGTTAATAGCAAGTCAGTCGAGTGCTGGTAGCTATCACTGGTAGAACTAAAGCATGGGCAGACAGGGAAATGATCCCATGGAATAGGGAAAACCCATCTTTTAGAGAGAGGGTGTCTTGCTTAATAGGATGTAAACTTTAAATCCAGCTTAAGTAGATAGCACATGTGACTCTTGCTAATGATGTTTGCTCATTGTTCTCCCTAAGAGAGGTTTGTGAATTGTTTTCAAAATATTTAGACTATAACTGATTGCTCAGACCGTTGGTTAATTTTTAGTGCTTTTGCTGATTAATTTCCTTTTAGATAAATATCAGGGTTGTTTTTCCTTATACTAATGCCACATGAGATGATCTTTGATAATTATGCCCTGTTGACCTTCTGAAGTGCATAGAGGCCTTTTTCACATTCTATTTAAATTTTCTCATGCAAACTGAGGCATTCAGGTCAGACTGTCTTAGCTTTTTTGTAGATTGAATTTACCATCATTGAAGTTGTTTGGTGGAATTAGAAGCTCCAAGTTGTATTCCGGACAGTTGTTACCTAACTTTTCTCTAGGTTCTGTAAAGTAGTGCTGGTCCCATTTTTCATTTTTCTTTTCCTTTTTAAAATTGCACCACAGGTTGACAATTTGTTTAGAAATGAACCTTAATTTTAGAGGCTTTTTTCAAATGTTTGTCCTTTTATGTTGAGAGTGATCAAACAGGGAGCTAAATGGAAGCTGTCTGTGTGTGGACAGAACTTTTCTATGAATTGCTGCACTGGCAGGTGTCCCCAGCCTCCTGTATGCAAGTCTTTAGGGGTAGAATCCTCCTCCTCATCTGTAAATAAGTATTCTGAGGGCTCTGTGGGAAATGGGAGCTGCTGGGATGGTGGTGGTAGGAGGTGGATCTTAATGTTTTGACATGTAAACTTTGCTTCAGGTTTTTAGTTCAGACCTCTCCTCCACTCCCAAGTGTGTTTCCTTCAGTAAGTGTTTCTCTGGTTCATCCTCTCCAGAGAGTAAACTACACTTCTTGCAGGGTTGGGGAGGGGCTGGTCGCTTGGTTGTGTAGGATGGGGGAGGGGATTTAAGGCTTATGTTGCTTCTTATATTGAATTTTGAGACCTTCATGCACCCTGACTTCAGAAGGGCCTGGAATTTCTGAGTCTTACAGTTTTGGGGCGTTATTTTGCACACATTGGCTTTTTATAGGTTCCCCTCCAACTTATACAAGCTTTATTTTTACCTTTCTTCATGCTGCTAAGTATGTTGTCACTCATGCATTTGGCTTTCAGACTTCTAAAACTTTATTGCTGTCATCTCCTCTTCTGATTTCTGTGTCTTTATGACTTTATGTGTTATTTGTCCTTCACTGTCATTTTAGAAACTTCTCAGGAGTGTGGGAGACAAATGAATGCTTTCAATCTTGAAATGCTTTCAAATCTTGAATTACTATCCACCATCTTGTAAGCCCAGTTTCTAGTCACTGTTCTTAAATACCAAGGCCACGTTTACTTTAAGTTGTTATGAAATCCATTTGTCTTTCATAAATTTCTTTTCCATTTTTCTCCGTTGAAATTAGCAAGGTATTATTACCTAGTTTTCTAAAATAATATGCAGGGTTGAGTTTTAGGTTATAGCTAATTGTCTCCTATTGGACTAACACTCCAGCAAACACCAGCTATAAGCTCAAGACAAAATATTTTTTAAAAATAACTATCTAAAGAAACTGGCAAGCAACCAAAACAGACAGAAACTAGAGGTTAGGAGTTATCCGTATTTAGAAGAAGGAACTACTGGGTGAGTTTCCCATTTCGGATGGTATTTAACTTGAAGTCATGCCCAGCTTGGTACTGTAAGGATGACTAAAACTCAGGGGAGACTCCCAGTCGTACTGGCTTGAAGAACTAGATGACAGAGTTTGGGGCATCTGGAACAACTGGAAAGTGAGGGAGAAAATCCAGAAAAAGAGAAATCTAGAGATGAATATAAACTGTCTAAATCTTGCATAGACAGACCCTGACTGTTCCAGTAAGGCTAAAAGCACCGAATAGAAGTTTCAGTTTTCATTCCCACAGAGGGGAAACAGAGTTTTGGGGTTTGAGTCCAATTAATTGCGTACTAAAACAATCATTCTCTTTGGAGGAAGGTAACAGAATTTAGAGTTTCTGCAACATATTATTTACAATGGCCAGAATATAATCCAAAATTTGCAGACATGCTGAAGAGAAAAGGCAATTATCGGAGAGTGACTCTGAGATGATCCAGATGTTAAATTTAAAAGGATTCAAAAGGATTTTAAGGCACCTATTATAACTATACTCATGAAAATAAAGGAATGCATGTATATAATGAATGAACAAATAGGAAATCTCAGCCGAGAAAAAGAAACTATAAAGACGTGGAAATTTAGAATTGAAAAATATAATACATGAAATAAAAATTTTTACTAAATGGGCTTAATAGCAGATTAGAGGTAACAGAAGTAAGATTTAGTAAACTTGCAGATAGATTAATAGAAGTTATATAATCTGAAAAACAGAGAGGAAAATGATTAGAAAGAATTTGAACAAAGGCTCAGGGACCTACAGGACAAAATAAAAATGTCTAGTATATGTGTAGTCGTAGTTCTAGAAGGAGAGGAAAAGGAGAATGGGGCAGAAAAATATTTGAAAACATGATGGCCAGAAATTTCCCAAATTTGGTGAAACACATGAAATTGTCAATTCAGAAGCTTAGCAGATCCAAGCATAATCAATACAAACCATATTACATAGAGGCACATTATACTCAAACTGCTAAAAGCCAAAAATAAAGAGAAAATCTTGACAACAGTCAGACACACACACACACACACACATACACACACACACACGGAAACAATAAAAATGATTTGTTGAAGGAAAAAAACCTACAACATCAGCCCTGAATTCTGTATCTTTAAAGTTACAGAATTCCTTAAAGAGAAAAAGGAAATAAAGACTTTTTCAGATAAGCAAAAACTGAGAATTCAGCACTAGCTGACCTACACCATAAGGAGTTTGACAGGAAGTTCATCAGGTTGAAGGGTAATGATACCAGATGTAAGCTCAGATCTTTAGGAAATGGTAAATATGTGAATAAAGAGGAAAAAATTACTTTTTCCCCTCTTACCTGTTAAAACAAGGTAACTAATGTTTAAAGCAAAAATTATAACATTCTACTGAGGGGTTGCACAAAGTATAGGGAATGGAGAGTGGTAAATGGTTTTTATATTAAATGTAAAAAGGGGTACAGTATTAACTCAAGTGGATTGGTTATAGTTAAGGACATATACTATATATCCCTAGAACAATCACTTAAAAAATAATGTAAAGAGGTATAACTAAAAAGTCAGTAGATAAAATGAAATTCTAAAAAATACTTTGTTAACCCAAAAGAAGGCAGGGAAAGAGGAACAGAGACACAGGCAGAAAACTTGGAAGAAGAAAAAGAAAATTTGAGAATAAGAATGAAGACTGATAAAATGGTAGCTCTGAATTCAGCCACATCAATAATCAAGTATAAATGGACCAGTTATTTGAATTGAAAGAGATTGTGTGTTTGTGTGTGTCAAGACCTAACTACATGATGGCTATGAGGGATACACTTTGTTGGTTTGTTTATTTTAGTGTTTTGTATAATTTTGTCTTTAGTTTTACATTCCCAGTCAAAACATTGGTTTCCAAAGTACCTTAGGTCAACTCCTTTCCTTTTTTTTTCTTTTTTTATTGAAGTATAATTAACACACAGTGTTATATATTAGTTTCAGGTGTATAGTATAATGATTCAACAATTCTATACATTACTCAGTGCTCATTACTATATGTGTACTCTTAATCCCCTTTGTGTATTTCACCCATCCCCCAACCCGCCTCCTCTCTGGGAACCACTAGTTTTTTTTTCTCTGTATTTAAGAGTCACTTTTTTTGTCTCTTTTTTTCTTTGTCCATTTGTTTTGTTTCTTACATTCCACTTATGAGTGAAATCATATGGTATTTGTCTGTCTGACTTATTTCACTTTGCGTAATCCTTCTAGGTTCATCCGTTTATTGCAAATGGCAAGACCTCATTCTTTTTTTATGGCTGACCAATATACCACTGTGTATGTAATATACCACATCTTTATCCATTCATCAATCAGTAGACACTTGGGTTGCTTTCATATCTTGGCCATTGTAAATAATGCTGTAATAAACATAAGGGTGCATGTATCTTTTCAAATTAGTGTCTTTGTTTTCTTTGGATAAATACCCAGTAGTGGAATTATAGATTCTACAGTATTTCTATTTTTAATTTTTTTGATGAACCTCATACTGTTTTCCACAGTGGCTGCACCAATTTGATTTCCTACTGCCGGTACGTGACGGTTCCTTTTTCTCCACATCCTTGCCAACACTTGTTATTTCTCATGTTTTTGATTTTACTCATTCTGACAGATACGAGGTGATATCTCATTGTGGATTGATCTGCATTTTTTTGATGATGAATGATGTTGAGCATGTTTTCATGTGCCTGGTGACCATTTGTATCTCTTTGTAGAAATGTCTGTTCAGGTGCTCTGTATAAGGGATACATTTTAAATATAAGGAGACAGAAAGGTTGAAAGTAAATGCTTAGAAAAACGTATACTGTCTAGATAGTAAGTATAATAAGATTGGACTATATTAAAATTAGATAAAAGATATAACCAGACAAAGACAAGAAATCTTACTAGAGATAAAGAGTCAGTTCATTAGGAAGACTGTTTATGCCTTGTAACAAAGTTTCAAAATACATGAGACAAACATTAATAGTATTGAAAGATAGACTTAAAATCCACAATCATTGTTGCATATTTTAACACCCTCTCTCAGCAGTTGCTAGGAGAAACTAGGTAAATATCAGTAGATGTAAAATAAAAATAATGTGCTATTTCTTTATTGAACACAAGATGGCAAAGTAGTCACAGTTTCACTTGCAAAACTGGATCTGCATTTGAATACTGTGAAATAAGCTATGATTTTACTGTGTTAACCCAGTAAACATGTTTCCTTTAGAGCCCTTCATTTATTTTAGAGCCAACAAAATGAACTGTGGTGAATAGCGAAATAAATAGAAATACTACAGGGGCTCCTAAGTGGCTGAGTTGATTAAGTGACCAACTCTTGGTTTCAGTTTAGGTCATGATCTCGCGGTTCGTGGGTTTGAGCCCTATGTCTTAAAACTGGGAAAACTCGGGGCGCCTGGGTGGTTCAGTCAGTCCAACTTCAGCTCAGGTCACGATCTCGCGGTCCGTGAGTTCGAGCCCCGCATCGGGCTCTAGGCTGATGGCTCAGAGCCTGGAGCCTGCTTCCGAGTCTGTGTCTCCCTCTCTCTCTGCCCCTCCCCCGTTCATGCTCTGTCTCTCTCTGTCTCAAAAATAAATAAACGTTAAAAAAAAATTAAAAAAAAACTGGGAAAACTCTAAAGTCAGTTTTTAGTCTGATTTCTCATTAGTACAGGACTTAACCTCTATAAGATCTACAGACCATCATCCATCATGTACTTAAATAGTACCAGTGTCTCGGAGCTCACTGCTTATTTAAAGGTTTGAGTTCAATGTTCAGTATCATTTTTATACCTAAAAACTAATGTTGCCATTTTACACAGAAAGAACTCTTCTCCATCTTGGTAAATGCCCCTCGTTTTTCACATATACTTTTTATATTTGTTGTAACTTAAACCCTAACTGTTACTGCTAAAGACTAAGGCATCGTGCAACGCAATGTTTAACTTTATGTGTAAGAATTTTAAAAACCCACAGTAAAACATAAAAGAAAAGAAAATATACCAGTTGCCTAACCTAGCTAACAGTATTACTGTGATTGAGCATTAAATGTAGTCCTGAACTTCCTAGCAGCCAAGTAAAAGAGACACTAGTAACACTGGTCACATGATCTGAATTTAAAAAGTATTAAAAAGAAACAAGCAAACAAAAGAAGACTCATTAGTTTTTTGAAAAGGAGAAATCACCTTTGAGTTTTTGATACTGATGTTGTGAAGAATCAGAGTCCCTATATAGCGGTCACTGACCGCAGATGCTATGGTTTAGCAATATGCAGAAACATTCTTTAGCCATCCTCCCCAGCTCTAGGTAACCACTAATGTCCTTTCTGTCTCTTGAGACTTGCAAATTTGGGACATTTCATTTAAATGAAAGCATGAAATATATGGTCTTTTGTGTTTGCCTTCTTTCACTTAGTATACTATTTTCAGGGTTCATCCGTGTTGTAGCATGTGTCAATACTTCAGTATTTTTTCTGGCTGAATATTACTCCACATATGGATATGATACACTTTCTTTATCTGTTCATCAGCTCATTGACATTTAAGTTATTATGAAGTATGTTGCTATGAACATTCATGTACACGTTTTTGCATGAGCATATATTTTTCTTTCTTTTGAGTATCCACCTAGGAATAAATCTGGATCACATACAGTCTATTTTTAACCTTTTGAGGAACTGCCAGACGTGTTCCATTCTCGGCAACATTGTGTGAAACTTCGTTTCAGAGCACTGTTTTTCAGTTACCTCTCCAACTTCCCGTAGGTAGAAAAAGCCTTTTCCCACCTACAGAACCTGAATCACATATCTCAGATAAGTGAACTCACAACTGGATTGCAGCAAGCCTCAACTTATTCTCAGTGCCAGCTCTATAGCAGACACCACAGTGTAAGACTCAAGTGACATTTATACCTATTAATCTATCTCCCAGATTAGGCTCCCATACTTTTTCAGGTTATGTAACCATATGTGAACCCTAAAAGCTCACCGGTAAGGAGTGAACTGCATCCCCATGGTTCAGGCCACACACCCACTAATAATTCGTCATTTTTTCTTTGTTCTATTTTATGTCAGAGAGTCTCAAAGCATGATCCAGGGGTTCCTGAGGGAGCTCAAAACTCTTTTGGTGGGTGGTCCAAGTCCAAAAATTCTTTGTAGTAATACTGTTATCTGCCTTTTAAAAAAATACTTCTTTCACAGGTATATAGGATTAGGTGCAGAAGGTGACATGAGAATACAGGTGTCAACTATTAAGCCACGCTTTAAAGATATGTGCCAAGATTTAAAACAATGGCACTTCTCTAGCTTTTTTTTTTTTTTTTGGAAAATATAGTTATTTTTCATAAAAATACCTATTATTTGGGATAATATATAGTGAGCTTATTGTTTTCATTTTTAATTTAAAAATATTCTTTAAATTTCTTTTTCTTTTTCTCTTTGTCTTTTTCTCTTTCCATCTTTCGTTGTTTTATTAAAGAACAGGGACAGGACCCGTGGGTAGAAAGAGCTGCCTTTTTAAATTTCTTAATTTTCATTTATGAAAGGTAAAAACATCAATAGATATAACCATCATAAACAAAAGCTCCTTCGGGGGTCCTCAATTTTTTAAAGAGTGAAGAGATCTTCAAGTCCCCAAATTTGAGAACTACCGCTGTAAGTAAAAGTGGTATTTTTGTAGTCAGATTTAAAATTAATCTTTGTTTAAAATTCAAACATAGATTTAACTCTAAAGCCCCACATGGTATTCATTCAACAAAAATTTATTTACTGCCTATCACATACATGCCAAGTATTGTGCAGTATTTCTATGTTTTTAAAATTTATTTATTTTGAGAGAGAGTGTGTGTGCAAGCGTAAGCTGGAGAGGGGCAGAGAGTGAGGGAGAGAGAGAACCCCAAGTAGCGTAAGTTTCTGAGGATGCAAAGCACTAACTGGTCATTTTAAAGTGCGTAATTGTTATTCTAAGAACTTAGTTGAGAGCTCAGAGTTCCAGACCTATTAACACAAAAGAGATAGCTTACTGCAAAAATATTGGCACAGGTACTACCAGTACCTTGCCTAAAAAACTTAGTGTAGCCATTGTTCTGAGTGCATGTTTTCAATTGCACGGCAACTCTGCTAGGATGAGTTAGCTAAAAATGTACCCCTGAATATTGCTTGGGCATTTAAAAGGTGATGTATTTAAACATTAGAGCATATGTTCCTAATAAAACTGTTGTATTTTAATTTTAATTTTTAATAAGTTGTTCTTTTTTATCTATATTTTTTCCCTTACATTGAGATATAATTGACATATAGCACTTTTTAAGTTTATGATGTACAACATTATGATTTGTATGTGTATATATTGTGAAATTAACTTGCTTTTATTAACAGTAGTCAGGCAATCTGTCCCTGGTCAGAATTTATAAAACAAAATCCAGAAAAAAAAAAAAGCAGTACAAAGGAGGGAACGGATAGATAAGATGGATGGATGGATGGATGGATGGATGGATGGATGGATGGATAGATGGGTGGATGAGTGGATGGATAGATCAACTCATCAATAAAGTCAATAGATACTCTCCTTAAATCTTCCCCTGCAACTGAAGGTGACCCAAGTAGATGATCTAAAAGCACCACTTGGACTGTAACCAGAGGATCTTGGTCACAGCAATTTTGTACCATTCAGGATTGGTGTTTTATGAATCTCTTCCTGCCTAGTTTTATGAATCTCTTCCTGCCTATTTTTGTTCTTAATGTCATTATTAGGATTTAGGTTTTGCAGAATTTATTAATAGCCTAGCATAAAGTTGAGATTATGTCTGTGGGCCCCCAAATACTATCTGTTTAATAGGCAATCAATTGTATACATCTGCCATACTTGAGCAACTAAAGCTGTAGGAAGAAGTTGTGTCGTTGCAAAATTTAGAAAGTTGCAAAATTAGTTTCTAAAAACCAGGTAGTAAGGATATAGGAAGCTAGAGGCTTGTTTTTTAAAAAGCATATATAGTACAAACAGAATACAGTGAAGCACAGAAGGAGAGCATAAGGTTCGGTTCTTTGCATTTGTTTTCTTCTGCCACTTTCAAGTTTTAGTTTTCAGGAATGCTTTTGAAAAGGAAAAAGGAAGGACATAAAATAGAGGAAGAAAAAGAGAGAAGAGTGAGCCTCGGCACCAGACTAAAAACATCATTTGCATTTTTGGAGCTAGGTTTATATGTCATAATTAACAAATCATGAGCCAGATGTGGTTGGATCTAACATTTCTTGGGCTGAGACATTAAGTCTCAATTCCTTATAGTGAGGGATTGTCTAGGCATTCCTGGTCTTGTCCCTTTAAAGACCATGGGGAGTTGTTCAGGTCCAGAGTGAGTTGATGAGAGAGGCTGAAGGTCAGTCTAAAGGGTCGGGAGGCTGAAGAGAATTTGTGTGGGGTGTTTTAGGCTTTCTATGCTGATTCTGGATAGCTGGCAGGGCTGCCTGCCTGGTTGTCTTTCTGCTGGTTACTGACAGGTAATGAAATTCCATCAAAGACGGTGCGTGATCGTGTGTTCTAAGTCTCATGTTTTGAGAAACTCTAGTCAAGGTTTGGTTACAGGGGAAGTTTGGGATTCTTTTGTCTGGAAGGCATTCTGTCTTTAAAAAATCAATTGGGAATAAGTCTGATCCTAATCATTATCTCTGGCACTTGTGGACTATGGATTTCGAAGCACTAAACAATAGGAAAAATTCCTTCCAAATTTGGTGGAGAAGATGGATAGGGAAGAAGGAAGGGGGAAACTCCACCAGTTGCTTTTTTTTTTTTTTCTCCTCAGACTTATTTGGAGGACTGCTGAAAGATTTTGTGAATTTACTTCTTTTTGTTGCCTAAATTGCTTTTTAAGCAGTTTTATAAAGAAATCTACCTAGTTGGTTATTCTCTAAAATTAAACTTGTGGAAAAACTACAGTGCCTTTTTGGGTCTGAAACCCAATCACTTCTTTCCTCCCAAGATTATTCTGTAGATGAACATTTTAAGTTATCTGAGGTGATTTAAATTCATGGAAGTCATAACATAGAGAGGGAAATGTCCTGGATAGAAGAAAACCACTTGTTCTCATGGCACCCTTGAGGTGTCTTCAGGGCTGGATTTATCTACTCTGTAGTTTTCAAGTAAAGGACTAAAAAGCAACTCATTTCTTTGAGAAGACTAGCAACTCCTAGCCTTCTTGCTTTGAGAACAAAGCAACTCCTCCTTTGTTGTTTCCTGTTCTTTTTTTAAAAAACGGTAACCATACATTTAAATGTATGAACAGATGAAATAAATACTCTGGGAAGATAAAGGGTTTATTAAGATCTAAACAATAATCTTTGTTCCTTGGGCAACTGCAGAAAAGAATTGTGCTTGCTTTCCCAGAGCATGCCTAAGTGGCCCAGGCACCCTTGATTGCTTGGTGTTCACTGAGATGATCAGACACATGGATGAGACCTTGATTCTTTTTCATCAGATTCTCCTATCAGGGCAGTAGAGGATGATGAAGTAGAAATATTAGAGAGAGAGAGCTTTTAAAAATTATAAACAGTGTTTGATTATTTCTTTGTGTTAGGAGGCAATTTTCTATAGGGTTTTCAGATATTTGCACGTCTTATGAGCAGAAGTACTGACTGTCTTTTCAAGGATGTGTGCATAGTAAACAACCTCAGGAGGTAGAGCTAGTGACTCTAGAGCAAAGGACCACTTGCCTACTGTTGGGTACAATAAAGAAAATATCTTCCTCCAGAACGAAGGACGCGTGTGCTTACTGCTCGTTATAAAAGACTCGACTTTCCTAAACTCAAATTTCCCCTCTTGTCATGCAGCACATTGAGTGTACAGGTATGATCTGACCCTCTTCCCAAAGGTCTGTAGGAATTGGGGTTCAGGGAACTCATGCAAATGCTGATATTGTGGGTACTGCTAGTGATGTGAGTACCAAACTGTCCTCTGTGTCTGATGTTTTCTGCCGAGGACCCATGAAACTGGCAGGCTAACTTGTTAGCTTGCGAGTATGATGAAATCTTTGACCGTTTATGTTTTTAATACTTAGAAATAATAATGATTTGTTAAAAAGGATGTATTTGAAAAGATTTATTGAAACTTACATTTCTAGTTTGTATAATTTTTAAGAAGTTTTTTTATGATATTATTTCCTCTTGTTTTGATACAGGGTTTGTTTATAATGTCACTCCATATATGGAGTATCATCCTGGTGGAGAAGATGAACTAATGAGAGCGGCAGGATCGGATGGTACTGACCTTTTTGATCAGGTAAGGTGGTGAAATTAATCATACTATTACAGTGGGAGGGTTCTCTTAGATTTAGCAGTGTGATAGTTGTAGAGAAAAAATAGTTGCACAAATTTCATATGCATTGGCTTGAATTTTGAAATTTGGGAAGATGCTCGAGAGTAACAACTGTTTAATTTGTCTTTGAATTATTTTACTATAATTTTAGAGATGGTTTCAAATCTGTATCCAGGAGTCTCCTCTTAAGTGCTTGCTGTCTCCTCTGCTAGCAGCTGATTACTCAGTTTTTATTAATTTTGATTATGATGACGAGTGGCTTATGGACGACAGTAACAATTGGAAAAAAGAACAAGCCACTTAGCTTCTCTGCCCTTAGTTTTTTCTCATTTGGGAATTGTTATATAATTGGCTTATCTTGCTGTACTGAATCTGCTTATCATGTAGAAAATCAGATGATTAATGAATAGAAAACTTATTTTTCCTAGAGTGATAGCAGAGATTCTGAATGTATATTTCAAAAGACGTTTATTTAAATTAGTCATCTTTCCCCTTACATTGACTAAAAACAAACATTGGCTCTTATACTATTTTAAAGTTATATAGAGTTATGTTTACTGCTGTCAATAGAGTGAACTGTTATTTTGAAACAATCTTGAGAAGAACAGAAATTTGCTTTTGTCTCACATATACTTTATTTTGTATTTTGTGATGATTATCCACATCGTAGTACTGGGATTTTACCATTTCAGATACCAGAGTCAGATTGGGTTATCTTTAGAGTTGACTTCTGAACAAATATAATTTGATTTCTGTTCCTTCTACTTTTTCATCCATTTTAGGATTTAATTTTTGACCAGGTTGCCAGAAATATAGTTTGTTTTATATTTAAATGTACTTAATGTGCATCTGCTTAAATAGCAGAATCCTATTTGCAATTAGTGTTTTTCCTTGGTTGGAGAAAAGTCATATTTGGCCATTGGTCATAATAGCATTCTCCTTGGGAGGTTCTTATTGCTGTTTTTTTTTTTTAATTTTTAACTTTTAATTTTTACTTATTTTGAGAGAGAAAGAGACAGAGAGACAGCATGAGCAAAGGAGGGAGAGATAGATAGAGAGAAAATCCCAAGCAGGCTCCACACTGTCAGCGCAGAGCCCAACGCTGGCTCCAACTCATGAAACTGCGAGATCATGACCTGAGAGCCATATGCTTAACCAACTAAGCCACCCAGGTGCCCCCTTATTGCTGTTTTAAGGCAAATTCTCATCGTCATTTGGTAGTTGTTATTGTCTCTCAATGCAAGCCAAATAGAAAAGTTTGGAAGCATTTGTGTGAAAAATTGTCTGCCATACTTTTTTCTTATATCTATTCTGTAACCTCTTGATTCTGAATATACTCTTCCACAAGAAGATTCCTCAGTAAAATCTAGTCCTATTTATATTCCTCAGTGTTGTGAAGTTAATATGGACCTTATTTAAGCAAAATTGTTTCGGAGAAGTCACAAGAACTGCTATAGTGTTAAATTCTTTAGCAGTTTAAATAGTATGTTAGTTACCAGATTGCTGCGTTCCCCTTGGCTTTCATAGGACCAGTGATGTTTATTTAAGACTTTCACTTACCACAGAAGTAAACAACTTTATATTCTAGATTCTGTGGTGAAGCTTTTTATATCTTTAAACACTGGAGAACTTATTCATGGCTAGTATTTGAGTTGCACAAAGAATATTAAATAATCTTTTCTCTGTCAGATTTGTCTTTACTTTAGATCCTGCTTCTGACCTCTTGTTGTGTATTTTCAGATGCTTGATGGGCAATTTGATAACCTGTTGGCACTTCAACTCATTTTGCTCTCAAATAATATCAACCCATCTACTTCCCTTTTATTCCCCCTCTGTTTTCCTCTTTCTGGTAATGGGGACTTGAAGCCACTTAAGTAATTTTTGCCTTTTCTCATTGTGCACCACTATCTGGTCACTAGCGAAATCCCATGATGCTGTCTTTAAACATTACATTCTTTTCTCTCTTCCCACTGCCTTAGATCAAGTCATTATCACCTTCTCTGGCCCTACCATTGTAACACTGTACAGATCCTTTTACTTTCCAGTACCAATGTAAATAACATGACAGCTAGATTAGTGTTCTTAAAGACAGTCATCTTAGCACCTTGTTCTACAGCTCTCTGATGCTCACCATTGACAATGGGATAAATCAAAAGTCATTATCATGGCCTTTGAGGCCTTCAAAAGACTGTATTAAAGTAAATATCCTCAATATGCACTTGGCTTTGAGCAAATGGAAGTACTTTGAGCCAATCACCCGTTCTATGATTGGGATACCTCATACTTTTGCCTCCTTGGATATCCTTCTTCTTCATTTATCTGTTAAAATTCTACCCAATGCTCTAGCCCCAGGGATAGTGCTTTACATGTTATTGGATGCTCCATAAATATTTGGTATATGGAATTTTAATTTATATTAATAAATGGAGGCTCCTTTATAATTATATATGTATATTGCATATTTGTTATTTTAGTATATATTTACTAACTCAGGAGTGTACACAAGCATTCTCATATCAGTATTATTTGACCTGATTATTTTCCTGATTATCTAGTATTTTATTGAATAATTTATTAATTTTCTTTTACTGGTCTTTTACAATTCGACATCTAGGTTGTTTCCAATATTTTGCTAATATAAATAGTGCTGTGATGAATATCCTGGTACTTGCATCTTCGTGTGTATGTGAATATTTTCTCAGGTAAATTCACAAATTACTCAGTGAAAGAGCTGCATATTTTTAGGCTTTTAATGTATATTGAGAAGGTGTCCTCCAGAGGGTGTTTAAATCTAATTCCCACTGATGAGTCAGGCAACAAATAATGGCAGCTGTTTTCCTTGACGTGACAACCTCAGTCTGTTCATTTTCAAGAAAATGTCTGTCAGATACCCAAGTCTGAATAACCAGTTTGTTTATCAGTCATTTTTTTTCTTTTACATATAAATGGTCTTCTGAGACAAAAGCTCAGTTCAGTTTGCAAATCAAATAATTGCCTGGGTATTTTCCTTCAAGGTGAGGATCTTACTTTGCAGCAGAAGCGTTTTTGAGAACTTCTCATTTTGTTACACAGAATGTAAGCAAGACCTCTACTCAGACGTTGAGACTTAAGAAAATTAATAATTTCTTCTACTTCATAAAGCATATTCTTAAATGAAACCAATCCCCTGGCCCCCATGGGTATGTGATGGTGAAGAATATAAAGATTGAAACCTCTGCCTTGACTTGCCAGCATGCAAGCAGTTTTACCTAGCATTGCCTTTTTCACGTTATTGCAAGCGTCAACACTGGTGAAAAAGACAAATAACATCTTAGTATTATTATGAAACTAGTTGAGACCTCATGGGTATCTGAAAGGTCTGTACACGGCACTTGGAGAACATTGTATGCTGCCTTCCTGTCACTCCCTTACTGGCTAATTGAATCTGCTTAGTTTTCCAGAGCAGTCTAAGTATGTTTAGTTTTGCTCCGAATAAAATTAGAGCATCTCATGGAGTCAGAGTCATGTCGCTTCTCTGTCATTTACATCCCACACCAGGTTCATCGTTGGGTCAATTATGAATCCATGCTGAAAGAATGCCTGGTTGGCAGAATGGCAGTTAAACCTGCTCTTCCTAAAGGTAAGTTGTGCCAAGTGCTAACCTGGCAGTGATGTGTAACACGCACATACTTTTTTTTACTTAGATTTCGACAGATAGATTTAAATAAATCATTATATTGTTCTTATTTTTCACCGGCCTCCTGGTCCAGCCACTGTAAAGATTTTAAATGAATGAATGAATGAATGAAGCAATGACTTAACCTTAGAATATTGACAGGTTTTGAGAGAACATTCATAAGTGTGAGGAATGAGCATTATGGAAGTGAATGGACTCTATTTACTTCTTATTTAGTTTTCATTATTTGTCTTTTATTCTGTTGTTACATGGGTTAGCTAGAACACTTGGTTAAAGTTGAATTTTAGACTCGTTTTTGAGAATTTATTTTTTTGAATATGTAATATAGTCACATGACTCAAAACCCAGAAATTATGATGTTATACAATGAAATTTTTCCTCCCAGCTTTGTCTCCCATTTGCCTTGAACCTTCCCCTCCTTGCCCCTGTATTATGGAAAACCCTTGTTCTGATTTTAAACTACTTTTAAAATACACCCGATTCCCTACCCTAACCTTCTGACCTGACTCTACAATCTGTGTGGTGTTGGAGATCACCTCTTTGCCTCCTAAGCTTCTTTCAGAAGAGCACTCTCTGAAAATTTTGGACATGCAACAGGAATAGCAGAAATGCTGCCCTTAATTCTTGACTGTGGATAGAACGGTAGTCGTTTCTTTTAAGTAACTCCTGACTTTGACACTCAATTAAGAATAAATTGGCTTATTTGACCTGAGTCTTCTGTTTATTATTAGTTCAGTGAATTTTGTCACTCAAGGCCTCCGTCAGCAGTGTGGAAATAGCACAGGCATGCCCAGATTTGAACCCTAGCTCCACGGCCTATTGACTGTGCAGTCTTTGGGCCAGTTTCTACCTCTGACCCTCAGTTTTCATCTGTACAGTGATTCATAGGACTAGGAAGTAACATGAGTAAAGTTCCTTTCACCGTGAGTGTAATAGATGCTCAAAAAGGATTATTTCTTTTTCTTCCCATTGTTACAAAACAAATAAGCAGTATGTGTGTATACCAAAAGCACACTAATGTGACTTTTAGTGTCTGGAAGTTCTTCCAAACCAGTTTACGTTTTAAGCCAATTCCTTTCTCCTTTTAACTGACTCCTAAATTCACTAATTCACTGCCAGCGGGAGACACAGTATTAATTCGAGTTTCTGAATGACTACTTTTACCTCATCCTGACTGTTCCTTATCTCATTTACATAATCTGGTACTAATGGTCATGTCTTCTTCTGTAGTATCAGAAAGTATGCGGGTTCCTGAGGCTCTTATTCCATAAGGGACGTGAAGTTAGAAAAAGGACTTTTCTGGTTTCTTTCTTCCTCTCTGGAAATGAAAGACAGATGACTCTCAAAATACTTCACCAAATATGATAAACACCATTTAAAATAAGCGGATTGGTTCAAAATCTCCAGATATTTCCCCATACAAAAAGGGTAAGTTCAGGCAGCAATCCAGGGTGATAAGCTAGCTCTGATGCCTCCGTTTCCTTCTAGCACTTATCTAGATGATCTGGATATCATCTAGATTAAGAGCCATGCCAGAATGTTAACGGTCACACAGTGAGTGGAAGACCAGATTGTGGGTCTCTAAAAGCAGGGAGTTGGAACCGAGATCCCTTCCTATGGCTTGGACTCTTTTTTTTTTTTTTTTTTTTAATTTTTTTTTTCAACGTTTATTTATTTTTGGGACAGAGAGAGACAGAGCATGAACGGGGGAGGGGCAGAGAGAGAGGGAGACACAGAATCGGAAACAGGCTCCAGGCTCTGAGCCATCAGCCCAGAGCCTGACGCGGGGCTCGAACTCACAGACCGCGAGATCGTGACCTGGCTGAAGTCGGACGCTTAACTGACTGCGCCACCCAGGCGCCCCTAGACTCTTGAAGGTCTGTGTAATGAGTGAAATGGGAAAGCATGAAGAAAATCTGTCCAACACAAGGGAATGTCAGGTTATTTTGTCTGCCCTGACCTTATTTATGAGGTGACAGGGGAGAGGAAAGAGAGATTTCCTCAGAGAATTTGTAACCGCAGCCCTGCCTACATAAGAGTTGGGAATTCAAATATATTCCACCTATGTGGTCTCAGAAACCTCAAACCAAAAAATAAAATGGCCTCCCATTAGTAGTTTCCCAGGCTGTTTGTCAGAGGTGTATACACATTTTTTTTTTTTAATTTTTTTTTTCAACATCTATTTATTTTTGGGACAGAGAGAGACAGAGCATGAACGGGGGAGGGGCAGAGAGAGAGGGAGACACAGAATCGGAAACAGGCTCCAGGCTCTGAGCCATCAGCCCAGAGCCCGACGCGGGGCTCGAACTCACGGACCGCGAGATCGTGACCTGGCTGAAGTCGGACGCTCAACCGACTGCGCCACCCAGGCGCCCCGAGGTGTATACACATTTTTAATCGTGAAACACACTTAAGACCTAAAGCCCTCAAAATTCCCACAGGTACACATCAGATAATTATTAGTGTCCAATAAAAATTAGACAACACATGAGGAAACAAATCACTGTTTCTTGTTTCTGCAAGAAACAAGAGCAGAATTTCACCCTTAGGGCTTCATTATTCATATACAGACTAAAACTAGTTATATTTGAAATGTTAAGGACAGTAAGAATCTATTAGTAACATGAGTAAAAAACAAGAGACTGTTAAAATTGTTAACAGAGACTGTTAAAATTTAATTGTGTTGAATTAAAAAACAAGAGAGAATTTCTAGAAATGAAAAATAGAGGTGGTGAGTTTAAAAATTACATAGCACAAGTAGCCAAAGAGTTTAGACATAGTAGAAGAGCTCAGTGAATGGCAAGATTGAGCAGCGTAAATTATACAGAATGTACCACAGAGAAACAAAGGGGTAAAAAAATATGCAAGAGGTGTGGGGGATCCAACCCTTGTAATCAGATTTCCAGAAGTAAGTAGAAGTGAGAATGAGGAAGAGGCAACATCTTGAAGGGATAATGGCTAAGAATGTTCCAGAACTAATGTCATAAATCCTCAAATTCAGCAAGTTTGGCAAATCCCAAACAAAATAAAAAGAAATCCACACATGGACTCTTTGTAGTAAAACTGCAGAACACTGAAGACAATGAGAAGATCCAGAAACAGCCAGAGAGAGACGGATTTAGTAACAGACCAGTGCTTGGTGAATTGACAGCTAAGTTACTAGTGTAATTTATAAGCCGCTATAGCCTGTTTACCAGAAGAACAGTAGAAACCAGAAAACAATAGAACAATATCTTAAAACTGCTGAGAGAAAATAACTGGCAACCTAAAATCATTCAGTAACGAGGAGGATTAGATACAGGTAGGTAAGACTGAAAAGGAAAAATTAAAAAATAAAACAGCAACCACAAAACCAAAATCAGGAGGTTGGAAGGGTCGAGGAGACAGGCTTTCTGAATCCTAATCATAAAGAAGTAAACTGTGGTGAGTATTCTTTCTCCTCGTCACCACCTGGCTCGGGGGTATGAACTCATTTCCTACGCAGAATGAGATATGGAGTCAGATACTTTGTATTCATAAATTAAAAGTTTCCTTTTTAACACTGTCCTCAGCTGTCACTGTCCTTAAATATTGATTACTGAGGCAGCATAGGACCTACAGAAAGCACAAATTTCATGAAGCTGACATGGGGTCAGAGCACATCTCTGCCACTTATAAGCTGTTATGTTCTTTGGTACCAGTTGACAGATCTGAGAGTTTTCCCTCAGCAGCAAAATGGGATTTAAGAAGAAAACATGCTAACGTTATTGTGAGGATTAAGCAAAGGCATGTTTGCTGACCACTAGCGCCTAATAAGCTGCAGGGGGGTGGGCAGTGGAGCTGGTAGAAGTGGTTGCCGCGGTCCTAGCTACCTTCACCCCTCCACCCCTGCGGTACTGAGGCTGCTTACATTCTGTTCCTTTGTGTGTCCCTACAGTTATCAGGCGTAAACCAGCATGGACTGAAGTGTTTCACCTCGAAAGATGGTTCTGTTTCCGTAAAAAAGAAAGTATTATTATTATTGCCGGAGCATGTGAGGTTAGGGCTGTGAATCCAGGTTTCACTCTAAAGCCTTTTTGGAGTGTAAGTGTTTATGCTAGGGTGAGGCCAGTAGCTGGGAGTGATGAGACAACTTGAAAAGCATTAGGAAGCAAAGACAAGAATTTTACAAATCAGAAAGGTGTTGATTCCAAGTAAGTGGATCGTTTTTGTTATTTGTTTTGTTTTGTTAACAGTAGAGACTCAAGATACAGTTTGGACTCCAGGCTAACCAGCAGGAGTAGAGCATGTAAAAGGAACAGAGTAACTAAAGAGAAAGATCTAATGTGTCAGAAGTAAGGAATGTTCCTGATAAATAAGGTGAAGTTCCATTTTAACATAAGTAACAATTGTGCCTTTCGTGTATGAGCAGGGATTGATCATTGAACTCTGCTGGGCCTTATTGATAGAAATTATTAGAACGGGGTAACTGTGTAATTGTCCAAACTGGGGCAGCTCTGAGCATGCAAGGAGGCTCTGTGAGTAATCGTGGTGAGACAACAGGGGATAAACTGTGACTGGCAAACTGCAGCCATGTGTTCGCTCTCCGGTTGGAACTTCTGGATGAAATGGGAACAGAGGATGAAAAGAGTTGAAGGAGGAGCAGAGAATGAAAACAAAGATGAAGTGAGAACAGTAGGGGGAAAGAGACTGTCGCTGGCATGGGGATTTGTGGGGGGGAGATGGGCACCCAGGGGCTACACTGAAGAATTTTAATGCATGGGCTTCTTTCAGTACAAGATCCCTCACACACTCTTTTAAGGAGGTGGTCTGCCAGACCCCAAAGCAGGGGAATCCAGAATTGCCATTTTATGGCCGTCTCCACAGCTGGGCAGTTCTGGGAGGATAGTTTTCAATTTATCTGGTGGTTTCTAGCGTGGCGGTGGTGAAATGCACAGGTATGTAGGAAGAAAACAGCAAAGCTAACTGCACCAGAATATAAAACATGATACTGGTGGATCTTTATCAAGCAAAGAATCAGTGTTTTTTGTAATCCTTTGTTTGAAAAGCATTACCGTTTATATTGTGCTTTAAAAAGATCAATAATGAATAAAAGGAGAAACTTCCCTTGGAAAGTTAAGCTTCGGTTCTTGATTATTTATTTATGTGGAACACTGCATTGTCTGGCAAAGATGAAAAATGTTCTTGCTTCTCGCCCTATTTTAGTTCTCAGCTGCCATTATTGTAGCTGCATGCCACATGTGGCTGTCGAATGCTAGGATGTGCCTCGTCCAAGCTGAGATGTGTTAAAAGTGTAAAAGACTGCATTTTAAGACTTCGTTGTAAAAAACGTAAAATATCTCATAAATTTTACATAGATTACATATTGAAATGATAATATTCTGGATCTATTGTGGTTAGTAAAAATACATTACTAAAATTAATTTAACCTGTTACTTTTTGTTAATGTGGTCATTAGAAAATTTAAAATTATGCTTATGGCTTGCATTATATTTCTTCTGAGCAGCACTGTTCAAGACCAAATTTTTTAAAGTGGGTAACTTTAATGAGTCGATTCTTTGCCTTATAAAAGGAAGCATCTATGAGTTCTATAAATGGAGGGATTCTCCAATTGAATAACCATGGCCTTTAAATAAGGTACATTTAAATAAAAACCTCAGGGGGCGCCTGGGTGGCGCAGTCGGTTAAGCATCCGACTTCAGCCAGGTCACGATCTCGCGGTCCGTGAGTTCGAGCCCCGCGTCAGGCTCTGGGCTGATGGCTCGGAGCCTGGAGCCTGTTTCCGATTCTGTGTCTCCCTCTCTCTCTGCCCCTCCCCCGTTCATGCTCTGTATCTCTCTGTCCCAAAAATAAATAAACGTTGAAAAAAAAAAATTTTAAATAAAAACCTCAGTATCTCCACTTTTATTTTTATACTTAAAAAATTTTAATGTAAGTAAAGTAAGTAATGTAAGTAAAGTAAGTGTACTTTAAAAAATTTTAATGTAAGTCATATTTTAAAAATACTAATCATATTTTCCAGTGGCATAGTGCAGTGTCAGAAATGTCTCTCTCTGTTTTTTCTTTTTAATTTGTCTTAAGTTCGTTTATTTTTTAGCTCGAGAGAGAGTGAGCAAGGGAGGGGCGCAGAGAGAGAGAGAGAGAATCCCAAGCAAGCCCCCCACTTGTCAGTGCAGAGCCCAAAGGGGGGGCTCAAACTCACGAACTGTGAAATCATGAACTGAGCTGAAATCAAGAGGTGGACACTTAACTGACTGAGCCATCCAGGTACCCCAAAAGTGTCTCTTCCTAATTTCTCATCAGTTTATCGTGGTTTCTAATACTTTGTTTTTTGTTTTCATACCCACTCTCTCAAGCAGTTACTGACTGTAAAGCACTTGGAACCATATCAGTAGAATACTTAAAGGTGGAAGAGGGTTTAGAGCTGTTTTAACACCTTTACTTTAAAAGTGAAGATGCTATATGTTAACTCACTCGAATTTAAATAAAAACTTGAAAAAATCCCAGTAAGTGAATAAAAATAAAAGTGAAGATACTGAGGTTTTTATGTATATGTACCTTATTTCAAGGCTGTAGTTATTCATTTGGAGACTCTTGCCATTTATAGGACTCATGAATGCTTCCTTTGGTAAGGCAAAGAATCACTCATTAAAGTTACCCACATTTGCATAATTTTTTTAAATTTATGCCAGTGATTTTCAACAGGGGTTGATTTTGCTACTTAAGGGGCCACTGTCTGGAAACATTTTGGTTGGCACAACTAAACTAGGTGCTCCTGGCATTCTAGTGGGTAGAGGAGAGGGCAGTGATGCCACGGAATAGCCTACCATGCACAGGATAGACTCCCACAACAAAGAATTGTCCAGCCCAAAATGTTACTAGTGCTGAAGTAGTGAGACCCTCTACTTTAGTTTTCTATTCTTAAAAATGATAGTATCCACAGCACACGTATGTGAAGCTGGTATGTAGACAAGTAACTATTGAATGGGCTGGCTGCTGGCTGGAAGTTCGAAGTAGAGTCAAAGTTCTCTCATCGAGGAGCTTCAGTTTCCTCGGTAAAATGGGCTCAGTGGGTGGGCAAAATATAAGCTCAGGTGCCAACTGATAGGGGGAAAGCAAGGCCAGCCGAGGCTTAACTAGTGGAGAGAAAGAGCAAGGTGTTGTGGTGATATGGACCTTACCAGATGAGTAAATTTGCTGTGTTAGGCTGCCTTAATTTGCTTTTGCTGCTGTCAGTCCATTGTCTGAGTGATTCCTGCCAGAAAGATATAAGGGAGAGGTCATTGAAAACAAGGGTGAGAAGTCCCTGGTCAAGGGCAGGTGCAAACCTGAATAGGAAGTGTGTCATGCTTTGTGGGTGCTACTGACCAGTGTTTGGTTTAGGTTAGTATTTGTTTTGTTTTCAGGGAAAGATGATTTTTGAACATGTGTATATTCATGTGCAGGTGATGCCAAATAAGGAAGGAGTGGTTAACCCTAAGAGGATATGACAAGAATGGAAAATAACTGATAAATTGGGGGATTGAATAAAAAATATCAAGTATACCCTACCTACAGAGAAACCGCGAACTTCTAAAAATGCAGTTTATTCTGTGACTAGTTAAATGAGTAGTAGGAAGAAAACTGACCAGGAGTACGTACACATTCTAGTACTTTAAAATCTCTTTAACCCTGGAATTTTTCAGAGTATGTGTTTCAACTATTAATTACTTATTTTAATTCTGCCAGTAAACTATTTCTAGGGTGAGGGGTAATTCTGAGCCTTGAAGTTTAAGGGATGTATAAAATTTAAAGGTAATTCAGAAGATGATTACAAAGATGAGTAAAGGAAAGTAAAAGGTAAAGATAGTTTAGAAATATTGAAATCATTAAATTTTATAAGATTTGAGAAATTAGTGTGTAACTTGAAACGAAAATAAGACTTAAGCCTCATTTATGTTATGAGGAGTTCCATTTAGAAATATGGAAGAATTTCTAGAGAAAAAATGATTATTAAACATATTGTAGAGAGCCAGGGAGCCATCTTCTGGCAAGCCTGAGTAGTTAAGGGAATATAGAATGCTGCATTTTGGTCTTGGTGATAAGATCTCTGGTAATAAGACTGAGCTCATATCTGGTGGTTACGTGATACCGACCTTTGGAAATAAGAAGATGAGGTATGTAGCTACATGTTAAATGCTCAAATATATATACTCAGCATTTGTCTTCCTAGGATGCTTTTCTTCAGGGCCTCAGTGACAAATGCCTGGATATTGTCAAAACGTAGCTAAAATATTACCTCCTCAATGGAGTCCTTTCAAATTCCTTCCAACTAGAGATATCCCATTCTATGCTTCTAGGTATGCTACATACCTCTTTTAAAGCATTTATCATATTGTGTGTGTTCAAGAGAATGTATCAACATTTTATTTTTAATTCCATTTATTTAATTTTTTTGAATAAGTAATGCATTCACATGATTCAAGTATGTGTAATGCATTCAAGTATGTGTAAGTAATGCATATCACATGATTCATACCTCGGTCTCCCATCTACTGGTTTCCCCTCCCATGTATACACAAAGGTAACCATGTTATTCTAATTTCATTATGAATCCTTCCAAATTTATGGGTGCATAAGCAAACAATATATATTCGTATTTTCCTAACTTTTTATCAAAATGCTTTCACATTATGTCACTGTGTTTATTAAGATGATGGCCAACAAATATTTATTTTTTTAATATTTATTTATTTATTTTGAGACAGAGCATGTGCATAGGGGAAGGGCAGAGATAGACGGGGAGAGAGAGAATCCCAAGTAGGCTCCATGCTCTCAGCGCAGAACTTGAGGTGAGGCTCAGACCCAAAAGCTGTGAGATCATGACCTAGGCCGAAGTCAAGAATTGGATGCTTGACCGACTGGGCCATGCAGGCACCCTGATCAAATATTTATTTAAAAAATGAGTATACTGGTAAAACAGATTTTTTTCTTTCTTTATTGTGGGGGTCCTCCTGTGGCTTCACCCAACAGAGGTAAACTAGATTGGGGCCACAGTTGAAAATCCTTACCTACCCTTTTACCGCAGAAGAGTCGAGTGCAGTCCGTAAACTGCAGTGCTGGCTTTCAAAATTACTCTGATCTCTCCAGAAAGCAGAGGTTCTTATCAGAGTAATGGAGTTTAACCAACATTATGAGAAAATACAAATTCTCTTAGCTATGGAATTAATGATCTAGACAGAACATCAGATTTCTTGTCAGTCTCATGTGACTAAAAGGACTCAGATGTAAATATGCTTAATAATAAAAATAGTCTTTTATTTCTATGTGTCAGTGTTTTGAAAGAGTTGCAAAAGTAGAGTTTTTAAAAGTAATTTAGACCGTTTAAGTAGAAAAATCTCTTCCTACTGGTACTTGTTGTATTAAAAAAAAAAAAAAAGATTTAGAAAAAATGACCTATGTAGTAGGATCCAGAAACTTCTGACAGGTTCAATCAATTCATGTCAGGCGGGAAGTAAATCATATAAGATAAACATATATTTTTCCTTAGAAACAAATTATGTGGGGCAGTTTTTCAAAAGCTGTGATCCTCTTAGATAAAAACAAATTGTTTTACTTGATAAATGACATTCATCAAACTGCCAAGTATGTGGTACACTGAAAATAGATTTAATTTACTTTTATCTGTGTGTTTGTTGGTTGTTCTAAGATAAAACAAATAATTACAACTAAGTAGGAAAGACAGATGAAACCCACTGATGAAAGTAAGTGATCAAGCAAGGACATCAGTGATCCCTTGCAAACTGTAATGACTAGATTTTTATTTGGCACTTGATAAGCAGAGCTCATTTTGAGGTATAAGTCAAGTGGTTTTTAGGTCTTTTGCCTTTCCAGAAAGTATTAACACTAGCAATGGCATAGTAAGAAATATGATGCTGAGTCTTAGAGGCTATGAAGTCTAATCTTGGCTTTGTTGCTAAAATGCTGTGGATTTCATTCAAGTCCTTGACCCCTGACTTTCAGTCTTAAATGAGGGGATCAGATGGTAATTTGCTGCATGTTGTTAAGATCCCTTTCAGCTTTGAAATTATTTTGGTAAAATAAAGAAAATAAAAAGAATAGTCATCTGGCCTCCTTAATCATGATTATTTTATGATAGCTGAGTGAAGCAGAGTTAATTGTGGTATCCCTGGTTGATTGAAAATCAGAACATAAAAGATTTGCAAGCCCTCATTTAAGTGGTTTAGTTTTTGTTTTCTATAAAACAAGGTCACCTCAACAATTGATATCTACCAGTTTACTGCTTGGATATTTTGTTGGCTTGTCATTCTTTTCTCCTCCTCCTCCTCCTCCTCCTTTTTTTTTTTTTTTTTAACTCTGTTAACTTGCTGAGGGTTTTATTTTGACCATATGGTGTAGCATTTTTGATGGTCAAAATACAATGTAGATTTGAGTTGGTTGCCATCCTGAAAGAAAATAACTGTTAAATATTACTGTGTTGTACATACAAGTGAAAGTCTTATACTTTCATCATTTTGCCGTTTAAATTTGGAGTAAGCAATAATCTTTTTAAGTATTGACCTAGATTAGATTAGATAAGAAAGGTATAAGGTGTCTTTCTTTGGGTTGTTAGCGTGAACATTTTATTTATAATGTGTAATATAATAAATTCTGAATAATTTTGATTCCTTTGGAATATGATGACCTAAACAAAACCTGGGTTTTTATATGCTTTCTAAAGAAATTAAGCAAGATATTAGAAAAAAGTATTCAGTAGAGAAAAGCTCAGTGAAGTGGGAGACAAACACCTGGAGAAGAAATGGCCCAGCAATTTTCAGAATGAAGTTTCCTTGTTTGAAACATCGACCATCTATTTATTAGCCTTGTTTTTCTCCTCAGACCTGAACAGAAAGCTTTTCAAGGAAGGGGCTGTTATCTTCAAATATTAACTGATACTCTCTTTGATGTTATAGTATTATTATCTGACTTTTCTTTTCTAAATCACTGTACAGACTATCATGAAGAAAAGAAAGTCTTAAATGGTAAGTCATATAAATTTATGATAAAAAATGGATCTTATTCTTATGAATTACATTCACATACAGAATTGTTTTACAGAATTATTTGGGGTAGTATTTGGATTTTTTTTTTGGGGGGGGAGGATATTTTTTATACAAAAATGTCTTTACTTACCTAAACTTAGAGGCTTTGGCAGAACTTTATAGATCCCTTACGCCAGCCATTACTCTTAGAGTAAGTAGTCCCTCCTGGAACATCCCTGAACATGGCGATCATCTGCCTGCAGCTTGAATATTTGTTAGTGATGAGGAGTTCCACCCTCAGAAGCAAGACAGAACAAGTCATATCCCCCAGGCATGGAGCTGAATGCCAGTGTTTGCATATAGATGCTGAATAGCCTATTACTACTCTTTCCAGGCTCAACAGCTCTGGCTTCTTCAGCCATTCAGTATGACCGAGAATTATGACTGACATTCTCCCCTCCCCACCTCCAATCAATCAATCAATCAATCAATCAATACATAAATACATACATACATACATACATACATACATATGGTGTAGTGGTCAGTATTGACTCTTAGGAAATGCCTGGGGCTACATTGATTGAACTACTTGTTTAAGGTATGTTTTTTTTTTTCCCCCTCTATATTTATTTATTTATTTATTTTTATTTTTATTTTTTTCAGTATATGAAATTTATTGTCAAATTGGTTTCCATACAACACCCAGTGCTCATCCCAAAAGGTGCCCTCCTCAATACCCATCACCAACCCTCCCCTCCCTCCCACCCCCCGCATCAACCCTCAGTTTGTTCTCAGTAAGGTATGTTTAGAAATAGGTTTTTTTCTCCATTTTGCAAAAGAAAGTTATAGAAATTCAGCTATAAGCTAGATTGCCAGATTAGTTACCCTTCCTTTTTTAACTTGAGGAATACCGTCGTCTGTATTGTAGACTGACTTATTTCAGTTTTTGATGTAACACCTGAAGCTTTTTGTCTGATAGTATAGCACTGTATTAAATGAAGGGCCTATCTTGGGTTCCATATAATGATTGACTCTTTTGTGATAATAGGCATAAAACCATTGCTTAAAGACTAATTACTGATACACTGGGCATTTCCATTCCCACCACATATGGCTTCCAGAACCATTACTTTCCTGTTGCCCTCTTCTGGATGCACTGCATTTAACTAATACCTCGGTTCAAGGTGGCCTTAAGAATGGAATATTAACACATGTCCCTAAGTGTCTGGCTGGCACAATTACCTATCATGATCTTGTATTCTATAAGATTGTGATATTTATATTTATATTTATTAGCTGCTTCTCATTTTGGTTCATTCAAGACTATGTGGTAAGTCTGTGTATTTGCAGATGTGATCTGTCTGCCAGCAATGTCGTTATTTAAATAACTATTTTAAATCCTGAATGAGATAGATTACTGTGGTATTCCACTAGAGACCTGATCCCTTCAAATTAACAACAGTCATCAAGCAGCACTTTGGGGAAAGAGAATATCCATTCAGTCCACCTAACTTTAGTTAATTATTTTACTCTACCCCTCATTCACCACAGATTCCTTCAACTTTTCTAGAATGATATTATATATAAGGTGTTTTATTTTGCTTGGCAGATGTTGAAATCAAAGCACATTCCACAGCCTATGACATTATTCTGTTCGAAAAAGACATATTTGTATGACATTGTATAGTCTTTTAGAATGTTTGGAAATTGTCTCCTTTGCTGTCTCATGAGATTGCAGGGCAAATTTCTTTACTAGTATGAATTTGAGGAAGCAGAAATGGTGGTTTTTGTAAGATCACAGTGCTGATACTAACTTCAAATCCAGATTTCTTGGTCCTAATCAGGTCCTAATAAGACCCTAATAAGATCGAAATTGAGTAACAATCTGTGAATCCTGTTGATAGCTTTTTCTTATGCAAAGTCTTAGATCGTGATGCATTTGTTTTTTATTTATATATCTAAGAGGCCTCCATATGATAAATGACATTAATCTCATAGTGAAATATCTTTTAAGTGATTTTTCAAATAATTTATTAAGGTTATCTTTTCTTATTTTTTGTCATTTGAGATAAAAATACATTTTCATTTTTTTTTAATTTTTTTTTAACGTTTATTTATTTTTGAGACAGAGAGAGACAGAGCATGAACAGGGGAGGGGCAGAGAGAGAGGGAGACACAGAATCTGAAACAGGCTCCAGGCTCTGAGCTGTCAGCACAGAGCCCGACGCGGGGCTCGAACTCACGGACCGTGAGATCATGACCTGAGCTGAAGTCGGACACTTAACCGACTGAGCCACCCAGGCGCCCCTACATTTTCATTTTTATAGTCCTGTTGTTATACTTTTAGTTTTCTGGTAGAGCATTCTTCTTTAGGATTCACTCCTAGTTAGTTCATAACTGTGGCTTTGTTATGTCCCATCTTTGAGACTTCTTTTGTTTATCTGAATATTAATTATGTTCTGTAGCGTTGCATAGGAAGAGATGGAAACTGAGTGAGTAAGGCCTGGACTCAGGGCTCATGATCAGCCTCATCCCCCAAAATATGGCTGTTTGATATCTTGTGCTTGCACTTAAGTTGGATTTAAACAGAAGCTTCTATGGCTGGAAAGAATCTTGAAACCTCTACACTAGTTTGTCTCAAAGATGCCTCCCCTCTCTGATTTTATATTACTGTGACTTTCTTTTAAAGTTTTTAATGTTTATTTTTGAGAGAGAGAGAGAGAGAGAGAGAAAGCAGGGGAAAGGCAGAGAGAGAGGGAGACACAGAATCTGAAGCGGGATCCAGGCTCCGAGCTGTCAGCACAGAGCCCGATATGGGGCTTGAACCTACAAACTGTGAGATCATGACCTGAGCCGAAGTTGGTCGCTCAACCGACTGAGCCACCCAGGTGCCCCATATTACTGTGACTTTTTAAAAAACAATTTTTTTTAATGTTTATTTTATTTTTGAGAGAGAGAGAGAGCATGATCAGGGGAGGGACAGAGAGAGAAGGAGACACAGAATCTGAAACAGGCTCCAGGCTTTGAGCTGTCAGCACAAAGCCTGACACAGGGCTCGAACTCACGAACCACGAGTGAGATCATGACCTGAGCCGAAGTCGGACGCTTAACCAACTGAGCCACCCAGGCGCCCCAACTGTGACTTTTTTTTTTTCAAACTGTTGGTGTTTATTTTTTTTTTAATTTTTTTTAACGTTTATTTATTTTTGAGACAGAGAGAGACAGAGCATGAACAGGGGAGGGGCAGAGAGAGAGGGAGACACAGAATCTGAAACAGGCTCCAGGGTCTGAGCTGTCAGCACAGAGCCCGACGCGGGGCTCGAACTCACGGACCGCGAGATCATGACCTGAGCTGAAGTCGGCCGCTTAACCGACTGAGCCACCCAGGCGCCCCCCAACTGTGACTTTTGATGTGAGACCTCCAGGATTCACCAGAGACGAAACATTAAATTTGTTTTCCTGCACAGTTTGAGGAATAGAAATGTAATTGTTGCAGTGATTTGCAACAGGCCTTTTAGCAGCAGGCCTCTTTTTTTTCCAAACCGATCCTTCCAGATACCAACAGCACAGTCCTGTTGTGGGAGGGAAATACAGAATGCTTTACAGAATCTCTAGAGTTCTTCCACATCTCTGAGTTCTCAACTAAAAATCACAGTTTTAGTGGGCTTTTAAAATGCTGTGTTGCTGCATGCTGACAGGATTGATTTCAGTGAGATTGTGGAGTGACTGGAACCCTCAGACATTTCTGGTATTAAATATAAATTGGTACAACCACTTTGGGAAATTGTTAAGCAGCAGCTAGTAAAGCCAGATCTACACACACCTTGTATACTTGCAAAAATGCGGATATATGTTCTTTAAGAATGTGCAGGTACATATACAAGAATATTTATTTATTTTTTTTTTTTTAATTTTTTTTTTCAACGTTTTTATTTATTTTTGGGACAGAGAGAGACAGAGCATGAACGGGGGAGGGGCAGAGAGAGAGGGAGACACAGAATCGGAAACAGGCTCCAGGCTCCGAGCCATCAGCCCAGAGCCTGACGCGGGGCTCGAACTCCCGGACCGCGAGATCGTGACCTGGCTGAAGTCGGACGCTTAACCGACTGCGCCACCCAGGCGCCCCTATACAAGAATATTTATAACAGTGCTATTTATGTATAATAGCCCAAGACTGCCAACAACCCAAATGTCCAGCAACAGAATGTATAAACTCTCATATTTGTACAATGTAGTATAAATCCAAACTACTGATGCATTCAACAGCATGGGTAATAGTTCAGAAGCCTCAAGGTTTGATTTATTGCTTACTATCAATCATACTTATTTGACATAATGCCAAACAAAAAAAGCCTCAGACCAAAAGAGAACATATCTTATGATTCCATTTTTATAAAGGTCAAATACAGGCAAAAACTAAGGATGCTAAAAGTCAGAATAATGGTTACCCTTGGGGGAAGGGGTGGTGCTGGCTACAAGGTAAGGTTTTGTACATCTATGATTTGTGTCCTTTTATACTATTTTAATAAGAATTTTACTAAAAAGAAGAAAAAAAATAAATGCTATCTCGATGAACGGTAGCTGTTTTGTTTTTCTTTGTGAAGGCATGCTTCCCAAGAGCCAAGTGGCAGGTACACTTGCCAAAGAAGGTTGTAGTTCTCCAAGGTATGGATTCTTGTTGTACTTTTTAAAAGCTAAATTACTTCTACACCAAAATAGACACATTAAAAAAAATAAACAGCTCTGAGTTTGAGTTCATGCTTACTGTATTAATCATGGTTCTTTGACATAAGAACTGTAGTGCTCATTTATCAGGCATTGTTTTCTGTATGTGTGAATTTTTAGTATAACTAAAGTTTGATCCATTTTAAACACTTATGTGTAAATATTTGTGTTTAAAAAATTTTAAGTTAAATTTCAAAAATGTTTTTGACTTTAAAAACTATTTGAAAATATTTTTCTGATTATAAAATATACATTCATGGTGGAAAACTTGGAAAATCTAGAGAAATGAAAAGAAAGTGATAAAATCAGTTGTAATCTATCAACTCTGGATGTATACTTAATATTTGGTCTTTTCCACCCAGCTTGATTCATATAATACCTATTTCCATATTATTCTATTTTGACAATACTGGCATTACAATGTATTTTATGAGCAGTATTCCTGTGTCCTATGTCATATTCTGCAAAAGCCATTTTTTTGTCTGCCTTCCATCATATGACCATACCATAATTTATTCAACTACATTATTTTTCATATATTTAGTTTGTTTTACTGGTTTTTATGGAAATCCTTCAAAATGTATTGCATGGCAACTGTCTTAGTAAATTACGTGATCTCTATATATTTTTGTTAATGTTAACATTTCAAATGCCCTCAGGGTTATATGTATTCTTTGTAATTTTTTTCTCTTCCTTTCTCCCCACTGCCAGTCTATAATATAATAGCATCCTGCTATATTTGTTAAATTTATTAAAGTATTTCATATACAGTTTTAACTTACGGGCATAAGGAAATCTCCTCTAGGATTTACCCCAGGGTGTCCTTATGTTTATAATAAGTGCAAAAACAGTATCAGTTTAATGAACATCTATTACAAAATGGAAGACTTGGTTTTACCTTAACTTTTACTGTTAAACCATTAAAAGACTTTGATGAATTATTAATCTTGATAATAATATATTTGTGATAGGGAGGAGTGAAGGTAATAAGCATGTAGATTTTGTCATGCTTCTTAAGAAAGTATGTTGTGTTACTGCTCTTATATAAAAGATTTTAATATAATGTGTAACCTTTCTAAAAAGTATCTTTTCAAGGATATTGTTTGTTTCAATCCAAGTTGGAATAATTACCCCCTAGTTGTAAGACCTACCCCCATTATTTAGAACAAAGTTTACCTAGAGAAATATATTTTTCACTATAGATTTTAAGCTGCATATTTAAAATCATATACTTATGTTGTCATATTGCACATTTTTAAGCCATATATTTTTAAAATCACATAGTTAATGACTTAGTATGTGTTACTGTACAATTATTGATATAATTATTCATTCTTTTAATATTTTATAGCTATGACTGGTTCCAGACAGACTCTTCAGTGACTATTGTAATATATACTAAGCAGAAGGTAAACAATGTCTTTAAAATCAGAAAAAAAGTGAAGTCTTAATAAATGCCAGCTATTTTCTAAGCACTCTTTTTATATTATTAACTTATTTACTCACGGTAACTCCATGGAGTAGATCCTTTTGTTATCCTATTTTATACATGGGGAAAACAGAAAGATTAAGTAATTTACCCAATGTCACACAGTAAGTGGCAGATCTAGCAGTTTGAACCCAGGCAGCCTGGCTCCAGAGTATATACTCTTAACAGCCATGCTATAGCGTCTTTAAAAAAGCTAGACTACAAAGTATTTTATGTACTTTTCCACGCACACACGCATCTGTGTGTGTGTGTGTGTGTGTGTGTAAGCATGGATAACAAAAGTGAGAATCCCAGTTAACTTCATTGTAAGAACTAATTTCTTGTGCATAAATTGGAATTTGAAGGACAGTAGAGACTATGATACTTGGTTTAGTATGCTTAAAACACTAATGGGATTCAGACACCCTCTTGAAACTAAAATTAAGGGGTTAATTGATTTACTAAGTACGTATTGAATTTCTGCTTTATTTGCAGCACTATTTTAGAATTCAGGGATCTAATGATGGGCTAGATATGTACATACTTGGCTTTCATGGGGCTTGCATCTGAGACATCAGATCAGTACACAGACAACTTACAACATCTGCAAACACATCCTTCAGCAACTGGCAAGGTTCCCACACTGGAGGAACCATGTAAATTTAAAGACAAGTTCTGGCAGCTAGGGATTTCTGAGAATGCATGCTACTTCTGCAGTAGCAGAACCACAGATGAGCTGTGAGTTCCTCTGACTGTTGCGGCATGATGTGACAACAGGAGTGATGGTAATCTGCTTGATACAGCCAAGAGGACCAGAGGCACTGCCTGAACCGCTTCCACTCCTTCTCTTTATTGTCTCCTCATCACACAGTCCAAAACCAAGAGGGCATGGCCTAAGAAGGTTGGGGTCTGCTCCCATTGGTAATGTCAGTGAGGCACAGAGGATGAATGATTAAGGGAAGGGGGAAGATTTCTATGTGGAATAATGCGTGCATTATACAGTATACATGATAGGTGCCACAATAACTTGTACCAAGGCTATGTAGAAATTAGAGCTGTCTAGAAAGCTGAAGTCAAGAGGTTGTATAATTTGCACAGCATCATGCAGTAGTAAAAAGATTAAAATGAAGATACATATCTTGATTTCTGGTCTGATTCTAATTTTTTCCAGAGTATTCAATAAATATTTACTGAGCACTTACTAGGTACCAGGCAATATTCTTGACAGTCTCATACATTCAGAGCTTAGAGATGAGTGGGTGAGGTAGATATTAAGCAGAAACAAATACATAATTAAAATTGCAATATGTGCTTTGAAGGAGAACTAGGTTGTATGAGAGAGAAAAAACAGGAGTAATATTTATTCACCTTGTGGGTTCTATAAAGAAATGCCTTATGGGGGTGCCTGGGTGGCTCAGTTGGTTAAGTGTCCAACTCTTGATCTCAGCTCAGGTCATGATCTCACAGTTTTGTGAGTTAGAGCTCTGGACTGACAGTGTGGAGCAAAAGATAGATAGATAGATAGATAGATAGATAGATAGATAGATAGATAGATAGATAGAGCGAGCGAGCCATATGAACATCCACTGATCATCTTAAAAGTATAGTAGTTATAGAAATTTGGGGCAAATTTTACATTTTAATCTTTCTCTTTCTGCTTTCTGTTTAAGGATATTAATCTAGACTCAGTAATAGTTGATCATCAGGATGATTCCTTTAGAGCAGAAATACTTATCAAGGATTATTCATATATTATACATGTTGGTAAGTACTTTATTCTTTATTCATGGAAACAACTCCAGTTTCCCTTAATTCTGGCAATAAACTTGGTCTACACTCTAGGTAGCAAAAATATTTTATCTGATGTTGTCATTTTGTTTTGTCATTTTTGATTTATCTTTTTTCTATTTTTTTCTTTACACTAACAACAGTGCAGGCAAATGGCAACCTGACCTCACCTTTCCCAAGTTTAAACAATTCAGTGCAATCAAAGTCAGTAATGATATGAAATATTTGTTGCCCTGGCTTTGTTAAATGTCTTTTACTTGATATCTGCAAACAAATCTCTGGAGACCTGTCCCATGCTCCTAGAACAGCCATCACTAAGTGCTCATTTCATTGGCCTGTTTTTTTTGCCAGCTCCACCATGGGAAGTGCAAGGCGGCACCAAAACAGCGTGGACTGTAAAGTTGTATTGTATCCCTCAGCTGCCTGTTCCTTCATAACCTGTTCCTTCATAACCTACAATTCACTCTGTCTGCTTTGAGAAATTAAAGATCAAAAGAAAGAAACCAGAACTAAAATCTGGAACCAAAGATGCCAGGTTTAAAAAAAAATTTTTTTTTAAACATTTATTTATTTTTTGAGAGACAGAGAGAGACAAAGTGTGAGCAGGGAAGGGCAGAGAGAGAGGGAATCACAGATTCCAAAGCAGGGTTTGGGCTCTGAGCTGTCAGCACAGAGGCTGATGCGGGGCTCAAACCCACAAACCATGAGATCATGACCTGGGCCAAAGTCAGACACTTAACAGTTTGAGCCACCCAGGCACCCCAAACATGCCAGATTCTAAATCCACATTTCACCCGTAATGACTCTAGGATTTCACCCTTTTCTGCTCCAATGAAGGCGATATTGTTCTAGTTAGAAGATAGAAAAGAAACAAACAACAAGAAAATTATGTTTTAAGCAGTCATTCTTTTAAAAAATATTTTTTTTAGTGTTTTTATTTATTTTTGAGACAGAGACAGAGCATGAGCAGGGGAGGGGCAGAGAGAGGGGGAGACACAGAATCTGAAGTGGGCTCTAGGCTCTGAGCTGTCAGCACAGAGCCCAACGCAGGGCTCGAACTCAGAGTGTGAGATCATGATCTGAGCTGAAGTCGGACGCTTAACCACCTGAGCCACCCAGGCGCCCCTTAAGCAGTCATTTTTATATGAAGAACATCATTTACTTTTGCAAAACAGAGACTGATTCTCCAGACCTTGGGTGACTCAGGATTCTGTTTGCTGCCTTTCTGTATTTTTTTTTCCTCTTTCCTTTTTTTAATTTTAGTTTTTGGTTTTTCTTAATTTACATCTAAATTAGTTAGCATATAGTGCAACAATGATTTCAGGAGTAGATTCTTTTTTTTTTATTTTTTTATTTTTTAAATTTTTTTTTTCAATGTTTATTTATTTTTGGGACAGAGAGAGACAGAGCATGAACGCGGGAGGGGCAGAGAGAGAGGGAAACACAGAATCGGAAGCAGGCTCCAGGCTCTGAGCCATCAGCCCAGAGCCTGACGCGGGGCTCGAACTCGCGGAGCGCGAGATCGTGACCTGGCTGAAGTCGGACGCTTAACCGACTGCGCCACCCAGGCGCCCCAGGAGTAGATTCTTTAGTGCCCCTTACTCATTTAGCCCATCCCCCCGCCCACAACCCCTCTAGTAACCCTCTGTTTGTTCTCCATATTTATGAGTCTCTTCTGTTTTGTCCCCCTCCCTGTTTTTATATTATTTTTGTTTCCCTTCCCTTATGTTCATCTGTTTTGTCTCTTAAAGTCCTTATATGAGTGAAGTCATATGATATTTGTCTTTCTCTGACTAATTTCACTTAGCATAATACCCTCCAGTTCCATCCACGTCATTGCAAATGGCAAGTTTTCATACTTTTGATTGCCGAGTAATCCTCCATTGTATTTATATACCACATCTTCTTTATCCATTCATCCATCAATGGACATTTGGGCTCTCTCCATACTTTGGCTATTGTGCATAGTGCTGCTATAAACATGGGGGTGCATGTGTCCCTTCGAAACAGCACACCTGTATCCCTTGGATAAATACCTAGTAGTGCAATTGCCAGGTTGTAGGGTAGTTTTATTTTTAGTTTTTTGAGGAACCTCCATACTCTTTTCCGGAGTGGCTGCACCAGCTTACATTCCCACCAACAATGCAAAAGAGATCCTCTTTCTCCGCATCCTCGCCAACATCTGTTGTTGCCTGAGTTGTTAATGTTAGCCATTCTGACAGGTGTCAGGTGGTATCTCATTGTGGTTTTGATTTGTATTTCCCTGATGATGAGTGATGCTGAGCATCTTTCATGTGTCAGTTGGCCATCTGGATGTCTTCTTTGGAGAAGTATCTATTCAAGTCTTTTGCCCATATCTTCCCTGGACTATTTGTTTTTTGGGTGTTGAGTTTGATAAGTTCTTTATAGATTTTGGATACTACCCCTTTATCTGATATGTCGCTTGCAAATATCTTCTCCCATTCTGTCGGTTGCCTTTTAGTTCTGCCAATTGTTTCCTTCGCTGTGCAGAAGCTTTTTATTTTGATGAGGTTGTAGTATTCACTCTTTTACTGTATTAATGAAATACCTTCAGTCCTGAATTTGATCAGAGTAGAAAAATGTTTTTTCTTTCCTATTTTCTCCATTCGGTCGGTTAAGACTGGAACCTTAAACGTTTCTTCTAGAAATAACCTGTCCTATTTTTTCTTAGCATGAGACCTAATGTATATTGCCTCTTGGGGAAGAATTTTAAACAAACACTCTGGTATCTAGAAAAGTATACACTACTCATTAGCCCTGCATGATTTTTCTTTAAGTAAAACCTCCTTGCCACCATCTATTATGTTTCAAATACTTTATGGCTAATTTTGTTCACACTGTAGCTAACAATATTGTAGCACACAATACAAAAGAAAAAAAAATTCCACAGTCAAAAACAGTCATATTTTTTACTCCAAAATATTGCAAAAAAAATACTTTTGGATGCTGATATTGGATTGGAAGGACTAATGCAGAATTGTAAGTTCCAGATAGCCTTGTTAACACAGTGAAGTTTGAAGCAGATGTCTGTGAAAATATTTCTTCCATCTCCTCCTTCTGGAACATAATTTCCATAAGGGCAGTGGTTTTTCTTTCATTAACTGTTGTATCCATAAAGCCTAGAAAGTAATACATACTCAGTAATTTTCTTTCAATAACTGAATGAATATTCAACCTCAGAGAACAATAAGAAAGGAAGAACTAAGCCAGACCCAAGCCAGGCCCGTATACACACCCATGCTTGTGCTCACACTGAGAGCACGCACGCTTCAGGTGCTGCATGCCTTCCCACCATCCTCCTGTGTTGGTCTGTAGGGACGGCAGTCTGGGACCATACTTTGGACTAGTGTGGGTTACCTACTTGTTGGCAATTGAGTATTTGCTCTTCAGTAGGGAGAGAAATTGAGAAGTTGAAAAAATGTATTTATATTTAAATACTTTGACATTTTGGTTGTGCAGTTTCTTTCTCCAGGCTCTCAATGTTTTACTTACCTTGAGAGATTTGAAACAGTACATAAAAGAACCATTTAAATGATCTTACATGGTGTTCATAGACTGTATGAATTGAAGTTGGATTTTAACTAACATATTTTTCTTTCCTAGAACTAAGCCATGAAATTGAAGAAGATTTTTCTGGTAAGCTACCAAAAAATAATTACATGTATGTATGCACACATACACACACACTCACACACACACGCACACAGGGGAGAGAGAGAGGGAAAGGAGGAGAAAAATCAGCATTTGTCTTATTCTTCATATGTATATTTTCATATTGCAAAACAAAGATGTGACATTTTCTTTATAAACAAATATGTTAATGTTTATAAATATATTCTCCCAGGTTTTTTCTCACTCTTTAATTTCCCCTTATTCCTTTCATCTCTCTACCCTTTCCTTTTTCTCTCCTTAGAAAAAAATTCCTGTCTTCTTTCCATTCTTCCTTCCCTCCTTATCTCCACCCCACTCCTGACATGCAGCCTGTTAAATATACTAGACCAGACAAATTTTTCTTAGGTGTATATATTTAAATATGTAATGTTAACAGAGCTTATTAAATTATGAATTTTTCTGCATATAAAAGTGCAATGTGGATTTTACAAAGCTGTTAATAACATAAGATTCATAGAATGGTGGTTTTTTGGGTTTTTGTCCTTTGCTTTTAGCTTTATTGAGGTATAAATGACAAAATTATATTTAATTGCATGATGATTTGATATATGTATACATTGTAAGAGTATTCCAAAAATCGAGTTAACACATCCATCACCTCACATATTTACTGTTTGTGTGTATGTGAGAACACTTAAGTTCCACTGTCTTAGCAAATTGGAATTGAACAGTATTATCAACTGTAGTTACCATAATTATACATTAGATCTTCAGACCTTATTCATATCTTAACTGAAAGTTTGTATGCTTTTGTCATCTTCTCCCCACACCCTACCCTTAGCCACTGGCAACCACCATTCTACTCTCTGTTTATAGAAGTACATGACCTTTTCTTTTTTCTTTTTCTTTTTTTTTTTTTAAGACTCTACATGTAAGTGATACCATGCAGCATTTGTCTTCTCTGTCTGGCTTATTTCATTTAGCATAATGCCTCCAGGTTCATCCGTTTTGTTGCAAATGGAAGGATTTCCTTTTTTTTTTTTTTTTTTTTTTTTAGCCTGAATACTTCATTAGAGATATGTACACATATATCTGTAAATATATATACTTTTTTAAATATTAGTCCTTTCTTGTTTTAAAGTACTGTCAGAGTACCCTATACTGGTTCTGTGCCTTCTTTTTTTTCCATATAACATAGTAAACTCTGTAAATTGTATAAAGTCAAGGACCATGTTTCCGTATTTGTTAAGCTTCAAATCAATGAATGTTCATTGAAATGAATGTATTTGACTAATCTATCTTAAAAAGTTTTTGTTAAATTGCTATTGAATTATGTGTTTACAGTGAAAAAGAATAGAATGTTTCTAAAGACAAAATGAAATATACTTTAGGTCTTCAAAAGCATATTCAATTCATAAAATTTTATCAATATGTAAAGTCTATATCTCATTATTATACCCATATATTCTGCACTATCTTAAAAAGTCAAAAATAAAAAGATAATGTAAAGGGTTTTTAATTATTTAAGATTCATATGCACTTTTTAGTGATTCATGAGGCTTTTTCTGTGTTTACTAGGCTCAGTATTGATCTACTGAATTTAATCATAAGAACCTCTCAAATCTCAATTGAGAAATGTTAAGAGTATAAATAAATTAAATTTGCTCTTATGAGTCCATTCAATGACTAATTTATATGTCAGCCAGCCCCTTCCTTTTTTGTTTTGGTTTTTAGCTATGTGTTAATTACTTGCCATGTCTATATTTGAGCTTATATGAGAACTGTCAATACATATTAGTTTGGCCCTTGATAAATCAGTTTGAAAGAAGTTAACTTGAATCATAAAGTAAATTAAACTGGATTTAACATCACATAAGGCATAAACAATTTTGATATGTATACAAAGTCTTACTAATGATCCCTGTTATTCCTATCAGATCAGGACATTTGTATTGTTTGAGAAAGATTGATTTTAGAATAATGTATTATATTTAGTTTCAATGAATACAAACGGAATTTATCTTTTCAGTGCGGGTTGTTGAGAATGTGGGAAAAATAGAAATTGTCCTAAAGAAAAAAGAGAATGCTTCTTGGAAACGTCTTGGTCACCCCCTCGAGAATCATAATTCACTTATTCTAAGGAAAGATACAGGTATGCTGTGCTGTTATTTTGAGTCCTCTGTTCATGAAAATATTTTGTCAGTAGTACAACTGTACCAGAATTTGGAAGGCCATTTTGAGATGAACCTTTAAGAAGTTGAGAAAGAACATAGTGTCTTTTTTACTCCTTTTTTTAAAAAAAATTTTTTAATGTTTATTTATTTAAGAGAGAGAAAGAGACAGAGTGCAAGCAGGGGAGGGACAGAGAGAGAGCGAGACACAGAATGCAAAGCAGGCTCCAGGCTCCGAGCTGTCAGCACAGAGCCTGACATGGGGCTCGAACTCATGAACCCCAAGATCATGACCTGAGCTGACACTGGCTGTTTAGCCAACTGAGCCACCCAGGCGCCTCTCCTCTTTGTTTTCTTTTATTGAGGTATAATTGACATATAACATATACTAGTTTCTGGTGTGTAATGTAATGATTCGATATTTGTATACACTATGAAATGATCATCACAGTAAGTCTAGTTAACATCTGTCACCGACAGATTTTTTTCTTGTGATGAGCTCTTTTAAGAGCTACTTACTTAGCAACTTTCAAATATTCATTACTGTACTATTAGTCACCATGTAGTAAATTATATCCCCATGATTTATTTACCTTTTAACCCATTCTCCTATTTTTCCCAACCCTGACCCCTGCCTCTGACAGCCACTAATTTGTTTTCTGTATCAGTGAGCTTGAGTTTGTTTGTTTTGTTTTGATTTTTAGATTCCACATATAAAAGAAATCATACATGTTTGTCTTTCTCTGTCTGACTTATTTCACTTAGCATAATATCCTTAGGGTCCATCCATATTGTCCAAATGACAAGCTGACAAGGCTTTATTCTTTTTTAAAACAGCTGGATGGTATACCATTGTGTGTGTGTATGTATATGTATGTGTGTGGTGTGTATGTATGTATATAAATATATATACCACATCTTCTTTATCCATTCATCTATCAGTGGACACTTAACTTGTTTCCATATCTTGGCTATGGGGAGGTGCATGTATCTTTTTATGTTAATATTTTATATTATATTTTTGTTTTCTTCAGATAAATACTTAGAAGTGGAATACTGGATCATATGGTAGTTGTATTTTTAATTTTTTGACAAACTCCATTCTGTTTCCCATAGTGGCTGCACCAATTCAGATTCCCACCAACAGTGCACAAGGGTACCCTTACGCAACTCTTATTTTGTGTTTTTGAGGATATCAGTTCTCAGAGGTGTGAGGTGACAGCTCATTGTGGTTTTGATTTGCATTTCCCTGGTGATTGGTGGTGCTGAGTACCTTTTTATGCACCTGTTGACCATTTGTATGTCTTCTTTGGAAAATGTCTCTTTAGGTTCCCTGAATTTTATTTTTAGATTTTAATCTATTTTTTAATCAGATTGTGTTTTTGCCATTGAGTTGCATCAGTTCTTTATATATTTTGGATCTTAACCCTTTATCACATATATGATTTGCAAATATTGTCTCCCATTCAGCAGGTTGCCTTTTCATTTTGTTGGTGGTTTTCTATTATTGTAGGAGCTTTTTATTTTATTTTAAAAGTTTATTTTATTTATTTTTGAGAGAGCGAGCAAGCAGAGAGGAGGGGCAGAGAGAGGGGACAGAGGATCCAGAGCAGGCCTACACTGTCAGCACAGAGCCTGACATGGGGCTCGAACTCACAAATTGCAAGACCGTGACCTGAGCCGAAGTCAGATGGTTAACTGACTTAACCCAGGGGCCCCTGTAGAAGCTTTTTAGTTTGATGTAGTGTCTAACTTTAATTTTGCTTTTGTTGCCTTTGATGTCAGCTCCAAAAAATCATTGCCAGGATCGCAAGTAGCTTACCATCTGGTTTCTTCTTCTTCTTGTTACAGGTCTTACATTCAAGTCTTTAATCTACTTTAGTTTTCGTATATGTTATAAGATACTAGTCTAGTTTCATTATTTCGTATATGGCTGTCCAGTTTTCCCAGCACCATTTACCTAAAGGGACTGTCCTTTCCCCATTGTATATATTCTTGCCTCCTTTGTCATAAATTAATTTACATATATGTGTAGGTTTATTTCTGGGCTCTCTATAATCTTCCATTGATTTATATGTCTGTTTTTATGACTACCATATTGTTTTGTTTACCATAGTTTTGTAGAATAGTGAAAAAGGGGAGTATGGTACCTCTAGCTTTCTTTCTTAAGATTTAAGATTTCTTAAGATTGCTTTGGCTATTTGAGTTTTTTTGTGTGATTTCATACAAATTTTAGGATTATTTGTTCTAGGTCTGTGAAACATGCTATTGGTATTTTGACAGTGATTACACTGAATGTGTAGATTGTTTTGGGGAGTATGGACATTTTAAAATTTTTTGTGGATTCTTCCAATTCATGAGCATAGTATTTCCTTCCATTTGTGTCATCTTCAGTTTTTACCATCTATATCTTATACTTTTCAGACTACAGGTCTTTTACCATCTTGGTTAAATTCCTAGGTTTTATTCTTTGTGATGCAATTTTAAATGAGATTGTTTTCTCAATTTCTCTTTCTGATAGTTCATTATTAGTGTACAAAAATGCAACATATTTTTTTTGTATATTAATTTCGTATCCTGTAACATCAATTATTATTTCTAACAGTTTTTTGGTAGAATCTTTAGGGTTTTTTTAAATATGTAATATGTCATCTACAAATAGTGACAGTTTTACTTCTTCATTTCTAATTTGGGTATTTTTTATTTCTTATTCTTGCTCTGGCTGGGACTTCCAATATTATGTTGAATAAAAGTGGGAGAGTCAGCATCCTTCTCTTGTTCCTGACCAGCTTTTTACCATTGAATATGATTTTAGCTGTGAGCTTGTCATTAGCAGCCTTTATTAATGTTGAGGTGTGTTCCCTCTCTACCCACTTTGTTAAAAGTTTTTATTATAAATGAGTGTTAAATTTTGTGAAATGCTTTTTCTGCATCTGTTGAGGTAATCATATGGTTTCTGTCTTCCATCTATTAATGTAGTGTATCACATTGATTGGTTTGTGGATGATGAACCATTCTCGTATCCCTAGAATAAATCCTTCTTTACCATGGTGTATAATCATTTTAATGTATTGTTGAGATCAGTTTGTTAATATTTTGTTGAGGATTTTTACATTTATGTTCATCATGGTATTGGTTCTGTAATTTTCATCTCTTCTGGTGTCCTTGTCTCGTATTAGGGTAATACTAGCCTTGTAAAATGAGTTAAGAAGCATTCCTTCCTTTTCTTTTTTTGGGAAGGATTGGTATTAATTTTTCTTTGAATGTTTGGTATTATTCACCAGTGAAGATATCTGGTCCTGGACTTTGTTTGTTGGCAGGTTTTTAAATTACTGATTCAGTCCTTACTAGTAATTGGTTCATTCAGAATTTCTATTTTTTCATGATTAGGTCCTGAAAGATTGTATGTTTCTAGGAATTTAAATACATCCCATAGGTTGTCCAATTTGTTGGTGTATAATTATTCATAGATTTCTTTTATGATCTTTTACATTTCTGTGGTACCAGTTGTAATATCATCTCTTTTATTTCTGATTTTATTTGAGCCCTAATTTTTTTTTTAAGTCTAGCTAATGGTTATCCAATTTTATTTATCTTTTTAAAGAACCAATTCTTAGTTTCATTGATCTCTTTTATTGTGTTTTTAGTCTCTGTTTCATGTATTTCTGCTCTGATATTTAATGTTTTTTTCCGTCTACTATCTTAGTGCTTCATTTGTTCTTTTTGTCCTGGTTCCTTGATATATGAAGTTAGGTTGTTTTTTTGAGATTGTTTTCATTTATTGAGGTAGGCATTTGGTACTATGAAATTCCCTTTAGAAAACTGCTTTTGCTGTATCCCATATTTTGATATGTTGTATTTCCTTTTCATTTGTCTCAAAGTTTTTTTGATTTCTTCTTTTATTTGTTGACCCATTGATTGTTCAAGCATGCTGTTTCATCTCCACACATCTGTGAATTTTTCACTTTTGTTCTTGTAATTGATTTCTAGTTTCATACCATTATAGTTGGAGAAGGTGTTTGGTATGATTTAAAATTTGTTCTGTGGCCTAACATATGTTCTGTGTGCACTTGAGAAGAATGCATATTCTATTGCTTTTGGGTGGAGTGTTCTGTATATATCTATTAAATCAGTTTGGCCTAATGTGTCATTTAAGGCCATTGTTTCCTTATTGATTTCCTTTCCGGTGTAAGTGGCATATCGAAGTCCATTACTATTAATGTATTGTCAATTTCTCCCAATTAGGTCTGTTAATATTTGTTTTATATATTTAGATACTCTAACCTCTGTTGGGTATATAATATTTACAAATGTTATATCCTCTTTTTGGATTGACCCCTTTAACGTTATATAATGCTGTCTTTGTCTCTGATTACGGTGTTGGTTTTGAAGTCTATTTTGTGTGATAGAAGTATAGCCAACTCAGCTTTCTTTGGGTTTCCATTTGCATGGAAATTCCTTTTTTCATTCCTTTGCTTTCTATCTGTATGAGTCTATCTGAAGTGAGTCTCTTATAGGCATTGTTTAGATGGATCCTGTTTTTTAATCCATTCAGCCACTCTATGTCTTTTGACTGGAGAATTTAGTCTATTTACATTAAAATGATTATTGATAGGTATGTACTTTTTGCCATCTTGTTAATTGTTTTCTGATTGTTTTGTAGTTCCTTTCTTCTTGCTCTCTTCCGTTATGATGTGATGACTTTCCTTAGTATTATATGTAGATTCCTTTTTTGTTATCTTTAGTGTTTACACTATAGGTTTTTGCTTTATGGTTACCATGAATGAGGCTTACATACAAAAATCTATATTTGTAATGGTCTATTTTCAATTGATAACAACTTAAGTTTGAATGCATTCTACAACTCTACATTTTTGATGTTACATTTAACAAGAACTTTTTTCTTGTGTAAACCTTAAGTAATTATTGAAGTTGCAGTTGTTTTTATCACTTTTGTCATTAACCTTCATACTAGCTTTATAAGTGATTAATCTACTACCTTTGTTATATATTTACCTTTACCGATGAAATTTATACTTTCATATATTTTCTTGCTACTAATTAGTGCTACTTCTTACCAGCTTAATGAAGTCTCTCTAACATTTCTTGTAAGGCTAGTTTAGTGATCATGAACTCCTTTGGCTCTTACTTGCTCGGAAAACTCTTTTTTTAATAGAGATTAAAATTTTAGTCTCTACTATCTAATGTTTAGGCATTAGGTAGTGATATCTGAATAGGGAAGCCTACTTGTTCTTAGACTGTTGTTCAACCATTTACTCCTTCAGGTTCCTTTTTATGAAAGGTGCAAAAACAAGTTTAAGTTTATGCCTCATATGCACATCACCTTTTTTTTTTATATTAAAGACAACATGTTTATTGTTTTCCTGTTTATTTAAACCATTTTCTCAGTTTACTCCTAAAAGATGTAATTCATTTCCTTCATTTCATTTCTTCATTCATTTCTATTTTTTGTTTATTTTTTAGGTTTTTAATCTTAGTATAACATATTTATAAAAAGAGAATGCATATTATAAGTGTTCCACTTGATGAATTTTCACATAATGACATCCTCTATATTTGTTTGTTTTAAGTTTATTATTTTGAGAGCGAGGGAGAGAGAAAGGATCCCAGGCAGGCTGTATGCTGACAGTGCAGAACCTGCCTGACATAGGGCTCAAACCCACGAGCTGTGAGAGCGTGGCCTGAGTTGAAACCAAGAGGCAAATCGACTTGGCCACCCAGGTGACCCGATCCAAGAGTTTTAAAATTTCACAATATGATATGCCTTAATGTGGGTCTGTTGTCATTTATCTTACTGGCTCTTTATCCTTTGTGTTATTTTTCATTATAGAAACTTAAGACCTACAGTTTCTGGGAAATATTGATTTTCCTTGTCTTCATAGTCTGTTTTTTGCTGTCCAGAATAAGAAGTATTCTTATTTGAAGCCTTTTTATTTTTTTTTTTTTATTTTTTTTTTTTCAACGTTCATCCATTTTTGGGACAGAGAGAGACAGAGCATGAACGGGGGAGGGGCAGAGAGAGAGGGAGACACAGAATCGGAAACAGGCTCCAGGCTCTGAGCCATCAGCCCAGAGCCTGACGCGGGGCTCGAACTCACGGACCGCGAGATCGTGACCTGGCTGAAGTCGGACGCTTAACCGACTGCGCCACCCAGGCGCCCCTTTGAAGCCTTTTTAAATAAGTCTTCTAAATAGCTCATCTTTTCTCTCTTATTTTCAATTTTGTCCTTTTGTTCTATATTTTGTTGGGTGATTTCTTTAGCTGTGTCTTTCAGTTCTTCTATTGACTTACTCATTTCTACTATCATATTTTTAACTTCTAAGAACCCTTTTCATTTCTGTTCCTTTGTTTTAGTATCATGTTCTTCACAGCCTCTCTTATCTTTTTAAGAGTTACTGACAGAGTTTTAGAGTTTCCTTCTCCCTATTTAACCTGTGTCCCCAAAGTTTGTTTGTTTTAGTTTGTCTTCCATATTAGATGCTTTCTTTGAATGTCTTTTGATCCCTGACTACCTGCTCATATATCTGGGAGTGGAACTCTAAAAGCTGCTTAGAAACTTTGTGCATGTGGGTGAGACTTGTTAACAATAATATTACCTATATGGATGGGTTGCTTCCTTGGAAGAAGTTTGATGCCAGTATTTTGCAAAGTCTTAAGAGTAGACAGTGTCCTACTTTGCACTCAAAATTTCAAAAGTCTTATGGGGAAAGTGGGCTGAGTGTCTGTAAATTTAATTTCTTTTATTTGTTTGTTATCTAGTATACTATATTAATTTGCTAGGGGATTTGCATAGCAAAGTACCACAAACTGGGTGGCCTAACAAATTTTTCTCAGTCTAGAGGCCAGAAGTCCAAGATCAAGGTGTTAGCAGAGTTGGTTTCTTCTGAGACTTCTTTCCTTCACTCGTAGATGGCCATCCTCACATGGTCTTCCCTTCATGTGTCTGTGCCCCTCATTGCCTCTTTTTTACAAGGACATCAGTCATACTGTATTAGGGATCACACACTAATGACCTCATTTTCACTTATTTAACCTTCTAAAATAACTTATCCCCAAATACAGACACATTATGAGTTACAACTTCAACATAGGAAAATTGAGGGGGACACAGTTCAGGCTTGTAACGTATACCCAATCCAGAGACCCGTTGTTTTACCCACTCTAGAGAGTAAACTTCAAATATTTTGCCAGAATAGGAGAGGGCCAATATGTGGCTATTATAAGTAGGGCAGGACTTCATAAAGGGTGAGAGATGGGAGATTTCTTATAAGAACATCTGGAAGGTGGTTTCAGCTCCATCTTCACTCTAATTCCAGAGATACTTGGTCCTGCCAATTCCTGAGCCTTTGGGGATTTTTTTTTTTTGTTATAAATGAGTTGAGTCTGGCTTTCTTTACTTCTAGTTTAGGATTCAGCTTTATTGAGTCTGTTGAATCAATCCTAGTTACTAGTTACTAGTTATCTCTTTACCTTGTCAGCTCCTAAAGTTTTGTTGCATTTTTTAATTTCCATTCTTTCGGTCCTTGTAGTCTTATGCCTTACAAAACAATCGAACAACCTCCTCTCCCCACAAAAAAAAAAAAAAAGAAAAAAAAGAAAAAATAAACTTCACTATTTTTTTAGGGGAGTTAGGAGGAATTAACTGCATGTATTCACTGTAGCATCTTTAAATATTTAAAATTATTATAGGGGTGCCTGGGTGGCTCAGTTGGTTAAGCATCTGACTGTGGCTCAGGTCGTGATCTCGCAGTTCGTGAGTTCACGCCCCGCATTGGGCCCTGTGCTGACAGCTCAGAGCCTGGAGCCTGCTTTGGATTCTGTGTCTCCCTCTCTCTCTACCCCTCCCCCATGCTGTCTCTCAAAAGTAAATAAATATTTGAATTTTTTTTTAATATTATAAATATTTAAAACTATAAAGATATATTTGTGGATAATATTTAATTTCAGTAAAGTATCAGTGTTATTTTGAGTATATGTTGTGACTAGAAGGCTGTTTTAGGCACAATGTGAATTATTTTCCCAAGTGGAAGAACATACACTGACATGAGATTGAAGAGTACTTTTTTATAAAGAGACAGACTAGCAACAGCCAGTTCTCTAGTACAACCTGAACATATTCTGAGGTAACCCCAAGTGAACAGATGCTGATGAATTTGTGAATGACTCCCTGAAAGAAGCAAATTTCAAGCAGTGTTGTGAAAGTAACTCTCAAAAAAGCAATAAGAAACTATGAAGGGTTTTCCAGGAAGAGCTTCAGATTGTTCGTAGGTACTTATTGTGCTAGGTATTTTGCAGGTTGTAGAGAAAGAAAAATGTAGGCCATGAGTGAGGAAAAGTCAAATAGAATTCTTTTATTGTGGTATTAGGAAGGGAGAAAGAACATAGAGAAATAATAGTGTGATCTAGCAGATCAGAAGAAAATAGATAAAAGATAGTGATGATGAAAAGAGATACTATTAAAGTGAAATCTCTTCCCCTGAAATGATCTATCTAGTGATTGAAAAATCATGGCAAACCAGATAAAAGCCAAGCCCAAGAAATAAATGACGCTAGGAACTAAGAGTGACCTCTGTTTGGAAATTGTTAGAATGAGTATCTCTCAGGTTTTCTCTATAATTTCCTGAGGCTTCTAGAAACTCTTTTGTCTCTGTCATACATTTCTGCTTGAGTCATGAACCACCATGGTTAGCTTTAGCTTTCTTGTCTAAAATTGGAGCAGTGCGTGTATTTTTCATTGAATTAAGTTTTTCACCTTGGAAAATGACTAAGAGTTTAGGGGATACTTTTATTTATTTGACTGAATTAGCAAAGATAATTTCTTCTTCCTTTCCCCTCCTTAAATGGTGACAGAAATTGTAGATTATTTTATTCACTAGCAAAGTTGAATACTTATATCATCAAATTATTGTGATTAACTTGCTGTCAGTAACATAAAATGTTTATAGTCCATCACGTGGTTCCTAGGTTTTCAGTTTGTTGAAATTATTGACTTTATGATACTAGCATGCTGGCTTCCTCTTACTGAAACGTCTTAACTAAAAGAATTGTTGTTTGAAATATGTAAGTTGAAGACTTAATGCAGTACCTTCTCGTGTCAAATCTAAAATTTACTTATACAAAAGATTAAAATAGAGCAAAGAACATAATTAGGGAAGAGAAAACTACTTCATTTTTGCCTTTAATCCAAATGTAATAGGTGATATTTTAAACTGTTTATCAGTGGGACTAGACTACCACTTATAAGTTGGATGCCTCCCACTTTTCCCCCCAAGATGACAATTATGAGCAAATAGTTGTGTGTGTGTGTGTGTGTGATGGTGAGGAACTTGTTTGTCTGTCAAGGTTCAGAAACTGATAGGTAATTGGGTTACTGTTTCTATACCCAACCTAAAATTTTATTTTAATGCAGTTACCTTTACTGTGGGGACTTTGATCACTAAAGTTAGTATTAAAGATTTGCCAACAAACAACTCAGTACATGAATATTGGGATACAAAATTGTAAAAAAGAATTTTTAAATTTTTGTCATAATTGTGATGTCAGTAGCCACTCATAAACCTTTATGTTAAATATATTTATTGAATCTGTAACTGTCTTTTTAATGTAAGTTGAACTATGTGAAATTGCTGATACTCTATTTTTAACCTAGGAAACTTGACAGTTTTACGTGGTTTGACCTATACTTTCATAACAGCTTCTTTTTAAAAATTTTTAAATTTTATTACTAGTTTTTATTTTTTGAAAGAGAGCATGCATGTGGGTTGTAGAGGGGCAGAAGGTGAGGGAGGAAGAGATTCTTAAGCAGGCTCCATGCCTGGTGTGGAGCCCGATGACACGGCTCAAACCCACAAACCATGAGATCGTGACCTCAGCTGAAAATCAAGAGTTGGATGCTAAGCCACCCAGGTGCACCTCATAATAGCTTCTTAACTACAAAAACCACACACACACACACACACACACACACACACACACACACACACACTGAGGTACTGTCTGTACTCATAAATGTGCTTGTTGACATACTGTAAGCAATCATTTAATTGAGACTTTCTGTAGGCCCATGATTCTGCAGGCAAGTTGCTTGCTCTCTCAATGGAACAGACCTTCTTGAAGGTGTAGGAAGAACCACCTCCTCATTGCTCCCCAAATTTTGCCTGTACATCCATGTTTCTTTGCTGTCTAAAATAAGCATTCAAAAGTACTAGAAATGAAGAAATACTGAAAATAGCAAAGAAAAACTTCTTGTGCTTTGTTCTCTTAAATTGTCTCCTCTACCCAGCAGGCATGAAGTTGTCCTATACTCAGTAACCATAGAATGCTTTCGCATCTTGCTGTCTTATTTTCATCTCTATCAAAATGGCCCAAATGTGAAATCTGAAGAAACACAGAATAGATGGGGCAGACTGTAACTGTGTAAGAAATTATTTATTGTGTTAAGAGATAAATGGAAGAAGTTTAAAACCTTAGAATTCAGGTGATTCAGGTACTTGAGTATACAGTGTTGGCTGCATTATTAGTTGTGGAACGAGAGAAGAAAGGTGATGGGTATAGAAGTGTTCCAGTTTAGTGACAGTCTTGCTAAATGGTGTGTGGTCTGAGACTCCATTGAATCTAGTCTTGGAGAAAGAGCCACCTTTCTACTACTGTTCACTGTTACTGTTTAACTCCACAAAATCCTCACTTTGAAAGATTTAATTCTCATCAGTCTAAGGTAGTAAAACATCTTAGTATAACTTTAGGAATTTTTTTTTTAACAGCTAAGACAGAGGAATCTGTGTTTTATTGTCAGTTTGATATTACTAAATTACCAATTATGTATGAAAATTCTCAGTTTTTGAGCATTCTGCTTCACTGTGTTTTACCCCAGTATATGAAGAGACAGATGTATGCCCACAGATAACTGTCATCCTTAGCGTTGGAAGACAGGTTGTGAATGTATTCTTATTCATATATACAAGAATGGTTTGGGCGAGGATATTAAAACTGTACTACTAGAGATTACGTGCAAGTTTTATCAAAATTAGTGAAAAGCCTAAATAATTTTTTAAAAACAACAAAATAAATGCAGTTATGTAACTCTTTTAAAAGTAATATAACTCAGGGTGCCTGGGTGGTTCAGTTGGTTAAGTGTACAACTCTTGATTTTGGCTCAGGTCATGATCTCATGAGTCCGTGACATCAAGCCCTGTGCCTGCCTGGCATTCTCTCTCTCTCTTTCTCTTTCCCTTTCTCTTTCCCTTTCCCTTTCCCTTTCCCTTTCTCTTTCTCTTTCTCTTTCTCTTTCTCTTTCTCTTTCTCTTTCTCTTTCTCTTTCTATTTTATAAATAGATAAGCTTAAAAAAGAAAAGTAGTATAACTCAAATTTGTTATTTCTTCAGTATAGGAAGATATTCTAATGACTTCATAAGTTTGAATTATTTTATCAGTAGTCAAAATGTTATACATTTGTACAGTGCTTGAAAATAGTTTATACTGAAGTTTTCTAAACATCATCCGTGCAGTCAGGTTCACTGCTTATCAAGGTTCACTGCTCATCAAGGTTACTGTCTTGGCACAAACAGGTGGCTAGCAAGGCCCCTACAGTATGAACTGTGACAGATTCTAAGTGAAATGTCTGTTGGATTGAATGGCTGTAAGTTGTGGTTTTTTTCCTGTATGGACATATTTAGTACGTACATATATTTTTAAGTATTATAGATGTTAGTATGTTTTGGGTTGTTTTTTTCCCCCAAGACTGCATTTTTAAGTATGTAGTCCCACTAACTGATTGCCCTATGTTGTTCAGGAAGATCTGGGAGGAATCGATGAGTAAAGATAGATAGCAAATTAGGAGGTAAGTAAATGACATTTAGGTGATTGAAAGTAGTAATGAGTGCTAAGAAGAAGTATCATCGATCAAAACAGAAGAGAATGGGGATATTCAAAAAGAGACATATGTGGGATGAATCTTGACTTGCTGAACTGATTCCTTAATTTGTACGTTATATAGTAGGAACTTGTAAAGGATAGAAGGATAATCTATAAATTTGTGCTTGTACTGACATAGTTAGAATGGGAGGAAGGCACTAAAGAGCCATAAGCTAGTGTTGAACAAAGCTTATGAACTGGGGTAAGAAACTCATTAATAACTTCTTGCCTCTTTCCACATCTTCTCCAGCTGCTCTGTGACCTTGCACAAGCTATTTACCTTCTACAAGCCTCTGTTTCCAGTAGGGAAAATAAGAGTGGATAGGTGCTTTAAAAGTATGCTAAGTTGGAGTAGGAGTCGAAGACCAGATTGATGGCGGTGTGAACTCGTAAACCAGGGTTCTCTCTCTGTTCCTTCTCCCACTGAAGACTTCGTCTGGATTTTAGCCTTGTGAAATTCTTTTCTTTAGAAGAACAGAAGAAACGTGTTTTTCATGTTTCTTTTCAACCAGAAGGAAAGAGTATGCCCAAATTATCATATTGGCCTTAGTATTTCAGTATTACCCTGAGTGATATCATATGTATGTTATTAAAAGAAGTGAGGTGTTTGGGATGGAAACTTTTCTGTCGCATGCTTTTGTTTCACCATCTTATATTTACTACAGTTTCTCATTTTCTTGTCTAATTATTTATGCTCACGAAGCCAAAAACCTGACACTTAAATGATGGCATTGTGCAGACTGAACTAGTCAGCACATCTGCTTCATAGTCTTTTTTCCTCCTATGTTTCAGGGCCATCTGTCTATGCTGTCTCTCTCTTCAGTATAATTAAAAGATAAAAGCTTCCTTAAATGTTTCTGAAATTTTTAGAATCTGGATGTTCTTTGAAATTATAGCAGACTTATAGGCAAGATGTTGAAATTATTTCGTTGGTGTTAAATAGCAAGAATACTCTATGAACTCTAACAAGAAGTGTCAGTAAATTACTGTAACCCAGGGTTTTGTTGTGTTTTAAATATAATCGAAGAGATGCATACTTCCTGTAGCACATCCTTTCTGGCAGACACTAGAGTTGGCATTGTCATCAGAGGATGAACCTTTTCATCCATCAGTAAAGTTTTCAGAAGGGCATGATTACATTTCATTATAAGAAAGCACTAAGGCCCTTAGGCCTAGGCAAGACAGGCACTTGCCCTGGACTCCAGACTTGGAAAACTCCCCAGTGGCTCTCTTCCAGTCACACCCCTCCCATAGGATGAGAAGTGTGCAGGGCCAAGAAATGTCCACGTGCTGTTCACCCTCTTTCCTTCAACACTGCACTCTGAGCCAGAATTCATGCTCACATGTCCTCAGATCCAATTGCATTCAAGGAGTGGCCAAGGCTGTTTATGAGGAAAGCAAGTAGATGAGCTTAAACATAGGGGATGTGTATCCACACCCACATAAAGCTCCACTCAGTGTCAGACAGGGTGGGGGGTGAGAGGAGAAGGGGGGCAGGCCATAGCTAGTCAGTGGGGGTGCAGCTCTCATCCTCTGCCATCTTCCTGCATGGAACTCCGAGAAATTCAAGAATCCTGAATTTAAACCTCACCTGCTAGGACATTATTTAACAGTTATTCATCTGATTTATAACTTTTAAATGTTTAGACATATAGTACATGGATCTCTGATTGTATTCTCACTCTGAGTCCCAGAAAGGAAGGGACAAGGAGATCACTTGAACCTGCATTTCTCCTTGTGGGTAAGCCTATGTCCATTGATCCTTTGTCAGTTGAATACTGGATTAGGTGCTCTAGGATAACTTTACAGTGATTCCTTTAGCTGTAGTCTGGCCCTGGCACTAGAATGAGGTGACTCAAAGAGTGCCCCTTGGTTTTGGTGTGCAGTGCTATACTCGAAACTTAGGTGCGTGCTGAGCTACCATGGAAGCAAGTGGAAAGATTTAGTGACTGGGGTCTTTAGGGCCCACAGGGACAAGGGAACATGAGAAATTGGATGATACTGTGGCCAAAATGATTTCTTAGGATTATAAGTGAATTTCAGTTTTCCACTCACTATTGATTATTAGGTGTTGGGCCTTCACCCCCTAAAATCTTGAGTAAATCTGTACCTACTTAAATATTTTTAGGTGTAAAAAAAAAAAAAAAAGGTGAGAGAATAATTAGGATAAGAAATTATCAGAGTTAATTCCTTTCCATCTCTGTAAATGCTGTTTTATAAGAGAGGAAATAACAAAACAAACCAGCATCATCAGTCTGTCTGGTGTACTATTTATGTCCAAAAAAGAATTTTGTAAGTGAAAATGTTAATGCTTCCAGAATTCCAATAACAAGTTCTTCTAACTTAAATGATATTAGTTTGTTCTATGTACAAATCATATTTCCTGAGCTTGGGATATTAATTTCAAATATTTTCAAAATTTATAGAAATACTTTTTTCTTTTTATTTGTTTATACATTAGTACCACAAACTGGGAATTATCATTTTTCTCTTAAATTAATTTTTTGAATAATGAAAACTTACACCCTTATATATAAAAGTTTTGCTGTAATCATTTCTTAACAGTTAAAATTATATAATTTATATACATATATACATAAACATAGAGAAATAGAATGTATATTTTTCCTGTGTTTATCAAAGAAATATTTCCAAATTATTTAATAGTACTGATATTGTTAAACCTTAAATACTTTGAATTTCAAGACCATTTGGTAAGAAAAGACTTTAGAATGTAGATTTGTTGATTATCAAATATTTTTCACATCTGTAATTTAATTACATAGCTGTGAATATAAGGCTTAAAAGATGAAATTATTAAAATGAATTTAAGAAGAAATAAATTAGGCTTTAATTTCTTAGAATGTAATGCTTTTAATATGTTATAATTACAGATAGAGGAAATAAGACTTAGTGAAGTCATTTTTCAAACTACAGAGGTATTTACAGTTTTAAAAATAGATATCTCAGAAAATAAAATGAAAAAATTTCCAACTTTCAGATATTCAAACTACTGATGAATATTTATTCATTTATTTATTTATTGTTAATGTTTATTTTTGAGAGAGAGAGACAGAGTGTGAGTGGGGGAGGGGCAGAGAGCGAGGGAGACACAGAATCCGAAACAGGCTCCAGGCTCCGAGCTAGCTGTCAGCAGAGTCCATCATGGGGCTCAAACTTAACGAACCGTGAGATCATGACCAGAGCCGAAGTCACACATTCAACCGACTGAGCCACCCAGGGGCCCCCTGATGAATTTTTAAAGCATGTAGGCATTTTAGTGAAATTTGAGCTTGCCTAAGTATAGAAGCTGAATCTGTGCTTTCACTTCGTCTAGTGTTACTTTATTTAATTTATTTATCAATGAGAGAAAATGAATCACTTTCTAGGTTTATACTACAGAAAGTGCCGGTTAATTTCCAAGGAAGGCGTTACTCATGATACGAAGCTTTTCTGCCTGATGCTGCCACCAAGCACTCATCTTCAGGTGCCAGTTGGGCAACATGTTTACCTCAAGTTAACTATTACAGGTAAGGTAAATAAAGGTTTTGGGGAAACCGTTTCTTTCCTTATTAGCAGTTGCAAATCAGTACTAATCCTTTTAGGAAGTAACCATTTAGGTTATTAATAAATGCTTCTGGCAACTGACTAATAGCCAGGTTCTAGGTTCGTAGATGCAGCATTCCTGCGTGTTGGAGCCGCAGCCCTGCCTTATCAGTGTAGGGAGCAAAGAAACTGCTGGTCAGAGAGAGAGTTCCACCAGCACGGTTACTTATTACTGAGAACACTAAGGGAAAGAGGGGAGGGAGTGCCTAAGTGGTCCTTCAGGGAGACAGCCACTAGAAACACATCCCAGTATCTCTTAGTAACCACGTATGGTTGTGTCATTTTGGAAGTTGAATGTGTAAAACTGAAAATGAGTGATGATTAGAAATGATTTCCTTACATGTGCTGCCAGTATAAGAAGTTCTATAAAGATAGTCCTTACTTGAATTCTTTCTCCCTCATTTTCATCCTAAAGTTACTTCATTTACTCATTTCAAATACCCTTCTTATCCTTCTAACATTGTCTTGGCCTTCTGAAGCTGCAGAAGGTCACATTCTCATGTCAGTTAGTCTTCCCTACAGTCAGTCTAGCAGACTGCCAGCCGGGGGTTGGTAGGTACAGTAGGTTCCCACAGCACTATTAAGTTTCCCTCCTCACCATCACCAGTGCCAGGCTGTCAGTCAGTAGCTGCTGTCTTCCCAGTGTGGTCATTGTCGATGTATTATAATTTTACGGGTGGATCAATTTTTAGATGTCAAGGAGCCATGTATAAAATTCTGGTCTTAAAAATGTGTGGGGACTCCTCTTTCTTTGGAATTTGGCTAGCTAAAATATAACACAAATTCTTATTAGATTCGTGTTTTTTAATAGTATATTGTTGGAAGTAGTTGGATTAACATTTTTTCTTTCAGTTGCCAAAGCAATTATATTAAAAAATTAAAACAGCTCAAAATGTATAAAGTAAAAAGTGAAATTCTTCCCTTTCTTAACCCAATAATCCCAATGGCCATCTGTAACCATTGTTAAAAATTTGGTGCATAATTAAAATTGTTATGTAAGTACCTTCTTACACCTCTGTGTAAACTTTTGATGTCTTTTTTTTTTTTTGTGGCCCATTACAAAGTTTATATGCTGATGGACTAGATGGATGTCTACATTTATTACCATGAGTCCCTATCATACTGCACATAATAAATGTACATTGTTTATATGATGGGTAAAATATTGATTTGTTAAGTTTATTTCAGCATGCATAGGCTTCAGGTGTGTGTGTGTGTGTGTGTGTGTGTGTGTGTGTGTGTGTGTGTATACATCTAATGTGTATATGATTCTAACTACATGTTCTCTGTATATAGTATGTGTGTGCATCTCTAGGGAGAACATATAGTTAGAATCATATACATATTAGATGTACAGTTTTCAATATGTAGTGATAGCATCATAATATTTGTATGTTTCATCTTTATTCAGGGCTTTTGAGATTTTTAAAATTGAATTTCTGTGTCATGACTTTTTCCAGGTACTGAAATTGTGAAGCCATATACACCTGTATCTGATTCCTTACTCTCAGAGTTCAAGGAACCAGTTCTTCTCAACAATAAATACATCTACTTTTTGATCAAAATCTATCCTGCTGGACTCTTCACACCAGAGCTTGATCAGCTTCAGATTGGTTCGTATTCTTTTTTTAAACCTCATTTCTGTTCTAGATAAGAGCCCGTGTTATACTTATCCTCTGGTTATACCCATGTGGGAGTCTATCAAATATCTCAGACTCAACTTGTCTGAGACCAAAGTTGTGTTCTTTTTGTCCCACCTAATCTACCCTTACTCCCATATTCCTCATCTTTATTATTTATAGCATCACAGTTCATTTTTGACACCATCGGGAGGCTTGAGTTATCTTTGAATCTTCCCATTTTCTCCCTCCCGATCGAGTCAGCCACTAAGGTCCAGTGAATCTACCTCCCAGTGGCTTTTTAATCTTTTCTTTTCCTTCCCTTCTGCCACCTTCTCGGATCAAGCTTTCATCATCCCTCATGACCTCTAACTGCTCTCTCTCAGTCGCCTCTAATGGAGTCCTTCTGTTTCTGTTTATCTGCATTTCCAAGCTGCCCTGAGGAGAAATTTAATCATGTTTCTCTGCAGCTTTGAGACATCTGACGGGTGTCCATTACTTAATGGTTAAGTCCTCTGCATGGCCTATAAAGACTTTCATGATCTCTCCAGCTGCATCTCTCATGTAACTACTTGTATAAATACAAAGTACTTATGCTACTCAGAGTTCCACAAGCTTGTCACCCTCATTCATAGGTACATGCAGTTGCCTCACGTAGGACACCCATCAGCCCTTCCTCTACCTGTCAGGTACCTTTTTTTTTTTTTTTAAAGACCCAAACAAAATATCACTTCTTTTATGAAGCTGCCATTCTCGTGAACCCCTCAGTAACTAACACTTTGTTCATAGTTCTCAGATAAGAATAAATAATGTTCCTTCTTTACAAAACTTTGCGTTTGAGGGTAAAGATTGTCTTCCTTATCTTTATAGTTCCTATACCTCAGCATGGCAATTGGCACATAATAGGCTCTCAATAAGTGTACTTTGAAAGAATTAATAAAAAGACTATGATGAAATCTATTGTGATTTCAAGACCCCTGTTCCTGTTTCTATTCCTTTTTCTGTACCTTCAACTTTTCACTGCCTTTTGTTTGACAGTAAAAGTGCCCTTCCTGTTTTTAACATAGCATTAGCAGTAACATCGAGGTGCCAGTGAGATAGGTCATTAAAATTTGGAAATAAAGAAAATTTGTTGCTTTCTGGAAGTTAAGCCAGTCACTACATAATGGATATGATTAGTCCTCTTTGGTTACAAAGATCAAAATATTGAATATGAATCAGAACCTAAAGAATCTTGGAATCCCTGCAAATCTAGTGAAGGTGACTATCATCTTGTGGTAGCCTGACATGTGATTATAGATAGCATGTGGAAACTGAACCAGTGTTATTATAACCTTTTAATAGAGATCATGTGAACAGAGCAGGGTGGAGATTTAGCCTAGAGCATGAAAGGGAAAGCCCAAAGAATAAGATGAGTGTTTTTTCAGTTTCATCCAGGGGAGCTAGACATGGCCCCAATACCTGTATCCCTTGGAGGGACACACTGGCATGATAGTGATAACTCATGAAAGCCTCATCATGGCTTAAATGAGCCATGCTATAAAATTATCCACGTCTTTGTTTCAACTCCATGTTCACCAAGCAACTCTTATATGATTATTTTGGCCTTCCAAGTGTTCTGATACTGAGAATGAGATGCCCTGGAAGGGGTGTGTGATGTTCAGGTCACTAGGTACAGATAGCCTTTTGTAAATGAATTGCTGTTCTGGCCGGTATACTTTTAACATCTTGTGAACTTGATTAAAATCCGGTATCTTGCCTGAGTCTAGTTTTATGACGTTGAAGGACTGGACTGTTGACAGAAGTTATCAAGTTAATGTCATTCTGTGAGGCATCTTTAGTAAACAACCAGCTGACTTTTTCCTGAAGATGTTCTGATCTTATGGTCCTTTTAACTATAACGGGGAGCTTCTGTTACCTTCCAATACTTAATTCATCAGTTACTGCAAGATCCTTACTATCCCGCTGTGGACAAGAAGGAAAAATTATGAACATCCAAGCATTTAAAGAAATAAAGCAAATTATTTGAAATTGTTTTTAAAACATGTTTAACTTTTCTATTTTTAAAATTACATTGAAAATTTCTGAAATGTCTTAAAGGCAGTTCTCTTATATGAGTGGTACAGAGTGGTTATATAAAAATGCACTACAGAAAATGTTTTGCTCAAATATTTTTATTCTAGATTGAGAAGTAGCATGCTCTAAGTACAGTTTCTGATCTTGCTTTGTTTTTATAGGTGTTCAATTCAGAACAGCTGTTGTTTTAATAGGTTTTTCAAAGATTTCATGAAGGTGAAGTTAGCACATTTACTAACGTAAGATTTTAGAATACTTTTCTATTTCCATTTTCTCTCCTACTAGTTTTATTGCTATGGCTAAGAATCCATATGTAAGCAGTGAGTATATATTCTCCACCTTGTACTGTGTAAGACAGGTATACATAGACACTGCTTTTGAGGTGCTTATAATTTAGCTTAGCAATCAGTCCTTTACTGAGAATTTGTACTTAAGTGCTTGTCAGTGGTTTGTAAATTAGAGATTCTAGATGGTTTGGGAAAATAATGTTGGGAAATGAGTGTCATAAAACCTCATTATTAATTTGGTTATAAGGATATAATCCAGACATACTTGGGGGCTTAATGAGTATTCCCCAAACTCCTTACATACCTTAAAGACTAAGATGTAGTCAGAAAGTTATGAATTCATCCTGTTACTCCTCAGTGTTCTAAATTTAGCTAGGCTAACGTCAGTTTCCCTGATTTTTTTTTCTTCTGATTTAGTTTATATTTCATTGTTTAGGAGATTTTGTTTCCGTAAGCAATCCTGAGGGCAGTTTTAAAATATCCCAGTTCCAAGAATTAGAAGATCTCTTTTTATTGGCAGCTGGAACAGGCTTCACACCAATGGTTAAAATACTGAATTATGCTTTGACTAACATACCCAGTCTCAGGTATGTAACTTTATCTTTAATTACTATCCTTTATGAGGCTATTAGATTAGTGTAAGGTATTCTAAATTAATTACTCAGTGGACCTTAATAGACGTATTCTCATTTCCTCATTTATCATTTCCTTACCCTACATCTTCTAGTCCTAGCTGTTTTACTAACTTGATTCTTTTATTTTTGATACTTTGGGTTACCTAATTGGCACTAAAAAACATTCATGCCAGTTTACGTTTAGACTTTTCCATTCATGCATATTTTAAATGTAACTGAAATAGTTCTTTTTGAGTTGTTGTTGTTTTTTCTTTTAAGGAAAGTGAAGCTGATGTTCTTCAATAAAACAGAGGATGATATAATTTGGAGAAGCCAGTTGGAGAAATTAGCATTTAAAGATAAAAGGTATTAAACCGGTGTTAGCTCTGCACTTAAATATTCAAAAATGTATAGTCAGTCTAGGCCTTATCTCCTTTGATTGGAGTGTTTAATTAGCCAGGAAGCCCCGTCAAAGAAAAAATAAACTAATCAATAATTCCCTCAATGCAAGTAATGTTAATATCCCTCCCCCAAAGAAATACTGTTCGGTAAGATTAATACGACATCATATATGTATTGATAAAATATATACTGGGCGTTATGTTTTAACGTGTTACTTATTCTGAGTTGAGTTTCACTGAAAATGATCTAGTGTAGCCAATTTGATGATTCAAGATTTTCTTGCTATAGTGCGTGCAAATCAAATAAATGTGATAAGATGGATCAAGCAAAAATAAATATATTTCCTTACTACAAGATTTCTTAGAGCCTTTGTGACTTTAGAGGGGGGCTTCCTTATGCATGTTCAGTTAAGATTTTCTTCATTTTTGTTTGTCTACATTAAGTCATTAATAGCTGTTAATACTGGTGGTCCTCAGTACGCACCTTGGGGAATGCTGGCATAGGCAATAGAAAAAAGTTCGAGCCAGGCTGAACTCTGATAGAATGAGAAAGCATGGGAATCTGTTTCATTGAAGAAAGCCCTAGCACAGTCAGCTGAAATTAGATAGTTGAAATGGACATATGCCCTATCTCCCCTAAAGAGAGTTAAAAGCAGCAGGAAATTCTGAAGGTATTGTTTGGAAGAGTGAATTGGAGGAGCTGTCATACTTTGTAAAGCATATCTGTAGTCATCCAAAGCTATGTTTAAGAAATTCAGGACTTCATAAGGACTTCACACAAAATATCTGAAGTAAATATGTTTAAGACTGTACAGGACAGATAAAATTCAAGGCTTTTTGAAAGTTCGAGTTAAAGATGTCAACAACTCAGCTGTTCTGGGACTCTGTTTCTTGTGACTACTTTCCGAACGTCCTCGGTGTGGGAATGAATGGCCACCTTTCGTTTTTCCTCCCTCCTGTCTTCCATCCTCTTCCCCTCTCTCTCTTCATAAATAACGTTCACAAATTAAAGATGACCTGACTCACTTATCCTTGAAGTATTGAGTCTTCTTACATACTTAAACCATAAACCTAAAAGTATTTGTATTTAGGTAGCCGTACGACAGTTTAGAGCATGATTTAAAGAAATACAAATTCCTAGGTTTTCAAGCGTCTTTTTCACACTTTTGAAAGTGGAAAGTTAGAAGCGGCATGTACCACAAAGCCTAAAGCCTAAATTCTGGTTTTCATTCTACCCTTCACCAGCTTGGACCTTACTCAAAAATTACTTAGCTCTGTGGGCCTGTCTCTTTATCTTCCAAATGAAATAATGACATCTTTCCTACTTACTTTGTAAGGCTAATGTGATGATTGGAGAAGATTGTGTAACTGCTTTGGAAACTGATGGCCTACCTCAGATACTTGAATTGTGGCTTAGAAGAACTCTACGTACATGCGTTTCATTTCTGCATTAACTGAGCTCCTGTTTTCCTGATCAAACATTTAAAAGAATTTATTCCTATGACCCAGCAATAGCACTGCTAGGAATTTATCCAAGGGATACAGGAGTACTGATGCATAGGGGCACTTGTACCCCAATGTTCATAGCAGCACTCTCAACAATAGCCAAATTATGGAAAGAGCCTAAATGTCCATCAACTGATGAATGGATAAAGAAATTGTGGTATATATACACAATGGAATAGTACGTGGCAATGAGAAAAAATGAAATATGGCCTTTTGTAGCAACGTGGATGGAACTGGAGAGTGTAATGCTAAGTGAAATAAGCCATACAGAGAAAGACAGATACCATATGGTTTCACTCTTATGTGGATCCTGAGAAACTTAACAGGAACCCATGGGGGAGGGGAAGGAAAAAAAAAAAAAAGAGGTTAGAGTGGGAGAGAGCCAAAGCATAAGAGACTGTTAAAAACTGAGAACAAACTGAGGGTTGATGGGGGATGGGAGGGAGGGGAGGGTGGGTGATGGGTATTGAGGAGGGCACCTTTTGGGATGAGCACTGGGTGTTGTATGGAAACCAATTTGTCAATAAATTTCATATATATAAAAAAAAATAAAAAAAAATAAAAGAATTTAAACAGCATTGCTAAGCTTTTTAACTGTAGGGTTGTTTTAAAAAAAATGTTTCCGACAACGTTTTGACAAAGTTATTTTTGAACATAGTTCCCTTGTACGAGAGGATCCATTTGCTATTATTTTCATGAACAGACATTGTACTTGTAGACTTTCAGTAGGAGCTAAACTTGATTTAAGAAGTACTTGGTAAAAAGAAATGTGTTGACAGCCTCTGAACATAAAGTGTGTTTTCTTTTGTTTCATTCTGTTTTGTTTTGGTCTACATAATTTGGGTTGGTGGATTGCATAGGCTGGAATATTGAGGGTGAGGAAAGGCCCCTTTTTTTTCCTATCTGGATGCCTGGCTCTAACAGCATTCACCAGGTGAGTGGACTCTCCAGCTTGCTGAGAGAAGTGATGGCGCTCTGACTTCTGGCCTACCTTTATCCTCCCTCTTCTCCTTCTGTTTCTCTTCTTGCCCTCCCCTCATGCTCCTGGGTGCTCGCTCTCTCTACTCGCTAACCTCCTCCTTCTTCTTGGAGACATAATTGTCCTTGCTTGAGGCACTCTGTTGGCACGGACTTCTAGTGTTGTATGATTGCCGCTCCCTGGAGACTCATGTCATGCCCTCACTGGAAAACAAAAAGGCCATGCTTGTATGGAATGTTTACCAGGAATGTTACCATATTCTGAGGCTTTATGAGAAACCCAGCCTTAAAGGCTTATTAATGGGTTTTTAGCACTATTGTTGAGTCCCATACAAAAAAGGAAAGTAAAAACTCAGATTTAATATAAGGTTATTTTAATTAGTCACATCTGTATTTTAGTTAGTATTTAAGGGCATCTTTTATGTATTAAACCATCCTTTCCTACATCTTGACTTTCCTGTATCACTCCTAATTTTAGTAATAAAGTTTCTGATGACAAAATGTGACACCTGAACATATTAAAATAATTATTGGGTTGTAAATATCTTTTTAAAAATCCTTCTAAATTTTGTAGTTAAAGCAAGTGAAATACCTTACTCTGTAGGATTAGGTCTCAGCCTTCCACTCAGTCCTTGTGGAATAAGAAGGGACAGATAGGATGGATATTGAGGCTAAGATATGATCTAATACTCTGATTTTCAGCGAGCATGCTATGCTTGTCCTCCAAGTTTATCTAGATAATATTAACAGATGAAATTCTTAGAAAAATCATTGCATAATGGGAGCTTACTAACCTTGTGACCTTGGGCAAGTTATTTGATCTGACTGAGCCTCAGTTTTTCCGCTTGTAGAAATAAGGATATCAATTACCTACATCATAGAATTATTTGGCTACAGGGGTCAGTGAGACAGTTTGTGTAGGTGCCTAGCCCATAATTAGCGTATTTGTAACATTGATTCATTCATTAAATAAATGTGAGCTCTGCTATGTGCCTCTCTACACAGGGGCACAACAGTGAACAAGATACTATGTTGGCTTATTTTCTCATACAATCCAGGGAATGTATCTCTTCATTTACCCACATTGCTAAACTTAATAGAATTGCAAAACACAGGTACACTATAAGTACTTTTATGGGATGTTTCTATTTCAGTCAAGTTTCCATGTCATTAAATATAAAATTTAAACAGAAAACAGCTTACTTGAATTTTATCCAAATATGTCCAGTAGTTAGGACTCCATTCACAACATTTCAAATCTAGCAAAATCTCACACATTTATTTTTCTTAAGAAATTTGAGAGGAAACAGAAGGCAAAAATGTGTGGTAGTAGCTATAGTTAATTACTATGTAAACTGGGATCCAAATTAAATTTCGTTTATCTCTCTCTTGACCTCTGAACAGTGTTATGCATGAGGTCCCATCCCTGTAGAATGCCCTAGCTCTGTGAGTTCTCACCTTTTGCAAAATGATTTTTGAGGGGCGGGATAGCTTGACATTGAGATTGACCTCTGGACAACATTTTGTTATATATAAATTTTTTTTTAATGTTTATTTTTGAGAGAGACAGAGACAGAATGTGAGTGGGTTGGGGCAGAGAGAGAGGGAGGCACAGAATCTGAAGCAGGCTCCAGGCTCTGAGATGTCAGCACAGAGCCTGACGCAGTGCTCAAACTCATGAACTGCAAGGTCATGACCTGAGCCGAAGTCGGACGCTCAACCGACTGAGCTACCCAGGCACCCCTGTAATATATAAATTTAATAGGTATTTTCCCTTCCATTTCAAAACAGTCATTTTTGGAGAAAACCTTCTTTTAATAAAGCTATCTCCTTGTCTCGCTCTCTGACACACACATGTGTGCACTTATACACACTCATCTTTTTATTTTGTTTTTTAAATAATGTAGTCTTAGGGCTCCTGAGTAGTTCAGTCAGTTAAGCAAATGACTTCAGCTCAGATCATGATTTCGCAGTTCATGCGTTCAAGCTCCATGTTGGGCTCTGTGCTGATAACTCAGAGCCTAGAGCCTGCTTCAGATTCTGTGTTTCTGTCTCTCTCTGCCCCTCCCCTGCTTGACATTCTCTCTCTCTCTCTCTCTCTCTCTCTCTCTCTCTCTGTCAAAAATAAATTAAAAAAACATTAGAAAAAAAATTTTAAATAATGTAGACATACTGATTAAACTTTTTATAACTACATTTTCTACTTAGTATATTATGCACATTCTGTGTGTCGAATATTTTAATGTTTATTTATTTTTGAGACAGAGAGAGACAGAGCATGAAAGGGGGAGAGTCAGAGAGAGGGAGACAGAATCAGAAGCAGGCTCCAGGCTCCGAGCTGTCAGCACGGAGCCCGACACAGGGCTCAAACTCACGGACCGTGAGATCATGACCTGAGCCGAAGTCGGACGCCCAACCGACTGAGCCACCCAGGCGCCCCTGTGTGTCAAATAGTTTAAACCAGTTTTTGTCTGCCACCTCAATCTGCCTCTCCACCCTGTTCCAATGACTTTAGGGGACATTAATGTCTGAAAACATTTTTTATCATCACAACGGAGGGCATCTAGTTGGTAGAGTCCAGGAATGCTGCAACATACTACATACACACAACAATCTCCCACAACAAAGAAATAACCGGCCCCAAATTCCAGTAGTGTCAGTTGGGAAAACTGATTTTTAATAGCTGCACTATATGCAGTCATGTAACCATACCATGACTTATTTAACCAATCCCCTGCTGCTTGGCATAGTGATTACAAGCTGCTCTGTACCTCCATATGCAGGATAAAAATTCATCAGAAGAATCATCAGGTCACAGAATACCAAGGCTATTGATACATTTTGACAAATAGCCTCGAGAAAGGTAAATTACCAAGCACAGAATATTGTACTCCCCACACTTGATATGTTAGTGTCATTATTTTTCCTTTAGAAAGGATGAGGTTAATGTTTAGGGCATAAGGCAAGGCGAAAGAGAAAGGGATTCCAAGCAGCACAAGGACAGGGGATTGTGTACCCCGTTATGGGCACCGGTGGACCAGGCACATCACTTCAGTCACTTGTGTGCTCACTCTTTGCAAAATGTGCTTAATGTTGGGGAAAGATACAGAATGAGTAAGAATCCCCAAGTGGTGGTGAAGTTCTCAAGTTCGGCAGTAAGTGTAAAGTCTTGAGAGAAATGAGTCATATGTTCTAGAAGTCTAGGAGGAGGAGTGATTCTGTTTTTGTGAGGGTGGGGATGTCAAAGCTTCATAGAGGAAGGTCTGGGCTTTGGGGAGCAATTAGCATTTCTGTGAACAGGAAAAGAAATTTGTATAATAGGATTTTTTATAAGCAAAAAACCAAGAGGGCCAGTATGTTGAGTCCAATTATGTTGAACTGTGTGTGGAAAGGAAAACAATGTGAAATAACTTTGTAAAAATAAAACCATTAATTATATCCTTATTGGAAGGAATCTTAGTGGTGATCACTTCTAATCCTCTTATTTTACAGTCAACGAAACAGGGTAGTTAAAATCTGGCCATGGAAGACCTTAAGCGTAATTCCTGTATTACACTTAGTACATGGGAAGTTCCGGCAACCTGGGAAGCACATCTCCCTTTATTACTGACAGGGTCTGTAGATAATGACTATGTTTCTGTACCCTGGTGTCAGCATTAAGACTAGCGATGTTTCAGTCTAATTGAGATAGCAGATGCCGATGATCTCAGAGGCACAAGTACATTGGAAATGTGCCCGAACCCCTTTCTTTTTCTCCAGCCTGTGATGTGCTCAAATATGTGGGCCCCTAATATGGACCCATAAGGGACTTTCTTCCTCCCAGATGTTCCTCAAATGGTGTGTTTCTTGGAATGTGTTTTTTTAAACGTCCATGTGTTCCCCTGACCAAAGGGCTCTGTGATTAAATAAGTCTGAGACAGAATGTGTACTATATTACCTTCTTGAAGATTTGTTGCGAAGTTAGCATATTCAAGGTTTTGAGAAATTCTGAAGAAATCTATTTAACTTTTCTTAACCCAGTAGTCCCATACTCATTTGAGAGGTTAGCCTTCTCTCATGGATTACCACTCACATCTGGAAGAACACTAGTGTTTCATCAGATTCATTTTGAAAAATGTCTCTGTAATATGTATGTTTTATCAAATTTTAACCCCTACCTGTTTATTTTGTGAATTATTACCCTGTGAGCAAATAACTAGTTTTCCTGTTGTTTCTAGTATTTTTCTCTTTTTTATTGGTTTTTATTTTGATTCCAGTATGGTTAACATACAGTGTTTTGTTAGTTTCAGGTATACAATATAGTGATTCAGGAATTCTGTACGTTATTCAGTGCTCGTTGTGATGGGTGGGCTCTTAATCCCCTTCACCTGTTTCACCCATCTTCCCACCCACCTCCCCTCTGGTAACCACCAGTTTGTTCTCTATAGTTAAGAGTGGCTTCTCGGTTTCTCTCTCTCTTTTTGTATGTTTGTTTTGTTTCTTAAGTTCCACATATGAGTGAAATCATGTGGTATTGTTCATCCATCAAAAAATGAAATCTTGCCATTTGCAATAACATGGATGGAGCTAGAGAGTTTAATGCTAAGCAAAGTAAGTCAGTCAGAGAAAGACAAATACCCTATGATCTAGTATTTTTCTTTATCTAGAGAAATCAGGAAAAGCTGGGTCTCCAAATACCCTGAAATACCCTTCTCTAGGCAGTGACTAATCACAGAAGCTTTCTGAGCAGAAAGTTGTAAGATGGGTTCTGGGTTTTTAGAAGAACTAAGATAGCCATGATGTGTCAGATAGATTAGGGCTAAGGATATTAGAGCAGTATTTTAGTCGAGAGATATAAAGGCCTATTGCAGAGTTGTGGCAGTAAAAATAGGAAGGCAGGAGATATGTGTAAGAAATGTGAAGGAGGTACATTTTGGAAGCTGATTGGCCGGAGGGGGAGGGAATCAGTTGTTGATGACTGCAGGCTCTGCAGTCATTTTAGATTGAATGCATACATTTGTATTTCAAGACTTTTCATCTTGGATCATTATCAGTCTACTTTAAAATAATTATTTTCAACATGAAAAGATACTTCTCTAAAGAAGACATCCAGATGGCCAACAGGCAAGTGAAAAGGTGCTCAACATCGCTCCTTATCAGGGAAATACAAATCAAAACCACACTCAGATATCACCTCACGCCAGTCAGAGTGGCCAAAATGAACAAATCAGGAGACTATAGATGCTGGAGAGGATGTGAAGAAACGGGAACCTTCTGGCACTGTTGGTGGGAATGCAAATTGGTGCAGCCACTCTGGAAAACAGTGTGGAGGTTCCTCAAAAAATTAAAAATAGACCTACCCTATGACCGAGCAATAGCACTGCTAGGAATTTATCCAAGGAGTACAGGAGTACTGATGCATAGGGACACTTGTACCCCAATGTTTATAGCAGCACTCTCAACAAGAGCCAAATTATGGATAGAGCCTAAATGTCCATCAACTGATGAATGGATAAAGAAATTGTGGTTTAAAAAAAAATTTTTTTTTTCAACGTTTATTTATTTTTGGGACAGAGAGAGACAGAGCATGAGCGGGCGAGGGGCAGAGAGAGAGGGAGACACAGAATCGGAAACAGGCTCCAGGCTCTGAGCCATCAGCCCAGAGCCCGACGCGGGGCTCGAACTCACAGACCGCGAGATCGTGACCCGGCCGAAGTCGGACGCTTAACCGACTGCGCCACCCAGGCGCCCCAAGAAATTGTGGTTTATATACACAATGGAGTACTACGTGGCAATGAGAAAGAATGAAATATGGCCCTTTGTAGCAACATGGATGGAACTGGAGGGTGTTATGCTAAGTGAAATAAGCCATACAGAGAAAGACAGATACCATATGGTTTCACTCTTATGTGGATCCTGAGAAACTTAACAGAAACCCATGGGGGAGGGGAAGGAAAAAAAAAAGAGGTTGGAGTGGAAGAGAGCCAAAGCATAAGAGACTCTTAAAAACTGAGAACAAACTGAGGGTTGATGGGGAGTGGGAGGGAGGGGAGGGTGGGTGCTGGGTATTGAGGAGGGCACCTTTTGGGATGAGCACTGGGTGTTGTATGGAAACCAGTTTGACAATAAACTTCATATATTGAAAAAAAAATAGTAATTATTTTCACCAGCTTGTTTACTTCCATTGACATTTAGACCACATTTATTTACCAGAAGCAGGTCTACTTTCTCTCGCCCACTTGCTCTCTTTTTATGTTGCTTTGTTTGCACTTAATAGATTATCTAAATTTATTTTCAGGTAACCTTCTCAAGAGTTCTAGTCCTTTCCTGCATGTTGAGATCACAGGGCAGAAAAGAGTTTCAGAACATTTACTCTTATGCCTCACGGCTATAATTGTTGCATACAGCAAATTGGCCCTTATTCATAATAACCCAGAAGAGAGGATTCCATAGTAATCACCTGTATCTTAATATGATAAAAAGGAATGCTTCTTTAAAATATTCTTGAATCTTAATTTGGTATTGCTCCTATCCCACTTTAAGCTCTTCTAATCCTGTAGCGGCTAAGCAGGAGAGCATCCTCTTCACAATATCCCTAAAAATTATATCCATGTGGCTGTGTGCTTTTTCCATTAAGCGCCCAAAAATTATGACCGAGGGACCGCTGTGTGAATAAATACGAAATGCATGGGAAGGCTACACCCTTTATGTAAGGATCTCAGTTATTTATCACCCTTTAGTAGATGCCTGCAGAAGGTATGCCAATGACTAGGCTTTTTTTTTTTCTTTTAAATATCTCAGTAAAGGAAAATTAGGTGAGAGGGACACCAGTATTAATTTATAGATCTTAGCAGTTTTATTCCAGTGACCAACCTGTTGGAAATAGAGCCAGAAGAGACAAGTTTTTATTTTTAATTTAACCAGGTAATTGCAATCTTTTATCCAGTTGTCTGTGTATAATTGGAAATGTCTTAACATAATGGTTCTGCAGTTGCTTTTGGGTCTCCTTTGATGATCTGCTGAAAGGCTATGGATCTTCCCAGAAAAATGCATTTATGAATTCACGTACATTTTTTAATGTGATTTCATAGATGCCAGCATATGACTTTGTTCTTCCAGACACATTTTTGGTTTTTTTTTTGTTTGTTTGTTTGTTTGTTTGTTTGTTTGTTTTTTAGCCAATATGGCTTCTTTGTAAATAAGTTTCTTTATTCCTTCAAGTATTTTTGCACACTTACCTCAAGCCAAACCCAGAACAGTGTACAAATAGTACATTCTGGAATTATCTAAAACTATTTTAAATTTTAAATGCCAGCAACGAAAAATAAGTTAGTGAAAGAAAGTATTTGGGGAAGCTGTTTTGTACAGAGTAGAATAGATTGCTGCTAAAACCACATGGGGACCTTAAAGGTAAGAAATAGAACATAATTCTGTAGGGTTTTTAAATATAAAATCAGAATATTAGAACAGAGATGATATAGTTTTCCCACCTCATTCTGCAAATGAACAAATAAGACCAAGAGGCCTGGGTCTGGGTGAGAGCCTGGACTGGTTCTCCGAGCCCCTGCAGACACTCAGCGTTGGCCTGTGCTGCTCTGTGCCAGTCAGTTTGCAGGCACCTTACCTGAGCTGTCGCACAGCGACATGAGGGCAGCGGCAACGGCCATGTCTTGTTTCTGTTCTGACATTTGGCTCCCTGGGCCCCCTCACAAGAGAAACTGTTCGCTTCTACTTTTTCTTAAGATTGATGTTAACGTATGATTTATTTCTGCTCATCTTGAGAAAGCATCTCAGTTATTCACTAGGAAATGTAGAAAGTCATTTGATCTGCTAAAAATGGTTAAGAATGAATTGTTTGCTACAATGGAGATCAGGTACAACATAACATTTTTAATTTACTGTGATTCTTTACCAACAATTCACTTAACAGATCACAGAGCTGTGGGAAGAAATGGTCTGGAGTACGTTGTGAGATTTGGTTTGATGTTCTTCTCTCTCATTTTAATTCTGTACCCATTTTTTTTTTCTTTCATGTGTTTCGTTTCTTAGTATCTGAATGCCTCCTTTGTGTTGGCCACTAGGGATGCAGTGACAGCCAGAGAGTGATCCTTGCTCTCATGGAGCTTATGATGTAGCGGACAAGGTAGACATTAATAGGATAATCATCTTGATCACCACATATTTACAGGCCGAAGTAAGGGCTGCGAAGAAAAGGGAAAGGAAAGCATTCCTACAACACATATAACAGAGCACTGTGGGCTGCAGTGCTTCCCCCTTTGGAAATGATGCTTGAGCTAAGAACTGAAGGGGGTGGGGGGCTTAGTAGAAGCATTTCAGGAAGAGGATGGGCAGCACGTGAAGACTGAGCCAAGTAGACACACAGTTAGGAGCCAGGACTTGGTGAGGATATGCTTATGGCAGGTGAGGCAGAGAAAGGTCTCCTGGATGAATCCCAAGCTCCTGGCTTTTGCAACCAAGTGGACCATGGCGCCGTTCACAAAGATAACCTCGGGTGTGGGATAGGGAGATCATAAGTTGATGTTGAAGACAGCAAGAAATGAATCCAGTAGGCTCTTGGGTCTGGAGCTCGTTGGAGAGGTTTGGGTCGGAGATTAAAACACAGATGCCAGTGGTAATTGCTCTGTTCTGTGATTTATACAGGCAGATTATGAATAGAAATGTGGAGTTCTTTGAGATCCCTTGGAACTCTCTTTCTAGTGAGTTCAGTAAATAACGCCAGATTACTCTTCTTATTCGTAGCAAAAGTTAACCCCTAGTAAATATGGATTTACCTATATGTTTTTGTTAAACTTTTGCTTATCATCTGTTCTAGTGCTTTTCTAGCAAGTGTATCAATTTATACACTTCATACACTACAGTTTAGGTATTCAGTTGTTCTCAAGGGGAAAAAAAGAAAATATTTTCATGAACTTAAAACATGCTAATAATATGTTCAAATAATAGACTTAAAAAAATGTTTCTTTCCTCCAGATTTGATGTTGAATTTGTTCTCTCAGCACCCACTTCTGAATGGAATGGCAAATGGGGACACATTTCACCAGCTCTTCTTTCTGAATTTTTGAAAAGAAGTTCCGACAAATCCAAAGTCCTCATCTGCATTTGTGGACCAACCCCATTTACAGAACAAGGAATACGGTGAGTAGCAATGTGGTACGGAAAAGAATGCCCAACACTGTGAAATGAAAATCTTCCATAAGAAGCAATCGACTTAGCTCTGTTCTTCCCATTCATACAAACCTGCACTACAATAGTCGGTTACAGCCTCAGAAAATAGTAGTTTTTAACCTTCATGCAGGTGAGAGGTTGGAGGCCAGGACTATGCATAGAGTTAGATGTGGATGATGATCATTGCTAATGACTGGCAGTGTGGATACATGGTGCCACTTTCTTATCTGGGACATAATTAATAAGCATTGTTCATCTTGTTGCAGCTTTCCACCTTTCTTCATTCTCTGCAGTTAGGCAAAAGCTAGTAAATAATACAGGGATTGAAAGCCAGACGTCAAGACAAAAGGAGAGACTAGAACATAAATAAGCTAAGACTCCAAGTTGACACTGGATGACGAAGCATCAATGGTAGTGTTCATCTTACTCGAAATTCACCTGGCTCTGATTTAAATCTAAAATGACACTTTAAAATATTTCATTATTTATGTAGGCACTGTTGGGTGTATAGGTGATTTTAAAATATGACTGCCTCAACTACCCTGTTTTTCCTTGTTTGAGATATGACTAAACCTCACATTTTCTGGTTACTTTTCTCTCTCACTATTTTTAATTTTAATTAAGAAACATATTGACCTCAGTACATGCATTGAGAAATGTTTCTCTCTATGTTGCATTTAAAAAAGTATTTTAATTAAATTGAATTTTATTTCTGGATTGTAATACCTTCAGAAAAAATGTTCTTTTGTATAAGCACTCTCAACTTCAGATTTTTTAAAAAATTACTGTTTAAACTTTTAATCTTTCAAAGCTGGAACAAAACTATTAAATTTATAGTGAAGACTAACAGTATGATTTGAAGTAAAATAATTTTTCAGAAAGAAAAAGGCTAAAGGCTACATTCTTTTACTTTGTTGACACTGCTATTTAAAAAAAAATTTTTTTTTAATGTTTATTTTTTTTGAGAGAAAGAAAGACAGAGTGTGAGCTGGAGAAGGGGCAGAGAGAGGGAGACCCAGAATCCGAAGGAGGCTCCAGGCTCCAGGCTGTCAGCACAGAGCCCGACGCGGGGCTCGAACTCCAAAGCCCCAAGATCACGTCCTGAGCCGAAGTTGGACGCTTAACCGCTTAACCGACTGAGCCACCCAGGCGCCCTGACACTGCTATTTTAAATGTATCTTAATGCTTACTTCATAGCAGACTGCAATTTAATTATCATTTTAAATGATGTGAATCATAAACTCTTCAGCATTGAAAGAGACTGTGTCTTCAAGGCCATTTAGCCCAATTAACTGACTGAGGAAGAATCCCTGGTACAGCCTCCTATTAGAAGTGTGTTGTTTTCTCCCATGAACAATGGGCTATTTGCAGGCTCTTCATTTGCATACCCACTTCCTTGCATTCCGGAGCCTCAGTCTATGTGTAATTGAATAGAAGATAGCCAAGATCCTAGTACTTCTGCATTTATAAAATTGAATGTAATCTCTACAGCTTTATTTTCTCAGCTTTACCTCAGAGCTAATCTTTCCATGCTGCTAGCTGGCTTGACAAGAATTGCTCAGGGGGATCACTGGTCATGTATGGATCCCTGCTTTTGCTCACAATTGAACATGCTGCACAGAATTGCCTTGTGAGATGTAGCTTAATTCAAATAGTACAGACATACCTTTTTTTTATTTCTCTCTACTTACTGTGCTTCACACATACTGCATTTTTGTTACATACTGCAGATTGTGGCAACCCTGTGTCACACAAGTCCATTGTTGCTGTCCTGCCAACAGTGTTTCTGTGTCACATTTTGGTAATTGTCACAGTATTTCACTCTTTTGCATTATTCTCACGTGTGTTATGGTGATCTGTGATCGGTGATTACAACTTGCCGAGAGCCCAGACGATGGTTAGCATTTTTTTTTAGCAGTGAAGTATTTTTTTAATTAAGGTATGTACATTGTTTTTTAGACACAATGCTGTTGCACACTGAACAGACTGTAGTGTAAATAGAACTTTGCTATGCATTGGAAAACAAAAAAATTTATTTGACTTGCCGTATTTTGATATTTACTTTATTGCAGTGGTCTGCAAGCTGAATCCACAGTATCTCTGAATGTGCCTGTACTTGGCAGTTCATAGCCTTTGCCCTGTGACTTGTAATTTAGGACTCCTGTTTCTTTGATTTCCTCGTCTCGATCATCTTAATGAATGTCTTGTGTCTCTTACTTGACATTTATGTGGGTCTCTTATTAGATCATAGGTTTTGCTGTCCTGAAAAATGACTCCTTTGGGGGCGATTCTCACTCCTTCAGGCCCTCCAAAATGAATCTCATGTCTGCTACAGAAGTATAACCATTTCAAACACAGTCTCCATATTTGGTGAAAATTCGTTAGGTTTGTAGGATATGATAAGAGAAAGACTCAGAAACTGATTTTATTGTGATATAAAGAGCAAGATAATCACTTGCTCAGTAAAGGTGCTTTCATCTACCAAATCCCCACTGTGTTTGTGGCACAGATGAATAAAACAGGCTCTGGTGTCGAGGCCCACACTGTCTAGTGGTGGAAGCAAATGCATGCATTAATAACTAAAATATGACTCTGAATATCATAAACCCTCTTACTAGAGGTGGAACCCAAGTGTTAAGGAAATTCAGGAAGAGGCAAGTTACACCTGGGCAGGTGTGTATTGGAGGGAGAGATGCTGCATGGTCGGAAAGACCTGTTGTTTGAGTGACGGCCAAAATGCTGCCCAGTCACAGGAAGCGGGGAAGGGTTGGATGGGCCGAGGAACAAGCAGACCCATTAAGGGGCAGGTATGCAGAAGACTAGCCTGGTGTGGCCAGGCAGGGACAGAAAGTGTGGCTAGAAAGGTAGGTGAGTCCAAACAGTGAGAGGCTTGACCATTGCACGGAGTTGGCCCCGTGACTCCTGCGCACACCCTTACTTTGTCTGAATATGTGTGTTTGCCTAGAAGCCGCTGATTTGAGTTTGAATCCCAGCTCTGCCACTTGTAAGCATCTGTAATCACAAGTCACGTGTCCTAGAACCAAATACTTAACCTTTCTAAGCTTTAGTGCACTCACCTGTACAAGGGAATAAATTATAATACTTAGGAACGTGAAGTGCATAGCACAGTGACTACATATATAGCAAGTACTAAATAAATGTTTTTATTTTCGACTTCGTTTTCTTCTTTTTTACTGAAGTATAATTAACTTACAGTGTTATATTAGTTTCAGGCATACACTATGATTCAACATTTCTGTACATTACTCAGTGCTCAACCTGTTTCACCCACCCACCCCCCTCCCTGCCCCCCTCTGGCAGCCATCAGTTTGTTCTCTGTATTTAAGAGTCTTTCTTTTTTTCTTTTTTTCTTTTTTTTTGGTTTCTTTTTTCTTTGTTTGTTTTGCTTCTTGAATTCCACATGAGTGAAATCATATGGTATTTGGCCTTCTCTAGTTTCAGCAGCATTTTAAACAGAGCTACTTCTAAGATTTCAGTCTCTATACTGTTTTCCAAATTGAATTATACTTCAGCGACATTTCTGCTTGTCTTGTTCAGTTTGGGAGAATGAGAATAGAGTGCTGGGGGATCAACTCCTTACTCTGAAAACTGGTGAATAAAGGGGGGGGGGAAGCATTTATTCTGCCTTTTCTGTGAGGTGTGCCACTGGGCAACTACATAATAAATTAGCAGATGTTCGTTTTTCTCTATGGAATTCCTCAGCTGATAAATGAAGAAAGAGTTACAGGAGTATCACCAACTTCAGTCCCTCATGAACTAATGGGTGTATACGTAGATCCCCAATGGTTGTTAGCATCCAAAAAAGAGAGGCAACCAGGTATGATGAGCCTCCTGATGGAAGAACACTACCTAGGAGATAGTCTTGTCAAAAAGAATTGAACCCGTATCTGATCAAGCCTCAAGATCCAATTATTAAAATGTGGGAAATAAGAGACACAGCAACATATTATTAAAGTATACCACAGTTGGGGCGCCTGGGTGGCGCAGTCGGTTAAGCGTCCGACTTCAGCCAGGTCACGATCTCGCGGTCCGTGAGTTCGAGCCCCGCGTCGGGCTCTGGGCTGATGGCTCAGAGCCTGGAGCCTGTTTCCGATTCTGTGTTTCCTTCTCTCTCTGCCCCTCCCCCGTTCATGCTCTGTCTCTCTCTGTCCCAAAAATAAATAAAAAACGTTGAAAAAAAAAATTTAAAAAAAAAAAAATAAAATAAAATAAAAAAATAAATAAAGTATACCACAGAGATGCAGCAAAATGGAGACTCTGGGTGGCGCAAGACCTAAAAATCTGGTTTTGTCAACAAAGAAATCACAGGACGAAGAGAGAGAGAGATGGAAGGGATCTCGCAGATCAAAAGATACCTAAAAAACATCAGCTAATCACACTGAGTAGATTTTAGTTGGCATTAAACAAACTTTAGAATTATGGCATTTATGAGACAGTTGAAAATTTGAACACTGACTAGATATTTGGAGAGAAAGTGCATACTAAGCGGGGAAAATGAAAAAATACTATGGTTATGACGGTCAACTTTGATCTTCTTTATTTTTAAACATTTTGCCAAAGAAACATGTACTTTTTATTTGTTTTCCAGGTTGCTGCGTGATAGGAACTTTTCCAAAGAGGAGATCCATAGTTTTACAGCATAATGAAGAGCTGTCATCGTCCTTTATTCAACTGTTTTGTCTAAATTTGTGATTACTTAGTATTTTTTAAGAGAACATTTTTGTACATACTAACTAAAAGGTTAACTAGAATCCAGGTTTCAGTTTCTTCAATGAAATCAAATATTCCTTCAGTAGAGGCAACTTGTTGACTTTATTTTGTACCATAACTTATTTTGCTATTGATATTTGACCTGGAATCGACCATGGCAACAAGTACATACAGGTGTCTTTTGTGATGAGTCACAGACTTCCTTACCATTTAAAGTGTATCACTGTACTACAGTAAACTCTGGTGTTTTATGACATGATAAAGTAAATGATCATTTTGATCACATTTCTATGCTGTAAAATGTCTTATTAGCAATACAGATTAAATTTTACATTGCACTGTTAACTCAGGAAATGATCATTTATGTCCTTGTTATTAACTATTAAAACATGGAATGTTTTAACTTATTAAGTGATCGAAACATTGTGTGTGTGTGTGTGTGTGTGTGGCATTGATACCGAGTAGAATAAACGTATACTTAAGTACTTTTTAATTCTTGTGGTAGAAATGTGTTTGAATTCAACAATATTGGATGGGTGTCTAAGGGGGACTTAAAAAGGCAGCAGGAAAAGATTCTGGAGACATTTCATATCTGCAGCTTGCAATTAGATGTGTGAGAGAGTCTAAGAGAATCTTAACAACTATTTCAATTCTTAGCCAAAATTAGGGGCATCAGGAAATGTAATGAAAGTGTAGTATCTGGTCCCATGACCTAAAATAATCCTTTGGTGCTCTGGAATGGGTTAAATTTTAATTCTTTTTGAGCCCATCTAGAACACTGTGTCCTAAATGGTACCTTCCCTGGCTGGCTGCTTTCCCCACAGCTGGTAGTTCAGCAGGGAGCCCTCGTGAGCTCTGGTGTGTGGGTGATTCATTCTTTCCTCCAGCTGCTGTGCGCAGCCTTCAAATATTTTCACAGATTGGGATTTAGCAGAGGATATCAAGAAGAGTCACCGTGAGCTTTTCCAGAGGAAACTGTTGAATGCATGGGTGGCTACTGCTGAAGCTAAGTCAGATTTTTTTCAGTCTTAGTCAATACAGCAGCTCTGTGTGCACAGAAATGGGGGTGCAGGGAGCCAGCTCCAATTTTCCTGAAAATGATGTGAATAGCTAAATCTTCACTGAATGATATACTCAGGAGAAACACAATAGATTTACATTCCTGAAATGACAAATACCCAGTTGATGAAGGTGCATGTGTGCAGGTGGCTGGTGGAATCCTTTCCTGTGCCTTCCTCTTGGGTATCCATCTCCAGCCACACTGTCATTCACCCAGGCAGGACAGAGCCGTCCTGAGCCCTCGTGGCTAACACGAACGTTCTCCAGCTTCTGCCTCCCTGCCATCTCCTTTTTCTCCTCTAAGAGAGATCATGAACTCTCTAGGCATGCCTGTTTTGTAGTTTATTAGTAAATCTATCAATTCCACCTCACCCAACAGTTGTCTCATTTTTTCTGTCCTTTTTTGTCTCCAATCCTTTTTTTTTTTTTAATGTTTATTTATTTTTGAGACAGAGAGCATGAACAGGGGAGGGTCAGAGAGAGGGAGACACACCCTTTTCTAATGACCTCAAACAAAATCCTGGTGTGTGTTACTTATTCCTAAATTAGAGTCTCTGAGAATCATTGAGCTTCAGTATTCAATATCCACACATCTCCTGGATGCTACATGGATGTTCCACAAGTACCCCTTCCCCCATAATCAACTCATACCACGGGCATTGCTCCCCAAGCCTCTCCTCTTGCATTCTCAGATTCACTGGGATTACCTTCCACCTAACTGGCTCTTCCAGAGCCATTTGGAACCAGTGTCTCTCTTTCCAAACTGACTTCACCACAGCAGCTAGCCCTGCCCTATCGTCCCTCAACTGGATTAGGACAGTAGCCTGGTTACAGTCTTGATCTCACTGAAATCCATCCTCCACTCTAGGGTCTTCTAGAAGGCCTTAGAGAGAAAATAATAGAGCTTCATTCTCCCATTGTATACAGCCATATACTGAGGGGCACAGGTGGAAATATGGATTGTAACTTCTTTTTTGATCAAAGACTAAGACTTTTTTGATCAAACATTAAGACTCCTACATCACATGTTTGCAATAAGAAAAGGGAATTCAAAATCACTTTTGCCTAAGAATTCTGCTTGCTTGCTTTAAAAAAAAAAAATGTAGGGGCGCCTGGGTGGCGCAGTCGGTTAAGCGTCCGACTTCAGCCAGGTCACGATCTCGCGGTCCGGGAGTTCGAGCCCCATGTCAGGCTCTGGGCTGATGGCTCAGAGCCTGGAGCCTGTTTCCGATTCTGTGTCTCCCTCTCTCTCTGCCCCTCCCCCGTTCATGCTCTGTCTCTCTGTCCCAAAAATAAATAAACGTTGAAAAAAAAAATTAAAAAAAAAATGTGTTGGGGCACCTGGGTGGCTCAGTCGGTTAAGCGTCCAACTTTGTCTCAGGTCATCATCTCAAAGTCTGTGGATTCCAGCCCCATGACAGGCTGTGTGCTGACAGCTCAGAGCCTGGAGCCTGCTTCGGATTCTGTGTCTCCCTTTCTCTCTGACCCTCCCCCACTCATGCTGTCTCAAAAATAAACATTTGGGGTGCTTGGGTGGCTCAGTTGCTTAAGCGTCCAACTCTTAGTTTTTGGCTCAGGTCATGATCTCATGGTTTGTTAGTTTGAGCCCTGTGTTGGGCTCAAGAAGCACGGAGCCTGCTTGACATTCTGTCTCTCCCTCTCTCTCTGCCCGTCCCCTGCTCACACTCTCTGTCTCTCTCTCTCAAAAAATAAATGAATTAAGTTTATGTATTAGTTTTCTACTGCTGCCAGAAAAATTACCACAAGCTTAGTGACTCAAAACAGCACCCGTTTATTATCTCACAGTTTCATGCTCAGAAGTCTGGGCACAACGGGGCTCAGCTGGGTCCTCTGCGGAAGGCCTCCCAAGGCTGAAATTAGGTTGTTCAATTAGGCTGCAGTCTTCCCTAGAGGCTATGGGGAAGATTGTGCTTCTAGGTCATCGAGGTTGTTGGCCGGATTCAATTCCTTGCAGCTGTAGGATGGAGTTCCCCATTTCCTTGCTAGCTGTCAGCTGGGGGCTGGTCTTTTTGTAAAAGCTGCCCACGTTCCTTCCCGTGCTTTCTTTGTGGCCACTCCAGCACCGGCCCATCCAGTCCCTCTCGGGCTTCAAATCTTCAAATCTCGCCCAATTTCCCTTCTGCCATATCTTTTGCCCCAGCTGGAGAAAGTTCACTACTTTTAAGGGCTCACATGATTAGATTGGGCCCACCCACAAACCAGAATAATCTCCCAATCGTAAAATCTTGTTTAACAGCTGCAGAGCCTTTTGCTATTTAATGTAACATATTACAGTTTGCAGGCGTTAGGGATTGACACTTAAGGATGAGCATTCTGCCTACCACAGTCTACAAAGAGAACAGAAATTGTCCAAGGTAAGACTATGTTCTGTCTAGACACTGCTCTGGGCTCTCACTTTTTACCTCGGCGTGATACAATGGGACAGGAGTGCAAGGCGCTGTCACACTCCAGAATGCTCCACTTCCATATTCATTCTGGAGGCAAAGGCTCGGTCACACTTCCTCTGTGGTCTGCTACCTCTGCCACGTAAACTTGTCCTGTCTGCGGCCGTATCTACTGAGGAACCACATGAACCAGACTCCGGCCTACTATATTTAAAATTCTAATAACTTAAAAAAAGAAAAGAGAAACCTTAACCAGTGCCAATCACTTGGTATCTTTTGGCTCTGGTCTTACTGTGAATTCTTTTCACCCAGGGTTGCCAGTGTGACAGAGCTCAAAACAATACCAGAGCGATCCGTCCAAAACGCAAAAAGAAGGTTTTCTTTCCTGGTCAAGGTTCTCTTCTGCTACCCCGTCACCACTCGTGCATGGTGTGGAGGTTTTATCTGTGAGGCAACACACTAAGACTGGGGCCCTGCTGATGAGGCAATGGTTCCATACCAGGCAAGCTGAGAGCACCGTAGGCGGCCACATCCACGCTTCCCGCAAGCACTCGGTTCTTAGAATGAGATGTCACTCAGGGAAGCTTGCCATTCCCCAGAACAGTCCCTGGTCCCCAGAACATTCATGTCCAAATCTTTCTGTGGATGTATTTTTTAATTTCCTTTGGACGGATAACGAGAAGCACAACTTGGAGTCATACGGTAACTATATATTTGACTTTTTTAACCCTGTTTTGTTCTGTATATATTTCTTTAAAAAATGTTTTTTAATGTTGATTTATTTTTGAGAGAGACATAGTGCGGTTGGGGGAAGGTCAGAGAGAGAGAGAAACACAGAATCCGAAGTGGGCTCCCGGCTCTGAGATGTCAGCACAGAGCTCGACATAGGGCTCAAACCCACAAGCTGTGAGGTCATGACCTGAGCTGAAGTCGGACGCTTAACCGACTGAGCCACCCAAGCGCCCCTGTATATATTTCTATCTCTGATGTAGAGAAAAATACTTACTAGTTAGATAATTGTGCTTTTGAATATACTGTTTCAAACTTTTAAGGATATGCCAGGGTTTCTTCCCAAAAATATTTGTGCCATTTTACAGTCGCACCAGTGTTTTATGAGATTTTCAGGTTTTCTACATCCTCATGAACTTCGAATTATTAATCTTTTAAATTTTAGAGTGTACTGGTATCTTACTGCGATTTTAATTTGCTTTTGTCTGATGCCTAGTGATGTTGAACATATTATCATGTGCTTATTGGCCATTCATTGGTGTGTTGTCTTTTGTAGGGTATCTGTTTAAGTCTTCTGCCCATTTTCATTTTTTTTTTAATTTTAAATTTATTTATTTAAATTCAAGTTAGTTAACATACAGTGTAGTATTGGTTACAGGAGTAGAACCCAGCGATCCATCACTTTCATATAATACCCAGTGCTCATCCCAGCAAGTACCTTCCTTAGTGCCCATCACCCACTTAGCCCATCCCTCCACATTCTGCCCATTTTTAAATTGGATTGTTTTTCTTCTTGTTACTGAGTTGTAACTCAGCTAAAACTGAGTATATAAAGTTGTAACGTTATATATTCTCTATATAAGGCATTATCATATAGATTTTGTATTTTCTTCCGTTGTGTGGCAGCAAATCATGTGTGCTTTCACAGCTATTAGTGCTTAGGGCCAAAATAAGGTTAGAGCTATTTAGATTTGACCAAAATAAAAATGTGAAATAAGAGTACAGGTGGCAACTGTGAAGTTGAACTGTGAGTGACTGAAATTTTAGGAAGAGAACTCTAATGGCAGAGTTGGGGGAGCATTCGAGAGCGGACAGGCTGAGAGGCAGGCAGCAGATGACAATTCTACTTCAATTCTACTTCAGTGGAAAACACATTAAATAATAAGTCTGTCACCATGCAAGTAAAATCCATATGCAATTTCTGTAAGCTTGGCTATCAAGAGGAACAAACCATTTATATGCAGTACATTCTGTCCATTGCTTTGTAGCAACTGGACACTTGGAGTTAAATCTGCAAATGAGATGGCAACATTTTTTTCTCCAATTCAAAGAGCTATGTTCTGAGTTGGGAATTTCTAATCAGCCATGTCAGCCCAATGTTGATTAGAATAGCAAAGGGAGTGTTTGTATCTGTAGTACTTGCTGAAGCAGCCCGCGTAGACTTCATTACAATTCCATTTCCTCTCATTTAGACCATGCTGAGAAAAGCAGTTATTTATGCTCTGCAGTTGCTCTTTAAACATGTCCAAGGGAAAAAGCCTGCTGAAATTTTTAGTAAAATATATTCAGGTGTTTGTTATGAGGATTTTCCACTTTCTGAGCAAGGTAATATTTTATTTATACAAGAAATGTCACAAGGCAATCTTCAGAAGAGCACATTCTTGTGCTGTTTAAAAAACAAAATCCCAGAAATCATTACACATCTAGATTTTCATCATTACCTTTCATATATTAAGTGTGGTGTTTTTAAGCATATCTACTTAAAATTTTAAATCTTAAATGTATTATTGTTAACCTTCGATGAGGTGGGAATTCTGTCCAATGAACCTTTAGAAGAAGGTATTCTAGCACCCAGCTAGGGAGTGGCAAAGGAAACAAAAGACAGGGTTCTCAGTACTCACTGGGGTTTCAGGAAGAACAGGGCACAAGGGTCAAAAGCAACGTGTTGCAGATACCATCAGCTCACTCATAACAAAACCCCGGAGCTCTGCCCCATTGCACTGGACTGACTTCCTGAGAAACCCACTGGTTCCGGGAGTCCCACCATACTAGCTTGGGATGCAAAGGAAGGCCTTAAGTTTGTGTACTGCACGAGGTGTTCTGCGAGATGTAGAACAATATTCTCATGGGAGACGTTTTCACTCTCAAAAGTTCTCTTTTTTGTTCTGTTGGTCATGAAATCTTAAATAAGAGTAGCTAATGTTTATATAGTGCTTTTCAATTCGACAAAGCAGCTCCCAACAACACTTGCAGGGGGTGCTGGTAAATGCTTAACAACCAGCTGTCAAAAAATCCACAAAAACAAAAAACAAACCCTGAGATGTAGAAATAGCCAATTTCTATGGTATAAATCCTTCTTCCATGATGGTCCACTTCAAATGCAGGGTGACTGACTGTGGATTCGACAAAAGATGGGCATCATTGGCTCTGCCCAGAGGGTAACAGTCTCAGGGAGGTTACAGACTTGGCATTATGCATGTTTTCATTTATCTCAGACAAAACTGAAGAGGTGGGTATTATTATTTCTATTTGGTGAGGAGGCTTAAGAAAGCCAAGTGATGAGTTGGAAATGGTAGAGCTGGGTCTAGAATTCGTTTGGTCTGATGAGCTTGCCCACGGTCACACAACTGGTGGTGGCAGCTATTTCAGGGCCTCGGGGCCAGGTATTCTGATCGGGTGGCCTCCCTTCTCCTGAGGAAGCTCTCTGAATTTTGTCTTTCAGTCTATGAAATTACAGAGCTTTTCTCTATCGTCAGTTCCAGAAACCATCAGAAGCACTTATTTCATCTGTACTTGTTTAAAAATTATTCAGAAGTGAGAAAGAAAAATAATGGCTGCTCTGGGAGAGGCAAAAGAGAAAGTAGAGTGAAGACTCTGGACCTCAATCTGTCCCTGCTCTTCTGGGTGGCTTTGGGAAATTGCCAGGGTCTCTTGGTGCCATGTTTTTCTCCTATGATATAGTGGGGGTGATTGGTGTCTTGTGCAGGGTAGGTGCTTAGTAAGTGTTAGCCACTGATACTATCTCAAAACATTCTGGCTTTTTATGTACTTGATGAAACAAAGAAGCTGAAATGTTCAGAGGAAATCTCACAAGTTTTTGGTAAGTTCAGAAACATGTGGAGTAATTAAATTAATGAAGAGGGGCGCATGGGTGGCTCAGTTGATTGAGTGTCCAACTCTTGATTTCGGCTCAGGTCATGATCCGAGGGTCATGGGATTGAGCTCCACTTTCAATATGGAGCCTGCTTGGGATTTTCTCTCTCTCTCTCCCCCTCTGCCATTCTTCCCCCACTTGTGCTCTCTCTCTCTCTCTCTAAAATAAAAAATAAAAAAATAAATTAATTAATGTGCAATGTACGAACCATTGCTATCTCTTATACCAGCTGCATGTTATGAGTTGTTACAAACACATTGCAGAGTTTTGACAAACATTAGGTTTTGATGATAGTGCTTCCTTATCTTTTTAATAAAAACCAAATATTTCAGACACACCAAAAGGTAAAGAGAAAATGCAATGAACAAGCAAGTATTGCTTACCTAGCTTGAGAAACAAAGCATTTAAATATTGTTGAAGACTCCTGGGGACCACTCCATGATCCCATTTTCCTCTATACCACTCCCAGAGTTACTATTACTCTGAATTTTGTATTTATCCTTCCCGTGTATCTTTTTTTAATTAAGTATTTAAATTCCAGTATAGATAACATACAGTGTTATATTAGTTTCAAGCATACAATATGGTGATTTTACAATTCTACACATTACTCAGTGCTCATCATAATTGTACTCATATTGCCCTTCACCTATTTCACCCATCCCCCCACCAACTCCCCTCTAGTAACCATCAGTTTGTTCTCTACAGTTAAGAGTCTGTTTCTTGGTTTGTTTCTCTGTTTTTTCCCTTTATTTTGTTTCTTAAATTCCACATATGAGTAAAATCATATGGTATTTGTCTTTCTCTGTTTATTTCACTTAGCAGTATACTCTCTAGCTTTATCCATGTTGTTGCAAATGGCAAGATTTCATTCTTTTTTGTGACTAAATAATATTTCATTGGGTATATATGCCACATCTTCTTTCTCCATTCATCTATGGATGCACACATGGGCTGCTTGCATAATTTGGCTATTGTAAATAATGCTGCAATACACATAGGGGTGCATATATCCCTGTGAATTGGTGTTTTTGTATTTTGGGGGTAAATACCCAGTAGTGCAATTACTGGATTGTAGGGTAATTCTATTTTTAACTTTCTGAGGAATCTCCATACTGTTTTCCACAATGGCTGTACCAGTTTGTATTCCCACCAACAGGGTATATGGGTTTGTTTTTCTCCACATCCTCACCAACACTGTTTTCTTGTGTTGTTGATTTTAGCCATTCTGACAGGTAAGAGGTGATATCTCATTGTAGTTTTGATTTGCATTTCCCTGATGATGAATGATGTTGAGCATCTTTTCATGTACCTGTTGGCTGTCTGCATGTCTGTTCATGTCTTCTCATTTTTTAAGAGAAAGGATAAAAATCATATGATCATTTCAATAAATACAGAAAAAGCATTTGACAAAATACAACATCCATTCATGATAAAAAAAAAAAACCTCAACAAAGTAGATTTAGAGGGAACATATATCAACAGAATAAAGGCCTTCTATGAAAAACCCACAGCTAACCTCATCTTCAATGGTGAAAAGCTGAGAGCCTTTCCCCTAAGGTCAGGAACAAGTCAATGATGTCCATTCTCACCACTTTTATTCAATGTAGTACTGAAAGCCCTGGACACAGCATTCAGACAACAAAAAGAAATAAAAGACATGCAAACTGGTAAGGAAGAAGTAAAACTTTCACTAGTTGCAGATAACATGATGCTACAGATAGAAAACCCTAAAGACCATCAAAAAACTGCTATAACCAATGAATGAATTTGGTAAACTCAATATATAGAAATCTGTTGAATTTATATACACTAATAATGAAGCAGCAGAAAGAGAAATTTAAAAAGCAATCCCATTTACATGTATACCAAAAACAATAAGATACCTAGGAATAAGCCTAACCGAAGAGGTGAAAGACCTACACTCTGAAAACTATAAAACACTGATAAAAGAAATTGAAGATGACACAAAGAAATAGAAAGACATTCCATGGTCATGGATTGGAATAACAAATATTGTTAAAATGTCTATACTACCCAAAGCAATTTGCACATTTAATGCAATCCCTATCAAAATACCAATAGCATTTTTGACAGAGCTTGAACAAACAATCCTAAAATTTGTATGGAACCACAAAATACCTCGAATAGCCAAAGCAATCTTGGCAAAGAAAAACAAAAACAGAGGTATCACAATTCCAGACTCATATTACAAAACTGTAGCAATCAAAACAATATGGCACAAAAATAGACACATAGATCAATCAACTGGAATAGAAAACCCAGAAATAAATCCATAATTATATGGTCAATTAATCTCCAACAAAAGAGGAAAGAATATACAATGGGAAGAGGACAGTCTCTTCGACAGATGGTGCTGGGAGAACTGGACAGCTACATGCAAAAGAATGAAACTGGACCACTTTCTTACACCATACATGAAAATAAACTCAAACTGGATCAAAGACCTACTTGTGATACCTGAAAATAAAAATACTAGAAGAGAGCAGGGGCAATAATTTCTCTGACATCGGCCATGGCATCTTTTTTCTAGACATGTCTCCTGGGGCAAGGGAAATAAAAGCAAAAATAAATTATTGGGACAACATCAAAATAAAAAGTTTCTGCACAGTGAAGGAAACAACAAAACTAAAAGGCAACCACTTACTGAATGGGAGATGATCTTTGTAAATGACATATCCAATAAAGGGTTGGTATCCAAAATATATAAAACCTATGTATATCTTTATACTTTTGCTATTTATGCTATCCTAAACAATATCCCCATGGAACATACATCTTTTGTTTTAAAACTTAATGTGAATGATATTGTGTATGGTTTTCTGCTACTTGCTTTAATAGCATGGTTTAGGAGATTATCGCGTGTTGATAAATGTAGCACTAGTTCATTCATTTTATCTGTGATATAGTATTCCATTATTAGTAGATAATATTTTAAAAATCATTTCTTCTATTGATGGACATTTCATTGGGTTCCAATTTTTTTACCATCCTCAAATGGTTCATATTCTTGGACATGTCACCTTGTTCATACATGTGAGAACTTTCTCAGAAATTTATATCAAGGAGTAGAATTTCTAGGTCACAGAGGGTGTGTGCACCTTCAAGTTTAGCAAGGAAAACAACTCCACTTTCAAAATTGGCTGTGTCAGTTTCCCTGCTCACTCCCAGAATGTGAGAGTTCTCTTCATTTCATATCCTTAAAATGCTTTTTAATCGTTTAACTTGAGACGTATTCCAGGTCTGATGGATATGAAATGGTCTCAGTGTAGCTTTAATATGTATCCCCCTGATGTGCTGGGCATTTATTTACCTGTTTGCTCTCAGATCCTTACTCAGCCTTTCCCTCTTGGAGTGAGCTCATCTCTGAAAAACACTTCCCAAGGTCTCTTGCTGACAGGTTTCCATTTTCATTGAGCAAATGGGAAGCACAGATAGGAGACTGAAGAGGAGAAACCAGGCTCTTTCTCCCCACCCACTCTGCTTCTGGTGGGGTCTCTACCATTCCAGCTCCCTTTGTCCAGCCTGGATCATGGCTGCAACTCTGCTGAATGCCCCCCGCCCTTTCCATTCAGTGACTGCTGGGCAGCCCGAGCCCTTACCTTAGGTTCTGAGAATACCATCTCTTTTCTCTTTTCTTTCCTGCCTAGAGGTTCCTGCAGTCAGGTCTCCTGGTTGCCTTACCTTTTACTTTTCAAAGCCTCTACTAAATTTGAGTAGTAACTTTTCCTATCATTTAAAACCCTTTTCTACCCAGGAATTTTTGTTTTTTACTTTTTATAACATGTGCATTTCACAGTCACGTGTAATATTCTTCACATGTCGGGTATTTAGCTCACCTGAAATCAATTTTCATATGTGATGTGATGTAGAGATCCAATCATTTTTTTTTCCATATGTGTAACCAGTTAGGCTCGAATCACGGTGTTCTGAAGCTGCCTCCTACCAACCCATGAGAGTCCATTGTTAGATCCTCAGGAACTTTGTTAGCTGATTGGTAAACACACTGCTGGCTTGTAGTGGTCACGGGCCAACACTACAACCCAGCTCTCCCCCAAACCCTGGGGAAACTGTTCTTTTAACATACGAGCACTCTCCTGCACAGAACTCTTTATCAAGAATGCTTTTTGTACAAGTGCAGATTTTCAAATCGAAGGCGACAACTCTGTCATGGTTATGAAATCAATTTTGTGGGTTGCAGCAGGAATTATTTGTTTAATAAAATGGGGATGAATAGAAAATGCCAGAATGCATGGCAGATAGTAATTGTAACTGTATTTCTTGAATCTTCTGTTTTAGTTGTATGCATATATTCGTGCGTGTACACACCACTGTTTGGTTTGTGATAAAAAATGCACTTGTTTTTTGAATTGTTTTTTATTTTTAATTTTTATTGAAGTATAATTAACATATAGTGTTATATTACTTTCAGGCATACAACACTGATTCAACAATTCTATATATTACTCAGCGCTCGCTACAATGGTGCAGTCACCATCTGTCACCGCATGTTACTACAATATTATTGACTATATTCCCTATAATGTACTTTTATTCTCCATGACTTATTTTACAACAGGAAGTTTGTGCCTCTTTTTTTAAATTTTTTTTTTTTTAACGTTTATTTTTATTTTTGGGACAGAGAGAGACAGAGCATGAACGGGGAGGGGCAGAGAGAGAGGGAGACACAGAATCGGAAACAGGCTCCAGGCTCTGAGCCATCAGCCCAGAGCCTGACGCGGGGCTCGAACTCACGGACCGCGAGATCGTGACCTGGCTGAAGTCGGACGCTTAACCGACTTGCGCCACCCAGGCGCCCCAGTTTGTGCCTCTTAATACCCTCTGGGAGCCACCAGTTTGTTCTGTCTATTGAAGAGTCTGTTTTTTGGTTTATTTCTTTGTTCATTTGTTTTGTTTTTTAGACTCCACATGTAAGTGAAATAATATGATATTTCTCTTTCTCTGTCTGATGTTTCATTTAGCACAATACCCTCTAGGTCTATCCATGTTGTCACAAAAAAGTAAGATCTCATTCTTTTTTTGGCTGCATAATATTCCATTGTGTATATATATTAACATCTTCTTTATCTATTAATAGACCCCTGAGTTGCTTCCATATATTAACGATCATAAACAATGCTAAAATAAACACAGGGGTGCAGATTTCTTTTCAAGTTAGTGTTTTTATTTTCCTTGGGTAAATACCCAGTAGTGGAATTATTGCATTGTATGGTATTTCTATTTTTATTTTTTTGAGGAAACTCCATACTGTTTTCCACAGAGCCTTTACCAATTTGCATTCCCACCAACAGTGCATGAAGTTTCCTTTTTCTCCACGTCTTCAATAACACCTCTTGTTATTTCTTCTCTTTTCAATTCTAGCCATTTGGACAGGAATAAGGTGATACCCATTGTGGTTTTGATTTGCATCTCCCTGATTGATTAGTGACATTGAGCATCATTTCATGTGTCTGTTGGCAATCTGTATGTTTAGGGTTTGTTTGTTTGTTTGTTTGTTTTGAAAAATGTCTGTTCAGGCCGTATATCCATTTTTAAAGTAGATTATTTATTTTCATTTTTGGTGTTGTTATATAAGTTCCTTATATATTTTGGATATATCATTTGAAAATATCTTCTCCCATTCAGTAAGTTGCCTTTTTGTTTTATCAATGGTTTCCTTTGTTGTGCAAAAGCTTTTTATCTTAAAGTAGTCCCAATGTTTAACTTTGCTTTTATTTTCCTTGCCTGAAGAGACATATCTAGAAAAATGTGGCGAAGGCTGATGTCAAAGAGATTATTGCCTATGTTTTCTTCTATCATTTTTATGGTTTTTGGTCTCACATTTAGGCTTTTAATCCATTTTGAGATATTATCACGTATGGTGTAAAAAGTGGTCCAGTTTCATTCTGTTGCATGTAGTTTCCAGTTTTCCCAGCACCATCTATTGAAGAAACTGTTTTTCCCCCACTGTGTATTCCACCTCCTTCATCGTTAGTTGACCATATAAGCATGGGTTTATTTCTGGACTCTCTACATTGTTCCATTGATCTACGTGTCTCTTTTTGTGCCAGTACCATAATGTTTTGATTATTATAGCTTTGTAATATAACTTTAAATCTGAAATTGTGATTCCTCCAGCTTTGTTCTTCCTTCTCAAGATTGCTTTAACTATTTGAGGTATTTTTGTGGTTCCATACAAATTTTAGTACTATTTGTTCTAGTTCTATAAAAATACTGTTGGTATTTTGACAGGAATTTCATGGAATTTGTAGATTGCTTTGGGTAGTGTGGACATTTTAACAATATTAATTCTTCCAAACCATGAGCATGGAATGTCTTTCCATTTATTTGTGGCATCTTTAAGTTCTTTTATCAATATTTTCTAGTTTTCAGAGTATAGGTCTTCTGCCTCCGTGGTCAAGTTTATGCCTAAGTATCGTATTGTTTTTGGTGAGCAGAACCAGGTGATCCAAGGCGCCCCCACGTGGGCTGTGTGCACCTTCCATTGTGGCTGATCTGCGTTTGCCTTCAGCCCAGTTGGCTGCAATGATCCACTTTGGCTGCTGTGCGTACACTAGGAAGAGTTTTGTCCCTACACTGTTGAAGGGCCTGTCTGAGGCCACAGCAGGCTAATAAGCGGGCAGGATCAGCACTCAAGCTAGCTGTGCACTGGTGTGTACAGTTAGTTATCTCCCTTGCTCCCCAGGACAAGAGTCCCTTTGGAGTGGCACCAGCCCTTGCTGGAGCTGCTTTGGAGAGATGACTGCCTGCTGGGCAGGTTGGGGGGGGGGCAGGTCTTCAGGGGGAGGAGGGTGGGGCATGTGGTGCTGGCACAATAGGTGGAGGGTGTTTGCACTGGTTCCAGCTGTGGCTGGAGGAGGGAAAGAGAAATGGCACTTGGAATACTTTTGTTCTTGACCTTTCCTGAAGACTCTGCCCCTCCAGCTCACATTCTGAGATTAGTAAATAAATCTCCTCCACTATACCCCAGATGCTTTCCAAACTGCTGCTTCTGTACTGTGTCTTGGGCTGAGCTATTTATTATGTTGGCCCTTAAAGTCCCTTTAAGGGACTCAGTGTCCTATCCCCCTCCCCCAACAGCTCTCCCAGTTAAGCCTGCTGACTTTTAAAGTACCCAAAATTAAGCCCCACTGATCTTAAAAGCTACCATAGTTAGCCCGACTGGTTTACAAAGCCAGCTGTTATGGGGACTCAACTTCCCAACTCATGTTCTCAGTACTCGATCTGGATCCCTGGTGTGGGCGCTGATCCTCTTGCTTCTCCATGCTTGTAGTGTTCCCACCGTTTGTGGTTTGTCTCACCAGAGGTTTTGTTCCCAGCCACATCTCTGCCCCTCCTCCCCTTTTTGGTGTGGCCTTCTCGCTATAGTAGACCTGTGGAAGGTCTATTCTGTCAGTCTTCACTTTGCTCTCTGAGTTAGTTGTGCAGATGTAGCTATTATTTCGGTGTGTCTGTGGGATGAGGTGAGCTAAGAATCCTCCTACTCCGCCATCTTCCTGACCACCAGAAAACATATTTCTTGCTGTGGGTTGTCAGTGAAACAAGATGTGGAAAACACTAGACTACTTTGTCCTTTGCTTTTTTATTTGCACAGCCACTTCTGTCATTTGCCAGGTTTTCATATATGAATGCATCCATGCCTGAACTCTCTATTCTGTTCCTAGGTCTCTTTGTCTGCCTAGGTCTCTTGGTCCCTCTGCACCACACTGTTTCAATTCTTCTAGCTTTAGAAACAGCAACATAGCTGCTAGAATGAAGAAGTTCTCCAAAATTGTCATGTCCACTCTTGGTTCTTTGCTCTTCTATGTCAGCTTTAAAACAATGTTGTCAAGTTCCATAAACAATACTGTTGAGATTGTGACTGAGTTACATGGGCTTTATAACTTATTTTCAGGTAATTAACAACTGTACAATATTTATTATTATCATTGAACATGGTCTACATCTCCACTTACTTAGAATTTCTTTAATGTATTCCAATAAAGTCTTTTTTAAGTTTATTTATTTATTTTGAGAGAGTGACAGCGTGAGCAGGGGAGGGACAGAGAGAGAGGGAGAGAGAGGGAGAGAGAGAGAATCCAGAGCAGTCTCCACACTGCCAGCACAGTGCACAATGTGGGGCTTGAACTCACGAACTTGTGAGATCATGGCCTGGGTTGAAACCAACAGTTGAATGCTTAACCGACTGAGCCACGCAGGCGCCCCTTCAATAAAGTTTTATAGGGGATTCTGGCTGGCTTAGTTGGTAGAGCATGTGACTCTTGATGTCAGCATTGTGAGTTTGAGCCCCATGGTGGGTGTAGAGATTACTTAAAAAATAATAAAATAATAAAAAATAAAGTTTTACAATATCCTTCATAAAGATGTGCACATTTTCATTAGATTTATTTCTAGTACCTTATATTTTGTTGGTCTTGTATATGATATACTTTAAAATATGTATATGTATATTTTGGTATGTAGGAATGCAGCTGGTTTTTATATGTTTATCATATGTCCAGTTTACATTCTAATCTCAATTACTAATTCTAATAATTGGTCTGTTTTTCTCTGGAGTTTCTATTTAGATAATCAATACTATCTGAGAATAATGATGGTTTTGTTTCTGTCTTTAAAATTCTTACCTATAATTTCCTTTTTCTTTCTTCCTATACTTGAAGTTGACTCCACACCACCTCCCAAAAAAGAGTGATAGTGAAAAGTCTTTAGCTTATTCTTAATTTTATTTTTTTTTTAATTTTTTTTTTCAACGTTTATTTATTTATTTTTTTTGGGACAGAGAGAGACAGAGCATGAACGGGGGAGGGGCAGAGAGAGAGGGAGACACAGAATCGGAAACAGGCTCCAGGCTCTGAGCCATCAGCCCAGAGCCCGACGCGGGGCTCGAACTCCCGGACTGCGAGATCGTGACCTGGCTGAAGTCGGACGCTTAACCGACTGCGCCACCCAGGCGCCCCTGCTTATTCTTAATTTTAACGGAATGCTTCTAATGTTTGACAACTTAAGATATGGCTATAGTTTTATGAATTTTATCAAGTTAGAGAAATTTCTTTTTATTCCTAGTTGGCAAAGAGTTTTGTGGGTTATTTATTTATTTATTTATTTATTATTTTTTATTTTTTATTTTTTAAAATTTACATCCAAATTAGTTAGCATATATATATATATAGTGAAACAATGATTTCAGGAATAGATTCCTTAATTCCCCTTACCCATTTACCCCATCCCCCCTCCCACCACCCTTCCAGCAACCCTCAGTTTGTTCTCCATATTTATGAGTCTCTTCTGTTTTGTCCCCCTCCCTGTTTCTATTTATTTTTGCTTCACTTCCCTTATGTTCATCTGTTTTGTCTCTTAAAGTCCTCATATGAGTGAAGTCATATAATTTTTGTCTTTCTCTGACTGACTGATTTCACTTACATAATACCCTCCAGTTCCATCCACGTAGTTGCAGATGGCAAGATTTCATTCTTTTTGATTGCCAAGTAATACTCCATTGTATATATATATATATATATATATATATATATATATATACCACATCTTCTTTATCCATTTATCCATCGATGGACATTTGGGCTCTTTCCATACTTTGGCTATTGTTGATAGTGCTGCTATAAACATGGGGGTGCATGTGTCCCTTCGAAACAGCACACCTGTATCCCTTGGATAAATACCTAGTAGTGCAATTGCCAGGTTGTAGGGTAGTTTTATTTTTAGTTTTTTGAGGAACCCCATACTGTTATCCAGAGTGGCTGCACCAGCTTGCATTACCACCAACAATGCGAAAGAGATCCTCGCCACATCCTCCACATCCTCGCCATTTCCTCCACATCCTCGCTAATGTCTGTTGTTGCCTGAGTTGTTAATGTTAGTCATTCTGAAAGGTGTCAGGTGGTATCTCATTGTGGTTTTGATTTGTATTTCCCTGATGATGAGTGATGTTGAGCATTTTTTCATGTGTCGGTTGGCCATCTGGATGTCTTCCTTGGAGAAGTGTCTATTCATGTCCTTTGCCCCTTTCTTCACTGGATTATTTGTTTTTTGGGTGTTGAGTTTGATAAGTTCTTTATAGATTTTGGATACTACCCCTTTATCTGATATGTCGCTTGCAAATATCTTCTCCCATTCTGTCGGTTGCCTTTTAGTTTTGCTGATTGTTTCCTTGACTGTGCAGAAGCTTTTTATTTTGATGAGGTCCCAGTAGTTCATTTTTGCTTTTGTTTCGCTTGCCTCTGGAGACGTGTTGAGTAAGAAGTTGCTGTGGCCAAGATCAAAGAGGTTTTTGCCTGTTTTCTCCTTGAGGATTTTGATGGCTTCCTGTCTTACATTTAGGTCTTTCATCCATTTTGAGTTTATTTTTGTGCATGGTGTAAGAAAGTGGTCCAGGTTCATTCTTCTGCATGTCGCTGTCCAGTTTTCCCAGCACTACTTGCTGAAGATACTGTCTTTATTCCATTGGATATTCTTTCCTGCTTTGTCAAAGATTAGTTGGCCATACGTTTGTGGGTCTATTTCTGGGTTCTCTATTCTGTTCCATTGATCTGAGTGTCTGTTCTTGTGCCAGTACCATACTGTCTTGATGATTATAGCTTTGTAGTATAGCTTGAAGTCCAGGATTGTGATGCCTCCTGCTTTGGTTTTCTTTTTTAAGATTGCTTTGGCTATTCGGGGTCTTTTCTGTTTCCATACAAATTTTAGGATTGTTTGTTCTAATCTGTGAAGAATGCTGGTGTTACTTTGATAGGGATTGCATTGAATATGTAGATTACTTTGGGTACTATCGACATTTTAACAATATTTTTTCTTCCTATCCAGGAGCATGGAATCTTTTTCCATTTTTTTTGTGTCTTCTTCAATTTCTTTCATTAGCTTTCTGTAGTTTTCAGTGTATACAAATAGTTTTGTTTTTAATGTTTAATGATGTTGATTTTACCAAATGATTTTTAAATTCTTCTTTTTAAGTATGATTTTACTATTATGTTAAAAGTTTTATTAGGTTAAGGAACTTCCCTCTAAGTTTGTAAAGAAATGTGCTTTTTAAAAATGTTTTTATTTAAATTCTAGTTAGTTAACATATAGTATAATTTTGGTTTCAGTAGAATTTAGTGATTCATCACTTCCAACTTACAACACCCAGTGCTCATCACAAGTCATCTCCTTAATTCCCATCACCCATTTAGCCCATCCCCTGCCCATCTCCCCTCCAGAAACTCTCAGTTTGTTCTCTGTAGTTTAGAGTCTTTTGTGGTTTGCCTCACTCTCTTTTTTTCCCCTCCCCTGTGTTCATCTGTTTTGTTTCTTAAATTCCACATATGAGTGAAATCATGTATGACTTACAAATTCCACATATGACTGACTTATTTTGCTGAGCATAATATCCTCCAGCTCCATCCATGTCATTGCAAATGGCAAGATTTTATTCTTTTTGATGGCTGTGTAATATTCCTATATTCATATATATATATATATATATATATATATGAATATTCATATTCCTATACATATACATATAATATATATGTATACACACACACATACACACACACACACACCACATCTTCTTTATCAGTTCATCAATGGATATTTGGGCTCTTTCCATAATTTGGCTATTGTTGATAATGCTGCTATAAATATCAGGGTACATGTGTCCCTTCAAATTAGTATTTTTGTATCCTTTGGGTAAATACCTGGTAGGACAATTGCTGGGTTCTAGGGTAGTTCTATTTTTAACTTTCAGAAGACACTTCATACTATTTTCCAGAGTGGGTGCTCCAGTTTGCATTCCCACCAACAGTGTGAGTGTTCCCCTTTCTCCACATCCCTGCCAACATCTACTGTTTCCTATTGTTAGTTTTAGCCGTTTAATCTATTGTTAATTTCAGCCATTCTGACAGGTGTGAGGTGGTAGCTTATTGTGGTTTTGATTCATATTTCCTTGATGATGAGTGATATTGAGGATCTTTTCATGTGTCTTTTGGCCATCTGGATGTCTTCTTTGGAAAAATGCCTACTCATGTCTTTTGCCCATTTCTTAACTGGATTATTTGTTTTTTGGGCGAAATCATAGTATTTTTAAAACATTTTCTTCCATCTACTAAGGCAATCTGATTGTTTTCCATTTTTTATTTTATTTATTTTAAGTTTATTTCTTTATTTTGTGTGTGTATGTATGTGTGTGTGTATGTGTGTGTGTGTGTAAGACAGAGAGAGAGACAGAGAGAGAGAGCACCCAAGTGGGGGAAGGGTAGAGAGAGGGAGAGAAATAAGCCCAATCTGAGCATGGAGCCAGACATCGGACTCGATCTCATGACCACAAGATCAGAACCTAAGCCCGAATCAAGAGTCAGACATTTAACTGACTGAGCCACCCAGGCACTCTTGTTTTTCATTTTAAATCTGCTAATGTAATCATTGATAAAATAAAATACATACATATATTAAAAAGATATTTTTCTGAACTTAACTCATACCTATGTTCTTGGGACCAGTTGGGTCATAATTATTGTTTGTTTTGTTTTTTTTAACATTGAGTTTGCTTTGCTAATGTTTTATTTAGGAACTTTATTGGTCAATGTTCATAAGTGAGATTAGCATGTTACTTTTATTATTTTTTTTATCATCCTAACTTGGTTTTAATATCAAAGTCGTACTGGTCAAATAACAAGTGCTTTGAAGTAGACAATGTTTCATCTTTTTTGACTTTAAGGTAAAATCCTTATATGGCAGGAATCTGTTTTTTCGACTGTTGGTAGATCACGTTTGTCAAACTGTTTCACCATCTTTCATCAGCAGATTTTTATATTCCTGCTTGGTTGTCTTTAATATTTTTAAGTTTCTTTGGGGCTGTCTTAGTCCACTGGGTTGCTATAACAAATACCACAGACTAGGGCACTTATAAACAACAGAAATGTATTGCTCACAGTTCTGGAGGCTGGAAGTCCAAGGTCAAGGCATGAGCATGGTAGCACTTTGGGGGAGGCCCTCTTCTGTTTCACAGCCAGCACCCTCTCACTGGGTTCTCACAAGGTAGGAGGGGATAGAGATCTCTCTGGAGCCTTTTTTTTTCACAAAGTATTAATCTCATTCATGAGGGCTCTACCCTCAGGGCTAAACCATCTCTTAAAGGCCCCGTCTGCTAATACTATCACTTTTTGGGGAGTAGGATTTAAATATATGAGTTTGGGAAGAAACACAAACATTCAGACTACAGCAGGGATTCTGTGGGGTTTTTTTTCCCTTTGAGTCACTTTTGCTGACGTATTTATCTACAAAATGGTTTGTTTCATCTAACTTTTGTAATTCACTGGGAAAAATTGTTCCAAGTATTTTTCTTATTTTTGATATATCTGTAGTTAATGCCATTTTGTCATTATTTTGCTCTTCAGCTTTGTTATCTACTAACTGTGGCTGCTTCACCATGACTCTTTTTCTTCTTGGGACTAGAGAGCAGAGCTTGAGAGGAAGAAGAAGAAAATGTACTATTCTTGAAATGAAATTAAGCCAAGAAAAATTGAGGCTGGCATTTCCTCTGAGAAGTACTAGACTCAAGTCGTTTTTTAAAGGGAAAGTTTGAAACCCTTCTTCTAAGCTATTTGGAAAGCCCTAGAAGGTATTTTCTAGGGGAATGTAGTCACAGAATGCTAATGTTGTTTTTATTGTATAACAAATTTCTATGCAATCTTAGAGGCAAAAGAAAAAGGATATTCTATTTTATTTACATGCTATGACTCATTGCAGAGCTCGTAAACAATGTATTACAGCATGGCAGGCAAGGGAGAAGAAAGTAAGAGAGCAATGACTATCTATATAATTTATTTGTAAGTCACAGTCTGTGAGCTGAGCTCTTTTAGTATCTGGTATTTTGCCTACCTGAGGAGCCCCTTGGCATATGCAGCCAAGACCCATACAAATGGGTTTCCCTACCTCCACCATCTGCACGCACCCAAATGCTATGGAAGTATTAGGAAGAGTTTGTTTATGCAGTCTTTATTGTCACCTACCAATTTGGTCCCTTTTGTAACTCAGAATTTGATGTTGTTTGAGCCCACGTTGGACTGATACTTCTCTCTCTCAATATAATGGATTTTTTTTAATGTTTATTTATTTTTGAGATACCAAGAGAGACAGAGCACGAGTGGGGGAGGAGCAGAGAGAGAGAGAGGGAGACACCAAATCTGAAGCAGGCTTCAGGCTCTAAGCTGTCAGCACAGAGCCCAATGCAGGGCTTGTACTCACAAACAGTGAGATCATGACCTGAGCTGAAGTCAGATGCTTAACTGACTGAGCCACCCCAGGTGCTCAATAATGGATTGGTTTTTTTTAGTTGAGGATATCCTAGTTTAATGTACAAAATCAGTAGACCAACAATCAAGGTGGGTTACAATAAATGCTATATCAGAAATATGCAAAGGATGCAATGAGAGATAGAAACACAATCCCTCACTCAGCCTTAAGGAGTCATAACAGAATTCCTGGAGGAAGAACAGCAGCTTAGGTTATCAAGCAGATAGAATCTCTTTCAGAGTGGGGATGGATGGGTAAGAGGAGTTACAGGAGGAGGAGAACAGGGTTTGGTAGGGCTGTATAATGGCAGTGAGGCCAGACCTATCAAGGAGCCAGTGTTCCCATCTGCTAAACAAGTCTAGGAATGAGGAAGGAGACATGAGAGGAGAGGCGAAGGGGGACGGGACAGAAGGGGAGGGGAGGGGAGAGAGGAGGGGAGGGGAAGGGAAGGGAGGAGAGGGGAGAAGAGGGGAGAGGGGAGGAGAGGAGAGGAAAGAGTGAAGGGAGGGAAGGGGTGAGTGGTGAAGCATTCCTTTCTTAATTGGAATGGCTGGTGGTACCTTCCAGCACAGAAGATGCACACCAACTCTCGGGTCTCACACAAAGGGAGAGCAGTGCCACCTCTCTAGAGCAGAGACACCCTAAGAATGAGCCATCTGTTCCCATCTTACCTGCCTGGCTTGCCATCTTCGTGTGCTCTCAGATAACTAACTTGGAGATAAGATCTCTCTCCCTACCTATCCCTTGCCATTTGTTGCCTTTTTCTCCTACCTTGTCATTACTAGAAGAGGGAGTATCAGCTGAGCCAGACCAGGGTGGTTGGAGATTGGGGCCCAGACTGACCCAATCAGGAAAAAGCCAGACATTAGGGCATGAACACAGATGAGGGTTGTGTTGGCACACCAGCAGGCTGACCACACCATGTGCTTAGGGGCAGCAAATAGAGGACCTGACATTCTCAGAGAATGTTCTATTTCAAAATAACTTCAAAGCTATTGCCATAAGAAATATAAGAACATAGTGTTAGAATTTCTAATTTTTTTTAATGTTTATTTCTTTTTTTGAGAGAGAGAGAGAGACGAGCCTCAGACAGAGCATGAGCAGGGAGGGGCAGAGAGAGGGAGAGACACAGAATCCAAAGCAGACTCCAGGCTCTGAGCTGTCAGCACAGAGCCCGACATGGGGCTCAAACTCATGGACTGTGAGATCATGACCTGAACTGAAGTCAGACACTTAACCGACTGAGCCGCCCAGGAGCTCTTGTATTAGAATTTCTTACACTCACATCAGTTTATATAAAGATCTTAATCTGGCCCTCTATGAAAGTGTGGTAAATTGGGACTAAGTCTCTAATCCAAAGGGTTTCTTGGGCAGAGAAGCTGTGATGAGCAGTCCCTGGCTGACCCAGTCACACGAATAACTGAGGTCTGTAGCAAATGGTGCAAAACAATTTTGTAAGCCACATCTCCTTTATTCCTCACTAAACCCTATGAACTGCATTGTATTAATAATTCTTACTTTGTGGATGGGAAATCGATGCTAGGGGACATTACATAACTACCCCAGTTCCTCAGCTGGCAAGCGTAACATTCAGAACTCAAACCCAGATCTCTCCTGAGCCAATGTTCCTTTCCCTCACCCAAACCATGGCCTCGGGTAACTCTTATAAACCTCTCTTCACCTCAGCTCTGAGAGGATGGAGGTGAGGCAGGAAGCCTTGTCCTTTAAGGTCTGACATACCAAGTAGAGCCTCAGGCAAAGGGAAGCACAACGCAAGTCCAAAGCAAGAGTAGAGTCAGAGGTCAGAGGAGCTCAGGCCAAGCCAATAAATTGATCTTCAGCCAAGACCAGAGTCAGGGCAGCGGGAATGTTCAGGTAGGAATGAAGTGGCCATATGGCAGAGCGCAGGGACAGGGAGGGGGCAGGACTCTGCTGTTTTCACCTCAAAGTTTATTTGCATGCTGCTCGATAACCAGGAAAAAATTATTCCATTTCCCTATTCCCCTAGCTCTGAAATTGAGTATATAAGTGCCTGTTCTGTCAGGATGTAGAGATGATTCTAGTCCTCAAGGTATTTACATCTAGAAGGAAGATAATGCATTTAAAAGATTCCCATATAAGGCAGGATATTAAAAGAAAAATTTCTATTTCTTTAAAACACAGAGGGGAGGGAGCTATTTTAGATTATGAACACCAACAAAGATTTTGAATGGGTTTGGTATCTGAGTTGGCTGGCCTTTGTCAGGCAGTGGGTTTTGATGAACAGAACTGGGAAGCCAACACAGTAGCCTGGAAGGGCCAGGGGTACAGTTTGGTTGTCTGTGTGAGGATGCTTGATGGCAGGTGAAGTCTGTGGCCAATCACGGAGGGTCTTATGTGTCAAGATAAGGGGTTTGTATATAACACTAAGGGCAGTGGAGACCCTTGAATGATTTCCAGCAGGAAAATGGCATCATGAGAAGATAAGTAGTGATCAGTGATACTCTCCCAGAGAAGAGCCAGTGATTTAGGACATAATGGCAGGGAATCAATACATTTTTTAAACTTTTTAATATTTTTTTTATTATTTTTGAGAGAATGCAAGCAGGGGAGGGGCAGAGAGAGAGGGAGACACAGAATCCGAAGCAGGCTTCAGGCTCTGGGCTCTCAGCACGGAGCCTGACCTGGGGCTTGAACTCACAAACCGTGAGATCATGACCTGAGCTGAAGTTGAATACTTAACCAACTGAGCCACCCAGGGTGCCCCTCGATGCATTTTTTGAAAATCAAGTTTGCTAGGCCCTGGTGCCCAGTTTGCTCAAACATTTAGTTTAGTTGTTGCTATGATGCTATTTTTCAGATGTGCTTAGTCAGTAGACTTTAAATAATATTGATTACCCTCCATAATGTAGGTAAACCTCATCCAATAAATAAGCTGCAGGCCTTAAGTGTTAACACTGAGGTTTCCTGAAGAAGGAGTTCTGCTCAAGGCTACAACATAGAAACCCTGCCTGAGTTTCAAGCCTGCTGGCCTGCCCTGAAAGTTTTGGACTTAAGACTGCGCCATCAACTCTTACCTGAATTTCTAGCCTGCTAGCCGGGCCCACAGATTTTAGACTCACCAGCCCCAAGCCAGTTCCTTAAAATACATGTTGGCAGAGATAGTCTCGTGTGCACAGTTTTCTAGTTCCAATTTGGCCAAGAATGGACCTTGCTTGGCCTTTGAGATGAAGCTCATCACCTTGTGTGGAAACACGTTTCTGCTTCCCGCTCTGTTGACTGCTCCTTTGTTCTGCGTAAGTGTGTTGTAAGTGGCCCTCAGGCACAACCCCCAGCTTCCAGTATTTCAGACTCCACAGGGGATGGGTCAGTGTCCTTCTATTGCGTTAGAAAAGAGAGGCTCTTAGGGCAATTGCCCTGTGTCGGCTGTGCTGGAGGCTGACCCACTTGCCACGAAGAACCAATGTGCACTATTGGAGCTAATCTTGCTCTGTCTCTTCTCTATGTGAGTGAAAACTTATTCCATCCCAGTGCTTGACTGTGTTGTATTTTCACCCTTGGTACTCTGACGCTAAACCCTTCTCTCTCTTATATGTGTGTATGTGTGTGTGTGTGTGTCTACACACACACACACACATACACACATATATATAATTTCATATCCATTCACCTATCTATTTCTATATCTCCTGTTGGTTCCATTTCTCTGGAAAACCCTAATACATGCTCCAACTATTTCCCAAAGTATTTTGAGATGGCTAAGCAACCACCTTTAGTATAATCTGGCTTTACATTTTGTAGGTTTAAACCATTTTTTACGGCAGTCAATGAACCTTCAGTAGATTTGGGTATCTCCTTTATTTCCTCCCAGTTCATGGCTTACTGTCCCCAGGTCACTGCCCCCCATCTGATGATCCTACAGCAAATTCACTAAAAGAATAGAAATGATGGGTCAGCAGACTGACCTCTGGAATCTGGAAATAAGATTTAGTCTGCAATTGATACTAAGAAGTATTAACATAGCCTACACTGCTGCCCATTCTGCCTTAAGATTTAGATATTATATGTTTATGACAATTAGGTGGCATCTCTGAAGGAAACCAGAAGTTTGTGGAGTAAAACAGGATATACAGAGGTCTTAGAAGCTGTGACAAGAAGCTTATAGGAAGTGTGGTGATGTTGATAAGGGAAAAATGGAGAGGAAGAGATGGGACACTATTTCTCCAGGGCTAACAAACTATGGCTGTAATGAGGACTCTGTCTCAGGCCTCCCAGATGACACTGGTCCTTTCCATAGGCATACTCTGAGATTTCTCTGTGATATGGAAGACCTACTTCCTCCTCTTGGAGCCCCATTGTCTTGTCTGTAACATGACAGCATTGGGCCAGATGATCTGGAAGTTCCTTTCTAGTTCTGGCTTTTTACAACTCTGTAACTTATTTTCCCAAGTCAGCTATGTGATTTGGAAGAGACGTTATTTCAGTGGACTTTGTGTTCTCTTAGTAAATGAAATTGAAATATTTATGTTTCGGTATTCAAATCCACCTTTGTGGGCTTCGATTAGCATGAACATGTTCTCCCTCCAAATTATGTCCAGGCAGACTTACCAAATCATCTAACTAGTCCCATTCACCCTTTACACAACATCCAAGATGTTTGCACAGTGACTAAGGGGAATGGAGGTCCCTCCCTTCAACAAACAAAGAAAATAGCTTTTAAAAGTCATAAATGATGCATGGTAAAAAAAAAAATCAGGCAATATACCAAATATAAGGAAAAAAGCAAAAAAGGCTAGAATTTCACACATCAGTGATCATTCTAACATGTATTTTCTATGTTTAGATGTACACACATACATAAATTTATGTAAATGAGATCATATATATGTAATTTTGCAATATTTTTAAAAATTTTGCAGTATTTAAAAAAATTTTGAAAACCTATAATTAAAATTTTTATTTAAGGGGCACCTGGGTGGCTCAGTCAGTTGGGTGTCCCACTTCAGCTCAGGTCATTATCTCCCAGTCCGTGAGTTCAAGCCCCGCATCGGGGTCTGTGCTGACAGCTCAGAGCCTGGAGCCTGCTTCAGATTCTGTGTCTCCCTCTCTCTCTGCCCCTCCCCTGCTCATGCTCTCTGTCTCAAAAATAAATAAAAACATTAAAAAAATTTAACAAAACTTTTTTTTATTTAAAACTATTTTAGAGTTCAATAATTTTATTGTAAAATTTAAAAAATTATAAAATATTTAAAGGACATTGACATAAAAGGGAAGATCAACACATTTGCTTTCTCAACTCATAGTTGTACCATCCATGTCTAAAGATGCTGAAAAATGTGAAAATTGACACAATGGAGAATTCTCTGACTCTCCAAAGAGACTGGGCAAAACTGTAAACGAAACCAATGACAAAACCTTTGTTTGCCTTGCTTAATAGACATTAATAATTTACCCATTGGGTCTTACACAACAGAAAAATTTCAGAAAATACAGAGTATCAACTACATTGTCCCTCTATATTGCCAATTTAGAATTGCCAGTTTTCACACCTATAATCTAATGTTTAAAGCAGAAATAATTGAATATCTTAAATGTGGACTTGAGCTCTTAAATGCCAAAACTTGTCTGTTACAACTTTTTGAACTAGAAATGAAAACTCCATGGATCATTTTCTAGGATATTATGAGACCAAAGGAGTACAAAGAATAATTCAGAGATACAGCCTTTAACAATTTTACTATCAGACATTGCTCAATGCCTATTGGGTGAAGAGTAAGTCAAAGAAACAGCAGAGGTACCAGTTTCCAGTATTACGGCAACTCCGTGCAGACTTTACTACAGACATAAAGACTGAGTTAATAGGGGCGCCTGGGTGGCTCAGTCGGTTGGGCGGCCAACTTCGGCTCAGGTCATGATCTCGCGGTCCGTGAGTTCGAGCCCCTCGGGGGGCTCTGTACTGACAGCTCAGAGCCTGGAGCCTGTTTTGGATTCTGTGTCTCCCTCTTTCTCTGACCCTCCCCCGTTCATCCTCTGTCTCTCTCTGTCTCAAAAATAAATAAACGTTAAAAAAAAATTTAAAAAAAAAAAGACTGAGTTAACATCTCCTCTGCAGAATTGCACGTTTGCCTTACAAACAAACAGCTTAATTAGCAGATAGGAGACAATGGCGCCTGCTGCTTGCGTCTTCTTACCAATACTAGGCACAAAGAAGACTTCTTTTATGTGAATGCTTGGCCACAAGACACAGCAGCACTGAAATATTCAAAGTATTGAATAACTCTTTTTGAATCTTATGGTTTATCCTTCGGACAACCGTGTGACATTTTACTGAAGATACAAAAGCAGTGGTGTGTGAAACCACACCACAGTATGACCTTCACAGGGCGATTATGAGCATTTCATGAACGAGTTTTTGATCTAATCACTTTTTAAAAATGTTCATGTATTTATTGTGTGTGTGTGTGTGTGTGTGTGTGTGTGTACGCGTGTGTATAAGAGAGAGAGGGAGAGAGAGAAAGAGAGGGGAGGGGAGACACAGAGGGGGAGAGAGAATCAAAAGCAGGCTCCACACTGTCAGACTAGAGACTGATGCAGGGCTCATGAACCTGGAGATCGTGACCTGAGCCAAAATCAAGAGTTGGACACTTAACCGACTGAGCCACCCAGGCGCCCCTTGATTAATCACTCTATTTTTTTTCGATCTTCATTTATTTATTTAGTTTTAATGTTTATTCATTTTTGACAGAGAGAGAAAGAGACAGAGTGCAAGTGGGGGAGGGGCAGAGAGAGAAGGAGGCACGGAATCCAAGGCAGGCTCTAGACTCTGAGCTGTCAGCACAGAACCTGACACCGGGTTCAAAATCATGAATCACAAGACCATGACCTGACCCGAAGTCAGACACTTAACCAACTGAGCCACCCAGACGCCCGGATCTAATCACTTTTAAAGTGATGAAAATGGTGCCTGGCCATAGTAAGCTCTTTATAAATGCTTATTAAATACATTTAAAAATAAATACGGTATGGCTTGTTTTTCCTTTAGAGGCCTGTCTGATTCACAGTGGGCAGGATTGGGGATCTCCATGTACCAGAGTCTCTCCCCTCCAGCACCTGCTTGCCCCAGTGAGCTGCTCTCTGGACCTGAGTCCTGGCTCACCACAGACAGCCTCAGCCTCCCACACTGGGTTGCATCTGGCTACATATGGAGATCAACCATCCTACCTAGGAAGCAAAATTTCCACATTCATGAAGTGGAATGATTGCCTTTCAAATACAACAGGCATATTTTCTGAGGTACCCTTCCACCTGTGTATAAATATCAAGAAGATCAAAAGAAGACTGAAAAGAGCCTCAGAACATTTCTGTTCTGTTCTCTCAGAACAGAAATTACTCAGAGAAACAAAATAAGGGAAGAAAACTAAGTTCAGACTGGGAATAAACATTTCTGGATTATGTTACAAATTTGGTTGTTGGGACAAATCATCCTGTTTAAAAGGATTAACAAGTCTTCTTTCTTGTCTAGTGTTCTCTTCAGGCACTGTGAAGGCTTCTTGAGAAAGTTTGTCTCCTAAAAGCATATAATCTTTGCCTGCAGTTTGTTCAATAGAAGTGAGTAATTATACACTTGAATCAGTCACACCATGTTGGCTGAGCCTTCAAATTACTTCAGACTGGATCAGTTGCAAACCTTTCTTTTTCCTATTTAAACCATAATATTTGGGGTTTACATATGTTTAATTTCCTATGAGCTGTTAATGAGGATAATGTTCTTCTTCTGAGTTGGAATAAAAGAAAAAAATTCTTAAATAAGCCCCTGAGGCCTAAGAAGTCTCATGGAATTTTTAGGCCCTACAGACAGGAACCAGGCACTGAAGAAGAAATATTTTATTTTATTTTATTTTATTTTATTTTATTTTATTTATTTATTTATTTTTGGAAGAAGAAGAAATATTTTAAAATAGGTATCTTTCTGGGGCGCCTGGGTGCCCCAGTTGGGGTTAAGTGTCTGACTTCAGCTCAGGTCATGATTTCTCAGTCTGTGAGTTCAAGCCCCACGTCGGGCTCTGTGCTGACAGCTCAGAGCCTAGAGCCTGCTTCGGATTCTGCGTCTCCCTCTCTCTCTGTTCCTCCCCTGCTCTCACTCTCACTCCCTCTCTCTCTCTCTCTCTCAAAAATAAATAATTGAAATAGATATCTTTCATATGCTGCATCCACCATATTTTTTATACATAGGAACATTCCAGTAACTAAATTCACCTTTAAAGAATGAGTGGTCTTCAATAAACGTTTGAGAAGATGCTATAATTGCTGCATGTGCCAAGAGATAACATGAGTGCTAGTCCATCGGCCTGCACAAAGGACTATCGCTCACTTCCTGGTGTGTAGCAGCAACAGTGACAGCATCGGCTCAGGGGTAGAAGGAAGAAGCTACAATATGGCCTCCAGGGTGCCTGTGAAGAGTGACTTAGCATCTTCGAGTTAGTAGTTCAGGTGCTTAATACATGTTAGTGCCCTTCTTTGACGTCCCTACTTGACTCCAGTGGCCAGAGAGAAAGCTGGCAGTCTGTGTGATCTGTGCCCACCTGCGGGGACATCAGGGTCCCCTCTACATTCGGTACCACAAGTTTAGGAGCATAAACATTTACAAATGTCATCTCATCGATAGGCTCTCTTGCCTGGCATTTGACCTAATGTTGAGCGAGGAAAGCACGGTGGCCATTTTCTTTACAGTTTCCTCAGAAGGCCGGAGACATTCTCCAACACGCCCATTTCCCTCTATGCACTCGTTATGGCTCACTGTCAAGTTACCTACATCTATCTGGAGTCTTGCAGTCTTCCGCACATTTCCTGCCCCATGCGCAGAGTTGTGTTTCCTTTCATTTGTTCTGTGACTCCTGTGTGCAGACTTGGGCGTGGCACCTTCCTACCCTACTTGGGCATTCCCGAGCTCAGTGAGCAGATACACTTGCACTGCATCTACGTCCATGTAGTCGAAAAACCTCACCTGGATTTCCTCTCAGCTCTGGTCTTGCTACATCCATGAACCCTAGTCACTGCTCATTCATTTGGGGTTGTGCTCACACATGTTGTTTTTAATTTTTTTTTTTAACATTTATTTATTTTTTTGAGACAGAGAGAGAGCATGAATGGGGGAGGGGCAGAGAGAGAGGGAGACACAGAATCGGAAGCAGGCTCCAGGCTCTGAGCCATCAGCCCAGAGCCCGATGCGGGGCTCGAACTCACGGACCGCGAGATCGTGACCTAAGCTGAAGTCGGACGCTCAACCGACTGAGCCACCCAGGCGCCCCTCACACATGTTGTTTTTGTTGTTCAGAATATCTTAGTTCTAAGCACATGGATGGGCCTCAATGAATACTTGTTGACCTGGTGCTGGGTTAGATTAAGTTGGCTTTCTTATTCACTCATCCCATCCGCGGTCATGCAAGGCTGTGGTGGAGGCAGGGCGAGATTGTGAAAAAGCAAACAAACGTGGGTTTTGTAGTCAGACATACATAGTTTGCTTTCAACCCTTGCTCCTTGCAGGCTCTGTAACCTTTGGCAAGTTGCCGTAGAATCAGAATAACAATGGCTCTTAGTAGTGAGTGTGACGAAGAAATAAGATAATATGAGAGAGCCTCTAGCCCAGTGCCTATATCCTGGCTCCCCTGCCTGCAGCCTCTTCCTATCTCCACACCTTGAACCCAGTGCAACATGGAGGCACTGACTCCAAGCAGCACGGACATCCTCTGACTTCCTCTGGCTCTTCTCACAGGGGGCTGGGCATCTGCAGCAATGGGCAATTGACACCGAGGCTCCTGGCAGATTTGATCCCTCTAATTAACAGACCTCATTAAGGACTATGAGGAAAAAAAGAAAAAACTATTTGGGGGAAAGTATTTGCAAGTCATATGATTGATGAAGAATGTGCCCTGAGTGTAAATAGAACTCTTCAAAACTCAAAAATAAGAGAACGCACTATTTTAAAAAATAGACAAATGATTTGAGCAAACATACCAGCAAAGAAGATAGATAGATTACAAATAAGCACATGAAAACATGCTCAGCATCATAAGTCATTAGGGGGAGGCAGTTAAAATCATAATGATACCACTGCACAACTCTGAGTGGCTAAAGTTGAAAGGGCTGACCAGCCCGGGGTTTGGTAAGGATGTGGAGGAAACAGAACTCTCACACACCTAGTGGTGAGAATGTAAATGGTACAACCACTTGTCATTTTCTTAAAAATAAAAGCCTGCCTCTACTGTATGACCTCATCATTCCTCTCCTTGATATTTACTCAAGAGAAATGAAAGCATATTCACACGAAGATTTGTAAACAATTATTCGTAGCAGCTTTATTCATAATGTCTCCAAACTGGAAACAATACAAATGTCCATCAACAGGTGAATGAATAAACAAGCTGGTATATCCATAGAATGAAATCCTATCAGTGAAATAAATAATACTAGCTCTAAAGAGGAATTAACTATTAATACTCATGGTAACATGGATTAAACCTCAAAATAATTTTGTTGAATGAAAGAAGCCAGATCAAAAGAGTACCTGCTGTAGGCTTCCATTTACATAAGGTGCTAGAAAATGCAAACTAATCAACAGTGACACAGCATATGGATCAGTGGCTGCCACGGGGTCTCCAGAGAAGGCAGGCTGGGATTATGAAAGGTCACAAGGAAACTTTTGCTGGTGGTATGTAGTTTACTCTCTTAATTGTGGTGATGGTTTCACAGGCATATGCATACGCCAAAACTTTTCTACACTTTAAATATGGGCAGTGTATTCTATGCCGATTATACCACAATAAAGCTGTTAAAAAAAATTTAAAGGAATAAGTGGAGACAAAAAGAAGACTCTGAAGCAGTCAGTTCTGAGTGGCGCCGTAAGCATTTCCAATAACTAAACAGGCCACTGTGTCATCTGGTGACAAAAATGCAATCACTTTTTAAGAACAATTCCTGATTTGTTGTTCCCATCCATCGGGACTACTCACGATCCATTGCTCGGTGGCTCTGAGATTGCCCAGCACCACCCAACCCTGCGGGAAGGAGACCACACTCCAAATCGGGCTCAGGGCACCCATTCATTGTAGCCACCATCAAGTTCCTCTTCTCACCTTTGCATTTGAATGAGGAAAAAATGACATACAGTGTCCATTAGCTTCAGACAAAACCAACTTCATCTCCTCCCTCTCTCCCCCCAGAGACCTTTCTGTGTCCTTCTCTAACCCTGCCACAATCCTAGTGTCCCAATCTTCATGTGCCACAGTCCTCCGCAGTGTGTGTGCACAGGAAGTCGTTTTCTGAAGATCAGATTTACAAACTTTCTTTGGTAAATTTAAAAATGAGTAAATTTATGAGCACAAGAAATCAGCCTGATGCGGAAGTTATGTGTGAACACTTGACATAGTTAATAAGACACATCAAGGACAATTAAGACCAAAGCTTCTTTGGTGCAGCTGCTCAGAGGAAGATTTTGTGACCTCCATTCCAGACTCTTGACAGTAATAATCCTGAGTTCTGGCAAAGTCGACAAAGTCACTCTTGTAGAAGAGAAGCTAATAGTGTAGAAAGTGAATAAAGAAATGAATACAATATATAATGTGAATATTGGAAAAATAATTTCTAAAAATAGGGCTTTGGTTAGAAAAACACTTCGGGGCACCTGGGTGACTCAGTCGGTTAAACACCCAACTTTGGCTCAGGTCATGATCTCATAGTCTGCGGGTTCGAGCCCCGTGTCAGGCTCAGTGCTGACAGCTCAGAGCCTGGAGCCTGCTTTGGATTCTGTGTCTCCCTCTCTCTGCCTCTCCCCCACTCACATTCTTTCTCTTTCTCTCTCTCTCTCTCTCTCTCTCTCAAAAAATAAACATTTAAAAAATTTAAAAAAGAAAACACTTCAAAAAATAAAGCGGACTAGGTTTTATACCCTTGAGTATTAAGTCCTGGTTCAAAAAACTGCAAAACCTCATAAAGGAGATTCTCTCAGATGTCATACACCAGAAAACTCCATTCTGGCAGCTGTCTGGTACATAAAGAAAGACAAGCTGGTCTAACAGGGAAGAGCAAGGATCTTTGACTCCTGCAACTTAAGTTTGAATTCTGTCTCCACTGCTCACTAGCTGTGTGACCTCAAGTTATTTTTGCTAAGTCTCATTTTCTTCCTCCATAAAATAGGGATCACAATACCTCCTGTCTCATAAGATTTATTTTCAGGTGTGTTAACATAGGAAAACATTCAGCAGTGTTTAGTAGTAAGGACTCAATAAGTATCACCTTTGTGGGTTTTTTTTTGTTGTTTTTTTTTAATGTTTATTTATTTTTGAGACAGAGAGACACAGAATGAAGGGGGGAGGGTCAGAGAGAGAGGGAGACACAGAATCTGAAACAGGCTCCAGGCTCTGAGCTGTCAGCACAGAGCCTGACGCGGGGCTCGAACTCACGGACCGCGAGATCATGACCTGAGCCGAAGTCGGAAGCTCAACCGACTGAGCCACCCAGGCGCCCCTGTTTTTATAGAATCTAAATGACATGTGCTTTAAGCCATTATCTCCGCTCAGAGTTCCCCAAACTTGCCCCATCACAACAATCTTTTGGGATGCTTGTTAAACATACAGATCCCAGGACACCGCCTCAGACCTATTGAACCCGTATGTCCAAGGGAGGTGCCTGGGAATGTGCTTAACAAGAGGCTCCAAAGCTCCAGGCACATTTGGGAGACATAGATGATGTTAGCAAAATTCCATATTCCCTATATCCTGGTCTCAAACTTGGGGATCTGATTGAAATACAGACTCCCAGAATTCCCCACCCCCAGGAAATTCTGATTTAGCTTTGAGATGGAGTCCATGAAACTGCATTTTATTTTATTTTATTTTCTTAATGTTTATTTATTTCTCAATGAGAGAAAGAGACAGAACGTGAGCAGGGGAGGGGCAGAGAAAGAGGGAGACACAGAATCCAAAGCAGGCTCCAGGCCCTGAGTTGTCAGCACAGAGCCCTACACGGGGCTCAAATTTATGAACCCTGAAATCATGAACTGAGCCAAAGTCAGATGGTTAACTGACTGAGCCACCCAGGCCCCTCTATGAAATCTATGCATTTTATTTATTAATTTTTTAATTTTTTAATTTTAATTTTTTTCAATATATGAAATTTATTGTCAAAATGGTTTCCATACAACACCCAGTGCTCATCCCAAAAGGTGCCCTCCCCAATATCCATCACCCACCCTCCCCTCCCTCCCACCCCCCCATCAACCCTCAGTTTGTTCTCAGTTTTTAAGAGTCTCTCATGCTTTGGCTCTCTCCCACTCTAACCTCTTTTTTTTTTTTTCCTTCCCCTCCCCCATGGGTTTCTGTCAAGTTTGAAATCTATGCATTTTAAATAAGCTTCCCATCCTCAGAAGAAAAGGACCCTCAGCCCACACTTTGAGAAGTGCTGCCCGGTGTTGTCATACCCCATTTAGACTAAAAAGAGAACTCTAAGAATAGTCTGTAATCTTGGGAGAAGTGTCCTATAGCTTTGCTTCTATTACCAATTCACAGAATACATGAACTAGAGAGAATTCATACCAACTTAAATTGATCCCTTCTATGCCAAGTTCTTTGATTTGGGGTCAAAAAGTAATTCAAAGTCTGTCATGCATTTGATGCGTCTGTTCGGGGTTTGCATGGTTGTGCCTACGTAGGCCTTTTTATCTGCTCTGATCACCGAATCTGATTTAATGACTTGTAGGCACCCTGAAGGTAAGGACTGTGCTTTCTTAGCCTGTGTGGGATGCTAGGCATTTCTTATGGGCAGAAGGCTCGAGAGAAGTATGAACAAAAGAAGTGAGAGCTGGCCTGAACACATCACTCAATTCCCAGTGAGGCTTTGGCTTTGTGGTGCTGGACTCACCAGCTGCCCCAGCGCCCCTCCTCATAGTTCTGGATTCACCTAATGTGCTGAGATAAAGCAGAAGACAGATCCTTATAGTAAGGTCAGGCTACGCGGACATCGCACAACACTGGATCGGTCAAAGAGAAACACACGTCATGTAAGCCGCCAAAGCATAGGTCTGGAAAGATGTGCCCAGATGTCTGAGCTGGAAAGTGTTGAGACCCGGAAGGGAAGTACAACTCTGGCAGAGAATAGCAGAGAGCATTTCTGCTGATCCAGTGGACCTTGGCCATGAACCAAGAAATACTTTCATTGGGATAAGCGCGCAGTCCTCCACATCAAGTTAAGAGCCATAACAAAACAGAATTTAGTGTATAAGTATAATCAAAACTGTGTCACCAACTTGGGGGAGCATCTTGCTAAGTAACTGACATTTCCAAATATGCATTAGTGTGTGTGACTCACAGACCTGAGGTTCGGATCACGTCATCCATCTCCTTTGGAAATGGACCTGCTCTACTCTTAAAAGCCAGCCCAGGCACTCAGTCTTATTTTTCATAAGGTTCCAATTCAAAACTACAGTTCTTGAAGCTCATCTAAAATGATAATTCAGGGAGCTTTCATTTCCGTAGCTGTCTTTTTTAATATGACAACATAAAAGCTTGTAAGTTATCTCTGATAAGCAGCATCATTTAGAGAGAATGAAGGATAAAAGTTTGGGAAGCTCTGAAGTTTATTTCCATCTCTATTCCTCATTTGCTGAGAGAATTCTGGCAAGTGATTTAAGCTCCTAGTTCCTGAATTTCCCCCCATGGTCCACAGCCAGTCACCAGGTGAATCATTTCTCACAGCTCTCCTAAGAATGGAGAGTAACATGTCTTTCTACAACTCCACAGGAATCATACCTGCTGAATAATAAAGAGGACAAATAGCTTATGTTTAGAATCATAGGTAATGTTGGAAATTATCAGGATGCAGGTCTTCTCACAAAAGTGCTAGGAATTTTAGTGTTCTGAATGAAAGGGTTTTTTTGCTTGTTTTTTAATGGCCATGCTGGTTTACACCAATAAACAGAAAATCTCATTATCCTTTTTCTCCCCACACACCTGCTTCATCTAGCTTAGAGGCAAAAGAAAGATTAATTTGTTTTGTATCATGGACAGAGAGTTATTCAGGAAATTAAACCATGGATCAATTGGAAACAGACATAGTCGGAAGTGATCTCATCATTAAGTTATGTTCCCAAAGACACAACTCTCCCAACTTACAGAATTCAAGCCAGTTCACAAACCTTATGTATTTCTTTCTTCCCAAACTTCCATCCATCTCCATTTCCCTAAATATTTGTTAGAAATGTTTTTGGCTGTAAGAAACAAAGCCCAGCTAAGAGTAGCTTAAATCATGAGGGTATTTATTATTTCCTTAATAAAGAGTCCAGAAGTAGATGGCTTTAGGGTTGTGTGATATTTCAATAACGCCATTAAAGACCCAGACTACTTAATCTTTTGCTTCACCATCCATAGAGTGTGGGCCTATTGTCCTCTTGTTTGTTGTCATTGGATGCTCATAAAGTGCCCGGTATGACTCCAGCATCATATCCTTTACATTATTTTCAATGGCAGAAAGCAGAAAGATAGGGACAGGTGAAAAAAGAGGTGGTTTGGCCACTGTCAAGTTATACAAGGCATGAAAAGAAGAGGACTTACTCCTTAGCAGGGTGTAAGTGAGGAAGAGTTAGAGATAAAGAACAGTAATGACATTGAGCACTTTATGTCAAGCACGGTGCTTTACAGTTGTTATCTTTTTAAATTCTCACAACAAAGCTGTGACATCAGTTCTATTAAAATATGCATTTTATAGAAATAAAAATTTGATGTAACAAAACTAAAAGTGATTTAAAAAGTGCTTTTGAATGACATTTATCCTACCATTCCATGTGCGATGTTTTCATTTTTGTCCTGGATATGAGCATGTGTGACTCATACCCCCTTCAAGGAAGGAACTGTTGGCTCAGCTACTAGGAGTGTTGTCAGCGGACAGCCTTCAGATGGAGGCCCCTGCAGGCAGACGATTGCCTTTCCCAAGGTCACCCCTCCCTGGAGTGTCCACATGTCCAATGACTGAGTTGGGTGGGAGTGGCAGGACAGGTATTCTGGCCCAACAGGGGATAACCGATAGACTAATTCAGCTAGACTTCTCCCTCTGACCACCCTCCTTCTTGCCTTCCCTTTTCCACAGGTGATGATCCTAAGGCTCCCTGAAAAACATCTTAAACCCAATTCGGTCTCAGAGTCTGCTTCCCAGGAAAATCAAACTGCGACAATTTTGAATATCCTTTCTACCTCTTGTCTACAGGCATTGTATTTTTATTTTATATCATTGCAGACATACCCAAGTACTTTTAGTTTAATTTTTAAACTTAACATTCTATCATGAACATCTCCTCATATTCATAGCCTTTTTAATTTCCTGTTTAAGATGTAAAAATAAAATATAACCATATTACATATGTTTGAAGAAAGAAGAGAATGTTACCAAACATAGCTGATTGACATTTTGATATATTTCCTTAATTTTTTCTTCTGAATAGTTTTATAAGGTTATAATCACAATGTATAAACAGTGTCCTTTTTACATTCTTTAAATTTTATCTATGTATTTTTATACTCTCCCTTGAGCCAGAAAAGATTAAAGGCAAGTTATTAAATTATATAAATTTAGTAAAATGTAAGCCAGACATCAGCTAGGGCCTCCTATTCTTCAGATATTTTGGTAAACATATCCAATACTTGAACACATGACAAATGAGAATTCGGAGCCCTTCTAAGGTTTTGAGAATTTCCTACTACTCACTTACAATTCTTGTTGCAGCTTCCTGTCTCCCTAAGGGAGACAACTGGCTCTCCAATCCTGCCATGTCAACCTGGGTGATAAGCACCTTCTCTAGTTGTCTTACACAAAACTCCCACAAAATAAACCAAAACCAAAATCCACTTTCAGAAAGCATTCTGTGACTTTTCTCACTTCTCTAAAGTTTGGGGGACCACTGGATGCAAAGCCTTCTGACATCTTGCTGTTCCCTAAGTCCTCTCTCTTCTCCTGGAGCAACTGACAAATTCTTCCCTTCACCTCACGTACGACAGTTCCACCCACTTTTGGGCTATTCAGGATGAGCGTCTATACCCCAAAGCAGGTGATTCCAATTCAGATAATTTCCTCAACAAGGGCAGGTCTTGACCTAAAGGAGTTTCCTGTTTTTCCAGGCTAAGAAAAGAGAAATGTTTTTGGATATCTACATTAAAATTAGAGGGTGAGGAAATAGGTCAGAGAGAAAACAAAAGGGAAAGAATATGATACCAGGAGAGATGACAGGACATAAAGTGTATGTTATAAAGTTTCTGCATTTGAAGACTTGCTAGGGAGGGCTGAGGAGGGGTCAAAGTTAAGCAACATGACAAGGAAGTATTCCAATAACTTAGCAGCTGGTGGGACCTGAAGACCAGAAGAGATGGTGAAATAAAAGGTAACACCAGAGGGGTGCCTGGGTGGCTCAGTCCGTTAAGCGTCTGACTTTGGCTCAGGTCAGGATCTCATGGATCATGGGTTTGAGCCCTGTGTCGGACTCTGTGCTGACAGCTCAAAGCCTAGAGCCTGCTTCGGATTCTGTGTCTCCCTCTCTCTCTGCCCCTCCTTCGCTCACGCTCTGTCTCTCTCTGTCTCTCAAAAAATAAATAAATATTTAAAAAAATTAAAAAAAGAGAAAGGTGACACCAGAATTAGGAATCTGGGACTAGGGAAAGTAGCCCCACCTTGAGATAAAATGAGAAACTCTGGAAGGAAGTTCATTTTGGAGGGTAAGGCAATGCATTTATCTTCACAGGTAAGAATCCAGCTGGATTTGTTTGTAAATGGACTTGGAGTATGTATAAACAGGGTACTGAGGGTGTTGTTTGCTCTATTCTGGCTCCTGGCTGAATATAAGCTTACAAACATAAGCATTTGTGAAGAACTATGGAATGACACTGTATCATCACATCAGTCCAAAGAGAAGGGAGATTTATAGTAAGAGGTGGGATGAATCAAAACATTTTTGGTAGGGATCAGATGATAGGGTGGTGTGGAGAGATGGATTAATGGGACTGGTAGAAAATTGTGTCCATGAATTCTAAAGTGTCCACAATTAGGGTTTTTCTTTTTTGTTATTTTGCCTGTCAGAGTGTTGGTGTTATTTTGTAAAAGAGGAAAGCATCGTGCTGGGAATGAAAAACGATTTTCAGCCACTTGCTGCTTTAACTCTGTTACCCTGGCAACCAATTTTCTCAGCCAGGAGGGATGATTTTACTACAGAGACACCCTATATTGGACTATAGTGATTTCAAAGGAAAATATTTACAGCTCTGTCAGTATAGCTGTTCCAGTTGAGATTGTGACAGCATGGCCCAGTAAACTCAATTTCAATGATTTCTGAAGAGTTTTTCCATTATTGACTCCAAGTAACATCACTGTTTTAACTGAGAGCAAACCCCTGCAGGATGCATAGCCCATATTGGTTGGGGTTTGTTTATCTTTTTCTTTCATCTCTATCAATGATGAAATTAGTTGATCCCCTTTATAGTTGAAATCAAACCAAAAGACTAAAATAATTATGTGAGACAGTCGTGGCTGGGCCCAATGGACAGTTTTGTCCTCATCCCATGACCATCTTGGAAGAGAACTCAGGGGGCTTCTCATTTTTCCAAATGAAAAGCCTCTCCCCCAAGCATTGGTGAGAAGTGGACATTCCACTGCAGGCTTGGTGGGGAAGCTGGTTGACATCAGAGAGCTCAGAACCTTTCACTTCCTCCCCATCTTGGGCAATTTTCCTCTCGTCTTCTGCTGTAGCCTGCTGCAGTCTCCCCTTTCTTCTCCCACCTTCCTCCCTCCAGCGTTACCTTCCTGGGGTCCCCTCAACTCCCTCCACATCTCCATTCTTAGATTGACAAAGGACACTATAAACTCCTCCAGCTGGGCCTCATGCTCATCTCCTCAAACTGTCCTATAAGGAAGCCACTGGTCACCATACTGCTGGCTTTGTGCTCAACAAATGAAAGCCATCTCTTACCAGAATCCTTCCTCCTTAGATAATAGGAGGTAATTATAAAATTTTTTTTTGTCAGTTGTTTGTGTTGAAAACTATCTGAGTTGTTTTAGATTTCTCATGTGTTTGGTTTGAAAACCAAGTTTCTTGGTTTTAGAAGTAAAGCACCTGTCCAGATTCCTACAGTAACAAAATCTGGATGTACTGTTCTGCACCAGAAGTATAAAGAGTGAGACTAAGAGACTGAGCCTCTCAGATCCAGATCTTTTTCCTCCTTCTAGTGTAAGATTGCTTCCAATCTTAACTAGCAAGGTGTGGTTCTGATTTGAACTGAACATTTGATGATAGCATTCAGATGATTGCTTTACTATTTATTATTCTTCCCATCCCATAGTGGTATTTTTTATTTTGAAAGATGATCTTACTAATTAAATTAATCTGAATTGATAAATCATTTGTGTGTGACAGGGAGTTCGAAGGGGGAGCCACTGAGAATTCTTGCATATTTCCAGCCCCATTCTGGAACCAGCCTTACTCCACTCTCAGTGTAGTTCGTCAGAGAATTAAACACATAGAATCAGCTTGCATACCCTCACTACTGAATAATTTTTTACTTTTTTCCCAAACTTTCCTTAACTTCACCTAAAACAGAGGGTCTCTCATTCACTTTTTATTCATCTATAGACTTGTTGAGACAATGTTATAAGCTTTGGCCATATGGACAAATATTATGGAAAGTACGTTGTTCATGTTACACTTGAATTTGCTTGTGGCAGAGCTGACTTTTTTTTTTTACTTATATTGCACTTCAATAAACCCCCTAGACCCAGAATCTGAGGTTCTTTATTTTTTTAGGTTTATTTATTTATTTAGTAATATCTACACCCAACATGGGGCTTGAGCCCATGTCGCCAAGATCAAGAATCATGTGCTCTTCTGACTGAGCCAGCCAGGTGCCCCTGAGATCCTTTAGATTAACAGAAAACTACCACACTTTTATTTTTTGAGATAAGCAAAAACTATCTCAGGACTTCAAAAATTTAAATATTTGGCATAATAGGGGGATTTCCCTCTGGATTCTTAGTCAAAATACCATTAACATCAATGCTTTCTTTCAATTTTAGCTGTCTGAATTAAAATATTTTAAGAGCCCTTATTTTTACTTCCCTTTGAAATACATGGTGCTAGAAGATACTAATATAACACAGATGAAGACACAATCTATTTTCTCAAGCAACTTACATTAAAGTAGGGGAGCTAAAGGAGTAAATAAATATTATAGTATAATAAAGGCAAAGACAGAGGTAGACCTACAATGTTAAGGCAGAAGACTCAAGAGTGACTAACTAAGAGGTGGGAGGAAGTCAGGAAGTTTTCTCAGGGGTGTTGACACTGGTATTTAAGGGCCAAGATGAGTTTACTTCATTAAGGTGAGATATGCATGGGCAAGAGTGCTCCACACTGAGGAAGCTACAAGAAGGTAAATAAAATACTGACTGGCAAATGGAACCATGATTTAAAAAACAACACAACTTATTGAAAATCTATTATGTGCCAGGCATTATGTGCCACCAGTTTCTAGGTTATTCATAATTCAAAGCTCTCTAGGGAATGTTGTTATTATTCCTCCTTTCACAGGTGAGGACACAAAAGTTTAATGACGATGAGTACCTGCCTAATGCTCAACAGTATGATTACACTGGCTGTTCAGCCCAATTGGGGCTGACTCCATTTCTCTTGTGCAGATTCAAAATGAAACTGAACTTGCACGAGGACATAGGTATTTCTGCTTGATTCGTTGTCCCAATTAGTGATACAATAATTTATGACAATTATGGACAATTTAATCAATTATGATAAATGAAATGATTACACAGGGACTTGGGTGTTCGCACAAGCCTTTGGATGTAAAATATAGATTGAATTTGATAATTGGAAACTTTGGATGAAGCATAAATTCAAATGTATTTTTCTGACGTGTAAGAGACCCATTTCTAGGACCAAGACTTCATAAAGAGGTCTTATTTCTATTTGTTTTATAATTAGAGATATGGTGTTGATGAGCTCCAGGTAGAAGCATTTGTGGACTTTTTCTCCTTTTTATCCTTAAGGAAATAAGCCAAAATGCTAAAATAAATTAGTAGTACATTAAGTTTGGAAGTTTTAAAAACACGTGTTATTAGAACACACACATACAAGTTATCATATTTTTCATGTAGGATATGCAACTGATGGAGCTTCACTTTCAAAGTATGCTTTTGCACATTTATATTCCAGATGATACGATTGCATTGATGGCAAGCCCACTGTCCATCTTTTGAAATAGCATGTATTCTGATGTATTCAGGATCTATTTAGCACAGCCCAAGGATTGCCTTGGATTTTGTCCCTGACATTGTAAATATAGTAGAGCAGACTAGTAATAATCCCATTTCTTCAAAGGGTTTGAAATATATAGGCACAGAATTACTGCCTAGATTTTCTCATTTCCAAGTGTGCTTTTATACCGCACTCTCCATACAGTCAGCATATTTTGAGGTCAAGTACTGTGCTAGTTATAGGCCACAATATTGGTTTCTAAGGATAGAAAGATATATCTGCCAATTTTAATGGGGCATCAAACCTCTATTCCACTAACCATCATGTAGTCTAATGAACAATAAAAGACAGAAATGTGGGCATTTGGCATGGGAAGGCATGGGGGAAACAACAAATTGTGCCACAGAGATGCTTCCAAAAGTATTTCACAAAGGTCTTACCTTCTGAGTCTCAAGAGTGAATAGGAGCTCTCTAGGAAGTGAAGTAGGATATTCCAGGAAGTGAGATGAGTATCAGTAGAGGAAAATGCACAGGTTTTAAAAACAGGAAGTTATCACCAGGTTGGAGGTGAGAGTATGTTGTATGGAAGGAGGAAAGCAGGAATGGCCCAGCAATAGCCCTAGGTTTAAAGGCAGGCTGGTGCAGAGTAGGAATGGCTTTGTATTCTTTGTATTCTAAACTTTTTAAAAATGTTTATTTATTTTTGAGAGAGAGAGAGAGAGAGAAAGAGCACAAGCACAAGAGAAGAAGGACAGAGAGGAGGGGACAGACTATCAAAAGTGGGCTTTGCACTGACAGCAGTGAGCCCAATGCAGGGCTCAAACCCACCAACTGAGATCATGACCTGAGCCAAAGTCAAATGCTTAACCAACTGAGCCACCCAGGTGTGGACCAAAAGCCAGTGCAGGGTATTTTGACTAGTGAATGAAGAGTTCTGTATTTCAAGGAGTGGTGGGCTTCAGAGAAAGCAAGTCTGTGTATTCTTTTGATAACCTAGCCCTGTATTTGCAGTCTTATTTGGATATTGAAGTGAAATCATTCATGCTTTAACTCTCCTATCTCCTGTTTTCAGGGAAGATGGCAAATGGCTAGCAGCCAGTTTATATGTAGGAGTTCTGTTCTATCACCTCTCAGTTTTCTCTTTTCTAAGCTGAATTTTACAGACTCACTCTTCATTCCTTGCAGGGCTTATTCTCAAGTCTTTTGATATTGCCTTTTTAGCATTCCACTGACCTTGTGCCAAGTTCTTTTCCTCTGCCAATCTTCTTCATCTGAAAACTCATTAATTTATTTTTGACTAGGGAACATATTTATGTAATCCAACCATAAAACCCAAGAGAATCTTTCTCTCCCTGTCCTTCGTCTGCTCAATTCTTACAGTCCCCTCCCGAAGATAATCACTATTGTTAGTTTCCTATTTGCCTTTCTAGAATTTTTAGCAAATAAAAACTGATGCAATATATGTGATTTCTCTTTTTTTTAAACAAGTGTTAGACTTCTCTACGTAAAGTTTTGCACCTTGTTTTTTTTTTTTTCACTTAATGTCTTGAAAATATGTCCAAAGCAGTTCACAGAGTTTTCCTTTATTGTTATTCTTCCTTTTTTAAATGCAAATTTTAGTTAGTTAACACACAGTGTAGTATTAGTTTCAGGAGTACATCCAGTGCCCATCATAACAAATGCACTCCTTAATACCCATCACCCATCTAGTCCATCCTCCACCCACTTTTATCAATCTTCAGTTTGTTTCTCTGTCTTTAAGAGTCTCTTGTGGTTTGTTTCCCTCTCTTCTCTCTCCCCCTCTCCTTACCATATGTTCATATGTTTTGTTTCTTAAACTCCACATATGAGTGAAATCATATAGTATTTGTCTTTCTCTGACTGGCTTATTTCACTTAGCAGAATACATTCTAGCTCCATCCATGTCATGGTAAATGGCAAGATTTCATTCTTTTCTATGACTGAGTAATATCCCATTGTGTTTATATACACCACATCTTCATTCACAGATCAGTCAATGGACATTTGGGCTCTCTGCGTAGTTTGGCTACTGTTGATAATACTGCTATACATTGGGGTGCATGTACCCCTTCTAATCTACATTTTTTAATCCTTTGGGTAGATACCTAATAGTGCAATTGCTGGATCATAGTGTACTTCTATTTTTAGTTTCTTGAGGAACACCCAGAGTGGCTATTCTCCAGAGTGGCTGCACCTGTTTGCATTTCCATCAACTGTGCAAGAGAGTTCCCCTTTCTCCACATCCTTGCCAACACCTGTTGTTTCTTATGTTGTTAACTTTAGCCATTCTGACAGGTGTGAGGTGGTACCTTCTTGTGGTTTCGATTTGTATTTCCCCAATGATGAATGATGTTGAGCACCTTTTCAACTTCTGTTGGCCATCTAGATGTCTTCTTTGTAAAAGTGTCTATTCATGTCTTCTGCCCCTTTCTTAACTGGGTCATTTGTTTTTCAGGTGTTGATTTTGAAAAGTTCTTTATGGATTTTGGATACTAACCCTTTATCGGATATGTTGTTTGCAAATATCTTCTCCCATTCCATAGGCTGCCTTTTAGTTTTGTTGATTATTTTTTTCACTGTGTAGAAATTTTTTACCTTGATGAAGTCCCAATAGTTCATGTTTGCTTTTGTTTCCCTTGCCTTTGGCAATGTGTCTAGTAAATATTTGCTCCAGTGAAGTCAAAGAAGTTATTGCTTGTGTTCTCTAGGGTTTTCATGGTTCCCTGTCTCACATTTAGGCCTTTCATACATTTTGAATTTATTTTTGTGCGTGGTATAAGAAAGTGGTTCAGTTTCATTCTTCTGCACATTGCTGTCCAGTTTTGCCAGCACAATTTGTTGAAGAGATTGTCTTCTTTCCATTGGATATTCTTTCCTGCTTTGTCAAAGATGAGTTGGCCATATGGTTGTGGGTCCATTTCTGGGTTTTCTATTGTGTTCCATTAATCTATGTGTCTGTTTTTGTGCCAGACCATACTGCCTTAATGACTACAGCTTTGTGATATAGCTTGAAATCTGGAATTGTGATGCTTCCAGTTTTGTTTTTCTTTTTCAGGATTGTTTTGGCTATTCAGGATCTTTTGTGGTTCCATACAAATTTTAGGATTATTTGTTCTAGTTTGCAAAAAATTCTGGTGGTATTTTGATAGGGATTGCTTTAAATGTGTAGATTGCTTTGGGTAGTATAGGCAATTTAACAATGTTTATTCTTCCAATCCACGAGCATGGCATGCTTTTCCATTTCTTTGTGTCCTCTTCAATTTCTTTCATAAGTATTCTATAGTTTTCAGAGTACAGATCTTTTAACTCTTTAGTTAGGTTTATTCCTAGGTATCTTATTGTTTTTGGTGCAATTGCAAATGGGACTGAGTCCTTGATTTCTTTTTCTGCTGCTTCATTATTGGTATATAGAAATGCAACAGATTTCTGAACATTGATTTTATATCCTATGACTTTGCTGAATTTATGTGTTAGTTCTAGCCATTTTTTGGTGGAGTCTTTTGGGATTTCTAAATAGAGTATCACGTTGTGTGCAAATAGTGTAAGTTTGACTTCTTCCTTGCCTATTTGGGTACCTTTTATTTCTTTTTGTTATCTGATTGCTGAGGCTGACTTCCAGTGCTATATTAAATAGTAATGGTGAGACTGGACATTCTTGTCTTGTTCCTCGCTATAGGGGAAAGTCTCTCAGTTTTTCCCCTTTGAGAATAATATTAGCTTTGGGTCTTTCGTATATGGCCTTTATAAAATGGAGGTATGTTCGTTCTATACCTACTTTGTTGAGGGTTTTTATCAAGAATGGATCCTGTATTTTGTCAAATGCTTTCTCTGATTCTATTGACAGGATCATATGATTCTTATCCTTTCTTTTATTAACATGGTATATGATTTGCAAATATTCAACCAGCCCTGCAACCCAGTAATAAATCCCACCTGATCATGGTGAATAATTCTTTTAATGTACTGTTGAATCTGATTTGCTGATATCTTGTTGAGAATTTTTGCATCCATGTTCATCAGGGTTATTGGCCCATAATTCTCCTTTTTAGTGGGGTCTTTGTATGGTTTCAGAATTAAGGTAACACTGGCTTCATACAATGAGTTTGGAAGTTTTCATTCTATTTCTATTTTTTGGAAGAGTTTGAGAAGAATAGATATTAACTCTTATTTGTATGGTAGAATTCCTCTGGGAGTCCATCTGGCCCAGGACTCTTGTTTATTGAGATATTTCTGATTACTGATTCAATTTCTTTGGTGATTATGGGTCTGTTCAAATTTTCTATTTCTTCCTGTTTGAGGTTTAGTAGCATATGAGTTTCTAGGAATTTGTCCATTTCTTCCAGATTGCCCAGTTTGTTGGCATATAATTTTTCATAGTATTCTTTTATAATTGTTTGTATTTCTGCAATGTTGGTTGTGATCTCTCTCTTTCATTCATGATTTTATCTATTTGGGTCCTTTCCTTTTTTTTTGTTTTTGTTTTTGTTTTTGTTTTTGATAAGTCTAGCTAGAAGTTTATCAATTCTGTTAATTCTTTCAAAGAACCAGCTCTTAGTTTCATTGATTTGTTCTACCGTTTTTGTTTGTTTGTTTGTTTCTATATCATTTATTTCTGTTCTAATCTTTATTATTTCCCTTCTTCTGCTAGCTTCAGGGTTTATTTGCTGTTCCTTTTCTAGGTCCTTTAGGTGTAAGGTTAGATTGAGTATTTGGGACCTTTCTTGGTTCTTGATATAAGTCTGAATTGCAATGTACTTTCCTCTTAGGACTGCCTTTGCTGCATCCTATAGGTTTTGGACTATAGTGTTTTCATTTTCATTTGCTTCCTTGTATTTTTTAATTTCTTCTTTAATTTCCTGGTTAACCCAACAATTCTTTAGTAGGATGTTCTTTAACCTCTATGTGTTTGAGGGATTTCCAAACTTTTTCTTGTGGTTTACTTCAAGTTTCATAGCATTGTGATCAGAAAATATGCATGGTATGATCTCAATCCTTTTATACTTGTTGAGGGCTGTTTTGTGACCCAGTATGTGATCTATTCTGGAGAATGTTCCATGTGCATCCCAAAATAATGTGTATTCTGCTGCTTTAGTATGAAATGTTCTGAATATATCTGTTAAGTCCATCTGGCCCAGTGTGTCATTTGAGGCCATTGCTTCCTTGTTGGTTTTCTGCTTAGGTGTCTGTTAGGTTTCTTGCTGTAAGTGGGGTGTTAAAGCCCACTACTATTATTGTATTATTATCAATGAGTTTCTTTGTTATTATTAATTTATATATTTGGGTGTTCAAGTTGGGGGCATATTTCTAATTGTTAGCTCTTCTTGATGGATAGACCCTGTAATTATGATATAATGCCCTTATTCATCTCTTGTTACAGTTTTTGGCTTTTTTTTAATGTTTATTTACTTTAGAGAGAGACAGACAGACAGACAGAGCGACAGAGGCACAGAGTGTGAGCAAGGGTAGAGCAGGGAGAGAGGGAGAGAGACACAGAATCCGAAGCAGGCTCCACGCTTTGAGCTGTCAGCACAGAGCCCGACATGGGGCTTGAACTCACAAACTGTGAGATCATGACCTGAGCTGAAGTCAGATGCTTAACTGAATGAGCCACCCAGGCACCCCATGTTGTAAAATCTAGTTTGTCTGATGTAAGTATGGCTACTCTGGCTTTCTTTTGACATCTATTATCATGAAAGATGGCTCTCCATCCCCTCACTTTCCATCTGCAGGTATCTTTAGGTCTAACATGAGTCTCTTGTAGGTAACATATAGATGGATCTTGTTGGTTTTTGGGGTTTTTTTATTCATTCTGATACCATATGTCTTTTGATTGGAACATTTAGTCCATTTACATTCAGAGTGATTATTGAAGAATATGAACCTAGTGCCATTGTATTACCTGTAGAGTTGGTGTTTCTGGTGATGCTCTCTGGTCCTTTCTATTTTGTTGTTGTTGTTGCTGCTGCTGCTGCTGCTGCTGCTTTTGGTCTTTTTCTTTCTCCACTCAAAGAGTCCCCCTTAAAATTTCTTGCAGGGCTGGTTTAGTTGCCACAAACTCCTTTAGTTTTTGTTTGTCTGGGAAACTCTTTATCTCTTCTTCTATTTTGAATGACAGCCTTGCTGGATAGAATATTCTTGGCTGCATATTTTTTTCCGTTCAGCATGTTGACTATATCTTGCCACTACTTTCTGGCTTGGCAAGTTTCTGTAGACAGATCTGCTGCAAACATTGTCAGTCTTCCCTTGTAAGTTAAAGACTTTTTCCCTTGCTGCTTTCAGGATTCTTTCCTTGTCAATGCGTTTTGTGAGTTTGACTATATGTCTTGACAATGGCTGGCTTTTGCTGAAATTAATGGGAATTCTATATGCTTCTTAGATTTTGACCTCTGTGCCCTTCCCCAGATTAGGGAGGTTTTCAGCCATAATTTGTTTACATAAACCTGCCCCTCTTTCTCTCTTTGGATCTTCTGGGACTTCTATGATACAAATGTTATCATGTTATAATAAATTGCTGAGTCTGTCTTCGTGATCCCTGACCTTTGTTTCCCTCTTCCTTTCAGCTTCATTATTTTCCACATTTTTATCCTCTATATCACTAATTTGCTCCTGTGTCTTGTCCATCTTCATTTTTATGGCCTCCATTTGGGTTTGCATCTTGGTTATACCATTTTTAATTTTGGCCTGACTAAATTTTAGTTCTTTTTTCTCTGCAAAAAGTGGTTCTCAGCTGTCTTCTATGCTTTTTTCAAACCCAGCTAGTATCTGTATGATTGTTGTTTTAAATTCTAGTTCAGGCATCTTATTTATATCTGCATGGACTAAATCTCTGGCCATCATTTCTTCCTGTTCTTTCTTTTGAGGTGAATTCCCCCATCTTGTCATTTTGGAGGAAGAAACAACAACAACAACAATAATAATAGTATGAAATAAAAATTTTTTTAAAAAAATCAAATAAAAGAAGTTGGATCCTAGGTGTGTTTTGGTCTTCTTGTTAAGAGAAGCTTGATACAAAAAAAGAGAGGGGCACCTGGGTGGCTCAGTCGGTTAAGCATCGGGTTTCAGCTCAGGTCATGATCTCACCACTCTTGAGTTCAAGCCCCTCATCAGGCTCTGTACTGACAGCTCAGAGCCTGGAGCCTGCTTTGGACTCTGTGTCTCCCTCTCTCTCTCTCTGCCCCTCTCCTGCTCATGCTCTGTCTCTCAAAAACAAATAAACATTAAAAAAAATATAGAAAGAGAAAAAAGAAAAGAGAGAAAAAAATTACTAATTAAAAAAATAATAAAAAATTTTGCTGTTTCTGTATCCAAGAAACAAAAACAACAATAACAACAAAAACAAAAACAGAAGCAACAACAACAACAAAGCAAACAAACAAATGGACAAATAAAAATACCCAAATAAAGTTAGGTCCAGTTTCCCCTATACAGGTGAACATGGGGGCTTGATGGCTCCTGGTGGGTCTTTTGCCTGTGGAGAAGCTGTATCCTCTCCACCAAATGCACTCCAAGCAGGGGAAGCACTTCTCTCTGCAATCCAGGAGATCCTCAGACCTCACTGCTTGATCCAGGGGCTCCACCCTGCTTCCTCATGGGAGTACCACCAGGGACTGACCTCTGAAACTTCAGACTCTGTGCTCCATTGTTTATAAGAAAAAACCCAAAAAACAAAAAACACCTTTCCCCCCATCAATGGTTTTGGGGGACAGTTTTCTTGTGCAGTCCCCTGTATGTGTTTTCATTCTTTCTATCTCGTTGCTTTCAGGGAGTGCTTTCTTGCACAAATCCAATGTGCTGCTCTCTCTCCCCCTCTTTCTCCTCTCTGCAAAAATGACTCCCTCCCTTCTGTGGCACTGTAGTTCTTCTCTTGCCCAACTTCTCCATGCCAGCTACCTGCCGTGTTCTTTCCCTCAAATTGTGAAGATTTTCTTTAATCCCCAGATTGATTTCCTGGGTGTTCAAAATGGTTTGATGTTGATCTAGCTATGTTTGGGGGACAAGACAAGTCCAGGGTCCCCTTACTATTTTGCCATCTTAACTCCTCCCTCTTCATTCTTTCTGAAGATGGCAATAATCTATTGTATGACTACAACATAATATAACCAACCCCCAATTGATGGACAGTTAGTTGTGTGAAGATATTTGCTACACAATTTCACACCTGCAAACATATCTGGTGGATAAATTCTTGGGAGCAGGATTTCTATGTTAAATGAAATATATATACAATTGTAATTTTAATAGATAATGCCAAACCACACTCTCCCACTATAATAGGAGAGATCTTGTTTCCTCATACACTCACCAGTACAGTGTACTGCCAACATTATGATGTTTCCAGTCAAGCAATGAAAACTCTTATGCTGGGGTACATTATATTTGCATTTCTCATATAGGTGAATGTGAAATACTTTCATTTATTTAAGAAACATTTTATAGGCATCATTTTCTTTGAACTGTTTATTCATACCTTTGCTGATTTTTCTGTGAACTGTTTATATCCTTTGGCCACTTTTCTAAATCTTATTGACATCTTATGAACTTTTTATATATTTTATATTCATGTTGGATCCTTTTTTTTTTTTTTTTTTGTAGTATTCGTTCATATCCCCTGTCATGCTTCTCCTGTATCATGGGGGCTGGAAGCTGAAAAGTACATTTATTAGGCTCACTTTCCCCTCTGGATGCAATTTATATTGTATGAATAAAATGCACACCTATATTGCTTTGGAAAGTGGAAAGAAGGCAGAAATCATGTTCTCTTCCAGCAGTGAAGGCAGATGAGTGGGTTTCAGCTGCCAGGAGGATTTGCAGGAACCTTCAGGTTCCCCTCCTGGCCACCTTCCCCAGGACTATAGAGGCGCTGTGAAGTGGACTGCAGTTTCCTGGCATGCATCAACAACAAAAATCAGTTGTAAAATCTTCTATAGTTCAGTAAAGGAGCATAGTATAAAACTAATATTCAAAAATTATATATATATATATATATATATATATATATATATAATTCTCTCTATATACATACTTATAGTCAATATAACAGAATGGTGGAATGAAAGAGCCTATTAACAATAGTGACAAATAGGGGTGCCTGGGTGGCTCAGTCGGTTAAGCGTCCGACTTCGGCTCAGGTCATGATCTCGCGGTCCGTGAGTTCGAGCCCCACGTCGGGCTCTGTGCTGACAGCTCAGAGCCTGGAGCCTGTTTTGGATTCTGTGTCTCCCTCTCTCTGACCCTCTCCCATTCATGCTCTGTCTCTCTCTGTCTCAAAAATAAACGTTAAAAAAAATTAAAAAAAAACAATAGTGACAAATAAGAGAAAATATCAGAAACTAAAGGTAGTAATAATTAGGCAAAAACCTATATGAATTAAATGATAAAATGCTCCTAAGGAAAAATAAAACTTAGATAAATAGAAAGGCATTCAGGAGTCTGGGTGGCTGAGTTGGTCAAGCATCTGACTCTTGATTCCGACTTAGGTCATGATCTCACAGTTTCATAAGTTCAAATCCCACATCAGGCTCTGTGCTGACAGTGTGGAGCCTCTTTGGGATGCTCTCTCTCACTCTCTCTCTGCCCACCCCCGACTCATGCTTGCTGTCTCTCTCTCAAAAATAAATAAATCAACTAAAAAACTTTTTTTTTTTGGTGACTGTACCATGGATGCTTAAAAATATATAGTCTCTATTTTTTTGTTTTTGTTTCTGTTTTTTTTAATGTTTATTTATTTTGAGAGAGAGAGAGAGAGAGAGAGAGAGAGCGAGAGCGAGCAGGGGAGGGGCAGTGACAGAGGGAGAGAGACTCCCCAGGCTCCACATTGTCACAGTGAGTCCAACGCAGGGCTTGATTCCACAAACCATGAGACCAGGACCTGAGCTGAAATCAAGGGTCAGGGGCTTAACCAACTGAGCCAGCCATCCAGGCGCCTTTCTACTTTTTGAATATCAGATATCTATTAATTTATCTATCCTATTAATTTTGTGATCTAAGTTTTCTATATTCTTGTCTTTTTCCAATTTATCTCCCATGGACTGAAAGATGGATTAAAGTCTCCTGCTAGAAATGTTTTTGTCCATTTCTGATATTTCCTATCCTTTCTGAATTATGAAAATGTATCTGTGTTATTTTGTGCTTAAGTAAGTATTTCTAGCTGTCACACACTTATCATTAATTGCAAATTTTAGGATTATAAAATGCCTTTTTATTGTCTCCTTTAATTTTCTTTTTCTGGTAATCCACTTACTCTGATATTACAGTTGAAATGCCTGCTTTCTTTTGGTTTATATTTACCTGATATGTGTAATTTTACCGAGACATTTATTTTTCATTTCTCTGAATCACTTTGTTTTAGCTTGAAACTGTGTTTTACCTTTTGATCTAGTCTACAATTCTTTTTCTTTTCATAGATGAGGTAAATCCATGTATATTTATTAATTTGAAAAATACTTGTGGGCTTCATCTTATTATATTTTTTATATTTGTTGGTTTTATAGTTTTAAAAAAGCATTTTACTCCATGATCTGTTTTCTTTATTTTGATATGGGTGTTTCATTTTATATTTAGAAAATTCAGTGTTTTGTGGTTACTTGTGTAATTATAAATATATAATCCCCTTAGCCCTTTAATTTTTTAGACACAATATCTCTTTTTCCCTGCTATGAACAGATGATTAGCTTATTTGCACATCATTCTCTCAACTTCCTCCCCCTGCCCTCCCAATTTTGATCAATAATATATTTTTAAAATTTACCTTTGTGCAACTTATATATGCTCGTATTTCTATTACTTCACTTCCAACTTTAAATGATTTCACTCAGATACATTACAGATCATTGTACTTACTCTTCCTCTCACCTTTTTCCCTTATGCCCATTTCAATCTGTGATACTTAAATTACTTTTATACTGCTGGGCATACAACATTTACATTTTTCTATTGCAGGGAGGGTATAATGTTTACCATTTTGTTTCTTTCCCTCTAATCTTTATATTGTCTTTTCTTATTTCTTTCTTTTCTTTTTTTTTTTTTTTGTAATTCCAAATATGTGTCGGATTTCCTTAGTCTGTTTCTGTATCATTTTCTCCCTAATTCTTTTCAACTTTTAAAGAAATAAATTTCTTTTTTGTTTTGATTATTTTACCGTGTTTATTTTATTTGATTTGTGGTCCCTCCAATTTTGCCTTATTTCTATGATTTTTTTTCCTTTTGATTCTCTGCTTGTTTCCACTAGCTCACGTTTCATCAATACCCATTGATTCGCCATCCCTTCCCTGAGTTCTTACATTGCTGTTTTCTGATCTCCTTATAGAGAGTTAATAGCTTCAATCATTTTTTAAGCCCATGTGGCTTCCTGTCCTGTTTCTCTCTCTCCACTTAATCAATGAAATTCTATGTTTACTTGCAACTTTTGCCATCAGAACAGGGATATATTATCCAGGCAATCTCTGCAATGTACAGCAATTCATGAAAATAGATGGGGCGTAAATGGAAAGAAATAGTGCTTTCTCTTTAATGGAAAGATAGTGTTTGACAAATATTAATAAAACATAGGGTTAGACTTCATGGAATTTTGATTGACAAGACATCAAGTTTAAGCTTGTGTTTGAAAGAAGATTATAGGATCTTCTATAGAGTATAGGAAAGCAGTATGAGAAATGACCTAGTAGAAATGTAATGATTGTGGTCCTTGGAGAGAACCTAAGTCAACAAATTCACTATTGTCATACAACAGCTGGGAACCCATGAGACCTAAATTGTGAAGCAATACCAACCCAAGTTCTTGTATATATGCCCAGGGAGGGATGTAATACCAATAGTTGTGAATAAGATGGTTTAATGAATTTTTTGTATTTTTTAAATAAAATATATTAATCTAAGCTCTATAACCATGCTTATCTTGTATTCTAAATTTTACTGAAATGCTCAGGAAAGGAATATGCTACTTGGACACTTATGAAATAAAATATATCCTCATGGATGTGCTATGCATTCCTCCATAAATATCTCATAGTACTGTATGTGGCCTATTCCACAACTTTAGAAACTGTAGAAATCTCTAGTTAATAATATGCATGCTGAAGTACTTAAGGGGTATGTACTGATGTCTGTAATTTACTTTAAAATGCATAAAAATAAGACAGATTGATAAGTGGACAGAGGGTGGACCAATGGATACTTATATGAAAAATCAAGTATAGTGAAATGTTAATGTTAGAATCTAGGTGATGTTCACTATAAAATTATTTCAACTTTACTGTATACTTGAAAATTTTCATTGTAAAATGTTGGGGGAAATATGGACATAAAAGAGGGGCACCTGGGTGGCTCAGTCGGTTGAGTGTCTGACTTCGGCTCAGGTCATGATCTCACAGTTCGTGAGTTTGAGCCCCGTGTCAGGCTCTGTGCTGACAGCTCAGAGCCTGGAGCCTGCTTCAGATTTTGTGTCTCCCTCTCTCTCTCTGCTCCTTCCCTGCTCACACGCTGTCTGTTTCTCTCAAAAATAAATATTTTTTAAAAATATAAAAAAAAGAAATTACTGTAGTTGTTACAATATATAATTACTACAGTTTAGTCGCTGATTTCATGGTATTTAATTCCAATTGGTAAAGCTGGAGGAGTCAGTCACAACAGCTTGATGATTTCTCTCTATTCTGCCTTTTTCTCAAAGTTGTCTGATTGGCCTGCTAAATTAAGAGGTTGGGTTGTCCTAACTCAAATGTCCACGGTAAGAGGCTCCTGGCCAGGATCCCTTCAAGAATGGAGGGACTAACACCCAGTGGAGCCAATTTCAGTGGAACCACTGCTAAAGCAATTCTCCTATTACTATTTTGAAACCAGAAAAATTACTTCCCAAGCAATCTTGTCCTGGAATTTCACTGGAAACAGCACAATTTTTGTAGGTCATGGAGGAAACTTCCAAAGTGGGTATCCAGTTTTGTAACCCCCAGTTAGTCATCCAATATGTGGGTTCCATAAACTCCAACACTCTAAATTTTGTGTCTCTTATCATACATGGTAAGTCTGGATGCTAGATACCAACTTCAAATAGGATATTTCTAGAGCTTGACCAAATGTAGCAACTCAAATGGGTTGTTTTAATGAGGCCAAAGGGTACTGGCCTAACAGATTTCTTATTTATTTATTTATTTATTTATTTATTTATTTATTTATTTTATTTTATTTTATTTTGAGGGAGAGAGTGTGCACATGTGCGTGCAAACAGGGGAGGGGCAGAAGGAGAGGGAGAGATAGAATCTTAAGCAGGATTCGTGGCCAGCACAGAGCCCTATATGGGGCTCGACTAAAGATCATGAGATCATGACCTGAGCCAAAATCAAGAGTTGGATGCTTAACCTACTGAGCCACCCAGATGCCCCTGATGGATTTCTTTTAAAAGCTAGTTGCTAATTATGGCCTTCTGTATAACATATAACTTGCTAACATTCAAATCTCATAGGTTAAGCCAAAGGTGTACATTTTAGTGGTGGATAGGACCACAATATGGTTACACAAGATGGTTTCTTGGCTTTCAATCACTTTTGTTAAAATCAGAAAGAAAAAAAAAATTCTGACTGTTGTGAGTTGAATAGTGTCAACACAAAGATATGTTGAGGTCATTTTCCTTGGTACCTGTAACTGTGACCTTATTTGGGAAAAGGGTCTTTGCAGATGTAATTAAAATATAAATTAAGATGAAGTAGGGAGGGCCCCTTATTCAATATGACTAGCATTCTTATAAGAAGAGAAAACAGAGAGATAGGTAGAGAGGAACACCGTGTGATGATGGAGGTAGATATCACAGCAATGCATCTGCAAGCCAAGGAATGATAAGATATTGGCAACCCCCAGAGGCTAGGAGGGAGGCACAAGACAGACTCTCCCTCAGAGCCTCCAGAAGGGACCAAACTTGCCGGTCCCTTGATTTCTGACTTCTAGCTTCCAGAACTGTGAGAGAATATATTTATGTTGTTCTAAGCCACAGAGTTTGTGGAACTTTGCTGCAGCAGCCCTAGGAAACTTAGATGCTGACCATACTAAGGAGACCAGTGGATATAACCTCAAGGATCAATATGATCATAAATAATCTCTTCCTGTTTTCTACAATCTCACCACTCATTTCTTCATTTCTTAGAGCCACACCATGCTATCAGTGATGCTTTAAACTTCACTTAGAAAAGATTGTGAAATAAAAATATACCAGTATGTTTTAAAGATTCACCAGTAGAAACAGGTGACCCCAATATGTGGGTCATGTAGGTGCTTACTGCGACAAGACATTAGCATAGAGATGATTTTACATAGAGAAGGAAGCTTATCACTCCCTTGATAAAATTCATACTCTCCCTGCTAACAGGCTTCCTTTCTCCAAAAGAAAGAGAAAATGGAGAAAATAATTTTCTAGAAAGCCAAACAAAATTTAAGTAGGCTCTGGCTTATTTTATTGTTTCTTTTTGAAGTTTTTATTTCAATTCTAGTTAGTTAACATACAGTGTAATATTAGTTTCAGGTGTACAATACAGCATTTCAACACTTCCGTACAATACCTGGTGCTCATCACAAGTGCCTTCCTTAATCGCCATCACCTATTGCATCCATCCCTCCCCCCAACTCCCCCTCTGGCAACCATCAGTTCCCTATAGTTAATAGTCTGTTTCTTGGTTTCTCTCTTTCTCCATCTCTTTGTCTCTTTCTCTCTCTTTCCTTTTGCTCACTTGTTGTGTTTCTTAAATTCCACATATGAGTGAAATCATATGGTATATGTCTTTCTCTGACTGACTTATTTCACTTACCACAATATACTCTAGCTCCAACCACATCATTACAAATGGCAAGATTTCATTCTTTTTTTATGGCTGAATAATAGTCCAGTATATTTTTATACCACACCTTCTTTATCCATTTGTCAATTGATGGACACTTGGTCTGCATCCATATCTTGGCTATTGTAAATAATGCTGCTATAAACATAGGGGCGCATGTAGCCCTTTGAATTAGGGTTTTTGTATTTTGGGGGTAAATAACCCAGTAGTGCAATTGCTGGGTTGTACAGTAGTTCTATTTTTAACTTTTTGAGAAAACTCCATACTGTTTTCCCCAGTAGCTGCACCAGTTTGCATTCCCACCAATGAGGGTTCCTTTTTCTCCACATCCTCACCAACAACTCACACAACTTGTTTCTTGTGTTGTTGATTTTGGCCATTCTGACAAGTGTGAGATGTTATCTCATTGTAGTTTTGACTTGCATTTCCCTGATGGTAAGTGATGATGAACTTCTTTTCATGTGTCGGTTGGCCATCTGTATGTCTTCTTTGGAGAAATGTCTATTCATGTCTTCTGCCCATTTTTTTTAATTGGATTATTTAGTTTTTGGGTGTTGAGTTTTATAGGTTCATTATATATTTTGGATACTAATCCTTTATTGGATATGTCATTTGCAAATATCTTTTCCCATTCCATCGATTACCTTTTAGTTTTGTTAATTGTTTCCTTTGCTGTGCGGAAGCTTTTTATTTTGACAGAGTCCCAATAGTTTATTTTTGCTTTTGTTTCCCTTGCCTCAGGAGACGTATCTAGAAAAGAAAAAATGCTACAGCAAATGTCAAAGAGGTTACTGCCAGTGTTCTCTACTGGGATTTTTATGGTTTTAGGTCTCACATCTTGGTCTTTAATCCGTTTTGAATTTATTTTTGTGTATAATGTAAGGAAGTGGTCCAGTTTCATTCTTCTGCATGTGGCTGTCCAGTTTTCCCAAAACCATTTGTTGAAGACATTGTCATTTTCCCATTGTTTATTCTTTCCTGCTTTATTGAAGATTAATTGCCCATATAATTGTGCGTTCATTTCTGGGTTTTCTATTCCATTCTATTGATCTATGTGTCTATTTTTTGGGGGCGCCTGGGTGGTGCAGTCGGTTGAGCGTCCGACTTCAGCCAGGTCACGATCTCGCGGTCCGTGAGTTCGAGCCCCGCGTCGGGCTCTGGGCTGATGGCTTGGAGCCTGGAGCCTGTTTCCGATTCTGTGTCTCCCTCTCTCTCTGCCCCTCCCCCGTTCATGCTCTGTCTCTCTCTGTCCTAAAAATAAATAAACATTGATCTATGTGTCTATTTTTGTATCCGTACCATCTGTTTTGATTACTACAGCTTTGTAATATAATTTGAAGTATAGAACTATGATGCCTCCAGCTTTGTATTTCTTTTTCAGGATTGCTTTGGCTATTCGAGGTCTTTTGTGGTTCCATACAATTTTAGGATTTTTATTCTAGTTCTGTCAAAAATTCTGTTGGTATTTTGATAGGGATTGCATTAAATGTGTAGATTCCTTTGGGTAGTATAGACATCTTAACAATATTTGTTCTTTCAATCCATGAGCATGGAATATCTTTCCATTTCTTTGTGTCATCTTCAATTTCTTTCGTCAGTGTTTTATAGTTTTCAGAGTTTGGTTAAGTTTATTCCTGGGTATCTTTTTTTTTTTTTTTTTTTTTGTGGCTCCTGGCTTATTTTAAATAGGTTGTTTATTTCTGCTTTTGTCCTGATTTTCCTCACTAAACTCATACTTTTCTGGTCTTAGAAAGGGAGCACAAATATACATGAAGCTATGATAACATTTTTGTCTTTAGAAACAAAAAATGACATTTTTAAAAAATCATTTAGAACCATGGGCAGATTTTCCTTTCTTTGTTGTGATTTGCATGGTAAAGTCTTTAAAATTGGGCAAAAGGATGAAAGTAGAAGAGTAAAACTATGGCAATTTTCCTTTGTCCATTCAAAGAGCCACAGTGCTGGGAACCTGTATTTCAGGGCACCAGGAAATGAGACAGTGGACTTTGAACTTTCCCAGACTCTAGGGTCACTTGCTATTATTTGGGTTTAACACAGCTACTAATTGGCCAGGAGGAAATAATTTGTATTACCTGGGCATTTCAAAGTGTGTGGCCTAGGATAAGCAAGATCATCTTGAACAATGACAGGAGCTGGGTTTTACCTGAGGAGAACTTTAAAATATAATGTTTTTTCAAGTTTTTATAATTTGCTATAAAATGTTTTTGCTCTGTTGCTACCCAGATATACCCTTGTGAATATGTTCTTACAGCTCTCTCAAAGCATACACTAGCACTTTGAATCACAGCATCAAAAATCATGATTGAATTTTTTTCCTTTCTTTTTGTTCGAAAGGCCTCAGATTCAGTTATAAAGAGACACGTGGAGCCCTAGGGTGATGCACTGGCTTGCTTAGGAAGGGTCAGGCTCATAAACACAAGTGTGAGCTCGTAAATGTACTTTTCTGCTGGATATAAAAGTGCTAGTGTTGTAGCTGCAGGGGAATTTGATGGCACCCTTACATTGGGTGATATTGGGAGAGCCCTTTAGTTGGGGGTCTATAAACAGCGTGGTCTTCTGAATCCCAAACCCTATACTAGTCGAAGACTATGTAATTAATTCATGGTTTTAGGTGTTGCCTCCCCAATCCTTATCTGTGTATCCACTGGGGTTAAAAAGGAAATGTTGAACATGTTTCCCTTTCCCGTTTTTCTTTTTTACACACTGAATTAAAGCCTTCATGTCCCCATTAGAATAGATGTTTTTTTCCCTAACATTTCTTCTTTGACTCTCTAGTCTCAAATAAAAATGACATCAAAACAATTTCTGAGCACATACTGCCTTTTCTTTCAAGGTTCTGTACTCTCATACTAATCCCATTTACAAACACATTGCCTAGATTTATTTTGAATTCCCAGAATTCCCGGGTCATACAACAACAATAATTTAGCCAGACATTATTAGGGACATTAGGGAAGGTGGGGGAAAATTGGCCTATAAAGAAAATATATCTGCCAGCTCCATCAGCATGAAGACTGGGGCCTTGTTTCTTTCTTTGTTTTTTTTTGTATACTCCATTGCCTTTTAGTGCTGGGTTGTCCAGCCTTACTCTACTCGCCTGAGGAGGCATCTCAGACCTTTATTTTTGGAACACAGCTCTGGAAATTGTTTTGTGGTTATTATCATTTACTTCACAAACTTATACATATTGCAGTACGTATAAGCCGTTAAAGGAATGAAGTCTTTCAAAAGGTATCGGGCCTTTGCCTAGCGTAAGCAATACTTAGGCTGTAGCTCTCACCATTTTGCTTGGAGCCAAGGTGCTCTTCTAAGAGGAGATAATGGAGTTTAAAGTAAAGAGAAAGATGTTTGCTTGATGAGATTGTTTCTTCAAAACACTTGCTACTTGAAGCTGGATGAAACTAAGAACAGAGAACACAGCTCTGGTAAAGAAGAGGCTTTGCTTATCTAATTTGTTTTATTCTGGTTAGAAAGAGCCCTCCTTCTCTAGGAATGCTTACAGAAATTTATGAAGATTGTAGAAAGAAACGACAGTCCGTTCTAAAAAGAACATGTAGGCTGATTATACTTGAATAACACAATCTGCCAAGACTATAAAGTGGCTTCTAGTTTCAACTGCCACTTCTCATTCTTTTTTTTCTAAAATTTTTAATGTTTATTTATTGAGAGACAGACAGAGTGTGAGTTGGGGGAGGAGCAGAGAGAGAGGGAGACACAGAATCAGAAGCAGGCTCCAGGCTCTGAACTTCCAGTGCAAAGCCTGTCATGGGGCTCAAACTTGTGAACCACGAGATCATGACCTGAGCCCAAGTGGGAGGCTTAACTGATTGAGCCACCCACTTGCCCCACGACTTCTCATTCTTAAGAGAATGGTGATAATTTAAAGGAAGTTGTCTTAGCTGTAGAACCTTCTGAGTTCTTTTTTTTTCTAAGGCTTTATTGAAGAAACTTAGAAATCAAGAGAGAGAGAGAGAGAGAAAGGGAGAGAAAGAGAGAGAATCCCAAGCAGGGTCTGCACCCTCATTGCAAGCCTCATGCAAGGCTTGATCCCACAAACCTTGAAACCATGACCTTAACCACAACCAAGAGTCAGACGCTTAACTGACTGAGCCTCCCAAGCACCCCTAGATTCTTGTGTGTGTCCCTGTGGCTCTCGTCCTCAATATTTCTATTGAATTAATTTCTGCCTTTTGTTCAGGGCACTTATTACTAAGTCTTTGTCTTATTATTTTTTTAATTGAAGTATAGTTGACAAATAATGTTACATTAGTTTCAGATGTACCACATAGCGATTTGACAAGTCTATACATTATTCTATGCTCACCACAAGTGTGGCTACCATCTGTCACCATACAGCACTATTATAGTACCATTGACTATATTCCCTTTGCTGTATCTTTTATTCTTGTGACTTATTCATTCCATGACTGGAAGCCTGTATCTCCCACTCCTCTTCACCTGTTTTCCCATTCCCTTCTACACCCCTACTCTGGCAACCACCAGTGTGTTCTCTGTATTTCTGAGTCTGTTTTTGCTTTTTATTTGTTTGTATATTCATTTAGTTTTTTTAAAAGATTCTACATATAAGTGAAATCATATGGTATCTGTCTTTCTCTGTATACTTAATTCACTTAACATAATACCCTCTAAGTCCATCCACATAATCATAAATGGCAAGATCTCATCCCTTTTTATGACATTTCAATTCGTGTGTGTGTGTGTGTGTGTGTGTGTGTGTGTGTGTGTATACCACATCTTCTTTATCCATTCATCTATTGATGGACACTTGGGTTGCTTTCATACTTTAGCTATTGTAAATAATGCTGCAATAAATGGGTGTTTATAAATCTTTTCAAATTAGTGCTTTTGTTTTCTTTGGGTAAGTAGTCAGCAGTGGAATTATTGGGTCATATAGTAGTTCTATTTTTAATTTTTTGAGGAACCTTCATATTGTTTTCTATAGAGGCTGTACAAACTTATATTCCCACCAACAGTGCATGAGGGTTCCTTTTTTCCCCACATCTTCACCAATACTTGCCATTTCTTATTTTTTCGATTCTAGCCATTCTGACATGTATAAGGTGATGTTTCACTGTAGTTTTGATTTGCATTTTCCTAATGATTAGTGATGTTGAGCATCTTGTCATGTGTCTGTTGGCCATCTGTATGCTTTCTTTAGAAAAATGTCTACTTAAGTACTCTGTCCATTTTTAAACTGGATTGTTTGGGATTTTTTTTTTGGTTTTGAGTTGTAGAAATTTTTATGTATTTTGGAATTAACCTCTTACCAGATATATCATTTGCAAATATTTTCTGTCATTCAGTAGATTGCCTTTTTGTTTGGTTGACGGTTTCCTTTGGTGTAGTTCCAATAGTTTAATTTTACTTTTGTTTCCCTTGCCTCAGGAGACATATCTAGAAAAATGTTCCTGTGGCCAATGTCAAGATATTACTGCCTGTGTTTTCTTCTAGCAGTTTTATGGTTTCAGGTCTCACATTTAAGTTTTTAATCCATGTTGAATTTATTTCTGTGTGTGGTATGAGAAAGTTTTCCCGTTTCATCCTTTTGCATTTGGTTGTCCAGTTTTGCCAGTACAATTTATTGAAAGACTGTCTTTTCCTATTGTATATTTTTGCCTCCTTTGTCATAGATTAATTGGCCATATAAGCATGGGTCTATTTCTGGGATCTCTATTCTGTTCTATTGAGCTGTGTGTCTGTTGTTGTGCCAGTACCATGATGTTTTGATCGCTGTAGTTTTGTGGTAAGTCTTGAAATTTGGGATTTTGATTCCTCTAGCTTTGTTCTTCTTTCTCAAGATTGTGTTAGCAAGTTAGGATCCTTGTTGGTTCATAAATTTTAGTATTATTTGTTCTAGTTCTCTAAAGAATATTGTTGGTATTTTGATAAAGATTGCACCGAATCTGTAGTTTCCTTTTGGATAGTGTGGACATTTTAACAATATTAATTCTTCCAAACCATTAACATGGAATATCTTTCTATTTATTTGTGTCATCTTCATTTTTTTCAATCAGTGTTTTATAGTTCTTAGAGTATAAGCCTTTCACCTCTTTGGTTCAGTTTATTCCTAGGTATTTTATTCTTTCTGGCATAATTGTAAATGGGATTAATTCCTTAATTTTTCTTTCTGCTACTTTGTTATCAGTGTATAGAAATGAAACCAATTTCTGTGTATTAATTTTGTATCCTGCAACTTTACTGAATTCATGTATCAGTTCTTATAGTTTTTTGGTGGTCTTTAAGGTTTTCTATTTGTAGCATCATGTCATCTGCATATAGTGACAGTTTTACTTCTTCCTTACCAATTCAAATGACTTTGATTTCTTTTCTTGTCTGACCACTGTGGCCAGGAGTTCCAGTACTATGTTGAATAAAAGTTGTGAGAGCAGACATCCTTTTTTTGTTTCTGATCTTAGGGGAAAAGCTCTCAGTTTTTCACCATTAAGTATGATGTTAGCTGTGAGTTTTTCACATATGGCCTTTATTATGTTGAGGAATGTTTCCTCTAAACCCACTGTGTTGAGAGTTTTTATCAGAATGCATATTGTACCTTGACAGATGCTTTTTCTGCATCTATTGAGATGATCATATGATTTTTATTCTTGTTGATACAATGTATCACATTGATTGATTTGCAAATATTAAATAATTCTTGAATCCCCAGAATAAATCCTACTTGATTGTGTGAATGATCCTTCTAATGTATTGTTAAATGTAGTTTGATATTATTTTGTTGAGGATTTTTGCATCTATGTTCATCAGGGATATTGGCCAGTAGTTTTCTTTTTTTGTAGTGTCTATGTCTGCTTTCCATATCAGGGTAATGATGGCGTCCTAGAATGTATTTGGAAGCTTTCCCTCCTCATTTTTTTTTTTTTTGAATAGTTTGAAGAGTTAGGTATTAACTCTTCTTTAACTGTTTGGTATAATTTACCCCTGATGTCATTTGGTCCTGAACTTTTGTTTGATGGGAGTTTTTAAATCACTGATTTAATTTTGTTACTAGTAATTAGTCTATTCAGGTTTTTTATTTCTTCCTGATTCAGTTTTGGAAGATTGTATGTTTCTAGAAATTTATCCATTTCCTCGAGGTTGTCTAATTTGTTGGCATATAATTAATTTCTCATAGAATTTCTTTATAATGTTTTGTATTTCTTTGGTGTCAATTATTAATTCTCCTCTTTCATTTCTGATTTTATTTATTTGTTCCCTCTCTCTTTTTCCAGCTAAAAGTTCCTCAATTTTGTTTATCTTTTCAAAGAAACAGCTCCTTATATCATGATCTTTTCTTTTGTTTTTTTAGCCTCTATTTTATTTATTTCTTCTCTGATATTTACTATTTCCTTCTTTCTACTAACCTTGAGCTGTTTGTTGTTCTTTTTCTAGGTCTCTTAGGTATAAATTTAAAAGTCTTTTTTTTTTTTTAATTTTTTTTTTCAACGTTTATTTATTTTTGGGACAGAGAGAGACAGAGCATGAACAGGGGAGGGGCAGAGAGAGAGGGAGACACAGAATCGGAAACAGGCTCCAGGCTCTGAGCCATCAGCCCAGAGCCTGACGCGGGGCTCGAACTCACGGACCGTGAGATCGTGGCCTGGCTGAAGTCGGACGCTTAACCGACTGCGCCACCCAGGCGCCCCAAAAGTCTTTTTATACTTATGAGTTAAAATCTGTTTCAATTACAGTTTATGCACTGAATCTTTGTCAGTTGGCTTGTAAGGGAGGGTTTGCTCCCATCCAGTATGCTCTGGCTCTTGCTGACCTGTTTCTCAGGACCTGAGGCACAAATAATCTCTCCCCATTGAGAACACCCCTAGTGTGCTCCACCATAACACTGCCTGGGTAACCATTCAATCCCTCCCTCTACCCAGCAATACCAACTCTGGAAATTACAATGTAATTACTTAATGTTCAATATCACATATTTTCCAAAAGCTCTAAAATGAGGAATTGTCAGTCTGGATAAGGAGCCCCTCAGGTTATAACTGCCAGATCAAGGAATCTCAGCATTTAACAAAGTCAACCCTAGAAATGTAATTTAAAGTTTTCTATAATTTACACTTGCACTTATAATTACCTTTTTATTGTCAGCCTTCTCCAAAAACTTGTATGTTTTGTGAAGCAGGAACTGAGTTTATTTGGTCCACTAATATGTCCCACTACAGAGCCAGGAATGTAAAGGAATATACCTACTACAGAGCCAGGAATGTAAAGGCAATTAATAATGTTTGTTTGTCTTCATATTGTCATAGTAGCCAGGACTGGTGCTCAGTAAAGTGAGATGAATCACTGATATTTAGTCTGTCTGATACATACTGGATTAACTTGCATTAACTTCTGAGTTTTCCTATTCCCATTTTTTGTATTTCCAGTCACATTTTATATTTCCACTCACCTAGAAGATGCTTTCAATTATTTTTTTATGCCAAGAACAGGTTTGGCATATGGAAAGAGTTTATGGAATGAATAAACAGTCTTGGGAAGGTTATCTGGCATCTGTAGGCAATACTAATTTGGAAGCCTGGACATATAACAGAGAACAGGAAAACAAATTTAAGACCCTCCACTCAGACCCAAATGATGAAGGCAGAACTGAGATAAGAGGGAAATTTCCAGGCTTTGGCAAGATGGTTGAATCAAAGCAGCAGTTGCTCACTTTGTCTACTATTTTGTGAGTGATCTCTGCTCACTTTCTGCTGGAGGTTCCCCAGCCCACATGCCAAGGTTTCCATGCATGTATTTTCTTAGGTAAAGGAATATTTTAAGATAGAGAATAATTTGGGGCGCCTGGGTGGCTCGGTTGGTTAAGCGTCCGACTTCGGCTCAGGTCATGATCTCACGGTCTGTGAGTTCGAACCCCGCGTCAGGCTCTGTGCTGACAGCTCAGAGCCTGGAGCCTGCTTCGGATTCTGTGTCTCCCTCTCTCTCTGACCCTCCCCCGTTCATGCTCTGTCTCTCTCTGTCTCAAAAATAAATAAACATTAAAAAAAAATTTTTTTAAAAGATAGAGAATAATTAAATGCTTTTAAATTTTGTGTTTAAAATATTCAAAAAGGCAGCAAAGCAGAGTGGATAAGAACGTAGATTCTGGAGCAGACTCTAGATTTGAATTAGGCAAGCTATGTGGCCTTGAACAAGTTATTTGATTCCTTTCTTTCTCAGTTTCCTCATCTGGAATGATGGTAACAATACCTATGCTACTTCATATGGCTGTCATGGAGATGAAATGAGTTAATCTTTATAAATCTTATAAAGTACTCATAATAGTAAATGATATATAAATGTTAAATATAAACAATTGTCTTGGCGGGGAGGAAGATAAGGATATTGCCATGTATATTAGCCTCTGAAGTTTCTTATTCTGTTGCAAATATTCTATATTTCATGTCTTCTTTAGAGTATGCATGTATCCATGATATTTCCTTGCGATATCTACTTGAGTTATCAATTTAAACCTTGCATCTGGTGTAGAATTAAACGGCACTTGCCCAATGAGCTATCTGAAATGGAGCCCACAGTCAATTGTTCTTTGATAACTCAGTTTTCATTCTGCTTCCACAATCTTGGGAAACATCCGTTAGAAATTGGCAGAACTTCTGCTCTCTAATCAGCACTACACCCTGAGTTTTCCTCGGAAGCTGGAGGAAAGACCTGGTTTTCAAACAATGTAATTGCCATTTAAAGACATACCTTGTTTAGTTTGTCTTGAGCCAAATGATTTCACCTGGCTCTGGCAGTGAAATGACAGCTCAGGTTCTCATCTACACTCCAGAGTTTCTAAGGTGACCAAAGCAATCACAGGAACATTAATATTCTGGATTTAATCAGTAGACATACTGCTTTATGAGTCACCTAAAATGTACAGCAGAATCCTTTCAGGAGGACTGAAGGAAAGTAATTCTCCCTCTGTCATGAGAAAGAAGTACTTGTGAACTTTGTTGTTGTTATTGTTTTTTAAACAAGCCAGTATCTTACCAAGATTGAGCCCAGAGGGATGAAAATGAAAATAAGAAGATATGGGGCGCCTGGGTGGCGCAGTCGGTTAAGCATCCGACTTCAGCCAGGTCACGATCTCGCGGTCCGGGAGTTCGAGCCCCGCGTCAGGCTCTGGGCTGATGGCTCGGAGCCTGGAGTCTGTTTCCGATTCTGTGTCTCCCTCTCTCTCTGCCCCTCCCCCGTTCATGCTCTGTCTCTCTCTGTCCCAAAAATAAATAAACGTTGAAAAAAAAATTTAAAAAAAAAAAAAAAAGAAAATAAGAAGATATGGATAGAAAGTCAAAATGATTGGGAAGTCCAGGGACAAAAGTGGACTATATGACCTTATGTGGTAGGGTTGTCGAGAGGCAGAGCTGGAGGCAAGATGGAGGGATATGTGCCCAGGAACTCAATGATCCATACTCCTACCTGGAAAATATTGGTATCCATACTTGACACGGTTGTCCTGCTTGATTGACTACATTGATTCAAATATTCCATCCACCTGGCGAGATTTGACAGTGTTTGGCATGACCATCCCTGCTTTGATGTTATGAGCTTAGCTAATTCAGTCAAAGAACAGTTTATAATGAAAGCCCTTTATTTTGAATTTGAGAGAAATCTGTTGGATGGGAATGATATCTCCACTTGGGTTTCTAAATTCCATGCTTTTTCCTCTTAATATTCACCTAAACTATCTCTTTCAAGACCAAGTCCCAGGTCCTTACATATGGCCAATCTCAAAGGCGAGTCAAAATGAACACTTGTGTTCCGTTTATGGAGCCTCCCAAGAAGGCATATCGTTCACTCCACATCCTGATGCCTGCTACTTGAAATTTGAGCTCACCCCTTTCTCTTTCTTTACTGTATTCCTGGCTGATCACAAAAATGGGACTATCACATCAGACTCACACAAATCATAGATCTTACCTAGGGTCAAATTTTATTAATAATTTCAAGGAGACAAGTAATCAAAAGGCATAGCATAAGCATAGGCCAGTTTAGGACTGTCAGTGAAGGTTCCTAAGCCCTTTTTCAAAGTACTGGATTGATTCTGGCCCAGATGAATATATGAGGTCTCTATAGGATGTGTGCTGGTCAAATCACTTACCCAGAAGTAGCCCATTTAAGTCTTGAAAACTCTCCATTTTATACTCAGCTGGTTATGTAGCTTGCATGACTTTTCAGAGAACTCTGCCCCCCAAATTCACAGATGCCAACTTTGTTTACCAGAAGCAATACAGGTAGCTTTGTACTCGTGCTAAAAGTTTTTTTAGGGAGACTCTTCCCCTAGCAATTCAATTATTTTACCTGGCATAAAACCTGTCATTAGTATCTTTATAAAATTAGACCATGTCACCTTCTTTATTTCCTGGGGATAACCCTATGGAGAATGGATTACAGACCTGCTGTTAATCCTGTCCCAGACATAAAGTGGCTGCTTACTTGGAAAGCCTGGGGGAGCAATGCTCTGGGGAATCCAAGATGAAAGCTAACATCACAGAGTCCACTCTTCTTACCTACCAAAAAAGCAGATAGTGAAAACTTTTCCTTTTTATTTAAGTTTTTATTTAAATTCCAGCTAGTTAACATATGGTGCAATATTGGTTTCAGATGCAGAATTTAGTGATTCATCACTTACATACAATACCTGGTGCTCATCACAAGTGCCCTCCTTAATATCCATCACCTATTTAACCTATCCTCCCACCTCCCCTCCAGCAACCCTCAATTTGTTCTTTATAGTCAAGAGCCTGGGGGCAACTGGGTGGCTCTGTCAGTTAAGTGTCCGACTTTTATTCCAGCTCAGGTCATGATCTCATGGTTCCTGAGACTGAGCCCCACGTTGGACCCTGAGCTGACAGTTCAGAGGCTGCTTGGGATCCTCTCTATTCCTCCCTCTCTGACCCTCCCCTGATCGCACTCTCTCTCAAAAATAAAATAAACATTAAAAAAAGGAGTCTGTTTTATGGTTTGTCTTTCTCTTTTTCTCCCTATGTCCATCTGTTTTGATTCTTAAATTCCACACATGAATGAAATTGTATTGTTTTTGTCTTTCTGTAAGTGACTTATTTCGCTGAGCATAAGCTATCCACATTGTGGCAAATGGCAAGATTTCGTTGTGTTTTTTTTGTTGTTTGTTTTGTTTTTTTTAAGAGAGAGCACAAGTTGGGGAGGGGCAGAGAGAGAGGGAGAGAGAGAATCCCACACAGGCTCTGTACTGTCCGTGCGGAGCCTGATGCGGGGCTTGAACTCACAAACTGTGAGATCATGACCTGAGCCAGAACCAAGAGTCAGACGTTTAACTGACTGAGCCACCCAGGTACCCCAAGATATCATTCTTTTTGATGGATGAGTAATATTTCATCATGTATGTATACCACATCTTCTTTATCCACTCATCATTCAATGGACACTTGGGCTGTTTCCATAATTTGGCTATTGTAGATAATGCTGCTGTAAACATTGGGGTGTATGTCTCCTTCAAATCAGTATTTTTATATCCTTTGGGTAAATACCTAGTGGTGCAATTGCTGGATAATAGGGCAGTTCTATTTTTAACTTTTTGAGGAACCTCCATACTGGAAAACCTTCTGCTTGAACTGAGGACACTATTGCCCAGAGATTTCTTTCCCTCATTGTTTTGCTTGTGTTCCAGAGTTACATCATTTCTTATGAGAAGAAAGCAATCCAGCTCTAGAAAACACTCAGGCACAGAGAGAAACCACAGTATGAACCACAGGGAGCAGCTGCATTGTCTCCCTGGGAGATGTTCTGGTTTCATGGAAAGCCTAGTTGAGGCAAAACACCTTCAGATCTTATGGTGAAGTTGGTTGGAACCAACAAGTGTTGGTTCCACTTTTTATGTGGCTCTGAAATTGAAGCAGAATTAGTTGTTACTTGTGAGGTTTGGATGAGTGATGCTGTGTCATTAAAAGGAACATAAATAGATTCACTGATTTGCCCAGAGTACAAACTTATCTACTTTTGGACTGAAACTCAAAAGTCCAGATTCAAAATCTCATCTTTTCTCTACAAGGTAGAGACTGTGGCCGTGTGACTGCTGTATCATGCATAACCGAGAACAATGGCTACTGCCCTCTGATGAGCATTTACTCTGTGACGGACTCCATTGTAAGCTCTTCACATAAGTGACCTCATTCTAGTTGCAACAGTCCTGGAGACAGTGTTTATCCATACTTTGCAGATGAGGAAACAGACGCAGAACAAGTTGGCGCAGATCAGAAATTTGAACTGAGGTCTCTTTAACCCTGACCCCTGTTCTCATTGATTGTTACAGTGACTCTCCTCGATAGCTTGGATCCCATCAAACAACCTCATTTCAATAATTGATTTAAATTTCTTCCTCCACAAATGAACAAGAGTGAACAATTCTTTGGCCAGGGCACAGACAGCCATGACGTTAGAGCTGTCTTCAGAACTGAACATTTGTGGATTTTCCCATCTACATAGATAGATGTGAATTTTAAATTATTTTCACCTGATGCCCTTTCCCTTCCACTGAATATTCCCCCTCTCTCATATTCATTTTATTATGCTTCACTTTATTTCACTTCACAGATGTATGTTGTACAAATGGAAGGTTTGTGGAAACCCTGCGTGGAGCATCTATGAGTACAATGTTTCCAGTGGCATTTGCTCACTTTGTGTCTCTACATCACATTTTAAAATTTCTTACAATATATAAAACTTTTTCATTCTTATTACATTTGTTATGGTGATCTGTGATCAGTGATATTTGATATTGCTCTTGTAATTGTTTTGGGCCACCACAAACCATGCCCACATAAGATGGCAAGCTTAACCAGTGACTGTTGTATGTGTTCTGACTGCTCACCAGCCATCTCTCTCCCTCTCTTTGGGCCTCCCTATTTCTTGAAATTTCAACAATATTTAAATTAGGCCAATTAATAATTCTACAGTGGCCTCTAAGAGTTGCAAGTCTTCTTCACTTTCAATTAAAAGCTAGAAGTAATTATGCTTAGTGAGAAGGCACGTCAGAAGTCAAATTAGGCCAAAAGCAAGGCCTCATGTATGAGTTGGCCGAGTTTTAAATGCAAAGAAAAAGTTTTTGAAGGAAATTAAAAGTCCTTTTTCAGTGAACACACCAATGATATTAAAGCAAAACAGCCTTACTGCTGATATGGAGAACATTTTAGTGGTCTGGATAGGAGACGAAACCAGCCACAACATTCCCTTGACCCAAAGCCCAATCCAGAGCAAGGCCCTAACTTTCTTCAGCTCTATGAAAGTTGAGAGAGGTGAGGAAGCTGCAGAAGGAAAGTCTGAAACTAGCAGAGGTTGGTTCATGAGGTATAAGGAAAGAAGCCGTCTCCATAACATCAAAGTTCAAGGTGAAGAAACAGGTGCTGATGTAGAAGCTGCAGCAAGTTATCCCAAAGATCTAAGATAATTAATGAAGGTGGCTACACTAAACAACAGATTTTCAGTGTATATTAAATAGTCTTCTATCGGAAGAAAATGCCATCTAGCCCTTTAATAGCTAGAGAAGAGAAGTCAATACCTGGCTTCAAAGTTTCAAAAGACAGGCTGATTCTCTTGTTAGGGGCTAATGCAACTGGTGATTTCAAGTTAAAGTCAATTCTGAAAAATTCTAGGGTCCTTAAGAATTATGCTAAATTTACTCTGCCTGTGCTCTATAAATGGAACAACAAAGCCTGGATGACAGCACATGTCTTTATAACATGGTTTACTGAGTATTTTAAGCTCACTGTTGAGACCTACTGCTCAAAATAAAGATTCCTTTCCAAACATTACTCCTCATTGACAATGTACCTGGCCACCCAAGAGTTCTGATGGAGATGTATGACAAGATTCATGTTTCCAAGCCTGCTAATAGAGTATCCATTCTGCAGCCCACAAATCAAGGAGTAATTTTGACTTTCAAGTCATCTTATTTAAGAAATACATTTCATAAAGTTATAGTTGCCATGGACAGTGGTTCCTCTGGTGGATCTAGGCAAAGACAAGTGAAAATCTTCTGGAAAATATCCACCATTCTAGATGCCATTAAGAATATTCATGATTTGTTGTAAGAGGTCAAATTATCAACAGGATTAACAGGAGTTTGGAAGAAATTGATTCCAACCCTCAGGGATGACTTTGAGGGGATCAAGACACCAGTGGAGGAAGTAACTGTAGATGTGGTGGGAACAACAAGAGAACTAGAATTAAGCGTAGAGCCTGAACATGTGACTGAATTGCTGTAATCTCATGATCAAATTCAAATGGATGAGGAGCTGCTTCTCATGAATGAGCAAGGAAAGTGGTTTACTGAGATGGAATCTCCTCCTGGTGAAGACGCTGTGGAGATTGTTGAAAAGACAACAAAGGATTTAGAATATAATATAAACGTCATTGATAAAGCAGCAGCAGGGTTTTAGAGGATCAACTCCAATTTGGAAGACGTTATACTATGGGCAAAATGCTATCAGACAACATCGCATGCTGTAGAGAAATGGTTTGTGAAAGGAAGAGTCAGTCACTGCGGCAAGCTTCATTGTCTTACTTTAAGAAATTGCCACAGCCACCCCCACCTTCAGCAACCACCCTGCTGATAAGTCCACAGCCACCAACGCTGAGGCAAGCCCCTCCACCAGCGAAATGGTTTGCTGAAAGCTCAGATGATGGTTAGCCATTTTCAGGAATAAGGCATTTTTTTTAAATCAATGTATGTACATTATTTTTTAGACATAATGCTATAGCACGCTTAATAGACTCTTATATAGTGTAAATATCATTTTTATGTGCTTTGGGAAACAAAATTCGTCTGACTCACTTTATTGCGATATTTGCTTTATTACAGTGGTCTGGAACAGTACTTGCAATATCTGTGAGGTGTGCCTGTATGTATATTTATAAGTGTATATGCTATATTTTTGTTATTTATGTGTATATATGTGTGCTTATCCTTTTCTACTTTAGGTCTAATATGGCTTTGTCTTCAATTAATGAGGACTTGAAAAGGGAGCATGGTGCTACCTTTTCATTAACTTCTCCCTTTAAACAGAGAGCTACTAGAAACCTGCCATGGAAAGATGTGTTTACTTTTCTTAGCTTCCAAGGGTAGAGAATGCCTGTGATGGCACAAGATGATTCTACTTCTGGGTAAATACAACCCAGTGATTATAATGAAGAATTTAGTTAAAGTACTGGAAAACCAAAGGCCAGAATTTAATTAAACAGAACATACTGAAATGCACTAAAAATCATGCTTTAACGAACCAATGCTCAAAATAACCAACCAATGCTTTAAAATGAAGATTAAGGCAGACCCTTGTTTCTCCAAGGCATCAGTCCCACCCATGTCTCAACCAAGCATTTCTATAATCGATACACGGATCCTTATCCTAGCCTTCTAGTTTCTTTAAAGTCATGTGAAATGTAACAACTTTCCATTTCTGAGGTACTATAATTTCACAAGAAGAGCATACTTTATTTTTTTGTAATTTTTTAATGTTTATTTTGAGAGAGAGCAAGAGAGAGCAAGCGGGGGAGGGACAGAGAGGGAGAGGGAGAGAATCCCAAGCAGGTTCCGCTCTGCCAGCATAGGGCCTGGATGCAGGGCTCAATCCCACAAACTGTGAGATCATGACCTGAGCCAATATCAAAAGTCTGACGCCTAACTGACTGAGCCACTGAGGAGCCCAAGAAGAGCATACTTTAAAAACACAACATAAAAATAGCATTTGAGGGGGCACCTGACTAGCTCACTTAAAGGAGCATACAGCTCTTGTTCTCTGGGTTGTGAGTTCTAGCCCCATCTTGGGTGCAGAGATTACTTAAATAAATAAACAAACAAACCTAAAAAAAAAAAGAATAGCATTTGATACTTATGAGTTGTGGTTATCCATTAACAAACACTGATAAAGCACATGCTATGTGTCAGGCATGGAGTTCTAAAAATGAGCAAGATACAACATCAGTCTTTGTGAACCTCATAGCTTAGAAATTAAAGTACATTAGGCTTGTAATGAGCACTGCTTCCGAGGTTTAATCTCTTTGCTACATTAAAAATGCAGTGATTTTAGGGAATTGGGGATGTGTTGCCCACCCTCGAAGTCTGTGGTGGGAATACAGGAGCACGAGTTCCTCTCCGCTGGCAGTGACAGGGCAGTGCTTGGAGCACTGGGGCAGGAGCTCATAGGGCCAGTTTTCATTTTTCTCCCACATGTGTTTCTGGGCAAGTCACTGACCCTCTCTGAGCCCTAGCTTCCTTGTGCATAGTGGGGAGAATCCTTGCTCGGCTCACTTCACCCAATCATCATGAGGTCAAATAAGAAAATACATGCAGAAACATTTTGAAGGTATTTTAAGGTACAAAGTTTTGTCTATTTTGCTCACGCCTATCTCCAGCATTTAAAACAATGCCCGAGGGGTGCCTGGGTGGCTCAGTTGGTTAAGTGGCTGACTCTTGATTTCAGCTCAGGTCATGATCTCATGGTTCTTGAGATCAAGCTCTGCATGGGACTTTGTGCTGAGGTTGGGATTCTCTCTCTGTCCGCCCTCTCTCTGCTCATACTCTCTCTCTCTCTCTCTCCAAATAAATAAATAAACATTAATAAAATAAAATAAAACAAGGGTGCCTGGTTGGCTCAGTCAGTTAAGCATCCAACTTCTGCTCAGATCATGATTTCACAGTTCATGAGGTCGAGCCCCACATCTGGCACTGCACTAATGGGGCAGAGCCTGCCTGGGTTTCTCTCTCTCTCCCTCTCTCTCTCTGCCCTTCTCTCTCTCTCAATAAATAAATAAATAAATAAATAAATACTTTAAAAATAAGATAAAACAATCCTGAAATATACTGCATGCACAATGCACACCATCATTAAAAAAACATTCACATTTTCACTTTAAACAATTCAAATTTATGGTAATTGATTATTTTCTGTTTTACAAAAGGAAAAAAGTCATTTTGTGTAACTTCTAACAGTTACCGCCCCTCAGGGCTGGAAAAGATCTCAGGGAGCCCAGCCTTGTGGAGCCGCCTGAGTTCCCTGACTCAGTCCCTGCCAGGCCCTTGCACCAGCCTGTTCCAGATCACAGCCACTAGGGGGCCGCCTCGGGGCCACTTGGCAGAAGTTCACTCAGCTGAAACCCGCCTCCACCTGAGGCCACAGATCAAGTCTCCCCAGTTCGTTCACCTTCAAATATTTAAAGACCGTCGTCGCCTCTCCCTGCCCTCAGATCTCTCATGTCCTGGCTAAATTGAGTGGTTTCTCATTTATAAACTCAGGGTGCTTAATAACTACATTTCTTGTTAACAGGATAAGTAGAGATTTACAGTTTATAAATAAAGACCAAACAAAACCCTTTACGAGTGTACATCTTCTGTTACCCTCAGCGGCTTTTACAAAGACAGCCGTTGTTGGCACTACGTGTGGGTATGCATCTGAAAAATGTCTGCAAATGTGAAATGAATATTAAGGTTAGAGGGGATAACTGCTGTGACTTGTCATATCTGCTATTATAGAAGATAAATACAAATATTGCAGCAAAACTTATAGTAGAAAAAAACCAGAATCTATCTGAGTGTCTATCAATTATGAGATAGTTGAATGAATTATGGCACATACTTAATGAACCATTACAGTTACAGTAAAGGTGATGCTTACCAAAATTATACAATAACATGGAAAATGCTTATACCATAATGGGATTAAGTGAAATACACATATGTATACACACATTTTTACATACAATATGATTAGTATATAAACAGCCATGTTTTACAACGGTCTAAAAGCAAATGCAAAAATGCTAAAATTGGTAGTTTCATGGTGGTGAAGTTATAGATGATTTTCTTTTCCTCTTTCAGCTTTTCATAAAATGCTGATACTACTTTAAAAATAATAAAAATTTAAATGTTTTTACATTTATTTCAACAGTTCTTTGAGATTTTATGCACAAATACACATACCTAGATACATGCATGCATGTGTGTGTGCGCACACACACACACACACATCTTCCTTCTGTTCCTTCTCCTCATTATTACCTACCTTCTTCACATTGAGTCAATTTCTACAAATAGACACCTGCCTTTTGGTGGAATCAGAAATATTAAGAATAGTATTAGCAATAATTTGAGGAGAGGCAGAAGTATGCTGAATGCTTTCGCACATAGGGGCACATTTCTATCCTTGTTAAGCCTTAGTTTCCTCAACTGTAAAATGGGAATAGTGATGATAACAGCAGCTATTTCATAAAATTATTGTAAGAATTAAATGCGATGTCTGCAAAGCACTTGGTAAGGCATGGGGTAGTGCTGAGTGTTATTGGCTTCTATTCTAAGATAATTCTAAAATTGCAATGGATTGAAATTGTGTGTGTGTGTGTGTGTGTGTGTGTGTGTGTAAACGTGTTAGTTGTTAAAGAAGGCTTGAGGGAAAGGTGGCCAATGGTGACAAGACAGTGCCTGAGAAGTGGAGGCAGCTGTCCCGAGGGAAGTCCCCCAGGGCCTGACTGTCTGATGCTCCTGGGAGATGAGGGAGAAACAGGAGGGTGTGGAATATACCAGACAGGTTCCAGACCGGCAGTGTTAAGGAGCCTGCAGCAATTCAGTGAAGGCAGGTGGCAGTGAGCTGCCGTTGAAGCAGGTAGGACTTTAGGGACTGCATGTGGATCAGTTTATGTTCTGTAATGGCAGGGATATACTGGCTTGGTCGTAAACTAAAACTAGAGAAAGAAATCTTTAATGTAAAGATAATGAGTGCAATAGTCCCCTGAGGCAAAGGGATCAGAGAGAAAAGTGGGAGAAAGGTAGACTTCGTCAGAAGGTGAAGTCATGCAGAGCTGCAAGATCTCATCTTGTCCTCACCTACCTTCCTGCATGGAGGCAGGCATGCAGACAGAGGCATGGATATGTGGGACATGCATGTGGCTATAATCTCTAACAGCAGAGCTAGAGATATGTTTTTCCATTTTGAAATAATTCATGCATGCCTAATATTGGCTGTGATATAATTTAAGGAATAATAGAAAGCAAGGAGCCAGAACAAACCAGTCTCTGCTTTCCATTTGTTGTCAGTGAGTCAGTGAGCCCAGAGCCAATAAACAGAAGCTTCGTCATTATTGTGTGATAGTAAACACTTAAGAAGCCACCAGAAATTCACTCCAAAACTCACAATTTGATTTTGAGAAAAAGAAATACGAGAGCGTTCGAGCCTGGGGCTACAAGTTATCACCACAAGGCTATGGTTTCTCCTTGGTGCACTGTGTCTCTCTCTGGTGGTGTAAAATGTATTCAGCTTGACATTTCAGAGAGGCTCAGAACTCCATCTTCCTGACTGAGTGCCAAACACGAACAAAAATACATTAGATGTTTTGTCTGCTTGGTCCCACGCTCTGTAGGTGGAAGTCTGTGCAGTTCCAGGGGAACAATAGGCAGCAAGAGGAAAGCTCCAAGCAAATGTGCTGGCACTGGAAGGGAGGAACGGGATGGATACCGTGAGGAGCGGCCCTGTTTGCACACATGCAGGTGTATGGTGTGCCCTGGTGTCCTTGCTCCATGGAATAAAAGGAAACAGTTGGCAAGGGAGAGCAGTCTGCATAGACTCAGAAATAATTGTGCTAATTTAAAAACAACAATAGTATAAAGCCAAGAGATGGCAATGAAATACAGTTTATGCAGAATAAGAAAAAAGGTGACAATGCTCAAAGCATCTAGGAAATTAGGTGGAGAGCTACCACTATTAATGACTTGGGAGAGATTCATGATTAGAACATGACCAACTGCAGCCTGAACTGCTCACATCTTAGAAGCCTCAGCATTTTGAAACACGCACCATTCTATTTTCTGAAGCTTAATTGAACAACTATGTCAATGAAGTGAGTTGTGCTTGCTTCTCCCTTGGAGAACTTTGCATGGTGGAACACCTGCGTCCATGTGTGTGTTGTGTGTGATTTTGCCTTTGATATGGGTTGGTGACGGATTATCCTATTCTTTGAAGAAAACAATCAAGTCAGAGAGGTAACTGTGTTATACACTTCAATATATGAGAACAATGTCTATTTTTCTTTCTCATCATTTCCTTTAGGGCGTCCTTGCCATGTTATTGGACTCTGAAACTGCCAAATTTTCCTCACCCAGACACATTAGCCATTAGGGATGTGTCGTTCTCTCAGACAGGTCTGCATTTTTATTGCTTCCTGGCTGGGCCCTTGGCATGGGTCCTCGTTAACCGGAAAATAAATGGAGCTGTCCCAGGTCCTGGGGCTACACTTAGCCCCCGCCTTCCAGATGGTGAAAGCTGCCAGCCAACCTATTATCAGCAGGTCATGCCAGAATCCACCTTCCTTTATTTCTTCTCTGCTTCCTTTCCCCCATCTCCTCTCTTTCTCTGCAGTAGATTTTCCTAACGTGTCCAGGTTTTCTCTCCATTCATTCTGTTTCTGAATCTTTGTGGGTTTTTTTTGTTTTGTTTTGTTTTGTTTTGTTTTTTATTACTCAAACAGTTGGGACCATCCTTGCTGTGTTGCTATGTTTCATCATTGTTTATCTTTTTCCATGAGAAATCTCTTCAACTAGATGGTGCCATCCTGAATAGCTGGAAGGAAATAGCTCTTTCACTTTCTTTTGTATCCAACCTCCCTTCCTAAAAGTTCTCCATTCCCAGTAGAGTCCAGGTGATAATTTTTTTTTAGTTTATTTATTTGAAAGAGAGAGTGAACTTCAGTGGGGGGTGGGGGAGAGAAAGAGTCCCAAGCAGACTCTGCTTTGTCAGTGTGGAGCTCCATGTGGGGCTTGATCTCACAAACTGAGATCGTGACCTGAGCTGAAACCAAGAGCTGAAACCAAGAGCTGAAACCTTAGCTGACTAAGCCACCCAGGTGCCCCCTAGTAGGGTCCAGGATAAAGCAAGGTAGTCACCACTAGATGAATAAATGAATTTCCCAAAGGATGATTCAGATACAAAAAATTTTTTTGCTTCTAGTATTTATGTTGATTTATTTTCTTACTCTATTCCCTAGTCTCTTATTTCATCAATTCTTTCCTCTCTCAAATCTTTCTTCAACTTCTCTCTTCCTTCTGGAAGCTCTCAATCTATAAACGTGTTTCAGACTTTTTCATCTGAGACAAATAAATGAGGACAAAACAAAACAAACACAACCTGTCACTTGACTCTGCATCCCATTAATTTATTCAGCATACGTTACTGTGCTTCCTGGGTGCCAGGTGCTGCAGCTAGTCCCTGGTGGAGACAGAACAGTTCCTGCTCTCATGGAACAAGAGAGGGGGCCCCAAGAATAAACAGATAAAAAGAGAAGCTCCAGCTACAGCTTTGTTATTCAAGGCTAGGCAGTTTGGTGCCTCTGCTAGAATACCTCCCATTGACCTGAAGGCTGATGGGGTGACAGAATGTGGGGCTGGATTTCAGTCTCCTGGACTCCTCCTGTGCTTGCACAGAGGTCCCCAGCAGTCCCACTTCCAGCCCCTCCCCAGCCTCCTTAGAGGAGTAGCCTATAATTGCCGTCCTTACTCTTTAACCAACAGTAATCTGACCTGTTTCTACCACATGACCTCTGTGCAAAGACCAATGGGCTCAAGTTCTTAATCACCTAACCTTGGGTCTTTGACACTAGTGCCCATTTCTCCATCAGGTTCCACCTTCTCTTGTTCATCCCTTATTTCTCTAATCGTTCTTTCTCTGTCTTCCTTCCAGGTTTGTGTTCCTGATATCAACTCTTTCTCTTCTCTTGTCTTTTCATTTCGTGTTTCTGGGAGGCAGTCTCATCCGTTCCCACTGCTTTAGCCACACCTCTCCACTCCCAGATCCCAAATTGTCTGCAGATTGTCCCTCCCTTATTTCTAAGACCTGGCTTCAGGGGGATGTGACCAGTGTAGCAGCACGACATTCCATGCTTAGGAAAGCCCTCATTTGAGATTTAATGCTCTGTGGCCACTATACTGAATTTCTTAAAATTTTCATCTTTGAATTTGAATCTGTTTTGCAAATCTATTAGATGTTTAGGGCTGCCAAACAAAATACCACAGACTTGATGGCTTAAACAACAGAAATTTATTGTTTCATTGTTTTGGAGACTGGCAGTCCAAGATCAAGGTGCCAGCAGGGTTAATTTCCTCTAAGGCCTCCCTCTTTGGCTGGCATGTGGCTTCCTTCTTGGTGCCTCTTGCCATGGTCATCCCTTTGTGTACACAAGTGTCTGTGTGTCCTTACCTCTTCTTCTTATAAGGACACAAGTCAGATAGGATTAAGGCCCATTCACATGACCTCATTTGACCTCAATTACGTCTTTAAAGGCCCTATCTCCAAATATAGTCATATTCTGAGGTATTGGGGGTTAGGACTTCAACATAGGAAGGTAGGGTAGGGGCAAAAGTCTGGTGGGGCAATGCACTGAGGGCTTAGAATCTTGGTTCACTGTGGTCCTGCTGTCTGGTAAAAGTTCTGAGCTGTCAGCTCCCTCCTTCTGGCATGTTGGCTGCCCAGCTCTGCCTTCCTTCTGCCCTTGGAGGGGATCTGGGTGCAGGTGCTGAAGGGTAAGGGTTCAGCCATCCTTGCCCAGGGCTGGCAATGCACTCCATGTTTGGAGGTGATTTGGTGGGGTGAGCCTTGTGCCCACCCCCAATCCTGATGTTGCAACCTCCTGGGGGGTTACCTGTGTTCTGTGGATTGGGCAGCTCTGGGTCAGTCAACCCCTTTGGTAATTTGACTAAAGCTATCAAACCTGTTCCCTGGAAAATGCATGTACGTAGATATCCATGATTTTGTACATTTTAAGAGAGTAGTGGACTCCATGGACCTCTTGTGTTTTGGCTGTGCTTACCTTTCCAGCTTCCCCTCAGTACCGCTCTCACCATGATGCACCCCCCACCCCGAATCATTGCGGTCATTCCCTGAATGTACAGTATTTTTTCGTGCTTCCATATTTTTGCAGATGCCCTTTGTCTACCATATGCTTTTCTTCATTATAAAAAACTATATCCTTCAAAATTAAAATTATATTCTATCTTTTCAGTGAATCCTTATTGTCATTATCAAAGCTAAAACAAAGTGTCCCTTTAGGACCTCTATGCATCTCTTTTATAAGCTTTATAACACTGAGGTCTGAGTATTTTCCAATTTGTCCCTTCTACTAGATTGCAAGCAACTTTGAGTGCAATAACTCTGTTATTGTTCCTTGTCTTTGTTCCTCCAGTTTTATTGAGATATAAGTGACATATATTACTGTATAAGTTAAGTAATGACAGAATCACTGTATATATAAACCACCATAATGGTTTGACTCACATGTATTGCAAAGTGATTACCTCAGTAAGTTTAGTTACCATCTATCCTCTCATATGGATACAGTAAAAAGAACAAGCAAAAACAGAAAAAAACTTTCCTTGTGATGAGAGCCCTTAGGATCTACTCTTGTGGCAACATTCCTGTGTATCCTACAGCACAGTCATCACGTTGTAGGTTCCATCCGTAGTGCCTATTCATCTTATAACTGGAGGTTTTGTACCTTTGGGCCACCTTCCATCAATTCCCCAAGAACTGAGTTTTAATCATTGCTATTTTGACAATGCCTGGTGCAGAATAGAGACAATAAATACAAATATTGATCGAAAGCTCAATGAATGTATGTGTGAATAAATGACCGAAGAAGGAGCAGCATGAGCTTGTGGTGAAGAGCATGCACTTTGGAGTCAGAGCCCTGGGTTTAAATCTTGGCTCTGGCAATGATTCGTATTATGACCTTGGAGCAATGACTCCTAAATCTCAGTTTTCAAATTCCAGGATGGGGCAAATAGAATTTACCTCAAAGTAAACTGTTGTCAATTTCTATGGACAAGCAACAGCTATAGCTACATGTAACTCAGTCTTGTCACTAAATTACCATGACCTTGAAAGCTATTTTGGAATGAAAAGACAAAAGTAAGAGACACTGAAGTTGCATTCTTATAGATTAATTCACAAAATACTCACTAAAGGTCCACTGACTGCAAGGTACTATGCTAAGACTTGTGGAAAAATTAAATATAAATCAGGCCAGGGGCACCTGGCTGGCTCAGTCAGTTAATCGTCTGACTCTTGGTTTCAGCTCAGATCATGATCTCACAGCTTTGTGAGTTGGAGCCTGGTGCTGGGTTCTACTCAGAACCTGCTTGGGATTCTCTCTCTCTCTTCTCTCTCTCTCTCTTTGCCCTTCCCCCCACTCGTGCTCTGTCTCTCAAAATAAATACACTTTACATATATCTGTATCATCTATATCTATATAGAGAGGGGGGGTGGCTATGGAGGAATAAGAGGAGACTATTTTAGAGCCAAACTCCAGGTAGGAAGATGTTGCTGGCACTGGGGGAGAGGAGAAGGGAATGGGTGTAGCCGTGGGAGGGCAGAAATACTTAGCAGAGAAACGGGAGTTCGACCATCCTACTGACGGTGCTGTTCCCACTGGATGCGGCAGTTCTAGCCTCTGAAACCGATGTTCAGTGGCCTCTGCCACATAGGGCAATGTGCCCCTGTTCTCTGCCTCAGGAGCCATTGGCACTCTGCCCCAAAGCGGCCATCAGATTCTGATTCTGAGGCGGAGACTGGTTTGCCCCTTTGCCTCTCAGCGCCCCCGATTTTGCGGCTCTGCTCTCTGATGTCGTGCGGTGCAGGCTCCACTGCATGGGTGACAGATTGCGTCTGCATAAACAGGAGCAGGAGCGATGCACAGAGTTAGGGAAGGACTCGAGAATCTCATCACAGATGGTCAGATTATGTCACTGAGAATTACACTGCCCGAGGATGAGGGTGAGGATTATACACACACACACACAGCTGTAAAGATGTTTGCAAGATGTTTCATATGACACATAATAATGGAACTAGCTTTTTCAAAAAAGTCAGTGACACGGGGAATCTTTTTCTGACACTGAGAGATGAAGTTAATCATACCGCCGCCAGCCTGCCTGCCTGCCTGCCTGCGTGCTGCTAATGTTGCCTTTTCCCCACTGCCCTGTGGTTCTGGTTAAACCATGGTTCTGGGGCACCAGGCTTCCTGAGTTTGAAGGGAAGCTCCTCCATTTACCATAATCTGTGACCTCAGGCAATTCATTTAACCTCCGTAAACTACACTTTCCTCATTTGTAAAATGGTAATAATACTGCCTGATAGGGCGCCTATGCATAGTAAAGGAAATGCCTCCCACAATAAAGAACATCTCAGTGAGAGGAACGCAGCAAAGGCTTTCTCCCAGATGCCAGCAGGATTTGCTCTCTTATCTCAGTTCTTTTTTTTTTTTCAATATTTTTAAAATATAATTTATTGTCAAAATTGGCTAACATACAGTGTGTACAGTGTGCTCTTGGTTTTTGGGGTAGATTCCCGTGGTCCATCTCATACATACTCAAGAGCCACCGTCACTTGGGGCCACCTCCGACCACAGCCATCAACATTCTTTATCCGCTCCCTGAGTTATTCTTTCTCGGTAGCATTTATTGCCATGGCGCATACTGCATATTTTATTTATGTTTATTGAGTGTCTCTTTACTAGAAGACAAGCTCCAGGAGATAGAATCCACAGCACCCAGATCAGCGTCTGGCATGGAATAGGAATCCAGTAAAGATTTACGGGAAGGGAGGAGACAGCCACTTCTGCTAACTTGAAACTACTCTTTCTTGGTCCAGTCCTATCCTTTTGAGGCCCTGTTTGGGGGACATTTAGACTGTCCGTTGGCACCGGTACCTGGAAGCAAGAGAAGAAACTGAAATTGAGGTAATTCTAGCAGCTCGTGCTAGAGGAGCCCGGCCTTACTGAACTTGAATCCAACGCTGAGGATTTCTCATAAATCTCATTCATGCTGCCCTCTCCTTGCTCAGCTCATTAGTCAAAATCGGCCTGAGGGACCCACTGCAGAGCTGGGGAGGGTGAAGAGTTCTCGGATCCCTTTTCCCCTTCTTGGCGGAAAGCTCTTATCCAGACAGCGAGGGGCAGGGTTCGGCAAAGCTCGCCTCCTCTGGGCCTCGGCATCCCCGGGCCAGCTCGCCTGCAGGTCGGGAGCGCGCGTCCCCGCCGCACCGCGGCGCCAGGAGCGACTCGCCAAGCCCGGGGCCGCGGGAGGAGGTGGAGGCGGTGGCGAAGCTCACGCACCTCGGAGGAGCGGCGCCCGCGGGCCGGGGAGCGCCAGCCGGTAACCGCGGGCGGGACGGGGCGCCCGGGACCACGCAGAGCCGAGGCACTGGGTGCGGGAGGCTCGAGAGAAGGCAGGCAGTCGGGCTCCGTTGGGTTTGGGGGTGGACTTTAGTTGGGGGATGTTTGGGAGGATGGGAGTGGGAAGGGGAAAATTGAGGCTTTGGAGGTGCGCAGGAGAAGAGTGAGACCCCGTGGAGAGCACCCAAGTTTATAACCTTCCTCGCAGCCCGCTGATGTGAGCGTCCCGCCGGAGGCCGTCCGAAAAGGCTGGGAGCGGTGGCGCTCGGGGCTTGGGCTTCGGCTTGGGTGGGTTTCCTCCGTTCCACTGGGAAGGCCGTGGAACACCTTCCCCCGCCCGTGAGAAAACTTTCCACGCCCTGGTCTGCCTGCCACCTTTGTGCCCTACAGCTGAGAGCCCTTCTGGGCGCGGGGACCCTACGCATCCAGGGGAAGTGCGCTGTCCGCTGGCCCGGGGTGCCCGCCCCCTGCGGTGGGCAGGGTTCTCGGAATCAACCCTAGCTTGACAGTTAATTCATTTCGTTTGCGCTAGGGAGCCTGCCCGCAGGTCATTTTACTGATTAGAGGGAAATACCGGTTTCGTTTTTCTTCCTTTTCCATCCTTGCCGCATAATTAATTGAGGAAGACAAAAGATCGCCTCGTTAGAAAGTTGTTTTGAGGCTTTGTGGTTTCCTAAGCAGTTTAGAAGACTCGAGGAATCCCAGCTATTATTCTGGATTTAATCTCATGACATAAGGAAACATTTAATGGTGTCCTGCAAGCAAAGGGGGGTTGGGAGAAATTGCCAATGCTATTCCAGGGAAGAGAGGGGAACTTCCATCTATAAATCCTTATGAAAACCCCAAAGGTAAGTGATAGTATTTCCAGTTTGCACGTGAAAAATACTTAGGTTGAGATACAAGTTTTCCAACCGAATCCTCCAGTTAATAGTGGGAGTAGAGGCCTGGAAACTAGGACTGTGAGGCTAGTGCCCCTTAGGTACATCACAAGGGGTTCCTTACTAAGAACACAGGTAGGAAAGTGGCCTGGGCCTGCCACCGGTAAGGTCCAGGATGGGAGAGGCCACCATGAATTGGAGTGTCCACATCAAGGGGTTATGCCCTGATCATCCAATGTTTATGGAAGATGACAGAATACCAGCAGGTGCAGGAGAAGGCAGAGTTGCTCCTTCTGGGAGCAAAGAAATAAGACCCCTTTAAGAGGTCTTGAAACCCAAGACTGGGCTGGATTGCTCAAGGCCAAAAAACAGGCATCCTAGAGCGGTGAAAGCATTCACCATCGCCCTAAAGCAGGCTTGAGAGAGGAGAACCCCAACCAGACTTTTCAAAAGAGGGAAACATTGAATCCTGGCAGTGTTTCAGAACAAATTTTTAAAGGAGAAAGCTAAAGACCACCCAGGAAAGGATTTGCAAAGACAATTTATGTCAAACGATTTCTCTTTTCTAGAGACTTACCCGTTTGTAGATTGGGGCATGCCATACCCCGTTGTTTTTCAAATGTGGGTTATAACTCATATAGGGTAATGATATGAATGTAGTGAGTTGCACCAGCATTTTAAAAAAAGTTTATTTTATTTATTTTGAGAGAGAGGGAAAGAGACTGGGAGAGAGAGAGAGAGAGAGAGAGAGAGAGGGAGAGAGAGAGAGAGAGAGAGAGAGAGAGAATCCTAAGCAGGCTCTGCACTGTCAGCATGGAGCCTGATGCAGAGTCAGTCCGTGAAATGTGAGATCATGACTTGAGCCAAAATCAAGAGTTGGATGCTTAACCAGCTGAGCCGCCCAGGTGCTCCATCATCAGCATTTTTTTTTTTTTAAACGTGAAATTAAATAGCAGGGGAGAGAAAACATCAAGTGCATTGTATGTGCAAGGGAGAGTATTGTTTTATCAAATGTGTGTGTGTATTGTTCTGTGTTGTCCATCCTGCTGCCTCTGTAGGGGTGTCCATACCTATCCCTGGATGTCCCTCTTCATCCTTCTAGGCTACCCCCACTCTGCTCATGGTGGGGTTTCACTTTGCAAATTGTATCATCTGCACATTCTGGAAAATGTAGCCTTCCTCTTCCCCATTTCTCTAGGCCTGATATTTTGCCAATCAGAATTCCTCTATAAATTCCTTATTTTTAACCTTTTATTTATTTTTTTAGAGTTTTTATTTAAATTCCAGATAGTTAACATACAGTGTAATACTAGTTTCAGGTGTAAAGTATAATGATTCCACACTTCCATACAACACCCCGTGCTCATCACAAGTGCCCTCCTTAATCCCCATCACCTATTTCACCTATTCCCCCCACCTGCCTCCCCTCTGGTAACCATCAGTTCTCTATAGTTAAGAGTTTGTTTCTTGATTTGCCTCTCTCTCTGTCTTTTTCCCCCCTTTGCTCATTTGTTTTGTTTCTCAAATTCTACCCATGAGTGAAATTATATGGTATTTGTCTTTCCCTGATTGACTTATTTTGCTTGGCACAATACTCTCTAGCTCTATCCATGTCATTGCAAATGGCAAGATTTCATTCTTCTTTTACGGCTGAGTAATATTCCATTGCTTATATATACCACATCTTCTTTATCCATTCATCCATTCATCAGTCGATGGACACTTGGGCTCTATAATTTGGCTATTGTATATAATGCTGCTATAAACATTAGGGTGCATGTATCCCTTTGAGTTAATGTTTTTGTGTTCATTGGGCAAACACCTAGTAGTGCAATTACTAGATTGTAGGGTAGTTCTATTTTTAACTTTTTGAGGAAACTCCATACTGTTTTCCAGAGTGGCTGCACCAGTTTGCATACCCACCAATAGTACAAGAGGGCTCCCCTATCCCCACATCCTTGGCAAAACCTGTTTTGTTTTTTTGTGTTGTTGATTTTAGTCATTCTGATAGGTGTGGGGTGATATCTCATTGAAGTTTTGATTTGCATTTCCCTGGTGATCAGTGATGTTGAGCATCTTTTCATGTGTCTGTTGGCCATCTGTGTCTTCTTTGGAAAAATGTCTATTCATGTCGTCTGCCCATTTTTAAATTGGATTATTTGTTTTTTGGGTGTTGAGTTTTATAAGTTCTTCATAAAGTTTGGATACTAATTCTTTATTGGATATGTCATTTGCAAACATCTTCTCCCATTCTGTAGGTTGCCTTTTACTTTTGTTGATTGTTTCTTTTGCTGTGCAGAAGCTTTTTATTTTGACATAGCTCAATAGTTTATTTTTGCTTTTGTTTACCTTCCCTCAGGAGACTTATCTAGAAAAAGTTGCTACAGCTGATGTCAGAGAAATGACTGCCTGTTATTTCTTCAATGATTTTTATGGTTTCAGGTCTCACATTTAGTCTTTCATCCAGTTTGAGTTTATTTTTGTATATGGTGAAGGAGAATAGTCCAGTTTCATTCTTTTGCGTGTGGCTGTCCAGTTTTCCCAACACCATTTGTTGAAAAGACTGTCTTTTTTCCATTGGATATTCTTCTCTGCTTTGTTGAAGATTAATTGATCATGTAATTGTGGGTTCATTTCTGGGTTTTCTGTTCTATTGATCTGTGTGTCTATTTTTGTGTCAGTATTATCTGTTTTGATTACTACAGCTTTGTAATATAATTTGAAGTATAGAACTATGATGCCTCCAGCTTTGTATTTCTTTTTCAAGATTGCTTTGGCTATTCGAGGTCTTTTGTGGTTCCATACAATTTTAGGATTTTTATTCTAGTTCTGTGAAAAATGCTGTTGGTATTTTGATAGGGATTGCATTAAATGTATAGATTATTTGGGGTAGTATAAGCATTTTAATAATATTGGCTCTTCCAATCCATGAGCATGGAATGTCTTTTCACTTATTTCGTCATCTTCAATTTATTTCATCACTGTTTTATAATTTTCAGAGTATGGTCTTTCACCTCTTTGGTTAGGTTTATTCCTAGGTATCTTATTGGTTTTCATGCAGGTGTAAGTGGGATGGTTTTCTTAACTTCTTTCTCTGCTACTTAATTATTAGTGTATAAAAATGCAACAGATTTCTGTACATTGATTTTGTATCCTGCAACTTTATTAAATTCATTAATCAGTTCTAGCAGTTTTTGGTGGAGTCTTTCAGGTTTTCTTTATATAGTATCATGTCATCTGCAAATAGTGAAAATTTTACTTCTTCCATGCTGATTTAGATGACTTTTATTTATTTTTGTTGTCTGATTGTTGTGGTTAGGACTTCCAGTACTATATTGAACAAAAGTGGAGAAAATGGCCATCCTTGTCTTGTTCCTGATCATAGAAGAAAAGTTCTCACTTTTCCTCCATTTAAGATGATATTAGCTATCTACGGCCTTTACTATGTTGAAGTATGCTCCCTCTAAATCTACTGTGTTGAGAGTTTTTATCACGAATGGATGTTGTTCTTTGTTAAGTGCTTTTCTGCATCTATTGAAATAACCATAGGGTTCTTATCCTTTCTTATATTAATGTGATGTATCTCATTGATTGATTTGCAAATGTGAACCACACTTGCAACCCAGGAATAAATCCAAGTTGATTATGATGGATTTTTTTTAATGTACTGTTGGATTTGGTTTGCTACTATTTTGTTAAGGATTTTTGCATTTGTGTTCATCAGAAATATTGATTGGCCTATAGTTCTCTTTGTTTGTGCTTTCTTTGTCAGGTTTTGGCATCAGGGTAATGTTGACTTCATAAAATGATTTTGGAGGTTTTCCTTCCTTTTCTATTTTATGGACTAGTTTGAGAAGAATAAGTATTTATTTAAACTTGTTTTACTTTTTATTTCTTTTAAAATTTACATCCAAATTAGTTAGCATATAGTACAAAAATGATTTCAGGAGTAGATTCCTTAGTGCCCCTTACCCATTTAGCCCATCCCCCCTCCCACAATCCCTCCCATAACCCTCAGTTTGTTCTCCATATTTATGAGTCTCTTCTGTTTTGTCCCCCTCCCTGTTTTTATATTGTTTTTGTTTCCCTTCCCTTATGTTCATCTGTTTTGTCTCTTAAAGTCCTCATGTCAGTGAAGTCATATGTTATTTGTCTTTCTCTGACTAATTTCACTGAGCATAATACCCTCCAGTTCCATCCACGTAGTTGCAGATGGCAAGATTTCATTCTTTTTGACTGCTGAGTAATACTCTATTGTATATATATATACCACATCTTCTTAATCCATTCATCTGTTGTTGGACATTCAGGCTCTTTCCATACTTTGGCTATTGTTGATAGTGCTGCTATAAACATGGGGGTGCTTTGAAACAGCACACTTGTATCCCTCGGATAAATACCTAGTAGTGAAATTGCCAGGTTGTAGGGTAGTTTTATTTTTAGTTTTTTGAGGAACCTCCATACTGTTTTCCAGAGTGGCTGCACCAGCTTGCATTCCCAGGGAATAATAAGTATTAACTCTTCTTTAAATGTTGGGTAGAATTCACCTGTAAAGCCATCTGGTCCTGGACTGTTGTTTTGGGAGTTTTTTGATTACTGATTTGATTTCTTTGCTAGGTATCAGTCTGTTCAAATTTTCTATTTCTTCCTGTTTCAGTTTTGGTAGTTATATGCTTTTAGGAAATTGTCCATTTCCTCTAGGCTGTCCAATTTGTTGGCATATAGTTTTCATAGTATTCTCCTATAGTTGTTTTTATTTCTGTGGTGTTGGATGTTATTTCTTCTCTCTAATTTGTGATTTTATTTATCTGAGTTCTTTTCACTTTTTCTAGATAAGTCTGGATAGAGGTTTATCAATTTTGTTGATTTTTTTCAAAGAACCAGTTTCTGGTTTAATTGATTTGTTCTAATGTTCTATTGTTTTTGTTTTTGTTTTGTCTCTATATCATTTATTTCTGCTCTAATCTTTATTATTCCCTTCCTTCAGCTGGCTTTAGGCTTCATTTGTTGTTCATTTTCTAGCTCCTGTAGGTGTAAGGTTAGGTTTTTACTTGAGATTTTTCTTGCTCATAAGGTAGGCCTGTATTGCTATATACTTCCCTCTTAGGACCACTTTTGCTGAAGCCCAAATATTTTGGACCATTATGTTCATTTTCATTTGTTTCCATATATCTTTTTATTTCTTCTTTTATTTCCTGGTTGACTCATTCATTGTTTAGTAGAATGTTATATAACCTCCATGTCTTTCTGGTCTTTCTAGATTTTTTTCTGTGGTAGACTTCTAGTTTCATAGTGTTGTGGTCAGAACAGGTACATGATATGACTTGGATCTTCTTGTATTTGTTGAGACTGATTTTGTGGCCCAATATGCTATGTCTTCTGGAGAATGTTTATTTTTGACCTTTTAATGTTTTTGGTATGGCAGTGACTTAGCAAGCTGCTTCCTAGTGCCCTAGTGCCCACTTTTGGGCACAATCTCCTTTACTTCTCACAGCTAGGTGGATGTTGCTATTTACATTTTACAAATGGGGCTTCCCAAAGCTAGAGACATACAAATAATTTAGCCATTGGTCCCTGCTCCCCATTACAGATGGCCCAAAGAGTGTCCTGCCTTTGCAGAAGCATTTTGCAAAGTCTCATACTATCCCTAAGGATAAAGTAAGGGAATAGAGGATGTACAACAAGGCTCTCTCCCTGTCCCTGCACCTCCTTGGTATTATTTATCAGGAGAAAGACATAGAGGAGACATTTATCAGAGATGTGGCAAGTACAAATCTGGCAGGATACTCCATGAGACACATTTTATATCTGGGCAAGAGATAATACTAGAAGGCTGAAGGCCTAGTCCTGCATTTAGGTTCACAGTCAATTTAAAAAGTAAAAGATGGAGTGACCCCAGTGAGAAGCAATTCATAATTCACGTAAAAGAAAAAAAAAAAACCCAAGGATTTCAGTGGCTCACCAAGCCCTGAAAGGACCATAATGTGAAGTAGCTACTCAGTCACAAACTTGGGTTGCAATGACAATGACAGGTCTTTTTTTTTTTTTTAAACAGACATTTGTGTGGAGCTTATTATGTGCCAGGCATAATTATGAGTGTTTCACAATTTTATCTCAATCCCTGTAACAACTTCATGAAGTAGGGAATATAATTATCACCATTCTCCGGTAACAGATGAGAAGGCTGAAGCACAGAAAGATTAAATAATTTGTTTAAGATTACATAGCCAGTAAACAGTAGAGCTGGGATTAGAACCTGGGCCCTTAACTACTACCATCTACCTCAAACCTGTGATGACTGGATCATGGGAGCCTAGGCTCCCTCCACACAGCATCCCCTTCTGGTGGCCCCTTAATGGAGGACTGAAACTAACTTTGCAGCATCCAGAGCAAAGTGACCTAGATGATGAGGATCTGAAGACTAGGCCATGTGAGGAACAATAAGTATGTAGCCTGGCAGAGAGGAGCCTTGGCCAGTTACGAGACCAGTCCTCAGATATCTGGAGAAGAGGAAGTAGGTTTGTTCCCAGTATCAGATCAAGCCAATTTTAGGTGATTTTCTGTCAGGACTGAGAGAGTATTCCCCCCCAGTGAGAGAGTATTGACTTCCATGTCTCTGCCCCTTTCAATGCTCAAATTCCTCAACTTTACTAGATACATAAAAGTAAATAAACTTTAAAAATAATTGGAAATTATAGTCTATGCATTTGTATGTATGGGTATGTAAGTAGGGTACTGAAGTAAAGTTTTGACTGAGCCACACATTCAAATTATGTGAAATTCCAAAAGACAGTGCTAGACCACCAAGTAGAAATTTTAGTGTATATATTTGAGAACTTTTGCATAACATACCCCACTGGCTGCTTCAAGAATATGAGGATTATGAGAGGAGGCTTTATTAAAGAGATTTGTTCAGAAAGATCATGTCCTTCATCCCAAATCCAGCAAGGGGGACTTTTGAAGAAACACTAGTTGAACTGTACAGGTGTTTCTTGCATTTGGGGCTCATGTGGTGGCCTGGGCAGTAGGATCACCTGCCTTCACAGAGTTTGTTAGGGCAAAAGATATCATACACCTTCCTGTGGGACCAAGTGGGACCATGTAGGAAAGAGGGCTGACCTGGAGCCACTCTAAATTCAGCCCAGGAGTGAGGGCCCCCCAGCAGCTAGAGTTTCCAGAAATCCAGAGACTAAGGAAGAGTGAGCAGTCAGCTGAAGGAAAGTGAGTATCATTAAAGTACCCATAAACAGAGGGGCCATATAGTCCCGGCCCCTACTTTGATTTTGGCGGGGTGATAAACTGACCAGCAGTTGCACATAAAGTGGAGAATAAGAAAAGAGATCAACATTCCCCCAATCCCTGCAGAGACTAGCAGGCAGCAGGACCTAGCTGGCATAGGGAAGGAGATTTAATGTTATAACCAGGTTGGAGTTTCTTTTATTTCCAGACTGCAAACTTGAATTCTTTTGGGACTTTGAAGTGGTTGCTTGAGCAGAAAGGTCTACCCAAGGATCTACTCAAGTGTTCATCTGAAGACAGGGAGGATGAATCCACTGAATGCATTTTAAGGGGCAACAGAAGAGAAAAATAAAATTGACGTTTGATCAGGTCCCACAGCTGCACCAGCTCAGAGTATGGATTATATATGCTTAGGTCGAAACAGTAAAGAGTAACGGTCTATTCGCTTGATGTTACATGTACTCCAGACTTGGAGGTAGGAGCGTTTAGAAAAGGAAAGAAAATATTTACTTGCCCAGAGTGCAGGGGTGTTAGGCTTCAGAAGATTGACTCATCAAATAAAAATACAATGAATACTTGAAAGAAAATACCCCATAAGATTTTCAGAGTTCTCAAGTATCTCAAGTAGTCTTTTGTTCATGGTTGAAAGCAACTTTCGCACATGATTACTGTATTCCCCAAAGTTATGACTTATCTTCAGACACCCCATAACAAACAATCAGGAGAAAAAAATGGTTTCCCTTAGGGAGCCCAGGCTTATGGGACATGTTCAAGGTTTTGTTATCTGGGGGACCAACTTTCAGACAGGATGGTCATGTTATTTTTAGCTTATGTCAGGGTGCAAAGTGATTTTTCTTCTTGACTAGAGAATAAGAACTGCTTAGTCCTATTAGAAAGAGGGGAAAGTATGCATTTTTGCTTCTCCTTCCTTGCAAACATGATTCTTCAATCCATTATGGTGTTGCTGAGATGTGAAGTAAAAAACCAGAAGTTGAGCATCTTTTTATGAAATACTAAAATTATGGATTTTAGTTAAAGTCTGAGTTGAATTGTTGCTTGTGCCTCTGTTACCAAGATCTATGCGATTTTCACCTGACTGGAGAACATTAGTAAATTTTGTAACCCTTCAAGTGAAAATAATTTATAAGCTTCAAATAATCACTCTCCTCAAAGGTGCCTTTGTTTTCTTCATGTCCTTGGTAACAGCAAAAACAACAATTAAAGGCAGAGGTGGGGCAGGCTGAGGGGGCTGCTTCCTACAGGTCAGCTTTACAGTTGCCTAGTTGATCAAGAAAGAAAAATTAGAGATAAGTGAGGATATGTGGGTGTAAACAGCACCTGTATTTCTATGAATATTTGTGTAGATACCCCCTCCCCCAATATAATTCTCTTGTGTGGAAGAAAAAAGAAAAAAACAAAGCAACAGGTGAATCTGAAGATCGGGATGCTCTATCATGTAAACCGACATATATTCCAACCAGTGCTCCTCTAAAGTCTCCATTAAATTACCTCAGTAGGAGAGGATAGTTAACCCATGTTTCTGGGAGTCTGAAGCATAGGCCAAGGCCACCAGAAGCAAATATGTATTTCTCTTGAACATTCATTTGATATTTGCAGTTTACTCTATAACATATCTGTACTTATTTAATTTGAAAATATAACCTTCTAAGTCTTTTAAATGCATTCTTTTGAATGCATTTTAAGGGGCACTGGAAGAGAAAAATAGGATTGACATTTGATCAGGCCCCACAGCTGCACCAGCTCAGAGTATGGATTATATATGCTTAGGTTGAAACAGTAAAGAGTAACGGTCTGTTTGCTTGATGTTACTTACATGTACTCCAGACTTGGATGTAGGAACATTGAACCGGGAGGATGAGCCAGGTATGTCCTGAGACTTGGGGGGCTGATATCCCCAGTCCTCGGCAGGCAGAGCAAGGAACTGGCATTTCTGACTCTTGCTGTGCAAGGCTCTGTCTGGCTGTCTTCTGGCCAGTCCTTCCTTGCAGTTGAGAAGGCCCGGGGGAGCCTGGAGCCTGGCTGGCCTTGCTCTGCCAGACTCTGTCTGCTTGTAATTAGGGACTGTACTAGGTTGGCAGTGGGTACGGTAGGTGGAAAAACTAGAAAAGACAAAGACATACACCTTAGTTTAAGAATCCCAGACAAAGGAGGATATGATGATCATGAGAAAGTGTAGCCTTCCTATGGTTCGGTCTGGAGCTCTTAAATAAACCACTGCTTTGGTTTAAATTTCCTTTTCCATGGAACAGAGGTTGGAATAACTGGTCCTTCTCCTTTTGGCTTATTTGTCAAAAGAATGATTCAGCTCAGGGCTGTAAAGAACAGTGTGTGCTGTTTGGAGACAGATAGCATGAGCAGTAAATACAAAGTAGGCTCGTTTGCCAGATCGTCCTCAAAGTGATTTAAGATATGGCCAGTCTCATTCTCCTTAGCCCTATCATGGCGAATGTTTCACAAACTCCACTAATTAAAATGGAAAGGGTGGTTGTTTCCCTAGTATTGTTAAAATGGTAATTCACCTGGCCATGATGTTTTATAATAACAGCTCTATAAATCAGCATGAGAGTTCAGGGAGAGGCAAAGTCTGATCCTGAGGGAATCTGATTTATATACTCATTATTAAAGTGAGAGATTCAGGTAATCCACATGACAGGATTTGAATGAAGGGAGACAATCCTCATGGGCTTGGGCAGGACTCTGGTGGGGGGGAAGTGGTGACTGAGCATTATTCTCAAAGGTTGGCAGGAATCCAGAGTAGGGGGTAGATGGCAGTCCAGGCTGGCAGGTGGAATAGAGTAGGCAAAGCTCAGAGGACTGTCTTTGAGCCCTCCCCCACCTGGCCCCTTGCTGTAATGAGCCTCTCTTTCATGATAATCCCATTCACATATTGTCTGCCTGTGTCATCAGGCTTTTGCATTGCACCTTAACGTCTCTGTGTGTGTATTTGAAGGGGTGATATTTAACAGAGGAGAGTTTGGTTTCAAATAGAAGTCTGAATTCTTTCAGGGCATAGGCCTTGACTTTTGAAACCCCACAAAATCTTTCATAGTGGAACTCATAGTGTTTAAAATATCCTCGTTGGGCTGAATGGACCCATACTCATTTTAACATGTTCTTCTTGAAGGACATGTTGATGAGAACATCACAAGTTGTTGAAGATGGCATATAGTGGGGTAGGTTAATGACATTTCAAAAAGGGTTTTCTTTCCAGAAATTTTTTGTTGTTTAGTTACAGTAAAAGTGGTTGGTTTAGTAAGTCAATTTTCATGGACTTTCTAGGACAGTTTATTATTTATTTATTTTTCATTTTTATTTATGTTTTTTAATGTTTATTTATTTTTGAGAGACAGCATGAGAGCAGGGGAGGGGTAGAGAAAGAGGTAAAGAGAGGATCTGAAGCAGACTCCAAGCTGTCAGTGCAGAGCCCAGTGTGGGGTTCAAACCCACGAACCATGAGATCATGACCTGAGTTGAAGTCAGATGCTTAACTGACTCAGCCACCCAGGCGCCCCTATGACAGTTTAAATAATCAAAACTGTATTAGTTTGCTAGGGCTCTCAAAACAAAATATCAAAGATTGAGTGGCTAAAACAATAGAAATTTATTTCCTCACAGTTCTGGAGACTTGAAGTCCAAGATCAAGGTGTCATCAGGGGCTGGTTTCCTCTGAGGGCTGAGGGAAGGATGTGTTCCAGGCCTCTCTCTCTCTGGTTTGCAGGTGGTCATCCTCTCGCTGTCCCTATGTGCACAAGTGGCCCTGGCATCCCTCCCTGTGTCCTTATTACTTTTTGTAAGAACACCAGATTGGATTAGGGCTCACCCTAAAGGCCTCATTTTAACTTCGTTCCTTTTGTAAAGGCCCTGTCTTCAAATGTAGCCACATTCTAAGGTTTGGGGGTGGTTAGGGCTACAACATACAAATTTTAGGGGGACACAGTTCAGCCTGTGACAGTACTATATCCATACTGCACTGTATACACACACACACACACACACGTGTACACACACACAATTTTTACAAATAGACACACATCATTGAGTTCGTGATACAAATGGAAAACACTTGATATTTTATTCAGTTACAGAATCATAGATTCTGTAGAAGAAAATCTCACCACATCCCTCCGAGTCCTTTCCTTTGCTTTCAGAGAGGATGGATGTCTAAGCCATTTCGGGCAGCTTTCATGCGAATGCAATGGACCGAGGCAGTGTAATACAGACCCACGTAAAAGTATCTGCCTCCTATGAACATGTTGATGTCACTGTCAGCTTTCCTTTCTTGCAGAGGACTGTGCAATTTACTGTGAGATTATCTCTTTGTCGCTTGGAAGGTGCTTAAAATGACTTTTTGCTTATGGGATGATAATTATTAATAATAGTCGTTTTCAAAAAATGTCCTTATTTGGCAAAATAAAAATATTGGCAGTCCTGTCTTGCAGATCCATAAATTCTAGCTGGTCTCCAGAAAACATTCCCCAGAGACTGGAGCCCGTTTTAGAAGATTATGGTGTTTCCTCTTTGTGACTTTAAATGCAATCCACAAGAAGGCTCTGGAAGCTTGGGAATAGTAACTTGTAATGGACTTCTGCTGAAATGAGGTTGGCTAATGACAGGGACAACAGAAGGTGAAGCTGGTCAAAAGGAGAGCTTGTGAAGCAATCAGTGTGTCTCCAGGACTGGTGGAGGTAAGGGGACCCGAGCCAGGGCTGCACCAGTATTTTCCCCCCACTGCCCACGGCTCTCTCTGGTATGCAGGAGGAAGATTCCTCACATCCTGGATAGAATATTCCTTTTACATGGAAAGGACTCACCACAAGGGCTCTGGAAAAGAACAAAGCTGAATCCTTGAAAGCTGGCCATAGCAGAAGGACCCACACCAGGAGGGATGCCTGGATGTCCCCCGGGGTGGTCTTTTGCTTCAGGAGCTCTCAATTATACTTTCCCCAAGGACATTGGTTGGGAAGTGCTGATTTTTATTATTTCTTATTAGAAAAAAAATTTTAGAACTTTTAAAAGTTTTGGCAAAATATGTATAACATAAAATTCACATTGTTGTGCAACCATCACCACTATCTGCCTCCGGAACATTTTCATCATCCCAAACTGAAACTCTGTATCCACTAAATGATAACTTCCCATTCCTGCTTCTCCCAGACCTCAGCAACCACCATTCTACTTTCCGCCTCTGTGAACTGAGTACTCTAGGTTCCTCGCGTAAAGGGAATCCTGCAGTATTTGTCCTCATGTGTCTGGCTTATTTCATTAGCATAATGTCTTCAAGGCTCATCCATGTTGTCGCATATGTCAGAATTTCTTTTTAAGGCTGAATAATACCCATTGCATGGATATACTGTGTTTTGTTTATTCATTCAACTGCCAGTCTGCATTTGTACTGCCCCCCTCTTATAGTTACTGTGAATAATGCTGTTGAGGACACTGGTGTACAAATAGCTGTTGGAGTCTCTGCTTTTGACTCTTTGGGGTATAATTCCAGAGCTGGAATTGAGGGATTATAAAGTATTCCATGTTTAAATTTTTGAGGAGCTAGCAGCGGCACCATTTTACCTTTCCGTCAGCAACGCACAAGTGTTCCAGTTTCTCTCTATCCTTGCTAACACTGGTTATTTTCTGGTTTTGTTTCTGTTTTTGTTTTATAACAGCTATCCTAATGGGTGTGAAGCGAAAACTCATTGTGAAATACTGCTTTGTGATAGTTGGTGTTTTGATTTGACTCTAGTACTTTTAAACATACTTTTTCTGGGAGCACCTGGGTGGCTCAGTGGGTTAAGTGTCAGACTCTTGGTTTTGGCTCACATCACGATCTCATGGTTAGTGAGTTCGAGCCCCGCTTTGGGCTCCATGCTGACAGTACAGAGCCTGCTTGGGACTCTCTCTGTCTCTCTCTCTCCGCCCCTCTCCTGCTCTTGCTCTCTCTCTCTCTCTCTCTCAAAAATAAATAAACTTAAAAAAAAACAAATAACAAATAAAAAACATACTTTTTCTGAAAGCTTAGGAATAGAGAAAAAATAGTATTGGGGACCCAGAAAACCTTAACTATAACAGAGTGGTCAACTTGGGATTCCACTGTTTTGTTCAATATGCCTAGAATTTCTTGAAGCCCAGACCAAGGAAAGTGAAGTCCAGAAAGAGGTAGGAGTTAAACTTATGGCATTTCTGTGGTGGGGACCCCAGCCCACCATGGGAGTGGCCTCATTTGTGGCTACAGTAGGACGTCCGTGTTGGGATATAGAACAAATAGCACGGCATCCTGGCACTTGTGTAGTGGGGTAGAGTAGAGCCCTGTTTCATTATATTGCATAACTCCTTTGCTCTATTCCACAGTATCAGTTAATCTTTGGGTCTTAAAGTTTGTTTCCCAGACCACGTAAAGCATGTTCTCTGGTCTGCTTGGCCATTTTATTCCTTATTGTAATTCACCGAATTGATGCCATGGTTATAAATCATTCTCCTCCACTTGGTTAGTGTGTCCCAGTTCATTACCTTTCTCAGCCCTGGAGGATTGTGAAAACCTAGCTTCCTAAATCTTCAGAGCTGGGGCTGAAGCCCGGTTGCTGGGAGCAGTGTGCCTGCCGCCCCCACACCTACCTCAGAGCTATGACTCGTCTCTTCTCTGGAAATCCTTTACAGATGGAGGCTTCATGGCTTCTTTCTGGAGTGTGTTTTCCCCTGTGTGGGTATGTTTCTCTTCTCGATGTCCAGCCAAAGTTTCTGTTAGGATGGGAGAACTCTGCTCTCAAGTTCAGGGTTGACTAAGAGAATGAAAGATAATTTGGGGGCGTCTCCACCGTAGGAGAAACTAATTCAAGTATTGCATTTCTGCTATGAGCGAGGCCTTGTGTGGGTTGCTGGAAATACAACAGTGAGCAAAGCAGAGGAGGCCCTGCCCTGTTGGTGCTTATGGAAAAGAGACAAGAGGGAAGAGGAGGGCACTGGGGGACTGGTCCATGCAGTCCTATCATAGTCTGTGCTGTGGTGCAATGCAAAGATCTATTACCATCTCCAAAGATTCTCCAAAGGGCTCAGGGATAGTCATTGTGTCCTAGTACCTAGTAGTCATGCAGTAAGCATTTGCTGGATTGAACTAGGGAGACTGACAGAGTCAGGAAATGCTAACTTTAAAAATTACTTTCTAGTCTATTTACTACTATGTGGCTTCCCAGAGCATTAAGGGGAGGAGGTGGATTTAGGAATCCAAACCACTGCCCTCTCTGAGGCACCAGCTGGTAGAAAAGGGATGCCCACTTGTTAATGAAGCATCTCTCCATTTCAGGTGTTGGCTGAAGTTTATCTGCACAAAATCTTAAGTCCTGTTTCTGGTTTTGGAAGTTGTTCTTCTATTGGCATTGATTCTGATTTTAAGACCGAGGTAGACCCCAGGCTTGAGAAACCTGCTCCATGTTTTGCTCCTGGAAACAAGTTACTGCGTGCAGCAGAGACATGGGGATAGACAGGAAGAAGATGCACCCAGAATTTCTCTGCCAGCTGTCAGTCACCACATTTTTGAGGTCTGATGGGTAGCTGAGTACTTTCTAGGAAATACCCAAGAACTGCATAAAACTTGATAATGTAGAGAAATTTGGGAATATGTCCATTTCAGAAGGAAAGAGGTGTGTGCATGTGTGCGTGTGTGTGTGTGTGTGTGTGTGTGTGATATCTCTAGGCTGAACTGAGTGGCTAGATTCAGACTTCAAAAGTAAGATGTACACTCAAGTCAAAAGATAGTAGGAAGAGAATACTTCAAGGTCCCAGAAGCAAGATCTCTTTATTTGGAAGAAATAAAAATCCACAGCATGTGAAAGAAGTTGCTTACTTAAAATGGATTCACAGAAAAGAAATCTGCAAACTTGAGATTTAAAGTGATGAGTACAAGTAGAAGGTAGTGGGTCACACAGAATCTATAAAAAGGAAAAGTAAACTGGAGAACAAGACCATGTCTGCATTTTTTTAAAGCACTGTCCTGGGAGGAGACTACAGAGACTCTGATTTTGGAAGTTAAGGCATAATTTCTTGCTGGGATACGTTGCTTTTAGAAGTGCTTTAGGAATACCCAGGGACTCTGGTCTATCATGAGCCTGACTCATAACTTTGTAGACTCTCATCTGATCTCTGTGTGGTCCTACCCACTCAGGTGTGGGCAGAGTGGGTGCACCATTAGTCTTGACTTGGGGGCCTAGTCACATCTCTGTGCAATAAGGGAATTAAGCTTCTAAAGCTGTGATTCGGAAGTTCTGACCTTAGGCTCCCCAGCCACCAGAATCGGCCTAGCCAGGCTTTACCTTTGGTTTCTCAAATGCCTTTGCTTGGAGAGAGAAGGGGTGATGGGTGAAGAGAGTGACTTCTCTGTGTTTTGCTGGGGACGGTTGTTCCTAGGAATAGAAGGAAGAAAGAGATAAGAACACATAACTAATTAGAAATTTATGGCCCATACCGGAATGGAGATTAGCATCCTGGGTGACATGCCCACTACTGGCGTTTGGGGGTTGACAGGAAAGAAGATAGTGTGGCTGCAGTTGGGAATTTTGATCTCAGATCTGAATGGGTTGTTAGGTCTTCCTCCACACATGCTGGTTACTGTGGGGCTTTGGATCTGTGACATTGGCCAGTAGCTTCTTGGAGTGACTTTCTGGCCATGCTGTCAGGTTGTGTGTGTGTGTGTGTGTGCACATGCACGCTCATTTTTTAGGGTTTATAAGCATCTTTTGGATCTTTCCTTAATGTTCCAGTCCTGTGGCTGAGTTGGTGGTCACTTGGAAAACACATCTGTTGATGTTTACACCTTAATATGGAAATCAAGGTCCAACTTCAAGGAAACAGCCCCCATGGGCATATGAACCCATCATGGCCCTGCAAAGGTATCGATGAAGAGCCTTTATTCACTCCATAGAAAGGTCCATGTCCACATGCATCTTCCCAATTTGAAAGAGGTGGAGAGAATTGCTTGACCTGTCTTTACGAAGGGCAGAGTGTGCCCAGGAGTGGTGTGGGAAGCTGGGTTGGAGGAGGAAAGATGAGATAATTGGAAGAAGGGATGAAAGTGTTGGGAATGTGTATGGGAGAAGGGGTGATGTTGACACGGCCATGAGAGTGTCTGACGCCTGCTAATCATTCTGTCTGTGTTTGGGTTTGAGATATTTCTCCCTCCTCCAATGCTATGAATTGGCCTAAACTACCACGTGTGCACCTGGAAAAGGTAACTTCCTTTTCAGGTGTGGCTTTGAGGTGCCCTCACAATTCGTCACGGTTGCTGTTATTGGCAGGAGTGCTTTCAGCTGCTCAAAAGAGCAATTGGTCTCCCTGCTGCCCCAGGAAGCTCACTTAGGATTCATTTCCTCTCAAGAAGTTGTTTCTGGTGATGCTAATATTATGAAGAAATCTGACATTCAGGGAATTTGGGGAGGGGGTTGTCAGGAACAGCAGAGGCACCGAAGGCAGCTGTGTTTGCTGTGTTCCGGAGACAGCAGCTGCCTGCTTGTCAGCTCCCCTGTGAGCTCGCCGCGGTGCTGTCTCCCACACGGGGTGTTAGGTCCCAGACACCGGGTTCCTCACCATGTGAAAGTATCAGACTCTGGAGGCTGACATGCTGGCATTTCCCAAATGGGGAAACGGTGCCAGCTCGTGTTTCTGCAAAGCTCAGATAAGCAACCCCAGGCTTTGAAAATGGACATTATACAAAATACTGCCAGACTGCAGTCTTCTGTTTCTTTCATGTCCTTGGGGATTTGGTGGCCCAGGCTGATTAATTTGGGACGTGGATGAAAAATGTTGCCTTCTGGGCTTTTTCAAGGGTGCTTGGTGACTGCTTGAGAGGAGAGGCCAGAGACACGGTCCTCCAAATCTAACTGTGGGGTTTAAGAACCAAGATGAAATAGCTCGTGAAAACAGAAGCCTCACCCCTGCCCCCTTTTATCTAAAGCCTAAAATGGTGGCTGCTCTGGGAGAGGTTGTCCGGCTCGTCTTTCTGCTTCCCTGGAGAACCTCTGATAGGCTGGCTCTGCTTTTCACTCCTTCTTGTCTCCAGGTGTCTTTCAGCGCTCTACTCCTCTCTTAAAGGACGGCCTTTCCTCTTTCAGGATCTTTGCACATGTGACTTTCATTACGCTTTGGTCTCTATCCATCCCTAAATAGTTCTTTTAGATGAACAGGAATAGTGTAAGGGAGAGAAAAGAAGGAATGGGAAAACACTTTCTCTGTGGTGGGTAAGGGCTTGAGATTTCTAGATATCTGCCTTTTTGTACAGATATAGCCTGTTTGCTAGTTCCTGGCCAGCCCTGTGAGGGTGGTGGTAATGCTTCTTTCTGACTTGAGAGAGTAGCAGGGAGACCTGCTGGGCCTGTGGGCCTGGGTAGCCACAGATGGGGGTCACTGCTGTGCAGATGGGGACAGCAGCTGACACAGAGGATGGAAAACACTCACTTTTATTTCCTTCATTGTTTTATGTACTTTTGCTATTTTTCTGTTATCCATTTTGACACTAGATGAAGCCTACTGCCTTTCTTTGCTCCGCTTAATACATTGGCTATAATGCCTGATTTCCAATAAAAATGAGATGATCAAACCAGACTTCATACTATTTTGCTTAAAAAATTGGAGAGGTTGTTACCATATTTTTGACTTGATGGACTAGCGTGAATCCCATGATGTCCCTATTTCTCATTAAAACTTTTAAAGCATCTAAATGAATGCCTTTTGAGTTATTTTTATTATAATTGTGTTCATTTGCGTAGGGCACACAGATCAATGAACCACATAGTGAATTGGATAAGAATTGGCTGACAGGGGAGTTGGTGATGCTTGAAGAAGAAGTCTAGCTTTTCTATCTCAGACTTGCACTTCTTAGCTTATAATAATAGTGCTGGCTGCTATGTATTGATCTTAACTGGGTCCTGGCTACCCATACTTCATGCAACATCACATGTAATCTGATGAAGTTTTGGGGGGATAGGGGTTCATGGGGTCCAGAGCTGATGACCAAGAAAGAATTCTTGAAGACGTCTTTGTTGCAAAAATGTGACTTTATTAAAGCATGGGGACAGGACCCATGGACAGGAAGAGCTGTACTGGGGTCCTGTTGGGTAACACATTATATACCCTCAGGTTGGGAGAGGGTCAGGGATAGAGTCTCTAAGGAATTTTTGGAAGCAAGGTTTCCAGGACATTGAGGGGCTAGCAGTTGCTAGGGAAACACCATTTATTACCATTTAATTAAACCTCAGTCATGAGACCCTTCAGATGTACATGGGGGGGGTGGTGCATAAGCTTGGGTTATGTTTGCCAGCATATATCTTGGGAGCAGTTGAGATAAAGGAAGCTGGCTTACGGGATCCTGGAGTTTGGGATAATGTTAAACTAAGGTTCTCTTTTGCCCCTGGCAAAGTGTCATCCTTGAGGCACCTGAGCTCCTAGAGGGTGGTCACTCTGCCAGTCTCAAGGGTTTATCAATGGACTGTAGGCAGTAAGGGAATTTAATTTTTCATTTGCCTTAGTTTCCCATATTACCATGGTAAGCACTTATACCCCTTTCCTTTGTTCTTGGGTAGCCAGGAGTGTCCGAGGAATATCACACGTATTCTACCTGGGGTGTGTGTGTGGGTGGGGTGGGGGGAATGTTACCTTGTGCTTTTCCCCTCCGTCTGCCTCATGCTCCCTCATCATAATCTTTACAGCAACTGCATGAAGTAGGTACTGTTATCATCATCATATTCCTGATGGGAAAATTGAAGCTTAGATCTTTTTTTTCCCCATTGCTATAAAGGAGGGTTAGAAAACTTTTTCTATAAAATAGCAGAAAGTAAATATTTTAGGCTTTTTGGGCCATGCTATGTCTGTTGCCACTACTCAGCTCTGCTGTTGTAATGCTAGAGAAACCATTAAAAAAATATAAAACCCAACAAGGATGGCTGCTGTGTTCCAGTAAAACTTTATTTAGGGACTCTGATATTTGAATTTGAATTTTCTTACATCACAAAATATTATTTGAAAATTATTTTCAACCATTAAACAATATAAAAACATTCTTCAGTTGGAGGCTGTACAAAAACAGTTGGTGGACCAGATTTGCTGACTCCAGTGTAGACGAGAGTTTGCAGGGAGGGAAGGAGGAATGAGTTAGGATGGGCTGGTAGGAAGCACATTCTTACCAGATGGAATAGCACGTGTGCAGGGACAGAGAGCATGAAGTCTTTGAGGAACTGCAGGAAATACAAGCGCAGTTTGGTAGGGTATGAGGCAAGATAAGAGGACACCAAGACCCAAGTCATGACCTTGTAGGAACTTTCAAGGATTTTGGGCTTTGTCCTTAGGGCAATGGGAAGCCATTAAAAGTATTAAGCAAAGGAGTGACAGGGGCAATTTGTTTTTTTACAAAGATTACTGGCTGATAAGTGAAGAGTAGATCACAAAGGGTCAGTAAGAGTAGAAGCAGAAAAACCAGTTAGGCAGCTCCAGAAGGGAACCAGGTGGGTGATGATGGTGTCTTCTTGACTGTAGCCAGAACCATTTCTGGGCAACACATGGAATGGTGGTAGAGCAAATATGAAGACCCAGGTCTCCCAGCTTCAAATCTAGTGTCATTTCCTGCATGGTGTGAAATTCTCCACATTATTTTTTTTTTTATTTTTTTTTTAAATGTTTGTTTATTTTTGAGAGAGACAGAGACAGAATGCAAGTGGGTTAGGGGCAGAGAGAGAGGGAGACACAGAATCCGAAGCAGGCTCCAGGCGCTGAGCTGTCAGCACAGAGCCTGACGTGGGGCTGGAACTCACAAGCTGTGAGATCATGACCTGAGCTGAAGTTGGACCCTCAACCGACTGAGCCACCCTGGGGCCCCTCTCTACATTCTGAAATGGACATGATGTTTATCCGATCTACCATTTATCTCTGAACCCTACGACTGAAGAGCTACTCTCTCACACAATTCTTTTCCTCTGGAAGAACTACTCATAAGTGAGGATAGTGTTTCTTATGTTTGAGTTGCTAATTTTCATTTCCTGAGGAAATTTATTGAGAGAAATAATCTCTTGTTCAAACGATACAAAGACCAAAGATAATACTGTGGTAATAGTTTTATGTTATTTTTGTGCTGGTGCTAGAAAGGTTACTGAATACTTACTTAAAGGTCAGCTTTTCTTAAAATTTGTGTAGCTTTCTTTCCCAAATGAGAAATGGTACATTCTCATCTGCCTTTGAAAGAATGATTTGTTTGACTGGGCACTCAGTTCTGATACTGGCATGTATCTCTGGATCAGAGCACACCATCCTTTGAACAATATGATGCTGAGGGGTGAGAGTCTATTTCTATGGGGTCCAGGACCGGGGAATGAGGAAGAAAGGAAAAGGGAAAGATGAGATTCATGCCTTGGGGCAGAGGGGTGGTGGTGATTTTGCCTCAGCTTCTCTGGGGGTTGTGTCCTAGAGGCAGCAGTGGGTGATATTGACCCAAGGTGGGTAGGAGAAGGGGAACATCAGAAAGATCTTGGGGGTGAGACCCTGTGGTTATAACTTCTCAGTGAATCTTAGTTTTGGCTGATCTTTCATTCAAATTTTCCCTTATATTACTGCTATTTGTCACTTTGTATTATTTCTTCAATATAAAGCAAGGTCTGTGGGATCTGGGTCTGTATCTCAAGCATCTCCTCCCATCCCATAATGAGTACTGTCTTGTACACAGTACGTGCTCAGTATTGAATACTGGCTCTGTTGACTTGTCGACTTTGGCATCCATGCTGCACAGTGCAACTTCTTGTCTCAGTGAAGTCAGAGTTTTTAAATCTAAAATCATCACAAAGACACTCAGGACATCCTGAGGACAAGACAAATTTCAGGAGTAAGCAGTAGGCAAGATTCGGGCTTCCACTGAGGATCTTTTCCCATTATGGGACTTTTGGTTGACCACTTCTCTTTTCTCCCCTCCCCCACCCCCAATTTCATTAGATATCAGTTGCTTGTCTTTATTTTTGCATAGCAGGTGCTCAGTATATGTATACTGTGCTAGTTCACTTCTGGTACTGATTTTATTTATTCTCCGTAGGTTCTTTATGTACTCATGTAGGTGTAGGTAGGTGATGGGGCTGAAGTTGTAAGCTTGGAGACTTTGGTATACTGTCTCCTTCCTTCTCTTCCTTCTTTTATCAGTTATTGAAAGGGGCGCCTGGGTGGCTCAGTCGTTTGAGCGGCCGACTTCGGCTCAGGTCATGATCTCGCGGTCCGTGAGTTCGAGCCCCGCGTCGGGCTCTGTGCTGACAGCTCAGAGCCTGGAGCCTGTTTCAGATTCTGTGTCTCCCTCTCACAGACCCTCCCCCGTTCATGCTCTGTCTCTCTCTGTCTCAAAAATAAATAAACATTAAAAAAAATTATCAGTTATTGAAAGTTGGTTATGTGCCAGGCATTGAATTAAGTTCTGGGAGACAACAACAGAAGACATGGTGTCTGATTTCAAATACATTCCAATCTAGTAGAGATAAAAGGAAACAATGGCTATTTGGTATGAAGTATAGGCAGCCAGTAAGGACCTCTCCCTGACCTCATGGATGGGACCTCCCTGAGGCCTTTCCCTTCTGAACTTTTGAATGTAGGTCAAGAGCAATGAGAGTAACTGTGCAGTTGAGGATGAATTAACAGGTTCTACACTTGCCTTTCTCCATTTTTGCAGGGTAGAGATGTCTGCCCAGAGGTTAATGTCTAACAGAACATCCCAGCAATCTGCATCTAATTCTGATTACACCTGGGAATATGAATATTATGAGATTGGACCAGTTTCCTTTGAAGGACTGAAGGCTCATAAATGTAAGTCTTATATAATTCCCCATTGTAAACATAATGTATTTGTCTTAACTTGTGAAATTCCCAGTGATGAATTTTCCTGAACATTCTTTTTACACAACTCTGTTCCCCCAAACCCCAGAAAGCACCCCCTTCCAAACAGCCTGGTTGCTCAGAGATGGTATTACATGAGGGACAAAGAACTTGAAAGATTCCCTTAATGGAGGAACATGAATCAGTGTCATTCTCAAACTGAGATTCTATTCTATTTTATTTTATATTTTATTTTATTTTATTTTATTTTATTTTATTTTATTTTATTTTATTTTATTTTATTTTATTTTATTTATTGTTTAATTTACATCCAAGTTAGTTAGCATATGGTGCAACAATAATTTCAGGAGTAGATTCCTTAATGCCTCTTATGCATTTAGACCATCCCCCCCACTCCCGAAACCCCTCCAGCAACCCTGTTTGTTCTCTATATTTAAGAGCCTTTTATGTTTTGTCCCCCTCCCTGTGTTTATATTCTTTTTGCTTCCCTTCCTTTATGTTCCTCTGTTTTGTCTTAAAGTCCTTATATGAGTGAAGTCATGTGATATTTGTCTTTCTCTAACTGACTAATTTCACTTAGCATAATACCCTCTAGTTCCATCCATGTAGTTGCAAATGGCAAGATTTCATTCTTTTTGATTGCCTAATAATACTCCAGTGTGTGTGTGTGTGTGTGTGTGTGTGTGTATCACATCTTTATGCATTCATCCTTCGATGGACATTTGGCCTCTTTCCATACTTTGGCTATTGTGGTAGTGCTGCTATAAACATTGGGGTACAAGTGCCCCTTTGAAACAGCATACCTGTATCCCCTGGATAAAAATCTAGTAGTGCAATTGCTGGGTCATAGGGTACTTCTATTTTTAATTTTTTGAGGAGCCTCCATACTGTTTCCCAGAGTGGCTGCACCAGTTTGCATTCCCACTAACAGTGCAAGAGGGTTCCCATTTCTCCACATCCTCACCAGCATCTATAGTCTCCTGATTTGTTCATTTTAGCCATTCTGACAGGTGTGAGGTAGTATCTCATTGTGGTTTTGATTTGTGTTTCCCTGATGATGAGTGATGTTGAGCATTTTTTCGTGTGTTGGCTGGCCATCTGGATGTCTTCTTTGGAGAAGTGTCAATTCATGTGTTTTTCCCATTTCCTCATTGGATTATTTGTTTTTTAGGTGTTGAGTTTGATAAGTTCTTTATAGCTTTTGGATCCTACCCCTTTATCTGATATGTCATTTGCAAATATCTTCTCCCATTCCATAGGTTGCCTTTTAGTTTTGCTGATTTTTTCCTTTGCTGAGCAGAAGCTTTTTATTTTGATGAGGTCCCAGTAGTTCATTTTTGCTTTTGTTTCCCTTGCCACTGGAGATGTGTTGAGTAAGAAGTTGCTGTGGCCGAGGTCAAAGAGGTTTTTGCCTGCTTTCACCTACAAATTGAGATTCTTTTCAAAGTATTGATGTTTCCAGCTCTCCCAAGCTGTGTGAACATTTGGGCCATCAAAAAGTAGTCTGGAACTATTTTGAAGAACCTTCTTTTCTGACACATGGTCAATGGCATCCTTTCATCCCTGCTGGTTTTCTGAGGCTGTAGAGAGCATTCTGTGTGTGTGTTCATAATGACAGACTAGAATCGCCTGTGACAATTCCTAACTCTGTGTGATAGGCGTGAATTGTGCTTCATGTGATTGGAGCGATTAATGAGCCAGCACAGAGCAAGGAAATACAATTCTGTGGAAGGTTACTGTCCAACTCAAGTCATACTGCATGCTGACTGGCCAACACAAAGCTTCTTTGTTGGCTAAGAACTGCTGCCAACTCGCAGGTCCTGTTGTGTTTACTCCCTAAATATTCCAGAGATGTTAGGTTGTTTCAGAATGAATATCCATAACACTATAAAAATTTTAGGTTCTTAACCAGTTCAGTTTCATGGGGCACATTAGGAACTGTAAGAAAGACTAGAAATGGAGATGCAAATGTGGTAAAGGGAATGCTTTTGCTCTGTTAGGATTTCCTAGATGCTGCTATTCTGACCTGTCTTGGTGTTCATGATCCTTCACTTTCACCTGATCCTCCCTTGCAAGGAAGGCTTTTTACTTGTTCTTTCAGCTTTATTGAGGTATACTTGACAAATAAAATTATAATATATTTAAAAGGTACCAAATGATGATTTAGTGTACACACACATTGTGAACGGATTCCATCCATCAAGTTAATTGACACACTCGTCACCTCAGATATTTCCCTTTTTATATATTTATTTTTTGGTGAGAACATTTAAGTTCTACTCTGTTACAAATTTTAATTATGCAATACATGTTGTCAACTATACTGATCTTGTTATATGTTAGATTCTCAGACCTTATCCCTTTTATAACTGAAAGTTTATAACCTTTTATCAACTTCTCCCTGTTTCCTCCACACCAAGCTCCTGGCAACCACTTTTCTACTCTGTTTCTTTCTTTCTTTTTTTTTTTTTTAATGTTTATTTATTTTTGAGACAGAGAGACAGAGCGTGAGTGGGGGAGGGGCAGAGAGAGAAGGAGACACAGAATCCAAAGCAGGCTCCAGGCTCTGAGCTGTCAGCACACAGCCTGAGCAGGGCTCAAACTCATGAACCACAAGATCATGACCTGAGAGTGAAGTGGGATGCTTAACTGACTGAGCTACCCAGGTGCCCCAAGATTTCCTTCTTCTGAAGGACAACTAATATTTTAGTGTGTGTGTGTGTGTGTGTGTGTGTACCTATGTAAGTGATGGACACTTAGGTTTTTTCTGTATTTTGACTATTGTGAATAATGCTGCAGTGAACATGGGAATGTAGATATCTCTTTTTTTTTTTTTAATTTTTTTTTTTCAAATTTTTTAATTTATTTTTGGGACAGAGAGAGACAGAGCATGAACGGGGGAGGGGCAGAGAGAGAGGGAGACACAGAATCGGAAACAGGCTCCAGGCTCTGAGCCATCAGCCCAGAGCCTGACGCGGGGCTCGAACTCACGGACCGTGAGATCGTGACCTGGCTGAAGTCGGATGCTTAACCAGCTGCGCCACCCAGGCGCCCCTGTAGATATCTCTTTAAGATAATGGTTTCATTTCCTTTGGATATATATCCGGAAGTGAGAAGTCTGGATCATAGGTAGTTTTGTTTTTAATTTTTTGAGGAACTCCATACTATTTATCATAGTGGCCGTACCAGTTTACATTTCCACCAAGAGTGTGCAAGTGTTCCCTTTTCTCCACACCTTCACCAACACTGGTTATCTCTTGTCTTTTTTGATAATAGACATTCAAACAGGGATAAGTTAGTATCTCATTGAGGTTTTGATTTGCATTTCCCTGATGATTAGTGATGTTGAGCACATTTTCACGTACCTATTGGCCATTTGGATGTCTTCAGAAAATATATATTCAGGTCCTTTGCCCACTTTTTAATTGGGTTGCTTTTTGGCATTGAATTGTATGGGTTCCTTATATATTTTAGATATTAACCCCTTATCAGATATTTGGTTTGCAAATATTTTCTCCCATTCCATAGGTTACCTTTTCCTTTTGTTGGTGATTTCCTTTGCTGTGCAGAAGCTTTTTAGTTTGATGTAGTCCCACTTATTTAATTTTGCCTTTGTTGCCTTTGCTTTTGGTATCAAATCCTAAAAAATCATTGCCCCGACCAATGTCATGGAGCCTGCCCCCAATGTTCATGACCATTATTTTGCACTCTCTATTGGGTAAATCTCTTATTTCCATTTCATTAAGATCTGTTTTTGGACATTTATCTTGTTCATTAGTTTGGAACGTATTCTTTTTCTTCATTTTTCTTGACTCTCTGGGCTTGTTTCTGTGCATTAGATAAAACAGCTACCTACCCCAGTTTTGAATGGTCTTGTGTGGGAGATCAACTAAGCTCCTAGTTGCCTCTCAAACGTTTATGATTGTCAAAGCAAACTTCTTTGTTCTTACGCTCCTAGTAGTTGAGGGCATGTCAAGACTTGCCTGTGTCCTCAAGGGAAAAATCGTGATCAGCACCTACATGTAGCCTGATTAGGAGCCAGATCCTTAGGCAGCAGCTGGGAAAGTATGCAATTAAACCCCTCCCAGGGAGAAATTGGGAGATAGAAGTTTTGTAACAGGGGCGCAGGGGTGTAAGAGCACCTGGCTCTGGGGGGGCCTGAGTAGACCAGGTTTGGCCACTTGCAGCTGACAAAATCCAAAGGCAGAGAAATGACTGATAGTAAAACAAGAAAGCAGTTATATCAGTGAGGCCATCATCAGGAAGACAGCTGACTAGCATCTCAAAGACTGTCTCCAAAGTGCTGAAAATACTTCAGGTTTATATAAGAAAAATGGGGGACAAATGTGGGCAGTAGAGTCAGGTTATCATTGGTTTGGAGTCGATCATGGGCAGGCTCTTGCTGGCTCAGGGAAGTCCTTATTGCAGAATGGGGTAGTTTCGGTTTTCATCAGGGGATGCTTTGCCCCAGGATCTTTTGCCTGAATTAAGAGAAAAGCTGGAAAGAAATAATTAATTAGAAAGTTGGAGGTCAAAATGGACGTAGTGAAAGTCCTCTTTCAGTTTTTGCCTGTTTCCTCTCTTCTAGACCAAGTGCATAGCTGCGAAAGTAGTCCTGTGCTTGTTAAGAACTGCTTCTTTGTTCACTATAGTCCTGTGGGACTCCTGAATGTGGACACCATTGGTATCAGAGCCAGGTGACTGGGGACCTGTGCCTCGGGCTGTAGCCACAAAAGCTAGGATGTCAGACTTGTATACAACCTCTTTCCAGGGAGATACTAGTGACTTGGTTTTATTACTGGAGCAGGCTGGAGGGAGAAGGCAGGGGAGGTGTTTGCCAGCTTCCCTGCCCTCTGGAGAAGATGGCGGTGGGCACCACTAGATGTGTGCTAAATTAGAAGCTTGGCCCTGAGGCAACATCTTTTAAAGTATGCAGATAAACCCCTTTCAGGGAAAGAATGGGAAATGGGTGTTTTTGTCTGCTTCCTCTGCACTGAGCCTGGGGGAGATGGCTGTGGTGAAGGCTTGCAAGCCCAGGAATTACTGCTTCTTTGTTTGCTGTAGTCTGTGGGTTCTCATGGATGTCAGCCCTGTTGGCTGTCAGAGCTAGACATTTTAGGGGTGCATTTCTGTAGCGGGAATCTTAAAAGTGGGGCTCTAGATATCCTGTCCAAACTCTTCCCTTCTTAGGGAGAAGCTGGAAGTTGGGGGTTTCCTTCCAACTGTATGTAGCTGTGTGTGTGTGTGTGGGGGGGGGTTATGGCAAGATTGTGTTTCAGCCTTTTCTACCCATTTTTATGTATGTATTTTCCTCATTTGCCACAGGTGTAGGAGTGGCTTAGTTTCCAGATGTCTTTCAGAGGGAACGCCTCCATATGTAGCTGTATATTCAGTGTGTTCATGGAAGGAGGGGAGCTCAGGAGCCTCCTAAATCTCTATCCTGGTCAGCTGCCCCCTCCAGCTGACCTAGCCCATGTCCACACTCCCCTGCTGCAGGAAGGAGTACAAGACCCCAGGCTTCATGAGTGAGTCCCTGGGGCCTGGAAGCCACTGGTGGCTGGTGGCTGGTGGCTGGTGGCTGGTGGCTGTGGCAGGGCTTCCAGTGGGTCAATTAGGGGGCAGTGATCCGTGGCTCCCACGTTCCTGTCTCCACCAGTGGGGCTGCAAAGAGCTTCAGAGTGACTCATTTACTCAATCAAGGCCTTTCTGTATTTGTTCCTTGAAAAGTCGTTAACTGAACCGTATATCCTTCATCCCTAAAGTGAATAGTGGTAATTAAATGCTTTCACTCCTTCCTTTTTTGCTGTCTACTCAGTATTTCTTTGTGGAAATTTCAAAAAGTGCATGAAATCCATTAGGATATGCTGTCATTGATTACCTGGTGGAAGGCTGTTGCTGTAAGGGTATGAAATCATCCTCCTGCATTTATTTTAATTCTTTAATCTATTACTTTTCTGGGACAATCTTTAGGTAAGGCTACTTGTTTGTTAAGAATTTTAGTGGAAATCAAAATGACGGGGCAAATTGCCATATATTTCCCTACAATATATGCTTTTGCAGCCTGGTGGCACAAATTTTATTTTTCTGTTCTCCTTTCTCTTTTCCTTAGTTTATGGGGCCAAGAAGACAGGCCTGCTGCTATTATTTTGGTTGGTACATTTCTAGAGACAATTGAAAATCTTTTTTGAGGGTATTACATTCTAAAAATGATTGTAGCTGGCAAGAATTCTTGCACAATGTAGTCAGAAGTGTGACACATCACATACTTACTTTACCTACTATACTATTAATAAGAAGTTCTTTTGTTAGTTTTAACATTCACATCAGGAAAAAACCAAAATGCCTGGGTGAGTTCTTACTGTTCTGATATGAGAGATCTGATCAAAGTGGGGGTCTTTAGCTTCAGCAACCTGACAATATCTGAGACACCTAGAGAAGAATAAGAGGCAAACAAAAAACACAGCCATACAGGAAAATAGAAAAGATGAAGCCACCTATCGTCCTGTGTATTTTGGTGTACTCTCTTCCATTTTAATATGCCGTGATTCTGACCTTCAAGTGTGTCTCCTTCTTTTGCAGAGCAAAATTCAAAGCCATTTAGGTGCAGTTTCAGAAAAAGGGAAGCAAGACCTTTCAAGGGAAAGCATTTATTAAGGATATGAATGACTGTGACGATACCTGTAACAGATCATACTCTGCAATAGTAGCTCCATCTTTAGTTAGACTAGGTTCTTCTACCTGCTGAAATAAAGATTCCTACCTTCAAAGGGTCTTTCATCTGAGAGACAATCTCTGATGGTTATTGTGAATTCTCCTTTTGCCCTCAGTTTTGCATCTGGTATTAAACCTTGAAATGTATCAGAAGTGGACCTATGTCTGACATATATTTGGAACCAGCAGAATGGACATTCACTCATTTACTCTTTCTTTCAGCAAATATTTATTGAGCACTGGTTATATGCAGCACTGTTTTAAGCATTAGGGATACAACAGTGAACAGAAAAGACAAAAATACTTCATCTTATAGATCTTGCTGTCTAGTGAGAGAGACAGGTAATAAATAAATGACATAAACAAACCATGCCAGATGGTGATAGAAAAAAATAATACATTAGAGAAAGGAGATGTCGGGTATGGAGGTGAAATTATATATAGACCAGCTGTGGAAGGCCTTATTGAGAAGGAGAAATTTGAGAAAAGACCTGAAGGGAGTGAGAGGTTGAATTATAAGGTATCTGGGGAAGAGCATTCCAGAAAATTCTCCATAGCAAGAATGAAATGGGACATGCGAGGAACAACAAGGAGACCAACATGGTGCCAGGGGAGTGATTAAGAGGCAGAGCAGCAAGAGAAGTCAGGCAATAGAGAAGAGGAAAGAGGTAGAAGAGCCTCTGATGTCATGCTAAGGACTTAGGCTTTTTCTGAGGTGTAATTTGGAGAAGAGGAGTAGAATCTGCCTTAGGTTTTAATAAGACCACTCTGAAGCTGGGGAAGGAAGAGGATGAGACTGGAAGCAGAATGCCATTCAGGGGAGCTATTTCAATAGTCCAGCTGTTGATGGTAGCTTGGCCATGGTGGGGACAGTGGAGTGGTGAGAGGTGCATAAATTGTGGATATTTCTTAAAGATAGATCTGATAGGGTTTGTCAATGGACTGGCCATAGAGCAAAATAGAAAGTGAAGAGCCAAGGCTGGTTGGAAGTTTTGTGATCTAATTGGCAGGATGAATTGCTGTTAATTGAGATGGAGAAGATGTGGGAGAAGTCGGGACATGAGGAGCTCAGCTTTGGACTTGTTAAATTGAGACCTGTCAGACATCCAATAGGAGATGGTGGGGGAGGTGCTATGAAAGTATGAATTTGAGAGTCACAGCATATAAATGGTACTCAAAGTTAAGAGGCTGGATGAATGAGTATAGATAGAAAACTGAAGAGGTATAAGGAATGAGCCCTGTGGCATGCTAACATTTGAAAGTTGGAGATGTTGGGAGGAAAATAGCAGAGGAGGCTAAATGGAACATACAGAAAGGTAGGAAGAAAACAGGGCAGGTGTGTTTCCTGAAAGCCAAATTAAGAAAGAGTTTCAAGAGGGGCGCCTGGGTGGCTCAGTCGGTAAGCGTCTGACTTCAGCTCAGGCTCAGGTCATGATCTTGTGGTTTGTGAGTTCCGGCTCTGCATCGGGCTCTGTGCTGACAGCTCAGAGACTGGAGCCTGCTTCGGATTCTGTGTTTCCCTCTCTCTGCTCCTCCCCCACTCACACTCTGTCTCTCTCTCACAAATAAATAAACATTAAAAAAATTTTTTTTTAAAGTTTCAAGTGGGGGGCACCTGGGTGTCTCAATTGGTTAAGCATCTCACTCTTGGTTTCAGCTTGGGTCATGATCTCATGGTTTGTGAGATCAAACCCCACATTGGGCTCTGTACTGATGGTGCAGAGCCTGCTTGGGATTCTGTCTCCCTCTCTCTCTGCCCCTCCCCACTTGCTCTCTATCTCTCAAAAGAAAAGAAGAGAAAAGAAAAGAAAGAAAGAGCTTCAAGGATGAGACGGTGGTTTGTGTCAAATGATGCTTCTAGGTCAAGTAAATTGAGGGCTGTGATTTGACTGTTGGATTTATAGTGTAGAAGTTATTGGCAATGATTTTAAAGCAGTCTTAGTGGAGTGGGTGGGAGTGAAAGGCTGATGGAATTGGTTCAAGAAAAAAAAATGAGAGGAGAAGAACTGGAAATCGTATGTACAGGCAAATCTCTTAAAAATTTTGCTATCAAGGGAAGGAGAGAAATAGGACATTTAGGAAGGCCCTGGATAGGTAAGACAGAAACAAAGCCTATGAGTCAGTAGGCTCCTAGGACCCATTTAAGTGGACCATTTGAGCTGTTGTGTTGAGCAACAACTGAAGGAGCATCCTCTTATTCTGAGCCATCAGTGGAGACCATATTCCATGCTTTTTTTCAATGCCAACTTGCAGATAATGCCAGCCACGTGCATGGATGAGTTAGCAAGAAGCCAGGTCATCACGATGAGAAGCAGAGCTAGAGCTTGTGAATGCTTAGGCTACAACTTGTCATTGGGAGCACAAAGCAAGTTGTGGAACACCACTGTGGACTCCTTTCCAGGAATTCCCAACAGAAAATTGATCCTAATGCATTAAAGCCAGAAGCAGCATGAGGACAGTGCTGGCTCTCATATCCTGAACCCTCTCTTTCAAATTAAGTATGAATCCTTGTTTTTCATACAACCATGAGTTGGAAAGGTCACAGTTTATTCTTAGGTGGTGGAGAGGAGGGTATTGGGATGGGGTAGTTGTTCTAGTCCTACCCGGGAGTAGAAAAGATAATCTTTGAGAAAAATTATCACACCAGTGAAAAACATGTCATCATCAGCCTTCAGCTCTGTTTCATTCCATTCATTAATGGTCAGGTTGAAGGGAAGTTATTTTATTATGACACATTCCGTTTAGAATTTCCCTTGGCAATTTTCTCTACCCTTTTACCGTAATGATCTCTAAATAGTTCTGGTTCTAGACAGGACAAAAGTGACTGCTGGGCTCTGTTGAAAACACCTTTGGAAGGTTTCTCTTGGCTTCTTTAACCAACTGGCTGCATTGGAGCTTTACTTTATATAAACCTTTATTTTTAATCCTTTTTAGGAAAGGGTGCTCTGGAGAAGGCCAGAGGCTCTGTTTTCCCTGCCATGCCCATGCCCATGAAACTTGGCATATAAATAAAACTGTAAGAGAGTTTGGATATTCCTAGAATGATATGGGGATCTCTGATGTCCTCTGAAAGGGGTTCAGGGTAAGAAAGTACCATAGGGTCAAGTCATGTGACAGAGAGCAAGGTAAAGGAAAATTAATGGGAATAATTAGAGGAAGCAAAATTCCATTTCAAGGGGAATGTGAATAAACAGAACCATTTAAAGCATATTGTGATAGGAAATGTAGATGGCATGTTATTAAGGAAGTGTTTGGAAATGCTGTTTGATCACTAGGATTCTCAATTTCCAGCCACAGCCCTGCTCCTCCCTAGTCTGCTCCCTCAGGACTTCAAGGGAGGGCCATGACCTTCTCATGTCCCACATTATTGCTGCTTTTTGATCAACTCACTGGGCCACTAGAAGGGCAGAGAGAAGGAACTAGGCTGGGTTGAAGGCACTCCTCCTCCACCTCTGCCCACCCTGGGCTAGAGAAGTGAAGTACTTACTGATGGGGATCCAGCCATTGTTTCCAATGTGAAAGCTGTCCTAATGAGAACACCTTCCAATGTGAATCAGCATGACTAGGTTAAACTCTTAACTGAGAACTTCAACATAACTCTGGTGTGACCTTTTAGAATTTGCCTTTGGTATTCAGGCAATTGATGAGGTACAGCATGCTGAACCGTCATTACCTGTACAGTGGTGCTTCATAAGCTGTGCCCCCACAATTGATACATTATTGTTGCATTTGGTTGTACTTGCATACATGTATTTTTTGGTACTTGTCCTTTTGTCTTTTTTAGACTTCATTTCCACTATATTATAAGGCAAAGTCTACAATTTCTATTTCTTTGGCACTCTTAATTCAAGGAAAGATTATATTAGTTTTGTATCCAGAGTGTTGAATAAACATTGTTGAACAAAAGTTAACCTCTCAGCAATCCTATACACGGAATGAAATATGAATTATTCGGAGTAAATTGCTAATCTGATTTCTTCACTTTAGAAAAAGGGTTATACACACATAATTTAATTAGTTTTTTTAATGTTTATTTATTTTTGAGAGAGAGAGAGAGAGACAGAGCTCGAGAGGGGAAGGGCCAGAGATAAAGGGACACACAGAATCTGAAGCAGGCTCCAGGCTCTAAGCTGTCAGCACAGAGCCTGATGAGGGGCTCAAACTCACGAACTGCGAGATCATGACCTGAGCCGAAGTCGGACGCTTAACCGACTGAGCCACCCAGGCGCCCCCACATAATTTAATTAGAATGATGGTTTACATTTAAACACATTTTTTTTTTAATTTTTTTTTAACGTTTATTTATTTTTGGGACAGAGAGAGACAGAGCATGAACGGGGAGGGGCAGAGAGAGAGGGAGACACAGAATCGGAAACAGGCTCCAGGCTCCAGGCTCTGAGCCATCAGCCCAGAGCCTGACGCGGGGCTCGAACTCACGGACCGCGAGATCGTGACCTGGCTGAAGTCGGACGCTTAACCGACTGCGCCACCCAGGCGCCCCTACATTTAAACACATTTAATGTATAAGTGCCAACCATTTATTTAAAAAATTTTTTGTTTATTTTTGAGAGAGAGAGACAGACAGACAGAGTGCGAACAGTGGAGGGGCAGAGAGAGAAGGTGACACAGAATCCAAAGCAGGCTCCAGGCTCTGATTGTCAGCACAGAGCCCAACATGGGGCTCAAACTCACAGACTGTGAGATCATGACCTGCGCAAAAGTCAGACGCTTAACCCACTGAGCCACTCAAGCACCCCCCTCAATCATTTATTTAAAAAAATATTTCTAAGCATCCTTACCATAATCTCACGTAGGTAAACTTCTTAGAATAGATCAGAAAATGAAAAATAACTTAACTCTGGTGCTTCCCCCAGATTTGAGACTCTATTATGTGTATGTCAGTTTGTGTAGACAATCCAGTCTCATCCTTGTTCTAAAGATACTTGTGACTATTACCCAAGATAGGATCAAGCAAGGGCCCACTGTATAGAAGCACAAATGTCACAGGGTTCAAAGGAGGGAGAAAACACATCAGTTAGGGAAGTTAGTCCAGACTTTGTGAAGGGGATGATGTAAGGAATGGGCCTCAAAGGATGGATACACTTTCATTAGCTCTATGTTGGGGAAAGTTGTTCCAGCCAGGTGATGGTGAGAGCTCCTGAAAAGGTGTGTGTCTTCAGAAGCTATGGCTAAGAGTTAAGGTAAATACAGGGACACAATGTTCCCTAGTCTAAATGGAAACATGGGGTTTAAAGTAGGGGTAAATGAAAAAATTGATGATAATTTTAACAATAATAGCTGACAAATATGGGGTACCTTTTTCTCAGATGTCAGATACCATATAAAGTGCTATATACATGGAATCTCTTTTAATTTGGAAAAGGTCAGATCCATTTTTGCCGAAGAGTTTTTTATAAAAGGGAAATATTATCAGAGCTGTCGTAAAGTAGATTCTTACAGAGATGAGGCAGAAGGAAAGGTAGAAGACAGGGAGAGCAATTGGGAGGCAATTCGTATGTTCTCCTCAAGAAGTAATAAGGACTTGAATTATTCCAACATGAATGTAAGTGAAAATACAAAATGGGTTGGTTTGAATCAGAATTCATTTGAAATTTCATATTGCAGTCTCTGCTAAAAGCAATATTTTCTAACTCAGGACACTTTAGTGGAATCATAAGGACCTAGATGGTTCACCTTCTGGCCTGGATTCCTTCACTAAGATCTGGAAACCAAGAGTCAGTAAGGCCAAAGTCTCTTAGTGTTATCTGAGACAGAAACCCAGGGGCATGTGGACTCTTCCCTCTCCCTCATTCTCTGTATCTTATTTGTCCCCAGTTGACTAATGGGTCAAGATTATCTTATCAGATTGTTGACTTCCTCTCTTATTTCATGTACCAGAAAGCTCAGTTTCCTCAAATGGTCAAGTTTTAAGCTGCTGTGAAATACTAATCCCAGTATTAACTGTTTACAGATTCCATTGTGATTGGATTTTGGGTTGGTCTTGCTGTCTTCGTGATTTTCATGTTTTTTGTGCTGACTTTGCTGACCAAGACGGGAGCTCCACACCAAGAGTAAGTTTGGGCCATTCCTAAATGTCACTAAGCCCCATGGGGAACTAAATAGATGGATGTGATATCTGGGGCTGGGGTTGCTTCCAGTGGTGGAAAAAAAGAGGCTAGTTATGGATTTGCTGCCTGAACTCAGTTGCCTTTGGGTGAGACCCATCTTCCTCCTGGCACTTTGCCTCTTGCCTCTGTAGTTTTCAAGTGGACCCTCGTGAACCTAGGTTTCATGGTCCTTTCTTAAAGCATTAAAGCTGCTTCCAGGCCTGATTTTTATTTTGAAATATTTACTAATTAGGATGTATTTTCTCCTTACTCCCAAAAGAATTTAGATGTCTTGCGAGACCAAAAACAGTGAAAAGAAAGAAAGAAAGAAAGAAAGAAAGAAAGAAAGAAAGAAAGAAAGAAAATAGCAAAATCAGATGAAAACCAGTTTTAAAAGTGTATCATGGAGCATAGAAATAGTTATTACTGGGTACTTAAATGAATTAATTATTGACAATAAACACTGAGTTCAACACTGAGCTTCCTTGAAATTAGGATAAAAAGAGAAACCCTAAGGATTATGTAATTCTCATGGCAGGATAAAGAACATTTGAGTTGGGCTTTGGATTTATGGAGGAAATTATGACATGGTGGTTAAAGAACACTGAGTAACATCAGAAGGTATTTTCTCAGTTATAGATTGCAAAAAACTCAGAAATGTTTTAGAGGATTTTTGTTGTCCCAACTCTTCAAACAAAAGGAAAAATAACATGTTGAATCCCTTTTTAGTTAGTCCCAGCCAGCAGAAATAGCACACTCAAATTAGGTAATTAGATGTGCTTTTGATGAAGGGACTATCCACAGGTTGTGGCCAGATGGGAGGATAACCCTACAGGATATTACAGGACCTCCAGGCTAGCAACACTGAGGAGTAGTTTCCACCCTAGATCTGAAGGGGACCCAGGAGTCCTGTGGCCAAAAGGAGCCGTGACTTTGAGTTGAGGGACACAACTAGCCCATGTGACCTCTCAGGGAGGGAGCCTCAAATTAAATACCAAGACCCTATTTTCCTCTCTCCTTCCCACCACGCACCAGATCTCCGTTGGATGATCACAGTAGCACAACCAGCAGCCAGTCCCCATCAGAGGTCAGCTTTCTAGGGCACAGAGCACAGAGCAGCATGGGGAATGATGGAGAGCCACCTGGGAGAATAAATCGAAGAAATTTAGCACAAATCTGAACATTTCATATTTGGTAGCTCACTTCATCCTCATAGCCTGGTAACAGGATTCTCATTGTTACATTTCATTACACACTCTCCAGCATCTGTTCACTCTTCAGCCTGCACTTGCACTGTAACAAATGCCTGGCTAAAGAGAACAGTTCTGCCCTTCACTTAGCTATTTTCAGACATTAAGGTGTAGAAAAAAATTAAACAGTTTTTAAATGAAAGGAAAATACCATTTTATTGAAGCATATGGAGACATATGGTTGAAAATCTCTTTAACAGCGATTAAAAAGACATGGACCTTTGGGGTGCTAGGGTGGCTCAGTTGGTTAAGAGTCTGATTCTTGATCTCAGCTTGGATCTTGATCTCAGGGTCGTGAGTTCAGGCTCCATGTTGGGCTCTGTGTTGGGCATGAAGCCTACTTAAAAAAATTAAATAAAAAGACCTGGATCTTTGCTTTCTTCCATGTCCTTAAACAAATCTGTACATGCCTTTGCTTCTATTATATTGGTCCAAGGAATTTGAAGATATAGTGCAGGTTGCAACAGTAGTAAGAAAAGCTGAGGATTAATTCAGATTAGGGAACATCTCATAGAGTGGTCAGGGAATAACAACGCTATTATCTTCCTTTTGTTCAGAGGGACAGATAGATTTTTGAAGGACTATTGGGATGTGTTTGTTTAATATAGGATGCAGGTGATCTTTATGGTTGAGAACACCCTAACCCTGAATAAAACGTGACTTCATGTAATGATTAATTTTATATGTCAAGGCCGTGATACCTAGATATTTGGTCAAATGTTATTCTAAATGGTGTGTGTTTGTGTGTGTGTGTTTAATGAGATAACATTTTATCCCATTTTTTTAAATGAGTTAACATTTAAGTCCATAAACTCTGAGCAAAGCAGATCATCCTCCATAAAATTAGTGGCTTCATCCAATCATTGGAAGGCCTTCCTTGGAAGAGAATGACCTCCCTCAAGCAGAAAGAAATCCTGGCAGAAGGCTGCCTTCTGACTCAAACTGTAACTTCCCTGGGGCTCCAGCCTGTCAGCCTACCCTTCACATTTTAGACTTGCTAAAGTCAAAGTCACATGAACCACAGTCACATGAACCAATTCCTTAAAATAAATCGGTTTCTCTCTCAGTAGTTGGATTGGCAGACAGACAGAATACATCTCTCTCTCTCAGTAGTTAGCCACACACACACACACACACACACACACACACACACACACGTGCACGCGCCTGTTGTTTTTCTTTCTTTGGAGTCCTGGCTGATACATTTCCTTAATATGTCGTGGTGACCCTGGGTAGCTGAGACTTGCATTTCCAATCTTTCAGTTGGCAGTTCAGTCCTATTGCTACATGGTTTATCTTTTGATGGTGGTTCTGAATAATCTCAATCAAAGAACAAGGGTCATTGTAACTCTATGCTTTTAATGAGGTTAAGGAGAAAGTCTAACCTACTTTTGCTTTAATAAAATAATGGATCCGCCCTCAGGGCCACATTTGAAATGCTTTTTTGAGTCTGAGGTAGTATAAGATCTGGCATTTGGTTGCAGTATATCATAATAGAAAACTGAAAGAAGCAGACATGGGGCAAAAATCCCTAAATTGATCAGTTAAAAAGGCTTTTAGACCTTAGTAATGTTGACGTTTATTTGGCAGAAATCTTCTCTAAAGGAGACATTATTTTTTCCACCCAGTCAACTTTAATATAAAACAACCAATTTAAGCTTGCCTGTGTGATAATTAGGCATGGAGGAAAGAATGATAAATCATTGAAAATAATAACAGCTTTTTTTTTTTTAATGTTTACCATATGCTGGGGTCTACTAATCACTTTATATGTATAATTTCACTAAGTCCTCACAGGAAGATGAAGTAAATCCTGTAAGTGTTCCAACTGTACAGATGAGAGAAATGGATCATTTGTCTGAGGTCTCACAGGTGAAAACAACTCTTGGCCCTGGCCTCAAACTAAATCCTCTTTGACTCTGAAGCTCCTGTTACTAACCACTACATTAAATGATCTCATATCTGTAATTTTTAATCTCTTCCTTCTATTGAACCAAAGATACTAGCAATCAGATTTGCTTTCTTCTAGGACATACCGGGCTATGCATGGGCTTTAGAGTCAAACAGTTCCAGATTTACCTACTGAGACTTTGCACTGAATTCTTAACCTCTTTTTGCTTGAGGTTCCTCATTTGTACAAATAAAATAGTATCTGTCTCCTAGCATTATTGTAAAGATTAAATGAGCTAATGCCTATGGAACTTCTGGATTCACAGTGGTACTCAGTGACTCTTACTCCATCCCTGGGGTGCTGGTAGAGGTCCTGCTGAGAGCTGGGAGTCCAAGTGAACAGTAGGAGGCAGAATAAAAAGAAACCCATCCTCCCATGGGACATCCAGGCCCTAAGCATTCACGTTTTATTTGCACTTGCCAATATTCCACTCTAGCCTCACTTTGAGTATGTCTCTCAAACAGTGAGATGATTTTAGAAAGGAGACTAAGTAGAGAATCTTGGTGTTGGGTTGGAAGGACTGACATGTCTGAATTCTGACTGCTTTATATAGCAGGCTCTCTGGATAATTGGTCACAGAGAACAGTTATTTCCTCAAGTAGGTATCGGGCAACATCCTTTTGGAATATGACTCTGTCACTCTGGGTAAGATACCTGATCTTATCCAAAGGATACAAAAATGCTGATTTGAAAGGGCACATTCACTCCAATGTTTATAGCAGCCTATCAACAATAGCCAAATTAGGGAAAGAGCCCACATGTCCATCAACTGATGAATGAATAAAGAAGATGTGGTGTATATATGTATTGGAATACTACGTGGCGATCAAAAAGAATGACATCTTGCCATTTGCAACGACATGGATGGAACTAGAGTGTATTATGCTAAGTGAAATAAGTCAGTCAGAGAAAGACAAATATCATGTGATTTCACTCATATGTGGGATTTAAGAAACAAAACAGATGAACATAGGGGAAGGAAAGGAAAAATAAAATAAGATAAAAACAGAGAGGGAGGCAAACCATGAGAGACTCTTAAATACAGAGAACAAACTGAGGGCTGCTGGAAGGGATGTGGGTGGGGGCATGGGCTAAATGGATGATGGACATTAAGGAAGGCACAGGATGTTATATGTGAGTGTTGAATCACTAAATTCTACTCCTGAAACCAATACTACACTGTATGTTAACCAACTTGAATCTAAATACAAAACAACAAGAACAAGAACAGCAACAAAGGTACCTGATCAAGTCTGCGAGCTCATAATGCACTAGTGCTGAGTCTACTGCTTATTTCTTTTTCTCCGTGGAGGTGTTTCAGGGAAGGATCTCATTATTGCTGGCACATGCAAAGCATATGTGCCTCTCTGAAAGTAGAGACACACAAAGATGGCAGATACCACAACCCGCGGCTCTACTCCTTGTGCCATGCCCACAACAGACATCACGAATCGGCGGTGCTATCTACCTGCATAGCCAAGACTTAGCCTCAGAATTGTTTTTAAAACACTATTTTAGGCATCCATCAGGAATCGATCACAATTTAGCCGAGAGAGTATATGTAATTGCCATCCCTGGCTGGACCTTCACTTAACAATGTTCGATGGTAGGAGTGGAGATCCATTCACTACACTGAGCCAATGACATCACAATAAAATGGGCAAGTTTCTTCCCCCTGAAGACTTCAAACTGGGATCATATTAGCCTAAGAACTTCAATTCTGGAGTCACTGACCCTTCAATGGCTTTTGCGAAGAGAGGGATCGTGTAACAACCAGATGAGTTTATGAGACAGTAACGAACAACTCCTCAAATCTTAGTATGACACAACACAAATTTATTTCTTACTCAAGCTACATGTTTGCCGTGGGTGGACAGAAGCTTCTCCTCTTATGTCTGCGCTGTCTCCAACACTCAGCCTTCTGGGTTACTGTAACGGGGAGAGCACCTGTGGAGATCTCACACCTGCCCTTCTGTTCTTCAGCCAGGAAGTGGCACACATCCCTTCCTCTCCCAGCTCATTGGCCAGAACTAGCCACACCCCCTGACTGCCCAGGCCGAGAAGGGTAATCTGTGTGCCCAGAAGAAGAGAACCAGATACTGGCGAACGTAAGTAAAGTATACTGCAGAGGGAGAAAGACTATTATAAAGCTGACATCACCTTTCCTAAAAGCTTTTAGGCCCAAGAAACAGCTTTAATGGGGATTATTTTCCTCCTGGAATATTCGCTATTGTGTGTGTAGGGAAAAAACCCTCTTACCTGGATCCTTTATGGACAATGAAGATAAAAGAACCATTTCCCCCTGCTTTCTCAGCTAAGGAGCCATTTACTCTGGCTGTCTTGTGAAAGCATTATAGCCCCATTATCATAAATCTGCCAGAGAGAGAGCAACAGGAAAGCCTTGGATCACATTTTTATGTTGAATGTTTTGAACTTCCCCCCAAAACTATCAAACTCCAGATATCATATGTCTCAAATACCCTCCTTTTGTAGCCTTGGCTAAGTGCATCTTGTCCGAGTGGGGATGTACTTTTAGGCCTGAGTGCAGAATTGCTCATGACCTTATAAAAATGGAAATTACATTTTACTTTGAGTTGCAATTTACCTGAATATGGCACTCACTAAAGGATAGGTATAGTGCATCTAAAAGCTAATAGCAAGAAATGTCAGTGCTTAAGGTTTCTGATAATGACCAAGGCCACAGGAACTAGCTGGCAAAATGCAGACATAGTGAGTGGTTCCTGAAGAAGTGCTGACATTTTGAGAGGTCTACCACTATCAACAGGTAGAAAATATGACTATTTTATGTATCAGATTCAATTTATACCCCCCTTTTCCAGGAGTCACTTTTAATTTCCCATCAGTGAAGCCATGGCTTACCCAGGACTGCACTGAGGGTTGTTCTAATGTAGTAAACTCTTCTTACCCCAGAGAGACTGACACCTTCCTGGTAAGTGAGAACTAGCAACTAAAGCCACCAAAGGCACTGCCACAAACAGACAGAAGGGTTGGGTTGCCACCTCTAGGCCTTGTTACATGACATGAAGCTTTTAGCACAGGCTGTGGCTCCATAAATATTAGTGGTTATTATTATTTTCTCAGTAGTTGTAGTCACAGAGGTTTAACTCTTAGTGGGTCTTTGTTTAGCCTAACACATCTCTAAAGGACCACTGGAAATGACTTCTAGAAGTACAGGTGCCTACAGGCTGAACTGCCCACCACTTTTCATGAGTAGGGCGAACCTGAAGACAATCGTGGACGTACTAAGACTCAGCACACCAGCAGGCACTTCGTTTGCAAAACATCGTGATAAATCTGAAAAATCTCTGGAGGAATAACCCAGAGAATTACAGATGTTTTCCTTCTCCAATGGAGGTGGGAGGGGCCTGTCCTCCTGACCTGATTTGTCTCTTGGGTCACAGAAGAAGGGTTCGAGAGGTCTACCACTATCAACAATGCTATACACTGGGGGTGGCTAAGCTTTTCATGGGAACCAGGGCTTTGGACCACCAGCAGATACAGCTGTTCAGTGCGCTCATTGAGGGTCTGATGACTGCAAGGCCCTTTGGGAGATGCAAGGATGAACATAATCCAGCACCACAGTGCATAGGAAGAAACGGGCCATACACAAATAGCTCTGACACGAGGCAGGAAGGGATGCATCTTGTAAGAAAAGGTCAGTGAAATACAGCAGGAGAACAGAGAAGGGATAGATTCCTTCTCATTGCAAGATCAGACAGTCTCCCTAGAGGCAGTAACATTTGCATTGGACAGTGAAGAAGGTATTTGACTTTGACAGATAGAGAAGCATGGAAGGGCCCATCAGGAAGAAGGAACAGTACAAGCCTAAGAGAGGGACAGTCCTGAGTGCGTTTGGTGCCATGTGGCTGGACCATAGGATTAGCAAGGGGACTGGTGGGAGAGCACACCAGAATGCCCAGCTGAGGTAGGGGTGGGGGGTCTGAGCTATCAGGCAGAGAGTCTGGGGATTCAGTGAAGGTTTGTGAGCAGGGGAGTGTCATGGGAGTAATGACAATCAGTGCAGGTGCCAGAGGACTGCAAGTTAGAGGCTGTCTGTTCGGGTACAGAATATTCCACAGGTACAGAAAATACTTGACACAACCCATGGTAAGAAGAAGAAAAAAAAAACAGGAATAAGAACAGTCTGATCAGTCTTTTTATTCTGACTGGGGGATTTCAGTAATGTTGCAACAAATAGATTAAGTCCCAATTGTATTTCTCTTATTTTTTAATTTTTTTAAATGTTTATTTTTGAAACAGAGCACAAGTGGGGGAGGGACAGAGAGAGAGGGAGACACAGAATCTGAAGCAGGCTCCAGGCTCCAAGCTGTCAGCACAGAGCCCAGTGTGGGGCTTGAACTCACTAACCCCCAGATTATGACCTGAGCTGAAGTCAGACACTTAACCAACTGAGCCATCCAGGCGACCCCCCAATTGCATTTCTTTAAAAAAATTTTTTTTTAATGTTTTATTTATTTTTGAGAGAGACAGAGACAGAATGTGAGTGGGTTAGGGGCAGAGAGAGAGGGGGGCAGAGAGAGAGGGAAACAGAATCTGAAGCAGGTTCCAGGCTCCAAGCTGTCAGCACAGAACCCGACATGGGGCTCGAACTCAAGAGCTGTGAGATCATGACCTCAGCTGAAATCAGATAGTTAACCAAGGGAGCCACCCAGGCGCTCCCCCGCCCGCCCCCCCCCCCCCCCAGCCAATTGCATTTCTTAAAACAAGATGAAAATGAGGAATATAAGGTTTTTTTAAGTTTATTGTGTGTGTGTGTGTGTGTGTGTGTGTGTGTGTGTGTGAGAGAGAGAGAGAGAGGGAGAGAGAGTGCACACGAACGGGGGAAGGGCAGAGAGAGAAGGAGAGAGAATCCCAAGCAGGCTCTGTGTTGACTACGTAGGACTCAAACTCACAAACTATGAGATCATGACTTGAGCTGAAACCGGGAGTCAGACACTTACCTGACTGAGCCACTCTGGCATACTGGAATACAAATTCTTAAAACAAATAAATGAAATAAATGATTACAAGGTTCAATTTCCTCTCAAACTCTTGTAATTTTTAAAAAGTTAGGATGACACAGGAGGCCTTCTCTTGAGCACAGTAGCTAGATCATCAATTTCATAATGACAAGATCTAGAATGTAACAAAAACAATTTAAAATGCTAAAATTATTGATGATTCTAAATTTTGTGGCAAACTGTCTTCGTTTGTTCAGGCTGCTATAGCAGAGTATCATAGGATAGAAAGCTTGTAAATAATAGAAATCTATTTCCTACAGTTTTTGAAGGCTGAGAAGTTGAAGATCCAGGTGCTAGCAGATTTGGTAAACTTAGTAAATTTGGTAAATCATAGATTTGGTAAATCATAGATTTGGTAAATCATAGATTTGGTAAATCATAGATTTGGTAAATCATAGATGGCAAACTTTTCACTGTGTCCTCATATGAAGGAGGGCACAAGGGATCTTCCTGGGGCCTCTTTTATAAGGGCATATTCCCATTCATTAAGGTTAAGTATCCTTTTCCAAAGGCCCCACCTCCTAATACCATCTCAAGAGGGAGTAGATTTCAACACAGCAATTTTGGAGGGACACAGACATTCAACCTATAGCACAATATTCTTCAGTATTCTCTCCTTTCCTCATGATAACTTATAACGTGGTATTAATTGCCAGACCAGTCAACATCTCAAAGCTTCTCATTCTTTCAGTGTTTCAGTTTTTGAAGCTTCTGGCTTCTGGCTTTAACTGTAATTTTAATCAAGGTAGAATTTAAGATGTTTGGCCCTTGTAGTTTTTAATTTTCCCAAGTGTAACCAAAGCTGTAGAAGAACAAGTTGACTTTAAACTCTTTTAACTGATCTAAAAGGTGCCATTGAGCATTGTTTTTCCCTATGCAGCTGAATTTGAGAGAATGAGAAAGTTGAAACTTGCTGTCTTCTCTTTTTCATGGGAGCATAACAACCCACAGAGCGGTACCCAGGCCCTCTACAGGCTGGAAAGGCATCCTTAGCAATACGGCATGTGTTTCTTTCCTAAAAACTAAATTAAGACAACATCCAAGGGCACCTGGGTGGCTCAGTCGGTTGAGCATCCAACTCTTGATTTCAGCTCAGATCATGATCCCAGGATCATGAGATTGAGCCCCACCTCAGGCTCCATGCTGAACGTGGAGCCTGCTTGAGAGTCTCTCACTCTCCTTCTGCCCCTCTCCTGCACTCACTTACTTCTCTCTCTCAAATAAATACATTTTTAAAAAGACCACATCTGGCTGCAAACTTCCCATGCCTAATTAGTGAGAATCCTTTGATATTCACTGCATTAAATAAATAAAAGTATTTTTGGTTGTTATTAGGGCTATGCTGTTTTAAAAAATGGGTAGCCACTGAGGGGCAGTATTTTCACTGGCTTTCCTTGAAGCCATTCTTACGAATGAGTGGCAGGAAATCTTCCCCATGGAACTTGAGCCCTGCAGCCTCCAAGGCTGGCCAGTTGTAGAAAGTACAAGATGCCCTTTTAGTAACTCTACGGTATATGAGTTCCAAGGACCTATGTGAGAGGCACCATGGAAGAGTATGGAACAGAGCTTGAGGATGTGGAGAGCACTGTAGGGGGCAGAGGTAGGGTGTTTCCTTGTACCGAAAGTAGGTGCAGGGCAGACCTGGGGGAGACTAGTTTGCTGGACCTCCTGTATCTCTCACTCTAGAGTCCACACTCAGGATCTATTAATGGACCATCCCTTATTATTTTTTTAAAATTTTCTTCTAAATGTTTATTTATTTTTTTGAGAGAGAGAGAGAGACAGAGACAGAGACAGAGAGCAAGTGGGGAAAGGGTAGAGAGAGACAGAGAGACAGAGAGAGAAAGAGAGAGAGAGAGAAGGGAGGGAGACACAGAATCTGAAGCAGGCTCCAGGCTCTCAGTAGTCAGCACAGAGCCCGTCACGGACTTGAACCCACAAACCGTGGGATCATGACCTGAGCTGAAGTCAGACGCTTAACTGACTGAGCCACCCAGGTGCCCACCGATAGACCATCCCTTATTAAGGCTCTCTTGCTCTTACTTTTTGACCTTATTTGGGTATGCTGCCCTTGAATTAATTTCTGACCTTGTAGAAACTATAGAAGAGGCTGCCTGCCAAGCCAAGGGTTGATTTAGTTTCAAGATCTCTTCATCATTAAGTCATTTAAGAGAAATTTATTGAGCAGCTATTATATGCCCAGTACTATGCTAAGTATTAGGAAATAGGCAAGAAACACATGATACTTGCCCTCAAGAGATGATAATGTTAATGAGGGTGCCAGATAAGAAAAGAGTATAATACAGAGTGAGAAGACAGATGGAGAGAAGCACCCAGTCTTCCAGGAGAACATTCTAACTCAGACTGGAGGACTCAGGGAAGACTTCTAGCAGGAGGTGACACAAGACATAATTCATGAAGGGCCAAGAGGTGGGTTGGGGAGGACAGGTGGGTTCCAGTTCCAGTAATGGCACTCACTTCCTGACTAAGCTTAATCATTTCTAGCTTTTGACTGAAAGTGAGAGATTTGTAACTCTTCCTTTCACTTGAACACTTAGGGCCATTGTAAGGTTATTAACTGGCATAATTTCAATATTGCTATGTCTCAGGAGATAGGGAGACCCAAGGAGAGGAAGAGAGATGAGATGGGGAGTGGCTGGTCAGTGAAGCAGTCAGAACACAAAGCATTTATTGTTTGCCGTCCTGTGAGGGCACAGTTCGTGGTGCCCCCAAAACAATTAAGAGATAGACATTAAAGATTAATGGTTGCAGATCACCATAACAAATATAATAATAATGCAAACATTTGAACTATTGTGAGAATTACTGAAATGTGACACAGAGACACAAAGTGGGCAAATGCTGTTGGAAAAGTGACACTGATGGACTCACCAGATACGGTGTTCCATAAACCTTCAATTTGTTAAAAAAAAAAAAACAAAACAAAACAACAACACAGTGTCTGTGAACTTGCAAATAAAGCAAAGGGCAATAAAATGAAGTATGCCTGTATTCTACTTTTTTGATGCTATTGTGAATGGATTTTTTTCTTATTGTCTATGACTATGTCTAAGGTCGATTGAAAGGAAGGTCTCTTAACAGTGCTGGGTCAAAAGGATAAACAAAGGGGCGCCTGGGTGGCTTAGTCGGTTAAACGTCCGACTTCGGCTCAGGTCATGATCTCATGGTTTGTGGGTTTGAGGCCCAGAGCCTGGAGCCTGTTTCGGATTCTGTGTCTCCCTGTCTCTCTGCCCTTTTCCCACTCACACTCTGTCTCTGTGTCTCAAAAATAAATAAACATTAAAAAAAAATTAAAAATAAAAGGATAAACAAAGAAAGGAATCTTGACCCCTATTTCAACATGGTTCATATACCCACAGTAAAAGCTCCTAGAACAACTCTGTCCAAGAGCAGTTTTGTGATGATGCAACTGTTCTCTGTGATGTCCATGCAGGTAACCCCTGGCCATAAGTAGCTCTTAAGCACTTGAAATGGGAGTAATAGAACAGAGATTCTGATTTTTTTTTTTAAATTCTACATAATTTAAATTTAAATAGCCACCTGTGGCTAATGGCTATTATATTGGACAGCATAGATCTAGAAGAAAGCATGGGAGAATATTTTCATGAATTTAGGGTAGGCAATTATTTCTTAGAGATGATATAAAAAACATAATGTAAAATTTTAAAAGTTGATAACTTGAACTTAACTGAAATTTAAAGCTTCCACTCATCAAAAGACACCTTCAAAAATACTTATTTTGGAAGAGAGAGAGAGAGAGAGAGAGAAAACACCCATGGGATGGGCAGAGAGAGAAGGAGAGAGAGAATCCCAATCAGGATCTGTGGTGTCAGCACAGAGCCTGATATGGGGCTTGATCTCATGAAATGTGAGATCATGACCTGAACTGAAATCAAGAGTTGGATGCTTAACTGACTGAGCCACCCAGGCACCCCTCAAAAGACATCCTAAGAAAATGAAAATGTAAATCACAGATCAAGAGAAAATGTTTACAATGCATTTGACAAACGGCTTGTATTCAAAATATATTACAAAACTGTCACAAATCAATAACAAAAATAACCCAATTTTTAAAATGTGCAAAAGACTCATACAGAAACTTCACAAAAGAAGATAAACCAATAACCAATAAGCACATGCAAAGGTATTCAACATGACTAGACATCAGAGACATGCCCATTAAAATCACAACGAGATGCCATTTCCCTCCCACTAGCATGACTAACATTGAAAAGACCAACAACACCAAATGTCGACAAGGATGGGGAGTAACTGGAACTCTGATACTTTGTGGTGAGGTTGTAAAATGGCACAACTACGTTGGAAAAGTGCAGTTTCTTATCATGTTAAGCACGTGTCTACTCTGTGACCCAGGAATTCTACTCTTAGGTATTTACTCAAGAGCAATAAAAACAAGTATCTACAAAGAGACTAATTAAGAGTGTTCATAGCGGGGTGCCTGGGTGGCTCCATCCTGACCTTCCAACTTCAGCTCAGGTCATAATCTCATAGCTGTGAGTTCAAGCCCCATGTTGGGCTCTGTGCTGACCGCTCGGAGCCTGGAGCCTGCTTTGGGTTCTGTGTCTCCCTCTCTCTCTGCCCCTAACCCACTTGCGCTCTGTCTCTGTCTCTCTCAAAAATAAGTAAACATTAAAAAAAAAAATTAAAAAAAAAAAGTGTTCATAGCTCTACTCACAACAGTGCCAAGCTGTCAACAAGCCAGATGTCTTTTTTTTTTTTTCATTTTTAGAGAGACAGGGTGAGTGGGGGGAGGGGCAGGGAGAGAGGGAGAGAAAGTATCCGAAGCAGGTCCCGTGTCATCAGCACAGAGCCCAATGCGGGGCTCAAACCCATGAACCATGAGATCATGACCTGAGCCGAAACCAGAAGTCAGAGGCTTACCCGACTGAGCCACCCAGGTGCCCCAAGCCAGATATCTTTTAACAGGAGAATGAATAAACAAATTGTAACAAACTTATATGATGAAATATCACTAAGCAAGAAGGACAAACTGTTGTTATATGTAACAACATGGATGATTCTCAAAAAACATGCTAAGCAAAAGAATCTGGCGCAGAAGGTTATATATTATATGAATTTGTATGAATTTTAAAAACAGGCTAAACTAATCTGTGGTGATAAAAATCCACACACTTTACCTACTGGAGGTGGAAATTGACTAGAAATTCAAGAATAAGCAAAGCTTATCCATAGAGAGATCAAGGCAGTGCTAAAGTAGGTAGAAATTGAATGGAAAGAAACTTTCTAGGAGAAAGGAAACATTGTCTGTCTTGGTCACTATCAGAGTTATATGGATGTTTACGTGGGATTTTGCTTTTATGATCTATGAGTTCCAATATGTAAATTTTACCCTATAATGGAATAAATGGAATTGAAGCAATCTGTGTCTGTGATTACATTTTTTCACATATAGGTTCTTTAGTTTACCAGTCAAAGAAAGAAAAGAAGAATAAAGGGATGATCTATTGAGTATTTAACATTTACCAAATTCTAAGAGTACAAAGGTGAACTTTTGCCTTGTTCTCAGGGGGGGAGAATCAGACAAATTGCACTGTTATCACACCAAGAGATCATCAGGAGAAAGGTCAGAAGAGCCGGGTGGGGCAGAGAAGGCACCTCCAGGGCCTGACTGTCCACCTCCTGGCTCTGCCATGCAGGAAGACAAAACTCTTTTGGTCTCCTCTTGGCTCAGCAAGGATGATTTTTTTTTTAATTATTAATTTATTTTTTTAATTTACATCCAAGTTAGTATATAGGGCCACAATGATTTCAGGAGTAGATTCCTTAATGCCCCTTACCCATTTAGCTCACCCCCCTCCCACAATCCCTCCAGCAACCCTCTGTTTGTTCTGCATATTTAAGAGTCTCTCTGTTTTGTCCCCCCCACCCCCGTTTTTATTTCTTTTTGCTTCCCTTCCCTGTGTTCATCTGTTTTGTCTCTTAAAGTCCTCATATGAGTGAAGTCATATGAGTTCTCTGACTGACTAATTTCTCAGCAAGGATGATTAATGGAGCCACTTCTTAATCCTGAGAAAATGTAGCCTGGGTTATGGAAGAGCTGCTGCCCACAGCTGGGTTTCTGGGTCTGCTTTCATACTAGGTAGATGCTCCAGGCAGGCAGAGAAGCCTCAGCTGCTTCTTAGCCCTGGATTTGGAAAGTGACATAAGCCCCAGCATCTTAGTCATGCCGTTTCCAAATGTGTTAAGCCCTTCTTTCCTAGGTGACATTTTATCTTATTTGGTCACAGGTTGCTGGCACACTCATTCCTACTCTCAAACATCTTTTAAACCTGGGTGAAGTGACAATTAGGGGAAGAAAACCACTTACTGAAAGATAAGAAGACCTCTTAAATGTGCATTAAAGCAGAAGTTGTCAGTCCCTCTAAAGTGATTTTTCTCTGAATTCTGAATACGTGACTTGGTGAACATTGTACTCTTGTATAAATCATTGAGCTTCACATCACATTTGCTCGGTAGGCTATGATATTTGTTCACCTGATTTTTTTTTTTTTTAATTAAAAAGGATCGGGGTGCCTGGGTGGCTCACTCAGCTAAGCATCTGACTTTGGCTCAGGTCATGATCTCCCGGTCTGTGAGTTCGCCCCGCGTCAGGCTTTGTGCTGACAGCTGAGAACCTGGAGCCTGTTTCAGATTCTGTGTCTCCCCCTCTCTCTGACCCTCCCCCATTCATGCTCTGTCTCAAAAATAAATAAATGTTAAAAAAAATTAAAAAAAAAAAAGGAAAACTCAGGCTTCTGAGAAGAATGCCTTGTCTGATGTCACCCAGGTAATCAGGTTGGAGAGCTGGTATAAAGTCCCTCAGCTGCTGGATTGCAAAGCTTATAGGATAACTGACCTCCAAAATCCAGAGGTCTATATGGAAGTAATATATGGAGTCCATACAGTCAGATTTTCCAGACTGTAAATTGCATCCAGGGACCGACCCCTGGGTGGCTCAGTTGGTTAAACATCTGACTCTTGATTTCAGCTCAGGTCATGATCTCACAGTTTGTGAGTTTGAGCCCTGCATTGGGCTCTGTGCTGACAGTGTGGAGTCTGCTTGGGATTCTCTCTCTCTTCCTCTCTCGCTGCCCCTCTCCCACTTGCTCATGTTCTCTCTCTCAAAATAAATAAAAATAAACTTAAAAAAAAATGCATCCATGCCCTCTGCCCCATGAGAGCTTGGTCATGAGAACTTTATCCTGAGTGATAGGGTGGGAAGGAAGAGATTTAGAACTAAAATCATGGAGATCACATGCTTGTTAAACAGACTCTAGAATCTAATTTTTGTCAGCTTCTATTCTGGAGTTGAAAATATGCTCAGTCATGATTCTCACCCTTAAAGAATCACTACCTGTGTGTGAGCAACCTTTGTAGAAACCTGGAAAGGATGGTGATTAAAATAGATGGGTGTCAGATTATTCAAAGCTCTAATGGGGTTAATCGACACTTATTTTATTCATTCATTCACTGACTTATTACCATTGAGTTGCTAATTGGTTCCACATTAAGTAAAACAAGGAATTAGGAAAGTGGGTTTTATTCTCACTGCCACTACTAACTGGTTTTGTGACTCAGGGGGGCAATCTGATGGCTCTTTACCTTAGCTCATGTATTTGTGAAATGGGTATCATGATTTCTGCCCTAAGTGACTGCACTGGTCATTTTTGAGAATCAAGTGAAATACATGGACATGAAAGCACTTTGACAAATATGAAACTTACCCTGTAAGATAGCACTGCTGTTCAGGCTGATCTGATGTAGGTCAGGAGTCCTAAACTTGACCATCAGTGGTGATCCCTGGGGATTCTATGAAAACACAGCCCCTACCTCTGGAGATTCTGAAGGTCTTGACCCAGGATTCTGCATTTTTTTTAAAATTACATTTCTTTATGTTTGAGAGGCAGAGAGAGACAGAGCATGAGTGGGAGAGGGGCAGAGAGAGAGGGAGACACAGAATCTGAAGCAGGCTCCAGGCTCCGAGCTGTCAGCACAGAGCCCAATGCAGGGCTCCAACTCACGAACTGTGAGATCATGACCTGAGTCAAAGTTGGACGCTCAACCGACTGAGCCACCCAGGTGCCTGCCCTGCAGGATTCTGCATTTTCAGAAGAAGCACTTCAACTAATTCTGATGCAGGTGATCCAAGAGTCCCAGAGAAGCATGGCTGTTTGATCCAGAATATTGGGGGATTCCTCAGCAAGGTGTCTTTTCGGGATGGTCCAGTTGTCTTGGGTTTATTTACATGTTCAGAAGTGATATCTCTCCGTTGTGGTATTTGTCTGTCCTGTACAGAGGCATGTGCTCGAGGCTCAGTGGAAACATGCTGGTCTGCCCAACATGCCAAAACCCACGATTTCTGTAGGTGAACAAGCTGGTATATAAGCACTCTTTTATTTTCCTTCTCTCTACAGCAATGCAGAGTCTTCAGAGAAGAGATTCAGAATGAATAGCTTTGTGTCAGACTTCGGAAGACCGCTGGAGCCAGATAAGGTGTTTTCTCGACAGGGCAATGAGGAATCCAGGTCTCTCTTTCACTGCTACATCAATGAAGTGGAACACTTGGATAGGGCTAAAGCTTGTCACCAGACCACAGCCCTTGACAGCTGTGTTCAACTGCAGGAAGCCATTAGAAGCAACGGGCGGCCAGAGGAGGAGTTGAACAGGCTCATGAAGTTTGACATCCCCAACTTCGTGAACACAGACCAGAACTCCTCCTTTGGGGAGGATGATCTTCTGATTTCAGAACCACCTATTGTTCTAGAAAATAAGCCAGTTTCCCAGATCTCACACAAAGACCTGGATTGAGAAACGTACTCTGTAAAGTGTCTTCCTGGAGATGTTGGATCCGTCTTTGTAAAGCAAGAAATCTCCACTGACCAAAGTTGTTTGTGTGTGTTGGGGGGAGACATGGGAGACAGAGATAGAAAGAAAGACACAGAGAGGAGAGCCCCCTCAGAAAAGAGCTGAAGAAGCTGAGCTTCTGTGCCTTTAAACACAGTTCAGGCTTTTTTGAGAATAAAGTATTTGCATGGTCTCATCTTCCTTGTTGTTGAAAAGTGTGGCTGCACAGAGTGTCAGTGTTCTTGAATGGGGGTTAGCATGCTGCATTCCAGTCTGGCCCTGCCACCACCACGCTCTATTTTTAGCAAGTTGCTTTACCTCTCTGGGCTGCCACATTGTTCATTGTAACATGAGGAGTTTGAAGTAGATGACTCATCCCAGCTCTAATATTTTGTGAATTTGTGACTTTGCATCCAGAAGAAGCTGGAATGTACATAACGCAGTATAAACCAGGGCACTGCCTCCTATCTCTTGTAGGATGCCCTATGTCGGTACCTTCCACTCAGCCCTTAACTGAGCCCAGCTTTTGTCAGAGGTCCAAGCATCTATGAGGAGGTCAGAAGACACATCTCTCAGTCACCATGGCCAACATTTCTTTGATTGTACTGAAACAGCTCTTCTGAGAACCTCCAGCCACCCATGCTAAAAGCTAGGGCCAGCCCTGCCCCTCTTCTCCCAGAATGAACCAATTCATGGTACCAATTCATGGTACATCGCATGGCACTCTTGTTCCCAGAAATGTAGAGAAGGTTGTCAGCTCAGTGAGAGGAGGTGCCTTTTGTATCTCTGTGTTGGCGTGCGTCCGTCACAAGAAGAGTACTTGTCATGCTATTTATTTGCCAGGTGTGTAGGTGATAGTCATGTGACTCGTGTATGGACTTTGAGCTGAGATGGTGAATGGGTTGTAAATCCCCACCAACAGATATGCAGGGTGGCCTGGTGCAACACAGAGTTAATTTCATGAAAGAATCCAGTCTGCACACTGGTATTGGAAACAACTTGGTTTTGTGCACACAGTTGCTTGCATGGCCAACTGCTAATCTCTGGGTGGCATTTTCATCATGAATTTGTTTACCACCTGTCTTGCTAAAGCTAAAAAATAAATGCATTTGCACAGGAATTTTCTCTGGTTCTTTGTTCTCACACATCCAAATTTTTCATTTCCTTTAAGAATTATTCCATGTTTATAATGCTTCCTAATTTCTGTCATCTCTAGGAGCCCAGTTGGTCTGAGTCATGCACCAGATTTCATTTGGGAGTTATCCCACCAGAAGAAATCCCTTTTCTATAATATCTTTTGAGGAAAATATTATTCTTTAAGACTCTAACATTAAACAGTAGAACAAAGCATGGAACATTTCTTGTAATTAGCACATTTTTGCAAATAGATACTTGCTATTTTCATTAAAGAATGCTGATTTTATTAACTTTTACTAATATGAATATTACTATTCATCACTTAAACAACCAAATATAAACCATAGGCTATTTCTTAAGATTCAAAGCTATTTAAGTGGTATCTTATTTAGAAATAGATTCATTAGAAGAGTGTTACTAGAAGTTGGAAAAATACCTATGACCATACCATCATTCTTATTAACTAAATGTCAAAAACTGTGAAGGGTATAAGATTTTACACCTCCTGCAAGCTATCAACGTAAGCCAGGTCCAGTTTTGTGGATGCTGGCAGAAGACATGAGACTCCTGGCTCAGAGACAAAGAACTTCTTACAACACAGCAGGCAACATGTTCTTCATGGTCATGTTGGATCCTAAATTCATTTCCTGTTGCTACTGTAGCAAAGTACCACAAATTTAGCTTAAAGCAACACACGTTTATTCTGTTATAGTTCTAGAGCACAGAAGTCCAAAATCAGTGTCAGTGGGCTAAAATCAAGGTGTCATCAGAGCCGTATTCCATCTGAAAGCTCTAAAGAAAAATCCACTTCCTTGCCTTTTCCGGCTTTCAGAGGCTACTCACACTCTTTGGCTTAGGACTTTGTATCACTCCATCCTCTGCTCCTACTTTATACCTCTGTCTCTGACCATCCTGCCTCTCTCCTATAAGGACCCATTAGGACCCTTATAATCCAATTGCATTAGATTACCCATGATAATCTCCCAATTTGAGATTCTTAATTGCATATGCAAAATTCCTTTTGTCATGTAAGGTAACATACTCACAAATTCAAGGATTATGACTTGGACATGTTTTGGGAGGGTGTTAGCCTACAGTCTTCCCTTTGGCCCCAAAGATTCATGAGCACCTCACATGTAAAATATATTCACCTCATCCCAACATCCTCCAAAGTCTCAATTATAAAGCATCAACTCAAAATCCAATTTATAGTCTAAATCTCATTAGCTCAAAAGTCCAATTTCATCATCATAATTATCTAACTCAGGTATGGGTGAGACCCTGGGTACGATCCATCTTGGGAAAAATTCTCCATCTGTGGCTTGTGAAACTAGAGAACAAGTAATTTGTTCCCAAAATACAATGGTGGGACAAGCACATCAGACCAGTTATAGACATCTGTTCCAAAAGGGAGAAACTGGAAGGAAAAAAGGACTCACCAGTCCTAAGCAATTTTGAAATTCATTTGGGCTAACTCCATTCAGTTGTCCTGGAAATAATCCTCTGTGGCTCATGGCTTTGCCCTCTGGGCCTGCAGCTCTGCCCTTTCAATCATCCTTTCTTTTTCTTAAATGTATTTGTAATGGAGTAGTTTATCAACCTGTTTCCTGCATGTAGAACTTTGGGGGGGGGGGTCTCACAGCCTACTTTCATCTTGTCCTCTCTCTGTCCCTTAAAGCCCAATTTGGCAGTGTTTCTCCAGGTGTCACATTCTCAAGAACATTGTGAGACTTCTCACTGTGTCACATGTATTCATTCCATTAGACAAGAGGCACAAATTGCACCACAGAATCATTCCCTCTTGAGGCTGGGGCATGACCTTTTGTAACTCCAAGCTGGTCAGGGGAAGGTGGCTTTTGCTTTGATCAATGACAATTCTCCAGAGAATGGAGAACTAGTGGACCAACACTGCCCCCAAAGCTGGGAATGACAAACGGGCTAGTAAAGGAATCTGGGTGGGACATCGCCAGCACCCTTATAAACAGTAACAGATGACATTTATTGGGTACCAAGCAGCCTCTGTGCTAACTTAATTTTTGTAACCCCACTATGAGAACTCTCAATACAGAGGCTTAAATGATCCTTTTAAATATAAGTTAAGTCCAATTACCTCTCTGCTCAAAACGCTGCAATGGGGGCACGTGGGTGGCTCAGTCGGTTAAGTGTCTGACTCTTGATTTCGGCTCAGGTCATGATCCCGGGGTCATGGGACTGAGCCCTGTGTTGGGCTCCATGCTGAGCATGGAGCCTGCTTGGGATTCTCTCTCTCTCTTCCTCTCTCTCTGCGCCTTCCCTGCTTGTGCTTGCTCTCTCTCTCTCTCTCTCAAAATAAACATTCAAAACTCTGCAATGGCTTCCAGTGTCACTCAGCAAAGAAGCTAGAGTCCTTATACTGACCTCAAGGCTTTCCTCCCTCCATCCCCCAGCTGATCTCATCTGTTCTCCCCCCTGCTCACCCTGCTCACCCTGCTCCAGCCCACTGACCTTCCTGCTATTCCTTGAAAACATCAGACATTTGTCTAAGGGCTGTTGCCCTGGCCAGTCTCTCTGTCTGGTACGTTTTTCCTCTAGATGTCCACTTGGCCCACTCTCTCACCTCTTTTAGCTTTTTCCTCAAATGCCCCCTGTTATGGGTCAAATCGTGCCCTCTCCCAACCTGCCAAAATCACACGTTAAAGTCCTATCCCCTAAAGCCCGAGAATGTGACCTTATCTGGAAACAGGGTTGGAGCAGAGGTCACGAGGGTGGGCCCTCATCCAATATGACTTGTGTCCTTATAAAAAGGGAATATTTGGACACAGAGACACGCATAGGATGAAGTCCACGTGAAGAAAAGTCGGGAGAAGATAAGCCAAGGAGAGATGCCTGGAGCAGACTTCCCCTCAACAGCCTTAAGAAGGAAGCAGTCCTGCTGACTGATACATTGATCTCAGACTTTCAGCCTCAGAATTGAGAGACAGCAAATCTCTGGCGTTGACATCACCTCATTGTAGTGCTTTGTTGGATCCCGAGTAGCAACAGCCCCCTCCTCAATGTTCTTAGTGAGGTTTACGCTGGCCATTCTTTCAAACTGGGCACTGCCTTCCCCTTATTCCTGGCCAGAACCCTATCTCCCTGATCATACTCTGTTTTTCTTTCTCTACTGCACTTATCACCTACCATACTGTACAATTTGCATGATTATGATGTCTGCGGTTTCCTTCGTGTCCCTCTTACTAGAATGTAAGCTCTGCCAGGGCCAGACAGGTGCCTGAAACACAGGAGGCAGCCGATAAAAACTGGCTGGAGGGAGGGATGGACTGTTTCTTATATGTATTTATATTTATTTTACAGGCGGGAGAACTAAGGCTCTGGGAGACTCGGTCTGTTGCTCAGGTGTAGAGTTGCCTGGCGGCACATCAAACTGGGTTCCAAGAAATGGAGAACCTGGTGAAGGCTTCAATGGGTCCCTCGCTGTTGGTTAGTATTTACTTGATTTTTTTTTTCTGTCTCCAATGTTTGACCTCTTTATGTATTCTTTGTAACTTTCAATCTGTTTTAAATTTTAATTGTGCTTTGTTTCAGGGAAACAACCTGTAAATCTTTTAACTTGCAGGTTTGTTCCCTGATTACTGATGATGTTTGCTTTCTAGCCTATTTTGTGATTTCTATTTACTTTGCTCTGCTTTTCTCCTTTTTTCTTTACACCATGCAGCCGTGCTCAAGAGTATGTGGTCTGGAAATAGTCTGTTTGAGATGGGTTTCATTACTGGCTAACTGTGCCATCTTCGCCAGGGTGCCTAGATACTGTTTCCTCATAAACAAGAAGGGATGACATCCACCTAAAAGTTAGTGAGCAGTAAGTGATAAAACATATAAAGCACTTAAAATAGTGATTGACCTATTCTACATGCTCCATTTTGGCTCATTTGTTTTTATTCTCTCTCTCTTTTTAAAATTTAATTCTAGTGTAGTTTTTATTTTCTTTTTAAACTATTTATCTATTTATTTTTTAAACAACTGTTTGAGAGATTATTCTTGAATTTTAATAAACATACTGGATACTGAAAGTTCAAGTCTGTTGTTTAACTTGTTGAATTTGATGTACCAATTGTTGTATATATTTTGTTTCCATAAGTTCTGTTGGGCTCTTTTAAAACAATCCACCTGTTCTTTTCTCATGAGGTCCTAATATTTTCCATTAAATTTTCTATGATTTATATTTTTAAAGGAGGATTTAGCCATAGTCATTTTATGCTCTCTTTTATTGTTTCATAGTTTAAGAAACTTGTTAATGTTTATTTGAGAGAGAGAGAGAGAGAGAGAGACAGAGCACGAACGGGGAGGGGGGTGGTAGAAAGAGAGCAAGAGACACAGAATCTGAAGCAGGCTCCAGGCTCCAGGCTCTGAGCAGCACAGAGCCTGCAAACCCACCAACTTTGAGATCATGACCTGAGTCGAAGCGGGTCGCTTAACTGACTGAGCCACCCAGGCACCCCGATTGTTTCATAATTTTAGGCTCTGGAATACTAATCATCTTGGGGGGTTTTGGGTTTGCTACTTTTTATAGTCAATTGTTTCCAACTGGTGTGTGTGTGTGTGTGTGTGTGTGTGTGTAGTTGCATGAGCTTCTTTACAGTGAGCAGTATTTTTTTCTATGATTGTCTCACGCATCCTGGTTTTATAAAAATTTCTCTAAGTGGGGTGCCTGCGTGGCTTAGTTGGTTAAGTTTCTGACTTCAGCTCAGGTCATGATCTCTCTCTGTTCATGGGTTCAAGCCCCGTGTTGGGCTCTGTGCTGACAGCTCAGAGACTGAAGCTTGCTTTGGATTCTATATGCGTCTCTCTCTCTCTCTCTCTCTCTAACCCTCCCTGCTCTCTCTCAAAAATAAATAAACATTAAACTTTTTTTCATTATTTAAAAAAAATAAAAAATAAAAATTTCCCTGAGTGATAAATCTGGAATTATGTTATTTTTAAACTTTTGCTTGGGGCTTCCTGCCTCATATATAGTATAAATTTGGATCCCACCTCCACATGAAGTGTGAGCTTGGAGTTTAGATGTTTTTTAAGGGAGGTCTTGTTTTTCTTAGGAACCCTGGTATAACCAATGTCCTCATCCCTTATCTATGTCAGTGTATGGAGTTCCTTGCCTCCCTTTCACTGAAGAGTCTCAGGAAAGCAAGACAGTTTCTATGCCTGGTATGAACCCCTTTTTTCTGAGTGGGTATTTTAACCCACTTGAGGATGCAGATTAAAACCCTGTCCCCAGGGTGCTGTGGCATCAGCTCACAAGCTTACCATTCTGGCTTTAAAAGTTTCCTGTTTATTTTTGTCATCTGAGAATTCTTTTCTTCATGGTTAGCTCTATACTATTTTTGTTGTTTTGTTTTACCCAGTATTACTGAACGTTTTCCTTTGTAAAGGGATCCAAATTAATCTCAGTTTCCGGTATTTCGAGAACTAAAAGCTTCCGTTCTGGAATATCAGTTTGATTTTTTTTTTTTAATGTTAATTTTTGAGAGAGAGACAGCAAGCAGGGGAGGGGCAGAGAGAGAGAGAGAGAGAGGGAGACACAGAATCCAAAGCAGGCTCCAGGCTTGGAGAATCGTGAGATCATGACCTAAGCCGAAGTTGGTCGCTTAACTGAGCCACCCAGGCGCCCCTCAGTTTGATTCTTTTAAAAAATACATTTCAGTATATTTCGTAGGTGCAAATCTTTATCCTTTTATCTGTTTTGTCCACCATTTCCTCTAGTTTATTGAACACATTGAAAGTGATTATTTTAAAAGTCTTCATTTGCTAACCCTGATACCTGGACCACTTGTGTTTGCACTTGCTAATGTTTCCTATTCTCGTATTATTAAATCATATAGCCTGGACACTTTGCATGTCTGGAAATTGTTTACTTATTTGGCAGACATTGTGAATGAAATCGATTGATGCTACAAATGGTGTTGTCTTCCATGAGAGAAGCTTCCCTACTTCCTGTTAGGCAGGTAGAGTTTGGGGTGATCATCTTGCTCCAGTCAGCCATTGAGGTAGGTCAGTACTCAATTGCTTTTTCAAAAACAACTTTGAGGTATACTTGACAGAATGATTTTTATGTATTTAAAGTGTACTTTTTAATACACTTTGACACCCAAGAAACCATCACCAGAACCAAGATAATAAATATGTTTATCACCCACAGAAGTTTTCTCATACCCACTTGTAATCCCTCCCTCCCCACCTCTTCCCCGGGAAACAATTGATCTGCTGTCTGTCACTATACATTGGTTTGTATTTTCAAGATATTTATATGAATGCAATCATGTGGTATCTACTCTTGTTTTGTCTGGCTTCTTACGTAATTATTTTGAGATCACCCATGTTGTATTTTTTTTTATCCATTTACTTGTTGATAGATGTTTGGGTTATTTACAATTTTGGCTATTATAGATAAAACTTCTATGAATATTTGCTTACAAATCTTTATATTGGCATGTGCTTTTATTTTCTTAAGCACCTAGAAGAGGAACATCTGGGTCATATGGCAGATAGATGTTTCTTTTTAAGAAACCGCTGGACATTTTCTAAAATGGTTATATAGTTTTAAATTCCTCACAGTGTATAAATTCTGGTTTGTTTTGCTTTCTTACCAACACTTTGTAAGATCAATCTCTTAAAAATTTAGCCATTCTAATATATGTGTTTAGTCCTATCTCATTATGGTTTTCAATTGCATTTCACTAATAATCAATGCTATTTGGCATCTCTTCATAAGTTTATTTTGCATCTGGATATCTTTGGTAAAGTGTCTTTTCATGTCTTTGGCTCATTGTCTTATTTGGGGTGTTTGTTTTATTACTGACTTTTGAGAGTTCTTTATTTTGGGTATAAATCTTTGATCAGATATATGATCTGCAAATAGTTTCTGTCAGCCTATAGCTTGTCTTTTTGTCTGCTTAATAGAGTCTTCGAAGAGCAGAAGTTGCTTATTATGGTGAAGTTGAATTTATCAATTCTTTTTAAAATAGGTCATATTTTTGGTGTCATGTCAAAGAAATCTTCACCAAACTCAAGGTCATAAATGTTTAATCTTTTTTTCTTTAAGTTTTATAGTTTTAGGTTTTATATTAAAGTCTATGATCCATTTTGAGTTCATCTTTACATATATTGTGATGTATGATCAAAGTTTATTTTTTGCATTAGGAATCTGATTGTTTCAGCACTACTTGTTGAAAAGAACCTTTTGTACTGAGTTGCCTTTGCACCTTTACTGAAAATCAGTTTTCCAGCATGCGTGTACATGTGTTGGCTTATTTCTGGATATTCTATTCTGTTGCATTGTCCTATTTGCCTATATTATGCCAAATCATACTTCTTGACTGCTGTAGCTTCATAGTTAGTGTTATAATCAGATAGTGTAAGTCCCCGACTTTGTTCTTCTTGTTTGAAATTGTTTTGACTATCTGGGGTCCTTTGTGTTTCTGTCTGAATTTTGGAATCAGTTTTTGGAATTTCCTTACATCCTGTTCTGCCAAAATTCCACCCATTTCTTAAGATCCATCCCCAAAGCCACATTTTCCAAAAGAGGCTTTCCAGGTCCCAGGTGAAAGGGATTTCTTCTTTTTCTCCTGTGCTCCATTCACACTCCATATGACACTTAACTGCATTTATTCATACTTGGCTCTGTGTACTTTTCTGATCTTCTTGCCATCTAGTAAACTTCACCGGATGAGGAATCTTGATTTGCTCCCTCTGCTGAAAAAAGAGCTTTAACCTTTGCAGGTGTGAGCCCTGCATTAAGAGAGATCTGCAAAGATATCTAGCTCATCTCCTGCATATTGTCAAGGAGTCCAACAGATTAAGAATGGTTTATTGTTTGTTATCTCCATGTTCTGTCAGGCCTGATTACTTGTTGCTATTACTGCACTTTCAAAGAATAATAGGATAATCATTGTCCAAATATCAAAACATATTCTAATTGACTTGTGTTGATAATTATGCAGCTGTGTCAATCTATTGTTCACAGAGTCCCTCTTCATTAAACTTTTGGGAGAATGTCATATCTTTAAAGATGGCAATGATATCTTTGTCTACTAGGGCAGGGATATCTTGACTCAGACCTACTAAATTTCCACTGGTCCCCTTCAGCTCTATTCTAGTCCTCAACTGGGGGGAACTTGTAGTAATTCCCCTACCTTCCAAAAGCCTATTATTCTCAGGAAAATTTTTTCTAGGAGTATAGTCATGTCCTTCTTATGGGAGAGATTTAGCTCAGTGATCTGGCAGTATGGGGATATATTTAGTCTGATTTTATAGAGTCTAAACTGTTCCATACTTATTAGGAACAAATACAACAAGGAAATTGTTTTAGTTTCTAACACATTAGCAGCATAATTATATGAGTAGGGAAATCAGCTATCTTATCATATTCAGGCATCATGTCAATGTGATACTCACCTTGAATAATGGTTTCTCCTGTGAGGAATTTGAGGTTCAAATTCACACTTATGAATGGCTTTTTGGTTTTGTCCCTTAGTCTTTCCATATTCATTACATCTGGTGAGATTATATAAATCCTGTTCATTTGCAAGAGAGCACTAATGTTGCTTAAAGCATCATGTTTCAAAGGCAATTTGTTAGAAGATAGAAATCTCCTTGTTTTTTTCTAAAAATCTGTTAGTGGTTACAGAAAATTTGCCTTAAAACCTTATATATATAGTGACATAAAATTTTTAAAAAATGATTGACTATTAGGTTCCATAAACACTATAGCAGTTATTTACTTCTAAGCCTAGTTCTGTGGCAGCTCTGCAGTGATTCCTTTTTTATTAGAGTCCTTAAGAGGCCTGTGCCATTGTTGCCATTATCATCGTGGAACCGATTCCTCTAGAAGATCCTAGGAAAATAAAGAGATGAACAGGGATGAGTGTATGTGTATGTATACAAGGAGAGCTATAACCAGGCAGTAGATGTAGAATATATGTTCCATTTAGAGAAGAATATGATCGTGAAAATCTGGTGTGGTGAACAAAGGACGTGGTAGGGGGGAGATAGTCAAATGGAAAGGAGGAGGACATAAACAAAGGTGTTAGTATAGACGGCGTGGTTAGAAGATTAGAAGATTGGTTTGAATGAGAGGAGTGTGGTAGGCAGAATAATGCTCTCTGCTGACCTTCCCCAAGGTAGCCACCTGTGAAAAGGTACTCACATGGCAAAAGGGACTTTGCAGGTGTTGTTAAGGATCCTGAAGTGGGGAGATGGGAAGAGCATCTGGATTGTCCAGGTAGAACCAATCTAATCATTTGGGTCCTTAAAAGAGGAGAACCTCTCCCAGCTGGGCCTTCAGTCAGAGGTATGGAAGAATGCTCAGATGCAAGGTTGCTATGAGGATGGAGGGAGGGGCAATGCCAACATATGTAGGTGGAAAAGAAGGAAAGGCAGGACGAAACAGAGAGACATTTTCTCCCAGGGTCTCCGGAAAGAATGCAGCTCTGCTGATACTTTGATTTTATCCCAATGAGAACTGTGTTGGAACTCTGATCTGCAGAATGGTAAGATGACAAATCTGTACTGTTTTAAGCCGTCAGGTTTGTGGTAATTTGTTAAAGCAGTAATAGAAAACTGGTATAGGGAGTATTTGTGTAATAGATTAGAGGTCTGGAATGGAGTGTGGAGAGGAAGGCTGGGTCACACCGAGTAGTGCCTTGAAGGATTAGGGTAAGGATTCTAACATTTACACCTAAAAAGCAACTGGGTCAAGTGGGAAGCCTGTATGTATGCATCAAGCAGAGCTTTAGAAAGAACTGCCTGGCAATGTTGTTTTGCAGGCTATTTGGGGTGTGGAAAGCATAGGGGCAATTTCATCTCTACACTAAAAGGAGTAAAATGGTGACAGGGTTTCAGTGCTGGTGGATGTGGGGGTGGAAAGGGACAGGGAGATACAGGCATTATTTTGAAGAAATTGGCTACAGGTTTGATGACCACATGTCGAGGAGAGTTAGTTGATGTGGACTAAATATGTCCCCTCAAAATTTATACGTTGAAACCCAATCCCCAGTGTGATGGTGGGCCCTTTGTGAGGTGATTAGGATTAGATGAAGTTGTAAGGGCAGAGCCATCATGAATGAGAGTAGTGCTCTTATAAAAAGACCTGGAGAACTTGCTTCTCTATTTTCCACCCTGTGAGGATACAACAAGCAGACAGACCTCTTCAATCCAGGAAGCAAACTGTCATTGCACACCTTGATCTTGGATTTCCCAGCCTCCAGAACTATGAGAAATGAATGTTTGTTGTTGAAGCCACCTAATCTATGGTAATTTGTTCTAGCATCCCGAATTGGCTGACAGTTGAGAATGCCTCAAGGTTTAGAGCTGTCTGGAGAACGTTGAAACCCAGGGGAGTGGGCAGCTGGTTTCAGGAAGAAATATGAGGAGCTGGTTTCAAACAAGTTGACTTTTTGAGAACAGTGGGTAATTCTGGCAGGAACTGGGAATAGGGGCCAGCACTCAGAGAGGAAAGGTAGAGCTGCAGACCCAACGTTATCCTGTTGTAGAGTGCAGATATAGTCCCTGGGGACTGGAGGGAGGCGAGGGTTGTACTTGTAGATGAAGGCCAGGGGACAAAAAGCATTCATGTACTAAGCCCCTACAATGTATGAGGGACTGAGTTGCTGTGAAGGCTCTGATCCCAAGCCAGGGGATGAGCACCTGCTGGTTCTTATTAGGGATCCTTACATGTGGCCATGATAATGAGCTTAACAGGTAAGACATGGGCATGCAAATCTGTGATTATTTACATTACTGCCCAGAGCTATTGAGGAAACCCTGTCCCTGGGCTTCATTCCACTCAGTCTTTTCTAATAAGCAGGCTCAGTTTAACCCTTTTATGAATATTCTTTCCCTTATGACTTTACTTTTGCCTACCTTACAAATTCTTCTCCAAAATCCCTTCCAGACCTTTCTCCAAGAAAGGTCTTAAACACAGATCATGTGCAGTCTACTACCATCTGTCCCCTGCATCAGGATTTTCTCATTGTAATATCAGTACCCTGAGGTGGGGACTATTGGCAGGGGACCATTGGCAAGTGACCATTAAGAGTTCAAGTGCAAGGAAGGCTTAATGAGAATAGCTTGCTGGATCAGAGTCCTGCTGTTCTTGCCTCTTCACTTTTGTGCTCTAGAGATGCTTAACTGGTACAATTACTTTTGTTTTGTTTTGTCTGCTTCTCCACAAAGTTGTCCATTTCGCTTGTTCCTGAATTTACTAATTCATTTTGTTCTGATGAAACTCCATGTTTCCTTTCCTCCTATATATTTCCCCTATCTATAGAGTAGATACTGCCCTTCAAACTTATTTCTTAACAACAATCCTACAAAGTGAGTGTGGGTGGGAAGGAATGTTCCCTCCTATCTGTATGTTTATTATTATTTTTAATATGAAATTTATTGTCAAATTGGTTTCCATACAACACCCAGTGCTCATCCAAAAGGTGCCCTCCTCAATACCCATCACCCACCCTCCCATCAACCCTCAGTTTGTTCTCAGTTTTTAAGAGTCTCTTATGCTTTGGCTCTCTCCCTCTCTAACCTCTTTTTTTTCTTCCCCTCCCCCATAGACTTCTGTTAAGTTTCTCAGGATCCACATAAGAGTGAAAACATATGGTATCTATCTTTCTCTGTATGACTTATTTCACTTAACATAAGACTGTCCAGTTCCATCCACGTTGCTACAAAGGGCCATATTTCATTCTTTCTCATTGCCACGTAGTATTCCATTGTGTATATAAACCATAATTTCTTTATTCATTCGTCAGTTGATGGACATTTAGGCTCTTTCCATAATTTAGCTATTGTTGAGAGTGCTGCTATAAACATTGGGGTACAAGTGCCCCTATGTATCAGCACTCCTGTATCCCTTGGGTAAATTCCTAGCAGTGCTATTGCTGGGTCATAGGGTAGGTCTATTTTTAACTTTTTGAGGAAACTCCACACTGTTTTCCAGAGCGGGAGCACCAGTTTGCATTCCCACCAACAGTGCACGAGGGTTCCCGTTTCTCCACATCCTTTCCAGCATCTAAATCTCCTGATTTGTTCATTTTAGCCACTCTGACTGGCGTGGGGGGATATCTGAGTGTGGTTTTGATTTGTATTTCCCTGATGAGGAGTGACATTGAGCATCTTTACATGTGCCTGTTGGCCATCTGGATGTCTTCTTTACAAAAGTGTCTATTCATGTTTTCTGCCCATTTCTTCACTGGATTATTTGTTTTTCGGGTGTGGAGTTTGGTGAACTCTTTATAGATTTTGGATACTTGCCCTTTGTCCGATGTGTCATTTGCAAATATCTTTTCCCATTCCATCGGCTGACTTTTAGTTTTGTGGATTGTTTCCTTTGCTGTGCAGAAGCTTTTTATCTTCATGAGGTCCCAATAGTTCATTTTTGCTTTTAATTCCCTTGCCCTTGGGGATGTGTCAGGTAAGAAATTGCTGTGGCTGAGGTCAGAGAGGTTTTTTCCTGCTTTCTCCTCTAGGGTTTTGATGGTTTCCTGTCTCACATTCAGGTCCTTTATCCATTTTGAGTTTATTTTTGTGAATGGTGTAAGAAAGTGGTCTAGTTTCATTCTTCTGCATGTTGCTGTCCAGTTATCCCAGCACCATTTGTTAAAGAGACTGTCTTTTTTCCATTGGATATTCTTTCCTGCTTTGTCAAAAATTAGTTGGCCATACATTTGTGGGTCTAGTTCTGGGGTTTCTATTCTATTCCATTGGTCTATGTGTCTGTTTTTGTGCCAATACCATGCTGTCTTGATGATGACAGCTTTGTAGTAGAGGCTAAAGTCTGGTATTGTGATGCCTCCCGCTTTGGTCTTCTTCTTCAATATTACTTTGGCTATTTGGGGAGTTTTATGGCTCCATACAAATTTTAGGATTGCTTGTTCTAGCTTTGAGAAGAATGTTGGTGCAATTTTGATTGGGATTGCATTGAATGTGTATATAGCTTTGGGTAGTAGTGACATTTTAACAATATTTATTCTTCCAATCCATGAGCATGGAATGTTTTTCCATTTCTTTATATCTTCTTCAATTTCCTTCATAAGCTTTCTATAGTTTTCAGCATACAGATCTTTTACATCTTTGGTTAGGTTTATTCCTAGGTATTTTATGATTCTTGGTGCAATTGTGAATGGGATCAGTTTCTTTATTTGTCTTTCTGTTGCTTCATTATTAGTGTATAAGAATGCAACTGACTTCTGTACATTGATTTTGTATCCTGCGACTTTGCTGCATTCATGTATCAGTTCTAGCAGACTTTTGGTGGAGTCTATTGGATTTTCCATGTATAATATCATGTCATCTGCAAAAAGTGAAAGCTTGACTTCATCTTTGACAATTTTGATGCCTTTGATTTCCTTTTGTTGTCTGATTACTGATGCTGGAACTTCCACCACTATGTTAAACAACAGCGGTGAGAGTGGACATCCCTGTCGTGTTCCTGATCTCAGGGGGAAAGCTGTCAGTTTTTCCCCATTGAGGATGATATTTGCAGTGGGCTTTTCATAAATGGCTTTTATGATGTTTAAGTATGTTCCTTCTATCCTGACTTTCTCGAGGGTTTTTATTAAGAAAGAATGCTGAATTTTGTCAAATGCTTTTTCTGCATCGATTGACAGGATCATATGGTTCTTTTCTTTTATTAATGTGATGTATCACATTGATTGATTTGTGAATGTTGAACCATCCCTGCAGCCCAGGAATGAATCCCACTTGATCATGGCTAATAATTCTTTTTATACGCTGTTGAATTCAATTTGCTAGTATCTTATTGAGAATTTTTGCATCCATATTCATCAGGGATATTGGTTCTCTTTTTTTACTGGGTCTCTGTCTGGTTTAGAATCAAAGTAATGTAGGCTTCATAGAATGAGTCTGGAAGTTTTCCTTCCCTTTCTATTTTTTGGAATAGCTTGAGAAGGATAGGTATTATATCTACTTTAAATGTCTGGTAGAATTCCCCTGGGAAGCCATCTGGTCCTGAACTCTTATTTGTTGGGAGATTTTTGATATCTGATTCAATTTCTTCTCTGGTTATAGGTCTATTCAAGCTTTCTATTTCTTCCTGTTTGAGCTTTGGGAGTGTGCGGGTGTTTAGGAATTTGTCCATTTCTTCCAGGTTGTCCAGTTTGTTGGCATATAATTTTTCATAGTATTCCCTGATAATTGCTTGTATTTCTGAGGGATTGGTTGTAATAATTCCATTTTCATTCATGATTTTATCTATTTGGGTCATCTCCCTTTTCTTTTTGAGAAGCCTGGCTAGAGATTTATCAGTTTTGTTTATTTTTTCAAAAAACCAACTCTTGGTTTCATTGATCTGCTCTACAGTTTTTCTAGATACTATATTGTTTATTTCTGCTCTGATCTTTATTATTTCTATTCTTTTGCTGGGTTTGGGGTGTCTCTGCTTCTGCTTCTATTTCCTTTAGGTGTGCTGTTAGATTTTGTATTTGGGATTTTTCTTGTTTCTTGAGATAGGCCTGGATTGCAATGTATTTTCCTCTCAGGACTGCCTTCACTGCATCCCAAAGCATTTGGATTGTTGCATTTTCATTTTCGTTTGTTTCCATTTTTTCTTAATTTCTTCTCTAATTGCCTGGTTGACCCATTCATTCTTTAGTAGGGTGTTCTTTAACCTCCATGCTTTTGGAGGTTTTCCAGACTTTTTCCTATCGTTGATTTCAAGCTTCATAGCATTGTGGTCTGAAAGTATGCATGGTGTGATCTCAATTCTTGTATACTTATGAAGGGCTGTTTTGTGACCCAGTATGTGATCTTTCTTGGAGAATGTTCCATGTGTACTCGAGAAGAAAGTATATTCTGTTGCTTTGGGATGCAGAGTTCTAAATATATCTGTCAAGTCCATCTGATCCAATGTATCATTCAGGGCCCTTGTTTCTTTATTGACCATGTTTCTAGATGATCTATCCATTTCTGTAAGTGAGGTGTTAAAATCCCCTGCAATTACCACATTCTTATCAATAAGGTTGCTTATGTTTGTGATTGTTTTATATATTTGGGGGCTCCGGTATTCGGCGCATAGACATTTATAATTGTTAGCTCTTTCTGATGGATAGACCCTCTAATTATTATATAATGCCTTTCTTCATCTCTTGTTACAGCCTTTAATTTAAAGTCTAGTTTGTCTGATATAAGTATGGCTACTCCAGCTTTCTTTTGATTTCCAGTAGCATGATAGATGGTTCTCCATCCCCTCACTTTCAATCTGAAGGTGTCCTCAGGTCTAAAATGAGTCTCTTATAGACAGCAAATAGATGTGTCTTGTTTTTTTATCCATTCTGATACCCTATGTCTTTTGGTTGGAGCATTTAGTCCATTTACATTCAGTGTTATTATAGAAAGATATGGGTTTAGAGTCATTGTGATGTCTGTAGGTTTCATGCTTGTAGTGATGTCTCTGGTACCTTGTCTCACAGGATCCCCCTTAGGATCTCTTGTAGGGCTGGTTTAGTGGTGACAGATTCCTTCAGTTTTTTTGTTTGGGAAGACATTTATCTCCTATTCTAAATGACAGACTTGCTTGATAAAGGATTCTTGGCTGCATACTTCTTCTGTTCATCACATTGAAGATTTCCCGCCATTCCTTTCTGGCTTGCCAAGTTTCAGTAGATAAATCCGTCACTAGTCTTATCTGTCTCCCTTTATATGTTAGAGCATGTTTATCCCTAGCTGCTTTCAGAATTTTCTCTTTATCATTGTATTTTGCCAGTTTGACTATGATATGTCGTGCAGATCTATTCAAGTTATGTCTGAAGGGAGTTCTCTGTGCCTCTTGGATTTCAATGTGTTTTTCCTTCCCCAGATCAGGGAAGTTCTCAGCTATGATTTCTTCAAGTACACCTTCAGCACCTTTCCCTCTCCCTCCTCTGGAATCCCAATTATGTGTATGTTATTACATTTAATTGTGTCAGTTCTCTAATTCTCCCCTCATACTCCTGGATTTTTTTATCTCTCTTTTTCTCAGCTTCCACTTTTTCCATAATTTTATCTTCTAATTCACCTATTTTCTCCTCTGCCTCTTCAATCCAAGCTGTGGTCGCCTCCATTTTATTTTGCACCTCATTTATAGCATTTTTAGCTCCTCCTGTTTCTTAGTCCCTTGATCTCTGTAGTAATAGATTCTCTGCTGTCCTCTGTACTTTTTTCAAGCCCAGTGATTAATTTTATGACTATTATTTTAAATTCATTTTCTGTTACATTGCTTAAGTCGTTTTTGATCAGTTCATTAGCTGTCGCTACTTCCTGGAGTTTCTTTTGAGGGGAATTCTTCCGTTTCCTCATTTTGGATAGTCCCTGGGGTGGCGCGGAACTGCAGGGCTCTTCCTCTGCGCTGTCTGGAGTAACTTGCGTTGGTGGGCGGGGCTGCAGTCAGACCTGATGTCTGCCCCCAGCCCAGCACTGGGGCCACAGACTGGTGTGTACCTTATCGTCACCTCTCCCAGGGGCAGGCCTCACTGTGGAGTGGTGTGGCCCCTGTCTGGGCTACTTGCACACTGCCAGTCTTGGGGTACTGCTTCCATGGGATCTGGCATATTAGCCGGGGTGGATCCGCAAGGTGCACAGGGGCGGGAGGGGCAGGCTCAGCTCGCTTTACCTTCAGTGGTCTGCTTCAGGAGGGGCCCTGCGGCACTGGAAGGGAGGCCGACCCATCGGAGGGATGGATCCACACAAGCACAACGTTGGGTGTTTGCGTGGTGCAAGCAAATTCCCTGAGGGGAACTGATTCCCTTTGAAATTTTGGTTGGGGGATGGGTGAGGGAGATGGCACTTCCCAGCACCTTTGTTCCCTACCAAGCTGAGCTCTGTCCTCCAAGGCTCAACAACTCTCCCACTCTCTGAGCAGAGCTGTTGAGTTATAACATTCCAGATGTTAAGTCCCGCTGGCTGTCAGAACACACTCCGTCCGGCCCCTCTGCTTTTGCAAGCCAGACTTGGGGGCTCTGCCTTGCCGGGTGGGCTGGCTGCCCCTCCACCACCCCAGCTCCCTCCCGCCAGTCCGGGTAGCACGCACTGCCTCTCTGCCCTTCCTACCCTCTTCCATGGGCCTCCCATCTACACTTGGCTCCAGAGAGTCCATTCTAGTTTTCTGGCGGTTTTCTGGGTTATTTAGGCAGATGTGGGTGGAATCTAAGTGGTCAGCAGGACGCAGTGAGCCCAGTGTCCTATGCCGCCATCTTCCTCTCCCACAACTCCTATTTGTATGTTTAGGTGGTTGTGACTGAAGCTTTCAGCAAACCTGGAGACAAACGGATCTGCTATGGTTTAGACTAGAGGGGAGTAGTAAATAGGCTAATTAGGGCTGGACAGGTGCTAAAAGAGAATATATGTGCTTTCCATTTTTGACTTTTCTACAGAAACTGCAAGAGAAGGCTCTAATTCATGGGTTCAAATACCAAAATAGAATTACAGTAACTTGGGAGGTTTGGAAAACTTTCAAATCCACTCCTCTCACTACCTATTGCTAAAGAGCTCTTCAAAGCAGGATAGCGTGAAGAGCTATGTAAGTATAAAGCGTCTTACTCTGAATAGGATTACCTCCATACATAATGTGCCTGTGGATCTGACTTGGACCTTTTAGCAGTATGGGTGGGAAAGAGAAATACTTGTTTTCACCTTCTTGGCATTTAGTCACAAATTTAGGATTTTTGTAACAGGGAATGGGACCCTAATACTGAAGCCTAGATTTCCCAAGGGTGATGCGTTGATACTAGTTCTAGAATGCTATGGGCTCAAAGTAATCGAATCAGAAATCCCTCTGCACAAAAGCAGTGGTGTCAGCAGCAAGCCATATATCCTGGTGAGGCTCCTGCCCTGTGGATGCAGGTAACTTGTGACCTTGCGAGAGGGATGTAATTGGTAAAAGGGGATTGATAATTTCTGGAGATTAATTCTTCATAAAAGTCTTCCTATTCAGGATAGCCTAAGTGTTCTCTATCTTCTGTGTTCTCATCCTAGACCCTTAGGGCAATGACTAAGGAATGGAGTATGGTTCCTGAGGATTTTAGGTATAACTAATAGTTCTGATAGTACTTAGGGATCTATCTATAAACAGAATTGAACACCTGCCATATGCACAGCTTATTCCAAAAGAATAAAGAATCCTCATCAACACAGGATGTACTTTTCTCTGTAAGTAATAATCTATTTGATGTTGGCCCTTCCTTGTGTTTCAGAATTAACCATGTTTGTGCTTGGAATGAATGGCTGATGGAGAGTCAAAAGGACAGAGGGAGGGATGAGTGTAGCTATAAATTAATAGGTTTACAGATAAAAAAACACAAAAATACACTCAATTAATAACCAAAATAGTTTATAACTTAATATTCTTTCACATAAAAAATAGCTACCTTTAAAAAATGCTTTTTCTACCAACTTAAGGACATAAGAAATGTTGAACATTAAGACTTTACTTGCATTCCTTATATTTAATTTCCACATTTCATATTTGCTACTCATAATTTCACCAAGATCTGTTTTACCCGTCTTTTACATAGTATTTCACCCTTTAATTATTATTTCAGAATTGCACTTACTGGCATATGGTAATTGAGCACTTGGGATGTGGCTAGTCCAAACTGAGTTGTGCTGAAATGTAAAATATACCAGATTTTGGAGACGAAGTATGGGGAAAAATGTAAAAACGCAATTTTTATACTGATATTTAGATTGATTATATAAATTACCCAAATTAATTTCATTTCTTTTTATCTTTTTAAATGTTGCTAGAAGAACACTGAAAATTACATGTGGCTCATATTATACTTCTATAGGACAGCACAGGGCCCAAACACTTGAAAATTAGGTGGCTACAGCTTTAACACACCAGTATTCCATATATTATCTGCTTTTGGAAAAGGGCATTGTAAAAAATAACAATCCAACTACTTATGTGCATGTTTTTACTTTTTTCTAATGAACATATATTACTTTTTAAATAGAGAAAGTAAAGATGTTGTATTCTGTTTATAATCTTAGACTTACAAAAAAGGACTAGCATTTAAGACATGGAGCGTAAAAGATTAAAACAATAAATCAAATTCCCCTCTTAAAATGTGAAATACGTTTTGTACCTTTTATATCAGGTGCGAAAATGAGGCACCCGGAGGTAGAAGTGGAAATCTGGGAGAACACAAGTGAGTTTGTCTGCCTGTACAAAGTTATAATTCTTGTCAAATACTGTGGAAGCTCTGCCACTCAGGTGGCTGTGGATGTGACTGTTCAAACCACTGTGCTCACATTCTTCTCCATGTTTCCATGAGAAAGAGGAGCTGTTTTTCTGGTACCAAGGATTAATACACACTTAGTCAAAAATGGCGGAGTATGAGCAGTTTTTTTCTTTTCATATCTAGAATTTAAGTTAGACCTTTTACAACTCATCTCCCTAGTTCTAATCCTCTGACATAAAGGATACTTGTCCAGAAGTTACTTAAAATGTGACTGGTTGATGATTTTCAGTAAAATACAGCATAATGGGTTTTTTTTTTCTCTCTTTCTTTCTTTCTCTCCTTTTTTTTTTTTTTTTTTTACTGGTTTAGGGCAGTTTATTTTGAAATGTTGCTCTTGTACTATTTGCTTTCTGGCAACATACTGGAACATTAGTTTTCAAAAGCCTTTTTCTGACAGTGGCACAATCCCATTCATCATCCATCATCAGGCCTTTCCATGAGGTCACAGAAAATCCCAGTTGCTAGTAATACTCCGATGCATTCACTTCCTCTGCAAAAGCAACCGGCACAACCACCCCCTGCCGGTGCAGTTCTCGAAGAACATCTAATATTGAGTCTAATTCTGTGCGGAACTTGTCCAACTCACGATTCTTCAACTGTGCAAGTCTTTTCCATTTCTCAATTTCTTTGCTTTGCTCAGTTTCTACTACTTGGTGTGTTTGCTGTATTATCTGCAAACAAAATAAACAAAAATAAAAATCTATTATTACTGTTACAGTTCATCGTGGGGGTGAAGATTTAACATTCCAAGAAAGCTCAAGTGCGACAATGCTGACTGTAGTAGAGGGGAGGGAGAAGGAGAGGGAGCCTGTGTCCATCAATAAGCTTGTGGAAGAAGAGGGTAAGAACCAGGAATTCTCATTCTGATAGGGAGGAGTTAGGGAGCTTGAGTTTTGTTTTTTTGTTTAACTCAAAGCTTTAAAAAAAAAATGTGGCATTCAAAGCATCAGAAATTTCTAATACCTTGGTATGAATCCAAACACACCCCCACCAATGTAGTTCCTCAAGATTAGCACTTGAGACATAATCAAAACAGTTCTAATGTACAACACACGTCATTAATATACATTACAGCAGTAAAAATGATAAAAGTACATGCATGTAGCATCTATCATGTGCCAGGCTTGGTTTTACATATAACATTTTACATATGTTAACTCATTTAACCCTGCAAAACATAGTAGCAGGTGAATTCTATATATTTACCCCATTTACCAGGTAGGGAAATAGAGGCACAGATAAGCAAAAAATAATTTGCTCAAGATTCACACACAACCGATTGGAGGCAGAGTCAGGGTTTATACCCAAGCAGTTTGGCCTCAGTGTCCCTGCTCTTGCCATTTACAACAATGTGGATGGAACTAGAGTGTATTATGCTAAGCAAAATAAGTCAGTCATGGAAACACAAATATCATATGATTTCACTCATATGGAATTTAAGAAACAACAAGGGGCGCCTGGGTGGCTCAGTCAGTTAAGTGTCTGACTTCGGCTCAGGTCATGGTCTCGCAGTTTGAGTTCGAGCCCCACGTTGGGCTCTGTGCTGTCCAGCTAGGAGCCTGGAACCTGTTTCACATTCTGTGTCTCCCTTTCTCTCTCCCATTCCTCTGCTCATGCTCTCTCTCTCTCTCTGTCTCTCAATAGTAAATAAATGTTAAAAAAAAATTAAAGAAAAAGAAGCAACAGATGAACATGGGGGAAAGGAAGGAAAAATAAGATAAAAATAGAGATACACAGAATAAACTGAGGGTTGCTGGAGGGGAGGAAGGTGGGGGAATGGGCTAAATGGGTGATGGGCATTAATGAGGGGACTTGTTGAGATGAGTGCTGGGTGTTATATGGAAGTGATGAATCACTGGGTTCTACTCCTGAAACCAATACTACACTGTGTTAACTGACTTGAATTTAAATTAAAAAAAAAAAAAAGTGTGGTAGAATACAATTGTGAAGTCACCTGGCCCTCGGTTTCTCTTTGTTGGGAGATTTTTGATTGCCGATTCTGGATTCTGTCGTCTTATTAGTAACTCGTCTGTTCAGATTTTCTGTTTCTTAATGATTCAGACTTGGTAGGTTGTATGTTTCTAGCAATTTACTGATTTCTTCTAAGTTGTACTGTTTGTTGGCATATAGTTGTATATGGTAATCTCCTATGATCCTCTGCATTTCTATGGTATCAGTTGTAATGTTTCCTCTTCTATTTATAATTTTAAGTCCTCTCTTATTTCTTGGTTGGCCTAGCTGAAGGTTTGTCAATTTTATCTCTTCAAAGAACCAACTCCTAGAGTTCTGTTAATATTTTCTATTGTCTTCCTATACTCCATTTCATTTATTTTTGCTCTAATCTTTATTTCTAACCTTCTGCTAACTTTGGGATTATTTTGTTCTTTTTCTAGTTCTTTGAGCTGGTAAGTTAAGTTGTTTGAGACCTTTTTCTTGATGTATGCATTTATCACTATTACCTTCTCTCTTAGAACTGCTTTTGCTGCTACCCATATGTTTCGGTATGTTGTGTTTCCATTTTCATTTGCCTCAAGATACTTTTTATTTTACTTTTCATTTCTTCTTTGATCCATTGTTAATTAGGAGGTGATGTTGAATTTTTATGTGTTTGTGAATTTTCCAGTTTTCTTCCTCCTGTTGACTTCTAGTTTCCTATCATTGTGTTCAGAAAGCATACTTGCTATGATTTCAATCTTAAAATTGCTAAGGCTTTTGTGGCCTACCATATTATCTATACTAGAAAATTTTCCTTGTGTGCTTGAGAAGAATGTTTATTTTGCTGCCGTTGGAAGGAATGTACTGTGTATGTCTGTTAGGTCCATTTTGTCTATAGCACTGTTTACATCCCACTGTTTAAATCCCACTGTTTCCTTACTGATTTTTTGGATAGATCTATCCATTGATAAGATCCATTCTATCATTGTATGCCTGTTTATTTCTCTATACATAGGTGCTGTGATGTTGGATGCATAAATATTTACAACTGATATATTTAATTGATGGATTGACCCTTTTATCATTATGAAATTACCTTTGTCTCTTTTGTAGATTTTTAGCATAAAATCTATTTTGTCTGACATAATTATAGCTACTCCTGATTTCTACTGGTTACCATTTGATTGAAACACATTTTTCTATCCCTTCCCTCAGCCTATGATGTTTGTCTTCAAGCTAAAGTCTCATGTAGGGGCATATTGTTGGATCTGTATTTCATCCACTTGGCAATTATGTGGTTTGAATAGAGATTTTAATCAATTTACATTTAAAGGAATTACTGATAAAGATTTACAATTGCCATTTTATTTTTTGACTGTTTTGTAGATCCTATGTTCCTTGCTTATCTCTTGCAGTTGTCTTTTGTGATGTGATAACTTTTTGTAGTAGTATTCTTTGACTCCTTTATCATAATCTTTTCTGTAATTGGTACAGGTTTTTCTTTTGTGGCTACCATGAAGCTTACATAAAATATGATATAACAACCTAATTTAAGTAGATAACTTTACACTTTTACTCCACCCCTCCCCTCAACTTCAGGTTATTGATGTTAAAATGAACATTTTTTATATTTTGTATACAATAACAAATTAGTATAGTTATGGTTATTTTTAATGTTTTTTAGCTTTTTTAAAAAACACTTATTTATTATCGAGAGACAGAGAGAGAAAGAGAATGAGCATGGGAGGGGCAGAGACAGGGGGAGACACAGTATCTGAAGCAGGCTCCAGGCTCTGAGCTGTCAGCACAGAGCCCAATGCAGGGCTCGAACTCATGAGCAGTGAGATCATGACCTGAGCCAAAGTCGGATGCTTAACCGACTGAGCCACCCAGGCGCACCTGTTTTTTAACTTTTAAACTAGCGTTGTAAATGAATTATGAATTGCCACAACAATCTTAGTGAATCTGACTTTGGACTATTTACCATTTCCAGTGAGTTTTATACCTAATAATCATACATTTTAAATATGTTAATTAGCTTCATTTTATTTCCACCTGACAAATTCCATTTAGCATTTATTTTAAGGTGGGTCTAGAGGTGATGAACTTAGCTTTTTATGTTTATTGTATTGGTATAATAAACATGTAACATTAGGTTCACATGTGTGACATATGATTGATATTTGCGAATACTGCAGAAAGATAACCACATAATACTAGTTAATATCCACTGTCATACATAGTTACAAAATTTGTTTTTCTAGTAAGGAGAACTTTTGAGATTTGCTCTTTAATAGCTTTAAAATATACAGTTTATTATATTAACTATAGTCACCACACTGTATATTACATCCGTATAACTTATTTTAGCTGGAAGTTTTTACCTTTTTCTCCTGGCACCCATTTTTCCTACCTCCCATGCCCTACCCCTGGAAACCACCTATCTACTCTCTATATCTATAAGCATGGCATTTAAATTTTTTAAAATTAACTTAAAAAATTTTTTTGATGGTTTGTTATTAGTGTATAGGAATGCAACAGATTTCTGTATATTATTTTGTATTCTGCAACTTTACTGAATTTTTTAGTTCTAATAGTTTTTGGTAAAGTCTTTAGGGTTTCTTATATATTATGTCATGTCATCTGCAAAGAGTGGTAGTTGTACTTCTTCCTTTCTAATTTGGTGGCATTTTATTTCTTTTTTTTTAATTTCTTTTTAATATTTATTTTTGACAGAGAGAGCATGAGCGGGAGGGGGGGGCAGAGAGAGAGGGAGACACAGAATCTGAAGCAGGCTCTAGGTTCTGAGCTGTCAGCACAGAGTCCGACGTGGGCTCGAACTCAGACCGCGAGATCATGACCTGAGCCGAAGTCAGACGGACATTCACCCAACTGAGCCACCCAGGTGCCCCAGAGGCATTTTATTTCTTGACTAATTGCTCTTGTTAAGATTTCCAATACTATTTTGAATAAATGTGGTGTGAGTGGGCATCCTTATCTGGTTCATGATCTTAAAGGAAAAGCTTTCAGCTTTTCACCATGGATTATGAGGATAGCTATGGGTTTTTAATATATGGATTTCATTATGTCAAAGTACCTTCCCTCTATACCATTTGTTGAGTTTCCATCAGGAAAAGATATTGAACTTTGTCAAATGCTTTTTCTACATCTACTGAGATCATCTTAAGCTTTTTACTCTTCATTTTGTTAATGAGGTGTATCACACTGATTTGTGGATGAGGAACCATTTCTGCATTTCTGGAATAAATCCAACTTAATGGTGTATGACCCTCTTAGGATGTATTGCTGATATTGACTTGTAATATTTTGTTGATGATTTTCACATCTATGTTCATGAGGGATATTGGCCAGTGTTGCCTTGTGGCATCCTTGCAAGGTTTTGGCACTGGAGTGATGCTGGCCCTGCAAAATAAGTTTGGAAGAGTTCCCTCCTTTTTGTTTGCAAATGTTTCAAAAGAATTGGTACCAATTATTTAAATGTTTTTAGAATTCACCAGGGAAGCCCTCTGGTCCTGGATGTTGTTTGTTGAGAGGTTTTTGATTATCAATTCAATCTCCTTAATAATAATCAGTCTTTTCAAGTTTTCTATTTCTTCATGATGCCTTCTTGTTAAGTTTTGTTCCTAGGAATTTATCCATTTCTTTTGGTTGTCCAATTTGTTGCTGTACAATTATTCATGCCAGTCTCTTATGATCCTTTGTATTTCTGTGGTATCAGTTGTAATGTCTCCTCTTTCATTTTGAGATCATTTATTTTAGTTTTCTCTCTCTTTTCTTGTTTAGTCTACCTAAAGGTCTGTTAATTTTATCTTTAAAAGAACCAACTCTTAGTTTATTTTTAGTCTTTATTTCATTTATTTCTGTTCTGATCTTTGTTACTTCCTTCTGTCAACTTTGGGCTTCATTTATTCTTCTCTCTCTAGTTCTGTGAGGTTTAAAGTTGTCTATATGAAATCTTTTTTGGTTCTCCATATATGCATTTATTGCTATGAACTTGTATCAGTTATTTTTCCTGCCTCCCCTAAGTTTTGGTATATTGTGTTTCCATTCTGAAAATATTTCCCTGATGATTAGTGATACTGAACATCTTTTCATGTGTTTGTTGGTCATCTGTATGTCTTTATAAGAATATTCAGGTCCACTGCCCATTTTTATTTATTTTATTTTTTAAATTAATTATTTTTTTAATTTACATCCAAGTTAGTTAGCATATATATAGTGCAACAATGATTTCAGGAGTAGATTCCTTAATCCCCTTACCAATTTAGATCATCCCCCCTTCGACAACCCACCAGCAACGCTGTTTGTTCTCTATATTTAAGAGTCTCTTATGTTTTGTCCCTCTTCCTGATTTTTATTATTTTTGCTTCCTTTTGTACTTATACTCATCTGTTTTGTATCTTAAAGTCCTCATATGAGTGAAGTCATATGATATTTGTCTTTATTGACTAATTTCGCTTAGCTTAATACCCTCCAGTTCCATCCATGTAGTTGCAAATGTCAAGAATTCATTCTTTTTGATTGCTGAGTAATACTCCATTGTGTATATACATATACCACATCTTCTTTATCCATTCATCTGTTGGTGGACATTTGGGCTCTTTCCATACTTTGGCTATTGTCAACAGTGCTGCTATAAATAAACATTGGGGTGCCTGTGCCCCTCTGAAACAGCACACGTGTATCCCTTGGACAAATACCTAGTAGTGCAATTGCTGGGTCTAGGGTAGTTCTATTTTTAATTTTTTGAGGAACCTCCATACTGTTTTCCAGAATGGCTGCATCAGTTTGCATTCCTACCAGCAGTGCAAAAGAGATCCTCTTTCTCCGCATCCTCGCCAACATCTGTTGTTGCCTGAGTTGTTAATGTTAGCCATTCTGACAGGTGTGAGGTGATATCTCATTGTGATTTTGATTTGTATTTCCCTGATGATGAGTGAGTTGAGCATTTTTTCATGTGTCGGTTGGCCATCTGGAAGTCTCTGGAGAAGTGTCAATTCATGTCTTTTGCCCATTTCTTTACTGGATTATTTGTTTTTTGGGTGTTGAGTTTGATAAGTTCTCTATAGATTTTGGACACTACCTCTTTATCTGATAGGTCATTTGCAAATATCTTCTACTATTCTGTCAGTTGCCTTTTACTTTTGCTGATTGTTTCCTTTACTGTGCAGAAGCTTTTTATCTTGATGAGGTCCCAATGGTTCATATTTGCTTTTGTTTCCCTTGCCTCTGGAGACATGTCAAATAAGAAGTTGATGCGGCTGAGGTCAAAGAGGTTGCTCCCTGTTTTCTCCTCCAGGATTTGGATGGCTTACTGTCTTACATTGAAGTCTTTCATCCATTTTGAGTTTATTTTTGTGTATGGTATAAGAAAGTGGTCCAGGTTCATTTTTCTGCATGTCACTGTCCAGTTTTCCCAGCACCATTTACTGAAAAGACTGTCTTTATTCCATTGGATATTCTTTCCTGCTTTGCCAAAGATTAGTTGGCCATATATTTGTGGATCCATTTCTGGGTTCTCTGTTCCATTGATCTGAGTGTCTGTTTTTGTGCCAGTAGCATACTGTCTTGATAATTACAGCTTTGTAATACATACTGAAGTCCAGGAATGTGATGCCTCCAGCTTTGGTTTTCTTTTTCAAGATTGCTTTGGTTCCATACAAACTTTAGGATTGTTCTAGCTCTGTGAAGAATGCTGTTATTATTCAGATTGGGATTGCACTGAATATGTAGATTGCTTTGGGTGGTATTGACATTTTAACAATATTTGTTCTTCCAATCAATGAGCATGGAATATTTTTCCCATTTTTTTGTGTGTCTTCTTCAATTTCTTTCATAAGCTTTCTGTAGTTTTCAGTGTGTAGATTTTTCATCTCTTTAGTTAGATTTATTCCTAGGCATTTTATGGTTTTTGGTACAACTGCAAATGGGATTCCTTGATTTCTCTTTCTGTTGTTTCATTATTGGTGTATGGGAATGTGACTGATTTCTGTGCATTGATTTTATATCCTGCAACTTTGCTGAATTCATGGATCAGTTCTAGCAGTTTGTTGGTGAAAGCTTTTGGGTTTTCCATATAGAGTATCATGTCATCTACAAAGAGTGAAAGTTTGACTTCCTCCTGGCCAATTTTGATGCCTTTTATTTCTTTGTGTTGTCTGACTGCTGGGGCTAAGACTTCCAATACTATGTTGAATAACAGTGGTGAGAGTGGACATCCCTGTCGTGTTCCTGACCTTAGGGAGAAAGCTCTCAGTTTTTCCCCATTCAGGATGATATTAGTGGTGAGTCTTTCATATATGGCTTTTATGATGCTAAGGTATGATCCTTTTTATTTTTTTTTATCTTTATTTATTTTTGAGAGAAAGAGAGAGTGTGAGCAGGTGAGGGGCAGAGAGAGAGGGAGACACAGAATCTGAACCAGGCTCCAGGCTCTAACCTGACAGCACAGAGCCCAACATGGAGTTTGAACCCACAGACAGTGAGATCATGACCTGAGCCAAAGTTGGAGGGCCAAATGACTAAGCCATCCAGGTGCCCCAAGATATGATCCTTCTATCCCTTCTTTCTTGAGGGTTTTCATCAAGAAAGGATGTTGTATTTTGTCAAATGCTTTCTCTGCATCTATTGAGAGGATCATGTGGTTCTTGTCCTTTGTTTTATTGATGTGATGTGTCACATTGATTGTTTTACGGATATTGAACCAGCCCTGCATCCCAGGTATAAATGTCACTTGATCATATTGAATAATTCTTTTAATGTATTGTTGGATCCAGTTGGCTAGTATCTTGTTGAGGATTTTTGCATCTATGTTCATCAGGGAAACTGGTCTGTAATTCTCCTTTTTAGTGAGGTCTTTGTCAGGTTTTGGAATCAAGGTAACGCTGGCTTCACAGAATGAGTTTGGATGTTTTCCTTCCATTTCTATTTTTTGGAACAGCTTCAAAAGAATAGGTGTCAACTCTTCTTTAAATGTTTGGTAGAATTCCTTTGGAAAGCCATCCGGCCCTGGACTCTTTGGGAGATTTTTGATAACTAATTCTATTTCTTTGCTTGTTCTGGGTCTGTTCAAACTTTCTACTTCTTCCTGTTTCAGTTTTGGTAGTTTCTATGTTTCTAGGAATTTGTCCATTTCTTCCAGATTGCCCATTTTATTGGCATATAATTGCTCAGATTATTCTATTGTTTATATTTCTGCTGTGTTGGTTGTGATCTATTCTCTTTCATTCTTGATTTTATGTATTTGGATCCTTTCCTTTTTCTTTTTGATCAAACTGGCTAGGAATTTATCAATTTTGATAATTCTTTCAAAGAACCTGCTTCTGGTTTCATTAATCTGTTCTGTGTTTTTGGTTTCGATAGCATTGATTTCTGCTCTAATCTTTATTATTTCCTGTCTTCTGCTGGTTTTGGGTTTTATTTGCTGTTCTTTTTCCAGCTTTTTACGATGTAAGGTTAGGTTGTGTATCTGAGACCTTTCTTCCTTAGGAAGGCCTGGATTGCTATATACTTCCCTTTTATGATGGCCTTTGCTGCATCCCAGAGGTTTTGGGCTGTGGTGTTATCATTTTTATCGGCTTCCAGGTACTTTTTAATTTCCTCTTTAATTTTTGGTTAGCCCATTCATTCATTCTTTAGTAGGATGGTCTTTAGTCTCCAGGTATTTGTTATCTTTCCAAATTTTTTCTTGTGGCTGATTTCAAGTTTCATAGCGTTGTGGTCAGAAAATATGCATTAGGTATGATCTCGATCTTTTTATACTTGTTGAGGGCTGATTTGTGTCCCAGTATGTGATCTATTGTGGAGAGTGTCCCATGTGCACTCAGGAAGAATGTGTACTCTGCTTTAGGATGAAATGTTCTGAATATATCTATTAAGTCCATCTGGTCCAGTGTGTCATTCAAAGCCATTGTTTCCTTGTTGATTTCTTGATTAGATGATCTGTCCATTGCAGTAAGTGGGGTGTTGAAGTGCCCTACTATTATGGTACTATTATCTATGAGTTTCTTTATGTTTGTGAATAACTGATTTCTATATTTGGGTACTTCCACGCTGGGGGCTTAAATGTTTACAACTGTTAGATGTTTTTGGTGGATAGACTCAATTATGATATAATGCCCTTCTTCGCCTCTTGTTATAGTCTTATTTTAAAATATAGATTGTCTGATGTAAGTATGGCTATCCTGGCTTTCTTTTGGCGACCATTAGCATGATAGATGGTTCTCCATCCCCTTACTTTCAATCTGAAGGTATCTTTAGGTCTAAAATGGGTCTCTTGTAAACAGCATATAGATGGATATTTTTTTTTATACATTCTATTACCCCATGTCTTTTGATTAGGAGCATTTAGACCATTAACGTTTAGAGTGAGTACAGAAAGATATGAATTTATTGCCATTATGTTGCCTGTAGAGTTGGAGTTTCTGGTGGTGATGTCTGGTCCTTTCCAACCTTTGTTGCTTTTGGTCTTTTTGTTTTGTTTTTTTATCTTTTCTCCCCTCAGAGTCCTCCTTAAAATTTCTTGCAGGGCTGGTTTAGTGGTCACAAATTCCTTTAATTTTTGTTTGTCTGGGAAAGTTTTTAATCTCTCCTATTTTGAATGACAGCCTTGCTGGATAAAGAATTCTTGGCTGCATATTTTTCTGATTCAGCACATTGAATATCTCTTGCCATCCTTTCTGGCCAGCCAAGTTTCTATGGATAGGTATGCTGCAAATCTGATCTGTCTTCCTTTGTAGGTTAAAGACTTACTTTCCCTTGCTGCTTTCATGATTCTTTCCTTGCCTGAGTATTTTGTGAATTTGACCATGATATGCCTTGTTGATGGTCATTTTTTGTTGTGCTTCCTGGATTTTGATGTCTGTGTCTTTCCCCAGGTTAGGAAAGTTTTCTACTATGATTTGCTCACATAAACTTTCTACCCCTTTTCTTCTCTCTTCATCTTCTGGGACCCCTATGATTTATGTTATCCCATTTTAATGAGTCATTGAGTTCTCTAATGCTTATATTGTGCTATTTTGCCTTAGGCTCTTTTTTTCTGCTTCATTATTCTCCATAAGTTTTGTCCTCTATATTGCTGCTCTACCTCATCCATCCTTGCTGCCATGCCATCCATTCGAGATTGCAGCTCAGTTATAGCAGTTCTGATTTCATCCTCACCAGCTTTTACTTCTTTTGTCTCCACAGAAAAGGATTCTATTTTCAACCCCAGCTAGTATTCTTATTATCATGATTCTAAGTTCTGGTTCAGATTCTTACTTGTATCTGTGTTAAGTCCCTGGCTGTCATTTCTTCCTGTTCTTTCTTTTGGGGTTAATTCCTTCATTTTGTCATTTTGAAGGAACAAAAGGAATTAATGAAATAAAAAAAATAAAAATTAAAAACAACACAAAAGAAATCAAATAAAGGATGCTAGATACTAGGTGTGTTTTGGTCTGGTTGTTGAAAAAAGCTTGATAGATTAGAGAAAAAAGGGAAAGATAAGAAAAAAATAAAAGAAAAAAAGGAAAACATTTGAAAATTTGAAAAAGAATACAAAATAGAATGAAATGATGAAAGTAAAATAGAATTTAAAAAATTTTCAAAAAAATAAAATAAAAAATTTACAAAAAAGTAAAAAAATAGAAAAAAATTGAAGAAAAATCTTTTTAAGAAAAGTGGAAAATAAAAATTTTTTTCTCATTCTTGAATACAGAAAAAGAAAAAAAAATTGAATAGATGGACCAGTGAACAAAATGAAATAGGATTGAAATTACATCTGGTTTTCCCCAGAAGTCAAACTACGAAGCCCTTTATAGTCTATAAGCTGGCAGAGAGACTTGTGGTGTTCCTCAAGAGCATGGTTGGCCTGGTTGGGCAGGGCTTAATGTAACAGCTCCATTCTCCACTAGATGGCACTGCTTGGCTTACTGGGGTTGATTGTTGTGATGCATGTAGGTGTGTATGCCCTTGTGTGGGAGGGGTGAAAATGGCATCCCCCAGCTACCTACTCTCTAGTATCAGAACTCTGTGTTCTCCCCATGCAGCAATCAAGCACCCCTCCTTTGTCTCTGGCTTCTGTCCATTTCCCTCTTCTACACTGTCTTTGGCCAAGCCGTGAGGCTGCCAGGTAGCACCTCCCTCCTGAGTTTTATCTCAGATGTGGCTTTTTCCCAACCCCTCACTTCTGAGGGACTGTGGCTGGACCCATTCAGCCTCTCTGTGGGAGGGTCTCCCTGAGCAATGACTGGGTGCTGGTCTGCCCCTAGAAAACATTCATGAGATCGTGCTGCTGCCTAGAGACTGTGGCTGGGTGCCAGCCTACTGCCAAGAAAGTTTACACGATCATGTAGCAGCAGTGTTTCAGGGATTATGGAAAATCACAACACACATCTGGTACCAGGCTTCACCTTTAATGTCCTTGTTCCAACACCAGCAAATGTGGTTGTTTTCCAGGGTCCCCTGGGACCTTTGTCTGTGTGGAGGCTGCACAGTCTCTACCAAATATCCTCCCAGTAGGGGAACCGCCACTTCCTGTGTGGACCTTGAACCCCTTGGACGTTGCTCACTGTTCCTCAGGATTCGCTCTTCCCACCAGGGCACTGCGTGGTATCGAGCTGTGGAGTTTCAGACTCTCTTGTGCTCCCCCTGTTTATAGAGTCTTTATGGAATTTAAACTGTCTCCTTTCTCCTTTTTCCCTTTTTTGTTCAGTCCCTTGTGGCTATTTCCACTCTTCTACTTTCTCTCCAGCTGCTTTCAGCGGAGGGGAGGCAGGGGAGCGTGGGGTTGCTTTTCCCATTCCCCTACCCCCTTCCTCTCTCCACAAGCAAAAACAGCCCCCTGCCCTGCGCAGCTTCTCTCCCCCAGTTCACCTCTCCATGCCTTGTACCTGCCAAGTTCTGTGGTTCAGGTTATGCAGATTGTTGTGTTAATCCTCAAATCAGTTTTCTAGGTGTATAAGATGGTTTAGTGTTGATCTGGCTCCATTTCAGGAATGAGGGACACACAAAAAAAGCTTCCATGCTGTTCCGCCATCTTGGCCCTTCCCCTCCACTGCCCATTTTTAAATTAGATTTTTTTTTTTTTGGTGTTGAGTTAGGAGTTCTTCATTTGTTGTGGATATTAACCCCTTACTGGATATATCATTTGCAAATACCTCCTAACAGTTTGACTTCTTCACACACCTCCTTCAGTATGTTTTCATTTTGTTGGTTTCCTTGCTGTGAAAAAGCTTTTAATTTTTTAAAAATTATTTTTAAATGTCTATTTCTGACTAGTGGGGGAGGGGCAAAGAGAGAGGGAGACAGAGGATCCAAAGTGGGCTCTGTGCTGACAGCAGAGAGACTGATGCAGGGCTCGAACTCAGGAGCCATGAGATCGTGACCTGAATGGAAGTTGGATGCTTAGCCAACTGAGCCACTCAAGCACCCCATGCCTACTACAATTTGATGTAGTCCAATTGTTTATTTTTGCTTTTGTTCTCTAAGGAGGCCTATTCAAAAACAAAAAACAAACAAACAAAAAAAAACCCAAAACATTGCCAAGACTAATGTCCAAGAGTTTACTGTTTTTTAAAGTAGATCTATGGTTTCAGGTCTTACATTTAGGTCTTTAATCCATTTTGAGGTGTTGTTTGTTTGTTTCCTTTTGTTTTGTATATAGTGTAAGACAGTGGTCATCTTACTTTTTTTTGCATGCAGCTGTCCAGTTTTACCAGCACCATTATTATCATTATTAAAGAGATGATCTTATCTTCATTGTATATTCTTGCCTCCTTTGTCATAGATTAATTGACCATATAAGCATGGATTTATTTCTGAGTTTTCTATTCCGTTCTATTGATCTGTGTGTCTGTTTTCATGTCAGGACTATACTGTTTTCATTACTATAGTTTTGTAATACATTTGAAAAACTGGGAGTGTGATACCTCCAGCTTTGTTCTTTCTCAAGACTGCTTTGCGTATTTGGGGTCTTTTGTGATTCCATATCAACTTTAGGAATATATGTTCTAGTTCCATGAAAAATACTACTACTGGTGTTTGATAAGGACTGCACCAAATCTGCAGATTGCTTTAGGTATTATGAACATTTCAATAATACGCCTCCAATCCATGTGTATCTTTCCATTTATTGTGTTATCTTCAAGTTCTTTCATCTATGTATTACAGTTTTAAGAGTACAGGTCTTGCAACTCTTAGGTTAAATTCATTTTTATGTATTTTCTTCTTTTTGATGTAGTTATAAAGTGATGGTCTTGTTAATTTCTTCTTGCTAGTTGTTAATGTACAGACGTCTGTTTCATTTCTGTACACTAATTTTGCATCCTGCAACTTTACTGAATTCATTTATTCTAATAGATTTTTGGTGGAATCTTTAGGGTTTTCTATATACATTATCAATGTTATCTGTAAATAGTGACAGTTGTACTTCATCCTTTTCAATTTGCATGCTTTTTATTTCTTATCTGGTTGTTGTGGCTATGACGTCTGGTACTAGCTTGGAGTATAACAAAGAGTGGACATCCTTGTTCCTGATGTTAGTGAAAAAGCTAACTTTTCAGTTTTTCACTGTGGAGTATCATGTCACCTGTGGGTTTGTCATATATGGCCTTTCTGAGGTTTCATCTATACTCAGCATATTGAGAATTTTTTATCATGAATGTATGCTGAACTTCGGCAAATGCTTTTTTGCATCTATTGAAATCATATGATTTTTAACTTTCATTTTGCTAATATGGTATGTCATGTTGATTTGAAGAACTCAATCGTCCTTGTATCCTATAAATCCCACCATACTGTGGTGAATTATCCTTTTAATGTATTTTTGAATTTAGATTGCTAATACTTTGTTAAGGATTTTTTGCATCTATGTTCATCAGGGAATTTTCTTCTTTCTGTAATTTTCTTCTTTTTTTGTAGTGTCTTTGTTGTTGGTAGGGTAATATTGGGCTTGTAGAATGAATCTGAAAACATTCCTTCCTCTTCATTTTTTTTTGGGGGGGGGCAGGGATAGTTTGAGAAGGATTGGTATTAATTCTTCTTTACAGGTGAATTCTTCCAAACATTTAAAGCCATCTGGTCCCAGACTTTTCTTTGTTGGGAATTTGTGGATTATCAATTCTTTTTTAAATTTCATTTTTAGAGAGAACACAATTTGGGGAGAGAGAGCGACACAATCTTAAGCAGGCTCCATGCTCAGCAGGGAGCCCCCACATGGGGATTGCTCCCACGATCCTGGGATCATGACCTGAGCAGAAACCAAGAGTCAGACCTAAAACCAATTGAGCCATCCAGGTGTCCCACAATTCAATTTTGTTACTAGTAATTAGTTTATTCAGATTTTCTATTTCTTCCTGATTCAGTCTTGGGAGATTTTATATTTATAAAAATCAATTTCTTCTAGGTTGTCCAATTTGTTGGCATATAACCTTTCATAGTAGTCTTTTACAATCCTTTGTATTTCTGTGGTGCTGATTTTAACTCTCCCTTTTTCATTTCTTTATTGTTATTTATTGAAGTCTTTTCATTTCCTTGAGGAGTCTGGCTAAAGGCTTATCAGGTTTATCTTTTAAAGAACCAGCTCTTAGTTCACTAATCTTCTTTATTTTTTTTTGTCTCTATTTCATTTACTTTTGTCATGAACTTTATTATTTCCTTCTTTCCTTCTACCTTTGAGCTTTGTTATTTTTAGTTCCTTTATGTGTAATGTTAGATTATTTGAGATTTTTCTTGTTTCTTGAGGTAGGCCTGTGTAGCTATAAAAAAAAAAAAATTCCCTCATAGAACTGGTTTTGCTATGTCCAAAAGATTTTGGAATATTGTTTCCATTTTCATTTGTCTCAAGGTATTTTTAAATTTCTGCTATGATTTCTTTATTGACCTATTGGTTATTTAGTGGCATCTTGATTAGCCTCCATGTATTTGTGTTCTGTTTCTTTTATTTTTGTAATTGATTTGTAGTTTCATACCATTGTGGTTGGAGAAGATGCTTGCTTGATTTCAATCTTCTTAATAGTCTAAAACTTATTCTTTGGTCTAATGTGATCTATCCTAAAGATCAGTCCATGCACACTTGAAAAGAATGTATATGCTGCTGCTATTCACAGCCCATTACATCCAATATCTGTTAAGTATGTCTGGTCTAATGTGTTATTCAAAGCTACTGTTTTTTTTTTTTTTAATTGATTTTCTGTCCAGATGATCTATCCATTAATGTAAGTGGGGGTGTTTAAGTCCCCTACTAATATGGTATTACTATTTCCCCTTTTATGGATGTTAATATTTGATTTATACGTTTAGGTGCTGCTATGTTAGTTACATAAATATTTACAACTGTTATATCCTCTTGTTGGATTGATCCCTTAATCATTACATAATGTCCTTCTTTGTCTCACGACTGGTATGTGTTGCTACCTTTTCAAAAAATTTCCATTTGCATGGAATATCTTTTTCTATCTCTACATTCAATCTATAATGTATCTTTAGGTCTGAAGTGAGGCAGCATTCTTGTAGGCAACATTCAGAGGTCTTTTTTTTTTTTAATCCATTCAGTCACCTTACGTAAAAATGAGAAATGAATTACACTAATCTTTTTGTCCTCTATTTTACATTTTGTAGTTCCTATAATGATGAAGACCTAAAACTTTGATATGATTAAATAGAGCTAGGGTTTCTCTGGAACTTAGGTCAACCATAAACCATTGCATATCTTTTTGTTTTTTTTCCAAAGAATATATATATTTATACTGTTTTAGACTGAATTTTTTCTGTGTCCCCCTACTCCCTTTTTAGATGTTGAAGCCCTAACCCACAGTATGGCTATTTTTGGAGTAAGGAACTAATTAAGGTTAAATGAAATCATAAGGGTGGGGTCCTGTTCAGAGTAGATTAATGTCCTTATCAGAAAAGATACCAGATAGCTCTCTTTTTCTCTCTAGTCTCCTTCCCTCACCCCAAAGCACACACTGAGGAAAGGCCCTCTGCAAGCCAGGAAGAGCATATTCAACCAGAATGAATCAGCTGGAAATTTAATCTTAGACATCTGGCCTCCAGAACTGTGAGAAAATTAATTTGTTTTTTAAGTAACCCAGTTTATGGTATTTTGTTGTAACAGCTCAAGCCGACCAATAGACTCTTCAAGCAAAGGTAAATACTAGCAGAAAGGCTAATGCCTAAAAACATCATGCCCTTACTTCTGCCATTTTTAATTTCTATTTATCTGTCATTAAGTGTACTAATTGTGATATCACTAGTGCTAGACATATAATATTTTAAACAATTACATTTTAATATAGCTATTTCTTACAAACATTTCTTACAAACATGAAATGGCTGGAATATGGGATATGGCTTCCAAAGACCAATTCCCAGGGTAAAATGCCTAACATTTTAAGAACACGATATAAGTTGGCAAACCAATCTTCAGGTATTTGAAATTTAAAGTCTTATGTGCTCTTAAACACTGTATTTATTCTTAATAAGATCAATGTACAATAAAACACTTCAGGAAGTGCTGCTAGGGATGGCAAAACTATAGCAAACTGGAGGTACTTAAAAATGAAGAGCTATACAAATATGTAAATATGATTTACTACTTTACCTGTTGAAGTTCCTGCTCTCTTTGCTCATGTCTCATTTCCATCTGCTTAATTTTCTTTTCTAAGCCCATGAAATGTTTCATTTCTGGTGTATGGTTTTCTCTGGCTTCTCTTAATTCTTCTAGGAGTTTTGTAATCTAAAATTGAGGTATGAAGTAAATGAAAAACTGGTAACAAGAAAAATCATTTATTTTTACCAGGTAGTCTTAAGAATGTTCACCATATTTTCTTTGTATAAAATTTCTCTAGGGAAGAGGCTTCTTGCTAATAAGAAAGATATCTTGAGTTGTTAGGGAATGCAAGCTATTAATTATTCTATCTACAGGAAGAAAAGGCTCCTCTTAGCTCTGAAGTGACCTCACAATCCAGATGATTCCAGATGACTGGATCACTTCCTCCCATGTATGCCAGGCTGATTATAGCATTAAAAATGAAGGTGGGTACTGTCTGTGGTATATTCAGCTTTGCTACAAAGTATTTAACAAGGCTGATTACTTCTAGGATTAATCAAACATTTAAAGCACCCTACCCAGTATAGCTTCCAACACACACAGAGTTCAGTAAATATGAATCCTCCTTTTGTCAACTTTCTATAATTCTATCTGTAATCCTCTTCTGGCTCTTATCACTTTATAATAATTCATTCCACAAATACATTTATGTTTATAAAAGAGAGAATATACTGAACTCTTTCTGTTCTAGCTGTTGTCTTAGGTCTTGAGGGTATAGAGATGACCTAGTCATGGAGGTTACAGTCTTGTGTGGTACCTCCTTTTTCATACCATGGTCTGCAGAGAAAATGGTGATATTTTCATGGTGCCAGTCAGTAAAATAGAGGGGATCTGAGATATCTTTATATTGGGCTTGGTGAAATAACTGCATTTTCTTTATACCATATACTCATAATTATTTCCTGTTAGTATCAAAAGGCAAAATAATTAACAAGTAAAAATGGCTAAAATTAACAAATTCAACCAAATTTTCCATGGAAACACCCAGTACCTAATAACACTACAAAAAAACCCAACCCCTCCCCAAACTGCCACTCTTTCTAGTTTCAAATGTGAAACTATAAGCCTACATAAGTCTAAATATTTATATGTGGGATATCCATGGGATATCATCAGTGACCACAGAAATTTGCAGACTTTAATTGGGATGATTTGCAGAAAGGTTAGGGAGAGAGACCCTAGAGAACATGCTGCAGTGATGAGTGCTGGGCATAAAATCTTCTATGTCGAAACAATTATTACTAAAAATTATAACACAAAACCAGTGATTGCTGAACTAAGAAATTTGTAAGAGGCATTGTCATACACGTAATGGTCAAATATCACTTCAGCTTCTGTAAACTTAATGACTGAAAAGTGACTTTGGGTTTATAATGAGACAACATTTCCAGTAATTGCTATCTTATGATCCATAGGGAATCCATTCCTGGTACACCAGCTGGGATGTTCTGTTCTAGTCAAAGCAGCAGTCAAGTGAATGAGAATTCTAATATAGTATGTTGTTATGGAGAGATGACCAAGTAGCAATGAGGTGATGAGTGGGGAATACCTAACTGGAAGCAGAGCTAGGTTGCAGGACTCTTAACCTGAGGCAGCTGTCTTTGAATAAAGTCTTAAAGGGTAAGTAGTAGAGTCATGACATTATCATGTGCGAGGTGCTATGCTAAGTACTTTACAGATATTGTCTCAATTTTATCAAGTTTTACATTTATTTTCTGATTCCCCAAATAAAATGTAAGCTCTGTAAGACCAAAGATTCGTCTATCTTGTTCTCAGTATTCCTAGCACATAAAGCATGCCAGAGCACAGGTGTTTAATAATTATTCATGAATTAATGAATTCACCAATGATTAAACATTAGTCTATAAATTACATAAATTTAGCAATTTATATTTAGACAAAAAGTAGGAAAAATTTCCCTTCATCAGTGCCTACTTAAAAGCATCTTTAAAAGTATAATTAAAGTGAATGTATGTATTTTAAAATCCTTGTATTTTAGTGAATTTACCCTATGGGAGTAACTGGATACATGAGATGAATGATCAAAAATTATTCCTGCTTCTTGAATACTATGGAAAAAAAATTGGCAAATACCAATTTTTTTCTGATGTCCAGAAATACAGCATTAGTAATATAGTAATTAAGAGCCTGGGACCTGGAGTAAGAGGTCTTGGGTTCTGATGTTGATACTTTTTACACGTTGCTTGGTAACCTGAAGCAAATTATGTCATTTTTCTTAGCATCAATCTTCATCTATAAAATGGGAATAATAGTACCTACCCTTTTGGGTTATGTGAAAACTACACAGAGCACTTACCACAGTGCTTAGTACATACTAAATAATAAATGATAACTATCATTATGATTTTGACTATTATAAAGTAATATAAAAAAAGTGTTAATAAAGGAAGAGTAACGTCATCAAGGTGGTGACATAGGTAGTTCCTGATGCTGTTTCCCCTCATAAGAACTAACAATTATTCATGGACTAGATGCAACTGAGAGAATGATATAATATGGGGGTGAGGCTGAAGCATCCCCCTGCATCACAGAGACCAAGACAGACTACATCATAAGGGTTAGCAGAGTGTCTACATGCTGGCTGCATTGCCCCTCCCTCAGGCCCAGGCAGCACAATATGGAGAGGTCTCCCCTGAGACTACCATTTCTCCATGGGAAAAGACAGCCTGGGTAGGACATCCAAGTCCCCCAGTGTTGTGGGTCACTTCTTGAGAGCCCCTGCATGTCTTTATCCCATGGGGACTAATCAGTAGGAATCTGATTGTGATGGAGATGTGGGGAAGGGCTTGTAACAACTGGCAGTTAGATCTTGGCAGACTGAATTCATACTTGCAGTGCCCAAGTAGTAATCCCAACCAGCAGCTTTGCTCACCTATAGATCCAGGTCGGTGGTTATAGTCTGACTATGGAATTTGGTGGGGTGCAGGTCTGCCTGACTCAGGTCCTCAAACAGAAAGATTTGCCAGCCCTCAAGCTGGGACTGCATCCACTCAGGCAGGGAAGCTAAGCCACACTTTGGCACACTGCTGAGTGAAGATCACAGTGCTGCTTGACCAGAAAGCCTGAGTAGAACACCTGAAAAGCTGGGTAGCCCAGCAATACTAGAATAGAGTCCAGCAGTCAGAGTTGATAGTCTGCAAAGCCAATGGCCTATCTGGCCAGGGAACCTGGGGCACTGGTTGGCTTGAGTCAAGACTACAGTCAAAAAGCTTTACTGGCATTAGAGCAGTTTCTTACATTGCTCCTGGGCCAGGAAACTCATTTGAAGCTTTGCCCATTGCTGAATACAGCTGTCTGGCTGCTCAACCAAAGAACCTAACCAGAGCATATGGGAAGCTGCAGAGAATCCCCTGAGAGCCCTGCATACAGTGCCACTTGGGGAGAGCCACAGGCTATGCTTTCTGTCCATCAACAGAGCATGTGGCCCTGTCAGCCAGAGAATTCAGTACACAATCTTGCCTGATTTGTGTGCCCAGACAATGAACTACACAGGCACTGGGGCCTATCCTGTCACTCCACCAGGGCAGAGAAGCTAATTCATAGCCCCATCTATTGCTGAGTATATATCCAGTCCCCAAGAGTCTAATAAAAACCTTACGAGAGAATCGGGGCAACCATGAAGTCCTTCCTAAAGACTTATTAGGCAGGGAACCAAGCCAAAATTTCTATCCAACTATATTCAACTAGTGACACCTCCCCACTCTTGACCTCAGAGAGTGAGGTCTTGGGCAGTAGCTACCTGGGCAGTAGCCTTGGCCAAAAAACAAACCCTGACAGCAAGCCACCCCTACCCAAGGACATCACCACCAGACACATCCAGAAACCCAAAGTGCACTGACTGTTGAACACTGTTTATGCCAAAGTGAATCTGTAAAGTCTGGAAGAGGAGACTACTTACTCAAATACAGAGACCAACCAAAGGAAACAAGGATCTGAAAATCTGACACCACCAAAGAAAAGAAAGCTCCAATAAACTAACCCTAAAGAAATAGAGATCTGTGAACTCTATGATCAAAGAATTTAGAATAATCCTCTTTAAAAAGTTTACACAACTACAAGAACATACAGACAATTAAACAAAATTAGGAAAACAATGCATGAACAAAACAAGAAGTTCAACAAAGAAATAAAAACCATGAAAAAAATACCCCAAAACAGAAATACCAGAGCTGAAGAATACAATGACTGTATAGAAGAATTCAATAGGGACTTGACCATACAGAAGAAAGCCAGTGATCTAAAAGACAAGTCATTTAAAATTATACAGTCAAAAGAGCAAAAAGAATGAAAAAGCCTATGAGACGTATGGGACACAATCAAAACAAGTAGTATCTGCATTATGGTAATTCCACAACAAGAGAAAGAGAAAAGGACAGAGTATATTTAAAGCAATAATGGCTAAAACTGACTTTTTTGAACAAATAAAAGCTGAGCGAGTTCTTCACCACTAGACCTGCCTTACAAAAAGTGCTAACAGGAGCTCTTTAAGTATAAATAAAAGAAAATTAACATTGTAAAAACATAAGAAGTTAGTGTAAAACTCACCGGTAATGGTAAATATATAAGCAAAGTTAGATTGTATAACATGATAACAGTGGTGCGTAATCCACATACAACTGTAGTTTAAAAGTTAAAAGACAAAAGGGATAAAAATAACCATAACTATAATAATCTGCTATAAATTACAGGATATAAAATACAGGTAAACTGTAACATAAATAACCTAAAATGTGAGGGAAAGGAGAAAAGTGTAAAGTTTAGGAATTTTATTGAAGTTATCAATTTAAAATAAGGTATTATAATTTGAAGATATTTTATATAAGCCTCATGGTAACCATCAGGGAAAAACCTATAGTATTTACACAAAATAAGAGAAGTTAAAGCATACTGATACCAAAAGACATCAGAACACAAAAAAGGTACCAGGATATGAAACAAAAATGGACCTACAAAACAGCCAGAAAATAATCAACAAAATGGTGATAAGTCATTACCTACCAATAACTGCTTTAAATGTAAATGGACTAAATTATCCAATCAACAGACAGAATGGCTGAATGGATGAGTAAGATCTAATGATATATTACCTGAAAGAGACTCACCTTAGTCTTAAAGGCACACATAGACTGACAGTAAAAAGATGGAAAAAAGATTCCAAGCAAATTGTATTCAAAAGAAAGCAGGGGTAGCTATACTTATATCAAACAAAATAGATTTTAAAAGGGTAAAGAGACAAAAAAAGGTCATTACATAATGATAAAGAGGTCAATATCAATCCAAGAAGATGACATAGTAATTGTGTTTGCACTCAACTTCAGAGAGCCAAGTAACAGAGCCAGAAAAAGAAATAAACAGCAATACAATAACAGTTGGGGACTTCATACCCAACTCTCAACAACACATTAATCATCCGGGCAGTGAATAATAGCATATTTGAACAACACTATAGACCAAATGGATATAATAGACACATACACAACACTGAATCTGGCAACAGCAGAATAAACATTCTTCTCAAGTGCACATGGAATATTTTCAAGGATAGACTGTATGATAGGCCACAAAATAAATCTTACAAATGCAAGAAGACTGAAATCATACCAACTATATTCTCTGACCACAATGGCGTGAAAATCAGTAGTGATAAGGAAAACTGGAAAACTCACGAATACATGGAAATTAAACATGATTCTCCTTAACAACCAATGGGTCAAAGAAGAAATTAAAGGGGAAATAATGTGTCTTGAGACAAGCAAAAATGGAAACACACAAAAAACCAAAATTAATGGGATGTAGCAAAAGCAACTCAAAGATGGAAATTCACAGCAATTCACACATTAAAAAACAAGAAGGCCTCAAATAAACAATTTAAGTTTACACTTAAGGAACCAGAAAAAGAATGATAAGCTGAGCCCACAGGTAGAAGAGAGAAGGATCAGAGAAGAAATGAACAAAACCAAGAACAGGAAAATAATAGAAAAGATGAACAAAACTAAGAATTCGTTCTTTGAAAGGGCAGACATTGACATTGACATTTGTCCATTGACAAATCTTTGGCTAGATTAACCAAGGAAAAATGAGGTCTCAAATCAATGAAATTATAAATGATAAAGGAGACATTACAACAGATACCACAGAAATACAAAAGATCACAAAAGGCTACTATGAACTATATGCCAACAAACTGGACAATCTAGAAGAAATGGAAAAATTCTTAGACACATACAACATAACAAGACTGAATCAGGAAAAAAAACCCCAAATCTGAACAATTACTACTAAGGGGACTGAATCCATAATAAAAAATCTCCCAAAAAAGAACAGTCCAGGACCAGATGGCTTCATAAGTGCATTTTACCAAACATTTAAAGAATTAATGCTAATCCTCTTCAAACTTTTCCAAAACACAGAAGAGAGGGAACACTTCCAAATTCATTTTACAAACCAGCCAAAGACACTATCAGACAACTACAGACCACTATTTCTGATGAACATAAATGAAAAACTTCTAAATACAATACTAGCAATTTGAATTCAACAGTGCATTAAAAATATTCACCATGATCAAGTGAAATTTATCTCTGGGACGCAAGATGGTTCAACATACAAAAATCAAGGTAATACATTACAAGGTAATAATAGGATGAAGAAACAAATAATATTACCATCTCAATAGATGCAGAAAAAAAATTTGATAAAATTTAACATCTGTTCATGATAAAAGCTATTAAATTAGGTATAGAAGGAATGTACCTCAATACAATAATACAGTATATGATAAATCCACAGGTAATATCATATTCAATGGCTAAAGCTTGAAAGCTTTTTTTCTAAGTTCACAAACAATACAAGGGTGCTCACTGTCACTACTCCTATTCATTATAGTACAAAAGGCCCTAGCCAGAGCAATCAGGCAAGAAAAATAAAGGGCATCAGGATAGGAAAGAATTAAAATAGTCTCTATTTGCAGGTGACATGATTTTATATATAGAAAATTCTAAAGACTCCACCAAAAAACTGTTAGATCTAATCAGTGAATTCAGTAAAGTTGCAGGATACAAAATTAACAAAGATCAGTACTGTTTCTGTACATCAATAATGGACTACCTAAAAAAGAAAATGCTACCATTCAAAAAGCATCAAAAATCAGGATAATACTTAAAAGTGAATTTAAACAAGAAGGTGAAAGATTTCTACACTTAAATCTACAAGACATTGATAATGGAAGTAGATACAAATAAATGGAAAGGTAGATAGAGTAGAGGTAGAAAGGCAGAGATGCATTACAAACAAGTAGTAACCAAATAAAACAGAATTTGCTAGTGTTAAAAGATGTATATTGTAGTTTCTCTGTGGTCAAAAAGAGACAGGGGTTTACCCTCCTTTCTTAAACAACCAGAACAACCGAGGACATATGAAACTGTTTTCAAACATCAGCTTAACAGCACTGCAGGATGGTGATTCATGAGAGAAGGGAAACACAATAGATGAACTCAATGACTGCCTACTTTGCTGCCCAGAGGGTTTCGAAGCCAGTGGAAATGGCAGCCTGAACAATCTGGGAGCTAATGTAGGGCTGGGAAAATGAGCTGTTCCCATCAGCCTAAGAGAAAATCCCTTTGAGGACCCTCAGGAGGTTATCAGTAGTGGGAATAAATAAGCCCTGTTAACATAACTATTATAGATATACTGCTTATTGAAAGGCAGATTGTCATTTCATTCAAAAGATGGAGTGTTTTAGTTTTCTAGTAAATAGGCTTGAAAATCATGTGTTGCAGCTTTTTTATTTCCAAACTATTTTAGCTATTCTTAAACTAAGAACACACTGTAACTTAACTAAAAGTGACCTTAATCTTTATCTTGCAAACATTAGAACATACTTCCTTTTATTGCTTTTCCCCAAAATTTTACCTTAGGTCTGTGAAGTTCTGTTAACTTATTGCTTATACAACAAAGTTTATGTACATCTTAAACACTGAAAAGAATGCACATGTTGAACCACAGCCTTTCAATTACTGAAACAAGATTTTTTAAATTGATAGTTATGTAACTGTGGAGTATTTTTATATTAATGTTTTCATAATGCAATTATGTTTTTCCTGTATGTTTTAATAAATTCTTGAATAATAAAATGTGGTGGATACACTTCAAAGAATGGAATGCACAGTTGTCTCGTGTTTTACACTTTCTAGAATCAAAGGGATCTTAGAGTAATAAAAACGGTGAGTTTCCAGAAAGATCTATCTCCTATAATATTGTTACTGGGGATCCAGCATCACTGTAATGACTACTTTAGTTATTTCTTAACAGTATCAAGTATTTAATACAAAAATGACCTTAACCATCCAATTTTTCCTCCTAAAACAATCAAAAGAACCAAATGCCCCTCTCCCTATTTCCCCACTGCCCAGAAAAATCTCAAAATCAAATACAAATATATAAGAAACTTATTTACCCATTGAAGAGTTTCATCTGGGCAAAGCAGACTTACCATAAAACAAGTTATTATTTTTTTGATGTGATACTTTCAGGTTATTTCCATTTATACATTTAAGTTAACAAAAATTAATACAAAAATAAGAATATGATTGAAATGGCTAAGAAACAGCTTTTTAGTACAATATTTTTGTTACTTCTTACCTCTTTCTGTAAGATTTCTTCTCGAACTTGAGAAACTACCAGAGACTCCTGTTTACCCTGCAGTTCGTTAACTTGATTTTGGAAATGTTTTAGAAGTACCTATGAAATTATGTTAGAAGTACTGAGTTAATAGAGGTCTTCTCAAACATTATTTGAAAAATATCAGAAAACCAACTAATGACGTGTTTTTGTAGCAAAAAAAAAATCCTAATATTTTTAAATTACCAAATTCTAACAAAAATAAAATGTCACAGGAATCAAGTTCATTGAATAAATTAAGCTGATTGAATACATTCATTATTTTCTTTCAATATTTAATGGAAAGTATCACATGTATGACAAATAATGGCTGTGTAACTACTTGGCTTCTTTATCTCTAATACTTTCCTTCTGAAGGCCTGAAAAATACCTTTTAAAATAAACCTCTGTAAAGTCTAAGCATTTTGAAGATAGCCAATACTGTCTTTATTACTTTGTGATTAAGTAAAATAATAGCACAAGCCTGTTAATAAGCATGAAATAAATGTCATGCTTGTATTTTTTTGGCAACCTGAAATAGATACTTTCATCAAGGATCTTAAAACTTAGGAAAATATGCATCTAGTACCTCTAACACTTTTACTGTTTTTACCATCAGACTATGCTGACTTCCATTTAACTTATAATTTACAATATTACATTTAGAACTCTGGGAAAGTAACACTTAGGGCAGGCACTATGGCATAATGACACTACTTTTCCCACCTCTCCCAACTACATAATATATAATAACTTGATATAATGTTTATACTGCCCACTGACACCCTACTCCTATGGGGAAAAAAGCTGTACAAAGACTGGGTGGCTCAGTCGGTTAAGCGTCCGACTTGGGCTCAGGTCATGATGTCGCTGTTCATGGGTTCTGTGCTGACAGCTCAGAGCCTGGAGCCTGCTTCAGATTCTGTGTCTCTCCCTCCTTCTGCCCCTCCCCCACTCATGCGCGCGCTCTCTCTCTCTCCCCCTCAAAAATAAATAAATGTTAAAAAAATAAATAAAAAGCACTTTCTCGTTGAAATATTAAAATAGTCAAAGTTCTTTGTTTGAATTTAAATTACAGACCTCATTTCACACTAAAATATCCCAAATACTTCAACATGCATCTTCTTACAAGGACATCTCACAAAACCACAACAGCATTTTCTTTAATGTTTATTTATTTTGAAAGAGAAAGTGTGTGTGTGTGTGTGTGTGTGTGTGTGTGCGCGCGCACGCACATCCCTGAGTAGGAGAGGCAGAGAGAAAGGGAGAGAATGAATCCCACACTCAGTGCAGAACTCAATTTGGGGCTCGACCCCATGAGATCATGACCTGAGCCCAAATCAAGAGTTGGATGCTTAACTGGCTAAGCCACCCAACAACATTTTTATGCCTAAAAAATTTACAATAATCTCATAATATCTAATACCCAGTCCATACTTCTTAGTTGAGCAATTTGTTTTTAATCAAGATACCATTAAATGATTATTAAAGGGAGAAATAATGGTAAGATAATTGTTTCTTGAAGTCTTTCTCCCTCAGCTTGTTTTTAAAAATTAAAACCTAGAGAAAAGAACACAGTGGACCTATATTCTTTGATTTACCAACTGCTAACATTTTTGCCATATTTGCCTTATTTTTCTTTCTTTTCCTGGGATACACCATTTGAAAGTAAGTTGCAGATACAAATTCTATTTTAACGCTGTTTTTTTCAACTTGCTACCATCACAGTAGATAATCATAGATATTCCTTGAAGATATACACACTAACCAAAAAGGAAGATACACTTTTTTTTTTTTTCCCAACATTTATTTATTTTTGGGACAGAGAGAGACAGAGCATGAATGGGGGAGGAGCAGAGAGAGAGGGAGACACAGAATCGGAAACAGGCTCCAGGCTCTGAGCCACCAGCCCAGAGCCTGACGCGGGGCTCGAACTCACGAACCGCGAGATCGTGACCTGGCTGAAGTCGGACGCTTAACCGACTGCGCCACCCAGGCGCCCCGGAAGATACACTTTTTTAAAGAAATGTGGATAAGCTTTCAGCATATTCTGTCGTAATTCTAAGAAGACTGTTTCATAATGGCTACAAGCTGTGTGCATATCTCTGTTCATTATTTTATCCCTAGTGCTTCATTGTCTATAGACCCCGAATCATTATCTGTTTATGAATGAAAGATAAATGGGCAAGAGAATGACTAGGATAATTACTTGTCAGCTGGGACTTGGGTAGAGGGAAATGATTCAACATTCAAGTTCAAGTACTCAGTTCTCAACCACAAAATGTGATTGACCATACTTCTACAGTTTGTTACAAATGACTTAGGAGAAGAACTAGTTGAGAAATACAGGGACAAAACTGTGAAACCACTTATTTAGAGAATAGTTTTAAAGTAGAATAGTTAAATGGTAACGGCATCCTCTCCTACTAAAAAAAATCAAGTCAATATTTTCTCATTTCTACTAAAAAGTGAAGTGAAATGTTCTGTTAACAGTCCTGAAAAAAATAATTTTAAAGCCAAGGAAAGTTTGTTAAAGTTGTCTACCTCTTGAGTTGCTATTTTACGATTTAGTTCAGCTACTTTGGAAGAAGAATTTTCTACTGCATTTTGGCAAAGGAGTTTCTCTACTTCCCTCTGATGAGATGCTTTGAGAGATGCAATGTGTGCTGCAGTATCTTCCTTAACCCTGTAGAGCAAATCAAACAAAATCACACATAAAAACAGCTCTTCAATTCAGAGTTAGCATAAAAATAGTGTAGGAAGCTTGGAAATTAAAGAGGCATAGGGAAAGAACACCATTACTTACTGCACTTTGTCAGGTGCTTTATACATTATTGCTTGTGAGTTCTTACAACCACACCATGAGCTCACTATTATTTACTGAATTTTATAAGGGCAGAGTTGAGTTTTGGAAAGAGTGATGTCTCCGGAGTTCAGATTAGGAAGTTGCAGAGCTGGGGTTCAAGCCCAGCACAGTGTTAGACCTCAAAATCTGGGCCTTCCAATGGCTCCCTAGCTTGGGGCTGTACTTTCTGAGAGAATGGAAGGTTCTAAATGTTCTGTCTGGATTTAAAGCAAGGGCCTAATATTTTATCTTCTTTTGTTTATTTACTTTTTTATCTAAAAAAATTTTTTTTTTTTACGTTTATTTTTGAGAGACAGAGAGAGAGCACAAGTGGGGGAGGGGCAGAGAGAGGAGAAGACAGAATCTGAAGCAGGCTCCAGGCTCTGAGCTGTCAGCATAGAGCCTGATGCGGGACTTGAATTCACTGACTGCGAGATCATGACCTGAGCCAAAGTCAGAAGCTCAACCGACTGAGCCACCCAGGCGCCCCTATTATTATTTTTAAATGTTTGTTTGTTTATTTATTTTTGAGACAATGTGAGAGACAGAGTGCAAGCAGCGGAGGGGCAGACAGAGGGAGGCACAGAATCTGAAACAGGCTCCAGGCTCTGAGCTGTCAGCCCAGAGCCGGACGCGGGGCTCGAACTCACGAACCATGAGATCACTACCTGAGCTGAAATTGGACACTTCACTGACTGAGCTACCCAGGCGCCCCAATGTTTATTTATTTTTGAGAGAGAGAGGGAGAGAGGGAGAGAGGGAGAGAGGGAGAGAGGGAGAGAGGGAGAGAGAGAGAGAGAGAGAGAGAGAGAGAATCTGAAGCAGTCTCCAGGCTCTGAGCAAGTGTTCAGCACAGAGCCCAATGTGGGGCTCAAACCCACAAACTGTGAGATCATGACCTGAGCTGAAGTCAAATGCTCAACTGACTGAGCTACCCACGCACCCCAAAAAATGATAGGATTTTATTCAAAGCAGATATTTAGTGGCTCACTGTTGCTATAAACAAATTTATCAGTTGCTTATTTGACTATATGAGCATTTATTCATGTAAACGTATGGAAAAGCATAAAAATCTAAAGCACTATGACACAACTGAACTAAAGTAAAAAACAAAAAAACCAAATAAACAAACTACCCCACTGGCCTAAATCTGGGATTAGGAAAGGTTATTCTTTACTTATCAGGCCCAGAGCTGCCTGAAAAACAGATTAAGCAATACTAAAAAATTATAAATTATATATAGGAAAATTTATAGGATAAATTTTAATTTTTTCTAGGAAAGAATGCAATTCTTTCCAAATAGCTTTATTTTTATAATCACATTGAGAACTAAAAACACAAGGTTTCAATCTGGAAGCATTCAGACACAGCTGCCCATCATTCAATAAGCATTTGTCTGGTGCTTGCTATGCTCACTCTGCTCCTTTACCACGTTGCAAAGAAGTATAATCTTATATCAGTTCTCAAGGAGTTACCACGGCACTGTCTGATTAGTGCTTTCTTGATATTCAATACTGGCACATGGTATATAAGTTATGGAGGAGTTGGAAGTGAGAGCAGGAAATTTCCTGAGAAGCTCTAGGAGATATTTTGTGGAAGAGGTAGCACTTGAAACATGAACGAACAAAATGTAGTAAAGACCTTCAGCAACTAAGGCCCACACAGAAGTCTTGTAATGGTGATGGCACTTGAGAAGCCACATGGAGTAAGTTAGTCGTGATACTTCAGGAAGCTGGGATTCAGTGGAGGGCAGAGTAACTCAAATACAGGGATATTTAAGAATATTAATGGTTTTTAAGCAAAATGATTAGGGGAGACAGAAACTAAAATCAGGGAGATTAGGGTGGGATGCTATAGTAAAGCAAGTAAGGCTGCACTACAGTAAGGTAGAAAGTGAAAGGAGACCTATTTATAAGGAAGCACCCCCATAAACTGTGAGCCCAAGAAATAAAGGAAGTAAAAGCTGGACTTGACAACTGAAAAAATATGGTGCTAGATGGAGATGGGGAAGCTGTGAGGGGAGCTAGTTTATAGGTAAAAAAAGGAATAAAATTTGAGATACTACTGAGTCCAAGAGGAATAATCCAAAAAACCCCAGTAGATTTAACATCTGAGCTCAGGGAAGAAAACAGCCTTGAAAAGTAAATTGGGTTCGTGGTTCATAGAAGCCATAAGAATACATGAATTTAGCAATGGATAAAGAACAGAGAATAAACAGAAAGTTGAAAATAAACCCTGGTAGAAGTCTGGTTTTTGTGGAAGGAGAATGAAGAGTCAGGAGTCAGTTAAAGGTACAGGAGAGGTGTACTAGTCACACTCCCTAGTGTGAGTCATGGAGGTTATGGGAGGAAACCATTTCAAGAAAGAACAATGTCAAGGAGAATGAAAATGGAGAAAACACCACTGGACCAGGAAAGAGCACTACTGAGAGATCACATTTAAAAGAGAGCCAAAACATAGGAGACTGTTAAAAACTGAGAACAAACTGACGGTTGATGGGGGGTGGGAGGGAGGGGAGGGTGGGTGATGGGTATTGAGGAGGGCACCTTTTGGGATGAGCACTGCATGTTGTATGGAAACCAATTTGACAATAAATTTCATATATTAAAAAATAAATAAATAAATAAATAAATAAATAAATAAATAAATAAATAAAATAAAAGAGTGCTGAGGATAAGAGTCCCGGTTAAGAGGAAGTGAGTTGCAAATAAGACACTACTTGTGGAAAAGTGTTCCTGACAGAAAGATGAGTAGAGACTTGGTTTGATGATGGACAAAAAGATCTGAGCATGTTAGAAGGCTCAGAGGAAAGACAGTAGACAGTACCTGGTGATTCTGAGAAGGAATGAGCACAAAAGTTCTTTAAGGCATGAATGGATGTGATCACTGGATTAACTTTAAGAGTTATTTTGGAAAAGAGGACCTTTCCTCTTAGAATGTCAGCTAGTTTTAATAATAGCAGTTTTCTGCAGTCTGCCCATGGCAGTCATAAATGATGACATTCATTTATAAGAAGGCCCAGTGGGTCAGCTTATTAACACCATCTGGAAAACTGCAGAAAGACAAGATCAGTCAGCCCAAGCACATGGTTTGGGCTGACACAGAGATTCAGGCTTATCAGGATCTGGCCTTCAACAGGTAGAGGATCCTACTCTGAAAGAGATCTATGCTTAGCAATGCAATACAACTTCATAAAATTTGGTGATGAATTCAGTTGAGGGTAAAATTGATAATCTAGAGGAAATCTATCTCATAATTTTGGCATTTTTATCTTTTTATATCCCCATATATTTACAAATTCACATTTTACCTTTTCATGGAATTTTCAAATTGGGTCACTGCTGCTTCAGATTTCATCTTCAGCTCATTCCTCTCCACAATTAATCTCTCCAGTTCATTTTTCAATCTGCAGTTTTCTTGTAAAACCTCTGAAACATGGGAATCAGTAAAAGTGTGTGGTTGGTAACGCTTGCCATCCAGGGTTCCAGGGAATGCGTTAGCACTTCCTTTACCTGAATGCAAACCATCTTTCTTCCCCCTTCTTGCAGTCACTTCCTCTCTACCCTTAGAGTTCTGATTAGACAGCATCATCCTTCTCTCCTTCTGGAGCCTCTCCACAGTTTTTGAAAGGTCTTGTATTTCTCTCCCCTTCGCAGCCAGCTCCTCGTTGAGTCGCACCAGTTTAGCTTTAGCATGAGCCTGTTCTACCTGGAGTTCTATAGACTGGAAATCGTTACCATCTTTATTGCTTTTCTTGAGTTCCAATTCAGCATTCTGATGTTTAAGAATGTCTATTTCAGCTTCAAGGTTTCTTACAGTGATTTGATGGGCTTCCTTGATGTCGTCAAGCTCCTTCTCTAGTGCTTCAACCCTGGAGGAGCTGTCAGGCTGGTTCTGGGGTGCTTCCTTCAATTTGCAGGCAAGTAGCTGCTCCTGCTCCTCTAGTCTCTGTTCATACTGGATCTGCAGAAAGGAATCCATGTAACGTCAAACCACTGCTAAGCATGTCACTTGTTCCCAAAGCCCAGCATTCTACTAGGTCCTACCTATTCCTTCATTCAGGCATTCATTACATGTTCTGATGCTTCTAGCTCTGTTCCCTGAGTCAGTCCAATGGGCTGAAGTCCTAATCTTTAAAGAGCAAAACGTTGTATGTTCTCAATATGTTGTATAATTTCATAATTAACGTGTTGCTTTATAAACATTATATAACACGTTTCTGTACCCCAAAACTTATTTTAAGTATCACAATCAAACCTATTATTGTGTACCTTTCTCTATGCAAACTGACAAACTATACTCTGAGGATAAACAGGGAAAGATATCGGGGGCGCTGAAATCTTTAAGAGATAGCCCGTTTTCAACTTGCTAGTATCAATTTAGGAATCTCATAGGGAGTAAGTCAGCTTGGATTTGTCACACTGCAGCTTTATTATTATAAACAAAATAACCTAAGCAGGTTACTCTGCAGAGGGGGCACAACAGTGTTCATTCATTCAATGAATATTTATTGAGCTACCACTGTGTGCCAGGCACTGTACCAGATTCTAGAGATAAAGAAGTCCAGCTCATGCCTTCAAACAGTTTATAGCCTGGTCAGGAGAGCGATGGAAAATTTCAGTGTCCTATGATAACTGTGATAATGGGCCTATGAATATGGTGCAAAGAGGACGAGGCTCCCCCTGTGTGCCTGAGAGAAGGGGGAAGAGTGAATAGAGGGAGCACATTTAGGTTTGGGCTTGAGAGAGGAATGTAAATTTGGGGATAAGTGGAAGCAGGGACATTACGGAAGTAGGAAGAACACCTGCAAAGGCAATCTAATGCTTGGTGTGTACTGGGAACCAGAATGAAAGGAAGAAGTGATAAAGAGTGAGCAGAGACAGGAATGGGACAGGCTAAGGAAGCACAAAAAGAGAAAAATCAGGGTGAAGAGATTTAGATATATAAAAATCAGGTAGAGGGTTGGAATTCTAGCCTCTATGTGGTCACTGGAATGTTAATAGTAGCTGTAATTACTATAATCATTTATTGAATGTTTGCTATACTCCACATAAGGCAGTAGGGCTTTACATATATTTTGCCACTCAATCCTCCCAATATCCTATGAATTAAGGATTAACTAATTAAAATATTTTAACATCTACTCTGTGTCTTGAATGATGGAACACAATGGTGAGTAAAAGCAGAACAGTTCCAGCCATCACGAAGTCCAGAAGCTAGATGGGGAGAGAGATCACTCATGATCCAATCGAAACAGCTGTGAACATGGTAGACACAATGGAGAAGTGCATGGAAAGTGCCTATAAGATAATTTGTCTACCAGGGAGTCCACGAAGGTTTCACTGGGGTAGCAATGCTTGGATTAAGAGCTAAAGGGCAGGAACATCTCAACTGAAAGAGGTGGGCAGAGCATACCAGTCAGAGGTAAGTGTACAAACTTCTGTGGCTGCAGGAAACATGGCAAGTAGGAGAAACACATATGACTGGATGAGAAAGCACAGTGTGAGAACACACTGGACAGCAAGAGGGGTGTGGCTATACATGGATTTATAGGCCATTTATTTAACCTAAGAGGAACAGGAAGTTATTGAGGGATATAAATAAAGGTAGGGGTGTGTGTGTGTGTGTGTGTGTGTGTGTGTATGTGTATAAGACACAGGTATGAAAATATAATTTTGGCTTTAGCATTAAGAGCTGATTAGAGGATGGAGTGATGTGGGTATGTGTAAACTAGTCAGGAGATTACAATAGTTATTCAGGTCATTGTTTCTTTTTTTTTTTTAATTTTTTTTTTTCAACGTTTATTTATTTTTGGGACAGAGAGAGACAGAGCATGAACGGGGGAGGGGCAGAGAGAGAGGGAGACACAGAATCGGAAACAGGCTCCAGGCTCTGAGCCATCAGCCCAGAGCCTGACGCGGGGCTGGAACTCCCGGACCGCGAGATCGTGACCTGGCTGAAGTCGGACGCTTAACCGACTGCGCTACCCAGGCGCCCCTCAGGTCATTGTTTCTTAATGATGGCAGCCGAGTAACACGGTGATGAAAAGGAACAGAGGAATTGAAAGAAATTCAGGAGAAAAAGTGGCATACTTGGCAATAAGTCAGTTGTAGATAACAACTCCTCTTACATATGAGGAGACAGAGGCTCAGAGGGTAAAGTAACTAGCACAAAGTCCGGGACTGGAGGTTGGTCTGACCCTAGAAAGCCTGTGTGTTTTCCATCATGCCACAGTCTCCTATGGATAGGAGGCAGTCTGCTAAAGGTGGTGTGGGGGTCACATGAACCTGATGGAAGGAGGTCTGTGGTGAGTGTTTAGGGGAATGGAAGAAACTGATCAGTCACAGCAAGAGGATTGCCAAGTAGCACCGAGCAAATTCCCAGGATCAGACACCTAGACACCCGTGACAGCTCTCCTCTCTCAACTATGCCACCTCCTCACAGAGATCTGTGTGAGAGGAGGAGCAGAGGAAGAGATGGGTGAGCTGGAGCAGAAGGTAAGGGAGGTAAGTATGGTTGAAAAGAGGGTAGTTAAAAGAGAAGTATGCCTTGGAATTTAGGACAGGAGAACAAAGAAAACCAGGTAGGGGGCTGAGAGATTTGAAAGAGTATGAAATAAAGTAAAGCCAACTTCCTTGACATGACCTTAACTAGCAGGCCAATGTACTTCCAGGTTTTCAACCTTTTACTGTTTCTGGAATCTAATATTCTATCATCTGTTGCTTCTCTCAAGATAGAAATCTGTGGCCTGTGGATTTGAGGCCTCTGTCACTCACCAGCAATAGCACCTCAGGCAAGAAATTAAATTGTGAACATCCGTTCCCTCATCTGTGAAGCAGAGTAGCAATATCTGTTTCTCACTGGTGATTGGAAGGATGATGCAGGATGAACTAAAATGTTCGTGAAAGCATCTAGCAAGAATTACTGCAGAAACTGTGTGCTAAACAAATTTTTAAAAGTAAATTAAATATCACATCTTCTTTCATACTTGGTCATCCTACTACTTGTATTTTCTAATTCATTCCTCACAAAGGATTAAAAAACTCAGAAAGTTAAGACATTTTCAACCAACATTGCCCTGCTCCCTGCTCTACTCCAAAGATACTCCTGTCTCATTTCCTCCCCCTTGTCTAGGGAAATTTCAAGAAAGTATTTTCTTTTTTTTTTTTTTTTTTAATGTGTATTTGAGAGAGAGAGCACATGCACAAACAGGGATAGGAGAGGCAGGGGCGGGGGGGGGGAGGGGGGGAGAGAGAGAGAGAGAGAGAGAGAGAATCCCAAGCAGGCTCCACACCACAGTGCAAGATCCCAACATGGGGCTTGATCTCATGAACCTTGAGATCATGACTTGAGCCAAAATCAAGAGAGGGCTGCTTAACCGACTGAACCACCCAGGCATCCCTCAAAAAAGTATTTTCACCCATGGTAACTAAAAAACAATTTTATACTGAATATACACCAGACATGTTTTACTTTGCCTTTTCATAACTTAATTACCACTAACTCTAGCATCACTGAGAGGAACACTGTGCTTGATTTTCTACGCTTGAAATAAAAAGAAAAGTAGATAAAGGAGAGCAAGAAAGATAGGATGGGTCTAGGTTTCTTTTGCATCTACTGACATGCATGGTAAAGGTTTTACAGGGAAGGATGTTTAAAATTATTTGTTAAAATGAGACCTAAGTGCCCAGCTCCCACAATACTGAAACCTTGAGATCTGAGCCCCATGTCCATGGCTAGATGGCACCCACCTTCATCTTCTGGAACTGTTGTTCCATGGTACGAAGGCTTTTCTTTGCTTCTTCATCTTTGCCCTCCAAATCAGCCTCTAGTTTTTTTATCCTTTTCTCCATAAAGTCCACTGTATTTCTATCCACTGTATCACCAGCTGCTGATGCAGCCAGTATTAAAGCAGGTAAAGAATTGGGATATCTTCTCTTTAGAATTCCTTCCATTTCCTTAACCTATTAAAATATTTTTGCATATACGTAAGATCACAAATATATTAAAATTAAGCAGTTTCATGTATAAATTGAGATTATGCTCTATCAGTCATGTCTAGATTTCAAAGAGATGTTTATATCACACAAGACAATCATATGCACAGAAACACAGATTAATTTCAAATTTTACATCCCTAGATTATCTGATTTTAAAACCCTATAGTTTAATGTCTAATTTAGTACTGGTTACTGGTTAATTTACAGAAATCCTCTTACATTTATCTGAAACAGATCTTGGGACTTTCTACTCTACTAGTAATAACCAATCTTTCTGAAGAGAAAGATTTTTCCCTTCCCTTTTTCCCACAGACTCCCTTTGATGATTGTATTTATACTATCTATTGATTGAAAAATGACATCTGCATATGAATGTACAGAATTTGTACAATAAACACACAGCTTCCTAAGCACCTGCCCCTATGTGCAACAATCTCCACCCTACCCCAACCCTCCTACAAATGTCCCCCTCCAACTGAAGTTTATTTTTTTAAGTTTTTAAATGTTTATTTATTTTTAATTTTTTTATGCTTTAAACTTTACATCCAAATTAGTTAGCATATAGTGCAACAATGATTTCAGGAGTAGATTCCTTAGTGCCCCTTACCCATTTAGCCCATCCCCCCTCCCACAACCCCTCCAGTAACCCTCAGTTTGTTCTCCATATTTATGAGTCTCTTTTGTTTTGTCCCCTTCCCTGTTTTGATATTATTTTTGTTTCCCTTCCCTTATGTTCATCTGCTTTGTCTCTTAAAGTCCTCATATGAGTGAAATCATACGATTTTTGTCTTTCCCTAATTTCACTTAGCATAATACCCTCCAGTTCCATCCACATCGTTGCAAATGGCAAGATTTCATTCTTTTTGATTGCCAAGTAATACTTCATTGTATGTATATATACCACATCTTCTTTATCCATTCATCCATCGGTGGACATTTGAGCTCTTTCCATACTTTGGTTATTGTTGATAGTGCTGCTATAAACATGGGGGTGCATGTGTCCCTTCGAAACAGCACACCTGTATCCCGTGGATAAATGCCTAGTAGTGTAATTGCTGGGTTGTAGGGTAGTTCTATTTTTAGTTTTTTGAGGAACATCCATACTGTTTTCCAGAGTGGATGCACCAGCTTGCATTCCCACCAGCAGAGTAAAAGGGTTCTCCTTTCTCCGCATCCTCACCAACATCTGTTGTTGCCTGAGTTGTTAATGTTAGCCATTCTGACAGGTGTGAGGTGGTATCTCATTGTGGTTTTGATTTGTACTTCCCTGATGATGAGTGATGTTGAGCATTTTTTCATGTGTCGGTTGGCCATCTGGAAGTCCTCTTTGGAGAAGTGTCAATTCATGTCTTTGCCCATTTCTTCACTGGATTATTTGTTTTTTGGGTGTTGAGTTTGGTAAGTTCTTTATAGATTTTGGATACTACCCCTTTATCTGCTATGTCATTTGCAAATATCTTCTCCCATTCTGTTGGTTGCCTTTTAGTTTTGCTGATTGTTTTCTTCGCTGTGCAGAAGCTTTTTATTTTGATGAGGTTCCAGTAGTTCATTTTTGCTTTTGTTTCCCTTGCCTCTGGAGATATGTTGAGTAAGAAGTTGCTGTGGCCAAGATCAAAGAGGTTTTTGTCTGCTTTCTCCTTGAGGATTTTGATGGCTTCCTGTCTTACATTGAGGTCTTTCATCCATGTTGAGTTTATTTTTGTGTATGGTGTAAGAAAGTGGTCCAGGTTCATTCTTCTGCATGTCGCTGTCCAGTTTTCCCAGCACCACTTGCTGAGGAGACTGTCTTTATTCCATTGGATATTCTTTCCTGCTTTGTCAAAGATTAGTTGGCCATACGTTTGTGGGTCTATTTCTGGGTTCTCTATTCTGTTCCATTGATCTGAGTGTCTGTTCTTGTGCCAGTACCATACTGTCTTGATGATTACAGCTTTGTAGTATAGCTTGAAGTCTGGGATTATGATGCATCCTGCTTTGGTTTTCTTTTTCAAGATCGCTTTGGCTATAGAGGGTCTTTTCTGGTTCCATACAAATTTTAGAATTATTTGTTCTAGCTCTGTGAAGAATGCTGGTGTTACTTTGATAGGGATTGCATTGAATATGTAGATTGCTTTCGGTAGTATTGACATTTTAACAATATTTGTTCTTCCTATCCAGGAGCCTGGAATCTTTTTCCAATTTTTGTGTCTTCTTCAATTTCTTTCATAAGTTTTCTATAGTTTTCAGTGTGTAGATTTTTCACCTCTTTGGTTAGATTTATTCCTAGGTATTTTACAGTTTTTTGTGCAACTGTAAATGGGATCGATTCCTTGATTTCTCTTTCTGTCACTTCATTGTTGGTGTATAGGAATGCAAGCAATTTCTATGCATGGATTTTATATCCTGCAACTTTGCTGAATTCATGAATCAATTCCAGCAGTCTTTTGATGGAAACTTTTGGGTTTTCCATATAGAGTATCATGTCATCTGCAAAGAGTGAAAGTTTGACCTCCTCCTGGCCGATTTGGATGCCTTTTATTTGTGTTGTCTGATTGCAGAGGCTGAGACTTCCAATACTATGTTGAATAACAGTGGTGAGAGCTGACATCCCTGTCTTGTTCCTGACCTTAGGGGGAAAGCTCTCAATTTTTCCCCATTGAGGATGATATTAGCATTGGGTCATTCATATATGGCTTTTATGATCTCGAAGTATACTCCTTTTATCCCTACTTTCTTGGGGGTTTTTATCAAGAAAGGATGCTGTATTTTGTCAAATGCTTTCTCTGCATCAATTGAGAGGATCATATGGTTCTTGTCCTTTCTTTTATTGATGTGATGAATCACATTAATTGTTTTGCAGATATTGAACCAGCCCTGCATCCCAGGTATAAATCCCACTTGGTCATGGTGAATAATTTTTTAAATGTATTTTTGGATCCGGTTGGCTAATATCTTGTTGAGGATTTTTGCATCCATGTTCATCAGGGAAACTGGTCTATAGTTCTCCTTTCTAGCGTGGTCTCTGTCTGGTTTTGGAATCAAGGTAATGCTGGCTTCATAGAAAGAGTTTGCAAGTTTTCCTTCCATTTCTATTTTTTTGGAACAGTTTCAAGACAATAGGTGTTAACTCTTCCTTAAATGTTTGGTAGAATTCGCCCGGAAAGCCATCTGGCCCTGGACTCTTGTTTTTTGGCAGATTTTTGATTACTAATTCAATTTCCTTCCTGGTTATGGGTCTGTTCAAACTTTCAATTTCTTCCTGTTTCAGTTTTGGTAGTGTATATGTTTCTAGGAATTTGTCCATTTCTTCCAGATTACCCATTTTATTGGCATATAATTGCTCATAATATTCTATTATTGCTTTTCTTTCTGTTGTGTTGGTATTGTTTATTTCTTGAGAGAGAGACAGAGAGATAGAGAGACAGAACACGAGCAGGGGAGGGCAGAGAGAGACAGAGACACAGAATCTGAAGCAGGCTCCAGGCTCTGAGCTGTCAGCACAGAGCCTGACACGGGGCTCAAACTCACAAACTGTGAGATCATGACCTGAGCCGAAGTCAGACGTCTAACCAACTGAGGCACCAAGGCACCCCAAGTTTAATCTATTTTTAAAATTACAGTTACTTCTTTCAATTAGAAAGCAAGGAGGGTTAGATGATATTTAATGAAGTCTTCACAAAACACTACTTTTCATTTAGTCTATTAAGCAATAACATATTTTATGGTCTTTTTGTGAGAAAGAACTGTACCAGGGTCTACAGAAATTAGAGCTTGATATTATATATGTACATATTTTTATACCTGTTTTTGTTAAATTACAGTTTAGATGTGTTTGAAAAACATATATTAAAATACTAAATTCTTTATTGAATAGTTTTCTGCCTCTGAGCATACAATAAAATAAAATAGCACCTGAGAGGCAGTCTAGTGTACTGGTTAGAGCTTGTTTGGAGTTCAGATTGTGCCACCAGCTTTATGACCTGTGTCTACTCCTCAAACTACATTTCTTTTGCCTCACTGGTAAAATGGGAATGACAATACCAATTTCATGGCATTGGCACACTTAAGTGAGGATCAAATGACATTTATCTGATAAAGTGCTTAGCAGAACATCCGGGATACAGTGAGGGCTTGATAATGTTGGCTTTTATTACGATCTGGTCTCAAAAACTACCCTCCCTAAGGCAAGATGCATTGCTGGTACTTAAAATCCTATATATAACTTGAATATTGTTCATGTTAGGCATTGAATATTGTTCATCATTTATAACATTTATAGTAAATATTTCCAGTCATGAAGACTGCTTGCACTTTCATATATGTACCATAAATTGAAATACATCCAGATACAAATATTGATAACTTCAATTGTGACATTTTCAAAGTTTTGCTTTCTCTGGTATTAAAAATCTAGTTATTTGAAATAGATCTAAGCATACAAAGGTACATACATACACATATACAAAATGTATATTGAAAAGAGAAGAGCTAGATTTTTAAAAAATGAATGTTTTTAAGAGACTTTTAAATATAGAGAAAAAACTGAGGGTTGTTGGAGAGGTTATGGGTGGGTGGATGGGCTAAATGGGCAACAGGAATTAAGGAAGACAGTTGGGATGAGCACTTGGTGTTATATGTAGGTGATGAATCACTGGATTCTACTCCTGAAATCATTAATGCACTACATGCTAACTTGAATGTAAAAATAAAAGAAAAAAAAAATAAAATAAAATAAAAAAAAGAATGTTTTAACATATTTATAACTAATGCATTCACTTAAAATTTTAAGAAATATTTCAACCTAATTTTGATATCTTGAAGTGCTTATTACATTTTTGGGGAAAATTAGATTTTACTTTATATTTTCTTTAATTTTGCTTTTTAATATGTTTCTTCGGTCATTGATATGAGTAAATGCTGGTCACTGATACCAGTGTGGCTGTCATACACAAAAGTAACTGCTTTTTCAAAAATTCTCATTGGAAATTAAACTATGGAACATTCCATTAAATAAAAGTATGAATTAAAAAATGCACATAATCTGAAATTTTCATTATAACAGGCATCTAATTAATTGGCCCCATTTTTAATTATGAACTATTTAGAAAATGAGATATTTTATTCTATAATTAACCTATCTCAGAATATGGCTCCAAAATGATTCTGAATACACTGTGGTATACCTTTACTTTAAAATATATATTAAGGTTTAGGGGCGCCTGGGTGGCTCAGTCGGTTAAGCCTCTGACTTTGGCTCAGGTCATGATCTCAGTTTGTGAGTTTGAGCCCCTTGTCAGGCTCTGTGCTGACGGCATAGAGCCTGCTTGGGATTCTCTCTTCCTCCCTGTCTGCCCCTCCCCATGCTCTCTCTCTCTTCTTCTCTCTCTCAAAAATAAATAAACATTAAAACAATAAATATATAGTAAGGTTTAAAATCATTAGGATGGAAATGTTCATGGGAACAGAGTAAGATCTGAAATGTACACACAGTAAACTATACAAAATATTATTAATAAACAATATTTTAGAAAGATATAGTCTAAAATGGTAAGCCAATACATTTTTTAACAAAAGCATTTATTTTATTTTATTTTTTTATTTTTATTTATTTTTTTTTAAATTTTTTAATGTTTATTTATTTTTGACAGAGAGAGAGAGACAGACCATGAGCAGGGGAGGGGCAGAGAGAGAGGGGGACACAGAATCCAAAGCAGGTTCCAGGCTCTGAGCTGTCAGTACAGAGCCCGATGCGGTGCTCGAACTCACAGACTGCAAGATCATGACCTGAGCTGAAGTCGGTCGCTCAACCAACTGAGCCACCCAGGCGCCCCTATTTTTTTATTTTTGAGAGAGTGTGAGTGGGGGATGGGCAGAAAGAGAGGGAGACACAGGATCTGAAGCAGGCTCCAGGGTCTGAGCTGTCAGCACAGAGCCTGACATGGGGCTCAAACTCACAAACCATGAGATCATGACCTGAGCCGAAGTTTGTACTTAGCCAACTGAGCCACCCAGGCACCCCTTAATGAAAGCATTAATAAAAGAGGAAGATAAATTGTATTCAGTGCTATATTTCTAGTCAGTATGATTTACCATTTCAAGTCTTAATTTTGCTTTTAAGCATGCTTCATTTGTTTTCACCCTGATACATTTAGTTCTGCATTCATTTTTTAATTCCCAGATATGGCGCTGCACTGGAGATACAGAAGGCAAACAAGATAAGCCAGATCCCTGCTTTAACAGCACTTGTACTCCAATGGAGGAGAGAAACTAATAAAGTAAATCAACAAGTAAATAAAATAACTTTCTAAATTATTTCTCTTAAAGTCATCAAATAGGGAAGTAGTTGCTTTGGTCTTTTCTCTCTCACAATTCTGGATGGCTTCGTCTACATTAGCTAATCTAAATCAAAAGCACTGAAAAATAGGCAAGCAATCTTGTACTATAGTTATTTCAGAATACTTCTAACTCTTTAAAATACCTCTGTCCTATTCTTCTCCTGGCTACTAAGCCAAGTTACCGACCATACCTTTTACTATAAGAACAGGTCCTGTAAAAGCAACAAAAAGCTAATTTTTTAGTTTTCCTTCTCTCAGAAAACTGGGGTAATATTGAGCCCAGTGATGACCTCACAGTTTTGGGTTTGTGATGGAATAATAACTGTATATTTAAGTGTCATGACTTGACTATAGAATTATGCTCCCTTATGCACAGGGCTGGAAATCCTTCTTTTGTTTTAATAATTGAGTTATGAATACAAATGCTAAATTACAGTTTTAAAAACAAAAGGAAAAAGTTAATATTCCACCCCACATATGACTACTTTAATGAAAAAAATCTTTATCCTAATAAGCATTACTACATAATTTTTGAAAAGGTCTCCCAGCTACACTGACCATAAAATGAATACTTGTAAGCTTGACGGTGAGCAAGAACTCAAAATGACGGAGCTTTTTGGAAGGCTAAATGTTCCATTTATTTCCAGGGTGTTTGCAACACTTCTCAAGCACTTCTAACATGTTCCCAATTTAAAAGTCTCCTTTCCTATACTCCTCTCTCACCAAACTTTTATGAGGAGAAGGAATCCTAATTCTATACCCAGAGTTTTAAAATGCTGCTTCTTTCTTTCTAGATGTCTAATAGAGCTGGAATGAAAATAACCTTTCATCCATAGGTCTACCATCAAATGAGGCACAGCAGCCTAAAAATTCTTCATGTATAAAGCCACAGGTTGTACAAAATGATGTTGTTTACTACTTTTATGGCTGTCACTTTAAATATTATATATAAAGAATATTTAGAGGGCAGTTCTATATTAAAATAAATGAATAAAAGTAAGAATTTTCAGGTTGACTATGTTTTGTAGGAACTACTGAAATAGCAGAAAACAAAAACTCTCTGTATAAAAAATGCCCTAATTAAAATTTACCCTGAACACATACTTGTCGCTCTAGGTCTTGAATTTTTTTGGCATCAGCTGCTTTCTCTTTTAAACGTATCTTCTGCTGAATACATGGATTTCCAGATTCAGCTTTCAGTTTCTCAACCTGTCAATAAGTAAAGAACCTGTTAAGCATATTTAAAACATACCAGAGAAACACCAGGAGAGAAGCATAATGGTAGGTCATTCATTCATTTATTAATTCCCAGATAGGGTGCTGCGCTGGAGACACGGAGGGCAAACAAGATAAGCCAGGTCCCCGCTTTAACAGTGCTTGCACTCTGATGGAGGAGACACATGATAAGCTAATAAAGTAAAACAACGAGTAAATAAAATAACGTCAGAGAGTGACACATGCTATGAAGAAAATAAAACAGGGGCGCCTGGGTGGCTCAGTCGGTTAAGCATCCAACTCTTGATTTCTGCTCAGGTCATAATCTCAGGTTCATGAGACTGAGCCCTGTGATGGGCTCTGTGCTGGTAGTGTGAAGCCTGCTTGGGATTCTCTCTCTCCCTCCCTCTCTGCTCTTCCCATTTGTGCACATGCCTGCATGTGCATGCTCTCTCTCTCTCAAAATAAACAAACACTTAAAAAAAAGAAGAAAATAGAGTGAAAGGGTCAGAAGAGGGCAGGATTGGTAGCTCCATTAGATTACAAGATCAGGAAAGGTCTTTCTAAGGAGTAGAATTTGGAGCTGAGACTTGAATGAGGAGTGAGACATGGAAGAACATAGGCCAAGAGTAATCGAGTGAAGGCAACCGGTGGAACAAGCTTGGCATGTTCAAGAATCAGAGAGAGTTTTGATGTGGCTGCAGGACAGTGACTTGTGGAGTGTGATACAGATGAGGCTGGAGAGACAGGCAGGCAGGGTTCAGACCATACAGGGACCTGACAGGTTGTGACAAGGAGCTTGGATTTATTCTCAGTCTATTCTAAAACAGACTACACATCTGTGAGCAAACCCAAACCATCTATTTTAATTGGCAGAGTTTATAGTACTGATTTAATCACACTTACAAGGCTAAGAAGAACTAATTGTTGAATGGGGTACATCTACAGAAATACATTCTCAAATGATCTTATTACCGCAAGTTTGAGCTTCTCAATTTCTTCATTTGCTTCTTTAAGCCGAAATGCATCTTTATCCAGAAGTTCCTGATTTTCAGCATACCATTGTAATCTTTTTTGCAGGCGACTGATTTCTTGTTTATGTGTTTCTTCTAAAATTTTTATTTCATATAATTTTTCACCTATAGGATGAAACTCCTATAAGATGAACTCCTGAACTTGATTATAATTTCCCAAAATATGGAAATAAATTAAATTACATAGAAACCAATGCCAATCTAATGAAAGCATTATGAAAAAATAATAGGCAAAAAAAAAATTAGTCTTTGCAAGGCAGTATCCAGTTTAATCTGTTAATAAAGAGAGATGAACATTGTGTTCATAGTCCAACTCCTCAAATTCATAGCAAAGTTGGCTGTGTATAATTTTTTTTGATAAATCAATTGTTTTCCCACTGACTTTCATTATAAAAGCAAAGTCATTTCCATGGGACAATAAATGTTGGATCCAAGAGATAATAAACATGAAGAATTCCTATAACTATATTAATAAATTGCAACGGGAAACATTAGAGACTGCTTACCATACAGGATTTCATTTAACACAACAAACATATGATGGGTATTATTATTATTATTCTATTTTACAGATGAGTAGACTAAATATAATTTTCTTACAAACAGGTGGTGTATATCTCACAGTGAAGATCATGGTATCACAGTGGAGAGATCTTACAAGGACTCTTCCGATCTACTTTTCTAGTCCTGTGTTCTGTCATCCTAAACTCCAATCCACAGGTGCACTCGATATATGCTCATGAAGCAAGCACACTCCAGCAACCTCCCTTCATTCCTTCACTTCTGAGTCTTTCAATCTGTCAGGACCCAGCTCAAATGCTACTCTTCCCTGAAATCCCTATTTAGTACCATGTCTCATGTTATTTGTATTTTTTTTTATATTAAACTTTTCTGCATTCTTATTTTCCCTTGTTTTCCCTGATGGGGAATGTCACATTTATCCTTGTGTTTTCTATAAACATAGGTGTAGTGTTATTTGTTCATTTGGCAAATACTTAAGAGCCTTTGTTTCAGACCCAGGGATAAAAAGGCAGACCATACCCTCAGGAAGGTCACAGACATGAAAATGAATAGACATAATATGCCACAAATTCAAAACAATCCTTGATATTCTCTGATCCTGCAATTAGTCCTGCCAAAACCAACTAACCCACCATTAATAACTTTTTTTTAAAGTTTCTAAAACTACAATATACTTCAAGAAGTAGGATTTTGATTCCTTGAGTAGTAATAGCAACTGCTATTACTTAAATTCAAGATTAAAAACAGTTACGAGTATAAAGGTAAACTGTTTAAGCTCAGCGTTTTACCTGTGGCATAAGCAATCTGATCTTTGGCTTGGTCTCTCTCTTTCTTCATTTTTTCCAAGTCTACTTCAAGAGCTTGTTTGTCTTGCTTCAGTCTTTTGATGTCTTCCAATAAACAGTTTTTTTCTTTCTTGATATTCATAGAATTACAAAAGCAAATTATTTCTGGATGCAAAAAGTTGTGGCATAGGCTCTGTTTCACCCCACCTATCATAAATACTCATACATATTTTTTATAAATACATATATACAATAAATATCCTATTAGTTTCAGGTATGCATCATGGTGATTTGTTATTTTTATACATTATGAAATAATCCCCACAATAAGTCGAGGATCTGTCCTAAGTTATGATGTGTCATCACACAAAATTATTACAATATTATTGGCTATATCCCCTATGCTGTATATTATATCCATGTGTCTTATTTTATAACTAGTAGTTTATACCTCTTAATCCCCTTTACCTATTTCACCTGCCCTCCAATCTCCCCACCACTGCTTCTGGTAACCAACAGTTTGTTCCCTGTACCTATGAGTCTCGTTTATGTCACATATAAATGAAATCATATGGTATTTGTTTTCTTCTTATTTCACTTAGCACAACACCCTCTAGATCCACCCATGCTGTCACAAATGACAAGATCCCATCCTTTTTTATGGCTGAGTAATGTCCAGTGTATTTATCTATCACTGGATGCTTACATTGCTTCCATATCTTGGGTATTTTATGCTGGAAGGAACATAGGGGTGATTATCTCTTCAGATTGATATTTCTGTCTTCTTTGGATTAATACCCAGAAGTGGAATTACTGTATCATACAGTTCTATTTTTGATTTTTTGAGAATCCTTCATTCTGTTTTCTATATTGGCTGCACCAATTTACATTCCCACCAACAGTATATGAGGGTTCCCTTTTCTCCACTACCCCACCAACACTTGTTATTTTTTGTCTTTTTGACAATAGTGAACCTGACAGGTGTGAGGTGATATCTCATTGTGGTTTTGACTTGCATTTCCCTGATGATTAGAGATGTTCAGCATACTTTCATGTGTCTGCTGGTCATTTCTGTATCTTTGAAAAAAATGTCTACTCAAGTCCTCTGGCTGTTATTAATCATGTTGTGTTTTTGATATTAATTTGTATAAATCCTTCATACATTTTGGATATTAATATCTTATCAGATATATCACTTACGAGTATCTTCTTCCATTCTGTAGACTGCCTTTTCATTTTGTTTATGGCTTCCTTCACTGTGCAAAAGCTTTTTAGTTTGATATATTCCCATTTGTTTTAGATTTTGTTGGCTTTGCCTGAGGCGACTGGTTTGAAAAAAAAGCTAAGATCAATGTCCAAGAGCTTATTGTCTATGGTTTCTTTCGGGACTTTTATGGTCTCAGGTCCTATATTCAAGTCTTTACTCCATTTTGAATTTATTTTTATATATGGTATAAGACAATAGTCCACTTTCATTCTTTGGTATGTATCTGTCCAGTTTTCCCAATACTATTTATTGAACAGATTATCCTTTCTCTATTTTACATTCTTGCCTCCTCTGTCTTGGATTGACCACATATGTGTGGATACTTTCATGAACTCTCTATTCAAGAGAGGAATTGTTTTAAAGAGATGGTGAGTTTTCTCCTCTGTCTGAAATTCTCTGGTGGCTCCCATTCCTCTCAGGATAAATCCAAAATCCTTACCATGATGTTCAGTGTCATGTAACCCAGCCCTGCCCATGCCTCTGAGCATATCTACTATAAATCTTCCTCTTCCCACTCCAGTCCAGCATCAGAGACTTCTAGCTGTTATTTGAACATAACCAGCACACTCTCACTCCAAGGTGTTTGCACTTACTGTTTCCTCTGCCTTTAGTGCTCTGCTCCCAGATAGCCAGGTGGCTCACTCTTTTACTTCATCAGGATTTCTGCCCAAATGAAACCCCAGGAGGATCTTTCCTGATTACTTTTTCTAAAACAAAAACTTTCATCCTAACCCCCGAGTATGTTGCTTTATTTTCTTGTCACAGAACTCATCACTACCACCTGACATACGTTTACTTGAAAGCAGAGATTTTACTCATTTTTGCATGAAAAAGCACATAAAAAAATGCTTGGCACATAAAAAAGGTTGACTGAATGCTAAATATGCCTTACATTCAACACTACTCTCAATAGCCCCCATTCATCTCGACACAATCATACTTAATCCTTCAAAGCACAGTTCAAAGGAGGCTATTCCTGATAATCCCTTCCTCTGTGCTCCCATAAACTTGTGTTGTACCTCTAGTATAGTATTTATTACTGTGTCATATGATATTGATTTGTGTACATACCTCTTCTTGTTATTAGGCTGAGAACTCTATGGAGACTAAGACTGACTTACTACTAATACCTGTATACTTTACGGCACTAACCACACAGCTGGTACTCCATAAATGTTTATTGGACTGAACTCATAACTGCTAAAAAAAAAAAAAAGTTCTTGGAGTCACAGAAGTACACTTGGTGTAATTAAGTTTCAAAATAAAACAAATTCTGTATCTCCCTATTTTATAATCCCAAATGCAGTCTTGTGAAGAAAATAAATCCATTCATTAAAGCACTGTATAATCCTGGTTTCTAACTGCATCACAGATTTAATGGCATAATTTCATTGTTCAATCTTCTTTGTGATCCTCTGTAGATGTCTTTTCAGGAGAGCACTGAGTTTCAAGTATTTGAATGCTCAGGCATCTTTCTGCAACTACCTTCTGTTTAATTAGTTCAATCATTTAGAAATGCTCTCCAGTGGAGTGTACTAAATGGACTTACAGAGTTTTAGCATTCAAAGGAACTTTAAACATCTTGAGTTCAGTTAAACATTTGACACTTAAACAAATGATACTTCATGCTTGCATCCTTCCAGGGACTGACACTTCTCACCCTGAAGAAGGCCAGTAATGTCCCAGGTCAACCCTGTGGGCACAGGATGTGTGGCTGGCAAGTACTTTAATTCTCTTGTAAATTACAATGCAGACATTCAGAGAGGGTCTTTGCCTGCCTCTCTGGCCTTGTCCTTACTCACCCACTTCTGTCTCAGAGGTCTCTGACTCTGGAAAATAACAAGCCCCTTCCTGATGCAAGGTTTATGCTTTTCTCCTGGTTGAGAGGCTCCATCTTTGTCCAGTGGCTGCTGCTTCTCTTTAGCTCTCAACTCTGACAAAACTTTTTCAGAGTGTCTCCTAGAGCACTATTGACTGGTGCCTTACTCTCTGCCCCACGCACCCTTATTCTCTATTTTAATATTCTTCAAAGCACAAATTTCTATGTATATTGCTTCATTTGTTACCTTACTGTCTGTCTTCCCTGCTGGAATACATGTCCTAGTGAGCAAGGTTTGTGCCTGTCTTGTTTACCTATTGTATTTACAATGCCAGAATGCGTGCCTGGCATGTGGCAGGTGCTTCATAAAGGACGACTCAGTGAGTAAGTTGTGGTCAGCTTCATTCTTCTTCCTACCTTGGGATACTAAAAAGAAAGAGCTCAGAACCTCTGCTTTTACTATGCTTCTATCTATGCTTTATAGAGAACCAACTCAATAATTGCTATTAATTTTTAAGGTACGAATTATACTTTACACAAGTATACTCAATGTGAATATTATAGATTTATCCCAGTATGAAATTTTGCTCTAAAACCATCTAAACCCAGAATACCATAGCAAATGAAAATAAAAGGTATATTTACATTCAATCTTACAATATTTTCAGAAATAAAAAAATCCTCAAAGTTTTTACTATTATCTTAAACTAACACTCTTTTTTTTGTTGTTAATTTCTTTTTAGGTTTTTCCTGCCTTTGGTAGTTTCACCATCAGGGGCCTAGATGGTGATTTTTACTTTATCCTGAGCAGGAATCACTGGGTTTCCTAAATTTGAGAATTCATCTTTTTTTTATTATTTCTGGGAAATTCTCAGCCATAATATATTTAAATATATTTTAGCATTTCATATATCTGATAGTCTCCATTTTTAGTCTATTTATATGTTTATCCAATAATTCTATTGAGGTTCAAAAACTGTTTATTAAATCATTGTGCGATTGTGGATAGTTTCTCCATGTTTTCGTAATTTTGCATTGTGAGCATATCATCAGCAGGTTTTTATCTGTAGAAATACCGTGTAAGCTGGGTTAAGGTTGTACACTTCTAAGAGATTTCTGCATTTGTTTCTTCCAGACACACTGGAGGTTCTCACTGACTCAGGACCACATTATATGGTTTGGTTTTGTTTTTTTTCAGTCTGAGCATTACTAACCCTTGCAGGTAGTGTCAATTCAAATACTATAACACAAATGAAGGTAGACGGATGACATTATATTGACCAATCAAGTTAAGACAGAAACTTCTTACAAGAAAAGCTTCTTGACATCTTAGCCCCTTGTGAAGGTGCGTGGATTTTTTTCCTAGTCCACTGTTATACTGAAGGACATGGCTCTTTGAAATCTGAGTGTCCTGTCTCCACTTTGCTGTTAAAGCTCAAGCCCATGGCTACTGAACTACTGGTCTAGCAGCTTACTGACCAGTTTGTATCCCTTCTCATTTCTGGCCCCTAGAGAATTCTTACTTTCTTGAGAGCTGTTACATTATGCATTTATAAGATGTTTATTATATTTTATCCAGCATTTTCTGATGTTTTTAGTGGCAGTTTTAGTTTCCTATCTTCAGAAAAATATTTTCAAAACAGCACTTTTAAAAAGTTGCTAATAACAGTTTAAATAAAGCTAATGTTAGGCTTGAAACCTTACCACATTTTTCCAAGCCTTCATAAAACACAGCAATAATAATTTCTCTTTTACCTTGCTAATTTTTGAGGCCTACTGACAAGGGAGTTAGGGGGAGTCCAATCATTCATTCCTTCTTCTAACCTATCTGCCTAACTATCTACCTATCTAATCATGCTATACATGCATACATGTGCCTGAAGAAAGTACCCTAATGGATTCATATTTGCAGCTGCATTTTATATACTTCAAAAACCTGTTAAACATCAGTTATTAACCTAGGGTATGTGTAGATTTCTATATAACAAAACTTTATATAGTTTCTTGTTAAAAAGTGGTACATAATTGGAATTTTTCTAATTCACATAATCATTCATACAGATTTAGTTTCATAATACAGTTCTCAATGGGAGGGAGTGGGGAGAATTAACTGCCCTTCCACAGGGTACAAGTTTGGAAATGTGGCAGTGCTTTTGATTCTTATAATCACTGGTGGGTGCTATGAGTATGTATTTTCTGGGGACAGGGATGATAAAAATCATGCAACACATGGAATTGTTCTGCTTAAAACAGAATTAACCTGACCAAAATTCCCAAACGTCTCCCATTAATAAATACTGCTTTAGAAAATTGTAAGCCACCATATGGCTAACAGACACATGAAAAGATGCTCAACACTGCTCATCATCAGGGAAATACAAATCAAAACTACACTGAGATACCACCTCACACCAGTCAGAGTGACTAAAATTAACAACTCAGGAAACAACAGACGTTGACGAGGATGCAGAGAAAGGGGAACTATTTTGCACTGCTAGTGGGAATGCAAACTGGTGCAGCCACTCTGGAAAACAGTGTGGAGGTTCCTCAAAAAATTAAAAATAGAATTACCCTACGATCCAGAAATAGCACTACTAGAAATTTATCCAAAGGATAGAGGAGTGCTGATTCATAGGGGCACACTGTACCCCAATGTTTATAGCAGTATTATCAACAATAGCCAAATTATGGAAAGAGCCCAAATGAATGGATATAGAAGCTGTGGTATATATATATATATATATACATACATACATACATACACACACACACAATGAAATACTACTTTGGCAATAAAAAAGAATGAAATCTTGCCATTTGCTACAACGTGGATGGAACTGGAGGGTATTATGCTACATGAAATAAGTCAATCAGAGAAAGACAGATATCATAGGTTTTTACTCATAAGTGTAAGTTGAGAAACTTAACAGAAGACCATGGGGTAATGGAAAGAAAAAAAAATATATAGTTACAAACAGAGAGGGAGGCAAACCATAAGAGACTCTTAAATATAGACAAAAAACTGAGGGTAGAAGGGAGTTTGGGGGCGGGGGGGTAAGATGCAGGGAAAATGGGTGATGGGCATTGAAGAGAGCACTTGTTGGGATGAACGCTGGGTGTTATATGTAAGTGATGAATTACAGAAATCTAATCCCGAAGCCGTGAGTACACCGTATACACTGTATATTAGCTAACTTGACAATAAATTATATATAAAAAATAAAATAAAACCTAAAAAAAGAAAATTGTAAGCTATATCCTTTATAATACAATTAAATAAAAATAAGAAAAAACGTTACAAAGCAGCTGTTTCATTTTGCATCTGCATTAGGTACCTGAGATGCAAACATTTGTAGATAGTCTCAGCCTTCCATAAATGCACAGTCCATTGAAGAAGGGTAAAAAGCCAACTAACATTTTAAGGTGAATAATCATCTTTAAATTATTTTCCTATTTTAGCTGTACATTTCCAATAAGGAATTTGTTTGTTTGAAATAAAGTGTACATGCCCTAAGTAAGGTTATGCCTCCAATACGGCTCCATGTGATGAATGCTAGATGAGAAGCTGGGTTATAAAGAGGATGCTATCTAAAACCAGTATTGTGTCATTTTTTTCTATATGAAGGTCACATGTATAATAAATGCTAATTTTAGGTATGCCTTAATTTTTAAATGGCATGAAATTTATAAATAAATTTTATCTATTCATAAATTTAAAAAACAGACTTTTTTAACATATGGAAATTTTTATAATAATCTAGTAGGTAAAATCCTTATGAAATTTACCTGTGCCATCCGTAGCTCTGCTAACAGATCTGTAAAATTCTGGGTTTTGGTGGGTTCTGAATCTTCAACTATTTCAGATAGGAAACGACTTTTGTGCATCTGTTCTCTGATTTAGTTTGAAAATAAAAAAAAATGTTTTTTAACAAAGTACTCCTTTCAATGAAAAATATACAATTCTTAAAATTTAAAAAAACCTGATGGACACTGGAACTATCTGAGCCACTGAAGAGAAAAAGTTTATTTACTCTAAAGTTTAAAGTATTAAAATGCTAATATACTTTGAGATGTCTGTTTAAAAGAATTGAAACCCCAACACCTTGCTTTATTTATAAAATAAAAAATATTTTCTCCTAATTCTCAGAGGAAAAAGCCCTATGTCCCAGAAAGATGTGCTGCATTTTTCCTCTGGTAATGTGCCCTCCTTGTCACATCATTCTAGACTCCTTTCTAAGAAGCACAAATCATACACATGGAGACTGACAAAACCAAATAGTCTATTATCTAAAGTTAGAATAAATTTTTGTTTTTCCAGAAATATTATACAAGGAATTTAGGAATCTATATAAGATCATGTAATCCTAATGCAGTGAAGACACCATGTATTTCATTGTGAAAATTCATTTAAAATTTCAATTTGGGATCGGGGAATAGATCTCTTTTAAAAGCCAGGCAGTAGAAGAAGTGGCGTTTTAAAATACTTTTACTGAAGCATTTGGAAAGGAATCAGATATAATGCTTTCATATATCAGAACTGTGCATTTTATCACACCTGGCTTCGGGTCATACATTCATGGCCTAAGAAGTTTTTTCTAATAGCAGTCCTTTCTGAGTAATTAAGTATTTATATGAAGTGACACAAAACCATTAGTCATTTCCTAAAAGAAGACAGTACCCTAATTTGCCCATGTTTGTGAGTTCAGCTTTTTCACTTAATATGTTAAAGCTGAATGTAGTAATATCCAAAAGATCTTATAGTCTGAAATATGATTCTTAGTAGGTGCTGGTGCTCCATCAGCCTGCCATGTTGAATGTTGGTTAATAACTCACTAGTTCTCCTTCTCAATAGCAGCCTCTGCCCGCTGGCCTGGAGGATATCCCCTACCCTCTTCCCGGAGCATACCTCCTCCAGTGACGACTAATTTGGGGGTATGAAAGCCTGCTCCTCTTGCCTCAAGTGGGGACAACTCTTGTGGTACAATCTGTTCTCCTGAGCTTTCTGGGGAGAAGAGAATGAAGCCAGTCTCTGGCTAAGACCACATTCTTACTTACCTTCCCTCCCCTCATCCTCCCATCTTGCTTCTCTTGTTCCCCTTCTCCTGACAGTTATCCTCCAGGAAATCACCTCCATAAGGATCCCTACCTCAGGCTCTACTTCTATAGGACCTAACCTAAAGCATTAAGTGACATTGTATCATATTTTGTGTATTATTTATTACATGGTTCTTTAGGAGATGGTTAAGCACCTCAGGCTTAATGACTGATCAAGATGAATACTATATACTCAATTTCCTAAAATTGATATAAAACTCAAATATGAGTATGCTGAAAATACTAAACTTTGTACTTTGGAAAAATACATTGAATATTAAACCTATAAAAGTTATGAACTATAAATCAATGTAAAATTTTTTTCAGTTCTAAGTAAAAATAAAATGTATTATTAATATAACAATAAAATGCTTAGAAATAGCCTAAGTATATTTGATTTTAAGAATTCAGAAAAGGGGCGCCTGGGTGGCGCAGTCGGTTAAGCGTCCGACTTCAGCCAGGTCACGATCTCGCGGTCCGTGAGTTCGAGCCCCGCGTCAGGCTCTGGGCTGATGGCTCAGAGCCTGGAGCCTGCTTCCGATTCTGTGTCTCCCTCTCTCTCTGACCCTCCCCCGTTCATGCTCTGTCTCTCTCTCTGTCCCAAAAATAAATAAATAAATAAATAAAAAACCAAACGTTGAAAAAAAAAAAAAAAGAATTCAGAAAAGACTCACTTTAAGGAGGCTAACTCGCTGAATAAACTCTGGTTTTCCTTGAACATTCGCTCCTCATTTTTCTTATTTTGTTCTTGCAGATCTTTCACTTGACTATATAATCGTTCATTTTCCTTTTCATAAACAGAAAATTACATTTTAGTTAAAAGTCATCGGTACTTATACAGCAAATATATATGCTCACAACAGATACATCCTTTAAGCATTCTTAAAGTCTTTTAAATTTTTTCAGTTTTTGAGTAAGCAAAATCTTTTATTAAACTCTTTATCTCAGAAGAAAACCTGTTAATCTGAAAACAATTCTTTCCAAAATGCTTACTTGAAAAAAAGAAAAAAAAAGATGCAAAAACTCTCAAAGCAAGAGATCCTAAAGTCAGTGTAAGGCACTGTATTTCACAGAAGTGGGGGAGTGGCTGTAGGAATAACTACATCCCAACTGTGAGAAACAGGGTCAGAAAGGCCCACTGGGACTGTTTGCATTCTCTTTTTTCTGTTTCTAACCTGGCTCCCTGCAGTGAAGTAATTGGATATAGTTAGCTATGACAGGCTTCCATGTTTGTTTTTGGAACTTTCTGTGAGCAGGAAGTTAGACACCAGGTGTTTCCAAAAGTGTAAGGACAAGGCTGAGCAGAGACTAGGTCTGTGAAATCCTCCTTAAAAATGTGTGCTCTACACAGCAAGATCAGAATGGCAGGCGAAGGATTTAGAAGGTTCTAACTCTAGGGCAGTGTGTCCTCTGAAACCAGTATTCATTTATAGGAAAAGTTGTGACAATGCTTTCTCTGGATGTCCTCTGATGACAATACTTGTTATTGACAGGCTTGATGCTTAAAGGTCAAAAGAGAAAAAGGTAATGAAAGAGAAAGAGAAGGGGAGGAAAGTAAGGGGAAAAGGAGGAAACTAAGATGAAGTTTTATGCTGCAGATCACTAAACCTGTCCTGGCTGACTGGCTTAGTCAACATCACCAAGATTCAATCACATATGGCAAGTATCTGCCCTCTGTAGGACACACAGATTTTCTCTCATTTAATTCAAATTTTTTCATTCTTGGCACACTGGCAATTAATTTCAGATTTGTATTTTTGAATAGAATACCAAAACTAGTCAATACCATCCAGTGAAAAGCATTACACAAAACTAAAGAAAAACAGGGCAGTTTCTAAGGAATATGGCTATTAAAAATAGTAACAGGTGACATTCACTAACTGGCTAGTATGCGCCAGGTACTAACAGGTTGGTTTACACTTTCTTATTTTAATTTCACAACCATCCTATGAGGCAGCTACCATTATTACCATCTCATTTCAAGGATGAGGAAACCGGCTTAGAGAGGTGAAGTGATTTGCCCAAGGCAGCACAGCAGGTGGTGGGGCAAAGACTAACACAGGATTCTTTGAATCCAGAACCCATGCTCTTAACCACTTTAATTATACCCATTAAAAATGTTCAGACTAGTCAAATTATTACTTCCTCATATTTGCCAGAATTCCTATTACCTGTTACATGAGCACATTTTTTAATATGCCTTATTTTTACAATTAAAGGATCTCAAGAACAAATTCACAAAGTGCTGAAGAATCACCATACTTGTTGATATCCTTGAAGAAGTGTCTCTTGTTCTTGTATTTCTTTTTGAATTTGCTTCAATTTTTCTTCAGTGACAGGATCAGCTGTTTCTCCAAAATGTAACCATCTTTGCTTTTTGTTTGTTTCTTCAAAGCTACTCAACTTTGAGAAAACAGACGTTTTATTTAAGTAAGGAAATGATGAAATGAGAAATAAGGAAGAATAACAGAAAACTCAAGGTGCATATTATATAAAACTGTCCCATAACCACAATGGAATAACACTAACTACAGTTGAATCATTAGTGATGTTTTATGCTGATGGTTCTGGTGATGAAAGTAACTCAGGAATGCTACAGTGTCATTCTCTGAATCTAGGCCCTTCCATAGCAGTTCTTTCTGAAACCATCTTCTTTGAAGATCAGAGTGAACTAAGGGATTTGTTCTCAGAAAGGACTGCTAACAGAAGAAAATTATCAAAATGGGCCAATTTAAATTTTGATTTTTTTTTCCCCATTGGGTTTGATTTAGGCTCTGCTGTGAGGAGGCAGTCTTCGGAACCCTGTTCATATTTTACACAGCAAATACAGCAAGTCAAACAGCCACAGGAACAAAGGATGACAATGCATTTTGCAGGGAGTAAAAGTTTTTTTTTTTTTTTTTTTTTTTTTTTTTTAATAAATGAAAGGAGAAATAGGACAATGTGTCTAGTACCTTGGCTTGAAGAATATAATTATCTTGATTTAGTCTGAAGAGTTCCTTTTCCTGTTGTCTCCTTAGTTCTTCCATCTTATTTTCCAGCTCTCTCTCTTTTTCTGAGAATGTAACTTTAATTTGCTCAATTAGGGCTTGTGCACCCCTCCATTTTTCCTCTGCTTCCTGAACTCTTTTAAACATAAGTAACTCTGTCTCCTTGTTCCCACCACAGTATCCTGAAGAATCCTTTTAAGGAGAAGCATCACTTCATTATAGTATATTTACATAGTAGATTTGAACATAGGTGGTTGGGAAAAAAACCCACAATGAATAAAAATGACATGGTTAACAATGTTCTACTATATAAGGAAATCAATAAATGTTCAGTAAGATTAGAACATCACACTTGATGCAAAAGAAATTTCACATATTACTTATACTTGAGTTTTAATATTACAGAACAGAAAAAAATTATGAATGTGATTTTGAAATTCAATACCTACATTCTGAAACTGAACACAGTAATCGGTTTCTGTAGAATCTTCAGCCTTCTTAGGGGTGGCCAGGCAATTTTCAATTTTGGGAGCTGGTTTACCCAGAGCTGCAGGCTTGATGACTTTTGTTTCAGATAAGATTTCTGAATATTGTAAACAATAGACAAAAGCACCACAAATGCAAACAAAGTTGAATGTTTATTCAGCAATTATGTAACAACAAATACTAATACAATGGGAACACTAACATAAATGAGGATCTCAAAATAGGCTGAGGTATAACACTAGAACACAGCTGTTTCACTACGTACTCACGGATGCCCATAATCAACATTTCACTCAATTTGACAGAGAAGGCTAACTGACCCAAGATTCACGTCAAATGATAAATGGAGCTAAAAAATGTGAGAAGAATGTGGACAGGGATAATTTCAGGCCTTACTAATTTTAAATAAACTATCCTTTCAAATATTCACAGCAATAATAATATCTAAATGACGAATCAAAGAGCAGCTAATAACGTTATAAAGCATTTTAGTTCAGATTAAGTGTGCTCTCAAAGCACACTTTTCATAAATAGTGTGTATCAAGATATAGGATCAATGGAATAATATAAATTGCATGGCAACTTTATAACAGCTAGTCTAAATTTGATTAAAAAATAAAATTATTATACTGCTATAAAACCCTGATAATATATATTACATTAGAAAAAAATGTGATAAATGTATATTCTAGTCAAATTTTCAGCTATTTTAAGGTACTTCATAAATCCCCAAACAGTATGAATAATTCTAAGGCCAATAAGTTATTCAATTAATAATAATAAAAAAACATTTATGACAAATACCTGGAAGAGATCTTGAGGCCCATATTCAAATACTACAGGTTCTGAGCTCAAGAGTCAGTAAACATTTATTTATCTGCCTTAGAGGTAAATGAAGAATTTGAAATTTATATTTTTAAATATAATTTCTTCAAGGTGCTAACTTTTTAAGTGTAAAGTTTACATTTTCATTAAAAGCGAAATACATGGTTATTGAAGATTTGGAAAATATAGAAGAGTCAAAAGAAGAAACAAGTCACCAATAGCACCTCACCCAAAGATTTCTTTCTCATCTTTCTTCCAGGCATGCAGAGGTTTTCCTTACAGAGCACTAGTCATATTTAATTGGACTCTCTGATGTAAAAGGTTTTTTTGGAGAAATTTCCTGAAGTGTTCCCAAAGAAACTGAGTCATTATGAAAGCTGGCATTCATCTTTCCAGGTCACTGGAGGTCCGTTAACGTGGCCAATGAATGGGGAGTGATCTGCTAGGACTGTCATTCTCCCTAGGAAGTGGCAGCTAAGAGTGGCAGGTGGTTCTTAGTCAAGTTGTAGTCAGCCAGTGCTTTTATACCAGAATTCTCTCTTCCTGAGTTCTTAATTATGATTTCTCTAAGTAATTATTTTCAGTAATGGTACACAGACAGTATATTTTTTCTTCACATATGAGAGAAAATCTGCCTGGATATAAAATTCAAATGTGAAAACGCTGCAGAATTTGGACTTTATGAACCTTTCTTGAAAAAAACAATGGATTAAGAAAATTTAGTCAAATAAGAAACCAATCATCATAATTCCAGAACGAAGAAGCTATGGCTAAAGGGCCTATGAAAAGCATTCCATCTCTTTAATAACCAGAACCAAGATCTAAATTCCAAAGCTGAGGGGGTTGCAGGAGAGACTAAATACATTTTGGACAAGTAAAAATGAAATCAACAAAAATGAGTAAAAGGCATGTGAGTGGGAGATGTAAGAGTTTTACTATCTTATATTTCATAGAAGGGGAAACTGATAATGCATAAAATTGAAAATGTAGTTAAAAACAGCATGATTTTGGCAACATTTGAGTAGTTTTCAAAATTTATTTTCTTAAAGGGATCTTTTGAGATCTATTTCCTAGGATGAAGTTTAATTTTCTTCTTACAGATTTAAGAAAAACTAAATTTAATATTTTATTTAAAAAGAACTTATAAAGAGTGATCCTGTTCTTATAAAATGTTTTGTCCATTTAGCTATGTCTGCCTCTCTCCTTCCATCCACCCATCTACGCTTCCTTCTATCTGTATGAGGACATACACATGAGAAGCATGAAATGATGCTAACCCAGTGTGACACTAGTTGTTTCTTGCTAAGCAATTGCTTTACTTTTATGTATTTTTGAATTTAAAAAATGAGCAACTATTCCTTTTGTAATAAGAAACTTATTAGTCTAAAAATAAAAACATAGATTAACAGCCAAAGAAAATTAATTTAAAATAAAAAGGATAACAACCACATAGCAGGCACTGCATTATAATTGCCAATCTCCTCTTCCTCCCTATTAATTAGAAACTTCCTTATTAATTTTGCCCAAGCAGCAATGTAGCCAGTTGAAAATACTCATCTCCCTGGACTCCAAGTAACTGGGGGTGACCACAAGATCAAAATTCAGGCTAATAAGATGAAACCAAAAGTTCCTTACCTGGGGCTTTCAGAAAAGACACTATTTTCCTGATTAAGAAGCTGATTTAACTGGCATGAACCTTTTACCTTTCACCTTTCCTCCTGACAGGGCATGGAGGCTGAATAGCCATCTTATGACAATGAAGACAAAAGTCACACATAAAGGATTCTGCAGCAGGAAAGAAAAGGGATCTGTTCCTTGCACAGTGGCACTAGCTCTGAACGGCCTATCCCTGACTTCATTTTACGTGAAAAAGAGAAATTCTGAGTAAGCCCCAGCAGCTGGCTTATTTTTCATCTTAACCAATATTGATTCTAAGCTCAGTTAGAAAATGCACTTTCTGTACACTAATATCTATCTCGGAGTCTGCTTGTTGGAAAGCCCAACCTGTGACAAGTAACAACCATCCAAAAGAATTAAAATTCTTCTGAATAAAAGTAAAATTTCTCTGAGGGAATTTTACAAGAAAAAGAGATAAAAAAGATATTACACTTAATGGTCTAATGAAAAACAGTTTAAAAATGGACAGTCATGGTTTATCATTGTACTCTAATATAAATTTTAGTGTTTTACTTCTATTTTGATAGTCACAAAGACTATAAAATTTTAAAACAGGAAAAAATACTCATAAAAATATTGTTGTCTTCATCTATCAACTTCTAAAGCATGCCCCTCATTTCTTTTCCATCAACTGTGACATTACTTCTGTCTTCATTCTTAGTAATTTTTTTTAATTTTTTTTAAACTTTTTATTTTTTTTTATTTCTATATTTTAGAGACAGACAGAGTCCTAGTAAGGGATGCGCAGAGAGAGAGGGAGACACAGAATCCTCAGCAGGCTTCAGGCTCCGAGCTGTCAGCACAGAGCCCAACACGGGGCTCAAACTCACAAACCGTGAGATCATGACCTGAGCTGAAGTCGGACGCTCAACCAACTGAGCCACCCAGGCACCCCCATTCTTAGTAATTTCAATACACTCATAGGTGATCCTTTCAAACCCTGGCTTTTGGGTCATTATACTCCACTTCTCCACCTCAGCTATTTGCTTCCATTGGTACAGTCTAGACCTTTTCTATTACCAGTAACATAATCACTCCTGATCTCAGTCTTAGGCATTTACTCTCTATCACTCCTATCTTCCACTTCATGCCCTCTGGTACCTGGATTCCAACAATCCCTTGACCAATTACTAGATTCCATGACAGCTCTACTCAAGGACTCACAGTCAGTTGATCCTACCTGTTTCATACTGTACTACACCCCTCGATTTCCTTTCTTCCTTCCTTACTCAACCTGAATTCCACATACACCATTAAGCTCCCTTCTTACTCCTCTCTCCATACACTGCACTCATTTGGCAGAAACCACTCTTCTTGATAAATCCAACTATACAACTATCCAACACCTGTAGTCACGCAGCAAAATGTGGACACGCACACTCACACACACAAACATGCTGCCTGATTCAACTTAAATGCATAATCACTAACTACAAGAGAACTCTGCTGCTGGCACTCTAGTCCTTCAGGATGGCTATTTCCCATCTTCTCTTCTCTCCTCCAACACTCCTACCCCATCCTCAATGCCAGCTAATGATATTATGTTTTATTTCTTAGAGAAAATGGAAGCAATCAGAAGAAATCATCCATATTCTTTCACCATTTCTACCTACCCACCAGTATCTGTACCTACATTTCTCTCTTCCCATCTGTTTCCACAGATAAACTGTCCATGCCTCTATCTAGAGCCAACCCTTCCACTGAACAGTAGATTTGCTTATAGCTCCTCTACTCAAGGACATTATTGTAGCAATTCTTCCCCTCTACCATAAATTACTCAATCTTTCCAAAAAGCATAAACGTACTATTAGACATGCTATTATTTCAGCCACTTAAAAAAAAAGCAAAACAAAAAGCTTTTCTTGACTCCACCTCCCATGCCAGCTACACGCTGTGCTCCAGGGTGGTCTATAAATTAAGTATCCAATTCCATTTCTCCTAATCCCTCCTATTCTCATTCAACTTGCATTTTACAGCCACATATCCATGGAAACTGTCCAGTTTACTGATGACCTCCTCCTTGCTAAACCCAAGGGTCGGTGCCCAGTTTCTACTTTCCTTTATCTCTCAGCAGCAACTGATAGAGAAATAAATTCTCCTTTCTTCAGTTAGCTTTCAGGATCCCACATATTCAGGTTTCCTCCAATCTCACTCTATTCTCTTTGTAGGTTACTCCTTAGGCCTTGGTTTGCTTTTTTCTCTAGCTATGCTCACTCTCTTGATAATCTTTGTCAGTCTCATGTTTTAAAAACTACCTATATTAGTTTTAATAATAACTCCCAAGTCATATCTGCTGTCCACACCTCCCTCTTATAGTCTAGACTTTTCAATCTAATTGGCTCCTTGTTGTCTCCACTTGCATATAGAACGATCATTTCAAAATTATCACCTCATCAACTATACTCTTGATCTTCCTTCCACCCCCAAATCTACTCTACCAAAGCCTTCTCCATCCCAGCTGGACAGTGACTCTATTTTTCCAGCTACTCAAGCCAAAAATTTTGGCATCATTCAGAAATCCTCTTTCACAACCCCAAACCAATCTTTTAGATTTTTGGTTCTATCTTCTTTTTTTTTTTTTTTTTACTTTTTTTTAATGTTTATTTATTTTTGAGAGACAGAACATGAGCGGAGGAGGAGAAGAGAGAGAGGGAGACACAGAATCTGAAGCAGACTCCAGGCTCTGAGCTGTCAGCACAGAGCTCGATGTGGGGCTCGAACCCATGAGCCATGAGATCATGACCTGAGCTGAAGTCAGACGCTTAACCGACTAAGCCACCCAGGTGGCCCTTTGGTTCTACCTTCTAAATATATCCTTATTCAAAGGTGGCCCTTTGGTTCTACCTTCTAAATATATCCTTATTCAACCACTTCTCATTACCTCCACTGCCACCACTCTGGTTTGAGCCCCATCACTTCTAGCCTAGATTCCTAAAATCACCATCTCACTGGTTTCTGTCCTTCTTCCCATGCCCCGTATGCTATGTGAATGTATTTATATGTATATGATCTTTAACACAACTACCAGAGAAATCTGTCTAAAGAGGTCAGATGAGGTTACTCCCATGTCAAAGCTTTTCAGTGGCTCACCTGTTTACTCAGCGTAAAATCTAAGTCTTTAAAATGCCCTAGAAAAACTGATACATTCCAGCACTTTTGATTCTCTGATCTCATCTCCTACTACCCTCTTTACTCACTCTGCCCTCATGATACAAGCTTCTATGCTGTTCCTTAAACATGCCAGATACTCTTTTCTACTTTAAGACTTCTGCATGGTTATTTCACCTTTCTGGAATATGATTCCCCAGGTATCCACATGGCCAATACTCTTATCTCCTACAAGTCTTTGTTCAGTGGCTCCTTCTCAATGAGGCCTACTCTATCCTATTTAAAGCTGTGACCTGCTGCACTCCACCACTGACACTTCCTCTACTTTTTACTTTTCCTTAGCATGTAACATCATTTACTTATTTATTATGCTTACTGTTAAATGTCTCTCCTTATCAGATGAAAGTTCCACAAAGATGGGGGAGGGGAAGTGAGGTAGCCCCTCACTGAGGTAGCCCAAGGGCCTAATAGTGCCTGGGCCAAAGCAGGTGCTCCAAAAACATTTGTTAAATGAATGAATCTGGATAAAATAAACTTCAAAAATGTTGGGGATTAATTTATCTAAAATAAATATAATAGAATAAATAATACTAAAAACAAAATTAGCATGAATACTCCTAAACATCAATGAAAAATTTTTATTCTTCTCTCGATCATACTAAAATTTGAAAAATGTCCCAAGTGTTTATTTTTTTAATATTAAGCACTAGTTCCAATGAATGGTTAATTAGTGACAAGTAGATGACAACGTCACAAGTTGGTGTTCCACAGGAAAATAAGAGAATACAAAAGACCTTGTAGGGAAAGGAACTGGAGGTCCACAGGTTAAGAACAGGAGGAAAGGATGCTTGCATTAATCCTACAGAATCATATTCCTGTCTGTCCAGAATAACTACTTCCTGCTGCTGTTTTCTCCTTTACTCTCACATAAATCAGCCCAGGCCTTCTTTTCCATCTGAGATGCACAGGCTGCTGCAGCAAATACATACAAAGGCATACAAATACAAAGGCAGGAGAGAGTCTATTTAATGCCTCAAGAATTTAAAACACAGTCAAAGTGGTCCTGGAATTAATAGTCTTAGGGAAAAGCAAGGAAAGACATTTTAAGCTAGAAATGAATTTTCCAGTGAGGACAATTCTCCTCATGACAACTATCACCATATAACAATGATGAAACTGGTCACCTATTACATTTAATCATAAAGGAAAGGATGAAATGCTTCTGGCTCCATTGCTCCCCCTTCCTCACTGGAGTTTTTTTTCTTTCTTTATTTTTTTAATGTTTATTTATTTTTGAGAGAGACAGAATGCGAGTGGGTTGGGGCAGAGAGAGAGGGAGACACAGAATCCAAAGCAGGCTCCAGGCTCTGAGCTGTCAGCACAGAGCCTGATGTGGGGCTCGAACTCACTAGCTGTGAGATCATGACCTGGGCCAAAGTCAGATGCTCAATCGACTGAGCTACCCAGGTGCCCCCCTCAGTGGAGTTTAAAGGCAGCAGAAATGTTGGTTTGATATGAACATTTCTGTTTCTTTTAATAGCTGCATAGACTTCTAAATTGAAAATTACCCTTTCCTACTGTCAATGTAAATGAACTGCATTAGGAAATAACTAACAGAGGCACTGCAATATATAAAAATACGCATTATGTGATATATAAAACATCCTGCCTATCTCAGCCTATATGAAACTAATATCCAAATAATCTCTACATCAACCTTCATTTGTAGCTTGCCATTTGCATTCTGAATTTGTAGGTCTTCTCTGGTAAACAACGGATATTCCAAAGTCAACCAGATGAGGTTAAGTTTGACTCTCCTATCGTCTATTCATTTCCCATACTTCACAAGTGTCATTCTGGAAAGCCAAAATCTAATGAATCTTTCAGAATGGAATATACTATCTGAATATTAACTTTTTTTATAAGAAGAAAAGCTCACAGAAGGAGAGAAATAAATAGGAAACGTAGAGAACAAGGACCATAAAATAATACACTATATGCACAGAACTATAATATGAAAAGAGCATATGATTACCTTTTTTCCTAGCTTGATTTGAAGTAGGAATGGATCTCACAGTTTTACTTTTCATAATGTCCTTTGAAGTTTTCTTTTCAAGAGTAGAAAAAGACTTGAATGGTGAACTGGGTTTGCCATAGCCTGAGCTCCTAACTGATGCATATAATCCACTCTGGGGTTTTCTTTTAAGTACGGGAGGTGCACTTCTGGCCTTCTTGTGTGGTTCATGTTTACCAGTTACAGCCCCTTCTTCGCCAGAACTGAGTTGAGATCTAAAAGTCTGCACGCAAGTAGAAACTCTTTAGGATATATAAATTAACTTCAACTACAGCTGTGAATGGAGATTTAACAGATGGCAAACCATAGTGATTACTAGATAATAGTTTGTAGAAGACAAACCACTACATATTAGAATTCTCAAAGTCTCACTCATCAGAATTTTAATATTTTGAAGCACATCTTCAAAGTCAGGAGTAAAACAAAGCAAAAGAATAAAACAAAATAAACTTGCCAGAAAGCAAGACGTGTAATTACTAGAATTAAGATGGAGGAAAGCAGAGAGGAATATATTTTGAAATAACATAAAATTTTATCTTTTTTCCCTAGAATTCTCAAGATAAAAATTTATTAATACCCTGCCTTATTCCACAAAAAACTTCAGATGGTTTATGGTAAACATATAACTCAAAACCATAAAACTAAAATACCAAGATCAAAGAAACTATAAATCAGAATAGATCAAGAACAGAAGAAAATGGAGCAGTAAAATATAACTTTCTCAACAGCTGCTGATAGCATTTTTGTAAATGACAACTTATCTACTTTTGCAAAATACACACTACTGGATAGATTAAATAAAAAGCATTAGAATGATGAATAAACTTTATTTTCTTATGCTACTCAAATTCTAGACTATGCTTACTAAAAACAAAGGAAGAATGTAAATAATGGCTTCCAAAAGAAAGTGAATGCTAGATAGTGGTATTTTACAATTTGGGGATTATAGGATGTTGTAATAAATACTGCTCACAAATATCCAGGATCTATGTGGAGATTAGTATGTAATCAGTCCCACCAGCTTAAGAAGTACCTACTTATCAATAGTATTTACATAACTTCATTTCTCAATATGTCTAATCAACTTAGATTATAAACACTTACTTTATTTACTTTGTCATCCGGAGGCAATAATGGAGGACCAACAGATATTTTTTTCCTCAAAATATCAAGGTACATTTTATCTATATGTTCTTCCGTAGCATTTACTCCTAGACAGCTATTTTCTCTATCTTTATTTGTTGTCTTTTGTAAAACCACATTCTCTTCATTTTTGTCAAAAAGTTGGTTTACATTTTGTGATTCTTGAGATATAATATTTGGGTTCCTCTTAAGGGGTATAGGGCTAACAAATTCAGTTTCCTTACTATCAGCCAGTTTCTTATAGCTATAAAACAAAACAGAGCATGAACCTTAGGTGACTCCTCAAATACCAGTTTTATACAGACACACACACACACACACACATATACATATACACACACTATATATATCACATATACACACACACAAAATATAAGATTTATATTTTAATATGTATAATGTTATTTATACATAATATTAAATACATTTGATATTTATAACTATTCAAATTATGTCCTGAATGTTAAATACATTATTTGTAATTCTGGCTGACAGAGTATGCTCACATAGTGTCATATAACTGTTTTAAATTTCAGATAATGTAATTTTAATGCAGTATAAAATAAAGAATTACATGGATAACTCTGAGACCTACTTCAAAGGAAAGCCAAACAAAACAAGACTGAGATGGTTTTAGTGTAAGAAAAAATAAAAAATGAATCTCTAAATGACCTTTGTGTAATATATCATTTATCCATAATACCTTATAAAGTCAACATGCATTTGAGGCAGGAAAAAGATTTTACACATTTTTACAAGAAACTAAAGAAGTAATCATAATTTATGTCAGTGAGAAATAGAATATAAATATTAAAAAGCATAAATCTCATCACAGTATAGGAAAAATTTTTAAGTAAAACATGAAAATCACTAGTATTTAGAGAAAAATCATTTCTGTGGTTTAAAATAATTAAATACAATGCAACATTTCAGACCATTCAATTTTTAAAATAGAGAAAATATCCCTTAAGGACATTTTCTAAATGTGGTTAAATATCAGTATATTATAGGGGCTCCAAAAATAGGGATATTGTTATTTTCAAACTACATAATCATGGTCTATTAGGTCATTTAATTTTATAATTTATAAGATAATGTCATTTATAAAATAAAGTTTAAGAGGCTACTATTTTCATATGAGATAGACTGGTTTCTCAGTAATTGTGAGAATTTTCTAAAGTAGTTGGAATCATTAGAAAATATAATAGTTCTTTCCTTCTTCATGGTAGCAGAATCTGGCTAGAAGTTATCAAAACTGTTTCCTGTTCTTCCTGCATACTAACTAAATTATGTTTCCTTGCCATCCTGCATCTAGCTGGGGCCGCTTACTAGTTCTTGCCTTTAGAACATGAGTGCTATGGTGACAAGAACCTAAGATATGTGTCATTGGCTTAGTGGCTGGGTTTGGGGTGGCAAGGAAACTTATGCTAAAAGCTGGAGAAGTGGCAACCCATGTTTTACATTGACAAAACATTTGCCAAACTGTTACCTACAATAGTTTCTAAGGCAGATCACATAGCTACTGAGTCTGGGATACTAAGAAAAATAGCAGGAGAATTTCTAAGCGCTAGCTACTGTTGGCTACGTTTGACTAGACATTATAAGAAAGACATGAGCTCAGATTTAAAAAGGGCCAGTTTGTAAGAAAAAATAAAAGGGAACAGAGAGAGTCGAGAAATTAAGGGCCTCATAGATTCACTTTGTAAAGAGCATAGACTCAAAAGAGTAAGATTTGGCATTGAAAAATGCAGGATTTCATGAGACTTCTCAGTTGAAAAGAGTTACTCAGTCCTTTGACAAAGATCATATTAAAGGGGTCATCTTCACTTAACGTTATTGTTCCCAATAATATCCAAACAGCTGTGACTGAATTGACAGGAAAAAAAGGGGGGCAAAAAAAGCAAAGACTTAAAGCAGATTTAAAGCCTCTGTCTAGAAAATTAAGTGTAGTTACTGGCACAAGGGACTGACTGGAACAAAATAAATCAGAAGCTCTACTAAATTTATTTTTTAAGACTTTTTTTTAATGTTTATTTTTGAGAGAGAGAGAGAGAGAGAGAGAGAGAGCGAGCAGGGAAGGGGTACAGAGAGGGAGGCAGAATCTGAAGTAGGCTCCAGGTTCTAAGCTGTCAGCACAGAGCCCGATTCGGGGCTCTAACTCAAACTGTGAGATCATGACCTGAGCTAAAGTCAGACACTTAACCGACTGAGCCACCCAGGTGCCCCACCCCTCACCACCCACTAAACTTTTTGAACAAACTATAATAATAAAGAAACTACAACCATACATTAAAAAAAAAAAAAAAAAGCCAGAGATTTGTTTGGGAGACCTAAAACCACCTGGTAGTAGGAGGTGGACTAAAAAAGGAATGCATCCTCCAAGATGGGCACAGCCTCCCTGCAAAACCGACTTCAGTTGTGGCCAAGGGTGTAAATATCCTTACAAGGCGTTTCCAGTGGACTTCAAGGTTGCATTACTGATTGCTGTATTTTCCTCATATATTTCCCTTCTGAATGGGAGTATTTGTTGCAGATTCGCCATCATATATTGGATCAAGTACAGAACTTGTGCTTTTAATTCACAGATTAGTAGACACTGAAGAGCTGCATTCAAACCTGATGGAGAAGACTATGCTCCACCTGAAAATCCTGGCCTTTAAGATGGACAGGGTCCTGTATGAGACTTTGGGCTATTTGCTTTGGGGAGGGGATAGTGGGTCTTTGTATGAAGGTGAGTAAAATGGATATTTGGCTATTAAAAGGGCAGATTCTGGTAGAGACTAATTAGATGCCTATTAAACTAATTTACTTCTCTTTCTGAGCACACAAGCAGATCATATTTCCCAGCCCTCTTGGACCCAATTTGCTAGATGTGCTGGTTCTTACCAGTAGAATATGAAGTGATGTAATATTTCTCTGTTGAGGCAGCTAAAAAGAATTGTGCTAAATTATCTTTTTTCTTTATCAACTGGTTGAATGAGGCCATGACAACCTTAAAACCATGTGTTTTAAGTAGCCTGGGTCCCTAAATGACTATGTGGAGTACAGTCCTACTCCAACCCCACTGACACACATGGGATTATGACACGAGCAAGAAATACATTTTTTATGATGTTTAGCTACTAAAATTTTAAGGACTTATTTGCTATATCAGCTGAGATTATTTACAGTTTACTAAAGAGGTTTCAGATATGTGTACTAGTTTATACCGCTGACATTTTGGTAATTATTGTTATGGCTTTAATGTAAGTATACTTGTTTTTAGCTTTTAAACAAAAATGAAAAAAATTATATTTAGAATTTACAGTAGTAAAATGATTCCACCTATGCCAGCAAACACACAAGATGTGTAAAAAAATCTCTTCATTAACACCAACACAGTCCCAAACAGCAGTAAGGGAGAATAGTCTGCCCTTTAAAAAAATACTATCTAGTGCTGCAGATCAGTGGGAGAATACTAAGCATTCAAGTAGATGGGTTTTAGTGTAAGCTTCATTGTGTCACTTTCTCTCAACTAGCACAAACGCAGAAATAGGATGAGAAATCACTACAAGTGGATTTACATGGTGAGGATGTAGTACAAGGAAGGGCTCAAACTGTGTCTGCTGAAAACACAAATGAACAAATAAATACAGGAATGGATGACAGGCTTTTCACAGAAATATTTCATGGAGATCAGAGATCTGACAATGTAAGTTGTTAAAACACACAAATATTTCTTGTGTTTCCTGGTTATAACCACATGATCTTTGTTTTTCTTTCAAGTTTATTTATTTTGAGAGAGAGAGGCAGAGAAAGAGAGAGAGAGAGAGAGAGAGAGAGCGAACGCATGTGATTGAGTGAAGGGCAGAGACAGAGGGAGAGAGAGAATCCCAAACAGGCTTCATGCTCTCAGTGCAGAGCCCAACTTCTCGCAAACCAGAAGATCATGACCTGAGCTGAAATCAAGAGTCGGACACTTAACCAACAAAGCCACCCAGGCACCCCTACATAACCATACGATCTTGGGCAATTTATTTAACTTCTTTAAGCCTCAGTTTCCTTATCTATGCAATGGGGATAATAATAAAATATAACTCATAGAGTTGCTGTAAGATTAAAAGAAATCTAAAATGCAAAGATGTAAAGAACTTTGCACACACAGTAAGCGTGTGATAAAAACGTCAGCTGTTATCATTATTATCATCACCACCACTGCCACCACCACCATCTTCATGACCTGGTTCTTGTGAGAGCTCCACTACTAAACTGATTTACCTCAGTTCCAACACCTGAATGATGCGAATAAAGATGCCTGACCTATTTGTTATGAGGATCACATGAAATGATGGATGTGACACTCTAATAGATGTGACACAAATGCAAGGTTACTGTAACGTGCTACTCTGTGCTGGAGAATGACAGGAAGGTCCCACAAGCTTCCATTAAGATGTACTGGCGCTGGTGCATTTTCATGAAGCCCACTGCTCCTGTGACCAAAAATCTTACCCTGAAAAACGATGGCTGGTCTATGACTAAGTACAAAGCTAACTGGTTTATAAATAAGCAAATCTATGACTCATACAGAATAGAATTCAAATCAACTGCCCTGAGCTATTTAAAGCTGAAAGGATTTTAGTTTTCAGTAAAAAAGCCTTCAGCATACTTGATGGCAGCAAACGTTTTTTTAGTGGCATCTATTTTTAAAGTATTTTTTAATTTTAGCACTAGAAGAATTTTGATAAACTGAGTAAGAACTACTAATAAGGAGAGCAGTGACTCAAAGGTAGACTCATATAAGCTACTCGTTAAATCATTCACTAGGAATGAGTATGCAGAACAAATGATTCTAAAAGTTTCCAGTAGTAAAACAATAAGCAAATAAACAATCTGTATAATCCATTCCAAAAAATCTCATACCTGACAGGTTGTAAATCAAAACCACTGACACCAAAAGAATCTATTCTGATAGGTTTCATCAACTCCTCTACCGTGGGCAGATCTAAGAGGGAAAAAAAGTTAAAATAGCAACCCCCGAAATTATGTGAATTGCTTAATTTAATGTCTAATCCCACTAAGATTACATTTTTTTCTGACCAACAGAACTAACAAAATGATATATACAGTAAACCCAGTTTCCCACTATAAACTTACTTGTACCAAGAAAATCTCCTTTGATTTTTATATTTGAAATATATATATCTATATATTTGATGTATCCATCTACATGAATATCAAATATATGCGTATGGGTATGTCCATACATGCACACACATTTGTTAAATATATTATTTAGTTGATCCCCAAATACTATTCTCTATTTAAAAAATTACTTTAGTATATGCATAAGGAAAAGCATAAAAAATGTGCAAACACTTAGGTGATTTTCTGATTTGGTCAAGGCATACTGAAAGAGGAAGTGAAATTTTATCTTGTGTTCAGCTCTAACTTTATAGTTAAACTACTGATTCCCAAATTTCATTTCAGCAAACCTTTTAAATTAAATTCAGAGATTGAGAAACAATCACTATAGCAAACTATTTAAATTATACCACAAGAGAAACTCTTCAGAGAGGGTCTCAAATTAACTTTTACCAGATTCTGTAGTAGAGATGTTTTTAGAGGACTCTTCATTTTCTTGAGGATAATCTTTCACTGAGCTCTTGATATTTTCCAATGCATTACTCTCAATCCTTTGTTCATCTGTATCTCCCAAAGACTGGGCTACCTGACAATAAGCCTGATGTAGAGCTTCAATGTCACTATTGCTTTGTCCATAAGAAACACCTGTTGAAATAAATGTAATCTCCAGTATAATCACACAAATACGTGAGAAACATAAACCACTAATAGCATCCGTTAGTGTGTTAGGAATGGTGAACAAGGTTGTAGGACAACAGCAACATTATAAACACAAGAGTTAAATACAAACATTGGTAATACGTAGCTATAGCCTACCAGTATGAAAACGTAATGCTCAAAAACTCTTTAGCAAGGTAAGATGTGTCCTGACATGGTAACTGTGAACTCTGATTCCACTGGTTACTGCCTTCTCTTCCTACTACCCTTAATCAACCCCATTACATTGGATACAACTATCCCTAAATTTCCTGACAAAATCGTTCAAGAATTCTGTCTTTCCCTTACCATTACCATTCTCTCTCACTTTTGTACTCTCTCTCTGCTTCCCAGTGCCACCAAGTATCCTACAGTCTGCATTTCTTTAACTGAAATTCACTCCTCTAACTCTGCAATCCAGTATGTGTTCCAATATCCTGCTAAAGCTGTTATAATCAAAAGTAATTTTCTAATAGTCACATCTAGCCATCTTCAATTTCACCAACTCTGTGAGACGTCTGACACTGTGCTTTCCTGGAAACTGCTTCTTTTGTATAGCCTCTTCTTCCTGTGCTTCCCAGCACTCTGATGGCTACCTCTTTGTGCTTTCTGGTAAATGGTTCATCTCAGGGTCCCATCTTTAGCCCTCTTTTTTAAACCTCTCACTTATCTTTTTTTTTTGAGCTGGCTAATTTCATCAAGACCCTTAGCTCAACTATTACCCATATGCTTGTGACACCCAAATCTATGTCTTTTGTCCTTACCTCTTTTTTGAATATTACACCTTCTAACAGATATTTACACTGTTCTATAAGTAAATCAAATCTAGCATATTCCCAACTGAATTAATTGTATTCCCCAACAAAACTTGTTCTACTATCAGTATTTTGGGAATGGTATTACTATTCACCCAGTCATCCAAAATAGAAAACCTGATGCCTTCGTTCACTCTTCCTTCCCTATTAACCTTCTCCTCCTCCTACCAATTGATAAATAAATTCTGGAAAAAAGAATTTTAAGACAATATGACAATAATGATCTAAAATTTTGTAAGTATTTTTCTTACTCATTTTGTACCTTTTTTTTTTATATATATATGAAGTTTATTGACAAATTGGTTTCCATACAACACCCAGTGCTCATCCCAAAATTTTGTACCTTTTACTACCAATGCTGTAATTTTCAAAATTAGAGAAAAGGATAAAAGAGTCATAGAAGAGTGGGGAAAAAGAAAAGAAAAAGGGTGAGTAGTCTCCTCCTCTGCTGATACTCATGATTAATCATATAGTGCTTAAAAATAAAATAGATGTAGCTTCATCAGCAAAGGGCTGACTTCTCTGCCTTTTACCTTACAAAGAAAGGACTTTATGTAGTTATTTTATATATTATAAGTTAAAAGCTCCCTAATTTTTCTACTTTAGGAAGTTGACAAATGTCAAATCCTCTGGTGCAGAGACAAGGATCTAGTCGTGAAGTAATACTGTCATCCTGGGACTGCTCCTGTCATGCAGTCATTGCACAAAAGGGTACCTGCCCATGAGACAAATGAAAATAAGCAAAAAGCTGGATCTGGCCCCCATTTTCACAGTTACCAACCTTTCTAAAACAATAAAGCACAAAGAATTTCAAAAGTAATACCTTTTTAAAAAGATGATCTTTGAGAATGTATCAACTAAACTGAGGTTGCTTAATTCTAGAAGAAAGTGGTAAAAAACAAAACAACCTTCTCATTTTTCAGTTCTTAACCCAAGTTCAGATGCTGATTTGAAGATTTTCAAGTGTATTTTTGAAATAGTAGGTAAACTCAATACCCCACAACTAATAAGTATTTATACTGTATGCCTTCAGGTTTTTTATTATGATTTCTACCATTAATAAGGGTTGATATAAATAACAGTGATGAGAACCATATAGTTGCTACTGCTTGTTGAATCTTAACAATATACTAGGCACTACACATTCCCTCAGTTGACCAACACAAGGTCTCATTTTAAAGAAGAGGAAACAGGCTTAGAAGCATTAATTGTCCAGTGTCACACAGCTGATAACTGGCAAGGCTGGAAATACAAATCTAAGGCTATATGACAATAAGATCATATATCCTCCAGTAATAACAAATTATTTCTGAGTCAAGAACATTTAAGAAATAACACCAGAAAACTACACCTTTATAAAACTGCTTGAATCATCTTACTAGAGTTTTTACATTCAGCAATACCTTAAAAAAAATTGTTTATAACCTACAGCAGTGGTTTTCATACCATGTTTTACAAAATCATAGTTTCTCAGAGAAAATCATGGATTCTACAGATGTTTGATTGAAATTTCATTTTAAATTGTTCTTTAACACATAAAAATAGAAATTAATCTGCACATTCCAATGTGCCATTTACGGAATATTTTGAAAACCATCAGAGTGATAACTTTGGACTCCTGCTTTGTTTTCATGTACATCTTAGAATGCAGTTCCTCTGACCATTCTGTATATATATGAATTTCCTATAACGTATCACTGATTAGAAAAGCTTTAATTCTATATTGGTCTTTTTAAAAGATTTCATGCCGGGGGCACCTGGGTGGCTCAGATGGTTAAGTGTCCGACTTTGCCTGAGGTCGTGATCTCAAGGTTCATGACTTTGAGCCCCGCATAGGGATCTCTTGCTGTCAGCACAGAGCCTGCTTCAGATCCTCTGCCCTCTCCCTCCTTCTGCCCCTCCCTCACTCCCTCTTTCTCTCTCAAAAATAAATATTTTTTTTAAAAATGTAAGAGTTATAGAATTCATATCAACTTACTGAAAACTGCATGTAAGGTTGACTATCATAACACATATGTGACATCTACTTAAACAGTAAGACTGAAGAACATGTGCTCAGCACATGCTTTCATTATGGTGAATATTCAACTGGGTAATAACAAGCAAATGAATAACATGATTTTGTTGTAATTTTTTTACTTTCATACTTATATTTTTAAATGGAAGTGGATGAAACAAGATAGTGGTGACTTTTGGAACAGCAGTAACTACAAATAAGACCTTGAGTGGACTCTGTCCTCTGTTTTTTGATCTGGTTACTGGTTACATGGGTGTATTCATGCTATGAAAATTCATCAGGTGGCACTATTATGATACATGAACTTTTCTATGGGTATATTATACTCCAATAAAAAAGAAGAAATAAAAAATAAAATAAAATAAAAATAAAATGCAAGCAGATGTTTAGAGTTCACTAGTGATTTATCATTTCTATTGCTCTTTTGTTCCAAGTATCTGGATTGGTTTAATTGACCATACTGGTCAACTGAGACTTTCAAAGCAAGATGATTAAAAAGTTCTCATTTGCAACATTTATGCAGTAAACCAAGATTTTTTTTACATTATACAACAAACATAAAATATACAAACATATCAGAAGTCTGATGATAATACAAGAACTACAACAAAAAAAGAATATAGCAAATATCTGGGGTGCGTAGGTGGCTCAGCCAGTTGAGCGTCTGACTCTTGATTTCGGCTCAGGTCATGATGTCACCACTCGTGAGTTTGAGCCCTGTGATGGGCTCTGTGCAGACAGTGCAGTGTCTGCGATTCTCTCTCTCACCCTCTCCCACTCACGCTCTCTTTCTCTCTCTCTCAAAATAAATAAACTTAAAAAAAAGAATATAACAAATATCTGAAACTTATGATTTAAAAAAACTCAAAATACCATTACTGTTCTCACTAACTTTTTAAATAAATATTATAAATGTAAACATTTAAATTTATACTGATAAAACACCATTTTTATCTACACAGAGAATAGTACATGAGATTTCATTTGCAGGTAACGATTCCACCGCTTTACAAGTTTGAAAAGGCATGGTTCAATGTACATTAGAATTTTGGAATGTGATTTAACTTTTTCCTGCACAGAGGAAACAATGGAAAAGCAAAGTAAGACCAAAATCTCATTTCTCCTACATGTTCCAAATTTAACAGAATACTCTAGAGGGGCAGAGAAAATTATTTAATATTACCTATAGTATTACACTTTGTATCAACAGCTTTCATCCATTTATTAATAGGTTTTTATTAAAAACAGACTTTACTTGGCCTAGTAGCATTAAGTGTCACCATTATCAAATTCAGATTACTTAGGTTGTTAAATATGGTAAAAAATGTGGGATTTAAATTTTTATTGTTGATATAGCTATTACATATATTATTATATATTATATTTCCTTATCTAGAAATAAAGTCATTTAGGGGCGCCTGGGTGGCGCAGTCGGTTAAGCGTCCGACTTCAGCCAGGTCACGATCTCGCGGTCCGTGAGTTCGAGCCCCGCGTCAGGCTCTGGGCTGATGGCTCAGAGCCTGGAGCCTGCTTCCGATTCTGTGTCTCCCTCTCTCTCTGCCCCTCCCCCATTCATGCTCTGTCTCTCTCTGTCCCAAAAATAAATAAACGTTGAAAAAAAAAATTAAAAAAAAAAAAAAAGAAATAAAGTCATTTAGTCATAAACTCCTACGTATTTAGAGAACAGTTTTTCACTTTTACCTGTTCCTGTCATTTCATTATCAGTCATTTCTGGCAGGGACTTTGGCTTAGTTGCTCTGTCCTGTTCATCAAGGTTGACCTCTGCAACAGAGTCTAAGGAATCAAGCAGTACCACTAGAACAATATAAAAAAAAAAAAATTAGAGGAATTGTACAGTTCCTTCAATTTAGTATTTTAATCATATGCAAGCTGTATAAAAACAAAGATATTTACATGTAAGGAGTATATAATCATATATCTGTAATAAGTATGATCACATTAACACACATAACTATACTTATATACAAATCTAATGTACATTTATGTGTGGGATGCAAAGGGCCCGTGAAAAATAACAAAAAGGTATTCTCCCCACCCCTTTTTGAGATATAGTTGAGATATAGTTGACAGTTAAAAATTGAGATATAGTTGACAGCTAAACTTTATTGAGATATAGTTGACAGTTAAAAATTGTATATATTTGGGGCGCCTGAGTGGCTTCAGTTGGCTAAGCGTCCGACTATGGCTCAGGGCATGATCTCATGGCTCCTGAGTTCAAGCCCCGTGATGGGCTCCGTGCTGACAGGGATTCTCTCTCTTTCCCTCTCTCACTTGTGCGGGCTCGCTCCCTCTCAAAATAAATAAATAAACTCAAAAAATTGTATATATTTAATGTGTAAATTTGATGTTTTGACATATGTATACACTGTGAAATAATGACCACAATCAAGTTAATTAATATATCCATTACCTTATATAGTTACCTTTTGTGTGTGCGTATGGTGACAACAATTCAGATTTCCCCTCTTATCAAATTTCAAGTATTAAGTATAATCATGCTGTTGTACATTAGATCTCCAAAACTTACTTCTCTTGTATAACTGAAACTTTGTACTCCTTAACTAACATCTTCCCATATCCCCCTCCCCTAGCTCCTGGTAACCATCATTCTACTCTCATTTCTACAAGTGTAACATTTTTAGATTCCACACATAAAGTTTTTTTTTTAATGTTTATTTTTGAGAGAGAGAGAGAGAGAGAGAGCATGAGCAGGGCAGGGGCAGAGACAGAGGGAGACACAGAATCTGAAGCAGGCTCCAGGCTCTGAGCTGTCAGCACAGAGCCTGACCTGGGGCTTGAACCCACGAACTGTGAGATCATGACCCGAGCCGGTTGGCCACTTAACTGACTGAGCCACACAGGCGCCCCTAGATTCCACATATAAATGAGATCATGCATGTGTGAACAAGACTAACATGACACACCTGCCATGATAACTGTTCTGTGAGCTGAAACCTTCTTGAGCACAGCTGCCTTCCAACATCAACATTCTCTCCTTTTCCTTAACCACATCCTTAAGAACACTCTTGGGGCATAGTGTCCTTGATCTGCCCTGGAGATAGGACTATGACCCACACCAATTTTTTTTTTAGTGTTTGTTTGTTTGTTTGTGTTTGTTTGTTTGTTTAGAGAGCGTGAGCACTCATGAGCAGGGGGAGCAGGCAGAGAGAGAGAAGACAGAACCCCAAGTAGGCTCCTTGCTGTCAGCTTGGAGCCTGACACAGGGCTTGATCTCACGAATGGTGAGATCATCACTGGAGTCAAAATCAAGAGTCAAAAGCTTAACTGACTGAGCCACCCAGGGACCCCCCAAATGTTGAGTTTTAGCCAATATCCTTATTACTGTTTCAGAGGAGAGGATTTGGGAATTTCATACTCATCCATTCCTACAGATGTCTTATTTATTTCTTTTGAGTGAGCTTTTGTAGTTTTTATTTTTATTAATTTTTTTAATGATTTCAGGAAAGAATTTAGTGATTCATCACTTACATATAACACCCAGTGCCATCCCAAAAAGTGCCCTCCTTAATGCCTATTGCCCATTTAGCCCACTCCCCCACCCAACACCCCACCAGCAACCATTAGTTTCTGTATTTTAGAGTCTCTTATGGTTTTGTTTCCTTCTAGGTTTTTATCTTATGTTTGCTTCCCTTTTCCTATGTTCATTGTTTTGTTTCTTAAGTTCCACATATGAGGAAATCATATATTTGTCTTTCTCTGACTGACTTCACTTAGCATAATATACTTTATTCCACCCACATTGTGGCAAATGGCAAGATTTCATTCTTCTTCATCACCAAGTAATATTCCATTGTGTGTATGTGTATACACACACACACACACACACACACACACACACACAATATCTTCTTTATCCATTCATCAGTTGATGGACATTTGGGTTCTTTCCATACTTTGGCTATTGTCAGTAGTGCTGCTATAAATATTGGGGGGGGGTGTGCCCTTTCAAATCAGCATTTTTGTATCCTTTAGATAAATACCTAATAGGGCAATTGCTGGGTTGTAAGGTAGTTCTGTTTTTAATTGTTTGAGGAACCTCCATACTGTTTTTTAGAGTGGCTGTACCAGTTTGCAATTGCACCAGCAGTGCAAAAGAGTTCCCCCCTTTCTCCATATCCTTGCCAACATCTGTTGTTGCCTGAGTTGTTAATTTTAGCTATTCTTACAGGTGTGAAGTGGCAGCTCATTGTGGTTTTGATTTGTATTTCCCTCATGATGAGTGATGTTGGGCATTTTTTTTCATGTGTCTGTTAGCCCTTGGATGTCTTCTTTGGAAAAGTGTCTATTCGTGTCTTTTGCCCATTTCTTCACTGGATTGTTTTTTGGGTGTTGAGTTTGATAAGTTCTTTACAGATTTTGCAAACTAACCCTTTATCTAATATGTCATTTGTAAATATATTCTTCCATGCCTTTTAGTTTTGTTGGTTGTTTCCTTTGCAGTGCAGCTTTTTATCTTGATGAGGTCCCAATAGTTCATTTTTGCTTTTGTTTCCCTTGCCACTGGAGACATGTCAAGTAAGAACTTGATGCAGCTGAGGTCAAAGAGGTTGCTCCCTGTTTTCTCCTCTAGGATTTTGATGGCTTCCTGTCTTATGTTTATGTCTTTCATCCATTTTGAGTTTATTTTTGTGTATGGTATAAGAAAGTGGTCCAGGTTCATTCTTTTGCATGTCTCTGTCCAGTTTTCCCAACACCATTTGCTGAAGAGACTGTCTTTTTTCCATTGGATATTCTTTCCTACTTCATCAAGGATTAGTTGGCCATAGATTTGTGGGTCCATTTCTGGGTTCTCTATTCAGTTCCACTGATCTATGTGTCTGTTTTTGTGCCAGTACCATACTGTTTTGATTACACTTTGTAATACAGCCTGAAGTCTGGAATTGTGGAAAACCCAACAGACTCCACCAAAAAATTGCTAGTGCTGATCCATGAATTCAGCAAAGTCACAGGATATAAAATAAATGTACAGAAATCAGTTGCATTTCTATACAACAATAATGAAGCTGCATAAAGAGAAATCAAGGGATCAATCCCATTTACAATTGCACAAAAATCCATAAAATATCTAGGAATAAACCTAAACAAAGAGGTGAAAAGATCTATACACTGAATCTATACAAAGGTTGTGAAAGAAATTGAAGACATAAAGAAATGAAAAACATTCCATGCTCATGGATTGGAAGAATATTGTTAAAATTCAATAGCACCCAAAGCAATCTACATATTTAATGCAATCCCTATCAAAAAAACACCAGCATTCTTCACAGAGCTAGAACAAACAATCCTAAAATTTGTATGGAACCACAAAAGACCCTGAATAGCCAAAGTAATGTTGAAAAAGAAAACCAAAGCTGATCCATACATATTCTTAAACATTTTCCCCTTGAGTCATCCCTCAGCATGTACTCCCAGCCTCGAGGGCTATAAAAGCAGGTCCTAAGGAGGAGGGTTGTGGAGATCTACTCATCTTGTGGTGCACAAACAGGCTTCTCCCTCTAAGTTTCCCTAACAAACGATTTCTTGTCAAGCTGGACTTGTCAGCCTTTTCCTTTGGTCTTAGGACTCTTTTGGCCTTTGAAGCTTGATTTGCATATACCTCCCTTTCACAGAACAGTGCAGTATTTGTCTTTCTGCATCGAGCTTATTTCACTTAGCAGTATGTCCTCCACAGTGTACTATCATATTATTGGTCATCTGTCAATGGCATTTAGGTTGTATCCATACCTTGGCTATTGTAAGTGACGGTGCAGTGAATATGGGAGTACAGATATCTCTTTAAAATATATACCCTGAAGTGGGATTACTAAGTCATAAGGTAGTTCCATGTTAAATTTTTTTCTGGAACCACCGTACTATTTCCCATAGTAGCTGCACCCATTTATATTCCATCAATAGCATTCAAAAATTCCATTCTCTCCAAATCCTCGCGAACATGTTATTTTCTGTCTTTTTGATAAACAGCCAATCTGACAGGTAGGAGGGGATATCTAATTTGATTTGCACTTCCCTGATGATTAGTTAAGTTAAGCATCTTTTCATGTGTTTGTTGGCCATTAGTATGTCTTCTTTTGAAGACTTCTATTCAGGTCCTTTGCTCACTTTTAATTGGGTTCTCTGGTTTTTTGATATTGAGTTGCATGAGCTCCTTACATATTTTGGGTATCAACTCCTTATCAGAAATATGGTTTATAAATACCTTCTTCCATTCCATAGGTTGCCTTTTCACCTGATTATTTCCTTTGCTAGACAGCATTTTAACCTGATGCAATCTCATTTGTCTATTTTCCCTTTTGTTGGTTGTGTTTTGGGGGTCATATCTAAAAAAATATTCCCTAGCGCAATGCCAAGAAGCTTTTTTCTCATGTCTTCTAGTTATTTTACAGTTTCAGGTTTTATATTTAAGCCTTTGACCTATCTTGAGTTGACTTTTGTATGTGGGGTGAGATAAGAGCCTAATTTTATTCTTCTGCACGTAACTATCTACATCTAGTTTTTTAGTATCATATACAGGCATAACTCAGAGATACTGCAGGTTCAATTCCAGACCACTGCAATAAAGCGAATATTGCAATAAAGCCAGTCAAATTAATTTTTTTGGTTTCTCAGTGCATGTAAAAGGTGTATTTACACCATACTATACTCTATTAAGTGTGCAATAGCATTACATCGAAAATAGTGTACATACCATTTTTAAAAATTAAACTAAAAATTTTTAGTTTGTTGCTAAAAACTACCATCATCTGAGCTTAGCAAGTTGTAATCTTTTTGCTGGTGGAGGGTCTTTCAGTCCTGATGGCTGCTGATCGATCAGGAGTGGTTGCTAAAGGTGGGGGTGGCTGTGGTACTTCCTTAAACCAAGACGACAGTGAAGTTTGACACATTAATTGTCTCTTCCTTTCACGAATGATTTCTCTGTAGCATAGAGAACTTCTTTACCCACAGAACTTCTTTCAAAATTGGAGGTGATCTTCTCAAACCCTGCTGCCCCTTTATCAATGAGGCTTATGTAATATTCTAGATCCTGTGCTGTGTCATTTCAACAAACTTCACAGCATCTTCAGCAGGATGAGATTCTATCTCAAGAATCTACTTTCTTTTCCTCATCCCTTCAAGTTTGACCTTAAGGTTTCAACAATTCAGTCACACATTCAGGCTCCACTTCTAATTCTTATTTTCTTGCTGCTTCCGCCACATTTGCACTTAACTTTCTCCACTGAAATTGTGAACCACTCCAAGTCATCCTCAAGGGTTGGAATCAACTTCTTCCAAACTCCTGTTATATATTGGGAACATTCTTCCTCTAAGTCATGAATCCTTAATGTTCTTAATGACATCTGGAATGGTGAATCCTTTCCAGAAGGTTTCAATTTACTTTGCCCAGATCCATCAGAGGAATCACTAACTAGCCCAACTATAGTTTTATGAAATGTAATTTTTAAGTAAGACTTAAACACCAAAATTACTGTTTGATACATGGGCTGTAGAATGGATGTTGTGTTATGAAACACGGGCATGGGAATAACATGAATCTCATCATATATCTCTATCAGAACTCTTGGATGATCAAGTGTATCATGGCCTATCTCGATTTTCGACATGCCTTCCTCGTTGAGCTTAATCATTTCTAGCCTCAGATTTAAAGTGAGAGACATGTGGGGTGCCTGGGTGGCTCATGCAGTTAAGCATCTGACTCTTGGTTTTGGCTCAGGTCATGGCCTCATGGTTTTGTGAGTTCGAGCCCCACATCAGGCTTTGTGCTGGCAGCACGGAGCCTGCTTGGGATTCTGTCTCTTCTCTCTCCGCCCTTCCCCCACTTGTGCTGTCTTGGTGTCTTTCAAAATAAAACTTAAAACAATTTTTAAAAAATAAAGTGAGGGGCGCCTGGGTGGCGCAGTCGGTTAAGCGTCCGACTTCAGCCAGGTCATGATCTCGCGGTCCGGGAGTTTGAGCCCCGCGTCAGGCTCTGGGCTGATGGCTCAGAGCCTGGAGCCTGTTTCCGATTCTGTGTCTCCCTCTCTCTCTGCCCCTCCCCCGTTCATGCTCTGTCTCTCTCCCAAAAATAAATAAACGTTGAAAAAAAAAATTAAAAATAAATAAATAAAGTGAGAGACATCTGATTCTTCCTTTTACTTAAAACATTTAGAACCACTACAGGATTCTTAACTGGCCTAATTTCAATATTGTTGGTCTCAGGTAATAGGGAATGCTGAAGAGAGGTAGAGAGATGGGGTAAGAGCCAATCAGTGGAGCAATCAGAATACAACATCTATCGGTTAAGTTTGCCATATTACATGGGCATGGTTCATGGTGCCCCAAAACAATTACAAAAGTAACATCAAAGATCACAAGCTACAGATTGCTACAACAAATATAATAATGAAAAAGTTTGAAAAACTCCAAAAATTACAAAAATTTGACACAGAAACACAAAGTGAGCAAATGCTGTTGGAAATATGGCACTGATATATTGGCTTGCTTGATGCAGTGTTGCCACGCTGCATAGTATCTGTGAAGCACAATAAAGCAAAGAGCAATAAAATGAGGTATGCCTGTATTAAAGAGAGACTATCCTTTCTTCATTGTATATTCTTGGCCCTCTTCTTGTAGATCAGTCATAGATCAGTTGACTACAGATGTGTGTATTTATTTCTAGGCTCTATTCCGTTGCAATGGTTTTATAGGTCTGCTTTTCTGCCAATACCATACTGTTCTGATTACCATGGTTTTGTAATATATTTTGAAATCAGGGAGGATGATGCCTCTAAGCATTGCTCTTTCTCAAGCTTGCTTTGACTATTTGGAGTCTTTCGTGGTTCCCTATGAATTTTAAAATTGTTTTCTATTTCTATAGGGAACGCTATTGGGATTTTGATAGGGATTACCTTGTAGACTTGTATATCACTTTAGGTAGTCAGGACATTTTAATAGTATTAATTCTCCCAATCCATGAGCACAGGATGTCTTTCCATTTATCTATGTCTTCTTCATGTTTTCTAATTTTCACCGTAAAAATCTTTCACTTCTTTGATTAAATTTATTCCTAAGTTTTTTATTCTGTTTGTTTATAAAAACAACATTAAGTTTTGTATGTTGATTTTTTTTTAATCTGGAAACTTTATTCAATTCATTGATTAATTCTGCCAGTTGTCTTTAGGGTTTCCTATGTATGTGATCATGCCATCTGCAAATAAATACAATTTTACTTCTTCCTTTCTGATTTGGATGCCTTTTATTTCTTTTTCTTGTTTGCTGTGACTAGAACTTCTAGTACAATGCTGAACAGAAGTGTGAAGAGGAGGAATCTTCGCCTTATACTGAACCTTAAAGAGAGTTTTCAGTTTTTCACCTTTGATTAAAATGTTAGCTGCAGAGTTTTCACACATGGCCTTTATTGTGTAATTTCTATTTTAAGAGTTTTAACCATGAATGGATGTTGAACTCTGTCAAATGGATTTTTTTGTGTGTAAGATGCTCAGGGGTTTTTTTTTTTGTTTTAGTTTTTATTTAAATTCCAGTTAGTTAACATACAACGTAATATTAGTTTCAGTTGTACAATACAGTGAATGCTGAAGTTCAATGCTTCCATACAACTCATCAAACAAATGCATTCCTTAATCCCTATCAGCTATTTAACCCATCCCCCCAACAAACTGGTAACCATCAGTTGGTTCTCTATAGTTAAGGGTCTGTTTCTTGGTTTGCCTCCCTCTCTCTTCCCCACCCCCCCCCCTTTGTTCATTTGTTTCTTAAATTCCACATAGGAGTGAAATCATACGGTATCTGTCCTTCTCGGACTTATCTCGCTTAGCATAATACTCTCTTATCATTTGCAACGACATGGGTGGAGCAATGTATTTTCTTTCATTTTGTTAATGTGTTTTAACATATTGACTGATTTGCATATTCATATTGATGTCTTAAAATCATCTATGATGTAAGTGTTTACACCATAAACACAAGCAGGCTGTCCAAAACAGGCTTTTTTCTTTTTTTCCAGAATATAGCTGTTAAACATATACCAACATAACCACTGGTTGAGACTCTGTAAATTATACTTTCTATTGTTAATTAACCATCTTTTTATTCCCCTCTTTGGCTTTATTGAGGTATAATTGAAAAACAAAGCTGTAATATATTTAATGTGGAAAATGTGATGATTTATGTAAATTGTGAAGGGATTCTTACAACTGGGTTAATTAAGGCATGCATCACCTTTTTGGTGAGAACAGCTAAGTTCTACTCTCTTAGCAAATTTTAATTATATAACAATCACAATTGTACTTATGTTATATAGATTCTCAGACTTTTTTTTTTTAATCTTATAACTGAAAGTTTATACTTTATTAATCTCTCCTCATTTTCCCCACCCCTCAGCTCCTAGCAACCTCATTCTACTGTTTCTGGGTTCAACTTTTATTTTTAAATTCTATCTATAAGTGATACCATGCAATATTCACCTTTGTCTTGCTATTTAATATAGCCAAGTGATACATTATTGTTGCAAATAACAGAATTTCCTTTAGGACTCAACATTTCATTAGTATATATGTGTCACATTTTCATTCATCCACTGACAGACATTTAGCTTGTTTCCATACTTGGCTATTATAAATAATGCTGCAAAGAACATGGGACTATAGATATCTCTTTGAGATAATAATTTTGTTTTCTTTGGATATATATCCAGAAGTGGGACTTTGGATCACGTAATAGTTCTATTTTTAATTTTCTGAGGAGTCTTCATACTGTTTCCTGTAGTGGTTATACCAGTTTACATTCTCACCAACAGCAAATAAGAGTTCCCTTTTCTCCACATCCTAGTCAGCATTTGTTATCTCTAATCATTTTGAAAACTGTCATCCTGACAAGTATGATGTAATATCTGTGTTTTTTTCTTTTAATTTTTTTAATGTTCATTTATTTTTGAGAGAGAGAGACACAGAGCGAGCAGGGGAGGGCAGAGAGAGAAGCAGACACAGAATCCAAAGCAGACCCCAGACTCTGAGTTGTCAGCACAGAGCCCAACGCAGGGCTTGAACTTACGAACCATGAAATCATGACTTGAGCTGAAGTCAGACATTTAACCAACTGAGCCACCCAGGTGTTCCTCACTGTGGTTTTTAATGGCATTTCCCTGATAATTAGTGAAGTTAAGCATCTTTTTATGTGCCTGTTGGCCATTTTTTGGCTATTAATTTGTATGAGTTCCTTGTATGTTTTGAATATTAACCCTGTATTGGATATGTAGTTTGCAAATACTTTCTCCCATTCCACAGAATGCTTTTTCATATTGTTCATGGTTTCCCTTGCTGTGCAGAAGCTTTTTAGTTTGATGCAATCAACCTCATTTATTTCTGCTTTTGGTATGAAATCTAAAAAACCGTTGCCAAGACCAGTATCAAAGAGCTTACCCCATGTTTTCTTCTATGGGTTTTACAGTTTTAGGTCTTACGTCCCAAGTGTTCAATCCATTGAGTTCAATTTTGTGTATGGGGTAAGACAGGGTCAAGTTTTATCTTTTGCATGTGGCTATCCAGCTTTCCAAACACTATTTACTGAAGAACTATTCCTTTTCTCACTGTGTATTCTTTGTGCCACTATCAATAACTAATTGACCATATATGTATGTATTTATTTCTGGACTTTCCGTTGATCTATGAGTCTTTCTAAAATGTCAATACCATACTATTTTGATTACTATTCCATTGATCTATGTGGTTTTTTTATGCTAATACCATACTATTTTGATTATTGTAGCTTTGTAATATATTTGAAATCAGGAAGTGTGATACCTCCAGCTTTATTCTTTTTTCTCAAGATCGCTTTGGCTATTTGGGGTTTTTTTTGGTTCCATGTAAATTTTAGGATTATTTTTCCTATTTCTGTGAAAAATGCCATTTGAATTTGATATGGATTGCATTGGATCTGTAGATCACTTTAGGTAATACATTTTAACATTAATTCTTCTAATCAATGAACACACAGTATCTTTTTATTTATTTGTGTGTTCTTTAATTTCTTTCATCAATGTTTTATAGTTTTAAGTGTACACCTCTTTCACCTTCTTGGCTAGTTTATTCCTAAATATTTTATTCTTTTTCATGGTATTGTAAATGGGATTGCTTTCTTGTGGTTTTCTTTTTTTGAGGTGTCTTTGTCTGGTTTTAGTTATCAGGGTAATGCTAGCCTCATAGAATGAGTTTGGAAGAATTCCCTCTTCCATTTTTTTTGGAAGACTCTAAGAAGAATTGATATGAATTCATCTTTGAATATTTGGTAGAATTTACCCATAATGCCATCTGCTCCTAGTGTTTAGAAAAATAATATATTCTTACATATAACAGGAAGGATTCAAGACAAGCATAAGGGACCTATCATTGAGAAAATCTGTGGACTTTAATTCATTAAAGATATTTAAAAACAAAAGAGAGATAGCAATTTGTGCAGAATTATTTTGATACTATTCTGAATAGACCAATTTTTGCTATCTAAAATATGTGAATATGTAATATTTACCATTAGCCAGCATGCCAGTTTTCTCTTCTTCCTAAATTAAAAGAAGAAAATAATCATATTATTTGAAACCAAAATTATATGAAATGACCACAATGCAAATAGTAGCAAAATTTGAAAACCAGTGTTTTACTCCATCATGAGAAAGAAATGTACCTTCCAGATTTCTTTTATTACTCCCATTCACTAATAATTTTACAAGACTAGAGAACATAGCTATGAAAGAACTTCAGGACTGTAGCAATTACTAATTAATTTAGGCCTTTATAAGCCTTGTTTAAAGAATCTGGATGCCATCTGCTCATTCACCTTGCTTAGAAATTCTATTTTTTGAACTCCAAGATAACATGGATACTTTGTATAAGATTCTTGTTATTATAACATCATCAATAATTTTTCTCTTCTTTTCAAAATTAATGATCAACTATAATTTGTAGTCTGTTTCAGTTACATTTTGAGAGACAAAATTTTCAAAGAGGCAGGCCACCAAATGGCAAGATAATTGAAATTTATCAAAATTATAAGTTCCGTTAGAGTAAGTTTTATAATTAGTGTCACCTACGTTCTCCACTTGGATAGGCAACATGTAGGATTGATTTTTCCATAATAACAGAGCTTTAATTCCTTCTACACTGACACATTTTTATGCAGGCCTATATTTGCTTTTCTTTTTCTTTTTTTTTTTTTTTTTTTTTTTTTTTTTAAGAGAGAGTGCATGCCTGAGCAGGGGAGGGGGTAGACAGAGAGAGGGAATCTCAAGCCTGGCCACCCTCAGCGTGGAGCCTGATGTGGGGTTCAATCCCACAACCCTGGGATCACGACCTGAGCCAAAACCAAGAGTCGGATGCTGAACTGATTGAGCCATCCAGGCACCACTATATTTTAATATATCAAACCACTGTGTCTTCTACTGACTTATTTTTCATAAAATATTTAAATTGCCATATTCTAAATATAAATGCTAGTAAGCTTCTAAGGAAAGCCAGCAGATCACATTAATCTTCATGTATTTCTAGAGGTCTTCTTATTTTCCCCACTAAACTGAGTGATATAGAGACAACTAGTGACAAAGCACCAGGTACATTTAAAATGAGAGTATCTATTGATACCTGGAAAGTATTTCTTGCTTCTGTTTAGACAGTCTATGGTTTCACACATGTTTAAAACATGTAATCCTAACATGCAGTCCCCAAAGAGACCTGACTATATAGATCAAGACTAACATAGTGGGGAGCCTGGGTGGCTCAGTCGGGTGGGTGTCCAACTTCGGCTCAGGTCATGAACTCGCGGTTCGTGAGTTCGAGCCCCATGTCGGGCTCTGTGCTGACAGCTCAGAGCCTGCCTGGAGCCTGTTTCAGATTCTGTGTCTCCCTCTCTCTCTTTGACCCTCCCCCATTCATGCTCTGTCTCTGTCTCAAAAATAAATGAACGTTTAAAAAAAAAAAAAGACTAACATAATAGTAATTATCCTACTTGTTAATATAGGTAGCTTCAGAGAGTTCTATATGGCAGACATTATGTAGTAATACCCTTAGGCAATCTTGCTAAGAACTAAGAAGAGATCTGAAGTATAGCAACACTGAATATGAATGAGGTAATGAATTAATTCATGATCTTAGTCTAATAAGTTTCAGACAGTAATGTCACTGCTAGCATAAATACTGAGGGATGTTTTTTGTATTTCACAAGGACAAGATCTACCAAAGAAAGTGTAGCTTAATATACCTGTTTAAAAATTAGATTTGAGATTTCAATTAAAATTTTAATTTTTAAAGCTTAAGGAAATTACTTGCCAAAAGAGATCCTTTAGAAAATCAATTGCCAGGGGCACCTGGGTGGCTCAGTCAGTTGAGCATCTGACTTCGGCTCAGGTCATGATCTCGCAGTTTGTGGGTTCAAGCCCTGCATCGGGCTCTGTGCTGACAGCTCAGAGCCTACAGCCTGCTTCAAATTCTGTGTCTCCTTCTCTCTCTCTGTCCCTCCCCTGCTCATGTTTTGTCTCTCTTTGTCTCTCAAAAATAAATAATAAATGTTAAAAAGTTTTAAAAAAAGAAGAAAATCAATTGCCAAATTTATTACGATTGACATCCTGAATTAAGAAAATGTCTGAGTGTTAAGAGACCTATAGCTTTACAACAATGAGAAAGACAATAAAGAACTTTGTATTTTGAGCTCTCCATATAGTGACAGTCAGCTAAGATGATGAAAGAAATTTCAAAACTGTCAAATATATAATTGATGTATCACCTGTTTGGGTACATGTATTTTTTCAGATTTGGGATTTTCTTTGGAATTAGTCTCTTCTTTAGTGGTCAAAGGTACATCAATATCCTCCTCATCTTCAAAATCATCACTGTAATTTTCTGAAGAAAATAATTTAAAAAGATACAAGAATCACACTGTTAAAAAAGTCATATTCCAATAAAAGACTGCTGAGTTCCAAAGAAAGGAGACTGCATAAGAATAATTTGCTGAAATATTTACATACAGATATCTCTAGAGAACATTTTTTTTTGCAAAGATTTAATCAGAATTCAATCCGTAGACTTAAGTTTATTTTGTCATCTTGTACTTTCAAATAGTTATAAGAGTTTTAAATTTTAATCTTTTAAATTATTAACAGACTAAAAATTTCTAGAACTGTCCAAAAATTTTTTTTTAATCTTTTTTTTTTCTTTTTTTTTTCCCTTTGCTGTCTTTTTTTTTTTTTATATGAAGTTTACTGACAAATTGGTTTCCATACAACACCCAGTGCTCATCCCAAAAGGTGCCCTCCTCAATACCCATCACCCACCCGCCCCTCCCTCCCACCCCCCATCAACCCTCAGTTTGTTCTCAGTTTTTAACAGTCTCTTATGCTTTGGCTCTCTCCCACTCTAACGTCTTTTTTTTTTTTTTTTTTTTTTCTCCTTCCCCTCCCCCATGGGTTCCTGTTAAGTTTCTCAGGATCCACATAAGAGTGAAACCATATGGTATCTGTCTTTCTCTGTATGGCTTATTTCACTTAGCATCACACTCTCCAGTTCCATCCACGTTGCCACAAAGGGCCATATTTCATTCTTTCTCATTGCCACGTAGTACTCCATTGTGTATATAAACCACAATTTCTTTATCCATTCATCAGTTGATGGACATTTAGGCTCTTTCCATAATTTGGCTATTGTTGAGAGTGCTGCTATGAACATTGGGGTACAAGTGCCCCTATGCATCAGTACTCCTGTATCCCTTGGGTAGATTCCTAGCAGTGCTATTGCTGGGTCATAGGGTAGGTCTATTTTTAATTTTCTGAGGAACCTCCACACTGCTTTCCAGAGCGGCTGCACCAATTTGCATTCCCACCAACAGTGCAAGAGGGTTCCCGTTTCTCCACATCCTCGCCAGCATCTATAGTCTCCTGATTTGTTCATTTTGGCCACTCTGACTGGCGTGAGGTGATACCTGAGTGTGGTTTTGATTTGTATTTCCCTGATAAGGAGCGACGCTGAACATCTTTTCATGTGCCTGTTGGCCATCTGGATGTCTTCTTTAGAGAAGTGTCTATTCATGTTTTCTGCCCATTTCTTCACTGGGTTATTTGTTTTTCGGGTGTGGAGTTTGGTGAGCTCTTTATAGATTTTAGATACTAGACCTTTGTCCGATATGTCATTTGCAAATATCTTTTCCCATTCCGTTGGTTGCCTTTTAGTTTTGTTGGTTGTTTCCTTTGCTGTGCAGAAGCTTTTTATCTTCATAAGGTCCCAGTAATTCACTTTTGCTTTTAATTCCCTTGCCTTTGGGGATGTGTCGAGTAAGAGATTGCTACGGCTAAGGTCAGAGAGGTCTTTTCCTGCTTTCTCCTCTAAGGTTTTGACGGTTTCCTGTCTCACATTTAGGTCCTTTATCCATTTTGAGTTTATTTTTGTAAATGGTGTGAGAAAGTGGTCTAGTTTCAACCTTCTGCATGTTGCTGTCCAGTTCTCCCAGCACCATTTGTTAAAGAGGCTGTCTTTTTTCCATTGGATGTTCTTTCCTGCTTTGTCAAAGATGAGTTGGCCATATGTTTGTGGGTCTAGTTCTGGGGTTTCTATTCTATTCCATTGGTCTGTGTGTCTGTTTTTGTGCCAATACCATGCTGTCTTGATGATGACAGCTTTGTAGTAGAGGCTGAAGTCTGGGATTGTGATGCCTCCCGCTTTGGTCTTCTTCTTCAAAATTCCTTTGGCTATTCGGGGCCTTTTGTGGCTCCAGATGAATTTTAGGATTGCTTGTTCTAGTTTCGAGAAGAATGCTGGTGCAATTTTGATTGGGATTGCATTGAATGTGTAGATAGCTTTGGGTAGTATTGACATTTTGACAATATTTATTTTTCCAATCCATGAGCAGGGAATGTCTTTCCATTTCTTTAAATCTTCTTCAATTACCTTCATAAGCTTTCTATAGTTTTCAGCATACAGATCCTTTACATCTTTGGTTAGATTTATTCCTAGGTATTTTATGCTTCTTGGTGCAATTGTGAATGGGATCAGTTTCTTTATTTGTCTTTCTGATGCTTCATTGTTAGTGTATAAGAATGCAACTGATTTCTGTACATTGATTTTGTATCCTGCAACTTTGCTGAATTCATGTATCAGTTCTAGCAGACTTTTGGTGGAGTCTATCGGATTTTCCATGTATAATATCATGTCATCTGCAAAAAGCGAAAGCTTGACTTCATCTTTGCCAATTTTGATGCCTTTGATTTCCTTTTGTTGTCTGATTGCTGATGCTAGCACTTCCAGCACTATGTTAAACAACAACGGTGAGAGTGGGCATCCCTGTCGTGTTCCTGATCTCAGGGAAAAAGCTCTCAGTTTTTCCCCGTTGAGGATGATGTTAGTTGTGGGCTTTTCATAAATGGCTTTTATGATCTTTAAGTATGTTCCTTCTATCCCGACTTTCTCAAGGGTTTTTATTAAGAAAGGGTGCTGGATTTTGTCAAAGGCCTTTTCTGCATTGATTGACAGGACCATATGGTTCTTCTCTTTTTTTTTGTTAATGTGATGTATCACGTTGATTGATTTGCGAATGTTGAACCAGCCCTGCATCCCAGGAATGAATCCCACTTGATCATGGTGAATAATTCTTTTGATATGCTGTTGAATTCGATTTGCTAGTATCTTATTGAGAATTTTGGCATCCATATTCATCAGGGATATTGGCCTGTAGTTCTCTTTTTTTACTGGGTCTCTGTCTGGTTTAGGAATCAAAGTAATACTGGCTTCATAGAATGAGTCTGGAAGTTTTCCTTCCCTTTCTATTTCTTGGAATAGCTTGAGAAGGATAGGTATTATCTCTGCTTTAAACGTCTGGTAGAACTCCCCTGGGAAGCCATCTGGTCCTGGAGTCTTATTTGTTGGGAGATTTTTGATAACCGATTCAATTTCTTCGCTGGTTATGGGTCTGTTCAAGCTTTCTATTTCCTCCTGATTGAGTTTTGGAAGAGTGTGGGTGTTCAGGAATTTGTCCATTTCTTCCAGGTTGTCCAATTTGTTGGCATATAATTTTTCATAGTATTCCCTGATAATTGTTTGTATCTCTGAGGGATTGGTTGTAATCATTCCATTTTCATTCATGATTTTATCTATTTGGGTCATCTCCCTTTTCTTTTTGAGAAGCCTGGCTAGAGGTTTGTCAATTTTGTTTATTTTTTCAAAAAACCAACTCTTGGTTTCGTTGATCTGCTCTACAGTTTTTTTAGATTCTATATTGTTTATTTCTGCTCTGATCTTTATTATTTCTCTTCTTCTGCTGGGTTTAGGCTGCCTTTGCTGTTCTGCTTCTATTTCCTTTAGGTGTGCTGTTAGATTTTGTATTTGGGATTTTTCTTGTTTCTTGAGATAGGCCTGGATTGCAATGTATTTTCCTCTCAGGACTGCCTTCGCTGCGTCCCAAAGCGTTTGCATTGTTGTATTTTCATTTTCGTTTGTTTCCATATATTTTTTGATTTCTTCTCTAATTGCCTGGTTGACCCACTCATTCGTTAGTAGGGTGTTCTTTAACCTCCATGCTTTTGGAGGTTTTCCAGACTTTTTCCTGTGGTTGATTTCAAGCTTCATAGCATTGTGGTCTGAAAGTATGCATGGTATAATTTCAATTCTTGTAAACTTATGAAGGGCTGTTTTGTGACCCAGTATATGATCTATCTTGGAGAATGTTCCATGTGCACTCGAGAAGAAAGTATATTCTGTTGCTTTGGGATGCAGAGTTCTAAATAGATCTGTCAAGTCCATCTGATCCAGTGTCTCATTCAGGGCCCTTGTTTCTTTATTGACCGTGTGTCTAGATGATCTATCCATTTCTGTAAGTGGGGTGTTAAAGTCCCCAGCAATTACCACATTCTTATCAATAAGGTTGCTTCTGTTTATGAGTAATTGTTTTATATATTTGGGGGCTCCGGTATTCGGCGCATAGACATTTATAATTGTTAGCTCTTCCTGATGGATAGACCCTGTAACTATTATATAATGTCCTTCTTCATCTCTTGTTACAGCCTTTAATTTAAAGTCTAGTTTGTCTGATATAAGTATGGCTACTCCAGCTTTCTTCTGGCTTCCAGTAGCATGATAAATAGTTCTCCATCCCCTCACTCTGAATCTAAAGGTGTCCTCAGGTCTAAAATGAGTCTCTTGTAGACAGCAAATAGATGGGTCTTGTTTTTTTATCCATTCTGATACCCTATGTCTTTTGGTTGGCGCATTTAATCCATTTACATTCAGTGTTATTATAGAAAGATACGGGTTTAGAGTCATTGTGATGTCTGTATGTTTTATGCTTGTAGTGATGTCTCTGGTACTTTGTCTCACAGGGTCCCCCTTAGGATCTCTTGTAGGGCTGGTTTAGTGGTGACAAATTCCTTCAGTTTTTGTTTGTTTGGGAAGACCTTTATCTCTCCTTCTATTCTAAATGACAGACTTGCTGGATAAAGGATTCTTGGCTGCATATTTTTGCTGTCTAGCACCCTGAAAATCTCGTGCCAATTCTTTCTGGCCTGCCAAGTTTCAAAAGAGAGATCAGTCACGAGTCTTATAGGTCTCCCTTTATATGTGAGGGCACGTTTACCCCTTGCTGCTTTCAGAATTTTCTCTTTATCCTTGTATTTTGCCAGTTTCACTATGATATGTCGTGCAGAAGATCGATTCAAGTTACGTCTGAAGGGAGTTCTCTGTGCCTCTTGGATTTCAATGCCTTTTTCCTTCCCCAGTTCAGGGAAGTTCTCAGCTATGATTTCTTCAAGTACCCCTTCAGCACCTTTCCCTCTCTCTTCCTCCTCTGGGATACCAATTATGCGTATATTATTTCTTTTTAGTGTATCACTTAGTTCTCTAATTTTCCCCTCATACTCCTGGATTTTTTTATCTCTCTTTTTCTCAGCTTCCTCTTTTTCCATAACTTTATCTTCTAGTTCACCTATTCTCTCCTCTGCCTCTTCCATCCGAGCCGTGGTGGTTTGCATTTTGTTTTCCATTTCCTTTAAAGCGTTTTTCAGCTCCTCGTGACTGTTCCTTAGTCCCCTGATGTCTGTAGCAAGAGATTCTCTGCTGTCCTGTATGCTGTTTTCCAGCCCAGCGATTAATTTTATGACTATTATTCTAAATTCACTTTCTGTTATATTATTTAAATCCTTTTTGATCAGCTCATTAGCTGTTGTTATTTCCTGGAGATTCTTCTGAGGGGAATTCTTCTGCTTGGTCATTTTGGATAGTCCCTGGTGTGGTGAGGGCCTGCAGGGCACTTCCCCTGTGCTGTGGTGTATAACTGGAGTTGGTGGGCGGGGCCGCAGTCCGACCTGATGTCTGCCCCCAGCCCACCGCTGGGGCCACAGTCAGACTGGTGTGTGCCTTCTCTTCCCCTCTCCTAGGGGCGGGATTCACTGTGGGGTGGCGTGGCCCGTCTGGGCTACTTGCACACTGCCAGGCTTGTGATGCTGGGGATCTGGCGTATTAGCTGGGGTGGGAAGGCAAGGTGCACGGCGGCAGGGGGGGCAGGCTTAGCTCGCTTCTCCTTAGGTGATCCACTTCAGGAGGGGCCCTGTGGCAGGCGGAGGGAGTCAGATCCGCTGCCGGAGGTTTGGCTCCGCAGAAGCACAGAGTTGGGTGTTCGCGCGGAGCGAGCAATTTCCCTGGCCGGAGCCGGTTCCCTTTGGGATTTTGGCTGGGGGATGGGCGGGGGAGATGGCGCTGGCGAGCGCCTTTGTTCCCCGCCAAACTGAGCTCTGTCGTCCGGGGGCTCCGCAGCTCACCCTCCCTTTGTCCTCCAGCCTTCCCGCTTTCCGAGCAGAGCTGTTAACTTATGACCTCCCAGACGCTAAGTTGCGCTTGCTGTCGGAACACAGTCCGTCAGGCCCCTCCGCTTTTGCAAGCCGGACTCGGGGGCTCTGCTTGGCCGGCGAGCCGCCCCTCCGCCCCGGCTCCCTCCCGCCAGTCCGTGGAGCGCGCACCGCCTCGCCGCCCTTCCTACCCTCTTCCGTGGGCCTCTCGTCTGCACTTGGGTCCGGTGACTCTGTTCTGCTAATCCTCTGGCGGTTTTCTGGGTTATTTAGGCAGGTGTAGGTGGAATCTAAGTGATCAGCAGGACGCGCGGTGAGCCCAGCGTCCTCCTACGCCGCCATCTTCCCAGAATCCCCCCAAAATTTTTATATCTTTAAAACAAAGTTTAACACTAAAGACAAAGTCTCAAATACCCTACTTATAAAAGGCAGTGCTTTTTTGAAATCTTGATGTTGTTAAACACAATTGTTAAATTTGCTTATTTTTTTGATTTTTTTTTTTTTTTTTTGTCTGTGTAGGTTATTTCCAATGTAAGCCTGAAACAGTACCTATGAAAGGTCTATCTCTAGCCCTTCCCTTGGGTAAATACTGGCTCTACATGACCTAACATTTCCCAATCCTGGGCACTTCTCAGCTAATGTCCCAAATCATATCTCAGTTATGTTACACCAGAAGGGAAAGGTGTGTCCACCGTAACATGATGCCATTAGACTACTTCTGGAGAAGGTGTGGAAGGGACTATATGGCCAGGATTTCTTCACCAATTAAAAACAATTTTTTTTTAACGTTTATTTTTGAGAGAGAGAGAGAGAAAGAAAGAAAGAATGTGAGTGGGGGAGGAGCAGAGACAGGGAGACACAGAATCTGAAGCAGGCTCCAGGCTCTGAGCTGTCAGCACAGAGCCTGATACGGGGCTCAAACCCACAAACTGTGAGATCATGACCTGAGCTGAAATCAGATGCTTAACCGACTGAGCCACCCAGGTGCCCCACTTCCCCAATTTTTAACTTGTTTATTGCCCTTAAAGGAATGACTGAGATCTGTGACCTTTTCAGAGTGGAAACCATCATTCCAGAAATAAACATGACCTTAACTGTATTTCAAAAATTAGATAACATTCAGAAACAAGATGGCCTGATGAATGAAAGACTGTATGTGGTACTAGAGAGTCTGCTTCTGGAATGGCTGCCTTTTAGAATGGAGAGGAAAACTTGAGTTTAATTAATAATGAAAATCTGAAAATGAATTTGAGAGGGCTTACAAGTTAAACATAGATGTTTCTGAAGGTAAACATCTCTGTTTTATTAGTTCATAAAAATACAAAGTGGGTACAGTACATTAGGTAAATAAACTAGCTTAGTTGGTTAACTACATCAATTATCTATATTCTGAGGCTGAGAAGCTGACCTTTGTTTCTCTCCCATATAAGAAAGAACACTGAGATTTTCTAAATATTAGCAGACATAATTAAATTTGCAAAACATTTATTTTCTAAATATTAGTAGACATAATTCACAAAACAACTATCAAGAAATTACTTTGTATTAGACATACTTCTAGATTCTAGAACCAGTATAACATGATTAAAATTCTATTATTCTACATGGGAAAGAAAATATGGGAGGGTATGACAATGAACCTAAACAACTATGTGGGATTTGAGAACTACTTGAAATCAACAGAAGGAAAATAGTGTTTGTTTGACTACAAAGAGGCAGTATGTGAAACAGTTTAGATAGTATACCATAGCACTTAAGAGCATAACCAGGAGGGGCACCTGGCTGGCTCAAGTTGGTAAAACATGCAACTCTTAATCTCCGGGTTGTAAATTCAAGCCCCACATTGTGTATAGAGGTTACTTAAAAATAAAGTCTTAAAAAAAAAAAAAAAAAAAAAAAAAGGAGCATGACCAGGAGCCGAAGGCTTGGATTTAATTCCTGGTTCTACTACTTATAGTATAGAATCATTGGCAGGTCACAAATCCTCTTTGCCTCATTTTCCCTATCTGTAAAGTGAGGATGCTAACAGCACTTATCTCAAATGGTTGCTGACAAGATTAAGAGTTAAAGTGTTTAGAAGAGTGACTGGTATATCATATGCCCTATTTAAAAGTGTTAGCTATTACATTTAGTAATAATTATCTTTGTTAGCATTATTATAGCTAGTGTTGCATTTAATCTGAATCAAAAGTTAATAAGGCCAAATATTATTTTGGATTGGAAAAAGTGCTAATGTGCATTTTTCAAAATTACATTTTGTTAGTTGCATTTTGTAACTGAATCATCTACAGGCAAATACTATAACATATAAATAACCAATCCCTTCTCCAGGAATTTGTCATGAGTAAACTAAGGAAAAATCATTGGTAGATACAGAGATGACAACAGATGAGAAATAAGTGGAAATAAAACAGCGTATCAGAGATTTCAGAAACATTAAGGCAAATTAAGTTTATATAAAAATGAAAGAGTAAAACCACATTGAGAAGGTGGTTTTCACATGAGAAATCCCAGAGATAATAATATGCTGGCTCTTCCATATTGTTTGGAAAACAATGAGAATATTCAGTTGTAGTGTTCTAACCTTTTTGAGACAAAGATGTTATACATTCAAGGTACTATTTCTATTATTATATTCCCTAACTTTGCAACTTTGAAAATATTATGTGCATAAATAGAAGAAGTGTTTTAAAATTCAGATAAAGTAAATAACAGTCAATGTATAAGATCTGAATGATAGATTTTGTTGACATTTTCATTCTTTGTGGGAAAATTTCCCTGAAAATTTTAATTTGAATACGATGCAACCTACAGGACTTTCTCCTCTACTATCCTGGATTTCAAGAACTTTGTAAACAATGAGTAAATTGGACTAAATATATGAAACAACTATTTACAGACATTGGACAACTGGCAGCACAAAAATATGATTCCTAAGAAAAGAAAAGCAAGTGAGGTGAGCCCTATGGAACTTGAAGGTACATACATTCATGAATGTTAAGCAGGGAGGGGAAGATCAGGACAGTCTCACTGTGCTAAGGTGACAGAGATAAGAGCAGAAAAGCTGGGCAATCGGAAGTTGTAGGGCAGTAACAGAGGAAATACCTATGTAGAAACAGAGCTCTAAAGATCTGCATGAGGTCTCCTTGAGTCTTTCCTAAATATTAAGTCATATTTGTATAGTTTGAGTAACTGAAAAGCTACAGGCTAGAAAATTCACAGAGCTCACAAGGGGTAGTGAGACTCTGGAACTCTACCCAGCTGAAGTGGAAAAAATCCTCATTGTTTAATAGGGTCATTCAGTAGGAACCTCAAAAAGGCTGTGCCTTACTCCTAGTGTCAAACTGTACTGTGGAAGTCTACTCTAGACTTCCTCTAATAAAGCATAAGAAAAGCCTTGAAAGGATCAAGCTAGCAAAATCAGTTATCTGCCAGAACAAAGCTCGACACTCTTTATAAGAAGAAAACAAAATGCAGACACTCAACAATGTAAAAGTCTGCAATATCCAATATCCAATAAAAAAAATCACTAAGACTTACAAGGAGGAAAATGTGACTGTAACTAGGAGAAGCAGCAGTCAATAGAAAGAGACCTACAAATGCACAAACATTGGGATCAGCAGAATATGCTTAATGCTAAGAACTTGAAAAAATGAACATGAGAAAAGATACTGAAGAAATTTTTTTAAAAAGACCTAAAACTTTTAGATTGAACTTCTAGACTGAAGGAAAAAAAAAAAACAAGATTCAATGAATTAACAAAAGATCAAAAGAAAGAAGAAAAAAAAAATCAGTGACCCTGAAGACACAGTAATAAAAACTGAAGAACAGAGAGGAAAAAAACTTTAAAAAATGAAAGTCTTAGTTACCTGTGGGGCAAAATTTAGTCATTTCACATAATTATAATTAAAGTCAGAGGGCAGGGGATGACAGAAATAATATTTGAAGAATTAATGGGCAAAACAATTTAAAAAATGTTTTATTTTTTTATTTTAGAGAGAGAGAGAGACAAAGTGGGGGAGGAAGGAGGGAGGGAGGGAGAGGGAGAGGGAGAGAGACAGACACAGAGAGACAGACAGAGAGAGAGACAGACAGAGAGAGAGACAGACAGAGAGAGAGAGAGATTCTCAAGCAAGCTCTATGCTTAGTGCAGAGCTGGACATGAGGCTTGATCCCATAACCCTGGATCATGACCTGAGCTGAAATCAAGAGCCAGATGCATAACCAATGGAGCCATCCAGGCACCCCATGGACAAAACATTTTTTTAAATTATGACAGAAAGTATAAATCCATAAGGACCCCTGGGTGGCTCAGTCAGCTGAGCGTCCGACTTCAGCTCAGGTCATGATCTCGAGGTCTGTGAGTTCAAGCCCCACGTCGGGCTCTGTGCTGACAGCTCAGAGCCCGGAGTCTGCTTTGGATTGTGTCTCCCTCTCTCTCTGCCCCTCCCCTGCTCATGCTGTGTCTCTCTCTCCGTCAAAAATAAACACTAAAAAAAAAAATTTAAAAAAAAAAGTACAAATCCATAGATCAATGATGCTCAACCACCTCGAAAGAGGATAAATACAAGAACAGCACACCAAGATACATTATCAAACTGCCTCAAAACCAGGCTAAAGAGAAAATCTTGAAAAAAAAAAAAAAGACCCAATATACATTAATCATAATAGGAATTATCATTGATTTCTCATGAGGACTAATACCATAAGACAAAATGAAATTGCTAAAGTGATCAAAGAAAACAAAACTCTAGAAGTTTTTCCTAGTAGACCCAGGTTCTTCATGCTGAAAAAAATTACTACATAGAAACTCAAAATACTAGGTAGTTACCACAGCTGACTCTTGAACACGAGTTTGAACTACAACTGGCTCCACTTACATGAGGATATTTTTCCAGTACAGTACTGTAAATGTATTTTCTCTTCCTTACAACTTTCTTAATAACATTTTCTTTCCTCCAGCTAACTTTAAAAATACAGTATATAATACACATAGCATACAAAATATATGTTAATCAACTGTTGTGGTTCTCATTAAGGCTTCCAATCAACAGGAGGCAAACAGTAAAGTTTCTAGGGAGCCAAAAGTTACACACAGATTTCTGACTGTGCAGGGGGTCAGCATCCCTAACCCCTATGTTGTGCAAGGTTCAACTGTATTTGAAAGTTACTAAGATAATCAATCTTAAAAGTTCTTATCTCAAGAAAAAAAATGTTTTGTGCTGGTGATAGATATTAACTAGACTTGCTATGGTGATCATTTCACAATGTATCAAATAATTATGTTGTATGCCTGAAAATAATCTTATATATCAATTATACTTCAATTTAAAAATTAATTTTTAAAAATCCATTTCAAATAAGAAATTTAAAATCCTCAAATCTATGCAAAATACAAAAAACTAGGAATGATAACTAAGTGGATAAATGTTTTTACATGTATATAAATTTATCTTCCTGAAAAATTTTTTAAATAGACAGTTACAAATAATAATAATAATAATGCATCATGGAGTTTTAGCATATAGAAGAAAAATATATGACAAAAATACCAAAAAGGTTGGGAGGGAGCTTACTGTTTTTAAGACTCACATAAAGTGGTATAATGTTATTTGAATGTACTTTCTTTAGTAAGATAAAGATGCACACTGTGAATCATAGAAAAACTAAGAAGAAAATGGGGCACCTAGGTGGCTCAGTCGGTTGAATGTCCGACTCTCAGTTTCAACTCAGGTCATGATCTCATGGTTTCGTGGGTTTGAGCCCTGTGTCAGGCTCTGAGCTGACAGCGTGGAACCTGCTTGAGATTCTGTCTCCCTCTCTCTCTACCCCTCCCCTGCTCACGCTGTCTCTCTCAAAATAAATGAATAATACTTTAAAAAATTAAAAAAAAAAAACTAAAAAAAAAAAAATACAGCGAAGAAGTGTAACTAACAAGCCCAAACAAGGGATAAAATGGAATGCTATCAGTACTCAATCCAATAGGCTACAGGACAAAAGCAACAAAACAAACAAATGGCAGAACAGTAAACAACCATACCAATGAATTTACTTTTATAAAGGGTAGAAACATGTCAGTCAGAAGTCAGAAACTGTCAGATTATTAGATAGAAAAGTAAAATCCAGCTATATACAATCCATGAGAAAATCATTTTAAATATAAAAACAAAGACAAAGACACATTAAAAGTCAAAGGACAAAAAGAAATACCTGAAGAGCCACGCTTTAGAGATACTGGTTCTGTCTCCACAGATTCCCATGGTCCTTTTTCTATCTTCCTAATTGGTCCACCACCCACTCCCAGCAAATGAGGCAATAGTGCACTTTCAACAATTTCTTTTTTTTTTTTTAATTTTTTTTTTAACATTTATTTATTTTTGAGACAGAGAGAGACAAAGCATGAACGGGGGAGGGTCAGAGAGAGGGAGACACAGAATCTGAAACAGGTTCCAGGCTCTGAGCCGTCAGCACAGATCCCGACGCGGGGCTCAAACTCACGGACCGTGAGATCATGACCTGGGCCGAAGTCGGCCACTTAACCGACTGAGCCACCCAGGCGCCCCTCAACAATTTCTTAGTAGCTCAGATTGTAACATAGGCAGTTCACTCTACCCATTCAAAGCTCTTTCCAAGATAACATTTTCCTTTTAATTATTTTCCTATCAGTGTCTTTATTAAAAGTTATACTACCTTTACAAATATTGTAAATTTTAAAACCAATAAAATTACCTGCTAGTTCATGTTTCGATTCATTCTCATGTTTATCTTCAGTTAGTTCTACATTAGCTTGACTACTAAAAAAAAAAAAAATTACCTAAGTTAGTATTACATGTTAATAATAGGTTCCCATGCAATCTTTCATGTATATTTTTTAAAAATCCCTAACATATATTTTCTTCTCAAGTACTCCCATTCTATCAAAAACTAAAAATTTAGGAGCTATAAAGAAAATGTTTTGAAAAGAAAGAATCCTCAAAGCCTAAGACTGTGGCTATCAATTAACACAAAGAGAAAAAATGCCGTATTTTTTAACTTTATACACGAATACACACAATTTTACACATAAATGTGTGCCTTTACATGTCTCAGGGCTCAGATATCCTTTATAAACTAAAGATTAGAAACTGACCACGGGGGTGCCTGGGTGGCTCAGTTGGTTAAGCATCTGACTTCGGCTCAGGTCATGATCTCGTGGTTTGTGGGTTTGAGCCCCATGTTGGGCTCTGTGCTGACAGCTCAGAGTCTGGAGCCTACTTCGGATTCTGTGTCTCCCTCTCTCTCTGTCCCTTTCCCACTCACACTCTGTCTGTCTCTCTCTCTCTCAAAAATAAGTGAACATTTAACAAAAGAAAAAAAAAAAGAAACTGACTATAAGTTATGAGAACCAGTTAAGTCTACATAGAGGCCGGAAAAGAATGCCAGGTTCAGCATTTACATGTTAACAAGCAATTTAATCATGAAATGGAGGCTGGATACGAGGCCTAAACCTGTAAAATCTCAGCAAGGTGACAAAGGAACTTGAGCAAGTTTTAAATAAACTGAGTATACTTTTAGTTCATATACTGTCTGCTTTCAAAGCAAGGACTCCCTTCTGCTTTTTCCAGTCCATGAACCCTCTCTTTAGTGAGATCAACAAATCCAAGAAGCTATAAAACTGTAGTAACAATAATAACAGCAGCAAACACTATTGTGTACTCAATGCTATTTAGCACACTAACTGGCCTATTCTAGAACAGAAATATCAGTAGTTAGGAATAATGTTAAGAAATAAAACAAGCTAAGAAATATTGCAAAGGTGCAAAAACCTGTGGCCAATGATCCTGTGTATGCTTAATCTGTGTTGTCACTGTTGGGAGAGGCAATCAGCATGGGCCCTGAGTGTCCTTGCATGTTCTTGTGGGGTACACCAAGAAAGGAAGGCACAAACCCCTCATTCCTAGGTCATTTCCCAGGATTGTGTGTGCATCAAGCAACCTTGAGAGATGAGGCAGTATCTCCTCCCAGAAAAGGAGCAGGCTTGTTTCCTCTTACTATAAAAGCAATAGATTCCCCAATCTCAGTGATCTTTTCCTGTAAAGCAACCCATCATCTGTGCAGAGAGCCATTATGGACTCTCCATGTTGCCTCTGCAGGCCATGTGGAGCATGGGGGAACTGAGGCAAATAAATGTGACATGTAGACTGGACTTTTGTTGTGAGAAATAAAGTCCTTTGCTTCTGACCCAGGAAACTGTGTCTATACTCAGCATCCATAAAATTGATCAGCTAATTTGTTAGTTTATAAGTAGGGTAAAAATCTCAAACTCTATACAGTTCGTGACAGTCACTATATTGCTTTACCCCTGGTCTGTGAGAAACTAAGCATCATAAGACCAGGTACTCCAATAACCAAAGGTTATGATTCTCCTCAGTCTTAATTATAGTTGGTATTCTTAAAACCTTGAAGATGTGATATGACTTCCATTTATAATTTTAAAAGGTCAAAGGTCGGCTCTATTTACAGATGACCAGCTCAGTCAGCTAGCAGGATTTCCAGGATAAATGAAGTTTCCTGATAATCATCAGGGCCAACCACACACAAAGGTAGGACAGAAACAAAACCTATCTTTTACTCCCTGGTTCCTCCTTTCTTTTCTGTCCCTATTTTCTCTGAGTTTATAACAGCTACCCGAACTTTCTTATTTACCTTATCTGTGGAAAATTGCTTAATAAATTACTTTTGTGGGGCACCTGGGTGACTCAGTCTGTTAAGCATCCAACTCTTGATCTCGACCTGCTTGGGATCCGCTCTCTCCCTCTCTCTGCCCCTCTCCTGCTTATGTGCATGCGCTCTCTTTCTCTCTCAAAATAAATAAACTTAAAAAAAATAATAATAAATAAACTACTTTCCTAGTAAGGTCTTTTTGCAGTATGCCATTAGTCTCAGTAGCATCTCAGGCATGACATTTCACATAGCTGGATGCAGAGTGGGCTCTCAAACACAAATTAACATATTCCATTCATATATGAGAAACCATGACCAAAAAAAAATGAACAGAGAAAAAAGAGATAAAATAAGATTCAACATGTACCTGTTATAATGTTTATCAATTTAAGTCCATGCATATACCAGCCTTCCAAAAATATGGAAAAACACAAAAATCATTTAATGATAGTTGATATTGTATATATATTACCTATGTAAAGCTTTAAATTGTGTGGAGTCATTAGAATCCAATTCCTTATTTAATCTTGAATAATCAATGGAAGATGTTAAGCCTTCCTCAAGCCTGGCAAAAAATTGCTCCTTTTCCTCTTGTTCCTCTAATGTGTCCAATCCCAATCCAAGAACACTATGATTGAGTTCAGAAACTATGATCTCTAAATGGAAAAGAATGAATATATTTTTATTAACATGCAGAATTTTGACAATATTAATTTTAATGGTGCATTTATTGATGTTCTTAATAAAACTTTAAAAATTTAAAAAATACTTTATCTCTTACCCACCAAATACAGATTTATATTCATAATCAATATGTAACATTGTAAGGTTTCTCTCGAGATATAATTCTAAACCTTCTAGGAAGGTATTAAGTATGTCTACACACTTCAGTAAAGGAGGCTCGAAGATACAATTTAATTTTTAAAAAAATTTTAATTATAAGCATAGTAATTAACCTGTCAATTTGTATCCCTCATATTTCTTACCATTTGTTTCTAAGCTGTCAATACTTAAGATAGAGGTTCCACTGCTCTGAAGAAACTGAATCCTTTCAGGACACTCCTCTTCTATTTCCATAATAGGCTGAGAAGTCTTCTTAGCTTTCACATAGCTTACATTTGTTCCAAGCTGTCCTAGGGGTGGGATTTAAGATACAGTTGGATATTTATGTTCACAAAACTGTTCTGACCACAATGTATTACCCAGTGATATTGTTACACTAACTTTTTTTTCTGTCATACTAATATTGTGGATAGTAGCTACAAAATAAATCTGGTCCATTTGATAAAAATCCAACACCATTTAATAAAAATCCATCAAACATAAAATTCAAAGAAAAATTACAGTACTATTTATTTGCAGTGTATCTTATGAAATAATTTCAAAAGTTTATACATAATGAAACGAAACTTTAAAAATTACTTGAAAGCACAACTATTTAATACAGTATACCATGCCACTGTAAGGATATCTTCTGCCTTATGTGAAGGAAGAGTAAGAAACAACTAGGTGAACGAGAAAGGGGAGACCATTCTGAGTAGGAAGAAGGAAAGGTACAAAGAAAGGGTCAGCAACAGGAGGGGCAGGCCACACTGGAAGACACAAAAAGGCCAGTAAGGTTGGATCTAGATTGTGAGGGTGAGTCCAGGTGGAAATAAGCCCAGAGCAGGATCGATGGGTCAGACAGACCAGGCTGGTACTCATAGCCCAAAGTAGGGTTTCGCTCTTTATTCCAAAAACATTAGAAAACACTGAAAAAGTTATGCAATATCAACATCTATCATAATAGCATACATTTGTTGTAAAAAAACCTGAAATATGGAAAAGTCAAATAATTACATTGTGTGGTATAAATATTAAGATTAGAATACCACTTTTGCTTAGAAGGAAGTCTTTTTTTTTTTTAAATTTTTTTTTTTTTTCAACGTTTATTTATTTTTGGGACAGAGAGAGACAGAGCATGAACGGGGGAGGGGCAGAGAGAGAGGGAGACACAGAATCGGAAACAGGCTCCAGGCTCCGAGCCGTCAGCCCAGAGCCCGACGCGGGGCTCGAACTCGCGGACCGCGAGATCGTGACCTGGCTGAAGTCGGACGCTTAACCGACTGCGCCACCCAGGCGCCCCTAGAAGGAAGTCTTAATAAGAAGTCACAAATTCTGCCTTCAGTATCTTAATTAGTGTCCTCTTGGAAAGGATTCAGCATCTATTTCTCATGGCTCTGTGTAAATAATGGTTTTGTACATCAAATAGTAACTTCTACAGTTGCAGAGTATCAAAAGACCTATCTACAGACACTTCCAATGAAAAAGCGCATGCCACAGGTTGGGGTGCTGTTGTGGTGTCTGCGGAGTCTCACCCTGGCTCTGAAGCTGGACTCAGGGATATGACCAGACTAACTGAGCTTACAAGAAACTAATAACCAAAACCAAGATCAATTCGATCATTCATAGTGAAGAGTATAACCTGTAGAAGGATTAGACTGTTTCATCCTCTAGGCAGAACATTTACCCTTATGGCAGTTGAAAGAAAAATTCTAAGGTTGAAGTAGCTCAATGTTGATGTTTACTGATGCCTATCCAAATTTGGCAATGCATTCCTCTCCTCCTGAGGCTGTTTACCTCCCTGCTGTGATGCTTCTACACTCTTGATGGCAGGACTCATACCCTGTCTGTATACTAGTGTCTGGTATGTATAATATACCATGAACTCAATAAATGTTTGTGATTGAACCAGGGACCAGGTTATGTCCTTGGGTAGAGAAACCCTCTCCTCTGTGTTCAAACGGATATTGTCAAAGTTTGCTTAAGTATCCTTATTTGCATCTTTTACTAATCAAATCCACTTCTGATTGATAAATTCTTTTTTAAAAATTAATAACTTTGTCAGGTTACATTCCAGTGTTGGTCCAGGGCCTATTCTTTTCCTTTAGGATGAGTATGCACATTCTATCTCTAATTCATTACTTTCTAGAAAAGAGACTTTAATGCTAATTAAGTCTCAAATCTTCGTAAACAATTCCAATAGTACTTCATCATATAGTAAATATCCTTTCCAAGCACCAATGGGGGGAAAATTCTAAAAAAGAATTCTTTGCATGCAAACTTTAGCATTGTTACATGGTTGGGGGACTTCTGAAAAAATGCACTGTATTTTTCAGTAAGGCAATTCCTTATTTACAATTTTAAGAACAGAGAAATGACTATCAAATTCACTCTAACATTCATTTATTAAACACATTTATTACTTACTGTTGAGGGTCAGGGGATACAAACAAAAAGAAGCGTTTCCTGCCTTCACAAAGCTCACAACCTCAGGAGTAGCCCTATGGGTTATAACTATCAACACAATGTGTAAGTGCTGTTGCTATGTTTTGAAATCAAAATGAAGGAGAAAATAATTATGTTGAAAAGCGATCCAGAAGAGTTAGGAAAAGATTGGAAGGAGGTAATGTCAAGCTTTACTGGACAAGAAGGATGAGAGCAAAGGCAGCCTTGTGGTGAGCAAGCATGAGCTAATGCACAGAGGCACAGTCAATGATGTTTCCAGGAGATAGGGAGTAAGTATAGCTGGAGCACAGAAAGCTAGAAAGGAGGGTCCTAGTCAGATGATACCGAGCCTTAGCTGTCACATTAAGGAATCTGGGCTTAATTGCATGGGGAAAAAACAAAAGCTACAGGGCAAATTTTCCTCCAGGGATACAGAAATCCTGTAAGTTTACAAAATGGTGCTTAAAGATCCACAAATAGTTTGAACATAGGTTAATAGACATGGTCTGGGGTTCCTTAGGGATAATGGCAGTTTCCTATATAGCATGTATACCAAAGCACAGGTGCCAGAGAGTAGTTTTCCATTTGTAAAGATGTGACTAGGACTAGTTCTGGGAAAGCTATACATGTATGTCAGATAGGATCAACAATGAGTTCTTTACCAAGGCAATAAATTACTTTTTTGCTATTGTTATTAACAGACTGTGACACCAAAATCTATAGATTTCTTTTTTTTTTTTTTTTTTTTTTTTTTTTTTTTTTTTTTTTTTAAATTTTTTAAATGTTTATTTATTTTTGAGAGAGAGAGAGTGAGACAGAGTGTGAGTGGGGGAGGACCAGAGAGAGGGAGACACAGAATCAGAAGCAGGCTCCAGGCTCTGAGCTGTCAGCACAGAGCCCGACGTGGGGCTCGAACTCATGGACAATGAGATCATGACCTGAGCTGAAGTCGGACACCCAACCGACTGAGCCACCCAGGTGCCCCTCTATAGATTTCTTAAAATCTACCCAGTGCAAAGACATTAATACACTGTCAGAACATTTTATTAAATCACCTCAAATCAATCTGCCGTGAAACATGACAATACACAAATATGCCTGTGTTATTTATCATCTTAATTTGAGTGAATATAAATTATCCCAATATAACAATATAACCTGATAATGCAGAATCATCATAGATTCTCAACTGTGTAATACATAATAAAATGAAGTAATATGTAATTCAAACTTTAAAAAGTCACAATACTAGTATTATTTTCTTTAAATACCTATAGTACAACAACAAAATCCCAGAATTAAAAGTCTTGACTGACCCCTTGTGGTCAAATAATTTGAAATAAAAAACCCAGCAATATTTACCACCATCTTCAAAATCATCTTCAGTTATCCACCATGGCAATGCATCTTTCTTCTTCACTTCTCTTTCAGGTTGTCTAGGTGTTTTGTTTGAATTCTCGAAAGAATCATCTGAAAGCTAAATCGGATATAAGCCACTGATTTTAAAGAATCCCAGATTCATCACTAAAAATGTTTCTCTTCATTGTACATAAACAATTTTCTCAGCAATAATGTATACATTCTTATTTTCAGATATGTGGCTAAAATAACTTAAATACCAAATATACAACTCTGAACATCAATTTCATATCCAGAGTTAAACAAGTATACTAACCAGAAAAAATCAATGATAACAACAAAGAAATAAAACTTATCAAGAAACTTGATCAGAAAGAAAAAGGGAAGGATACAATCCCCTTCTAGACATTCTCTAGGGTCTAAGAATAAATAATGATTGAGCAAAATTACCTGGCATCACTCTAGAAGAACACAGAATTCTAAGACCAGAAGAACTGAGTTTCAGGTGTTTACCAGAGAAATCAACATTTTGTCACAATGATTAATAAACTTTAATCAACTTTTATTGTCCTTTTCTACTCTTCAAGTCCAAATTTTACTACGATCCTAAATCCCCTACTCTAACCCTGATCGACCCACCACCTCCACCACGTGGTCAGTAACCTGCCCTCTCTCTTCACAGAGAAAATAAAGACCTTCACTCAAAAACCACCCTCCTTTCCCTCACTCCACCATCACACTCACCTGTTAGGACACTGCTTTCCTCTTTCAGAAAAGAAATTCTTTCCTCCACTCCTGGGAGAACCTGCAGAGGGGTCACTTCCTGCCTTTCTAGGTCCTTACTTCCTTGGTCATCTCATGTTATCTCTGTCTCTGCATCCCCTCCTCTCTCTCCACTCCCTCCTTCCCTCAGGTTATAAACCTGCCCATCTCTGCCTCGCCAGGGCCTAGCACAGCACCTCGCACAACTGTGGAATGAAAGAATGAACATTCAAGTCTACTCCACTTTTCTTAAAAAGGCAAAGCAAAACAAAACAAACAAGATTAAGATCCTTATTCCTATCTCCTCTTTACCACTTTTCCTTTACATACTAGCATCGTGAGTTCACTGCTCAACCCTTTAGAATCTGGTTCCCATCCAAAACACTCTCCTCCAAGTTCCAAAGGCCTCCTAAATGTCACAAATAAAGGACCACTGCTAGTCATCTTTCCTGATCACATCATGGAACTTGATACCGGTGACCAACTCTTCTCGAATGTCTCTACCTTTGATTTCACAGCATCACTTCCTCCAAGTTATACTTCAGCTCTGTGACCTCTCCCACCTGTCTATTTTAATAGGTCTTGGCTCTTTTGCCCATTTCTTTACAAGACTTCCCCAGGACTCTGTTCTTGGTCCTTTATCTTCATCCTACACAACTTTCCTGGAGAAGAAACCAACGTTTATTCCATACCTGCTCTATATCAGGACCTATCCCCAGGTTATCTCAATCTTTAAGCAATCCAATCAAGATTTACAGAAGGGGAAACAAGCTCAGAGAGATTAAGCAACTTGCTCCAGTTGTTACTGTTAGTAAGTGTTACACACCTGGGATTTAAACGGAGGTCTGATAACACCTGTCCACTTTCCATTACACTATGTAATCCCCCAAATGGCACCAGAGTGCCCTTTTACTCTAGTAAGTGCCAGGTTACTTCCAAGATGACAACACACAAATTTCCACCTGCCAACCAAACAATTCTATCTCAATGACTTATAATAGTGTCAACTTTAAAGTGTTCCAAAAGAACTCACGGTCTTCCCTGACAACCTGACAATCAGGCAGGAAGCGGGAAAGGGAAGGAAAAGGAGTCTATCTGAATTTTAGTTTTATCACTTTCTACTCGGTCTCTAAACTTGGTCATCACCTAGAAACGTTCCATTCTCTCTCTTCCCCATATCTCGCTGTTTACCAAATTCTGACAATCTGCCACAGACTTGGTCTATTCCTCTTAAGCCCCATAGCCACCTAAGAGTATGGAAGGAGTAGAGGTTTTGGGAGCCAGACAGATCTGAGTTCAAATTTTAACTTCAAAATATACTAGCTGTTGCTTAGAAAAAATTATCCTCTCTTTTCAGTTTATTCATGTGTTGAAAAATCACTGACCTTGCAGGCTTGTGACAAAGCTCAGAAAATGAAATGGAGAGTGCTCACCCTACTGTCTAATATATACTAGGTATTCTTACTTTTGATAATCTTCCACAATGCTTTTCAGGTTACTACCATTAGAAACAAAACAATACACAAAAGCAGGTCCCCAGAGAGTAACTGTGCTGGTGAGCATATGAAGTTGGAAACCTAATATACTAAAACATGGCTGGTGGGAACATAAAGTGGCACAGCTAGTTTAGAAAACAGTCTGGCCATTCCTCAAAAGGTTCAACACAGAGTTACCATATGACCCACCATTTCCACTATTAGATATACACACAACAGTAATGAAAACACACACCCACACAAAAACTTGTACATGATTGTTCATAGCAATATTATTTATAAATGCCAAAAAGTGGAAAGAACTCAAATGTTCATCAACTGATATGTGGATAAACCCAAAAAATGGAAATGCCATTGAGCTATAAAAACGAATGAAGTACTGAAAGATGTACAACATGAATGAACCTTTAAAACATTATGTTGAGTGGAAAAAGCCAGTCACAAAAGACCACATACTGTATGATTCCATTTCTGTTAAATGTCTAACATAAGCATATATTCAGAGACAGAAAGTAGATAGTGGTGCGCAAGGCTGGAGAAGGGGTAACTGCTAACAGGTACAGGGTTTCTTTTGAGGATAAAAATGTTCTAAAAGTGACTGTGGTGATGGCTGCATAGCTGCGAATAGGCTAAAAACCACTAAATTGTACACTTTAAATGGGTGAATTGTATGGTATATGACAACTCAATAAATCTGTAAAAAGAAAAAAAAAAAGCTGGTCCTACCAATCTCCTTATAAAGATATGTAAGCCATATTGTTGAACAATCTACTGAACAATTTAGCAAAATGACTAAAGAAGTTACTTACCATGACTCTAAAATCATGGTTTTTATTATTAAAAAGTGAGACATTAAAAAATGACCCAAATCTCTAACATGAGATAAAAGCTTTTATGGGTTGAGATTGAATATGAGAGAAAGATATGGAGGGAGAGTGTTGAAGGGATGGCAAATAAAGGGCAAAAGGAAAAAAAACTGGTCTACACTGCTTTTATCTTTTACAGTGAAAACACTTTCTATAAGCTTAATTTTCAAAATGTGCCCATATTTGAAAATAAAAAATCAGTTTCCAAATGAGAAGTGAGATTCTTACCCTGAGTATCTATTACATTCGGATAATTCTTAAATGCGGTTTTTAAACCTTACAACAATCCTACAAGGTAGGCATTATTTTTCCTGTTAATTAAACTGAGGTTTTCTACTACATCGTATATCAAACTCCCTTTATGAACAAGAATGTTAGTATAATCATTTAAAATGTGACTCTCCTGGGGGCACCTGGGTGGCTCAGTTGGTTGAGCATCCAACTTCAGCTCTTGTGATGATGTCATGGCTCATGAGTTCAATCCCAACATCAGGCTCTGTCAGCTCAGAGCCTGGAGCCTGCTTCAGAATCTGTGTCTCCCTGTCTCTCTCTGCCCCTCTCTGCTCACTCTGTCTCTTGCTCTCTCTCTCTCAACAATAAATAAACATTAATTCTTTTTTAATTCTATATAAAAAACAATTTAACGTTTATTTATTTTTGAGACAGGGCGAGACAGAGCACAAGCTCTGTATTCACTGTATTCACTGAATTCACTGTATTCACTGTAGCATAAGTGAATAAGGGAGAAGAGGGGTATAAAGCGAGTGAGGAGGACATGAGCAAAATCATCCAGGGCTCTGTAAACCATGGGAAGGAGTTTGGATTTTATTCCATTTGTGATGGGAAGCCAATAAAGTGTTTTACAAAGAGGAGGAACAGTCTGATTTACGTAAAAGACGGCACTGGCTGCAATGTGGTGAAGGAATGCTGGGACAGTACATAGGAACTGTTGTAGTACCTCAGGTGAGAAGATGTCACCATGGATTGGGATGATGGCAGATGAAAGGAGAGAGAACGAGGAAGATGACAGATATATTCTGGAGGAAGAGTTGACAGAGTGTGGTGACAGACTTGTGAAGCTGAATGCAGGACACCTCATTTAGAACACAATGGGGAAGTCAGCAGGGGGAGCTCTCACACTCCATCAATTTGTCATCAATTGCAGACTCCAACAAAGAAGTGTATCTTGCATTTCCTAACAGAACAAAGCCTACTCTACTACCCAGTGGGAGGAAGGAAGGTTTTTCTTCATGCCCAGCAACAGCCCTGCCAATGAGAAGCCATCACCATCCTGAACTCCTGTTTTCCGCCAGTGGACTTTCGTTCAAAGCAGCCCCTCCCAACTTCCTCCTTTTCTCTAGAAAATAACGTCCCTCTCCTTTGACCTCAGGTCTTGCTTATGGGTTTGCCATCATTTGCATGTCCCCAATTGCAGTTCTTTTGCCATTCCCAAATAAATGATAAAATAACGGGCTGTTTTAACCTTGAGGTCAACATTACTTGGTGATCAGAAGTGGGATCCAGAGAAGACACTCAACAACTACGAGGCTGGTGAGCAAACAGGTGCCTGTACCCACTGAGCCAAATGAACTCATTCTTTTCTCCCCGACCCTGGAGTCTGAGAGTATGTGTCTCCTGGTTCCAAGCTCTGCTCACTTTGCATTTTGAGTTCTCTGACTTTATTTAGGATCTATTTAAAAGCTTTATTCTTTCTTTTTTATGAAGGCTTTGTCCTATCTGGTGAGTACTCATGTTTTTCTGAACTTCTGGTATTGACTAATGGGATCATAATCCTCTAAACTCTCTCAGGACAGCCCTCCTCCTCCTGGGATCCTGGCTGGCTTTATATTTAAAAACTATGATCCTCCTGCATGCACAATGCTAACAAAATAGACCAACCTAACTAAATTTAGAACTTCAATGACTGTCATGGGGGAACTTTTGATCTCCAACTTAATTTTCTCAAAACCAAATTAGAAGACCATGGCTCTAAAATTAAACAAACTGCATGGAATGCCTGTTTTAATTAGTACCCAAAGACTTCCATACATATTGACTCTAAAATTACCCCTTTGCAAAATACCATTTCTAAATTAACTGAGGCTACGAAACAATTGAGAGAATTCAAAAGGGCTTTTGAGTGCTCTTTCCCTTCCCTGGATTCTTCATCTCCAGACACACAGCAGTCATCCTGTGCTCTGGCCACTCCTCTGGGGCCATCTTCCTACTTCCCTGCAGCAGCATCCCAGCCCCTCCATACCCTTTCCCTTCCTCATTCTACTCTTCTCTCTGGATTTCCCTTTTCCTCCTTATCTCTCCCTGCTCTCTTCCTCTGAACCTAGCAGAACCTCCTCCTTTAAAGTGAAGCCCCCTGAGGATCCAACTGCTAAACTCCTAGTTTCTTATGTTCTCTGGACTAAAGCTGAACTACAAGCTAGAGTCGAAGACTTTGCCAAAGTTACTGAGGATCCTCGGAGATTTGCTGAGTAATTTAACATACATATTCAAACTTATCAACTTAGTTTCTCAGATTTATATCAATTAGTTCACACGCTTGTTGGTGAGGGCCAGGCCTAACACTGGATGAAACTGGCCTGATAGAAAAATCCTGAAAGAGATTTAGAAAAACAGATCTCTGACTTTTGGCAGGACACTCACTAGAGGTCTTCAGAGAAAAATTGCAAAGGTTTTCCTAAACTTGTTAATTGGAACATCATTCAGGCTTGTGCACAAAAATTCGATAAACCTGTTATTATTACAAATGACTTCAGGTTATTTTTAATGAAAACTTCGGTCTTCCTGTAGATGTTGAGTCCCCTCAGGTAGCCTTTAATTCTATGTTCATTAACCGGCTAAATTGGATCTTTCCCTTCCAGTTAAAATGACCAGAATGGAACGGGAAACTGCATCTGCCCTAGATTTGGTTAATTTAGCAGTTCACCCGCATTCTAGATGATTCGACTAAAAGACCACTAAAATCCTTAATTTTCATCTCCAACAAATGTAGGCCCCTAAACAAAACCAAAACCCTCCTGATGCCTGCCATTATTTTAAAAAACCAGGACACTGGAAAAAAGGCTGCTACAAACTCAAGTGCTCCAGATGCTGTCAGCCCTCTAACCACTCTTTCCAATGTTCTCCTAATTCCCAAACACTGGGCTCTGAGGAACAAAAGGGGCTTGTCCCAATTCTCTGTCTCAACTAGCTCAAAGAAACAACCCTCCAGACTGGGAATGAATTTCTATCTGTACTCACTGCCACTGGAGCTACACTCCCGGTGCTCAACCCACCACTATAAAGCAGCCCGTGCCTCAGAGGAACAAAACCGTTTAAACGGTGAGGTTCCTACCTCTAATAAATCTATTCCCTCTGGTTTAGGTCCTTTAAGAGGTACCCACCCTTTTTTCCTTAATTCTCTCATCCAATTCACTTACTGGGCTGAGATTTCTTAGAAAAGTATCTTGCTGGAATTCCTTTTTCCAAAAAGGGGTAAGCAATTCTAGAATTTGATAGCAGCAACCAAGATTGCCAAGTTGGTGAATCAAGTGACCTTTCAACATCTTTTACTCGCTTCACTTCTGACAGCACTGGAACTAATTCTAAGGGCATTAACCATTGTCCCAATTGGATCAGTTACCACCCTTCTTATGGGTAAAATCCTCAAAGCACCTCGTACTAAGACTCAAATAGACCCCACAAAAGATCTCCCCCAAATTAATCAATACCCTATAAAGAAAGAAGCCCTTCAAGGCATCAAGCCCAAAATAGAAGATTATAAGGCCCCGGGACTCATTATCACCTGCACTAGTCCTTGTAACACCCCTATTTTACCTGTAAGAAAACCCAGTGGCTGAGGGTGGAGGTTTGTCCAGGACCTCCAGCAATAAATATTACCCCTTAGCACCTTGCTGTTCCTAACCCAATATGCTACTAGCATCTAGTCCTACTGAAAGCAAACTTTTCACTGTAATTGATCTCTGTGTGCATTCTTTAGTATTCCAGTTGATAAGTTAGTATCTTTCTGCCTTAACTTGGGAAGGAAGACTATACATTTAGATAGTAATGCCCTGGGGTTTTATAGAAAGTCTTACTTCTTGCAAACCTTAAAAGCTGACTAAATGATATAAAATTTTCTGGAGAACCTACCTTGTTACAAAATGTAGAGGAGTTGCCTCTCTGCTCCCTTTCCCAAGCCTCTTCACAGGAGGACAGAATGTAGCTGTTAAAACTTTTAGCCTTAAAGGGACATAAAGTTTCCAAGGAAAAACTGCAGTTTGCTCAAACTCAGGTTTGATATTTAAGACACCTGATTTTGGAATAGGGGTTCATTTAGATCGAGATAGGCTTTGTGGTATCCTAAAACTTAAAACTAAGAGCCAATTATGTGGTTTTCTCCAGCTAGGTGACTACTGTCAAAAACTGGGCTCCAAACTTCTCCTATGGTCCAACCCCTGTATATCTTACTTAAAAACAACAAATATGAATCTATTATTTGGTAAGATCAGAATTACATAGCCTTTGGGGCCTTAAAGAAAATCTTAATAAAGCCTTCTGCCCTTGGACATCCTAATTATCAGCTCCTCTTTTCCTTTTTGCATATGAGAAGGGAATGCCCTTAAAGTACTCAACCCAAAATACGGAAGCTGTCATCAACCCATGGGATATTATAGCCAACAACCGGACACTGTGGCATGGGGATAACCCCCTTGCCTCAGAGCCTGCCCTTTTGGATAAGGCCACTGAAGAAATAATCATGGGAACCCCTTTAACCACCCTTGTGCCCCATGCAAAAGCCCCTCTGAATCCTTACCACACTCAACACCTTTAGGCCAGCTATCTCACCTCCTATGAAATCCTCCTCGCTGCTCCTCAATAACTCCTCCTCACTGTAATAACCTTGACCCTGCTATTCTACTCTCTTTATCCTTCTGATAAAACCTCTCACCACCACTTGATGTGGACAGATCACCTTTTGACTATCCATGACAATTAATAGATAACCCTAACCAATGCAGATTTTTCATGGTTTACTGATGGGTCTTATTTAAAGAATGAAAATGGTATTGCCCTGGGTATGCAATTGCAACACCTTTTGAAATCATCAAGGCAGCACCTTTACCTTTGGCTAGTTCGACCCAACAGGCTGAATTATATGCTCTTACTCAGACTTGTACTTTAGCCAATGGTAAAACTGAAAATATTTAAATTGATCATATGTCCTTCAGGCAGCCCATGACTTTGGGATATTATAGAAACAGCCAACTTTCCTTACTTCTAATGGGAATAAAATTAAAAATGGCTCTTATGTCCTAAATTTACTAGATGTCAAATTTTTGCCAACTGCCCTGGCTACTATTAAGGCTCCTGTGCATTCCAGACTTGACTCCCTGGAAGCCAAAGGAAACTACCTTGCTGATGTTTCTATTAAACACGCGGCTCTTAAAGGAACCAATAACCAATCCTCTGTCATGGTCCTAAGAGATGTTGCCTCAAATGATAATCTAGAAAAACTGACAAGATATATCCAAAAATTAGCCCCAGAGAGGGAAAAACTATATTGGAAATCTAGTAATTGTTGGTTTGATAAAAAGAGAGAACTCTATCTTGAGCCAAATAATAACCCAGTCCTGCCAGACACTCTAAAATCTCTTTACTAACCATTGTACAAGCATTAATTATTGCTCTCCCGATAAGATGACAGGCTTTATGAATCAATTCTGGTACAGAAATATTAACAAGCCCGCAAAAGTGCCTACTTTGCTTGTTCTACCTGTCCAAAACACAACTCTGGGAAACCCATCCACACCACCCACTGGCATTTTAAACTGCCCAATAGACCATTCGAAGTTCAGCTCCTTTCCCATGAATATAAATGTTTTGGTCATGGTTTGTTTTCTAACTGAACTGAAGCTTTCCCTTGCAGAGAGGGTATGGCCCCTTCTATAGCTAAAATCCTATTAGAAAAGAGTATTCCTACCTAAGGAGGCCTTCTCAAGCTTCAAAGTTATCAAGGCATTTACTTCACTGGTCAAGTTTGTCAATAGGTCTGCGCTGTTTGGCCGGTTCTAGAGCACTATCTATGCTCACAACCTTCAATCCTCTGGGCTAGTGCAATGCACTAACAGCACCATTAAGACTCAACTAGCAAAATTTGTGGAAACCCTTCAACTAACTTGGCCAAAAGCACTGTGATTGGGTCTTTCTAAATCTGCGATCCATCCCCTTTGTAACTCATTAACTCTGACCCTTTAAGACAGTCACAGAGCACCTGATGCACCTGGCTCCTGCCTCGTCTGATTCACAGCTGATAAAAGGAGATATACTCCAATACCGTAAAGGCCTGATTCCTTCTGTTGAGAATAATTATGCTTTAGTAAAACTGTCCTCATGGCTTACTCCCGGGAGACAAAGCCTTAAGCACCATGACTCGCAACCCAGAGATTTTGTCTACTGCAAGACACATCAAAAAGTTCTCTCTTCAACCTCACTGGAGGGGCCCTATCAGGTACTGTTAACCAACCCTTGTGCCACCAACTTTCAAGAAATAGACTCCTGATTCACATGTCACATCTAAAGACAGCACTAAATCCAGGCTGGACCTGCATACCAATTGGTGACCTGCAAGTAAAGTTTCCAAGAATTAAAGCAGACATCTGATAAAGACAACCTCCCGACATGAGTGAAGCAGGCTTGCATACCTTTTCTCGCTGTTACTTCTTACTCTATTTTTTCCTCTTCCATGGACAGATATTGCTCTTATTCACATTTTCCAATAACTGGTTGTTGGATTTGTCACCAGAAACCTCAATCGAGTCCATAGGAACAGGGATACCTTAGTTCACTCTAAAAGCAATTTCACTGGAATCCCAATTGCCACTCATGCCTAAACTGTTGCCCAGGTCCCTTTTATAGGTTAGAATATTAAATCCACACATACTTGTTCCCTGCCTCAATTTAACCCAACCCTGGGTAGGAGAAATGAAATCCCTTGAATACATATATAAAACACATTGTAAAAGAGCCAAAGTAGGACCATTTGTAAGCTGGCTGTCATACCTATATATTTAGGAAGACTTTTAGTATGTGATAACATTGAATCTTGGTTGAATAATGCTAATGCCTTTATACCCACAAATGGGTCCACAAATGCTAATTCTTCTGAGGGAGCCCCATGTGCAGCTCCTGGCTATTCTTCTATACATGGAGGTTTTGGTAATGGCCCCGATGCTTGAGCAATTCATCGCCTTGACAGCTGAAGGATAAAAGGACAATGTGCTCTTGCTATATTCACTGTTCTGCTTTTGCTTCATAACTAGCAGCTTCCCACTGGTCCACCTCACTAAACCTTCATGGCAACCTTGAATGAGAACTTCCAAGAGGCATACACAACTCCAGGTTTGCCTCCATAGAGAGAGCCTTTCTCCCTTCAGTAGAGCAAGTACTAAAAGACACAATTAGAAATCTCTCCTTAAATTAGGAGATCTGGTCAGTTCTATAGCCAAAGCAGAAGCAGCCCAACAACGATCATTCAAATCACTGGCTAAAGTAGTTTTAGACAATCACAGAGTTCGCATTACCTACCCGCTGAGTAAGGATGCGTCTGTGTGACAGACACCACCTACTGCACATGGATAAACTACTGTGGAAAAGCAGAAACCCAACTGCACAAAATTACATTTTTTAAGGAATAAGCACATTAACTACAACAAATTTCACATGATTCTCAAAGATCTTTTATTTAGCTGGCTACCTTCAGGCCTAGGGTCATGGTTCAGAACCAGTACACAATTTGGAATTGTCATGTTTCTTTTAGTTACGTTTTGTACAGTAATTTTTAAGTTTTGCACGTGTTGGTCGTCAAACTTTTGTAGAAACCATGTACCCAATAAGGTGATGCTAGCTCAACACTTCAAGATGATCTCCAACATGTATGACCTCAACAAGATACAGATATAGATATAGACTTTGGATGGGAAATGCCTGAGAGTTTTCCTTCCTAAGCTTGTTATTCAGATATGGTCTTAAATGGGTTCTAACTGCCATACGCTTTCTCTCTGGTGGGACGTGACACCCAGAAAAGGTCCTTCCTGGCACGGAGAGGCACAGATGATGTATTTCTTGGTCAGTGATGCTTTTGAGGAAAGATCTGGATCCAAAGGGAAAAATATGAAACCAAATAAAGGAAACTACATTTTAAAAAGTCAGGAGGCCAGAAGGGGGAGCTCTCATGCCCTATCAACTCATCAATTTCAGACCCCAAAAGGAAGAAATGTACCTTGCATTTTCCAACAGGGGGAATAATGAATTTCTCCAGGCCTAGCAATTAGATCAGCCAACAAGAAAATACAGTGACTACTTTTTTCCTCCAATGGACTTTCATTCAAAGCATCCCCTCCCACCTTTCTCCTTGTTTTCTCTATAAAGGTAATAGTTCTTCTCCTTTGATCTCAGGTCTTGCCTATAGTTTTGCCATAGCCTGCAAGGTCTGAAATGCAGTTCCTCTGCCATTAAAAAATAAACCCATTTTGCTGGTAAAATAACTTGGCTGTTTTATTTTCAAGGCGGTCAAACTGCATAGTAGAGGAGAAGGAATTGAAGGATGAATTTCTTGTGACACAAATTTACAATACAGCTTTTAAAATGATAAATTTACCTCTTTCATGAACTTTTCAAACTCTTCATCCAGCTCTTCTTTGGAATAGTGAGCCATAATCAATAATTTTCACTTCCCAAAGTAAACATTCCAAAGTATTTACAACACTGGAAACACTAAATAACGAGATAAATATTCTTTGAGGAAATTCACAACACATCATAAGAACAACCAAACTTAAACCTCAGACATTTCTCTTACGATTTAGCATATATGCACAGTTATTGACCAATAACCTGGACAAAAGATTCCAAATTCATGAATAAAACTGCTTTGGAAAAGCAGCTTTCACAGTTTGCTTTGTATTCAGGGTCCGAGATTACATTTTCATTGTTAACATCCAAGTGTTAAAGGGTGACCACAATATTTCCTAACTCTATGGTGTGTGTGTTACATAACATTCCTGAAACAAAGCAGGTCCTCTCAAGGAATCTTTCAAAAATTTAGTATAAATGAGCAAATTCAAAAGACGGTTTCTTTTTTGCAAAGCACAGGACAGTACGTGCTGCCTTGTCATTCAGCTAGTTATCAGTCCCTAGTAATAGTTTTGCAAGACAGACTGTTTCCAGATACAGACAAAATGCAATTCATTACGGTTCAAATCTACCTAAGATAAAGTTAATGAAGCATCCAAATTAGAACATATTACGTTTCTTTTGGAGCGTGGGAAGGCCAACAAAACTATACAATAGTGACTCGTGGAGCAAAGCTCTCTCTGTCCCTCTAATGAACCCAACCAACTTTCAAATCTGTCCCAGTTTCGGGGCCTCCTTGAGGCTGCTCAAACCGCAGCTTCATTTTCCAGAAGCGGTGGAGGGGGGCTCTGTGTGTGAACACCCTGGACAATATTTTGCCCAATTTTCAGAATAACACCTCCCTGACTCATTAGCATTTCTGATCAGTTGAGGATGTGTGCGGTTAAGGTCTTAGCCCCAAGATCTCGGTCGGAGACGGATCCTCTCAAACGGGCTCCGTTCGGTGGGGCCCTGCTCCAGGAAGCGCGGGTTCCAGAGTGGCGAGAAGACAAAGACGCACTTGAAGTAGAGTGTGGGCGGAGGAGGGGAGTGACCTGGGAAACTAAAGCCCTGGGGAGGGGGTCTGAGGACAGTCTCGGTCAGAGTCAACCGAGTGGGAAACAAGTGTCTACGCCTCACCTACCTCGGTCTCTGAATTCCGCGCTTTCCGGGAAGGTCTGCGGGGCTCAACAGTTACCAGGGTAACACAATTCTGCCGCCTGGCTCTGGAGTCACATGACCCGAGCTGGTCACGTGGCTTGTGGGCTCCACGGAATAGCGGTTAGTGTCTTTTTTGCTCTACGAGCGAAAGTAGGAATTGCTGCGGCTCAGGATAATCCGGAGGTAAGAGCCGTCGTTGCCGCACCAACAGAGAATGCACAGATTTGCTGCGCTCCTTGGGAAAGTGGACGGCACGAGCAGGTCACGAGAGCCGGAACAATGGCATGCTGGGTGTTGTAGGCCCAGCCCGTGACTTCCTGGGAAATGTAGTTTAGCTCCCCAGTCGTGTATTTCCGCAAGTCTCTACTCTTCCTAACCTTCCCGCCCTTGTGGTTTCGGCTCTGTTTTCCAAGCGGAAGTTTTGAAAAACATAATAACAATTTATTGGATTCTTCCACGTGCAAACCGCTGAGTGGGCATTGTAAGAGAAACTCAGATCTGTGAGAAAGCATACTGTTATCAGGTTAGGGGCTCTGTTCCACCATCTAGTGGGCAAGAAATTGAAAATACACATACACGCCCCAACCCGCTACTGGTCCCCGAGCCTCTCTGTGGTGTCCCTCTGCCCCTCCCTTATTCCCCCTCTATAGTGGCATCTTACAATTACTGTCTTGGATTTTAACCCCCCCCCCCCGCCCCGTTCTTGCTCTAAAACACACACACACGTACACGCACAAGTTGGAGTTTCAGAGGACCGTTTGGGATCGTGAAAGTAAGATCAACAACAGTTGAAAGAATTGCCACTGGCAGACATAGGCTAAGGATGTCATTATCACCAGTCTAAACTTTTCATTCAGCAAGTGTTTATTGTGATACAAATGTATACATGCCAGGAGCTGTGCCCTCAGATAAAGATTTGAATAATAATAGAGATTTTTTAAAGCTACTATTTATTGAACATGTAGGTTGATAGGAGCTGCACGAGCATTATTTCACTTAATCGTTATACTCTCCAAGTCAATTCAGTTTAGCTTATATTTTTATTTCTAATATGTACTTAATGAACAAATGATCATAGTCCCTGCCCTAATAGAGTCTTTGGTCTAATGGAGCTGATAGACAAGTGATCAGACAATTGCAATTCTGTATGACAACAGCAATGATAGACATAGGGTGCAGTTAGAAGATGTTAAAGGTCTCCTCACCCCCTGGGAGGTTAGACAAGGCTTTCTAGAGGAAATGCAGTTTAAAATGAAACCTAGACCATCAGAGGGGTAAGTAGAAGGTAGCAAGGGTTGGTGAAAAGAGGCAGTATTCAGTCTGAAGGAATCCATTTAAAAACATGCACAAGGTCACTATGAAGTTATTATCCTCATTTTATAGACGAGAAAATTGAAGCAGACAGGTTAAAAGACCTGCTCAAAGTAATAATGCCTAACCAGAATTCAAGACTTGTTTTCACTTCCTTTCTTATCCAGCTTCCATTCTATCATCCTTCCAAAGGCCTTTTGCAAATACTTTCAACTGCTTTGCCTCAGAGCACTTAGAGCATGCCTATCCAAAGAAACACCTGCTCTGGAGCCATTCAATATAGCTCAAGAAAATCACCCAGCAGGTTTGACTATATCCAGTTCTCCGAGACATCTCAACTTTTTGGAGTATAAACCTGAAGTTATTTTTAATGATCACTTTTTTAAAACAGTGCTGTGTTGAATACCTCTATCCCTATCCCTTTTCTTACTGCCTTAGACAAATTTTAGATTCCATAACTTTATAGTAATTTCTAGATATTAAAACTAGCCAGTATAGTTTAAAACTGAAATCTCTTAACTAATTCATAGTTGTCTCTATATTTGGAGAGGGTTGTAATGGATAGAGGGCATGATGCATTTAAAAAAATTTTTTTTTTGTTAATGTTTATTTATTTCTGAGAGAGAGACAGACAGAGTGTGAGCAGGGGAGGGGCAGAGAGAGAGGGAGACACAGAAGCCAAAGCAGGCTCCAGGGTCTGAGTTGTCAGCACAGAGCCCGATGTGGTGCTCTAACTCATGGACTGTGAGGTAATGACCTGAGCCAAAGTCAGACGCTTAACCGACTGAGCCACCCAGGTGCCCCAGCATGATCCACTTTTTACACAAATTTTGAAAGAAGGATTCTTAAGCTTTTCTTTTCTTTTTCCCTTTTTTAAATATATAATTTATTGTCAAATTGGTTTCTTTTTTTTTTTTTAGTTCTTTTTTTTTAATATGAAATTTATTGTCAAATTGGTTTCAAGGACTGTTGGGTAAGGGGTGTGAGCTGACACTGGTGCCAGGGAGCCTGAAATGCCATTATGGTCTTCCTGTTAGAGTAGGGGCATAGGGAGGCCAGATAAAAATTATAGTTCTAGACCAAGTATGTTTCACAGGGGTACAATGGGTCTGTGGCCTTCCCTGTGATTGTATCCCCAGGCTCCAAATGAGTAATTGGGATATATAAAATCTCCAAGTATACTTTATAACTGGAAGAACCCTTGTGTTGGTTCCCTGATCTGTGAAGCCATTATGGTAGGAAGAACCAAATGGAAGCCCAGAAAATGCCCCACCCCCATCCACATGAACAAATCCAAAACAATACTACTTCCTAGGAAGAATGGCAGGGATTAGCACCACCACTTAAAGATTTAAAGGACACAGGGGTAGTAAACCCTGCATAAAGCTCTTCAATCTATTTAGCTCCTGCAGAAAAACAGATGGATCTTGGATAACAATGAACTACGGTAAACTTTAGCAAGTATGAGCACCAATTACAGTGGCCATGTCAGATATAGTTGCTTAATTGGAAGAGATCAACAGAATTCATGGCACTTGGTATGCCACTACCTATCTTGGAAAAAATGGTCTTTTAAATTCCCTTCAGAAAAAGCATGAAAGCAGTTGGCATGCACCTGAGGAGACCAACAGTTCAATTCACTGTTTTCCCCATTGGCTAAACTAACTCTTATGTGCTCTATCAGAATGTAATGTGTAGGAAATATGTCTTGACATTTTGCAGAATATCATTATGGTTTACTATATTGATGGCCTAATACTGACTGTAGTTGGTGAGCAGGAAGTGGAAATTATTCTAAGTTATCCTACCTAGGCACATTCAAACCAGAGAGTAGAAGATAAACCTCACAAAACTTTATGGTTCTGCCCTTTTGGTGAAGTTTTAGCTGATCTATTGTTTGGGACATGCTGGTACCAAAAAGATAAAGGTAAAGAATAAATCGGTACATATCAGAAGTGCTAGGTAGGCTTATTTAGATTTTAGAGACAGCATGTATTGTACTGGAGAATATTGCACCAATCCATTTATTGGACTTGAATGTTACCCAGAGCAATAGGCTCTGTTGTATGTGCAAGCAGTTGTACAAGCTTGTTGGAAGCTTGGGCCCAGCAGATCTGATCATGGCTAGAAATACCTGTGTCCATGGATGACAGAGAAAAATACTCTGGCCTTCTTCACATATAGGTTAGGGTGGCATATTGATGGTAGCCATAAATAGACTGTTGTCACACTACTGCCACACTCATAGGTATCCCTAAAAGAATATGGTGAAAGGAAATCCTCCCAGTAGGAAGAGCCCAAGCAGAACACTTCATCAGTTACTTTATTTGGAGGTGGAAGTGGCCTGAGGTATGGGTATACATAGACTACTGGATAGTGACAAATGGCTTGGGCATTTGGTCAGAGGCCTTGATAAAGCAAGATCAATAAAACAGAGACAAGGAAATCTGGATAAAGAAGCTTGCAGATAGATTTATGAGAGGAGTGGGCACATAACATGCAGATCATTGTGTCTCATGTTACTGCCCACCAGAGAGCATTCTCTGCATAGAGACCCTAGTGACCCACTTTCAAGTTTACTTCTTCTGTACCTGAAACCTTAGGCCCTTCTGAATTAGAGATTCTGGCTTCCAGAAAGGAGAACACTTTCACCAGAGGACAAAGTAAAACAGTTCCACAGAACTTAACTATTACCTGGTCATTTGGGCTCCTCATTCCAATGGTTGGGCTCCTTATTCCTGGGTCATCAAGCAAAAGGGAATTAATATGTCAATATATTTACAGGATTAATTTGCCCTGATTAACATAAATAGCCTGTGTCACTGTTATATAATGGAGGCAGGGAGAAATATCCAAGGACTTGACTGATGCACCTCCTGATGTTTTTGTGATAGGTGATAATGGTGAATGGACAGCTACAGCAGCTATGTACTGATAAGGGCAAAGTAAACCAAACCTAAAATAAGAAGGTCTGGGTCACTCTACTGGGCAAGCAACTCTAGATCAGTAAGCTTCTGGCCAAAGGTGAGAGAAATTTAAAATCAGCAGTGGAGGAGAGAGATGATGATTATCAACAAGGCTTTGGAACCAGCTGTGGCAGTAGGGACTGTAGCTAATTCCCTAGAGCCACTTGCAGAAATTGTAGCTGGCTAGCACGTTGAAAGAGACTTGGTGACAGGTTGGAGTTAATGGTGAGAAAGGGTGAATCTGAGTAGTGCAAAGGTTTTACTGCATCAGTTGCCACTTTGTGCATCACTTAAAATCCTCTCAGCCCTACATTTTACTGAAGTCATTGCTGCTACAACCAGTTCTCATAGGTTTTGACCAGCTTCCTACAGGTGAAACTTGAGAAAGCCTCACCTCTGCCCAAGGTATGAGCCTCTCGCTTCCTTCCCTGGAACTTTACTAACATAGAAGTGTGGAATGTCCATTGAAATGCCATACATGTGCAACCTATAAGTGGTTATGCAGTAGGTAGTCAAAGTTCAAGGGGCCACCTCCACCCATGGGGGATGGAAACCCATAGAAAAATCTTTCTTGTTTTATTTCATAGATTTCATTAAAGTTTCTAAGAAAGTCTATGGAGTCCAGCACAGATTGGCCATAGCCATAGTCATTTTGATAATGCATCCCTAATCCAGCTTTTCCTTCTTCCTTGTTTTTACTCCCCTGTTCATTATTCCTGCTCCCTGGAGTCATATTCCCAGATAATTCTCCATTACCTGTGGGAAAGCCTTTTTAGGAGGAAGTCAGGCTAAGACATTAATCTTATTAAATAAGTTGAAATAAATTCATCCAAATAATTCAGGTCATAATATACAATTATGCTTCATTATTCATATGTACAGAGATTTAGGAAGAGTGATGTTTTTGTAAATTAACCTAATTGGTTCAACTTATCAAACTTTATTCAATTTGTATTTGAGAGCTAGTAGTCACAGTAATAAGTTGCTGTATCATTGAAATATTCGTTCTGCTATATAAAGTGCACACACAGACATTTACAGACTGTAAGAAGGGTTTTTTTATGCTTTGAAGTAGCATGAAATTGCCCAACACTTTCTATATTGTCGAATAATTGATACCATTACATTCTCAAGGTAAATAAATATGAAAAGGAAAAGGATCTTCAATAATAAGGTAAATGGATTTTGTGATATTATTTCTGTTGGTATTTGTAATGTCAGTTTATGCTTTCACCATCAGAGGTCATGAAAGGACAACGTTGAACAGAAAATTAGAACTTTGTTGAAAATAAACTAGTTTGAAATTTGAACTAGCATTCCTTTAAGGGTTTTAGAAAAGAAAAAATTGCAGTTGGATCATGTTTTTTTTTAATTTAATTATGATCTCATACTATAGTTTTATTAAGTTTTTGTTTTAATTCCAATGTAGTTTATAAAGGAAGAAAAATAATTTTGAAGAATAAAATTATCTGATGGGTTACAAGAACATCAGGCTATTATTTGACGTCAGTCCTTTCAATTTTTAGTTTAAGAATAAAAATTTAAGTGGAAAGTATTGATGACTATTTGTCTTGGAAATATGTAATATTTAATTTCAACTGGATTGGGGGGGCTATAATTGACAAAAGTGTTCAATTTATTAAAAAGAGAAAATAAATAACATTAAAATTTAGAAAGGTCTAGGAATATATTTTTTAGTGAACATGGCATATACTTCATAACATGGCTTAGTGAAGTGTTAGAAACTTTGTATCTGAGAAACTGGCAATGCAGAATATCTCAAATATCTTACTGACAATAAATTTATTTTAAATATCTACTGTTGATATGTCTTTTTTTAATCATTAGTAGTATGTGTTGGTTCTAAACTTTTCTTGCTCTGGGTAAGTAATTAGAAATTCAAAATTTGCTTTTGGGTCATGAAAACACACACGTCATCTGTTGCCATTGCCCTTTTTTGGTAATAATAATAATAAAACCTCCTTCTACGATAATTATTAATATTTTTGCATTAGCAAAGTGTTAAATGTTTCAAAAAATTCTGTGGCACATGAAATAAGTGAGTCATAAAAAGACAAATATTGTGTGATTTCCCCTTAGGAAGTATCTAGAGTAGGCATTTTCATAGGGAAAGAAAGTAAAATGATGGGTCTTGGGGTTATTTAATGGGGATAGAGTTTCGGTGTTGCAAGATTTAAAGAGTTCTGGAGGTGAATGAACAGCGTGAATGAACTTAACACTACTAAACTATACACTTAAAATATTTAAGGTGTTAAATTTTATGTTATGTATATTTTACCACAATTTTAAAAAATGGGGATAAAAAATACTGTGGCACATGAGTTGACATTGGACAATCAAAATTCTTTGCACTGAAGTTGGGAGTCCAATGTCACCAGCACCTGCAGTCACCTGTGCTGCCTCTCAACAGCTGAGTCTGGGCAGCCAAAGGAGATGCCAGTGAGCAAAAGGAACCCCTTCAGTGTGGGGACCTGGTTGAGAGATACTGTATTTGACTTGTACAAGAAACTTAGATTTGAATGTGACACCGTCCTTCAAAATTCCAGGTACAACAATATGATCTACATCATAGTGTTTTGAGGAATAAATGAGTTACAACATGTAAACATTTTAATGGTGACTAATGTATCATAACGCTCAATACATGTTAGCTATTGTATTATTTGTGAGGTGTCATAGTGTATATATGGTAAACAATGATTTGATACCTATTATCATAGCCATTATTATTGTTCTGTTTTTTCCAATATAGCGTATAAAAAGATATCTTTTGTTCATCTCCTGGAATGTCAGGCACATGACATCTATCAAAAAGTCGTTCTAAATAGTAAGAACACATTTCTGTGACTAATACAGGAATCCTTTTTCATGGGCTATTTTTGTCAATAGCTAAACCTCCTTAGTCTTTACTAATGTCCGTACAGTTGTCCCTCCCCTCACTTCTCTCCTCTTTTTTTTTTTTTAATGTTTGTTTATTTATTTATTTATTTATTTATTTATTTATTTATTTATTTAGAGAGAAAGAGAGAAGGAGAGAGAGGGCACGGGAGGGGCAGGGAGGGAGGGAGAGAGAGAATCCCATGCTGAGCGTGGAGACTGACACAGGGCTTGACGTGGGGCTTGATCTCCCGAACCCGGAGATCATGACCTGAGCCAAAATCAAGAGTCAGATGCTTAACTGACTGAGACACCCAGGTGCCCTGTTCTCCTTTTAGAGTCAGTTGTATCTTATTGGATTTACTCTTTAATCTTCCAGTGGCTTTCAAGTTCTGGAAGCCTCCATACTGTTACATGTGCAGCCTACTCCTACGTGAAATCACTCTCTACATACAATGACCATGATGTGTGGTGGTTGGGAGAGGTTGATTAGAAGCTGGAGCTTCAGCAATCTTCACAGATTTTGTTATTTTAGTCCATGCTCCTTTCTTGATAATAATAACTATGCTAAAGTCATTCTTTGGGTTTTCCAAATATTACTTTTAGACTTTTTGTTGTTCACACTTGCTTGATTCATTAGTAAATTTAAGGTCCATCAATTTTAACATGAAAATACATTCTGCTACTTGTGTAAATACTGGTGTGTTCTGTTAGTTGAGAAATATCGTATTCTATTTTTGTTTGTTTTTGGTTATGTAATCAATGTTAAAAGGAAAAATATAAATTAATAGTTGATATGAAATGGGAGAGATTTTTTTCTTGAAGTTCTTTTTTGAAGAACTCCCTTATTCAGAAAGTCAAAATGCACGTGCCATTTTCTAGTCACCATATAAATCTCATGGATGGAAAACAAGGTTTCTTTGAAAGAGAAAGAAAATATGAAGAAACTGTTTCTACAATTCCACCAAATCTTTCACCAATGCTTCTAACAAGTTCCAAAATGAATTTCATCTCCATCCCTTCCCTTGTTTGGCCTCTGCAGCAGGTTTTAATGAGCAATGAACTGGTTCTCATGGTAAAAGCCAAAGGAAGAAAAATTCGGAATAATCCACCACCTGCATTATTCCACATTTAATAATCAAGGACAATGAGAGTAGAAATAGCTCTATAACACTAATGCCTTATTAAATGATCTACTTGACTTTGGAAAAATTGCATAAGGAGCAAAAGGACATCCAATTAAGATTTATTTCATGCCTACAGCCAAGCTTTCAGTGACATTCTGATACTTCAAGTTGGAATCGAGTTCTTTTTTTGCTTGTATCTTAAATAGAAAATATTTTTCTTATGTCTTTATATTTTAATTGATTTATTGAATTTCTACTCTTCCTCTTTTTCCTTTCTCTTAGAATATCATAAACTCCTTGAGGTTGGGTGTTGCATTATTAATTTTTGTATTATACAAATATTTTGCACAGATAGATTCCATAGCTAGTCATTGAAACTATTGGCTTTATTTCTTGGTCCCATTTTATTATCTGCTGGTTTAAGTTATCGCTTAAAGCTTTTCTATGGCTGTCACATGGATGGGGCTAATGGTCTACCCGTGCCCTCCCCCCTCCCCCCACCTTCTAGCCCATCCTTGAGTATTAGGTAGAGAGATTGTCCTTGGCCTGTGCGTAGGCAAATATAGTACTTCTAGGCAGGAGTAATTACAATTCCAATATAAATGTGGTGATCTGTTATTACTCTCTATAATCCCAATGAGAGCAATGGTAACCGCATGTCTAGGGTTAGTACAATGAGATGTGGGAATTGTAGAATCCCTTCTATCAGCTCAGTAGCTGCTCAGCACCAATCTGTATGTGCTCTACCCTCCCAGGGTCTAGTGAATGGATGAATAAGTTGCTTCTTTTAATCTGAACTAATAATGCATCAATTGGGAAATTCTTTCATTTTGTGTCTTAATTCTGAAGTGCTCAGAACAAATAAAAAATCTTGATTAATTGCTTACTGCTCAAGAATAGAGTCCCTCAGAGTTAGAACAGCTATGACCACTGGTGCTGACCTTCTGGATACGTTACCTGCCCTAATGTCTTTGAGAAGCCACAGGAAGCTCTACTATTTGTGCCACATTTTCCTCATAAGTTAATGTAACTTAAAGTAACTTTCTCCAGCAGTTTCATTTCCTTCCTCTTACAACAATAAACACATTTAGGCTGTTCACCTACTCTGAAAGCTACTTGTAATACCTAGGTAAAGATGCAGGATCTATACTCCCCATTCTGTCACTCCTCCCCAGGAAGAAAGGTGTTAATGTTTTGTTTTTCTTAAAAAGTAGAATAGAATCCATGACATTATGACCTCCATATGTCAAGGTTGTTTCTGAGTTCTTGATACTCTTTGAAAGAAGATAAATTTGATTTAATTTTAATTGAAATTGAATTTTTTATTTTAAAATGTGTAACACACACTGTAAGAAATAAAGATGTAGTCACATATTAACATATTAACATTATTAACATTAACCCTGGGTTTTTAAACATAAGTTTTATATGTAAATCTAAGAAAAAGCCATAGGCTGATTCAGGGGAAGGCCTCTCATGAGAGTCTCAGCTATGAGAGGCAGACCCTTTATAGAGCTTAGAAGCGTCGCCATCACAAATATACTCTGAAGCAAAACATCTAGGAACATGGCAGACCAATGACCAGAGATGTCTACCATCATGGAGATTAAGTTGGAAAGCCTAAGAACTCCCGGCCCTCTGCAGCAGACCCACAGCCCTGTGAATCACACTGGTGGAGAAGGGGTGCTAGCAGTGTAGGCAGGAACAGGAATGGAAACTAGTTAGGGACAGGCTACCGAGAAACTAACATCTGAACATTAGAAGAGAATCGTGTACTTTTGGCTCAGATCAATAGTCTTTTAAGGTCTGGACAACACATCCAGAATATACTGCTAATCTGAGTTTGTTTTACATTTGCAGTTCTGACAACTCTTCATGAACAAAAAGCTATTTTTCTTTTCTATTTCTTTCTAATTTTTGAAAACTTCTCTGGTTTTTAAAGATGGAAACCTTAGTATATGATAGAATTTTAAATATTAAACTTAGAATTTGTAATTTGAATTTTGTTAAATGTGTGTGTGTGTGTGTGTGTGTGTGTGTGTGTGTATCTCGTAGAAAAAATGCATAGGCTATACATGAAGGTTATCTGGGCTAGGGCACATATTTGACTAATTTTCTTTATATCTTATTATATTTTTCTAATTATAGGCATGGGGAGTGCAATTTTTTTTGAAGTTTGAAAAAGGGAAAATACAAAGTAATAAATGAAACATGCAAGTATTCACTACTTTTATTTATATTTTTAAACTTTTTGATTGGGATTTTTTGGAATAGAAATAAATTATCAGAGATAAACTAAAGTTCTCTGTTTAATATTTATTTAAAAGTACATTTATAATCAGAAAAGGAAATACTTTAATTTTCTGAAAAACGGTTGTTGACAGGCCTCCACTTCCCATGTTTATCCCCATTCCATGGGCAGTTCGTAATGTGAGAGTTTTCTATTTTAAAAAATCCACGGAATGCTGAATAATCAAATGTTTAAGGTCATTTATAGCTTACATGAAGATAAAGGAAGTTGTATATGTATAATTAAGATTTCATGTGGAAGGGGTCCAAAGTAATAATGCCTTAATAATAAAATAAATGAATATTAAAACAGAAATGATAGATATGCTGATTGAGACTTGTAACAAAACTTCTTCTTTCTATTGTTGTGCCTTTATGTAGGTCACAGTGAATCTAGATATTTTCTTCATAAGGCTGGAAACTCACATATTCTTTGATTTCTTAGAGTACTGGACAAAATGCAGGGGCCCAAGGTGAAGATGAGAAGGCAATTTAGAGACAGAAGTAAGGAAAGGACAAAGATACACCTTAATAAAAATACTGCTCACACCTTAACTGGCAGAACATACGACAATACAAGCAAGACTGAATGGAATAGAAAGGTTCTTTTAAAAAGCCAAGTTGAAAGATTTTATTAAAATAAAGGACGGCTGGACTGCCCAACCTTCCCAGGCACACTGATGAAAGCCTTAAGTTGTACAATGAAAAAAATATGTTTAGATATATTACAAACAATATATCATGACTCTTACAAGAGAATAATTACATTTCTCCCGGAATTTATGTATATTTATTCCTCACACAAATTTTTTTATTTTAACTATTCTATCATTTCTCTTTCCAATTAGCTATTTCAGTTTGATTTCCTTTGAGCAAGTGTGGTGCATGTTGGAGGAATAATTAACATGTCTTTTGACCACTATCTCTTAAATACCTGGGAGACCATAGTTCTCTGCACCTCCAACAGGCATCCAGCTGATAACTAACAGTGGTGCTTATTGAAGAATCATGTTGCTTTTATGCCAACCTCTAAGTGGATACCAAGTAAAAAATCTCATCTGTCAAACAAATGAACATTGTTCACAAATACTTTACCTCGCAGTTAATGCTAATAGTATGAAGAACGCTATCTTCCATTATGTTATGGATCAAAAAATTGAATGCTTAGCATGACATTTATTGTCTTTAGAAATTTAATAACTATAAGGGTGCCTGGGTGGCTCAGTCAGTTAAGTGTCCAACTCTTGATTTTGGCTCAGGTCATGATCTCACGGTTTGTGGGTTTGAGCCCTGCAATGGGCTGACAGCTCTGAGCCTGCTTGGGATTCCCTGTATCTCTCTGCCCCTCCCCCACTCTTTCTCACTCTCTCTCCCTCTCTCAAAATAAATAAACATTAAAAAATAAATACATTTAAAAATATATTTAAAAAATAAATATAAGCGTATAAAGATATGCTGAAAATTATCAGTTTATGTTGTTATGCTGACATATTGCGTGACATTAAAGAGCTTGAAGAATTTTGTCTCATTTGCAATCTGAAATCTAGGTAGAGACAATGGGCTTTTTACTATCTTCATAGCACAGAGAAGACAACATATATTTTAGTGTGAATGAGTACTACCCAACAGGATTTCAATACTTTTGAAATTGCTTTAACTTTCATCTATGAAATAATAGAAGACTTTTCACACGATTGCTATATTATCCAGCTTATAACTAAAACGGCAATAAAACAATTGCAATAAGCTTGAGTACAAATGTAACACCTTAGCAGTATACCAAAGTCTACACCATAATAAACGTTAGGACCGAGAGCAGAGTTGAGAGGTGTTGATTATGAGACTGATGGCCATTGTTCATGTCAGGAGTGCCTCCCAACTTGCAATTGTCTTGTAAAGAAAGTTCTAGAAACTTTAAGTTCCTGTCACTGGGCAAGAGGAAGATGGTGCCTCTGCTACTGACAGTGGAGGCCAGGGTCTTTTAGGGGTCACCTGTAGACCCCAAACATTCTTCCTAGGGAAGCCACAAAAATTATTCAACAAATTTTACCGAGGACATAATTTGTCCTGAGCATAATGCCTAGGCACAGAGATAGGAGACATAGTCCCTGCCAAGAGGAACTCCCTGTTGGCATGGGACATTGACTTGTGAAGTGGTAAAATAATTACAATACCTTGTGGGAAGTGCTACAATAAAGCATAGTGACCTCAAATTACAGAAGCACCAACTCCTTTCTAATAAAGGAGATACGTGCTGCTTTATTAGAAACAGGGAACCATCTTTCAAATATTGAGAACAGCACTGTCTCTTTTAGAAAATGTTGCATATCCTGAGTAGCTGAAGCAGAGATTGTACCTCTGTTGATTTTTGTTGTCCAACATCTAATTTCACTTTTTACGGCCGGGCTCTCCCTATGAAGCTCAAAACTCGGACTCTTGTTTTTGCAGTCCTTACCACCTCCCCCTTTCTTGGCAAGGAATGGGTATCTAACCTAGGCTCTGCCACTCAGATGGAGCAAGGAAGGGAAGCAGAAAAACACATTGAGTGGACAATCCTTCTGGTGTTAATAGCATCATCGGGGTTGACATTTCCAGGGGCCGTGGTTGTGGGGCTAGTGCCGCACACACTGTCCAGAGACAGTGTCCAGAGAGAGTGGTACAAAGCACAGGACCATTGTCCTGTGGTGGCTGTAGTAACAGTCTCTGCTGCCTCGGTTTTGTAGTCTGCTTTTGGCTGTGGTTTTTCTGCTTTGTCTCTCTTTCTTCCTGCCTTTTCTAGTCTGGTTCTTTAATCTTCCCAAGGTTTCTATGAGCTACTCAATATATCCTGTCATAATTTTTTTATCAGCCATAATTCTTGCAACTAATGACCCTATTTAGGTCAATGGTGTTCATGTTTGAGTTGAGAAAGTTAGGGTAGAGTGTGAAGGATCTCCTGCTGTGCTAAATATATTTTTCATATTAAAGGCTTAAAATAAAGGAATGATATGATCATGTTTGCATTTAAAAAATAATTCTGTTGTTGATGTTGTGATTGGTAAAGAAAAGAATGGAGATAGGAGTTCCGATAGAAAACTATTGTGATGGTCAGGCAAGAGATAATGAAGGCTTTAAAAGAAATGTGCAATGATAAAAAGAGAGGGAAAGAGGATTTGCAAGATTTTCCAGAAGCTAAATGTATGTGTTTGGGTGACTTATACTTTGGGATAGAGGGAGAAGTTGATGAGGCTTTAAGGCTTTTAGCTTGGGAGAATGGATGGATAGAAGGGTGATGGGGCCATTGACTAAGTAAACCAAAGAGGTTTTGGTTATGTCGAATTACTGAATTTAAGGTATAATTGGAGTTACCCAGTAGGCAGGTGCACATACAGAACTTAATTGGAGCAGAAAAGTGAGGGATGGAAAGGTATGAATGACCTTTTTTGGGTGCTCAGAGTAGTTAAAGGACCTTTGAGAGTTACAGATAGCTAAATATCTGGCTAATGAAAATATCTTCAGACTATCAAAGGCAACTACTCTCAAAGCTACTTTACAACTTCTTTCATCCATGACAAGCTTTTTTGTTGCATAACTTATGAAAGATGTTCAACCTCAGTTTTAGTTAGAAACGAGGTACATTATGGTTTAATTTTGTAGTTTACATTTTAAAAGCAGCAGAATGGACATACGCCATGGAACCCCGATCTATAAAACATTTGAAGATAAAGAGGCTCGGGTCAAAACAGACACAGAGGCCAGAAGTCCCAAGACAGCGTTGGGACACCTCCTCAGAATCCAAAGGCTCCAGGTGTAACATACATCTGTATGTACGCATGTGTGGAGCTATAACAGAAGACTCACAGCCTCCCTCCAAAGTGTCCGCCAGTCCTCACCTGTGCTTAAGGTGGATTTGCCTTATTTCTCTTCTGCTGCCCTGGTAGCTGCTTGCAATACCGTGTGGAGGAGCTACACACTGCCACTGCCTCCATGAAGACCTGATGTCCACACCAACGTAGTCTCAGGTACTCTCAAAGCCCCTTAACCTGGATGCCAGAACAATGTTGGGTGCCCACACAGGTGACTATAAGGGCCCTTTCTCCCACACTCTGATATGCCTTTTTCCACGGTCCAAAGCACATTTGAACATTTCCATCTGCCTATACTCATTGCCTTTTGAATAAATCCTGTCTACTAGTCCAGAGGGGAACAGACACCATGCCATCCCTTCCATCTATACCTTCTTTTACCGAACCTCACCCTGATTTAAAAAAAAAAGGCGAATAAATGAAGTCAAACAGATATATTTGTAAAGGTGTGCTTGTGCGTGTATATGCATATGCATGCATACGTGTTCGGGGAAAAGGTGGAGGGTATCTACATGCGTCAATATCCAGTCAAAAATGATCTGCTACACATGGAACACAGCTTAAAAAATCATTGGACAGTTTGGGAAAGAACGATGGTTTTGTCACCATACCTATCTCTCTGGGTTGTTAAGACACAAGATGGTGTTGGTAATGTACTTGGCACTGGAAGGTGCTTAGCAAATAATTATGAAAATGGGTCTGATCTATTTACCTCGAAAATTAAAATGGGTGTACTTAGTATATGCCTTTCGAAGTGGGCTTCCACTGTGTTCTGTTTTGTCCTTTTCATTCAAAACTGACCTTTCCTGCGTGTGTGCACATGTGTATTATAGGAGAGCTATGCACTTACAGGTGAGAGAGATGTCAAGTATGTGAAATCATTTAATATGGATGAGGAACTATATCTTCTCTTTATTATGGAGATCAAGTGGTTTTTTTTTTAAACTTGGTGTGTACAAGATCCCACTTCAAATTGACTTGAACTGCATAAATATTTTCAAGATATTCCCAAATAACAATCTGTGAGCAAGGGTGGACCTATAGACATATTGTACCAAAGCATTTGTGGCTTTTGACTCTGAACAAATTTTTGGAACAGGCATGGTTGTTGGAACAACATGGTTTGGAATGAACTTTTATGCTTTAAAAAGGCATTTTCAGCAAAACAAGATTTTGGAATGAAAATAAGCACAAGGGCTATTGGACAGGCAAAATCATGCAGATGTTGACCATTTTCATTTTGTAAAATAGTATTTTGTCAGTTTGTTTGTGACCTTTTTGCACCATATGTTCTTCTCTTCGTCTCATTTTATATCAGACACAGAAAGTTCCTCAAAGAGATTTCCTGCTCCTTGCTAATCCATTCATCCTTTCTTTCTCTTAAACAAAGCCTTGCATGGAATAACTATTTAGTAACAGAAGGCTTCAGTTTTTCAGATAATGGCTTAAATTTTCTATTTCCTTGTTTGCAAAGCTTTAGATTGGAAAAATGTTTTAGAGAGGGACAGTAAAATGTTATCATCTACGCTTCCAAAAAGTTTTGCATGTTTCCTATATTTCTCATGTAAAATCTATCACTGGAAATGAGACCATTTCCATCCAGGTAGATCATACATTCATTCTTTTGTTCATTCATTCAACAAATATTTTGTGAGCACCGGTGACTGATAGGCTCTGCAGAAGAGCTGTGAATAAGGTAGAGATGATCCTTGCCCCTGGCAGGGCTTAACAGTGGTCAGAGTTTTAAAAAATTTTTGCAAAAACCACATAGAGAACCCGGAATCTCTGCCCACCATTTTTGTATTCAGTAGGAAAAACACAAAAGACATTGGGAATGATAGCCTTCCTGTTCCCATAGGCTGACGGTCTGACACTTAAATCAATTTTATTATTCGAACTTCTTAACTGGGACTTGGCTCAGATATATGAAACAATTTGTCTGGTAAACCTGATGATTGAACTCAGTTATTTACATTTATGTGTGATATATATTCATGTGTTATATCTAAGATGAATTACTTATTAAAATTTCAGTGTCGCATGGAAATGCTTTCCAATAATAATGTCATTTTTTAGTGTTATCTTAGAAAGTCTTTATCTTTTTTTATTGCTTAGCTTTATAAGGAGGAGTTATCACTGCGAACATGACAAAGAGAGGAGTTTGAACAAAGTTCTTAATTCACCACTGTTTGTTTGCTTTTAATTCAGTATGAAACTGTTAACCTCTACAAAAAGACAACTAGGAATATGGCTAAATATTTATTTTCATAATCTCTAGTTTCACATATTTGTAAGTTCAGAACTGAAATCCTATATCTCCTCTGACGCCCTAGCAGAGTTAATGGTACAAACTCCTTTTTTTGAACTTTTTCCCTGACTTAGTCTCTTAATTTTTTATGGCTCTAAAAAATAAAACATGAAAAGGCAACGCCAGATATGTTTTATCTTTCATGTATGACAGATGTTCCCTCACCCATGTTTCATGGGCATAATCTGGCTTTTGAAAACATGGAGATGGATATTGCTGCCAGCAAAGCCTCTTGAAAAGAGAGGACTAGTTGTCTTGATTAGTAAATCCTTCATAATGAATCTTAGGGCCCTATACTATTCAGGCTGCTGTAGGAAAGTCTACATTGAGTGGCAAAAAAAAAACTAGCATGAGACTAAATTTCAGAAAGTAGCTGCAAGTATACCAATGGTGGGAGGGGCCATTCGGATAAAACATCTTCTACTGGTGCCACTTTAAATTTACTCAACTAGTTGTTTTGTTGTGTTGTGTTCTGTTTTTAAATATTACATGCACCAACGTGAAGGCCAAGCAATTTTACTTTTAAGATGGTCACGGAAGCATAGGTGTTCAGATGGATATTTTTAGGTGGCAAATAAGGAAAAACACATTTATTAAATAGAGACATCAAACCAAGCGGAGGCTCTAGCTACCAAACTGGTATGAGACAGAAGTTTGCTTTAATCATCACAGGACAGAGATGCTCTCTTTTGGTGAAGGCTGGCTGATCCTATCTCCTTACAATGCTGGCAGACAGAGCAGTTTTGCCTTTCAGATTTTCACCCAGTTATTTTTAGTTCTTCTGAAGCCTGGGAAATGAGAAATATAACCTCCTTGAAAAATCCAAGCGAGCCAACCATAGCAGGGCCTCTGAATCTGATTAGATAAAACAACAAAGAGGTTCTGTCAGGGCAGAGGCAGGAAGAGCCAAGGTGGGTGGCAATCTCTGCTCAACTCAGGGGAAATGTAGCCTCAAAGAATTCAAAAGTGGGTGAAAAAAATAACATAAGCACTAGACAACTTTCCCACATCTCAGGTCACTCTCTAAATACAGCTAGAAAAATTTTCCCCACACTAAACTTTTTTTTTAATTTTTGAAGTATAATAAACAGTATGTGAATGTATGTTTATCCTAAGCACCACACTGAGAGAGATATTCGCTCTCTGGTAGTGTTTGTGCTCTATGTTAACCATTTTTCATCCCTCTTATGAGCTTAGAAGGTAAATTGGGCAATATTTTAGTTATAAAAGTGGATATTTGTTTCAAGTTTTCTAATTTGATATTGGAGTAATTTAATACGGTCCTTTCGCTCAGTTACTAAAATGGAAGCGGATGCCGGGAGTAAGTGTGGGTAGAGGTTCTTCCCTTGGGGGGAGTTGAGAAATAAAGTCTATCGCAGTTCTACCACTGGATTCCTGGGTCTGCCAGATTTTAGCCTGGAGAACAGGAGGCAGAGTCTGACCAGAGAGGGGTGGGATGGGGGATCGATGTGCTGACAGTTGTCATCAGTAGCTTTGACAGGGCTACTGAATAAGCAACGTTAGGCGTCCCCGTCCCCAGCGTCACCACTTCATGAAAGAAAACAAATAAAAGGGGCTGAGTACTGAAATACAAGATAGTGGACATCTGGCATCTTTCAGGCTTGGGAAATCACGAACGTGCCCTGTACTTCAATCTCACTGTTTAAGATGGAGGGATTGTCTTGCATGTCACATTCATTTGATAACTTGAAAATCACTCCAGTTCTTGCCCATTTCCTCCTATTGCTGACGTCCCTGTTAAAACTGAAGAAGCTAAAGAAAGGTCAGATTATAACGAGGCATTTAATTTGAATCTTAGCCATGAGTAAAGTTAACCCTGCTATATTTCCTTCCTTTTCCTCTTTGAATTTCTCAACCTCTCTCTTCAGCAATACCCTGAGTCTTCTTTGCCACCGTGTGGGCAGCTGCAAGGAAGCGTGGCAAATGTGGGAGGGGGTTTTAGTGGAGGAACTGGAGCATGTTTGGGCCAGGGAATCCTACAGTCTGTGCAGAGAGCTGGGAGGCATTCGAGTTATATGAGAGGATGAGGAAACAGGACGGTAGGCTCAGCCAAGATCCCAGCAGGGACCATCATTCCACCAGATTCTGCCTCTTAGCCAGGTCTCTGTGAAGCTGTTCTCTGTGGACACGCAGGTCTTTTGTGTATGACCTCAGAATGGATGCTATGGGGGATCCTGAAGTAAAAAAACTGTTTCTTCAACTCCATTCTTTCAAACCTGAGAGCCCCACTGATGGCCCCTAAGCATAGAGGTAAAGATCCTCCTGGTTTCCCTGTCACCATGGCATCCAGAACCAGGCCTGAGATCAACTGGTCTGAGCTCAGTTCTGTCTCTTTCTTGTGCCCCCGCTATGTGATGCCATGTACGAACTTGCTTCTCAGTCCCACTGTGGCTCTGTTAGTTTAGGCGTCCTTGGCATCAGACTCGGAGATCTGATGACCCCTCTAGATGGCCGCCTATACCTTTCTGCCTTTTGGATTGCAGGTACTCCTACACTAAGGCATTGGGAGACTTCTGGTATTAAAATATGATACAACTTTTTATATCATACTCTTATTTTTACCCAAAGAAAACACTTTGACCAAGCATGTCTGTCTGTCCTGTGAAACATATAACATTGGTTCCTGATTTGCACTTTCCTTAGGCCAAATTGTATGCTCACCTGTACAGAAGAGTTCTGGCTGCAGTTGACAACTACTTTGTTTGAAGTTTCGTGTATTGCTTATAAGATTTGCACTAAAAAATCCTGAATTCCTCATTTAAAATATACATTCAAAAAAGAAGTCATGGGACCCATGGCCTAATTTTAAACTTTATATGAACTTCGTATTAAAAGTTTGCATGACAATGTTAAAATTGAATATGCAGTTACCTCTCAGCCTTAGGAATAATAGGTAAGTCATAACTTTCTAGTCCTTTGTTTTCCCATCTTCAAAACAAAATACATTTAGGGGGAATTTTTCAGTTTGCAAAGTGTTTTCCACATGTTCTTTCTTTAATCCTCCAGAAGTTTAGGCTAGATGGTTTATAAGTTCCAACTTTAAACTTCTGCTAGTCTCTGGCGATACTTCTATTATAGGATAAAGACTGGAAGGTGGTTTCTAACAACAGAAACAGTAGAATGAACCGACACCATGCAGTGGAGTGATGTCCAAACGCTGTTCATAAAGTCCTTGTATCTTTAGATAGCATTTTAAAAAAATCACCATATGGTGCTCAGGCTTTTTGTTTAAAGGGTCAGAGACTCATCATCTGGGGGTTCCAAAGTGGAGGAGACAGTCTGTCAGTGCCCTGGGAGCCAGAGCAGCTGAGCATTTGAAGTCACGCAGCCACCCACATAGTGCCAAATTTGCCACCATGGAATCGTCTGTGCAAGCTCTGAAAGAGAACACAAAGAATATGACACCTGTCCTCTCGTTTATTCCCTTTCTTTCAGCATCTTTTTCACTAATCACCTCTGAACTGCATCAGTACAAGAAATAAACACTGGCAGAGACCAGCCTCCGGCAGAACACTCAAAGACTCTCTCCAAAATGTGTCTTGAAAATAATACCCAGATTAAGCCTAAAGACCAGGCTGTTCTCTTTGTTGTTGCAAGCTTTTCGAAAATGTTCATTTCCTTAATGTGATAAGAAGCTGAAACGTTTTCAAAGAAATCAGAATTTGGTCAGGATCAATAGACTGATGGCCAGCACTTTAGGAAATATTTGTACTGCAAGTGGAGCTCAAGCTCCTCATTCTGATTCGGAAAATCATTTAATCAGTATTGTGGTGGTATAAGGAATTTTTGAGGTGGTTTAAGGAATGCATGCATATGGGGTTTTTCTCGCTAAGGAAAGACTTCTACAGTCTAAAAACATTGACTGTAATTCTAGTAGCATGGACACAGAACTGAAAAACAATTTTTTTCCTTGAAAATTCATAGAGGAATATTGAGGTCTTTTGAAGCTCAGGATTATTCCCTAACTATTGTGTGTGTTACTAATTCTACATTCTGTCCAACTATGTGAGGAGTTCTCTTAAGAACTGGAGCAAAGTCTCAATGGCTGACTCATCTTCGGGTTTGGATTACATGTGTGGGGTTGTGTTGTGGATGGGGCTTTCTGGAATAGCAACACTCCATCAAAAACACAGTGGCACACCTGTACTCCAAATGGTTGAATAAGACAAAACATATGACATCAAAACGCTGGGAATCATATTAAAAAGAAAAAGAAGGATGCTGGCTGTAGTGAAGATAAAGACAGCACCAAAGCACTAATAGACATGAAGAGTCAAGAGTTTTATGTGTGTTACTCATGAAATGATTTATCTGTCATTTAACCTCTGTTCATAAGCCATGTTTGTTCTGCCTGATGTTGACATGAACACTGTATACATTGCGTATGAAAAGTTGCTCATTTGAACGTTTCATCAATTATCACAAGTCACAGGATGAGAAATGACTACTGCTTATCTTTCCAGAGGCTCTAAAATACCACAAAGAAGGTAACAAAGGCTTCTTCTGGAATTTTCAATGGTAACTGATGGTGTACAATAGGTTTTGTTAGTGGAGGGAAGGATGTTACAAATTCATGTTGAATATTAAAAGAAAGAATTTATGTCATTGTTGTTCACATAAAACTTTCACAAATTACCTTCCCAATCTAATGAATTCTTATTTAGACCCCTTAGAGGAAAGGGTTGAACTTTCAATTTCACGTAGTTTATTTTGTATGAATCTAATGTAAAACAAATGTAACAGTAATTTTTCTATCTGTTTGCATAATCATCTCTACTTAATTGGCTGCAAGAAATTGTTCTTGCATGTAAAGAAGGACAAACAGGGCAAATGTAAAAATAGAACTTCTGATAGGTAAAAGTTTATTTCTCTCAAAAATTAATTTTTGATAAATGAGTTTGAATTTCTGTTCACTGAAACTTATTATATTATAGACCTTTTGTGTTATCTACACAGATTTATATTGCTTTTCCTTCTTAGAGAGACAATAGGAGCTCATTGCTTATTGGATAATATGCCTATATTGCATTTTTTTTTCAAAGCAAGCCTCTATTTTGAGATTACAGTGGATTTCTATTCTAATTAGCTACTTTCTCCTCATGCATCATACCCATGAGATAGCTGTTTATCAATTCTAGCCCTGCTCCTTACTGCGGTCTAAAACATGGTGACTGAAATTAACACCAGAGTTTGAAAACCCGGCTTTCTAGTAAACTACACGCAGACTGACCGGTTCCATGCAGAAGACCAAGGTTTGGCATTACACACAGACTTTTGCTGGAAATACTGCAAGAGAAATGATTATTAAAAACACTAACTACATTTTATGTTGGGCACTCAGGAAACACAATCATAGCATCTAACTTGGAAGTTTGGTGCCACCATGGTCTTTATTGAGAAACATGTGGCTGACAATTGAGAAGCTGGGAAATATTGTGTGGATTAAAGGAAATAAATTAAGAGCTGAGTTATATAAATCTTGAGGGCTCATTGCACCTGGAATCATTTTCATGGCAGTACATACAATTGGTCTTTCTCCTCTTTAAAGTATCCTGGCTGCAGAATGAAAATTGCTGTTTTGAGTAAGTACTATACAAATCTTTCGTTTGGCCACTTGAAAAAGGATTTTTTTTTTTTTTGGAAAACATTTTTTTTCCTGAGATTTACAAGAAGTACCATAGTATTTTTGGTAGAGGTTACCAAATTCTTCTGTCACACATCTTTAATCCAGGGCCAACCTTCTCTCCTTGTGCATTTTTCTTTAGCTTTCACCAAATACATTTAATTTAGCCTATGCTTAATGTTCTCAGAAAATTTGGGGAGTTGACACAGACTGAGTTTGGTAGAGACAATCTGGATATGGTATACAAAGTTTTAGGCATTTTAAAAGAGGTGGTTTTGAGGACACTTAACATACTGAATTTGTCTGTAGGACAAGAGAAATAAACATTAGTTTCCCTTCATACTATGTTTAGGGAGAAAAATAAAAAGATAATAATATTGCCATTTTTGATCTCCCACCTAACCATAGCATACTTCTAAGTATTCTATGTACATTATCCAATAATGTGAGCATTTATTGGGCATTTAATAAATGCCCAAACTCTAGCTAAAGCCCTTTAAGTATATTAACTCCCTGAATCCTTACCAGGAATCTGATTAGGTAAGTATTTTGTTATTTCACTTTGCAGAGGAAGAAACTGAAGCAGACAGAATTTAGAGCTCTTAAGCAGTTTCTAGCTTGCTTGCCTACACTACTCTATTCTCTTACTCAATATCTATAATATCCTGCAAGATGGGCATAATTATTCTTTTTGCATACACATGAGGACAGAGGAAGTTCAGCAACTGAGTTGCTTCCCCCAGAATATAGCACTCTATAGCTGGTAGAGCCAGAATTCAGCCCAGGACTGAATGATGCCAAAGCTTGTGCTTCTCTGTCACAAGAGCTACGCTTTTTCTGGAAGCCTAAATCAACACCTTTAGAGAGCTTGCCTATGATTGTGTGACTGGGAAGGCTCTGGGGCCACAATCTGAAGTCAGTGTGGCAAGGGCACTGCGGTCTGTCCAGAGCGGTAGCCCATACACATGGTTCCAATTGGCCTCCGTACCCATGCTGCAGGGTCAGTGCTCAGAATGAATTGGGAATTTCAGAGTGGTTTGCTTCCCAGAGTGGACATGCGCCTTCAGACAGGCTCTTTGTGGAAATCCCGCTGGGACTTCCACATAACATACATATTTGTAATGCCTTCCCCTGCCTCAGGCTACAAGGGTGCTTTGTAGTCAGAACCTAGTTCATTTTAGTATCCCATCTGGTCTTTGGTGGAGTACATTGGAGAAAGTGAACTATAGATTAACCTCCAAGCCAGAAAATATTTTTATGGTTCCCATTTCCATAGGGTCACAAGGGTGTATGAGAATAGAATGCTTGGCAGGAAGTAAAAAAATCCATACTCTCAGAAATATTCTTCTTTCTAGTTCTGACTCTATCTCTTTAGACTCAGCTATTTGTAAGATAAGAGACTACAAGCAGGGACCAGCGTGGAAAGCATCACACTGTTCCTATGGCAGTGGGTTGGAGAGAAAAACCTGCATATCCCAGGCTCTTCATGTTCAAGTCATATAGACATACAATTTCAATAATTGCCCGTGTAGGAGTATTATTTTTATATTACGGGGCTTTCTCTCAATTTGGAGGATTAAAATGACCAAATATAATAAAACATACATTAGCGGTATTCTTTATAGTCTTTTGTGAATACAAATGTGCACACTGTTGATATGGCTCTTGCTAGTTTACATAATTTTCCAATTTTGTGAGCACCATAAGGTTTGTGCTCCCAACTGTCTTTCTTAGGAGGAATCAGCTCATGGATTGAGTGCCTAGTTTTCCCTCTTTTACAAGGTGGAGATTAATGTAGTTATCTACAAGTTAAATCTGGCAAATGCAAATAAGCTAAGTCATGTGACTCTGGCTCCCTTGCAGTTGAGATCATGAGCCCACCATGACCAGAAATCTTATAGATTGACCCAGAGTTCTTGACCCTGGGTGTGTAGGTCCATAAGCTGATGAAACTGAAAGCAAAATTTTGTGTCTGTTAATTGTGGGAGAAAGGGCCGTAGAATTCACCAGAGTCTGCACAAGGCGTAGAGCCCACAAAGTGGGAGACAGATACATGAAAATCCCGCTAACATTCCTTTCTTTCTGTCAGTCAGATTCCAAGGTGACGAAAGCAACAACATAACAATAAGAAACACATATAAATAATTTATTTTTAAAAAATGTTTCCTCTGGCTTGCCCAGGTAGCACAGTAGGTTGACTGTCCGACTCTTGATTTTGTGTCAGATTCTGAACCTGGTTGTGGGATCCAGCCCTGCATTGGGTGCCACGCTGAGTGTGAAGCCTGCTTGGTATTCCCTTTCTTTCTCCCTCTGCCCCTTTCCCCTGCTCTCTCTCTGTCTCTCAAATATAAATAAATAAATAAATAAATAAATAAATGTTTCCTCACAGATAATGCTATTATTCTTTTTGTATGCAGAAGGTTTTGTGTGTCAATATGGGGATGTCTACTTCTTTTTCATGTGAAAAACATAACATAAAAATTCTGCAAATAATACATAAAGTAAGTCTATCACTGGCATAGAACCCTTCAGCTATTTCTTAGCTGGAAATGAAACATATTCATTGATGTTTCTATACAACATATGTTGAATGATTCAGACATCATTTATAAATAGCTACTGAAGGGTGCCTGGGTGACTCAGTCAGTTGAGCATCCAACTCTTGATTTTGGCTTAGGTCATGATCTCAGAGTTTCATAAGTTGGAGCCCTGCGTGGGGCTCTGCACTGACAGTACGGAGCCTGCATGGGATTCTCTCTGCCCCTCCCCTGCTCCTGCTCTTTCTATCTCTCTAAAAATAAATACACTTTAAATCAATCAATCAATCAATCAATAGCTACTGATGATATATAGTAGAAAACCTACTTCGAATTTTGAATTTGGATCTTTTCCTGAGCTGGCGATATGTGGTATGATCCTCTCGTGAGGCTGAGTAGGGGCAGTGAGGTGCATTTCCCACCAAGGGCAAACAACCAACACACTTACACTCTGTGCCCATATAAACACTCTGTTTTTCATATTTTACATATGAAAATACAAAGATCAGAGCAGTTAGGTGACTTACATAAGATCACACAGGTGGTAGTTGTTGAGAAGGAGAGTCCCAGGCAAGGCTGAGTCCCTGGCTGAGTTCAAAGCATTCCTTAGGACAAAACTTGGTGATGAGTCCCTGTCTCTGGACATCCTGGCTCTTGCTTCCTCTAAGACCTTCTGGGGAAAGCGAGCCATGGACCACAGAAAGATAGAGCATTTCTCTTGCAGTGTGATTTTCATCATGGCCATTTCCAAAGCATTTGAACTGGAATTAGTTGCTGCATTGAGCCACCGTGAACTTGCATGTCCCTCCAGGGAGATCCCAGCCTTAAGAGATGATTGCAATTGGTCCCAGGAGGAGCCTTCAATTCATCATTGGTCTTTCCAATTTGTGCTGTCCATAGGAATCCAGGACAGTAAAGAGCTAAATAGAACCTGCTGTCTGAATGGGGGAACCTACATGCTGGGGTCTTTCTTTGCCTGCCCCCCTCCTTCTATGGCTGGAACTGTGAGCATGATTCACACAAAGACAACTGTGAGTCTGTGCCCCCATGACACCTGGGTCTCCAAGAGACATTCCATGTGTAAATGCTGGTGTGGCCAACTTCACTGCTTTCCTCAGACATTTCTACCGGGGTGTGAGGCCCATGTGATGGATGAGCACTTTCTGGTTTCCAGGACTCCAGAATTAATAAGCATCTTTGGGCACCACTTTTTTGCTAGCTGGCATCTGCCTTGCTATACAAAGTTACTGTTTGGGGCGCCTGGGTGGCTCAGTCGGTTAAGCGTCCGACTTCAGCTCAGGTTGTGATCTTGCATTTTATAAGTTTGAGCCCTGAGTCAGGCTCTGTGGTGACAGCTCAGAGCCTGGAGCCTGCTTCAGATTCTGTGTCTCCCTCTATCTCTGCCCAGCCCTGCTTGTGCTCTGTCTCTCTCTCTCAAAAATAAACATAAAAAAAATTTTTTAATTCAAAGTTACTGTTAAAGGACACTTGCATATGCAATATTTGTCATACAATTTCATAACCTGTAAAGGCTGTCACTCCAATTCCCTAACTGGGAGATAATCATTTGTTAGTTGCCTCGAAATAGTGGACAGATTTTCATCATGGTCCCTAACATTTCCCCAACATTTCTTAAAGTACAAACTACTTTCCTCTGCCCTGCCCTCTCCAAAAAACTTTTTTTAAAAAAAGCCAGCCATATCTACATTGTGACCAAGTTCTATGTTTCTTAATACGTGTATCTCTACCAAGGGTTTTTTCTTCTTATTTTCCTTTAAACAAGTGAACTCTATCTTCAGATCATTAAAGGCTGCTCCTAACATGGAATTGAGGCTAAAGCTTTGGGTAGAGAGTTGATCAAAATCAATCAAGAACTCATCTTTAAAAGGAAAGGAAAGGAAGCCCCTGTAAAGTGAGCAGATGAGAGGGCAGGGGGCAGATATTAGAGGTGAGGGACAGGACACTGAAGTATTGGAAGTGCGCATGTGTACCAGGGATACTAGAAAAGAGGAAGCAAATGGGGAAGAAATTGGGCAAACCAAAATGGATTACCTCGTTGATGATTAGATGGGTCTGAGAAGCAAATTAAAAAGCTAAGTTGGAAGGCAAGTTTCTATCTATAGAAAGCTATAGAAGACAAGGACACCCCTTTCTTCTCAATGCATGGCAAAGAGATTGAAGTGTCTTTGGAAAAAAAAATTCTATCTAAATTTCCCCAACAAGGGAGCTTAATAAATTAGGTTTTCTCCGTACCTTGCAAGTATTTTAACTGTTGTAAAAGAGAGAACACTCACAGTATATTTGGTTGTAAACCAAGTGATATAACTATGTATTGTAAAACCCATTGTTTAAATACATTGTGCATGTAAATATGCCCAGTAAAACTGGAAAACATTTTGAAAAAAAAATTTTTAAAGATCACACAGCTGGTAGATGATAGAGTTGGGATTTAGCCTGAGGTGATTTTGGATCTCACACTCTTGTGCTTCTCACCGCCTCACCCAAGTGTGATGCGGCCCCCTCCACTGGAGGGTATCTTTCCTCTCTCTCCAACAATGGTGTAGTCATTCTGTCAATATCCATCTTTCTGGTTCTCTTTTCCATGTATCCATTGGTGATAACTGTCTTCTTCTGACTGACATATCCTTTCTTCAGCCATATCAACACCCGTAATCAGCTACGGTGAAGTCCGCACCCCAGAGCCACTCCCTTCTCTCTAAGTTAGGTATCTGTAGTCTGCAACTTTGGATTCCTATTTTGGAATTTTGCTACTAGAAGATGTTTGTTCTTCATCCCCAGGTTCTTAGGTTTACTTCTCCCCCCGTGCTTCCTCCACAGAAAAGTAACACTAGAGGCAGTTTGGGGAGGTGGAACAAAAATGAACATTCTGTGTAGACAGTAAAAAAAATGAGGCAAAGACAAGAGCTTCAGGCTTTAATGAAAACAGAGAAAATGAGAAATGAATTAATAAAAATTGGGGGCCTTATATAGTTACTCACTTAGCAAGTAAATCAATCAACAGACATGACCCAAGGTTGCCCTTGGCAGCAGAGCTATAAAGATGAATTGAGGGAGCTTGCAAGCGTGTAGGGGGAACAATCACGTAGATATGATCATACTGCTGTGTGGTCAATGCTCGGAGAGAAGGGTGTACATAGTGAAAATGGCATGCAGGGCGCCAACTCCAATAGTTTTAAAAATTAAGAGTGGGGACTGAAAATTGACCGAGATGACACCATATGTTTGTATAGTACTTTATAGTTTTAAAGTGTGTTTGCATGCATTATTTGTTTGCTCTTCCTCAAGCACTTAGAGATAGAACAGATTATCTCTAATAAGTGAGGAAACATAAGAGACTTTCCCCATCTCATGTTCCTAGGTCCACGCCTTCTGTTTCCCATGACACCATCTTCCCTTTATGGCATTTAAATATGACGCCACTGGTGCTAATTAGAAAATGGGAGAACCTTGGTTGTTGTTTTATTTTCCTTTTTAAAAAAGAATAAATATTAAATTGGTTTGGACATGAACACTTCTTAACATTTTCCATAATGCCTGCACAGTGCTTATGACAAAATTGCAGCCTAACTAGCGGAGTGATCTTGCTAATATTGAATGCGGATGAAAAAGCCTCTGCCAGTCAAAGCCTAATGTGTCTAAGGGATAGAATTTGTCTCTCCTTTGAAATTTTAAGGAATCTTTTTCATGGTTAAAGGTTAAAGCTTGTCTCATTGGTTTCCTTTAAAAATATGTTTTCTAACTTGGGCTCTGTGTGTTATTATAACAAATAAAAACATTGGGAAAAGCTCTGGATGTGCTTTTTCCTTTAGATAAGTGTTATGCTACTAGACCATATGACATCATACTTGGCTCTAATGTTTGGAAACCAGACAGTATAAAAGATGGCAAGTTCTAGTAGCCATGTCATAACAGGGGATGAAATATAAAACAAGACTGACAAGAAGTTTGAGGAAACTGACTATTTTTTAAATTGTGCATTTATCATGACAGTTTTGGGGTTAATCTCTGGAACCAGCACAAGGGTGAATGAGGTAATAGTTGCACATGTTATGGATAAGATAACCAAAGGGGGGAAAAGCCCATTTCCAGGCTAATGTGCAGCTAAGATTATGTGCCTGATGGCTGGAAACTGTTGTGTGGTTAGGATAATACACTGTTCAAAAAAAAAAATGATGGTGATGGAATGGTGAGCAATCACATTGGATCTGAAGCTTTCTGAATGGGGGCAGGAAACAGAGTAGGCTGGAACACAGCAAGAGGAAGATTTGGGAAGCAAGAAAATAGGAGGTAAACTGCAAGACCCCCTCCCAGAAATGACATTATAAGGGTTGGTAATTAAAACTTCACTGAAAAGTGAAATCTAATGATAAAACCAGCTTAATGCTGTTCACGTGTACATTAGGGTAGGAGAGGAGATTGCAACATCGATTCCCATTCCTGACTACCCAGATGTTATTCCCATCACAGAAATGTTCAGAGGTCTTATTTGGACCCACTTTGTTTTATTCCGTGGCTTTGAGGAAGGGGAAAGAAAGCACTGCAAAGGACGTGTTGACTGAAATGCACCATTAATTTCATGTCTCTTTTGTAAAAAGCACTTTTAAAGTGTGCCAAGATATTTTAAGTGTTTCAACAACATGCTTTTGTGACAATAGAGAAATGAGGGTGCACTTTCATGGTATCAATAAAAATATCTTAGTAATTTACGGAGTTGGACTAAACTCTAAACTGGGTCACAGGGAAGCTCCTTCAGTGTGAACAGAGATAGCAGCAACCTCTATTTTGTTCCTGAGCCACTGAGATCAGCGTAAACATGCTCTCTGATTGCTTCTGCCATCTGAAGTCTTGGTTGCCAGGGGGCTTGAGTTTCTGGAGGGCCTCCATTTTTGGAACTCTCGTCTTTTCCCTCCCCAACAGACCCCAAATTTACAAGCTTTGAGGTCTTAGAAGGAAAGCAAAAAAAGGCATATTTGTTTCTTTCTTAACTGGTGTAGGTTTCCAGATGGTATTAGAAGCTATTACTGGCTGAGAAGAAACATTTGTTTGTGTCTCAGTCTTGTCCTTGGGTCCACAAATTTGGCAAATGGCTCACTTTGAATATCTAAGCAAATAAACAAAGCATTTTCAGTATTTGCTGACACTCATTATCCTATCCTCAAACTTTGCCAGATGCAAACACCAAAGGCCAGTATCTCTAGGTTTTGTTCTATTCAGAATCTCTTTAGAGAATTGCACCAGTGAGAACTCCATATCTGATTCTTTGTATTAATATATCTGTGGACATGTGATTCTACTGGTTGCTTGCTGATGAGTTAAGTTGCATATGTCTTGTTGACTGAATCCTGCAATGTCATGCCAGTGCGGCACTTTCACATGAATGTCACATTACTTGAAAGTTTCTACAATTCCAGTCATGGTGGGAGGCAGTCTAATAGGCCAAGATGTTTTCGAGAGAAAAGTATCCACAATATTATGGAGGTATTGAGGAATGCACGTACCACTTTTCAAGTCTGTTGCTGCAAGAGAAATAATGAAGGAAGCAATGAGGCTTGATGGAAAGAGATAAACATGGCCTTCACGGTCCACGGGTGTATGGCTTCAAATTCTGGCTCTGCCATTTCCTTACCTAGAGCACACTTTACATCTCAGAACCTAGGTTTCCTTATCTGAAAGTGAGAAACCAACAGGCTTCACAGAGATGTTATGAACAGTAAACAGGTTAATACATGAAAAGTGCCCAGCACTGGACCTGATATATGAAAGATGCTCAGCAAACACTGGTCCCTTCCTCCAAATAAGCAATAAAAGATCCACAGCTGGGGGTATAAGGAAAGCTCTGCCGATGGCCTTGGAGAGGAGTATTATAGGATGCATAGAGTTTCAGTCTACATGGTATGAGAAGCACTGTAGAGGAAGGAAGACGGAATAGTGTTAAGGAAGGAAGTGATTTGGGGAATAGTATGCATTTCCACTTGACTAACTAATGAGGGAGCTCTGTGTAGGGATGAGGCCAAGGAAGGCCTCCAAATGCAATGCTAGGAATTATCATAAAATTCTGAGAGCAAGAAGTATCAATGAGATAATTAGGGGGCACTGTATAATTGGAGCCATTCCAAAGGAACATTCATCTGGCAGCAATATATTCGTTGGATTACAGTGGGGAGGGACAGAGGCAAGGAGACTGGTTAGGACAATTGCAGAGTAGTAGCAAAGAGAAGTAATGAAGAGAAGTGATGAAGGTGGACACGGGTGTGGACCAAAAAAGGGAGGAAAAGGGCATGCAGGTGTGAGATGAGCGAAAAAGGAAATGGCATTGCTCCTTTAACTTCTGCCTAGAAAACACCCTTTCTACTCACTCTGTGTCTCTCTGTATTTTTCAGGACAGAGTCTGGTTTGTTTTCAGGTTCCCCTCTCTGACTGTCAGGTCGGGAGTGTGCTGAGAACTGCATTTTGCTCATCTTGGTATTTCTAGACTCTACGACAGAGTCTGAGAATATAGTTAGCCCTTGCAAAGAGTTTGTTTAGTGCAAGAACAAATGTTGAATAGATGTGGAAGAGAGACAAAAAAAAAATGGAATGGCAAGGGGAAAATAAAAAGAAAGGAGCGTAAAAGATAAGTGCTAAATTGAGGGGAAGGAAGTAAAAAGAAAGATGAGTGGGATGTTTTGGAACAGCTTGAGTTCATTCACAACCAGGACGTGGAATTGCAGCCATTAAAAATTAGATTAACACTTCCCTTCTTTTTTTCCTTTACGCTGAAGCCTTCACCCCATGCACTGCCCTTAATAAATAATACTTGATGAAGATGGTGATGATGTGTCCTCTTCATGTTAATCCAGGCAGTTCTCAGTTTATGAATGGGTTGGGTTCCAAATGTCTGTTGTAAGTCAGTTGTTTGGCCATTGGAATGTATTTTTCCTTTGAGACAGTCAGCATAACAGTTAGCGGTTAAATTCTGCTTCACAACAGGCTATTTAATCCACAAAGTGTCAGAATTACAGTGCAAATGCACTGCAGAGTAGTAACTCCTTTTAGGCATATTACATACTCCTTGATGGTTTGCAAAGTGCTTTTGCATACGTTACAAAAATGGATTCTCTCTGCCTAATATTTTTTCCATGGAAAAATGTGTTCCAAGTTTTAAATGAGGAGGCCAGGAACATATCCTCCACCCACTCTGGTCTCCATGAAATGACTTGGCTTCCACAGACAGGCTCCCACACTGTCCTTCCCAGAGGCGCCCGCTCCAAGGGAGACCCTGAGACAGGGAGGTAGAGAGGGTATATGTCAGCACAAGAGGGCCCATGATGAGCATCGCCATCCCTGGCTTTCTAGTCAGAAGAACCAGTCTGTAGCTGGAACCTTCCACTCACCAGCTGGTAACCTTGTGTGAGTGTTCAGTTTCCCCTTATGTAGAGTGGGGATAGTGATGCCTACCTCATGGGGCTTTGTGATGACTAAAATGTGATAATGAATGAAGGAGCACACAGCAGACACTCAAAAATGTTCTCTGGATCCCCCTCCCCACATGCCCACCACCACCAAACTCTGAAGCAAAATGGGTAAAAAGGGGCTCCTTCTGGGTCTATAGAGCAAGGGTTAGGAGCTAAGAGGCTCTTGTGGGGGTGTTGCCCTGATGAGTAACCAGTTCCCGAAAGGGGAGCAGTGAGGGCTCAAGGGTGGTAATTGTCCCAGACACTAGTGGCAGCTGTGACAGCCATTTCTGCATCAATATTGTGTGGAGCTCTTTTAGAAGGGGAACCAGCTCGGGACACCTGGGTGACTCAGTCGATTAAGCATCGGACATAGGCTCAGGTCATAATCTCAAGATTTGTGGGTTTGAGCCCTGCATTGGGCTCTCCGCTGACAGTGTGGAGTTAGCTTGCTTGGGATTCTCACTCCCTTTCTCTCTTTGTCCCTCCCCCACTTGCACTCTCTTTCTCTCTCAAAATAAATAGACTTGAAAAGGAAAAAAAAAAAAAAAGGAAGGGGACCCAGCTCTGAGCTGGGTAGTATCCCTGTCACTGATATACCCCTGAATCTTCAGTCACTTAACACTGTAGAAGTTTAGCACTGGTGGAAGAGGGAAACAAAAGTGCTACCGGAAGATGTGCATTGGAGATTGGGTCAGGCCTGGAAGGGGGCTCCCATCACTTCTGCTCATAGAGCATTGGCTCACGTCATGTGACCATATGGGACTGCCAAGGAGTGGAAAGTGTAGCTTGTTACTTGTCCGGGAAGAAGAGGAAGTAGCTTTAGCGGTCAGCTAGCAGTCTTTGCAGCAGATGGGCGTAAGGGTGCTAAGTAGCTACTTGTTGGTACAAATTGTTTGCAAGTGACTAATTATAAGTAAACAAACAAGAACCACAGGACTGCAACTCAAGATAAACAAATGAGTCAAGCTGAATGAGCACTAGAGGATTTCCAGTAAGATAATGGCCTCAGCACTTTGGGGTAAACCTTGACATGTGCTCTAGTTTTCCTTCTTTGGCAGAAATAAAAGAGATTAAACAGATCAATATTAAACAGTTTTCAAAGTAAATTAAAACATAAAGATAATGATCATTTAAAATGCCTCTACCGGGGCGCCTGGGTGGCGCAGTCGGTTAAGCGTCCGACTTCAGCCAGGTCACGATCTCGCAGTCCAGGAGTTCGAGCCCCGCGTCGGGCTCTGGGCTGATGGCTCAGAGCCTGGAGCCTGTTTCCGATTCTGTGTCTCCCTCTCTCTCTGCCCCTCCCCCGTTCATGCTCTGTCTCTCTCTGTCCCAAAAATAAATAAAAACGTTGAAAAAAAAAAAAAATAAAATGCCTCTACCAAGAAACTGTTTAAAATAATGCCACACTCAGTAATATAATTTAAAGTCAGGTATTTTAATGTATTGGCTCTGTGTGAAGACACAAATAGTCACTTTTCTTGGCATGGAATTCAGTGTATCACAGGCAGTGAGAGTTGCAAATTATGTATGTCCCTTTGTCCCTTTTTGCCTGGGTTTGTAAAATGATATTCTTTTCTAGAAGAAAAGTTGCTCAAAAACCAACTTAAAATTCCATCTAAATGCATCTCATTAAAAGTTCGGAAGCATTTCTTTTGTTGCATTGATCTAAATACTGGTTTGAAAGCCAATGACTAAAGAGCAGTAACTTTGCTTATTCCCAAAGAACAGGGAATGAGGCCATTGAGGGAGGGAAAATAGCTCTATGTTATAACCTAAGACATTGCAGTTACCCTGCAAACATGGGATCACTTGGGGCATTTCTCAACTTGGGAAGCATTTGGCTATTGGAGTGACTCTCACTCTTGGCTTCTTGGTACAATCACCTGGGGAACTTTAAAACATTCTGATGCTCAGGTCATACCCTAGACCAATTAATCTCAGGAAGTAGGACCCAGGCACCAGCATGTTTTAAAGCTCCCTAGGTGACTCCAATTCACAGCACAATTTGGGAAGCGCTGGTCTATTAGATAGGATTACCTGCTATATGAAAACAGCAAGTTCTAGTTAATCAGCTCAGATTTAATCATTTAAATCACATGCCAGACACCGTGCTTGGTCTTGGGGGCTAAGACATGGGTTCTGGCTTCAACTGTGTCATTGCTCTGGGAGAGAGGCTAAGCTTAGCAGGGCTGGAGGATGGGGGGGTAGGGGGCGGTGGTGAAGGGCCATAGACTGGGGGTAAAATTGGTTCAAATGTGCATCAGTGAAAGGAAGAGAAGATCATAGCAAATATCTGATAATAGTCATGCTTTGTAGCTGAAGAAACTGGAACATACATTTAGAAGGACTCATTAGAGGAAAATTTTATCTTAGGAGGGGATTAGAAGCTAGGACACCATTCTTGTGGATAGCACACCATTACTTTTGCTTATCTACTCCAGGCTCTCCTAAGGATTTAAAAACAAATAAACAAACAAAACAAAACAAAACAAAACAAAAACCCAAAACCAACTCAAGAAGCCTTTTTATAAAATTGCTTAAAAAGAATAATACACTTCTAGATAAAATTTACATAATATAATTTGTTTAAAATACGCTGTAAAAAAGAACACTAACTTGTAAAAGACATAGTTTTCTCTTAAATGGTTAGAATTGAAGAGCTTTTGCCAGGCAGCAGGACAAAATTTTATTGTATAGGCCAATGGCAGCATTCTGATAGGGTTTTATTCTATAATATTCCAAAGATAATAAGATACCTGATAAATGATAAGCCATGGGTTCTTTTTATTTTTATGTTTTCATTTTGTGTTTATTTCATGGGGTGGGCTACTCTATACCTTTCCCCAGGTAGGATCTGTAATTGCACTTGTTCTTGTTATTAGATGAGTAGGTGTCTGGAAAGGGGTGGGTATTGAGCCCCAGGTCTGCTCAGGATCCCTGGGACTGTGTTTTCTTGTCTGTGAAATGGTGATAGTAAATGGTTGAAAAGCTAGAGTATTATTATTAATTATTATTAATAGAGTATTATTAACTCTAACAAATGTGAAAGGAACATACACAGGTTTTTATACTCATTAAGTGAATGCTAGTAGGTGTATGGGTAGTGGGAACGTGTTTCTTCTCTGAAGTGCATTTTGAATATCTACTTGATGTTATGTGCTAGTTCCCCTTAATGAACTTTGCTCATTCTTTTCTCCATGATCTGGAAGTAGTCGTGGTAATGTCCAATAAAACTGAAATGGCAGAGTTCTACAGAGTTCCTACAGTATTGATGGGGGTGGGATATCTAGGTATTAGTGAACAAAGCTAAATCAGGAAAGAATATAACAGTAATTTAGCAACAATTTTACATATCTCACAATAATTTAAAGCATAACACAATTTGTAGTACAGTTTCTAGAACATAACTGGATTCTCAAGTGTTGTCAAGACTACCATAAAATCTAAAGTTCATTCTATAATTCAATATTTTTAACAAAATCCACTTATCTTGATGATGTATAGATTAGTTAATGATAACTTTAAAAAGCAATTCTTTCTAGGTTCCGGGAATAACAGGTAAGCATAATTTGTGTATGAATTCTCTGTGATTTGACTCATAGAATAACAGACCTTTCAGTCTGATGCTGTTGTTTTAAATTTAAACATCAAGTCAGTTTACACATCTGGCCTTACTTGGTGGTTTTCTAACTTGCCAATGTTATATCTTAAATGTACTTATATTAATCATAGTTCAAAATAGCCACATCATTAAATAATAATTTTTTGAAAATATATGTTCTTAGAAATGGGACATACACCCGCTTCAGTTTTTGTTGTCAAATCACCGGCTGAGAAGGGGGTAGGGAGGAAAAGAATGCCAGATCTGCATTTCGGGCCATCAGCTAACTCCCAGAGTTGTTTCATGTGAGTCTCAATTTGGTTGCCAAAGGAAAGATGGAGACGCATGTGGCCGCACTGTCATACTCCCCTGCCAGCTGCAAACCTCATCACAGTTCCTGTGAAGTACATTTCCACAGATCAGGTTTCTGCCAGGGAAGACTTTAACAATCTCCTACTCCACTTTCAACCAACAACAATTAGTATTAGCAAATGGTTCAGGCCACTGCCTGGGATTACATATGATTTCTATTCAAAAAAAGACAAACTTTTACTCAAACCAGACCCACATGCTGAACACTTGAGCTCCCCTCTTAGATATAATAAAATTGAGACAGTTTCTATCTTTCATTTAAATAAAAAATCACTCTCACATTTGAAATCAAGTTGGCTGTCTTCCCTTGCTGGGTTAGCCATCTGGTAAGGGGGACTTTTGGAGGACTTATGTTCAGGCCAGGCGTTTAGGGGGAAAAAAAATCATTATCCTTTTGTCCTTTTGTGCCTTACTCTTTTAATGTGGTCAAACTTTTTTTAAAGGTTTTCACAGCAGGGTTTTTTTTCCCCCTCTTTCAGATAACACATATGGCAAATAAGTTAAAATCTTAATACATTTTACAGTCAAAATTTGCTTTTTCAGAGTTGTGGATCAGAAAAGCACAAGCCTGATTGAGGTCACTAAGTCTCATTGTAAAACAATAGAGATTCAAAGCATTCACTTACTCCATGCCTGTGGTTCTTTTAACACAGCTACATTATTTTTCAGGGTAAGGTATTTTTCAGGTAAGGTCAGTTTTTCCTTGCCGTGTGTTTCAAAGGCTTAGGATTTCCCCAAATAGATGATAATCCTAGCATGTCCAGGCATTTTACTGTTCTTCTCAGTTAAGTTCTTAAAAAACAAAAAACAAAAAACAGGTCTTGATGGCTGCTAACTATCCAGTTACTCTTCTGGTGTTTTCTGCCTGAGTAGAGTCTGATTATATCAAACAGGAAATCTGTTCAGGACAACCACCTCATAGGAACCATTGTTCCTATTACATTTCTGGACTTTAGAAAATCATAGATAATTCAAAGTTACAAGTTTCCTGGAATTGAAGGTTGCTAAAGAACTCATTCCTGTTTTACAGATGAGGTAATTAAATATCAAATAAATAAGATGATTTTTTACAAGCCCACCCAATCCAGAGTGGAGGGGGGCCTAGAACATAAATACACCTTCTGCCTTTTATAACTTTACTCATTTTCCCACATCAAAATACAGATGCATTGCATCTTTGAATAAATTTTTTTTATGATAGTGACAATTTGCGTGCCTTTTCATAAAATGTTCATAATGAAACTGTGCAGATCTCAATTAGGAACCTAATTTGCCTCCTGCAAGTCATGAAACAAATAAATGTGGATATGAAACATAATATTTATGCCTGGTACCCTAGGGTCATGGGGAATATTTTATTTTGCTCCTTTGTTATTTCTAAAGAAAACATCCTGGTACATTTAAACATTTTCAGATTAAAATCTTGAAATCAGTCAGTTTGATACTCGTTTTCTCAAGGGGAAGGAAGGAGAAAAAAAACAGCGGTGAAGTCGATGGCACGGAAAACCTATAAAATGGCTTTTAATTAAAATGTCATTTTGGCCAGGCTGAACTAAATTTCCCGAGATCTTCTTCTTTGTATGACATAGGCCACAGGGGAGATGCTTGAGAGATTTGAAAGTGGAAAGGAAGCTATTTTGTAGCGCACACACACGTGATTGCTGATCTGCTGACTCACCTTGACATGAAGCAGTAGCTGGGTCTGTAACTGCTCTGCCTCCCCAGGTCTTCCATCAGCTTCTCTGTCTCCTGAGCCTGGCCTGTGTGTTTAGCTCTGTGACTGAGGAGTTTCTGTAGGTCCTTGGATCCGTTTACTGTTGACTGTAACATGTTACCACAAGCATAGTCACATAAAATAATTTCACGCAGTTCTATACGTTAGATGTCTGACCCTGCATCTCACTGGAATAAAGATCTTTTTAAAAATCCTGTGTTTGTTCTGATAGGGAAAAGAAGTTTGCATAATTGAATTTCATGATGGTAGTATTGTTTCTGCCAAAGCTGGGAAAAAGTAAATGGTGGGGAAACTTTTAAGTAAATCTTTTTTTCCCATTATTTTTTCTTTAAAACCCAGGATGCAATATGAGAATATTGCAATATTATGAGATTAAACACCTGGAATATAAAAGCATTTATGTTAATAATAGGCAAATTAGTATATTATATTATATTATATTATATATTATATTATATTATATTATATTATATTATATTATTATAATAATAATAGGCAAAATAGTAAATAGATAATCCTGGGAAATCAATTCGAACAAGTTGAGGTCTGGGAGTAGTTACTCTTTTTCATTAAGCAACGACATTCTTCATGAAAGAGGTAGGGTTTGAGATTCTTTTGTAATGAGGGGTGCCTGGGTAGCTCAGTCTGTTAAATGTCCAACTTCAGCTCATTTCATGATCTCATGGTTCGTGGGTTCAAGCCCTGCATCGGGCTCTGTGCTGGCAGCTCGGAGCCTGCTTTGGATTCTGTGTGTGTGTGTCTCTCTCTCTGCCCCTCCCCCACTCATGATCTGTCTCTGTCTTTAAAAAATAAATAAACATTAAAAACGATTTAAGATTCTTCTCAATGAATGAAGACAAAAAATTGTTTCTGGCAGCAAGCTCTTTTTCTCTAATGTATTGCCAATCCACTAGAAACAGCTAGATTTTTTCCTGTCCCCATTTTATCTGCTCGTCTGAATGTGAGTAGAAAGTGAATGTAGTTATGCAAATGCAATCAAATCACGTAGGTAGTTTCGAAAATATAGTAGTGTAGGTATAGTCACAGAACTCCCATGTATAATTGGCAGAGACAAGTCTTCCGCATAGAATTTTGCAGAGAAACATTGGTACTTACTCAGAATCACCTGGAAATTTAACCGTCTGTAAAAATTTTGAAACTTGGTGGATACCCACTCTTTACACATTGGAAAAGAGCATGTCCAATTTATCTTTTTGTCTAACTTCATTCAAAACTGTTGCATTTGTTGATCAGCTGGTGTGCTGATGCAGATCCCAAAAGAACATTGCTTCCTCCGAGAACACTTATTTAACCACCCACATCCTGGCCCGCGGCCCACTGGCACACTCGCCCCCTTTGTGAATCAGGAATAGAGTGTAAACTCAATCTGCTACACACACAATGGCACATTCCTGGTGCTGGGCTGTCTAGACCATTTCCTTCACACAGTGGCTCAAGGGTCTTTTTACAGAGCAATTACTGGAATGCTAAATTGCGGGTAGTGGCTTCTTCAACACATTCCTAACCCGGTTCAGACAGTGGCGTTTTAAGTGGCCTTCTTCCACAGATTAGTATGATCATTAACGTGCCTCTTCACATTAGCTTTAAAAGTGAGTTTTCTGGCAGCTGAAACTCTTTACCTCTCACCTGTTCTTTCCCTAGAAATGGAGAGGATGTTGTCTCCGCTCCTTGCTTTTTTGGTGGTTGTTTTTCTGGGCTGAGATATAAGTATTCAGGGAAAAATAGAATATTCAAAGCATGTGCCAGATACCTAGATACTCCAGCTCACATGTGAGTTTTGAACTAGTTTGAGGAAATCCAAGGGTTTGAAAGGATAAGTAATGTCTCTGAATTTCTGAAACTATGTCCACGGTCCCACATTTATTAGCCAGCCTAATTCGTTTCCATTTGCCTCATCTTCTCATCTCAAAAAAAAAGCTCCTGACCAATAACAATAACAAAACAGGTGTTAAGAGTGAGGCTAAAGAGATCAGAACAGAGGAAATATACTCTGTACGTGTTAAATATTATGTAAGGTGCAAAATAATACATATTTCTTAGAGCTAGAAACTATGGATCACTTTATGTTTGGTTTAGGAAAGCCTATGTTCTCTTAGTTTTATAAAAATGTCGTCCTACATTTTCTTCTATTGTTTTTCTTTTGCTTTGTTTGTTAACCCAGCTGTAACATATTCTTGGGCATCTCTTAAGATAGGTATTATATCCAATTGTCTCAACATCATTCATTGAATCCTCTTGTAGTTAATTTACAAGATACTTTTACCTCATTCTAATTCCTCCCTAAATACCTGGATTTGTTTCTGGTGCATTGACTTTGCCAATACCATAATGTTTTAATTATCGTAGCTTTCTATTGTGTTTTCATATTTTGTATATCAAATAAAAAACCTCTTGTCTATTCTTTTAGAGATGAGCTTTAAAATCAACTTATCATATCTGTTAAGGAATCCCATTTAGGTTCTGGTTAAGATTATGTTGAATTTATAGATGTATCTGGACCAATTGGAAATTTCATGTTATTGAATCTTCCCGTGTAAGAACATGGTCTACTTAGGGGTAGACTACATTTAGAGGAGAAACAAGAAAATAAAACACCTCCACAATGCTTGAAATTGGCCAAACCACATGTCCCTTTTGTGACTTTTTCTAGGAGAGGTCAACTTATTAAATGTATTAGTTTTTAAAATTTTTAAAAAATAAGATGATTGCTTTGGCCACTTGAGTGTATAATCTCAGTCCTTTTGTATCACAGAATACTACTCAATAACTAGTTGTGACTAGATGGGAAGAGTTAAGTATTATTTCCAGACCTGTCAGCTTCTACCTCCAGTTTTACAACATCTCTCCTTGTGGTCAGTAGGGGGTGCTCCTGCAGCAACATGCCCTGTTTCAATGCCACTGAATCCTAACGAATTTCAAACCTTAGGAAGTATTGGTTTATAAATTATCAAGTGCAGTTCTCACACATTCTAACAGACTCACATCTGTGGGCATTTTATGTAGAAGACAAGTAATGGGAGAAGGTGAGATCTTCAAAGTGTCTTGTAATCGAAGAAGGCCTGTATTATATAAGCACGGAAGGCAGAAAGGGATTATAACAACTTGTGTTTGGGCTAACGAGTGGAGCCTCTGCTTTTAGAGGCTGTTCTTTGGAGCCCTGGTGCCAGCAGACTGCTTTGTGAGCTGTCAGTTTCCTGATCTTAGTCCTTTAAGGGCAACATTTTTTAAGTGGTGCTTTAAATAGGGGAGACCAGCTCAGGAGAGCAATGAGCTGGAGCTATGGAAGGAAATGGGTCTGGTTGCAGACAATCCTATGGGAAAATTTTTGATTCTATCTACCAGCTTTGGAACAGTTCCCCTCACTGCTGATGGTGGTGATGTTGAAACAAGCGTGTCACTCTCCACTTCCCCTACCAATGAGCCCAATGCTTCTTCCTTGTGTTCCCAAACCATTCAGAGTTTATTTCTGTTTTGCAAGTATCACATTTGGTGATATTTACCTGTGTGTTTGTTTGTGTCCCCTTGTCAAGCAACATGAAGGCAGGATCACACTATGTTGTCTAGCATAGTGTTTGGTATACTGTAGACAGTCAATAATTATTCCTTCAATGGATGATAGAAGGAAAGGAGGGCAAGTAGAAAAAAAGAAAAAAAAAGGTGTCATGGAGTAGTAAATTAATATTAGAGGGTGGGGCACCTGGGTGGCTCAGTTGGTTGAGTGTCCAATGCCAGTCCAGGTCATGATCTCGCGGTTTGTGAGTTCAAGCCCCACGTGGGCTCTCTGCTGTCATCTTGTCAGCACAGATCCTGCTTCAGATCCTCTGTCCCCGTCTCTCTGCCCCTCCCCCACTTGCACTCTCCCAAAAATAAATGAATATTAAAAAAAAAATTAGACGGTAAGTGAATTTTTAAACTGATACAGAATCTGGTAATAACAACAGTAAAAAAATTCACACAGAACATTGCTGGGTATGATCCAATACAAATGATGGCAACAAAAAGCAATTTTGTTCTTTTTTTAAATATATTTTTAAAGTTTGTTTATTTTGAGAGAGAGAGAGAGAGAGAGAGAGAGAGAATGCAAGTGGGGCAAGGGCAGGGAGAGAGGGGGACAGAGGGTCCAAAGTGGGCTCCACGTTGACAGCAGAGAGCCCGACATGGGGCTCAGGTTCACGAACCATGAGATGATGACCAGAGCTGAAGTCAGACGCTCAACGCACTGAGCCACCCAGGTGCCCCAGAAAGCAATTTGTTTTTAATGAGGTTAGTAATAATATTTGCAATAGCAAACATGTAACATAACCATAAACCTCATTGTAAAGTGAAGAGACCCTTTGATAGTGTAGATTCCATGGTTTAATTGCATAATGTAAAAGTGTTCTTATTTTTACAAAAATTTTTTTCAACGTTTTTTATTTATTTTTGGGACAGAGAGAGACAGAGCATGAACGGGGGAGGGGCAGAGAGAGAGGGAGACACAGAATCGGAAACAGGCTCCAGGCTCTGAGCCATCAGCCCAGAGCCCGACGCGGGGCTCGAACTCACGGACCGCGAGATCGTGACCTGGCTGAAGTCAGACGCTTAACCGACTGCGCCACCCAGGCGCCCCAAAAGTGTTCTTATAATAGCAAGGTTCGGAAATGTAGAGTTTCATGTACAATTTTATTAAAATCATATATCCTACCGAAATTCAGATATCACAATGTTAACTCATAATTCCGGTTGTGACTCTTGCTTGAATGGATTTTTTTTCCACTACCTTGTCTCTCTTCCTCTCAATAATGCATCAGCTATCTATTAGTTGAGGAGGTTAGTTCAGGTATTTACATTCATGGGTCCTTGGGTTACCTTTTTCAATAATACTACTAACTTTTCTTATCTTCAGACAACCGCAAATGAGGGTATTTCTAGAGTCATCATTCTTCTGGATAAGTTCATTATCCAATTATCTAGTCTATATGAATTGTTCTTAGAAAACCTAAAGTTAAACTGGGTGATATAAATGCTGTTTTGAGTAGAATGACTTTTTAAGGTGCTCCCACATAAAAGCTTTATGTTTAATAATTTGATAAAAACAATTGCATCATTTTTTCTGTATTATGTTGATTGCCTATATTTGCTTGAATAGACAGTTAAAACTATGAAAATCACTTGGACCAAAGGTTCATACTGACGCTAATGTAGCATATGCAATGTAGCCAAAACCCACAGTATTTTATTTTTAACATGTTAAGTACTTTAAAAAGTGGAGACTATGATCAACATGATCATTGATTCTCCTAAGTACCCTTTGGGTCCATCTCACTTTGTTCATTTAGTGTTGATTAAGAAAATCACTGGGAAATTAAAGGAAGCTAATGAGGAAGCAAGCTCTGGGAGATTAAGTGATTTTCCTAATCTGAAGATAGGTCCCTTTTCTTCCTTTTGTTTTTAAACTACCGGCCCAAACGCTCACTTTACATGGGATTATATATACTTTGTGAAAATTGTCATATGTTCTTGATATATGGTATCTCATTAATTTTATGTAATGTACTATTTACATTATCATTTATTATCTATGTTATTTGGTATAATATATTCAACTCAAACACAACTATAATTGACTTTTTAGATATCTATAATGATGCAATGAACGGAAATTAGGAAGGCAAAGTGAATTTCACTTTTTAGAAAAATTTCATTGAATCAGATTTTTTTTTCCCTTGGAAGTTGCCTTGCATAATTTCTTTATATATTTTGGATATTAACCCTTTACTGGATTTATCACTTGCAAATATCTTCTCCTGTTCAGTAGATTGCTCTTTTGTTTTATTGGTTTCCTTTGCTGTGTAAAAGCTTTTATTTTGGTGTAGCCCCAATAGTTTAATATTGCTTTTGGTTCTCTTGCCTCAGGAGACATATCTAGAAAAATGTTTCTATAGCCCATGTCAAAGAAATTACTGCCTATGTTTTCTTCTAGGAGTTTTATGGTTTCAGATCTCACATTTCATTCAGTCGTTAATCCATTTTGAGTTTACTTTTGTGTATGGTGTTAAAAAGTAATCTAGTTTCAGATAAAAAAATTATATATATATATATATATATATATATAATGGAATATTACTCAGCCATAAAAAATGGGATCTTGTCATTCGCAATAACATGGATAGATCTCAAGGGTACAATGCTAAGTGGAATAAGTTAACCAGAGAAAGACCAATATCCAATGATTTCACTAATATGTGGAACTCAAAAAATAGAACTGTTATTTGCCAGAGAGGAGGGGGTGGTGAGAAGGGTGAAATAGATAAAGGGGATCGAGAGTATACTTATTGTGATGGGCACTGAGTAATGTGTAGAATTGTTGAATAATTATATTTTGCACCTGAAACTAATATCACACTGTATGTTAATTATACTTCAATAAAAAAATTTCAATGCTGCAAGTATTTTTGGAGCATCTGCTCTGGAGGTACAACTTGCTCTATAGTCAGACTGCTAGGGTTCATTCTAACTGTTTCATGTAGAGTTGGGGTACCTCACATATGGGACTTAACCTCTATAAGCCTCAACCAACTTATCTGGAATATTCTTTAAGATATTACAATCACTGCATTTAAGGTGGCAGGAGGATTAAATGAAATTATTCATGTAAAGCAATTAGTATAGTGCTTACCACATGGTGAACTCTCAGTAAATGGTAGCTATTCTAAAAATAAAAAATAATGGTAGCTAGTCTTACCATTATGCTAGGTCCATGGGCTAACATAAAAGATGTTTAAGACACTGCCTATATTTTTGAAGAGATTATAATATTAGTTATATTTTTTTCTATTATATTAAGAACCTGGACTCTGTGTAGTAGGTTGAAACATTACACATGATCAATATAAAAAATATTCCTACCTACAAAATGTACCTTTCATGCAGATATATAAACTATAATTGATATGCTTGTATTTTATTTATTTTATTCCTTTTATTGTAAAATAAAACGGGTACAGAAAAACACACACAAAATGTATAGCTTGGAAAATTATTATAAGACAAACAGCTTGAAATCTCCACTCATGTTAAGAAATAGAATATTACTAGCTGTGATGATTAATTTTATGTGTTAACTTGACCAGCCACAGGATGCCCAGATTAAACATTGCTAAGAGGTGTGTCTGTGAGGATGCTTCCAGACATAGTTACATTTGAATCTATGGACTCAGTAAAGTAGATCACCCTCTTCTATGTAAGTGAGCATCACCCAATCCACTGAAGGCCTGAATAAAACAAAAACTGGAGGAAGGAAGTATTCCCCCTTTTCTCCTGCTGAGACAGGAGCTGAGACATCTCATCTTCACCAACTCATAGACTGGGATTTACACCATTTGCTCCTCTGGTTTTCAATCCTTCTGACTGGACTGAATTATACCACCAGCTTTCCTGGGTACTCTAGCTTGCAGGAGGCAGATGGGCGAAGCTTCTCAGCCTCCATCATCACATGAGCCTGTGTATGCATATGCATATGTATATGTACATGTGTATCTATACCACCTATGCCTATATCCATAATCTATATGTCCTACCTGTTCTGTTTCTCTAGAGAACCCTGACTAATAACAGCAGCCTCTCCAGAACAACTTTCATGGAGCTATCCCAATCATAACACTCCCCTCCCTCTACAAGTAATGAGGATCCTGATATGTGTGGTAAAGACCCCCTTGCGTTTTCCTTTGGTTTTAACACTCAAGTGAGCAACTTTGAACACTATGGCACAGTCTTTCCCATTTAAAACAATTGATACATCTTCTACACCTCTTTTAATCTACAGTAGTCTACAGGATTCTCAGCCATTTCTTACAATATATCTGTGAAGAACCCAGAGCATCTCACCTTTCCAGAGTCAACAATCTGAATTTTGCTGAATGCATATTCATGGTGCTGTTCAACGTGTTTCTCTGTCCTTTTGTACTCTTGCAGACTGGCAGCTGGATCTAAATACTTATTGAGACTCAGGTTCAATTCCTTTGGCAATATGATGGTTTTCATCAGGAGACACATAACGTCTGCTATTTGCTCTTTTTTAATCTTTATAGCAGTGGATGTTCAAAGCGTAGATATATTATTTTATTGGGGTTACAAAAAGGTAATATTTAATTCTATTACTTCTTTTTCATTTACTGGTTGGCATAATTTTGTAAGAAAATGCTTTCTTCATCTACTATTTGGCTACCCAATGGTACATACAGTTCATAAAGGAGTGGCAGTATAAATGTTTGATTGTTTTCTTTTATTTACTCAATTTTTAGATAATGAAGAAGTTACCTGTTATTCTCAGGAGATGACCAATTAGTTTTTGTAAATATTGTTACAAAATATAAATATGTTTGATGGGTTTTAACTGATTATCATTTTTACCCTTCTTGATATTCATTGTCCTGTATTTGGCCGGTGGGAGCTTCTTTCAAGTTGGCTCTAAAGTCTTCTGATATTATAGAATGGTCTTCTTTTGCTCTTTGGTATGTCAAGATATTTTAGGTCATCTTATATATGCTTCTGACCTGGAATTGGCCATTTCTCCAAGAAGCCCCAACGTCTTTTCATAGGAAATGATACATAAAAACCACAATCTTAGCTCTAGGATCACTCACTGGCTTATCATCATTTCTAGGCTCTTTCAGAGAATTCATTCTAATATTTCCAATTCAAATATAGGGCTACAGGGTTTGTACTTTACCTTTCCTGTATTATATCTGTATTTTCTTCTGTCTACACTGAAAATCTTGGTTATCAAAGATTGAGGAGATGATAGAATTCGATAGTACTCAGTTCCTTTATCCCATGTTACACAGGGGATAGTTTCAGAATAACAAAATTTATATTAAGGTCCCTATTATGATAATGTAAAGCCATTTAGATTTATTGCCATATGCAGTCTCTATTCTTCCCCTACCTTTTTTTTAAAAGGTAATTATGTTGTATCTATATTATCAGGTCATATTTTCTTTATATTCTAGGATACCTTTCTCATTAAATCTTAGTTCTATAGGTAACGGTGTATTAAATGCTCATACCCCCCTCTGACATATGTCAATGTCCTCGTCGTTTTAGATGTCTGAAGCTCATTCTCTCACAAATTCCAAAGAAAGATCCATGGGAATAATATTCCTTGAGTTCCTACATGTTGACAACAGTTTGTCTATGGCCTTTATACACTCTCATTCTCTCCCCTCAAGTGTCTTCAATGTGTTACTTCATTTTTTTTTCCTGGTATAATGTGCTGCTGTCAAAAATTCTAACGATAATCTATTTTTTCCTTATAAATCCTCTGCTATTTTTACATAGATGCAAAAAAGTATTTTTTCCTGTTTTCTAAAGTCCATTAGTTTCACTAAATTATGTGCAGATATTGGTTTTTCTGAGTCAATATTCTCAAGTACCTGTGTTCCAATATGTAATTTCATTTTGTTTTAATTTTAGGTAAGTTTTCCTGAATTATACTGTTCGTGTTTATTCATTTTCTTGTTTTGTTTTTCTCTTTAGCAGAAACTTTTTGACTACTGACAATATTTATTCATATCTTTTTTCCCTTTCCCTTTTTAACCTCATTCTTAATCTGCTTTTTAATATTGGGGTAAAATACACATTGCATTCAATATACTATCTAACCAGTCTAAGGTGTGCAATTCAGTAGCATTAACTACATTCACAGTGTTGTGCAACCATCACCACCATCTCTCGAATGCTTGCATGGTCCCAAACTGAAACTCTCTACCCATTCTTCCCCTTTCCCTTTCCATTTACTTCTGATTTTCAAAAGTTTCATCCTCTTCACTTATATCTCTTTAGGCACTTTTTTGTTGTGTTTATTTATATTTGTGATCCTTTGGCTCTTGTCTTCATTTCTAAAATGATATGTTTCTTTTATTTTCAATTTTTTTCTTTAAATCTGTCACCTCATTTCTGAATTTTTCTTAATCTGATTTATGTTGGTTTTGCACATCTTGTGTCATCATTTCCTTAATGCCTTTTTGCGTATTTGGAAATGCTACATTATATACTGACCTGTTTTCGAGCATGTTTATAGAATACTGTAATTATTTATGGGACTGTGATTCTACCTCTTTTTCTCTTTTTTCTTATAGTAACCTTCATGGTTTCTAAGGGATTTGACCTTCATAGTTTCCTGTTGCTTTTTTTTTTTTTTTTAAATGTGAATTCAGTTTTCCAAAACCTCTGGAGGAGACTTGGTTCAGATAGATTTTCTTCTTTCTTTCTTTCTTTCTTTCTTTCTTTCTTTCTTTCTTTCTTTCATATGTGTTTATTTTTTGAGAGAGACAGACAGACAGACAGAGCGTGAGCAGGGGAAGGCAGAAAGGAAAGGAGACACAGAATCTGAATCAGGCTCCAGACTCTGAGCTGTCAGCAGAGAGCCCTACACGGGGCTCGAACTCACGAGCTGAGACATCATGACCTGAGCCGAAGTCAGATGCTTAACCGACTGAGCACCTATGCACCCCTCAGATAAAATTTTCTAGATTTAAAGGGCACCCTCAGAAGGCCTCGGTTAAATGCCTGGGTCTTGATGCTCAGGTCATAATCTCATGGTTTGTGAGATCAAGCCCCAAATCGCCTTGGGTTCTGACAGCACAGAGCCTGCTGGGGAGTCTCTCTCTGCCCCTCCCCCACTCACACTCCCATGATCTCTCTCTCTCTCTCAAAATAAATAAATAAACAAACAAAACCCAATAAAGGGCACCCTCTTTTATTGTTTTCATGTAGTATTAAAAAATACAGTGGCTTGCTCTCTGAGGTTTCTTGGCCCTTTTGCTCTTTCACACTGTATCTAAATCTTCTTTCCTTTGTGTCTATTATTCCTCTTCTGCTCAATTTTGTTCCATGCCTAGCACTTTCTGTTCACTGTGAAGCCCAGTGCTGAGAAGGATCTGCCTGGTCACTCTTAAGAGTTCATAAGATTGGAGTAGATTGCATTCAATACTAATAGGGTAGGCAAAATCCCTTCCACTTTGGTCTTCTCATCTCGGCCTGCTTTATTTTTTGGTATATGGAAAACATTTTTATTTTCCAGTGAATACCTGCTGCTCCTTTTCTCTGGTTTTTCAAATGCTTTGTTTCCTCCCTTTGGTTTCTCCCACAAAGATGGTGGTAGCACTCATATTCTGTGCCTACTCGTGGTTTGTCTTCCCCTGCATGTCTTTTGGGGTGTGTGGAGATACCTTGCCTGGGTTTTTGGGGAAATGTTGTTCATGAGATTTTTGGTTTTGCTATCTATTTGCATTCTCTGTTTTATCTGGTTATTTGAGAAGATCCAAAACCTCTGTGGCCACACTGACACCAGTTTCCCAACATCCTCATGTATTCCCTTACAATTTGATTATTACTACAGCTTCAATTGAGATTAAATAAAAACTGAAAAAAAATTTAAATATAGTCCAATTAATAAAAATGGTGATCTGAAGAAGGAACCTCAGGCAGAGTCTGGCTATGCACGTAGTTTATTTGAAAGTGATCCCAGGGAGTAAGGGTGCAAGATAAGGATAGGAAAGTGGAAGAGGGAAAACCAACATAAGAGAGTGTTATGGAGATAGCTACATTGAAGGCAACTAACTGAGGCTGAGCCCTTTCACAGAGCTTTATGAAACGCATCTCAGAACTGTCTACCTGGGTGATAGAAGAACAAAGTATTGTTTATATATCTTCCCCATTTCCTACCGGGCAGGGGTGGTCTCTCAGGACAGGTCCCCCCACTTCAGAGCTGTGCATGTGTCAATACACAGTGGATTCTCCTGGGCACCATAAGCCAGGTTCAGAGAAACCTTGGACAGGAAGAGAGATCTGCTGTTGACAATGCGATGCATTGATTCCAACATACTGTGGATCTGGTGAAAACCTGTGTGGAACCAGCTGGTGTAGCAGTGGCTGGATTAAAAGATAGGATCATGAGGATATTGAAAGTGTCTCCCTCTCTCTCTGTCCCTCCCCCACTCATGTTCTGTCTCTCTCCCCCTCCCTCTCTCAAAAATAGGTAAACTTAAAAAAAAAAGTGTTTCAAAAGGTGTTTACAAAGGTTGGGTGTAAGTTTAGTAAAATATCTGAAAACACAGTCTTCTAAATTAATGAATGCATGGCAAATTTTAGAGGAAATATTAAAGTACTTAGGGGTAGATTTCAGTCAATAAAACTCATTTTATCTAATTCTTTATGTAGTCAATCTTACTAATATAATTGTATTTTGAAGCATTTAAATATGTTCATTAACTGAAGTCTTTAGAACCTATGAGGGAATCACTTAGAAACTTAAGTTACTATCTCCCTTGGTGAATCACAGGAGATACAGCAATGCATGATCATTTAAGATGTGTGGGGGAGGGGCGCCTGGGTGGCGCAGTCGGTTAAGCGTCAGACTTCAACCAGGTCATGATCTCGCGGTCCGTGAGTTCGAGCCCCGCGTCGGGCTCTGGGCTGATGGCTCAGAGCCTGGAGCCTGCTTCCGATTCTGTGTCTCCCTCTCTCTCTGCCCCTCCCCCGTTCATGCTTTGTCTCTCTCTGTCCCAAAAATAAATAAATGTTGAAAAAAAAAATTTAAGATGTGTGGGGGGAAGTGCATGTGTGTATATGTATGTATACATACATCCAATCCATATACATCTATTCTATTCAAATATATTCTTTTCTCCAAACATTAGAAAGGGGCAGGAGTATCAAGGTTGTGGTTGAAGATACTTTACCAAGCTTTCACACTCATCAGTTCAGGATCATGCCTTCTTCATCTTTCATTTATTTTGAACACATTCCAACCAGGCTTATACTCCCATTCCATGAAACTACTCTTATCTAAGGTCACTATTAATCTTCATGTTGTAGGATATGGTTGCTAAAAGCTAATTGAAGTGATTTAAAATTTAAATCTCTTGAAAGCTGACCAAATATTTATATGTTTCTGTATGTGATAAAGAATATTGTGTGCATACAACTATAGAACTGACAGAACAATAACCATGAGTAAATTAGACTTACTTTAATTTGATTTTATCTGAGAGCACCTAGGTATGGTTAGTTTTTTAAGATAGTCATTAAAATTCTAGAAGTCTTTAATATTCTTACAGATGGTTGCTATTTATTCGGCAGTGCCCAGTTTAATTTGTTCTTTATCACTAACCAAATCTTTTTATAACAGGTATATAATGCATCCAGATTTATTCCACCTATGCAACTACACCTGACTTAAAAATAAGATATTTTGTGCCCAAATAACTTTTTGTTCTCGGGAAAAAATGCCCAGTATTCCAAATTTCAAAAAATGATTACAGTAATATACTTGACATGTTTTGCTTCACCAATGTGGTTTATAAAATAAGATCATATTTATTTTTAGATGAAATTAGAATAACTGTTTAGCCCCCATCTACCCAGACTAGCAAGAAATCCAGTCCTTTTCCTGGGCCTCTCCAACTCAGATAGTCCCTAGAAACCCAAGATTGCTTACACTGGACCCTGAATAATGAATATCTGAGTAAAACTGGGATTCCACAGAAGAAGGGAGAGGCCAACCAATGGGGTCTCCTAGTCACTATGACCAATGTCTTTTTCAAAATAGTTACACTCAGCTGAACATGAGCAGAGAATGGATGTCACTTCAGCTGCTCCTGAAAGGCAAGCTGATATGGAGATAATTAGAGAAAGAGAGAGAAAATTGAATGATTCTTGAAAGGTCAGTGAGTAATTTCACCTAGCTATCAGCAAGGCCTGTTCTGCCTACAGATTCATTTTCAATAGGATATTTAGGCTCAGTAGTTTTTCTGGCAAAGCTAATGGATTTTGTTTGATTTAGCTGTAATAGCTTGCCCAAATTACCTCAAGCATATTTATGAGATGCTTGGTCAGACTTAAGACCTTGGCACATAACCGAATTAACTGATTCAAACAAGATTTAGCACATAGCCTTGATTTAATTAACACTGTTCCAAATGCGATGTTTAGAGATTTTGCCCAGAGGAAAGCGCAAACCTATTTTGAACCAAAGAATGGCACAGACAACTATGAGGCAATAAAACAATAAATATTGGCTACATACACTAATTCACTAGATTTTACATACATGTCAAAAGAGCATAAATTATGTATCATTCTTTTCTAAGTTTTTAAACATACCAAATGACCCTGAATTGGGGCAAATCTTTTGACTGTTTTGGAACTTAAAACTGGAGTGTTGGATTAGATTGATCTCTTAGGTCTCTGACTCTAATTTTTCAGGCTTTAAGTCTTAATTTAAAAATAAATAAGTAAATAACCTATAATTAAACTGTGACATCTTATTTGTCTTAGATTCCTCAGTGGCCAGCAGCAATGGGATCTTTAGTACATGCTTGATGAACTTAGAGTCCTTTTCACCAGCTTCTACAAGAAAAGGGAGGTTAATTAGAGTCTTTGTCCACAGACATAGTAAACCTATAGATTTTATTTTGATGAGTGCTATTATGCTTTTCAAATATCTCTACATGATCAAATAGCCATTATACTTGCCTACCTAAGTGACAATAAGTAATCAGAGACTACAGATATTCTTACAGCTATTGATTTTAAGTCAACTCACTTCATGAAATATGAAACAGGTCAAGTAGTGAGCACTTGTAGTCATTTCCTTTATATAATGTATGTTAATTGTATTAAAGTTTCATTCATTTGATTTTCATTTATTTGATGCTTTTGATGGTTTACGTAGTGGCTGGGCTGTATTTCTTCCTTAATTAACTCTTTCTTAGGTGTCCTAATCAAGATTTCTGGGAGGGGAGCCTGGTGGCTCAGTCGGTTGAGGGACCGACTCTTGGTTTTGGCTCAGGTCATGATCTCACGGTTTCATGAGTTTGAGCCCCGCTTCAGGCTCTGTGCTGGCAGCGCAGAGCCTGCTTGGGATTCTTTCTGTCCCTCTCTCTCTGCCATCCCCCTACTTGCACTGTCTCTGTCTCTCTCAAAATAAATAAACAAACTTAAAAAAAAGATTTCTGGGAAATGTTTATAGTATTAAAGAACAGTTGCATTATTATTTATTATGCATTATTTGTTATTAATTATTCCAGAAAATCTCACTTATGTATGAACAATCATAAACACAGTCAAACCAATTGCTAAAGTATAGGTAACTTTAGAAGGTTATTTTGAATCACTTAAAAAATTTAAATTCATTCAAGTGCATTTTCTTGAAAATAATCTATAATGCAGGGTTTTCACTAATGACTGGTCTTCCTATCTGAACACTGAAATGTTTGAAAATTGTGACAAACTTTACTGTGGCAAAAATCAGAGATAGGTTATCCCTTTTATCATGAGAAGTCAAAATGAAAAGAAAGTGCAGAAAAGAAAAAGAAAAAAAGTTAAAAAAATTACTTTCAAAGTGTAATTTTTATTCTATAACTGAAACACTTTCCATGACTGATCAAGAACCTATCAGTCTCTTTGTAAGCCAAGATAACCTGTCTGCAGAAAATCTGACTAAGAATTCATCAAAAGGAAGGTTCCTAGGCAAACTCCACCTGTGGTTGGGGACTGGTGGCGATTATAAAAGGTCCTGCACTGAGTTCTTCTGTGACATTTCTACAAAATTAACGAAATGTAAACTACTGTCTATATTCATCAAATTTTTAATCTGTTCTAAAAATGAGATGACACAAGTGCATATCAGATCAACATTTTGTTCTTAAGATTGTTCTTTAGTGGCGAACTTTCTACTCAAAGGGAATCGGACAGTCCTGAAAGGAAGGGGTCATCCCATTGCTCTTAAACAGGGAAAAATACATTGAAGGCTAATATCATTTTAAGAAAAAAAATAGAAACAATTTAAAAGTAATACACTCCAAAATAGAGAAAAATGTTTTAAGTTAGTTTTGCCACTGTCAGTCTCAATTTAAGATATATTCAGAAACATTATATTCTTTTCTGTTTTACCCTAGTATTTTATTTACAGAGAAACTTACTAACTGATGCATTAAGTTTTATGATATTGGAGCCAGGTTGCTATAGGAAGTAATCAAAGATAGCAGGACTTAGCAGGAAAAAAATAATAGTTCATTTTATCTGCCTGTGTTATCAAAAAAACTGCTTCTTTAGATGTGAACTGGTCATTAACGTTAACATTGGTTTTTGATTCCTGTCTGCTTTTCTGGAGTATCTGTTAGTTTTGCAGGTTGCTTTTCTTTGCTTCTCTATGAAAGCCTGTAAACAGTTCAGTGTAGAAAATTAATTATTTCATAAGAAATCTAAAACCTGAAGCTTCTTTGTTTTTATAAATTACAGCTATAGAACACTTCATAGGCTTAATACATGGGAGAAAGAGTGTCCAGGTCAGGCAATTAGATGTTTTCCAATCCTTGTAACATGTAGACAGAATAGTATCAAGACTCTCAAATTCAAAATCATTTTAGAAAAGCATATTTTTATACAGAAAACAATTTTTAGAATATTATTCAATCTTGAATAATACTTTCAAATGTCCAAGTTGCCTCTTTCTCACGGTTATGTTGCAAACAGAACAATATAATGGCAACCTATTATGTTTGTTTACATCTTAGTTTCAGTATCTGCAACACATATTACTGCATTCACGTGCATAGTGTCGATCTTCAATAAAATATTAAGCTGAAAATCATATGCAGATGACAATCTATTTGTTGCCTTCTAATTTATAAACTGCTTATGTACTGCTCCAAGGTGCAGTATACTTCCTCATAAATCCGGGGAAGGTTACCCTTTGAGGAGAGGGATCAAAAGATGACAAGCTGTGGCCCAGTTTGAAGCTCAGAATCCAGATGAGTGAGAATTTTAATTGTGGATGGGAAAGACCTGGTTCTGTCGTGGGCCTGCAGAATGTCTTGAAGTGTTTTTCAATGTTTTGGGTTTGGCAAACCCAAAGTGTGTTTTGCTAAGCACTTTTCTCTTCATTTTAAGCCCATGTGTATTATAAAGGAAATTTAATCCGTATGTTTTTGATTCCTTTACACTTAACTCATCAAAATGTTGTTTTGTAAGAGCTATTTGATGTCCGAGGAGACTTTGAGTCTTTTTATAACTTTTAAAAGGCTTTTTCCCTCCTTAGAAACAGGAAGTCGTGTTTTTCTAAGAGTAAACTAACTAAAAAAACCTAAAGGTTAGTATTAGAAGACTTCAAATGTAGGCTGAATGTTATACTTACTATTGCTTGATTTCTTCTAAGCATTTTTGGTGTTTTCACTCATTTAATTCTTGCATCTACCACATGAGGTAGGTGCTGTTACCATCTCTACTTTAAAAGAGAATTTAAGTTACCTGCCCAAAGGTCACACAGCTCCTAAGGATGGAGTTGGGATTTGAAACCAGACAGTCTGGGTCCCTAACCATTATACTAAACATCTAACCATTATACTAACCTGCTTATTTCCACAGTGTTATCCTGGAACTTAAAACTTTGGACCTTCCTTAAAATTAATTGGGTACCAATACTGTACTAGATGCCAAAAAGATCATGTTCTTGCCCCTAAGAAAGTTAATTTTTGTAATGAGCACAAATAGATAACAAAACAAAACACATAAACGTGACAGAACACACACACGCACACACACACACACACACATACACACACACAACCGGTAAATGAAATACTACATTTCGTCAATATCATATTCATTCAACATGTATTTATAGAGTATCTACTAATGGCAGGCTCTCTCCCGGTCTCTAGAGAAGACAGTAGCCATGGATCATGTAACTTCATGAATAACGGGTTGTATTCCTCCCCATAGAGGAGACCACTGGGGGGAATGGAAAAAATGCTTGACCTGCTTCGGATATTTTCAACAATGATAGAAGGTCAGGTGGCAACTAGGATGATTTATAACAACCCATCCAGCCTGCGTCCTTGGAAGGACAAGTTTCCTATGGAAACTACAGTCAATTCTGGTATCCACACCTGCTTGCTTTTCTGGTGCCACTGGGTATTTTCTTCTGAGCACAGATCTCCTTTTCATCAACGATGTTAAGAAGCTAATGTTCCTGTTTATGTAAAATGCCATTTTTAACTTTTAAAAGTCTTAGCTAAGTTGAAGAATAGGATACCTGAAAGACATTTAGGGAATTTCACACCTGTGAATACAAATTGGCATGCTTTACTGCATCCAAATTATGAATAAAAAATTATAGCAAACACTTGAGGAAACTTAACAGTTAACTCATTCAGTTAATGTTTATTTGAAATATGTATGGGTGTTTTTATTATAAAAATAATACAAACATGTTAAAAACAATTTGGAAATCAGAATTAGGTTAAAAAATGAAAATCTACCCCCCCCACACACAAGCGTAGCTGACATATCTGTTGGTTATAGATAACCAGTTTATTGTTTTTAAATGGCTATAATTAATTGTCTTGCTTCTAGTTAAGCGCTTTAAAAATTTTTTTTTCTCATTAAAAGAAAAAGAATAAAATGTTTTATTTTTAAAATAAATTATCATAATAGAATTTGGAAGCTTGAATTTGGTTTTCTTTTCAATTTGAAGAAGGTTATATTTTCTTAGAAGAAGGCCATTTGAGACTCTGAGTAATCAGAATTACCAGGACATGGTTCTCCATAGAGAGAAGTCACCCAGGAAAGTATAAGATGAAAGTCATGGGAAGAGATGTGTGGTGTGGTACAGAAAAGTCACTCAAAATGATACCTTTTCTCTGGAAATGGGTCTTGGATTCCAAATCAAAACTCTTTTGAAATGAAATGGAATAGACACTACCAGCTGTATAAGGCCCAAAATGTGGCTAGAAATAATAAAATTTGTTAAGTGTTTTACAAAATTATGTTTTTCTCCCAAGCCCTCAAAGGAAGTCCGAGATTTACTGTATTTTAGGAGCATTACTTTTCTCATCAATATTGTTTGTAAGAACGAACACCTTTAAAAGGTTTAAACTCTTAAAAACTTCTAATGCTCGTATAAAGAAAACTTTAAAATAAAATATGCTTAAATGCAAGCTAAAAGTGTTAAAAATTGTCAGTTATCTCAAAGAAAAGAAAAAGCATAATACTTTAATTTGTGTTAAAAAGTAAGATAGAAACACACTAAATAAAAAAATCAGTACTTTTTCAAAAAATTAATTCACAAGTTAGCTAACATACAGTGTATTCTTGGCGTCAGGAGTAGAATCCAGTGACTCATCTCTTACATATAATACTCAGTGCGTATCCTAACAAGCGCCCTCCTTAATGCCTGTTGCCCATTCTCCCCACCCCCACCCCTATCAAACCTCAGTTTCTCTGTATTTAAGAGCCTTTATGGGTTGCTTCCCTCTCTGTTTTTATCTTATTTTTCCTTCCCTTTGCCTATAATCAAATTCTACGTATGAGTGAAAACATATATATGTCCTTTTCTGACTGAGTTACTCACTTAACATAATATCCTCCAGTTCTGTCCACGTTGTTGCAAATGATAAGATTTCATTCTTTTTCATAACCGAGTAGTATTCCATTGTATATGTACCACATCTTCTTTATCCATTCATCAGTTGATGTATATTTGGGCTCTTTCCACAATTTGGCTATTGTTGACAGTGTTGCTATAAACATTGGGGGCCATGTGCTCCTTTGAATCAGCACTCCTATATCCTTTGGATAAATACCTAGTAGTGCAATTGCTGGGTCATAGGGTAGCTCTATTTTTAATTTTTTGAGGAACCTCCACACTGTTTTCCAGAGTGGCTGCACCAGTTTGCATTCCCACCAATGGTGCAAGAGGGTTCCCTTTTCTCCGCATCCTTGCCAAGACCTATTGTTTCCCGAGTTGTTAATTTTAGCCACTCTGAAAAAATCAGTACCTTATAAAGACTCACATTTTTAATCTTTCCATCAAATACCTCCCAGTAGCCAGAAGGCTCTTGTTTCACGCGATTCTCCAGATTCTGCCATGGAGCCTGTTTTTGCTTTGAGGATTCTATTCAAATATCAAGGACATTTTTTAAAATGAACTTTCTTTAGGGGCGCCTGGGTGGCGCAGTCGGTTAAGCGTCCGACTTCAGCCAGGTCACGATCTCGCGGTCCGTGAGTTCGAGCCCCGCGTCAGGCTCTGGGCGGATGGCTTGGAGCCTGGAGCCTGTTTCCGATTCTGTGTCTCCCTCTCTCCCTGCCCCTCCCCCATTCATGTTCTGTCTCTCTCTGTCCCAAAAATAAATAAAAATGTTGAAAAAAATTAAAAAAAATAAAATAAAATGAACTTTCTTTAAAGAAAAAAAAAAAAAGGAAATCCCTGAGCCATGCATGTTTTGATATTTGAATTATCTTATTCAAATAAGTACTTTTTGCAGTTTTATTGCAGTTTTTCATTTGTCTTACAACGGTTTTCTCTTTAAAACCCTTCATTGTCCTTCATCGTAGTTGCCAGTCTATAGTCCTCTCTCTCCACTTGTCCTCCACTTGCTGGAAGCTGAGAGAAAGCTTCTCTAGGTGTACAAAGTGGGGAAATGGAGTTTATTCAGAGATTAAGAAAGAATCTCCGTCCTATTTTAGCTTTACAAGTATAAGATGTTCTCTCTCTCTTAGCATTTTTCTTCTTATAATACAAACTAGAACAATGAATTCTTGTGATTCTCAGGCATCCCTTTATTGACCTCCCTTTATCAACCTTTATTCTTTCCCTGCACTTTCCCCAGGAAAAAGAAAGGAAAGGCAGCTAGATGCAGTTGGCTTCTAGCATGGCTCTCAAACGAGGCTCTCACAGAACAAGTTTCACCCTTTAATCCCGTCTTTCCAATGATGTTGTGTCCTCACCTTAAAAAAATAATGAGTACCAATTTTTAACAGTTTTAAAACTTCCTACTAAAACTGCCTACTGAAAAAATAAATACAGATACCAATTCTAATGGGATGAGGTTGATAACCATGTCACTATTGCCAGGATGGTCTGGAGTTGGTTCCCTGAAATGGGTGGTGAGAGTTCAAGTGATTTAGTTGCCAAAACAATGAACTGATCCTACAACCAGTTTATGCATTCTGGCTTTCAAATCCCAAGATCCTATGTCTCCATCAGAGTAGGTAGAGACACTTGTGGGAGGTCCCCTGCTTGCCTCATCTTTGTTTCCATACAATGATCCTGCCTCTTCTCTGCTCAGGAAAGGAAGGACAGAGAGAGCAGGATAGGTGTATAAGAACTGTGGGAAGGATGTAGTTCCTGTAACTTCCTTTCTATTTAGACCCATTGTCCACCTCACTGTATCACCAGTATACTAAATTGAAGATCTCCTGAAGACCTCTTTACATCTGAATGGATTCCTTGCTCATCTAACTCCTACTCTAGAGGCAACTTAGTCCATCTAGAAATGTGGCTTACAAATGCGTTTTTTGAAAAGAAACACTTTGAAAAGAAAGAAAAAGATTAAAAGAGTGAAAAATTCAGTCATTCAGTTTATATGTTCCCTAATCTGAGAACTGATTGTCAAAGGTATTGCACAGTTAACCTGGAAGGAAGACTCAGGTTAAAAAAAGTAAGACCACTTTATTCCCAACAAGTTACAAGTATGAAGCTCAGGTTTTACAGACTTCTTTTATAATTTATTCTTTGATTTTCCTGGCCTCAGTATAAATTAATATAGTCAGGAGCGCATTTAGAGAGTTGAGGCTATGTCATTTTTTATGCTTCAAGTTGTATTCAAATTTTTAATCTGAAACCGGGTAATTTGGAGAACGTGTCATTTTCCATGTAGAAAAATGTATGTGTGTGTGTGTGTGTGTGTGCACATGCATGTGTGTGTTTGTGTCCAAGGGGCTCTAACTGAATTGAATTGGACAAGGGGCTCTAATACACAAACACGGATTGGCCAACTCTGGAGGATCTGGTACCTTTTGCTTTGAGTTGAGAAGCTCTGGTGACTAGTCCAGTGAATGTATGAAAATGAACAGTAAGGAAATGGCTTTCTAGTTGTGTGTGTAATTACTGCCTTAGGGGGGTTAAATTTCCAGAAGGAACCCGGGAATTTAAAAAAATGCCCAAGGAATTTGATAATATGCTTTTCTTATTGGCCAAGGAAATTGTTTCCCTCCATATGTATTTTCTATTTTGTCTTCTCCTCCTCTTCTCCTTTCTTCTTCTTCTCCAGTGTATTTATCTCTCATTTTTACAGTCACACACTATAAGTCTGCTTGTCTTAGAAAGGATGAATAAAACACAAACAGTATGTGAGTACAATGATAGAGGTAAAGGACTTCAACATAAATATCAATTCAAGTGAGTTCTTTCCCTCATTGAACTAGAGTAACAAGTTCAAAAACAGGAGGCAGTTATCTGTCTGGTAGAGCAAGACTGGGTCTAGATCCAGGGGAGAGAAAGGACATACTAGCAGTGACAAACCCAACTAGGAAATGGGGGAGCCTTCTTGAAATTGAGTTTGGGTTCACCGAATCACAAGACGGCCCTTACCTTCTGAAAGCCATTTCTTCTCTTTGGATAGGATTACAACACTATCTCTGATAAAGTTTTCTTCTCAGTAGAAACAAGGTAGTAATTTTCTCAGCATGGAAATTGAGTGGGAGTGGCCAAGGCACACAAAGTTTTAGAGAGTCTCTGAGAAAATAATCTCCCAGCAATGCTAAAATAGCTGACTGCAGGGTCTTGAACTATTATGTATTTTTCTACAGTTGTTCCTCTGGCCTAGGCCTGTGGCAGACCTTTGATTCCTGCCTTAGGAAAGATGTAACTGGTTCAGTAGTAGAGGGAGAAGACAATGATATTGAAGCCCTGAAGAACAGAAAGTGTGGGCCCTGGCATTTTCTCAGCGCTCTTCATAAACAAGTGTGTGGACCACAGAAACAGCTTCCAGCCTGGGAAGAGGCTGTAGAGGGTGGAGCCCCCAAATGGAAGTGTCTCAGAGTGGAGGAGGAAGCTAACTGGAGACAGAAGGTGATGCAGATGGCAAGCAGGCAGGGATTGCTATGCCCCATTTCTGGAGCTGAAATGAAAGGGTGAGGATAGCTGCTCAGCAGAAATGTTGCAAAGGCAGGGGGAAAGGAAAGAAGAAAAATAGAGTGAACGTATTTGTTGGTTACTTATTATGTGTTAAGCTTCATACCAGGCACTAGAAAAGTGTTAAGTCGTTTAATCATTACAACAACTTGACAAGAAAGGGAATTTTGATTCCCACTCCATACATCTCCATATCTGAGAAATCTAGATTTCTAATAGATTTCCAGATAATGAGTTTTGGAGAACCCTTGTAATTGAAGCAAGAGAACAGGGTAAGATTTGAACCCAGAATTCTGTTCTTAAGACCAATGATCTACGTATAGCCCATGAACATGCAGTTCATTACAGAAAAAAAATTTCCTAGTAAGGAGTTCATCTGACAAAGCACATAGAATATCTTTGGAAAGAAGCTGACTACTTTGACAAAAAAAAATAATGCTCAGTGGGTCACAGGCAATATGAATTAATACAGGGGGAAATGTTCCCCCTCAAATAAACCTCTTAGTATATTGCAGTGGAAAATACTGTGGTGTTACAGTAGCCTCATTGACCAGACACACAAAGACTCACCAGCCAAGTTAAGATGCATGAATCACATGATACATTGAGTCAATTTAAAACCTCTAGCCAGAATCAAGGGGTAAAGATGGGGTAGATTAACACACTTAGGATAGAATCCAGGGGGGTGGAAGGATATCATTATTTGAATCCTTTTTGCCACATCAACCTTCCCTGCTGACTGAGTGGTTACAAGGATCAGAGCTGAGAGTGAACAGGGGGCTCCAAAGACAGAAGATGCCCAGAACCAATGTACACTTGCTCTATTGCAAAGATGCAGGAGAAAGCACACACGGCCAGAAAGTTCAGAGTTCATTGAGTTCAGAAGCTCATTGATAACTGATGACCAGACACAACCTTTACCTTTGAATCCATGGCCAAATGAGGTCATCAATGGCTGATGAAAGGAGTCTAAACTGTCATAAATATTTGCTATCTCATAAGGTTTTTTTTCCTACCATGTTTACTACCACCAATGTTCTTCCTTCTTCTGTGTAGACCCAGGTTTCTACTTGATTTCAGTTTCCTCTTCCATATTTGTGTGTGTGTGTGTGTGTGTGTGTGTGTGTGTGTGTTTAAATTCTTCTGATGAATTCTATAAGCTCTTGCATATCTGAAAAAAATCTTTATTTTGCCTTTATTTTTTAAAGATACTTGATATACTTAGAATTCTAGGTTGACTTTTTATTTTCAGTACTTGAAAGATTGACTCACAGTTTTTTGGCTTGCATTGCTTCGAGAATTTGGCTATCATCCTTTTTCCTCTGTAATAATATATCTATCTCTTCCTCTGATACTTTTAAGATATTCTCTTTATTACTAGTTAAACAATGAGATTATTATTTGCCTTAGTATAGTTTTATTCAGTTATTTAAAAAAAATTTAGTGTTTATTTATTTTTGAGACAGAGAGAGACAGAGCATGAGCAGGAGAGGGGCAGAGAGAGGAAGACACAGAATCCAAAGCAGGCTCCAGGCTCCAAGTTGTCTGCACAGAGCCTGGCATGGGGCTCAAACTCACAAACCATGAGATAATGACTTGAGCCAAAGTTGGATGCTTAACCGACTGAGGCACCCAGGTGCTCCTCTTCACTATTCTTATGCTTGGGGTTCATTAAGCTTTTTGGATCTGTGGATTTGCAGATCTTGCCAAATTTGGAAATATTTCAGGCATTATTATTGCAAATATTTCCATCTCTTCCTGTCTCTCCTTTTCTTTGGGGCCTGCAATTACAGGTATATTAAGCTGCTTGAAGTTGCTGTCCCACCATTTCCAGATCCTCTATTCATTTTTGTCACTCTTCTTGGTGTGTTTCATTCTGAATAGATTCTATTGCTCTGTCTTCAAATTTACTAACCTTTTCTTCTACACTATCTAATCTGCTGTTAATTTTATCCAGTCATTTTCAACTCTGGAAGATCAATTTTGGTCTTTTTTTTTTTTTTTTTTTTGGTCTTCCATGTCTCTCTATCATGCTCATGTTTTTCTCTGTCTTCTGTAACATATGGAATATGTTTATAATAACTATTTAAATTTCTTTGCCTACTAATTCTGTCTTCCATATAATTTCTAAGTCTATTTCTATAGACCAATTGTTCTTTGGGTTATGAATTATATTTCTTTTTTTTCTTTGCCTGTTGGGTAATTGTTAAATTGCATGTCAGATATTGTAATGTTACTTGTTGGGTTCTAGATATTTTTCTACTTATTTAAATATTGTTGAGCTTTGTTCCAGCATACAGTTAAGTACTTGGACATAGTTTGATCTTTCAAGGCATGTTTTTATGCTTTATTAGGTGGGAAAAGAAAACCATTTTTGTCTAGAGCTAATTTTGACCCACTAAGGCAATTGATACCTTTCTGAGCACTGTATCTGATTTCTTGTCTATTGTGGAGTATTTTTTTTTAATGGTTGACGATAATACAAACTCTTCTCAATCTTATATGAGCTCTAGTATTCTGCCTGCTTCTTCTCTACAGTTCATTCCCCAGAATGAGGCAGTTTTCTCACATGTGCTGACCAGAATTCAGCTGAATACCCAGGGGGACTTTGTGAAATTCTCTGGCTGTCTCCCGTGAAGTTCTCTCCTTTCCACAGAACTCACTCCTCCTCATGAAGCTAATTCCTCTCTAGTTCTCTACCCTCCAAATTCCAGCTGCCATGGTCTCCCTGAATTCTTAAGTCTTTATCTTTAACTCAGGGAAGCCGATGGGCTCTCTCTGAATCTTCCCTCTCTACTCTGTGGCCTCAAAACTCTCTCTATAGATTCCCTTCCAGTCTCCTGTTATTCCCATCCGTGTAAGGCTCACCACATTTGTTTTCTTTTCCCCAGGGATCACTGCCCTGTGCTGCCTGTTGTCCAGTGTCTGAAAACCATTAATTCATGTGTTTTGTTCAGTTTTTTAATTGTTTAAAGAGACAAGTCTCTGTTCCTTCCTTTTAACCAGAAGTGGTAGTTGCCTCATTAATCTTGGGTGGCTATTTGCTCCTTTCACCCTTTCCCTACCTATGCTCAGCACACATATGCTCTACTTACCTTATCTGTAACTCAGATGTCTTGAAAGCTGCTTGCTTACTTACTAGATGTACATACTCATAATAGCAGAATAATTTTTAATGGTTTCCTTACTACACAAGTACTACATATTTATTTCAGAAAAAGTAGAAAATAAGCAAAAAGAAGAAAGCAAAAATCACCATTAAGTCTTCTATATTGAGGTTAGTGTCTTGACATTGGCATTTTCTGACATACTGACTTAAGTAGCAGAAAAGAGCTTTAGAGCAAAAACCTTACTACTCAGTCCACAGTTTGGGGAGGGGCAGTGCCATTTCAGAGATAGGGAATACTTTTATTAACACCATCATGTTTCTTGATGAGGTTTCTTGGGTGTATCATATTCTAATAAGTGAGAAAAGAAATAACTGAATTGTTCTACCTAATAAAGAGGAAAATGTGTAGTTCTCCAGGGGTTGTCCTAAAGCGGAGAAGAAGGAGAGAGAAAAAAACGCTTAGAAAAAAGAAGTCTATGATGAGGGCAATAAACTGGGGTATAGGAGAGAAATTCCTTGCAGCCAAGAATTGTTTAATGAGTTCTTAGAACATATATATAATATTTAATTAGACATTGTTATTTGTATTGTGCTAAAATTCCCCAAATCTTAACAGTCTTCTTATGCCTTTGATATTTTGGGGAAGTGTATTCATTTAATGGATATTTACTGGGCATCTACTTTGTGCCAGGTACCATTCCGAGTGCTTGGGATACAACAGAGATCCCTGCTCTTTGGAGCATGCATTTGAATAAGGATCAAAGACTATAAGAGAAAAATAATAAATATGTTATTTAAATTATGTTTTATAGGGGCACCTGGTTAAGTGGTTAAGTGTCCCACTCTTGGTTTCAGTTCAGGTCATGATCTCACTGTTCTTGGGTTTAAGCCCCGCATCAGGCTCCATGCTGACAGTGCAAAGATGCCTAGGTTCTCTCTCTCTTCCTCTCTCTGCACCTCCCCTGCTTGCTTGTTCTCTCTTTCAAAATACATAAATAAACATTTAAAAATAAATAAATAAATAATGATTTACAAAATAATAAGTGCCATAGAAAAAAAGGAAGAGTAGAGCAAAAGCATGGGAGTAGGTGGGGGTGAAGATAGTAGCTTATAATTTTATACAGAATGGTCAGGATGAGCAAAGACTTGAAGAGATGGGGGAGTTAACCATATGGATATTTGGGGGAAGAGTGATCCCCTAAGAGGGAGCAGCTGATGCAAAGGCCCTGAGGCAGAAGCTGCTTTTCATGTTAAAGATCAGCAAAGAGGTCCGCTTACTGTTTCATTTCTCATAATCAGAAAAAGAAAATAGATATGTGCATTCACCCCAAGTGTGCTTTGGTAAATCCACACACTTTAGGGGGGAAATGATATTTGTGTTATTGATTCTATGTTAGTAGTTAATCTCATAATATTTTCGCTCTAAGCTCCAGTCTGCTTATACAGTATTAGGTTCTTTGTAACTTTTTGGGCCTCCTTTTTTTGCTTCTTCCTTTTTAGGATGTCTTTCCCATTTCAGGCATTGTCAATCAACAGGCATTGACTACTTATGACCCTGGAGTAGACATCTGAATCAGGCTGCAGCATTGCAGGACTTCAAAACCTTGGCCTTAATAATTGATTCTGGGATGAGCAAGTTACACAATCCAGGCATTTTCAAGCCCTTCTGAAAACTGATGTGAATACTGGCAGGTTGCACTCCTTTTTAGGAACACTGGCTACAAAGATGATGTAAGCCTGGTGGATGTTTTGCTGATATGGAAGGACTTATTGATGGAAAGCAAAACTGAGAGGGGAGAAAGAGAGAGACAGAGAGATACAGGTAAAGAGACAGAGATAGGGAGACAGAGCCAGAGAGATAGAGACAGAGGTAAGGAGGCAGAGACAGAGAGGCTGCATCCAGCAATATTTGAAGCCAGCACCATCCCCTTCGATTACTCATAATGTAAGCTAATAAATCTTTTGTTTAAACCAATTTGAGTTGTTTTTCCATCACTTGAAATCCCAAAGATCTTATTAAATGAGAATAATGTAATGCCCTCTTCAAGAGTTTTCCCCAGAGTATTTTTAGGAGCCCCAAGAGGGATCCTTAAGTGCCTCTAGAGCTGGTCTGGGTTGTCCCTCTTTGTTGCGATATTGGCAGTGGCTCAGGGAGGCTCTGCTAGTCTCACTGTGAGTTAAGCCTGAAATCTGTTGGCAGGGGAGCCATTGTCTGTGCGAAGTGGTCTGATTGCTCCATGAGGTTGCTGAACATGAAGAGAGAACATACTCCAATCTGTGTTTTCATTTAGAAGTTTCAAAGCAAGGCTCCTTGAGCCCCAAGCTGTGACTAAATAGAGTGGAAACCACCCTTTCAGTGGCCACATTCACCTGTCTTTGGAGAACCTAAGCCAGGTTCTACACCTGGGAACCCTCTGCCTGTCTTCTCTGGGTCCACAGCAGGGTAGTTCATGTGCCAGTTTCCTTCCACTGTAAGGAGACAACTCTTAGGTATCCCGACTATCCCATCTCTGGTTTTATTTGGCTCTCATTTGGTCTTCCAAATTCAGCTGACATGTCTGCATGGATGCAGTCACTGACACTGTTCTATTTCTTTTGTGTTTTATCCCAGGAGGTACCTCATTCTGTTATAGTTAGTTAGGAAAGAGAGCCACTGGGGGTGGGGCTGGTGTGGTCCTTATCACTGCCATTTTCAAACCCTGACTCTGGTTCAGTGGGATCAGCCAACGGCTACGATGTGGTGTGTATTTAGATTGCTGAGGCTGAATAGCATTGAATGGGTCAGCCTGCCATGTAGGCTGATATTTGGTTTTGGGCCAGGTCTTTTGAGAGTGACAGACTGCTTAAAATAAAAGACAAAACCAAAAAAATAAAGAAATAAAAACCCTGCAGTCTCAAATTAAGAAACTGACGTATTGGTTACTTGTCAAGCTAGACCAGCATTTTCACAAAATAATCGGCCTTATGGTAATTAATACTATAACAGATGTATTTAGCAACCCTTATGGGCAGATGCTATGATACGTACCTTCTTACTCTGGAATGGGGATATGCAATATACTCTCTAAATTTGCAAGTGAAATCTGAAACAAGGGGTTGAGTAAAATCTGGCAAATCTTGGAACCTGCCAACAAGTTTCATGTTCTGTGAGGTCAATCAAGTTCAGGATTATGTATCTGGCTTGAAGGTCTGGGCAGTAGTTGGTGAATCAAATACGACAGCACACACATAGGGGTTTGGCTGTGAAGAGGGTGATAGATGTTAGCGTAGCTCCCCCATGCTTTTTGATAGAGAAGCAGCATTTGACACTATTAGACGTTTAGTTTAGGAGCCTACAGAAATGTAGAGTTCACAAGGATATCAAGTATTGAAGCATTTTTTTCCCCTGTAAACTTGAAAGTTGTGCTTTCAACTTGCCAGATACAGGCAAAAAGTTAGATATAATTAGCAAAACCCAAACACTTGGAATCACTCAACACACCTGGAACATCCCAGTAAAACACACGTTTCAGGATTTGTGACCATACCTCCCATTTATCCTTCCTTTTTACCTTGTAAGGTTTCCTCTCATCTCTCTCAAACACGCTCTCTGAATGTCAAAGGAGAGCCCTCCACTTTGCAGTGAGTCTTGTATTACCACCTTCTGGGTCTTCACACTCAGCCCTGGCGCTCATGTCCCACACCGTGATGGGTTTGACCCACTTTGGGCATCAGGCAGATGACTCAGCAATAATGGATTCCAGCCTGCAGGGGAAATCTCTACCTCCTTCCTCTCACTTCTTTCCCTGTCCTGCTGCCCCCTCCAAAACATGTTGAAATGCTAAAAGAATGCAGAAGAACAAATGAGAACTTAAAATGAAAAAAGACACTTGATAATACTTTGTTTTTCTTTTGTAATACCGTGTGTTGAAACACACATGTATTCTGAGTAGCTGAGCACACTGGCGCTGTGTGTGGAAAAAACATCCAGTGATGTGTCAGACACCCCAACCGGCCAAGAGAACTGCTGCTTGCTACTGATGCCATGTGGAGGAACATTTGGGCCAAGTGGCCAGTAGTCCGGGGCTGTTGCTGGCACGCAATCCACACCAACTGGGCCTGTGCGGCAGCTTGGTGTCAGAGGAGTGGGGCAGTACTTAAGCACTGCGCATTCACAACCTGGAAGTCTACTTCCTAATTTAAAAGCTTTGCAGCCCTCATTGATGAAGTACAAGTCTTTGTCGAGGTTTTCCAGTTTTCAAAAAAATCTCAGTATTTTTATTCATTCCTTTATTAAGTAATATGGATTGTGTTAAGCAGGAGCAGCACCAGGAGAAAATGGAAACGCTGCAGAAATGAACAAACCAATCAGTAAACGTTTGTGCCGTTCCTCAAATGGCGGCAAAGGGGGGAGGGAGGCACGGAATGACACGAAGCAATTCCTTGTTTTTTTCTCTGGGGACTTTTCCACATACATTAGCATAAACTGCTGTAGGATTAAATGTTTTGGTGTGCTGCAAGCTTCCCTGATTTTAGCAAATAAGAAACATCACACTTGCCTTTATTTTATTTTCTTCCTCTTTGCACCAAAAGTTACAAACAAGATTTTCCTCTCTACCTTTTTTTTTAAAGATTTATTTTTAACTGATCTCTATACCCAACCTGGGGCTGGAATTTACAACCCACAGGTCAAGAGTCACACACTCCACCCACTGAGCCATCCAGTGCCCCTTTTTTCCCTCTCTCATTTTTAAAAAATTTTATTAAAAATTTTTTTTAATATTTATGTATTTACTTTTGAGACAGAGAGAGAGCCTGTGCAAGCATGAGTGGGGGAGGGGCAGAGAGAGAGAGAGGGAGACACAGAATCTGAAGCAGGCTCCAGACTCTGAGCCATCAGCACAGAGCCCAATGCGAGGCTCGAACTTAGAGCTGAGAGATCATGACCTGAGCCGAAGTCAGATACTTAACTACTGAGCCACCCAGGTGCCCCTTTTCCCCTCTTTAATCAAACATTCCTCTCTAGGTGTGTTACAATTCACAAAGTGTTTTCCCTCAAAATCAGGGCCGTCAAAATCTTCTCAAGTGGGAAGATATCTTCCCCATAGGATGTAGCTCATTATTTCCTGTTTCTGTGTGAATTCTATCCAGGAGAGTCCCAGATGCTCATGAAGAATTTTTCAGAAGGTAATCTGTGGGGCAATTTTGACTTGTAATGGCACGTTACTAGCCCATATTCTGCCACTTCTCCTCAATGTCCGTGGCAGATGTTACTTATCCACTGTGGCACACCTCCCCACAGATTTTGAGTGTGCTTCACAATCTTCTTCCAGTGGCGTGCTCCAGACCACTATGACCAATCAGAGCTGGTATACAAAAGGACTCTTCTTGGGGCCTCTGGGTGGCTCAGTCGGTTAAATGTCTGACTTTGGCTCAGGTCAGGATCTCACGGTTTGTGGGTTCTGGCCCCATGTTGGGCTCTACGCTGACAGCTCAGAGCCTGGAGCCAACTTCGGATTTGCTCTCTCCCTCTCTCTCAGCTCTTCCCTGCTTGTGCGCTTTCTCTTTCTCTCAAAAATAAATAAATAAACATAAAAAAAAAAAAAAGCACTCTTCTTTGCCAGCCCTTGGCCCCAGTGTTTCTGGTCAGCCTCAGCCCAGCTGCCTACTCTAGCTCTCCTGGGTGGAAGGAGAGAAACAGGAATCCCCTTGCTGGAAGGTGCTTCAAAAATATTTATTTCCAGAGCTCCCTGAATCAAAGAAGCACCTGGCTTTAGGGATTCTGGAAGAATAACATCTGGGAAGTCATTTCCAGCCATAGGGAATTTCAATTCCAAGAATCTGGGAGGAGACAACCAGCAAGAGAGTCTCATAAATACTGGTCTTACAGCCTGCTATGATTTCTTGTTTAACTGAGCATCATTTATCTCCATTCTTTAAAGGACTCAGATATAACCCAGGATGCCCCTACTACAAAACCTGAGTTTATGGAAGACAATGGTAGGCTTAGAATTAGCAAAACAGACTATAGCTGTCTGTAAGAATGAAAAGAGGGAGTTTGAGGCAGCTAGACAGCATGGAAAACCTCATGAACTGCACTTCATCAATAAAATACTTTTGCTCATTTAAACAAGCCAGGGACTACAGTTAATTTTTGTCCTATCTATGAAGAATGTAGGGTAAATTAGGAGGGTAAATAAGATTATGTTGTATAAGAGAACAGATTGTTTTACACACTTAGAAAAACACATGCTGTTGAATAAACTTGAGAATATAAAAACTGTGTTTTATTTAAAATGTTCTCTGGGACAACTGGATGGCTCAGTCAGTTAAGTGACTGACTTGGACTCAGGTCATGATCTCGAGGTTTGTGAGTTTCAGTCTGGCTTCGGGCTCTGTGCTGACAGCTCAGAGCCCGGTCCTACTTCAGATTCTGTGTCTCCTCTCCCTGCTCCTCCTCTGCTCATACACACTTTCTCTCTCTCAAAATAAACAAACGTTTCAAAAAAAATAAAATGTTCTCTAATGTAGACTTTTCCATAACCAGGGCTAGTCTTCACCCAAGTGTTCTGAATTTGTTTTTCCTAGGAGAGATCTAAAGGGCTCACTCTGGACTTAGCAGAAAATAGGTAACCTCCTACCCCATAGCCTCTCGTGTTGACTGGCCTGATTCCTGACCCCCTTCCTCATACAGCTGGTACCTAGTTCCCTTCTGCTCCCCTCTTCATCTTCTACACTTGTCAGAATCTTTGTCTCACCTCTTCCATGTCCTCTCTTTTGCAAACAGAACATTGACTTCCTTCAAGCTCCTGACCTTTGGCTTCGTTTCCTAGGATACCTGTAGTGGCATCAAGGAGAAACTGTGCCCTTAATTCATACAGCCTGAAATACCTCATTTTCATGTCTTTCCCTCAGTGTTGTCTCCCACAAGGGCAGCCCAGTCTTGTTCACGAGCCTGAACTCAATAGTGAGGTTTCAATATAGAACATTTCAAGCAGATTTATCACTTAGGCATGTTTTTATTTGTTTATTCTGAAATTTCTTCTCACTTTCCTTATGGTATATTTCTCCCCAGTCTTGGTAATTTCACTGACCAACCAACAACAACAACAACAACAACAACAAAAAAACTTAGGGATCTTCTTTTAAAGTTGTTAGTTACTAGTGAATTTTCTTTTTTTAAGTAAATACTCTGTTTTTTCCTTTTTTAATTTTTTTTTTTAAATTTTTTTTTTCCAACGTTTTTATTTATTTTTAGGACAGAGAGAGACAGAGCATGAACGGGGGAGGGGCAGAGAGAGAGGGAGACACAGAATCGGAAACAGGTTCCAGGCTCCGAGCCATGAGCCCAGAGCCTGACGCGGGGCTCAAACTCACGGACCGTGAGATCGTGACCTGGCTGAAGTCGGACGCTTAACCGACTGCGCCACCCAGGCGCCCCAATTTTTTTTAGAGAGAGAGAGAAAGAGAGTGAGTGGGGGAGAGGGGCAGAGAGAGGGAGAGAGAGAACCTCAAGCAGGCTCCAGCCTTAGCACCGAGTGCAACATGGATCTCTATCCCAGGATCCAGGGATCATGACCTGAGCCAAAATCAGGAGTCGAACACTCAACCGACTGAGCCACCCAGATGCCCCTAGTGAAATCCTCATAATTTTTTTTAAATGTTTATTTATTTTTGAGAGAGAGAGAGAGACAGAGACAGAGTGTGAGCCGGGGAGGGGCGTAGGGAGAGGGAGACACAGTATCCTGGCTTCCAGCTGTCAGTACAGAGCCCAATGCAGGACTCAAACCCACCGACCAGGTGATCATGACGTAAGCTGAAGTCGGCTACTTAACCGACTGAGCCACCCAGGTGCCCCTGAAATCTTCTTTATAAATATCTCTAATAGCACATGAGAATGATTGCCAGGTACAACTTATTTCTGTGTAAGTATGTATTTTATCTGGCAACTCTAGTAGGAGTTGAGGTGCTTTGCCTTGACACGACCATTTCTGGAACCTGGCAAACTGACGAATGCTGACAATACAAGGATTTTTCTTCTCTGAATATCTCAGTATTTCAAGGACTAAGTCTCAAATATAAAAGGTATACACAAATGGAGCACAAATGGATCACAAGAAGTTATTCAAGATTTCCTAATTACACAGGTTGGACCGCCTCTCTTTGACCATTAAAGTAACGTGTCTTCAGGGAAATCTTATCTGAATTTCTAGTCTAGATTATACTCCTATTTAAACTCAGCCACAGTAGTTCCCTCTTGTGGGCTTTATCACTACGATGATAATCATATGACTACTGGTGTGATTATTTATTTACTGTAAGGCTTCACAAGGGCAGGGATCTTGTTGGTTTTGTTTGGTGCTATACTCCAGTGCTTATTACTATACCTGACAAACAATAAGTCATCAGCAAATTTAGAAGCTACTATAGAAGATCCCATTTTCTATAGAAACAATGCAAAGAAACATCCAGAGGTATAAATATGACAACAAATATGCAAAACACATAAAGAAAACTTTAAAATACTTCTGAAGGGTACAAAGAAGATATAAATAAATGCAAAGTCATACCATGTTCTTAGATAGGAAACCTCAGTTACCACAAAGAGGTTGACACACACTGAATTAAGTTACATGATGATTATGTTCTCCAAACTGTACCAATGGATTTTTCTTAATGTTTATTTTGAAGAAGAGAGAGACAGAGAATGAGCAGAGGAGGGGCAGAGAGAAGAGAATCTGAAGTGGGGTCCAGGCTCTGAGCTGTCAGCACAGAACCCGACGTGGGGCTCAAACTCACGAGCCATGAAATCATGACCTGAGCCAAAGTCGAATATTTTATTGACTGAGTCACCCAGGCACCCCTATGCCAATAGATCTTTTTTTAAACTTGAAACTTCTAATGTTTGAATGAAAGCAATACAAAAAAAGAAGGGCCAGGAAAATTTTAAAACAGCAATAAGGAGGGATTATACCTCCCAGGTAATGTATCATGAAAACGTTAATAATTAAATTCTGGTGCTGGCACAGGAACAGGTAGACAGAACAATGGGATAGAGGAAAAAGCTGAAGTTGCATCACAAATTAATGATAAACAATGAATTTTTCATTAAATGATGTTGGAGAATCTGAGTAACCATCTGGAAAAAAATAAAGTTGAAACTGTACCTCATGTCATGTACATCAGTATACACTACAAAATGGATATAGGAAATTTAAGTGTAGAACTGGAACCATAAATGTAATAGAAAAAAATAGCAACATTCATTTGTGATCTTGTGATCTTTGTAACTATGTTAGGATCTATAAGCCATAAAAGAAAGATTGATAAGTAATCAGACCATATTCAAAAATTAAAAAAAAAAAGATTTCTGCATGGTGGAAAGAAAAAAAAAACAAGTAAAAATAATCCCTTCTGCAAAGTAAAATATAACAAAATAGGAAAACCCACACAATTATAATCACAGAATAAAAAGCTGATCTCCTTATATAAAGTTCATCACTGCAGTTCAACCATTTCACTTTTTTAACAATGGATTTTAACAATGGAAGATCATACCAAGAGTTCCTAGAAATTATCAAGAAAAAGCCCTAGACTAACAATCCAATAGAAGATTGACACGAAGTTTTTGGTGAGGCTGTGAGGAAACAGGCAGGCTCACTCCTATTGGCTGGAGTGTAGACTGACAACCATTTATGGAAAACAACTCAGCAAAAGTTACCAAAATTATACATGCATCAATTATATAAAATACATGAAAAATATAAAGTTATGGACATTGACATGGTGACCCAATGTTCATTTAAAAGAGACTATACCCATATCAGGGTATACCCATGTTAGAGTATATGTATATAGTGGGACACTACCCAACTAAAAAAGAATGACGTCACTCTTACATTCTGAAGGAAGACCTCCAAGATCCTTATGTGAAAAAAACGCAAGGCATGAAACCAGGTGCATAGTGTAAAAAATATTTTATGTATGTATGTATATGTGTGTACACATACACATGTGTACATATACATGCATATTGAATATGCATTAAAAAACTCACAAAGGATACCTAAGAAAATTCTTACGAGCGTTTCTGGTTAGGATGGCTTGAGAATGGCAGGAGGGAACTAGGTGATTACAGGACAGGGGTGGGTAGGAGATAGATTTTCCTTGCATGACATCTTATTGTTCATTTTATTTCTGGAAGATGTTAGGGTAATACACATTCAATAAATTAAGTACATAAATTGAATTTGAGAGAAAAAAATAACATCACCTAGAAAAAAGGAAACTGTTCATTCTATGAAGTCAAGTACCATGGATGGAATAAAAGTACACCTGAGGGGCATTTGACTGGCTCAGATGGTACACCATGAGACTCTTGATCTCAGGGTTGTGCGTTCAAGCCCTGCACTGGGTGTGAAGTTTACTTCAAAAAAAGTTTCATAAAATTAAAGAAAAAAAAGTGCACCAGAGGAATACCAAGGCCAATGTCACAATGTTTTCTGTTCTTTTTATTTTAAGCTGCCTTAAATCAGTTCTGGAAATAGAGGACAAACAAATAAATGTGTATATTTATGCTAACAAACTGCTGGTTAGTCTCAATTTATCTAGACATGCAAATAATTCCTTTCAATTAGGAAGTGTTTGGGGCACCTGTGGGGCTCAGTTCATTAAGTGTCCGAGTTCGGCTCAGGTCATGATCTCATGAGTCCCATGCGGGGCTCTCTGCTGACAGCTCAGAGCCTGGAATCTGCTTTGGATTCTGTGTCTCCCTGTCTGTCTGCCCCTAACCTGTGCACGCTCTATCTCAAAAAATGAATGAACATTAAAAAAATTTTTAAAAATTAGTGTTTTTCACCTCAGAATTATGTGAAGACTCGCTGAAGGCTGAATTAGTGCCCTCTCTTAGGAGATGTTCACTGGGGTTTCACGCTGCTGAAGGGTGGAGGGAAGGCATCCTGGCACTTCATCCATCAAGGAAAGAATCTCAAAACTAAATAGAGTAAAATTCATTAACTTCTCACTAGAAACAAATCTACTTCAAGGGGAAACATAACACACTCTTCTTCTTCTGGACTGTGCCCATTGTGGCCTCTGTCTCTGTGGTGTGAAAGGAACATCGCAATCAGAAATCACTTTTAATTAAGCGTAAGCTTTATCACTGCGGTCACACCATTTTATTTTAACAATTTGGAAGATCTAGAGATCATAACACAAATTTTCCTTCTTATAAAACAAGCCTCTATCTTAGGCTTACTCTTTGTGAGAGCGTACAGGGTCTATGTTCAAAACCCAAACAGAAGTTTCCTTGAGATCCTGTTTAAAATAGAGGTCCTGATGAAATCCACATGGCTTACATTCAACCAAAGTGACGTTGATTGACAGGGCAAAAAACTTTAATAACTGGCAAGAAATAGGACTTCATTGTGGATTGAGGAAGTTTACCCCCAAATTACGAGACTGAGATGAAAATCTTAAATTCCTTCAATTTTTACCAGAGTCATTCCTAACTCCTGTCTTCCTTTGACATCAATGGCTAAATTATTTTGCCCCTCCTCACCTTGCCAGGAAAGCCTGCCCAAAACCATCTTCATGGTCATCACCTCTTGTATGAACTACTGTGAAGTCATGAATGGAGGCACAGAGATAGGGATGGGGAGGGGGAGGGGGAGGGGGAGAAGAAAGTGGCCCCAAATGTGCAGAAAAGACTCTAAAGTTTTGCTAAGCCACTTCAGGCCTTGGGTTTAAAGAATTTCAGGAAGCCATCCCAGTATCTTTTTCTTTTTTCTTTTATAGTGATGTTAACATTTTCTAGGAGATGATTTAACCTAATATTGTTACCTTAATATATGTTCAGTTTCTTTTTTTAAGCAATAAAACTGTTCTCAGGAGATCTGTTCATTTGAACTCTTCAGAAGCGTTACCATTATCAATGAATTTGCATTCTCCTTCATTCCCTACATTTGAAATGACTATGTCTGAGGGAGAGATTCATAGTGCTCTCATTTTCTGAAATAATTACATGTGCGTGTATAAATATTCATAGTATTTACTTGTTCCTTAATATCTGTTTCTCTTTGCTAGAACAAAAGCTTCATAAAAATAGGAGCTTTGTCTCGCAGTGAGAGCTAAAATTAGTGGCCAAAACTCTAAGTAGAAACAGTATATTTGTGTAGCCTCCGAGGGTCTCTCTCCAAATTTACTAAGGTAGTGGTTTTTAAATATGACCACAAATTCAAGATGAAACTTATTTCCTCTGCCCCTGAGTGTGCACGGGATTTAGCAACCCACTTTTAAGTGTAGACTGGAAAGGCACAATCCTAACTATATAGTGGAGAAACCTGTCAGACACTACCTTAGTCAAGCAATTAAGGTGAATATGACAAATCATGGTGACATCGTGTGTCACCTGATATATAGGTAGGGCACATCCTCTCAGTGGTATTCTTCCCCAAAATTTATAACTTCAGTCCAATCAGGAGAAAACATCAGACAAACGTAAATTCAGAGACATCCTTCACAATATCTGAGCACTATTTTTCAACCATCTGAACATTACGAAACACTAGAAACGACCAAAAAACCTGTTAACAGATCGGAGGAGGTGAGATACTACATGTACTGTGGCATCCTGGATTGGATCCTGGATCAGTAAAAGGACATTAGTGGAAACACTGGTGAAATCTGAATAAACTATGTTACTTTAATGAAAAAATAAAAGGAGCATTGTCTGTCCTGTTGCCCTCCTTATCCTCCACACCTAACACAAGTCTTGGCACATAGTAGGCACTATATGAATATACTGAAAGATAAATTTGGGGAGTGCCTGGGCGGTTCAGTCGGTTAAGTGTCCAACTCTTGATTTCGGCTCAGGTCATGGTCTCACGGTTCGTGAGATTGAGTCCTGTGTAGGACTCTGTGATGGCAGTGCGGAGTCGGCTTGGTATTCTCTCCCTCTGCCCCTCTCTGGATCTTGTGCACTCTCTCTCTCAAAATAAACATTAGAAAAGAAAAAGAAATTTGGGTTCAAATCCTAATTCTGTCAGTTAGAGTTTTCTGACCTTGGGTAAATTAATTAATCTAAGCCTCAGCTTCTCCACCTATAATAATAGCATCTTTCTCATAGTGATTCTGTTGCTGTTAATTAATGCTTAGCAAAATGCCTGGCACATGGTAACAACTTGTAAAGTGTTAGCTGTTTGTGGCTGCTAGCTAGCTCTGTGCCACTTGTGGCCTCTTTCAGAAAAATTTGTGACAGGACAATAATTTTAAACGTGACATGTTGTATACTTGGTTTACTTGGTGAAGAATCTTGTTTTAAAATTATACCTAGGGGCACCTGGGCGGCTCAGTGGGTTAAGCATCCGACTTGGCTCAGGTCATGATCATGTGGTTCATGAGTTTGAGCCCAGCTTCAGGCTCTGTGCTGATGGCTCAGAGTCTGGAGCCTGCTTCAGATTCTGTGTCTCCCTCTCTCTCTGCCCCTCCCCTGCTCGCACTCTGTCTCTCTCTCTCTCAAAAATATATAAACATTAAAAAACCTTTTCTAATTATACCTAAATTCTCAGTGCCTGTTTTACTATCAGTGTTTCCAGCTATTGCTTTTCTCTTCATCAATTCAAATTGTTGATACCTGAGCTCTGACAGTTTAGCTGATGTCTAGGTTTTTATAAAGTTAATGAATGTGTTGTTTATAAACACCAGTGGGTTAATTGTCCTAGAGATTATAGCTAGTCCAGACTGTTAATAGCTGCTTGTAAACTGAGGATAACAAGTTATACCAGTTGAGCACTTAAAGCATGCCTTCTAATTTACCATTCTGAACTGTTAACTATCCAGACACTAAAAAATATATCAGGGTAGGAAAACTTAGGGGAACTGATTTCTACATTGGCTAACTGTTACAAAAGCTCAGGATTAATTTTTTTTAATAGAGCCAAACAAGCCAGAAATAACATGGAAAAATATATGTGACAAATATAATCAAGGAATAGGAAACAAACAGATATTTACAAAATAAGAGAAGACCACACCCACTTCTTTGATATATTTAGGAATTTGAAAAGCTTGATAAAAACAAGTATTCTGGTTTTAGAACACTCAATGAGTATAGAAGTAGAATATTTGAATAGACCATCAGCTATGAAAAATAATTCTAATAGAGAGCTACCTCAAAAAAGTAGCAGGCACAATACGTTTTTTTACCTGATAGTGCATTATTATTTTAAACTATTGAAGAAAATAATATTCATAATGTTTAACTGTTATAATGAAATTAAAAGATAGTTATCTTTTAATTTTATGATACTAACAAAATTTTGATAACAAAATCTAGCAAATATACCTTCAATAAGTAAATTATATGAGTTTATCTTTCAGTTACCTAAAAAGAGTGACAAATGTTAGAATTTATAAATTAAAGAATCAGTCACCCCAAGCCATTGTGTTTCCCCAGGAATGAACAGACAGTTTGTATTAAAAAAATCAATACATTCATCAATAGGTCTGATAAGAACATCCATGAAATAATTTCAATAGATTTTTTGAGAAAGCATTTGATACCACTTAATAGTTATTCCTGTTTAAATATTTTTTAAAAGTTAGAAAACTAGGTTATTTCCTTGTTATAGCACATCTACCTTAATCCATCAGGTAACACCACCATGTTTAATCATGAAATAGCAGACATTCCTCTCAGCATGTTCATGATCATTATTATTTAATTTTTTCCTAAATGTTTAACCAATGAAATCAGATATAAAAAAAATAAATAAAATATTACAACTGGAAAGGTGATTACATCATCATTTCAGACCATATGATTATATACCTGGCAAACAAACCAAAAAATGAATGAAAAACCTTGAGAAATAATAAGAATATTAAGTAAAATTATCAAACACAAAATAAAAGCAAATAGAATTTTTATATTGCAAAAACAATTAGTAGGTATTAAAAATATGACATTGTAAATAGCAAAAAAAAAAAAAAAAAAAGAAGAGAAAATATACTGAAGTAACTTCCAAAGGGATTATGAGAACTATCTAAAGTTAGCAAACTTTACAGAGTAACAGGAAATCTTAATACATGGAGAGATATTTCTAGATTATGCTGGAAACATTATAAATATGTTATTTATAAATTCTAAATTATTTTATAAGTTTAATGCAATCTTAATGAAAATAATATTGATTACACTTGTTATGATTTTGAAGATCATCTGGAAGTATTAATAGGCAAGAAAAGTTAAGACTGATAAAGATGCCTTTGGGGCACCTAGGTGCCTCAGTCAGTAAAGTGTCTGATGTCAGTTAAGGTCAGATCTCACAGCTAGTGAGTTCGAGCCCCATGTCAGGCTCTGTGCTGACAGCTCAAAGCCTGGAGCCTGCTTCAAATTCTGTGTCTCCCTCTCTCTGCCCCTCCCCACTCATTGTCTCTCCCTCTCTCTCTCACTCTCTCAAAAATAAACAAACATTTATATATATACATATATGTAAGGCTGATAAGGATACCCCCACTCTATCAGATATTAAAATGTATTTTAAATTATGGTAATGGGAGCACAAAGAATACAATGCACATTACTGAACTAGGCCTCTGTATGAGACTGCTAATTAACAACACCATTTCCAGAGTAATTAGAAAAAATAATTTTGACAAAAAATTATTGTAAGAAACAGCAAATGTAATAGAAACAGTAGATTACGAAAGCCGATGGTCTGTAGTACCTTTAATCAATTTTCCCAAATCCTCACGCTAATCCAGACTTTGGTGATAAACTCTGGTCATACTATACCTTAAGAGTCAGATGAGGTATATATGCAATGGGGTGACTGATCTTTAGCAGGATGGGAGTGTGTGTGTTTGTGTGTGTGTGTGTTTTAGAGACTGTTTTATTGTTGAATAAAACAAGTGAAAAGCAAAGAGAATATTAAAAGAATATTAATAAAATATATGCGGGGTATGAAGGGGGGTGATACATTGAAACCTTGTGTGCCTCCCACCCAGATTAAAGCATAAAATATTCCTATTTCCTTTGGGGTCTCCATGCACTCCCCATCTATCTCTATTCATCCCCTCTCAGAGGGTAATCACCTTTCTACATTTCAATGTATTTTTGTTTGCATAAACAACATATCACGTATCTATTAATCGTATCTTTCATTCAATCTCTGTCCTGAGATTTACCTATAGTGTTGTATGGAATTAAAAATTGTTGCGTTTACCTGTTGTGTAATATACGTATTTCTTCCATCATATATGTATATACATAAAAATATTTATATAGATACATACATAAATTAAGTGTGCATGAACAGCACATATCTCTCCATATATAAAGCCTTATTTAATGTATTTCAATAAAATTTTATGAATCTCTCTATAAAGCTCTTATACATATTTTGCCAAATTTATTCCTAGGAAATTTATATTTTTGTTGCTGTTACATATTGAATCTTTAAAAAACATTTTTTTATGTTTATTTATTTATTTTTGAGAGACGGAGCATGAGCAGGAGAGGAGCAGAGAGAGAGAGAGAGAGACACAGAATCCAGAGCAGGCTCCAGGCTCTGAGCTGTCACCACAGAGCCTGACATGGGGCTCAAACTCGTGAACCATGAGATCATGACCTGAGCCAAAGTCGGGTGCTTAACCGACTGAGCCACCCAGGAGCCCTCTGAATCTTTTTTTTTTTTTTAAATCCATCATTTGGAACAATTAGTATTTTTGCACTTACCGCTACAGATAAACTTGGATTAGTACTATTATTTTGTACTTTCTTTTCTTCCACTTTTTCTGTGTTTCTTTTGTAACTTTTTTTTGCTTTCCTTTGGACTGATGGAGTATTTTCTCTTATTCCATGCCTTCTATTTGTTGGGAGATTAAATGTGATATTGGCATTCAGACTGGTTATTCCTATCATTTTAGCGTGCATTCCTAAGTTATCAAATTCTCCATTAACCGATATCTTTTTCAGCAGCTGAACACTGCCAGGCCCCTTAGAACACTGGAACTCCAATCAATTGACTGCACAATTATAGATCTAATTTGGTCACCTCCCACCTCTCAAAAGACTCCTGTCTGGCTTCCTCCTCATTCTTTCATTGATTGAAACCTCTCCCCCTGGTCACCACTGGCCTCCTTACCACTAAACCCAAAGGGTAGTTCTCAATCTTCATCTCATACAATCTAGCAGAAACATTTGAAAATAGTCAACTTTCCACTTGAAGAGTTTTCTTTACTTGAAACACCCTCACGCCATGAAGATGAAGCTTTAAGAGGTATAACAGTTAGACACCCTACCTCTTCTGGGGAGGAGCAAGTATCAGGGTGGTGGAATATTCCTTTGGTTTTCCTCTTCTCTCTCTGGACCTGCCTCCTCAGTCACCTTGAGGCTCATCCCTCCTCATGTGGACACTCAATTTCAGAAGTTCATCAGTCTCAGCTCTACAGTCTCTTTTCCCACTATCTACTTTCTCCTTAGACAATCTCCTTCAATGCCCATGGCTTGACTTTTGCCTCGTAAATAATACGACTGTAAGTTACAAATCTATTTCTCAAGCAGAGACCTCTCATCTGAACTCCTGACTCACACATCATGACTCCTTGGCATATCTGGTTAGATGTCACAAAGATTCCTCAAATTCAAGGTTGAGATTACGACTGCCTCCAAGTTCCCTCTCCTCCCAGTGTTCTGGTCTCAGTGACGGCACCAGTATCTGGTCCTTCACATACATAAGTGAGTAACTAAGGAGTAATCTTGGGTACCTTCCACACTCTCACCTCTAGTCTACACTCAAGGCTTGTCAACTATTACTTCTTTAAAGTTTTCAAAATTCATCAACTGATTTGCATTTAACACCTTAGCCCAAGCTGCTTTCATTTCTTATCTGTACTATTTCAATTCTTACTAAACGTAATCCTCCTACATTCTCTCTTCTTGAATTGCCCAGCCTGTTGGGTTTTGAAGTAAACTTCAGAAACAAATTGGATCCTCATTGCTTACAACCTGTCAATAGTTTTATAATCCTCTTAAGATAAAGAGGATTTATCAGTGAGACCCTACATGGTCTCACTGAGCCTTTGTCTCTTTCTCTCACTGCACCTCTCGGTCTTTGTATTCCACCTACTCTGGCTTATTTCATATCCTTGGAATCAGGCCCTCTTTGCGGCAGTTTCTCTCTGTCTGGAAAGCTCTTCTGTCATTCACCCTAGTTAAATTCTACTCTTCTGCAGATCGCAGTTCATGGCATTTCTGTAAGAGAGCTTTCCCTGACGTAGATTCTTTTGTTTAAACCTCTCACACCACAGATGCTTCCTCCCTCTAGAACATTTATTTCCACTGGACAGAATACATTCATTGAGTGATTCTTTTGTGAATGTCTGTGTTTTTGCTCGCCATTATATCTCCAGAATTTAGAACAGTTGCCAGCACACTGTAGGCATGTGTTCAGTAAGTATTTGCTGGATGTGTGCATGAATGGAGATTGTCCCATTCAGACTCCTGGTACCTGTGGCACCTACAGCATGGACTAGAATGATGGCAGCTGAGTAATAGATGCCACTCCTTCAGTGTCTCCATCGGTGAATTAACCCTACTCTGTCATTCTCCTGTTTTGGTTTTCCAAAGTTACAAAGGACCAATAGAACATATTACAGGAGGAAACCCACAACCAACGTGACCAAGGTAATTCTTGTAGCAAAAGCCTTTTCCAAACAAAGTAAAAGAAAAAAGTGTACACGTATTTTTCAGCCTTACTGGAATCGATCAGTTTGTCCTAGTTTCCTGAACCTGTGACCTAAAAATGCAAATTCATTTGAACTTGGGAGAAATCCCTATCATTAAGTTAAATGCAGCTCTATGCATTCCATACGCAGGAACACAAACCCCCTGTTTAAATGGCATTTTACATCAAAAAGAAGGCAACCTTGTCTTCCTACAAAATGGTGGCAGTCTCCATATTAAGTCTGGAGTTCTCTTCTTCCCTTAGTAATTACATACGTGTTTTAAACTACTTAATTTTCCTTCTCCTATTGTGTTCCCGGGAAATCCAGTGTTGACAAGAGTAGACTTTCTGTTTAGTGACCACAGGCTCTAATTCTGTGGCCATGGTGTATCAGCACGTCCCTGAGCATTATTCAAAGGGCTGGCTTCTCCAAATACATGGTCTGATCTTTTCTCTTCATTCTCCGTTCTCTGCAGGGTCCCAAGGCTTCTTCTTTCTGTGTCCCGGTTGGTTGCTTCCACTGCTGTGTGTTCTGGAATACCTTTGATCCAAGATCCTACTCTTTAAAGCATGTTCCATAGGGTCCCCAGATTTTTGTCAGTTAGATTCTTGCCTGAAAGTCTCCAATTACCTTTCCTGATCTAAATCCAATACTGTCTGATTAGTCCCCCAAAATCATTTACATAGAGAGTGTATTTCCTTTCTATTTTTCATATCCATTTAACTTGACCTCTAGGCATTGAAATTTTTTTTTCTTGAGTAAAATTCTTTCTCAGAGTAAGTCAGTGTGTCTTTATTTCTCTCTTTCCCTCTTTCTCTTCTATCCATCTCCCTTCCTCTCTATTACCCTTCCTTCCCCCCTCCCTCCCTTCCTTCCTCCATCCCTTCCTTCTTCCTCTTTCTTTCTTTCTTTCTTTCTTTCTTTCTTTCTTTCTTTCTCTCCTTCCTTCCTTCCTTGTCTTTCTATCTTTTCTTTCTTTCTTTCTAATCCATGCCATCCAGTTTCTGAAAGAAAGACTAAAAATCCTGATTTAAAAAATGATCCTCTTTTTTCTTGATTCCCTGGTTCTTAGAGATAGAGTTTTATGGCATATACATTTAAATTTTTCTTCTTAGTCCTTAAGTTTGTAATAATTACAGAGATTTTTTTCTCTACCTTAATATACCTAAAATATAATGCACATATTTTACCATAATGATCCCATTCTCTTAAATGATTCATTGATGAAGTCCATCTTCTTACCCGGCTAAACCCACAATCTGTGTTAGCATTTATGTAGTGAATAATTTTATGGTAGTTTGAGAACACACCGTGGGGCTGGGGTATTGAGTACCCCAGGAACCTGTAGACTACATAATGAATCCAAGAGCCACTAAATGCCTAAAGCATATGAAATGCTCGATGGTAGCCATTTAAATGTTCCAAATCTCAAACACTGGTGCCCTGAAATTCTTGCAGAATTTAAGTATCCTCCTGCCCCTTCTGGCATTCAAATTCGGGTAATCTAGCGCCATCCTGCAACACAGTTACGGCCACAATATGAATCATCTTAGCCCACAGGAGCCACCAGCTGCCTCAGCCACATTCTAAAGCCAGGTAGGCCGATTGTGCTGCAATTGTCTATGTCAGAGGAAAGAGCTTTGATCTCCTCATTGGATATTCTGGTCCCCAAAATGCTAGTGCCTGAACTTATAACCACTGGACTCCATGTGGCAAGACAATGAACTGAGATCGCAAGTGCCGATAACCTCCTCTCTTCTGGAGTTTTGGCAGAAGCAGGATACATGCAGGAAAAAAAGAGAAATTAGTACAGATCTCATTATTTTTTGTGTGAATTCAGTTACTGCCAAAAAGACTGGAAAAATGTACTTTAGCCAAGACATGAATTGGATACTCATGAATTGCTTCTCTTTCTTGGAAGTGTGGAAATAAACAATGACCGATCAAATGAGAACAAGCAAAAGCTATTTATTCAGAGCTTGCTTAACAAGAGAGTCAGCACTATCATTTTCATGTGGCGGAGACTCAAAGGCTGGCAGAGACGTGGGAAAGCTTTATGGTAGAGAAAAGGGAAGGCTTCGCGTGTGCCCTGATTAGAGGCTGTTGGTGTGGGGAAGCTGTCGGTGTGCTAACTAGAAGCGGGACATTCTAGTTAAGAGTTGTGTTAAGTTGATTGGTTAAGAGTGTGTACTTGGCTTTCCCTGGTTGGTCCTGAGGCGGAAGTGGAAACAAAAAGTAGGGGAGCTGTCAGTTATTAATCAAGTACTGGTCATTTGGGACCCATTGTTAGAGGGGTTATTGTTTGGCTTCCTGGATTATTACTAGAGGTAACACTCGGACTTCTTACAAGTCTGACTTCTGGCAGGTTGGCTTCCTGGCTGCTTATTACAGATAAAGGGGTTGTTTTCCTGAAAAGGTTGCTGCAGGTTGTGGATCATATTTCCATTGTTATATGTGATCTGGGGACTATTGGTATTCAGTCTCTCAGAAGTAGGGGAAGGCCAGAAAGAGGGAAGGATATGCCCCTTCTCTATTGTTATCTTACACTCCCAGAGAAGATGCAGTTTTAAGGGCAGAAACTTAAACGCGAGGAAAGGAGCATAAGTAGGTCCCACGTGCCCACCAATCTTGAACAGTCTTGAAAATTCCCATTGAGGATTTGTTCCCAAAGTAATCAAGAAAAATAGTGTACAGAAACAGAATCACAAACTGAATTTGAGTTCAAATATGTGTCTAGCACAGAGAGGGTTTCTGTATGAAATAATAATCCTTGTAAAATCACTAATGACACATTATTTTGTAGTACCTGGGGACCGGGTGGTAAGGTATGGTATGCATATGAGTCTGCCTGACAAGGACGGGGAGGGCGAGATCGAAAACAGAGTCCAAGAGATGTGACTTGATCCATCAGAGCTCCATATAGTTTGGAGAGACTTGGGAAATGCCACTGTTAATTTTACTTCTGAAATAGACTCTATTAGTAGAGATGCAAATATGTTGGCCATTCCTGCGACGCACAAGTGAAATCTCAGCCTTGCTACTTTTGATTTGTGTTTCTGATCATTCTGTTGATGGGCTGGCTTTAGCAGAGTGTGCCCTGGTTAATATTCATTGTGATTGATTTTACAGTCTGACCTCAGCCTCAGCAGACTGATGGCAGTGAAAATGAAAAGTATCTAGGAGACCAGCCAAAATATCTATACTGCCCCTATGAAAAATGGAACCCCAAATGCCCTGATATCCACTCTAATTTGCCTGCTTTACCTGGTGTTAATTGCTTCCTGGCCTTCCTCCTTAGAATGGGCCTTGAAATTTCATATCCTGTTCACTTGGAAGTCCAGCATTTTAACCCTTTCCACAGTACGGAAGTGGACACGTTTTCATTTTCTTTTTTGGGTTTCACTAAAGACAGTTCAATTAACCTTTGAGCAGTAAGTTTGACAACTCTGATGTGGCATCTGGCCATTTTCTTAAATCCCCTTCTCCACTGTACTCTCTGGTAAAATCAGGAACTTACCATGAACGATTCATTTATTTCCTAAGTCAAATCAAAGGGAGTTTGTGCAAGAGTTGTATTTTTTAAAGCTTATTTTTAAAAAAGGCTCTCTCTCTCTCTCTCTCTCTCTCTCATTCTCTCTTTTTCTGGTAATGTACCTATCATCCTTTTTTTTATTCTATAGATCACCTTGCATACATTTCTCATTTATCTTGTTTCTCCACAGAAAACTCCTCTGAAGATTGAAAAGAAAAAAGAAAAAAAAAAAAAAGCTAAGCAAGCAAATTAGTTTAAGGGCCTTTGGACCACCCTTTTATGTACACGGTCTGTTCCCCCAGAGCGTTTTGAGACTGCACTACTGCCCTTCCTTGTATTTAATGAGACCTGTGGGCAAACACATGATTCAGTGGAAACTAAGAGGCAGAGTTTAAATATGCTCCGATGACAGCTGGCTTACTTGTGCGAGCTGTTGCAAAAGAACTTTACTAATGGTTCAAGCAGATGGACAGAAGGAAGAAAACTAAATGTTAGAATGTGTGAGAGGCCAAAGGTCAAGGTGAATGAGCCTGGTGATTTCCTGAGGTCTGTGGGTGTTTTGTGTTGCAGCCTAAATTGAGGATTGTTTTTAATTTGATGCATTTTTCTAAACTTTAAGTAGGTTCATTAAACCAAAAAAAAAAAAAAAGTTCCAGCTCTTCATTTACCTCCCAATTAAATTTTGAGTTTTAACTTCCAAGATAATATAGCACTTACTTGTAAAATATAGGCATTTATAATACATTTTTAAAGGTAAGATCAAAATGGTTTACATAACAGATATTTTTTACAAAACATGATCTCTTGCGTTTTCTGTTATCAACAATGCACACGTACTATATCCTTTTGCTTTTTCTTTTTAACTTAAAAATAAAATTTCTGCTGGGGCAGGGCATTACAAACCAATTTAAATGTACTGCATAAAGAATAACTACCATTTGTTTTTTTCTAGAAAGGTCTACCTTCCAGATACTTTGCTGAGTTCTAGGTTAAAAATCCAAAGGCATTTTTTTCTATTTCTTATGATTTTGTAACTATTATATCTTTCAGCTTTAATCAAGTTTTATTGAAGCCAAGACATTAACTAACCTTTAGTTTGACAATCAAACCCTTTAAAGCAGGTCATAAATTTAAAAGGAAGATTGTTTTGGTTCCAGAAAGGAGATTATTTTGAAAGCTAAAATATATGTACCACTTATGGAAAGAAACAAAGTAAAGCTTTGTTGCCTAAGGTACTTGTATGTTTCTCTGGGTCAAGGACTGAAGCAGGTCTCCTCAAGAAGTGGAGACGCCTGCAGGCACCGCCCCAGCTGCGGGGGACTGTGCCTTTCTTCCAGCAGGGATGCCACTGGCATTGGCAATTGCCCCGGCATCAATTATTTGTTTATTTAAAAATAAAATTTTAATTACACGAAACCCAAATTTTCAGGGTGTGTAGAACATTACCCCAGCAATTAGACATATTGTTTATCACCTTGATTTCCAAACCCTTTCAGACTAAAATTCATTTGGGAGTCATAAAAAATTGCCAGGACTGGCCATTAAAAAAATCACCTCAAATCACAATTAGCAGCTCTTTATTTGAGGTTTTAATACATACATGGAGGTGCCGTTTGTGTTGCTATTTCAGGAATAATTCGCCAGGATGAGGTGCATTCTAAAAATGAGGGCACGGGCAGAGGTCGATGTACTTTAAATCCAAACACATTCGAAATTCAAAGTAACATCCTTCCTTTAGTTGGTTGATTTTTCTTGTACTTTGGTTTCTGGTATCTACGTGGGTGAAGTCTTTGAAAGTTATTAATTCGTGATTAAATGGGTTCTTTAGATGATGGGAAAAGCCCCAAAAGAAACATAGAAAAATAAAACGCCTACAGAAGGAAGGGATACAAGTAAAGTGGTTACTACTTTGTAACTGCCTCATGTTTCCTGTGAAAGACTTTGACTAGAAAATTTTTGTAAACACTGTATTTAATAAGGGAAATACCTAAGGACAAAAATGTTAGTTGCGCTGATTGAAATAATTTCTTCAAATGGCTCTAACCTAACCAACCATTTTTATGAACAAAAAGGTACAATCTTTGTTGATAGGAGACTAGACTGAAGAGCTAAGGAGTTGAAGAAGAAACATCAGTGAACTTGATTATATAAGCTTGATTTATTTTTAACATGATTTAAAAATATTTTTAATATATAATATAAATTATGTTTTAAACTACTATCTAGTCATTGTGGTTGGATTTTTACAATTTTGAGCTGTTGCCTTTTAATGTTTTCTAGAAACATGTGCCTGGGGTTCCTGGGTGGTTCAGTCAGCTGAGCATCTGACTCTTGATTTTGGCTCAGGTCATGATCCCAGGGTCGTGGGATCAAGCCCTGTGTCAGGCTCCATGCTGAGCTTGCAGCCTGCTTAAGATTCTCTCTCCCTCTCTCTGTCTCTGTCTCTCTCTCTCTCTCTCTCCCTCCCTCTGCCCCTCCCATGTTCACATGCTCCCTCTCCCTCTCTTTCTCTCAAAATAAAAATAAATAAATAAATAAAAACATGTGCCCAGAAAATCTTTATCCCTAATGGTGAGTAAGGACAAGGCTGGTGCAGTGAAAGGAGCAGTCGGCTGGGCTCCTGACAGATGTGGCTCCACTCACAGCTCTAGCACTGACAGCTTTTGTGAGATTGGGCGAGTTCTTTAACCCCTTCGGAATCTTCGTTTTCTTTTTTAAGTTTATTCTTGACAGAGTGTGAGCGTGAGCTGGGGAGGGACAGAGAGAGAGGGAGACACAGAATCTGAAGCAGGCTCCAGGCTCTGAGGGGTCAGCACAGAGCCGGATGCAGGGCTTGAACTCGCGAACTGTGAGATCATGACCTGGGCCGAAGTCGGATGCTTAATCGACTGAGCCACCCAGGCGCCCCATCGTTTTCTTACTTATAAAGTGGGGATGATACCTAATGGCAGGGCTGTTTTGAGTTTTAAGTGAGATAATTCACGTACAACAGCAAGATCCGTTCAGCAAACATTTGTTTCCCTCCTCTTTAAATCATGTGATGAAACATCTGTTCTGGCACTGTGCTAAATGCTTTATACCTATTTGTCTTGTGTATCTTAAAGCAAAACAAAACCCAGAACAAGAACTCATGAGATCATTTCTCCAATCATCGGACTTCAGCACTGAGGAAAGCGAAGCATGGAAACACCTACTGAGGTGGCTTTAATCTGGATCTGCTTGACCCTACAGCCTGTACTCTTAGCCACTGTGTAGGCTGTGGAAAGAGACTGACCTATGACCATACAGAAGAGGTAGTAATGACGTAGGGGATGACCGAGTAAGGGACCAGAAGGATTTTGCATTTTTGTAATTCTCTTACATGTATATTGAACTCTGTTTGGAGATGACAATGAAAAAAAGCATATTATAAATGTTCAGTTATAATACATGGATACAGAAAAGAAAAACTTATCAAAAAAAGAAAAAAAACCCAAACAAACCAAAAAGGAGTAAGTAAGGTCCGAATGGACAGAATGCTGGAAGTAAGGTCCAAATGGACAGAATGCTGGAGAATCCTCTAAAATGAGGTTACTGTGAAGGGTGCTGGGTGGCTCAGTTGGTTAAGCGTCCAACTTTGGCTCAGGTCACGATCTCACGGTCCATGAGTTTGAACCCCACGTTGGACTCTGTACTGACAGCTCAGAGCCTGGACCCTGCTTCAGATTCTGTGTCTCCCTCTCTCTCTTCCCCTTCCCTGCTTGCTCTCTGTCTCTCACTGTCTCTCAAAGATAAATGTTAAAAAAATTTTTTTTTAAATGAGGTTACTACGTTGTTAGCATTCTGGCATTGTTAAACATGTTTCTTCAGTCCATACTGTATTCATCAGACTAGGATAGGTTATGGTGCAGTGACAAATAGCACCTAAATCACAGCAACTTAATACAAAAGAAGCGTTATTTTTCTTTTGTGCAAAGTCTACTGGAAGTCTGATTGCCTTGTCAGACCAATTGTGCAATTGTCCTCCACGTGGTCACCCAGGAGCCCATTTGTTTTGATGTCAGGGCTCTGTCATCTCACCTGTCCTATGACTGCTTCAGCAGGGGAAGAGAACAAAGGAGGCCTTTCCTGGATGATCACATTCTGCCAAGTCTTCCCAGTCCATCAACCAGAAGCGGGTACAGGGCCTGCCTGGCAGCACTGGAAGGAGGCCTGCATTCTGAATGCCACTGGTCTGTCGTGTACAGACGTAAGAAGTGTTGATAGGCTGCTGTTCATTCTCAGATGGTAACATTTAGGACTATCTTACTGAAATAATTCCTATAAACCAAACACCTTCATTTAGTAGAGAAGTGCCACTTCGATTTCATCCATTTCCGATTAAAACACATTAAGGTACTTAAACTAATTTTAAGTGGCCGATGTTATCTGGAAGTGATTTTGAAAACTGAATATTCATTATCCTTCAATCAGCAGGGATTATGTAATGTTTGCTCTGCTTTTTCAAGCACTGGAATGGGATCATACAGGAACAAATCTGTAAAACAACAAAACAAAAAGCAAAAGAACTGGTTTTCAACCTGCCACAGTAAACTGGTGGGACTCAGTTGATTTTAGAGATCGGGCCACTGGTGGCAGAATGGGTGGTGAGAGAGACGCGGAGGTTAGGACAGCTCCAGGGCACACGTCCTTCCTTTGGTTCTTCCACGGTGTGAACCATCAAAGCTCTCCACCTCCCCCCTATCTGAACAGTATTGCAGATTACCTATGGCTTGTGTGGCAGCATTAGCAAATAATACCACATGAAGCAATTCACATTTCGGTAATGTAAAAGGCAAAGCTATCTCATGATCACTATAAAAAGTGAAACATTTTTTGGTAAAGAAACAGAACGACGTACGTCAATTTGGATTTTTAAAATAACTTGATTATGGTGGTCCTTAGGAGATTATTTTATTAGTTCTTAAGAAAGCAGAATTTACGTCTTTGTTATAGGTGTGGTGAGATTACAGGCACAGAGGAAGGTAGTGAAACTTACTAGTGGTTTAAACCACTTGTTTTGCGTGGCTTTTGGGTTTTTGTTTTTAACAGGTTAAAATGATGCATTTATTAAATGTAGTAAGTAGGGGCACCTGGGTGGATCAGTCGGTTAAGCATCATCTGACTTTGGCTCAGGTCATGATCTCATGGTTCCTGGGTTTAAGCCCCGCGTTGGGCTCTGTGCTGACACCTCAAAGCCTGGAGCCTGTTTCAGATACTGTATCTCCCTCTCTCTCTGCCCCTTCCCTACTCGCACTCTCCCTGTCTCTCTCTCTCTCTCTCTCTGTCTCTCTCTCCTTCTTTCAAAAGTAAATAAACATTTAAAAAAATTTAAAGTAGTAAGTAGACCATAAAAAAAGGTTATTGCAAAACTTGTCAGCTAAGCACATTCACTGAACACTTAATAGCTATGATTCCAAAATGTAAAAACAACTCAGTAGATAAAGCAACAAATCAATTAAGTGAACAACTAACAAGGCAGTAAAGGCTTTGAGTTTTGTCCTTTAATTAATTGGGATCGAAGACTGTATACCACGAGATTTGTACTTGTGGTTTCATTTCCAAAATGCCTTCTTCCTAATACTTTTATCTATGAAGTGCTTCAGTAAAATATAGGTCCATCATCAGAAAGTTTTACAGACCACAATCTCCTGGTTCAGTCGTCTCCACTTGGGTTCTGAAACCAGTGTTTTCAAATAATCCCCTCAGTGATTCCCGTACAAACCAGTCTTGGAAACCATGAGTCATTTAGAGTCCTCCAGAGAGGATGGCACTCAGACAGATGTAAATACTTTATGGCAACACTTTATGACAACTTTTTCACAACATGATTGCTTTTAGGCAACCCTGCAGTTTGGCAGGTCACACCCAGTCCAGGGTTTCTGATTTTTACCTGCCCTGCAGGTTGTGGGGATTCAGGCTCTGTTCTGCATGGGCTCTGGTATGCACCCTTTGTTCCTCCATCTTGCAGCAGTGTTATCTTGGGCTAATCGTGAATTCTCAGCTCCACTTGCCTTGTCTGATAAAGGAGCTAGTTTTATCTGTTTGGTAGCACTCCAGAGAATACTCATAAGACAGAACCCCATTTAATGCCTAGCACACAGTAGGTGCTCTGTCCCATCTTACTCAAAGTAGAAGCCAAAAAGCCCTCCCCAGTGTTAAAAAAGATTCAACTGAGTAATTTTAAAGATCCTCTTGGCTTTATTCCGTGACTCACAAATCAGGCAGCATTCCAATCTAGTAGATAGAAAGGAGCTCTGAGAAGCTGTGCAAAATGAAAGGCTTTTATAGGTGCAAGGAATCAAGAACAAGGAAGCCACACTAGGCAACAATGACAATAACACCACCAGCAACAAAACAGACTAGTTATTACAAAGTTACTTTCCTATAGGGAATGGCAGGAGTCTATTAGATCAACTGCTGACTAGGGAATTTCTCATTGGTTGGTTTAAGACTCCAATTCTGAAAGAGCCAAAAACTGTAATTAAGTCAGGTCTTGGTTTGGTGATGTGAGGCTTAGCATAAGTGACTCCATTTGGGACATGTTGTCTTGTTTTTGTTTTTGGTTTTTTTGTTAATTTTTTTTTTACATTTATCTATTTTTGAGAGACAGCACAAGTGGGGTAGGGGCAGAGAGAGAATGAGACAAGAATCTGAAGCAGGTTCCAGGTTCTGAGCTGTCAGCACAGAGCCTGATGCGGGGCTTGAACTCACGAACGGTGAGATCATGACCTGAGCTAAAGTCAGACACTTAACCGATTGAGCCACCCAGGTGCCCCCATGTTGTCTTGTTTTTAACAATAGCCCGTGTCCTGCTTCCATTATTCTGACCTCATCTAATATTCTCCTCCTTGCTCACTTGACATTGGCTTCTCTGCTGTCCCTCAAGCCCTTCTCGCATACTCTGGCCCCAGCTTCTGCACCCTGCCTGCTTCTACCTGGCGACTGCTACCTGCAGCTACATCAGGCTTCTTCCCTCACTTTTACTTGAGGCTGACACTTATCACCATCTACTACACTATATCTATTATTTATTTAGCTTGTTTATTGTTTTTCTCTTACCATAAGAATATAAGTTCTGGGAGGTCAGAGGCTTTCGTGCCTTGGTTTTGTGATTACTTCCTGATCTCTATCCATACTAACAGGGCCTGCCAGAGGGTAGGTATTCAGTCTGAAGTGTTTATTGAATGAGTTATTGTGAGGAATGGTAGGTCCACCTTGGGCTGTTCCTGGGGAGGGGTGCATCACAAGGCCAGGGAAGTCCTGGGCCGGCCTGAGTCTGGCTTTGCTTTCAGATTGTACTGGGTTTTGGACCTGAGTATTCTTTAAAGTGGACAAAATTACCACATTGTCGCTGTGAGCACCTCAGCCTCCTGAGGGATATTTGGGGGAATGACTCAGCGTTGTTCTAGATACTGCTTCCTTCCCTGTCTCTCCACCTGGAGTCACTCCTCAAGGCTCAGGTGGTACTTGGTCTGTATGAGGAAAGGAGAACTGGACAACATGTGACAGTGCAAATTCAGAGATATCCTGGGACATCAGTTTGATGATCAATGCTGTCTGATTGGTAATCTTGATGCATACCTTAACATTTCCATTGTTTTTCCCAAGATTTACTTCAGTGAACTTTCCCAGCCTCTCTGGGCCCACGCCTCCCCTTATGCCTATTCTGTGCTGCAGACAAACGCACCGCACCCCCCCCACCCCAACACACACAAGCATTCGCACAAATATACATACTTTCCTTGGCCTTTATTTTGTATTTCAGTTGTCTTCCTCTTTTCCTCTGAAGAAAATGGTAATCAGACAGAGAACTACCCCTATCTTCTCATCCCCACACTAAAAAAAAAAAAAAAGTTTCCAAATGTAGTGAAAAGAAAGCTAGGAATTATTGTTTATGACAGAAACGTCAATTTTGTGGAAAAAAAATGTCGGTTTTACCAGATGCTTCTGGTCTTGGCTGCCTAATCCATTTGCTCTCTCAACAGCTGCAAGCCCTTTGTCAGACCCCACACCTCCTCCCATGTGCTGTCTCTATCAGTTGGAACCCAATTGGTGCCTGCTGCAGGCACTAAACTTTAGGCAAATAAAATAGCAGGGGTGAATCATGAACAAGACCAGTAAAAATAACCTTCCTCTGTGCGTCTAAATTACCGTATCACAATTACACTCCTAACACTGAGAAAGCTGAGTCAATGATTTGGAAGGTAATTTATTTTCAGCTGGAGAATCCAAGGATATTTCTGGAAAAGGAAGAAAACTCCTATTTATAAAAGGTGTGTTGTTACAGATTGTACCATGCAAAATTAGATTAAATTATATTTTACTTAATCCTTACACAGCCTGTGAGCATTGGGACCCCTGCTTTGCAGGTGAGGAAACTGAGGCTCAGAGAAGTCAACAAAGTTACTCAACGTTATCAGGTCTGATTATGAAGCCTGCACTCTCGCCAGCATATCTTGCTGTTGGCTCTCCTTGGCCGGCATGAGTCCTGAGGCACTCACAAGCCCACTTGTCCTCGGCTGGATCCCTCGCTGTTTTGAATATTTCCAAATACTCTCAATGCACAGCATCCGAATAAATGCTGTCCCTGAAAGTTTGTGAACCTATAAGAGAGTCTGACACTCACAAACACTATATTTAGAGAATTTTCAAAACCCCAGATTCAGAGGGAATAGTAGTGGCATAAACTTTCCCCCACAGTTGCCACAAAGCTGACTGAAACAGGCTCAATCACTCGTTACAGGATAGGCTCCTGCAAGCTAGCCCGTAAACTTCAAATCCAAGCCTTTGAATACTCACACATTAATACATTATGAATGTTCAGAGTTGATAATGAGCAAATGTTACATCCAACAGCCTGTTCCACTAAATCGGAACTTGATTAGGTCTTCCTTTAGGGCGACTCTTGGAGGTAATATTGCACAGTACTTAAAGGCAAGGGCTTTGGAGACTGACTCCCCAGGCTTGAATCTTTGGTTCTGCCACTCACTAGCTGCCTGGTCTGGTGCTTTGTTTTCCTCTGTGCCTCAATTTCCCTCCTTTTAGAATGGTGTTGATACAGCTTGCATCACAGAGTTAGTGTGGACATTGCATGAAATCACGTGTGTCAAATGCCCGGGACAGCATCTGGCACGTGGTAAGAATGCAAGTGTTAGCTATTTTTATTACACGTTACAATGCAAAATTTCTTAACAAGGTTCATTTACTTGTTGCTCCATTGAATTCCATCCCTCAGTTGAACTACTAACTTTATTCATCAGACCTTGGGCTGCACATCTTCATCCATTTTAAATTTCCAATTTACACTCCAAAGCAGAGGCATTTCCATTGGCAAGGAAAGACCATGGCCGTTTCTGGCAGCAACATTTGGGTGAATGTAGAACCTCTCACATGACTGTTTTTAAAGGGACAACATTCAACTTGCACGTGTAAGTTCTGCAATGTTGGTTTCAAAAGCAGTTCTATTACTTTATAGTCATACCTCATAAAGGATGATATCTTTAACTTATTTCGTGAGATTTCCAACTCCATTTATACTTTCATAAGCATGTCGGGATCTGTCCAAGATGTCATGTGTTACTCTGAATTAGACACAAGCTCCAAAGCGTTTGAAGTTCGCTCCATCTGTAATTGCTATCACAGACTCCAGGAGCTGAATCCAGCCCTTAATTTGATACTATCTGAAAGAGACCAATAATCTTCGACCAATCACCCTTCTCTAAGTGGCTTACACTCAACAGGATTTACAGTTCTGAAAAACTGTTCTAAACTTCAGCTGCCTCTAGTTTATTTTAGCACACAAGTGAAAGAATCAGGCAGAGATGAAGTGGTTATGTTTTTGTCGTGCAGAGATGTGTCTCAGTTTCATGTTTCAACAGCAATTATATTAATAACTAAAATTTCATAAAACCTTATGCAAAAGCCTTGCAATTCTATGCAATCCTTAATAGCATCCCTTTATTCATAGAGACAAATGTTTGGGTAAATATGTCAGATATTTCTGCAATTAAAAACATAGTCATGGGCATGACTGATTTTTCTTATTCTTGCAAGGCTCTCTGGTCTGCAAAAGGGCAGGTGAAGGAAAGCAGATTTGACAAATTGTTGCTATATTTTGGCTCTTTGGTTATGCCATGCAAAACTGTAAGAGAGGAAATTTGCCTTTGACATTTTCTGGTTTTCTGTTTTAATTTCCTTTTCCACCTGTTGTCATCTCTTCCTCTATCTCTTCTATTATAACCTTATTTTCTCTGTCTTCTTGTCCTTGACCTGTCTCTTTCACGTCCCACTGGGTAGGAGACTGAGTGGTCCTGATACTCCTCACAGTGCCTAGACAGTGCCCTCAAAACTTGTGGGTGCCCTCAAAATGATAATAATTATTCCTCCAAGTAAATTTAAACTATTTGTCAATATGATGCTAATGAACAATATTAGCTCATTAGCTTGACGTGGGGTAGTTCATGGACTCCACAAACTCTTATTTTAAGAGCATTTTCATTTGAACTGACAATTGTTCAAGACAGAGTGCCTGACAAGGAGGAATGGATTCAGTTAGCAGAACCTCAGGCCAGTGAGGAGAAAGCATATAGGTCTAGCTGGAGGAGTGTTTTCCTGAATTCTCTCAGTTATTCCATGAACACGTGGAGTATATGTAGGCATGAGCATGCGCATGAGACAAAGACAGAGATAGGGAGAGAGAGAGAGGTGTGTAAATATATCTTTTGCTGGCCAAAAAAAAAAGCATTTATATTTCTGGGGTCTATGTACTTCTAGGAACTCTATTTGTTGAAACAAAATTGAGTACAAAAATCAGCATCCTATATAGTTGAATAAGAAAAAAAAATGTTGAGATAGCCTGATTTTTGTATGGAAACAATGGAAGATGAGCCTTTGTGAAGAATGTTATTACTGTCTTTTTTTTCTTTTTGTTTTACTTCTCAAAATCATAACCGTGAGAAATGATTAATTCCATTGAGTTTTTCTTAATATTATTTCACATGAGGAATAGGACTGCACCTTTTACATACTATAGAAAGGAAATGCAAATGTTTGCTAGCATGTTAGCATCTAGTTGTTAAATTGCCGTGTGTATCTTTTAACATGAATAATATGTGTGATTATCCCAGAAGGAATAAGACCTTATTTAAAAATGGTATCTTAGGCTTTATGTATACGGAAGGTTTTCCAAAGTAACACTCTTAAGAGAATGATTTCATTCTGCCTCACTTTAAATAATGAAACTACAAGAAAGTGTCCACATTGTGGTATTTAATGTGCTTCCATTAAGCCTTATTTTCTTGTCAATATTTTTACCTAAGCCCTAATCTTTTGATGCGACAGAGGTTTCATATTAAATCAGAGGCAGTGGCTTTCATTTTCTTGCTTTAACATGACACACATATTTCTAGCTCTAAAGTGGTTGCCAAGAAAATGCTTAACTCCTCTCAAATTGGCTGTTTAAAGTGCCACGGTAGATTTGACTCTTAAATCGCATCCGTGGTTAAATTTCACCTTGCAGTGCATTTGAAGTAGGTGCTTTGTGTTTAAAAGTGAAAACTATAAAACTTTTGGTGTTTTGTGTTTTTTTGACCCTAAGTTAGTTGTTTTCCTTTAAGAGCAGAAGAATTAAAGATCTTAAAAATCTGCTGTTAGAGCATGTAATGGTGGCCTCCCATCTCTCTCTTTTCTGGAAAGGAAGGGAATGTTGAAAGTGCTTCTACTTTATAATGTAAGAGGTGGCCAAGCATTTACAGCTCTATATTCCCCTCCAGTTGAATTCTTCTAAACCTCAGACCTGGCCAGCAGGTTTCTCCCAGACGATTTTCATTTTCATAAACATTCACATCCAATAAACCGCACGAAACACAGTGTGAGAGAAAAAAGGGGGACAGGAAATGGCTCTGTTGCATGGTTATTACATCCTATTGCCTGTGGGTTGCTTGTTATGAGTTTTAACTATGTAAATATGACGTATATGACATCAGAATTTAATCTTAAAGCTTCTATGTGGGAGATAGAGTGTGACTTTATTGTTAGGGCTAAAATCAACTGGGTGTTGACAGGTCTCAAAAGTCACCGAGTAAAAGCTTAAAAAGAAAAAGCTCAGACTGATAAGCTGTGCTTTGACTGACAAGTTCAGGCTTGACTGCCACTATTGAAAACAGTTGGGTAGAACTTTTGCAGGGGTTTGGGGGGAATGTGTTATTTCATAAGAAGCTACACTGGGAAATATTGGGAAATGTATAAGCTTATAGAGCACAACACCCAAGGAAAAACAGGTGTGAGGTTTAGAAAAGCTAGAGCCTGGGAGAAAGGACACTCCAGGAGTGAGTTAATTAATATTATAAAAGGACTTTATGCAAAAGAATGCCACCTTGAGGAGAAAACTAAAACATTGCTGTCCACTAGTTTTGCCTTTCAACAAATCCTCTGTCAATAGCTTGTGGTGAAAAAGTCTGGTGGGGGGAAAATAAAATGCACAAGCAAAAGATTACAATGGAAAATAAATGCAGGAGGAAAAATAATATGTCCTTTTTCCATCTTTCCAGTAGAGTAGAACCAATTCTGGCACTGTAAAATCCATTATGGAAACAATAAAATAAATGCATTCTAAAGTAGCCATCATTGGTCAATTGGAATGTTATGATTGTTATACATGCCATAGCTTATCAAATATTATCCATAAGGAAGTATTCAATTCCTGTTGTGCCAATTATCCTACTACGTGCATCATAAACTTTTATGGCTTGTTATGGAATGTCACTTGGCTAACGATTTTTCCCTTCAAATATTGCATCATCACATTCGGATGGAAAACATATTCTAATGTGGCAAAGTGTTAAAGAAATTTAATACTCTAGGGCTAAATGAAACTGCTATGGTTCATCTCCTGGATAAGAACAACAATTTATGAATGCAATATTCATTTCCTGAGGTGAGCGCAAGCAAAAACTTCATCTGAAACCTAAAACCTAGATGTTTGGCCTCTGGTAGTTTCCTCATTTAACTCATTGATGTCATATATTAAGGCCACTGGTAAGATCACATCTGGGGACTGCTCACTTTTTCAACTTCCCTAATTACTTTTACAGGGGACTCCTGGCATAATTGCATCAGCCGAGACCAGACCACAGAGTCCACAAGATCATCTTTCACTTTAAATATATTGCTAAAAATGTCAAAATAATCTATTTGTTTTCTCTTGATCATGAAAACTGATTAACAGATTGGTATTTGAATTCACAGAGGCATTTATTCAGAGCTAAGATTCCAGAATAATGTGTGTGCTATATGGAGAAATCACAAAATTATAAATAACCTGGTGTATGTCTCTAAGACTAGGGAATCCAGAGATGGTTCCACAGTCGTATTTGTAGAAAAAGAAAAAAAGCACAATGCCAAGAACCACAATTTTTTTCTTCCAAAAGCTAACGGTCTACCCCATATATTCTGGTATATTAAACACAAGAAATTTAACTCACAGGGAAACCTACTTAAGTCTTATCTGTGGATCTCAGGAAGTAGTACAGGACACAATTAGAGAACAATATTTTGAGCTTTTAATCCAATCCTCTTTCATTAAAAAAAACCACTCCTATTTAAATACAGAAATTCTAGGCCACGGGGCAAAATGTTCATATAATGTATGAGAGGTTCATTGCTTATCCATCTGAAACTTCTACAGAATCAGGAGGAAGTTTTGCTCAAAGCAAGAATTTGAAGAACTGTTAGTCACCATGGACATCCATAACTGGGGGCACTGAGACAGTAACAGAGGGAAAGGATATTAAATACATAATAAGAAGCCACTTTTAGATGAAGACTAAGGTGTGAGGGAGGCTCCATGACATAAAATCAAAAGACAAACCAGTCGTGTGCTTTCATGAGGTGAGGACCATGTGGAAGCAGCATGGAAGGAGAAAGATGAAAGCAAATGAGAAAACAGAAGGAAACCCAGCCTGAGTAGACTGAATGTTTGTGCCTCCCCCAAATTCATATGTTGAAACCCTAATCCCAATGTGATGGTATTGGGAGGTGGGGTCTTGGGAAGGTGATTAGGTCATGAGAGTGGGCACCTTATGAGTGGGATTAGTGTCCTTATAAGAAGAAGACTGAGAACTAGCTTGCTTCCTTTCTGCCATGTGAAGGTACAAGAAGTTGGCAATCTGGCACTTGATTTTGGACTTCCAGCCTCCAGAACTGTGAGAAATAGATTTCTGACATGAATAGTACTTTGTCTATAGTATTTGTCATGGCAGCCTGCACTGAGACACAGCCTCCTCCGGAAAAATCCATGTCTACGACTCTTGGGATAAAGGGTACCCATCGGTTATTCTCTTCTGATACTCTAATGGTGTGCTTGAAATTTCTTGGAATTCCTCAGTCTTTTTCAATGCACCTTTCAAAAATGCTCAGAAGTACAAAGAAGAGACCATCTTTCTCTATAAGACAGTCATGGCATAAAATATCAGCTTAGCTAGACCTTGTTTTCAGGAGAATAAACTCATTATTATTTTACTCTCAATGATGACAGCCTCCTCACCCCTGCATACTGCATGTAAACATCTCTGGGCCAAGAATGTAGGTTCCAGGGAGATGCCCGGCACATGCAACTGCCTTCTTACTTGCTAGACTCTAACTCAGAGAAGAGATGTAGAACACGTAGGGAGGAGGGTACGGAAAATGAATTGGGTTCTAACTAATGTCTCACATACTGCACCAGGTACTTTATATACTTGTTTATCTCACTCAATGCACATCACAGCTCTGCACTGTAAGTATGCAGTGAGGAAACAGATGCAGATCTCACAGGGCTTATGAGACTCCAAGTTTGTGCTTTTTCCACTATTCCATTCTGTCATGAGTTCCCATGGGATTTTTCTTTTCAAATATTCAAAAGAATCTTACCTTGAAACTTACTATATTAGTTGACTGTTCAACTAATACAGGTTTTAAAAGTCAACAGAAAGCCCCTTTTCCAGCAGATGATCAAGTGGAATGCTCTATAGACTGGCCAGCATATCATAGAGCAAGAGCACGTGAAAAGACTCAAATGAACAAGAATCATGTGGGAGAAGCAAAGCAGATAGTAATACAAATCCCACAAGCAGTTAGAACAGTGGGTTCTCAGTGGATTTGAGCAGAAATCCTGTGTTTGTCAGGGCTGACAGATCCAATTATGTTCCAAGGACACGACCTGCAACATGGCTGCAGTGATAGGTGCCCACCTGTGAAAATTCCAAGTTATTTTCCTACCTGTGGTCATAGACCATATGTCTGTGCTCCTTCCCACACCCTCGAATGAAGGATGCTTCTTGTCTCCCAGGAACTCTTGGTCTTTTTGACTGAAGGTGTGAATTCTGGAAAGGAGACCACCAGGTGATAAAGTAAGGAGACATAGGTGCAGACAACCAAAAGAAGTCACCTCAGTCCTGATTATGGACAAGGTAACAGATGTCAAATATAGGTGACCTTTACACACATGGGTGCTAACTAGAAAACCATTGTGTCACTTGCTAGTTCCCAGAACTTTGGGGATAGGTGAGAGATCAGGGGTGAAGTCAGGGGGTTTTAAAAGAACATCGGATTTATTGGAAAGATAAGACTTTTGATGTAGCTGAAATAGAGGGTTAATTAGGGAATACAGCAACAGAATTTTTATCACCACAATAAACGAAAGGCATAATGAAGCATCCAACAGATGTACTGCTCAACATTGTTCCACACGACAGAAACAAAGCCCCTCTCTTCTAGTAGCTTATAAAGAAGGGTTCATTGATGCTGAACATAATCATAGCTGTGTGTGAATTTGTGTGTATGTAAGGGCAGGGCAGGGTATTGCTAAAATGCACAAAGAGCTTTACGTGTACAATCTTATTTATCCTTACACAACTTGATATGTGGTATGTACTACTATTTTCTTTATTTCATATATGTGAAAACCCAGGCTTGTAGAGGCAGGTAACATCCTAGAGTACAAACCATCCTAGAGTACAAACCAATATTTAAGTCAGAATTGGAACCCAGATCTACTGGACTCCAGAGACTATGGTTATCACCAATAGGTGGTGCTGCTTCTCACCTAGCTTTTCTCTGGGTGGGTGTATTTGGGCCTCACCTCAATATGCTATACTATAAATCTCAGAAGCTACTACATTTTTTCAAAATTAAGACTTGAATAGATAATTAAAATTTTTAAAATCAATTATTCACTGAAAATTGACCATAGGTTTGGCACTGGGCTAGGTTGTTTGGCTTAATTAAAGGTGTAGACACTAATCAAATGTTTCCATGTATATGAGTGTCTTGGCTGTTTGGTGTCCTAGGGTAAAATGCAAAGTCTATGATATTTAAATATATTAATAGAATCAAGAACATGTGTGCGTTATCATTGTCCTATTTTTAAAATTTTTTTTAAAGTTTATTTTTCACAGAGAGAGAGAGAGAGAGAGAGAGAGAGAGCATGGGTGGGGGAGGGGCAGAGAGAGGGAGACACAGAATCCGAAGCAGGCTCCAGGCTCTGAGCTGTCAGCACAGAGCCCGATGTGGGGCTCAAACCCACGAACCGTGAGATCATGACCTGAACCAAAGTCAGACGCTCAACCGACTGAGCCACCCAGGTGCCCCTATCATTGTCCTATTTTTAAAGCAGAGCAATGGGTTTTTAGTAAGAATTGAAGTTTAAACAGAACTTTATTTAGCTTAAATTGATACTTAACCTTCTTTGCTGTAATAAGGATCTTGGACTTCAATCATGAGGTGGCTACTCAAATCAGATGCTTTTAGGTGTGTGTGTGTGTGTGTGTGCGTGTGTCAGTGATGGGGGAGTCACATAATTGAGGAGAATATTGAAGAGACTGGCTCAGGTGGGGAAGCAGAATGAAACACCAAATCAAAGGCAAGATGCCAATTGTGTGCTGTATTGTATAAATCAAAGAGGCGCCTGATGATATGGCTGAGGCTGTCGTTGTGAAAATGAAGAGGAAAGGAGCCCTTTCAGGAATAATGGGGAAAGTTGATTGCTTAGTAGAATAAGGAAGAGAAAGATAATTTTAAGAAAGATAATTCCCTATTTTAAATGGGAAGATAGTTATAAAATCAAATATTCAATGAAACTATTAAAATCAGTTTCTTTTCACAATACATATTGAATTGCATAAGATTGCCCAAAAGTTGTACACTAATTTTCTTTGAGTGTGCCATATGTATAACCTATCAAAAGTATTCTACAGTTACTCATATATTTTTATCTCCAAGGCTTGCAACAAATTAAAACTTCAGCTTCTGTGAAGACAAATAAATTTACGTCCAGAATCCTTATATGGCCTTAATGTTTACTCTTTTAGCTTAGGGTCCCTGCCTGGAGAAAATCCATTCTCCTTTTTGTTTGATTGAAAGATTGTAACAACCCCCCTCCCGAATTTACAATAAGATCAAAAATGGCATTTTATTTGCCCATCTGGAGATCACCGAATGCGTAAAGCTTGTCCGTGTGGAGGCCATCTGTTGTGAATGGAGACCCACATGGAAACTTAATCCTTGAACTTCTTTTTCAACTTTCTCTTTTACTTGCCTGAGTAGAAGGCAATTCACACACGTCACTTGTGATACAAACTGAGGCCAGGACAGGTTGCTGCCTTTTAATGTCACAAACATTTTCATTCGCCCAACTGCAAGCATCTCTCCACAAAGATCTAAAGAGTGAAAAATTCTTGGCACTGCCGTTCCCCAACATCATGACACAAACTGAAAGTCAGAGGCAGAACTCTCTTAATGGCTGTTACTTAGGCTATATGTAGACAGGGGGAAGAGTGCTAGGAAATTGAATCCAGTTCCTTTTCTTTGAAGGTATCCGTAGTCTCTCTAAGCAATTCTGCATGTCTTGAACTTCCTGGGCTCAATTGTTTTGTTTGTTTGTTTGTTTTTGTTTTACTTTGCCTCCTTGCATGTTCCCGTTTCCAGATGGAGAGAGTATCTTCTCTGAGCTATAAATTATTCCAAAATAATGTTACTTATGGAGTAGGACGAATGAGTGAGTCACAAGGGACTGGACTTCTCAGAGACACTTCAGATGTGGATAAAATTTTGTAGACTCACACTCTTTTTGTCCTACTTATCTTATCTGTAGGTACAGTTTCATGTCCATAAATACCACAAGTCAGCACGTTAACTAAACTGGCTTGATGCTAAGACCCAGTGCACAGCCATGAGCATGGAGGCCAGAGTGCTTGTCTGGAAGCTGTCTGCATCACACTGTCTTGTGACCCTCCCAATGGACGTCAGCACTTGACATGTTTGTCATTAAAGTAAAAAAAATTGCCTCTTAAAATATCGTTGTAAGCTCTTTGTTTTGCTTATTAATTTTTAAAAAATCTTTATTTTTGAGAGAGATAGAGTACGAGTGGGAGAGGAACAGAGAGAGAGAGGGAGACATAGAATCCGATGCAGGTTCCAGGCTCCGAGCTGTCAGCACAGAGCCAGACATGGGGCTTGAACCCACCAACCACGAGATCATGACCAGAGCCAACTTAACCAACTGGGCCACCCAGGCACCCTCTCTGCTTTGCTTCTTACATGGTGTTGTTCCTCAATCCTCCTTACAGTCCTTCACACCGTTTCTGTTTGTGATACTTCCTTCGTGTAAAGTCTTTGCCAAATGCTAGTTATCTCTCCCACTGGAACTTTCTACCCTCAATTTAAACAGCCTCTAAAAATTATAAACACTGCTACCAAAGTAATCTTCTCTTTCTGGTCTTTTCAGTCCCTGAACTGTATGTGTGATTTCAATTTGCGTACTGTTCTGAAGAGAGAAAATGCAGTGGTAATGGCAATAGCAATTGTTTTACTATTTTTTAAGTGAAGCTGTGCTCTTGGTAATACTGAAAGATTGAAAACAACTTAAATGTTGAACCACAGGGAATAGAATTAATGGATTATGGTGTATACACATAATTGAAGCCTGAGCAACCAGTAAGAATTATTTTAGGAATGCAGTTAATGATTTGGAAAATGGTCACAATAAATTCAAGGGAAAGAATGGGGTAGAAAATAGTATGTGAAGTATCATTACGTTTTTGTAATAAAAAATTTACATCTTTATGTAGAGAAAAAGACTGTAAGTACATACATCAAAATGGTAATGGTGGTTATCTCTGAGTGACGGATTTATAGGTATTTTATTTTCTTCTGTATTTTATTTTCTGTATTTTTTCTGTATTTTTCCAAATATTCTGTAATGAAGTTTCTTTATTAAATAGCCAGAAAAAAAATAGCATTTTAGAAAATGAGCAAAAATATTTCACTGAAGAAGTGGTGCTTACCTTCTATTATTCCCCAACAAATACAGACCTAAAAACTGGGGAGCTAGAATGATGTCACATCTCTAAACCAAGGGACTGAGGACAAGTCCACATTATGTGTAGCCAATGAGGCAAGCATCCAGAGTTGTAGGATACTTTTTTGTGTTTGAGACTAACGGGTAATTGAGTGATATTCAAGTCCGTGTATGTTTCAACATTTCTAGATACAATAACATGTACTATATTTTCTATTTAAGATCACTGGCAGCATCTTCAGTCAGGGATCATGTTCAAGATCATTAGCATCTCTTTGAAAATCCTTCAGCAGAACCTATCTCCTTTCATTTCTTCAATGGCCCACCTTAGTCTCTTTCCTTGTTCAGTATCTCTTTTATTGGTTTATCTCATGTCAACCTCAGAACCTTCTCTCAAACCATGTCATATGCTGGAAATGTCTTTCCTGTCCTTTAAGAATATGTGAGGACATTTCCATGACTATTCCCACCGTTCTTCAGCTCTTAGACCAAGCCATGTGATAGAAGTAGCCAACCTACATCTAACTCAGCTGGCATGGGGAAAATGGAGAGAAAAGGCTGCATCTGGAGGCAGAATAGCCTGAGAGACAACCTCAAAGAACACCCTGCCAGGTGGTGGTGGTGTAAGGAAGGAAGTAGAGGAGTGGAGTGTTTGAGAGGGGTGCAGACAGGCAGAGGAAGGTGTTGGGCCGGTCAGGGCCTCCCAAACAGTGTGAGGTAAATGCAACAGTGATCTGCAAGGTGACGGAGGACACTCATCAGCATCTAGAAGACTCTGCAGGTGCCCACTCGAAGGGATGACAATCAGATGTGAGGTTCTTTGCACCACTTTCCTGACACCTGGCTCTCTCTAGGCACCTGGAACTTCTATGAAGACCTAGGGATTCTGATCAACTGAGAAACACAGAACTGAAGTAAAATGGAATCAGCTGAGATTGAGTTTCTTCCATCTGTGAGTTGAGAATAGAAAGTAAACTGAATTATGGTAAAACAAAGAAAAATATTTTTTCTGAGTCTGTGGCCTGAGAATTATACACGCCATATTTAGGTCAGGAGTTGTGCTTAAATAGATATTTATCTTACACGTCTATAATAAAAATATGTGTGTATGGTAAAATAGCTAGCTAGCTAGATTTCCATATCTAAATTATTTATATACCATCTCTCTAGTCATTTCCAATCCGTTCTCTCCAAGTGGGGCCCAGGAATATGCTATCTATAGGCAAGGACTTAAAGCCTGTAAGAGGAAACTGGAAAAGTAGAAAATGCCAAGTACGTATCTGTATCATTTAGAACCCAGTGGGACAGAACAGAATTCCTGCATTTCCTTTGGTTTAAATGGAGCCAATCATTATTCTTATAGAGCTAAAAAACTAGTTTCTGTGTTTCTTTGCCTCAGTTAAGAAGCCAAATCAGATAAGCACAATACCACCAAGCTTCTATCAAATCTTCCCAGAATTGCAAATAAAAGAACCTCAGACATCATTGAGGTTAGCCCTTAGTTTGGTCTTGGGGTTCACATTCAAAAGCTTTTTGGATCCTGACAGTGCTACAAAGAAGGACAGTTGTGGAAGGTATAAAAGGAGTGGTGAGGACTCTGTAAACTGGTGTAAGAGAAAACCTGAGGAATGCACAGCAATCAGTCAGGTGATGATGCCAGCAAAGAGTTCTCAGAAAGAGGGAGGAAGTTGTGAGTCGGCTGAAATCAAAGGGAACTTGGCACATTCCAAGGATTCAAGAAAAAGAGCAGGGGATCCTGCTCTACTGCAGAAAATAGAAAGATTGATAAGAATTACCTTGTCCCCAAATTCGTTTCTTCTGTTCCCACCCTTAGGCCTTGAAACTAGAATTACCTTTTGAGAAGACTCAGCTTTTATCCCTTTCTTTGTGATAGAGGCACTTTTTTCTCAACTACTTATGAGGTAGCCTCATATATAATAGTTTTTAACGACTCACCTAAATCAGCTAAGTATTTTTAAAATTCCGGTTGCATTAGCAGACAAATCCTAGCAGATAAGTTCAACTTATGTTTAAGTTTTTCCACAGGTTTTGACCTCACCCACTGCACAGTCTCTGCCCACAAAAGCCAACACCATCTTCACTTCCCTTTTATGTATTCTCTCCCTCCCACTTACCACAGCCACTGTGAGTGTGATCTCAACACCAAATCAACTATTTAGGAGTCTGTGCTAAAACCACTTTAAATCTATATCGCTTTTCTGTTTAAATGTTAATGTAGACATGTAAAGTGATGACAGTAATGTCATGGAGTCTATTTGAATTATTGTTAGGAAAGCAACTGGATTGAGTTTTTTCAAAACTTGATTTGCTACTCAGCAATCGTTTCTGCCAAACATCAGATCCAAATGGAACCCACCTGAAAAATGGCACTGGATTTTGTTAAGCCTTATAACCATGACCAAAGCCACACTATAAACATGAATCTTAGAATTCCTCCCTTCTCTCTTCAGCCATTACTGCCCTACTTAATCATTAAGGCTTGACTCTAAGCTCAGTTTCTTTAAGTCTTCCCTCACTACCTCAAATGCTCGTGCTCTGGTGTCTCCGCTAATCTCCCAGTTCAATCATTCTTTCAAAAATATTTCTAGAGCAAATAGTTACTAATATGTTTGTTTGTTATAAAGCAGTAACGAAAACAGATCATTCTTGCTTTTTTGGAGCATGTAGTCAACTAACGTAAGTTATGACAGAAAAGTAGAAGGTATGATAAGAAAGGATGACAGGGGACACTTGAGAATGGAAGATCATGGAAGACCTGCTCCAGGCAGTTATACTGAATTTATGTCCAGGTTGATAGATAGGATGGCACGGGAGGGTAGGAGGAGCAGTGGGGTCCATTCAAGCTCCTGAAACTTGCAAGAATTTAGAACATTCCAGGAATAGAGCAAAGTGCATTGGAGCTTGGGAGCAGGGTGAGAGAGGGAGAGAGATGTGAGCGATAAGGTTGAAAGAAAGAGTAGGGCCAGATTATTCAGGGCCAAATTTTATCTTGAAAGCAACGGGAGGCCTTCAATGCACTTCAAGCAACTGTGTGTGACAGAGTCATTTTTGGATTTTGTAAAAGATCTCTTTGACTCCTGTGAGGACAATAGATCGCAGGAGGCAAGGGAAGATGAAGAAAGTCCAGGTAGGAAGCGTCTATACCAGTCAAGGCAAGAGATGACAGCAGCTGGTGATAGGAAGGTGGCAATGGAGATAAAGACAGGGCATGTTTGAGATGTAACTGATTATCACTAGCACTCATTTGGCACTTACGGAATATTGCTCTGAAGTGTAAACTTGCTGTGTTATTCTTCCTCACTGCCACCTTCCTTCTTTGAAGATAGGGGTGGTGATTGCATCTTTTATCCCCCATCTGACTTGAACAAATTAGATTTGTGGGTTGATTTAAAAATGTAATAAAAGAGAAGACTTTATACATTTAAAAAATTTTTTTAATATTGATTTATTTTTGAGAGAGAGAGAAAGAGAGAGTGGGGGAGGGGCAGAGAGAGAGGGAGACACAGAATCCAAAGCAGGCTCCAGGTTCTGAGCTGTCAGCACAGAGCCTAACATGGGTCTTGAACTCACAAACTATGAGATCATGACCTGAGCCAAAGTTGGACACTTAAATGACAGAGCCACCCAGTGCCCCTATATATTTTTTTGAGTTTATTTATTTATTTTGAAAGAGACAGAAACAGCATGAATGGGGGAGGGTCAGAAAGAGAAGAGAGAGAGAATCACAAGCAGACTCCTTGCTGCCAGTGCAGAGCCTGATGTGGGGCTCGAACCCATGAAGCTGTGAGATTATGACCTGAGCTAAAACCAAGAGTCAGCCACTCAACCGACTGAGCCATCCAGGCACTCCAATATTTCTGTTATTACAGCTGCCTGATTTTTTTTTAAACCTAAGCTGGATTTCTTTCAGGATTCTATAGTCTTCACTTTTTCATGGCCTCATCCTATCCTCACCTATACTTCTTTCCCCTGGAAGCATTTAAAAAATATGGCTTGGAAGAAAGGGAAATCAATTTAAACATGGCAGCAGTTAAAGACACCAATAAATTTCCACTAATCTGCACTTCCATACATTATAGAAGTATATTTCTTTAAACTCTCTTAGAATAAAGGAATGCCTTCTTTTTAAGAGTCTTCCAGAAAACTCAAAAGAAAACAGCACATCAAAAGCAGAGCACAGACCACCATCCATCCATTTGTTCCATTTTTTTCTGTAGCAAGAAGGTGTGAGTTATGCCTGTGTGATAGCTAATTTTACATGTCAACTTGACTGGATTACCGGATGCCCAGATATGTACTTAAATATCATTTCTGGGTATATCTGTCAGGGTATTTCTGGAAGGGATTAGCATTTGAATGGGTAGAATGAGTAAAGCAGATTATCCTCCCCAGTGTGGGTGAGCCTCATCCAGGCCATTGAGGCCTAACTAGAACAGACGGTAGATGAAGGAAGGAATCACTGGCTCTGGGAGGACTGCTTAAGCTGTGACATCCATCTCCCTCTGCCCTCAGTGCTTCGGTGCTCCGGTTCCCAGGCCTTCAGAACCAGACTGAAATGGACACCATTAGCTTTCCAATATTCAGGCTTCAAATGGCACCAGCAGCATTCCTGGGTCTCTAGTTTGCAGATCATGGGCTGCCTTAGCCTCCATAATTGTGTGAGCTAATAATAATCAATCAGTCAATCCTCTTGGTTCTATTTCCCTGGTGAATCCTGACTAATACAGCCACAGAAGTTGTTCCAGCGAGGGCACCCGCTGAGGCAGGGTTTTCTGGAATGAGTAACATTTACTTGGTGCAATCTGAGAAACTTCTAAATACCCTCCTTAACAAACAAATCTCTTCTGCCAGCCTGACAGGCTTCTGGAGTCCTCCAGTTATCTCTCCTTTGGGCTAGAGCCCCGAACATGTTATTAGATCACAAACAGTACCCAGTATCCCAAGGTTTTGCTGCAGTCAGTGTGACCTCGTAAAACTCTCTTGGGTCTCCATGCATGTTCAGTTTTTTCATCTCTTTTTCTATAGAGATGAAAAAACTGAACATGCATGGAGACCCAAGAGAGTTTTACGAGGTCACACTGACTGCAGCAAAATGTGTGCTAGATCAAATCTAGGCCCTCTTCAAATGTAACCTTTTGTGATTGCATTTTATTACCATCTTCCATGTATTAATCCAATGAAGTGGCTTCCGACATCCAGTAGATTCCTGAGAGGAAGGACTAGCACCTGGGCATTACAGGGGGCCCAGCTGTCCTGCTGCCTCACCACTGTTCATCGCTGCCCCCAGCCTGACCACCATTCAGAGATAAACTCCTGCTTTGTCTACTAATGTAGATAGTGCTCAGCATCAACAAGATTTTTAGTCATAAAGAGAGTTATCTGGATCCAATGAAGCCTCAGAAAAGGGACACGAATTTCTAAATATAGGCATATACTGACAAAAAGAAGGCAAGTTCTTATTCCAAGGCTCCAAACTAAAATTAATGAACAAATAAAACCCAGAATGGTAAATGAACTCTATTATATGTGCAGCAGGCTGAGCTCCGGGTGGGCATGGACTTTCTGATTCTTCTCTTAATCCCTGGCACCTAGCACAGCCTGGCATATCATAAGCACCCTGTAAATGTTTATGGAATGAATGAAAGGTGCATTCCAGGGCCAGCAGGGTGGGAGTTCCTTGCTGTGCACACACTGCCTGGCATGGGTAAGGAATAGTCCCAACAAGGCTTTAAATGTAACACCTTCTTAAGGTGGCTTGCTGAGAGGTGGAGAGTGAGGGTGCAGAAGTAGGGATATCACCGTTGGTTTCCCAAAGGTTCTTCCTGGCCTTTGTTTGACCTTGGCAATGCTGCTCACAAAGGTTGGCAAGCAGATTTAAGCTGGAGGGAAATGCACCCTTTTCACTGGGAGTTGTCAAAAACAAGACTCTGAAGCAGAAGAAAATGGAATCTGCCGTTTTTCTTCTTATGAGTGTCTGGCCGTCTAGAAAATCCCAAAGCCTGTACTTTGAACATTAGCTGTGCCCAGGTGCAGCCTCGTCTTTCATCCCCATTAAAATCCACAAAGGGGACTTATAATGTGCCGCAGAAAGAATATAGATGTAAGGTGGAATTTACACATCTGGAGGGCTTTTAATGAATGGGGAAAAAGGGGATGGTTACCTGGCAACCCTGAGTAAGTGCAAATTAATCCATTTTTATTTGATGTCAGCAGGGCGGCCCTACTCTTCTACTTGGTTGGGACAGAATTAAGGCTGATGATGCTCTAACAGAGTTTTGGGATTTGGTTTAATTTTAATTTCACCCTCATCTCTATACTTGGCAATCACCCCCCACCCTAACCGCCACAGGCACATAATTACACTGTGTTGGCTCCACAGTGGGCTTTTATTTGGAGCAGTTATTCTAACTCTGAATTCTTACAAAATGTTAGTGAGGTGGGCCAGCTGATTTCTGCTTCCCAGCTTGAAGCTTGTGAAGATTAGGGATTTCAGTGTTAGGTTACCCTTCTGAGGTTGGCCAGAAGGAAGGCAGAATTGTCAGGCTGGTAACTTTGTTTATGGTTCCCTTTAATTGTGCCCTGGCTACACAGGCCATAGCAGTCTCATAATGTCCTGGCTTTGATCTGAAGATAATTTACGCCAAGGTGTTAACAATATAGTGGTATTTGTTCTGATGTAATAAAAAACAGTTTTTGATAATAAATATCATTGCATTTTTTTTTTGTTTCAGTGAATTTTGGTTGCAATGGAGAGAGATGATAGTTCCACTTGCAAGGAAGAAACGATAGTTATATGCAGAGCTAAACTTTCTGGGCTAAATACATTATTTTTTACTGAGAAAGCATATTGTAAACACAATTATGTTAATGTATCTTAATTACATTTTTAAAGATAGCATTGGTGTCTGCAGCTAATTCTGGGGAATGGTCACATTTTGGGGGCAGTGATCATACACCACAGTGCGGGGCACGTGTACTAACTTGCGTGGCAGAGCCATGGGGTCTCATCCCAGCTGCTCTTCCTGACCCGTTCTGAGTCCAGTGTAAAATGAACAAGTTATCCTTGATGAGCACAAAAGTCCTACCCAGGTTTCCATTCTGTGACCGCATGATTCTGACTCCCATGTTTAAACTGAGATTAGGGAATAATTGTATCTCTGAACTAACAGAACTAAGTACATGCATGTGTGCTCTAATAGAGCCTTTTTATTTGTTTAAATGTTCTCTTTTTGGTATTTTTATTCCTTTGGTGTTTTCTATTTATTGGAAGCAGCCTGGAGGTCCTTAACCCCTGACTTGATTCTTTTTTCTAACTCAGAACACTGCTTGGCTGTTTTGATTCCAACAGCCACCTGACCAGTCCTGCCCCTTTGCACTGGGTCTCCCACCTCTTTCATAAGCTTGCCAATCAGACTGTAAGTTGGGACAAGACATGTAGGCTAACAACACTTTCCAATATGGGTCTTAACAGAGTTTTCCTGGCTAGAGATTTTTCCCATCAGAATAATGAAGCATTTAACATAATTTTTCTAATTCCTCTATTGTTATCATGGTTTAAAAACAGGGAAGCTTGTTTCCAGATGTCTTGTTCAACAGTACCCAGGAACACATGGGAATATTTTGTAGTGGCTGACAGAGTGGGTTGGAGAAAAATAAAAACAGATGGATACAGATTAACTCTATCTGTTCCTGGTCTAGGCTTCTTTATGGATCCTCATCATGAGATTTTCCTCTCTCAATTTCCTATCACTAGCTTCGATGTGAAACAGAAGAAACTATTCTGACTTAGTCCACCCATCCTGTGTGTAAAGTCATGCTATACCATATACTGCCGGATGCTGGGCAGTATTTGGTATTAGATGATCTCTCGATGGCAAGAGGGAGATCTGGCTAGAACTCTGAATAACAGACTCTTTGACCAGCCCTTCTTTCCATTCAGTTATTACAGGGCGTTAGTACTCAGAGCTCTTCTGGGTCAATTCACATTACTTCCTATCAGCCAGAATTGAAACTCCAAGTCTCTCTATTATATTGAACTAAGGTGGACCACATAATTATAAGCCCCTCTTTTCCCTATAAGATTGAAAGATAGATCAAGTGGGTTTTTCTGGCTCCATTCTTTGGATTCATATCCTAATCTCAGCCTTCTGGATCTTTTTACTATGATTATGAGAAGGTTGAGAAATTAATAGAAACAAATCCCTTCCCACAGAGGGACAGAGGTTTAGTCATCCTTTCTTTGACATAACTGGTTCAGTGACATTTCTGAGGAGGCCTCCACTCTCAACTTAGAGATGGTTCCAAGGCTATCTGACATCGACTAGACTCATAGGTGTGTCTTAGGTTGGGTTCCCTACACATACAGCCTGAGATAAAAGTTCTTTTCTAGTGATTTATTGATGGAATACTCTCAGAAGAGGAGTTGGGGAAACAGGGTACATCAGGAAAGAAAGGTAAGCAAGGAAATTGTTTAGCCTGAAAACTAGCTTCCACTTGGTTCCATGAGGAAGCCCTGGGAAAAGGAGTGCACTACAGAGTTATTTTCAACATGAGGCACGAAGGCCAGTCTGGTCTTTTGTGCTCCCGCAACAGTCAGTCATTGGCCACTGGCAGTTTTTAATGAGTTGTATGGTAATCTCCCAGTCCTATCTGGCCAAGGGAAATTCTCTGAAGGAGGCAGCTATGAACCCTTTGCAGTCAATACTCAAAGCAGCCTAGGGTATGGGTGCACCAGCATCAAGGTGATCTCGGCAGAGAACCAAGAGCACCCACAATAGGTGGGAAGAGAGAGAGGCAAGAAATATCAAAGTTACTATAGTACTCAAAGCTCCACTTTCTACAAAGGAATATTCTTTTTTTTTAATATGAAATTTATTGTCAAATTGGTTTCCATACAACACCCAGTGCTCATCCCTAAAGGTGCCCTCCTTAATACCCATCACCCACCCTCCCCTCCCACCCCCCATCAACTCTCAGTTTGTTCTCAATTTTTAAGGGTCTCTTATGCTTTGGCTCTCTCTCTCTCTAACCTCTTTTTTTTTCTTCCCCTCCCCCATGGACCTCTGTTAAGTTTCTCAGGATCTACATAAAAGTGAAAACATATGGTATCTGTCTTTCTCTGTATGACTTATTTCACTTAGCATAACACTCTCCAGTTCCATCCACATTGCTACAAAAGGCCATATTTCATTCTTTCTCATTGCCAAGTAGTATTCCATTGTATATATAAACCACATCTTTTTTTAATATGAAATTTATTGTATAAAAAAAACCCACATCTTTATCCATTCGTCAGTTGATGGACATTTTGGCTTTTTCCATAATTTGGCTATTGTTGAAAGTGCTGCTATAACACTGGGGTACAAGTGCCCCTATGCATCAGCACTCCTGTATCCCTTGGGTAAATTCCTAGCAGTGCTTTTGCTGGGTCATAGGGTAGATCTATTTTTAATTTTTTGAGGAAGCTCCACACTGTTTTCCAGAGTGGCTGCACCAGTTTTCATTTCCACCAACAGTGCAAGAGGGTTACCATTTCTCCACATCCTCGCCAGCATCTATAGTCTCCTGATTTGTTCATTTTAGCCACTCTGACTGGCATGAGGTGATATCTCAGTGTGGTTTTGATGTGTATTTCCCTGATGAGGAGTGACGTTGATCATCTCTTCATGTGCCTGTTGGCCATCTGGATGTCTTCTTTAGAGAAGTGTCTATTCATGTTTTCTGCCCATTTCTTCACTGTATTATTTGTTTTTCAGGTGTGGAGTTTGGTGAGTTCTTTATAGATTTTGGATACTAGCCCTTACAAAGGAATATTCTTGACATGTATCAGTGCTTCTCCTTCTTGGGGATAGAACTCATGGGAAAGGAAATTTTGAACTATGCCCTGGGATTAGAGAATGTGTTCATTGAAATCTAAAGCCTTGTGCAAAGGATCTCTCTAGCAGCATAGAATAACAATATACTTTGGTAGTTATCAAGTTTGTTATTAACATGAAGAATGGTGATGTCTTTGAGACTGTCTATTTACATTTAGTTGCATCAATTTAGTCTGTTTGTAAATCTTAGGAGATTGTTTCCATTCTTCTTAGTTTGACTCCAGTAGCAACTTCCTAAAAAGAGGGACTAGGCTCCTGCTTATTGGGTTACCTCAGGGTCTCTATATTTCATAGATTGTCAAGATATTATTCTAGCTATGGTTGGAAAATTATACATTCTTAGAGCATAATTAATGGTTTACAAAATCCTTTAATTTCACAAATGAAATTCTAAAGCCCAAAAGTTAAATAACTTACTCAGTTCCTAGAACTAATTTGTCCCCGAGGGATAGGAAACTGGATTCCATGCTATTAGTTTTCATTTGCCATACTGCTTCTCATTGGGTTTTTGTTACCCCAGGATTCTTTTCTTGTCAGTGATGACTGAGAAGGCATCACCTTTTGATAATATTATTCACAGGCTTCTTAGTAAAAGGAGAGTTTTCAACAATCTTCTTCTAACAAGGGACATCTCTCCTTCTTTCTTCCTCTTTCTTCTACCCAAGCAGGAATTATAATTTTCAGATCACAGAGAACTGATTAGACCTTATTTGTCACAGATGAGAGTTATAGTGTATTAAGTGGTCACGTGTTGTCATGTTTTAGTATTTTTTGATTGCTTTTCTCTCCTTGAACGATAATTAAGTAGATTTTGGCTTGGGACAGGCCATGCATCTTTCTCCCTTCCCATGCAGGATAGATTTTTGCTTTGGATTTTATATAATGTGGCTGGCCAGAAAGTCTCAGAACATAAGATTGAGCTTCTGTCATAAAGAAGACAGGGTCTTTGCTTAGAATTAAAGTTAAGTTTCATGTTCCAACCCAACTTTATCAGAATTCAGCACTATAGGATTTAGGACATGGGCACCTGAAATAAGAAAGAGATGCTTTGATTCTTCTTTCCTTGGGTGTATAACTTCTTTGAGAACCTTTTGGAAGAGGGGGATAATTTTCTGGGTAAGATGCAGGAATTCCTGGGTCCTCTGGTCAAATAGTATAAAGTAATATCAAAATTGCCCCTGATGTTATAGTGGTGCTCTAGATGATGCACATTTTGTACTAAAGTTTGGAATTTAGTAATAGATACAATGATCAATACAACAAATATTTGTAAGTGCTTGAAATGGTGGGTATATGAAAGGCACAACAGCATAGCACATTAAGCTTCATCCTCTTCAGTTATACAGTGGATTCAAATCTGGTTCTGCATATTTATAGCTATAAGACTTTGGACAAGTAACCTACCTTTCTGGCAGTTTGATACCTTTATCTATGAATTAATGCAGACAATTGTAGTATTCACTTTAGAGGGTTATTGGAATGGTTAAATGATATCATGCATACAGGTAAGATTTAGCATAAATGTTATCTCCATTATATTCTAAGGGTTGTACACTTTTCTTAGACTGGACTAGATACTACGATTTTGTGTACATGTATACACTTCTGAGGGAGATCTGAATCAAAGGATAAACAAGGCAGAATGAGCTTCACCACTATCAGTTACTGTGGCTTTGCAGGCTTCACCATGAAGCAAGTACCATTCTTTTTCAAGATCAGTCAAAAGAGTTTACTCCCCAAACAGACCTGGAGTTGGGAAACTGCTTGGCGAATATGTCTGACCTTGGAAGTCCATGGGTTTCCTTAGTGTACTCCTTCACGGTAATGGCCAGTCCTCTTTTTCCATGATTTACAAGATAAGAAGAGTTTCCAGTTGTACAGTAAGTCCATTGTGATTGAATTTGTTTGTGTGACAGTACCTGATCCTTTAACGATCCACCTGGATGTTGGCAGCAGTCTATACTTAACGGATTCCAAAATAAAATTTTTAGTTTGGAAAAAAGTCATCATTCTATTTAAAAGTTCTATTTCAAGCTTGGAAGAAAATGGAACTCTAACAATTCATCATAGAAACCAATGGCTGTTAAATTAATACACATCCCACTAGGGTTGTTAAACTAATATACAGAATGTTTGCTGAATGGGAATCTATCACTATTTTGAAAAGTCTGAGTCATTGAATCACATAAATTAATATACTCAAGTCATTGAAAATGTTTTTAACAAAGGATTTCTCCCCCAAACAATATAAGCAAACCTCAAACAATGATGAAATTATTGTTAAGTGTCTTCTTTTCCAGTCTAATAAATGTTTTAAATAGCATTTCAATAAATCCCCAGAGCCTAGATCTACAGAAATAATACTACCAGACTTTAAAAGTGGGATTTGGTGAAGTGGTCATTACCTAAAAAATACACATGGAATAATACTTGTTCTTATTGTTTTAGAATATCACTGTTCTTAAAACTCTTGCTTAGGAAGCTTTTTAAGAGGTCATCAAGAACATTAGATGCTATGTTTTGAAGCCAGACAAATCTGGGTTCCAATCTGTGAATCGGAAAGACTCTTGTGAAGCCTTGTGAAGTAAAGGAAAAGACTCGCTGTCTTCTCAGTTCTTCTGGTGAAATAATACCCAATAATTGTAACTAACACTCTATTATTTTCAGATATGTAACTGTAGATGCAATTAGTCAGGGAAAGTTGATGACACATTGTGACTATAAGAATAGTGGACCTGTGCCAGTTCCTGAACTTTTTACTCATCTCCAGTCCTCATCCTTTGTTCCGAATGGGGACTGATTAGGTTGGAAATTACAGAGGCCTGATCCTCACCAGCCACCTTTCCAGGCTCACACATCTTCTCTGACCAGTGGGAGGCATTAAAAGGTATTCATTTACACTTTTTACAATGTTGATGGAAAGGATCTCATTTGAAAAAGAGAGAAGAGAATGAAATAAATGAAAACAAAAATGAATTATATATATGTGAATATATATACATATATGAATACATGTATGAATTATATATATGTAAATATATATATGAATACATGTATGAATTATATATATATGTAAATATATATTTTACATATATATTTTGTTTTAATTTATATGAAACATTTAATTTATATGTTTTTATATAAATGAAATGTAGGGATTCAAAACCCTAGTCGGTCAAACTTCAGCATTGTGGATTTTTCATTAAATTATATTGTATTTGATAACCTTAACATACATTTTGAAGGGCTATATTACAAAGAAATTAGTTTCATATTCAACAAGAAAGTAACCTATTTTTCCACTCAAATTAAATAGCGAATTCATTGTCATGAGTTACTCATGTTTCGAATGTTCACATTGTTCATATTGGTGGTCCCCATACCAACCTAGAGAGAATACGATGCCTGCATCAGTGATGCATTAAAAACTATTTATTAATCACCTTTTGCGTGCAGTATCTTCTGCTAGATATTTCAGAGACTACAAAAAATCTAAAACATGAACTGTTCCTTCTTCCAAACAACTTGTAATCAAGTGGTGGAAAATAATCCATCCATAACTGAAGGCTAACAATATAATCAGGTATTATTTATTTAGTAAGGCCAAATGGGATGGATTGGAGAGGAACAGGAAGAGTAAATGACTTTGACTTCTTTTCCCAATAGTCTTGCAAAAGAGCTATATCAAAGGATCATATTCAAAGAAACAAAAAATTCTGGCTAAAGTATTAGAAATCATCCTGGAAAATATATCACTTGGCTGTTATGAAAGAAAGGAATGGGCACAGCCTCAAAATAAAGAGGAGGTAGCAATCCTGAGAGGAAGGGAAAAAAAAAAAAAGGAAAGCTTAATCCCAGCTCTTGTCCTAAGGGTTATGCTGAATTGTGGCAATCCAGAATTTAAGCTTTGATAACAGTATTAAAATGTATCCGCTATCAAAGCATTATAGATCTAGGGATCTATCCTGAGCTCATGTCAACTGTTGTTCATAGAGTCAAGGACATGCAAGCAGAAAAGGGTTCAAAGCAATCATGCAGTCTGACCAAGACTTTACATATTCCATATGAGAAACACATCATAATATTCATCTCCTCATAGGGAAGCTATGGGTAATTTATTTTTAAGAGAGAGAGAGAGTGTGTGTGAGCGAGCAGGGGAGGGGCAGAGAGAGAGGGAGACCCAGAACCTGAAGCAGGCTCCAGGCTCTGAGCCATCAGCACAGAGCCCAATGTGGGGCTCAAACCCACGAACCGTGAGATCATGACCTGAGCTAAAGTCAGGTGCTTAATCAAATAAGCCACCCAGGCGCCCCTATTTTCTCTTTATATTATTGTGTGTTATCCCAGGTTCCTATAACAAATTTGTATTGCTTTTATAACCTAAAATATTTGTTTAGGACTTCCTGAATTTCTGCTTGGGATGTAGAAAGCTGGAGAGAACATAGGTCCCACTCACATTACAACAACAGCAACAACAACAACAACAACAAACAATAAATAAGCCAGACAAACCACAAATTCACAACTTTTATTAATCAATCTAAAAACTGAGTTCATAGAGACCTCAAGGAAGGAAAAAATATAAACATTTATCTGGGGCAGACACAGCTGGACACTGATAAGAAGAAATTATCCAAAGTTATTACATTAGTAAGGGTAAAAATAAGGGCTAAATACAGAAACCTTGGGAGAGGTAGACACAAAGGTAATTTTCAGGGCGTCTGGGTGGCTCAGTCGGTTAAGTGTCAGACTCTTATTTTGGCTCATCATGATCTCACGGTCATGGCACTGGGCCCTGCGCCAGGCTCTGCACTGAGCATGGAGCCTCTCTCTCCCTCTCTCTCTGCCCCTCCCCTCCCTCACAATAAATAAATAAACATTAAAACAACAAAACAAAGGGAGTTTTCATTCCCTCGCAGGCTGTTGACTACAGAGCTCACAGGTTCTCTCAGAAAAGATTGGTAAGGGTCCTGAGAAAGTGTCCCTCATAGCACAGGCCAGGGGCAGGGAATAGCAAACACTGCAGGAAAGGCATAAAACCTCACCCAGATCCTTCTTCCAACAGAATAAAAATCCTTGAACTATGTGTGTATGTGCATGAAAGTGTAAGTGAAGCAAACACTGCTGTCCTTAGGATGCTACTGAAAATCCCTTGCAGTTCAAAGTGAGCACAACATGAACAAAAAAACCAACCAATTGCCCTAGGGAAGGGCAGGAATAAAATGCTGGGCTCTGAACTACAACTGGGAGAGGGGCTGAGCAGCCACACCCCTGAGATACACGGACACAGTGCCTAAGACTGGAGTTTCATCAGATCAACAGAAAAGGCTCCCCACCACTAGGCTAACAAATATCAAGTAGAAAGTAACAGCCTGTTGTCGGAGAGTTACAAGAGCACGGAGAGGACTCGGAAGTGTAGTGCAAAGGAACGACAGACCTGACAGTGGAACAAGATCGAAAACGGCAAAATGCCGCTTCCTCCCCAGTTTAAATGCCGGGCCTCTACAAGCATTGAATTTGCAGATTTGAGACATGGCCTTCCAGTTATAATTCAATGATATTCGAAATCCAAGTCTCATTAAATACGTCAATCATTAGCTTACAGCAATGATGCATTGCTGGTAGTTGCACTGGCTCTGCAGCCAACTTACTTCAGATCAGAACTCCATCTCCACCACTCACTTCTCTTAGCACCGAGCGTAAATTACTTAACTTCTCTGACCTGTTCTTCCCATTAAAAAATGGAGATAAAATCGATACCTATCGCAGTGGATTGTTGTAGGGATTAAGGAAAATGATACGTGTAAAATACTTAGTCCAGTCCCTGGAAGAAAACGAACTCTCAATAGACAACAGCTTTTACCATTACTCAATGAGTTCTGAATTACGCTAGGACTTCGACAGAGGCTGTAGTATAAATCTTCTTAAGAGGATATCACGTGTTGAAATGTTTCTTTATGATTTGATTTATAAATGATACAAAATAGGAGCTCTTTCACTGTTTGTATATTAGCACCACAAACTTAGCTATCATGATGTAATTCTAGCAAGTTACTTGGGTTTGCCAAAAGGAATAATCAATAATCATGACAATAAAAGGTCATTTGGTTCTACTGAACTATAAGGTTCACAGAATGCCAGTAGAGTTCTCTGAGTATCTTTTTTGCAGTCTGCAGTACTTTGACTCAATGCTAGCTATTCTGAATACATTTGAATCGCTTCTGTGTTGTCACTATGATCTGAGAGAATGCTGGGTAGCAGTCCCAGCTAGTGGAACACTTGTGTGCTTGATCTGCCTGGCCTTCACCTTTTCCACCAGGTGCAGGCTAATGTGGAGGTCAGGCACCGGCCTCCCCAGGGTAGGGGAGGTCCCTGAGTCTGCGGCTGGAATGGGTTTATGAGTTAGGAGAAACCAGCTGAGGAGAACTGAGACACTCAGCACCCTCACCTTCCTGTGGATATATGAGGTTTCCATCCTCTGTCAGACCCACCTCACTGCTCCTTTCATTTGCCTTTTACTTTACACATATTGATTTGATAAAAACAAGTTGTTTTTGGATTAGGTTTGAGGTCTGAAGGTAGACAAAGTATTTCAAATTTTCAGTCAAATATGAGCAACAGCTAGTATTTAATATCTTAATATCATTCTTAACAAAGAGAGTAGCTCATATTTATAATGAATTTGAATTGAGTTGTTTCTGCAAGATAGGGAACTGTTTTGACTACTTTGTTTTACAGAGGAATTTAGCCATGGAGATTCAGCGACTTGCGTATGCCCAGATCTCCAAAGCTATAAACTAGAACATTACATTCAAGAACATTACAATTCAAGTTATCGTATATTTGTTTTCCTCATCTTCTTCTCAAGGTCACTACAAAAGTTTTAAAGGATGTTGTTTTTATATCTTCATTATCTGGAGGTGAATATTTTCTCCCTCTTCTTTATCTCTGTCTCTTTATTTAATAAAATTCCTTCTAGAATAATCCATATTCAAGACTAGACAGTGACCTGCTTTGGCATCTGATTTTCTTTAGAGAGCACTTTTTTTCTACAGTACAATATTTTGAAATATACTCACTCTATTATTTAAATAACCTGTTACAAAATGAAATGTGGTCAAGTTACTCAAGTAATAAGACAAGGGAAAAATCCAATCAGTATAAGCTCTCCTATTTTCAAGTGTTAAATGACCATTTTATAACCTTTGTTACAACCACCATCATTATATAACCAGCACTTCTTTATAACACCTTAAAAAGCTTGCCTGTTTCCAAGAATGGTATTATAAATATATTTCTTTATTCTACTCTCATTATAACAAGAGAAGGTCAATGGTCTAAAGGGTGGTTTCCTATTATGAGAGGATAAAAACTAAAATCAATAAATCTCCAGATCATAAATGTTGCTACAGTCTGGCAAGGTTGAGAAAATTATGAGCTGAGCCTCATGATGTCTGGATATTGTAGCTTGTAAATTTCTACATACATATGTATGTGGTTATGTATATACTTGCTGCTGAACCCTTCCTAGAATTTGCTGAGAATGTGGTGGAATTCTGTTCAGTATTGGTTCTGGGATTATTGGGAAAATGTTGGTAGAATATTCCCGGTATATAAAAATGAAGATATGACACTAATTTATTAGGAAAAATATTTTTAAGATTATAAAGTCACCTTTTTACCTTTTCGTTTCATTACTTTTATCAGGAGACTAAAATAGGAAATCATTTGCTTCCATTCAATAAATTATGAATGTTGAGATTAATTGGCAAAGCTTTTGCCTCTGTTATAAATGTTCTGAGTGGTGATAATTCTAATAGGTCCACCAAAACAAGAGAGATCATCAGAAACATAATAACTTGGCTCAATGGAAGATAATATATAATCAATTATTATGTGGTCCAGCATGACCTTTTAGACAGTGTTGCTTAGGGATCAAGTGCAAGGACACAAAGGCCAGATTTTTCATTCAATTTCTGCCCATGCCATGTGAGAGCAGTGTGATCTTGGGCAAGATATCTAACCTCTCTCTGCCTCATTCACCTATCAATGGGGGATAATACATTTTCTATTTAGAGAGCTGTTATGAGGATTAAATGGGTAAATAATTATAAACAGCTTGTATATAGGAAGCACTATATATGTGTTGGCTATCTAATTCCTATAGAGCTTATAAGTAACTCAAATGGCAGTAAAAAGATGGATATTAAATACTTGATCTGGATTTCTCTAAAGCAAAGTATGACAACTTATCTTAGAAGTGGCTTCAGGAATCTGAGGGTCTCACTATAAGAGAGAGAAAAAGTGAGCTATTTACTATATGTTTTTCTAGGTTTTGACCCTATAGCTAGCTGTAAACAAAACACATACACACGTATATAACATATCAGGACGCAAGGGCCAGGAAAAAAAAATTAAACAGGTAAGAAGACAAAGCATGATGAGGTATAAATTGAAATCGGTAGAAAACAAAGAAGAAGATTCTAAAAACATACCTGCTTCCACTGAGCCCCATAATTTTTATATTTCCCTAATTAAGTCTCCTGCTACTACAAAAAAATAGAGTGGGAAATGGCAGGGCAAAACATGAAAGGAGAGAAAATGGAAACTGAGAGCAACAAGAAGGAAGGGGGCATAAACTAAACTATAAACAGTTTAAATTCTCCACCAGTGAACATTTTATACCATAGGGCTATGGAAGAGAGAAATAGTAGAGTCACGAAGTTTTACACAACATATTAGGATTGCAGTGGATGAACTCTTTATTAGAACACAGCTACATGATAAATTCCCCTCTACAGAATTCAGCTGAGAAGTAGTAACTCGGCTCCCTACCCAAAAGCTGTTGAAAAGCAGTGATAGGAACCCTGGAGTCCATATATTTAAATAAGTATGAATATCATGGTTATTCATGAGAGTCCATTGACTTTATCTTCCAGAAAACTCTAACAAAACAAAGAGGTTTCTCAACCCACAACATAGTAGGTAGAATCTTTAAGAATGAAGTTGGGGGCTGCCTGAGTGGCTCAACCGGTTAGCGTTCAACCCTTGATTTCGGCTCAGGTCATGTTCTCATGGTTCAAGAGACTGAGCCGTGCATCTGGCTCTGCGCTGTCAGTGTCAGTGCAGAGCCTGCTTGAGATTCTCTCTCTCTCTGCTCTTTGCCTGCTCTCATGCAAGCTCACTCACTCCCTCTCTCAAAATAAATAAATAAAACCTTCAAAAAAAAAAAAAAAAGAATGGGGTTGGAGTGGAGGGCATTAAAGTCTAAATTGCATTAAAAAACACCAATAACAGCATAAGTTGACCAAAAACAAAACAAAAAAACAAACAAAAAAACTCACTAAAAAGCAAAAACAGGCACTCCGAAAGCACAACTGTGCAAACACTTCCACATACCTTGAATGGAATACTGTCTTATTCTAAAGCACATTAACTGATATCCAAATGACTAAGTCTATATCCTTAAAAAAAAAAAAGTGTCAAAATTCTTTGCTTCAATAGACAGGCAAATGAGTGCATTAATCAGTAAGGAGAAAACTCTTCTATCTATACACAGATCATGCCACATTGAGTTCTGAATATATGAAGCTTTCATGTCAATATCAAAAGAGACATTGAAAATACCTTCCATAACTTGGTTGGGATTTTGCAGACATTGCTATGTATGTGCCAAAGTATGCCTAGCAACAATGAAAAATGTGGAAGAATGGAAAGATCTTTTATAACAGCCTCAGTAAAACTGTTTTAATAGGAAGACATTTTGCATATTGTGGGAAGTTCTTTGGTTTGGAAACGACTGAAGTCAATTATCAATGTTTCCATTTCATACTCCACTTCTACCTTAACCTCACCCAACTTCATTTCCACCAGACCATTTTTGGAAGGGGTGATAAGGGAATGGGGGCTAAAACAGGAGCATAGCAATCAGAAATAGCCATTCTGTCCTCAGGAATTTGCCACCATTATCTACTAACTGGTCAGCCCCATAATTTACAGGCAGTGCCATTTGTTAAGTGCCCCTTATCCTGGGACTCCAAAAGAGACAGTTCTGCAAAGATTGCTGAGGACATAGGCGCTCACCTCTCTTACAACTAGAATGTACCTTCTAGGATCATGTGAAAGTGCAAAACAAATTGAGTTACCGTCACAATGTTATTATAACTCCCTTTTCCATACAAATATAGTAAGAACATTACTTCCTATATTCTCACCCATATGTTTAGCCACTGTCTTTTCAGATGCATGGAGGAAAGCTCAAAATTGGTTTTTGATGTTTGGACTGTGATCAGCAGTGGTTTGCTAAAACGTGGCAGGCAGCCAGCCCAAAGAAGGCCAAGGCAAAGGTGGGTGCCCTCAGTTTAGGCATGTCCTACTGGAATATGCTTGTCCTGTGTAAGTATCTGGTAGCAGGGAGTTACAACGGAATCCAGTATCAGAAGGTAGGCAAGTGGTCCAGAAATTGAACATGTGAGTTTTTGGGGTCTGGAAACAGATGAGGAACGTAATTTGAGGGCAATTCAGGTACTAGTTGGAAAAACCAAGGAGTAAGATCAAAATTAGGTTAATAGCTAAAGGACAAACAGAAGTTAGAGGTCAAAGCAATATAGCAGGTCTTTCTCTTTCAACCAGCCAAATACCTCATTTCAATGGCTGACATATACATTTCTGTGCTTCAGTTCTTTCCCCCATTTCCTCCCCCTTTTTTTGGAGTGAAAAGTAAGTCTTCTATGAGATGATATAGTTGGCAAGTGGGAGTGGGCAGACAACATCTCATGGGGACTTTTCAGAAGATTATCCATTTTCATAAATTATTCTCAAATTGCGCTATCCATTTTAAGGAGTGAAGAGTCATTTGGGAATGTATTTGATCATCAAAATTTTTTTCTGGTGCTTTGTGTTTAGAATGAATAAAAGTTAATGGAAAATTTATTAAGGTTGACAGTCCACTATGAACTTCAACGTACTGTAAGCTGAGCTGGCAAAATACTCTTTAACAGGAAAGAGAAATGGGACAATGGAACTAACCTATCATATCACTTCTCGATGGCGGCTCTCATGGGAGAGGCTTTGTCAAAACCTGTTTGTCATGCGCTCTGGGCTCTTTGATGGTTTTCTTTCTTAGCTCTGGACTCCAGGAACATATTCAAGATATAACTTAACTCTACTACATAACATCTGCTATGGGGTTTCAAAACCACAAAGCAAGCACATTTAACAATTCAAAGTTCACAGCTTTATCAACAGCAACAACTGTTCACAATCAGAGTCAACATGCCATCACCACATGTTATTGACGTGATTGTAAATGGAGCTGATGATTACCACATTCACATGGTACCTTCCCCAATGATCTGTTTTTCAAACACTAATTAATGAATCCTCTCTGGACCAGTGTGAAGAAATACTATAGCACTTTAGTTGGTTGGTTTTACAGGCAGGCGTGTTAAATGACTCTGCTAACTTTTTCCACTCACCACTCTTGTTATCTTTCAACTCTCTCCATTGCCCCTAACTCACGTGCTTCCTGAGGCTAAGAGTATTTAATGTCAAAAGAAAAAAGCACATGCACTATGACATTCGGATGCAGCATTTCTGAAATGTGTATTCACAGTATAATGAGATGCTCTGCGTAAAAGTTTCTCAAAGTTGGAGACACTGCATCCCATATCCTCCTTGGAGATGCATGACAAACATCACCATATTAAAGTTTGTGAGTGTTTCTGCTGCTCTGAAACCCACCCACCGGACAGTGTAGACCTGGTACTGTCTTCTGTGCAAGCTGGGACTCGTCATCCTGAGTCTCTCCTGTGTGCCTACCTGGGCTGGTGTCTGAGTGGGGATCCCAGAGCCTGCCACAACTCTCCCCTGGACAGTGGCCTTCCACTGGTCTCCTTGCCTCACCTTGGTCCCCACAGCCCATTGTCTACACCTGTGCCATCCAATGTAGCAGCTAGCTTCAAGTGACTACTGAGCACTTGAAGTGCAACTAATCTGAATTGAGCTGTGCTGTAAGTTTGAAACAAGCACCTGATTTCAAAGACCTAGCATGAGAAAAATATTGTAAAATATCTCAACATTTTTTAATGAAAATGTAAACCAAATAAAGGTTCTGTGTATTTCTATAGCATAGATGTCTTTTCACTTAAAGTTAAGATTCCAGAAGAAAGATAAGGGGATTTCAGAAAAATGGAGATGTGAGAAGGGATGTGGAAGAGTGGGTAGATAATGATTGTGTTTGAAATGACAGGCAAATGCAAGAGAAATACCAATAGCCAAATGAAATCCCCCATATTAAAAAATATGTAAAGCAACTAGTATTTCCTTAGAGAATATGAATGCTTTGTACAGGGAGAAGATTTGAAATCTTATTCTGACCCTGATACTAATTGATTGAATGGCATTGAGTAAATCATTTAATCTCTCTGGGATTCCTTTTCCTCATCTCTAAATAAGATAAGGTTTTGTTTATTTATGGAAGCAGGCAAGGTTCTTATGGACAGAAAACATGTTTATTTTGTTGAAATTTCAAAAAAAAAAAACCAAACAAACCCCAAAGAGGCACAGTGTTGGCATTTCCGTTAATGACTGTCACAGTTCAGATTGCAGCCATCAAGTTTGCAGACCTAGAACACTGATAGTGAGTATACTTTTAGGGGCAAACTCCAATGCACAGAATTTACAGAGATACTTGTATAAACAGTGCATCAATGTTATTTTATGAGATCTATAGGCACCTAAAGGCACCTATTGCAGCTTTCTTATATGTTCTTTCCTGGAAACTGGGACAGAAGCCATGCCTTCATCAGAATAGGTCATGGGTCCATGGAGGGTTTGTCTTGTAGCTCATGTGTTTGGTAGCAAAGAACCATGATTACCCCAAAGGAGTAAACCTAGTCTTGAGACGGGCCAAGTCACAGCCTGGAGCCAGCATCTCTCCCCTCTTGAACATGCACCTCTTCTGGGCCTCTATGACTGACTAATGCTTTGTTGACACTCATTTTATTTTATTTTATTTTTTTATTATTTTTTTTCAACGTTTATTTATTTTTGGGACAGAGAGAGACAGAGCATGAACGGGGGAGGGGCAAAGAGAGAGGGAGACACAGAATCGGAAGCAGGCTCCAGGCTCTGGGCCATCATCAGCCCAGAGCCCGACGCGGGGCTCGAACTCACGGACCGTGAGATCGTAACCTGGCTGAAGTCGGACGCTTAACCGACTGCGCCACCCAGGCGCCCCTGTTGACACTCATTTTAAAAAATTATGCATATAAATCCCTGCAGTGAGGTTTTGCCCTGGATCTAGTCTAGGAGACTATCTTCCTTAAAGTCTTTTTTTTTTTTTTAAATACCTCTGCCCTCTTCCATTATTTTTTGCTTTCACAGTTTAACTCCCAGAAGGCAACTCTACCTCCTTCCTTTATAGCCAAGATCTTTATGGGTGTAGGGCATCACTGTCACCCTCATGTATCTCCCAGGAAGAAATCCACATTTACTATTTCCTGGCACATAGTGTCTTGTAAATGTTAAACTGAAAAAGAAAATATTAATAAGTAAATAAGAACCACCAGCAAGGGTTTGAAGGTTAAAGAAATAAACTTTTGCCCAGCTTTGCTACACTATCATCAAAGAGAACAGAATCAAATAAAATACTTTTGATCTTATCATTTAAGAATAATGCCTACTCTAATGAATTATTCTAAGGAACAAATAATGCACAATATATCAGTGTGATTTATAATGTGAAATGTTTTTCAAGTGTAAGATACATTACAGTTATTAAATTTGTTGTAATTTATTTAAGACTTTGCTACTTAAAAATGTAAATATTATGCAAGAACATCTAAACTGTAGATGGCATTGGGGAGTTATAAATGGGAACAAAAATCAATTTGTGTTAGCTCAGTGCGATATGTTGAACATGCAGGACCATTTCAACCAATGTACAGTTAGTAGGAATATCAAATCAACATAAAGACCCGAGTTGGTCTTTCTGGTAAACTCTTAACAGGAGGGTGAAAACAAGTGAACTGTGTTGTCTGTGGGAGGCCTTGTTATTAGACTGTGATGAATGTGGCTGTTAAACATTTAGGCAAAAAGATTTGCAGCTCTCAGTGCCATAGGGAGCAGCTTTCTCCATGTCCCTACACAGTCAAGTGATACAAAGCAAACTTGGCTGCTGAATAATTTCATGCAATTGTACCCTGGAGAGCTGAAGTATACAGGAAGGAGGTCTTTTGTGTACAAGTACCCCTTTAAGAAACTACAATGGAGAATGAATACATCTGTTGGTGAATTCCTACCCGCAATTATCTTCAGCTGAAATTTCCAAATGTTGAACATAATGAAAATTCCCTGGGTGGAAAAATGTCCCTGGTTAGCTTCAGTAGCTACTCGTTACTTTCTAAATGTTCTTACCAGGCGAACCGAGCAAAAAGAAACCTCTTTTATGAAAATATTACCTGCAAAGCACAAGGGCGGGTTGGCTGGTCTGTTGTAAGCATAATTCCTCCAAAGGCATTGTGATTTTGTTGACGGTGGGTGGTAGTCTCACTCTTTCACCTGTTCGATCCCTTCATAGGCATGTGCTTGATTTGGTGGGACCCTTTGTGTCTATATCCTAAGCTGGAATTAATTAGTGTGGGTGACAGTTGCAGGTGGACAGTTAGGATTTTCTTTCTCAAGAGAGGTGTTAAATATTTTACACTACACATTATACATATATCATGCTTTACAGCTGCTCATTAGCCCACACAGTAGACCAAGGGAACACTCCAAGCTCTTACCCTCATGTGATAGCTGAGGAGAAACTAAACAGGAAAGAGGTTGCCCTTGGCCACACTCTATGTCAAAGGTAGAAGCAGAACTAACTACTCATGTACTTACTCCTGAACTGAGACCAAAGGCTTCAGACAACTGAATACATATGTAAATGTTGGCAGAGAGAGCTAGCCCCTGGTTTCTTCTCTCCTCCAGCTTCTTCCCTGAATGCTTGGTTGGAGCCTCTCCCAGTCACTACATAGCCTTGGTCCCTCTGTGAAATTGCCAGGGAACACTTCATCTCTTACTGCTGTATCTGGCTCTGTTCCCCAAATGGATGTCAAGATTCTCTGCTTATCCTACTTTTCTTGTTGTTGCTGGTTTCTGTTCCTTCCCTCCCTGACCCTCCCTTTGGGTGACTGTGGTAATCTCCTCAGGTCTTACCCTCTGTGTACCCTTTTTGCCATACTGCTTCACCACTTATTACTATGTCCCTTTTTAATTATCATATCTGAAAATCTTCTGGCTCCCTTACCTCTCTCCCTGGAACTCTCCATTGGTTTTGGAGGAACGCTCTGGAGGATAGTGCAGACATCGTCTTGTGCATCCATTTTTTCTCAGCCTCTTATCATCAACCATCTGAAAAACTGATCTTAAAATAAGTACTTTGGGCCATCAGGGTGGCTCAGTTGGTTGTTCATCCGACTTCGGCTCAGGTCATCATCTCGCGGTTCATAGTTCAATCCCCACATGGGGCCCTGTGCTGACAGTGTGGAACCAGCTTTGGATCCTCTGTCCCCCCACCCCCGCCTTTCTGCCCCTCCCCGGCTTGAGACCTCTCAAAAATACATAAACGTTAAAAAAAAATAGGTACTTCAAATTATCACAAAAGTTGAAAATCTAAATGTACAATTAAAAAATAACTAAATTTAGGATACCTCAGCTCAGAAGTATTTAAAAATTTTTTATATTGTTTATTATTTTTGGGAGAGAGACAGAGAGCAAGCAGGGAAGGGGCAAAGAGAGAGAGAGACACAGAATTCGAAGCAGGCTCCAGGCTCTGAGCTCTCAGGACAGAGCCTGACCCAGGGCTTGAACCCACAGACCGCGAGATGGTGACCTGAGTTGTAGTCGGCCGCCCAACCGACTGAGCCACCTAGGCGCCCCTCAGGGAAGTATTTTAAGTGCTCATAATAAAAATAATAGAGAGATATGAAAAATAAAAATATTAATTGAAAAAATTCAGTGTGAAATGTTATGTTTATTATGATTCATTTAATTCATATCCTTATGGACAAAGACAGAAATGGAATATGTGAAACATGAATAGAGATGATCTGGGTAGTGAGATTATCTGAAATTTCAAATGTAAAAATTTCTGTAACCTTGTCCTACTTTTTTTGACAATAATCCTCAGTTTTGACCCAGTCTTTTTTTTCCCTACCCAAATTATTAGTACCTTTACTGACATGGTTTTTCTCAACTTTAGATTGAGATCACTTTCTTTCAGTTCACAATTTGGAAGTTGTGTAAAATCCCATCTGTGAATGAAAAAGGTAATTAGGATACATACTGAATTGCCACAAGGAAAAGGTTACCAGTGAGATTAAATTTATAAATAGGACCTCTAATCAGTTTTCACTTTTAATAATTCAGACTTAAAAATTTTTAGTTTAGTCATTGAATTTAAAAGTAACCTAATTAGAAAAACAAAGCCATTTCTTTTCCTTTCCTTTTTTTTCCATCTAGAAAATGACATAGAGCCCAGAAACAGCAGAAAGACAAGCAGTAACACTAAGGAATGAGATGTTCTGCCCTTATGTCATATTTGTTCAATATCTGTGTCTTTCAAAGTAGCCGTTTAAAAAACAAATACTGCCATTCAGGGCAGCATGAAAGAAATTTTCTTGGACAAAAGAACGGCTGCCTTTCTTCCTTCTGGAGAAAAGTGGCATGAAATGCTTTAAAATTAATTTTGTCTAATTGCTCTTTGGCTGTTGTCCTCTATTTCCCACCATTCGCTGTCTCTGACTCTGCAGTTTGGTGTCTGGACGTGCGCTGCAGAGGTGCCCCTTGGGTTTGGTCCAGTGCCCCCAGAAGACCACAGCTGAACCTAATTCTCAGGTCTCACTTCCTCCAGTGCTGTGTCTCCTGCCTCTCAGGCTGAAGGCTTAGGGACTCAGGAATGAGAGACGTGCCAGGTCTGATGCTGAGCATCATGCTGTTTGTCCTGATGCTCAAGGTGGAGGAAGGCAAAATCTCTCTGGGTTTTAAGCTTTCCCAGAGGCTTGGGATGTTAGTCCTTGATCCAGTTCTTGTTAGACTGTTAACTCTGAGAATGCAAGAGTGGCTCGTACCACGAATACGGTGCCTCAGTGCCAGAGCTAAGCCTTCCCTGAACCGAAAATGGAATGGTTCAATGTTGCATGCAGGTTATTAAAGATTCTGCTTACTTTACAACGGTCTGTTAACAGCTCTAATGTCTTTAACATGTGCAGCCTATTGACTTTTAAGTAACATTTTATTGAAGTAACTGCCGCGCTTATTAGCCCGTAAGATTTACGCTTCATTTTCAGTCCTGAATCTGGGGGAGGGGGCAGCCTTCCCTTAAATGGTGAGGCGGGAGCATTGTGAGATAAGAGATACTCAGTGTGAATAGGAACATCTGTGGTGCAGTAGGGTTAGGAGGAGAAGCAGTTCTTCTCCTAGGATTTGGAGTGTGCTAAAAGGTCACAGAGAAACAACCACGTCTTCATTAATGGAACTAAAATTTAGAGGAAAAAATATTTGCAGATGTGGCCAGTGTGAATGGCTTATGTCGTGGTTGTACCCTCTTATGGTATCAGGTGGATAGTTAATTTCAATGAGTGTGAAATGTCACATAAATGAACATACAGAAAACTATCAGGACTGATACCTGAAAGTTCTGTGCTGCTTTCATTTAGGTATTTTGGAAAAATAAAAGATTTGCCTATATGATACCTTTCACTGCTGCCATTAACTCTTGAAAACACAAAGAATAATGTCACAATAATGTCACATATAGAGATCATTGTGCACAAAATAACATAAATACTACAAGAATATCACGGGGAGTAATTGGCATTCATTTGATTCCAGGATTTTGGGGGCTAATGAGATCATTAACTATAGAATGTAAAAGGAAACTTTAAGGAATTTAAAATAAAATTTGATTTTATATTAAACGTGTTAGAAATATGTTTGTAAACAGCTGAATATCTATAATTTTTCTTTTCCTTTTCCTTACTTCTGAGGACAACAGCTATCTTAAGTACAAATATGAGCTCATTTCATAAAAGGGAATCTTTCACATAACTGCATTATTAGTGAGCTCAGTACGATAGGATGGAAATGAAATCTTCAAATGGCTCTACCAAAGAATGTAGAAGAGAGAGAGCAAAACCCAGTTCATGAAAGTAGGCATAAATATGACTTTTACAATGATGTGAAGTTTTATGGCCTATGGAAAACTCCACGTTTCTCATCTCATTTTTCAAGCGTGGCTCAGAAATCAGCTGAAGGACTGGAGCACAGGCATGGTTTTCTCATAACTTTCCAAACCAAAGATAAAGCATTCTTGAACATTTATGGTAAAAACTAAAAGGCAGATAAGAACCCATGGCTAACTCTGGGCCAGTGCTATTTCTTCTGCTTTGAGGCATTGTCTCTTCCTTTCTGAGAAATCCCATCACCCAAGCTTGAACTGATGGAGGGGAACTGTCTGTCATAGCCACGGGGCTTAAATTACCAGCTTTTCAGGTCTGCAGAGACTTTGAGAAATGTACTAATATATTCACAACAGGAGGAAAGTGCCAACAGAAACAGATCCTGAATTGGTTCCCAAACAGGATGACAGAAAACGTCCACCCAAGACCACACACAATTCAGCTGCGTTGCACCAGGGCTCCACAATACACTTGTTTTGCTTCACCACCTATCAGCAGCCCGGGAGCGCTTCACGTGGGGACTAGATGGCTCCCGCCACTTAATTAAATTTTGCACTTAGCTCAGCGACTCAGAATCTGTGTTGTTAAAAAGTATATGTTTCTTCCAAGTAGCTCAGTTTCCAAGGGATGTTTCCTTTGAGAAGAAATGGGGGAGAAGGGAGTAGGGGCAGTGTGCAAAAAGAGCTACGTTTATGTTCTGAGTTTGCACACTGGTGTATATATCACCTATGGATAAATTTCATGTACGTCTCTCAAATTTTTTATTTTAGAGCAGTTTTTTAAAAAAATTGTGTGAATATCATTTAAGATAACAAAGCACTAAAATGAGACTAAAGTAAGACTCCTGTATTGCAAAAGCCTGGAAAATCAATACAAATTTAATAAAATAAGTTTCTAGTCGGCTGCTTTCTGGAAAGGGAATCTTTTAAAGAGATTGTGAAATCACTGGGGTTGGAATCAATGGGGCTGGGGGAGACTTTTTATATTCAAATCATATAACCTGAAAACTCTTGATCCTAACCAGAGCAAGTGAGGCAAAGCTCCACCTCAAATGACCAAGGAAACCCCAAATCTGGCTGCCTTGCCTAAAATGTAAGCATTATAGGCACAGAAATGAAATGCTCCATGCTTGAAAACATCTGTGGTGTCTTATTTAACTTCTGATTAATTGTAGATACGGCCCATGTGAAAACAATTGATAGAAGGCTGAAAAAGATGGGTGATTATAAATTCCAAACATTTCAGAACCTTTATATGAGTTTTCTCAACCTTGGTTAATGCTTTAGTTCCAACACCTTTAATAAAATCAAGGTGACAGACCATGAAAACATTGACTTCAGAACTACAAGCAAATCTGATACTATTGTTGAAAGATGCCTGGGGGCACGTGGACTTGTGTTCAGCAGCAGAGAAGGCCTTAGAGGTGGTGGAGGTGTGCGGGCTCTGCTGTGGGGAACCCAGGGATTCCTCAGAACCGGCTGCAGGGCTTTGAAATTTTAAACCAGCTAAAAGAGAAGGCGCTGGAGAGCACATCCTACGCAGATCACAGGAAAGAGAGTGTTATCCAAAAGCAAATTTATTTTGTCATAAAAAGTAGATTTCTCCCCCTCGATTTTAAGTAAAATGTGGTTTTATAAATTAATGCAGTGCAACATAAAGGAGGCTTAAATGTGACCATGAAATTTTTTCACACTGCAATTCATCCACCCTCAAGCCCAGACCCTGAAAAGGCAAACAGGCAATTTCACAGCTAACTAAAACACTGATTGCTAAATAACATAACCTTTGCAGACTTCCAAGTAGTGCATTTCATAAAACAACAAGGAATAGTTTTGTAACTCTCTGGATGGAAATCAGGGAGTAATAAAACCTGGATCATTTTAGGGACCTGAGAGATTTCTGTTGAGCAATCCTAGTGTTATCTAAGAAAAGAATGGGTTCCGATCCACATTCATTATCCTGTTCTACCATGTTTTTATTGGCTAAAACTAGATACAAAAATCAGAGCATATTTATTTCATAATGTGATTAGTGTTTATTTTTGAACTTACTCTTTTTTATTTATTCTCTACTGCATTGTGATAACTTTCTGAAAAAAGTCCCTATATGTAATGATGGTTAAAGGTACTGTACTCCAAGGATTTCAGGATGCCAAATATTTGGATATTTTCCAAAGAAGGATGACTCTAGAGAAATAATCGGGGTCTGCTGTTGCACGAGTAAAAGTAAAGTGAATGCATAGAGGAAAAAATACTATGTTTCTTGAGAAAGTGACTAGAGTTTTCTATTTTGTGACATCAAATGAAGCCAAAAAAGTTGCATTTGTTCTCACATGACAAGAAAAATAATTTTTTTCTTATGATATTATTATGATAAAATGTAGTCAAATCATATCATGTGGGCTGTATCTGAAAAAGAAATGCTGCCAAAGTGTCATAAACAAATGTGAACTATTACATATGTTCATTGATTTTATTCCCATCCCTTCTTCTCTCATGCCATTTAGGAGGATATTACATGACTGTAGTGGGAAGTTAGATCTCTGTTATTTAGATATACAGGAACATTATCTCTACTTAAAACTATCTTAATTTAAAGAGATAGTACATTAAACAAATCTCATTTGAAATGAGTAACTTTATAAATAAAATTTGGTATTACCATCTCTTGTCAACCAAATTCTGGGAAAATTTTGCCCACATTGTAATCAAATATTTAGTTTCCTATAAAATTATGGGCCATCTATTTATGGTGCTAGTTACAATTACAATAGGTACCATTCATCAAAGAAAATCTGTTCTTTCATCATTGTCTTCTAATTTGAAGATTATTTTAAAAACCCTTGTGTGTGTTTGTGTGTGTGTGTTTGTGTGTAGAAAAATCACACTGCTCTTGGTATATAAGGAAAAACCATTCCGTTCCATTTAATTTATCTAAAATTCAACATATCTATTTGTTTTCAACTGAAAATATATGAGAGTGAAGAATGACTTGGGGGTATCAGAAGAAAAATCACTAATAAAAAATAAATTTCTTACACACACCTCCAGAATCGTGACAATTCCTTTTCAAACACGTTTGGTTTTATTGTTAATCTTATAAAGGAAATTAATTGTATGAGACTGTCTAGGGATTGAAGTCTTATAAAGACTCACTGACTTTGCAGATTGCCAAGTATTTTTTACCATTTTAACGCGCAGTTCTTAATTTAAAAAAAGATATTCGATTTCTCCAACTTCCATAGTTACTTAAATCATGGAGCCTCTATGGCTTTCAGTAATAACTTGTGGCAAACACAGGCACAACACAAATCTGTAAAGAGCTTTATCATTTTCAAAGCTTTTTCACACATAAAACCTTGAAAGGTAGGCTGTTCCCATGTCGCTGTACAGATGAATACACTGAGACACAGAAGAGTTGAGAGGTCTCCACTAGATTCTAGATCTTAGTAAGTGAATTGGAAATGCAATTCAAGTTTTAACACACCTAACCTATATTTAGTGATTTTGAAGACCACAAAACATTCATAGATGTGCCAGCAGCCCAAGGCCTGGAAAACCTTCCTAGCAAGCAACAGCGTAAGTTAATTTCAACATTCTTCTTCCCCAGTACCTGCTCTCAACTGCATATTTTTTAATGCGTATGAATAGAGAAGTATCATTTACACAACTGTGTCTAAAAACTTTTAATGATGGAGCATATTGACCTTGGGGGTAAGATGTGGGGCTGGAACCAGGATGTCTTTGGACTTACTGGATCCAAGTCAAAGTTGCCATCAAGTTTCTGGAAGTCCCATATTCGGAGTTTGATTCCACCTAGCATGGCTCTGGTCAAGTTTAATTTTTTTTTAAATATTTATTTATTTTTGTGAAAGATAGAGTACAAGTGGGATTGGCGCAGAGAGAGAGAGGGAGACACAGAATCCGAAGCAGGCTCTAGGCTCTGAGCCATCAGCACAGAGCCTGACACAGTGCTCAAACTCATGAACCATGAGATCATCACCTGAGCCAGTCAGACACTTAACTGACTGAGCCACCCAGGTGCCCCATGCTCTGGCCAAGTTTAAATGCTAATTGTACCACTGCTAGCTCTGTATCTGGGCAAGCTGCTCAGCCATGGTTTCCTCATCTCTAAAATGGGATAATACCTCCCTTGTAGGAATTTCCATGAGGATCATGTGAATAAAGCAGTTGGATGGTGTATTAACTTCCTCAAGGCTGCCATACCACGATATCTCAATGTGAATGACTTAAAACAGCATTTACTCTCCTACAGTTCTGGAGGCTGGTAGTCTGAAATTGAAGTATCATCAGTACTCCTTCACAAGACTCTAAGGGCTTTGCTTCTCCCAGCTTCTGGTGGCCCCAAGTGTTCCTTGGCTTGTGACTACATAACTATAATCTCTACCTTTTTGTTTAAATGGCTTTCTCCTCTGTCCCCATCTCAAATGTACCTCTGCCTTTCACTTATAAGGGCACTTGTCATTGAATTCAGAGCCCACACAGATGATGTTATCTTGAGTTCTGTAGTCTAATTACATCTGCATAGACCCTTTTCAAAATAAGGTCACAATCACAGGTTCTGGAGATTAAGACATAGTTGTATCTTTTTGGGTGGTCACTATTCAATCCACTACACATGGTGCCTGGGAACAAACCCCTGTACCACTTATTTCTATTATCCTCTACTTGGACTATAAAATGTGGTCAATTCTAGAGTGAATAACCTAGTGGTTTCCAGTCCTGACAGCCCATTAGAATCACCTGGGACATCTTTTATCTCAGGGAGTGGAGCATGAGCATCTGTCCTTTTAAAGCTCCCCAGGTGATTCCGATGCACAAAGTTAGGAACTGCTGAACAAGGATGCAATTAGAGTCTGGTCATAGAAGCCTCGGATTTTCTAGATTAAAACAGAATCTTTGGGATTTATCTGTTTAACAAATCTAGTATTCTAGAATATAGACACATGAGAGGAATTTGTTGTCCCATCAGCTCACCCATGGAAATCATGGTACTTGATTCCTACATATCATTTCTGCCTGTGCTTTGTGCCAACCCTTATCTGTAGGGGGCAGAGTTTAATAGAAGGGTTTAAAGCAAGATTTGATGGAAACTTACAAGAAAATCAAGCTCCAACCTTGTGCCTTTGTTAATTCAAGAGTACTCTTTGTAAAAGGGCTAGAGCTAGACATAACCTTTGTTTCCAAATCTAAATTAAGCCAGAGCTTTGGGTCGTGTTGGGGACACCGTATTGCTGGAAGAATCCTTTTCTAAATTTTCTAAGCACATCTCATTAATAAAGATACCAATACTGTTTTTTGTAAGAACTCTTGAGGTGCTAATCAGTGTGGGTGACGTTTGCTAGGTTGGACTGTCCAAAGTATTAGTAAACTCTTCTTTCAACACTATTTTACACGCTGCCCTTCTCCATGGATTACAGATTTTCTTTCACAGCAAAGCTCCAGAAGAAACTTGGGAGGGAAATTTGGTATAGTTCCACCTGACTCAGGAAGCCAGCCTGTATCACAATCCAAGACTGCCAACATCCAAAGCTTAAACACAATGGGCCCTTGCTGACACACAGTTTCTACTCAATGCACTGTTGTTGTTGCTTTTTTTTCTACCTGTCCTGCCTGTTCAGTCATCAAATGGCACGTTTTTAAGAGATCCCATTAGTGATCCTTTTTGTTCTGATGTCTTCATTTTTTCCTCTCTAAAAACATCATCCCAGAAAACAGTCTAAGACCTTCTTTTACTAGAAAGAATACACAGTTGATAAAGCAGACTAGGGTACCTATTCCAGGGTTATCTACTTTTAAAACACTTAAGGTCAAAGCTTAAGGTCAAAGCAATAATGCCCTGCATTGTAGCATTTAGGCATTAACTGGATTTTGAGACATATTTTGAGATAACACAATGAGAGGTCTGATGTCATGAAATCACACAACACAACTGTTCACCTACTCTTCGTTAGCTTATACCCAGGACTGGTAACTTTGGAGCATTCATAGAATGCACTGGTTATTAGCTATCTACTGTACCCTGTTATTTACAGCCTAAGCATCTGATAGAGTAAACTGGAATTCAGGAGACTGAAGTCGGCTTGGGAAGGGGACATGAGTCCTGGGGAATGTGAATCTTTAGGCCAAGAGAAAGAGGTGTGAGTATATGAACTCTTTAAAATTTCTACCTTAAGGGAGATTGATATAAACATACAAAATCATTCCCTTTATACTTACATAGATAGTAAAATTATATTTCAAAAAACAAGAGAGTATCACAGAAGTCAGAATAAAAGTTCCCCCTGTGGGAAGGGAGTTAATATAACAAGAATAGTCAGTAGAGGGCTTCTAAAGTAGAGCAATGTTCTATTTCTTAATCAACAGATAGTTACATATGTGTGTAATTTATTACTCTTTACATAATAAATGCTTTATATATTCTTCTCCATGTAAGTTATCTTCCACGACTAAAAAAAAAAAAAAAAAAAAAAAAGATAGCAGGATTAACCTGGACTATGAAGTGTAAAAAATACTTCTCTCCCATTTATTTCATCTTTTATTTAAAATATATCAAGCAGTACCCTTGATTTGCACAGTTATATTAGACACAAATATTTGCACAAATATTAGACAACAGTCCCACTGACATGTAATGTCTTTAAGTTGAAAATTTTTCATACTCCAGCTTTAAATCACAAGGGAAGTTCTCTTCAGGGATTAGGACAGAGCAAGGCAAACAATGACTCTGCACATTAAAAATACTTCATATCATCACCATTTCTGAAAAAGAGACATCCTGAGAGGTAAGTAAAGTGGCAGTTCTGTTGACACAAAAGAAGTCATTGGAAGAGCGAGGGTTGGGGCACAGGCAGAAAAATGCCATGAAACTTGTCTTCCTATCCAGTTTTCCAAGTGCTTTTCCTGGGACATTTCCCATTATTTAACATTTTCTTTTCTTTACAGACTTTATATCCCCCTCCCACAACTATTGTTGGTTTTCACTCCAATTATGACTGCAAAAGCCATCTGTGAAGTCGACTGGAAGATTTTTGGGAAAAAAGGGGTTGTGTGGATCCAGAAATGCTGGATTAGACTCCTGAGTCTGGCCCCTTGTCCCAATTCTGTTCCTTGGGAATCGCCTGAAGAAATGTCACTGCCAGGGCTTGTTACATTTGTAAATGGATTTTTTTCCATTGTGTGTGGGAGTCTTGAGGACGTATTAATCTTGAAAAATGCAACAACAGTAAAAAATTTAACAGTTAACACAAATAGCCTTCAAGCTAGTGTTATTAAAATATTTTTTTTCTGCTAATGTGGATACAAAAGTGTAAAGTAGAATTTCAATTATATTCTTTCCTTTTAGTCTAAAAAAAGTAGTTTTGTAATGAACATAGGAAAGGTAACTTTCCTTTAACTTTATATAAAAGAAATCACTAAGGTGAAAATGGAGGGGATGTGCAGCTATTAAAAAATGGTTTTAATTCATGCAAAAACTTGTAATTTCGCAAATAGCTTGCTTTTGTTCCTAATTTTCTTATCCATAAATCTAACGACTCACATATTCAAATTCTGTTTTAATACTCCCAGAAGGTTTAATTGCACGTATTCTTGTGTATCGGTTTGGGCAATTTTAGCAAACCTTAGGATTCCTTTGCGAGGTAACAGTACAGAAACATTATGAATACTGATTAAGGTACTGAAACTGATAATTAAACTAGAGTTTTTGTAAGAGTGAATTTAGTAACACAGGCTCACAAGGCTTTCTTTGTTGTGGCAGTATTTATTTACTTAGATCCGGAAGGCAAAAAAAAAAAGCTGTTCTTTAAGTCAGACGACAAAATATTCAGCGATCCTAAAAGTAATCAAAATCCTAAATTCGGCAGTTGCTCAGCCACCAGTGCAGATAAAGTAAGTTATTTAGAATTGCTAACGTTTTGAATACATCGGGTGAACAAACGTTCGTGTAAGTACTGTGACTAAGAGAACATTGAGTGAAAACAGCACGCCCGGGCGGTGCCCTTCGTTCACTTTACCATGGGGTGGCGCTCTAAGGCCCAGATTCGCCCGCCCTCGCCGTCCTTGCGCCATTGTAGGCAGCAGAGAACAAACCTGAATCAAGTTCTCTCTCTCTGGTAGCTCCTCTCACTGTATATGTGAAATATATACCGTAAAAACTCATTGGCCGTCCAGAACTGATGAAAATAACAAAGTAATTAGAAATCAGTTGGACATTTGTTATTAGCTATCCCAACTATGTTTATACAGGGGATGGAAATGAAGGTTTGGGATAAAAGGAATAGTATCAGTATAATTTCAAACTTTGAATTAAATATTTTCCTGAAAATACTTTAGTAGATCAAAAGTAAAACAACACTCGCATCTAAACTCCCAGGAATCCACTCTTAACTTTTCAGTAAATTGTGCCATAAAATACAGTTTTTAAATCCAATGATTCAAAGTGATTGGAAGTTATTATTGAAATCGGGGATAGTATGTATATATATTTTTTCATGATAAAAGAAGAAAGGTGACTACATTTTAAATAATGAAGACTTCGAGCCAGCATCTTGTTTTAGTTTAGCACCTTGGACTCCACCCTTATGAGAATCATTAATGAAATATGCAAAGTCTTGGAATAAACCACAAATTAAACTCTGTTCCCCTAATAATCTCAATCATTTTTATTGTTTAACTAGGCAGATATATTGCTCTGTGCACAGGGAAAAAAGAAAGCACTTCATTTTCAAAGGGAAAGAAGCATAGAGGATAAGGTTCACAGCTACAAAAATACATATGATTCATTTTAAAGTGAAGCCGTCTTAAAGACAGTGGTCTGCTCAACCATCAGCATCTTCCACTGCCAAGAAGAAAATAGTCTTCTATATGCACAACTTGAGTCATGCCATATCTACCATTTTTCATCTTGCTCATTTTACTTAATATCATATCACAGGCATTTTCCCAAATTATTAAAGCCTCTTAGAAAATCTGCTGATATCTGCATCATAATTGTCTTAAAAATTTGCTTATTAATTATTGTGCAAGACTATTTTCTATTTTCTAAAAAACACTTTAATAATTATTAATAAAATTTAATAAATTCTGAATTTCATATCAATAAGATTTACATTTATATATATAAATTCTTATGAAACAACTGTCTTTAGATTTTAAAGTTTTCACTTAATATAAAAAATATATCTGATCTTGATGTTAAAAAAATTTATTTTTCAAAAGAGATCATTCTTTGCAGAATTAATTCAGTATCAGCCTATATGATATAAAATTAATTGAATATAGACATGGGTTTTTTTTAGTCTGGATGTTAAAGTCCCTAAGAAGAGTGAACTGACACCAGATCAACTTGGATCAACTTTAAGATGCTACATTTCTATTTCTAGAAATATAAAAGCTACTTCTGGAACTATTTGTTAATATATAAGTTAATGTCAGGCTACTCAACAGATCTGAAATATTAAATTTAATTTAATATTTAAATGTTGATGTTTTATCTTATTTTCTACAGAAATGGATTTGAAAAGGAGATCAAGAGCTCTTCTGGGAAAAACTCTGATGCCCCTGAGCCTAAGAAAACGCCCTTCTTTTTGAGAGGATTGTGTATTTAATTTTGTGCATTGAAAATGAATTCCCACGTAAATGTTGCTAAATACAGAAGACATTTGTCTATGATCTCAAAATAATGGTTGAAAATCTGAAGATATAAAGGGTTATACTTGAATATACAGTTAAACATACGGTGTCTGCTTTGAAATTTTCTTTCTATATTTGGGCATAAACTTTTTCAGAGGTATTTGAGCATAGTCTCTTTTTCTTTGACTTTCTGTTTATACACATCATAGTTGTAATTTCTTAGTGAAGGAAAACTTTTCCTCTTTTTAAACTTTGCCAATGAGACAGTGAAAGAGAACTACCACGATGCATAACTACATTTTTACACCTAGGCTGTTAAAACTAGTTAATATAGTTCAAGCAGATAATTTCAAAATCCTACCACTGTTTTCAGTGAACCACATTTCATCTTTAACTTTTCTCCCCCCACTGCTACTTAAATAACTTTAACTGCAGTCAGATAACAACTTGGAAATTGAAATATTATATTCACATATCAAAAAAGGCATTTCTTCAAAAGGGCAAGTTTTAAGCATTCCAAATGAAAGAGAACAGGACTCTTTAAATTGAGAACTCTCATGAAGGCAAGAAATGTTACATACTCTTACGGCTTTCCTTTTACTATCATAGTCAAAGGAAGACACAGAGAGAAATTATCTAAGCTTCTAGAGGGCAATGACCATGATGATGATGAATTTGGTTTTTACAGAACTCAGGCCAGAGCCTGGTGCAGGTGGGTGTTTTCCTAACAGAATTTGCCTGGTGGAATGAGCAGCCCAGTGGAAGTCGAATCCTCCTGCTCTCCATCTGTGGATGTCTGTCATTTGGGGACAATGACCAGCACTCTATTTTCTTAACCCAATACAGACAGAGAACGTGTTTGGATTGTATTGTGTGACATCCCCTTCTCTGTCGAAAAGGCCGGAGAGGGGAAGGAGGTGGGGTCCAGCTCTTTAAGGATGGGTCTAATGCGTTCAGCTGTTATCACACTTTGCTGATTGTAATCACTCGTTTTATGGCTTCTTTTCCAGCTGCTCCAAAAATTCATTGCAATGTCTTCTAGGTTTATTTTTAATATCCTGTAATTCAAAGATCTAAGAAAGAAGAGTTGAAATAGAAATCCATGTCCCGATTCCCTCCCCATTTTTTCTCATGGGGACAAAGGGATTTAGGATTTGGACACATTCCTTAAAATCCTTTCTGAAGAAATGTGTTCTTTTCTGTAGGGAAGGAGCCAGGTTGGGGCACATTCACCGGCTTATTCAACTGAGGGAAGAGTTGGGAAAAGATCCTCATGTAAACATACAAAAGTGTCTATAAATTTTAAAAATTAATTTCTTCAGAGCATTTATAATTAAAATATTTCCTTTTTGAGAGTGGTAGCAAAACAGCAGTACTCTGTTGGCATCTTAGCATTTCCAGATTCCTTAAGTGAAGTATTTTCTGTAAATTCTGCTGTTCTAGCCTTTAGCAAAGGTTAAAAGCATATCACTCCGTAAGCTGCAGAACGCTTTCATACTTAGTGGAAGTAAAAGACAGGAGTACCTCACATGTGCCGTCTCTGAAAATACCTTGAGGTACGTCTTCAAATTGGCTTCTTTCAGGGACAGTGTAAGGTGTCAGTTTTCTCCTGTCAGTTTAATCCTCTGAAGTGCTGCATCTGAGAAATGACTCAGCTAGAATTACAGGTTGCTATTTCTACATTTTCACTATGTGGCAATCCCTTCAGTCATTTTTAAGTTCTTTAAAAGCCTATATAAAGGGAAACAAAAGCAACAACAAAAAACCCCAAACCCCAAACCCCCAAACCTGCCTGTAAATTAGAAAGACCCAGTTTCTTGATTTCAGTGAGGGGTAGTTTTACTGTCCGTCCGCTGTCACCACAACTGTCAGCAAGATGCCTTAAACATCCTAACTGTCACTAGGGATCAGATAGTTCCTTAACTAATTGTTTAGATCAGCTAATCTACATCCATCATCTGCAAAGGGCGGGCAGTCCTAAGCATCCTGTAATTTAGATAAAACTGCTATCCTGGGTGTAAACACAATTGTTTGGGTGACCAAGGGTCAGTGGACCAAAAAGCCTACCTATGGGTAGAACAAGAGTGTGAACTGTGAACTGAGGCCTGGGTGAGCCTGCCAGCTTACAAGCCCAGACCACCTGCATGTATCTTACTTGAACCACTGCAAACCGGTGGAAGAGTCCATTTCATCGATCACAATATGCCAAGAATCTAAACAGAGCAGACAGCCAAGATCACTGACTGACTACATCAGTTCTTGTGTCTGCACTTACAGGGACTTTGGGGGGACTCTTTATGACACAAATGTGCTGCTGTATTTCTGCTTTCTTACAAGCCTTTCTTGAGTTAAGCTTCCAAAAACATACAGTAAGCAGGAATATAGTGTAAATTATATATGTAATACACACATTTCATATTAGAACACAGCCTCCCTTCCCAGAACCGCTGCTTTAGTCAGCTCTCCAAAACTATTAATTAATTCATTATTTCAGACTCTGGAATTGTTTTCTTTGCAATCATCTGCTGATTTTTCCATTTCAAACTCATGTGAGCCAGGCAAGCAAGGTTTCATGCCTCAGAAATGCAAACCGTTTAAAGGAGCCATCACCTCACAACTAGATAGTTCTTATAAGAAAGTGCTTTAAAAGATCTAATGGATTGATATAAAATTTCGAAAATAAAGGCAACCTGGACTTTGTCCTCAATTTACCAAACAGAAGTCAATAGGAGAAAGACAAGAGCCATTTATTAAGATGCTTTAAGAAAAGGGGACCCAGGGAATAGGTTAAAATAGAAGTTTGGAAAACCCTCCACATTCTCTCCCTCATTCAGAGTTAGTACAGATCCTGTTAATTTTGCAGGAAAGAACCCTATAAATTTTGTCTAGCAGGTGCTTCCCTCACTTATTGGGATTTACTTTTGTAGTCTTACACCTGTCAATACTTTGTAGAACCAAGGTGCTATGGGACAAACTCTGGGGAAATAGTAAAATAAGAGCGACTACTAAATAATCAGAATAACCTGCACTTCTTGTGGCTTCCCCATTTCCCAGGCATTATTCGAAGCATTTTACATGAGTTAACTCATTTAGTCACCAAAACAACTCCATGACATAGGTACTCTCATTATTCCCATTTTGTATGAAAGCGGATTCACAGAGAGGCGAATTAATTTGCACAGGATCACAGACTGTTCTAGTGCATTAGCACAGAAGAGGGAACACCCCGTTAGAGGAAACGGGCTTTGAAATGGGAATACAAGGCAAGCGGGAGAGTAGGGAGGGCTGGTTGTGCCGCGGAGGCAGATGGACAAGGAGCACAGATGCTGGAGACTTCTGTAAACCGGCACTGGGGAGAAGCAGGGGCCTGGGCCGGAGCAGAGGAGAGATGGGAGAAACAGAGCCCAGAGCCGGCCAGGGACTTGGGGGTTGGGAGGGGCAGCTGTCAGCAGTGACGAGCAGCCCACTGGAGCCTCTAGCGTCCAGCAACTTGATTTTGTCACTTTCACCTATCACACTGGCTCAAAGAACAAATCCGTAGACTGCTTTCTTTTCCTGACCCCAGCTCTGGCCATTTCTCAAGACTTTTCCTTTCTGATTACAAAAGTAGGTATGTATTTATTGTAGGAAATATGAAACACGTAAAGCGCACACACACACACACATACACACACACACACAGGAAAACAGACAATGGAAATATTTCTAATTCTGCTTCCCAGAGATGACCACTTTCAGCATATAGCATGTATAATGCCAAACTTTAACCAGAAAATGGACTGATAATGTACATAGGGTCTTGCAATTTTTTCTCCCTCACCATAGCTTAGCTTGGTATAGTAAATACGTTTCATGTCTTTATACGTCACATTTTAGTGAATGCATCATGTTAATTTATTTAACAGATCTGCCATTGATGAGATTCTTTTCATTTTTTGCTATCCTATACAATGCTTCAATGGACATGCTTTCAGATTAATATTTTCCCCATTTGAGATAATTCATTATAATTTCATACAGACTAACATTAAATCAAAGTCTGTGCATATACATAAATGTACATGCACATATATTTTAAAACTATTTTCATACCTATTGCTAAGTCCCCTCCCTAGATTATCCCACTCCATCCCTCTCACAGCATAAAATGAGAAAGCCATTTCCCCACAAACCAAACCCCACAAGTACAAGCATTCCTGTACTTCCAAACTTCTGATTTATAAGGTGGAGAGGAACAAAGCCATGCCTCAGAGCAAAAGTGGGTCACCCCTGCTTGCCACCAACAGATGGCGGTGACTGCCACTTGGATGGTGTCACTTGCATCTAGGAATGAATTAACTTAAAGCAGTCTTTCAGGAGTTAATCTGTAAAACTTGTTATCAATTTTATGAATAAAAGTGTTACGTTCTTGTTTAGATTTCCTTGGTTACTATGAAAACTGAACAGTTTTCATATTTTCATGTCTATTTCTTTTGTAAATTGTCACTTCTTTTGCTCACTCTTTTTCTACTGCAGTGTTCATCTTCAATGTCATTTAAAAATATGATTCCAGATTTTCATTTGCTTTTTGCTCTATAGTTTTCTTTTAATTGGACAAAGGAGAGATGTATACAAGTTTTAAATGTTTATATAGCCATTTCTTCTTTATACCTTATGATTAGTTTGTTGTTATGCTTACAAAGGCTCTCTTTACCTCAAGATCAGAAAAATATTCCTCTACATTGTCTTTCATTGTTTTTGTTTGTTTGTTCGCTTGTTTACATAATTAACTCTTTGCTATCTCTGGTATTTATTTCAGGGTATGGTATCAGGAGAAATTCAACATTATTTTTTCCGAAGAGCTAATCAACTGTTTCTGTATCATTTAAAAATAATCCCACCTTTATAGAATAATTAGAAATACTGATCTTAGTCTATAATAAAAATTTGTATCTGCTGGGATCCATTCCAGACCTTTCTATTCTATCCATTGGGATATATTTAATCACTAGAGCCACTCTGTTTCAGTAGTACTTATTAATGTATTGTAGTACTGGTTTACTTCAAACTTTTTTCTTTTTGTTTTTAGCCTTTTAAAGTATTTTGTTGATTTTTAAATCACTACATTAACACATGCTCCTTACAACAAAAACTGCAGAGCATGGTGTATACATAAAGTGAATCATTTCCCCCTCCCTCTTCTAGACACACTCTCCTGTGAAAACAAGGCTTACAGTTTGGTGAATATATTTTTGCACTTTTATCTGTGTTCCTATGAGCAAAGAATAATAACGATGATAATGTTCATCAAGTGCAAGGCACTGTTCTAAGTGCTCTTCGTGAATTTATATCATTTGCTATTTAAATCAAATGTATGAGGTAGATACTATCATTATCAATATACAGATGAGTAAACTGAGTCGCAGATAGTCTAAATAATTTGTACAAATCACATTGTAAGTGGGGGCACTAGGGTTCAAATACAAGCAGGCTAGTTTGAGAGCTGGAGTTCTGCCTTTCTCCGGCTTCTCCAGCATTCCTTCCTGCTACTCCTTCTCTTCTTCTCTTCCTTCCTTTCCTCTATTAAGAGGGTTGTTTTGAAAGCTGTGGATCCACTGTGCCTGATCCCCGTATCAGCCACATAATATTCAACAGCACAGTATCACATAATTGCTCTCCTTGTGACAGATACTCAGGTTTTTCTTACTTCAATGGCCACCACCCAACAATGCTATTATCATCTCTGTACAAAATTCTTTCATAGTGGTAATTTTATTTCTGGCCGATAGTTTTCCAAAAGTGACTTTGCACATATCCTAGGGTATATGTGGTTTTACTTTAATAGATACTACCAAATTAATTTTCACAGTGCTATACTACCCAATACTAGCAGATGCACTGCTTTCCCACAAACCCCCCTTTTTTTTTTAACGTTTATTTATTTTTGAGACACGGAGAGACAGAGCATGAATGGGGGAGGGTCAGAGAGAGAGGGAGACACAGAATCTGAAACAGGCTCCAGGCTCTGAGCTGCCAGCACAGAGCCCGACGTGGGGCTCGAACTCACGGACCATGAGATCATGACCTGAGCCAAAGTCGGATGCTTAACCAACTGAGCCACCCAGGCACCCCTTCCCACAAACCCTTCTGTAACTCCTTGCTTACTGAAGCCCTCCACCCCAGCGTGTGGTTGGGGGGCAGTCATGCTCTCCTGCTCTCGTGTGGCCACAGCTCTAGCTCACACCCCACACCGCTATAACCACCACCACTCCCCATTCCCCAAAAGCACCACAACACAGCAGAGTATACACCGCAGTAAACAATTTAAAGCTGAATAGAACACATCTCATTTCTGGCCCTGCACCGGCCTTCCATGCTCTGCTGCCTCTACAATCCTCCCTCCACGTGGCCCCCTCTCCCCGCGGAGTCCTCTGCGGCATCCAGCACCTCCCATCTCCTGAGTCTCCAGGGGACGACCCTCCAACTGAAGAATGATTTACCTCTCTGTTCATGGCTTTCCCTTCAGGCAGACTCCACCCAAGGAACCTCCTTTCAAAAATCAAAACAGCAACAACATATATGGTCCATGGTTCCCTCCCTTTCCTTTTAAAGGAAGGATTGAGGGGCGCCTGGGTGGCTCAGTCGGTTAAGCATCCGACTTCGGCTCAGGTCATGATCTCGCGGTCCATGAGTTCGAGCCCCGCATCGGGTTCTGTGCTGACCGCTCAGAGCCTGGAGCCTGTTTCAGATTCTGTGTCTCCCTCTCTCTCTGCCCCTCCCCCGTTCATGCTCTGTCTCTCTCTGTCTCAAAAATAAATAAACGTTAAAAAAAATTAAAAAAAAATAAAGGAAGGATTGATTCTTTCCGAAGGGTCATTCTTATATACCTTCCAGCTCAAACTGCAATTAAAAAAAAAACACTTTTTCTTCTCATTATATTGTATATCATATATCATAGATATAGTATTACACAAGATTACACTACAAGCTGGTGTGGACCGAGATCTGAAACGGGGTCTCCCACGCGCATCCAATTCTGTCTTCATTATCTCAGAGTGTTGTGTTTACTCTGACTTGGGCTGATTGTCATCTTAACAAAATGATAACTAATCTAAGTTCTTCATTTATAATTTTAGAAAATAAATAGGTTTCATCTATCCTTTAAAAACAGCTGGTAGATAAGGCCATTTTGCTTTATTTACTATATTGGGGTGGCTGGATGGCAGAGTGGGGATGGAGGGAGCTTCATTCTGCACAAAGACTGGCCTATTTGAATAGACTGTACACATCCTTTAAGACGCAGGTCAGAGGTCCCTATTTCGAGGAAGCCTTTTATGCCTCTACTACATCAGCTGTTTGGCTCTCTGTGTTCTCATCTCACATGATTCCTTTTTAAATATTGGCCCCCACCACAAAATGTTAATTAATTTTTGCTTTCTTTCCCCCTCTCATCAGATTATAGCTACCTGAGGGCAGGGACATTTCTCAGTCACCTCTGAACCCTAGAACCTAGAATGCTCTTGGCATGTAATAAATACAACTGTTTTTTGAGTAAATGGTGGATGGATGGATGAATATCCATTTTTTTCCCTAAGCACCCCATGAAGTTAACTCTGAGATGATTAAAATGGACGACTTTATATGTTTATTACATCACATCAAAGAATAGAGGAGTATGTTAAAAGATGAGTCTACATACAGTTCGGTTTATGGCCCGGCCAGAGTCTGTCTTTCCTTTCCATGTCCTCTTACCCAAGAAACCCATTATGTTCATCCCCCACTCCCTGAGCAATAATATCCTAGTATCACTGGTTTCATACAGTAATATTCAGTGGAAACTTGTCAATGCTTTTATTTGTGAGGAGGTTTCTCTAAGGACTGCTTTAGGGGACTAAACCTTGAAAAAAATATTGGAAGTCTTGAAGGAAATCTTCACATAGGATGGCTTTTCTCTGCCATGAAACACTAGGAAGTAAGTGGGCTTTAATTTCAACACTTCTGGTATCTTCAGCACTTCTAACATTTCTAAGTACATCATCTTGTTAGCTCTCAGAAGCAGTGTTGCTCAGTGGGTGAGACTGTAATCCCAAATCCAAACTGCTGGTTCAATGTTTAGTTCACTACGTTGGGAAAGGCATTTCATGCAAGATGCTAACTCACATAACCTCAGGAGATGCCATTCACATAGAATACAACGTCACATGATGCATGTAGAGCATTTTAGACAATTTAAACTTAGCAAGCAGAATTCCTTAAATAAGCAAAGAATTGTCTTCCTGGCACCCCTATTAGTAGATGTTATTAACACCATCTCAAAGGCAGAGAAACTGTGGTCCAAGGAGATGAAATCGATAGTTCAGGATTAAATAGAAAGTCAGAAGCAGACTGCTGACTTCCCAATCTCTAGATTTCCAGGCTGCGGCATTTATTTCCATCTATACTATTAAAATTTTTTTAATGTTTATTTATTTTTGAAAGAGAGAGAAAGAGAGAGAGAGAGAGAGAGGAAGGACAGAGAGAGAGAGAGAGAGACAGAATCCCAAGAGGCTCCAGGCTCTGAGCTGTCAGCACGGATCCCAATGCGGCACTCGAACCTACGAACCGTGAGATCACGATCTGAGCCGAAGTTGAACACTCAACTGACTGAGCCACCCAGATGCCCCTGGAAATGGCTTTTAATACCGAGGATGGAACAGGAATTTTCAATGACCCACACCAAAACAAAACCAACCACTGCCACAGGAAAATACCTATTTGAGATTTGAGGGCTGGTAACTGCTATATTTAACAGTAAAGTTTTCTAGTCTCTGGTCTCTACACTTACCTTTTCCCAATACTTTGTTGAATCCTTGTGTCATTACTAATTATAAGTCCCTTGAAGACAGAGACTGTGCCTTATTCATCTTTGAATTCCACCAGGGCCTTACAATAGTGTTTCACATATAGTAGATACTCAATAAATGTTTGTTATATAAAACAAATATGAGCTTATTATCTAAGAAAAAATTCACAATTTCATTATTTTCTGCTTTCAGTTTGTGAGAACAGAAATCTGGAGTGGGCATCTTTATAATAAGGCAGTGTTTAAAGGGCTAGCACGGCAATTTCTTTATTCAGATAGTTCATGACCTATCTTATATGAATAAAGGAATTTTTAGTAGAGGTTCATGGAAAACTAAACCAGTTTTGAAGCTAATGCAAAATCCAGCTATCATCTTGAATAATGAGAAAATGTGCATTGTTTAATCACATTGTTTCCCCCCCTGGCCTAAGGGAGGAAAGCCTGGTAATTTGGGCAAAGGGGATGTGTACTCTTGCTAAAAAAAAAATAATACGTCGTAATTGTTGATGAATGAACTCTTTGAATTCATGCTGCTAACAAAACCTACTATATTAAACTATCAAGATAGGTAAAAATCACATTCATGTCTCAGAATAGCTAGGGTTAGAAGGAGTTCTTATACATTCTCATCAACATTTTAATAAGTAAAATTAGCCTAAGTCAAGATCTATAAATCCACTAAAGCTACAACGTTTGTATTTATGAGACTATATTTTAACAGCTATATTTCAGTAAGGCATTACTTTTGGCTAACTGATTTGTCTCATAGATAAAATCATCTGGTCCTAAAATAAATCTTACCTATGGAATTAAAAAATGCTTATCTTCTTTAATTAAGAATAGCATGTGTGTATTATAATGCCCAAGGACAACAGGATAGCTGCCTTTCTGAGTGCATTAATGGCTGCAAAGATTTGCACATTTCTTCTTTTTACAGTCAATGTGCTTCCCATGCAACCCGGCAGATATCCTCTCCTGGCAGTCATTGCTTCTTGCAATTTCTCTTTAATGTTAAGTCCTACAAGCTGTTGGGAATAAATAATCATGCCTATTTCTTGGCATGAAAATGTCCATTCATTCACCAAATATTCAATTTCACTTCCACCATTAGCAGACTTTCTTTGTGAGTAAAAAGGTAGCTTCCAGTGTCTCCTCAACTTCAGCTGCATCCCAGCTGTGTTTATTAAACAGAGATTTCACATTGTCTGCCCTTTTGTTCTCTGTTCCATCGTTTTCTCCATCTGGATCCCCCCCCATATCCTAGTGAATATATCCATATTTTTACTGACAGTAGGATTTTTTTTGATATCTTTCCCTGATGATAGCAGTTAACATTCCTTTAAAAGCTTACGTTTCACCTCTGTTCCCCTGTTCACATTTCAACTACGTGAAATTGGGTGATTTGAAACAATTTTAGCAGCTTCTCACTCAAATATAATCCCTTACGACTTGTGATGGTTTTGAATTCTTGGCAACCATTTTCTATGCCACTTAGAGTCTCTGTAAAGGAAGGATTGTTAAGAATTACAAGCACAGAGGCAGTGCCTTAAAGAACAAAGAAGACACATTTTTATTTCAAGAAAAATAAAATGGAATTTCACAGTCACTTGCCCACATTTTCCTACTTCCCCAGGTGGAAATAGAATGTGGGCAGAGAAAACACACCCCAGTGTTAGGGGAGAAATGGAACCCACAAACTTTCTTGTGTTGAGCGCTTCTTTTCTTACAAGTGCAAAGATATTAACCTCCAAAAGTTTCTGCCACTAGTCATAACGTTTGCAATTCTACTTTCTTTTAAACTTGCCCAATTAAGAGAATATATCAAATATTCTTTCTCTCTGTGTAATGGTTTGATCATGGTTCCAATAATAATATATTTTGGAAATAATAAATTTGATCCAAGTTAATGATATGAACAGAAGCACCACTCTAATTGGTACTATGAGAGGTGACCTATTTTGAGAAAAGGCAACAAGAGATAGAAGAACAACATGCAGAAGAGGAATTCAGGGAGGGGAGGAAATGCTCTGTAGGTGGAGAGCCTGTTTGGACATACTTCTTTGGCTTGAGTTTAGAATTCTGACATATTTCAAAGTTCACTCTCATCTGTAAGCACTTGCCCTTGCTGGCAAAGGCTCTCCCCGCTTCCCCTATGCCTGCCTTTTAAGGGAGGGGACATGCCCAGTAGAATAGAAGTAGTAGTAGCCTGTGGAGTTGTTAATGGAACTATTATAGGGATATCAGAGAACCAGGGATGAAGAGGAAGAAAAACAGCTTCCTTGATTAGAGAGATTCCTTAATAAGTGAAGCCCTGTGGGACCCTTTCATGGATTTCTATTTGTTCACCTTTTTTTGTACCATATCATTTGTATTTATTGAGTCTCAATTTCCTCATTTGTAAAATGTATATATTTGATCAGGAAATCTCTAAACTATTCAGTGTTTACATTTCTGAAAAATCCGTTTTTAGAACTCTGTTATCACGTGAATGGTTGGCTCCTATTTACCGAGAAAAGTTCTAATTACCTTCTTTTTTTGTTAAATATAAGTTATCATCAAATTGTATAACATACAGTGTGTAAAGTGTGCTCTTGATTTTTGGGGTAGATTCCTATGGCTCATCGCTTACATACAACACCCAGTGCTCATCCCAAGTGCTCGCCTCACTGCCCATCACCCATTTTCCCCTCTCCCCCCAAACCCCCATCCACCCTCAGTTTCTTCTCTGTATTTAAGAGTCTCTTATGGTTTGCCTCCTCCCTCTTTGTTTGTAACTGTTTTTCCCTCTTCCTTCCCCATGGTCTTTTGTTAAGTTTCTCAAGATCCACATACGGGTGAAAACATATGATATCTGTCCTTCTCTGACTGACTTATTTCAGTCAGCATAATACCTTCCAGTTCCATCCACATTGCTGCAAATGGCATGATTTCATTCTTTCTCATTGTCAAGTAGTATTCCATTGTATATATAAACCACAATTTCTTTATCCATTCATCAGTTGATGGACATTTAGGCTCTTTCCATAATTTGGCTATTGTTGAAAGTACTGTTATAAACATTAGGGTACATGTGCCCCTATGAATCAGCACTCCTGTATCCCTTGGAAAAATTCCTAGTAGTGCTATTGCGGGGTCATTGGGTAGTTCTATTTTTAATTTTTTGAGGAACCTCCACACTGTTTTCCAGAGCGGCTGCACCAATTTGCATTTTTTTTGAAAGGAATAACTCCTGAATGCTGGCTTCCCAAAATATTGACAGAACAATCTGTAGATAAAGGAAAGCTGAGCTTACTGATAGCACTACCTCAACAGTCTCCCTAGCATCTCAGAAGTATAAGGGCAAAGCTGAGATTTTTATAGGCATTTTGAAGTCTGGTTTAGTATGGGAGGTGGAACTTGGTTATGGTTGGGTAAGGATCATAATATAAGTTGGGTGGACACAGCAAGGCAAGGATTTTGAGCCAAGGGGTTCAAAGTGTCAATTTGGGGGCACCTGGGTGGCTCAGTAGGTTGAGTGTCTGACTCCTGATTTCAGCACAGGACATGATCCCAGGGTTATGGGATTGAGTCCTGCACTGGGCTCCATGCTGAGCACGGAGTCTGCTTAAGATTCTCTCTCTTTCTGCCTCTGCCCCCTCCCCTGTTCCTGCTTTCTCTCTCTCTAAAAGTTAAAAAAAAAGTGTCAATTTGCCATAGTCTTCTCAAGGTTCCTCACTGGAGCTGCCAACATAGGCTCATGATCCAATCCCTACCTCTCTCTTAATGGAAACCAGGCCACCTGGCATATATTACATTTGAATTCTTTCTCCATCAAAAAGATCATCTTAATTTCTTTCTTCTTTCTTCACTCCTTTCTTAGAGAACAATGCATTCTAATTCTTAAAAATCTATCTATAGCTTGGTCTTATCCCATCTACCTCCTCACAGCCATTTGCCTATTATCTTCTCTTTCTTACATGTTAACCTTCTCATTCCTCATGATTCCTTTCCTTTGGGCTAAAGACATGATTATGTATCCTTTAGTATAAAATAACATCTACTGTGTGTGTGGGTGTCAAGCCAAGGTCTTCTTCTGTTCTTTCTCTTCTGCCTGTGTCTTCATCTCTTGCTTCCTTGACAATTGCTAACCAGCCTTTTGAAAAAGAAAAGCTCTCCCTCAATCCCAAATCCCTGTGAAGGTATTTTCTTTTCTCTCTCCAGTCCTTTCCTTCTCCACCAATATTTTAGAAAGTGTAGCTAATGCAGGTTTTCTGAACCTTCTCACTCCCCTTTACCTTCCATCTCATTGTAATCTACATACTTGGGTAAAGGTTTCCTAATTGCCAATTTCAAAGGAAGATTCAAATTCTTTTCCTTTGTGGCATTTGACACTGCTGGCCACTCACTGTTCATTAAAAAACATATTTCAGGGGCGCCTGGGTGGCGTGGTTGGTTATGTGTCTGACTTCATCCCAGGTCATGATCTCACGGTCCGTGAGTTCAAGCCCCGCGTCGGGCTCTGTGCTGACAGCTCAGAGCCTGGAGCCTGTTCAGATTCTGTGTCTCCCTCTCTCTCTGCCCCTCCCCTGTTCATGCTCTGTCTCTCTCTGTCTCAAAAATAAATAAACGTTAAAAAAAATAAAAAAAACCATATTTCATTGGCTTCCAATATCACCCCTTCTTGGTTCTTTTATGACATTCAAAACATCTCTTTCTCTAATTGTTTCCTTTTCCTACATCTGCTCTTTAAATGTCACCATTATTTAAGGTTTTGTTCTTGATTTCTGCCTTTTATCACAGTATCGGGTCCCATGGGTGATTTTACTCATTCTCACTTACTCTTGGATAATTTCCTAAATTAAAAATTTAAATTTCCAGCATGCCCCTCTCCTTAGTTCCAGATACCCAGTTATGTGTTAAACATTTCCATGGGATCAAATTTATTATTTCCAAAATATATTATTAATGGTACCATTATCCACTATCCAGTGTTCCCATAACTTTCCAGATGATAAATATCACTTGCACCAGTTGCTAATCAGATTACAAGGTTTCTCACTAGAAATGCTGATTCAGTTGGCTGTTCTGGGTTGTTTGGAAAGCACAGATAGGACTGAGTATCATTCTTGCCCTCTCCATTTGCTTCACTCCTACCCCTCCACTCAGGCACTGGGGTCTATCCATTGTGTCTACTAAACATCTCTCAAACCACACCTCTCCTCTTAATCTCCACTGTTACAGCTTTAGTTTTGGCTGTCATGAACTGTTTAGTGCCTCCAGTTTAATGGTTGTTCTCTGCTTATTCTGCAAACCTGAACCTTCTATTCTCATTTTACTAAACATCCAGAAGTTCTTTATTAGGCCATGTTCTTTCTCATCTCTGTTTCCTCTTCTTGAAATACAATTCCCCACACTAGCTTCCTTTTACTGTCAAACTAGTCATCCTTTGAAACCCAACTAAAGTAAGTTAGAGCATGGTTACTTGGAACATGGTAAATACATAGTGATTTTACATAAATCCTCAAGTACTTCTTCAATTAGTTTCACCCTGGACATAGCTTTTCATGTTTTTGCCCAGGGCACAGTGTTTCACTGTAGGAACACAGGTAAACTGTAGCCACATTTTGGCTTCAGATAGGCTGAGTTCAATTGCCATTATTTCTATTTAATGATAGAGGGACTTGGGGAAACCTCCTTCAACTTTCTAAGCCTCAATTCCTTGTCTATAAAAATGAGATGATAATAGTAAGGATTAAATTATGTGATGAAAGCAATGTGTTGAACCCAGTTTCTGACACAGTTAGGGTTCCAGAATCTTCACATAGTCCAAATAATAACTTTTGAGAATTAAAGAGGGTGTTATTAATAATTTTTCTGGAAGATAGGTGTAAACCAAGATTGCCCATGCTAAAGGACATATGGTTACTCTACATATAGGAGGGACTCTTGAGTCACCATCTCATTGGAAGAGGGACAATAGCTTTAAAGGATTTGCCTTGAAGTTGTGTTAGCAGAGCAATGCTACTATTTTTACCTATATGTTTGGGGTGAGGTTGGAGTGGACTAAAGATCTCCTTTGCACCATCATTTCCTGGCACATGACAGATACATAATATGCATAGTCTTTATAGTTATTGACTCAGAAGCCTGCTCTGGCCATGCCTGTTTCTGATTTGACTTCAAATCTAGACTCTGAGGCCTTGTCCACATTTTTTTTACCTCAGACATTAGCCTTTCCACTCTCTTAGTCTCTCTGGGTTGCACACCTAGTGCTGGTCTCTTGTAGGGCACATCTGTTGTCCTTTGGAGAACAGAAAGGGGGCCTTGCCTCCTCTGTCTTCTGAGATGTCCTTCTTGAGACTGCTTCTTCTAATTTTATTAGCCTTCATGAAGCAGGGGGAGGTCTATTCCACCTACCTGGCTTCTGGAGTCCCCTTTTACTCAGCAGGTAGCCCTTTCGGGACTTCTGAAAAAGCAAATTAAGTCCCTACAATTTTCTATGCTATTCACAAATGGTGGAAATTCATAGTGCTCCTCTGGCACTTTCTAACACCAAGATCATTCATGCTGCATCCTCCATACTCCAGCTTCACACAAACTCTGCTTCTGTGACTGACCAATTTGTGGAAAGGGGCATTGTCAGTTCTCAATCTAGTCACTCCCAGTCTTGTCTTACAGAGAATAAGTCTTATGAGGCAGAAGGTGGGGGGGGGTGGAGAATATTTGCTTCTCCTCACCACTCCCCTAATCCACACGTGCTCTCACAAAACCCTGTGTTTCTTGTAACTCATCCACCCTCATCATGACTTACTGTAATTATGTATTTTCTTCTCTGTCTCACTCACTAAATTATAAGTGTCTTAAGTGCCAAACCTATTTCTTATTTATCTTTTTATCTCCAGAAAGTTGCATAGTACCTGACATATGTGGATTCTCAAGAGATGCTAAATGGATGACTTATTTTATTACATACAAATAACTCTAAGAAGTACTAAGTACTAAGAGTTATGCTATTAGTCACACCTCAAAATGGCTCTCTGGTGAGCTAAGCTACTACCCTATGATCTAAATATGTCATTAGCATGGTAAAGAATCTAATTCAGCTTTGGCCTCCTTTGTTTATTTTTGTCCCAAAGCCATCTTTGTATCTGATATTCTCCCACTTCAGCTTCAAGAAAATCCAGTCCAGAGCATGCCTGCCAAGGAGAGACTCCAGAAGAAAACCAGGGCGAGCAGCCCTCTGAGTTTCACATTTGCCTTGAAGGTGGAGGCAAGGACACAGTGGCTCTTCTTTCTGATATTACCTGAAACTCTAGAGACTCAAGAGAAATTATGGCACATCCTAAGGGGATGGCTGATGTCTGGAGAGTAACCCTCTTGTGATGAACTGACATATTTGGTTTAATTTGGAATGATCTTATTCTCCATTCAAATATTTCAATTGTGTCATGTGACCAGGGCTGGGTACAAAGCAGGTGTTTATTAAATACTGCCTAAATAATCCATGCAAGACTTTAGCCATTCTTTTCCCTATGGATATGCATGTTTGGTCTATTCATAAATGCCATGTGGCACTTCAGTTTCAGTTTCTCTTCATGTCTATTCACATATGAAAAATTCATTAAATTTATACTGTTTTTTTTTTCAGTCACCAAACTAAACACTAGAGAATCTATGATTGATTGAGTGCTGTGACAGCCCTCAAGGAGCAAACAGTTCTGGTGGGAGAGTCAGAGAAATGAACAGAATGAATAGTGAAATAGAAGAAGTCAATGATGGAAACATGCTGTTTTCCAGTTTTTATGAAAGCATGAAGGACAGCTGAACTACCCAGTCAACTTGAGGGGACAGCAATGGTGGCAGAGATATTATGGAAGGCTTATTGGAAAGGGAACACTAAGCTAAACATGGAATGAGCAGGAATTGGGAGGTGGACAGGTGGAAATGGGGAGAGCATGTCAACAAAGAGGACACTGTGGGAAAATCTGCAAGACAAGTATAATGTTGTGTCCAAAGAAAATGGAAAGCAGTTGAGTGTTGCTAGAGCATCCTGCCAGGTGAGGAATAGAAAGAGGTGAAGCTGGAGGAGTAGGGCAGGGTCAGATCATATGAAGAAATTGTGTGACTTTATTCTCTCCATGTTGGGGAGTTATTGAAGAATTCTGAGTATATTTGCAAAAATGGAATACTGTATCTGAGAGGAAGGGATGGATTTGTGGAATACAAAATTGCTTAGATGTAGAGATGAAGAAAAGAGGTGATAAGGCTGGTCTCTGGGTGCACAACCTTGGTGGCTGGGTAACTGGTGTGAGAATGATACAGCACTGTGGTTAATAGCATTGCTTCTGGGGCGATGTACCCTGAGTTTAAATCTCAGCTTTGCCACTGTTAACTATGTAACCCTTCAGCAGATGACCTAATCTGTGCCTCAGTTTCTTCATCTATAAAATGGGAAGTTTATTAAGAATATTACCTCTTAGGGGCGCCTGGGTGGCGCAGTCGGTTAAGCGTCCGACTTCAGCCAGGTCACGATCTCGCGGTCTGGGAGTTCGAGCCCCGCGTCAGGCTCTGGGCGGATGGCTCGGAGCCTGGATCCTGTTTCCGATTCTGTGTCTCCCTGTCTCTCTGCCCCTCCCCCGTTCATGCTCTGTCTCTCTCTGTCCCAAAAATAAATAAAAATGTTAAAAAAAAAAAAGAATATTACCTCTTAAATTGTTTTGAGGTTCAAATAAGTAGATGGATGTAAAGTACTTAGAATTGTTGCTGGTACATAGAAAGTACAATAAAAGTTCTTACCACTTTTGTTTTAGGAAAGGAACAAGTTTTAAAGGTGATGAGACAGAGTTCAGGTTTAGGTATTTTGGTATTGGAAATCCATATGAAGACATCCAGTAATTGGCTGATATGTTCATCTGGAGTTCCAGGGAAAGGGCTCATCTGGAGGTATAAATATTTTAAAATATTGGCATATAAATATTAAAAACATGAAGATGAAGCCAGCAGAAGGAAGGAAATAATGAAGATTAGGGCAGAGATAAATGAGAGGATGGAAAAACAATAGAAAAAATCAATAAAACCAAGAGTTGGCTTTTTGGAGAGATCAGCAAAACCTGATAAATTCTTACACAGACTGAGAAAAAAAGAAAGACTCAGATAGCTAAAATTAGGAATAAAAGAGGAGATATTACAACTGATATCACAGAATAAAGAGGATTATAAAAGAATCCTAAGAATAATTATATGCCAACAAATTGGATAACTTGGAGTTAATAAATTCCTAGAAACATACAATCTACTAAGACTGAATCATGAAGAAATAAAACATCTGAACAGACCTATAACAAGTGAGGAGACTGAAGCAATAAAAGAAAACCTCCCAACAAATAAAAGTCCAGGACCAGATGGCTTCACTGGGGAATTCTACCAAACATTTAAAGAATTAACACCAATCTTTCTCAGTCTTTTCCAAAGAATCAAAAAGGAGGGAACACTCCTAAACTCTTTCTATGTGGCGAGCATTACCCTGATGCCAAAAACAGATGAAGACAAAACAAGAAAACTACAAAAACCGATATCGCCAATGAATACTGATAAAAAATCCTAAATAAAATAGTATTAAACAAAACTCAATGGCACATTAAAAGCATCATATAGCATGACCAAATGGAATTTATACCTGGGATACAAGGATAATTCAACGTGAAAATCAATCAATGTAATACACCACATTAAAAAAATGAAGGACAAAAACCACATAATCATCTCAATCGATGCAGAAAAGACATTTGACAAAATTCAACACCCTTTCATGATAAACAGTCAACAAACTAGTAATAGAAGGAAACTACCTCAACATAATAAAAGCCACACATGAAAAGCCTACAACAATCATACTCAATGAGGAGATATTTAAAGCTTTTCCTCCAAGACCAGAAATAAGGCAAGGATGCCCACCTTTACCACTACTATTCAACATAGTACTGGAAGTTCTAGCCAGAGCAATTAGACAGGAAAAGGAAATACACAGCATATAAATTGAAAAAGGAGAAATGAAATGATCTCTGTTCACAGATGACATTATCTTACATACAGAAAACCGTAAAGATTCCACCAAAAAGCTGTTAGAAATAATTGGAAAATTCAGCAAAGTTGCAAGATACAAAATCAACAACAAAGTATGTTTTTATACACTAACAACAACCATTGTGAAAAGGAAATTAAGAAAATGATCCCATTCACTATAGCATCAAAAATGATAAAACACTTAGGAATAAACTTTAAAAAGCAGAAAAGGCTTATACACTGAAAAAGATAAAACATTGCTAGGTAAAAGAAATAAAAGAATATATAAATGGAAAAGCATACCATGTTTGTGGGTTGAAAGCCTTAATGTTATTAAAATGTCCATACTACCCAAAATGGTCTACCGATTCAGGGCAAACCCTAGCAAAATCCTAACACCATTTTTTTGCATAAATGGAAAAAAAAAAGTCCTAAATTCACATGGAATCTCAAAGGTCCCTGAATAGCCAAAATAATCTTGACCAAAAAAGAACAGTGTTGGAAGTCTCTCACCCTCTGATTTCAAAACATAGTGCAAAACAATAGTAATGAAGACGGTATGGTACTGGCATAAAGATAGATTTACAGACCAATGGAACAGAATAGAGCCCTGAAATAAATGTTAGCATATATAGTCAAATGATTTTGGATAAGGGTGCCAAGACCACACAAAAGGGAATAGACAGTCTCTTCAATAAATGTTGCTGAGAAAACTGGACATCCACATGCACTAAAAGAATGAAGCTGCACTTTTGTTTTACACCATACACAAGAAATAACTCGAATGGATTAAAGATCTAAATTTATGTCTACTACTATTAAACTCCCAGAAGAAAACATAGAGAAAAATCTTCATAATACTGGAGTTGGCACTGACATCTTGCACATGACACCAAAAGCACAGGCAACAAAATGAGAAATAGACAAACGGGACTGTACCAAACATAAAAATTTCCGCATGCCAAAGGAAACAATGAAAATACTAAAAAGGCAGTCTATGGAATGGGAGAAAATATTGGCAAATCCCATATTTGTAAAGGAATTAATATCCAGAATATACAAGGAACTTCTACAACTCAGCAATGAAAAAAACAAATAACCCAACGTAAAAAATAGGAAAAAGACTTGAATAGACATGTCTCCAAAGGAAATATACAAATGACCAACAATTACATTCAAAGGTATTCAATATCACTAATAATTAGGAAAATATTCAAATCAAAACCAGAACCAGATATCATCTCATACCCATCACAATGACCACCATCAAAAGAACAGAAAACACCAAGTACTGGAGAAGATGCAGAGAAGTTGGAACACTTGTGCACTGTTGGTAGGAACACAAAATGGTGCAGTCATTATGGAAAACAGTATTAAGATTCCTCAAATTTTTGATTTTTTTTTAAATTAAAAAAATGATCCGGCAATTTTACTTTTGGGTGCGTATCCAAAAGAACACAAAGCAGGAACTCATAGAGATATTTGCACGCTATATTCATTGTAGTACTACTCACAGTGGCAAAAGGAGGAAGCAAACCAAACGTCCATTTGCAGATGGCTGGATAAAGAAAATGTGGTATACGCACATAATAGAGTATTGTGAAGCCTTAAGAAAGAAGAAAGTAAAAAAAAGAAAGAAGAATATTTTGTTATATGTTACAACATCAATGAACTAGTCATAAAAGGAGAAACACTATATGATTCCATTCATATGAAGTACTTAAAGTTGTCAAAATCAAACAAACAGAAAGTGGAAATATGGTAACTGAGGGCTAGGAGAAGCGGAAATTAGTGTTTAGTGGAAATAGAGATTCAGTGTTGCAAGATGAAACAGTTCTAGAGATATGCTGCACAACAATGTAAATTTACATAATAGTACTGAATTATACACTTACAAATGGTTAAGATGGTAAATTTAATGTTATGTCTTGGTTTTTTTTTAACTGCCATTAAAAAGTAAAGTTAAACAGAAAACTAAGCAGGAGGGTGGAATCAAATTCCCTAGGAAACACTTGGAGAATGAGGAGAGTAGGCCAAGGATGGAACAGAGATTCCTCTGAGAATTTTCAGTATCCTTTGGGAATGTGTTGGAAGTGGGCAGACACCATACGTAATGAGCAAGAAAGCCTGCTTCTAACCTCTAACTATACATGTTCTTTTCTTTCTAGAAGAGTTGGGGATCTCAACAGTGAATTGTTTCCAAACTCGAATGTTATTACTGGAAGGATTTCAGTAAGAGTAATTAGCAGATAAAGGAAATGAAAATGTAAAAGTGATAGGTAGAGCTCAAGAAGGGTTACTGATAAACCAGCTAATAAATGAGAAAGCTGGCTCTGGAAAGTGAAGATCCAAGAACTCATGTGGAACTAAAGTCACCCTTGAAGATGTCTATTGGCTGTGTGGTGAGGTCAGAACACAGCAAAGTTAGGAGAGTCTGAAGTCAGTGGGGGAAATTAAGGTTAGCAGCATAGTACTGTGGTGCTAGATTTTCTAAACCAAGGTTGGGACACAGGTCTGAGACAGGGGAAATGTTTGAAACCACAACTATGGTAGAAAATCTAAGGTATCTGGTAGGCATTCCCATGGCCCTCCTTCTTGGAATATGCAGCACCTTCAGATATTCTGAAAAAAAGGAAAGCCACCACGTGTAAGATGTTACAGGGAAGTCGTGAGCAGGGTGATCAGAGAAAAAGGTGATAGGCAGGAAGAGATAGTATTTAAATTGAGTTTAATCATAAACAAGTGAGTTGACTTGGGAACTCTATCTACATCCCCTTCCAACAGCCAGTACCTCCAGTGGCCCAATGAGATAATGTGGTGTCCTAATATCTTTATAGATGATTTTGAGTAGCAGGATGCAAGGAGAGAACACAAGCTTCTTTTTATAAATAGGGATTCAATTTAGCTTTTTTTACAGGCACTAAATTTATCAGCACAACATTAGTTAAACCTTCAATTCAAACACTATGGCTAAGAAGGAATGGGGGTGGGAAACTCAGGGCCTAAGCAATAGAGACCAGATTCTAAATAACGCCAGTGACTGTATGTATTTATATCTATATTTCTGAGGAGGTAAGTAATCCACATATTTCCTGCAGCTGAGGACTTGATGTTATACCATTTGGAATATAAATAGTGTCTCTCTCTGCGGCAGCTTTAAAATAAAAGAAACCCTTCTCCCTCCCACAAAGTTTTATTATTGGTCAAAGAACCCTATCTCCTTCCCTGCTTCCCTCCCTGCCTCCCTCTCTCTCTCTCTCTCTCTCTCTCATACACACACACACACACACACACACACACACACAAATTCATAAGTACAGTCACTTAAAAAAAATTAACATCCTTTTTAATGGGCAAATCACTTGCCCTAAGTGCTCGAAGCTGGTAAAGGTGAAAGGAAGTATTGGCTTTGATCACTTGGGGCTCCATTAAGCTATATCTTCCAGAGGACACTTTATCTTGAGTTTACCTTCCCTAAAGAAATGCCATTTGCTTTCTCACCAAGATCTCACCAATAGTAATCATTGATACATCTCTCTGGGCTCTTGAACACACATTTAATCGAGAGCTTCTTTTTGATAAGTGTTTAAATGTGAGCATGTCACCTGGGCCATTCAGGCCTCCATGCATTAGTAGCACAACTCTTTGCAAATAAACAAAGCTTTGAGTTCCTGGGGAAAAATGCAGCTTACACAGCACTTAGGAGTGCTCAAAGGGCCTCTGTTCCTTCTCCATACTAATGTGGTTTCACAAGAAGACCAAGATTATTTTATTGCCCCAGGATGCCAGGAAATTTTCATTTGGCTCCCTCAGATCTTTGGGATAAAAGTGGGACAGTAAGGGAAAGAATTCCCTTTGCTGTCTTAGATTTCTGTTCTCCAGGAAAATATGTTATGTTTTCTAAGATCAGATACTCTGTCGTTTATTTTTAGCTTTGGTAACTGTATTATTTTACATCCCCCAGTCCCTATTTTTTTCAAAGGAATATCTGCCCCCTCTGCTCCTTCCTGTTTTGGATCGTTTCACAGGATTCCACTTTTGAGTAAAATATAGGTAGTATCTTTCACATTTCTTAGGCTTACTGACTGATGTAGAAAGAAACGACAAAGGTATTTCCTCAGCAGAAATTATAATCACAATTAAAAACTAACAAAGTAAGTACACTTTCTAGTACACCCTGAAGAGTTCATACTAGAAGTTTTTGAGGTGTGGACTGTGAGAATAAGGTTGAAGTTATCCATTTGGTAGCTTATAAGAAAGTGCTTGCCTGACCACTCTTTATAACATTGTACTCTCCCTGCCTCTCTCACCTTCACTCTGTTTAATTTTTCTTCATAGTACACGACACCCAGAATTGTATTTGTTTATTTATTGTCTGTGTCTCTCCACTAGAATGGAATCTCCATAAATGAAAGGGTTGGGTTTTATGTCTGCTGTACTTCTGACGTTCTAGAACTGATGATGAATGAATGCATGACCTAGTGTAGGGAGTAGTACCTTATTTATGGATTAAAGAAAACTGAACGCTGACTTTAAACCTTGAGTCAGTTTCAAAAACTCTATTATTCCATTTCTTAAGCTCTTACCTTGAGTTATTCTGGCTCAACTTTGCAATAAAATATTTCATAAATTCCATAAGCAATGAGAAAAAAGAAAAAAATCTGTCACCTTGCTTTTATTACTGAAGTGAGAGAAAGTAGAGCCCCTCCCCCCACCCCCCAAGAGTAGGGAGCTCTAGTGTTCAGTGTCTCACATGCATGGACTTGGTTCTATATAAAAAGTATCCTGGCACCAGGTGCTTAGCTTTGTTTCTCTGAAATTCTGCAGGGGTATCTGGGATTGCAAAGTATGTCAACACTTGGCAAAACCAGAATCCAAGGCTTTCCACCACTTGTGAAATTAAAAATGTTATAAATATTTCCAAAATGGGAAATAAAAATATAATAACTGTCACACTGAATGCATTTGGGAAGCAATGGAGGTATAAATAATAAATCATAATAAAATTAACATATATATATATTTTTTTTCCTCCTGAGTTATCAGGTACTCCCTCTCCTCTTCAACTCTTTTCTCCAAATGCCCAAATGAAAATTTAGTTGCACACTAAATAAATGTTTTCTATAGGAGATATATATTATAAATCTTATTAGAAAGGAAATTTCTGCTAACCTGATTTCCTTCCTGATTGCTCTTAAAGATTTTTTCGTATGCTTTTGACCATAAATTCAATAAATTGTTTTCTTGACTTTGAAAATTTGCTCAAAGATTTGAATTTTGTTGGTTTTCCATCATGTGGTGGGCGGCTCCATTGAGTTAATCCATTGAGTTAATCCATTGTTTAATCTGATGCTCACAACTAACTCATGAAGTAGATGCCTCTGAGAGGTCAAGTTACAACTCAAAGTCACACAGAAAGCAAAACTGGGAAGCAGGATTAAAACCTAGGTTGTCTTGACTTTAAATCCTATGTTCCTCTCCTTCTCTGTTAAACCTACCATCTGACTTTCTACAGGGTCACATATTTATCAACCTATTTGGGGCAGGGACAACTCCCCATGTTTAGTTAAAATAGCCCTGGAATAAGAGAGGAAGTATTCTTTAGGGCTTGGTTTTTTTACCTGTAGAATTTACAAGGAAGGTTTTCATGTTTTTCCCAATCCTGAAATTCTATGGTAATACAATGGTCTTAACTGGAATCAATAAGAATAAAATACAGTTTAAAAAAATTTTTTTTTTCAACGTTTATTTATTTTTGGGACAGAGAGAGACAGAGCATGAACGGGGGAGGAGCAGAGAGAGAGGGAGACACAGAATCGGAAACAGGCTCCAGGCTCTGAGCCATCAGCCCAGAGCCTGACGCGGGGCTCGAACTCACGGACCGCGAGATCGTGACCTGGCTGAAGTCGGACGCTTAACCGACTGCGCCACCCAGGCGCCCCAAAATACAGTTTTTAAATATAAACCATTCAGTGCTAGGACCTATATTCTAAGCTCCTCCATTATTCAAAGAGAAGGAAATTATTAAAACATTAAATTTTATCAAATGTTCATATCAAATATAGTTATAACTTTAAATCTGGATTAAATTTTTTTTTAATTTAATTCATCTAAAGGTCAGGATAGTTACAACTGCAAAATTATATGTTTTATATATATATATATATATATATATACACACACATATATAATATTATAAATATAATATAATATAATATAATATCCATACGGTCTGACTAGGTGTTCTTGATTTTTACTGTTTCCTGAAAGGCACAAAGTAATCCCAAGTTAGGCTGCAAACACTGTGACTTCTGTGAAGGGGCACAGCGTGCCTGACAGGTCACAGGATCAGGACACTCCCAAACACAAGTACCACTCTGTGTTCTGGGATCACAGGATCTGCAAGGCCAACTCTGGTTGCCATTTTGTTCTCCAAAGTTCGATAGACAACCACACCTCCCCACCAACTCCTGATGCTTTAAAACTGGTGAAGAGGGCACTATGTCTTATTCAAAGTAAAGAGATCTGTTCCAAAGCCTTCCTGATAATTAATCTATAGTAAGATGTAGGTTTAGTGCCAGAGTCTCATTTTCATTTTAAGGCTAATGTTCTCTGATATGAAGTTTAGCTTTCCCTTTGAATGGTCTTGATTATTTTTTAATGCCCTTTGACTGCCCTGTTCTATAAATCACATTGGTGCTTTCCTTCTTTTAATCATGTTTATATATATTATAATGTTTTCCACTAAATGTATACATATTCGTTACAGCTTTCTTAAAGTACTAACAATCTCTTAAAGCACTAGTAACCCAAAGTACAAACATCTAATGGCATTATATTAAGCCAAGTTAAAAAAAAGTTGAAATACATTCTGAGTACTTTTTTTTGAAAATGTTACTATTTTTGTCTACTGGAACTTTCATTTTTAAGGGGAGTGGTGGAAGAAAGCTCTCAGCAGACTTTTACCATAAATATAGCTTTATGGAGACAATGTGTAGTACAAGAAATGAGAAAAACAGAAGAACTATTTTATTGGAAAGATACATAAATTAGTATCTGGATGTGCCAAGATGGCATTGACATTGTGAAATCTGACGTTCAGAATTGCTAAAAACTCAATGCATCACTCAAATGTTGTTTAAAATGGTCCTCACTTTCAAAGAGCATCTACCCAAGTTGTAGCTTTCATCCAGAAATTCTACTATCTAAATATTCCTGAGACTTTGAAATGGAAATTGTATCCATAAAGCAATATTTTTTTAGGGGGTGGCCAAAATCTCAGGGAAAAAAACATCCCTTAAAAAATCTTTATCAAAGTGAATGAAACTCCAAATTGAAATTTCCCAGGCATTTAACGTTAAAGCCCATCATTCTTTGCTTATATCTTAATGAAATGATCTTAAGTCAGTATGCTGCATTTATCTCTTGATTCATTCGAAAAATTAAATCCAGAAGGAACGTCAGAGAGGTTCACTGAACAGGTGAACAGAGTACATCTGAGATAAATAATCCCATCTACTGAATGTAGCCTGCATTTTCCAATGTGGTTGGTAAAGAAAAACTACATTAAAAAAATACAACAGTGGGCAGGTTAAACATTTTAATACTAGCTTCGTTTTCAAATGACAACAAATGGAGATGTCATTTATACAAATGTCCTTGTATGTGCCTATGCACGCATACACACACACACACACACACACACACACACGCACACACACACACACATACACACACTTCTTCCAACCTTGCCAGATTTACCTATGGTCTGTAGGGTAAGATTTTCATCAGGTTATGGAATTAAGCCTAAACTTACTTTCTCATGTTAAGCATTTGTTCTGACATATGTTTTTTTTCCTTCCAACTTTGTTGGATTTTTTTATTCCATTTTTATAGGACAGCTTTGACTCTGCACTAAACCATGCCACTAACACGTTACTTAATCTAACTGGCACATTGTAAAATTTTACACATGCGCTCATCCAGATAATTACACAATTAATTTTCACTTAGTTCAGCTGAAACGGGGATAATGAAATTTCCACTGGTGTACTGTTACGTCCAGGGGCCAAGGGTCAGTTTCCTGTTTGGATAAGGGTGAGTTTAAAGAGGATTTCTGACAGTCTCCTTACTTCAACTGGTTCTAAAAACATTGCAATGGAATTTCAATTTACAGCTCAGTTCAACGAAAGGAGCAGATGTTGGGAGTGTGCCACCGCCATGCAAGAGCCTCCTTCTACACAGGTGTGCAAAGGAAACCATCAGCTTTTGCTTTAAAGACATGTCTCTACTACCTTCCATTCTGGAGTGACAAACTGGCTGACAGACACTTGGAATTCATTTTTCCCTGAAGATTTAGACATCTGCCGAGCCGTGATATTAAAGCAAATGTCTCAGTTCCTACTGCCTTTGATTCTAAAGGAAAACGGCAAAATCTCAATGACTAAATTGTCCTCGAGTTTAGAGGATACTTGAAATCATATTCTTGTGAAATTTCTTCACAGAGCAAAAGCGGCCCAAGATCTGGGTTGCCCTGGTGGTAAAAGGGAAGCAATTTTACTTCGAAAGAAAGTATAAACCTTAATCTTTCCTGGACAGTTTGCTTGTTTTGCTATAATTTCAAGGTTTAAATGTCTATCCTTAGCATTAATTGGGTATTTTATAAATAGAAGTGAAACATGCCCAACGAGGAAATTCTTTTCACTGAAGAATCAGATATATTGTTAAAACTCTACATGTGGCCAAAGGAGGACTGGATTCTAACACAAGTCAGCTTTGTGTGAAATCACTATAATTCTAAAATGTTCGCTGTGTGTGAGTGATAAAAATGCCTGACCAGAGTTATATCTGTTAATTAATAAAGTCTATGTAGGTGCGGTTTTGATATCTACTCCTGTATACATTAACATTAGGGGTGGAGAATTGGTTTTACAGCTGAATCCAATGCCACGAACATTGCCATGTGAAGGAAGAGACTGAAATATTTACTGATACAGATGATGCAGAAAATTACTAAAGAGAACTATAGAAAGTACAGTATGTTACTATTATAGCCAAATATATTTCTTCTAATGCATTAGAAAATTCACATGTTAAAACTCAGGAAAAAGCGGTTTTAGATTATAGTAGCATATTAATTCAACATTATCCAAAGAAATAGTTCAACCTTTTCAAATAAATTAATCTTGCATAGTTCTAAAATAATTGAGGAGAAAAGATGTGACACTTACAGGTATAAGTTTACAAAAATGCCTCCAGGTAGAACACATATTTTTCCGTCACATGTAAGGTAACGAGCTGGACTCTGCTCTTCCTCCAACATGCCGGGTATGTTGCCTTCAGGTCTTTGCACTGACTACTTCCTGTGCCTGGAATCCTTGTGGTCCAGGAACCCATGAGATGAACTCACTTATTTCTTCCAAGAGTTCGCCCAAATCTACCTTTCCAATGAAGTCTACCCCAACTATCCTGACTCCAAATTGCAATTCACACTGTCCGGCCTCCTCCCTTGGCCCTCGCTCTTCCAGAACCCCCTTTCCCCTGATTTACTTTTCTTTCTTCATAACTCTAATCACATTCAAAGATACTATAAAATTTACATACTTATTACATATCTACTGTTTATTGTTCTCCAATGGACTATAGCGTCCAGGATGGCAGGGATCTTTGTTTTGTTCATTGCCATATCGCAAGCACCTAAAATGGTGCTTTGTGGGTACTCAGTGAATGTGTTGAATGACTGGATAAATGAATAAGCTCTGTGACGGTAGGTGCTATTTCTCTTTTACTCCTTGCTGCAATCACAGCAACTAACATTATCCTTACAAATATGAGAGGCTCGCTCTTTATTACAGCATGAATGAATGAATGAATAGTATAGTATAGTCATTGTGCTTATTTATATACTTGAGATGCAGAGCCACTCTAAGACCAATGAGTGACAACTTCAAGCATATAGCATGTAATAGGAAAAAACTTTCCTATTTGTAGGCAACTAATTGTCTGGGTTAACGGAACACACAAGTCTGTCCTGCTCTTGACTCATTCCCTATTGTGAGTCAGTCACTCAATTTGCTTTGAGTTCACAATTGTTCACCCTCTTATTCTTGCAAACATTCAGGGGAGTAAATTGTATCTTTAATATATTTCTAAACACATTTTTATGCTATGGCAGATACTCTGAATCAGAAGACTATTTGTCTTGCTTCTAATAGGGCCAGACTTGGGAGGGCAATTTAACATAAATTATTAAACACAGAAAACAAACTTCCATATTTTCAAGAAAAGCATCACAAAGCCTTGGTTGTGTTTAGTGCACATAAGAACAGAGTGAACACATTTCTAGAAATAATAAGGTTGCAACCCTGTCTTCCTTCTTTGGAAAAAATAAAGCTTTTGCCTTGAGTGATCTTGAAGCCTCCATTACTGTTGTATAATACTTGGCCTGCTCTTGTACACGTCACGTTGCTTGAGCAATGGTCACTGAAGCAGCAGCTACTGAGGATGGGGGAGCTCTGGTAGAGTCCAAGGAGAGTATGTAACTTTCCATTTGAGGATGAAGAAGGAGCTTGACATTTTTTTCTAATTTTTCATGTCCTTTTTACTGAACTCTAGTTGTATAACACCAACATGAAGTAAAATTAAAGAGGAAATGGATGAGTTTGATGCCTGTGTTCCACCTCACACCATCAGCTCATACTTGAATGCTGTGCATTTCATAGCAGTGCCACCTGTCTAGAGAAGTTCAGGCCACACTTGAGACTAGACAGCTCCACAATGAGGAAGTGCAGAGGGCAATAAAAGTCATTCCTCCATTAGACTATGATTCTTAGCACTTCTATTGTATCTCCTGGCACTTCTCTCCACCCACCACCTACTTCTTACGAGACAGAGGCATATACTGAATTCATCTCTTCTTTCATCCACAAGTAAATCCAAACATATGCACCTTCGTTCACTGTCTACATCCCAAACTCATAACCAATCTCCCTGGAAAGATCTGTCCAGAAAATGTTCAGCTCTTTGACACCCACACTTTCCTCAATTAGTGTCCTGAGGACCAATTTTCCCTTTCTCCATTCCCTAAATTCACTGAATTTTCTGAGATCACACATTCAATTTTCATTGACATTCTGTACTGATAGCCAAGGTCTTCAGGGAATTTAGACAAGGGGAAAAACATCACTTATAAATGAAGACTATTTTAGGGTCTCTGTTCTTTATATATCATTGAAAACTGGGTGATGGATTTGCAGTCCCCATGGCCTTTATCTGTCACTTCTTAATAGAATCACTACATTGTTTCCATATGTTCAGTTATTACACTTCCTCCATTTCACTTTGGCCCTTCTCCATGCCCTGTGACTGAGTATCTAGTGAGTTTCCAATGGAATGTCGGGCACCTCATTGAAAATTGCCATGTGATGCAGTAAGTTCCTCTTTGTTTGAGACTGTACCATCCCTACTAATAAAAATCACTTTACTGAATAGAAACATATCTCCTTTCTCTCTTTTTCTGCCTTCAAGATACCAACACACTAATTTAGTCAATTTGTTCATTTCCACCAAAGACAGCAATCCATGTTTTAAAATCACCCAACGCCTGAGAACTATCACAAGCAGAAACGCTCAGAACACCTTCAATAGTGTCCCCTCTCTACCCCACCCCACCCCCCAGCCCAATTCATGTATACCTGGAACCTCAGAATGTGACTTATTTGGAAATAGGGTTATTGCAGATGTCATTAGTTAAGAATCAAGATGAGATTATACCAGATTAGGGTGGTCCTTAAATCCAGTGAATGTCCTTATAAAAGACAAAAAAAAAAGACCCACAGAGACACAGAGAAAGAGTGATGTCAAGATGGAGGCAGAGATTGGAGTGAGGTGTCTATAAGGGTCACCAAGGATTACCTACAACCATCAGAAGCTAGGAGAGAGGCATGGGACTGTTTCTCCTTTAGAACCTCTAGAAGAAACCAAACCCTAGAAGAAAATGACAATCTGATTTTAGATTTCTGGTCTCCAGAATAAATTTCTGTTGTTGTAAGCCACCTTGTTTGTGGTAATCTGTCATGGCAACCACAGGAAACTGATACACTCCTCTACCTCCTTTTCTCCTTTCCTGTATCTGATCAATAAGCTCTGTTGCTCTTCTTCCTTTGTTTCTACTTTCCTCAGAATGTTTCTATCATCCATGTAGCTGAAACCATATTTTAAAAGATGGGCAAATTGGAGCTCATTTTGAGAGAGTGAAGAGTCAGGATATGTGAGAAAGTTAAGGGAGATGCCTGGATGTTTTTGGAAAACTGTTGCTGTGTGGAAGGAGAAATCTCAACCCCACATGTTATAACTAAGGTAATATGTATTAAAATAGATGCCAAACAGTAAAATGACACATAAATGTTAATTATGGCTATTACTTATCCAGAATGCCCCATTAGAAACTGCAAAAGCTAGATATTTAAAAAATCACAAGAACTTTTTTGTACAAAACTTTTTCATTAGTGAAGCACGTTTCTCTAACAAATCATGAAATACTCTTGCTGGAGGCACCTAGAGTTGAGATGGCCATTGGCCAGATCATCTGTACATGTCTCGGGCATTAACTAGCTGAGTGATCTTGGGCAGGTTTGATTAACCCTCTCTGAACCTGTGTCCTAATTCGGAAAATAAAATATAGTCATCAGTCATTTGGGGTGGTTGCTCTGAGGATATAGAGCACTTCTTGAGCTAGAAAGCAAAATAGAAAAAAAGGGAGTACAGTTGCTTTTTACTCTAAATTTAAATGATTCTGTATGACCTCATTTCCCCAAGGTCTTTTAGGATCTAATATCATTGCCTGCTGCCTTTATTGATAAACACAGAGGAGTTGCTAGGAATATTTGTGGGGTCTTTACTCAGTAACCTGCTATCCTGACGAGAACAACTTCATTTAATGGCCCTTCAGGTGACCACTCTGTCTGCTTGGTCTTGTAGACACCGGTACTTTCATCTGTCCCTGGGATGGGCTACAGCAAACTAGCCTTTTTCCTTCATTAATTGGCTCTTGCATTTCCGTTTTTCTCACATTTTAAAAATGATAAGCTAATTCTTTTTTTTTTTTTTAATTTTTTTTCAACGTTTTATTTTATTTTTGGGACCGAGAGAGACAGAGCATGAACGGGGGAGGGGCAGAGAGAGAGGGAGACACAGAATCGGAAACAGGCTCCAGGCTCTGAGCCATCAGCCCAGAGCCTGACGCGGGGCTCGAACTCACGGACCGCGAGATCATGACCTGGCTGAAGTCGGACGCTTAACCGACTGCGCCACCCAGGCGCCCCCACTAATTCTTATTATTACTTTGCCATTGTTCAGAATGTTGTCTAGGTTTGTAAGGGCTATTGTTTTTGACATCTTTAAATAAAGTATCCCCGTTTCTTTATGTTTTCAGGTATTCTTCACTTGGCCTGGGTTTTAATAAATGGACACTTGAAATGCAGGAAGCTCTACACTTTGTCTCTATAGTCCTTGAAGTTAGCGGAGGGATTCTTTTTTTCTTTTTCAGAATTTGTAACTAACGGCTAGACAAAATGTCTAAAACCAGATGAAAATACACTGTTTATAACAAAATATAAAAAGTAGAGGAGATAAACTAAATCAACTTTACATTTACATTTAAGTTATACATTTCAAACTATCCAATGCCCAGACTTCCTTTCATCTTTAACATTTAACTAATTCTATCAATTCAACTTCTTGAATAAAAATTCCTAATAAGAGACTCCATAACACTTAATAATTAACCTCTGAGGGACCAGTATGCTTACTCTTCCGAAATAGAAACTTTGTAATGCTCTTTTCTATCACTCTCCTACAAAAAGGAGGTCTTTCACATTTCAAATATTGGTTTTTGTTGCTTCTACACATGGCAAATTAATTTGGCTTTTATAATGAGGTGGAATGTTTCAAATCTAAATTAACACCTTTGGCTTTACTCTGTGAGAAGACCTACTCATTACTCTCTAGTAACTTAATGGCTGTGCTATTCTATGAACCAAAATAGTTTAATGTAATCTGACATTTATGACTTCCACATAATATCAACTGCTAAAGTTTGAAAAGAGGTTTCTATTCAGAAAAAAAACTCAAACTAATAAGCATGCACCCAATATTAAAATCGGGTCAGAGATCCTTTTCACTTTCATTACATATAATTTATGCCACTTGAATGTAGTTTAATAAGGTCGTAAAAATGCCAGTTGTGGTATCTCATAATACTTTTTATAAACTGGTTTTACAGTCTCTCCTTTGTTCCAAAGTTCAAAGTGACAATTGAAATGCACAGGTTGCTTAGGAGTGCTTGAAGTTTCTCCTGGAAAAAGTTAATGGTGAATATATAAATTTTATATATACATATGTGTGTATATATATATATATGCACATATATATGATACATAGAATTTATGAATATTTATATAGTATATACTTATAGAAAGGTTTAAAATATGCTATTTACTTAAGATACATTTTTAAAATCCAAAACTGTTTTCCATAATCTTCATAATTCACTAAAAGACATTCCTTTCTTCCAGGTGCATTTAAGTTGTACTGCTCAATTAAAAGGGGGAAAAAACAGAATTCAAGGAAAGGCTAGTTTTATATTATTGCTCCGGCCCTACCCTTTTGTTAAGATGAAATAAAAACTTCCCAACACTTATTCCTCACTCGGTCAATGTCAAACAATACTCTGAGGCTCTTTTACAATAGTGGCATTGTCGGCTTTCCATGACTTCATTCACTTGCTGACCATTGCCTTACTTCCTGGCTGAGGTAAATAGGGCTTTGCGAGCACTTCCCTCAAGTCATTTCAGAGGAGATAAATTAAATAATGATTGCAATGTAATATTGTGATGGTGCTAAAATATTTCCTTCAAGTTTCAACTTTGAGCACAAGTTTCCAATAATATATAATTTTTCATTTGCTAGCTCAAACTTTTGGTTTTATTAAAATCTACAGCTGCACTCAGTATTTATGCACTTGGTGACCAACCTTGATATATTATAATAATGTGGAGCTAAACCTTTTACCTAAGAATACAAAAATGTTTCAAAGATCACTATTGAATCAAACATAGATATTCAACACATTGAATGAGAGCATAAGCAAGTGTTTTTATGCCAGCATTAAAATTAGTTATTCACACAGCTTGCTACATACATCTGAAGTCTTACATAGTTTATTTCTGTTATCAGTTAAGAGAATTATTCTAGATGACCACTGTAAGAGGCTCCTATTCAGTACTCAGCAATTCTACAGGTTTCAGTTAAATTGACACTTGGTGAATATGGAGATACTCCTCGAAATGTTTATCTCTGTCTGCTGAAAACAAAATAGTACAGTTTTTACATTCCTTTTTTCAGGGAGAAAAACACAAGGATTGCCATCAGAGCTAGGTTCAGTTCAGGTATTGTATTTAGTTGTATGACCCTGGACATGCCACGTAAGGTCTCTGAGCTTCCCCGTCTGTAAAATGAGACTAATTACAGCATTCTGTAAGATTAAAATCAAAAGAAAATGTACATTATATAAAAACTAGAATGCATATCATAAAAATAATACATTCTCATCATCATCATTAGAGGAAAGTGCACATCACATATTAAACAATGAATGTGGCTTGCTTTTATTCAATAAGGACCCTGGCTTCTCAAGTCAGACACTCTTGTTTATTGAATATATTGTCCAGGAAGGGCTCACTCTGGCATCACTGGGGCCCAGGAGCAAAGGCAACTGGAAGGACTCATCAAGGAATTACCAGGATTTGGGGCTAATAAGGCAAGAAGACTTAATTCTGGGAAGAGTAATAGCACCAGAGAACTCTGGTTCCAGGGCAGGATCAAGGCTACAAATAGCACATCATGACCAAGTGGATTAAAGACAAGAACCAATATTTCCATTGGTCCAGTTATGCTAAATACAGTCTCTTCCTCCACCCTCAGTAATGTAAATCTAGATTTAAGAGACAGCCCTGATTTCATAGCAGCACTGGTCTTGAATTTGAAGGGTGGAATGCACTCTTGCCAACATCATATAAACTTTTGGTTGGGAACGCCTTCTTGTTTTACAGTAGTCAGCTAGTCTCCCAGTGGGGCATATAGAAAGAAACCTAGTAAATTTTCATGGGAAAATACACTTTGAGTTATTAGATGAAACCAAGACCAATGGTTATATGAAATATATGATGTGTATTAAATACAAACCATTTGTGCTTGCAAATCCTAGGATTGAAAGAGAAGTCTCACTTGATTTTTAAGAAACAATTTTGTATCATTTCAGATATGGGTTTTTTCTTTCCTTGGTAAATAATCTCCGTACTTGAAGTCATCATGGTACTCAATGTTTTATTTTTTATTCTCATTCTGTCCCTCCCTCCCATTGGGGGATATAGACACTAAAGAGAAAGAAGGCTGGCCTTGAACCTGACTCAGTACCAATCTTCCTTGAGTCTTGGTCATCACAGCACCATGATCACTACCACACTGAGTTGTCAGGCAACATCCTCAGAATGGCTTTCAAAAGTTACACTCAGAGGCAGAAGGACCATCATCAAGTCCCAATGTCAGCAACATTGTTAGAGGCCTTCTGCCATATTATTATGTAACTTTCTGAAAACTCAAAGCACACACAACACCCACAAAGAGAAAAAAGTTATTAGGTATGTATGGTGAGGGCTAAGCAGGAGGAATTATTGTAAATATTGAATAGGCGGGATTGTAGTAAAGCTAAATCTGTGGCCCAGGCAGTGTCCTTAGAAGTTTACTTCACATTGCAAGAACTCAACAAGAAGGAAACTAACCCTGTATGATTAGTGACCAGTGAAATAACCTCTTGCTGCTTTCAACTAAGCCTTGGTACCAATTGCAACTGCCTCAGAGGGTAGAAGACTCTACAGACTTAGTGTTTTGATATGAAAATTGTCTGAAAATCCTTATCAGTAATCCCCAGCCCCACGTTCAAGGAATTTGTTTGCTTGGCTTCAAGGTTACACGTTTCTGTTATTCCTTCAGTCATTCTGAGTTTCTTGTGTAAAGATGTGTTAAGAGCTGAGATGACACATCGAATACCGAAATCCTGGGCATTCCCCAGCTCCAAAACCACAGTGCTAAAGACAAAAATTTCGAGGAATAATCACAAGATTCATCTCAGAAATCAGAAGCTTGATAGAAGTAGGTTTTTCCCTGTACATCATCCAGTTTTCTCTACCTGACTCCGTTTGAGAGTCTCATTATGTGCCTACCTCACAACTGAGGAGTGAGAATAGAAATAAGAGATATTTGGGGGAAATTTTATTAGCATGAATTTAATTCATTTATGGCTTGAAAGGAAGTATACCACAATTTAAACAGCTCTGGATTTATAATCAGGGACATGTGAGTCAAATCTGGGAGCTCTAACTCCTGCAAGACAGTACTTAGGCATGACAGTTAACCTCTCTGAACCCTAATTTCTTCATCTATAAGGTGGAGGAATAGCTCATTAATTACCATGAGATGATGTACATAAGGCATTGGCAGACCAGTTGTTAGTTCAGAGTAGATTTTCAACAATTTGTAACCACTAACCACTGTTATGTGTAGGAGCTGAAATGTTACATGTTTCTTGAATGGTGAAGGGAAGAGGTGGGGCCTCATCAACACCCCTAGTTTCTTCCCCACACAAAATATTTTTGTTCAGTCACAAAATATTTTTAAGTTAATTGTGGAAGTATTTACTATTTACATCTCTAAAAACTCATCCTAAGAATTCTCAGATGGTTTTGAAATGCCAAGCACTGATAGAGGCTCTCACGCCCAAACATTTCCCTTCAGTTATTAGAGATTCAGCTAAGTCTTGTGATATACTGGGGGAAAAGGACAAAACTTAAAATCCAATGATGGGAAAATGACATAGACAACTAATCTAATCTGTTTTTCTTCCCTACAGGAAATATTGACATAATGTCCATTCTTCCTTACATAAGACAACTCTCTGTCTTTAAAACATTTCCAATTGTTTGAAGTCAAAAAGAAAGTAGGCAGAAAAAAAAGACATTATCTAAAATATCTGAGCTTAAATCTGAAAAGCAATCCTAAGTACATGTTTACACAATGCTTTAGAATAACAGACTCACAAAATTTTTCAGTTGACTGTTCTTTAAAGATAATGGAACATTTATTTATGTTTGTTGGTGTGATGACTTACTGTAAAAAAATATCCACTTGATTCAAAGTGCTTACAAAACACAGTGGTCCACCACAGCAAGAGGTTTCATACACTTAACAGATGGATGAGCACTGAGAGAACTTCAGTGACAATCTCATGATAGGTGAGCATCTCTCGTTAAATCATTGAGTCACGATGGCTAATCCATTTTTAGGTAGAATTCTGTCTCATACTCTTTTTTTATTCAAGCACTAAAATACTCATGCCCCATGGGAAAAAAAATTAACTGGGGTTTTATCAGCATAAGGCCTAATAGTAGGTGTGGTAGATGATCTACAAAGATGGCCACCAACTTCTTCTTATCCTTGTTCAAGCATGCCACTCCTTTCTCTCCCCTTGCCTCTGGGCTGGTCTTGATCAAATGGATGCAGCAAAAGTGACTCTGTGCTACTTCTGGGCCTAGATCTTAAGAGGCCTAGTGGCCTTTACTTTTTCTTACTTGGAAGCATTTTATCCTTGTAAGAAGTTTAGGTTTCTTAGTGACTAGTGAGAAACCAGAGAGAGAGAGAGAAAGAGAGAGAGAGAGAGAGAGAGAGGTCATATAGAGGAGAAACGAAGCATCCCCCTTGGTAACCAGCACTAAAGTCCCAGACATATTACTGAGTCGTATTGGCTATGCCAACCCAGATGAGCTCCCAAATGCATGTAGCTGCATGAGTGGCCTAGTCCACACACATGGAGCTGAAAAAGCATTTAGCTCAGCCCAGCCAATCCACAGAAAAGGAAACTATGTTTGTTTGTTTTTTGGTTCATTTTGAGACACTAAGTCTTGGTGTGATTTGTTACACAGCAAAAGAGCATTGGGATATATCTCACTGTCTGAATCAGAGAATGGAAGATAGCAATTCTTGAAATTAGAGCTTCGTAACTTACAATCTTAAATGTGGCAACCCTAGCAATAGCAAGCATTAGTAATCCAGACTTATTTTCCAGAGGAAGCATTATTTGATTGAATTATGTTGGTCTTCTCAACATGACTTGCAGTGTTGGTCATATTCCCAGCCTTTGCTGCTGCAATTCCTTGTGACTCTGAGATTTCCAGCCAGGAGCTCTTCCACCAGTAGGTCTGTCTTTCCTCAGCTCAGTTTTTAAAATGTATAGACAGGGGTGCCTGGGTGGCTCAGTCAGTTGAGCGTCTGACTTCAGCTCAGGTCATGATCTCGCGGTCTGAGTTCGAGCCCCACATTGGGCTCTGTGCTGACAGCTCAGAGCCTGGAGCCTGCTTTGGATTCTGTGTCTCCCTCTCTCTCTGCCCCTCCCCCACTCATGCTCTGTCTTTCTCTCTCTGTCAAAAATAAGTAAAACATTTAAAAAAATAAAAAATTAAAAAAAAATAAAATGTATAGACAGCAGACATATACCACTACTGTACATCCCAACACAAGTGTGCAAATAATTGGGCTGAAGAGATTATGCCCTCCGGCAGATTTGTTGGAAGAGTTTGGCAAAGATTTCCAGTCATTCATAAAAGTAGGGTCCTCACAGTGAAGATTATTATGCACTGTAGTTATGTGAACACTCTTCAGAACATTTTAAACATTAGAAAAAATTTCAGGACATGGTGTCTAGTCAGGTGAGAGTTAGTGGCAGTCTGAATTGAGGTTATGATAGTGAGGGACAAAAGGAAGTTATAATGACACAAGGTTTACCAACTCTTAATACCATGGTAGTTGACAGATTTAAAAAGATAAGCAAGAAGGGATTCTAATACACTAATATAAAATGAATATAGTACAACATGTTACTTTGTTTTTGAGGAGAGACTAGTGGGCTTTCAGCAAATTATCTTTTATTGGTATAAAAACTCTTGTGAGTTAATTTCCCCCATAAACTCCTATGGCCTACAAGCACAGATACTTGTAGAAGTGATTTTTTAAGTGCTTTCATTGGACTATTGGGCATATATATATATAGAGAGAGAGCGCAATCTTGATGAGAAGAGATAAAGATTTGGATTTTAGGTTGATCCAACGAAACCAAAACCAAAACCAAATCAAACCAAAAATCCAAGAGGGAGGTAATTAAGACTCATCAGGATGGTGGCCTGTACTGTAATTACACGCGAATTGGGAGCAGAGCAAAGTTTACCATTGCCCAGCACCTTATGATTTCCAGCAACAGCTTTTCTTGTAAAGTTCAACATGACTAAAATGTTTTCTTTGAAAATGTCCTCTAGCAATTTTCCAGGGTTTCCAATCCGTGTCAGAATGCTTGAAGAATTTCTTTATTTTTCCAGTGTTGGGTGTTATCTAGGGTTAGATATTCTACTCAGCTCAGAGATAATGCTCATAGTCACTGGATTCTAGGCATATTTCCTGGGTGAATCCCATATTTTCCATTTCCATATTTTCCTCCTCACTGTGGGAATATTCCAACATTCTACACCATGTAAAAACAATCAAAACCAAAATTTTCCATGGCCTCCACAACCACTCTAGTTACCTCTCTCTCTTTTCTCACAAACTTCTCCACATCCTTATACAACATTTGTTTCCTAGTCAACTCCAAGCTGACTTCCATTCCCACAACTCCACTAAAGTTACTTTTGCTAAGGTTTCTAGTAACCCCTCTGTTGTTCAATCTGAAGGATAAGTTCAGTCCTCATCTTTCTTGTCTACTTCTTAGCTTTCAGCATAAGTGGCTTATTTTTTGGAGAACTTTTTGTACTTGGCTCTTGTTATGGACTAAATGTTTGTGTTCCCTACCAAATTCATAAGTTGAATCCCTAACCCTAATGTGATGTACCTGGAGATGGGGTCTTTGGGAGGTAATTAGGGTTACACGCAATCATGGGGATAGGGTCTTTATGATGAGATTAATGTCTTATGGGAACAGACACCAGAGAGCTTTCCCTCTCCCCATTAGCATGTACAAAGAAGAGGTCATGTGAACACACAATGAAATAGTGGCCAAGAGAGGAGAATTGGGATGAAACTTACTTTTCTGGGAGCTTGATCTTGGACTTCTCAACTGTTAGCTGTTATAACACCACATTCTCCTACCTTTCTGGCTCTATCTGCTCAGACTATTTTGGGACACGTCATACTAGACCCTAATTCTAAATACTGGAGAGCTTTAAGGCTCTACACGTGAACTCTTTATCACTCTATTTTCTCTTGTTAGAAGATTTCTGTGGCTTACCACAATAAAAATTGATTTATTGCTTATATGACTATTCACCATGAATCAATGGCTCCAGGATCGAAGGTTCCTTCCACAGTGTGGGCCTGCCATGTTTAGCATGTGGTCTCCAAGGTCACTGCAGAAGGGGTAAAAGAATGGAAGATTGCCTGTAGGAGATTTTTATAGGACTGGTATGGAAGTGTTGTGCATAACAACATATACTCCATTGGCCAGAACTCAGTCACATGTCCCCAGCTAACTTCAAAGAAAGCTGGAAAGTGTAATTTAGTCATATGCCCAAGAAAAGGAGGAGAAACATGGATCATGGTGATCATGATCTTGTGAATTCTTTACTCAAAACGGATCTTCCATCCATGTCTCTTTCTCCATTGCCAACAACCTAAATCACTATCCTCTCCTGGCTGAAATACTGCAATAGCCTTCTAATAAAGGTCTCTATTTCCACTATTCCTCCCTGAAATCCATTCTCCTGGCAATAGACCAAATAATCTTAAACACAAATATAAACTTGTTAACCCCTATCTCCATTTAAACTTCCAAAACTTGCCCATTTTCTTAAGAAAGACCAAAAGCTTTAAGATGGTCTATGAAGTTCTGAATGATCTGTCCCTGAAGCACCTCAGCCATCTTGCCCCTCTCTCCTTTGCTCACTACTAGTTGCCATGTCAAGACTGCCCCTATGGGGGTCATTGGGTAAGCTCTTCCTACCTTTACAATGCATTTTTCCTTTTTTTCAGTCTTGCCCTTTGCCTCTCACTCATCTTTCAAGCCTCAGTTCAAATGTCACTCCCTCAAAATTGTCTTCCCTAACCTTTCCTCATTCTCATCCCTCAATGAAAGGCTAGGCTTCCTGCTATTTCCCTTCTATAACATCCATTGCTATTGTAAATTACCATTCATCTTTCATCTGTCTGCTTCACTGGACTGTGAACACCATATGGGAACAGGAAATATGTCTCTCTCTAGTATGTCACCATTACGCAGCACATTGTCTGGCACCTAACAGCAGTGGTACGGTGGAGCCTACGTGGCGTGCTAGTTCATGAAAATGGTTATTAAATTACCAGGAATCTTCCTAGCCAATTGTTAGATAGCCAGTATTAAAACTGAAGGAAACTATATTTAAAGCAAAGGTAATAAATACTGAAAAGTTATTTCCTCATTATTTTGCTACATTTTATTATCAATATTCTTGAGGTAATATAAGTCTATTGTATTTGAGGAGGAAATGCTATATAACAGTGTGCTACTGAGTGTCTCATCTCAACTGTGTTTGACGACTTCATGTTGATACCTTGAAATTAATCACTGTAGCAGTATTTACACCACAGAAATGAGCAAAGCCTACAAATCAGGGCTCCTTTCCACCTGCACCCTGCAAGTTAGCACACTACCACATAATAGGCACTCTATAACTATGTGTTGAATGAATAAAAAGTCTATTATTATTAAAGACATATGGATTATCCTCTGGCTTAATACAACTTTACCAATCATCCAAGTAATTCAAGTCACAAATCTCTAATGTATTCCAAGAATTTAGACACAATTGTCATTTTAGGCTGAATCACATAGGTAATTTCTTTGGTTTTTTATTTATTGTGTATGTACACCAGGCTTGATTCTAGTATTTAAAGGTCATTATGTCAGTACTTTCCAAGCATTCTGCCCTTTAACAGCTTTCCCCCATTATGTTTGCCAGCCTATCAGAGGCCAATAAAATTGATCAGGAAACATGTATAGTCCAATTATTTAATGTTCAGTGAGATTTACAAGAATCTGCCAGTTAGACAAGCACTTTGGAGTAGATTAATGTACTCTCTGACGCCCTCATGAATTCTGAGTATTTTCTGATATCTTGGGAGACTCTAAGACTAGTGGAGGCAGAGTATCACGGGAGAATCTCTTAGCTCCCTGGCCTCCCTTGAAACCAATACCATTTTGCATATATAACAGCAAGGTGTCTCTCTTGTGACTTTTGCCATAACCAACTTTAAGTTAGCATTTTTTATATACTGCTTTGTTTCAACACTTGATAGTATCCCCCTGAAGTGAAGGAACCAAGTATTTTACACCTTCATTTCCCCAGAAAGTTCAGATGGTACTTTGCATAGACTAAGTGCCCAACTGAAGTTTATACATCTATCTCCTTTATGACCCAGCTTCAAAGTACATTCATTGAACCTGGAAAACTGTGAAAGCTTGTACTGTTCTTGACTATTTTATTGATTACTAATAAAGACTGTTTAAGGGGTGTCTGGGTGGCTCAATCGGTTAAGCATCCAACTTGATTTCAGCTCAGGTCATGACCTCACAGTCATGAGATTGAGCCCCATGTCTGGCTCTGTACTGTGCATGGAGCCTACTTCAGATCCTCTCTCTCTCCCTCTGCCCACCCTCCACTCTTGCTCTCTCCCTCTCTCTCAAAAATAATAAAATAATAAAATAAAATAAAATAAACCTTTTTTAAAGAACATTTAAGAACTATAAATAAGAGTAAAAGCACACAAATTTTTAAAATCTCATATTAAAATGGATAAAATATATTGAACTTAAAAATTGTTCAGGTAAATGGCTTTGGGTCAAAATTAATTGTGTGATGGGGTCTGGTGGTAGCTCCATGTCTATTTTCTCTTTGCCATGAGAGCAAAATAATGTTTAGTGTTTGCCACCAAGTTTTACTGACCTGTTGCTACTTTAGTGCGATTCACAGCTGGAAGACAGAAAACAAAACCAATCACTGACAATGAAGGGATTCAGAAAGCCTGTACCTGTTTTGTTCAAAACAAAGATGCTTCTTTTTTCAGGATTCTCATATTTTCAGCATTAAAAACAACCACCACCACCAAGAACACAACAACAAAAAACCAATTAGCAAACTTTCACTTCTATTAAATTTTGCAAAGCTTTGAAAAATTAGTTTACCTTCACGGGATCTTCTTAAACCCTCTATAATATGGTCTTTGTGATTCAGAGTGTGGGCAACGCCCTGTCTGGTCCACTTTTCTGACAGAGGCACGTTAGCAGAGAAGGAAGGCACAGAGCAAGCATCTATGGTACCACATTGTTTATCGGCTCCGGCCCCAGCGTCAGCTTGAGCAAGCCTGCCTGGGCTAAGCCCGGTCCTGCCGGGTTTAGTCATCAGCTCTGATCATCCAACTGACTCAGTGTGCTATGGCCAATGGCAGGTCGTGGGATGTCATTTCCAGGGGAGACTGACACCTCTCGGGTCATAGGCCAGGACAAGGCTGAACTGAGCTCTCTGCGCCTGCCTCCGTGTGACTGCAGCCTGCCGGCTCCTTCCCGGCCACTGTCTCTGGCTGCTCATGGTCTCGGTGCTGGCCGAAGGGTTTTGGAGAGCGTAATCCTGTCCTTTCCACTGTCACTGGCTGACAACGAGCTAGACAGGTTTCCTGTGGTAAAAATGAATTTAGATTCTGACGTGAAAGGACTTAGAGGCAAAAAATAGCAGAGAAATTCTGAACTGGGGAATGAATGGTTTTTATGAAAAAAATCTCAGACTTTTACCCTCCAAGAGTATTGAGAAAAATACTCTCAAAACCAAATATACCAATGAAAAGGATTAATTTTTTAATATGACATATATGAACAAATAGGATGTAAATAGCAGTTAGGGACGTGTAAAATTTAGATTACACATAAGGATACAGTATACAGAATACAATCTAAAAAACAGTTATGCAATGAAAGAATTTTTTTTGGTTACTGTTTTATAATTTTTGCCTTTTTTAAATTAAAAATGATGATAAATTTAAAACCTTAACTAATGTGTAAGTACTTTTAAAATAAAATAGTTCAAGATTTTCGAGAAGCAACTTCTCTAGCTACGTGGGAAAATTCTTTGCTTTTCTCTAACTGGGAAATATGCTGAAAAATAAACACCTATCTAAAGAGGCATTTGGGGCATAAATATATGAAATGAGTAGTTTTTAGTGTACTTATGGAAAGAGATTTAATTATACCCAGTGTTTATGTGGTAAGTTTACCATAATTCTTACAACTACGGTTGCCTATATGATAATCTATTGCACTTTTTAATTTCCCAAAGTTTATCTTATTGGTACATATTAAGATAGAGGAGATTCAGTAGTTTTGGTTTACACACAGGTTGCCATACAAAAGGGACTGACAATGTCCTTAAGATACAGGAACCAGTTGTCCTTAGAGGGAGTAATCTCTTGCTCTCTTCCTCCCCCTTCTGTCCTGACTCCTCCCCCACTCGCAATGGATGGGAGGGAACTCTGTGCTCTATATGACCAGTGGGGAGGGAAAAGAATATTCTAATATTAATGGCCTATTATGTACCAGGTTATGTTCGTAATTAACATTCTACATAACATTTCATGTAACCATATAACATTTAATTTAGTCCACATAGTAATTCTCCATAATAGACTATTGTTTTCTCTATTTTGCAGATGAAGGAATTGAGGCTCAGAGGGAATTCATCAAATAATTGATGAAGCTCACACAACTGGATGTGAACAAGTCTGCTATCTGCAAGGTCCAAACTCGTTCTTCTACATACATATTATGCTGCAGGCAAGAAGCTCTTCCTACTAGAAACTACAAAAGGATATCCATCCATCCATCCATCCCCAGAAAAATAATTCTGCTGACCTGCTAAGAGCTATATATAATAACTATTCCCTATTAAAGGAAACCCATCAGCAGCCTTGGGGAAAATGGAAATTGGTGGAGAGGTGTATCAATGGCAGTGCTCTCTTCTAGTTGCCACAAGCAAGAGTAAGACACCATCTTCCCTTCAAATGGCACCAAGTGACAAATCGCACTGCATGTGTGTAAGGGAGTTTCAGGGGTGTGAGGGAATTTACTGCCAAGGATGATAGCCCTGTAGTTATCTTACTGGACGTCACCATTTCTCTTGTAACTAGGGCCTCTTCCCTTGTTCAGACTCAGGTTATCAGGCCATCAGTCCAGCTGTTGAGCAGTCTCACCATCTACCAACAGACAAACTCCATTCTCACTTCTATTCTATCATGACGACCAGGTACCACAGCCAGAAAGCACAAACAGGTTATTTTTTCGACCCTTGGGGATAGAAGAAATGACTGAGGAAAGGAAGACTTGTAATCACTGATTCCAGCAAATGCCATCTTTAAAAAACAAACACTGTACTTTGTATTCTTTTATGAGATGGTCATTTGGATGTGGCCACAAGAAGAGACAGAGGAGTAGCTCTCAGGTCCTAGAGATAGAAGGCATGGCACACTACACAGGGCCACGTGGAAAAACCTCAGGGTGATCAGGAGGCAGAAGACAAGAGCAAGGGGAGAGCTAAGGCCATGGACCATATCGGAGTTTCCTTGAGAAAGGCAAACAGGACAGGGTGAACACTTTGGAATTGGCTGGTTTGAATAATTTCAGTAGGCTTTGGGTTATAAGGGTGATCTCTACTAGTCTGGCATGATTAAAGCAGAGGAATATTGCCTCCAAGGCTTCTAAAAGTGTCCTAGGCAGCCAGTTCGGGACAACCATATTTCAAGTGTGAATGAATTGTGTAAACTTGGGCAAGTGAATCACCTCCTTGGGCTTCAGTTTCCTCATTTTTCAATAGGCCTTGAACTAGATGTAAAAGTCCTTTTCAGGTATAGCTTACCATAATCCTTACATACAATAAAGTTTGCATTGGTAAAATTTCTGGGTTTCCTCAAAGGGAGGGGCTCTGGGAGTAAAAATTTTGACTTAACCTGTAAGTGCAAATATTTTTCCAGGTTTGCCTGTCTACCCAAAAGATCTTTGAAGTTTACAGCGAGTTAACACCAAGCTAGAGAGGTAAGCTGTAAATTACCTAGTTGGCCAAAGTCAACTGTAGATCAGTTATTTCAAGACTTGCTCAATTTTAGTGTTTGAAAAACATCAACACCTCCATTATGTTGTTAGTATTGATGGAAAAAAAGTACAGTGGACCCTCTTCTAAAGAGAAAAGGCTTGGGAGGTTGGAAAACCCTCAGTGAGCCATCACATAGAGGGCGTTTTAATAAAGAGAGTAGAACAAGACCTTTGAAAGGGAAGTGTTGATTGCAAAGTATGTATAGAGGAATTTAAAAAATAAAGCAGGTCCTATGTGGCTAAATGATTAGTGATGTTATTTGAGAACTAGAAACTTAAAGATTGGCATGAAGAACTTTATTCATGTTAATCTATTCATCAGTTAGCTGTATTTAGAAGTCGTCTCAAATACATTTTGGATGGGCTGTGAGAAATTTACACAGAAAAAGTGCTACTGTGACTTTGCCAATAAATTGTGTATTTCACCATGTGCTAATGATTTTTTTCCAAAAGAGAATACGTTGTGACCTCAATAAACTTTTATATGTCAAAATAATGAAACAGAACCTTATTTTCTGGTGCCAACTTTCTATAAAATCACTCTTTAAAAAATATTAATCTCACTGCAGCATGTAGAATTTTACACACAGCTTCAGAATGGGTCTGGCACTACATATCTTTATAAAGTGAAAAGACTGGAATAGAGTCAAGATTCAAATGCCAAAGTTTGTATCTGTAACTTTGACTTCTTATTGTTTTTCAAAAAATGTATATGGCGTATGCTCACACTATATCACATAACACAATCACATCTTAGATAACATCAGTAGGCTGATGTTTCTCCTTCATTACATTTTCCACAGTGGACATTTTTATAGGTCTGTGATATGGAAGAAGCAAATAAGTATATGTTTTCTTCTGTCCAGCCAAAGTTGTTGCAGCCCTAAAAATAACAAAAGTTAATAGCACTGTATTAAAAAAAATCTAAATGTCAACTTTAGATTAGTTAATTTGTCTTCAGTATAATGTCCTGGTTAAAAGCTAAAAGGTAAGGTTGCTTCAGCTCAAGTCCCAGCTCTCCCTATTACTAGCTGTGTGACTTTGAACACATTATTTAACCTTCCTGTGCGTTGGTTTTTTTTAATGTCTACAACAGGGGTAATAATAGTACCTATATCATAGGATCTTATGAGTTAGTATTTGTGAAGTGTCTTAGTGCTTGGTACAAAGCAAATGTTATAACTTCCTCTTGTTGTTTTTAATCATCCTTAAATGGACATAGAATGCTGGAGAGAAAAAGCAAAACTACATTCTGTAGGGAAAACAGTCAAAGTACAACTTGGCAAGAAAAAATAATACAGTTGCATGGAATGATTATTCAAAAAATTTAATTTTTTGCAAATAATTTAAAAGCTTCATGGCCAGGATTTTTCTAAACAATAATTTTAGGTCAAAAATATTTTATTACAAGGTAATAAGAGAATGACATCAGTGAGAATGATGGGGTAAAGACCTCCAGAGGGCTGCTCCATCATAAGAGCAAGCAAAATACTGGAAAAAATTGTGCATATCAACTTCTTCAGAACTCTGGAAATTAACCAAAGATTTAAAATAATCCAAAGAGAGTGTACTTAAAAAAGTCTAAATCTGGATGAAGACAACAGGCTTTGTGATGTTTGAATTTGCCCTGTTCCCATCACCATCTTCTCAACTCTGTGATAGCCTTGAAAGCCAGCAACAGCCTCACAATCATGGTTGCTGTGAAAGATAGCCTAGCAGCCACTGGAGGAAACAGAACATGTTTGGATCTCCCCAAAAGTATCAATTTCAGAGAACTGTCACTATTTGACCTGTCTGATAGTTCCCTGGAAACTCTCATTCAAAGGGCTTGCCTACTCAGTGTGAAGAGTCTTTTCCCTGGGAACATTTATCAAAAACAATCAGCAATAATTGTTTAACATTGCCACTGCCTGAGACAATGATAATAGTTGGAACAAACAAGAATCTGACCAAACAACTTAGAAGGAAAAATTGAAGAATGAGATGTCCATAAAAGGCTTTGAACAGATCTGACCATTCCTGAAAGTCTAGAAGGGCATATGCATGAGTAGGGCTAAGCACATGCTCAAGAAAGATCTGAGAAAATCCTAAACTCTCACTCTGGCTGACTTTTAGGTGCCACATAAACAGGAAGTGAAAGTCAAGGCAAAATTGCAAACTGCCATTCTGAGTGTTGAATGTGTGCGCCCCCCAAAATGACAAAATCCTTGGCAAAGGCTAGAAGACTTATGAATTCCAAGTACTTAAGGAAATCTCTGTTCAATCATTGGCTGACACTAATGCAACTTGAACAGAGACTCCAATGGCCATACATGAAAAAGAATACAGACTTCCAGAATTAGTTCAGAAAATTCACTAGATAAACAAATAGTAGCAACAAAAACAGCAACAGTAGCAACAATTCCTGAGAGTGCAGGATCTACTTTCAAGAGTTGCCCCACTGTATTACTTAAAATGTCCAGTTTTGAGGGCACCTGAGTGGCTCAGATGGATAAGCATATGACTTCAGCTCAGGTCAGGATCTCGTGGTTCATGAGTTCGAGCCCTACATTAGACTGTCTGCTATTAGCACAGAGTCCACTTCAGATCTTCTGTCCCCCTCTCTCTCTCTGCCCCTCCTCCACTCACACTCTCTCTCTCTTTCAAAAATAAAATAAACATTTTTTTTTAATTTTTTTAATGTGTATTTATTCTTGATAGAGAAAGAGAGAGGCAGAACATGAGCGGGAGGGGCAGAGAGAGGGAGGCAGACACAGAATCTGAAGCAGGCTTCATGCTCTGAGCTGTCAGCATAGAGTCCAATGTGGGGCTCAAACCCACAAGCTGTGAGATCATGACCTAAGCTGAAGTCAGATGCTTAACTGACTGAGCGACCCAGGCGCCCCAATGAAATAAACATTTAAAAGATAAATAAATAAAATACAATGTCCAGTTCTCAACAACAACAAAACAAATGCAAGAAAACAAGAAAGATTGGCTAATAATGGAAAAGAAGCAGTCTATCAAAGCTATCCCTACAGAAACCCAAAAGCTGTACTTGGTACACAAAGATTTTAAATTAAGTATCTTAAACATGTTTAAGAACAAAAGAAAATTATGTCCAAAGAATAAACAAAAAGTATGAGAATATCTTACCATTAGAGAATACCAATAAAGAGAAATAAATAAAAACAAATCAAATAGAAATTGTGGAGTTAAAAAAAATAATTCAAATGAAAATACAACCCAGGGGCCTAAAAGCAGATTTGAGCTGGAAGAAGAATGAATCAATGAATTTCAAGATAGATCAATTGAGATTATCAAGTCTGTGGAGCAAAAAAGAAGAAAGATGAAGAGAAATAAACAGAGCCTAGGTGACCTGTAGAATACCAAACTATTATATTATATTTGGAGCATACCAAACATATAATTGGAGTTCCAGAAAGAGAGGGGAGAGATGAAGGTACAGAAAGAATATTTGAAGAAATAAGGGCTAAAAACTCCTCAAACTTGATGACAAATATTAAGCTACATATCCAAGAAGCTCAGCAAATTCCAAGTGTGATAAACTCAAAGACATCCACCTCTAGAGACATCATCATCAAGTAGTCAAAAGACAAGGATAATAATAGCATACATGTATTTTTTCTATGTAACTTATTTTTCTTCAACCTGACTTTAAAAAGACAACTGCAAAAAGTAATAATTAAAAAAAAATCTATGTTGATGAGAACAGAATGTATAAAGACGAAATTTGTATAAATATAATAGCACTAGAGAGGGGGAAGGCAATAGAGTTATTTGAAAGCAGTTTTGAATGTTATTGAAATAAAGTTGTTATTAATCTGAACTAGATTATTATTAAGATGTTAATCGCCAGGAAACTACAAAGAAAATAATGCAAAATATAAAAATAAAATGATATATAAGAAAATAAATCAAAAATAAAATAATGGCAAGGGGATAAAATGGTAAACTAAAAAATATCTATTTGTGGCAAAAAAAGAGGTAGTAAAAAGCAATAGAGGAACAAAAAATACATAAGACATATGTGGAAAACAAAGTGCAAATGGCAAATGTAAGTCTTACTTTATCATTAATTACATTAAGTGCAAATTCAATCAAAAGGCAGAGATTGGCAGAATAAATAAAAAATATGACTAACTATATGCTGTCCATAAGAGATAGGCCTTAAATTCAAAAGCACAAATAGGTTAAAAATGAAAGGATGAATAAAAGACATGCCATACAAATAGTAACTAAAAGACAGCTGCAAGTGGCTATACTGATAGACATATAATAGACTTTAAGACAAAAATTATTGTTAGAGAGAAAGACATTTTATAATGATAAAAAGGACAATCCATCAAGAAGATATAATAATTGTAAGCATATATGCATGAAACGACAGAATTCCAAAATTCATAAAGCAAAATCTGACAGTTTAAGGAAGAAATGGACATTGCAGCAATAAAAGTTGGAGACTTCAAACCCCACTTTCAAAAATAGATAAGACAACTGGGGCATCTGGGTGGTTCAGTCAGTTAAGGCTGCGACTTTGCCTCAGGTCATGATCTCACAGTTTGTGGGTTTGAGTTCCACGTCTGGCTCTGTGCTGATAGCTCAGAACCTGGAGCCTGCTTGGGATTCTGTTTCCCTCTCTCTCTGCCCTCCCCCACTCGTGATATCTCTCTCTCTCTCTCTCTCAAAGAAATATTTAAAAAACAAACAAAAAAATAGATAAAACAATTAAATAGGGTGCGCCTGTGTGGCTCAGTCAGTTGAGTGTCCGACTCTTGATTTGGGCTCAGGACATAATCCCAGGGTCATCCATTGGTCATGCTCAGGGTGGAGCCTGCTTAAGATTCTTTCTCTCTCTACCCTCTGCCCGTCTCCCCCACTTGTGCATGCTCTCTGTTTCTTGAAAAATTAAAAAATTAAAAAATTAAAAACACCACTAGACAAAAGATTGATCAAAAAAAATAAAATAAAGGATTTGAACAACACTATGTATTAACTAGACGTAACAGGCATCTATAACATACTCTACCCAACGGCAGAATACACATTATTCTCAAGTGCCTATGGAAGACCACATGTTAGGCATAAAACAAGTCTTTAAAAACATCTGAAAGGACTGAAATCACACAAAGTATGTTCTCTGTACACATGGAATGAAATCAGAGTCAGTAACAGGAGAAAATTTAGAAAACCACAAATAGTGGAAATTAAACAAAAGACTCCTAACTAACCAATGAATCAAAGAAGAAATCATATGAGAATATAGGAAATATTTTAAGAAGGAAAATATAAATACAGCATACAAAAACTTAAGAGATGCAGCTAAAATCGTGCATAGAGGGAAATGTGTATCTATAAATTCCTATATTAAAAAATAATAAAGATTTCAATTTATAACCTATTCTCATACCTTAAGAAACTAAAATAGAACACTATATCCCAACCAAGCAAAAAGAAAATAATAATGATAAATATTAGACAAAAATAAACAAAACAAAGAATAGAGAAACAACAAAAAATTAGTAAAACCCAAAGGTGGTCCTTTGAAAATATCAATAAAATTAAGCTTTAGCTAGCTGGATTGACCAAGGAAAAAAAAAGTTGAGATTCAGATTATTAAAATCAGAAATGAGGGGCGCCTGGGTGGTTCAGTCGGTTAAGCGTCCGACTTCGGCTCAGGTCACGATCTCACGGTCTGTGAGTTCGAGCCCCGCGTCAGGCTCTGGGCTGATGGTTCAGAGCCTGGAGCCTGCTTCGGATTCTGTGTCTCCCTCTCTCTCTGCCCCTCCCCTGTTCATGCTCTGTCTCTCTCTGTCTCAAAAATAAATAAAAACGTTAAAAAAAATTTAAAATCAGAAATGAAATAGAGAACATTAATACCCACCTTACAAAAAAAGTTGTAAGGGAATACAATAAATAATCACATCAAAAAAATTAGATAATATACATAAAATGGTCACATTTCTAGAAAAAACATATATTGCTGAACCTGAATCAAAAATAAATAGAAAATCTGAAGACACATAACATGTCAAGAGATGAAATTAGTAGTCATAAAACTTCCCACAAAGAGAATGGCTGCACTAATGAATTCTACCAAATATTTCTGGAAAAATTGACATGAACCCTTCACAAACCTTCCAAAAAAAGCAGAAGAGGAGGGAACACCTCCCAACACATTGTAAGAAGCCACTATTACCTTGAGCACACAATAATACAAAGATATCATACACAAAAAATTTCAAAGCTAAAAGCCAATACTCCTTATGAATTCAGGTTTCCCCTGCTATCAGAAAGTAGAACATTCCTACGAAACCTTCTGTAAGCTGAAATGGCTTAAATGAATAAGCAAATGCCATTAATTTATATAGAAAAATTTTTGAACATTCCCAGACCCTCAAAATAACATCCCTAGGTTTTTCTAATATCTTGCTAACCGATGCACAAAATAAATCAGGATAAAGCACAGATGTTCACAGACCACTTCAGAGCAAGCAAAAGCAATTTGATGCTGAGATGCTAAGTGTAGTTCCTGAGGAAGGAGCCTGGTGGCGCCATTCTCTCTGCTTGGGGTGTGCCCTGCCTCTCTAGGAGGTCACCACAAAACAAATGCTGAACACTATTTTTGCTTTTCTTGTTTTTTTTGTTTTTTTTTTTTTTTGTTTTTTTTTTTTTTGTAAATAGGTACCAATGTAGGTCTTTCATAAAAGCAAAGTGGTGTAACACAAACTTTCAAAAAGCAGGGGATAAAATGCAAAATTCTTCAGCATAAGTACTACCAAACAAATCCAACATCATATGTAAGTGATTATACACCTTTGACCATGTGGTATTTACCTCAGGATAGAAGGTTGTTTAACATTTGAAAATCAATTGATACAATACATCATCTTAATAAAATAAAACACAAAACCCACATAGTCATCTCAATAATTGCAAAATAAGCAATTAAAAATTCCAACACCCTTTCAAGATAAATACTCTCAACAAATGAGACATAGAAGAAAACTTCATTCCTTTTTTTAAATTTATTTATTTTGAGACAGAGAGAGAGCACAAGTGAGGTAGGGGCAGAGAGAGAGGGAAAGAGAGAATCCCAAGCAGGCTCTGTGCTGTTAGCACAGATCTCAAGAATCATGAGACAGTGACCTGAGCTAAAACCAAGAGTCAGATGTTTAACCAACTGAGCTAGCCAGGCACCCCTAGAAGAGAACTTCATCCTGATAAAGGGTTTCCATCAAAAACTCACCATAACATCATACTTAATGGTGAAATACCAGCTGTTCTTTTACTATCTGCAACAAGGCTAGGATGTTCACTTTTGCAACTTCCATTCAATATTATACTGGAGGTTTTAGCGAGGGCAATTAGGCAGGATAGCCACAGCAATCTTGAAAGCAAAGAACAAAGTTGGAAGAGACACCTTTCTAGAGAATCATAGTCAATGCAGAATAGTACTGGGATAAGAACAGAATATACATCAACAGAATTGAGAATAGAGTTGAGAATCTAAAAATAAACACATCCATGGCAATTTGATTTTCAATATGGATGACAAGTCAAGCCAATGGTGAAAGAATGATCTTTTTAACAAATAATGCTGAGAAAAATGGTGCCTTCCGACCTGTAAAAGAAAGAAATTAGATGCCCACCTCATATCACACACAAAAATGAATCTAAGATGAACTACTTAAATCTAAAATACACTTCATATGTAAGAGCTAAAATTATAGAACTCTTAGAAGAGAATATAGAAGTGAAATATTTCTGATACTGTATAGATTTTTAGGCATCAAAAGCACAGGCAATAAAAGAAAAAGTAGATAACCTGTAGTTTATCAAAATTTAAAAACACTTGTGCTGCTAATGATACCATCCAGATTGTGAAATGACAACCCATGAAATGAGAAAAAATATTTGAAAATCATATATCTAATAAAGAACTTGTATCCAAAGTATATAAAGAATTTGTATGACTCAACAATAAAAAAAAAAGACAAATTACCCAATTAAAATATAGGTCAATGATTTGAATAGACATTTCTCCAAAAATATTGAATGGGTATTTCTCTAAAAATATACACAAATGGCCAATAAACACATAAAAATATGCTCAACATCTTTAGTAATTAGGGTAATACAGACCAAAATCACGATGTGATATCACTTCACACAAATTAGGATGACTATAATCAAAATGACAATAACAAGTATTAGAGAGGGTGTGGAGAAACCAGAATCCTCATATATATGCTGGTGGATTGTAAAATGGTGCAGCATCTTTGGAAAAAAAGTTTGGCAGTTTCTCAAAAAGTTAAAAAGTATTATACAACTCAGTAGTTCCACTCCTAGCTATAACCCAAGAGGAGAAAAAACAAAACAAAACATATGTCCACATAAAAACTTATACACGAATCTCCACAGTAGCACTGTCCCAAGTGGCCAAGATGGTTGAAACAAACTAAATGTCGGTCATTGATTAATGGGTGTACGTATTCATATAACGGAATATTATCCAGCCATAAGAAAGAATTGATAACATGCTACAACATGAATAAACTTTAAAAATACTATACTACGTGAAATGCTATAAAAATACTATACTACGTGACAGGCACAAAAGGCCACGCATCGTGTGATTCTATTTGTATGTCATGTCCCGAATAGTAAATCTATGGAGACACAAAAATGATTGGTAGTTGCCTGGTGCCGGAGGCTTGACCCTCTGCCTAACAAATATTAAGTGCTCAGCAAATGTTACATGTTGTTATCATTAACTGGAATAGATTTAGTCTGTCAGTGTATCATTAAGTAAAGGAACACAAAGGAAAAAATAACTACATTTTCTGTGGAGGAAATAATTCCTAGAGTATTTTATTGACACTTAATATGGGTTGCTGGAAGAGTAAGCAGTCACTGTGCCAAGTGAGAAGAGAAAGAAAACACGATGTGCCATAAGGGCAATACTTGTAAAATGCTGGCCCCTCCTTGTATTACCTAGGTGGATAAAAAGCCATCACTAAACAAACTTCTAATGCTATAGCCCAGGTAAATGCCATACAGACTTGCACTTGTGAGAAGCAGCTTGATTACAAAATAATGCCTTCTTTTCTGAAAATCTGCCATTGTGACTTCCAGTCAGGGGTTCATGGTGAAGACCTGACTGTAATTTATTTCTCTTTCTAGGGCATCCATAATAGGCTGGCCCCTCAATGAACTCTGTTTTCAGCTGTCCTGAAGGGTGACGGCATGTCTCTTTGAGGTATATCCACAGGGCAATTCTTCATAGTGTACACAGTCTATATTTTAAATCAGAGCAGCTGAAACATATCCTTGAAATTTGGTGCAAATTTCTCCAACTATTTTCAGGAGACATCGACGTTTCATACAGTTAGTGGATATTTAAAAAGACTTCTTTGTCTTTTTAGACACATAGTGCCACTATGTGTTCACTTTGTATTCACTCCAATAGGCAATAGAAAAATTGCTATGGAAGAAGCTTCCATGTATGTCTGGGGTTCTGAGAGTCCACACGAGGGGACTCAGAGAGTCAGCCCTCCTGAATTAGCAGAACCTGAACAACCAAGCTGAGCAGACGAGCTTTGCTGGTGAACAAAGGCAGCAGAAGGAGAAAACATTGGCAGAAGAACAGAAGCTAGGCCAAACAGAAAGAATTTCTTGAACGGCCAGGGAAGAAAGAGCCTAGATGAGAAAGCAGGAGAATTTAGGCTGGCCTCATCTGCATGATAAGACTTCTCCTCTCATCTTCATGTAATTGCTCTCCACATGTGGATAAAGTCACAGACATGGAGAAATCACTTTTCTGCATCCAACGCAATTCCCTTGAATGTTTGTGGGCATTAGTGCTATTCCTGAGAAAGTCAAGGAAGTTATGGGTGAAATCACTTTCTTCCCAAATCAACCCACTCAAAAAGGAAATGCCGAAACCTTTAGTATGGCAGAGAAAGTGGTATTTCATAACATAGTCTATTTGTGGGTGTTTCTCTACCACTGTGATTATTAATATGTCTGTTTCCTCTAAGGCTTAAAATTAGAACACCAGGCCCAAGTTTGTTTATAGTTCAGCATGTGCAGGGCCTGAACCACACAGCACGACCAACAGGAAGCGCGTGTGTAGGGCATCACTGCTCTCCACACCGAGAGCATCACCCGTGGTGTGTTTAGACAGGAAAACCCAGAAAAATGAGCACACCGTAAACGTTGCCAGTAATTCAGAAACCAAGATATCTGGAAGCGATAAAAACTACGATTGATAAAAGCTTCCCTTGTTAAATTTAGGCCACACATACTCTAAATAAAATATACCACTTAGGAAATGATTTGTGTTGATAAAACTTGATGGAGTTGTTTTTCCAAATGTCTTCTCCCTGCTGGGAATTTCACACTTTGGCAGGCTCTCCTTGGGCCTCCCCAGTTGCCAGTCTCCTTCCATGACCTGACCTGGTGTTGTTTATACGGCTGTTTACACATTTCTTAACAACCTTTGCAAAGGGCCTTTAATGACTTTCACTCCTGGCAGTGCTTAGCTTGAGGCAGAGCTCCAAAGGCTGCCAGTGTTGTTCTGTTTATTTGTGCAGTGCCCTCCCCCAGCTTTCCCCCTAGAGAAGGGCCTGGAAAGCCTGTTGCAGGTTAGAGTTATAGATGAGTTTTAAGACTTGGGCTGTAGTTGTTAGTAATGAAGTATGGTAAGACTGTTCAAATAATTAAATTAGGGACGGTCATCATGTTTCAAGGGGCCTCACCCAGAAACCTAAGCATTAATATTTTCAGTCTGCTTGAAGAAGTAGCATGATCAGATCTCAGCTCCAATACTCATCAGTTGTGTGAGGGAGGACAAGTCCATTATCTTTTCTGGGTCTTGGTTTCCTCATCTGCTAAATGAAGGGAGTAAAGTAGATGACCACTAATGCCCACCCATCTTGGACAGGCTGAGCTTGGTGAGTATTATTGAATCCTAAACAGATGGCTCATGTTTGGCTCCAGACTAGGCAAGATGAAAACTTCCTCCTGAAAATGTCTTGAAGACTTGAAGAATATTATGACAAGAGCATTGGACTTTTAGGCTACAGTAATACTTTTGAGAGTGATGTGGACAAGTTATATAATTCAGTTATATAACAAGTCAAGTGATATAATTCAGACCAGGTATTAAATGCAATAAAGTGAGAAGAGAGAAGATAAATTGTTTTTCATAGTATGTTCAAAAGGCAACCAAACAATGAACTTTACTTTTAATCGTCCCATGTAAAAGAATCTCAAATAAATTTGTACTCTCTGTTATAGTTATCACTTCACCTACATGAAAACTTTCAAAAAGAAAGAAAGAGAATACTAGTAAGATCTAGATTATTTAGAGTGATTGTTTTAAATCAAGCATTGTAAATTCTTCTTTTCTACTTTGTAGAGACCAGTGTAGAATAGAAGTCAGGAATCCATCATTAAATGAATGGGGCAGTCAGAAAGACCAGGATAATCTGGGTGGGCAGAGTGAGAATGTTCTGGAAGAAAAAAGAGCCCAGTGTGTGGCAAATGGGATTCCAGATAAACATAACTGAATGGTGCCCTAACTTCTGCAGCATGCATACAAGTTGAACAGGACACTGCTGAACTCAGCAGCATTCACATTAGCAAAATTCTGATGGTAAGAACTTGCCCCTCATAGAAACAGCAAATAAAAATATAACTGGGTCAATGTGGCATTAAAGCAGTTTTGAATGCTTCTCATTTTGAAGTAAGATGTGTTGGAATCACACAACATTTCAAAACATGGTCACTAGTTATAGTGACAAATGGGTTCACATATTTGACAGACTCAGAGCTGTCTAACTACAGAGAAAGCATGTTAAAACAAAGTACTGTAAATGGGGAGATTTCGCCATTTTACATATCCATTACTAGAGGAATATCCCCTCTAAATATATAAAATCCTCATGATCTTGTGGTAAATTATTTTGGTGTAAGTTTCTGAAATTGATGTTGTGAGGGTTCCTGCAGTTACCTGTTGACATGGATTTTTACCTCAGTTCCCACCCATGTTTATCAAACACCTAATATAGTAGGTTTGGGAATACCAAAATGAAGAAGGCATGGATATGGTGTGCTTGCCACAAAGAGCTTGAAGTCTAAGGACAGGGAATGCTAGACAATTTGTAAGGCAACAGAAACTATAGCAGAAAAATAGAAAATGCATCCATGAGCTTTTTTCCTTGAGGATTCTCTTTTTCATAGCAGCTGGGGAACACATGCCCACATGCACTCTGAATGTTGTGCCTCACATATAGTTGGGCTATTGGTTACTCTGGATAATGAAAGCAGCTTCTTTTAAAAGATTTTCTGGCTGGAGTATTTTATAGCAGTACTCAGGTGAACGATCCCTGCAGTACTAGGGTTTCTCAGTAACCTAAACTCCTCTCTTCTGGCGATCTGTCTTTCCCCTACCTTACTACCTGGGTCATTACCAACCTTGACATTACTCTAACTGAAACACTTTCATAACATCTCCCCAGCAAGACTTGTCACTGTTATGGACCAGTGATTTCTGTGTATATCCCAGGGTTTTCTTCCCTTTTCCAAGTGGGAATTTTATTTCAGGCCCAAGGTCTTTGCCTCAACATTGCATACTGGAGATGTGTTTGTGGCTTGGTGGCATAGGGATGATGATACCGTGTCTTTTTCTTTAATGTTTATTTATTTTTGAAGGAGAGAGAGAGACAGACAAAGCGTGAGCTGGGGAGGGAGAGAGAGAAGAGGGAGACACAGAATCCAAAGTGGGCTCCAGGCTCTGAGCTGTCAGCACAGAGTCCAACATGGGGCTCGAACTCACGAGCTGTGAGATGACCTGAGCTGAAGTTGGATGCTTAACCGACTGAGCCACCCAGGTACCCCAATACCATGTCTTTTTGTTCAAAGTTTGGTAGACACAAGGAGCCACACCAGATCTAACAGAGAGGACTCACAGTGTGCTCTAGGAATGGGAGAAAAAATAGAATGAATACATATTTTTAAACTTTGCTCATACAGTAAATTAGAAAGAGATGAGTGATTAAGAGAAAAATAAACCAGGAAAGAGAGATTAATTCTATGGGGGATGGAAAGTTTGGGTGATTAGAGAAGAAGTCACTGAAACCAGGTCAAAACTATGAAAGAAAATGCTAATGTAATTTATGAGACCCAACATTTGAAGAATTGGATTTTAGTAGAGAATTGATAGAATGAAGAAATAATAAAAGAAGCTTCTTGTAGCTTAAAGGAGAAATTTAACCAAGCTACTTTATAAAGGATGAGAATCAAGCTAGTAGCAGATAACCATATCCATGTAAACCATATGCTACAATCAGCAGTGAATGCTAGAAGCAGTGTCTTTAAAGTTTTGAGTAAAAGCTATTTTCAATCTGATGGCTAGCCAGCCAAACTATCAGTTAATTGTGAAGCCAGAATAATGACTTACAGAACTCAGAAAGTGTACCTCCCAAGAACCCTTTATTGAGTCTGTTAGTAAACAGGAAAGAGGAAAGTATGAACTCCAGTAAATAGCAGATTCTACCAAGAAGGCAGTGAAGAGAGTCTAAAAATGACTGACCATCGCACAGAAGAATTAGAAGGCAGTTAGTCCTTAGCAAGAATTAGTCTTAGCAAGAACTAGAAGGCAGTTAGTTAGCAAGAGGACAATACAAGTCTATGGAGGAAAAACAAGGTAAAGTCCAAATTTATAGCACATACTTGAGACATCAGAAAAATTTAAGGATATGATAAAGGTATATAATGCAAGGAATAGTGAGAAAAGGACACTAGAAATCTAGGAAAAAGAACAATAAGTTATTAGAAAGAAAATATACTCATAATATTTTACTCAATATGGCCATTAATGAGACTTGCATAATCATAAAATACAAAAGCCATTGATTTATTTTTTACTTTTAAAATCAACTCATATACAAATATTGAGTACTTAACTATGAGTATAGAGTGCAATTTAAAGGTTATTTACCTTGAGAGTGCAACAGTAAAAATACCAGCCAGAAGCTGAGAACTTACGAGAGAAAGGCTGAAGAAGGAGATGCAAGTGTAGAGGTACTAACATCCTCTTCATACAAATAGGATGCCTAGAGATTCCGTGCAAGGTACATAATTAGATGTTGAAATGGCATCTAAAGAATGGGAAGAGAACATGAAAGATCCATTTTTGAGCCTATAATTAGCAGTATTTAAGAGCTAAATGAATAGATGTGAGGGGTGTAGAGATAGGTTAGAATAGAATATGGCTCCAAAGTTCTGCCCCTAGATGAGGAAGACTTATGGTACCATTAAGTTTGATGGCTAAGCATCTTGAGGACAGGAACCATCTCTTATTGAACTAGTAGATCAAGGAGACAGAATCACAGGAATTGGGGGTGGGGAGAGTGAGGGAGAGGGACAATGATTGATTAACGAAGGTTAATCCCTTTTCATGAAGGGAAGAGATAGGCTCAAGATCACAATGAGGATATAGCCTTGAAAAGAAGGAAGAAGAAAAATAATGGATTCATGATTGATTAAGACTACAATGATTTTGGAGGAGATAAGGAGAAACAGGATCAGATCAATGGTTCTCACCTTTGGCTGAAGTTAGAATCACCTGGAGAGATTTAAAATTTCCCAATGGCTAGGCCACATCCTAGGCCAATTAAATCAGTATCTTTAAAAGTGGAACCCAGGCATCAGCGTTTTAAAAACTTCCAAAGTGATCACAACAGCAGCCAAGTTCTATAACTACAGGATTAGGTGATACAGCTTATGCCAGTCAGAGGTGAGGCTACCTGCTAAGGGTCAAATAGAAAAGTCTGGAGGCCTGAAAAGAAGAAAAAAAATTATGGTAGCTGCAGTGGGGAAATCTAAAGGGATCCTAGCAGAGAAGAATAAAAGGCTTGGTCAGCAACAATGGGATCCCCACCTAGTGCACTGTTCCCCCCCCCTCCTCCCCCTCCACACTCTCAAAGGAGGATACATGGCTTTGGAATCAACTCAATATTAGAAAACATGACTTTTTCCCCTTACCAGCAAAAGTGATGTAGAAAAAAAGTGGGCTTTAACCAGGCCAGCAAACAGGATATTGTGAATGGCAAGGGGGTGTGTGAATCTAGGGGCTTGCTAAGAATTGTAGAAAGGTTAATAGTGAGGTCCAAGGTGGTTGGAGACACAGAAAGTCAGAAAGAATTTGGGAAAAGGGACTGGAAGTCATGTGACTAGCATAACTGATGAGACAAAAGGAAAGAAATATGTAAGAGGATAAGAGATTTTGATTGGAGAGGTACAATTCAGAGCTTGAGATGTTGGCAAGATAGGTCAATTCTAGACCTCAGGCATAGCTATACTGTTGAGTGGCTGAAAAGAAGAATCAAGCTAGTAGCAGATAACCACATCCATGTAAACCATATGCTACAATCAGCAGTGAATGCTAGAAACAATGTCTTTAAAGTTTTGAGTGGCTGAAATACAGTAAAATTAAAGGCTACTGAAGGCAGTTATGACGATCTTCAACAAGATGTTAGAGCCATGAATAATGCTGTAAAGTAACAGAGTGGAGAGAGAGTCTGGGCACAAATCAGGTGCTCAAGTGAAGAAGATTGTGGATGTCTTCAGGAGGTACTAACAGAAACGGGAAAAGGATGGTATGATGATGTTTTATGGACCACAGAACACGTTTTCTTCAGGATTACAATCCACTGAGAAATTCTCTTAACCAATTCAGCAGTCGCCTTTCGAAATTTTTAGAAAAATGTAATATAGAAGCCATATGAAAATTTACCAAAACACATGAATTACAGGCCTGTAATGTAAATATAAATAAGGAATATGTTTTTTTTTTTAATTTTTTTTTTCAACGTTTATTTATTTTTGGGACAGAGAGAGACAGAGCATGAACGGGGGAGGGGCAGAGAGAGAGGGAGACACAGAATCGGAAACAGGCTCCAGGCTCCGAGCCATCAGCCCAGAGCCTGACGCGGGGCTCGAACTCACGGACCGTGAGATCGTGACCTGGCTGAAGTCAGACGCTTAACCGACTGCGCCACCCAGGCGCCCCAAGGAATATGTTTTTCAAATGAAGACATTTAGGAATATACTTTAGACTCTGGTACTTGTGCATGATGTTCATTGTTATAAAAAAGGTTATAAAAAAGGTTCTCTTTCTCCCAGCCTATTCTCTGTCACTCACACAGGAGAGCGCATATATCCTTTTTAAATATTTCAACTTCCCTAGAAAATTACGAGTGCCTTATCAGTCAGCAAGAAGTCAGGGTGGTAAGACTTAGGGAACATCCTGCTGATATAGAGGGGCAGATCCACTGAAGCTTTTATCTTTAGGTTGAAGCTACTCCCTCTCCATGACAACTATTTGTGGATCTGTATTTCATACCCATCACCAGCAAAGAAGTGAATCTTCAAGTGGCACCCAATTAAAGAATGAATGTCTCAGTGATTGCCTTGCTGTACTTAAAGAGCCAGCAGAAATTTGTAAGATCAAAATCATCTCCACAGTTCCTTAATTCCAAGTGTATGAAATCATATGAAAGCTATTTATGATGCACTGTAGTAAGAAGAATAAAATTTTTGTTACATAATGAAAAGGACCCTCAGTACAGAAAATTTTTTTATAGATGCATTTCACTGAAAGCAGTAACACTCCTGGTGCAATTCAAAGAATTTGGATTAGGGTAAAGAGATCCAAGCCTGGCTTATGTTAGCCCTGTCTTCTGTACAAATTATTGAAAGTCAGTTTTCTCTTCCCCATCTTTAAAATAACAATAGTGGTTGATAAATCAAATGAGATAATGAACTTGAAAGTACTTTCAAAAGTAGAAAGCAGAATTCTAACGTTAACAGCTTCTGTTCATTAATGACAATTATTGTTGAGTTAATTTGTATGCACAAGACATCTGAATATGTAATATCTCTTTTATTTTTTTGGTAGATTTCTTTTTTCTTTTTTTTTAATATGAAATTTATTGTCAAAATGTTTTCCATACAACACCCAGTGCTCATCCCGCAAGGTGCCCTCCTCAATACCCATCACCCACCCTCCCCTCCCTCCCACCCCCCATCAACCCTCAGTTTGTTCTCAGTTTTTAAGAGTCTCTTATGGTTTGCCTTCCTCCCTCTCTTTTTTTTTCCTTCCCCTCCCCCATGGTCTTCTATTAAGTTTCTCAGGATCCACATAAGAGTGAAAACATATGGTGTCTGTCTTTCTCTGTATGACTTATTTCACTTAGCATAACACTGTCCAGTTCCCTCCACATTGCTACAAAGGCCATATTTCATTCTTTCTCATTGCCAAGTAGTATTCCATTGTATATATAAACCACAACTTCTTTATCCATTCATCAGTTGATGGACATTTAGGCTTTTTCCATAATTTGGCTATTGTTGAAAGTGCTGCTATAAACATTGGGGTACAAGTGCCCCTATGCATCAGCACTCCTGTATCTCTTGGGTAAATCCCAGCAGCAGCTCCAAGAGGCAGACTGTCCATTTTACAGAGGAAGTGATTGAGGATTGGTAAGTGTTGAGAATTTGCTCAAGGTCTCAAGAGGTCTAAGCAGGTTAGTACTATGATGTTAGATTCCAAAGTCCCTGCTCTTACCTATTCACTATCAGAATTTATAGGAGATTCAAGAGAGGTGTGTGTTTTATCCTCTTTTGTAATCTTCTTTGTTATTAGTGAATTTTTAGTATCAGTTATCAGTTAGTCTACTAGTGTACTTTTTTCAAGATTTTTTATATATATGCATATATATATATATATGAAAATATATATATATTTTCATCTTCTCCTGGCCCCACAAATTATGTAGCAGGTCATCATTTTGACAGAAATGCAAATGATGTGCTCTGGGGGCCAGGGCAGGTGAGGAGTGTCATCTGCACAGCCCATTTGGTAATGTCGAACGTCAAGTGGGCCCACAGGACACCCCTGAAGGAGCCACATGATGTTCCAAGGCAGAAACTGGGATAGCAACACAGCCTTGCTGGTCAGGTTCTTGGACACCAGTATCAAAAGTCTAGAATGAGGGAAAAGAGTCTAGTTGCCTGTAGCCCATGAATAGAGCATGCAGGAAAGGTACTGAGTTTACCCAGAAAGCTAGGATTCCATTCACTACTTAGCACGTACTGAGTAATAATAAGTTAACAACTTTATAGTGTTTACTATGGACTAAATGTCCCAAGGCACTGTTCTAAGGGCTTACTTGTTCCAAACCAGTCAATTTTCCCAGCCACCTTATGTGGTAGGTATTGTAGAAAAAAACAATTTTCCTCATTTTAAATATGAAGCTATCAAAGTATAGAGAGGTTAAATAACTTTCTCAGTATCACACAGCCAGAAAATGATAGAGTAAGGATTTGAACCCAAGTACTCTGTCTCCAGAGTTTCTGCTTCAGCCACTCCAGTATACTGAATACTAGCATTATTCTTTCTAAAATCCGTTACATTCCTATGACTTACAATAAACAGAAAACTTCTTAACATGAACTAACCTTCCTGGACTGGACTCGCCACCTCTCCAGCCTCATCTCTCCCACTTGCCCTTTATTTGAGATGCTGAAGCTACCTATGCTTCCTCCTGCATGCATAGGTAGGCATTGTATTTTCCAAGGATGACCACCATGATATGTTCCAATCCACATTCACTTCTTAGAGTATGACAGTGAAGATCTTCGGTGAAGACGTGAGGTCTGTGTCCCCCTCCCCCTTGAATATGGGTGGGCCTATGGTTATAGCAGGAGTGATGCTGTCTGACATCCAAGTGGAGGCCATAAAGAACAATACTGCTTCTACCTGGTCCTCCTGGGATGCTAAATCCAGTTCTCATGTGGTAAAGAAACGGAGAGCTCACACAGGGATCTTGGAGGTAGGTATTTCCGTCTACAGCCAAACTGAGGACCTTGTTGACAGGTAGCATCCCATTGCAGACGAGTGAAGAAGGCTTCAAGATGACTGCAGGCCCTACCATGGCCTGGCCACAACCACGGAGAGACTCTGAGCAAGAACTGGCTAGCTGGGCCCAGCCAGTCCCTGGGATCGTGAAAGGTAATCACAAAATGATTGTCTGTCAAGCCACTGAATTTTGAGTGTCATCACTGCATGGCGGTGGATATTGGAACAGGGTTGTTGCTCTTGCTGTGTTTTCTGTCCACACTGGTCTTAGCATCTTCTTTTCCTACACAACTTTCCTACACAATCTTAGATATCATAGAAGCTCCTCCAACTGCATCCCCAAGCCCCCACCAAGATGCTGGGTCATGTTGCTTTCTCATCTGCTCTTGGAACCTTCCTCCTTTCCTTTACAGCAGGAACCACAAACTTTTTCTGTAAAGTGTTAGATAATAAATATGTCCAGCTTTGCAGGCCATGTGGTCTGGGTTTGCAACCACTCAGTTATGCAGTGTAGTGCGAATGTGAGTGACAATACATGCTGTGTCTTAACATACATTTACTTACAAAAGCAGGCAGGGGCCGAATTTGGCCTGAGGGCCATAGTTTGACAACCTCTGCTTTCCAGCAATAGTTCCCAATTGTCTGCATTTTAGAATCACCTGGGGGGAGCTTCTGAACCTTCCAAAGCTCAGGCAGCACCCTAGATTATTTGGGAGGGGAGCCTTAACTAAGTAGTGGGTGAATCTAATGAGCAAGAAAGGCTGCAAATCACTGCCATCCAGCCTTGTCTCCATTTGTCATCATGCATTCCTGAGTGTGACTGCAGCTCTAGTGACCTCTCACTGGACTGTAAACTCACGGGAGCAGCTTTTACTTCAGGATTGTTCCCTAGTGCCTCGACCAGTGCCTGGCACATGGCCTGCTCCATATTTGTCAAGTAAGTAAATGAATAATAAATATTGGTTGAATGAACTTGTGAGCCTCCCTCAATCCCCAAACCTTCAACAATTTTTCATTTTTTCCCCATGATTCTATTAATGCATCCTGTTCTCCCTAGGTTCACGTCCACAGGTTCATTTTTGGCTCTTCCTTTATTTTTTTTTTTTTTTTTGCCGCCCCTTCTTCTCCCCCAAACTCAAATAATTGCTGAATCTTACCAACCTGCCTCCACGACACAAGTCACAGCCACCCTTCCTTGTCCATTCCAGCTGGGTTCACCTTGCTTCAAGTCTTCACCAATTTCTCCTGGATTCTTGGCAAGTCTTACCAAGGCTCTCTCAGCCTCCTGATCTCTCCTCCTCATATTCTCATTCTCTCTCCCCCCACACTCTCTCATCCATCCTGGAGCCACAGGGATGTGAACTTTGGTGCCAAGAACATCATGGATTTGGATTTGGGTCCAGGCACCAGGATACTCTTGGTTGGGTAAGTCATCAGCCTCTCTGAGTCTCTGTTTCCTTATTTGAATTGCGTGGTTAAAACATTCTTGCAAGGAGCTGGCATGCCACACAGAAAATGCTAACACCAAGCCTGCCACACAGGAGGCACCAGCCCCGGTTGTTTTCTGCACCCTTCATCTCAGCTGGTTTGCCTGAGACACCCCTTCCTCCCACTAGAATGTAAGCACCACAACGGAGGGTTGTGCCTGGTTTCTTGACTCTTATATCCCCAGTCTGTTGCTTTTTATAATCTCCATAGCTTGTCATTTCAGGATCTGTGTTGATTTGATCCTAGCCTACTCTTCTTGGCATAATCATGGCATTATGTGTCTTGTGCCAACATTATTGGCTTCTAGGTATTATCAGATGACTTTTAGGGTTAGTATCTAATTAAATTGTGTGTGTCCTTCGTGCATTTTCCTGAGCCATAGAGCTCATCCAATAAATCTTGGAATACATTTCTCACTGAATGAATGCACCCAATTTCCTAACTCTGGGACACAGGGATTGCCTTAAAAGGAAAAACCTTGGCAAGAAACTACACATGATTTTGGAGGTGATTCAAAGTTATAGTTCTAAAGTTGAAACTGGATTCCTCAAGTGCCAGTGGCAAAGACAAACTGTAGAGAACAAATGTACCTTGTTTGTAAACAGAGTTTGCAAAGATAAACCGGTTCATCTCCCATATGTGTTTTCCAGCTGGAGCTCATAAGCAATTTCCCTGGAGTTCAGGCTTCAGTGTGGGGGCATCCCCCCTGCAGATTAAGCCTTGCTGCCTTAATGCATAACACACCTCTAGATTAGGTTACAGTATGGCTCTACATGCTGCTAGGAGAGGGTCTGCCCTGGAAAAGGTGTAACTACAAGGATTCTTCTATACCCCCATCCCATTTCTTGCCTCCTACTGAGAGTTATTGCAGACACTTCTGAATATAACCATAAAAGTGGTCTGTAGATTTCTTACTCGACTTTAGTCCTGGATAAGTAGTGACATCCCTGCCCAGGCACCAGGTTACACTGTTCCCTGTACTTCCCTGTTACACACTGTTGGTTAAAATACATGGAACTGAACAGATTCTGTGGCTCAGAGCAGCAATAGTGGGCTGCTCAATAGTTAAAGTATAGTAACATTTGACCAATACCAAACTTCAGCAGGTCTTTTTGTCACCCTGTGAAAATTAAGATATGTCTGGGTATGAAAAGCTGTTTGGGTCTAAATATATTTTGCTGTAATTTTTAAAGATAGGTTTGTAAGGCTGAGTTACTGGGTAGAACCCAAAGCAGAGCAAGTGCCTGCTTGGTTGCTGGTTCTGGAAATAGCTTTTCATATAACCTAAGGTGACCAGCTATTCTGGTTTGCCTGGGACTGAAGGGTTTCCCAGGTTGTGGGATATCTGGTGCTAGAATTAGGAAAGTCTGGGGAAAACCGGGAAGAGCTTGTCACCCTAATAATAGCTGATGGCTTGACAAAGTTACCTAAGAGAAACTCTTGCACAGGCACAAAATTGTACTAGACTATTTGTTTGAACTCTGTGTGTTGACTCCATGTAGATTTTCTTTGGCATATTTATATGTCTATGTCTCATCTTCATATATTTTATATCTATATCCACACATTGCTATTTGATTGAGCCATATGAAATTCTCAAATATTCAACAATTTTTGATCACCCTTCCTCCCAAACCCAGCTTTTCATACAGTTCAACCTATTTTTATTTATATCTGTTTTTCTAGGCTGTGTGTTGAGTACTTTACATGTATTAATTTATTTAATTATCCTAACAGCCTTTGGAAATTAAGTGTTGTTACACCATCTGGTAACAACAAAGAAGTTAACTTCAGCATGACACATAGCAAATAACACTAAATTAAATTCTATATTTTCATTACCCACTGAAGACTAAGTATCTCTAATACTTATCACAAATTTGCAAGGTAGGGATTTATTGTGCTTATTTGATAGATTAGAAAATGAGATGAGGGTCTCCTGGGTGGTTCAGTCAGTTAAGTGTTGGACTCTTGATTTTGGCTCAGGTCACGATCTCATAGTCATGGGATTAAACTCCACATTTGGCTCCATGCTTAACGTGGAGCCTGCTTGGGATTTTCTTTCTTTTTCTTTCTCTCTCTCTCCCCCCCTACCCCTTGCCACTTGCATTTTCTCTCTCTCTCTCTAAAGAAAAATATGTTTTCAAAAAAGTTTTAAAAAAAGAAAGAAAATGAGATGAAGAGAAATTACACAATGTACTCAAGACTACACAGCTGTCTTTGAACAGCATATCCTTATTTTATGCTTCCCTTCACTGGGCCAATTTTCTTCTCAAAAGGTGCTAGCTTCAAGAATGACCTTGATCTCCATGCATTTAATCAAATATAGTTGTGTCTCAACATTTTGTCATGAAAATTTTCACACATATAAAAACTGGAAAAAACTGTATAGTGAACATCCTTATTTCCATGGTCTGAATTCTATAACTGTTAATAATTCAGCACATTCACTTAATCACATATCTGTCTATATGAGTATCTGTCTAACCATCAAACCATCTTAGTTTTTGGATTTATTTCTTAACTTGTTTTTTTTTTTTTTTTTTTGAGACAGAGAGAGACAGAGCATGAATGGGAGAGGGGCAGAGAGAGAGGGAGACACAGAATCGGAAGCAGGTTCCAGGCTCTGAGTCATCAGCCCAGAGCCCGACACCGGGCTCGAACTCACGGACCACGAGATCGTGACCTGAGCTGAAGTCGGACCCTTAACCAACTGAGCCACCCAGGTGCCCCTGGATGTATTTCAAAGTGAGTTGCAGACATCAGTACTCTTCACCCCTAAACATTTCAGCATGGATATCATAGGCAAAAGTTCAATATTAATTTATAGACTTTTTTAAAAGGTAAAATTTACATATTGTGAAACACCTTATAATGAAATGTATGATTTGATGACTTCTGACAGATGCATACACTTGTGTAACAGTCCAAACTCTAGTCAAGATATGGAATATTTCCATTACCCCAGAAGGTTCTTTAACACACCTCTGTAGCCAATCCTTGCTGCCTACTCCACCTCCACAGGCAACAGATGCTCTGATTTTGTTCACCATATATTACTTTCATCTGCTCTAGAACTTCATATAACTGGAACTATACAGTAAAAACTAGTTTATGTAAGACCTCTTTCACCCAGCATAAATTTTTTGAGATTTATACATGGTTTTGCACGAATCAGTAGTTTAATTATTTTCATTGTATTATCAAATGAACATAGCCCAATCTGTTTATCCATTTTCCTCTTGATGAACAGAGGAATGGGTTGTAAACGGGTTGTTTCCAGTTTTTTACTATTATGAATAAAGCTGCAATGAACATTCTTTTTATAAGTCTGTGTATATACATACGCTTTCATTTCTGTTGGTAAAAACCGAGACTTGGAACTGCTCAATCACAGGCAGGTATATGTTGAATTTTATAAGAAGTTGCCAGAACTTTTGCCAAAAAGGCTGTACCCCACCAGTAATGTATGAGAGTTCTGGGTTGTTTCATGTCCAAGGTAGGATTTACATATGCCATTTTCTTATTTGCTTTCTTTTTTGTTCCCATATTTTTCCATACTGTTTTCTATTTTGTTAACCATATATTTCCTAATGTACTAAATTAATTCTCTTGTTTCTTTTACTATTTTTTTGAATTATTATCTTATTGGTTGCCCTAGGAATTATAATTTATATCTTAAACATGCTAGTTCTAATTCATACTGAGTCAATTTCAACAGTATACAAAAATTTAACTTTTATATAGCTCTATTCCTTCCTTACCTCTTTGGGGACTTGTTGTTGTTGTTGAGCTGTTTTTCAGTTTTGTTTTGTTTTAGAGAGACAGCGCGTGAGCAGGGGAGCCCTCTTCCCTTATTCCTTTGTACCACTGCTGTATACAAATTATATCTTTATACATTGCATGCCCATCAATACAAATTTATAATCATTGCTCTTTAAAGTTGTCTTTTAAACAAGGTAGGATTATGGGCCACCTATGTGGCTCAGTCTATTGAGTGCCCGATCTTGATTTGTGATCAGGTCATGATCCCAGGGTCATGGGATCCAGACCCCATGAAGCTCCATGCTGAGCATGGAGCCTGCTTAAGATTCTTGCTATCTCTCTCTCTCTCTCTCCCTCTGCTCCTCTCCCCCACTCACTCTCTCTCTGTCTCAAAAAATAAATAAAAATTTTAAAAAATACCTTAAATCAGAAAAGATTACAAAAAAAGAGGTAAAACCAGAAAACAGATTTATAATGTCCTTTATTTATGTAGTTATCGTTTCCAATTCTTATTTCTTTACACAGATTCCATTTACTATCTAGAGTCTTTTCATTTCAGATTAAGGGACTCTCTTGAGCATTTCTTGTAGGGCATGTTTTCTAGTAACAAACTTGCTCAGTTTCTGCTTATTTGGGTATGTGTTAGTTTCCTTATTTTTGTAGGATGATTTTTCTGGATATAGAATTCTTATTTGACAGCTCTTTGAATATTTTATGCTACTGCTTTCTGGTCTTCATGGTTTCTGATAAAAAGTCAGCTATTAATTTTATTGATGAACACTTATATATGATGAGTTGTTCTCTTCCAACTTTCAAGATTCTCTCTTTTTCTTTCTTCAGATTTATTATGATGTGTCTAGGTTTGTACATCTTTGAGATTATTTTACTTGGACCTTGTTGAGCTTCTTAGATATGTAGATTAATGGTTTTCATCCTATTTGGGGTTGGTTTTGATAGTTATTCTTCAAATGTTCTTTTTTCCCCTTTCTTACCTCTCCTTTTGGGACTCCCAGTATGTGTGTTAGTATGCTTGATAGATAATGCCCCACAAGTCTCTGCAGTTCTGAAATTTTTTTCATTCTTCTTATTTCTGTTCCTAAGACTATACAATCTTACTTGACCTATCTTCAAGTTCACTGATTTTTAAATCCACCACCTCAATGTGTTCTCCTATTAAATTTTTCATTTGAGTGTTTATACTTTTCAACTTCATAATTTCTATTTGTTTATTTTATCATTTATATTTCTTTATTGATATTCTCTATTTGATGTGACATTGTTTTCAATTTTTCATTTTAGCCTTTGGACATGGTTTCCTCTGGTTCTTTGAACATACTTAAAATACCTCATTTAAAATTTTGTCTAATAAATCTCACATCTGGGTTCCTCAAAACTGTTTCATTTATATTGACTGCTTTTTTTCCTAGAAAAAAAAAGGCTGTATTGGTCAGAGTTCTCCATAGAAACAGAAGCAGCATATATCCTATATATGCTATTGCTACCTTTAATTTAACCCAAGTTCAGTTGCCACATGCAACCTCATAAGCGAGGCCATGTTCCCTTCTGTTTCCACTTTTTTACTTGTCTCTCACTTTGGTCCTTGCCCTTAAGGATTGGATTCAGCCCTCGTAGCCTTCTAAGGCGTCCACCTGAGAACTGCAGATCGTCCCATTAATGATGTTAATGGTCACTTCTTTCTGGTCTTGCTCACTCCATAGACTATCCTGAGCTACAACTCCTATTGAGCATCTTGGCTCATGTTTAATATAGCCCACACTCTACCCATTTATTCATTTCTGACTTTCATTCCTCCTAAATTTACTGGAAGGAGCTATTAAGCTCCCTTGATAATTTTTATCAGAAAGAACAGTCATACTTTCTCAATCACGGGCCCCATCCTGTATTTTCTTATTTCCCTTTCCAAAATGTTTTTTTTTCTTTCACAATTGTAAGATAAGAGACACAATGCTTGTATTTTCCACGTAAGAACTATTATTCATAGTCATATTGGTGCTGCTGAAAGATTCCCTTTTGAATCTTTTTGGTTCTCACTCAAAAAGTCACTCACTTTTTGATTTCTCTTTTTGTTTCTTCACTAATGGGCATAACAATTGTATGTCTTAGGTCTAGATATACAAGCTAAACCCCACCAATACGTAGAGTAAATATTTCAAGAACTGGTTATTTAAAATTGTTAGCAAAAAATTCAAACTAGTAAGACCTTTTTTTTTCTACATCCTTCTCTGAATTTGAAGATGTGTCATATAACACATATCTGAGATAGTGTGGGGGCAGCCTGGGAATGGTAACTGTGTTCCTAAAACAACAGAGATGTCATGTAGCACTTTGGTTTAGATAAGTGAACATTTGAGCTGAGGACAAGATGTAGGCAGAGGATACTAAAGCTCCAACTAATTAGGGAGTTATCACTTGAAAAGTTACATAGCTCTGGGTCAGTGAAGTAACAGCTATCAAAGGAAACTTCTGGGAGCCATCTTGCTTTCATTTCACTATCTTCTGATGACAGAATAAGCAGTATGATATGGTAGCGTGTTCCCTGAAGTTCACTGCCCTTTCCATATCAGTGCCAAAATAAAAAGATCATGAAGAAACAGACAAAAACATTCTAATAGTTTGAAATGCTTCTGACTTTTAAATGGATTTTATAAGAATTAACTAACTCCTTTCAAATAACATAAAATTAAACTTCTTGTAGATGATATAAGCAAACAGTGTCTATTGCTCATTAATGGGCCAAAATATATTCAGGATGATTTTGACATTTGTTTGTCTCTGTCATATAAGGACTTTCCTAATAGCCATAGGAAATCAGAGCAAAAGAGGGTGGGATAATCCTTCCATCCTTTTTATTTCTAAATGTTATGTAGGAATAAAGGATCTGTAAAATTCCATTCTCTTTCTTTATTTCAGATATATCATGATGATTTCCAATGTGTAAAGTATTGATGTATGTTTTGGGGACACATACACACACACATACATACACACTAAACCCATTCCTTATGAAACTTACAACCTAAAATATGGTTGTAAAATATGAACATTTGATAACTAAATTCAGTATAGAAATTAAGATGAAAAAAAAATTATTTGGGGATGCAGTAGTCAGGATTTCACTTGAAAGATTATTCCTTCAAGGAAATTCTTCAAGGGGTACCTGGGTGGCTCAGTCGGTTAAGCACCTGACTCTTGATTTCGGCTCAGGTCATGATCTCACAGTTTGTGGGTTTGAGCCCCACATTGGGCTCCATGCTGGCAGTGCAGAGCCTACTTGGGATTCTCTCTCTCTCTGTCCCTCCCCTGTCCATGCTTGCTCTCTCTTAAAATAAACAAATAAATTTTTAAAAAAAGAAAAAAAAAGAAAATTCTTCAAGGTATTCCTTGAAAGACTAACACATTTAGAGGTAAATGGCCATAGCACAAACCAAAACTGGAGGCTGATGCATATAGAGGCCCAGCCTTGCTGTAATAAGGGTTTCACACAGGGGAGCCGTGGGAGGGAGCCTAAGCTGAGGCCATGCTGTACTTATAAACTGGCTGAGTTCTTCGTACTTCCGGAGCCTTGAGCAGCAGTAGTACCATTGCAGAGGTGTCCCTGTCATTTGTGCGGCATGCTCCTTCATGGCAGACTTTTCACTGCTTCTTAACTTCTCCCCTACCCACCCCCCAGCTCCTTCTCCTGGCCATTGCCTCTCCTTGCTGGCCTCGTCTAGCACCTCCTTCCCCTGTCAAAGCCCATTTCATTTGATCATTCAAATGGATACAATTGAATCTTTTTATATAATGGAATATTTTTTATATTGAATCTTTCCTCATTGAACAAAATTGAGGCAGCTCCCCAAATCACACAACATAGCAAGATTTTTAAAAAATAAAGACATTGGGGGGACTTATTTTCAATAAATAAAGCCAAAGGCAAAAATAAAGGTGGAATTGTAACTATTCCCAGTGAGTTTTAAATTTGGCTCTGAGCTTCTTAGCAATAGAAGAGGAGAGCAGTATTTGTAAGATTCACACACCCTATGACATTTTAATCTATAGGTGATTATTTTGATATAGTCAAAAATCTCCATTAAGTATACTGGGATTAAAATAGAAAACAATTAAAAAAAAAAACACCTCAAGACTGGAAAACACACACACACAAACACACACACACACACACACACACACACACACAGTCTGAATTCTAGTCCTAGCTCTCCCAGTAATTGCTGCTGATATCAGTCACTTAATCTCATTAGGTCTCAGTTTTCTCGTATATAAAAAAGGGACTCCATTTGAAGAGGTAATGAAGTCTTTCCAGCCCTAACAAGGGCCAGCCTGGCCCCTTGAGCTTCCTAATAGCTGTCAAGTATGAATCTTCTAAAGCCAAGCCCTCTGAGTTCAAATGCTAGCTCTCCTCCTTTCTAGCTGTGTACACTTGAGCAAATGATTTAAGCAGTTTTAAGGGTTAAAATACATACAAAACAGCACATTACCCAACAACCAATAATTCCTCAGTAAATGTTAACTCTTAGCCCCATTAACTACTGGGTGGGCAGCTCAGTAATGTGCACAGAAAAGACGTAAGTAATGACAGCATCATTGGAAACGTTTCTCCATGCTACTTGGTAACCTATAATATAAATGAACAGAGGAACATAGTTTCTTAGCCAGTAACTTTCAGAATCTATTAACCTGAGACTCAAAGTCAGAAATATAATTTATATCCGGATCTGCTATACACATATGCATATAAACATATAAAAACAAAATTTCATAAAACAAATTTAACCCTTACTATGTGTTTTGCACTTTGATCAATCCTATCTTATCCTATTATCCTATCCTATTTTCCAATACTGGTTCCTAGCCACTAAATTGATTGTATGACGTAATAATGGCTCTCAACCCAATAGGTCACATTTAGCTTTGAGTAAAAAGATGCATATTCTGGTCCAACAAGATTGAAACAGGATCACAGGTACTTAGTGTGCAGGGAGAGAGGAAAAGCTACTTCCACCGGCTCTGATGTCAGTTTCAGTCCTCCCTCCCCTTCCCCCCTCCTCCCCTCCCCCCGCCCACATCCCTATCCCTGCCACACCTGCCACTAAGAAAAACACTAGTTATGCTTTAGCCAACTCGTAATGCGTAGATATAAGCAACTCATTTCACTTTTACCCAGACTCTAAGATAAAACTTTCCATCATCAGCTGTAGGAGTGAAGTGATCGCTTAAATATTTGCAGTTCTCATTCTACCGGGTTTTCAGTGTCTCACTTATCACCGGGTTAAAAGTGCAATCAGAGAGTGTGGCTTTTCCTGGCGTGCTGTCTAGCGGCACCACCACCCCACACCAGCTCGTGAGTGGTCCTCGTCAGCACACACCACATTTTTCATACTGGCAATTTTGCTTTCAGCTGATGACGTACTTCACCGTCTTGCTATTTGGGTAACATCGAAAAGATACTATGGTAAAGACCAAAATGCAGACAACGGTATGGTGATTCCACAAATAAATCATGATGATGTGATAATATGCTTCACTTCTAAGTCTTCTACGAAGATCGGCTACATCCTTACCCAAAGGATAATTTTGAGAAACATCTTCAAGTGCAGACAGGGCATGATGCCAAGGGAAGAACAAGAGGCCTGGGGGTTCACCCAAGATCCCCGGGTCCAGAACAGAGAAGCAGGGTTTTGAGGCAAAACTATGTCACCATGTAGCCTACTGTTCTCAGAATTGTCTCATATTTATCCCTCACGTCCAAAGAAAACACCCCGAGGTTTTTAAAATGTCTTCTGTTCAATTCAACATGTTCCTTCTTTCAACTTCCCGAAGTTATTTACCGTGTTCCTTCTATATGTGAAGGCCTTTTCTAGGCTCGGTGAGGGATAGAGAAGAGCTATAGAACGTGACCCCTGCCCTGACGGGGATTGGGAAAATTACAACTAGCATTTGCAAGCACTTACTATGTGCCAGGCGTTGAGCATTTCCTCATTTGACTCCTATTCTGAGACGTACATACTATTATTACCTCATGTTCCAGATGAAAACCCTGAAGTTTAGAATCTAAGTCTGTCACGGAAAAGTAAGGATTCAAACTCAAGCAGGCTGACCCCAGAGCCCACACTCTTTCCCATGATGCATACAGGGGATGAAAAACTCAACTAAAGGTTGCAGTCTGATGGACCAAAGAGCTGGTGCCAATCACTGCCCACAGACAGCTGAATAAGGGGATTTTTTTTTGCTTATTTGGGTACTCCTAGATACACAACAGCCTAGAGTATTTTGAGGAAATATAAAAAAAGGTCCTATGTAAAAGAGATTTAGTGTTACACAGATTGATAAGTATGTCCTTTCCTCCTTGCATGCATACTAACATGGAGTTTTCCTGCTCTTTAGTATGAGCCACAGGATTGGAAGGTTTTTCAGAGAAAAAAGGGTATGGCTTACATTCTAGATTGATTGCAAAATGTGTCCTTATCCAGAGTTGACTATGTTGATAATGTCATGTAGGCACCCTGGCCACTTTCAGATAGCATTACTTCACTCTATTATGTTCAAGGTTCAAGAGAGGTGTCCACCTTTTCTCTACATTTCTATTTAGAATAGCTCTATTAACTAAGTGGATGTTAACATTTCTGCTTTCCCAGACATGTAAATTTGGATTTCCAAGAAATTCATGCAAGGAAATATCTTGCTCTTACTCACTGAAGTATGCAAAGAAAAAAAGAAAGGTGGAAAGAAAGGTGGAAAGAAAGGTAGAAAGAAAAAGGAAGGAAGGAAGGAAGGAAAGAAGGAAAGAAAAGAAAAGAAAAGAAAAGAAAAGAAAGAAAGAAAGAAAGAAAGAAAGAAAGAAAGAAAAAAAAGGAAGAGAAAAGAAAAGAAGAGAAAGGCAGAATATTCTATCAGGAGAGAGTTATGTGCATAATATGATGGTCTTTCCAGGCTGCTGGTCAATCAGGCAATATGGGCACAGGTGAGTGCTGAAGGAACTGATCTACCTAGAGATTCTCAAGGATGAACTTGCCTCTTTGAGGCCTACAAAGCATAAGTCTGTCATAGATGAGACATATTTCATGCTAAGCTGTTAAAACCACAAGACTACTATTACTCATGGAGCAGCAGCCATTTCTCAGACCTTAGTCTGGGATCTCTTGGGTCAGAGACACTTACAGAGCTCACAAAAATGCAGATTCCTGGGAGGCTGCCTGACATCCTAGGTGAGGCACTGGCATCCACATTTTAAACAAGCTTCTCAAGTGACCACATTTGAGAAATGCTAGTCTCAACAGTAGCGCTGTGAGCGCTGTGACGTGCCAGTGTGTTTTCAAGAAACATTTTGAGAAATTACAAAACATTCATCAGTGGTTTTCAAAGCAATTTCCATAGAATAACAATCCCAAGAGATGGTTTATAATAAGCAATTTCCATGGTCAAATAAGTTTCAGGACATTTCTTCCAATACACCTCCTCTTAAAGGCTTCGAATATGCATGTTAAAGGTTTTGAGAAGTCCTGCAGGGAAAAAACCTGTTTAACAACACAAGGATTTCCCAAATAGATTTCACCACAGGACTCTTCTTTGGAATAACGCTAATTTTCCATAGAACTAGGATTTTTCAGGCTGCTTTGGGGAAACGCTGGTGAAAGGCTAATGGCAGAATTTCTAGAGAAGATGAACTAAGTCTGGAGATGCAGGGTCCCTGCTTTAATCCCCCCTTTTAAGGAATCCTTACAGAAAGGTGAGAAACCTCACAGCTTATTAATTACAGTTCACATCTGTGTGGTTTTTATAGTTCCATAGGCCCCTTCTCACACCTTTTCTCACTAAGGAAATAATCTTCATATGATTCCTGTGAGCCGAGCAGATCAGGTATTATTGTCTCCAGATCACAAGTGAATACATACATTCACGGGGGGGTGAAGAGTTTGTTTACCTAGGTCGTCCATCTCCGTATCTTGTGCTTTCTTCAAAACATGAAAGCTTTTGATGACCTGGCAGCTAAGGTTCTAAGAATATATCAGCCTGTAGCATTTTGCTAAATTCACTAATAATGTTTTATCTTTTTTATGGGAATAGTGATGATACTGACTGGTCACTGGTAGAAAGAGCTGTGACTTATTTTTCCAATAGTGGGGATGAATTGACTTGAACTCAGACTCCCCTACTTCTTCTCTCCTGCATCCTGTAGAGTCCAGTCGCCCAGGTTATGACATAGAGTGAGCCATGGCTGGAGGTGAATTTGTAATTGGGAAGTTATTTTCATCCATGCAATTTTGCTTGGCCCTCATAAGACATGGACTAAATTATTTCTAAGCCATGCCCTGGCTGCATGAGAGAACATATTCCATTGATAAAACTATATTTCTTATAGCAAATAAAGCCTATAGCTTTCATGAGTTATTACCCTACTACCTTTGTTCTTTTATTTTTAGGACTTTTCCCCCCTGTGTTTCCATAGCTTAACTTATCTAGGGTGTATTCTAACTTCTTCTAGTATCAAGACTTATGAACTTTCATTCACTAGCATAACTACCAAAACAATATTTAGACTGATGGCTAAATTTAAAACTCCATGTTTAAATACATTTGCAACAAAGCACTCTAATAGTGAGCATACATCTGGGTGTACCTGGGAAAGTTTTCTGCCTCTCCAACATCCTTGATAATGTGGCTAAATAACACATTCCTGGATTTAATATATCTTCCCCCGCCCTCTCTCATCCATCATCTCCCATTAAATCTTGATGTTTGTGACAAATTTGGGATAAGACTATAGACAGGTGTACATTTCAATAATTATTGAACATGTAGAACTAAACAAATTTCCCCCAAGTTTTAGTTTCTAAATATTTTTTTTCAATATCAAAAAGTTTACCTACTTGTACATAGCAACTCCTTTTCTTCTAAATTTAACTGAGCCTTATTTTCTTGGGTTTTTAAACTATTAAACATGCAGACATTTCTAGAAACACTCCGTGTTCCACCCCAACTCTGTAATCTGTTTTGTTATAACTGATCCAGAGAAAATAAAAATGCATCGTGTTTGAAGTCTACACCATTCAAGGGTAAACTGTGTCTCACTTTGAGTCACATTATACGTTCATTGTATCTAGAAAAACAATTTGGATAATAAAAGTGCCAAATGTTAACTTAAGCTATAAACATATAGTGGCATATTTACATCATGCATCAAACTTTTCTAGATTTTCTTTCTTAATGCTTCTCATCTTGCACTAAAATTCTTAACCCATTTGTTTCATGATTTATGGGATAGATTAATTATTTTTGATTAATAAAAATTGGAAACTTTAATTGGACCCTATTTGAGGTTTGGTTGCATTAAATGAATCTACTGGTGATCAAAAATGTATTTTTAAAGGGAGTTTAGGCTAATATATCAACAAATGAGGAGCTATAAACATGATTAATATACACATTAGACTTTCCTTATCACATTTTGCTGGCAGTTTTTATCCGGTCACAGCTAAAATTCCATTGAGTTCTTTCTCCTTTTGTATAAAATACAGATTATGTGGAGACAGCAGTCTGAGCAACTGGAGTTTCATCTTGTCTGCCCATTAATTATTAATGCTGTTTCAGTACTTCTTATCTATCACTGCTGAGAGATGGAGGGCTGTATTTTTATAGTCAGTTTCCAGTAAAAAAAAAAAAAAAAAAAAAAAAAAAACAGGCTGGGATGGTGCCTCTGCACTTGGCCATAGAGAAAGGACCAAAAGTACTTTCATTTTTATGAAACTGTTAAAAAGGAATGTTCTAACTCACTAATTTTACTCTTGTCCCGAAGGATACTGTGATTTTTGATGAGTAAACAAAAGCTGAGAAATGTAAATGTCTATTTTGACATCTTTTTCAAAATACGGTGATTTTAAAAGTTTGAATTCAGGCCAGCCTGAATATTGCAGATTGTGCGTTGCCCATGTGGCACTGATAGATCCATGTGAGCGGAATTTAGCTTTATGTCTCCATTACTTGAGTAATGGACTTAATGCTCCTGTAGTACAACGTTGTGATTTAGAGCCCAGGCTGAAAGGCAAGGTACGCTGGCAAGGCGACTTTGGCAAGTGACTTACTGTGCTAAGTCTCAACTCCCTCATCTGTATGAGGATACCTTTTTCACAGGGTGGTGAAAGGATTAAATAAAACACACCAGTTAAAGCAGGTTCCAGTCAATGGCAGTAAACCCTGAAACTCATTGCTTTTGTCTGTTTTCTTTACTAAGGATTGAATAAATGGAATGAATAACCCTAATTTTCAACAGGAAATAAAACAAAAACAGAAAAAGTTGATTCAAAGAGTATTTCAACAACTTCAAGCGGGGCTGGGAGGGAGTGAGGTGAAAAAAGATGTAAGTAAAATTCCAAGACTAGCAGTTCTAACAAATAATAGAAAAGCAGAAGATTTGACTTACTAAGTGGAACAGGTTTTGGGATATCAAGACACTTTTCTACAATTACTTGATGACCCTAAATAGATCACATGAAATTCCCTTTCATGTTCGATTTCTCCTTTATTAAATGTATTGAGGATACAATGCAATATGAATGTACTGTACTTGTTACTAGTGAGTGTGTGTAAAACCTCAGAGCACATGAGCAAATGCATCTTTCACACATACTTGCATCACTCTGAACATGTACACCTATGATAACAGCATTCTGCCGAGAATAAGTGCGTCAGAGACCACTCATTGTCCCGCAGGATCCATTATCCTTGCCACCCACCACCCTCACCCCCTGCCCCAGTTCTAGGGGCACTTATAGCCACTCAACCAGAGAACTCCTCTGTAGGTCCCCCTTATAACCAGGTGTGACCAGGGGACTGTTATTGCCATTTAAATGAGAGCACAAGTGGTGTATGTAACTTCTGAGTCACATCCTTAGAGAGAAAGCTGCTTGTACTCCTTGTCTTCTCCCCTTGCCACAGGCTGGGATTGGGGTAATGACCTACTTCAACCATGAGGACAGGGTAAAATCCCAGGAATTTGCAAATTAGCCAAACAGAAGGGACCTGAATCACTGGATGACCCTGAGGAAAAGAGGCACCTAGCTATGTATTCTATGGACTGTAATGTAGAAAAGAAATAAACTTCTGTAGTCTTAGATTCATTCCACTTGGAGTTAATTTTTTGCAGCACGTTACCTTAACCCTAACTAAACAGTGGGCCACATCCTTCCCAGGCAGTAGGGCTCTTGCTGTGGATGATTAATGTGTATTTGTAACTTGAAAGAGTTGACCTGCTTCACGATGCAAATGGCTCTGGTCAATCATTATGATTTACAGCAGAATGTAGGTAATAGTTCAAAAAATAAAATCGTTAAATTTTGTGGCCATTTGTTTCTTCCTTATCCTTTATTGTTAAAGGAACAAAGAGATGAAGGAAGAAAAACTGAGGACCATACAAACAAAGATTGCTTGCTGACACTGTCCTGGCTTTTGTGACAAGAATAGCTTTTAGGGACTCTGGGACAGAAAGCAATACTGTCAAGTGTAACATGCACGACAGCTGTTCGATACCAAAAAAGCACCGAAGGGTTCCTAACTCCTTTTTCCGCACATACCACTAATTCTCAGATGACTCTGTGATTATTATTATTATTATTTTTTTTTGCATCACAGTGGTGGTTTACCAGCCAATAGAAACACAGTATTAGTCCACGTACTAGTATTAACAAAACCTTAAGCTAGAATGAGAACTAAATGTCTTTGAGCAGTCTGTGCTGAACCTAATATGTGACTTACTATGATAAAAAGTCATGATATTATAGGAATAAAGAAGTATGTTTTCACCTTAAAAGCATGGGGCTAATTCGCTGCCCATATCTCAAAAGTTTAACATAATTTTTCTAGTCAGGTAATGGTTTGGTTTAGGACAATGTAGTGGGTTCACCTTACTTTCCTTTATAATGTGCAGCTGGGAGACACTTGTAACTCTCTTCCCAGCCAGGGGGATCATGTGAAACTAATTGACTCACATTTGGCTTTAACAGAAAAATAAAGTCTAAGTAACTGAGCTAATCACACCAGCTATGTTAGAATAGAAACATATGCAGTACCCCCAATGTCTTACTTGATTTGCTGTTACCATCATTCTAGCGCTTCATAAGAAGTGAAGAAAAGGAATATCACATGTACATAGATCATAGGGTGGGCATTAATGGTTAATTGCCAGTTCATATCTTTGTGAAAAATATTCTCAAATTATGGCATACTCTTCCTATGGGACACTGCTGAACAAATAATGGCCATCTCAGTGTTCTATGGTGTACCATGGTCTAAGAATTACTCAGGGACAAAATGTATATGTTATGTTCTAACTAACAAGTGATCTTCCTGCTCTGATTAAACATATGCTTTTAGCAATACCTCACAACTGATGTTTACAAAAGACACTAGAAGTCTCATGCAAGAACTGATTGAGCTGTTGCTGAATTCCTGAGTACATGGTTTTTCTTTGTAACATCTGAATTGATTTGACTGGTGAAGCTATCGTCAACCTCTACAGTGTGGCAGTGAGAGTTCTGGCTCTGTGACAGAAAGAACCAAATCAGGAAATGAGGGAAAATAACAACCTAGGGAATAATGGCTGAAAGAAGGACATTAATACTAAATAATGAAGAAGAATGTAAACAGATAAGAGATTCAGAGAGCCCTAGATCTTTAAAAGGCTGAAAGAGGGATGGCAAAGATAAAAAATGATAAGACTTGTCAAGAAGAACAAAGTCAATGTGTGTACGTTATTCAGTTTAAGGAATTAGAGTCACAAGGTCAAGTGTGGGTAACATTAAATATGAATAATGAGGAATAAAATAAGTAAAAAGCAAACTAGTTTCATAAATCAATTCCAGAGCAACCAGGCTAGGGGAGGAAAAAGAAGAACAGAGGATAACCCACTGTAGCCTGTTGAAATGTCAGGATCTATTACCAATTACTAAATATCAATGCGTTCGTGCAAAATCCTAGTGTTTGGGGTCACAAATCAGTGCATTCCATTGACCAGTGGGAACTAGAGAATTTGCACTTTGAAGTGTATTTAAGCAAAACATAATAAAACAAAACAAAAAACACTGGCATTTGTAGCAGGAGGGAAACGTATGTTAGAGGGTAGGTGGAGAGCAGGAACTCATGAGCCCTCATTGCAGTGCACTGTCCCAGGATGGCCTGTGAGCCAGCCTTGGAGGGGACCCCATTTCTGCCTCTTTGGCTGTATAGACAATACCGAGAAGAAGCTGCTATAAAGGACAAGCAAAAGGGGAAGGTCTGGAATGAAGATTTGGGCAAGAGTCCATACGCCAAGGTTAAGGGCCAGAGCTCTTGCTCTCTATGCTCTCCCACTGGGAGCTGTACAGGCGGGAGGAACAGGGATGGGCCCCTTGAGGAAGGAGGGGGACACTGGAGTTGGCCACTAACAACAGATTAAAGCCCAATGTAAACAGTGTGCCGGACACATGTGGGTCGCAGAGAGAGTGGTGATGAATAAGCATATATCCAGACAAGGACTTCAAACAGGAGGAGGCTGAGCAGTGATGAAAATGATTCAGTGCCGTCAGAAATGACTCACAAGAGCCACAGAATGTGAAGAAAATAAAGAGGAAGTGTCTACATTTATCAAAGCACTCGACAAAGGATAGGGGGATACACAATTAGGGAAAACAAATCATTGGGACAGGGACAGGGAAAGGGAAAGGAGAGGGGCTGTGGGCAGTGTGAGATGAGGAAATCCAGTGATGTAAGGGCAGCACTATAATACACTGGATTAATCCACTCTCTCTGAATTGTAGTGAACACAAACTAATCTTCCGGCTCTGGTGTTTATTCAATCCAAGGGAATGCTGACTCTGTTGGGCTAGTACTGGGCTCTACCTGCTTTGCAATCATTTCCATTCCCAGGCTTCTTCTCCCTTTAGGGAGAGCTGATATCCAGCAGGTACCTATCGCCAGACTGACCAGGTGTTTATAGTGCCTATGTTACACCTACAAGGGAAGTGTTTATACCCATACACCATGGCTATATGCTTTGATTATCACCCCTACTTTATTTAAAAATTTTTTTTAATTTTTTAATGTTTCATTTTTTAAATTTTTAAATTTTTAAATTGTTTAAATTTTAAATTGTTTAATGTTTGTTTATTTATTTTGTAAAATGTTTATTTATTTTTGAGAGAGACAGAGACAGAGCATGAGTGGGGGAGAGGCAGAGAGAGAGGGAGACACAGGCTCCAGGCTCTGAGCTGTCAGCACACAGCCTGACATAGGGCTCAAACTCACAGACCATGAGATCATGACCTGAGCTGAAGTCGGATGCTCAACCAACTGAGCCATCCAAGCGCCCCAATGTTTATTTATTTTTTAGAGAGAGAGACAGAGAGACAGAGAGCTCGAGCAGGGGAGGAGCAGAGAGGGAGACACAGAATCTGAAGCAGGCTCTAGGCTCTGAGCGGTCAGCACAGAGCCTGACGTGGGGCTCGAATTCATGACCTGAGCTGAAGTCAGATGCTTAACTGACTGAGCCACCCAGGTGCCTCTATCACCCTTACTTTCAATTATTCTCTGATAATATTCTGAACTCATTTGAGCTAAACTTTTTTAAATGATATAATTAACATTTATGTTTTTGGATTAACTGTTCTAATTTTGATATCTATCTCTTTTTTTCTTTTTTCCCCTTGGTCCTGCTCAATCTTTCTAAACTACCTCTTGTATCATGTTTTCCATGTTTCGGAATGGCTAGAGGGAACAGAGCTCCCCACCGACTTACAATGAACCCGGAGTGTGAGTGAGGAGAAAAAAGCCAAAACAAACTTGGGTTGTGTTAAGTCACTGAGGTTTCAGGGTGAATTTGTTACTGCAGTACATACCCTAGCCTGTGCTAACATTTATATGATGTTCACTGTAAATCAGGACCTACAGCCTTCAGAGTTTTATTCACCAAGATATGTCCACAGGATTAGCATCATATGTGCTTTTTTATCCCTATTCAAGGTTTTCTGACCTTGAATCAGATTGGGTCGGTTTTCCCAGTCTGTATTTTATAAATGAGAGATTCAGTTTGTTTACCACTCTTTCAGGTATTGAATATATGAACTTATTTAAAAAGTGGTCACTTTTATATATAAAACAAAACTCTTGGCTACAAACTGTTGACTATAATTCTATACTGTAGACATACATATATGAGCAAGTATCATTTTTACAAAACTTCAAAACATTCTTCTAGGCAGGAGCAAATGAAGAGTTCAATTTGGCAGATGTTAGGCCTAGAGAAACAAGACAGAAAAGGATGGCCAAGGCCAGGGAGTCCTGCTTGTTTAAGGCCAGAATGCCAGCAGGTGGGCATGGACGTCAGTGGCTCCTTCTCCAAAAGATGGAAGGATACCTCTGCATTTGGCTGCAACCAGGCTCAGGTAAACACATTTCCCCCCCATAGCTTTTGGACTAGTGTTTATTTTGATACAGTGGTTTACAGCTTTTGAAAAAGGAAGTGTGATTTAAAACTCTACCATGCCAGTCTACCAAAGCTAGGGTAAAATATCTCAGAATGTGAAACCCTGTGGTCTGACACTGGGATATCGAGTACAGAGGAACATTAGTGGCATAGATTATTTTTACATTCTTAGATTATTATTTTTCCTACAGATCCTAGCATCTTGTCAGTTTTATCCTCTTACCCAGGTCATTAGGAACTTTGGGGTTATGTACTCAGCTTCAACAGTGCCCAGCCATGAAATATACTTAATAATTAAATCAGTGTTTCTTGAATGAATAAATTAATGGTGCCAAAGAATCTCTGAAACCTAGCAAAATTATTCATAGAACCGTCACAGATTTTTATAATTGGAAAGGACTTCAAAGACTGTGCAGTCTAGCCTCTACAACATTCTGTCTATGGGTATTTCCAACCTCCCTAAACATCTCCAGTGTCAGGGAGCTCACTACCTTACAGGATGGCCTTCTCTGCTTAGGATGAACTCTGATGCTAATATATACCTGCTCTCTGTAACTCCTACGATCTTTGTCTCATTAAAATGGAAGTCCCAGATAACATTTTTGCGTTAAGTTTTATTATACTCAAGCTTGTCAGCAGCTTTCTATCGCTAGGGGCCTGGGGCCCAATCATGTGGCATAATTGGCCTCTCCCATCATTGTGGTTCTGCATTAGAACTTCAATCTCTCACCTTCTCCAATCTCCAATCAAATACACTTGTCTGGTGTCCTATTTGAAATAACTCTGATAAAAAAGTCTGTGTACTTTAACATAGATCTCCGGGGAAGAATGTCTTACCCTGGGGCATTTTAAAAGATATGAACTTTTAGAATTTAACAGGCAAGAGTGAAAAAGACTTAAAGGCAGATGGAACCCTCTTTATTCCTTAAATCTCACCATGTAGGCAACTCTGTTGTGCATGTGTATGGAATTGGTTCTCTTCATCTTGTTTTGTGCTGACCTTCCACTAGGTGGAAGACTAAAGCATTTTGCTCCCTTGCCTAGTTCCAAATTCTCAGGCACTTATCTTTGAACATATACAAGTATCTAGATAGATATGTTTAAAAGTTCTTTCCTCTTATTAAATTTTAGGGCTATAAAGAGAAAATAATTTTTCTTAGTTTTGAGAATTGTGCAATTGCTACATCTAAAAGTGTGTGTATGTGTGTTAAGTGCATGCATGCACCTGTGCCCACATGTTTCCTGTAAGCAGCAGGTGTAATGGAGATGAAGTGGAAAGAGGATGAGCTTTAGAGTCAGGTCATCCAAGATTCAAATCTTAGCACATGTGCCTTTGAGAAATCACTTATCTGAGTAGCAGTCTCCCCATCTGTAAAGTGGGTGTAATGATACCACATTCCAGGATGGTTTTGGAGCTCAAATATTCTTTGTACATAGAAGGCACTGAGTCAATATTTCCTTTCCCTATTCACTAAAAATTCTTGTGGGGAACCTCTCTTTAAAAATCACTAATTTCCAGGGCATCTGGGTGGCTCAGTTGGTTAAGCATCTGACTTCCAGCTCAGGTCATGATCTCATGGTTATGAGTTTGGGCTCTGTGTCGGGTTGTGTGCTGACAGCTCAGAGCCTGACAACTCAGAGCCTGGAGCCTATTTCAGATTCTGTGTCTCCCTCTCTCTCGGCCCCTCCCCTTCTCATGCTCTCTCTCTCTCTCTCTAAAAAATAAACATTAAAAAAGTTTTTAAAAATCACATTTAAAAATCACTAATTTCCTTTAAAAATAAATGGGTGTTATTAACAAATCTATTAAGCTACAACAAAAAGACTGAATTCATATTTTGCCAGATCTTTGCAGATCTGAGAAGGGCTTTCTATTAAAGGCCGTCCCACATTGGGATGGTTAGGCACTTGTGCTATTAACAAGTATGAAGGTGGCCAGGCTCCCACCATACGCTTCGCCACCACACTGTTCTGGCTCAACCCACAAGTATAACTTAACTTTGACTTGAGAATCTGATTGACTTCTAGAAACAAAGGAGATTCATTCCAACATTGCCCTTGAGACACTTTGCAGCCAGCTAAGTTCATTCCACAGCTAAACCAAGTGACCCTGAAAGCCACTAAAGTCACTGCAACAGCTCCTAGAATCATTCTTTACCAAGAGATCAGTATTCCAAAAGGGGATTGCAAAATATCAGGCCAGCTCCAGTGCAGACTTATTTCATTCACTGCCACCTTTTACTTATGCTATTTATTTTACCTCTAAAATATTCTACCATATTTGGGGCACCTGGGTGGCTCAGTTGGTTAAGTGCCCAATTCCTGGTTTTGGCTCAGGTCATGATCTCAGATTCCGTGGGTTCAAGCCCCTCATCAGGCTCTGTGCTGACAGTGTGGAGCCTGGTTAGGATTCTTTCTCTCTCCCTCTCTCTCTGCCCTTCCAGTGCACTCTCTGTCTCTCTCAAAATAAATAAAAAAACTTTAAAATTAAATAAAATATTTTACCATCTTTTAAAAAATAATTTATTTTTAAAATTCAAGTATAATTAATATAGTGTTGTATTAGTTCCAAGTGTACAATATAATGATCCAACAATTTTATACATTACTTAGTGCTCATCACAATAAATATACTCTTAATCCCCTTCACTTACTTCACCAGGAACCCTAAACTGCCTCCACTTTGACAACCACCAGTTTGCTCTCCCTGTTTCTGTTATTTTTGTTTGTCCCATTTTTCTTTCTTCATTTGTTTTGCTTTTTATTTTTTTTTAATTTTTTTTAACGTTTATTTATTTTTGAGATAGAGAGAGACAGAGCATGAACAGGGGAGGGGCAGAGAGAGAGGGAGACACAGAATCTGAAACGGGCTCCAGGCTCTGAGCTGTCAGCACAGAGCCCGACGCGGGGCTCGAACTCACAGACTGTGAGATCATGACCTGAGCTGAAGTTGGCGGCTTAACCGACTGAGCCACCCAGGCGCCCCTGTTTTGCTTTTTAAATTCCACATATGAATGAAATCACATGCTATTTGTCTTTCTCTGACTTATTTCACTTAGCATTATACCTTCTAGATCCATCCATGTTGTTGCAAAAGGCAAGACTGCATTATTTTTTTATGGCTTGGTAATATTGCAGTGTGTGTGTGTGTGTGTGTGTGTGTGTGTGATATTTTTTTATGCATTCATCTATTGGTGGACACTTGCATTGCTTCTACATCTTGGCTATTATAAATAAGGTAGCAATAGACTTAGAGATGCATATATCTTTTCAAATTAATGTTTTCATTTTCTTTGGATAAAGACCCAGTAGTGGAATTCCTGGATCATATGGTGAATCCATTTTTAATTTTTTGAGAAACTTCCATACTGTTTTCCACAGTGGCTGCACCACCCTGCATTCCTACAAAAAAATGTATGAGGGTTCATTTTCTACACATCCTCACCAGCACTTGTTGTTTCTTTGTTTTTGATTTTTGCTACTCTGACAGGTGTGAGGTGATATCTCACTGTGGTTTTGATTTGCATTTCCCTGATGCTAAGTGATATTGAGCATCTTTTCATATGTCTGTTGGCCATCAATGTGTATTATTTGGAAAAATGTCTATTCATGTCTTCTGCCTATTTTTTAATTGGGTTATTTTTGTTTTTGTTTTTTGGAGTTGAGTTGTATAAGTTCTGTATATTGTTTGGATATTAACACCTTATTGGATATATCCTTTGTAAATATCATCTCTCATTTGGTGGATGGTCTTTCTTTTTTGTTGATGGTTTCCTTCACTGTGAAAAAGCTTTTTATTTTGGTACAGCCCTAAGTTCAATTTTGCTATTGTTCCCTTGCCAAAGGAAAAATACCTAAGAAAATATTTCTATGGATAATGTCAAAAAATCACTGCCTATGTTTTCTTCTAAGAATTTTATGGTTTCAGTTCTCACATTTAGGTTTTTGTTTAATCCATTTTGAGCTTACTCTGTGTATGGTGTAAGAAAGTGGCCCAGTTTCATTATTTTGCATGTTGCTGTTTGGTTTTCCCAACACAATTTGAAAAGACTAAAATACTCTCTCATCTTGACTCAACAGAAACAACTTTTTTAAATTCTGCATAAGATTCATTTACTTCATGAAAAGTGCTGACTATCTTTAAAATCACTCTTCCAGACTGCAGGTCTGTCTATAGGGATTGGGTTGGGTTTGTGAGTTTATGCTCTACTTATTTGTGGCATTTACTCTTTTTATTAGTTTTGTCTCCTTAAATACTGTAGATTGAATATTCCATGAGGTCAGGGGTCATTTCTTTGCTGTCTTTGTAAGTTTGGTTGCTATTCAACACAATATACATTTACAGTAAGATTAATCCACTGCCTAATCCTCATTGAATTATTTGACAACTTTTTTTGTCATTTAAAATACACTCCTGCCCAGAATTCCCTTTTTTTATTCATTTACCCACTCATTTGTTCATTCAATAAATAATTATTAAATGCTTATTAAACTCTAAGCATTGGTCTAGGCCTTTGGGAAATACACAAATACTATCTAACCTTCTTCCCTCGAGAGCTCTCAATCTTGCCTGGGGAGGTGAATAATTACAATATAAAATGATAAGTAATTAAAGGACCACTGTGGTATAAAGGGGCGAAGTAAATGAGTAAAAAGGTCAGGAAAAATCATAGAGAAGGTAGCACAGGGAAAGAGTCCTAATTTATGTGTATTAATTCTTCATATGAACAATACTGGGGGTGTATTACAGGCAGAGTGAAGAATATATGCAGTAACACTGTTCAGTCATCAGGCATAGGAGGCAAGTAATCGGTGGTAGGAAATGAGATTAGTGAGGTAGGCAGTGGGCAGAATCATGAAGAATCCTGGAAGCCAGACAGAGGAGTTAAAATTGATTCCTTCACATAGGGAAGTATAGTGACAATAACTGGGGCCAGAGAGAGACAGGACTTGTTCTCAGTCCACTTTTTGATCGACATCATTAGTTGAATTAGACTTGTCCTAACATGCAGTTAAATACTTATTCTAAGATGCACTTAGCTAGGTAAACCACATGGTTTTCTCTTCCTGAGGGAAACTGTCTAGTAGCTAGCCCTTCAACAGCACGTCAGGGAATGATCAGCATCAGAGTGGAAACTCTGTGTTACATGTTCCCTATTTAACTCCCTCTGGTTGACCCACAAGCCACAAGGGAGAGGAAACCCTGCCTGTTTCGTTGACTCCTGCATCCTAGCAGCTAGGTCAGTGCTGGCTCACAGAAAGTAAACCAATAAACTATGTGTTGAGTAAATCAATAAATTCATGACTAAACCTTAGTCAAGATTAGATCACTTTGGAGCAAAAATCTATTTTTTATTAGGCAGGAATCTAGGTCTGTTCACTAGGAATATCTTTGAACTCCACCTTATCTCAAACAGGAAACAAATCTGGTTTGGGTCTCTTTTCAAACCCTACTTCATTGCAAAATATAGGATAGTTGGTCATTTTTCATCCATCCCATAGGCCCTGGCCATTGTGAATAGAAGAGAGAAGTCCTTAAGGAAGTTGGTTTGGTAACTACATAAGTTATATTTTTCCCCCAGATATCCATTGGTGGCCAGGCTGGTGCTATCAGAGTAATTAACCTTAAATTCCTCTTCTATTCCCTTTTCCCTGATCCAAATGCTTATTTGTTTGTTATTTATCCTTTTTCCCAAATGAACATTCTTAATTCCTTCAGATTCTTTAATTACTTCATTGCAAACGAAGTGAAACTAGGGCCAAGATCTTAAACCATATAGGTTTCTCTCACCATAACAACTTTTAGAAGTAGTTATGTAGATTTAATAAACACTGTAAAGATAGTAAAAAATATTCTTGAGTGAGATTACAGTCTGACATGCTGAAACTGCTAAATCAATAGCTTCTGGGAAGTGGAAAAGGAATGGAACAGGTCCAGCTATTAGAAGCCTCCACTACCAGATGTCCCATTTGTGACATGAAACAACTTTGGGATAAGAGATAAGAGTCTCTGTGAGCCTATGTTTGTTCAAAGCTTATCTTGATCTTTACTTCTTCTGCCTCTTCTTCACTCAGTCCCACACCACACACCACCCTCAGCTTCTGGACTTTTCTGACTCGTCCCTTCCCTCCCCTTCCTTTGTCTTTGATCTCTTCTCTTCTCATTGATGACTGACTTCAATTTCTTCATCCTAGCTTAGGCCAACTTGATTCCCAACTATAGATTTAGTGATGCAATAAATATTCACCAATACAGTTTAGGCATCCTAATTTGTCTCCAAATTCTGTAGAGTATCTAGGACAATGGCACTCTATAAACATGAAAACAAACAAATTAAACACACAAAACTGGGAAAATATCATCTAACTAAAACTGATGGTACCTAATGGACTTTTGACTCTGTGGGGTGTTGTGGGGGTGTTGACAGAGTGCTTGGCATGTCCCGGGGAAATAAATAGCCATCAAAATCAGCCACATCTTTTGAAAGTCCTTGACAGAATACCATTTGTTGAAGACAGTTGATCTAGATTTCAAATTCTACTTTTTATCTGAAATAACTTGATTCACCTTACTTTATACACATATTTCTCTTCTAAGATTACTCTCCCTAAATGTACATGCCTGAAACTTCCTATCTGAATACTAATTCCTTCTTAGTAATCATAACACTAATGAAGATAGTTTGATGACCTTGATTTGTCATTTCAAAGGTGTGCATAGCGTATCCACTACCTGTTGTTATCAAGTTATTATCAATCAAAATCACAGTTTTGAAGGATGCATGATTGGGGTAAAGGTGCAGTCAATGACACAGATTTTATCTTTTGGGCAAGCTTATTTGGATCCTTCTAGAGGAAATTACAGCCTTATGTTATTTAGCACCCTGATATAATCAACTAAAGTTAACATTTAATAAAATTATCCTTCCTCAGGCCATTACCCTCCCATATCGTAGAAATGATGGAGTTTACAAAAAAGAATAAGGAGGAGGAAGAGAAGAAAAAAAAAAGAGTCTCTGGTAATCCTACCACCCAGAGAAACAATTGTTTACATTGTATCTTTTATGTCATTTTTCTAGGCATAGTTATAAATTTTTTTCTTTTCAGAAAATTGGATCATGTGATAAATATTGCTTTATACCCTGCTTTTTTCATCTACCAATATGTTATGTATACTTTTATGTGTTATAAACCAGGGGCCAGCATACATTTTTTATAAAGAACTAGGTAGTAAATATTTTAAGCTTTGCAGACCCAATGGTCTCTGTCTGGATTACTCAACTGTTCTTTATAGTGCAAATGCACCCATACACAGTACATAAATGCATGGGCATTGTAATGTCCCAATAAAACTTTATTTATAAAAACAGTTGGTAGACAGGATTTGGCCTAGGACCATAATTTGCCAACCTCTGTTGAAAACAACTCTACTGAACCATTATTTAAAATGGCTAGATGGTATTTTTCCCCGCCAGCCTCCAAATCCAGACAGAACCCTGCAGGTTGTCATTTCAATGATGCTGCCACCTTCATTCTTGATTCCCTGTACCCTTTGCTTCCTATTCCTATCGATTGGCCTAGGCCTGAATTATCCACTTCCTGTGCAAATACCTTCCTTTGCCTTACCTTCTTTCTTTGCTTTCTTCTCTTCTCCTGAATATTAAGTATTTCCAGGAAAACTAAAGGAGAAAAGGAGAAAAGAGCAGGAAACCTCAACTCAGCACTCTCCATACTGTCTGTTTGGCTCCTTATCACATTTCTCACATTTGCTTTACACATTCTTCTAAGCTCTCACTGCCTCATTAAATTGGACACTCACTTTCCTGACTGTCTTTGCAGATGGATTTGTCTCACACTTTCAGGGAGGCCTGAGATTATGTGATACGTTCCAACTTCTCTCTACCCCAAACAACTATGTATTAATAGAGTGTTTTCACTTACATCATTCACCTTCTCTTTAAAACTCTATATAGACTAACCCTTCCACCTGTGGCAATAATCCTATCCCTTGTGCCAGCTTTGTGGTCTTTCTCCATCACTTAGCACGTTATTTTATCTCTCCCATCCCTAATTATCCTTATTTTCCTCCGTCTAAAGGCACATCCTCATCTTAAAAAAACATACAAATAAAATCCTTATGAAACAAGAGAATATATCCTCAATCCCCATTTTAAGTGGCTATTCCTTTCCACCAGCCCTGCTTCCATATCTCCTACTGACTCCTACCAATTTGGCTCCCACCACCACCCCTCTATAAAAAATACTCCTTCAAAAGGTCCTAGGGATCTTTACTCATCACTCCTTTTCCCCCACATGAGCACTCTCTCAATAATTTTTATTCCTTGGGATTCAGTGTGTCTATATTCTCCAGACTCTCTACATTCTCCTAATACTCCTTTTTTTTCCTCATTTTAGGATTCCTCTACTTATTCCTGCCCTCTGGTTGAAGCTGTTTCCAAAGGTTCTGCATCCACTCTTCTCTCTCTGAAAACTTTCCTTTGTTAACCTTATTCAATCACAGCCTTTCTGTTCTCAAAAGCAAGGGTCTCCCAGTTCTAGTTCTCTAGCTCTCTGGTTAAGTCTGTGAATCACAGCACACAGAACAATTCTGCAAGCCTAGCAACTAACTTACTGTCAGTTGTCTGCATTTGTCTTCCTTATAAGTTTATATACCCCTTGTGACCTCTAATACTTGTTATCTATCATTCACTAAGTAAATTACTTTGGGCTAGGTGCTGTTCAACTGCTTTACAGACACTATCTCAATTATTTCTTACAACCATAGGCAGTAAGAATTATCTCATTTTATAGACAGGGAAACAGGAGACAGAGGTTCAGAAAACTTGTTCAACATCACTGTTAATAGTAGAGCTGGGATTTCTACCTAGTTCTATCTCACTTTGGAGCCTGGTTTAGTTATCTCATGCTGCATAACAACCTACAGGAAAACTTAATGGCTTAAGAAAACAATGATTTGGATGGGGCTTTTAAAATGGCAGAATACAGAATTCAGAAGATACTTTTCCTGGCAAAACATAGCTTAGCTGGTGATAATTATTCTTTTTAATCATTTAAAGTCTCTGGAAATTGTCCTAAGGGCATATATCAAGAAGTCCTACTAAATTTCTCAATTTTGGTCCTTGATCCACTTCTTCCCCTTCCCCTTCCTTGTTACTAAAGCTCTATCCCAGGCACTCTACTCCAGACAGCTATTGCCAAAAACACTCCTCCTTCTCACTTCCAGTTTGGGTTAGGTTTCTCTTTGGACAGGATAGGCTGCTGGTGCTCCTCACTCCCCACCCCAAACCCATGTTGCAGAAGCTTTACTTATATCAGGTAAGTGCAGCTAAAAGGATGGAGTCTCTTCTCCCTCAGCCAATGTTCACTATTTAAAAAAAACAAACAAACTTTTTTTATTGTTTATTTGTTTACTTTGAGAGAAAGGTAGCCAGGGAGGGACAGAGAGGAGAGAGAGAGAGAGAGAGAGAATACCAAGTAGGCTCTGTACTGTTAGCACAGAGCCCTATGCAGGGCCGAATCTCACAAACTGTGAAATCATCACTTGAGCTGAAATCAAGAATCAGACACCCTCAAGATTCACTCTTGGGACGGAAGCTCTATTTTATACACAGCAAGCAAGTGCAGTGAAGTAATATGGGAGTGCTGCCCAAGAAGAAACGAAGGCCATAAGGACAAAGAGCTTTACAGTTCTGCCTGAGGGAATGAGATTCATTTGGAATAGAGCATGGAGAACTCCATGCTTAAGGATGTTGTTAAAAGCAACAGATATTTTTGTGTGAGCAATTAAGAAGAGTCTGGTTGCTCCTTGATATAGGCAAAATGGCAGCACAGCTAGAAACTTAAGAGAGAGGACCAGGAAAAGGTACAAAAGAACTCTCCTGAGTTCACAACCAGCTATAAGGATCAGGAAAACTGAGTGCATATGCTGGGCTACGCCCTTACAGGAGCAACAATAGCAGATAGATATTTGAAAGCATTCTCCAAGCCTTACACAGGCCCATGCACACAGGGCCAAAGCCTCACTGGGACAGGAGCTTAAACACAACTTCTGACCCACAACTGACTGAACAATAAGCTACTCTGACCCAGTGACAACTACTACAAAGACAGGATTAAAATAAAAATCATAGTTATCCCTGGAAATCTGGAACACTATGTGTATGACCAAAATTCCATACTTTTAGAAATGATAAAGACTGAAAAAACCTAAACTACTAACTTCTGGCTATACAGAGAACAAAAATGTAAACTCCTTAAACTGTAATAGAAATCTCCAAGCCACACACACATATATAACGATAAATGGTAAAAAATCTAACTGGCTGAGGGGCTTAAGTATGACATTTAACCAATAAGTGGTTTATTCCAGGGGCAACCACTAAGTAGTCAATATGAGCAGAGAAATAGTAGGTTGCATACTGCAGGAGAAATAGACTTCACAGATTAGTTTCACCAAGTCACTAAACAAATGACCAAAATGACTTAGTCTAGCTGCACTGCTAATAAGCAGGTGATTTATACTCAACAGAAATTTATGTATCACATCTCTGGAGGCTGAGAAGTCCAAGAACAAAGCCCTGGAAGATTAATTATCTGTTGAGAACCCACCTTCTGGTTCATAGATGGTCACCTTCTTGCTGTGTCCTCAAATGGAGAAGGGGTGAAGGAGCTTTTACAAGTGACTCTTTTATAAAGGCATTAATCTCATTCATGACAGGGCCTCCTCATGATCTGATCACCTCCCAAAGGCACCACCATCAAATACTATTACATTGGGTATTAGGTTTCAACATATGAATTTTTGAGGGACACAAATATTTAGTCTACAGCAATGACCAAGCAAACAACAATGACCCTACAGGGGGAGGGAGACGGTTAGTATCCAGAGTTGCTGTCATAAATTATCTAAAATGCCCAGCTTTTAATAACAATTACTAGATATGCAAAACAGAAAACCATGACACATAAACAGGAAAAATAACAAACAGGCAATAGAAGGGTGCCTGGGTGCCTCAACTGGTTGAGAGTCCAACTTCAGCTCTGGTCATGATCTCACAGTCTGTGGGTTCGAGCCCTGCATCGGGCTCTGTGCTGACAGCTCAGAGCTTGGAGCCTGCTTCAGATTCTTTGTTTCCCTCTCTCTCTTCCTTACCCCGCTCACACACTCTCTCTCTCTCTCTCTCTCTCTCAAAAATAAATAAACATTAAAAAAAAGTAAGCAATAGAAACTATCTTTGAAGAGGTCCAGGTGATAGATTTAGCAAATAAAAAACTTCAAAACAGCTATTATCAATATTTAAAGAAATAAATAAAATCATGATTAAAGAATAAAAGTAAGGTATGATTTTAATGTCTTATAAAATAGAGAATAGCAATAAAAATAGAAATTATAAAAATAATGAAATGAAAATTTGGAGATGAAAAGTAATAATCAAAATGAGTAATTTACTGGTGGGACTCAACTGCATATTTGAGCGTGCAAGAAAAAATAAATTAGCAAACTTGAAGATAAGTCAATAGAGATGAAAGTAAAATAGAAAAAAAGAATGAATGAAAATGAAGAGACCCTCAGAAAAACATGGAACACCATTAGGCGATAGGAACACCGAATAAAGGAGAGAGAGAAAGGGACACAAAAATTATTTTAAAAAATAATGGCTGAAAAGCTCCCATTAATCTACATAACAAAAAAGATCAATGAACTCCAAACAGGATAAAAGCAAGTTGTACATCTAAACACATCATAGTACAAAACGTTTAAAGTCAAAGAGAAAAAGACAAAAAAGGATGCATCACAAGTGGGAGAAATCAGTAAGAATAACAGTTGATTTTTCAATAAAAACAATGCAAACCAGAATGAAGTGGAATGACATATTCAAAGTGCTGAAAGAAAAACAATGCCAAATAAGAATCTTATATAAAGCAAACTACTTTTTAAAAGAATAAGGTGAGGGGCACCTAGGTGGCTAGTCAGTTAAGCGCCTGACTCGTGATTTTGGCTCAGGTCATGAGCTCACGGTTCGGTTCAGGAGATTGAGACCTGCTACAGGTTGCAGGCTGTATGCTAACAGCATTGAGCTTCTGGGGATTCTCTGATTCCCCCCCACTCAAAACAAAAAAAATAAACTTTTTGAAAAAAGGAATAAGGTGAAATAAAAATTTCCCAAGATAAACAAAACTGCGAGAATTTATTGCTAGCAGACCTTCTTTACAAGAAAGACTAAGTGAAGTTCTTCAAGCTGAAAGCAAGTGATAACAGACAGAACTTTGAGTTCACATGAAAAAAAAAACAGAAGTAACAGTAGAAATAATTATGTAGATAATTGTGAAAGAATAATTGTATATTTCTTTTCTTCTTCTCTTAACTGATTTAAAACATAATTATATAGGGGTGCCTGGGTGGCTCAGTCGGTTGAGCATCCGACTTCGGCTCAGGTCATGATCTCGGTCTGTGAGTTCGAGCCCCGCGTTGGGCTCTGTGCTGACAGAGTCTGGAGCCTGTTTCAGATTCTGTGTCTCCCTCTCTCTCTCTGCCCCTCGTGCTCTGTCTCTCTCTCTCTGTCAAAAATAAACATTAAAAAAAAAATTAAAAATAAATAAGTAAAACATAATTATATAAAACAATATGTATATAATTTTATCCCTGGTCCTATAACACATACAATATATTTGGCAATTACAACAGAAAGGAGGAAAATGGGCAAAAGTTATATCGGAATAAAGGAATGGTATCGGATGGTAACTCTAATCCACAGGAAGAAACAAAGAGAACCAGGACAAGTAAATAAGAAAGATAATACAGCAAAGAGTGAATGTGTATGTGTTCTTTTTTTTCTGTCAGGTGCTTTAAGAGACATAAGATTATATAAAATAAAAATTATATAAATGTACTGCTGAATCTATAATATATATAAATATAATCGATAAAACAATAATAGCACAAAAAGTGGAGGAAGGAGGGAATGTAGCTCTATGGGAGTAAAGTTTTTATATTTCACTGGAACTAAGGCAATTTACATCTGAAACACATTCTGATAAATTATATGTTGTAAGCCACAGAACAAGAATTAATAAAATAACTCAAGAATAAAATTGAAAGTTCACTAAAGGAAATAAATGTTATACTTGAAAATACCCAATAATACAAAAGAATGTAGGGGGAAATGGAGGGGGAGGGGGAGATTGAAACATATCGAAAATCAAAGGCAGCATGGCATAAGTAAATCCAGTCCTATAAAAAAATAACATTAGGGTTCTGGTTCAAGATAGCAAGGTAGGAAGATCCTAAACTCACTTCCTCTTGTGGACACACCAAATCTACAGCTACGATAGAACAATTTCTTCTGAAAACAAAACAAAACTCTGAAAACTAGCTGAGTGAATCCTGCACATTGAGCAAATAAGAGAAGAAAAAAAAAACCATCAAAGTGGTTAGGAGAGGCTGAGACACAACTCATCTAAAACCACACTCCCTACAGGACAACCCAGATTCAGGAAGGAATTCACAACCCACAGCTTTTCCTTGAGGAATGAAGGGTTTGAATTGTACTCCTGGCATCCTAACTTTTAAGACCTGCACTCAAGAGACTAACCCCCAAAACAACGAAAGCCAATGGGGCTCGAGTCCATGAGAAACGTTAGGCTACAGCAAACTGAGAAACAGTTCTTAAATGTTGCGCTCACCTAGACTTACCCGTACCAGGGCCCAGTGTAGAGGCAGCCAACAGAAAAGAACCCAGACCTTTCCTGAGATAAGCTTATTTGGTTATCTTAAGGCAATTAGCCTGAGGGGCAAGCATCTAATTTAACACATAGCTAAAGGCTTACTTAAATACTCCCCAAAGACAGAGGCCAGCGGACATCATCTTTGCACTCTCCCTCTGCCTCACACGAAGTCACTGGTGTCTCCCAGAAAGGAGCTTGTACACTTATCTAGCACCCTGATTTCTGAAGCTGCCACCTAGAGGACACCCCTAGATAGCCTGGCTCTAGTGGCCAGTCGGGTTTATACTTGCAAGTCCTAAAGACTCTAACAGATGGAGAAGGCTACCACCCCACAGCACAGCAGAGAAGCACCCAGGCTTTCTGTGAAAGAGGCCTATTTGTTTACCTCTCTTTTGTTTGGGACCTTACCCTGTGTATTCACTCATCTAATATTTTATTCCTTTCAGTATCCTTTGTAATAAACCAGTAATCTAATGAGAAAAAGAAGAAGGAAGGAAGGAAGGAAGGAAGGAAGGAAGGAAGGAAGGAAGGAAAAAGAAAAAGAGGAACAAATGCGGTGTGTGTGTGTGTATATATATATATATATACATATACATGTATACATATACATATATGTATATATATACACACACAACAGAATGTTATTCAGACTTAAAAAAAAAAAGGAAAATCCTGTCAGCTGTGACAACATGAATGAATCTGGAGGGTATTATTCTAAGTGAAATAAACCAGACAGAGAAAGACAAATACTACATAGTATCACATTTACTTAGAATTTTTTTTTTTTAAGTCAAACTCATAGAAACAGATTAGAAAAGTGGTTTGCAGGGGATGAGGAATGGAGAAAGTAGGTAGAGATTAATAAAATGGTACAAACTTTCGGTTTTAAGATGAGTAAGTTCTGAAGATCTAATTATAGTGACTACAGTTGATAACACTGTATTATATAATTTAAATTTGCTCAGAGGATGAAAATTAAATATTTCACCAAAAAAAAAGTAAATAGGTAAATATGTGAGGTGATGGGTGTGTTAATTAACTTGATAGGGGAATCTTTTCACAACGTATATGTATAACAAATCATCATATACATACATATATATATATATATCACACAACTATGTATACCATTTAGACATTAAATAATTATCAAATAATCATAAAATATATTAAACTTATTTTCCTAAAATGAGAATGCCAATAGGCCTGATTATACTAGATGACATAATTGAAGTAATATTTAAAGCATAGTATTTTTTTTAATTTTTTAAAATTTAAATCCAAGTTAGTTAACATATAGTGTAACAATAATTTCAGGAATAGAATTTAGTGATTCATTACTTACATATAACACCCAGTGCTCAACCCAACAAGTGTCCTCCTTATTGCCCCTCACCTCTTTAGCCCCTCCCCCACCCAACATCCTGCCAACACCCAACAAATCTCGGTTTGGTCTCTGTATTTTAGAGTCTCTAATGGTTTGTTCCCATCTCTGTTTTTATATTATTTTTGCTTCACTTCCCTTATTTTCATCTGTTTTGCCAATTATACCTTAGTAAAGCTGAAAAGAAAAAGATTCTACCGTATTTTTTCTATACTTTAGATTCAAAGACATAAATAGGTTGAATGTTAAATGAAAATAGATGTAATATGCAAACAATGATAAAAAGGCTGGAGTGTCTATATTGATTTCTGAAAAAAATAGTCTTTAAAAGAAAAAAATATTACTAGATATATAGAGGGACATTTAATAATAACAAAGGCGTCACTCCATTAGGTAGATGCAAAAATGATAAATTATATACACTAACAACAACAACAACAACAAAAACAAACTACATGAGGCAAAAACTGTCAGAGTTTAAGGGAGAAGCATAATTCCTGAATAATTGTTAAAAACATCAACACTTCAGGGTGCCTGGGTGGCTCAGTTGGTTAAACGTCCAATTTCAGCTCAGGTCATCATCTCACGGTCCATGAGTTTGAGCCTTGCGTCAGGCTCTGTGCTGACAGCTCAGAGTCTGGAGCCTGCTTCAGAGTCTGTGTCTCCCTCTCTTACTCTCTGCCCCTCCCTCACTCGTGCTTTTCTCTCTCTCTCTCTCTCTCTCTCTCTCAAAAATAAAATAAACATTAAAAAAAATCAACATCTCAGTTTCTCAGTTCCAATAATGGATAGAACCACCAGGCAGAAAGAATATCAACAAGAACATAAGGGGCTTAAACACAGAAATAAAAGGAATTACTTTGGGATACCAACAAATTAGGTAGCCTAGATGAAATTGACAACTTTTCAGAAACATGCAAATTGCTGAAGAAGAAATAGAAATCTCAGTATGTCTATAACAGTGGAGAGATTGAATAAATAATTTAAACTTCTCAACAAAGGAAAGCCCAGGTGCAGATGGCTTCAATGATGAAGCTAAAAAACAATGATGAATTCTAAAAAACACACAAGGAAAAATTAATACAATCCTTCACAAACTCTCTCAAAAAATAGAAAAGGAGGAAACAATTCCCCATACATTCTCTGAGGCTAGTACTACTCTCATCCCCCAAACCAGACAAAGATATCATAAGAAAAGACAATATCCCTTATGAATATAGATCCAAAAATCTTCAACAAAATATTCACAAACTGATTCCAGCCACATGTCCCATGAATGCAAGATTAGTTCAACATATTAAAATCAATTAATGTAATATACCTTAATGATAGAACAAGGGACAAAAACAATAAATAATCCCAACAGATACAGAAAACAGCATTTGACAAAATCCAACACCGTTTCATGATTAAAAAACACTAAACAGATAAGGTGCAAAAAGGAATATCCTCAAACTCAAAAAGGCATCTAAGAAATGCCCACATTTACAACATCCTTACTGGTGAAAGATCGAATGCTTTCCCATCAGATGGGGAACAAAACAAAGCTATCTTCTCTCACTACTTCTTTTAAGGTTTATATTGAGGGTTTAGCCAGGAAAATTAGGCAAGAAAAAGAAACAAAAGGCATCTAGATTGAAAAGGTTGATGTAAAACTATATCTGTTCTCAGATTACATGATGATATGATGTTGTATACAGAACATGCTAAGAAATCTGCTGAACAACCCTTAATAAGCAAATTTAGCAAGGTTGTAGGATGTAAGATCAATATGGAAAAATCAGTTGTATTTCTATACACTACCAATGAATAATCCAAAAATGAAATTATTAAGAAAACAGTTCCATTTACCATAGTGTCAAAAAAAATAAAATGTTTAGAAATAAATTTAACAAAAGAAGCATTATATTTTTATGCCGAAAACTATAAAACATTGTTGAAAAATTAAAGATGATTTAAATAAATAGAAATACATTTGATCTTCATGGATCAGAAGATTTAATATTGTTAAGATAACAACACTTTCCAATTGATCTACAGGTTCACACAATCCTTATCAAAATCTCAGATAACTTTCTTGCATAAGTTGACAACATGATTCTAAAATTCTTATGGAAATGCAAGGGACCCAGAATAGTCAAAACAATCTTGAAAAAGAAGACTAAGTTGGGAGACTTCCTTCCCAGTTTCAAAAGCCACAGTAATAAATAAAGATGAGTTGGGCTGGCATAAGAATAGACATATAGATCAATAACAGAGATTTTAGAGTCCAAAAACAACCCTTACACTTTATGGTCAATTGATTTTGTAAAAAAGTGTCAACACAATTCATTGGGGAATATCCTCAATAACGGTGCTGTCCATTGGATATCCACATACAAAAGAGTGAAATTGGGCTTCTTCCTTTTCTTTAGAGAAGATATACAAATGGCTAACAAGCACATGAAGAGATGGTCAATTTCATTAGACACTAGGAAAATGCAATTCAAAACCACAATGAGATATCACTTTACACCACTAAAATGGCTATAACTAAAGGGAGAAGCAATAACAAGTGTTGACAAGCACATGGAGATATTAGAACCCTCATACACTGCTGGAAGGAGTGTAAATGGGAAAGGTGTTTTGAAGAACTGTTTGACAGTTAGGATGGATTTTTGTTTCATTTAACTAACAAATATTTTTTTCAGTGCCTAACATATGCCAGACATTTGTACTAAGCTTTTGAGATACAAGATAAGCTAAACTATCATTATTATTACATGAAGAGAGACCTACAAACAAAAGATTGCAAAACAGTGTGCTAAGTCTATGTATGAGGCTTGTTGGTGGAATAAAGAAAGAGAATAGCAAGGAGTTCAGAAGGAAGGGATGTGCCAGGAGTTTGAACCATGCAGAGAAGATGAGGTGTTATCCTCTAAGCTGCTGAGAGCCACTGAATGACTTGAAGCAGGGAAACAGCATTAGTACATCTGCTCTGCCAAAGGACACTCATGGCAAACGTGAACTGAAGGGAGACAAAAGTGGAAGCAGCCAGAAAAACAATGAAGACCCAACCTACAGCATTATACATGGAGTGGATAAAAATAGAGTAAAACCTTGGTTTGTGAGTATAATTCGTTCTGGAAACAGGCTTGTAATCCGAAGCACTTTTATATCAAAGTGAATTTCAAGGACCATTGGCTCTGTTGTGATCATGTGACATTTGGCATCACCTACTACTCATACTGCAAGACATCTCTTACTTATCAAGTTAAAATTTATTAGAAATGTTTGCTCCTCGGGGCGCCTGGGTGGCTCAGTTGGTTAAGCGTCCGACTTCGGCTCAGGTGACGATCTTGCGGTCCGTGAGTTCGAGCCCCGCGTCGGGCTCTGGGCTGATGGCTCAGAGCCTGGAGCCTGTTTCCGATTCTGTGTCTCCCTCTTTCTCTGCCCCTCCCCCATTCATGCTCTGTCTCTCTCTGTCCCAAAAATAAATAAACGTTAAAAAAAAAATTAAAAAAAAAAAAAAGAAATGTTTACTCCTCTTGCAGAACACTCGAAGAACAAGTTACTTGCAATCCCAGGTTTTACTGTATATAGATTCAAGTGACATCTCTGAATTACAATTTAGGGGATTTGGTAATTAGTTGAATGTGTAGGGTACGGGAAGTGAAAAAATAAATAGTTGGTGGTTCTTGGATGGCTAATTTTTACAAGTTGGCTCTTTGAAAAAAATGTATGCATATAAGGGTACATATGTGTTTATTATAAATTTTGCTGATATAAAGTATGCATAGTACATAATTTAAAAAATAATAAAATATGCAATGATCCTTCCTGTAAGTTCCATATAGCCAATTAATTCTCACAGAATGCTTTCATTAATTTTTGCCAAATTCTTATGTGTGGCCAATCAATAGTTGCAATCCAACTGTGGTTTGACAGATGGAATTGCATCCTAATCTGCTCTTTACCCAATAAAATTATCTTCACCAAATCTGACAGAAACTATTTCTCACCACCACATAAGAAATACTCATTAAATTAAAACCTTTCAACTTCAACACTAGACACAACGCACTTTCAAGTTTAACTTGCATTATTAACATTTTCTTCATCACTTTCTTAAGCCTAGACAACCAACAACACAGACATCAAGACCTGATTTTTAGCATTTTCCAATTTCCATGGTGAAAATGTTCCCAATATGGCTGATTTGAAGCTACCTATGTCATGTGGCTAAACAGGAAGCTGGAAGAACAGCAACACCCCATTATGCAGTATTTCTAACATACAGGTCCAATATAAACTCAAGAGCATAAGAAATAGTAAAAGCCATTAGGAAATAGTGATTTTCAAGTATTTATTATCTTTGATTTTAACATAATTAATTAAATTATAATTTTATATAGTTAAAATTTTAATGATGGCTGTGTTTTAACAACTACTGACTTTCAAAGTTCTTAATATGTAAAAATTGGCTCATGTGAGCTAGTATATAAGCTGGTTTCAGCAAACCATTGCTGCCAGCTGTTCTCACTTGAGTGACAGTTAAAAATTGAGGATAAAAGGCCATGCACTTTGGATTTGATATAAATATAGCACCACAAAAACACAGTTAATCTTTTTTTAATATCCATAGAAATAGTAGATTCAGCTCATATATTAGTATTGCCAACAATAAAAATTACTGCCTTAAACGAGATAAAAATGTGTTTCTCTCTAAGGTAAAAGAATCCACACAGAGGCTGTCTAGGCTGGTACAGTGCCTACCCTGTTATCAAAGCTCAGGTTCCTTCTGTCTTTATGCTTTACTACCTCATTGTCCAAGATGGATGCCTGAGCTCCAGTTATCACATCTACTTTCTAGCCAAAATAAAGGTGGAAAGAGGTGAAGGAAAGACAAGTCCCTCTAATTAAGACACTTGTAGGAGGAGATTGAGGTGCCTGGGTGGCTCAATCAGTTAAGCATTTGACTCCTGATTGTGGCTCAGGTCATGACTGCTCGGTTGGTGAGATTGAACTCCATGTCCAGCTCTGCACTGACAGCTCCAAGCCTGCTTGGGATTCTCTCCCTCTCTCTCTGCCCCTCCCCCACTTGCATGCTCTAGCACTCTCACTCTCAAAATAAATAAATAAAAACAAATACACTTCTAGGAGGAGGTAGAAATATTTCCATTTAAATATCATTGGCCAAAACATAGTCACATGACACTTCTAGATTCATGGAAGACTCAGAAAGACAGTCTTTTAGCTGGATGGCAATGCCTGGTTATGTATCAAGGTTCATATTTCTAAGGCTCATGTGTCCAAAGATAAACAGATGAGTTCCTAATATTAGGAAGCAGCTTGTAGTCTCTACCTCAAAGTCTCTGGCCCAAGGCTCCATTTTTTTTTCCATCTTGACCTAAGCCAGTGGCAATGGAAAGAAAACACAATATACCTTAAAATAGCCCAACCCATACAGAGAACAACATTTTAGCCACTAAAGTGTGTTCTGCTTCAGTCCAACCTGGTCTGCCATCATCTGACTGGGCATGGGCTGTGCCCTAAATGGGCTGGAGACATTTTCTCCTCATTATCACCTTGTTAAGCAACCCCCTGCCTCTGAGGCATGTTCTGGGATCTTAACGAGGTGATAATGAGGAGAAAAATGATGTGGCAGTCTTGGTCTGGTCTAGTCTTCATAGTCCAAAGGAGACCCAAGCTTTAATTAAAAATACTTTGCTTTGATATAAAACTTTCAGAAGACATATATTTTTGATGTGCCTGAAGACAAGGAAACATGGAGAAATGTGTTTCTACACACAGGAGATGCCTTTGTCTCCTTACTCCAACAAAGAGGGCTGCACTCCTTAAAAGAAATAGAGAATTATAAGAAAAGGTACAAGATGCAATAGGTAAGGGTAAGAAAAGTGAGGGCAGAAAATGGACTTGAAGAAAAAGGAGTCCAGGTGTTATGCACCTTACAGATAGAACATCTAGATTTTTATCTGACCATTTGGTGCTCTTTGGGCTCACTCTGTATAGAAAAGTGTTTTACTATATCTATACGTTTGGTCCATTATTGCTACTTCAACTCATTATACAAACAAGATAATTCATTCAAAATGTGAAGGGTTTATACAATGATATTTGAGGAATATACTTCTCAATGATTAATTTGGAGGCCTTACACTATTTCTTTAAAATGTAATTTTGGACTATTTACTAAATATAAAAGATAGCCTCTTTATTGCCTCCAAATTATTTTAAAGTCAACCCACTTCATCGACATGAAAGATAGTCACTGATCACTTCTGTCTGTTGGGGAAATATATTTTTAAAATGCCTGCATTTAAATGGTTTATTTTAAAAGGTCAAACTACTTTCCCAACTTTCAGATGTCCCCTGGTTATCTCAATGAGACAATTAAAAAAAAAGAAAAAGAAAATTTATAGCACCATGTTACCTATGGTGACACGGCGTGCTCCTCTACATGAAACAAAGCGTTGGATCACAGCCCAGAAGACCCATCAGCACTCTTTCCCAGTGGCTGTCTATCTTCGTGACAAATTCTGACCACCCAACAGTCCATTTGGCTGTGGTGAATGCAGGGGAAGAAGAGAAATGGCCAAAAACCACCATGCTGACACACAATCATGCCACAGTCCATTTGTTCATTTGTGCTTGAGTCTGAAGCAAATGGAGTCGCAGGAACTTTCCCAAGGCTGATTCCTCAGAAAAGATAAATTCACTTGTTAACCTCTTTGGCTACATCACACCGCTGATTAAACTATTCCACAGACAATACCATTTTATTAGAAAGTCAGTATACCTTCACTTGATTTTATTATCTTGTCAGTCTCTTGGTAACCCATCGGTGTCACGATCAGTCACTCTTTACACACGCTCATCAAGAAAAAAAAAAAAAAAATCCAGGACAGTATTTTTTAAATCTAAACTAAGCTATTTATCAATAAGGAACTTCCAACATGTTAATGCATGAAATGTTTTGTTAACATCTGATCTTGATTTCTTCTATTAACTTCATGTCCAGTTTTCTAGAACTTAAGAAACAGAAGTTCTATGGCTTTGTTTTCATTGGCATGTGGAAGTTGAAGATCACTTCTGAATAAGCATATTCAACTCTGTCTTTATTCATGGAGAAACACAGGAGCAAGGATCATTCTAAGTAGTAGATGATCAAAGAAATATTTGTGTCTTTTTTAATAATCATAAGTTTTTTTGTGAAAAATCTTATCCTCTGACCTTTCTATCCCTTGACCTTTCATCAGCCAATCATGAAGAAGTATAAAATTCACAATCTGGGTGGCAATGAGAAAACTTAAACATTCCTCCAACGTAACACACGTTGCTAAAGAGCGAACCTCAGTGGAACACTGATTTCTCTAAATATGCTTTGTACCTTAAAGCCAAATTGTTTTCTCTTTTTAATGAATGTAAAACATAAGTTGGACAGACCCCAAATCAGTACTAGTGGCATTTCATTTCGCCTGAGTCTAGAGAAACAGACTGTTCTTTCCAAAAGCATTCCTGTTAAACTAGAAGAAATTCAATATCATTTCTCATCGGACAGAAAATGACAATTTAATTAAAGTAAATATTCAGACTTTTATATGGCCAACTACACAGAAGCCAGGATCTACACTAACAGACTAGAATATTGTAGAAGTTTCTCTAGGGAATTAACACCTCATAGGTTATTCTGTAGTTTAAATGATTGGCACTGAACAAATACCCCCATCAACAGGTAACTGTGACACCCTGCATTAACATTAGTCTTTCAACATCAGCTAGAACATGAAAGAGGAAGTATAAATGGTGCAGTGGATGTCAGAAGGCTGGACTCCTCGTCCTCAGTTTGCCACCAAAGAGACGTGTGGCCCTGGGCAAATTACTTCACCTCTCTTGGCCTCAGAATCCTCATCTATAAAAATGCAAAAGTTGCACTAAATGACTCTTAAAGTCACTTCTAGTTCTGTGGGTTTTATGCCTAGGAGGAGAAAGCAGGGAAGAGATTCCCTAAAGCAGAATTCTCCAGGTTTTACAATATAACTGAGCCCAGAATCATCCTCTCCCTTTGCTCTAATTATATCCTTTCTTTCCCACACACTCCCCTGCACACCATTAGGAAATAAAGGGAGGAAGAAGGAAAATCTCCTGTTGCATGCAAAAACCAGATCTGCCAGTGGTAAAGCATTGGTTTAAATGGAGCCTTCACCGATGATATCAGATTATATTTTAATTAGATGTCAAGTTCTAAGACCACAAAGCCAAAATGATAAAGGGCAGGCTATTAACTGTCCCAATTATGGAGCCCCAAGTATGTCTTAATTTATGTACTGATAATCTCCTGGTAATTCCCTGGGTGCTGCCACCGTGTAAACATTCCAGTTTCTCTCCTGCTTCGCCTGGATTTGTTCTCCGGCGATCACGGAGTTTTCCCATTATGCGCGGCCCAACTCATTTTGGAGCAACAGCCTTCCCTCGCAGCCAAACCTCCAGCCTCAGCTGGGCAGAGGGGAGTGGGCGACCGCTCATCTGCAGCAGAGCCTTTGGTGGAAGTGTGGCCAATTAGTCACACGTTTGGTGTTCTAATTAGGCGAGGCTGGGCCTTTGGAAAATGTGCTGTTGATTTAGGTACTTCCTCAAACAATGCTAAATTGTGTTATGTGAAATTCAATTAGTCTTTTTCTAAACGTTTCCACATCTGTTCTTCTTTAAGCATAAAGTGATGAGGAGAGAAAGAGAAGTGAAAAGCCAGAGTCTCCACTGGTGAAATATGTTAGGCCTTAGGGACCAGCCCTTTTCCCAGCTTTTGACCCTGAACAGTGATATACAGGAAGGAACAAAGTTGGAGAGCTATCATGGTGAAGCCCTTTTAAATAAATCATTATAGAAGAAATACTGCAACTGCACGGGAATGTAATCTTGCATGATGGCCATAAACTCAGCTTTGTTTGAAAATGGATGGCATGGGGGAGGAACCATTAAGAAGTAAATGATTATAAATTCTGTCTTAAAGGTAGTATTTGTGGTCACTCTGATTATATTTTTAAAAAGCGTCCTTAAAAAAAATGCCTTGGTTTAATATTTCATGTCTAGGTCCAGTGTAATGAGTTTTTGTCTCCTCCTATCTATTGAAATGTTCCATATAAAATTGAGAACAGCCTGAAATCCCAGAACACTTGAGGATTAAAAGAAAAAGAAGAAGAAAGAAAGAGGAGGAGAAAGTGAAGGAGGAGGAGGAGGAGGAGGAGGAAAGATTCCACTTGCCTGAAATGTTCCCTAGTTTCCATTTGAGGCACTATTGTCAGCCACAAGATGGCATGTTGCTTTGATCTTTTGAGCTCCATGGCAAGCTGCTCCAACCCCGAGTCTCTAGTCCTCCAATTTGCTAGAGATGCTGTGTTATTGCTTCACAGCATCTCTTAATTCCAGCACCTTCCCGGCAGCACATCCAGCACCAGGTCCATGGTGCGTCTGATCACATTCGGCACATCCACTGGCTTTGCCAAGAGGCCAAACGGCAATATCTTTTACCAAAGTGGCATGGCTCAAAACCGCAGGCGTCCAAAGGTGAAGGTGTACATGCATTTGATCCTTGTTTCTGTTATCACCTTTTCAGTGACTAACATTTCAAAACCTTATCTATGGTTGGCAGGCCATGTTTCAGTTTTGTCAAACCCCGGATATAGACCGTGTGGTTTTCCGATGATATATCTCCGTAAGATTTGTGGAATGCTAAAGAAGGAGTTGTCAACACTAGTTTATGGCACCTTGGTACATGTCAGAAAATGAAAATATTTTCAGAAGTGATAGCATTATTTGACTGATGACATGCTCTTGTAAGACAAAGACTTATTTAAATAAAAAAATTTCAAGAAAAGAAACTGAAATAAGGCATTCATTACTAGCAAGGAAAGTGATTTATCTGGTATCTAGCTCTCACAAACAAGAGAAAGGAAGATTTAAAAAACTAGAATGATAACACTTTTAAGGCTGGGTTTTTATTTTTCATTAACTGAAAAGCATCTTGAAGTTGATGACTGTATTTACATTTAATTTCCATTTCAAAAGAGACTTTGCTTCCCTGAAAATAAACAACAGATAGTTCCAGAATACAATGAACCACATGAACAAAGGAAAGATATAAACAATTTAATACATTTAAATAAAATAAAAAGTAACCTCTATGGTTTTCAGAATCAGGTTATAATTCTATGTAATAGAGGTCACAGCAACAAATGTAAATAAATAGTTTTTACTCCAGAAGATAGCTATAAACCTTAAAGTTTTGATAATATTGTCTACAATCTGGTTTTGCTGGAATATTGGTTGGTAATTATAGTCTACTATCTTTTGTAATTTTCCCACACGAAGGATTTTTTACTAATATTTCAACCAGCACAACCATTGTTGAGTGGAAATTTTGCCTTAATTTCTCTATTTATCTCTACCTGCTTTGTGACTTAGTAAAGCTGGATTAACCATGAGACAATATTAGCTCCTCAGAGCAACATTATTTGATTTTTAAAAGCTCTTTATTAAAAAGAAAAAAAAATTCAATAACTTTAAGTTGAATGCTGATAAAAGAGGGCATTTAAGTCACTAGCTTTAAGCCCAACGAACAAGTCCTGTCTTTTGTTACTTAAAGGCTCAATCCAATGGTCCATCACTGCTGAATTTATTTTCTTCTTAGAGTATTCATTTATTTGTTTGTTTGAGTATAGTTGGCATACAATGTTACATTAGTGTCATGTGTACAACTTGGTGATTTGACAAGTTAATACATTCTGTTAAGTTCACCACAAGTGTAGCTACCACCTGTCCCATTACACTGCTATCACAGTATCATTGACTGTATTCTTTACGCTCTGTTTTTTATTCCCATGACTTACTCATTCCATAACAGAGAGCCTGTGAACCTGTGCACTCTGGCTGGTCTGAATGACATCTTGCTTCCCTATCAGCCCCTCTTCATACAGCAATGCCAGCCAGAGCCATTGGTTAACAAAAAGACATCATTCATCCCATCTTCTAGAAGGGAGCACATGTGCTATGACTTGTAGTGATCCTGAGCACAGATTCAAAATCATTCTTCCCTCTGAAGTGCCAATCGTGGGGAAAATGTCATTTTAATGTTGTGTACCAGCTTCGTGTACCAGAGATCAAGTGTCTAAAATAGTTTTCTCTTGGTTATTAGTTCAAATCCAAATTAAACTCCCTAACAATGGCATGACTCTAGGGAGAGAAAGGAAGCAGTCTGCAGACTGCCCTTTGCCTTCAGAAAGCTGTGCCTGGTCAGCTGAGGGGCATCCTCACTCTCCTTATTTTCATAGAGTGGCCTTCAGAGTCTGTTTTCAATGCATCCCACATGTGTTTGCCTCTTGCTGACTCTGAGTTGGCCTTGTGCTAGGCCAGACCTGGCTCGGGGGTTATCTTTTATTTTGCTAGACAAGATGTCATGCTCTGTTCTTGTTACCAGACGCTTTAATGTTAGTATGATACTAATGAACAATATCTGTAGCTTTATGCCATTTACAAACAATATCTTGAAACTCATCATTCTAATTTTAAAATTTAAAGTCTTATCTACTGCCCTCCTAAATTTTTCTTTCTTTTTTTTTTGTTTTTTGTTATTTAAATTGTCACTTTTTTCCTGACCTATTTGCTTGTTTTGGAGAGTGAACTCTTTGAGGGCAGACATTACTTTCCATACAATTCTATTTCCTTGTGCTATAATTCACTTAATGCATGTATCTATTGATTTGTTTTGATTGGTTACCCTTAGTTCTACCGAGTTTGTGTCATAGAATAATGACCACAAACTCCACATCTCAGCACTGGATCCCAGATCCCAAACACCCCCTAGTTTCTTTTGTCATTTGTTGTTAGGCTGGTGCTACCAATGATTTTCATGGGATGTGGACTAGCTAGGAAGTGATAGAAGGACTGAGCTGCCTAAGACACACTCTGAGAGGAACCACCTAATAAAATTAAAGCAAAGGACAGCACCGAGGATGGAAAGGTGTACTGGTTGATTAAGAAAACAATAATTCATCTAGAAAGAACTGAAACATAAACACAGGAGTTAAATTGTCAAATAAAACACAAGACAAGAGAAGCACACACAACAGAGAATTAAGTGACAGATTGTGATGAAGGGTAAGATGTGACTAAAAGGAGGGGACTAAGGAGGATATTTCTAGACATTTCCGGTCAGAGACTGACACGAGCTAAGGCAAGGAAGGAGTGATGGAGGCAGGTGTCCTCTAGCCTCACTGTTTTCTCCTTCTCTACCTCCTTGGCTGCTCCCTATTTCTCTTCCTGACTTCCTAGGTCTTAATCTTCAGACTACTCTTCTCTACTTTACACACCCTCAGACTCTCTGGGGTGCCATTCAGCTGCACTGATTTAAATATCATTTGGATAGTGATAGTTTCCCAATTTTTATCTCTCACCCAGTGCACTCTCCTGGCTTAGATAATCAATTGCTTATTCAGCATCTTCATTTGTGTGTCAAAGAGCATGTTAAGCAATACAAGATATGCCCCAAATTGAACTTCTGATTTCCCAGCTCTTGCCTCTAAAATCTGCTCCCTAAATTATTTAATGAAAATTCTATTCTTTTAGTTGTTCCAGTAAAAAATCTTACAGCTACACCTGACTTTTCTTTTTCTCTCTTAGCCTGCATCTAACCCATCACAGCAATCCTTCTCACTTCTCTTTCAAAATATATCCAGGATCTGACCCCTTCTCATTATCCCTATTGCCACTATCCCAGGCCAAACTGTCGTTACCTCTCACTGGGATGATTGTAATAACTTCCTAACTGGTCTCTTTAACTTACTCTTGATCTTTTTTTTTTTTTAAGTTTATTTATTTTGAGAGAGAGACAGCATGAGTGGGGGAGGGACAGAGAGAGGGAGACAGAGGATCACAAAGCAGGCTCCACACTGTCAGCCTGGAGCCCAATAAGGGGCTCAAACTCATGAATCAGTGAGATGGTGACCTGAGCCGAAACCAGTCAGATGCTTAACCAACTGAGCCACCCAGGCGCCCCTACTCTTGACCTTCTTATAGGCTACTCTCACACTAAACCAGAGTGTTCTTCTAAGAACATTAGGTCATGCTCCTTTTTTGTTCAAATCCTCTCATGGCTTTTTATTTCTGTCATCAGAAAAGCCAAAGTCCTTACCACAGCTTACTTGGTTCTACCTGAGCTCAACCTCCAATTATTTCCTCACTCAACTCCTATCACTTCCTCCTTGTTTACTTTACCCCAGCCACATTGGCCTTCTTGCTCTTCTTAAATATACCAAGCACATCCCCACTGCAAGGCTTTAACACATGTTATTCCCTCTTCACCTATGGCCGGCAACCTAGCTTCCCTCTGGTCTCTGCTCAAGTGTCACCTCATCAGTGACTTCCATGACCCCTCATCCCACTCTGTGTAAAATACCTCCCAGGCATGCATCTCCCTCAGTGCTTTATTTATCTTCATAGCTCTTATCACCACCTGTCCCACTAAAAACTTATTACAGTGGCTCTTGTCTGTCTGTCTCCACTACAGTATAAACTCCTTAAGATCATGAACTTCATCTATGTTGTTCAGAGAAATAATCCTCAGTGCCTGGAATATAATGGCTGGACTATAGTAGGTGCTTAATTATTGTTGAATGAATGAATAAATAAATGATAACAGTGAATAGACTGATTTTTAGGTAGATAAAGAATTTGCACTGAGAAGTGCTGGGTCATCATATTGGAAAGTCAGCACAGAGTTGGATGGTGGGGAACTTATAATATCAGAGGGAAGAGTATGGATTTTATTCTATAAGAAAAAGAGTATTGATTGTATTCTATATAAGGAAAGTTCCATTAAAACCTTTTGAGCAGCGATCTACATGATGAATACAAAATCTGGGGATAAGCAATCTGGCGATACCCTATAGGATGGATTTTAAAGTTCACTGGAGATGTTTCCAGTAATCCTGTCATTAGACCCCATAACCAAGGTATAAAAGCAGCCCTTTGATGAAGCTAACTATAAATTGAAATGTACTTATCATTTCAAAGAACCATATTTTTTGTAGCAGGAGTAAGAATTTCTAGGTCATTGAAATTATGCTAAGGACTAGACTGTAGGTTGAGCAGCATTCACTTGGCCACAGATGTCCAGAGTGAGATGTAAAAAATTCTCATTTAACTATCCAGAGTGATTGCCTCCCCAAAGCTCAAAATAGCTATATTTCTAGAAATTAGAAAGTCTATTTTCTAATTTCTTTTTGTACATTTGCCTTGGGTTCAGTTGGATGGCATTCCTCATCTGTGCTCAGTTGAGCAGCCAGAGGTTTCTGGAACAAAAGATGTGGCTCTCAGGAGAAGAGGAGTGGAATAAATAAACAGTAATGAGAACCTACCTAGGAAAGGTTTCATCAGACTGTCAGCTCTACTGAAGACAGTTCAGAGAGCTATGGCTCCTGGGGTCACACAATCCTTGAGCAAAAAAGTAATGATAGGGAAATAGACTTCAAAGATTTTCCGACCTTCCCTCAGTGTTTCCACTGAGTGTTCCACTTTTGACTAAAGTGACATATTTATCCTTATAAGGTTCTCACTGCTTAAACTTTACCCCAAGAATCTGAGATTTATCCATTTCATCTCCAGACATTATAGGAGATGCCTTCTTAATTCAGCTTCTTGAAGATCCAGAGTTTCTCCAATGTGGAAGTGACTCTCTTTCCTGACATTGGCTTTGAACAGTGGGTGAACCAGCTGAGACAGTTTGGTGGATTATTCTCCCATATTAGAAAGAGGCTCTCATTTGGAAATGTATTTTGAGTAAGTATGAATATAGGTGGATTTTAACGATCATATTATTTACATTTTTATAGGATCAGAAAATCTGAGTGCCTCTTTGTGTCTTTAGTAGAGAAAATTCAAAAGCTTCCATTTTATCTAAGTACTGAAGGTCCACAATGCTGCTCTGATGTGGGGTAGTGAATGATGTCTTCCCACTGAATCTCCTTGTGGTCTCAAAGCCCATCATTAGTGACTGTGAGCTGACTCACAGAATTGGCAGATCCACCCATTTGTGACTGCAAAACATTTGGAAAATGTCTGGGAACATGGCTGTCATTAGTCCCCTATGAAATAGTCATTTCCAACGTGAACAATGCAAAATATAATTACAAAAGAAAAAGGATCATATAAGCCATACAAAACATGCATGAATTGGTCCAGACATTATCATGTTTAAGAAATCTTTGTCCTTAACAGTTTGGAATGTGGGAAAATCTAGGATAATCTAAAAATAAAATGGTTATGAGATATATGAGCCATCAACCACAGAATCCCAAACAGATTTTTAATTCTTATGACCTAATTTCAGCCTGCTGCCAGCATCAGTGCAACATTGCTCTACTCCTGCTTAGGAAGCAGGGCTCAGGAAGAACGTGAATTTTATCCTGACTTCAGGGGGCACTGGTCATGGAAAGAACCCAGATCTGGCAGTAGAAGATGAGAGATGAGGTTGTATGAAAGGGCTTTATCAACTATAAAGCATTATGCAAAAATGGCCATGCTTTCTGTAGATGATCATTATATTTAGTTTGAATTCATTTACTTTTGCAGGGATAAACCAACTTGGATATGAGAAGCCTGTATGAAAGAGTCACAGTTAAAGAAAGAAACACATTCCTTGGATCTGCTGATAGCTCTCCCTGGAACATTAGTTTCTTCCCAACAAGCCTACCCTAGAGTTCAAAGGAAAAGATCTGTAGACTATACTTGCATTGCCTCTGCCTTATTTCAGTAACTAAGCCAACATTTAAGTGCTAGCTCTGTGCTGACACTGAATTGGAGGTTAGGGATATAACAATGAGCAAAACAGAAGTGATCCCTGACCTCTTGGAACTTGCATTTGAGTGAAGGAAAGAGACAATAATCACATAATCATCTAAAATTGAAACTGTGCTCTGCAAAGAAGGAGAAGGATATGGTATAATATGCACTTAGAGGGAGATTTGCCCTAGTCAGGTAGGTCTGGAAGGCTTCCCTGAAGAAGGGACCATTCTGCTGAGCTCTGAAGAATGAGTGGGAAATGACAGGGTGGAGAGGTAGAACAGAGAATGTCTTCTTTTTGAAAAGGTCGTATGAAGGGAGAGAGCTCAGCTCATTCAAAAACTGCTAGATTGAACAGTAAGAAATCATTGATGTTCAACAGTTTTTGACTTACAAAAGTGGCATTTCGTATAGTTAAACTTGACAAAAGTATGCTAAAGTGGATACAGGACAGAAAGCAAGAGTAGGCTTAGCCTAGGATGATGCTGGGGAGGTAGAGAGGGGTCGCTGACAGAAGGCTTTGTAAGCCATGTTATGGCTCTTGGTCTGGGTCCCAATAGCAACAGGAAGACTCTGAAGATCCACACTTGGTGAAGATGACTCTGGCTGTAGTGTGAACAGCAGGGGTTATTTACACCTAATAGGAAAGAACTGCTGGTGGCCTAGAGCCTTTCTATTCCAAAGAGATGCCTGCAGACAAACAGCTTGGGTATCAGCAAGGAGGCAGTTAGAAATGCAGACCTGCTGAATCAAAATCTGCACTATTATAAGCTCCCAGGTGGTTCATTCACATGCATAGTAATGTTCTGGCTTGGACTACACCGAAGATGGATAGATGGATACAAGGAAATGGGTTCAAGAAATATTTAGAGGGTAAAGGCATATATATTGGTAACAGATTGGCTATGAAGAAGCAGTAAGAGAAAAGAAGGCATGAGATGATTCCTAAATTTCTGACTTGCACAACTGAATGAAAAGGAGAACTTTCTCTGCGATCTGTACACTGTAAAGGACCAGCTTTAGAGGGAATGGTCATGAGCTGAATATGGGGCTTGCTGAGTCTGAGATAATTTTAAAGCATTCAAGTGCAGAATTTGATGCAACAGTTGGATATATGAGGCATAAGTTCTGAGGAGAAATCTGAGCTGGAATTATAAATTTGAGTCATGCATAGAGGTGAAAGTCAGGCAAGAAAGAAGTAGGAGACGAATGTTTAAGTTAGAGGCAATGATGTGAAGTTCCCAGACACAAGAGAGAACATCCTTGAATCAAGGAACTGAGAGATCTCATACAGATTTGAAGTAAAGTGCAGGGATGACTTGATGAGCAATGAAACACAAAGGTAGAGAAGAGTCAGATCATGCTGGGCCCCAGAGATCTTCTTAAGGATTTCAGAGATTAGCCAAATATTGATGAGAACATTGATATGGAAGGATCATACAATCAGATTTACTTTCAAAGGATTATCAAGGCTGTTTGTTGACTAAAGAAAGGACTAAAGGGACCATTTGTTGTTTTCTGGAGGAAGAAGCTATGCACTCAGGCACATGATGCTCTAGAAATTTCTTCTGTTGGCTTCTGAGCCATGACCTCTCCACTTATCCATTTCCACTGCACTGCCTACGACATTATGTGCACTGAAGAGAGGGGAAATGTTTCCCACCAATGTTGCCCTCCATTTTTAGATCACAAAATAGCACTACCTCTGCACTACGATTCACACAGAAATTCTGTGAGGTGAAAGGAAACTTTGCTTTCACATGACAACACTTTGAAAATATTATCTAGTTTACTATGATGCTTGAGACTTAACTTTCAGAGTCAATATTTAAAGGCATATTTTAATTTCTTTTTTTTTTTTCAACGTTTATTTATTTTTGAGACAGAGAGAGACAGAGCTTGAACGGGGGAGGGGCAGAGAGAGAGGGAGACACAGAATCGGAAACAGGCTCCAGGCTCCGAGCCATCAGCTCAGAGCCTGACGCGGGGCTCGAACTCCCGGACCGCGAGATCGTGACCTGGCTGAAGTCGGACGCTCAACCGACTGCGCCACCCAGGCGCCCCTAAAGGCATATTTTAAAAATAAAATATAATCAGCTCTTGTTCAATTAATTTCCTTGAAATTAATTAAATGCATAAAATAGACTTCAATTTTTTTGTTATGAAAATCTAATTTTTAACATTTACTCTAAAAAATTAGTTCTATTAAGCCTAAGTATCTGGGGATTTAAAAAATAATAACAAAAATGTGTATCAGTCATGAACTCAAACAGTACCTTGTTCCAAGTTTAATTGGAAAAACTCCTCAGTCAAATGTCAATCATAAATAATAATCTAATCTATCATGTATGGATCTAGAACATAAATGAACTGTAACAGTCTAATTTCTACCTCCCACGTATGGGCATCATCCCATCTTTTCCAGCAACCAAAATTGTTGGAAATACACTCTTCCAAATTATCTACTTCTATCTATGCTTCTCAGTTCTATCACGTCTGGTTTTTCTCACCTGGAAATGAAATCTGGCTGTTTGGGGGCCCCTGGGTGGCTCAGTCAGTTAAGCGTCTGACTTTAGCTCAGGTCATGATCTCACAGTTCATGAGTTCAAGCCCTGCATCAGGCTCTGTGCTGACAGCTCAGAGCCTGAAGCCTGCTTCGGATTCTGTCTCCCTCTCTCTCTGCCCTTCCCCTGCTCATGCTTTGTCTCTTTTTCTCTCTCAAAGATAAGTAAACATGAAAGAAAGGAAGGAAGGAAGGAAGGAAGAAAGAAAGAAAGAAAGAAAGAAAGAGATCTGGCTGTTTGAATCCAGAGCACAGATCTTTACAGGCACACTGACTCACTTATCCAAACTGGTATTAGATTTTACCAAAAATACAAAGAAACATGCAAGAAAGGGAACACCACAAAGGCCTTCTGGAATATTTGCTGAGGATTGGAGGCAATCCCTAATAAATTATAACTTTTCATTCTCAACAGGTTATTTATTATTGATTTAACTAGAATGTAAGGAAGCCCCTGCTATGCCTGGTGCCCTCCAGCTCCTGAGCAGGCCAGCCAGCTGATACAGAACTGATAACACAAATAGTAAAACCTGTCTGGATGGCAGCATAGTTATGGGCTCATGCTCTGGAGCCAGAATACCTGGGTTTGAATTCTGACTCCAACACTTACGAACTGCGTAACTCTGGGCAAAACACATACCTTCTCTGTGTCTCAGTTTCCCCATATGCAAAATGAGGAACTATACAGTTATTATGAACAATAAGTGACTTAATATTCATAAAGTGTTAGAAGACTAATGGGACAATGTAAGTCTTTAATTTTTATCTGTTCAAATAACCACAGATTTTCAAAAGGCATCATTAATGATTCTTGAAGTAAAACTTCTTTTCCATCACCTGAGGGTCTTCCCTACCATCATCATGCTCATAAAGCTATAGCTGTAGGTTATAAAGACAGAAAGTTTCTCTAGTCTCGGTAAGATTAGAAAGCACCCATCCCTGGACTCCAGGAAAGGTTCCAGAGGAAATTTGGCCAATCTGAGTCCAGGTTGGCACTTAAAGCCAGTAACTTCAGTGTTTTCTCAAATATGGGATAAGAGAGATGTCTGTGTGTTCCCATTTTCTAGAAGAGCAACAGTTTATGGCTTTAAAGTTTCCTTTAAATGAATGCCAAATTGTTCTGATGGTATACAGTGTCATACCCATATAACTTTCTTTATTTAGATGCCACCATTACATAAATGCACGTGCAACCTTCCCTGCCAGCAGTAAAGTGTGCAGAAATTTTGAAAACAGCTTTTCTGCCAGGGTTACCACAATGTCCCATTTATTTTCAACTCAAGTCTGGGAAAGAAACATGTTAGAGATTTGTGCCAAAAGTGGCTGAACTTGACTTCAGTCAGCCTCCCTTTCATGATTTTTTTTTTCAAAGACTAAATGTCAGTGTTTCTCCTAAACCTACTTGGGCAAATTGCCTTTTCTTACAGGACCATGGTCTTCTGGTGGAAATAGTATTACATGGTAAATTGTTCATGTTTGATGTCATTTTTGAAGTAAAATGACCCCAAAGATGAATACATTTACTGCACAGAAACTGTATGATTGGCATATGAAGGAAGATTTCAATATATAAGAAACAGTAATTTCTTGCTCCACAATGATGGGTTACTCTGCCAAGTTCAAAAATTGAATTATTTAGAAAGCATTTGGAAATATTTTCTAACTGTCCATTAGCAAAATCTCAGGAATAACAATTTGTTCTATCCATGAAGGCTTAAGTAATTTTAGAGATCTTTGAGGAACTCCTTCAAACCCAAATTTAAACATTTAAGAAGTAACATGTCAGTTTTAAATGTAATATCAAATATGTTCCAAACTCATTCACTCGATCAGTTTAGTCTAGGAGTGTCCACAGTATTCACTTGGGTTTTTCAGTTTGCTTTGCTTTCATGGTTTGTGTCTTATCTCTATTCTAGTCTCTAACTACCTTTCAAACATTTTTTTTTATATTTACAAAATGAAGGCCAAATCTATACTCGCCAACTGAAGTTGAAAAGTAAGGCACTTTGAGGATAAGTTCAAAGGAAAACTATTTTTCTAGTTACTAGCTTTTTTGAATCATTGACAAGTATTCTCTGATTGTCTAAGTTCTCAACTTTTTCTTCATGTTTTGACCCAGACTTCACTAGGTAGACCTGTCCTAAATCCTGGGATACAATAACAAACCTTATCTCATTTAAAATTTCTTATACTAAATAATATTTTCTTGTATTTCCAGTATATACTTCATGTCTTATTCTTTTTTTCTTCATGTATTATTCTGAATGCAATATTTACATAAAAAATATTTATGTAAAGGGGTGCCTGGCTGGCTCTGTCAGCTAAGCCTTTGACTTTTTATCACAGCTCAGGTCTTGATCTCTGGGTCATGAGTTCAAGCCCCACGTTGGGCTCCACACTGGGTGTGACGCCTACTTAAAAAAAAAAAACTTATGTAGAATCCTGCCTTTTTTGATAACCTAATTTGAAAATAATAAAACATGCCAACTTATCAACATATCACCACAGGTTAAAAATGTAATATTAATATAAAAAAGTGAATATACAGAATGTCCTAAACAACTAGATAATAATTATATCTTTTTGTCTGTTTTATTAGATACATCTCAAAATAACCAGCATCTTCACTTTATTTCACATTCACTTAACCTTAAAAAGTAGATTCCTTTTGGGGGGGCCTAGGTGGCTCAGTCTGTTAAGTGTCTGACTCAGTTTTAGGCTCAGGTCATGATCTCACATATCTTCAGTTCAAGCCCCACATCAGGCTTTGCACTGATAGTGAAGAGCCTGCTTGGTATTCTCTCTTTCTCTCTCTCTCTCTCTCTCTCCCTCTCTCTCTGCCCCTACCCTGCTGGCACTGTCTCTGTCTCTCCCAAAATAAATAAATAAACTTAAAAAAAAAAGTAGATTCCTTTTAGAGTCTTTTGGGAAATGGAAATAAATGTGTCTTTTTATTTGATTTTCTAAATTTATAAACCAAAATTCCATCATTTTGCCTTCACTTCAGTGAATTCTAGCTTCCATGTGAGAAAGAGCAAAGAGGTCCCTGACCTCGGGAGTTGGCCTGGCACTTCCAGCTAGGCTGTGCCTTTCTCCTTTTGAACATAAGCAATTTCATAAAACGCCAACATCAGCCCAGGCATCCACTGTCTATCAGAACAAAAATAAGAGCACACCTTGGTCATACCTGAACACAGACATAAATATGAATATGTTCCCCTATCTGGACTAAATGAGTAATTGCTGCTTTCTCACCAATAGCTTTGTTCTCTCTAGTCTTCCCTCCTACTAAGTAGGTTTTACTCAGACACTCAACTGTAGGATTACCCTCCACTTCCTGGCATTATCCAATCCAGAGCAAAGCCCTGCCTCCATGAACTCTCCCCCAAATCCTCTAGTAATTTCTCACACCCTCTTACTGAGATGCCTGCCATTTCCACAGTGTGCATTTGCCCTCACTGAAACAAGTCTATAAACACAGCTTATTCAACTCCAAATGTACTGGTGTTGGACTAAAGGGCATTAACACAAGTAAGATGTAAGTTCAAAAACGTTGTTTTAAAACACTTTCACTTCAGGTAGAAGGTAATTTTCAATAGTTATATTGTGTGCAGAAATTCCAAGTCCCATGTAAGAATTCTTCTAACCAATTTATGGTGGTTTAATGAAAATTTGCATTTCTTATAATCCTTTACTAAAGAGAGAGAGAGAGAGAGAGCCAGGCCCTCATACTAGTCAGTCATTTTTACCTTTGTTGAGATTTCTGTGGGACATTCCCAACACAAATGTGGGCAAGGATGAGGGTAAGGGTGAGCCCACGTGGACTATTTAGAAGTCTGAGAGTCTGCCTCCAGTATTCTCTAGGAGAGAAAGGATCGGCCTAGCTGACCATGATCCTAATGCACAACTGTGTGGTGAGGGCAGGGGATAGGCAGACGCATGCCATTTGGCCTAACTTTGGTACATAGTAAGTACGAAGTAAAAATTACTTTTTTTTCTCCTTCCCTCCCTCCCTTTTTCCCTCTTTGCATCCTTCCTTATTTCCTTTATCAATTTTTTTGTTCCTTTCCCCTCTTCTTTCTTCTCTCATTTTCCCACTTCCTTTCTCTTTTCCTTTCCCTTACAGTTCAGGGAATGAATGCTAGTGAAACACTCTCAAGTTTTGTTTTCAAGAAAAAAAAACCCAAGACATTGTTCATTTCATAAAATAATACATGAATATAGTGATTTGGTTATAGAATAGCTGAATGATCTTTCATCCCTTAAAGGAAAATTTATATATATTGGAATATTTCCAATTGGCTTGATCTTATAACTTTCTGACAAAAAAAAAAGTCCAGTTCACTATAAGTAACCTCCCTCCCCTAGATTCCTCCCTTTCTTCAACAAACACACTGGTCCCTTTCCCTCAGAGCAGTGTAAATTGTTCTACAGCACAAAGGGAGGTGATAAGATTCAAAAAGTCAAAGAAAGTGAAGTGTCCCCCAGTTCTTTCTTTGCAGGCTGGACTCAGGCTTTTTGAAAACACCCCTGTGCTGCGCTTCAGATAAGAGGGCTGAACCCATACTTTCATCAGCAAGGCACAGAGCAGCCTCCCCTGTCTGTGTCCTTCCACAGGGCTCAGATTTCATTCTGTGCCAGGACTCATACATCACACTCAATTGTGTGTCTCCAGAGCCAACTGAGGAAAGTGCAGAAAAACTACTGTTAACTAGGGAGTAATTACATTTGGCCTAAATTAATTATTGGTCACTCAGGACTGGTGAGCAAGGGCCACACAGATGGCCTCTGACTTGGTTCCCACCTTTGAGGAAAGAAATATTCCAATTTGGTGCACATGACCGCATAAGATAACAAGAGGCAGGTTATTTCTGGTCTACTGGTCTTGGATTTACCATATTTGCTAATATGACATGGGCTTATTTGTGTTAACACTGTAGGTACATTGTATTTTTTTTGGAAAAACATGAATGATAGTCACTTGGGACAGGGGTCATTTCACGGCAGTCAGCATTAGGCCCAGCAAAGCTAAGCCAGGGACCTTTAAAATGCAATTCAGTCAAAAGAACAGGTCATGGATCAATGAGCAGGTGATGGAAGGTGTTCGTGAGGAATTTAGATTAGCGTGAAATTCAAACAAACCACAAGAAACAGGGAAGAGAGAAAGCAGAGCAACCTGGAGATCAGGAAACCACTGTCGCAGCAAGGTAAAGAGGAAGACACTGATAATTCCGGGATTTTATGCCCCATGCAGGTAAGGACTATGATTTCTCATTTATTCTGTATCCCCAGAGGCCAGTGCAGTGGGCAGACACCACATGATAATGAGGTTTTATTAAATTAATCAGTCAATGTGATCTGCTGTTCATTTGTGAATCCATGCTCTTGCTAGAGATCAACATAGAGTGAATTCAGTTGAACAAATACAGCATCTACTATGTGTCAGGCACTGTGCTAGATGCTAGAAAAATATAAGCCGTGGCTCCTATTCTCAAGGGATTTACAGTGTAGTGTCTGAGGCAGACACTAGCCACTGTCGTAGGTGTAGTAATAGAAATATGAAGATGGTACACAAGTAGAACAAAGCATTACTAATTTCTGTCAGGGCAGAACTTCCCAGAAGCAGTTATAACGTATAGGTAGGAATCTATCAGATTGGGCAAAATGGGGAAAGCACAGGAGGAAAAAGAAATAGCATCTGTGAAGGCAGAGAGAAATAAGCCACATAGCTCAGAGAAGAGGTCATTGGTTCATTATTGCTACAGAAAACTGGAGAGCGGTTCCTGGACCGGATCAGCCAGGGCTGTGAATACCAGTGTAAGGAGGCTGAGCCTGGGCCTGGGGAGTGGAGAACCCTAGGAAAGTTGAAAACAGAGAAGTGTCAGATTTGCATTTTAATAAGACAGTTCACCTAGTAGATAAAGAAAAGGCTGCAGAGGGAGAAGATTGGAAACAGGAAGGTCAGGAATGAACACAGAAGTCAATATAACAGATGGAAAGATACAGAACTAAGACAATGATAATGAAAGTGACCAGGAAGAGCTACCTTTAAGAGACATTTGAGAGATGTGATAGCTAAGACCTGATGTCTAGTTGGATATGTCCAGGGATGAAGAACGTAAAGATTATAAATATCTTTGCGTTTTAGGCTTGTGAAACTACGTAGATGTTAAATTACCAACGGGGTTACAGAAAATCAGGTAAAATAGTTGCGCAGGTGGGGGAAATGGGAAAATAGAAAGTTGTTCCAGGAGATGTTGATTTTGACTACTCATTCATGGGACATTTAGGTGAAAAATTTTAATAGGCAATTAGATTTTAAGGCAAGGTCTATGTTAGAAACACAATTTTCAGGAGGATGGATGTAATCATCCAGGAATAGATACAGATTGAGAAAAGAAAAAATAGTAAAGATAAATCTTGGTGAAAACTTATATTTAAGTGAAGAAAGAAGAATTAGTGAAGAAGACCAAGATGGAACAAAGGCTGGAAGGGGGTGCAGTATGGAGTGGCAGGTGCCTAGGGAAGGAAGAACTTCAAGGAGAAAGAAGTGGTGAAATGAAGGCTGAAGAGGATAGAAAAACCAAGTAAGAACGGAATGTAGTTTATCGTATTCAACAATTATGGAGCAATAGGATTATACAAGAGACAAGATTAATGGCCACTTCGAATATAAAGACATATTAACTTGCATAGTATATTATTTTTGAAGAAGCTTGACTGAAGAGGAAAACAGAGGAATAGGGCTTTAGCAAGAGGGGGTTAATGTTTCATAGAAAACTTTTTGTTTGTTTTTCAATGAAAGAGAAACAAACCTGTTTGTAGAGTGAAAGCAGAAGAGAGGAAATAATAAAGCAATATTCTAGAGATGGGAGGAGAAGGAGAGCATTGATTTTTTTAACTGCTTTGAAGGGGATGAGTTTTTTCTCTTCTGAGCCTCAGAGTGATGGGGTGCATTTGAATGCATTTCCATTTGATGATAATGTAAATCAAAAATAAAAAAAATAATACTAGTATTTTCATAATTATCATAGTGTTCAAAGTGACCCAGAGCCATTTTCATTCTCATCAAGGGTGTCTTTTTCAAAAAGTTTCTTTGAATACAATACAGTGAAAATCCAAAAATTTTCATCCTTTCTCCTTTATCACAAACTCAAAATATAATTTTTATATTGCATATTCTAAAAATAATACACTGGTAAGTAAAAGCCAAGCTAGTGGGAGCATCTATATTTCAGACTTTTTGAATTAATTGATTCTAGCCATGCTAGAATTTAATTTATCTATTTTAGTAATTAGCATGGGTTCTTATAAAATTATTTTGCAATTATTAGTCACTGATCATAAATTACACTAAATTGCTAAATTCACTAACCAGTCATCCACCTGAGAAACGTTATGTAGACCTAAGCTCAGAGGCCATGGGTACTTGCACAATAGGAAAGCCCAATTCCTCAATATCTGTATAACCACTCAAAATCTGTATAGATCACTTTTGCTAATGCCAGTGGACACCATAATCATATAGCTAACTTTCAAAGGAAGAAATCTAAGTCATCACTGACCTGTTGAGATTTTGATTAGGATTGTTTTCCATCTAAAAATCAACATTAGGAAAATTAGTATCTTTATAATATTTAGTATTCAAATCCATATATATGGTGTATTCCTCCATAAATCAAGGTCCTTTAAAAGTATCTCTTAATTATATTTATAGTTTCTTTATAGAGGTTTTACACATTTTTATTAGATTTGTTCTCACATGTTTGGTGTTTTGATATTATAAACAATGTGGTTTATTTTTGTTAAATGACATTGTTACATAACATTTATAAATAAATGTGTGTATTATAAATGGTATATAATATTTTTGTTATATAACTTGTTGTATATAAAAATTCTAAATACATTTTTTCATGCTAATGCATTATCTGATATTATTTTGCATTCTCCACATATGAAATCATATTGGAGACATGTAATGACATCTTTAATTTTTTCCTTTTAGTGCTAATAACTACTCTTTATTTCTTTGCTTAACTGTGTCATCTAAGAACTTCTAGTACAGGGGTGCCTGGTTACTTTGGTCGGTTAAGTGTCTGACTTCAGCTCAGATCATGATCTCACCATTCACGAGTTCAAGCCCCACGTCAGGCTCTGGGCTGACAGCTCAGAGTCTGGAGTCTGCTTCAGATTCTGTGTCTCCCTCTCTCTCTGCCCCTCCCCTGCTCACAATCTGTCTCTCTTTCTCTCTCTCAAAAGTAAATAAACATTAAAAAAACATTAAAAAAAGAACTTCTAGTACAATGTTGAATAGAAGCAGTGATAATGAGCATCCTTATTCCAAGATATTCTATTTCACCTATATCTGCCATAGGTTTTTATTTTATATATTTATTTCTACATTTTAAGAAAGTATAGTATACATACTGAAAAGTGCACATGAGTTGACATTGTACTGATTTTTCAAAAACAGAACAATTCATACCTAGGTGCTATATTAAAAAACAGAACATTACCAACCCTTCATGAGCCCCCTTTCTACTCTTCCAAGGATTACATGCCCTCATGGCTTTATTTTTATAAGGATAGCCCACAATCAAGGGGAGAAGAATTAGAACCCACCTTGTGAAGAGAGGGGTATCACAAAATTTGTAGACATTTTTTTAAAACTGCCACAGTGTGTCCCTTCATTTACTAGGTCTGTAATTTCTCTCAGCAATGTTTTTTAACTTCCAGTGTATAAACTTTCAAATTTTTTGAGACTTGGGTAAATGCTTTTTGTTTTACTTCCTCCCCCCTGTTTTTTTATTGGTAGTATATAAAAATAAAATTATCTTTATATTTTGAGCTCATATCCTATGACTGTGTTAAATGCATTTTATGATTATAGTAGCTTCTCTGTAGATTCCTTAAGATTCTCTAAGTACACAATTATATTGGTCTGCAAATAAATAAATGTTCTGTATCATTCATAGTAGAATCAGGAAACAGAAACCATACCATTTATTTTATTAATTTACTCTATGTATTGCAGATCTAAAAAGGTTTAAAAAAAAGAACACTAATATATGATAGAGACAACAGTAGCAGGAGATAGATATCACACTCAAGACTTGAGTAAATGAACAAAAGAGGTTAGAATTCATAAACTGGAAAAGTTTAGAGTAGGGACCCCAAGATGTTGAAGTTCAAACCTCTGGAAAAGAAGTGCTGCTCAGTTGGTGCAAATGTCTCTGAGTTCAAAAGAGGGCTTCCACTGGTCTGCAACACCCCCCCCCCGCCACCCCCCCCCCCCCAGCTCTGCTGTCTCTGAGAGAGCACAAGGAGGCTAGTTCTTTCAAGTGTTGGAAAAACTACAAACTGGACTTGAATGAACTGTGACATTTGGTGTCAAGAAGTGAGTTTGTGGAGTCATGGACAGGAAACAGAAGCAAACAGGAAGTTCACATAAAGCAAACAGGAATAAATAAGTCTCTTCTCCAGTATTATCTTCTAGATTCATTCATAGCACTTGCCTCCCTAGATTCATAGCACCCTCTATTAGCTCTGTTAGAAGCATTTAACAGGTTGCCATTTGGGAAAGAGAAATGTGGAGAATCTCCAGTGTTACAGGGAGAATATATAACAAAGGGTTTAAAGCTGAGCAATACTACCTTAATACATGCACAGAGAAACCAGAATAAATTGGGGACCTCAAACTTAACAGCAATTGGTCCCCTAGGGACATTTGTCAAAGTGTAAACCATCTCTAAAGCAGACAGAGCTTTCAACACTATTATAGGCTAAGGATTAGAATTTAGGATCTCAGTCTCTTAGTTGATAATTTGGAATGGCCAGAAGCACACCAAAGGTAGACTAACTACTACTATAGCTGCAATCCAACCCTGACTTACACATCCCTGTTTTATAATGAGAATCATATAGACCTGCCAGAGAGAAGAGTGACCCAGTTATCTGAGATATCTACACTTTTGCATATATTCTGCTGGAATTCAAATAAAATTAAGAGACTTGCCAAAGAGGTGGAAGAGGAGGGGAATAAGGAGAAGGAGGGGAGGAGGAGGCCTCATAACCAAAAAACAATAGAAACAAACAAACAGTAATAACCAAATCAAAGCAAAGATGATTCAAAATATTGAAGTTATCTGATAAGGACTTCAAAATAACTATTATAAATATATTCCAGAAAATAGAAGAAAACATAGATAGAATGAATAGGTAGATAAAAGTAACCAGAGAAATGGACATATTATTTTCAAAAGCATCAAATAGACATTCTAGGTCTGAAAATATAATGCCTAAATTAACACATCATTAGATGGGCTTAGCAGTGGACTAGACACAGCAGAAGAAAGGATTAATAAACTGGAAGAAAGCTTAATAAAACAAATACCCAAACTAAAACACACAGAGAAAAAATAATGAAAAACACAGAAAGAATAGTAGAGATGTATGTGAAAAAGATGAAAATATATATGTATGTATATATACACATATGTATATGTATATATATAATAGGAGTTTTCCCAAACATATGTAATTTCTCAACTCATAGGTTTAAGAAGTGGAATATAACATGATAATTATAATAATATAATTTATATACATACATATTATATATGATAATAATAATAATTATTATATAAATGGAATAACATTACATACATCATAATAAGATTGCTAAAAACCAAAGACCATGAGAGGATTCTTAAAAGCAACCAGAAAAAAACCCCACACTACCTTCAAAGGAGAAACAATAAATGAGAACTGACCTCCAAAAAATATAGGAAGATAGAAGGCAATGAAATGACACCTTTAAAATACTGAAAACAACCCACCAATCTAGAATTCTATATCCAGAACAAGTATCTTCAACAATGAAAGTAAATTAAGGGGAGGAGCCAAGATGGCAGAACAGCATGGAAGAGTTTTTGTGTGTCTTGCATCCATGAAATACAGCCAGACCAACGCTAAACCATCCTACACACCTAGAAAAATGATTGGAGGATTAACACAACAATCTGCACAGGCTGAACCACAGAATTCAGTAGGTATGCGGCAGGGAGAGGTGAACTTGGGGAGAGAGAAGCCAACGGTGGGCAGGGAGCTGCTTTTGCAGGCAGAGAGAGGATGGAGACTGGGGGCAGGGAGTATACGGGAAAAGCACCCCTCCCCAAAAGCATCTGGAGAGAAAGTGGAAAATTGGAAACAGCCACAGGGACTAAACTAAAAAGGGAGTAAGGAGAAAGGAGAAAGGAGAGGGTTTAAATTCCATCAAGACTGTAAGCAAAGGGAGTGCAAAGTCTGCAGCTCCACAGCTCGATACCTGGTGGTGCTCTGGTGGGAAGGGTGAGTCCCTAGGAACACAGTGGGGTCCAGGAGGTTCTCAGGCCACAGGAGGAAAAGCGGTTCCACAGCTGGAAGGACATTTGGTAGAGACTGTTGAAGCCATGTGGTCCCAGAAGACCCCAGAAAATGGTGACATACTGGAGCAAGGTGGTTAAGGGTGAAGCCTGGTGCCATATGTGTGTTGTGATTTTCCATAATCCCTGAGAAGCTGCTGCTACACTATCTCGTGAACTTTTTCTGGGGCACGCTGGCACTTGGCTGCAGTCTCGGGGCACCAGCAGCAGCAATGTCCAGCAAGAGTTCCTGGGTGCAGCCGACATTCGGCTATTGCTCATTCGGCCATTGCTTGGTGAGACCCTCCTGCAGAGGGGCAGAATGGGTCAAAACCGCAGTCCTTCAGAAATAAGGGGCCTGGGAAAACAGCTGCATCTGAGACAAACCTCAGGAGAGAGGTACTGCCTGGAGCTTGGTCACGGACAGTGAAGAAGTGGGGAGTGGACGAAAGCTCAAGACAAAGGACAGGTGCAAGTGCTGATCAGGGAGAACAGAGTTCAGATACTAGAGACTGGGTAGCTGGGTGGCGCCATTTTCACTGCTCCCGCGCATGCGCATACGCACCTACCAGCGCCACAACACTCCACCCCAGTAGGCTAGCAGCACCATCTAGTGGAGAATGGAGCCGTTACACTGAGCCCTGCCACACTGGGCCAAATTCAGTCTTCAAGAACACAACTATCACCGCCTACTTAGTTTATGGACTATAAAGCGCTACATTGTCTGACTTCTAGGAGAAAACAAAGTAATTTCAGTCCTATCTCAATCTGGTAGCAGGTCCATCTATTCAATTTTCTTTTTCTTCTCTCTTTAACACAACTTTTCTTTTTCTCCAATACAGAAAGAGAAAAAATTCATTTTTATTTTCAATTTTTATTACAAATGTTTTTCTTTAATTTTTTTACTATATATTTTTACTTTTGTGTAATTTTTTTCAAATTCTGTATTACTTTCATCATTTTACTTTAGTCTTCTTCATTGTGTTAACCTTTTCAAATTTTCAATTTCCTTTTTTTCTTTTTTCTTTTTCTTTTTTCTCTTTTTCGTTTGTTTTTTCTTGAATGCAAAAAGAGAAAAACTTCATTTTTACTTTCAATTTCTATTAAAAATATTTTTCTTTAATTATTTTTCTATATTTTTTACTTCTGTGTAATTTTTTTCAAATTCTATTTTACTTTCATCATTTTATTTTAGTCTACTACAGTGTATTAATTTTCAAATTTTCAAATGATTTCTTTTTTCTCTTCTTTTTCTCTTTTGTTTCCTTTCTTTTTCTTGAATACAGAAAGAGAAAAAATTCATTTTTATTTTTAATTTTTATAAATTAAATAATTAAATAAATTAATTTAATTTTATATATATTTTACTCCCATCATCTCATTTTAGTCTACTTCAGTGTATTCATTTTTTCAAATTCTCAAACGATTTCAGTTTTTTTTCCTTTAATCTGTCAAACCACTTTCAACACCCAGACCAAAACACACCTAGGATCTAGCATCATTTATTTGATTTGTGCGTGTGTGTGTGTTTAATTTTTTAATTTTAATATTTTTTTAATTCTAATTTTTTTAATTTTAATTTTTCTACCTCATTAATTCCTTTTCTCTCTTCAAAATGACAAAATGAAGGAATTCACCCCAAAAGGAAGAGCATGGAGAAATGACAGCCAGGGATTTAACCAACACAGACACAAGCAAGATGTCTGAACCAGAATTTAGAATCATGATAATAAGAATACTAGCTGGAGTCAAAAATAGATTAGAATTCTTTTCTGCAGAGATAAAAGAAGTAAAAAATAGAATGAAATTAAAAATGCTATAACTGAGCTGCAATCACGGATGGATGCAGCATTGACAAGGATGGATGAGGCAGAACAGAGAATTAGTGATATAGAGGACAAACTGATAGAAAATAATGAAGCAGAAAAAAAGGGGGAGATTAAGGCAAAAGAGCACTATTTAAGAATTAGAGAAATCAGTGACTCATTAACAAGAAACAACATCAGAATCATAGGGGTCCCAGAAGAGGAAGAGAGAGAAATAGGGGTAGAAGGGTTATGTGAGAAAATCACAGCAGAAAACATTCCTAACCTGGGGAAAGACACAGACATCAAAATCCAGGAAGCACAGAAGACCCCCATTAGATTCAACAAAACCCGACCATCAACAAGGCATATCATAGTCAAATTCACAAAATACTCAGGCAAGGAGAGAATCATGAAATCAGCAAGGAAAAAAAAGTCCCCAACCTACAAGGGAAGACAGATCAGGTTTGCAGCAGACCTATCCACAGAACCGTGGCAGGCCAGAAAGGAGTGGCAGGATATATTCAATGTGCTGAATCAGAAAAATATGCAGCCATGAATTCCTTATCCAGCAAATCTGTCATTCAAAATAGAAGACACAAAAAGTTTCCCAGACAAACAAAAATTAAAGGAGTTTGTGGGGCGCCTGGGTGGCTCAGTCAGTTAAGCATCAGACTTTGGCTCAAGTCATACATACATATATATATATATATATCAAAAGCAACAAAGATTAGAAAGGACCAGAGAACACCACCAGAAACTCCAACTCTACAAGCATCATAATGGCAATAAATTCATATCCTTCAGTACTCACTTTAGAAGAAAGTATATTCTGTTGCTTTGGGATGCAGAGTTCTAAATATATCTGTCAAGTCCATCTGATCCAATGTCTCATTCAGGGCCCTTGTTTCTGTACTGACCATGTTTCTAGATGATCTATCCATTTCTGTAAGTGGGGTGTTAAAGTCCCCTGCAATTACCACATTCTTATCAATAAGGTTGCTTGTGTTTGTGAGTAATTGTTTTATATATTTGGGGGCTCCAGTATTCGGCACATAGACATTTATAATTGTTAGCTCTTCCTGATGGATAGACCCTGTAATTATTATATAATGCCCTTCTTCATCTCTTGTTATAGCCTTTAATTTAAAGTCTAGTTTGTCTGATATAAGTATGGCTACTCCAGATTTCTTTTGACTTCCAGTGGCATGATAAATAGTTCTCCATCCCCTCACTCTCAATTTGAAGGTGTCCTCAGGTCTAAAATGAGTCTCTTGTAGACAGCAAATAGATGGGTCTTGTGTTTTTATCCATTCTAAAACCCTATGTCTTTTGGTTGGCGCATTTAGTCCATTTGCATTCAGTGTTATTATAGAAAGATATGGGTTTAGAGTCATTGTGATGTCCGTAGGTTTCATGCTTGTAGCGATGTCTCTGGTACTTTGTCTCACAGGATCCCCCTTAGGATCTCTTGTAGGGCTGGTTTAGTGGTGACGAATTCTTTCAGTTTTTGTTTGTTTGGGAAGACCTTTATCTCTCCTTCTGTTCTAAATGACAGACTTGCTGGATAAAGGATTCTCGGCTGCATATTTTTTCTGTTCATCACATTGAAGATATATTGATCAAGATTGTGGAACAACAAATTTCTGTCGTCTTAAGCCATAAAGTGCACAGTAATTTGTGATGCAGTCACAGGAAACTAATACACTCCATGTCTTTTAAATTAATTGAATCTATTGACAAAAACCTCACAAAGAAAATGCCAGGATCAAATTGCCTCACTAATGAATTCTTCCAGATATTTCAGGAAGAAATAATGCAAATTCTTACAGATACTATAAAGAGAAAATGAGTATTTCCAAATTCATCTTATAGGACCAGCATAACCTTGATACTAAAACTTCAGGAGGACAATAATATATAGGAAAAATAGAAACCAGGCTTTCTGATGAACATAGATACAAAATCATAAATTAAACTTAATAAATCAAACTAGGGTTTATTCTAGGGATATAAGCTAATTTTAAAATGTGTATATTTAATTTATATACAGAGTTTAACAATAGTTAAAACTAGGGGTGCCTGGGTGGCTCAGTCAGTTGAGCATCTGACTCTCGATTTAAGCTCAGGTCATGATCTCATGGTTCATGAGTTCAAGCCCTGCATCAGGCTCTGCACTGACAGTGTGGAGCCTACTTGGGATTCTCTCTCTCCCTCTCTCTCTCTGCCCCTCCCCTGCTTGCTCTTTCTCTCAAAATAAATAAATAAACACTTAAAAAATAGATAAAACTAATCTATACATTTAAAAATGAGGATAATTTTTATATTTGTACTGATAAAAACAGTGTATGTAGGGCTTCTGGTGTTGTTTTGATAATGTCCTGTTTCTTGACCTGGGTGTTGATAACAAAGGTGTGTCGTTTTGTAAAAATTTGTCAAGATGGTCCTTCATGATTTGTGTACTTTTTGTGTGTGCGTTATAAAACTCTTACATTAAAAACCTTTCATCAGAAGATGTCAGAGTCAAGTTATTAAAGTTAAGAATTTGGGAAACCATTTAGCATTTTTAATAGAATATTATAGATGAAATGAAATGTAGGACAGTGAACTGCCTATTTATGACTGTACCATAGAACATAAAATATTTAAAAGTTTAGTTATTTGAATTTATAACTTAAAGCACAGGTTGGAAAACTAGTCAGCTTCTATAATTGCTGTGAAAGAATCCTTATTTCTTATAGCTGTATGACTGAGCTTTCTAATAACTAAGGCCTTACATACTATAGGGACCAATACAATACTGATGAATTTACAACATTGCTATGCCTCTCATGTTAAAGTTGGGGTATTGATCCACACATAATGGAACTCTGAGGATTGGTTTTAGGACATTTGGATAGATATTGGTGAAACTGTGTAACTTGAATCACCAAATACCACCAACATTCATTCTCACTAGGAGAGCTTTTCCTCTACTGTCTGAAGTCACTAGCCTCTTCTTGTCTGAAGAATATTAAAGACATTCACTGGAGTCATTTTCTTGCAGGTGAAAGCTGACTGTTCTAAAGACCTCCCACCACCTTTCACTGCTTTCAGATCTAGTCTCTAACAGATTTCTTGGTTGGTTAGTTGAAACCTAGAATCCATGAAGGCCTATGTTAAATAAATAAAAGGTGAAATCCTACAGCTTCCATGATAAGCTATAGAAAACTAAAACAATAAGCATAGGTAGGCAAGAATGCTGGAGATTTATTAAGTGTAACCTGGTCACCCATCCCTAATTATGTTCCTTAGTAGGTTCAGCAGACATTCCTTTCACCAAGACTTTGAAAAAATAACACTAGAAAAAGGAGACCTGGCATCTTTGATAGGCTCTATAGGGACCCTTCTTGGCTAGCTGTGGATGACTGTGTCAGATACTGACATTGGAAAAGTTCCCCCTGACTTATTTGGGGATAATTGGATCCTTTCTTCAATGAGGTCAGCAGTAATTAACCACAAGAAACATGGTGTGCATGGTAACTGTAATGGGTAGTAGGGCTGAAGTAACAATCAGAATAGTTTGATTCAGACAGAGCATTGGTAACGGTTAATTGGTTATGATATCTCTACGACTGAGATAGGCGGACAGCCTATGCAAATATTACTTAATATAAATAAGTAGTAAAGACTCTAAGTCCGGTGAATAGTCTGTATCACCACAATAGAAAGCCATGATCTCATTCAATCCTCAGACCTGAGCCAATTCACAGACCCAGAAACTTTTGAATGAAGGGAAGGCAGAGTCTGCTTAAAGAAGGACTCAGCTACATTCCCATAAGTTGATATCATGAATCTCCTCCTCTCCTTTCTCAAAATGAGTTGTAACTATTTACCCAGGTGACCTGTCATTGGAATAACAGACATTTTCAGGCTTTCAGTAAATATTGGATACCGGGTCTGAACTGCTGCTAATTCTTAGGGGTCCAAGATAACACAATGGTCTAGCAGTCATAAAAGTGAAGTAACAAATGGAGTTTTGACCTAGGTCTGTCCAGAGGCTCCTGAACCCACCCCAAGGATATTTTCTCAGTGCCTGAATTCCCAACTGGAGGAGACATACCCAGCTATGCGTGGAATGCTCATATTGGTTCCTATACAAGCAAAGAAACGGCTACTCTGGGAGGAAGGATTAGCTAGAAGCCTCGAAAGCTGCTTCTCCCTAACAAAAAGATAAAAAATACTGAATCAAATTAGTATAACATTCCCCAAGAACTTTGAGAAATCATTGCATCATCAAAGATTTCAAAGATGCAAATCTAGCTCTGTTTTCCTATTACTTGGAGTAGTTTGTGTCCCTTTTAGTCAACACTGGTTGAAATCCTGGTTGTTATTCCTTGTTTCCAGGCTTGGAACCCAGCAGACATATCGCTTATCCACTCTATGTTTGGACGTTGTTCCATGTGTGGTCTACAGTGATACTGTAGAGCTTGACTATGCATTTTTTTATTGTCTTTTTCAAAGTTCACCTATCATTGCTATGTGTTTGGAGCAAAAAGAGATTAATCAACACTTGAATTTACTGTGGTATCTTAACTTGACATCACCAACCTGATGTCATCAGGTTTGTCATAAAATCATTAACCAGGGCAAAAATGTACTAATTTGCAAACTGGGGTGAATAAAAACCAGTGCATAATTTTTATAACTGTATTTTCAGAGGACACTGTCCTCTTATTCTATAGCATTTTTGTGTTTACCAGGATATAGCCATAAATGCAGGACGATTCTCATTTTTAAAATGATACTGGAGGAGTGCCTGGGTGGCTCAGTTGGTTAAGCATCTGACTTTGGCTCAGGTCAGAATCTCACGGTTGATGAATTTGAGCCATGCGTCAGTCTCTGCTGACAGATCAGATCCTGGAGCCTGCTTCAGATTCTGTGTCTCCCTCTCTCTCTGCCCCTCCCTGCTTATGCTCTGTTTCTCTCTCAAAAATAAAATATTAAAAAATTTTTTAATGATACTGGAAAGAATACATTTTGTAGTATAAACCATAAATAGCTTTTACATGAGTGAAATAGCCTGAGTGAACACATTCTTGATAGTTGCAGGAGCTTTTTATTGCAAATAGATTCTGGCGATGTGGAAATTCTTATGACAAATGTAGAAATTCTTTTCCTGTTGGGAGATTTTTAAGTTCTGTTCTGCTGCTTATTTTGAATGTTCCTAGGCATAATTTAGTGAATTAAATTGTTTAAGACCAAGTTCCCAAGTTAATGTGCCTAAATTATCCTAAGTTGGGACTAGGAATCAAGTATTTTTGCTCTATTGTGCCAACCTACATTCTAGAATAACAGGTAATTTGGGACTCTAACTGGAGCATTTTAGTTCTGAGCACTTAGTTCTGAGGTTTTCTGAAATGGAGCCTCTCAAGAATAAGAACTACTTTTCTTGTTTTCTCACATTGCATTTCACTGGATTTAATACCCAGTAACCACACAGAAGATGCTTTACAATGAGTGATAAGATATAATTATATATAAAAAGGGTTTAGGTGTAAGTCAAACAAAAAGTAGAATTGGGTTCATTAATTTGGTTCAGGAATAATGAAAATGCATGATCCACAATATGTGCTAATAATATGGCACACGGTAAGTATTTAATAAATGCTTATTATTAGAAATAGGGAAAAGTCAAGTAAAATTTTCTTTGGCTTAAAATAACCAATGAATAAATCATGCATGATATAGATACTATCATTGAAAGAAATAATAAATGCATAATTTTGTATATGTAGTGAAATGTTTCCTCTTTTATGTTTTGTTTGTTTCCAAAGGAAAAGTTTCTATTGGAGTGAAATAGTTGGGTCAATCTTAAATGACTTTTAGAAAAATAGTTCCAAAACATATACTGGCCTTTCGGGAAAATCTTTACTTTCTCTATTCTGTGATTAAGCCTGGACTTACTGGACATCAGACAAAGAGATAACATTGCAATTATTTGTTTAATTTAGAGTATATGAACAACTAAGAAAGACATTTCAAGTCATTTTAAGCTATATTAACAGCTAAATCTGAAGTTTGCTTCAGGATGTGTTTTGTGCACTTCAAAAAAACTTTTATGAGCCTTTCTTTAGCTTTAAAATTATTATTTGGTTTATTGAAGTTACAAATCCAAAATCTAGTTTTTCCTTAAGTTTTTAAGTTTAGTCTGCAATCTTATTATTTTATTTACAAGTCCAGTAAATGTTCAGCAGTCACTTTTAAGATACTTTAAGTTATTTATAAAGTTGGTAATAAGATTTCTTTAAATGTATTAAATGCATTTCATACATTTAATATATTTGATTTCTTTTTTGAGGGAGAGTTCAATTATCTGACCTAGCAAGCAAAACTTTCCCAAGTACTGACATAACTCACATAATTAATGATTTAAATTTATAGAACTGATGAGAATTACTTTCTCTTAAATAATATACTATATAAACTTAGTAAGATTTCCACTTAAAATCACAGGTCCAAAGCAGTTACTCAATTATTCATTGTAAATTGAAAAATTTTAAAACCGACCTGTTTACTCTGGTAGGTAACATTCTCTTACATATTTCAAGTATATAAATTATTAAATATGCACATCTTTTAAACATAAAAAGGCTAATACTGTGTATTTGATTCTTTTAAACATTTTTATACTTGATTACAAATCATCTTTAACTTAAATGATTCCAACCTACTAAGAAAACAATGAGGTTTTACCAAGTAAATTTTGAGGAGTCCCTTCTTACCCAGTTGAGGTTGTAGAATGACCAGAAATGCTACACCATGGGTTTATGGCAGGGTCTTCATAACGTGACTCAGGTTGTTTTTGTACCTTTGTTGTCTTCATCCATGATAAACTCAGGGAAGGTTGTTTATTTAATTCTTAAATTTAAATGGGCTTTTTAAATCCCTTATTGTTTCACTCTCTGCCTATAGGACTATAAAAGTGAGATCCAATGGACATGTGGAAATTTCTCATGACTTAGATGAATCATGACTTCCAAGGCCTTTCATTTTTATTTAGTGTTCATTTATTTTTGAGAGAGAGAAAGACGGAACAGGAGCTGGGAAGGGGCAGAGAGAGAAGGAGACACAGAATCTGAAGCAGGCTCCAGGCTCTGAGCTGTCAGCAGAGCCAGATGGCCCTATGTGCGGCTTGAATTCACAAACCACAAGAGCATGACCTGAGCCAAAGTCGGACACTTAACTGACTGAGCCACCCAGGCGCCTCCCCCCTCCCCAAGGCCTTTCAATGATGACAATAGCATCAAACCATCCTTGTCCCATATGCAAACCTTCTCTGATGGGATAGGGGATTGTGTTGGTTAAGCCTATTTCCTACATACTCAGAGTGAGAACTCTGCTCCACTGAGATACATGCATTTGGAATCACATAGAGAATTGCATCTCCAGCCACCACTGGGCCTTCTTACACACTTGTCTTCAACAGGAACCTGAGGATTTATTCAGAGCTGTTTTGTAATCATTTAGTCTAATTTGTTTTACGGAAGATAAAATGAAACTAAGCAGGGAAAGTATCCAGTAGACACAGTTAGTTACAGGTAAAGCCAATACCTTCTTCATACATTCCTGAGTCTAGCTCCATGTTCTCACCCAGCAGAGCTTTGGACAAACTTAAGATGTTCAGAGAGTCAAGAACTACAAGACAGAGAGGCAGGCATGGAATTGCTTCTGGGTCAGAAAGAGGACACTGTCCCACCTCCAGATCAGCTGGCTCCTTAAGCATGGAAGCTGAAGGACGGCCTGATCCCATCACCTCGCAGCATCTCTGCTCAGCTCCACTGCTCATGAGCCTCTTTATCCAAAATGAGACCCTCAGAGCTATTCAATAACACTAGTAACTTCAGCTACAAACATTTCTGATGTCTAAGTGTATTACTGCTGAATAAGTATCATTGTGGTGAATACACAAAAGTTCAATTTCAAAGAAGAAATGTCTAGGATGTTAGTTAAGGGTTAAAAGAAAGAAAGAAAAAGAAACAAAGCCGTTTCACTTTCCCAGATGACTGACACCACCAGAGATTACTTTAGGGGAAAAAATATTCTTGAACTGTAATGACTTCAGTTCTCAAAACCAAAGTTGAGAGAGATCCCACAGTTATTAAAGTTAATAAATCAGAAAGAAAGAGAGGGAGATCCTACATGCAAATCTGGACAGCTTGTGCATTTTTCTGCACACAGAACTCAAAGGGTTTCTCTCCCCATTCCCTCCCCCTTCCTTTACCTCATTCACCATGGGTATCTTAAAAACAGCAAAGAGACTCATGGGACACACAGTTCTATAAGATGTAATTATGGTACCTTATTTTTAAGAGTTTAAAAGTGCATCTTTATGGCCTTACGCAGCCACAGTAACTTTTATATGTTTGATTGACATAAAACATGCATTGGCATAAAACGTTTCCTCGCACTGTAGAAATGTAGACATTTTAGTCACACTGCTCTCTCCTCCTCCAAGTGACGTCCTGTCCATTCTTCCTGTCCCTTCTCATTTTTTTAGTACTATTGATCAGCTGGAGTGAGCAAAAGGCAGCTGGTGACCCCAGAACAACTCTTTTGGTTGTTGTACAAGCTAAAATAAACGGAAATAAAGTGCATGTTATTCATGAGCTACACATGCACGTGCAAATCAGAAGGTCTAGCGTTTATAGGTGATTTTAAAGGTGATCTTTCATACATGGTGGTTTATAGTGTTACAGCTTGACTTTTGATTTTTTTTTAAGTTAAGTGAAAAGGGTTGCCTTTCCCTCAGATAGAAGAGGTGTTTTTGTATAGCCGATATAAATACTTCTAAAATTTTATAGGGTGGCTAATACCCTACAGGGATAAACCAGGCTGTCAACTTTCCTGAGATTTTTGGCTGGAACCCCAAATATTGGCTAAAGGCATCAGGGCAAGATCCTCATCTTAGAAAAAGGCTTTCTTCTATCCAGAGACCATAAGTATGCATGCATATAAAGGAACATATGTTCTCTTATTCTTCCAAAGTGATGGAAAGTCTAGACTCTAAGAGAAATTCATAGTAAGCTTATATTGAGCTTTGGTTTTATTTGTACTCAAGTGTAACTGCATTAAAACAAACAAAAAAACAAATAAGCATTGGTTATTATTCTTTGACTATTACTTTGAATTCCTTAAAACAATATTGGCTACTTCATGGAGCAGCCTCCCATTTGTTAGAGCAGAACGAGTTCTGAGTTGGAAAAGAAAAAGTTCTCTGACATCATATTTTAAACTAGTAATTCTCATTTCAATGACCTCTCTGTTGGTAATAAGGGCTTTTTCTAATGATTTCCAAAGAAAACTTACCTCAAACACTCCCTTCACATATTACTGAAATATCTTGTGTAAGTGTTTACTGAAAGTGGCCCCAGTAGTCCCTCTTTCTTCAGGTTTTCCTGACCAGATGTCTATTTTCAGTTACTGTGTGTAGCCACTAATAACTCTTCCCTCGGGTGACTGAGGAAGCATGGTGGCCTGACTAATTTATTTTACCTCCCCATTTTCCCACAAGTAGACCAGGAATTGTTGCCAATTAGTCAACAAGTATTTGTTAAGTGCCCACAGAGTAAAAGTGGTGTACTACATTGAACCTTTTGGTCAATTCATCCTGAGAAAACACGTAGAGGTTTAACGCAGAAAATGCCAAGTTTCCCAGTGTCTAGATTCCCAGGACCTTTAGGCTTCTAGAACAATTCCAGACCCAGAGGTAGCCAGAAAAATGAGCAAGTATTTCTTATGAAGCAGTCCTGAATTTTCAGTAACTAATTAAGTGATAGCAATAAGGAGCCAAAGTCCAGTCACATCATGATTTGTCAGGTCGTTAGTCATAAGAAAAGGTGCATTATGATGGGCTTGTGAGAGTTATAAAAGACCACTCTGCCCCTCCCACTACCAGTTTTTGCTTTTAATAAGCAGAAAATAAAAGAAGCAAAAAATAAAAAAATACAGAGAGAAGGCAGGAGACAAGGAAGAATCTCATTAAATCCCCATTTAGCTACGGGGCCTAGGTGGCTCAGTAGGTTAAATGTGGGACTCTTGATTTCAGCTCAGGTCATAATCTCACAGTCTTGAGATAGAGCCCCATGTTCCACATCCCCCTCCACCTTGTACTGGGCATGGAGACTACTTAAGATTCTCCCTCTCCTTCTGCCCCTTCCCTGCACGTGAGCACACTCTCTTAAAAAAATAAATACATAAAAATAAATAAATAAATCCCCATTTGGCTAGATGATATTTTGAGATTATTGACAATTGGATTTTTTTCTTTTTATATTTGCCCTGTTTCCTTTCACTCACTCATAAATTTAGCAAGCTCTGTGTGTCATTTCTTCAGGGAAGAGCAGAAAGCCGGGGCAGCCATCAGGATTCTATAGATTTGTTTTTAAAAAGCAAAACCCATTTTTCTTAATATTCTTTTAGGTGTTATTTCAAAACGAGTCAGGAGTAAAAACCTTCCTCCCAACAAAACAGCAATTAAGTACTACACACACACACTCACACACACACACACACACACACACACACGTCTCAGATTGGGCAGGAGGGAGATATCTGTGGTTCCCAAGCAAAAAGACCAAGGGCTCTTCTCTAGGGCAAAAGCTCCTGAAGCAGAGGAATAGCTGCATCTAAGATGACCACAGGAACTGGGTCCCTGGTCACACCAAAGATGACCACATCCTAAAGTTGTCACAAAAGTGGAATGCTAGTGTGCTGCAGGCACATTGTTGTCTTTGACATAGAAGATGTCAGTAATACTCGTGAGACTTTGGAGACTAGTGGTCCATACTGCCTTCCTCATTTTCCAGGCAACATGCAAGCTTTCCTAGTGCTGATGTGAGTGGGTCCAAGGATAACGGGTTAAAATTTACCACAGGCCATGCAAAGAGGCTTGGAGGCAACAAACAATGTGCATTATAGCAAATACAATTAGATTTTCTGCATTCATTAGCCTAGAGATTGAGGTTCACACCTTCTGCACTCACAAACAGCCCTATATGATAAGTAATACTATTTCTATTTTATACGTTGGGAAACCTAAGCCAGAAGTGAAGTAACTTTATAAGGGTACGCCATTCATAGATGATGGGACTGGGACTGGAAGACAGGGGAGTAGGTGGCTAAACGCAGCTGTGGAGTAGCAAAAATGGCACAGCATTTCGTCAGGAAAGGGTAGAAAATAGAGAGAAAGGAATCCAGCGTTCAAAAGACTACAGAAAGTCTGAAGATTGGGCGGAAAAGTCCCAACTAGTGATCAGATGCCCCTAAGGGCATGTGTTAGCCCTACCAAAGACCAGAACCATGCAGTAGAAGTTCTGTGATGACACAACGATAGCACCATATTGAGAAATGCAGTTAGGATCTGGCTCCACCTCCAAACCAAGGCCAATCAACAGATCTGCTTCTGGGTGCAAGCTGTCAGAGCACTGCCTGCCATCCAATAGAGTTACTTAAGAAACCTACATTATATGTTTAATGATGCTGCAAATCAAAACACATTGATAGCAACAAGGAAGGAAATAATTTGACTTTCTAGAGATGAAAGTAAAATCTAAAAGGAGTTTGCTTCAGCTCTGACGTATTAGTTTTGTAGCAATACATGTCTTTAATACATTGACCAGAAGTCATCCATCTGCAAGACTTCACTCAACCTTCCTGAGAAAAGGAAAAGAAAGGAAGAAAAAAAAAGAAAAGCCGCTTTCCATCACCAAGACCTTTATCAAGTTCCAAACTTTCTTCAGAGATTCATGACCTTTTAAATCTTTGTGTCCACATGTATCACTGATAATCATAATGGCGACCAGAAAAAGATAAAACTATATTTAGTGAGCCCTGTTAAGATAACAATAATTCCAGTGCATCATTGCACCTGTGTAAATTGGTAAAAATAAATTTCTATATGGGGCGCCTGGGTGGCGCAGTCGGTTAAGCGTCTGACTTCAGCCAGGTCACGATCTCGCGGTCCGTGAGTTCGAGCCCCGCGTCGGGCTCTGGGCTGATGGCTCAGAGCCTGGAGCCTGTTTCCGATTCTGTGTCTCCCTCTCTCTCTGCCCCTCGCCCGTTCATGCTCTGTCTCTCTCTGTCCCAAAAATAAATAAACGTTGAAAAAAAAAATTAAAAAAAAATAAATTTCTATAAAGCAAATTGACAGTTTGTATCAAGAATTTTAAAAAGTGCTACATTCTCTGACTCAGAATTTTATTTCTTGGAATCTATCTGAGGTTTTTTTCAAATGCTACATTCATTAAGATTAACAACAGCACCATTTACAAACCTAAAATTGGCATTTAAATATTATATATTCAACCATAGGGAAATTAAGTAATTCACTGTAATATTTCAGTGTTAATTAAAATTACAGATATAAAGCCCACATAACATGGAAAGTTGTTCTTATCAAGTTCAGTGCAAAATCAGTATAGAGTTTTAATTTACATTTTGATTACAACTATGTTAAAACCACATATGCCTGTGAGAAAAGACTGAGAGAACATGAATTAGCACTGCAAAATATTAGCCATGATTGTTTTAAATGAGGATATTATACATGATTGGGTTTTTTTCCTGTACTACTTTCTGTTTTCAAAACTTAGTAGGTTTAAGGTATTCTATTCCCTATAAAATATTTCAATATCAGGCAATATAGGCTTAAATAAAATTGAATTTTGATGAAAACTAAATTTAATACTAAAATTAATTCAGGTAAACATTTATTATATTTTTACAATGACTTTTTAATATGTCACCTTTTCAGAATTTAAGGGATTAATTTTAAACTAATTGGGAAAACAAGATTATCTAGGATGACTGTCATATATTCCACTTAATTAAATTTTTACTAAAAGGCAAAAAAGTCACATTTTTCTACTAAGTGTAATTGCTATGATTTTTAATTGCTCTAAACATATGAACATATGTAGAATGTGCACACAAACCTGGGATTAACCACATAAATGTATACTTTCATTTCTTATTTAGTTATTTCCAGTATGGAAACCAGATTCAAACATGTCAATTACTATCTGAGGTCTGGATACACAAAATAAAAACCTAACAAGAACTTTCTCCCAGATTTCTTTCAAATAATGAAATTATTGAATACATATGATATTTGAGTTTTAAAGACCTTAAAACTGATCATTTATAAAACTAGATACGGAGGTGGCCTCGCATTCTCATTCTCATCAAGATTTAAATGAATGCTGTTTAATGCATTCACTTCCTAGAGAATGTTTACATTTTGGCAGTGAAGGAACTCTTACACGTAAAAATGAATCTTTACTAGCAGCAATCAGCCAATCCAGTGATGGGAGAATTTGGGGCTGAATGGAAGTTCTGTGGAGTCCTGAAATTATGTGCTGAAGATAATCACTGATTTAATCTCTGCATAATGCTGCTGCTGGCTATTTGCATTTACACAGCTATAGTTCACAGATACACTACACATCAGTACAAATGTGTCCAATGTTTGAGTTTGGAGTTTTTGGGAAACCTTCCTGATTCAATGTTACAGAGACTATAAACCCCCTCTGCAAAGCACTTAGAAAGAACTATTTATTTCATAGGTTGATAACTAATACACATGACCTCGTAATCATTGTTCAGCACATCCCCCTTCCCTCCCAGTTCAGTGATATTATTACTGAAAAGTCCAATTCTTCACTCAGAAGGTCTGCAGAAAGAAAAACCTGATAGACACTACAAGGTAAATGTGAGTTGGAGTAGTTTTTTTCACTACAGAATTGTGAACTGACCACATTGTGGGAACAATAGCTCCCTCCCTACTCTGTCACCCTAAAGTGGCTAAGAACTTAGGCAAAGAAAATGATGACCTTACATTCTTCACCTCTTTTTGGTTTTTCCAGTCTTACTCCTCGGACTGGCTAGGGTAATAACCTCAATAGAGTGTTCAATAAATTAAAGCTTTACAAAAATTGAAAGGCAAGAAGGTTGAAATTGGTCTTATAACAATCGCCTTCTCCAGGATGGTACCAGGTCTGTATTCCATTACCACTGATAATTAAGAGTTCATTACATAAATAGTTTATGACTTTGTCAAATCCTTTTATAGGTTGTATGTGTGTGTGTGTGTGTGTGTGTGCGCGCGCGCATGTGAGCGCTTGCCAATTTTCATACCCTCCTAGATAAAGGTTATGTTTGTCTCACTTACTGTACTCAGTCTTACGGGAATTTCTGCAAATAAAGTCCAGATTTAGGATGATAATCATGATGATGAAGATGGTAATCTTCTATATTAGTATCTCTGAAGAGTCCATAAGAACACTCATACTAGTAGATGTACATTTTAAATGGCTTGAATGTGTCTCCTTACACAGAAAGGGAGTTGCCTACGATGTATATCTTGGAGAAAAATGGCTGGGCTTCGGGGTGTGTATATCATATTCCTCCTGACATAAATTATTGTCCACAGTTGTGCCAATATACACATCACCCAGAGAATTCTTATTTCTCTATTCCCTCACCATTTGTTCTCAGACTTTAAAATTTTTGCCAATATTATAACTATAAAGTTATACCTCATTTTATTTAGCATTTTCTTGATTACTTCTGACGATGACCATCTATTCTTACATTATTGGCCATTTGCATTTTTTGTGTGTGTGAATTGTCCTGAAATATATATTTGTCCAATTTTCATTGGTTTGTTTGGCTATTATTTAAAAAGTTGATTAGGCTTTTCATAAATGGCTTTTATGATGTTTAAGTGTATTCCTTCTATCCGTACTTTCTCGAGGGTTTTTATTAAGAAAGAATGCTGAATTTTATCAAACGCTTTTTCTGCATCGATTGACAGGATCATATGGTTCTTATCTTTTCTTTTATTAATGTGATGTATCACACTGATTGATTTATGAATGCTGAACCAGCCCTGCATCCCAGGAATGAATCCCACTTGATCATGGTGAATAATTCTTTTTATATGCTGTTGAATTCAATTTGCTAGTATCTTATTGAGAATTTTTGCATGCATGTTCATCAGGGATATTGGCCTGTAGTTCCCTTTTTTTGCTGGGTTTCTGTCTGGTTTGGTAATCAAAGTAATGCTGGCTTCATAGAATGAGTCTGGAAGTTTTCCTTCCCTTTCTATTCTTTGGAACAACTTGAGAAGGATAGGTATTATCTCTGCTTTAAATGTCTGGTAGAATTCCCCAGGGAAGCCATCTGGTCCTGGACAGCTAATATCATCCTCAATGGGGAAAAACTGAGAGCTTTCCCCTGAGATCAGGAACACGACAGGGATGTTCACTCTCACTGCTGTTGTTTAACATAGTACTGGAAGTTCTAACGTCAGCAATCAGACAACAAAAGGAAATCAAAGGCATCAAAATTGGCAAAGATGAAGTCAAGCTTTCACTTTTTGCAGATGACATGATATTATACATGGAAAACCCAACACACTCCACCAAAAGTCTGCTAGAACTGATACATGAATTCAGCAAAGTCTCAGGATACAAAATTAATGTACAGAAATCAGTTGCATTCTTATACACTACTAATGAAGCAACGGAAAGACAAATAAAAAAACTGATCCCATTCACAATTGCACCAAGAAGCATAAAATACCTAGGAATAAACCTAACCAAAGATGTAAAAGATCTGTATGCTGAAAACTATAGAAAGCTTATGAAGGAAATTGAAGAAGATACAAAGAAATGGAAAAGCATTCCATGCTCATGGATTGGAAGAATAAATACCATTAAAATGTCAATACTACCCAAAGCAATCTACACATTCAATGCAATCCCAATCAAAATTGCACCAGCATACTTCTCGAAGCTAGAACAAGCAATCCTAAAATTTGCATGGAACCTCAAAAGACCCCAAATAGCCAAAGTAATATTGAAGAAGAAGACCAAAGCAGGAGGCATCACAATCCCAGACTTTAGCCTCTACTACAAAGCTTTAATCATCAAGACAGCATGGTATTGGCACAAAAACAGACACATAGACCAATGGAATAGAACAGAGACTCCAGAATTGGACCCACAAATGTATGGCCAACTAATCTTTGACAAAGCAGGAAAGAACATCCAGTGGAAAAAAGACAGTCTCTTTAACAAATGGTGCTGGGAGAATTGGACAGCAACATGCAGAAGGAAGAAACTAGACCACTTTCTTACACCATTCACAAAAACAAACTCAAAATGGATAAAGGACCTGAATGTGAGACAGGAAACCATCAAAACCCTAGAGGAGAAAGCAGGAAAAAACCTTTCTGACCTCAGCCACAGCAATTTCTTACTGGACACATCTCCAAAGGCAAGGGAATTAAAAGCAAAAATGAACTATTGGGACCTCATGAAGATAAAAAGCTTCTGCACTCCAAAGGAAACAATCAACGAAACTAAAAGGCAACAGACGGAATGGGAAAAGACATTTGCAAATGACATATCAGACAAAGGGCTAGTATCCAAAATCTATAAAGAACTCACCAAACTCCACACCTGAAAAACAAATAATACAGTGAAGAAATGGGCAGAAAACATGAATAGACACTTCTCTAAAGAAGACATCCAGATGGCCAACAGGCACAAGAAAAGATGCTCAATGTCACTCCTCATCAGGGAAATACAAATCAAAACCACACTGAGATATGACCTCACACCAGTCAGAGTGGCCAAAATGAACAAATCAGGAGACTATAGATGCTGGCGAGGATGTGGAGAAACGGGAACCCTCTTGCACTGTTAGTGGGAATGCAAACTGGTGCAGCCACTCTGGAAAACAGTGTGGAGGTTCCTCAAGACATTAAAAATAGATCTACCCTATGACCCAGCAATAGCCCTGCTAGGAATTTACCCAGGGGATACAGAAGTGCTGATGCATAGGGGCATTGTACCCCAATGTTTATAGCAGCACTTTCAACAATAGCCAAATTATGGAAAGAGCCTAAATGTCCATCAACCAATGAACGGATAAAGAAATTGTGGTTTATATATACAATGGAATACTACGTGGCAATGAGAAAGAATGAAATATGGCCTTTTGTAGCAACGTGGATGGAACTGGAAAGTGTTATGCTAAGTGAAATAAGTCATACAGGGAAAGACAGATACCATATGTTTTCACTCTTATGTGGATCCTGAGAAACTTAACAGAAGACCATGGGGGGGGGGGGGGAAGGAAAAAAAAGTTAGAGAGGGAGGGAGCCAAACCATGAGAGACTCTTAAAAATTGTATATCCTTGACATTAATATTTTGCTTTTATGTTCTTGAAAATATATTTTCCCAATCTATTACTTATCTTGCCATTTATTTTATGTTTTGTGATATAGAATTTTTGTTTTAATGTAATCATTTAAACCAATCTCTTTTTTTCTTACTTCTACTTTTTGTGTCTTATTTAAGTCATGTCTTCTGATTCAATGTCATAAAGGTACTCGTGTATTTCTCTAAAGATGTTCAAGTTTTGCTTTTCACATTTATGTCTTTTATCCATGTAGATTAATATTTGTATATGCTGTGGAATTAAGACCTAATTTACATTTTCCTTTATCAATAGCTAGTTGTCCCTGTATAGTTTATTAAATAGTCCATCTTTTTTTTACTCCTTTGTAATGCCAGATAGATTACAAAATGAGTTTCCATGAATGTATGGCTGTTTCTCAGTTCTTTCTCAGTCTATTGGCCTGTTTGCCAACACCACACTGTTTCAATTATTATCTAGTAGTGTAATTCTTGACCCAATTTTTTCTCAGTTTTTATTGGTTATTCTGTGTCTTTTATTCTTCTATATAAATTTTAAGGTAAACTTATTAGTTTCACAAAAATCCCTTCTACAATTTTGATAGGAATTGCATTAATCTATTGATAAAATGTGGAAAGGTTATGTGTCTGTAATATAGATTCTTGCTGGTAGACAGCTCTGTTTATTTAAGTCCTTAAGTCTTACAATAATGTTCTATTATTTTCTCAATAAACATCTTGCACATCCTTTGTTATATATATTGTGAGATGCTTTATAGTTCCTGTTGCTTAGAAAATCCAATTACTTTGATGTCATCAATATTGGTTACCAGTGTGAAGTTCTATGGAATATCAAGATAATCAAGCTCCTTGTGGATTACATTGTGATTCATAGCAGTTAACAAACTCTGGGATAAGCCAGTGAATGTATACTACCCTCCATGTATTGGCTACAGAACCCTCTGAGTGAAAGCTCTCTGGTTGCTCTTTAGGCCTCACTACGCTACAATTCATCAAAGCTGCCTAGTTATGTTTGGTAGTTTTCTATTCCCTCATTTCAAGGTTTGTTATTTTGTAATTTGTGGCTGAAAATACCAATATCTAAAATCTTTGCTGCTCTGTTTCTATTGCCTATCTTTCCTGCCTATTTGTGCCCATTATGCCTCACCTAATTCTCTGCTTAATTATTTTTGACCAGAAGCCTCTCATTTTCTTTACAGAAGTATTTGTAGCAGTCTTTGAAACCCAGGATTAAGATTCAATGTTACAGAGCAAGATTTTGTTTTGCTTCTATATGGCTCCATCAATTACTATTACTTGAATGTGTGGGACCACCTTAAATTTACAGCCGGAAGTTGCTGGGTTTTTTTTAATCATCAAAGTGATGTGAGTATGGGTTGAAAATTCATATGAGGAACAAATTATTAATACAAATCCTAGGTGAATTTTATTTCCACCTCTTGATTTGTACAGGAATGAAGCAACTTTCCCTGAGTGTGGCAGGGTAGAGAGATTTATTTTTTGTCCACCACTTTACCATGAAGGTAGTCTTTTAAAGCCCAAGCCTTAAGGGCAGAGGATCTCCTACTAGGCCCCCACCTTGAGAAGGCCTGGGCTATGTCTGTTAAATGTCACATAGGGATTAATAAAAACAAAAGTGTAAGTCACCCATATTTGAGAGATCATCTAAAAGCAAAATCTGCTTCAAGACTCCCCTTACCTCTGGGATTAGATTTTTGGCTTCATGAGTCTTGATTATACTTGCAGCTTTTTGATGCTTTTAAGAAAACAATATTTAATTATTTAATATGAAAGTTTTAGGTTTTCCTCCCAATGGGAGGACCAATCTGAGCATCTAATCAGGTATGTTACTTAAATTTTTAACTTGCCCACTTCACTCAACAAAATCTAACATTACTCAGTATCTTAATAATCTTCACAAATATTATAAGGGATTTAGAACATTCAAATTCTTCTGTTCCTTCCTATGTTTCCTCTTGTTGTCACCTTTAGTTTTACTTGTTTACCCCTGGATTCATTTTCTATTGTTGCTGTAACTGATTATCACACACTTAGTAGCTTCAAACGATGCAATTTTATTACCTTCCAGTTCTATAAATCAGAAGCTCAGCACAAGTCTCAGTAGGCAAAAGTAAAGGTATTAGCAGGACTCCATTCTTTTCTGGAGGCCCTAGGAGTAAATATGCTTCCTTATCTTTTCCAGTTTCTAGAGGCCACCCATATTCCTTGGCTCCTGTCTTCCTTCCTCTGTCATCAGAGAAGCTATGGCAAATTATGTCCTTCTCACACTGCATCTCTCTGTAATTTTCTACCACTGATGCATCTCTTTTTATCATGGCACCTTGGAAAGGATCTCAGCTTTTAATGACTCATATTATTAGGTCAGGTCTACCTAAATAATGCAGGATAATCTCCTCAGTTCAAGGACTTTAACTTTAATTGTATCTGCAAAGTCCCTTTTATTATGTAAGATAATATATTTACAGGTTCCTAGGTTTAGGACATGGTGAAGAGGGGGGTGGCATTATTCTGCCCATTGAATCCCCATTTTTTATTCTTACCCTTCTTATTAATAATACTTATTATTTACTTAGATTTACCCATATACCTTTCAGGTTCCTTGCTCATTGTTGCTTCTTCTCTCTTTACAGTTTTTGGAGGTTGGGGAAGGGACTTAAAAATTATCTTCTTAGAAAAGTATATATTTTATTAATTATCTTAGCAAAGTCCTATAAATCATCTTTTTAATCTGTCTAAAGTTATATTCATCATTCTTTGCCTAAATAATGGTTTACCATGGCACAGAATCCTAGGCTGACTCTTAGTTTTCCTCCACATTATGTGTTGCTCATGAGAAGACAGCTGTCAGTCCAGCTGTATTCCCTTGTATCAAATTAATTTTTTAATTTGGCAGTTTTTAATATTTTTGTATTTATGTTTCATATTCCTTAAATTTGGATTTATTATTATAGATGTAAATGTGTTTGTATTTATCTGGCTCAAGATTCGGTATACCACATCAAACTGAAGACTCCTGCCTTCTCTCAATTTTGCAAACATCCATTCTTTCCTAACTTGGAATATTCTCAGTCCTTATTTTTATAATTTTTTTTTCCTTTCAGAAACTTTAATAGGTGTATGTTGGATCTTACTATTGTACCCTCAAATCTTTTTATCTTCTCTTTCATATTTTGCATTTCTTTTACTGTACCTACATTCTGAATAATTTCTCTTGTCTATTTCTCAATTCACTAATTCTCTCTTTAGTTTTGTCTAATCTCTAATAGCTCTAATACACTAATTCCCAATGCCTTGAATTACAGTGAATTTTAATTTCAAATGACAAAGCTTATATTTTAGAAATATTATTTTTCATAGCATTCATTCTTGCCTTATGGTTTCCATGTCTTTTTTATGTCTATATAGAAGCTTTATTTATTTATTAACTATCACTAATAATTTCTATTTAAGGAACTCATTAGTTTAACTGTTACTCTCCATTCTTTCTTTAAGCCATACTTACTCAAGCCATAGAGCTCACTGAATATTTGTGGCCAATTCTATGTAATCTCTAGTTTGCTAATGTATGTTCCTTCCCACCAATTAAGCTGTATGCTTACCAAGTGTCTACTGTGTTCATCACTAAAATTAGTATGCCTAATATTTTATCATGTTTGTAACTAAATTAAATAACAATAAGTTAATGAAACATGGATGTAAATAGAAAAGGTGTTTATTCTCTGAAAGCTAATTTAAATCTTTGAAAGATCTAATAAAAGCAAACTGCAAAAATAATCTTGTTGAATTATATATGTGTAAATAACTGTTAAAGAAATGAAAAACTTATAAAAATTTAGAATACTTCTGCCCTTAGACAATTTGTAATTATCTTTAAATTTCACTCAGCTATAAATAAAAGCTGAAACTGGGAGACTGGGAGTCTAGATAAAGCATTGCTGGCAAAGTATCTACAAGTAAAACCATGGGAACTCCATTCAGCTCAACCCAAAGGCCCCAACTCTCCATGTAAAGATTAGCAAATGAGTGTATATTAAAGTTAAATAAAACTTTTAACACATAGCTATTTATATTCTTGATTTTATCTAATCTTTCAAATTAACCAAACAATCTTTGGCTCCAATTTGTTTCCTAATTTTATCTAACTTTTTAAATTAACCAAACAACCTTTGGGGTTATGATTCTTCTGTTTGTGGCGTCTTATGACTCTCTCTCATTGCAGAGCATTTCTGTGTGTGTGTGTGTGTGTGTGTGTGTGTGTGTGTGTGTGTGTGTGATTTGCAGCAGTATAGTGTGTCCCAAGTGGTGGAAAGAATACTGTGGAGTAGCACAGAATACCGTGGACTAGCCTGTCCTGAAGTCCTAGATATGTCATGAGTTTCACACAAGTTTACATTTTAAATTACTTGCTTGGAGGGGCGCCTGGGTGGCGCAGTCGGTTAAGCGTCCGACTTCAGCCAGGTCACGATCTCGCGGTCCGTGAGTTTGAGCCCCGCGTCAGGCTCTGGGCTGATGGCTCAGAGCCTGGAGCCTGTTTCCGATTCTGTGTCTCCCTCTCTCTCTGCCCCTCCCCCGTTCATGCTCTGTCTCTCTCTGTCCCAAAAATAAATAAATGTTGAAAAAAAATTAAAAAAATAAATAAATTACTTGCTTGGAATTCCCACATCACAGTTAATATCATTCTGCAGGTAAGAGAAGAAGCTGTGTAGAAGGACATCAAATGATGCATGATGAACCTAAAGAAACATTTCCATCATTTGAGGCCCAATGATAAAGGATTTTTAAGGATCTTAATATACTAAAGTCTCAATAGATAGAAAGATGATAAATAGATAATCTGTAAAGTACAACTATAAGTATTACCAACAACAGTGAATTTCTTACATTTCAGAAGCAATGGATCAGAGTCAATACACATATATATTTAATAAAGAAAAATCTTACTTACTATTCTTATTAAAGTAGTTGACTCTATAAAGCAAAAGGCTCCTCAGCATATATGTAATAGTTTTCTTTACTAACCACCAGCATGGCATAACATTATTATAATGTATACACCCGCATCAAACACCCAGCATAAGATATGACTTTGTCACAGTGTCTTCTTTAAGACATCTGGGTTTCCAAAACATTTTCCAAGTATTTCTAGAAGGATTTGCATAGCTGGCCCCATATACTTTTCATGACAAGAAGCTCATGCTTAGGCACTTTTACATGTTGATGAAGGCATTCTTGATTGTTTAGAATCTATAGAAAAATATGGGAATTGTGCCAATGGCAGTCATGGGCTCTTATGCCATCATATTGGTCATGTCATTTGCTATGCTTCCCCTGCTCTTCTTTATATTTCAGGATTGAGAGGCAAGGGAGGATGGAGCAGGGGAGGTGCACTACTGGTCCTTGCAAGCCATGTTCCTAGCATCTTACAAACTGGTTTTCAAAGGAATTTGGCCAATAAGAAGCATATTCCAAGATCAGGCAGCAGAAGGAATAATTCAGAATCTTTCTTCTCTTCTCTTCAGCCTCTGGTGGTGACTCTGAAATGGCTATAATGCCAGTTCCTGACTCTTGCCATCAGCTTCATTATTACCCCTTCCTTCCTATATGTCTTCAGCCTGTGAATGGTAATGACTTCCCGCTATTACTAAAATTTGATTACCTCACCATCCCCTGTTTAAATGATCAGATTCTCCATCACCTATGTAAGCAAGCTCTACATTAAATCCCCTCTGTTGTAATACTCCTTTTTTTTCTGGTTAGTTCAGATTGAAGGAAGGATTGCATTTCAGTGTGTAAATTCTGGAATTTAAAAATATTTTTTGTTGAGGCCTGTCTTAAATATTTATCTAAAATCTTACTGCATTCACTGCTAGGAATTTACCCAAGGGATACAGGAGTACTGATGCATAGAGGCACTTGTACCCCAATGTTTATAGCAGCATTCTCAACAATAGCCAAATTGTGGAAACAGCCTAAATGTCCATCAACTGATGAATGGATAAAGAAATTGTGGTTTATATACACAATGGAGTACTACATGGCAATGAGAAAGAATGAAATATGGCCCTTTGTAGCAACATGGATGGAACTGGAGAGTGTGATGCTAAGTGAAATAAGCCATACAGAGAAAGACAGATACCATATGGTTTCACTCTTATGTGGATCCTGAGAAACTTAACAGAAACCCATGGGGGAGGGGAAGGAAAAAAAAAAGAGGTTAGAGTGGGAGAGAGCCAAAGCATAAGAGACTCTTAAAAACTGAGAACAAACTGAGGGTTGATGGGGGGTGGGAGGGAAGGGAAGGTAGGTGATGGGTATTGAAGAGGGCATCTTTTGGGATGAGCACTGGGTGTTGTATGGAAACAATTTGACAATAAATTTCATATATTAAAAAAAACTTACTGCATTTATGGGCTGGAAAATAATATTTAGTTTAGCTCTTAATATTTAAGCTCTTAAAATATGCTCTTTGGAGTTGTTTATTCATTAATTCATAGCATCCCACAGACTGTCATTTGGGTTATAATTGAGAGTCAAAGAAATTAATTAGGTTGATAGCTAGTCAAATAACTACTTTTTAAATGTTTATTTATTTATTTTTGAGAAAGACAGTGCATGAGCTGGGGAGGGGCAGAGAAAGAGGGAGAGAGAGAGAATCCCAAGCAGACCTCCTCAGTGTCATGCATAGCATGACGTGGGGTGCTATTTCACAAACCGTGAGATCATGGCCTGAGCCAAATTAAGAGTCAAATGCTTAACCAACAGAGCCACACAGATGCCCCTAAAATTTTTGAAGTGAAGTAAAATGATGCATATTTAAGCTTGTCACCAATATTGTGATGTTGTGTATATAGTAAATGCTAAAACTTCACTTCTGATTTGTTTTATTACCAGTTTATATAAGCCAATTGAATAAATTGCTATGTACATTCTTCCCTCTTCCTATAGCCACACATCACTTTATAAATGACACTATTTAATAAATCCAGTTCTATCAGATATATATGGTATAGGGAGGGCAAGAATGTATGTATAACTGAGTTTTACAATAATCCGATGTCATTCTTTATTTTAAATTTTCCCTTTTTAAATTTTATCAGAGTTGCTAAGATAGTGAAAGTAATGGTTTTAATTTTTTTCTTCTTTTATGTCTCCTACAAAATCTGTGATGGAGATACTAATGAAAATGTAAAACGCTAAAGCTCTATCTCCCGAGGAATAAAAAAGTAGAGATAGGGAATAACCTCTAGGCTTTTGACTTATGAGGTGCTGACTGTAAACACTTGCCCAGACCCATCAAGCTGCTCTGGGTTCATCCCTTGACAGAAGTTTCAAGGCCAATTGTTGAGGGCTGGAGAATTTAATTTCCGTACTTAAGATTTAAACATTGTGTTTTCGAGAGTTCTGGGACAAAAATCAAAATGTCCCCATATTCATATACCCAAGAGAAACAATACTGACACAAGAAAAACAATGTCTAATGACATCTTGGCGATTTAAAACATTTCATCTTTTAAAAATGGAAATTTTTGATAAAAGAAGTGGCTTTGATGCTGTGCTGGTCACAAGGAAAACTATGATTATTCTTGGACTTATCCCTAAATAATAATATAATGAGGACACCTAACCTTTGACTCACTGAAGCAGAGCCTATTCCCTATGGGAAAGCACGTTCTAGAACAATGAGATACCAAAATGGACAAGGCAGTTAGCTGTTTGTTCTTCTGCCATCTAGAAATAGTTGGTTGGGCAGCCACATGAAGCAGAATCCTGGTTAGATAAAGAAAAGGACTAATAGGAGAGCAGTATTATGTGGCAGCCTGGTCTCTAAACCACAAAATGATGTCAATATTGGTCATGTCATCATATAATTACCCTGGTAGATGGGTGATCTGAATTAATCAGTGCAGAAGTAGAGTATTTGCTTATCTGTAGACCTGAATTATCTGACCCGGCTACCTTACCTTGTCCCAATATATCTACCCTGTCCCAATTGGATACTTGAGTAGCCAAGTGTCCATTTCACTCTGAAGCATGGTGATGTAGCCATGGATGATACCTTCCTTCCCACAAGTGAGATTTAGCAATGCCTACAGGAATGATCTCAGCAGATCTTAAAACTCCTGTACCTAGCAGTACTCAGTGCATTAAATTAAGTATCATTCAGGCTTTTTTTTTTTTTCAAATAAAGACATCCTGGAGAAGACATGTAACATAAGGCCTATATTAAAGCCCAATATTATGTGCTGCCTTAATATCTGGTGCAATCCTCAGGCCTAATTGCCAGTTCCCCTCTGCACTCTGTTCCTATGGATGAGGTCTCCTAGCTACACCACCCTCCTTACCAAGGGGACCAGGCACAGTACCTGAGTAGTGGGCTGCAAATTTCTGCTAGTTTGAGGCATTATTCAAACAAGTCAATCACCTCCTCCAGTGGAAAATAAATGGTACCTCACCCTCTTGAAACTTCTACAGCCCTTGGCTTATCACTCTGTTCCCGAGTGCATCCCTCATGGGGCCCACCCTTCCTGACCTAAGATGTCCTCTTCCTCAGGGGTCTGAGTACATGTGAGTAACAAACTGCTGTTGATCTCATCTGTCCAGTGCCAAGTGTTGTGTGTCTGGTTGTCCCCATAATCCCAGGGCAGGAGTCCCTCCCTCACCAACAGGGTGAAGAGGTGATGATTAAAACAGAGAGTCAAAATTAATTATTTCTTTTGAGCTGATGAAAACTTGCCAGTGTTGAGATTGTATTCTGGATATGAGACTCAGTTTCTATCTGATCTGATAAGAAACTTGCTATCATAACTTCCTGAAGACCTGTCTTCATGGTTTATGATAATAATGTCCTACTATTACCACTACTACCATTTATTTATCTGTGTCAGACACATGCATCATTCTATTTAATCCTTTAATTCCCCATTTTACAGCTAAGGAAACTGAGGCATAGAGAGGTTAAAATAGTTTGCACATGATCATAGTGTTAGTAAGTGGCAAAGTCAGGAGTAAACCTAACTTGTTTTGCTTGTTTGTCTTTTACCTTCAGAGATTCTGTGCTTAACCGCAAGATTACATCACCACGATCATTTGCTATAATCAATATACTTATCAATGAAGTGCCCTTTGAGCCTCTAAATCATGATTAGAACTCACAAAGTGTTGCTTAGAAACCACGAGTAAATGGCAAACCACTTTAATTCAATTGAATTAAAGAAAACTTAAGATGTGACAAAATTCTGAGAACAATTTAATTGTTAAATTTAATTATTCATTTCTTATCAAAGTGCACTTATGTCTAGAGTTGGAAGGATATCTTGCCAAGTCAAGTAAAACCCCCAAGCAGAATCAATAAATATGTGTAGAACGAAAAAGTAAAACTGGTATTGTTTAATAATGTACAAACTAGTGTTTAAATGGCTAAAAGTGCTTTAAATTTTATACTGAAAATACTGCCAAATGAGAAGATAAAAATACAGAAAGTTAAAGATCACAGGAAGAAAATTCATGTCATATTTAGTCCCTAACATATTTCTAAGATGATTCTAATTTTAAAACATTTTCTCTAGAGACTCTTTTGAATTCCCCATCCTGGAGCTTTATTTGGAATTTAAACTTTGTAACAAAGAGAATTTTCTTTCATAGAGTCAGCAATTTAGAAAACAAAGTAAATGTTATTGCTTAGATGGACTGGCTTATTTCACATGGAACCAGTCAAATGAAGAATGAAAACTTTTGCCTTTTCACTTTTGTAGATGGAAGTTGCACCATGGAAAAGTGTGCCCGCTATATTTTTGGGTCCACATACACTTCCTGGTCATAGTCACTTTTCCAACAGCTTCTAAAATAGAACCTACCTGCTTCTTTTTGATACAGTCTATAATACGTTTATCTAAATCTTTAAGCGAGAAATGTTCAGTGCTCACTTAGGCAGCATATATACTAAAATTGGAGAAACATTCAGGCATTTTGTAGGGTATTCATCAATAACTAAATAATTTGGGTGTGTGTTTGTCCACTCGCTGCTGCTTGGCTGGTTTCAGAGCCTTCTTGACCATGTGGTTTCCACATCACTAAGACTGTGTTGCTCCTCAGATTAGAGAGTCTCCTTACTTCGTGTGTGAATAGGTCACACACATGAGGCAATACTTGTATGCAGAAGTTATTTTCAAGACATATAGCAACCAGTATAACACAGATACCCACTGAACAGAAAGAACAATGAAACAGAGTCCTGAGCCATTAACTCTTTATTTGCCAGATTTATAAGGAGGTCCAGTGTGTCCCAAGGAAAAAGGTAAGAGTTACATGTGGGAAGCTTGGTGCAGTGGATGTTTTCCATTTGGTTCAGAATTACTTCAGTATTTTAATAAAAAATGTAGTTAGACTTGTATGTTCTTAGTGCAAAGCATCCCTAAATGTGTATGTCTATGTGTGTGTATAACATATGTATATTAATATAATAAATATAATATAATAAATATAATATAATATATATAATATAACATAATATAAGCATGTATTCATAAAAAAGTTGAAGTGGCTTTTTATGTATCTGGAATTTTTCCCCAACATTTACAAAGGAAAAATCTCCCATGACTATAAGATCTTATCTCAATTAATTGTACACCAGAACTCTTCAGTGAGCCACACTGACAAATGAGTACTGATGAGACAATTTATCCAAGATGGTTTTAAAAGTTAATAGGAAGAAAATTTTAAATGTTTTGATGTGGTTCCTTTTGGAAGAGATCTTTCTGGTATAAGAAAACTGAATTAGAAAAAACCATCGATGTTCTTTTCATCTTCATCATAATTGATTCTACCTGTGCATCATTTTGGGTCCAGTTTCCTATACATATTTGTAATATGGGTTTCATTTCCATAAAATGGGAACATAATAAATATAGGATTTACTAACGATTGTTTTATGTGGCTGCCAATCTGCCAAGTAGCATTCTTAATTATTGCCAGGAAACTAGGCATTTTCCAAACATATGTTTTGGATTTAAGACTAATATGTCATGTCAGCCCTCTCTACTGGACTGATGGGAGCCCAGTGGGACTTCAGAGTGTCTGCTTTGGAGGGTGACTTTTTGGGGTTAGATAAAAGCACTAATAGGAAGAGATAGAGCAAAGCATCAAAAGTTTCTGAAAGCAAATCCTACAAAGAAATACATCAAAGAGTTATGTTTTCATTATAAACTGATATTTTTACTAGATGAGGATAGAGTTCGATCTTCCTCTAGAAGCCATGGAGTAAAGGAAACCAGACCCTAACTTACATTAATGAGCCTAATTGCAAGGCTCTTGTCTTCTTTGAACAACATAACCAGGAGTTTTGCCTCAAAATTAAAAAAGAAAGAAAGAAAGAAAAGTATATGTGGCTTTTTCATTAGCTTGTGCAAACCTGGTATGTTCCATCAAAGAATTTATTCCAAGACTTGGAAAAAAAGGAAACTGAAAATCAAAAAGATCTGGTCCAAATGAGCTATATTTTTTTAATGTTTCCCTCAAAAATATTTTTCAAGTCCATGGAAATACCTTTCGGTGGTTTTAGTTTGTTCATCCAACACATACTTCACTTATAACCCAGTTTCCTGATCTTGGCCAACGAGCTAACATACCTGTTCAATACACATACAAACATGAAACAATTTATTATTGACATGAAAGCATGTCTTGTTGTTCTGGATTTTTTTTAGAAAAATACATTTACCAAGGAATACCTCAATTCTGTCTTTGGATGTCCAAGTGCTATTTCTATAGGGCTTAGAAGAGGTAGTACTTTTTCTCTAATTCTGTCAGCTATTAGGGTAATTTTCTATTTAATTTACCAATGACTTCCCAGTCTTATAGATGTTTTTTTAAACATGATTTTTGTTATTAATTTAGAGAACTCTGAATGCAGATATGTTTTATTTCAATATTTGGTTAAAGTGAGAAGTTTTTAAGCATTTCACGTGGCAATATGACTTCTGTCATGACAAGTTCAAACACAAAAATGAAGGCAGGGCATTTGCTGGGTATCACGCTGTCTTCCTGGGAAATGCAGAATGACACATGCAGTGTTTGCTTTTCCCCACAAATGCATCAAATGCATTGCATCTGCAGCCAATACTTAGGAATGGTATTTGCATACATACTACTTAAAATGTAAGGAAACATCAACAGCTATAGATGATTACGCATAATCTGAAGAGAAAAACTGTTAACTATAGAAAAGCTTTAAGGCCCCGGCCAAGTAAAAGCCAATGTTGTCTTTGTCTCCTATATACTATCATCAATATTGAGCTGAAACTAGGATTCTTCAGTCTGATAAATTACATTAAACATCTTATCCTTAAATTTAATAACAGATCACTCAATCAACAGTATGTGACTTGATTGATGATGATATAAGTAGGACACTGTGCTTTTCCCCCCGGTGGCAAGTTTGGGGTTGAGAAATATCAGAGGAAAATAAACATTTTATTGCAAATTTCTTTCTTAACAACTGAGACATTATAAGTGGAAAAGAACTTCATGAAAATATATATTGACAAAACCAAGGAATTTAAAAAATCCTCAGAAAACCCTAACCAATATGATTTTTCTTCCTCCTCCTCCTCATTTTCCTCTTCCTCTCCTTCTCCTTCTCCCTCTTTTTTCTTCTTCTTCCTTATCTTAGAGTTCTGGGATGGTAAATGAAAGTGTTTAGAAAATAAATCTCCTCAAATTAAAATATCTGCCAATAAAATTTAGCCTGTCTGCTAACCTGCCTGAGGAATTTGGCAGAGCTCTGGGGTAGGTGTGCTTTCTCAGGTGTTACTTGAAAACACCAGCAGAGAAGGAAAGCTAACTCCTCCCCTAAGGCACTGTCTCCCTTCTTGTCTTATGATAGTATTTCCCAAGTATGGGTTTTTCTCTTCCTTTTTTGTAGTTTCAAGTTTTTATTTAAATTCCAGTTAGTTACCATACAGTGAAATATTAGTTTCAGGTGTAGAATTTAGTGGTTCATCACTTTCATACAACACCCAGTGCTCATCACAAGTGCTCTCCTTAATACCCATCACTTGTTTAACTCATCCCCCCACTCCCCCTCCAGGTACCCTCAGTTTGTTCTCTATAGTTAAGAATCTGTTTTATGGTTTGCCTCTCTCCCTACGCCCATGTTTATTTGTCATTTCTTAAATTCCACACAAGAGTGAAATCATACGGTGTTCGTCTTTCTCTGAATGACTTATTTCACTTAGCATAATACTCTCTAGCTCCATCATCCACATCATTGCAAATGGCAAGATTTCATTCTTTTTTATGGCTGAGTAATACTGCATTGTGTATCTATACACCAAATTTCTTTATCTGGAACAAATGGCTAAATTCCTAGAAACATATAAACTATCAAAACTGAAACATGAAGAAGTAGAAAATGAACAGACCTATAACCAACAAAGAAATTCAATAATTAATCAAAAGTCTCCCAAGAAACAAAGTCTAGGGCCAGCTAGCTTCCCAGGGGAATTCTACCAAATATTTAAAGACTTAATACCTATTCTTCTCAAACTGTTCAAAAAATAGAAATGGAAGGAAAACTTCCAAACTCATTCTATGGGGCCAGCATTACCTCGATGCCAAAACCAAAGACCCCACTAAAAAAGAGAACTACAGGCCAAGATCCCTGATGAACATGGATGCAAAACTTCTCAACAAAATACTAGCAAATCAAATCCAACAGTACATTAAAAGAATCATTCACCATGATCAGGTGAGACTTGTTCCCAGGTTGCAAGGGTGGCTCAATATCCACAAATCAATCAATGTGATACAATACATTAATAAAAGAAAAGATAAGAACCATACGACCCTCTCAATAGATGCATAAAAAGCATTTGACAAAGTACAGTAATCATTCTTGATAAAAACCCTCAACAAAGTAGGGATGGAGGGAACATATACAATATCATCAAGGCCATATACAAAAGACACACAGCTAATCTCATACTCAATGGGAAAATACTGAAAGCTTTTCCTCTATGGTCAGGAATGAGACAGGGATGTCCACTCTCACCATTATTATTTAATATGGTACTAAAAGTCCTAACCTCAGCAATCAGACAACAAGTATGTTTTTGTTAGTATGGCCAAGATCTCTCCGTATCCCACTCAAAGAAAGAAACTCCTGATGAAAGAATTTCAGGAAACACTACATAGAGAAAATGAAATTGTTGTGCTTTCTATTTATTTATTGGCTTATTTGTTTGTTTGCTTAACAACAAGAACTTACTTTAGCAGGTGTGAATACCTCTCTAAAATGATGAACAATTTAGAATTGTCACAATCCCAAATGAAAACAAAACAAAACAAAACAAAACCCACAACCTTTGCGAGTTTCAGTCTGAGTATGAATCTGCTCAGACCCTGGGTAGATTTCTTAACCTTTCTCATCCTTTCTTTTCAAATATGTAAAATGAGCATAGCAGTAAGCTTCCTAGCATCACCAGAAAAAGTAAACACAACAGCGCATGCAAAGTGCTAGCACAGTGCCTGGCACTTGGGTAGCTTTCAATGAATGGCTGTGATGATTCTGATGAATGTTAACCTTTGCAATGCCAGTCAATCTTTAGGCACAAGGCAGCAGCATTATTCCATGGAATTGTTTCCTGACTACCTTGGCAGAGGAGTTTTCTCATTTAAAAGAAAATTTTCAGGGTTGACACAGATCTTCTCTCACCAGATATATCTCCCTGAGGGTTTGCTAACTTTGACCCAATAAGGGTCATGAATATGAGCTAAATTATCTTGTGATAAAATGTCCAGAATCAAAAATTCCTTCAACTCCAAAACCTAGAGATAGCAAGAATTTTCAGAGGAATTTGGCTGAATTTCAGAATTGTTTGCATTGATTTTGAACTCTTCTTGTCCAAAGACCACAAGCAGTTGAAGCCTGGATTGATCATCTGGATTGCATCATCTGACATTTGTTTGTATTTGTGCATTTTGTAGTATGATCTCTTTTCATCATGGTTAAGTATGAACTCCATTGAAATTTAAAAATTTATATTATAGCAGCAACACTAAATTCTCTCGTGGCATTTACATAAAATTTATTCTCTTAGCTATTAAAAGAATTTTCATTTTGTTATTCAGTCATTCACTTCTACCCAGACAATTCTATTACTTTATCTGGACTATCTATCTCTGCCTACCAAAGTCTTACCCATTCTTAGTTGTCTTTCCTCCCAGAAGTCTGTAATAACCTCTCCAGCCAGGGGCAACATATCCTTCTGAGTGCAACCTTCATAGAATTCAGATGGTGTGTGTTACCCACTGCCTTGGAAGGGAGTTTAATATACTGCATTTTACATCTTCCTGAAACCACCATAAGTTGCTTTAAGACAGAATCCCCTTATCTATGTATTCTCCACAATTCAGTGCCTTGTAAATAATTGGTCCTCAATAAATGTTCATATACTTCTGTGGTTACCAAAAGGTTAGGTAGTTATTGATAGCAAAGTTCTTTTTTAACACTGTATTATTTCTGCCATGTTCCAAAAGTAAACATAAAAATATCCTCTAAATAATGTAGAAATTATAGGTAGTTTCCTCTACAGGGTAGAGACAGAGGTAAAAATATGTAGTTTAATTCTTCCTTCCCTTCTTCCACGAATGGTGCTTGGACATGTGATGTGTCCTTAACATTTCATCTTACATCAGAAATATTTCTTCTTTCCCTCTGCTTTTGAAAAAAAAACCCCTAACTTTAAAATAGTCCCTGTTTTGTATTCATTTTTCAGATCCTTTTCCTTAGTCAAAAGTTATATAGAATTGAGATCCATGGGTGAATGGCTCCAAGAATTTTCAAAGTAACAAAAATAAAAGGAAAAGATGCTAATTAAGAGATTGCTGAAGATCAAAAAACAAACAAAACCAAATAAAAACCCCATAAGCATTGCTAAAGCTCACTATTGTCACCTAGATCTGATTTCTGAGCTCAACTCCAGCAAAATGATTCCTGCAGAGTGACAACGAGAAGCAGTAGAGTATACCCTGTACTGTCACCACTTGAGATGGGTAATAGAGGCACCCTGGCCTATGTCCCCACTTAGATAGGGACATGAGAATAGAGAAGAAAACCGGGCCATAGATGGGTGACTTTAAATCAATTAGAGCACGAAACACAAAGTAGCAAATAGGAATAGATTGAGATAGAAAATATCTGTAGCAAAGTGAGTCTGGGAATCCTAAATATTTAAATTCAACTAAGTATGACCAAAACAATTAAGAGGGGTTAAACTGAATGCTCTGCAACCAGCTGAGGTTTAGAAAAACCATCTAACTTACAAAAGAAACCATTTGTGCCATTCCGGAAAACGAAACATTTAAATACACTCTAGAAGAAGAGTTTGTCATCAGTATCCCTGAAACTCTTTCAGGGAAAATATGCCAGGCTCTGTGAGTATGGCTTGGACAGCTGCCCACCCTGCCAGGTCCATGGACGATGGGACCACTCATTCCCAAGACAGGCTTGGTCAGAGGAGTGGGAAGACCCTTCAAAAGGCATACTGAAGCAATGACTTCCCTAAAAATGGAAGAGAGTATATGCTTGAAGAGAATATAGCTCCAGGGAATATAGAAACGAATTTGACATTTACCAGTAGTTTTATGATGAAAAAACAAAATAAACAGAGCAAATGGAAGGCAGGAGCATGGAGCATGGAGAAAGGGAAGATAACTCTTAGGAAAGGACACTCCTGGGTGGCTCAGTTGGTTAAGCATCCGACTTCGGCTCAGGTGTGATCTCGTGGTTTGTGAGTTCAAGCTACCCATTGGGCTCTGTGCTGACAGCTCAGAGCCTGGAGCCTGCTTTGGATTCTGTGTCTCCCTCTCTCTCTGCCCCTCCCCCGCTCATGTTCTGTCTCTCTGTCTCTCAAAAATAAATAAACATTAAAAAATTAAAAAAAAAAAAGAAAGGACACTCCTTATAAGACTGATGGAAATCTATTCAAGTGGAATAAAGTGAAGTACAAAAAATCACCTATTTTTTTTCTTTTTGTAGCTTATGTTATTCATTAAGATCAAAGAGTGCTGACTTACACTGAGAAATATTGTTTGTTTGGCATATAAATGAATGAATCAATGAAGATGCATTTATTGAACACCTGCTTTTGGCCAAGCCCTATACTAGGTCCTTTCCCAATTATCACCTCATTTAATTCTCCCAACAATGCTGTCAGTTAGGAATTATATGAGTAATCACATAAGTAAGAAAACAGACTCATAAAGGTTAGATAAGGAGCCTAAGAACCCACAGCTAATAAGGAGTAGGGCCAGATTTCCAGCCCAGATCTTTTGATTCCAAGCTAAGATTTTTGTTCAATAGGAAAATCATTGCTTCCCTTTTTAAAAGTAAATCATTGTCGCTGGCAAAATTGTGCTTTGGGTGGACAAATGATTCAAAGACTTGTCCAAAGAAGTTCTGGAGCCACCTTGAGATTTTTAGAATCAATCATCAGAATGGAAACAGTTTAATGACAGTCTGGGCAATTACCCCATTATGCCCAACAAACCGGGGAGAATGAGCCTTCAGCTTGACTCATGTATTTAACTGTTGTTTCAGGAGGGCCTGAAAGGAAAAGAGGTTATGTCAATTGTATTTTAACAGAGTGACTAAGTTGTGAGCATTTCCAAAAAAATATTTTTTCCTCAGAGTTTAGTTTTACTAGCTTTGGAGACAATGACTCAGGCATCTCTTTGTTGCTCCGCTCTCTAATTAGCAAGTTCTAAAGACATCCCTTTCAGAAAGGGAGGAAAAATAGCCTTGATTTTGTTCAAAACCTCACTCCTATCCTTCCCCTAAATGAACTTCCAGAAATCCTATCAAGCCATTAACGTAAGTTGATGAAAGGAGAAAGTACACCGCCTGTTACAACAAGCTTCCTTAGAAGCACAAGGCCAGCCCTCTGACACTATCTTTCAAAGGCTTCCAAGGTTTTCAGACACACATTTAATCAAACACCTATTTACTCTGTGACCCTCTGGAGTACCAGTCAAGTGCTGGTGGGTTGTAAGATACACAGTTTTATCACCACTTTCCTAACGTGAAGGGAACCAAAACCAGAGCATGTGGGTGGGAAGAGAAGGACAGGAGGGGAAAAGGTGAAAGCAATTTTTCCAAATTGGCCTAAGGCAAGAGTTGGGCTGTGCAATTTCTTTTCAGCCTGAAAACATTATGAAAAAACCCCACCATTTGTTTTATGGGCTTTCGGAAGAAAGTGCCTCAACACTCTGCAACCCAGGAGCATAGGAGGGCTCTTGCTCCCGAAACCAGGGACTCTGGGAGGCTGGGCTGAACCCCCACACTGCTGAGTGCTGGAGCTGGAGCAGTCAGGTGGGCCTCATTTTGATAGTCAGTCCCAAGAGCGATGGATTGTAAGGGCATGTAGATTTCATCATCCCCGAGGTGTTTTCAACAGAGGAAAAGTCCTGATTATGAAGGAATGTGATGAGGTTTGTTTTACACAGTTATCAAAAACGTTGAACATTTTAAGAAATGGGGCGCTGAATGTTACCCACCAGCAGAGTGTGGGATGATTGTACTGACGCATAACCTCTCTTTAGAGCAACAGATGAAATGCCATAGGAAAGCAACGAACATAAGGTGAGCAAATGGACCGCCCATAAGCCAGATCACTCCACCAGGCATGGATTTTGTTCCTTCTTTGTTGTTTTTTTTTTTTTTTCTTGGCTGTGAGGGTTTAAAAACATATATTTAGTTGCAAAAATTTTAAAAATCAGGAGAGTTCACGCAAAAATACAAATATCTGGCTCTTTTAAAACGGGGAGATCTGGCAATATGGGGGAGGCCCACACTTCAGCATACTGTCAGAAAACAGCTGGGGTTCAGAACTGGTTGACCCTTTAGATGAGCGTGCAAGTGCTGGCTACCATCACGGTTCCCACGACTTCCCTGAATATGCTCGCTTAAGCCACTTAGGTACATGCCTGGCCCTGTATTTGAGTTTGAAACCCCAGTAAATAGATGGAAGCCAATAACCTGGCCCTCAAATCTGGAAGGTATAACTTCCACATAAGCAGCAAGGCAGCAATTAAACAGCAATGTAACAGGGCATAAAACATTAGAATGCAGTTTAAATCATTGTAGAGCCTCACCTTTAAAGTTTAGAATTACCTGCAAAACAAATTGGTTGGAATTAAAATGTGTTGTAAAAAAGATAAGAAATATGAGCATTTACCCCAGTCTTTGAACATGGGCAATTATAGGAGGAGAATTTTTCCTTTCTTACTCTTTAAAAGTCATGTCTCACCCTGAATCTTTTTGCAAATAATAAAGTCATAATTAACTTCAATTATCATACCTTGTCAATTTTGTCAAACCACCATTTCCAGTAAAACTTCTCTGGTCAGGGCCTTTTCTAAGTACCTAATTCCAGCAAACATTTCAGATCTTATCCTCTTTGGCCATTTATCAACCTTTGTGGAGATTTAGACCCACACTCAGATGCCCGCTCTCCAGCTCTACGTGGGCCTCTCATCAGCATGTTTATATGGAGCCCTCCAAATCTTCTTCAACAATGTTCTCCATCTCAGTAAATGCCAACAGCACCCCCTCAGACTCTTGTGAATAAAGCTGGGTCAACCAGACACTTCCCTTTCTCTTTTTCCATATCCAATCGATCCCCGAAGTCTTGTTCTTGGCCTTCAGAAATAGCCTCTTTTCTTTTCTCCCTACTTCATCTCTTACCTTGGCCTCTAATCTGTCTTCAGTAGCCAAGGAGACCTCTATAAATCATTAACCTGATAATGACTAGCTCCACTTAGAACTCATCATAGCTTACATTGCTTCTAGAACCATTTAAAATTCTTAACATAGCTCTTAAGGCCCCACTTTAAATGGTCCCTTCTCACTTCAGCACCTTCACACAGGCTGTTCCCTTTCCTGAAGTGCTTTTCTCTCCTCCACCCAATCCCTGTTCTGCACCCTTCACCTTGCTACCTTCTCATTCTCCTTCAGGGCTCAACTTAGTCACTTCCTCAGTGAAGCCTTTCCCCACCTAGACCTTAAGTGGAGATTATCATGATTTGAGGCACATTGTTTTTAGGGGTCCAAAACAGCAATAGAAACATGCAGGACAAATCGGCACTAAGCCATAGTAACCAGTAAGTCCATTTATATGAATAACTAGGAAGATGATTATAATCACATACGGTGTGATTAAATTAAAACAGTTATATTCACAGCCTACAAAATCATTGTAGGGAAATTATATCTGCACATGAAAATTCTGGTATCTATATATTTTCTTAGGCTGGTTTATTTTTGGTTCATAGCATTAAGTTTTACTTTTACTCTAATTATTGGTATTTCATACACAAATGTCCAATGTTGGTATTTCATATGTTGCTTGCTGTAGCAAAGAGCTAAATGATTCCACACAAATTTGGTTCAATATTAAAATCTCTCCATATATTAACTCAAATGTGTTGGTTAATATAACAAAACATTGGTTGTTCAACCAATAATTTTCAAAGATGACTGCCTGGGGGAGGCTGGTGTTGCCCACCGAAATAGTTAATTTTTTTTTTTTGTTATTCCCAAGAACATTTTATCTATCTCATCAGTTGATCTGTAGTTTCTCTGATTGCTTAAAAATGTACCTGGGTTTAGCACAGCTATATTTATTGAGTGTGTACTCTGTGCCAGGTACTATTCTAAGTGCTTTATATGTATTTATATTTTAATTTACCAAATCTATGAAGTGGGCACTATTGCTAATATATTCCCCATTTTACCATATGAGAAAACTCAGGCACAGAATGATAAGTAACTTTTCCAAAGTCATACAATCAGTAAGTCATGAAGCATTTGTACCCACTCTTTCTCTCTACGGGGCTTTCCTTACTCCTAACCTCTATGTTATGGCAATAGGTATTTACATGAATACATTCCTTTTTACCTTTAACTTCTGCTTCTATTCACTATAACATTGACATATACTTCCTTTAATTACCAGGGACATATTTGGAAATTATGTCATAGAAAATATGTCTATCATTTTCATGTTAACACAACAATTTTCTATATCATATAATTATTATTTAGAATCTCAACTTTACATTGCAAATACATGTTATAAATAAGTCACAAGTTAGTTATTACCTGATCACTTATTCTAGTTTCCTAACAATTAAAAATGGGAAATATGATCATCTTTGCTCTGTCTTCTTTTCTGAATCCAAGATGAGAAGATTCATTCAGGCAGTTTGGTAAGACCTATGACACCTTGTTCTATGGATGAGTCAAAGGTTTTTACCTAACAATTTTGAAATTTCCTGAGAAACCACATGGCACTGAATTCCAGGCTTATAACTCATGTGGTCACCTTGTAACTTATCAAATTCTTGTCACCCCAATCAACAGAACCTACAGAGAGAAAACTTTCTCCCTGGGTTGTTTTCCTGTTAGCTTGAAAACTGAAAGAAGGGGCGCCTGGGTGGCGCAGTCGGTTAAGCGTCCTACTTCAGCCAGGTCACGATCTCGCGGTCCGTGAGTTCGAGCCCCGCGTCAGGCTCTGGGCTGATGGCTCGGAGCCTGGAGCCTGTTTCCGATTCTGTGTCTCCCTCTCTCTCTGCCCCTCCCCCGTTCATGCTCTGTCTCTCTCTGTCCCAAAAATAAATAAACGTTGAAAAAAAAAAAAACTGAAAGAAAAGACATGGTCAAAGATGTGCTTGAACTAACATTTGCTTCACATTTAACTCCAGAGTATTAAATAAATTCCCAAAGACTGTACTAGCCTATGTGAAGTCAAGACTGTTGTGAAAGAAAAGGATGACAATTGACCCTTTCTTAGAGCAAAACCTCCTGCCTTCCATCCCACCACTCAACTTACAGAGTCAAGATCCTGAGAGTTGACAGCTTCCTCCGCAGATAAATTCCAGCATGCCCCAAATGAGCCATGTACTCATGAAACCAAAGAACCAGCAGAGACCTCCGGGACCATCTATCCCAGCAGTTCCCAAATGCTCCTGCGGCCAAGATTCCATTTATCTCCTCCCCCTCATCTCAGCCATGGACCATGGGTTTGGAAAATTTTTTTTCAACTAAACTGGGTATGTTAAATATAACTAACCTTATTTGCAAATGTTGCTCATGTAAGACACATACAAATACATATAGTCTGAGTTTCTGATCCAAGGTCTCCATTTCACAATGACTTGAAATGATTTCTAACCAAAACAAGGAAATGAGCTTATGTATGCAATCTTATAAATAAAACTCAGATTTTCTCTTAGAACCCGACTCTTATATTCAACGATGTTTAGGTGTCTAGATCTGGAAAATAGTGACATATCTATCTGGCATTTTACTGAAAGCCACAGAGACATAGTGACCTGCTAAAAACTAGACTGAATGGTAGACCAGGAGCTATATACACAATGGATCCCAATTGTAGCTAGCTCAGTAGGATACAGACCAAGTCACAGGGGAGAATATTGCTCAAAGCTGAAATGAACTGCTCAGCCAAAACCTTATACCAAGACCAATTTCATATCACAAAATGAGAAGCGGCATCTAAAACAAATTCACTGGAGGCTGTTTTGTTGAGTAAAATATGACACTCTGCAAAGAGGAATGAAAATCCAGAACTATGAGAAAAGCCTGGACTTGGCTATGAATGTTCATGAAAAGTGTTTTAGGTTGGGATCCAGCTGAAAAAGACTAATGCAATAGGTGAGAAATATTCAGAGTGAGTGCTCACATCTTTACAGAGGAGGAGGAAACCCAAGGAAAACAAATTACATCAGTTAAGGCTAACAGGATGGAGATACGAGAAGCCAAGAGCCAAGAGAGATAAGGTAAGCCCAAAGGGTTAAAGAGTATTAGGAGGGCAAATCTATCAGGAGGGAAAAGATGATGAGAGAGAAACTGGGGCTTCTAATAAATGAGCAAGGACACAGAATTAATCACACCTCCAAAATTTGCTGAGATGTTGGACTCATTTTTTAAGTTAGTCTTCTTGTTGAAAAAGAAAACCAAAAAGGTAAGAAAGAGAGAAAGAAATATGAATTTGAAAGGAAAAAAGGCCGTGGGGAAAATGCCACTGACAAAAAACAGAAGAGGATAATCCAGAAGAGCATGCGTGAAACCAGCTCATCCCATTTCTCTGTAGTGGTGGTGATAACTACAGGGCAATATAAACCAACTAAGGAACAAGCACTGGATTTAGTCAAGCAACTGATTTTTGCTAGTTTCTAAATTAAACCATTTGACTGAGTTAAATCTTTCGTGTGTGTGTGTGTGTAGATGTTAATTTGAGACTTCGAACACATGAAGGTATTTTGGTCCAGTCCTTTAAATTTTAGACAAGTAAACTGTCACTCTCATTTTAGAGAAGTAACAGAGGTCACAGTTAGTAGGTGCTGGAATTGAGACCAAAATCAAAGAGCTCTGTACTCTCAGGCCAGAACTTTCTGGATTTCTAACTGATTGCTATTAAGAACTATCACTTATCAAGCCTGCATCATAAACCAGTATTGACCACATTGTGATATATAGAATCCCTCAACAATCTTGTGACTTGTGTATCTTACTTCTTTACAATGAGGAAACTGAGAACTGGAGAGAATGAATAAATGTCCAACTTTACAGTTGGTAGGTGAATATTTATTAGTTATTATGTTGTCTGGTGGTCTAATACAGATGCATTCTGTTTTAAGAAAACATGCTAAATGAAAAATGAGCTTTAAAAAAATCAGAGGTTATTCACCTAACAAATGTTCACCTAAAAGCAATTACCATGGCATTCCTTGATTCTAGCATCTTGAATTAATTTAAATATCTTAATATGTATGGATACTCAGTTCCTTACAATTTTATTATTTAAATTGCTAAGAAGCTGAATGGAAACAGTGCATCACTACACTACATTTTAAATGTGAATCAATAAACCCAAATTATTTTCAACATTTCAGAAATACACCTATTTCAAACAAAGTGAGGCCCTTCTATGGAAGCCAAAGTCAGAGAGAAGGTACCACTCTGGTTCTGCATTTCTGGAAGGAGTTTCAGCTGTTCCCAGGCAAAACAGAAGAAGATAGAGAGGTTGCCTCCCCTGCACACGGGGAAGGAAGTTTACCAGGGGTTCCTCTCTATTGTCACAGCTCTGCAGGGGCCACCACAGCAGCCACTCCATCCCACTGACTATTCCACTCTTCACGTAGCTGTCAATCTGCCAACTACCATTCCGTTCTCCAGTTCAGAGAAACAGGAAATTACACTTTTGAAACTGGAAGAAAAGAATCCAAGTGTGGGATAAAAAAGAAATGTTTATTTCTCAAACACCTTCCCAGTTGCAAAGGAAAGAAATGGCCTGACAATGTCTTTAATAAGATTCTCTACCTAGGAGTAAGTTTCTAAACTCATTTTGGCCAAAAAGCACATACCCTTAATTATTCATACTTACTGCTTTGTGTCTTCTAGGTAATTTGCTTCCAAAGCAGCCAAACTAGGGTGTGAGAGGGCAGGCTCTAGGGTTGGATGAGTCCTGGTTCCAAGGCAGTTCTGTTGTTTACTAGCTCATGTCTTCTCTCAAACTCAAGTGTCCTCTTATGTAGAATGAAAATATACTGCTAACTAGTTTATGATCATTGTAAGAATTAAATGACATAAAACACATACAATCCAGGGGTGACATGCACACAAAATCCCTAAGCATGATACTTTGCAGAGGGTAAATGTTTAATATACAGTAGGAATTATTGTTATAATTATTTTTAAATCGATTCATCAGTCCACACCAATCCACAATGAAACATGCTTTCTTTCCCCTTTTAACAATTTGAATTTTCTTACTCCTTTCTTCTCACTTAAATAAAATTCTCCTTTTCTTTGATAAAGCAGGAAAATATATGTAAATCTGTTTTGCATATTTTTGAGAAGAAAACATTATAAATACATAGGGATTTATAGGGATAAATATATCGTGAACATTGCAAGCATAGACCTAGATATCTCTAACATCCTTAGATATCTCTAACATCCTTTCTGTTATCTGGGCAAACCGAAGTTCCATCTTCAGTGTTTCCCTGAGTGCAAGCATTCGTAATCAAATCTAGTCCTAGAAATAGAGTAATTGTCGGGGCGCCTGGGTGGCTCAGTCGGTTGAGCGTCCGACTTCAGCTCAGGTCACGATCTCACGGTTTGTCAGTTCAAGCCCCGCGTCAGGCTCTGGGCTGATGGCTCAGAGCCTGGAGCCTGCTTCCGATTCTGTGTCTCCCTCTCTCTCTGCCCCTCCCCCGTTCATGCTCTGTCTCTCTCTGTCTCAAAAATAAATAAACATTAAAAAAAATTTTTTTAAAAGAAATAGAGTAATTGTCTAAGAAATGTCTCTGATGGTGGGTTATAGTGACGTGGGGAGAAATAAAGAACTAACAAGGTGCTCAGCCTCATTGGTGGATATACCATGTCTGGCCTTGGGTTTGAGCTTCCTAGAAAACAAAGGAATGTTTACCAAGCCTTTCTGAGAAATGGGTACAGGCTGCAGGAAATTCAGCACAAACTATTGATTTGAACATGTTCGACATAAGAAAATTGATGAGTATAATAAAAAGGTAATTGCTTGGTTATAAATAAGGAATTTGACTCCACTTCTTTGTCTTTATTATAAATCTTCCATGAAAACCACACTGCATCTAAATTTAAGTGGGCTTGCATGTTAAAGACAAATGCCTTTAGCATCTGTGAGACATTTTGGAGAATGAAGCACCATGAACCCATCCAATGCTTATGTAACACATGGGTGTTTGACATTTGCCAAGTCCTCTGCCAGTGAAATTCAGACATTTGCAGCCAAAGAACAAATGAAGGTGAGAAACTCTGGAAAGTGATGAAGGAAAGCAGTTATGACTAAATGCCCAAGTCACTAGAACTGGAACATAACAAGCCCACTGGAGGGAAAGGATGTTTGAAAGTAGGGGATCTGCAGACTCTGGGGAATCCCAAACCAGTTGTACATTTTGTCGAAGAACACTATGTTGTCATCAGAGGGAAAGTGTTAGTATTACTCAGGAAGATAATAGAAAGATAATAAATGTGAAACCCTGGGGCATCTGGGTAGCTCAGTCAGTTGAGCATCTGACTTGGGCTCAGGTCATGATCTCGCGGTTTGTGAGTTCGAGCCCAGCATGGGGTTCTGTGCTGATAGCTCAGAGCCTAAAGCCTACTTCGGATTCTGTGTCCCCCTCTCTGTCTGCTCCTCCCTGTGCATGCTCTGTCTGTCTGTCTCTCTCTCTCAAAAATAAATAAACATTAAAAAAATAAATGTGAAACTCCGGAGCATGTAACAGTGTTAAAGTTGATTTTCCATCCTTAAGGTATTTATGATGACACAAAGTTAAAACCTGTTCAGTCTCTGAGCCATCTCTGAAAAGCTGGGCTGCGGTCCCACAGGGTCAATTTGAAATGCCTTGAGTCCATGTGCCATGTCTTACCCAACCTCTAGTCTTTGTGTCACAGCATTACTGCATCCCTTGATGCTGATCTAGCAAGTGTACAAGTTCTTTAAAATTCTCCCCAAGGTGACCAGTGAAGCTGAATTTAAAAATGCATTCGCCAAATACTGCACTTGCTATTTTTTAGTACAGCCTGCAGTGTCTTCTGCCTTCGTGTTCCCTCCCACACAAATTTGGGCTCAATCTAACCCAAGGGGAAAATGTAAGCAGTTTTTACATTTAATTGTTTTGGTCTAATTAAGGATTGGTCAGTGTGGATTTTTCTTTAGAAAATACTGGTCAGTGTGGAGAATATTTCTTTAGACAGTAGTGAAACACAGCCACATGTGAAAAGTGAACGAAGCATACAGATAGTGTTCAGAGAAAGCTTAGGGCAATATATCACTTTTCCTTTTGGTTATCCTGTTGAGATTATTGAATATAGATATGATTTTCAAGAGGCAACTGTTTTCAGACAGGATTTCTGTAGTTTAGGCTCTCTGCCCCCGCAGCCCACCAACAATTGGAAAAATTTAGTGGGATTTTTGGTAAAGTTTAGTGGGATTCTAGACTGGAGACCAAACCGATTTCCTTCTTCTCTTCACTGCTCCTATTTAACGTAAGGTTATGAGCTTTTGCTCCTCCTCCAGAAAATGGTGCTGCCGTCCCCACTTGGTGCCTTGTCCTCCCGCCTTCTTGATGGCAGGGTGAGGTCCTGCACTATTTTCTCAGCCATTTACTTTTCTGGAATGTCCTCCCTGACTCAGCCCCACCACCAAGATTGCTGTTATCTGTGCTCAAATACCAGTCACTCCCCTATGAAGTAAGAAGAGATACCCGACAGTCCCAGCAAACCAGGGAAATGCTGGCATCTCATCAGTTTTCAGGTTAGAATTTCACTGTCAAGCTCACTATCTGTGGAGCTCTCCCAGATAAACAGTAGATGGGGGCTTCCAGCACATTCCTTTTGCACTAATTCCAGGAGATCTCTCTGCGGCCAAACACCAGTGAATCTCCTGAAGCCCAGTCACTCAGGCGGTACCTCAGGTCTCCTGGTAGTAATTAGGGAAATATTCTTCCTGTCCTTTCAGCTGTGATGCTGAGGGCAAATCTATAGCCTTGTCAGTTGATATTCAAGGCTGGGGGCATTTTTTATTTAAGAAAAACCTTATGTATGATTCAAGTTATTTCTCAATAGGATATATATTGCAGATTCACATACGTATGATTCCTACTGCTAGAAGAATTTCTCATCTAAATGAAACATGTTCTTATCCTTTTTGGAAGTTTAAAATGATGTTTTAAAAGGTAAATAAGAAGTTAAAATCTCCCATCGCACCTAAATAGGCTTTAAACAATTTGCCATAACACTGTCAGTATTCCACATGGGCTCTTCCTCTCTTGTTAAGTTACATTCTAGTCTTAGAATGCTTTCCCAATAACAATTAAAAAAAGAATCATCCTTTAAATTTGTCTTGCGTGTTGACTTTCTCCTTCTCAAAGGTGCCTGCCGACAACAAGGGAGCTATACAGAACGGAGGTAGATATTAGCCCACAACATCTACTTTTCTCTTTGGTGCCTTCCCAGCATCTTAGGTAAGATTTGTTTTTAAATCCATCTAAGCCATTGTGCTCACCATAAATCTCCTCAGCTTCCTTGATTATCAATTTGTTCTCACCCCATCACAATGGACATTCTTCTCCTTGGCCCTCATCCCATCTCTGCTGGGACTTTCCCTTACACTGAGCACTTCACTTGAATTTCTTACCAGGAAAGCCTATCAGGCTTTGTCAGTCAAAACCAGTCTCACCATCTTCACCTTTCCACCCAACCTTCTTCCCCTCCTGACTTCCCTCTTTCTGTTCATGGCACTTCTATTCTCCTAGGGCCTCCTGTCAAGGCTCTAAACCTTAGAATTATCTTGGACTTAACCTTTCTCTCACTATGGTTCACCTCTTATTGCTGCCATATTGCTTTTTATTTTCTGTCCTCCATGTCCCTCTCATTTCTTTTTAATGTAAATTTGTACTGTCTCCACTCTAGCTAGGAAGTCATTCATTAACTCCCTCCTGTCCCATTTTAAGTGCTTGCTGGCAGCTCTCCCCACTGCCAGGCTCTTTTCCTCTCTATTATACTTGTTATGGACACAGTTCTCTTCCTGATGCCTGCTACTGGTCTTGTCCTTCCTCTGCTCAAATGCATTTGGTGCCTCCCTATTCTCTGTAGGAAAATGTCCAAAGTCTTATTTCTGACAAATCCAACCATCTGTGGTATTTTTTCCAATCTGTATAACACTTCATTTTTTATCCCAGTAAACCTTTTTACCTATGCTTTTTTTCAGTTTGAAGGAATTCCAAGTACTTAAAGGTACACAGTGGACTCGCAGCTCTGAGCTTTATTTAGCCAAACTTACTTCAACAAAAACCCTATTTCCTTCTCTGCTGTTGAAATGTTACCTACTCTTCAATGCCAAAATGCCATGAATGAATTCCTGTTTCTCAGATGAAAGACAATTTCCCCACCTTCTATTTTTCACAGTACTTTGTACTTCCAGTACGGTAGCACATAGGAGGAGAGGCTTCTTCATACTGTAGTAATTTATTTGCCCAATTTGTCACGTCTAGCACATTGTCAACTTGAGAGTAAAGGCTCTTCTTTCTATATCCCCACAGTAGCCAGTATAAGGCCATGGATTTAGCAGAAGATATTATTTGAGATAAACGAATATATCACTTGAACCTGAAAACCTCCTCACACACAAAGGGCATTCTGCCTGGCCCATAAAGCCTCAATACTTAAGTAAAGTAGCATTTTTTTGCAGTATGAACTTCTGTCTTTTTTACCTCAAAGAAGATGTAGTGTATGAAAGGGATAAGGAGAGGAAGTTAAGAAACATCCCTTCAGCAATCCTTAATGAAAGAAGTATCTAACTCCTAATCTTAACTATTAAATGTCATGTTTCATTCTGCTCTGTAGAAGGAAGAATAATGGCCCCCAAAGTGTGCTCCAACCCTAATCCCCAAACCTGTGAATATGTTAGGTGATAGTCAAAAGGGACTTAGCAGATGTGATTAAGGTTACTAATCAGATGACCTTAAAGTAAGGACATTATCCTGATTATTGGAGTGGGCCTAACATAATCACACGAATCCTTAAATTTTGAAAAATTAATCAGCCAGACAGTCAACTGATGGAAGAAGAGGCAGGAAAGATTCAAAGTGAGAAGGACTCAATCCACCATCACTAGCTTTGAAAAAGAAGAAAAGTGGCCACAAGCTAAGGAATACCCAGCCTCTAGAAACCAGATGTGGCCCTCAGCTGACATCCAGGTTATAGATCCTCAGTCCTACAATAAGAAGAACTCAATTCTACCAAAGATCTGAATGAGCAAGGCAACAGATTCTTCCCTGGAACCTCCAGAAAGGAATGCAGTTTTGGTAATAGCTAGTTTTTAGCCCCATGAGATCTATACTAGACTTCTGATCAGTAAAACTATGAGGTAATACATGTGTATTTTTTAAAGCCACAAAATCTGTGGTAATTTGTTACAACAGCAATAGAAAACTAATACACTTTCCAAGTGGCTATTCATGTATACTTCACCTATGTTGGCTTGAATTGGTTACAACTAATAGTGTGTGATTACTTTTTTTAAAAATTTTTTTAACATTTATTCATTTTTTGAGAGACACAGAGAGACAGTGTGAGCAGGTGAAGGACAGAGAGAGAGGGAGACACAGAATCTGAAGCAGGCTCCGGGCTCTGAGCTATCAGCACAGAGCCCAACATGGGGCTTGAACTCACGAACTGTAAGATCATGACCTGACCTGATATCAGATACTTAACCGACTGAGCCACCCAGGTGCCCCAGTGTGCTTTACTTATTGAAATAGAAGCCTAAAGGTATATGCTCCAAAGCATTATAAGTAATGTGGTATATTCATTCTTTCTGCAAGTATTTCCCCAATATCTGGTGTCTACACTCACATCATAATTTTTCTTGGGAGTTTGGAGTTTGTAAATATTCTTGATTCTATTTCATCACAGACTATTACAGATAATCTGGAACATGGCAGGCACTTGATAAATATTCAATGAATATGTCTAAGGATGATTTTGCCATTTAAACTCCCTCTACCAGAAGTTCTTTACCTTTAAGATGTGGGTGATAATTTATCAAACTTACAGGGTGGCCTCAAAGACATCTGCCTAAGCAATTTTTACAAAATAGGTAATTATTTTTAATTCCTTTTTTCTCCCCCTAAGTAAGCTCTATACCCACCATGGGGCTTGAACTGACTACCGGGAGATCAAGAGTCACATGCTCTACTGACGGAAGCAGCCAGGTGCCCCCAAAATAGGTCATTATTAATATCAAAACATTTCTAAAATCTAAATCCTAATCCTTTGTGCCTTGACTTATGTGTCCATCTTTAAATTTTTTTTTTAACGTTTATTTTTGAGACAGAGAGAGACAGAGCATGAACAGGGGAGGGGTAGAGAGAAAGGGAGACACAGAATCTGAAACAGGATCCAGGCTCTGAGCTGTCAGCACAGAGCCCGACGCGGGGCTCAAACTCACAGACTGTGAGATCATGACCTGAGCTGAAGTTGGACGCTTAACCAACCAAGCCACCCAGGCGCCCCTGTGTCCATCTTTATAGTTTTCCTCTAGGGTCTCATTCCACACAAGAGCTTTCATTAAGGACTGCTATTATCTGGTTCCTGTCTTGCTCAAAATTCTCTAATAGCTCTTCACTACCTTTAGGCTCAAATCCAAATTCCTCAATCTGGCATGCAAAGTCTCACAACATGCCTATCCAAAGAATCTTCTCTCCCATTTACTTCCCAGCCTGATGCACACTCCCACCCCTGAGGCACTCTCCACTCAATGAAGGCTGCTCTTTGGCCCTAAAAATGCCACTTTCAGCCTTGACAAAAGCTTTTGATCCTGTGCTACTGGGTCTGCATGTCACTCTCCTTGCCTTTTCAACCCAGCGTCTCACTCAGATAGGCTTGCATCTTTCCTCCAACGGGCCTCTCCCAAATACACCAGCTCAGAATAATTCCCCACTCCCATGTGTTGCCCTTCATCTTGTAATAATCACCTGGTTTCATGTCTTGATCCTTACTCACTTCACATCTGCTGGTATCCCTCCCCAGCTAGACTACAGAGAAAAGTATTCATAATTTATGATTTTTACTATCTGCAGCCCACCCCCCACCCTGGCAATAGTGCTGGGCAAAAAATAAATAATAATGATGAATTACTCACATATAGTGCTTACTATGTTGTGGACATCATTCTAAGTGCTATACAAATTTTAGTTCATTTAAAACTCAATTCTGTAAGGTAGACATTATTTTTCTCTCCATTTTACAGATAAGGAAACTGAGGCACAGATACTCAATATTGACTTGTAGAAATTAAGAAGCTATGGAAGAAGTGTCTAAAATGTAAAATAATTGGAATCTATAAAATGATTGATGATTGGAATATAGTATAGTTTTTTGTAAGGGAAAATTCATACTTGGGAGGCTTGAGTTTTGTTTTATTTTACATAATGGAGGGTCAGATATGTCTAACAGCAAGTAAGCAATACTATGTAACATACTTTTTTTTAATGTTTATTTACTTTTGAGAGAGAGAGAGAGAGACAGACCCAGAATGCGAGTGGGGGAGGGACAGAGAGAATGAAGAAGAAGCAGAATCTGAAGCAGGCTCCAGGCTCTGAGCTGTCAGCACAGAGCCTGACACTGGGCTTGAACCTACAGACCGCAATCATGACCTGAGCCAAAGTCGGACATTGAACCGATTGAGCCACCCAGGCGCCTCTGTAACATGCTTTTCTTAACAATGAAGTGAAGTTGAATACATAATCAGTTGCACACACATCCCAAAAACTCTTGAATGGATTTCGTATTCTATCCATTACACTAAGCTACCCATCTAAGGCTAATAGAGACTGAATTTCAGTTGTGTTTGGCAGAAATGTAAAGTTGTAATCTTTCTGTATTTCACTGTAATCTGCATCTTCCCACAGTTCCTGAATCCTTTGCCCTGTGGAATTCTGTGGAGGTTTTTTATATTTGTTCATTGGTGGTGGTGGTGATGTCTACTTCATTTCAAAAACCGCTGCAGTGCCCTAAGGAAAGCCCCTGATGTTCAGGAATAAAATTCAGCCCACTCCAAAGCTAAAGCCTTTTCATGCAGCGACTCCCAGGAGCTACACTCTCGTTGTGTTAATACTAGTGAGTCTTCCAAATGCACGTCTAAAGCAGCCATAGCCCACAGCAGTTAAAGAACTGGCCCAAAATATACAAAACCCAACTTCTGGCTCCTTGAACAATGTTTACGTTGTTGCCATCAACCAGGTGATAATTCTCAGCTCAGAACTCTTCATCAGTTATCTTGCACTTTTTAATGATTTATTCACACAGCGATTAATTTATAAGCTCCTTCTTTCTCATCAGGCGATAACAAAAATAGTCTGTCTGAGAAACAGTTTAAGTAAAGGTCAAGGAAATCTTAGAAATTAGCTTTACTGAATCAAAGCAGCTGTACAAGCTTTTCCAATCAAGATGACAGAAGTGTTATCTGTAAGGCATGGGCCCCTCCCAGACATTTGCTATTCTTATCTCCTGTGCCATTCGCCAGCCATTGGGAGAATTACAGGACCTGGTGTAAATTCTACGGTGGAACATTGTTTTCAATTAAAGATAAACAAAAACCCATTCCTCCCATCTGGGGATACTTGAATCTCTCTATGTTTCCATGTGAGAAGTGAGGCAGAAAAATCCTGTAGTTCTTCTGAAATGTCATGAACGTTTTACAGGGATTGGCAGCCCTCCTCGCCAAAACACAGAGCACCAGGGTCAGTGGCAATTCACTGGCCTCCCTCTTTCCTGGCATCTGACTAACTCACCAGCAGTCACGCAAGAATGTATTGATCTTTCTACAGCTTGCTGGGCAATGAACTGCAGTGCAAAGATAAAAGGGATTATCAACTTGCCAAAATAGAATCTTCTGCCAACCCTAGAGAAGTCATGAAGGGGTGGGGGGAGGAAGGAAAAACAAATTGGCAACTAATGGGAACCCACGTAATATAAAAATCATAACGAACTCTCTTCTTTTGTACAGAGAGATGGTTTTGCTTTGGGGACAGGCTTAGTATTCTGTGGCCCACAAAAACTACACAATTTGGATATTGTGGCCTCTTGATCAACCTACCGGTTGGAAAGCCCTTGAAGTTGGGTGTCATAAGTTGGACAGCCCAAATTCATCTGTCACGTGGCTTTGGACAGTTTTTCCAATAATTCTACTTTAGATATTTCCGTTGTGATGGAGGCCCTCAGTGAAACCAGACAAAATGCACTTTAGATCAAGGGCAGTTCTCTGTCTTCACGTTAGCCATCCAGCCTATTTCCAAAATAGATCCGAGAACTTAGAATATTATCAGAATATTTCCTTCAGCTGCATGAAAAGTATGGTAAAGAAGAGCACACAATCAAAAGACCGGCCTGGGTAATAGTATGCAACAAGGGAGAGGATGGAAAAGGCTAGAAGAGGCTTGTGATATAAAAGCCCACATTGTCAGCAGAACATATTGAGACATATTTTCTGCCTGAAACAATAACAATCATAAATGAACTATTGTTAACACAAAAATACCAAATACTGGTAAGAGCTGTCATTTTGGTTTTCTTTAGACATGATAAATTACATTTGCAAATTAGTGTCTGATCTGAGATGACATGGAACAAATGGTAATATTTACATTCTGCACATTATCCTTGTCAGATTAAGCTGCAGTTGGCCAGTGTGGATACAAAGAGGCCTCTGGAGGCTTGTCTGCTAAACCAGCATGTAAATTGTCTCTAAACCATCCACACGTCTACATTTATTATCTCCTCAAACCAGGAACAGCCGTCCCATTTAAATGTCAGTTTTGCCAAGTTAGGGTAACTTTACCAGGGGAAAGAACGAGTGGAGAGAAACGCCTCCAAGAAAGTACTCCAAAGTAGGTTACAGACCAGAAAACACATTTTCTAAGAAGTTGTCAAAGACTTCCTAATTCTTTAGCAGTTTAAAAGGGAAGGAGTACAGAGGAAGGAAGTGGCATGTAAGTGCCCATAATGCAATTTTCATCAAGGTGGGTCATATGTTATCTCATGTGATCTTCACAAATTACCCTCTAATATAGGCATTGTTATACCCACTTTACAGATATGGACATTGAAGTTCAAAGACACTGAGTAATTTGCTAGTATAGTTAGTGAGGACAGAGTTACTATTTGAAGCAGGGATAACTGACCCCAAAATCTTTGCACTGTGTCACTCTGACATTGACCTTAGCTAGAAATTTCTGAATTGGATAGCAGATCCTGGGTTTTCTAGAGTGTGGCCTAACAAAGAGAACATCAGGTTCCTATTGCCCTACCTTGCAGAAATGTAGTTCAGGGAGAAGGTATGGGGAAATCACTGCTAAGCTCCCTCACAGGATGCAAAACCTGTACTTCCAGCCCAGCTCCCTCTGTCTTCATCATAAAAACTGCAAGTGAGGATCAGAGGGTCTTTGTGAAGGTGGCTTAACTTTATATTAATCCTGTCTTTAAAATCAAGCCTTGCAGACATGAAATACAAGATGACATGAGAAAAAGAAATTGCCTTTCTTGATCCCAAAATTTGTGTAGGAAAGAGAAAGGGGGTAACAAAAATGAATCAATGACATCTCTGTTCATTTCAGAGAAATAAAATCTTATGATTAGATTGGCCACTTTCATAAACCCAACTCTAGAATTGTTCTCTTAATTAGTGGATCTCATTCTCCTGATTTAAACCAACCAGCTGGAAAAAGACATTTGAGACATTTCATAAAACTTAATTATGGACCATGTTCTAGATGGTATCAATGAACTATTGTTGTTAAAGGTGATAATGACACTGCAGTTAGGTATGAAAATGTCCATTTTTAAAGAGATATGCTCAACATAAGGCAGGATGAAACAACACTGGATGTGGAATTTGTTTTCAAATACTTCAGCAAAAAAACCAAAAAAAAAAAAAAAAAAAGAAACAAAACTAAATGGAAAAATCTTGGTAGTCTTGAATTTGGGTAGTGGATCTAAAAGACTTTATTATATAATTCTCATTACATACATGTGTGTGTTTATAATGGCTCATAAAAAAAATTTTTTTTTAATAAAGCCTCTTGAAATACAGATCTGTTTCATTCAAAACACATTTTAAAAGCAGTATGTTTTAAAATGTGTTTGAATCTTAGGCTTCACCAAGTTTACTCAACCAGAGTAATTAGTGGGCAGTCCTTGGGAAGCCTGCAGCAAGATTCTGCAGTCTGTCAAGATCTTCTGCTTGTTCCTTAACAAGAAACCTTAGAGAAGTTACTATTACAGCATGAGGAAGGAAGTGCTAAAATCGCCAGTGTTAACAGGACATGTTTAACTCGCTTTTCAGGGAAAGAGGTCTGTAAACTACAGAAGAGAATGACATTACTATAAATCATAGTTTAGGGTCTCCCCTTGCTGTGGAGGGGGTACCGCTTCACACTATGCCTTCCATTAGTCCAATTTTCAATCAAAGCCAGGGCACTAGCCTACTTTGCTTACACAGAGATTTTCACATGCTCCGGAGGGGTCACAGAAGGTACTTGGGGAAAAGGACATGTGAGCTAAGAAATGGACTCTCTGAAACAAGGGTCATTCCTGCTGTCCTGCTGATAGCATCCATGTTCCCCAGGGAGTAGCTCACATCTGGGCTCCACAGAGACTGACGTATGCAGCCTGCTCCACAAGGACAGGATAAGGTGGCAAAGGCAGAGCAGCCTTGTCCACCAACACATCATGTCTTCGAAATGTTTGAGGATTTATTTTATTTAAAAAAAAATTTTTTTTTTAACGTTTATTTATTTTGGGGACAGAGAGAGACAGAGCATGAATGGGGAGGGGCAGAGAGAGAGGGAGACACAGAATCGGAAGCAGGCTCCAGGCTCCGAGCCATCAGCCCAGAGCCTGACGCGGGGCTCGAACTCACACGGACCGCGAGATCGTGACCTGAGCTGAAGTCGGACACTTAACCGACTGAGCCACCCAGGTGCCCCTGAGGATTTATTTTAAATGAAAGCACCTTTTCAGAAGAAATTTATGAAATGCCAGTTCACTTCCATGCTAGGGAAGATGTGCAAATGTGACCATGGGGAAGATCTGGAGGAAGTGGGCAAGCAGAGGGGACCATGCTGTGACAGGGAACTTCTGATAACACAAAATGTTTTTCAAAGTGAAGTCAGAAGGCATCACCTGAATGAGAATCACTTGGGATATTTCTTAAAAATGCAGCTTTTCTGACATTGCCCCAAATCTATTACATTAGAATATATGGGGGGGCAAAAAACTGCCTTTTCAATAAATTTCCCAGATTCTTCTGCATAGTAAAACTTGAGAAATGCTATTAATCCTCTCTGCCTTCACCTGCTCCTTTGCCTTCAATGTCCATCCATTGGTCCCTCCCTGGGAGCTCCCCTTGAGCCCCACATTTCTAGCTTTGTAATGCCAGCTCCCTGTATTTTCCCATAAGTTGGACTCAGAAGGGCACTACTTGATTGAATCTTTCATACGCTAGCTATGATCACCCAAGTCCTGTCTCTTCTCTGAGTGCCCATAAGTGAGCACCGTTTTCCCCTAGCACAACTTACTATATTGTATTTTAATTGTCCATTTACTTCTTACTTGTTGAGTTCCTTGCTAGAGGGACTTCTGGGTATAGAGTGGTATTCAATAATTGTTAGTCAAATAAGGAAATGGAGGATTTTTTCTGACTCATAATTTTTACTACTTAACACCAATTCTCTTATTCCAGGAATTTCAAAACAGGCATTTTTTTCAAACTTTCTCTTCTCTCCCATCCTCCCCAAAAGCATCATTGAAACATTCAGTACACATTAGGGACAGATCAGAAGGTGCTACTTTCCATTCTAGAAACATATAAGAAACTATGCATCATGTCCTGAATTTCTCAGAAGTTACTGATCTTTTGGCGAGATTGAGAGTTTCCTGATGAAATTTAGCTATAGTCTTCCACATCCTCAGAAAGCAACCAACATAAAAATCTTTGCAAGGTAATGAGCAGACTTGGAAATTGCAAAGAGGAAGTGCACACATAAGATGATTTTAACCAAATCTAGAAACAGGAGATCTAAAAAGTAGGGTCTTTTGAATTAGTTCTTATTATTTATGCCCCATGTGCTTATAAAAGGAAAAAGATCAAGGTGGTTTCTGATAAAAGTCACATATTCAACTGTATCATTCAGAAATTTAAAAGATCAAAAGTCTACTTGGTCTTCACAATAGCACAGATTGGGACAACCAGGCCTGTGGTTTATTTATAGGAAGCTTGGCATAAAGGTTAGTGGGTTATCCAGCAAATGTTTGATTTTGTAATTTGGAAAAGACAAAGGGCAATCATTTTTTAATATAAGGTATATTAACTTTGAATTTTTCCTGTAGGAGTTACACCTGACAAGTTAGGTATTAGGATCAAACAAATTTGATAAAAATATTTTATAAATATGAATGTGCCTAGGATCTTCTTTAACTTACTTTTCTAGTCTCTTTTTGTGTTTGCAAGAGTCTTACTAGTCTGGTAACCCTAGATATGTTGCTCACTTATGAGACAGTCATAACTCATTTCAACCTTCTAATGATCCTTTAGCATCTATGAGGCCAGGAAGCATAAAAGAAGGCAACTAATGAAATTAAAGAGATCTTTTCTATGCTTCCATCATCGTTATCTTCTATCTTGCCATTCCAGGCTTGTGTACCATTACACTCAGAACTAGTAAGTTTAATATCCACTTTGAGTCCAGTTTAAAGAATCCAATTCAAGAAGCACTAACAATTAATTATTTAGTTGATCATTGGCTGGTAATGTAGCAAAAGTTTACCCTGCGCTTGTAGGAAAAAAAAGTCCACTTTTTCTATAAAGTCCCAATCCACTTTTTCCATAGTTGGAACCTTATCAGAATCCTTGCCAAATCTTGCATTTGAATCCTTAAATGTTTATATCAGGTCACAATATGAAATAAAATGGAGAAAACTGTTGTTTGGGGGCTAGAACACCAAGGAATGTGCATGCATCGTTGTTGTTGTTGTTGTTGTTGTTGTTAAGTTTATTTATTTTGAGAGAGAGAGAGAGTGCAAATGGGTGAGAGGCAGAGAGAGAGGGACAGAGAGAATCTCAAGTAGGCTCTGAGCTGTCAGTATGCCCTGACATAAGACTCGATCTCATGAACCTTGAGATCATGACCTGAGCCAAAATCAAGAGTTGGATGCTTCACCAGCTGGCACCCCTGTGCATGCACCTTTATAAGAGGAATACACAGATTGAGACATACCAGATGGCTATTATAAAAAAGCCAAACTGGAGAAGACTAAGGTCTTGCCACATGTACCAACTATATTAGAAATCATTTCTCTGAATGAAAACTGATCATCTTGGCCCTGTCCCCTGTCAAAGTTACATTGCTGAGGTACAGAATTTTGAACTAGGCTGGATTCTTTTAGGGTTTTTAAATTGTTAAGCAATAATAAGCAAATTTGATTAACATAAAAAATAGGGTTTGTTGGAGAGATAGTGGGCAGAAAAGTTAGGAACTAGAGCAAGTACTGATGGCTCTGGGATTTAGTCAAAAGGAAATACTCAACTATCTCATATGGATAAATTTCCTGTACTGATTATCAGAAATGAATGCTTTCCAGCCATTTCATCTACCAGCTTCCTCTTCTGTCCTCTTTGTAAACTGGCTCATAAGTGATCATCCAGGGAGAAAAAATCTTATTGGTCTAGCTTGGACCATGTGACTCCATCCGGGTTAGAGGAGGATAGACTTAGTTTCCTTTACTTCTTTACTTTACTTCTTCACTAAAGGTACCCAAACGGGGAGAGAATTCCCCCAAATAAAATCAGCATACTGCTCAAAAGGCAATAATATTAGAGGCAAAAATACCACTTCATATCATTAAAGTGTCTGATGAGTTCTTAATCTGGATCTCATCACTGAAAACATTTGTAAATTTTTGTAAATTTTTACATGGATGTAAAATCTTCAGATTTTTAAAAAAAGTCTAAGTCACAAAAAGGCTAGAACTACTGCACAGCATTGCATACAAGAATATTTTTCTCCTTGGCCAGGGAAGGGGGCGCCTGGGTGGCTCAGCTGGCTGAGTGTCTACTCTTGATTTCGGCTCAGGTCATGATCTCAAGGTTCATGAGGTAGAGCCCCACATTGGGGCATGAGGACAGCTCAGAGCCTATGTGGGATTCTTGGTCTCCCTCGCTCTCTGCCCCTCCCCCACTCATTATTTTTTTTCTCTCTCTCAAATATCAATAAATAAAAATATTTTTTAAAAAAGAACATTTTCCTCCAAAACTCAAGTGTCTTGGAAACAAGTAATCTTAAAGTTCAGCAGGAAATCTTTGCTTTTAGTTTCCATTCGCTTGTATTTTAGGAAAGACCATTTAAAATATGCCCAGGGGTTGGGCACCTGGGTGGTTCATTATGGTGAGCGTTAAACTTTTGATTTTGTCTCAGATCATGATCCCAGCATCATGGGATTGAGTCGCACATTTGGCTCTGCACTGAGCGTGGAGCCTGCTTGAGATTCTGTCTCTCTCCCTTTATATATATATATATATATATATATATATATATATATATATAGTATGTCCAGAGGTTAGAGAAAAAAGTTGCTACATTTTGACATTCAATGTTTGTTGAGATGCTGATAATTAACTCTTGAGAACTGGGCAGACAAAGTTTATCTGGGACATCCTTCAACCCCTTCTATCTGCTTGCCTGGCAGAGCCCAACCCTGAGTGAGTCCAACCAACTGCCTTCTCTGGACAACTGTGGGAAGACATGAAGTAGTTCTTAAGGAAGATAGACAAGTTCATGACCACTGGCCCTCCTCAGCCATCCTCCCATCATTATTTCTGGTCAGTTCATTGTTCTTCATAATGCCAACTTAAAAACTTCACTCTCTTCAAACTCCCACTACTTCCCCCACATTCTGAGCCATCTGATAAAAATTTCTTCATATCCAATTTATTGTCATATACTTGAGCCTGCAAGAAGGATAGAACCCTACCACCATTCTTGGACAGAATTAACAGGACCACATACAACACAATTCTCTTCTGTGATTCCTAAAAGAGGAGGGAGATTGGAACCTGGGAGGAGGGGGGACTCTGTTTCCAAATGGTTCATCAAACTTTTTAGACAAAAACAAATACTTTTATAGTAAAGTCTAATTCATCCATCTTAATACATATATCTCTAAAGAAACCCAACTCCATTTACTCTCATTTGAAGATCATTAAGAAACCTTTAGATTTATAACTTAATATTGGGTGTGTGAATCAGTCTTCTATGTCTTTGGGACATAATTCAGTCCCTTAGAGCCTGAACACTACCACAGAAATAACAAAATGTAGATCTTTAAATTGCAAAGCTGGGGGCCATATTCTACATCTGAGATGGCCCTCGAATTAGGCAATAATATCACTTGAGTCTGGCTTAAGCCAATCACTTAGTCTTACCTATATTATTTTTATTACAACCTTTATGCAATTTTTATGATTATCACTTTTAGGAATGGTCTGACTCAGAACATCAACTCTGACTTCCTACAGGGCAATGCGTCAACCTCCTTTCTTTTGTACTGATTAGCGTGTATGAGGAAAGTACAAATGTTCTTTCTTTTATTATCTATTATTATTATGGAGGTGATGAAGGTCTCCCCCTTTTGGGGTGTAATTCTGAAGTCAGTTAGAGGAGGATGAAATTAGTTGGAGTTTCAAATTCACACACATTAGAGCTTCACCGAGTTGCCTTTCAGAGTCCTCCCAAACATTCTGTTTCTCTGTCAATGCTTGACTTCAGATCTGATACATCTGTCCAGAGCAGCTCTCCCAGACACTCCTATTGTACTTGGTGCTGCGCTTAACTCAAGCATATCTCAAACAGTATTGGACTGACTAGCTCTCGTGTCAGGGATAATGGGACTGTATTTTCATCATCGCGGAATGTGGAACAATGGCAGTCAATACGTGTTTGCTGAATTAATGAATGGAGTGTCATCCAGCTTAGGGCAGGTGACAAAGGAGTGATCAAGATGAATTGCTGAACTCTCTTTCATAATCTGATTTTAAGATAGAATTATGAATCTAAGGAGCATAAGCTTTTGATCCATTTTGGAGGTGAATGAAATGGCACTTCTAAAAATAAAATATACCATTACCCATGTTGACTTAAATCAGTTATTCTTTCAATATGGACTCATTTAGTGAGAACAGAAAGTTTATATATTTATATGTGTATCAGCTAGCCTTAACTTCTCTACCCAAAAATATAAAGTGACTCACTGTCTCTTTACAAGAATTTCCAGATCTGCTGTGGTGGTTTTGTAATGGGTCAACTTAGCTAAGCTGGAACTACATTTCCCCAAATTCCTCTCTAGTTAAAGAAGAGCCACAAGAGAAATTTTGTGTGCGATTTAGAAGACAAAAGTGAGGCAGGTGTTAGAGGCTTAAGGTGGAGAGCACCAGGCACTGTAGCTCATACCTGTGGTCTCTCGTGTGCTTGCTCACTTTATCATCATGAAGCATCAGCCAGGCCCGCAGCTCCTCCTGCTGGATCCCCTCCTCCAACTTCTCCAAGTCCTTGGCCTGCTGCATACAGCTTATGGCAAAAGTACTGGCTGCTTCTTCTTCAAGCCTCCCAGACATAGAGGCTGGACATAGTGAGAGACAGGTACAGATTCTAATATGTAGCTTCTAGTTTGTCCTCACAGGTTCCAGTTTGTCCCCCCTCTCCATTCACTTTCTATCAGGTTTTTCATTCATTCCAACGGCTGGCCCTGCGTGCCTGCAGTGACTTCAGGCCCACACCAGATACAGAGGCATTGTCTTCCATAGAATTCTTCACCAGCTGTCATCATTGTGTGAGATATAATCTTTGTAATAAATCCCCTATTCTATATTATTCAAGAGCTGTCTTACTTCCTTGATAGAATCTTAACTCATACACCTGTGCAGGGTATCACTTTGTCCTATCCCAATCATTCTGTATAACACATATAGGTTAAAGAAGAGAAGAATCATGGCATCGTCTGGAAAGACCACTCTATGATTTATTATGATATGTTTGCTAATTAGGAGTCAAGAGAGCCACTTCAACTTTATGAATGGTGCATAGGGTTGAAGGATTGTGCATCTCCAGTGATGCCTGTGCGGTTGTCCTGTGTGCAGCTTACTCAGCTGTAGATGGCAGCTCTGGAAGAGAGTAGTATTGTAAATGGTTCCTCTCTACATAAAATAGCCATTTTTAATTTGCAACAAGAAACCGATCCATTCATATAGAACCACCCTTGACTCAGTCTAGATGAGATTTAGAGTAGTCCAGTCTAGTATACTAGGTCATTGGGAATAAAAATAGAAAACACAGTGCATCTGAAGAATCATTAAGTCATTAAAAGCAGAGGAAATTAACTGCACAAGCCACTACATTTGAATAATCTAATGACAGATTTCCTGAAAATTAAGTTATGTGATTTGACTCCTCTATGGCTCCTTTGTTCTATTTTCCTATTCTAAAACCACTTGAATGTGAATTGGCAAATTCCAAAGAGTTACCAAGTAAACAGATCAATAACACTCTCTTGGCCATTGTAGTCTACAGAGGGGGCTTTCCTTAAAATTAAAGTCAAGACTAAAAGAGCAAAAGCCATAAGGCTTTTATGGGTGCCTTTGAAACTCCAGCTCAAATCACCACCTCTCTACTTGAGAGAAACATGTCCTCATATATAAGAGGTCACTGAATCTCCTGCCTTGTCCAATTCTATCTTCCCCTCAAACTTCCACTGCTATTAGCCATCAACCTTAGTCCCTTTCCCTGAAACCTCAGACTGCTTCTTGTAACTTTCTGTTAACAAAGTGCCTTGCACATAGTAGTGACATAATAAACAATTTCTATGATGCTAAGGATCTCATGTCTACCTGGGCCATAGTTCTACTTTCCACCCATGATGAAGGCAATATGCATATATTGGAATTGGAGTTCTACTTGTAGAACTAGCCCTATTATTTTCATGAACTTCCACTTTCTCAGGGCCTGTTTTTCCTTCCTTCTGAGATAATGCCTAATATTCTTTATAGTTCAGAGAACAGAGTGCTCCTACAAAGTTTACTACAGTAACCTCTTCAGCATGCAATGCAAAAGAGAGCTGAAACTAGGTTTGTTTAGCCTGAATTGATTAAAACCTTCCAGAAGTGATCAGCTGAGACCTTCAGAGCAGTGCAGCACCACCATGGAGGCACTTCCTGGACCCCAAGCCTGAGATCAGATGCTCATCTGCCTCCCGCCTTCTTTCTCAACTAATCAGCAGATTTGATTCTGCCTTCAGTTAGGGACAGATAGCCACAGCCACTGGCTTCTGAGAGGCATCTGGCTGAGTTTCCAGGATACCTGCTAGCGCTGATTTACTCACCCCTCTAGTATATTTGATGAGATTTGTAAAGTTCATCACCAGATACTCTACTAGAGGGCCTAAATTCTTAGAAGAGTTGAAATCGTTTCAGAGAGAAGCTTTGTTTGTAGATCAGAATGACCAAGAGATTGGCTTCCCCTGCTGGCCCAAGAGCCCTGGGTAATCTTAGCCTAAGTGGCTGCCAAAAAAGGAATCTTGAGAAAAATCAGTTCCAAAAAGAGAAAGAGAGTGTCTAGGGTGTTTTGGGAATGGTTCCAGGTAATTTCACACTACTATGAAGCACCCAAATATTACTGTTAATCAAGCCAAACCTTTCCAACTTTGATTTTGTTTTCATACACAGTGATAAGGTAGGGGATATTGTAGCAATATGAGATTTTGTATGTGACTGACAGCTGTCATCTCAGCTCTGAGGATGTAAGACCACTAGGCCTAATAGACTTGCTTGTTCACCTCATCTTGGGTGGTGAAAATCATTAGTAATTGTGTCTAAAAGAGCTTTGAATATCAGAGCTTTATGAAATATGCTAGTTAATTTTCCCTCAATCCCCTGATACTTTCTTTTCCACACACCAAAAAATACCTTAGTACATAAGTTACAAGGACCTCTGGCTGATAAGTGATTTATACTAAAAACACTGAACATAGTCAGGAGAAAGCAATTCCTGTTATTTCCCCAGCTCAGAATTTGGACCTATTCCAGGCATTTCTCTCTGAATCAGGCCCAAGCATCCCCATCTGGAGTACTAGCAAACTGATGAGATCTTCTGCCTCATAAAAACCTTATAACCTTACCAAAGCAGAGGGCTGGCTTTATCTTAAAGGTCTATGAACAACTTAGTCATATTTTTTCTAACTTATTTGAAAATTTAAGGTTTTTTTTTTTCACTTCCACACCTTTGAAAAGTGGTGGAGAACGTGTTTTCACATAGCTTCCAGCATTAAACCTCATACACCACATCTACTGCTGCCTGAATTTACAAGGTTTAGCTTGGACTTTCTGAAATAAGCTGGTGCCATCTGATTAGAATCATGACTCATTTGAGCCAGGCTGGCTGATGCAATCAGCAATCTATCCAGTAATGCTTGCACATAGAAGCTGTCTTATTAAATACTCTGCTGGAATCCGCCCATGAGGAGGAATCCACCCAGACCCAGATTCTCACACACTTCCTTGAATAATCAGGAGTCAGTACGTTTAACTTGAAATAAATGTAGAAAATTTACTTGTGAAAGCTCATACTCCTGGTTTACTTTCACAAAATTGCAAGGTTGGAAGTTTCAATAGGTCATTTTGTCCATCCCTCTGCTTCTGGCAGGCCCTTCCTCTAAACGGTACCAGGTGGATGGTGATCTAATCTAGGCTTAAAAGGATGCAGAAAAGGCAAATTTTCACCCCGACTTTGGCAATGCTCTTGCATCTTGCCCTTCCCTCCCCTGCCAAAAATACTTTGCTATGAGCCTCCTATCCTCATTAAAACTCATTTCTTCCTTTTTCATTTTCATAGAAGCTGGAGAACACTACCAACCAGAGAATATATTTTCTTCTCAATTTCTCCCTAGGGTAGGGTCTCATTCGCTTCCATATATAATTGCCAAATCAAAGAGGCACTCCTTTCTGGTGAAACTAGCTTGGGATTGTCTATTTTATGTCTCAAATGAGGCTTCACCCCATGCCCAATAACTAATAAAGTAGTAAATATAAAACCCAGAGGCATTAATCACGTAAAATTGTATATGTAATATTTTGGAACACACAACACAACTTAGTCTAAGTAAAAAAATAATAACACAAGTGAGTAATATCTGTTGTGCAGGGCAGGGAGTGGTCTTGATTTTAAAATGATATGTATTCATTATTTTTTAAATGGGAAAATAAAGAAAAGCACAAACATACAAAAAATAAAAGCACACATGATCCCACTGTACAAACATAACCACTAACATCTTATATTTCTTTCTAGATTTTATATTTTTAATAGCTTTATTCGTTTCGGGAAACCCTGCTGCTAAGTGAAAAGTCACTAAATTACAAAACTATTTCCATTAATTTTAATGGGAAAAACGCTATGTTCCATCCCAATGCAAGATACCAAAGGATTTTTGCAGATAGTAAAATATATCAAATTAATGATGAAATAACAATAACTTACAAGCAAATAAATACTGTTTGATCATAAATGTAATGTAACGAAGATTTATTGTACTTGCCAAAGGAAAAAGAGAAGTTTTGATCGTAGGTAGGGAGGCTGGAGGCAAAGTGCAAGACAGTCATTTTCTGGAAGGTGGTGAGAGTAAGCAATCGACTTTCAGATAGGCAAGGTTTTTGTACACGTTGAAATCTTGCACAGTTTTAGGCAGACAAAAACATGCCAAACTTCAATGGCTTAAAACAACAAACATTTATTATTTCTCATGATTCTGTGGGTTAATTGGGCTATTTTTTTTGGTCTGGGCCAGCTTAGCTGATCCCTGTTGTTAGCTAGAGACTCAGCTGGAACTTGTTGGTCTAAGACAGTGGTGGGCAAACTTTTTCTGTAAAGGGCTAGATGTGAATATTTTTAGGCTTTGAAAGCCATGTTTTCCCTCTTACAACTACTCAGTCCACTGTTGTAGTGTAATAGCAGCCACATACAGCATGTGAACAAATGGGTGAAGCTGTGTTCCTTGCTTACCCCTGGTCTAGTATAGCCTCACTCATGTGTTTGGCAGTTGGCAGGCTTCTTGGTGGTTCTCAAACTTGAACATGTATTAGGATAACCTAGAGAGCATGTTAAAGCACAGATTGCTGAACCTCACGTCCAGAGTTTCCAACTCAGTAGTCCTGGGGTGAAGCTGCAGAATTTGCATTTATAACAGGTTATTGGGTGATGCTGTTGCGTTAGTCTGGGGACTACATTTTGGGGACCACTGTTCTCGAACTTCATAGCTAGCATGGCTCATCTCTGTTCTATGTGTCTCTCCCTTTCCAGGAGTCTAGCCTGAACTTCCTTTAAAAAAAAAAAGTTTCTTTCTTTATTTTGAGAGAGAAAGAGAACACGCAGGAGCAGGGGAGTGGAAGACAGAGAGGGAGAGAGAGAGAATCCCAAGCAGGCTTCATGCTCAGCGCAGAGCCCAACACGGGGCTTGATCTCACAACCATGAGATCATGAGTCGGACACTTAACCGACTGAACCACCCAGGTGCCCCTAGCCTGAGCTTCTTCACATGGTAGTTTCAGGGTTCCAAAGAGCAGCAGAAAAGGCCCAACGTACAGATGCTTTTCAAGGCTCTTGTTTCATTTGCTATTGTCCCATTGTCCAAAACAAGTCACTTAGCCAGGCTTTGTCACTGTGGAAGGAGACTACCTAAAGGTGTGGGCAAAGGGAAGTTTGAATAAGTTGGATGTCACTGCTGCAAAAAACTACCACACTGCACTAAAAGGAGTTATAGAACAGAAACACATCTTTGGAACAAAATAAATACTGAGCACAAGAAGGCTTTGAAAAACATGGAAATAGCTCAAATGCACAATGGATGGGAGAATCATAGAAGATACTACCTTTTTGTCCCTCTCATTTGATGTATGTTCACAAAGCAAAATATTTTGGGTTCATCCACTCAGGCACAATTCAAATTTGTTCCATATGATATACCCTTTGATTAGAAACTGCTGTTGTCAAGTAGATTGGTGAATGTGTCTTTGCCTGAAATCATAATGTCAATACATGACTTCTAACAATGTTTATTTAGTGGGCTTTGGAGTGAAAGAGTTGTTATACTGAGAAAAAATTTGAAAAATAAAAAGTGGTATAACCTTTCAAAAATTGTATTAGTAAAAGGTTAACTGGTAGGTGTTCTGTGAGATGAGTCTGGTTATATTGAACATTTTCATGATTTCTAAGAAAGAAAAAAATGGAATACATATATATATTTTTTTAGTTAAACTCACAAAATACATGTTCTAAACATGATAAACGAAATTAATGGATTCCACCTTGGTCCTGAGGCACTTTTTGGGAGACACCCAGGATAGGAACACGGAATGGAACCCTGAAATACCCTCATTATGTTACGAAAGTCAGCATATGGCTCGCCCCTCCCCATTGACCTCTTACTGGATTTCACAGCTCCATAGTTTTGTGACTTCATGGCTTTGATTTATAAAAGGTGTCTTGTCATGGTTCTATTTTTCTGGAATCTGCCTCTAAATGAAACACTAACACTAAAACAAATGATGCCAAATCCAAATGGCTTACAACATGCCTAGTGTTATTTCTTGTGAGACGCAGAAGTATTTATATATTTCAGTGTAAGCTGAAGCACGTTGAACTTTTTTGTACTTGAGTTTACTTTATTGGGGATTAGAAAAATTGATTTTGTTTACATGACAGTGTGCCTCCAAAACTGATGACAGACCAAAGCACTCCACAGAGAGTGTTCTCTCCTAAACTAGGCACAGAATTAAAATGCAAGTTGGATAATAAAATATGCTACCTATAAGGAAACCCTGAAAGAGCTGCAGATAAACTGATAGTAAGCCACTATTCATGGCTCTGAGCACTTGGTTAAATCCAGAATAGAAAAGACATTAACCCTAACCTCAAGGGACTTACATCATGGATGAAGGTGAGACAGGAAAACATCACATGGGCCAATAAACAAAATATTTATGAGACTGGAAAAGCAGTAGGTTGAAAGCTATGCTGTAGGTTGAAAAAGGAGAGAGATGAACAAGAAAGCTCCCCAGTTTTCCCCTGGAAACATAAATGGAGATGATCCCATCAAGTGAATGTGGTTACTGTGGTAGGTCTCATGGAAGCTACCACCTGGAGATGCTGGTCAGAACAGCTGCCCCTTGAACAACATGGGTTTGAACTACATGGAGCCACTTACATGCAGATTTTTAAAAATAAATACAGTACAGGGGCACCTGGGTGGCTCAGTTGGTTAAGCGTCCGACTTCAGCTCAGGTCACGATCTCGCAGTCTGTGAGTTCGAGCCCCGCGTTGGGCTCTGGGCTGATGGCTCAGAGCCTGGAGCCTGCCTCCAATTCTGTGTCTCCCTCTCTCTCTGTCCCTCCCCCATTCATGCTCTGTCTCTCTCTGTCTCAAAAATAAACGTTAAAAAATTTTAAAATAAATACAGTACAGTGTTTTTAATGTATTTTCTGTTCCTTATGATTTTCTTAATGACATTTTGTTTTCCCTAGCTTACTTTATAGTAAGAATTCAGAATATAATACATATAACATACAAAGTAAGTGTTAATCAACCATTTATATTATCAGTAAGGCTTCCTGTTAATGGTAGGCTATTAGCAGTTAAGTTTTTCAGGAGTTGGGAATTAGAAGTTATACGTGGATTTCTGCATGCAGGTCAGTGCCCCTAACCTCCGCGTTGTTCATAGATCAACTGTATAACAGAAAAAGAAAGAAGCAAATCTGAACTTGTCCCTGGACCATAATTCCTCTTCCTCCATAATTTCCACCTTCAGTTTCTCTCCCTGGCAGGTATGGCTATCATCTTTGTCCTTTCTGTCCTAAAAGGAGTATAACCTCTAGACACCTTAGACATCCTCAGAGAGACTGTTGGAAAGGGGGTCCCAGCGAAGGTGTTTTAGATTCAGCTTCTGAGTCAAGGACCAGAGAATAGTATTGGTTTACCCCGTTTTCCTCCCCTCAACAAGGGGCATAAATGAACTGCTGAAAGAGAAACCGAGGCACATTAAAATTTTGAAGAGTTTGAGCAAACAATCCATTCGTCTAGGGCAGTGCTAAACTGGAAGTTGTTAAGAGTTCTTCTACGGGAGCTTGGGGCATGGTTTTTGTAGAGAAGATGCCAGAAGCAAGGCACAGACATTTGATTCATTATAGCTTAAGCAGCTGTCCTATTTGGGAAAGCTTAGTTGGCATTTTGTGATAGGTTGTTTTTAAGTTTCAATTTCTTGGATTCTGTGCACTGACTCTGGGTTTGGTTTCAGTTTGCTTACGTAGGCTACCAAGGCATCAGTCTAATGGCCTCCTTGTTTAATTACTCAGCATCGCTCTTGCATCCTACATTTCCTCTGGACAACTTCTCTCCATAATGCCTGAGACTATCATGCAGAGCCAGGGCTCTTTGTAGTACAACTTTCCAACAAATCACATTTGAGGACATAAACACCAACTTGCTGACATGCTAAGATGCATGCTGATGAGAAGGGTGTGACTTTATAAAACTTCCCGGCTAAGATATGCTTTCTCTTAAAAGTGGATTGTGTTATAGGATTTAAAACAAAATGGTATCCATTGATGGTCATAGATAAAAAGTACTGTGTCCTCATGTTTTATTTTGATATGCTGTGACCTTGCGATACTTAGCATCTATGCTATCTTCTTGAAAAGTATTTATTAACAGAGGGGTATTTGGCATAGAAGGATAAATTAGGAGAGGGAACCCGCAATGAGAATTTATGGGAGACTGGATCTTGCCGCTTGTTTTTTCACTAAGTTCTTGAGACTTGTTAACTGCTTTGGGTGTCTCCGGAGTGTCATCAATTAATTGAACTCTGGCCTTGCAGAAGTTGATTGATATGCAGGTGACTGAAGCAGTGGCTGTGTCTCAATATTAATTACCCTTTCTGAAAACACCAACTTTTTCTCAACTCCTCTAGAGAAATGTAGTGGTGAGAGAAATGGAGAGTCTGCTCTTTCATAGATCATGTGTTACCTACTCATCACTTGGGGGGTGACACTTGTCAAGGACAAAATGGAAAAAGATATAGGAAGAAAGAAATTTTAATGCTGCAGCACTGTTAGAAAACTTGTCATTAACCCATTTCCCCCAAGATTTTGCTTTGTGTAGGAAAACAAGCCTTGTGGGGTTTAGCTGCAGCCTGCATATGTGGAAGTGTTGAGGTCTAAATGCAATTTGGCCCCTAACTTCCTTATAATGATGAGCCATCATTCACTAAGTACCTTCTCTGTGCAGGGCATATGAATGTACAAGCTTTCTAAACATTTTCTTAAATATTCCTCATAACAGCCCCATGTAGCAAGTAAGAAAACTGATATTCGGAAAGGTTCCCATGATGTCAGAGCTAGGAAGGGCAGAGCTAAGATTCAAACATAGGTCTGCCTCACTTCAAAGTCAATGGGAAATTCTTGGAAGTTTATTTTATTGCTTCACTTCCTTACCTTTAAAATGTGTATGGAAATGGGTAAGAGGAGCAGTGAAAGATGAGAGGCAGGAGTTTAATATGTTAATTTTCTTGACAAGATTGTTCTGACTGAGACTTTTATAAAATACAGAGAAAGGTCAAATGTGGGTTTGTCAGTGTGTGTATAGTTTCCACACTCAAAAACTGCAAAAACCCTTCAGGAAAAGGCTGAAATGCATCTAGAGGAAACAGTCTTTAATAGTTTTTGACCCACTCTCTGGAAACTACACAGCTATATTATGATCTAAACAAGGGAAGAGGGGAAGTGCTGCTAAGAAGAGAGGATAAAACTGAATTTGCCCCGTTTATATAAGAAGTTTTAAATCTGTGATTTCAAGATTGCTAAAGTTCTGTTTTTATAAAAAAAATTTTTTTTTGCATCACATGAGATCTTATGTCTTTTCCCCATGCCAGTGGTCTCTGCCCTTTGGAAGTGACACATATTTTTCTTTTGAAAGCTCTGGAGATTGCAAGCCACAACCATCACATCCCCTTTCACATCACAGCCACACTTTCAGCAGCAGGGGAGACTGGCTGTCCATGAAGAAGCCATTCTTTGTCTGTCCAGCCCTGAGACACTAGGTCCAGCTCCAGAAGAATGACTTTTGCATTTATCCCATGTGATGTAAATGGTCCTACTTGAATAGGTAAAGACAGCATTTTTCGCAGAGCATTTCTTGTAAGGACATTCACTTTCCTCTAAGGAGCATAAAGAAGGTGGTGTAACGTAGTGGTTGAGGGTGGAGCCACCTTCACTCAACCATGTGAGTTCATCCACCATCCCCATCACTTGCTAACTGTGGTGACTGAGATGAGTCATTCAACCTCCCTGGGGGTCTTATTTATAAAATAAAGATAACAATTAAAGAATTGTTGTGAGGATTAAATAGAATATTGCCTACAAAGCATTTAAACCAGTACCTGACCCTCAATAAATGTTTCCTATCATTAATATTGATAAAGAAATCAAGGCGTATCTATTTTTCCTTTCTAATACTTTCCTTTTTATTTCCCCAAAGTTGTTTTTCTAATCTATAATCATCATCCCTTAATTCCCCATTTACCTTCACATCCTGGATGCATATATTTGACTCTCATGATTTTTCTCTATTAATCCTGGTCCCAAATTAAAAACAAATATTAATCCATACCAAAACAAATCATGGATTATATCACAATTTTAAATCCAAGTCAGAGCCGATATGTCTTTCTTTTCTCCTTTTCCTTCTTCTTCCTTCTCCTCCTCCTTCTTCCTTTCTCTTCCTCCTCCCCCACATCCTGTTTCTCCTTCCTCCCCCTCCTCCACCATTACTACCTTTCCTCCCTCCTCCTCCTCCCCTTTTTTTTCTTCTTCCCTTCTTCCTCTTCTTCCCTTCTTGTTGTTGTTCTTCTTCTCCTCCTTAAAAATCACATCACATTCCTCCTCTAAATTTGTACATTTTTAAAGTTTTTGGACATATTAAAGTTAAGATTATTTAAGGTGAATTGTCAACTGACACCTTATACAAAACCTTTGTTGTCTTTTTTCCTCCAATTCCACACCATATTCCAGAGTCTGGCAGTACTCTAATAAAGGAGATGATACTGTGAATTACAACTGCCTACCTAGTGATGGATGCGTAGGTTGTGGGTAACTCACTATAGAGTTTACTTTTCCAAGTTTGAAATGTTCAAAGTAGACATGTGTTAAGTCATCCATCAGAAATGGGGAACACAATGACAGAAATAACCAGATGCCCTGTAACAAGATGCCATTGGGTAAACTTGGAAAAATTAAATAACAACACTTTTCTCTCCTGGTGTAATAAAATACTGCTTGTGATCTGAAGTTTTACTCGCATTTGTGTATGACCATTACTTCCCAAAAGACCCTAAATAATCCTAGGAAGCATAATATTCTCAATGTTCACAAAAGACCTTAATGCTATCCTAGTTATTTTTAAGGCACTTATAAAAGAAAGGAAAAAGGATTGTTTGGTAAGTCCAAAAATAGATATTTGAAATAAGAATAGTTCTTAGTTGCCATGTGAACAGTAATGTTTTCTTGCATATGGTATTGCCTGGTGGGTTTGTGGTAAAAATTATTTTCCCAATACATAACTTTATATTAACACATACTGTTGGGCAATGAGGAGAGTGACCAGAGGAACCCAACATGATGAAATTATAACACACAAGGACAAATATAAAATTTAACAATAATCAAAGTGAAAAAATAATTTTTCTCTTAAAAATGACAAAGTTGCTACAAATATACTTTTTGAAATTTAATAGTAATTATCCCATCATTAATATTTGTTGGATTAGAAATGCTTGTGAAAGTTCTTTCTCAAAATGAGGTCATGATGGTGGTCAGCAATTAGTAGTAGGAGCTGAGTTGCCTGCTATCCACACAACACTCCACTAGGGTCCTTTAAGAACTTATGATGCTCTCCATTTTTGGAATTTACCTATAGTGAAATGAACACCTAAGATTCCTGAACTTACAGGAAGATCCAACTGACCCTTGGGGTAGGAAGAGTGGCTGAGTCCCCAGTGTGTGGGGTTAAGTAAGAATACACATTTTGTTTCTTCTAGTTTTGGAAAGAAAGCTTCGCTCTTTAACCTTCCCATTGTAAACCTTCTACAACTTGAAAGCCTGTCTTCTCAGAAGCCTTGTGTTGTTTTTGACTAGAATGCTCTACCCCTGCCTCCACTTCTCTTTGGCTGTTGTTTGACTACTTATTCACTCATTCAGTTTGCTGTCCTCTTTCTCAGCACTTACTCCTGAAAACAACATGGAGCAGTGGTTCAGAGTCCATCTCTGTTCCAACCTTGGGATAGTCAATGACTCTATGACTAAAACCCCTATTTCCTCAGCAATTAAAAGGGGATAAAAATAGTTGCCATAGAATAATATTATGAGAATTAAATGAAATCAGACATGTTAAGAACTTGATACACTGCCTGGCACAAAATACATTTTCAATAAATGTTCACTGTTAATAGTTCTACTACATGCCATGTTCTACCATGCAAAGTCAACTTCGTGTACTGACTCCACCATGAAGCCTTTCCCATTAAGGCAGCCTTCACAGATCTTCTTCCCAAATCCCAAGCACTTAGTTTTAATCACACAGGACAACAGTAATGATGATGAAGCAAAGATATAATCCTATACTGCCTTATGGTTTAGCATTTTTCTCCTCAACTAGAAAGAGAAGGATCTTGAGGGCAAACACCAATTTTCAGTATTTATTCATCTTTAATTTTAAAACATGTTCTGTGCACATTAATGTGTCCCTGGAACAGTAAAGGGTGATGCAGGGTGTATGCAAGTTACCCGCTACTGGGAGCACTCAGTCTAATAAGGATTTAAGACAAGTACACAAAGACCAACAGGATAAGGCAGTATAAAGAAACAAAAAGTAGCTAGGTGTTCCAAAGAGAAAGAAGTCAATTCTGGGCTGATTAAGGAAAGCTCGAAGGAAGAGAAAGCTTCTCTCTTTTTAAGCTATATAAGGGAGGATGGGCAGGGGGCAAGTTGGAAGGTTTGATGTAGACAGCATGGGGTAGGGAAGAACTCCAGGCACTGAAGGAGACAACATGGGCTTGGTGAAGTGGGAGCTGACTAATTTGCCTGGAGCCAACTACCCTGAGGGGAAACAGTAAGAGAGGTGAATGGAAAGAAAGACGAGGACTGAGGCAGCCAAAAATAAAACATATATGTGGGCCTAGTGTAAATCATGAGAGACCCCTGGAAAAAGATCTACAGAAGTCTTTCCATGACTGCCATTTTTATTGTAAGTAGCATAGCAAAACTAGCTGTCGACAAAGTTTCAACATATTATATTTGTCCCAGCATATCCATGTCTCCTCGCCTGTGTCTTTCACTGAGTTTGTGATACAACCCCAGCCCTTTCCATTAAAAGCCACTTTGTCAAATCTGCCCTTGATAGTACAGAATAAATTAATTCTACAAAGTGTAAGACATCCATGTCACCATGATGGTATACTTAAGGTAGGAAGATAGAATATACCACATACTGGTTTATCAGATATCTAAAATATTTAGACATATGGTATATGGACCTATATTTGTAGTCTTGATGGAGCTTTAGAAATATTGGGAACAGGCTTAGCACTGCAGACATGTTTCCAAGTGCTGATCCCAAAATAAAGGTTACCTGCCCTTTGCTTCAGTTTGATGTTCCCTACTCACTTCCCATCAGGCTGGCCACTGTGTTTTAGCAGTCAAAGGAGTGCACAGCTTCATAGTGGCTGGTCACATTGGGTTGGAGAAGAATGTATTTTTTATTCTTATATCAGCACAATATATACTGGGACTTCAATAACCAAAACTGAGTTGCAATTGTAACAGTCAAGTTGGTCCCACTGAGCATCCCTGCCATAATGGTTTTCTAGCCAAAGTTGGCATTGCTGATGCCTGTAACAGGGTAGAAAGAGAAGAAGATGTTTCTGTGAGTCTTTTATCTACATATTTGCTTTTTCCAGTGTGTCCTGCCTTACCACATACCTTTATTTTTATAGGAAAAGAATTATGTTGAAGCCATGAGTTTTATTGTAACCAATAAATGACGTTTCTGGGATATCTCCTAGACAGTTAAAATGTACGTTTAAGAATGTTGGTTCTTGGAAAATACTCAGATGGATTTGGCAGCTTAATGTCTGAAAAATGGCATCTAAATAATGAAATAACTACCTCCTGTTCCTCACTACAAGACAGCCAGTTTTATGGGTTAAAGAGAGAGAGAGAGAGAGAGAGAGAGAGAGAGGGAGAGAGAGAGAGAGAGAGAGAGAAAGAAAGAAAGCACAGTTCCACCACAGGGCAGGAAATGAAGAGTAGCTTTATAACTGAAATGATGTGGGGAATTCTTTATGTTGGCAACATGTAATTTCCTAAAATAGAAGCTGGCCAGAGCCAGTTTAACTATTTGGGAATAAATATTGTGGCATTTTTACTTACCCAGAATGGTCAGTGAAGACTCTTTAAGGCTACAGAAAACAAATGCCGAAGAGGTCTTGCCCAGGCTGTGGGGTCGGTTCTTTTAGTTACGCCCCAGAGACAATGGAATTGACACAGAATTGCCAAAAGCTATTTGAAAACTTACTTTTTTTCCAGATTATTAGAAAAATGAAAAGTATGTCTTCACAGGTGTTAAGTGTTTTACTTGGACCATTTGATTACCTCAATTACATTGAATTCTTTGGTTTAACATTCTAAAGAATTCAATGTATCTGTAGGATACAGAGTATCTGTACGAACTTGATATATTTCATCTACTCCCTTTTCTTTCTTTAAAACAATCCTTTTCCTAATGCTTATAGTATCAACATTAACCCAGATGCCACATATAAAGCAGAGAAACTATGATAATAGTCTCTTCCTTTCAATTCTACATGAACTAAATTGATTTCAAAAATAGTGTGTTGTCAATTTCTCTCAAAACAAGGCACATATTGAGTTCCCAAGAAAAAGTTCAATGGCTTAATTTTTAAAGTTTTATCCACATGCACACCTTTCTGGATTCTCTGGTGTTTATGAGAGTGGATTTGTGAGACTAGAGGTCCTGTCCCAGCAGTTTATGGACAAGCTAATTGCCTGAGGGGCATCTAAGATGTGGCCTGGCTTCCCAAGATGCCTTCTGGGACCACAGGCTTCACTTGCCATTTACTATTGAAATGAACATGTTTATTCATTCATTACAAAGTGAGTGCTGGTGAAGGCTAGAACCTTCAGACCCAATGGACATTGCTGGTATAATTATCAAAGCTCCTTACCTCAAAGGGAAATGAGCTCAGTGATTCAAAGGACAAAAGAGCACTAAGAATTAAAGGTGAGAATATGTGTTGAATATTCACCCTACAGATAGTTTTTTAATAAAGACTTTAAAAAGAAAAATAATATGTAAAAATATATAAAGCCAAATGGTAGTGTAAGTTGCCCACTATTCTGCCTTTGCCAAAAAAATACCATTCTTGTTATTTCTAAAAGACACTTAGATTCAACGATCATTCAGACTCTCTAAATAATACTGCTAGCAAACAAAGACAATGTGAGGCCTCTATGTATATCCTTTTAATTGCAAGAAACAAAAAGTAACAACCTTGGGTTTGAACTTTAAGGATCATCTCACTCCTGATACGCCAGCATTTACCAGTTAATTTGAAAGCTTGGGAACAAATCACGCTTTGATTTTTGGTGAAATGTTCACTCCCCAGCCTGTCAACAAACTCCTCATGAGATAGTGCCCTTTTTGTTCTCATATCCAGAGCAGCTTTGTCTCCGCAAGGCACACTGCACGGCCCAGCGTTGTGCGAGGAATCCGGGCAGCTGTGAACGTCAGGCCTGTGGAAGTATGATCCAGAGCACCAGAGCTTCCAGCTTAGTCTTTTGTGCAGAGATAATGGTTTGCGTTAGATTGATTATATGCACACTGAGAAGTGTATCTCGTGCAACAAGTCCGAGGCGTGCTGAAAGATAAGAATCCCATTTGCTGCATTTTATATTGGTGGTTTCTGACGTGGGCAACACAGGCCTGCATAGTCCTTGTAAATCACAGATATAATGAGGGCCAGATAGCAGCTCGCTTAACTGTTGAATGAAGTAAGTGTTTCTTTACTTAAAGGATGAAGGACTGAAGGATGGAATATTTGCTATCTAAAACCTTATGATATCAGGTTGAAAGAAGTCTTTTATTTATATCTCTGAATGCAGACTAGATAGCTGGTTAGTTCTGTGAACATTCCTGATGTTGCATAGCAAAATTTTAATGGAAGTTTGTCTGCCTATACTTAATTTTTATAATGCTCTCCCTGGAGGGCCTTTAGTACTAAGGATGAGCGGCTTTCCAACTTCTTCCTTTTTCCTTTTGCAACCAGACCTCTGGGCAAAGAACAAAGGCAACGCTGTGGTAGCTCATCAGCATAATTCTTTAACTGGTGACTAGGTTCTCAGACGGAAAAGTGGTATAATTCCTGGAGCAAGAACAAATCCAGACCCAATAATCCTGCCTGAGTGGAACATAAGCCTCACGAGTGAAAACACCTTTGCTTCTAATGTTTCATTAATCCCACTTTTATAGGCAGCAGTTTACTTTATGTCTAACAGAGCTATTTCCAAGTGTTTTATAATATGATGCATTTTGGTATCTACAAGACAAATGGTAATTCCAGTTTTATAAGCAGAGAAACAGGAGCACTGAGGGACTACAAGGACCTTGTTGTTAGAATCACTAGCAAAGTTGTTTTCTATCTGTACCATAAACACACACACATGCATACATACATACACACACAGTCACACAAATACATACCCAAACACACACATGGTCACAGACACACACGCTCTCACATAGAAATACCCATGGTCACACACATACACATTCACACGCTTGCATACATACACACACTTGCACACATACATATACAGTTACAAGCATGAAACCTAAAAGGAAAAAGCTCTCTGTATTACACTAGTTGGAAGTAATCTCACTAATGAAAATTTTGTGACATAGTACTATTTAATTTTTTTTCAAACATTCAATATTCATTCAATTTATTCAAACATTCAATGACTTTAATAGGCCAAAAAAGCCACTTATTTAATATATTTATTGCTTAGCAGAAATACTTGAGGGATTTGTTTTAATGAAGACTAAAGCATATTCTAAGTGCTAAAAATTTAAGTAGCAGCTCCCAACCAAGAACTCTGCATACAGTAGATATCTAATAAATGTCCTGAATTTTTAAAATATGTCTATTGAAAAATATTGCAATCTTCAGGTTAAACGTAACAGACTGAACATATATGCTGATATTTATCCCCTTCTGAAACTCTAATAAAATGGTAATAAAACAATAAGTAGATAGATGATAGATAGATAGATAGATAGACAGATAAGGTATAAGCCACAGGGACTAAGAAAACATCAAAGAAAATGAAAGCAAAAACCTCAACAAAAATTGAAGAAAATCTGAAGGAAGAGTGAAAATTGATTTCACAGAGTAGAGAACTCAGAAACTTACATGCTTACAGGGGAGGAAGCCATTACATAAGTAATCCATGCCACTGAACTGGGACAGGACCAGGAATTGGAGGTCCAAGGTTTCTACAGAAGCTAAGGTCAGAGGCAGACATGAAAACAGGATAATTGGTTGAAAGTCTACACTGAGACCCCTCCAGGTCCTTTCCCTGGTCCAGCAAGGTGGAAATTTACTCTCTGGAGAAGACTCTCACTTGGAATACAGATCTAAACAAACAAAAGTAAACAGAACTGAAGGAAACAGAACAATGGACAGAGCTGAGACCATTGTAAAATACTAACATTTTTGTCAATAAGATAAAATCGTGCATCCATGAAACAATGGAATGTTACTGAAAAATAATGAGGGCCATTCAGAGTAGATAAACTCATTGAAATGTAAAACATATCAAAATAAAGATTTCAATGGAAGAGATGAAAAGTAAAGTTGAGGAAATATCCCCAAATTAAGACAAAAAGACGGAAAACAGGGAGCAAAAGATTTAAAAAAATACACATTTTGTTCAGAGGGCAGTCAGTATGTAGCCAGTAGGAATTCCGGAAAGAATAAACAAACAAAAACTAGAGGGAAGTCGTAAATAAATAAATAAATAAATAAATATCACATTCTGAAGTGGGAAAAAAAAAAACTAGAAGGAAGTAAAGGATGTGATCTCCAGATTTAAAAGGATCCACCAAGTGTCCTGAGCAAATATGAGAAAGAGCTATATTGAAGCAAATCACTATGAAATACTGCATCACCTAGGTATTAGGAGAAGATACTAAAAAAATACCAAAGAAAGAAAGCAAAACTAAACAGAGACAAAAACAAACAAACGAAAATCAGTTTACATACAAAATAGAAGACATGAAATAGCATCAGACTTCATAAAAGGAGGGGCACCTGGGTGGCTCATTTGCTTAGACGTCTGACTCTTGATTTCAGCTTAAGTCATGACCTCACCATTTGTAAGATAGAACCCCAAGTCAGGTTCTGTGTTGACAGCCCAGAGCCTGCTTGGCATTCTCTCTCCCTCTCTCTCTGCTCCTCCTCCACTTGCTCATGTGCTCTCTCTCACACTCTCTCCTTCTCAAAAATAAACAAATAAACATTAAAAAAAAAAAAGACTTCATGAAAAGAAACTCTACTCACTGGAAGACAATAGAGGAATGCTTTCAGGAGATGGTTCAAGATGGTGGCATAGGATGATCCCAAACTCACCTCCTCCCAAGGACATACCAAATCTATGGCTACATATGGAACAATTCCCTCTGGTAAAGACCTGAAAACTAGCTGCATAGTTCCCCCCATGAAAAGGATAAAAGGGCCACATCAAGACAGGTAGGAGAAGCAGAGATGTGGTCTTACCAAAAACTAGTCCCAGACTCTGGTGACCCACAATTGGGAGGGATCTCATGAATATGGAGCTTCCCCCTGAGGAGAGAGAGGTTCAGGCCCTATACCAGCCACACCAACCCTTGGGACCTGCACAGGAGAGATGAGCCCCCAAAATATCTGGCTTTGCAAACTAAGGGGGCTTGTATCCAGGACATCCAAAGGGCTGTGGGGAACTGAGGTTTGTCTATTATAGGGCTCCCGCAAAAACTCACTCACCCTGGGACCCAATACAAAAGCAGAAGTTTGAAAAGTGCATAGACTTTATGTGAGGGAGATTCATTTGCTAATTTTATTTTTTTTTATTTTTTTTTTTAATTTTTTTTTCAACGTTTTTTTTTATTTATTTTTGGGACAGAGAGAGACAGAGTATGAACGGGGGAGGGGCAGAGAGAGAGGGAGACACAGAATCGGAAACAGGCTCCAGGCTCCGAGCCATCAGCCCAGAGCCTGACGCGGGGCTCGAACTCACGGACCGCGAGATCGTGACCTGGCTGAAGTCGGACGCTTAACCGACTGCGCCACCCAGGCGCCCCTCATTTGCTAATTTTAAAGTGTCTGCCAATGGGCAGGGGCCTGTTAGGACTCTCTCCAGGGACAGAGGCACTGGTAGGTGCCCTTTTTGCACTCTCCTTCTACCTTGCTATCAGTGGTGGTCATGTGCAGTTACTGCACTGTCCCTTAGCCAGGGCGTGCTCTGCCCCTGCATTCTTCCATCCCCATGCTAAAATCCACAGGCACACCCAGGCCCTGATCTCTCCCACTGCTCCGCTGAAGCTGACATTCATGCACAGCCCACAGAGGATGCTTCTTACTCTCCTAGCTCTGGTGGCCAGGAGGCTTGTGTTCCTGGGCTCTACAGGACTGAAACAATCAGAGAGATAGTTCTTGGCAGCCAACTATGCTAGGGCACCACCCAGACAGCAGACTGAAACACACTTCACGCTGCCTGTGAGTAAGACCTATTTACTTGTCCTGAAGCTTCAGCCTGAGGAGTAGCCTCAGGTTTGCCACACATCTGTAGAATACACAGATGCTCTCAGGGAATGAAGGCCAGGGGTTCCATCTTTGCACACTCCCTTGGTCTTGCTACAGCTTGCTGGTACCTCTGAGAAAGAAGCTTCTACACTTGTCTGGAGCCCAGATTTTTACAACTGTGGCCCATGGGACACCTCCAGATAGCTTGGTCTGGAGGCCACTAGGGATTACGACTGTATCCCCACAGGACCATACAAGATTTGCATATTTTAAAAGGTACTACCTGAGGATCTGGCTTCCAATCAAGTCTGAAACTAGGTGCTGACTGAGATTCCTCCTTTTGGAACCCAGACAAGTCTTTGCATACCATCAACAACTGGGACCTACCAAAAATTAATTAGGTGGTTTAGATAATCACAAAGGTTCCACAGACAACCAAGGGCTAGGGCAAGGTTGAATGATACGTTGCGTTGATTACATAAGAAATGCTTTCAAATTCTGAGGGGAAATAAAATTACTTTTAACCTAGTTTCTACACACAGCCAAACTATCAATCAAGTGAGGGTGTAGAACAAAGGCATAAGGTTAAAAAATGTCCTTTCTTGGGAAACTATGTCCTTTCATGTCCTTTCTTGGGAAACTATAATGAGAATAACAAATGCTTATATAATATCCAGTGTTTGCCAGGCAATGTTCTAAGCTTTTTATATATAGTAACTCACTCACTCCTTACAGGATTTATGTGAGGTTGAGAAACACAGAGGTAGAAATTCTTGTCCAATCATGACCCCCGTTAGTAAATGGGGCACATGGGTTATGAATCCCAGCAGCCCTTGTCCAGAGTTGCTGCTGTTACATGTCTCCTCAGAAACACAGGGGAAAGACATGAGATGCAATCAAATTATATTATGTGCCTCAGCTGTGAGTAATGGTCACATGGTCATAAGGGAAAACTTGAACACTGATTTAACAAAAGCTATATAACTACTTTGAGTTGTGTGGAGAAGTGTGAGTGTGTGTATTTGTGTGTGTAAGGGTATGTGTTAGGAGTAACTAGAAAGTCAAATTCTCACCTTTCATAGTGCAAAGTAAAGATAATCTCTCAAACTGAAAAATCAAGCTGATTCATTTCTGCCTTTGTATGGACAAAGGACTCAGTAAATGTTCATGAATAAATAAAATGTTCCAAATCTCTATCTTGCTTTCATATGTACATTTACATGGCAGTGTAATTGAAAGACATGACAAGCCAAGACTACACTGTACGTTAGCTAACTTGAGAATAAAAAAAAAAAAACTAAAAGAAAATAAACATGGGGGGGAAAAGAAAGACATGACAAAGGTTTTATCTACCTGTGACATGCTATGTGTGTAATGGATTTATGTTAATGACAAATTTATGTAAAAAATAGCAAATATGCATGATGCTATAGTTCTATATTTTAAAGAATAGACTCTGCATGTATGTACGTATATAATTACGAACATATAGGTTGATATATGTAAAATAAGATCTCTGCAAAGATGAACTCTAAGATGCTATCAGTGGAGATCGGGACTGGGAAGAAGAAAATTTTTTATTTTACATCCTGCTGCATTTCCAAAAATTTTGCAATGAGTAAACTGCCACCAATTATATATATATACACTTTTAATTTTAAGCATCCAAATCTTCTGTTGTGCTCTTAATACCTTGAGTTTATTTACATATTGCTTTAGCTAAGTATGAAAGTTGGCCAGTTTCAGATGAGAATAGACTGAATAAGGGACATCATTATCATCAGGGACATCACTCACTTAGAGACCCTGAAAAAAACTGTGGGTCATGACTAAACTACTGAGCTCTAGGTACAAGAACTGAAAAACTGAGAAGCTGTTTTGCTGGCAGTTATGAACCCAATAAAATCCCGACATGTCGACATTTCTCTGGCTTCCAAGTCAACAGCAGTCAGGCGGGAGCATGCCAAACAACAGGGCAATAAAACCCGGATAGATAGGTCTCTTTGCATGTCGTCCCCTGCTGCCAGTATCCAATGTGTAAGGCAACGAAAAGGCAGCCAACGGGCTTTTTCGTTCCCAACCAGAACCTTTGCAAAGATTCCTAGACACACACTCCTGTTGTATTATCCAAAGTCCTGGGTGGGCTCCTTCACAAAACAAGCATTTGAGAGGAGAGGAGAAAGATTTACCAAGGCTCCAAAATGTTTGCTTCCTATATTTGTTTTTTAATGTATTTATTCTAATTTCAAGGTAGGGTTTTACTCATTCCTTCCCTATCCCCCCAAAATTTAGTGAGGGAGAAAGAGTAAAGCCAAGGAGACTTGTTCTTCACATACACCTCATGTTGGGGGTGGGGTGGGGTGGAGGGTTGTTTGGGGGTTCTGTTTGGGTAATGTCCTAGACAAGGCATATGGTTGGTTATGTACACACAGAGTGGGGAAGAAAGCATCGCTGATCCTTTAATGGGAAAAACTTAAAGTAAACAGAGTTTTTCATCTTCATTATGCCAAGAGCTGGAATAATAAATACAGATAGGAGATAGCTTCATACTTCAAATAATTTGTTGAAACTAAGTTCACAAACTCAGCCTGTTCCTATTTGTGCAGTTGTTAACCATAAGGACAGTCGTAACCCTTGCTGGGCCCTGGACAAGCGCCTTGCCAGTCACCACTCAAATCAGCCCAGCCTTGAAGACTAAAATTAGTTGACACTGCCCAAGTGTCCAAACTGTGATCGATCATCTCAACTTTCAGGGCAGACCCTTGAGTTTGATTGACAGATCAAAATGGCAACTATCTGGTTGGAGAGTCAAAGGTCATGCTGCATCTGTATCTTATGATAAACAATGCTGCCAAGAAAAGAACAGAGAAAAAGGAATAAAGACGAGCTGGAAAAAACACCAGAATGACAAAAACATGCATTGCTTAAGTTTAACTATGCAAGATATTTAATAAAACTGTCTTTCTAAAGTTTATGTATCAATGATTTCTCTCATGTATTAGGAGCAAAATAATTCCAAATGTTTCAAAATTATGCTTGTGTCTTAAGCTTTTTGTGTCAGTCCTTTTGGAAATGATCTAAGATGTGTATTCTACAAGGCTGGGTCTACCAACATCCAAATTTTAAAAGTTTATTTATTTATGTTGAGAGAGAGAAAGAGAGCGAGCAAGCAGGGGAGGGGCAGAGAGTGAAGGGCAGAGAGAATCCCAAGCAGGCTCTGCACTATGAGTGTGGAGCCCAATGTGGGGCTGGAACTCAAGAACCATGAGATCATGACCTGAGCCAAAATCAAGAGTCAGACGCTTAACTGTCTGAGCCACTCAGGTACCGTCCCCTCACATCCAAGTATTATAGGAGAAGTAAAATATACAGTAAATGTTTGAAACAAATAATGACAAATTCCTACATACAGATTTTTGTGAATAGTGAGATGTTTTGACAGAAGGTGGGCCAGAGTATCTGAACATCTTTAAGCTTAAATATTTTTCAAAACAATCCAATATTTTTTTCTTTTCTCAGCAGAGCCCATCTTCCTCATCCCTTATTCTTTCCTTAACCCACTCCATTTGGGCTTTTCTTGTTAACTTTTCAGTGGAACTGCATTTATCAAAGTCACCAATAAACTAAAACTTGCCAAAGTCAACATCAGTTTATCTCTCCTTAGCCTCTAGACAGTACTGGATGTAGTTTATTACTCCATCCTACCCGAAATATTTTGTGCTATAGCCCATAACACTGTAATTGCTGGTTTGGTTTTCCTCCTTTCTCATAACTGAATCTGGAAATGCCCTTCAGGACCTCTGTCTACCACCTTGTCTCTGTAATTCTTTTCCTGGGTGTTCTTATCAGGTCCACGCCTTTCGATGGTACTTCTACACTGGTGATTCTCGAAATCCTATTTCCAGCCTGACTAATCTCTTAAGCTCTAGGTTCATATATCTAATTGCTACTTGACAAGTCTGGTTGTCTGATTTTCATTGCATAATTAACATGGACCAAACAGAACTATCAATTCTCATCCTTCTCCCCTAATTCACTGTCCCCAAGTCTTCTCCATCTTGATAAATGACACCATCATCCATCTAGTTGCTCAGGCTAAAAGCCAGGAGTGATCCTTAATCCCCCTTTTCCTCTCGCATCCCATTTCCACTTCATCAACCTGTTTTCTTAGCTCTACTTCTAACATATAGTTTGATTCTGTCCACGGCTCCCCCTCCTCATTCCTACCACCTTTACGGAAGTGAGTCCCAGACCTCACCACAACATCCTTGTACCCAGTCTTGTTGCCTCCACGTTTCCCTTCTATAGTCTACCCTTCACAAATATGCTAGTAAACTCTTGGAGCATAAACCAGACCTTGGTACTCCTCAGTATTTTTTTGCTGATTAACAGAGGTCAAGCCTGTGCTACTATCTGTGAACAGAAAAAGGTCACAATTCAATACAGGAAATAGACATGCACACTGTACCTCTAACCAAAATCAGAATGGCAGGGTCTAAACTAACAGTATGAATAAAATTGAAGAAACTAATTTTTACTAGAGTGGTAATGGTTGACACAGAGCTGGCCTAGATAAATTACTGGTTGTTCTTTCATTCATTTTTTTGAGCACACACCATACCCTGAACTGTGTTTCACAGAGAAAATTATATTTGAGTTGAGCAGAATAAACAGAACTTGAGAGAAATATTCTCTGCCAAGGGACAAACATGGAAATATACAAAAGCAATTTACATGTACTTTTGAGAATCTTGTGTAGTCCAGTGTGCTGGAATCAAGGCCATGGCTGGGGAAACCACATGGCTGGAGACAGAACACACGAAGGTTGGGAGGGTCCATATAATGTTGGGCCTGGAAGACACAGATAGGCCAGAGAGTCTAGAATTAACCTGAGGGCAATAGCAATCATCAAAGTTGGTTTGTTTTGTTCTATTTTTTTAAGTAGAGTAATATGATCAGCTTTGTATTTTACATTTTTACTCAGGAGCCAGGATGAAAGATGATTTAGTGGGAACAGGACACAGAATCAAGAAGAGTTAGGAAGCTGTTGTAGTATTTTAGACAAAAGATGGTACAGACCTAAATTGGAATGGGAGCAGTGAGAATTGAAGAATAAGAAAAGTATTAGGAAAAAAAAAATCACAAACTGGCAGCTTGCAAATCCAATCTTGTCATACACATTTTGTTTGAATTATGCAACATAATTTTGTTTTGCCTGAATTCATTGCCAAGATTTTAAAATCCAGAGACTTCACACAAAATCTCAATTTCCAACTTCTCTTTAGAAATCTTAGACCTGCAGTCCTAAAACACATTCCTGATCACAACCTTACCAGGCAGTAAGAAGCACATGTTCTTTTCTTTGGGCAGTAGACACTGCCCTCTCCACCTGGCCACATCCCCTATGGCCTGTTTCACTTGATCCATCAGACCCTTATAGGCATTTCAGAAATATCTGACATAATCTGAGAAAATTAACAGACCCAAGTGGTTGCTGGGTGTGGAGAATAAGGGAGGAGGGGCAGATTCACCTGCAGGAGGGAGCAGCTGGAAATGCAACTACCTGATATAGGGTTCACAGGAGAAGAAACAGGTTTGAGGAGTAAGATCATTAGTTCAGTTTGGGACACGCTCAGTGAATATATTATTAAATTAATCTATCTTCCGGTTAACTGTTATTAAAGGAAAAACTGTCTTCTATTATAAGCTTTTAAAAACAGATGACTCTCCATTAAAGCAACCTGTTAATTCTCTTTCATTCTGCCAAAAAAAGGTCTTTGATCCAAAACATATAAATATACTGTGTGCATGAAGAGATGTCATTTTAATCAAATTTACATTTGAAGTGTCATAAGGAATTTTTATTCTTCCTGTCATTATTTATGTAAAGGAAACTATTGCCAAAATTAAAGGGAAAGGAAATTAGCTTTTCTAGTTAATGTCATAGGACATGAAACATTTCAATCTGATGGAATGAAGAATTGGAAGATTTTTGAAAAACTGTACAGAGTTCATTTAATCTTACTAGAAAGGACTATAGAGTAAGATATTGCAAGGCTGGTTGTTGTTTTTTTTCCCTAATGAGGAAAAATGCCAAGATAAATGAGTTTTAGCCCTGAAATTAGAAACAGATTGTTTATAGAGAGTTCATAGGTTATTCCACATTGCAGAATGTTCTCTCTCCTCCTTCCTCCTCATCACTCATCGTACTTAAAGGTCCAGCCTCAGCCATACCTGGTTCATTGAGATGTCACAGAATCATCTAATCCATATCCACCTCTCCTTCTCTAAACCCTTTCTTCTAGTTTCTGCAACCAAGAGTTCAGCATCCCTCCTTTCCTCTAGTGGTTCATTAGTCTCTGTTTTACTTCTTCAGTAAGTCAGTAACTTCACCAAATAAGAAAACATAGCTATGATTCCTCTCGGACCCAGAATACTGTGCACACACTAAGTGCCTGGTAAATACTTTTTTCTGGTTGAGAGATAAGATTAAGGGGCAATATAGCACAGGTTCTGGACGCAGCCTGACCCCAGCTCCTTCACTTACTGGTGTATAATGTGGGCAAGTTGTTTAACCCCCCTCTGCTGCAATCTCATCATTGGTAAATGACAGAACTTATGTCATAAGGCTGTTGGGATGATAGAAATGTTAACGTATTGAATGCACTTAAACCTAGCATGTAGTAAACTCTCAATAAATGTTACTATTATTATAAATCTAGGCTCTGATGCAAACGGTCTGGTTTTGGATAAATCATTGCATCTTCCTATGACACAGTTGTTTCTTCTGGAAAATAGGGACCCTAGTAGTACCTGCTGAATGGAGTTTTTCAGCAATTAAATGAAGTGATGTATGTAAAGTATTCTTTGAATAATGCCTGTCATATAGGAGGAGGTCAACAAATATCGGCCATTGTTATTATCATTACCCGTATTCCATTTATAACAAAGCAACCAGTCCACTGACAGGGGTAGGGGCCTGAAGGGAAGGAAGTGTACTGAGATGGAGAAAAAAACAATCAGGATTTCTGGCATCAGGTAGAAATCTTGTGATCTCCAACAATGTTCTCAGATATTTTTTAATAACCCTTTTTCCAAGGAAGAACGGTCAATTTCTACAGTAAATGAAAAGCTGGCCTCATGTGGATAGTTCAATTTAGCAAAGTAGTAAAAGCTCAGTGATTTACTATACCCTCATCAGTAATCATTTGGACAAAAACAAGGCTGAGAATTATCACTGCAAATATATGGGGGTAAGGTTTGCTAAGCAAATTAATTGTGTGAAAAATAGTTTTAAAATATCTAATTATTTTTTTATTCAAGTATAATTAACGTATAGTATTATATTGGATTTAGGTATATGAAATAATGATTCAACAATTCTATACATTCCTCAGTGTTCATTGAGATAAGTGTATCTAATTACTTTTTAGAATAAATTGAGTTTCTGTAGGTTAGACATACACACTTATGCATAAGAAATTGATATGCTAATCCCAAACAATCAATTTCTCAACCTTTATTATTTGGAAATATTTTTACAATCTAGTGTTAGTAAGCCTGCATCTTAAAAGTAATAAAATGTGATTTTAAGAATTTAACAAACGTATAAGCATTAGTATAATTTAAAATAATTATATTAATTCAGCATAAAACCATTTAATACCAACTATGTGTCAAGTTCTTTCCAATATCATTTCATTTAACTTAGTAATACCCTTGCCAGTATGTATTATTATCCCAGGATTAATGAAGGGTAAGTAACTTGACCTGGGTCACTCAGATCACGCAGTTGAACTAGGATCAGAAATCAGGTCTGTCTATTCTAAAATCTATGTTCTCTTTCTATATCATGTTCCATTTATAACATGTTTGATCTAAAAATGTGCTGTCCACCAAACATGTATTTATTTGACCAGCTTGTCACCGACTTTATGTAGTGTATTTGACTGATTGACTCCTGGCTATTTAAAAAATTTGAATGTGTCCTCATGGGACAACAAATTGCCTCTATAGGCTACATTCAAAGAGTGGACAATACATGCACATAGGCTATATTTCAAAAATATAATGGGCAGAAAAAAACACTACAAAAGAATGGAGATAGGATTCCATTTGTATGAAGTTCAAGAACAGACAAAATTAATGCATAGTGATTTAAATCATATCAGATTTGCTGAGGGCAGTGCAGTAGGGGAGATAGGGTGGGAAACGGATAATTGAGAGAGTAGGAAGAGAACTTTCTGAAGTGAAAGAAATGTTCTAAATTTCAATTGGGGTTGTCATAACATAAGCAAATACATTTTTCAAAACTCATCAAATGTACATTAGAATATGGAAAAATCTTTAAATAAAACAGAAAAGAAGATACGTAAAAAAATGAGAGAAATTCCTGATATCATAGCAAACATAATAAATTTAATGGACAATATTAGTCCCCCAAATAGCTGTGTTATCTTAATACAAAAAAGTAGAATTTAAGGGATGCCTGGATGGCTCAGTTGGTTAAGGGTCCAACTTCAGCTCAGGGCATGACCTCATGGTTCATGAGTTCGAGTCCCACATCAGGCTCTCTGCTGTTTACACGGAGCCCGCTTCGGATCCTCTGTTCCCCCCCCCCGCCCCTCTCCAACTTGCATTCTCTCTATCAAAAATAAACATTAAAAAAAGCAGAATTTAAGATAATAAACATCATAAAGTCTAAAGAAGGATATTATGTATTATGTAGAAAAAACAGTAATATAAAATATTGCTATAAAATATAAAAGAGAGCATACATGTACAAATATGTATGTATTTAATATAGAATGGAAATTAATTAATAATCTAGAGATTTGGAGGTTTAACACATCGCTCTCAAAGTTACAGTTCAAGAAATAAAGAAAATATGAAACACAAGTAGCATTATTAATAGATTAAACAACTAGTAAAGAGAGAAGCATATTCTTTTTTAAAATTTAATTGTATTTTAATTCCAGTGTTAACATATAGTGTTATATTAATTTCAGGTGTACAATATAGGTATTCAACATTTCTATGTATTACTCAGTGCTCATCAAGATAAATGTACTTTTAATCCCCTTCAGCTATTTCCCCCATCTGCTCAATCCACCACCCCTCTGGTAACCCTCTGTTCTCTATAGTAAAGAGTCTGTTTTTTGGCTTCTCTCTCTTTTTCTTCCTTTGTTCATTTGCTTTGTTTCTTAATTCCACATATAAATGAGATCATATGGTATTTGTCTTTCTCTGACTGGCTTATTTCACTTAGCATTATACCCTCTAGGTCCATCCATGTTGTTGCAAATGGTAAGATTTCATTCTTTTTATGGCTGAATAATATTCCATTATATATATATAATATATATATAATAATAATATATATATAATAGTAATAGTATATACTGTATAATATATATAATAGTATAGTATATAGTATATAGTGTGTGTGTGTGTGTATATATATATATATATATATATATATATATATATATATCTATCTCCATTCAATGACTGATGGATATTTAGGCTGCTTCCATAACTTGGCTATTGTAAATAATGCTTCTATAAACAAAGGGGTGCATTTATCCCTTCAAATTAGTATTTCTGTATTCTTTGGATAATTATTCAGTACTGTAATTACTGGACCATAGGGTAGCTCTATTTTTAATTTTTTGAGGAACCTCCATACTGTCTTCCACAGTGGCTGCACCAGTTTGCATTCCCATCAACAGTGCAAGAGGGTTCCCCTTAATCCACATCTTTGCCAACACCCATTGTTTCCTATGTTTTTGATTTTAGCCATTCTGAAAGGTGTGAGGTGATATCTCACTCTAGTTTTGATTTGCATTTCCCTGATGATGAGTGATACTGAGTGATGATGATCTTTTCATGTGTCTGTTGGCCACCTTTGGAGAAATGTCTGTTTATGTCTTCTGCCTTTTTTTAATTGGGTTATTTCTTTTTAAAAATTTTAAAGTTTATTTATTTATTTTGAGAAAGAGAGCATGTGTGCACATGTGAGTAAGGGACGGGCAGAGAGAGAGAATCCTAAGCAGGCTCTGTGCTTGTCAGCACAGAGAAGATGTGGGGATTGATCCCAAGAACCATGAGATCATGACCTGAGTGGAAATCAAGTCACACACTTAACTTACTGAGCCACCCAGGTGTCCCAAATTAGATTTTTTTTTTAATTTTTAAATGTTTATTTATTTTTGAGAGAGAGAAAGAGAGAGACAGAGTGTAAGAGGGAGCGGGCAGAGAGAGGGAGACACAAAATCCAAAGCAGGCTCCAGGCTATACACTGTCAGCACAGAGCCCAACATGGAGCCTGAACCCACGAGCCATGAGATCATGACCTGAGCCGAAGTTGGACACCCAAATGACTGAGCCACCTGGGCACCCCTTAAATTAGATTATTTCTTTTGTGGGTGTTGAGTTGTATAAGTTGTTTATATATTTTGGATTCTAACCCTTTATCAGATACATCATCGACAAATATCTTCTCACATCCAGTAGGTTGCCTTTTAGTTTTGTTTTCTTCACTATGAAGAAGCTTTTCATTTAGATGTAGTCCCAATAGTCTATATTTGCTTTTATTTTCCTTGCTTCAGGTGACAAATCTAGAAAAACGTTGCTACAGCCTAAGTCAAGAGACATTATTGCCTGTGCTCTCTTCTAGAATTTTTATGGATTCAGGTATCTCATTTAGATCTTTAAACCATTTTGAATTTATTTTTGTGTATGGTGTAAGGAAGTGGTCCAGTTTCTTCTTTTACATGTAGCTGACCAGTTTTCCCAACACCATTTATTGAAGAGACTGTCTTTTGTTTTGTTTTTGTTTTTGTTTTTAGAGAGAGAGAGAGAGAGAGAGCACAGTTTATTTCTGGGTTTTCTATTCTGTTCCCTTGATCTATATGTTTATTTTTGTACCAGTATCATACTGTTTTGATTACTATTGCTTTGTAGTATAACTTGAAGTCTAGAATTCTGATACCTCCAGCTGTGCTTTTCTTTTTCAAGATTGCTTTAGATATATGGCATCTTTTGTGGTTCCATAAAAATTTTAGGATTTTTGCTCTAGTTCTGTGTAAAATGCTGTTGGTATTTTGATAGAGATAGCATTAAATCTGTAGATTTCTTTGAATAGTACAGACATTTAACAATATTTGTTCTGCCAATCCATGAGCATGGAATGTCTTTCCATCTCTTTGTGTCATCTTCAATTTCTTTCATTAATGTTTTATAGTTTTCAGAGTACAGTTCTTTCACTTCTTTTAAGTTTATTCCTAGGTATCTTATTGGTTTTGGTGCAATTGTAAATGGGATTTTCCTGATTTTTCTTTCTACTGCTTTATTATTATTGTATGGAAATGTAGTGGATTTCTATGCATTGATTCTGAATCCTCTGACTTTACTGGATTCATTTATCAGTTCTAGCAATTTTTCGGTAGAGTCTTTAAGGTTTTCTATATATAGTATCATGTCATCTGCAAGTAGTAAAAGTTTTAGTTCTTCCTTACCAATTTGAACGACTTTTATTCCTTTCTATTGTCTGAATGCTGTGGCCAGGACTTTCAGTACTATGTTGCATAAAAGTGGTGAGAATGGACATTCTTGTCTTATTCCTGATTTTAGGGGAAAAGCTCTCAGTTTTTCTCCATTGTGTATGATGTTAACTGTGGGTTTTCATATTATGTTTACTATGCTGAGGTATGTTCCCTCTAAACCTTACTTTGTTGAGGGTTTTAATAATGAATAGATGTACTTTGTCGAATGCTGTTTTGGCATCTATTGAAATAATTACATGGTTTTTATCCTTTCTCTTATTGATATGATATAACAAGTTGATTGATTTGTGAATATTGAACCACCCTTACATCCTAGAAATAAATCCCGCTTGATAGTGGTGAGTGATTTTTTAAATATATTGTTGGATTCAGTTTGCTAATGTTTACTTGAGGACTTTTGCATCTACACTCATTAGAGATATTATCCTGTAGTTCTCTTCTTTTTGTGGTGTCTTTATGTGATTTTGGAATCAGGTTAATGCTGGCCTCATAGAATGAATTTGGAAGTTTTCCTTCTTCTGTTTTTTGGGGGGAAAGTTTGAGAAGAATAGATATTAACTCTTCTTTAAATGTTTGGTATAATTCACCTATGAACCCATCTCATCCAGGGCTTTTGTTTGTTGGGGTTTTTTGATTACTGATTCAATTACATTGCTGATAATTAGTGTGTTCAAATTTTTATTTCTTCCTGCTTCAGTTTTGTTAGTTTATATGTTTCTAGGAATTTAGCCCTTTCTTCTAGGTTGTCCAATTTTTTGGCATATAATTTTTCATAATATTCTTTTATAATCCTTTGTATGTATGTGGTGTTGGTTGTTATTTCTTCTCTTATTTCTGATTTTATTTGAGTCATATTTTTTTGATAAGCCTAGATGGAGGTTTATCAATCTTGTTGATCTTTTCAAAGAACCAGCACCTGGTTTTATTTATCTGTTCTATTGTTTTTTTTAAATTTCTGTATCATTTATTTCTACTCTAATCTTTATTGTTTCCTTCCTTTTCTGGTTTTGGGTTTTATTTGTTCTTCTTTGTCTAGCTCCTTTAGGTGTAAAGTTAGGCTGTTTATTTGAGACTTTTCTTGTTCCTCAAGGTAGGCCTATATTGCTATAAATTTCCCTCTTAGAACTGCTTTTGCTGCATCCAAAAGATTCTGGACCATTGTGTTTTCATTTTCATTTGTCTCCATGTATGTTTTGATTTCTTCTTTGATTTCTTGGTTGACCCATTCATTATTTAATAGCATGTTATTTAACCTCCACGTATTTGTGCTCTTCCCAGATTTTTCCTTGTGATTCATTTCTAGTTTCACTGCACTGTGGTCAGAAAAGATGCATGGTGTAACTTTGATCTTTGTGAATTTGTTGAGACTTGTTTTGTGCCCTAATATGTGATGTCTTCTGGAGAATCTTTCATGTGCACTTGAAAAGAATGTGTATTCTGCTTTTTTAGGATGGAATCTTCTGAATGTACCTATTAAATACATCTTGTCCAATGCATCCAGAGCCATTGTTTCCTTGTTGATTTTCTCTTTAGATGATCTGTCCATTGATTTAAGTAGAGTGTTGGAAGTCTCCTATTGTTACTGTAGTGCTGTCAATTAGTTGCTTTATATTTGTTATTTTTTAACTGTTTTTGTATTTGGGTGTTTTCATGTTGGGTGCATAAATATTTACAATTATTATGTCTTCTTGTTGGATTGTGTCCTTTATTATTATATAGTGTCTTTCTTTGTCTTTGTTACAGTCTTTGTTTTAAAGTATATTTTGTCTGATAGAAGTATGTCTACCCTAGCTTTCTTTCTGTATCCATTTGCATGATAAATTTTTCTCCATCCCCTCATTTTCAATCTGTGTGTGTCTTTAGGTCTGAAATTAGTCTCTTGTAAGCAGTATATAAATGGGTCTTGTGTTTTTATCCATTCTGTCATCCTATGTCTTTTGATTGGGGTATTTAGTCCATTTACATTCAAAGTAATTATTGACAGGTGTGTATGTATTGTCATTTTGTTATTTATTTCTGCTTGTTTTTATAGATTTTCTCTGTTACTTTCTTCCCTTGCTCTCTTCTCTCACCATAAGTTGGCTTTCTTTAGTGATATACTTTCTCCTTGTTTTTTGCATATCTATTACTGTTTTTTGATTTGTGGTTACCATTTGGTTAGCATATACCATCTTCTGCATATAGCAGTCTATATCAAGTTGATAGTCACTTAAGTTTGAGCCCATTCTTCACTTCTCCCTGCCCTGATGCTTTTGACATATGGTGTCATACTTTACATCCTCTTATTTTGTGAATCTTTTGACTGATTTCTACAGATATACTTATTTTTACTGCTTTTGTGATTCCTACTTTTTTTACTCCTTTTTTTTCTGTCCACTCGTAGAGTCCCCTTTATCATTTCTTATAGGGCTAGTTTAGTGGTCATGAACTCCTTTACCTTTAGTTTCTCTGGGAAACTCTTTATCTCTCCTTCTATTCTGAAAGATAGCCTTGCTAGATAGAGTAACCTTGGCTGCAAATATGTTTTTGTTTTGTTTTGTTTTTTTTTCCTTTCAGCACTTTGAACATATCATGCCACTCCCTTCAGGCCTGTAAAATTTCCACTGAAATATCTGCTGATAGTCTTAAGGGGTTTCCTTTGTATGTTACTGTCTTCTTTTCTTTTGCTGCTCTTAAAATTCTCTTTATCACTACTTTTTGACATTTTAATTACTATGTGTATTGGTGTGGACCCCCTTGAGTTGAATTTGGGGGGAATCTCTGCGCTTCCCTGGATCTGGATATCTGTTGTGTTCCCCAGATCAGGAAAATTTCAACTGTTATTTCTTCAAATAAATTTTCTGCCCACTTTTCTCTCTCTTCTTCTTCTGACATCCCTATAATGTGAATGTTATTATGCTTGAAGAAGTCTGAGTTCCCTAAGTCTATTCTCATTTTGCATATTCTTTTTTCTCTCACTTGCTCAGCTTGATTACTTTCCATTACTCTGTCCTCCAGGATGCTAATTCATTCTTCTGCTTCTTCTAGCCTGCCCTTTATTCCATTATTTTTAATTTAATTTACTGTGTTCTTCATTTCTGATGGGTTCTTTTTTATGTTTTTTACCTCTTGTTAAGGGTCTCACTGATGTCCTCCACCCTTTTCTCAGATCTGGTGAGTATCTTTATGATCATTCAGGCATATTACTTGTATTCATTTCATTTAGGTCTCTTGCTGATTTTGTCATGTTCTTTCATTTGAGACATATTTCTCTGTCTACTCATCTTATCTAACTCTCTGTGTCTGTTTCTGTCTGTTAGGAAAGTTAGCTAGCTCTTCCTTTCAAAATTAGTGGGCAGGCCATGCACTTTAAAAAAATTTTTTTTAATGTTTATTTATTTTTGAGAGACAGAGCATGAGCAGGTGAGTGGCAGAGAGAGAGGGAGACACAGAATCTGAAGCAGGTTTCAGGCTCCGAGCTGTATGCACAGAGCCCAATGAGGGGCTTGAACTCATGAGCCGTGAGATTATGACCCGAGCTGAGTCAGACACTTAACCGACTGAACCACCTAGGCGCCCCTACTTTTAACAAAGTGGTGCTGGTCCTTTGCCAGAGGAAATGTGCCTCCTCCACTGAGATGAGGCCTGTGGGGGGCCACTGTGCAAAACCTGCACAAGTAGGGTGCACAGTTGCCTGCAAGTTGTACATGCCAGTCCTCTTGCACAAGGGACATGCAGCTGCCAAAACCAAGGCAGCCAGGGCTGGGTGTGCCCTTAATGAAAGGTGACAGGCAGTTGCTGCCCTTGAGACTGAGGCCCCCAAAAGCAAGCAGTTGACAGATGCAGTGTTGGCAAGGTTTGCACTGGTGTTCTGGGGGAGGAGACCCGCAGCCCCTGGGACTGAGGCAGGCCTGGCTGGAAGGGGCAAGGCATGGTATAAGCAAGTTAGGTAGCTAGTTCTTGCAGATGGCCAAATGTTTATGCTGAAGGGGAGTAAGGGAAATTGCACCTGCCAGTTCCTTTGCTCCTGGAGGGACTCCCAGGTAAATCTATCCCTCTGGGACACATTCTTTAATTAGTAAATAACTCTTCCTTTCCTATGCCCCAGGCACTTTTAAGACTGCTGCTTCTATGCTGTATCTCCAGGGGCTGTTTCGTGTGCTGTCTCTTTAAGTATGTGGACTCAGTTTCCTGTTGCCTTCTGATTTTTAAAGTTCAAGGCTTTAAGTCCTGTTCCTTGTGAGAACTCACAAAATTTGGCCCCTCTGGTTTTCTTTTTTTATTTTTTTTATTAAAAAATTTTTTTTAATGTTTATTTATTTTTGAGTAAGAGAGACAGAGTGTGAGCAGGGGAGGGGTGTAGAGAGAGAGGGAGACACAGAATATCCAAAGCAGGCTCCAGACTCTGAGCTGTGAGCACAGAGCCCCATGTGCCCATGAACCCTGATATCATCACCTGAGCTGAAGTCAGACACTTAACCTACTGAGCCACCCAGGTGCCCCATGGTTTTCAAAGCCAAATATTATGGTTATTTGTCTTCCCTGTGTGTGCTCCCCAGTGTGAGGGTCTATTTCTCTCCCCTCTCCACCTGTGGCTTCCTCTTGGGGATGCTCTGCCCTTCCTACCCTCTTCCATGTGGCTTCTTCTCTACATTCAGTCATGAAGTTTGTTCTACCAGTCTCTGGTGTTATTTATACCAATGTGAGTCTTAACTAGTTGTACCTAGTGGACAAGGTGAGCTTAGGGTATTCCTGCTCTGCCATCTTCCCCAGAAATTGAAATATACTCTTTTTTGAGAATAAAAAAATTCCACAGAATTGTACTAGGAATATGTAAAACCAAAATCAATTATGCAGAATTAATTTCATACAGTTCACACAGGCTACATTCATTGACACTAATGCAACAAAATCAGAAATAAATAACAAAGGATCACCAAAATAATGTAGAAACTTAAAGAAAAAAAAACTACAACATAAATCTTAGGTTAAAAAGGATATTTCAAGGAAAGTACGTAATATAGAGAACTGAAAAACAAGAAAGCACTATATATCAAAATTTGTGAGAAACAGGAAGTTTAACTGATCAAATGCTTTTATCATAAAGTAAAACTGAAAACAGTAAGTTCAAGCTTCAACACAAAAGCTAGGAAAAGAACAGTAGAGTAAACCACCTGCAAATAACCATCTCTGTCACCCAGAAAAAACAAGAAGGAAGAACACAAAAAGGAAACAATAGTAATTAATGAAATAAGCAACAACAAAAGATTAATAAAACTAAAACTGGCTCTTAAAAAGATCAAAGTGATAAACTTATGATAAGACTAACAAATTACAATAGAGAAAAAGCTGTAAATAAAAGGGAGGTAACAATAAATAGAGATTTTTAAAACTACAAAAGAATGTTATGAATGAAATATGCTAATAAATATGAAAGCACAGACAAAATGGGATACATTTCTGAAAAAATATAAATTGTCATAATTAGCACAAAAATTTTTTAAATATTGAATAGACCAATAATCTCAACAAAAATAAAAGTTTAGGGGCGCCTGGGTGGCGCAGTCGGTTGGGCGTCCGACTTCGGCCAGGTCACGATCTCGCGGTCCGTGAGTTCGAGCCCCGCGTGAGGCTCTGGGCTGATGGCTCAGAGCCTGGAGACTGTTTCCGATTCTGTGTCTCCCTCTCTCTCTGCCCCTCCCCCGTTCATGTTCTGTCTCTCTCTTCCCAAAAATAAATAAACGTTGGAAAAAAAAAATTTTTTTTTTAAAAAAATAAAAGTTTAAACAATTTTTTTACTTTGCCGCCTCCAACAGAACCAGGCTTAGTTATTTTACAAGGTTAATTTTATAAAATTTTTAAGACACAGAAAATCTCTATTTTATACAAGTTAATTATGGAAAAAAAAAAGAAACTGTGTGATTTACCTTATGAAACTAGCATGAAATGTATTTCAAAAGTAAATCTTCACTCCAAAATAAGATAAAAGCAAATCAAAAAGAGAAAATACGGGCTCATTTTACTTATGAACTTACATATGAGAATTCTAAATAAAATATTATGTAAATAAATCCAAAAGAATATTAAAAATAATTTGGGATGCCAGGGTAGCTCAGTTGGTTAGGTGTCTGACTCTTGCTTTCAGCTCAGATCATGATCTCATGGTTGTGATATCAAGCCCCACACTGGGCTCTGCACTGAGCATGGAACCTGCTTGAGATTCTCTTTCCCTCTCTCTCTGCCCTTACCCCATCACATGTGTGCGCACATGCAAAAATAAGTGAATAAACATTTAAAAAAATAATTCTACGGAATCAAGGTTTAACATGAGAAAATCTATCAGGGTATTTGGCATATTACTGGGAAAAAACAGGAAATCATATCATTATTTTAATAAATAAAGAAAAATATCCAATAAAGCTCAGCATATATTTAGTTTGTTTTTAAAGAAAACTCTCAAAACTGGGAATAGATGGGAATATTTTTAACATAACAAAGACAATCTACCCAGTAAAGCAGATCAAATTACAAAAGCAAGAGGGAAATTTTAGGAATATTGCATGAAAGCCAAGAATAAAATAAGGATGCCTGTTATTATTTAGATTTAAAAAAAAGGAAGTCCTCACAAATACAGTAAGACAAAAAAAGAAATAGTAGGTATTTGGAGATGCAGATATTAACTCTATACAGGACTCTAAATAAACCAACAGGCATTAGAATTAACATTAGGGCTCAATAATGTTGCCAGATATAAGGTCAATTTATAAAAACTTTACCTTTATATAACCAATAACCAATAGGAAAATATAAAATGTGCAACAAAATTTCTAAAACAGGTAAGAAATTTAATTTTTTTATAGTAAAACGGGCTCCTGTGTGGCTCAGTTGGTTAAACGTCTGACTTCAACTCAGGTCATGCTCTCATGGCTCGTGGGTTCAAGCCTCACATTGGGCTCTGTGGTGATAGCTCAGAGCCCAAAGCTTGCTTCAGATTCTGTGTCTCCCTCTCTGTCTGCCCCTTTCCCACTCATGCTCTGTCTTTATCTCTCAAAAATAAATAAACATTAAAAAATAATAATTATTTATAGTACCACAAATTTTAACTCTGTTCAAGGACATAAAAGAAATCCAGAAGGAAAGAAAAGGTTTTCACATGTGAGCTGATTTAACAGTCAGATAGGTTAACTTTTTCTGAATTAATATAAAATTCTGTTGCAAATTCAAAGTCATTCTCATACACCGCTAGTGAGAATATAAAACGTTACAACTCTTTTTCCATTAGTTTGGCAGTTTGTAAGAAAGATACACATACATCCACCATAGGTCCTAGCCGTTCCACTCTATTTATTTACCCAAGAGAAATGAAAGCATATGTCCATACAAAGACTTTATTTGTAAAAGTCAAGAACTTAAAACAATGGTGATGCACTGCAATAGATGGTTGTTCTTCTGCTGGTGGTATATCTATACAAATGAATACCATCCAGCAATAAAAAGGAATGAGCTATTAATACACATACCAGAGAGAACTTCCAAAATAACTTTGCTGAGTGATAGAGCACAGCAAAACAAGAGTACATACTGGATTTTTTTCCCATTTTTTTTAAACTCTAAAAAGACACTAACTGATGGGGATGGAAGACAGATTAGTGATTGCCTGGAAGCTGGACGGGTTTGAATCCCATTTCTGTCTCCTGAAATACTTAGAAAATGGGAGACAGCTTGAGTCAAACTCTTCTTGACACGCCTCCTTACCAGACAATGTGGGATTAATCATACCCCATGCACATGCATACGTGTACACACACGCACACACACACACACACACACACACACACACACACACCCTATGCTCCACTGCCCTGTTTTGGTTTGTTATTGTTGTTGTTTTGGCATTTGTGTATTTTCTCTAAAGGAGCTTAATCCAGAACTTAACATGAATGGTGTCATACAAGTCCCACTGCACTTGGTGCCATGATCTACCCAGAGTAAATGGTAAGAGGTTGTTTGTTCCCTGGGGCATTTCTGGCATGAGGAGTCACCACTAGAAAAGACCCTGCTTCTGTGCTCCTTGAACCAGAGACCCAGTCTTATCATTTCTTATGTATCCTCTCAAAGGCACCTAACCCAGAGTTCTGCACACAGCTGGTGCTCCAAAAGTGCTCTTAACATTTTGAAACATGAAGAACAGCAACTGATTTTTACCACGTGAATCTGATTTGGACTACAACATTATTGCACCCGCTTGACAAACTGCAAACTGAAGACCCAGGGTGTATAGACAGCACCTGGCCTGCTTCTGGAAGAAGGGGCCTCTGGAAGAAGGCCTTCTGCAAGAAGGGAACAACTATTTGGTCAACTCAACAAAGAAACTATACAGGCATATAGACATATATAGCAGTGAAATAGGTATTATAATGAACATGTAAAGATCAGTAGAATGGGCTAGAGTCTTAAGTGCCTAAAGAATGTAAGAAAGCATGAATCTATGAGCTGAAAATCCTAGGCTCAAACCCAGTGGTTCCACTTCAAACAGTGTGAGCTGGGGTAGATCATACCCTCTCTCAAAAGTTCAGTTTCATCTTTAAAATAGCTATATAACACACACAAATATCAAGCAATTTGATGCAATACATAATATTTAATTAAATTATAAGGCTTGTGATCCAACCTATGATAGGTCACATTTCTGCTGTAAGGCTGTTTCATCTTTAAACTAAGAGTAATATATATATTTATTATTTATATATACTTACATGTATAAATATTTATATAATAAAAATATATATTTGCTTATTTATATATAAATCATATATATATGATTATATATATGTGTGTGTCTGTGTGTATATATATATATATATATATATATATATATATATATATATACTTTTAAGAATCCAGTGACAGAAGTATGAATATATCTCTCACTGGATTCTTAAAAGTACCATTAGCATAATATCTAGTATTTAACTAATTTATAGAGTTTACAAAGCAGTTTCATCTTAACTATCCAGTTTTACTTCTTTAACTTTTTTTTTAACCATCTAGTTTTGATCCTGAAAGCTTCACTATGAAGTTAATATTATTATTCCCATTTTTGTATTACTCATTTTCCACTAGATTTTAAATTCCATGGGAGCCTGGACTTTGTCTTGTGTATCACTGTATCCCCAGAACCTAATATACTACCTGAAACATTGTGGGCACTTAGAATAACAAAAAATTAAAAAATTAGGGCTCAGAGATATTGTGACTTGCTTAACCTAGGACCAACAGGAAGAGCTTTTCTAGTTGAGCTCTTATAGGACAGAATAATGTTATGGTTTGATGCCTTATATAAGGAACTAGAAAGTAAAACCACTTCATTTATTCCATCTGAAACTGGTTTCGATAATCTACAACCAAATGGCAAGTAGATAATGCTAAAGGACCTATTAATATTTTTAATGAAATCACTTTGGGAATTATACATAGAAAAGAATATCTATCGAGAGATTTTTTTTTCCTCTGTAATATATATTTAGAAGACATAGTTTTGAGGCTTAACAAACAAAGGCTATCCATTTTTAACAGTGTTTTGAAAGCTTAGGGTATTACTCAAAACAAAAACTCTTACGCTTCCCTGAAGAGGAAATGAATACAAAGAAAGTAGCCAAATGTGACAGTGTAGGCTGGGAAGAGATATGTCCTTAAATAGGTAACTGGGAAGCAACAGATCACATAACAAACAGAGGAAATTTACTGGAGTTTTAATTTTAAAGCTAAAAAGCAGCTTGTGAATAACTTAAAAGTAACCTCTTTGTAGATAAGCCAAAACTAGTACTTGTTTTGTAAATATCTTGAAAGGATAAAGATGAAACCAGAATAAAGCCAGTGGTCACTATACAAGTTGAGTAAAAGTTAACATATTATGCCTATCGTGAGTTTTTTGGAAAAATCTTACTATCGACCTTCTCTGTGTTTATATCATCTCTTACCAACATATCTAATTTGTAGGAACACATTATTGAGGAATCTAATTTTTCCAAAAATGAATAACTGGGCTCATTCATGTTTTCGTGTTATTTCCCTTCTCAGTAACCTTACTGTAAGGGCTCAGTTAATCACAGTGCAGTGGCTCCTTTGTCCACCTGGTGGAAACACTTGGAATTGCAGGAATAGTTTTCAGGGGCGCAAACCCCTTTTAACACATAGCTAAAGGAAACCCAGATGTCCATTCACGTATTCAACAATTAGGATGTACTAAAAACAAAAAATGAGATGATAGAACATAAAGATGAATTTCAGTGGCAACAAAGATGTAAAAGGTTTAAAACTACATTGTATACTGATGTAGCAAAGGGTTTAAATGCAACTGTGAAGTGACTAGCTTATCACATTCAATTATTAAATCCAAAGTACTACATTCTAGCAATGCTTGCTCTGGTTGCACATCTATCAGCACATTAATTAAAGCCTTATTTCTTAAAATAGGATTCCAGTTTTTGTGAGATGAATTTAGCCCAATACACATCTCACAAAGATCATTTGTCTACTCCTGATGGTGTTCGGCCAGTTTGAGTACGTGTTGCAACAGATAGTTGCCGAAAGAAAGAAAGAAAGAAAGAAAGAAAGAAAGAGAAATAGAGAAAGAGAGAGAGAGAGAGAGAGAGAGAGAAAGATCCTGTGTTCTGATGAGCAATTAATACAGGATGAGCATTATTCATTTTTCCTGGATACAGCTCAATTTCACCATTCCTCAGGGGAGGAAAAACCCAAATTTGTTTTATTTTGCAACAACATAATCTAAAACACTCTAACCTGTGAACTGCAATGCTTCTTTTAAAACCTGTTGAAAACTGTGATTTTGCTGACTAGTTCAAAACAGTTGCAAATGCATAGTCTATAATTTAGGGCCTGAGCAAATTAAGACTATTTCCTGGCCTGCCCAAGGCCACAGAAGTTGCTATAATAGGCTCTGGAGCCAGTTTGCAAGGGGACTAGTGGATGCATGAAAGCTTTCTTACAATGCACATTTTCTTTTTGTTTGTTTCTGTATCAGGAATACAGAATGAACCAAGAACCCATACACAGAACTTCATCTCTTGGTTAAGATGCAAACACTTGATTTAGAGACGCTTTTCTCTTTCGACCCAACTCTCATCTTGAAAAAGGAGGCACTCAGGGCACCTGGGAAGCTCAGTCGGTTAAGTGTCTGACTCTTTTTTTTTTAATATCTCAATTTTTTAAAGGCTTTATTTATTTATTTTGAGAGAGAGAGCACGAGTTAGGGAAGGGAAGAGAGAGAGGAAGAATCCCAAGCAGGCTCTGTGCTGTCAGCACAGAACTTAATATGGGGCTCAAACACATGAACTGTGAGATCATGACCTGAGCAGAAATCAAGAGTCAGACACTTAACCAACTGAGCCACCCAGGTGCCCCATTGACTCTTGATTTCAGCTCAAGTCATGATCTCAATGGTTCGTGGGTTCGAGCTCCACACTGGAGCACAGAGCCTGTGCTGAGAGCGCAGAGCCTGACTGCAATTCTCTCCCTCTCTCTCTGCCCCTCCTCCACTTGCTCTGTCTCTCTGAATGAATGAATAAATGAATGAATGAATGAATAAATAAATAAATAAATTTAATTAATAAAATAAATAAATAAATAGAAATAAGAGGCACTGATGTGCTGGTCTATGTGTAATCAGCCAACTGGCTAAGGTGATAAAATGGCCACACCAGAAATCCACTTTCCAAGCAGTCTATTGAAAAGTTTCAGGCAAACTCATCCAGTAAAAACATAGCTACAGATACAAATAAGATTTAGATCCATATTCATTCATCCAGGATTTAAAAAAATTTTTACTCAAACATTTACTGAGCATATACCAGTACCAGACACTTGGTCAGTTCTTGGGATACAATGAAGATGAAAATTGCACTCAAGGAGCTTCCTGTCTGGTAACTGAAAGCCTAGATTTTATTCTCGCTGAGCTTCTTAGCACTGTCTGCAGACCCCTCCAGAACTGCCCTCTGAAGCACACTTTCTGGGTAATACTTTGCTTGGCTTCCAAAGGGCATATGGAAAGTAAGCCCTTCAATTAGTGGGAGAATCTTGCATAAAGAAAGAATTGCATTCATTCCATCCTGTTCACTGCCCATCTTTATAGAACAGAAATAGAGGGAGGTGTTAGAAAAAAACGGGAAATAGCATAGAGAAAATTCCCCTCAAGAGGGCATAAAGGGGAAGAATGGAATTGAGAAACTATTCTCCTCTCAGGGCAAAGTGATCCCACTTCATGAGACAAATCTCCAGAATACCCATGCTCCAATTACCTCAGTACTCAGCCAACACTGTGAAATATCTCCTTAGAGCTGAGCTAGGTCCCCAAGTAAAAATGGTGAGTTCCAGACAATGGATGAGAAAGGAGGAGAAAAAATAAAAAGAGAAAGCAATCAGAATATAGCAAAGTTAAAGAGGAAATGAAGTGAGAGGCAGGGGTTGATAAAACAAGAAAGAGCTCAAGACAAAAGACAATTAGAGAACAGCCATTTGGACAAAAAGGAGAGAGCTCACACGTGAAAGAATGATGACGTACTAACATGGACCACCTTAGATGCAGTGCTGGGACACCTACACTCAGATCATTGCCCTGGGCTTTAGTCTTCTGGTAGTATTGATTTGCTATTGTTGAGATATAGTCTAAACATAAATGTGATATCCTGGGCTTTCAAAAGTCACCATAGAAATATCACCTCCTCTGAGAAGCCTTCCCCAACCTCCAAGCTAAAGCATGAGTCCCCTTGTGCTCTCTCTCTCTTTTTTTTTTAATTTGAGAGAGAGAGAAAGAGCACTTGAGCAGGGGTGAGGGGTAAAGGGGAAGAGAGAGAAAATCTCAAGCAGACTCCACACACAGCACAGAGCCCAACGCGGGGCTCGATCCTACAATCCTGGGATGGTGACCTGAACCGAAATCAAAGGTCAGAAGCTCAACTGACTGAGCCACTCAGGTGCACCCCTCTTGTCCTCTTATAGCACTAAATTCTGATCTGCTATAAGATGGAATTTCTCCTATTGCTCCAGTACTCCTATTGTAACTAGAGTACATCCCTGGGGTTGGGGGGGAGAAAGGTCTCAGTACCAAAAATCCTCAATCCAGGGAGTCACTAAAGATGGGAGGCAGACATCACCTACCTCTCATAGTGAGAGACTCCAGAACTGACCAAACACAGACACAGTCACCAGCACCACCACCACCCAATGAATCTAAGGGGAACCTGTAAAAAGTTCGATATTCATAAAGAGATGGGAACCTGGCTGACACTGATGGTGCAGAGCCTGCTTAGGATTCTCTTTCTCCCTATCTCTCTGCCCCTCCCCCATTCATGCTCTCTCAAAGTAAATACTTTAAAAGAAAATATTCATGAAGAGAAAACATCACTCCCCCCTCCCCAGGGGAGAGGAGGATGGAGGCCTCAAAGAATCACCCTTAAAGTTTAGTGATGCTTATAAGAATTTTGTGTCCTGGTTGAACATAATACCCTGACCCAGTACCACTGAAATGGTGGAAGATGGAGAGAGAGGAAAGATAGCATGGAAAGGACTGCTAGGTGGAAGGCAGGACAAATAGCATGGTTTGGCATTCTCAGAAGTTACACACAATAGCCTCAGCCAGCCTGATGGATGATTAGGAAAACAAGATCCTGTCACCAGCATCACCTCAACCAACAAGCAACCAACTGTCACACATGGGCATGAGGCCATCCTAGATCATCTAGCTGACAACAGAAGTGGGAGTGAATGTAGCTGAGATTAAACTACTCAGGCCAGAAAAACTTCCCAGCTGACCCAAAGAAAAATTTTAAAAATTCATTCGGAAGCATTTACACATCTTTCCTAAAACATTTATTGCTGAGGCAATATGAGCAGGGAAGTACTGTAGGAACACAGAAGGCTAGTTATTATTATTATGTCCACAGAAGAAATCTCTTTTAATGGAATATGCAGGAATGTGTAACCTTGGATGAATTCAGATCCACCCTGCCTTATCTTTTGATTCCATTAAATAAATATTTTTTGAAGGTGTAACAAAAACTTTAATAGCCATTTTTAGGAATCTCCTCTCTCTTTTTGTACATTTGGCTCTCAACTTCCTCTAAAACTGCCACACACACACACACACACACACACACACACACACACACACACATATATAATTTGTTTATTGTATTCTTCTTTCTTAAAAAAAAAAAGGTTAAAAAGTTTGCTCAGCAGGGCCAATGTTGCTTTCTACAAAAAGACCAAACAACACATGATCTTCAAATCAGAAACTCCCAAATCTTTTCCTACACCAGCCCTGAAGTTAACCATTTTGGGGACTCAACTGCCTGGGAGTGAATGGGGAGTGAAGGAATCAGAGTTGGCAAGAAAAATGTCTCTCCCTCTGAAGCTTCCAGCTGCACATTCAGTAAAGACGGAACATTTGAAGTAAGAGCATAATCTACCTGTCAGAAACATTTTGATTTTGCTTAAATGCCAGGCAAACTGACAACCACTTTTTCCACAACTGAGAAGAATCTCCTAATGTGAGAGGCACTTGAAGACGTGTTAAAATTTTTGCAGCTATTAACACATTCCTAAGAAAAATACTGCTGGAGACACAAGAAAGCCAAGGATAACAATCTCCTCTTTCCAATGAAAACGTTTCGTCTGTTTGATTAAAGGAAGATAAATGAAGGGGCCAGGGCAAACTCACCTCACATTCAGTGCTACGCTTTGGTTTGCCTCAAGACCAAGTTGTCTAGCTTAGAAAAAATGCAGCCTGTCTTCAAGTCCCTGCATTCCTGGAACACAGGAGCGGATGAACCACTCAGCATTCAGCAAAAGAGCCCAATTGGCTCTGACGGGCCTCGTTCCCTGGCAATCTTTGCCAGGGACAGGCAGAATGGAGAAGGCAAGGCAGAGCCCTAAGTGTATGTGTCCTGCTTACACTTGTCCCTGATCCCAGGGTGTCAAAGAGAGGTGCAAGTGGTCCAAAGAGAACATAACCCTCTGGACCAGATGACCTGAACTCTGGTCCCAGCTCTGCAATGACTTTGATCCCCACGACTTTGATCATTGCTTTTGTGTCTCTGAGCTTCAGTTTTATCTTCTAGTCAATAAGAGAGTTGGTCTAAAACAGTAGCCTTCAAACTGTGAGTTATAGTCAACTGTGATACATAAAATCAATTTAGTGAGCTACAACAGGTAATTTTTTAATGTTTTTTTAAATTTATTTTTGAGACAGCACAAGCAGGGGAGGGGCAGAGAGAGGGGGACAGAGGATCAGAAGTGGGCTCTGTGCTGACAGGCTGACAGCAGCGAACCCAATGAGGGGCTTGAACTCATGAACTGCATGATCATGACCTAAGCCGAAGTCAGACACTCAACCCAATGAACCACTCAAGTGCCCTCAACAGGTAATTTTTTATAAAGATGAGATAGGATAGGACAAGATAAAAAAAATACACTGCATCACATACTATTCCATGAAATTTTATTTCAGTTATTTGATTATGTGTGTGTGTGTGTGTGTTGTTAAATAAAGTCCTCCATGCATACTGTGTTTTTGAAAAAGTTTTGATAAGTACTGGGTTAAGTGATCTTCTAGGTTTTCCCTAACTCTAGTCTTCTAGAGTTTGGTGAAACATACAGGCACCATTTGGATCAGCCTACATTCTGGGTCCATCCAGATCTTAGTACATTTAGTACTATTCAGTATGAACCTATTTTATGTGCATTGAACATAAATGAATAAATGTGTGTTTGTACACATGTACTTGTGCTTTTATCTCACCTAATACAGGACCTCTCCACATAGCCAGCACTAAAGTACAATGTTAGTAACTATGGTAAAAGAAAGTAATATAAACCAATGGCCTTCAACACTGAAGGAATCAGTTTCCAGAGGAGCATCCTGGATGCTTGGGGCTGTATGTGCCTGACGCACAGGAGAAAACTGTGGGGGCCACACATATATTGCTATAGGCTAGTAACTAGTAGGAATGCTTCTGGGGGAAAACACCACTATACCATGGAAGTAGTTGTTTGTAGAAGCAAGTTACATGGTTTTGTAACTTAAACACATTTGAAACAAGAGTATAAGCCTACAAAAGCACTAAACATGCCTAATTTATTCAATGTTTCTTCCCTTGTAGCCTTCACTGTGCCCAGGATATCCTAGATACTCAGGAGATATTTGTTGGGGTTCTATGTGACTTTGTTAGCCTGTGGGAATCTTCTATCTCAGTAGCTTGGCCCTTTGTCTCTTGTAATGAATGGAGAACAGGAATAACTAAGATATCCATCCCACTAGCCAGAATCCAGTCACATAGAGCCTACCTAACATAGAGAAGCTTGAAATAAACATGGGTATTCAATGAGCACTCTTGGTCTCTGTTAAAATGACCACTCTTTCCTTCTTAAAACACTTCATTAATTTGACTTCTAGAACACAACACTCTCTTGATTTTCCTGTTATCTCACTTGCCTGTCCTTCTAGGTATCCTTTGTGATTATTCTTGCTCTGGGTATGTCTTTTATAGATAGCCAATAGCTCAGTTTTTCAGCCCATTTACATTTATTGTCATCATTGATATATTCAAATGTGTTTTTAATCATCTTACTTTTTGGTTTCAATTTGTACCACTTTTTCCTATGTCTTTATTCTTTGCTTGGCTGATTTAACTTGAAATTTTTTAGTTTTCCCCTCCACGTTTCACTTTTCTCTCTCTATGGCTTTGGGATTTATATACTTTATTCAGTGATAAGCTGGAGCTGGTTTGTAGTAACTCATGGGTCAACTGTGCACATCTCTTCCCAACTGTGCACATCTCTTCACATGAACTTGAAGTTCAGTGAAGTTCATGTTGGTAGCTTAAAATTGGCCATGGTGGGAGTATTTACAGCACAGATATTAGCAAATGCCACAAATCAAGACCTTATTTTCAGAGAGAAAATTGTTACACATTTACGAGCCCACGACTATTACTTTCTTTTAGTGGTTATGCTCAAAATTTTGGTAAGCATAAGTAATTTAACAAAATATAAAATTAAGTATCTTGAATTCTTTCTGAACATAAAACTTTAGAATAACTAGTCTGCCCCCACTGCCTTTATAAACTACTGTTTTCCAAAATTTAAGTCCTGTCTTTTGTTTGCAGCATCATAAATTATAGTTATTTTATTTTATACAATGTCTAATTTACCTACCTGCTTATCATTTTAATTCCCATCATTCTTTCTTATATCTCAGCCCATCCTTCTGATATCAGTCTCCTTTTTCTTGAAATATAGCCTTTATGAGTTCCTTTAGAGCAAAATACTTGGTAGTAAAATCTCTTGAATTTTTGTTTATCTGTAAAAAATTTCATTTTACCCTCATTTTTGAAAAGCAGTTTCTTGAGGCGATGGGGGCAGAATTATAGGTTGATAGTTGTTATCTACCACCATTGTAAAAACCAACATTCCACCGTCTTCTAGCTTCCAGTGTTGCTGTTGAGAAGACTGATGCCATTCTAATTGTTGTTCCTACACAAGTGACCCACCTTTTCTCTCTGGCTACTTTCTACACTTTCTCTTTGTCTTGGTGTTCTGAAGTTTTACTATGATGTGTTTAAGGTGGGTTTCTTCTTCTTTATTCTCTTTGGGCTTTACTGTGTTCCTTGGAGGCATGTAGTCATAATTTTTTATTAATTCTGGAAAATTTACAGTTATTACTTTTTAAAAATTCCATCTCCTCCATTCTCTCTAGTATATTATTTTAAACTTCTGCTGTAAGACCTCCTCCTGTTTCTATCTTCTGCATTTCTCAATTTTGCTAACATATTTTATATCACTATATGTCTGCTATATTCTAGGTAGATTTTTCACATAATTCCAGTTCACTAATTCTTTCTTCGATTTTGTCTAATCTGCTATTTTACTGATCTGTTGGGATATTGGAAATTAATGTATTGTTTAAAATTTATTCTTCTTTGGTTGTCTTTTGTTGCATGCTTGTCTTCATAATTGCATTCTTCTTGTCTTTAAATATATAAAACTTAGCAGTCCATGGAGGTCCAAATCTATTGTTTGTTCTTCCTAGCAACTCTTCTCCACAGTGGACTTCCTTCTAGTGTGTTTACATGTGAACTCATAGCTTGATATTATTTTTTGAAACTCCTATAGTCCTAACTTGGAGAAATGTTCCTCCAGAAAAAGTTCGGTTCTGCCTCAACTGGTCATCAATGAGTATATATGACCTAGAACTACCTCAGCCTTTCTAAGAGTTTAACTCAGAGCTAGAGACCTAGATTCAATTTATCCTCACTACTATTCCAATGCTTAGTATCCTCACAACAGTGTTGCTATAGTAACACAGGCTTAAAGGTATAGGAATGCATCTCTCCTGGCTCTCCGCAGAATCCGGCCCTTTCCCTACTCCCTCGACACCCTGCTGCTCCAATTCCCCTATTGCTCTGGACTCAGTCCCCATCTCTGCAGTCTTGATCTCAGTCACCCATGCTTGATGCAGCCTCACCGAGTCTTCTGGCTGCCCTGAACCAAGATTAGGGGTGCTCATGTTATATGTCTCAGGGGAGGCAAACAAAATAGAATATAAGGAAAAATGCATTAAATTGGACAAAGAGCAACTCCTTCTGCCTAAATGGTTTCCTGCCCTCCCCCACCATGCCATTCCTAATTCTTATCTACCTGGAAAGCACCTATCATCTTTCAAAACTCAGCTTAAACATCACTTCTAGGAAGGCTTTGATAACCATACCCTATTTGTGTCCCTACCCCAGAGGGATTTAGGACTGACTATCTCCTTGCTCTGAGGTGGTTTCTTTTCTTCTTTCTTTTTTCTTTTTTTTTAACTTTTAATTTGTTTTAGGAGAGGAAATGCTCAAAAAATTATGGACAACTATGCTTAACTAATAACAAATTTGAAAAACTGCTCCCATGTGCAACAAAATTACCAATACATTAAAGAGAAGTAATTGGGAATATTCATTTCTGACCAATTCATTATTTTACTAAATATATACTTAATTTGTTTTCAACCAAACTGTTTTTGACCACATTATCACTTACTCCTTTGAACCCTACTAAATCGCACATGTATTTTTTCCATAGCATTTCCAACCTTTTATTTCTGTAGTTGTGCCCTAGAGTACTAAATTATTAATTTCTTGGAGGCAGTAACCATTTACTTCTATTCCCAGCCCGTAGTAGAAAGCCTAGTATTCATTATTCATTTAATATGATTAAACTAATGAATGAATAACATGCAGAATGATCCCTTTATGTCTAAACAAAGTATGCTAACTGCGTCTTTGTAGGCAAACGGCTTTGTACACTACTGTTTATGATTTATAAAGCTGGATGCATGTGTTAATGTTAGATAATTGCTTGTGTATAAAAGGTCTTTGGACTGTTGTGAAAATGATGATCGTGAAATTTAAAACCATGGTCACTTGCATAGTTCAGAATTTTTACAAAAGAGCACCAAGGGAGAGAAAGTCGGTTTCCACTTCACCCAGATTTGTCCCCTCAAGGACCAAAATCTACCTAATTATTTATTACAAAAATATATTGAGCAACTATTAGAACTTGGTGAGATGAACCTAAGAATTTTGAACTTCAAAAAGTATCAAAATGAATTTTAAGGCCCAGAAATTATCACATTTCACCTGCTTTGCCAAATCCTCCTTAATTCATTTCTTGCCAGTTTTCTTAAATGAATGCTTGTTTGGAGTCGAGGAAATGGAGGAGTTTGTTGTTTTGCCCAGAATTTACCTCAGTAAATATTTACAGAATTGAATATCAATCTTCATTCATATTTATTCTGTTGATGTACTGCTTGGAACAATTTAATGTATACATTCTTTTTTTTTTAATGTTTATTTATTTTTGAGACAGAGAGAGACAGAGCATGAACGGGGGAGGGTCAGAGAGAGAGGGAGACACAGAATCGGAAGCAGGCTCCAGGCTCTGAGCCATCAGCCCAGAGCCTGACGCGGGGCTCAAACTCACGGACTGCGAGATCGTGACCTGAGCTGAAGTCGGACGCTTAACTGACTGAGCCACCCAGGCGCCCCTAATGTATACATTCTATTAAAAGCCATTAAAAGCCAAACCTAATAGTTAGGATCCTCCAAATATTGTCTATCACATTCAGTAGTGATGGATTTGGATTTCTAATTCTGCACAGATTCTATACTTGATGTCAACATCTTGTTAAGTATGGCTAATGACTATGTCTGGGTATATTTCTTTTAAACATATGTGACCATTTCCATACTGAAATGTCCAACTCACTAAGTGGAGGTAACTTAATATCATTATTATTTATCTCATTCCTAAAAATAAGTAAGGTGGTTGAATAAGTAGAAACTGAAGTAATCTTAGGTTGTGTACCAATGTTAGCAAATATGACAGAATCATATACAAATCAATTTGGGAAGCAGCAGCCAAACATTTTTTGGATTCTGTGATTTTCTATTTTTTTAATACATTTATTTATTTTTGAGAGAGAGACAGAGACAGAGCATGAGCATGAGCATGAGCATGAGCAGGGGAGGAGCAGAGAAAGAGGAAGACACAGAATCCGAAGCAGGCTCCAGGCTCCAAGCTGTCAGCACAGAGCCCAAAACGGGGCTCAAACTCAAAAACTGTGAGATCATGACCTGAGCCAAAGTCGGACACTTAACCGACTGAGCCACTCAGGTGCCCCTGTGATTTTCTATTTTTAAAACCAAATTCCATTTTATGTTAGTGGTGAGTGAACTGATAAATATAGAAGTAACACAGATCTGGTAAGATCTAATGGGCATGCCACCTTTCCCAGGGACTCACAGCTAGACTCAGGGGGAAGGTGTGAGAAATGATGAGAAAGAAGCCTATCAGATTGATCTGTGGAGGTTTTTTCATAATATACCTGCTAGACCCCAAGAAAATATGACCATGGGACATGTAAGAAAGATGGCTACTATTGTATGTTTCTCCACCTCCCATGCTTAAGAATTACCTATGTTTAGAATTTAAGCCATCTTAGGTAATGTTCAAGTGCACTCCATATTTCAATGGCCCAAATGAAAAATGACACACAAATGAACACCCTTTATAAAGAAGATACAATGGTCTCAGATATAATAGAATCCATACTATATACTGTATAGATGGTATAATGGCAGCTTTCTCTGCTAATTCTGGTTAGTCAGATAGCCTAGAAAACTTGATAGTCATTTTTCATGTCTAATGGCACCCAAACTTCTCCTTTACAGAAATCCCACTGGTCAGTATATATACTTAAGTTAGTGATGCTGTGCTTACATAGTGCTGATTACGTACCAGGCACCATTCTAACTGCTTCCATTGATGAGATTATTTAACCTCACAACGTCTCTATGGAGTAGGTACTATTATTGTCCTCCTCCTACAGATTAAGAAACTGAGGCTCAAAGCATAAGAGACTCTTAAAAACTGAGAACAAACTGAGGGTTGATGGGGGTGGGAGGGAGGGGAGGGTGGGTGATGGGTACTGAGGAGGGTACCTGTTGGGATGAGCACTGGGTGTTGTATGGAAACCAATTTGACAATAAATTTCATATTTAAAAAAAAGAAAAAAGAAACTGAGGCTCAAAGGAGTTAAGGAGAGTATGCAAAGTCTCAAGGCCAGAAAGTGTTAGGACTTGGATGTGCAGTTGAAAATTTAGCACAAAGCTCCTTTCGTAAGAATACGATACAGAAACCAAATGTTTTCTTCTGTACCTATTGAACCAAAAGAACTATCTGAAAATGTCAGATGAAAAACATGATAATTCAGGTGATTTTAAAGACAGGTAAGGAAGTCAAAGTCCAGGAGAATTTAAATTATGTGGATTATCAACTTGCCTTGATTTTCTTTCTCTTCGGGGGCTTCTATTCTCTATTTATAAGAATAGGAAAGCTGGAAGAATCCATACGAAGTTAAAAACAAAATACACATTCCTGTTAAAACCTGGGGTGGAATCAAGTGTCTTAAATCATTGTTATTCTTCCCACAGAACTATTACAGAATGGGTCCTGAGTGACTGCATGGTGAATAGCATATGGTTTCTCCCAGTGGATAATCATTGGGCATCCAATCCTTGCACCCTCAGTCTGGGTTCTTTCTCTTCATAAAATGTCCAAGACATGCTCCAGGTTGGCAGTTTGAGCCTGCCCAGATGCTAGACAGCGATTTTCGTGCTGACCTCCTTCTGTTGGCATGTTTATTGCATTAATAGTATTTGTGTTTTTCAGAGTTCATGAGCCATTGACACAATTACAATTATACTTTAAAATTTTCAGATATCTCCAGTCAAGTGGACAATAGCTTCCACATACCAGATAAAGCTCTGTCCCACAGCAGTTTCATGTAAGATGAAAGAGGCAGAGTGAGTATGGTCAGGAACAATTCCAGTGCATTCAAATGCCATCAAGATACAGTATGCACATATATTTTAAACTATATGCAGTCATTATTATTGCTAATGTTATATATTGTCTTGCCTTTTCTTTTCTCACCCAGTATGAACATGAAATGCTTAACATCTGTCAGGTTGTCTGCAAAAGGAAGGTTCAAATCACTCATTTTCATAAGGGTGGACCTAATCTACTGCAGAATCAATGTTAGAAGATACTAGTACAAAAATCAACACATAAGCAACAAGTGTGAGCAATTCCTGGTAAACAGCCTATAATGCTGAATTTCTGCATAGGACAAAATTTATATTCAAGATGACAAAGCAATAAAAGAAGAAATCTTTATGGATCTCAGCCTTAGATGGATCATGAGGGAGGGAGGAAGGGCAAATACTCTAGACAAGACAGAAAGTAATGGAAAAGCATTTCTAGCTCAACAATGTTTTGAGGTAGTTGAGCTCAGGAAACAGATTTCTGATGGACTAGCAGTTGAGTCAGCCAAACAATCAAGAAGAGGTAATCAGGAGAGGCCATTTTGTCCTTCATTCTGTTGGAGGCAAAACCGTGTTGACGTATAAATGTGCCTCCTGGTTTCCAATTGTTGTTCTCACTCAGCAATGAGGCGTGAAGCCTGAGAAACCACAGATATTTGGATCTAAGAAGGTATTTTATTTCCCCCTCTCCAGGGCTGAAGAGTGGAAAATACACAAGGGCACTTTATCTTAGTCTTACAAGGTCTCATAGACCTATAATCCTCTTCCTCTGAGCTCCAAGTTCATCAACTTGATCTGTACATAATTCTATTATCAAAAGAGGTTCCCTGGTATATACATCCCAGGCCAGGAAGAAGATGAGTGGATTTCTTCCCTCCTCATAGACCATACACCTTACCCATCTAGCTCTTCGGTTGCCAGAAACAGACCATCTTAAAGCAGCAACAATCTCTTTGTCTAGTTATTTAGCCTTCATGCCTTGTTTAAGTTTCTCACTGAAAAGAAGAAAAATGGTCCTCACCCCATCTAACACACATTCACACACATGCGTGTGTGTGCGCGCGCGCACACACACACACACACACACACACACACACACTCACACACACTTTTTCTAAAATCTCCATATCATCTTAATTCCTTCAGGACTAAGTCAATCCCAATCTCTTCCAGGGGGCCAAGGGGCAAGGGAGTGAGATAGAGCAATGAATTCAGGGTTTCCCAGCATGGTTTTTACTTTCCTGAATCCTTAGAGACCTCCCTCCCAACTTTTTCCCAGCTGTAGTTGGAAGCTGTAACAGATCCAGAGACCATTTTAGAACCTCATTTGTATTGTCCTGACACTTAGGAATCCAGTTTCTGTTACAGGGATGTCATCAAAGTTGGTGGGCTCAAAACATGACCTACTTTTTAAAACCCATCTGTTAGGAGCCTATAGATTTTCTTGGTTTGTTTGTTTCTGGCTGTCTCCAGAAAGAGCAACAGCAATGTTCTTACTTTCCAAGCCCACCCCCCAAATAACAATCAACTGAATGTGTACCACACGGAGCTAAATACCTTCCAAATATGCAGTAGGCAAAAGACAAACAAACAAACAAAAAACAGTGATTTCCCTTACTCTGGTAGGTGAAGAGTAAGGGCAGGAGGTAGTGGTCAGTTTAATTTATGCACATCTAGGCTATTTCCCATTAAAAACTCACTCCAGACCAGACAGCAGTATTAGAAAGCAGAACACAAGTTTTACCACTTAGCCTGCCAAGCTTTTGCCACTGTTGGGGTCATGAGGTTATGGTGCCCTCTAACAATGAGGTTTGCAATACCATGTGGCCAAAGGAGAGGGATTTGGGGACTGTAGGCTAAAGTTAATGTACTCCTTCACATAAGCCACTATTGCCCTCTGATAGTAGCTCTTAAATTGCTCTCTCAATTGATTTTACCGTAGCTCAATGGCTAAATGAGTGCATGTGTGAACACACACAAAATGAAACCTCTATGTTTCTCAAAGATACCCATTCCTGGATTGGAATAAAGCTATAAATAGGGAAGGTGAAAGGAATGAGGGAGGGAGGGAGGGAGACAAAGAGGAAGAGACACAGGGGAAGAGGGAGGGGGGTAGAAGAAGGGGAAGAAGGAAAGCAGGGATTAAAAACAGGACATTCATACATAATGGCTATTTAGCTAAATCCTGCATCTCTACCTAAAATCAGATACCAGCTTCTATTAATATTCAATTTCATGTCAAGCAGACCCCAGCCCAGTTTTAGTTACTGACTCAGTAGTTCACTGTAATATGGTTCAGGATACCATTTTACAGTCTTTTGATTAAAGCCCAGCCTCCTCACGATCCTGTCTTTAATTTGCAATTCTGTAGAGAATCTTCCTTCTCTACAACTGACCCCATACTCAACTCTACTCTTGCCACTCTTACAATTAAAACCTGCCAGTGGCTGGCTCTGCCTGGACCACTGGAAAAAGTTCAGAGTTCATGGCCTGACATACAAGGTCCTCCGCATCTGGCTCAAATCTTCAATTTCAAACTTATCTTTACTATGGCTCAATGTTTGTGCTCACAAAATGGCTCTTCCACCTCTCGGATTTTATCTGTATTTTAAGTAAGAAGAAGAAAAGTAGAAGGGAACAAGAAGTGAAAAAAGTTTTCCTGTACCAGGAAAATAAAAACTTTTTAAGAAATCCCTAGACTACATCAATTTATACCTTATCGGCCTGAAGTGTTCACAATGTCACCAACAGCTGCAAAGGAGTTCAGGAAAGCAAATAATTCTCAAAAGACAACTGAAGTTCTGATAGCAAGGGAGAAAGGAAGGATGGTTATTGGGTAGGCAACCTGCAGAGCCCAAAGCCAATAGTGTGAACAGGTTACAATGTATTTTGGTAACAAAAATTAGACAAATACATAAGTGGTGCAGGGCCAAGCTCTCCATAGTAGCTTATGAAGTTACATAGGCTTTTGTTATAACAAGTCAACTCTAGACAGATGGGATATAAAATTGTTATATCTAAGTATAAATATTACACCTAGATATTACATCCAGATATAAATATTTTTATATTTACTACATCTATATGTAAATTTTTTTATAATCTTTTTGTTCTCCTTTCTGAGTTCTGAGACCAAATTATGAATTGTTAAGAAATAGAAAGTGATGTATCAAAAGGGTTAAGTCACCAGAACACTGACTCCTCAACTATTCTTTCTAATTAAAAGAAACTTAAGGGCGCCTGGGTGGCTCAGTCGGTTAAGCGGCCGACTTCGGCTCAGGTCATGATCTTGCGATCCGTGAGTTCGAGCCCCACGTCGGGCTCTGTGTTGACAGCTCAGAGCCTGAAGAGTGTTTCAGATTCTGTGTCTCCCTCTCTCTGACCCTCCCCCGTTCATGCTCTGTCTCTCTCTGTCTCAAAAATAAATAAACGTTAAAAAAAAAAGGAAACTTAGTCCAAGGGTAAAACTGAATATCAAAATTATCTAGCACTTTAGCAAGCAGCTTGAGCCCTGGCACATTAAAGTGACTGATATTTTTGTGTTGAGTCAACCAAAAATGACACAAACATTTACATAGCATCGGTCCAAAGGGAAAGAATCAGAACTGGTATAAATCAGTTTCTACTTGGGAATTTACATTAAAGTGGAAAATAAACACATGGGTGGTATTTCTATTTTATTTAAAGTTTATTTACTTATTTTGAAGGAGAGAGAGAGCAGGGAAGGGGTAAAGAGAGAAGGAGATAGAGAATTCCAAACAGGCTCCATGCTGTCACTGCAGAGCCCAACGTGGGACTTGATCCCATGAACCGTGAGATCATGACCTGAGCTGAAATCAAGGATCAGATGCTTAACTGACTGAGGCAGGGTAGTATTTTAAAAAAATTATCCTTAATCGCTTTCAGATAGATCAACTCTAGGGATGAGGATGGGCAGGAACAATTGTGTCTGCAATCCAACTGGCAAGTCGAGTGAGTCACATTCTCTAAGAACTCTGGTAAATGACGCTGAACTGTTGCCAGGTGAAGGAAATGGAGTTTTTTCATAACTACATTGAACTGTGTGGCAGAGTTCCTTAAAGGAACTAAGGAGAAATCTCTCCTGGGCTTGGCACCATCAAAGAAGTTTCCCTTCTTTCTTTCACTCTAGTTGAGTACCGATTTGGGCAGGCATCACTTTTTGGTCATTTTACTTTTGACTTCTGCACTATCTTCTCTTTAAAACATAAGCTCCCAGAGTTCTGAGGTTTTTGTTTTAATTTTAGCATGCTTCTGAGCCAATCCCAAATATAAGCGTTCCATGCCCAAACCTGAAGAAATAGTAGAGTTCAGGGACAGTTCAGGGGCTCAGCCTTCCAAGTTGAGACTGACTTGCCATGTGGGCTTCAAGGCAATTCATCTCTCTCGTTCCATTCATCTCATTCCATTCCATCTCTGAAGTGGGAATAATAGTAGCTGTCCTCACTTACAGCACCATTTCCTTTGTCATTAAATATTTATTAAGCATCCACATGCATGACACAAAGTTGTATAGGCTAAACCGGATAGACGCTCTCTCTGGCTTTAGAGAGCTCTCATGATGCAAAAGATAGGTAGAATCTCAGCACATAAGTCCAGGGCAGGAGTGTGAATATTTGCGTGAGTGAGTGTGTGTGTGTGTGTGTGTGTGTGTGCGCGTGCACTGAAGAACAAAAGCTGGAACCACATCTTGTTTGTCATCTTTATAACCTCAAGCGTTTGCCTTGATTTTAGGTTATCTTTAACCATTAATATTTGGAAATATATTTGAATTTCAAAACCTTTGGGTTTCACACTACAGCATAACCAGATTATATCTCCTTTTCTATTTGCACAAAGGGCAGTCGCTACCACATGCCCAGAAGGTATTCATGTAACAGGTACACAAGATAACCCACACAGAAGAACAAGGAGCAAACATTCATAGCACCAATGAGATTCTCATGCATTGGTGTTACATGCATTCTCATAGCACTAGGGCGTTATTCTTTATGGTAGAGGTCAACACAAGACTGAATTATAATGGTTATTTCTGCTAAGAAAACACTTTCTCTGGGAGAAGAAAGCATTGAGAGAAGTGGTAACCGAGAGGGTGCAGAATGAAAGTTACTGTGTATAATATGCATCCAGCTATGAAGCTCCAGCCCTTCCCATTAACCTTGTGTCAATCTGTATTATTAAGAGACAGTCAATTAGGCGAGGTACATTATAATTTTTTTTTAAGCAAGCAATAGTTGGACGTTTTCATCTGGGCCCTAGCTGAGTTTCCCTTGTTTGCTTAATCTGGGCTTTCGGTCTTCCTGAAAGATGAAAGGCTGCCATTTTAGCCTCAATGCCTCATAATATGTGCGTTAAACTCAGCACTGCCTCATTATTTATTAATGTCAAGTTATTATACTTCAGTGGAGGATGGGGGCCAGAGCCGCAATGGTGACAGATGTTCCAACAGATCAGCTTATATAATGAGAAGTTGGGCCAAATCTGTCGAAAGAGGTGTTTTTTTAAAAAACACACTGACTTCAAAGAAATGAGTTGTGGCATCTGTAACATCTATGGAGCAGTGCCAGTGAAGGCGAGTGGGTCTGCAGCCGGGGGGCACAAGTCATGCGATTATTGGAGCTTGCAGTGCAGTGACTGGAACAACATCTGGGCTGCAGCAAGCTGGCCAGGACATTTAAAAAGAGCTCCTGCGGTGCCTCAAACTTTGATTTTACAGAGCTGTGGGGAAAGAAACAGGCTGCATTCAAAAGCTCATGTGTTTTGGCTCACACATTTTGTCCTCGGTCACTGTGGAGGGCCCCACTCAGCTGGGGGATCTCAGGGACATTGTTGGACAGTCATTCTCTATCTACTCCACTAGCTCTAAGGGTTTGTGCTGGGGTTGGGCAGGTGATCCCCAAAAAGAGGATAAAATAAGAAATACCTCTTGCCAATCCATGAATATGACACTTATTCTTTCACAGCAAGAAACTCTCAAGGGACACATTTGTGCAAGAACTTGACACTTATCAGTTGGTTTTGGATAGTATGTCAGTTGGAAACTAAATAGCGTAGTGTGTGTGTGTGTGTGTGTGTGTGTGTACACACGTGCATGTGTAGTGAGAGAGTGAGATTATATCCTATAGCTAAATATTAAGAATATCCATGTCCAGTATCACAAGGTTCAAAAAAACTTTTTCCCTGTTCCCCTTCTAGAATATTCATTTATTCAACAAATATTATTGTGAAACTATCATGTGTGACATAGAATAGACAGAGCACTGGACAGAGAAAAGGTCTGAGAATGAACTGTAGTAAGTGAGCCTTGCTTACTGCTCACATGTTTGGAAAGCATTTATGAGGTGCTCTGGAAACTCTGAAGTTCTCTAGCACAGTGCAGGAGGCGGGGTAGCAGGGTGACGAGGAGCATGGTTTCTGGAGCCAGAACCCTTGGGTACAAATCCTGACTTTGTCACTCACAAGTTGTGCTACCTTGGGTACATTATTTAATCCCTCTTGGATACTCAGTGTCCACATCTATAAGATGGGGGTGATAATAATAGTAATAATAGGTTTGTTGTTAGGAGCAAATGTGTTAAAATAAACATGATGCATTTAGAATTTTACTTGGCACATACAAACGATAAGTAATTGCTCCTTTAAGACACGCATGTGCTCACACACACACAAACATGAAAGGTGTTATTTCAGAACTGAAGCCATCAAATGTGAAAACCAAAACTTCCCACTCTCATTTCTGCATCCTTCTCTTTTCAGCCCTCACTTGGCCAAACTCTGTCCTGGACTTCCTGATTCCCTTGTTTTTCCAACTTTCTGTGTATGTCTTTTAATCAACGTAAGCTTCCTTTGCCAACCTTTTATGTATTATAAAGTTTGGAAGCTTTCTATTCCCAAAACACAAGCAGCAGCAGAGCCCAAAGGGCGTGTTGTACATATAAAATAGAAAAGGAAAAGTTAGCAGGGGAGCCTGGAGAGAAGTCACTAGGTAGAGGAAGGCCTGGGGCTAAGGATTCTGAAGTTAAGACTCTGACTTACTAGTGCCAATGAACATTCAAGAACCTTGATAAAGTGGGCTTTGGAGCAAATCAGACCCGGTATGAGTCCTGCCATGAGTACTCACTAGCTGTGTAACTTTGGTAAATCACTTAATCTGGTTGAAACATAGTTTCATGTAAAATGGGGGTCATAATATTATTTCCTTCCTAGCACATTCACATAGACAATATGATATAAAGTAGGTAAAGGACTTAGTAGAGTATCTGCAACATCGTAAGTGCACAACAAAGAGCAGTTGTGATTATTACCACTGGCCACCCACTAGTTTGGGAGGAGTGTGGGGAAGGAATGGCCTGCACCGGAAGAAGGAAGAGAAGAAACCTCCCAGCTCTCTGCCTTTCTTCCTTCCAAGTCACAGATGCTTAACAGTGCCTGACAAAGCCTACTCCACACTGCTTGATAGAAAAGGGGATGCCAACAAGAAACCCGAGGCTGTTTACTCAGGAAAAGAGACATACCTATAATAGAATCAACACGAAGACCAAATATCAAAGAACTTAGGAAGAAGATGCCGTTTTTTAAAGGTCAATGAGCACAGTTCTCTGTACCTGAAAAAAACAAGGCAAATACACCAACAGAGCTGGAGGAATTAAAGAATAACTTTAATAGGACCATAATCTTCATGGGCTAGTGCATTTGTTCCGATCTCTAAAAGTGACATTCATCCTGGTGGAACATTTCCATTCACATATTTCAGGAACTTTCAGAATCATCTCAATGTAGAAGCCCATAAATGAGTCACTTTCAAAACAGCACATTTTCTTTTCTTCTTATAAATTCAGTAACAGCAGAAAGAGATCCTGTTCTCTGGAAGCCACAGTGATAATCCTCCTTATCCAACCTATTTTCACTTTGGTAGGAAAGATGGTGTCAGGGCCCAGCAGATTTTTCTTGAAGTTATGGTGGGTCAGCTAAACAGACACTAAGTCCAGCTTCCTCTTTGATAGCTCCCTTTTCCCCTTATCTAATGCCAACTCAACTTTGCTTTTTATTGGATTTCCATTGCTTCAATGTTCTTCATGGAGACTCAGTTTCTGTAACCATTACAGCTGATGGTAGTTTAGTACTTTAAACGTCGTTAATTAACTCGCTGCATCACACAGGCCAGGCACATTTCCATCAAAAGTTGCTATCTTGTCCTTCCAGCCTAGAAACCTTGGCAAGGTGCCCTCTTGGAAAGCCTAGATTGCATCTAAAACCATGTGGCAGAGAGAGAAGCCAAAGATGTCCGTCCTGGGAAGACTCAGGCTGGGAAGCAAGCTATACTGTCCAAGCAATAGGGGACCAGCCACACTCAGAACTGCTCCACTGGCCAGCCCACAGGTCTCCCCACTTCTCTGATCAATTTTACTTGCCTCCACACCGCTTGCCCCATCCTGACCCCCTCCACTTCTATTGCAGTGGCAAATAAATCTAAAATCCAATTTCAACTGTGTCTTGTTTTCAAAATACATGCAACTCCAGCACACCAGGTCTACCTAAGGCTCATCATAAACCAATAATCATTTTCATAATATATAAAAGAAATTCCTCTTTTCTCCAACAATTATCCAATGATTGTCTTTACGGGAATTCATCGAGTCACACCATTAGCTGCCCTTAAGGATAAATAGACTTGTTTTTATCCTTTAACTGATTAAGTGTTATATGGCTACTACAGTGGATATGAGGAAAGAAGTAAAAGATGTTAACACTAAGTACCTGTTATGTGTTAGTCCCATTATGTGACTTCAAAAACTTTAATTCATATCGTCAATATAAGGCTAACAAGTTCATAACAATGGCTGCTACTTTTTTTAACTGATAAATGATATTTAATGATCTCTGAAGTAGTTTTTAACAAGAAGCTAAAGATGTACTAGCAATTAGTAAGTAAGTTGCAGTAGGTGGACTTTTGCTGTTTTATTCCTGTTCATTGCCCTCCATTCTGCTGATGTGTTCAACAGATTCTGTTCCCTCTTACTCAGTAAATACTCCCAGTAGGGCAGCAGACTTTCTGCTAATATTCCAATTTGTCTTTAATTTATAGATAAATAGGACTTTTTAAGAGATTATAGTGATCCCGTGTTCTGGTTCTGAGTTGCTCTTTTCAGTCCTTACTTTCCTAAAGGAAGGATGTCCTTTTACCTCCAAGTCCCACACAGGTCCTTGTAAGGATCTCCATGCTCATACTTTTCCTCTTCCCGATAATTCTAGAGTAAGACTGCATATGTTCAAGTGTTTAATAGAATTCAATTAAATCCCCAAATCACGGGACTCTGGTTCTCACGGATTGAGAACCACGCTAATGTTGATAGCCACTAGACCCTTGCAGCCGAGCACTTGAGATGTGGCTGATGTTATTGCAGAAGCTCAAACTTAACCAAAGTTTAAATTTAAAAACAGAAACCATGTAAAATATTTTTTCATTAAATAAAATTTTATTGTTTTGGAAGGACTACGCTGAAAATTTGGCATCCAAATTGAGATGTGCTGTTAAGTGTAAAATCAACACTGGAGTTCAAAGAATTAGTCAAAAAATGTAAAATCTCCCATTAATAATTTTTATATTAATTATGGGGCTCCTGGGTGGTTGGTTAAGCATCGGACTTCGGCTCAGGTCATGATCTCACAGTCTGAGTTTGAGCCCCACATCAGGTGAAGCTCGAGCCCTGCTCTGGATGAGCTTAAGCCCCACTCCACGCTCCACACTCTCTCTCCCTCTCTCTGTACCTCATGGGATTCTCTCTCTCTCTTTCTGCCCCTCACTCTGTGCTCTCTCTCCCAAAAATAAATTAATTAATTAAAAAATTAATTTTTATGTTAATTACATGTTTAAATAATAATACTTATGGGGTGCCTGGGTGGCTCAGTCGGTTGGATGTCTGACTTTGGCTCAGGTCATGATCTCACGGTTCATGAGATCGAGCCCCACGGGGAATGTGCTGACAGCTCACAGCCTGGAGCCTGCTTCGGATTCTGTGTCTCCCTCTCTCCTGCCCCTCCCCCGCTTGCACTCTGTCTCTCTCTCAAAAATAAATAATAAAACATTACAAAAATTTAAATAATACAACTTAGGATATATTGGGTTAAATAGAATATTTTATTAAAATTGAGTTCACCTGCTTCTTTATTTAATTGGCCACCACCCCACATTTAAATTTACATATGTGGTTCATTTTATATTTCTATTGGGCCGTGATGTTCTAGAAAATAATTATAAAGAGAATGGAGAGTAGTTTCTACACTGAAATGCAGGGAGAGAAGGATAGAGGAGGGAAAGATGAGAAACTACTAATTTAGCCCATCTAACCATATGAAAAGAAAATAATTTCATTTGAGATTAAATCCTTGGCCTACAATTTCCTATAGGTTTAGTTTTCCACTCCATGTTCCTAATTAAAACCCTGCATGGGCTACTTCCAAGTGATGAGATTGCTCTGTGAGACCCTGGCTACTCGGTGGCTGGACATGACACACACCCCTTCCCTGTATGAAAGTGCTTAAAAACGGTATAATAAACGCAGCTTAAGGCAATGTCATTAAACGTTCCCCTCCATGGTATCTGTGTGGAGCTTAATTAGATGGAAGGATTACAGAAAAGTTTGTGTCATAATGATTCCTTAAAGTGAAACTGTAGATCAAAGTTCACCACTGCCAAATATACAACTTGAGAACAAACTCAAGTGCTGCTATTAATCATGGTTTCTGGGGATTTGATGACACAGATTAAACTGCTGTAAAGAATACTGCTGTGCATCACATTCTTGCAACTGTCATCAACACTTCTGCCAAGTGTTCACAGAGCAGGAAGGAAAGCTGCTCAGCATTTACTGGAGGTGCCTCTTTCTCCGAGCTTAGTCAAAAATCTGGGCACCAGGTTTAAGTTCATGACAACACCTCCGAGGTATCTGTAAAGCCTCTGTTTTCTTAGAAGCTAAGGGAAGTCTTGGAGAGACTGAGAGAGCATGGGTCGGGGGGAAGTAAATTGAGAGCAGATATCACCATTAATTTCATTTCCATTGAACTTTCAATCAGATATAAGACTTTCCATAAAGATTCTGTAAAAATATTTTAATAATTTATAATATACTGTATTTCAAAGATTTGAGGATATGTGACTTTTTTGTTACATTTTTAACATCTTTCAAACAGAAATGTTTCTTAGAGTTGATGGCATCTTACAGGGAGTGGCTATAATAAGGTCATTGCTGCCTGCATGTTGTGTGCCCATTTAGCCATGCTGCTCCTACTTTAATCACTTTCTTTGAGTTCTGTGCACTGTTCGAACAACAAAGGTCAAGTTTAACTGCAAACTAAAATGTCTTTAAGATTACATAGGGATACAACATTGAAACAAAAGGCTATTGTGCACCAAAAAGTCACACAGACAGAAAGGTGGGGCATAAATTTGACATTAGTAAAGTCATCACTGGAAGAATGACATCAATTCCACCTGTCCTTACAAAGCAACAACCAAGTGTTTTATGGGACTGAACAAGTAGAAGAAGCCACCTTATAGTATGTCGAAGACATGTTAAAAAAAAAATAGCCTGTTGCATACCAAACAAAGCAATGGACAGCAGAAGAAACTGCCAAGCAACAAGAGACTGGTGTGATGGATTCATGTGTTGTACAAGACTGTGGATAAGGCCTTGTCTCAAGTTTCATTAGCATCATATTTTTGTTCGTAGTCATTCAAACACTGACATGTTAGATTATGAAAATTTAGATATAGATTAGATATAGGTATAGATATAGATAGATATATAGATATATAGATATAGATATAGATATAGATATAGATATAGATATAGATATAGATATAGATATAGATATAGATATAGAGGCAGATGGGGGGCAATAGTAAAGAGCCTGTGCCCTCAGTTTGGGCCCGAGTGATATGCTCATAAAGGACTTCTTGTCTTTGGCAAATAATAAGTTGTCTCCTGCTCTTCCTTCTAACACAGAGGATGCTTGGATGAAATTTATGTATTTCCTTATTTAAGTAATTATTTTAAAATATTAATCATGTGGTTTTAAGTTTATTTATTTTTGAGAGACAGGAGCATGCGTGCAAGTGAGGAAGGGGCAGAGAGAGAGGGGGAAAAAAAGAATCCCGAGCAGGCTTGGCACTATCACCTCAGGGCTCAACACAGGGCTCCAACCCACTATCTGTGAGATCATGACCTGAGCTGAAATCAAGAGTTGGACACTTAACTGACTGAGCCACCCAGGCACCCCTGAATCACTTGGGTTTTTTATAGGTGAGCAACACTCAGTTACAGAAATGATGAAACATCCCATGCTCTCTTGCCAGTAAATAAAATAGTCTTCCTTTCTTCCTTACTTAAGATCTAATAGACCATAGAAACTTACTAAATAATCTTGATAAGCTGTCATGATTGCCAGGAGAGTCAGATGCTCGCTAGTAGATGACAGATAAGAATCAAACACACACCAGTTGAATGTGTGTGTCAGGCTCATTTGTTCAGCCGGCTATATTTGTTTGTTTGTTTTAAATTTCTTTAACATTTATTAATTTTTTTAATGTTTATTTATTTTTGAGACAGAGAGAGACAGAGCATGAACAGGGGAGGGTCAGAGAGAGAGGGAGACACAGAATCCGAAGCAGGCTCTAGGCTCTGAGCTGTCAGCACAGAGCCCGACACGGGGCTCGAACTCACGGACCGTGAGATCATGACCTGAGCCGAAGTCAGACGCTTAACCGACTGAGCCACCCAGGCGTCCCTAACATTTATTAATTTTTGAGAGACAGAGCTTGAGTGGCAGAGGGGCAGAGAGGCAGAGAGAGACACAGAATCCGAAGCAAGTTCCAGGCTCTGAGCTGTCAGCACAGAGCCCGATGTGGGGCTCAAACTCACAGACCGCGAGATCACGACCTGAGCCAAAGTCGGACACTTAACCGACTGGGCCACCCAGGCACCCCATCAGGCTATGTTTCTAATGCCACACTCTGGCAGTCGCACAAGAAACATTCCCCATGCTTTCCTAGTAAAGCAATTTCACAAATGTACTTGGCTTGCAATGAGACACTTGGGAAACCAGTGCAATCCCCATTATGTGAGGGGCAGCAGTATAGTGTGCCCAGGATGCAAGTGAGTGTGTTTAAGTTTTAAACTTAAAACTTAAAATCAAGACCACTCGTCTTCCTTCCTTCAATTACATTCTTCCTGGTTATGCTCTCAGAGCACCACTCTTTTCATGGAGAACACTTACACTGTGGTGATTTTTATATTTATTTGAGTTGATTAATGTCTCTTTCCTCTGCAAGGTCATACGCTACGTGTTCAGGGCAATTCTGTGCCCTATTCACCACAGTATTCCTAGTTCCTAGAATGATGCCTGATTCACTAATGATGTCCAATAAATATTTGTTAATTTGTAAATTAAAATTGGTAATGGAGTTCTGAGGCCACAATTCATGTTAAAAGAAGATCAGGCAATGACATCAACAATCTCAAGATTTAAATTTCAAGCTGGTGGAATTTTCCTTCAGCTAATACAGCTACAAGATTGGAGAACTTTGGCACTAGGTATTTTCCTTCAAGAAACATGTTGATACTGTGGTGCCTGGATGGCTCAGTTGGTTAAGCATCTGGCTTCAGCTCAGGTCATAATTTTATGGTTCGTAAGTGTGAGCCCCCCACTGGGTCCTCTGCTGTCAATACAGAGCCCGCTTCAGATTCTCTGCCTCTCCCCAGCTCAAGTGCATGCGTGGACTCTATCTCAAAAATGAATAAACATTAAAAAAAAGAAAGAAAAAGAAACAAGTTGATACCATTCTTCTCTGATTTTCACTATCTCAATATATATGATCCCTCTTGTAACAGGCGTAGAAAAAATAATTTTCTCAAATGAAGACCTGACCACTAATATTATTTCCCACAGAATTTTGAAGAACATGGATACATGTTTCCAGGGGGATCATTGGAGGGACAGCTGGAAGATGCATTTCTCTTCTTTGCTAAACTCTGCTAACTAAAGAGGCCACTGGACTAATGTGGCTCGAAAGCTGTTGTAGTTATATACGTAAACCAAAGTCTGAGCCTGTAAATGCTCTAAGATTAGGAAATCAAAATGCTAAGGACAACCAATCACAAACAGCCAACAAGGCTTTAAACTATATTCAATCAATAATTTCCTGACTTTGCCTCTGCCTCTTCTCTATAAAAGTCTGTCCCTAAGTTCCCATCCACAGAATGCTCCCAACCGTTTCTGATTTGGTACTTCCCGGTTAGAATCAATTTTTGCTCAGATAAACTCAAAATATTTAATATGCCTCATTTCATCTTTCAAATGCTCTTAATATAACCAAGACTTTCCCGCTAGCTTTGCCCTAGCTCTGAATCCCTCAGCTACCAATTCATGATAGCTGTTCATGGGAAGCAGGTGGCAGGAGGAAGTTGTACTGAAGGATATGTTTTGGTGATTGTTCCTGTCAACCGACTGCTTTCTCTAGCAAGAGCTTTGTGTTTTAGTTAAAATCAGCAAGGAGCATCTCCTTCTTTCCTCTTTTTTTTCTTCCTTCCCTTCTCTTCTTTCTTCCTCCCCTCCCAGTCGGGAATTTATTCTCAATCATTATTACTGCCCTAATCTCCTTTCTTCCATGTTCTCAGACACAATTTAAGCATCAGAAGACTAAGGCTGAGCCCCAGCCTGTCACCTGATGGGGGTGACTGTGGACAGCTCCTAAACTTTTATGAGCCCTGGTTTCCTCACTTATATATAACGTGAGGACCAAAGCATCTCACAAGATTGTTGTAAAAACTGAATGAAATCATGTATGTGAATATGCAGTATGTATGCTGCACAAACTCTAGTTGTCTTTTTATATCTCACGTGAAGAAAATTCTGCATTAAGTTTCCCCATCTTTCCCGGAGAGTGTCTTCTTAACCCATCTAATGGAAGTAAAGCAAGAGAAACAATCACATTCACCAGTAAATGATTATCTGGGTACTGCACCAAGGGTGGGGAAGTAGAGCAAGAAGAAAGGAGCGAGGGTGGCGGAGTGACCCCAGGCAGGAAAGTTGCCACTGATCCTGCAAACCACCTTCCCTGTTTCAGACTTAATAACTGCTCTTCCCTAAGCAAACCTTGTCAAAATGAATTACAACGTGTATACTCCCCAGAAAATACCCTGTTTGTGTCTGCCTAATAGAAGGGAAACACCCTGAGGCCTGGGTCATCGCTGAGTGATTATACAGTAAGACCAATTGCTTGGAGGACAGAAGAGGAACTGCAAAGGTGTTTATAAATGAGTTGCCTGACAGAGTCACACAGAATTAGTCAGCTTTTAGTGACCATAGTGACCACAGAGTCATGACCTACTCATAATAACCCTCCAGAAGCATCATCCACACAAGAGGTGAACTACATACTGAAGAATCTATTATGTCCATTGCCCACAATCCATACTTCTTTGAGGACATGGACTACTTTCTGCTTTGCAGAATTTCCTGGAGCTTTGCTGTCCAACATGGTAGCCACTAGCCACATATGGCTATTTAAACTTGAAATAATTAATATGGAAGAAAATTTAAAAATCAGTCCTTCATCATATTTGCCTCACTTGAGGTGCTCAGTAGTCACATGTAACTACTGTATGGGACAATGCAGATAGGTAACATTTACATTATTACAGAAAGTTCATTGGACTATTTGAGTATTCTGTTCTAGAATACTCATCCCCCATTTTTCCCAGTCCTCCAGGCCTTTGTCAAACAGAGCCTCACCTTACAGCTTTCCTTGATCCCTCTCCTCCCCCTGCCACCATATAATCTTAATCACATCTTCCAATATTCCCTTGGAACTTGGTATTACCTCTTGGTACTCTTGATACTACCTCTATTTTAACATTTACTGTATTGTGTCTTGACTATGTATTTGCACATGTGACCCTATGATGAGGCACCCCCAAAAGAATAAATTTTTCTTGCTCATCATCACATTTCTAGCAGCAGAATCAGTCATGTGGCAAATGCTTAACAAATTCTAAATCCAGAGATGAATGAATGCTTGAACTTCATGTAAATAATCAAACACATGGGTTAAGAACTCAGGATGTCATGCACAACCTTCTCCCTGGGTTTCTGAAAGATGCATCACACACACATGGAAAGTAGAAAAAAAAAAAAAACAGGCAGTTAATACAGAGTACAGTTTTATCAATCTGGGCACATATCTGATAGCCCCAAAGCAGAGCTATGGTAAAACATACTTCATGAACTCAGTAGGGCCTCCTTCTTTATATATATTCTTTCCCCCTATATATTACTATTTCACCCCCAAGCTCTTGGTGGATCTTACCACTAGACTATGAAATCAAGCAAACCTACAAGCCAAAGTACTATCCTATATTCCAGAGATAAAGGATTGGACAAATAGCAATAAGAAGTATGTGTGTCCCAATATACAGTGACCCACTCATCTAAGATGCTTGCCCCTAAGATGGCACCAGCTGCTGGGTCAACAGCCATCGTTATGGTTTCTCTCATAGCAAAGATTCTCCCCAAAGTGTCCTGGGTCTCCACCAAGAAAGAAAACTTTTTTTTTTTTCTTGACAGATCACCCCTAATCCATGGTAGATGGAGAGATCTCTAGGTCCTCTTCTACAATTTTATATTTTTATATTATAAAATAAGTGCTGGGGCGCCTGGGTGGCTCAGTTGGTTAAGCATCCGACTTCAGCTCAGGTCATGAGCTCGCCATCCGTGAGTTCGGGCCCCACTTCGGGCTCTGTGCTGACAGCTAAGAGCCTAGAACCTGTTTTGGATTCTGAGTCTCCCTCTCTCTCTGCACCTCCCCCACTCATGCTCTGTCTCTCTGTCTCTGAAAAATGAATAAACCTTAAAAAAAATTTTAAAAATAAGTGCTTTTGCTAGATGAAATAATGTTTATTACAATATCAACTCACTTGCACAGACATACAACTAATAACTTAGAAGTCAACATGTTAGTAAAACCTAATACAGCAATCCCTTTAAAGCCACTGGGCCCATAACTCCCAGGATACAATATGCCCATCTCTTGTGAAGGCTGGGCTGCTCTATCACCCTGACTATCTCACTACAATCAACAACACGTCTGTGACTAGCTGGATGACAGGATGTAGAAAGCCTCACTTTCCCCCCTGTTATTTCTAGACTAGACTCTAGGAGGTGCCTGCAACAGAAACAGTCAATTCCTGAAACCATAACTTCAGCCCACTGAAGCTCCATACACTAAATGATCTCCAAGTTGCATGTAACACATTATTCCTGTAGTAGTGTCTCCCCTTTGAATTCACATAACATCATAATAGGTTTCAGAGATATTCATAATAAAATACCTACAGTTTGGGGAGGAGCATCTTATTTAGGTGTTGGCCATGACTCTCTCTTCATACAATTCAGTTCAAGGAGAGGAAGGAATGAAGGGAGGGTGAAAGGGAGGAGGGGAAGGAGGGAGGGAGGGAGGGAGGGAGGAAGGAAGGAAGGAAGGAGGAAGGAAGGAAAGAAGGAAGGGATGGAGGAAGAGAGAAGGGGTGGGGAGGAGAGGGGAGGGGAAGGGAATGGAAAGGAACAAGAGATAGAGAGGAAGAATGGAAGGGAGGAAGAAAGGAAAGAAAGAAGAGAGGAAGGGAGGGAGGAAGCAAAGAAGGAAGGGAGGGAGAAAGGAAGAAAAAAGAAGCAAATAGAGAGAGGAAAGAGGGAGAGAAGTATTCTTTACCCTATCTTTTTATGAGGAAGCTACAGTCCTCTGTGTCTCCATTAATAATGGCAAATGGCAGGGGCATCTGGATGGCTCAGTCGGGTAAGCGTCCGACTTCAGCCAGGTCACGATCTCGCGGTCCGTGAGTTCAAGCCCCGCGTCGGGCTCTGGGCTGATGGCTCAGAGCCTGGAGCCTGCTTCTGATTCTGTGTCTCCCTCTCTCTCTGCCCCTCCCCCGTTCATGCTCTGTCTCTCTCTGTCTCAAAAATAAATAAACGTTAAAAAAAAAATTAAAAAAAAAATAACAATGGCAAATGGCAGCTCACCAGGCAAAACCTCCACTTACCAAATTTGAGGTTCCATTCTAGGCTTACAAAATGCATTCATTATTTTATTCATTTATTTACACATTTATTCATGTATCCACTCCTTCATTAATCATTTTTTATCTTTACCATATGCTGTGGCAAAAATAAATGAGATACAGCTCCCTCCCTCATGGATCTCCCATTGTAGCTGAGCTAGTTGACCTACATGAAAAGCATATGTTGAGGTATATTCCTTTAAAAGAAGAATGCAAAGTACTGTGACAGTATTTTAGAGGGAAAGTTTATTTCTACTGGGGAAAGGAAAATGGGAGGAATGTAAATTATTGAAGTTTCATTGAAGAAAGACTAGAGTAAGTTTTGAATAATGAGAATGTAGGTTTGAAGGACATTCAGGACTGAAGGAAAAACATGAGGAATGACAAGGAAGTTTGAAAATGTCTGATGTCATTGGAGACTACCACCAAATTTGCTGAATATCTTGTCCAAAGCTTGTGGATGAGTCAACATGGGTTACCTCTGAAGGTCACTTGCTTCTCCAAAACTATCCTACTTGGTCTCTTAGGATCTTCTGGCCCTAAATTGTTATATTTCCTTAAGGTAAAACTGAGCAGACAGCAGACATTTAAACATATACCATTTCCAGTTCCTTTCTTCCCCACACACCAAGGTTATCACATTTGGAAAAACAAAATGAGCAGAAGCTATAAGGGACCCACCATGATGTTTGTTCGTTCTGAGCCAATCTTCCCTAAGGCAAGGCACTACTGGAAGCATGTAACATTCCTTGATAGATGTTCCTTTAAGATTCTCTTTATTTTTGCTGAGTGAGAGATTCTATTTTGTTTGAAAAATGTAGTTTAACTAATTTTCTCTTGAAATTCATTTAGGCAAATTAATAAAAAAGAATCTGCAAATCTCCTGCAATCCATTTCATCAAATGCCTTCAAGAAAAATGTGCAGGAGTTTTCCAAAACCCTAAACAAGCAAGGTTTTCCCTTCCTGCTATTAATAGAGAAATATCTTATTACAGTTCTATAAACAGAGCCAAATTGAAAAAATTGCATTTAAATGATGTTAGGGTTTCCAAAGAAAACCACAAAACAAACTCCAAGTTAAGGCGATAATGCATCCCTGTTGTACCTTGGCACAGGAGCAAGCATTTTGCAGTGACCATCTGGGATATGTAACATCATAATAAGGGCAAGGGCACCAACTCATAGAGAAGCCAAGAGGCAACACTTTTTTTCCTGCCAACTGTGATATATTCTAGTATGAAGGTTTTTCCAGGAAACCAACATTTCAACTTTTACAAGACATTTGAAGACACCAAAAGTTTTTTCACTGCTATACCCCAAATATTTAATGCCAAGCAAATAGAAGATGCTCAATAAATATTTGTTGATTAAATAAAAATTGAGAGTGCAAAACTTTTTCTATGATAATAAAAATTTCATGATGCTTTGGGATCCTTTAACCTTACCTTTAAGACCCTGGAGGATGTAGGGGTTCCTGGGTGGCTCAGTCGGCTAAGCATCAGACTTTTGGTTTCGGCTGAGGTCATGATTTCATGGTTTGTGAGTTTAAGCCCCACATCAGGCTCTGTGCTGACAGTGTGGAGCCTGCTTTGGATAATCTCTCTCTCTCCCTCTCTCTGAATAAGTTTTTAAAAAATACAGACACTGAAGGATATATCATTATCTACCTAAGAACATTCCAGGTGTGTTGGGAGGAGGTGTAATTTAGCAAATACTATTAAATTTCTAAACCCAAAAATCACTTTAAAATGCTACTACTACTATTTCTACTAACAATGTGAAAAGGAAAATTTTAAAAGTTCATTAAAATGTCTTGGCCCTCACACTAAAAGCACAAGCAACAAAAGAAATAAATAGGTAAATTGGATCTCTTCAAAATTAAAACCTTTTGCAATGCAAAGGACATCATATGTAAAGCTAAAAGACAAAAAGCCCATGGAATGGGAGAAAAATATTTGTAAATCATAGATCTGATGACTCTAAAATCTAGAATATATGAAGAACTCCTATACCTCAATAGTTCAAAGACAACCCAATTAAAAATGAGTAAAGGATCTAAATAGGCATTTCTCTAAAGAAGATACACAAATGGCCAATAAAGCACAGGAAAAGATATTCAGCATCATCAGTCATCAGGGAAACGCAAGTCAAAACACAATGAGATACTACTTCACACCCAGATGGTTATAATCAAAAAGAGTGGTAATAACAACTGTTAGTAAGGATATGGAGAAATTGGAACCCACACACATTGCTCATAAGAATGTAGAATGGTGCAACCACTTTGGAAAACAGTCTGGAAGTTCTATGAAACATTATAGCAGGACCTAGCAATTTCATTCTTAGGCATATACCCAAAAGAAAGGAAAACATATGCCCACATAAACACTTGCACACAAATGTTTTAGCAGCATTATTCATAACAGCCAAAAAATGGAAACAAGCCAATGTCCATCAGATGAATGATAAATACAATGTGAAAAATACCTACAATGAAATACCGTTTAGCAATTTAAGATATTTAAATATTAATCCATGCTACAACACAAATGAACTTTGCAAACATTGTAAGTGAAACAAGTCTGTCACAAAGGATCATATATTGTATGTGGTCCATCCATTCACATTAGATGTCCAGAACAAGCAAATCTATAGATAGAAAAATAGCTTAGTGGTTGCCTAGGACTTTGGGGTAAAGAAGGGGTAGAGGGAAAGGTGGGGTGATTGTTAATTGGCACAGAGATTTTCGCAGGGTGATGAAAATGTTCTAAAATTGATTGTGGCAATGGTTGCACAACTCTGAATATACTAAAAACCATTGAATTTCTCAATTTAAATAAGTGAATTGTATGGCTTGTGAATTGTGGCTCAACAAAGCTGTTATTCAGAAAAATATTTCGCCCTCATTAAGTTATTCTAGGACCTGATCACTATAATGTAAAATGTGGACACAGGATGTGTATGAAGATCCAGCCTTGTATAAATTCAATGAATTAGAGAATAATCAACTGTTTTATATTATTGTATGTGAGTCTCAGCATGAATCAAACCCTTCAAAAAGACACATTCAAGTGTTTTCTGGATGATGATTTAAATTTATTTTGAATGTACTTGAAATGATCTCTAGATATTTTACTAGATACTTATTCCAAATTGAAATAATTTTATGCCATTCAATAAGAGCATCATGAAAAAGAAATTTTATTAACATCTTTTTCTGTTCACTGTAAAGTAGCAAATACCTTAAGTTCAGATTCTTCCAAATACTAGAACATTAAAGTATGCCCTACATATTATAACTAACAAAGGATAGTTCCATTTAAAAGGTAAATTCTAAGTAATCCAATAAATTTAAAGTAATCCTGCCACGGGCGCCTGGATGGCTGAGCGTCCGACTTCGGCTCAGGTCATGATCTTGCGGTCTGTTGAGTTCAAGCCCCACATCGGGCTCTGTGCTGACAGCTCAGAGCCTGGAGCCTGTTTTGAATTCTGTGTCTCCCTCTCTCTCTAACCCTCCCCCGTTCATGCTCTGTCTCTGTCTCAAAAATAAATAAACGTTAAAAAAATAAATAAAAGAAAATAAAATAAAATAAAATAAAATAAAATAAAATAAAATAAAATAATCCTGGTTATGGTATGTTCTTTGTAAAAATAGATATACACAAATATGTATTTTTTTTCCAAAAGACCTATATAAAGATATATTTTTATAAAACTATTTTCCTATTATACAGCTGAATGTTTTCTATAAACTGTCAAATGAATTTAAAACTGAAAGGAACAGTAAAGTTCCTCATTTCGGCTACCCCTTTCACACATAAAAAAACTGAGATCTGAGGTGATGAAGTTTTTGTCCAAAATCATGATTGGGAAGTCCATGGTTTGAAACCAAGCTCCCTAATTCCCAAGGAATGATGTTCTCACCATACCAAAATTCCCAAAAAAAGAAAATTTATTATTTGAAAGTCTATCAGCATGTAGAAGGACACTATGTTTATATATGTCTTGGATGTTTTTATGCTTGAATATCTATTATTTGCTCATTTCCATCACTAATGTTTTTAAGCTTTGAGCTCTTAGAAGGTTGCATTCATGTATGTCTACCTAACTGTTCACATAGTCAACCTTACTCTCAACTCAGCATGTATTTTTTAAGTTTATTTTGAGAGAGAGAGAGAGCACACGAGGGAGGGGCAGAGAGAGAGGGAGGGAATCCCAAGTAGGCTCCGTGCTGTCAGCACAGAGCCCAATGCGGGGCTCTAACTCACAAACCATGAGATCATGACCTGAGCTGAAGTCAGACACTTAACCAACTGAGCCACCCAGGCATCCCTCAGCACGTATTTTACAGAATGACTGACAATCAAGGATATTAAAACATAATGTGGTAATAACTTAATAAAATTATTTAATTTCCAATGGAAAGCTTTAGAAAACCTCCATGTAAATGAGTCAATAAACTCCCCATGAGGAAACCCGGCATGGTTGCACTTTGAAAGGATTCTTTACAAACCTGTCTAATTAGAGACAGCATCAGCATAGCATCCACCAGCTCTGCCATGACTCCTGAAAGAAGCTCATGAAATGATTATTTTTAATGGCTTTACACCAAGTTTGGTTAGAGAGCCTTCTCCTTGCACCTTCCTCTTCCCTTCCAAATCTTTCCAGAATTGCCCTACTCCAAAAATTGCTCTTTTCTTCTAATCAAACTTCTGGCCACCTCCAAAGTTTATGTTTATCTAATTCATAGTGAGGTGCAAGTTGCTGATTTAGGTTTAAATCTGGGGAGTGATGTCTCAAGAAGAATTCACATTTTTTTAAATGTTTATTTATTTTTGAGAGAGAGAGAAAGAGAGCGGGGGAGGGACAGAGAGAGAAGGAGACATAGAATTTGAAGCAGGCTTCAGGCTTTGAGCTGTCAGCACAGAGACCAATGCAGGGCTGGAGCTCAAACTGCAAGATCATGACCTGAACCGAAGTCGGGTGCTCAACCGACTGAGCCACCCAGGCACCCCAAGAGGAATTCACATTTTAAAGTGAGGTTTCTTTTACTCAAAATTCCATTAATTAATGTGAAGAGTGAGGGTGATCCTTTGCTAGATCAGCAACCTTGTGCTCCAATCTCTTCTGGGGACTGTGGAAGTCTCCTGACCCCCTACATTCCAGAAATCAGGGGTCAGCAAGTGGGTGCCCTGCTTGTGAAAAGCTGTTGACCTCTGGGAAGGAGCTTGTATAGAAGCAAGTGTTAATTTTCAAAATGTGACTGGCTGTGATAGCAGCAACATCACCTCATCACAATGTCCCTTGGAATGTTTTCCAGTCAAGGGGTCTAGAAGTGATCTGTCATCACTGGTCAGTGGTAAAAGCACCTCATTCTTGTATGCTTGCCCTTCTCCCCTGGACCAGAAACAAAACATACCACCATGTCCTTCTCTTCTTACATTTGAATTTTCATGTGTTCAACATTTGTCAGGGCTTCACCTTCAATGACATGGTCAGGGCACCAAGAAATTATATTTAACACATGAAAAATGAATGCCAGACCCATTTTGCCATGCTTTGTAATCGAAAGCTACAAAATTTGTGTTTGGGGTGTTCATATGTGTGCTTGTTCTTGGAACAACATTTATAGACACTTTAAATGATTACCCTCCAAAGTCGTAAAAGGGTTTAGTAACACACTTTAATATATAATTTCTTAAGCACTTTTTTAATAAAATACAGATATATAATTATAATTATCAATGCATGTATGTCATTTAATGTAATGATAAAAGGCTAGTCTTTGAAGTGACATGGTGATTAATATTTACAGTAAAGCCTAAAGGAAACAGCAATTTGTACAATATTGCTAAATCAAAAAAATTAATAAAAAATTCTACTCGTATTGTGGTATCATTTCATATCACCAACAGCAAAAAGGAAAATGCTCTCCCTATTAGTATATATGGGGATGGATCATTAATTAATTTCCATGTCTTCTTAAGATAGAAAACTCTTGTTCTTGAACTGTACTAAGCATTAAGGCTGGGATGTACTCATGAGGACTTTTCCTAAATCTCTTTCAAGCAATCAACACCACACACAAACATCTTATACAGATCTACCTACTGGAAATAGTTTGTGTCTCTTCGTGCTAATCTTCAATTTAAAAATCAATACTAATTTGATGAATTGTTACAGAATCCATGGGGAAATTTATCAACATCCATAAACAGAGTCATATCCTGTGCAACTACTTTTCAAATAGTTATCAGCCTAAATATTTAACAGCCATGTTGTTTTAAAATAAAGAAGCAAATCAGGAACTACACCCTTTCCCCATCTAAACTAGGGAAGAGTTAAAGCAATTCTGTTTACAAATGAAAGGAAATCACACTGCTTTAGCTTGACAAATATATGAAAGGTCGTTAATGAGTCAAGGAACAGACGTATTACTTTAGTTTCTCAACAGACAGATGGTAATGCTCCTCACCATGCATTCTTAGCCTTTCTGATTCATCTCATAATATGCTATCGAAGTTACTTGTTTTGAAATCTTCAACCACGTATACATTATTTTACGGATTTTTCAAAAACTAATTCTGTTTTCATTTTTCCAGTTTTGAGGTCGAAAATGCTGCTGAGGTTAAAAGTTTTATAGATCCTTTATCATAATTAGTATCTTCCTCCTTCATCCTGTAAGAGGGTCTTTATAGTAATGGGCTTTGGCCTTTGCACTACAACCCCCAAAAGACAGATTGCTGGAGATAACCCCCTGAAATTCCTCACAGTGTTATTTAATACCATAAAAGCCTAGAATCTATCTGTTTCAGCAAAGACTCAGAGAAACAAAGTTAAGGAGGAAGTTAACTTAAGTCTTAAGACGTAAATAAGTAGCATAAATGCCTTTTTCCTTATAGATCATGGATCAGGAATCTCAAAGCAAAATGGAAAAAATATCCTGAATGAAAAACCACACTATAAAAATCTAAGGGATAGCTGACAACATTATTCCTCTTGATTTAAAAAGACAGACACTTCTCATTGGAATCAAAGAATTTGAGGTGGATTTATTTTCTTTTTACCATTCCACTCATATCATGTGTTCCTTCCCTGGCAAAAACTGGAATTTAAAAATGTTTACTAGGACATTCTTTAACGGTCTACTTAAACTAAATAAAATGAGCAAAAAACTCAAAATACTAGAAATTTATTCTCTGCAGATGAGTAAGTACCTCTTATATACCCAATGGAAAGTGAAAAGAAAGTACAAGCCTCTCTTCCACTTTACTTAAGTGAAAAATTATCATAGGTCATGGATTTTTACAGAACCAAGGTCATCTACTATCTGTGACAAACAAGAGCAAGCAAGAACACAAAAGCTAATCCTTCATGATTACAAATACCTCAGAACTAATACCAAGACCTCAACTGGCTTTTGCATTTTAGGTTCTCACATTGTGCCCAAGAATAACAGAAATCACAAGACTCCATGTGCTGGTTACTGTTAGTTATCAACACTCAAGTATGAAACTGTGTAGAGCATTTTTCTGATAAATTAAGTTATAAGTCTTGGTCTGGTTAGTATCACTGCCAAGTTTTAAGTTTGCTGTTTGGTTTTTAAAAGAGTCTGAGAATTTTGGTTAAACATTATTACTTATGCCAATACTCTGTGCAACTAGACGAAATGGGTGGGGGGGAGGGAGGATGTGGTTTTGTAGGCTGCAAAACTCCACATGCTATATACGGTATATGTATATACCATAGATAATTACAATCTCACCATGAGAAAGTCAAAACACTCAGTGAGCCTTCACTTCCTATTATATGTAAATCTTACAAGCTACTGATAGTTTCTTTTCATATTGCTTTCAAAAAAAAAAAAGAAAAAGAGAAAGAAAACAAGAAAAGAAAATACATTAGACCAATCTGAATATGGTTTAAACTTCAAGGATTCATCAGACCATATGTGCAGACACTTGAGATGATGACAGAGTTAAGCTTCCTAGGGTCCTAGAGTCAAAGAAACTCTGCTGACCCCCACTGCTAAGCAGGTGCACTCCTTCCACAGGGGGCAACATCTGCCGATCGGTCATGGTCCCACTCGGTGAGGACCCCAAGAAACTTCCTTGGGAAGAAACAATTTTCTCAGGACTGGCAGCCAGCTTGGGGGATGTAGAGAAATTATATCCATACAAGGCACAGGGGCTGTGTAACCTGAAAGTGTTATAGGAACCCTGATGGGTCTGGTTAGCAGCAAAGGCGTTGCTGGAAGGTGAAGGCATGATGTACTGGAGCTGGGGGGACATCCCCGAAATCTGCATGGACAAGCTGGTCTGTGGGCAGCTGAAAGTGTCCCCATCAGCGCCGCCCATGGACATGTTCACAGAGGTGCTGCTGCTCACGCCCACATAGGAAGGAGTCCTGGGCGCGGCGAAGGTCTCGCCGGTCTGGTTGGTGAGCCTGTTGTAAGTCTCGGCCAAGGATGTGCTGTATCGGTTGAGGGTGAGGCCAGAGCGGGCACAGGCAGAGTAGTCAGCTGGGGCCAGGCTACACAGCTGGCTGGTGTTGGGCCCCAGATGGAAGGCAGGAGAGGAGCAAGGGGAGCCAGACAAAAGATGAGGGTGGGTGGCAGGGACACCACTCCCAGAGCCTTGGAGCAATGTGGAGGAACTCGTACTTCCTACAAAAAGAAGTTGAAATGTAAAGAGCAACGACTCTACAGCCATGTCTGCCTTTCGATTTTGTGAGCATGAGCGAGACACAGCTTGTCACAAGGAAGCCTACGTTGAACAACGAAAAGGAGATGCTTTTGTCTCTCAAGAAATTATAACTTAACTGAATTCCGACAGCAACATGTTAGACACAGATCCTCTCAATATTCCCAAGGCAAATGATCTCCCCAGGCAATAATTTTTTTTTTTTACTGCAGAGGATATTAGGACACTGCCACATAGAATTTTCACATTTTCTCCCTCCATCAGCTTTCCCAAAGGCTTCGGATTTTTCTCTAATAAATATTACGAATACTGACTTTTCTGGCAACTTTATAAATTTCATCTCACTCTGTATCGTCTTCAGAAAATATAGTCATCATCTGTCTTCTTTCCTTATTTTGCTTTTTCAGCAGACCTTGCTCTGGGTCGATATGTTTTCTTGCAAGAAAATAGAAGTAACTTAAAGGAAAGAGCCAAACTGGTCAAAGACACATCCTGCCTCAAACACATCTGCAGCTTCCCACCAAAAGCTTGTGTGCATCAATGGCTGTACCCCCAGAGGGCTATTGCAAGAAGACAATAGTCTAGAACTTCAAAAATCTTATTTCCAACCAGAAAACAGGTTGGTGACTCACATGCTGACACGAGAGCAAAGGCCCACCATAGAAACAGTCCTTTGAAACAGAGAGGGTGGTTAACCCTGGGTCCAATCAATAATGGTGGTGGTGGCCCTCTTCCCCTCTCTGGATTCGCTGGCAGATTGATGTTTGCAAACTTGACAGAAGTTAGGGGGAGAGGAGAATTCCAACAGGCTGGACAGGTTGTAAAGCCTTCATTCCTCCAGCAACAGTGTTTTATATAGCTTCTCAAAATAATCTAAAAGCCCAAGCCGGTCAATGATAATTATCTAAAACCCAGCATGTTAATTGTCACCGGGTTGCTGGGCAGGATCAGGCATAAAAAGCCTGAGTGCAGGAGTGGGCTGAGAGTCCTACCTACCGAGCAGAGAAGGAAGCATCATTCCTTGGCATGCAGCTCTCCATGAGGAAACACTAGCCTGAGCTTGGGGGAAATACTCAGAGGTGAGCCAGAGGAAGTCTGCCTGAGTGTGCCTGACCTTCTCAGCATAAATCCAACAGGAGAACCGTGTCTACAGGCAATGCTGCTGAAGGAAGTGAAGAAAGAAGCTGGCAAGAAAGGGTGAACTGCGACCACCACTGGCGACTCCCTGCGCAGTGCGCCTGGCACAGGAGCTCACAGTCCGATGCTAATTTTAACAAGATGTTTAAGGGTGACATAAAGGTCGTGAAATATATAAACAGCCTAAAACATCCAAGACTTCACCTATGACCATTTTTCTGGTCCCCATCCTCATTCCACACAGAAGAGATGGATCCTGTCACAAGAGGATGTTGGTAATGAGGTCACCATTGTAGATGCAAATGACTCATTCATTTTTCAGTGCCCGAGCTTCCAGTCAAGAACTGGCTGTATCTATGACCCAGGAGACTTTGTTTTACCTTGCTTGGGAATTCCAGGGATATCTTCAAAGGTGAGAGTCCGCAGTGAAGGTCTCCAGAATGCGTATGACTCCACAAGGGCTTCCAAACCCATTCTAAATGGAAGGATCGGGATGGAGGCGGACAAAAGAAGCCTAGTTAGGAGCAGTTGGAGCTTTCGGCAGTAATGAGCAGCTCAGAAAACATCACCGGTGTTGATGGTGGCCCCCCCACATTGGTAGGGTAGGAGTTTGGCACAGGCATGAAGAAATGCTTCAGAGATGGGCTACATTCTGTCACCAGGTGCACAAGATGATGGAAACCACCCAAGATGTCCTGTGAACATTCTCAGAAAACTAAGCTGACCTCGGAGAATAAAAAGCTGTCCCTCTGTGCTAAGGAACTGAGGCAAAGAGGTCCATCCTAGCTGATGTGAGTCCATGGCCCTGCTGGGATCTGGAATCCACCCTCTTTTCTCTGATGAGCAAGGCTTTGTGACAAAAGCATGACCCTGTAAAGCCAATTTTGCTGAAGAGGCACTTCTGCCCATCATTCAGTGCCTCGGTAGCCAACTTTAGAAGAGCACTCATCCAAAGAAAACTGACTACTCTCTGGGGGGCGCAATCTCCACCACACCCAGTAGAGCCAGGATGGGCTCCCCTCCAGCAACAGGGAGTCCAGGAAGGTAGGAGGCAGCATTGACCTCTCAGCCCAACATGCAGAAGGAACACAGGAAGGTGATCTCACAGGCTGGTGTAGTATCTGGGGCTAGTATCAGCATCATTCTTTTCAGGCCTTTACATACACTTAATGAATAGATACTTAAAGACACAGGACAAGTTGGCTGTAAACCATTTACATGAAATATGTATATTTGAAAACAAGGGTAACTACTCTACATACATAAAGGTATGTATGTATCTCCTACCATAAGTGATTCAGAATCTTCTTCTTATATCAGATAACTAAGTCCTCTATGTTCTGGAAATGAGGTGCTTCACTCACCCATTCTCAAGACCTCAGTCTTCCCTCAACTACCACAGCCCTAAGCGATTTGTAGGAAATGCCTGCTTTCTGAGTGTCCAGCAATACTCAGACATCTCTTGTGATTGTCAAACACACTTTTATTTAACACAGATAATCTATATTTAATGCAAATGTTAAAGATCAGGTCTTTCTCTAATAGCTTGTGCTCAACTTGCTACTTCCTCTGGACACCTTGCATCCCCAAATAAGAACTATGAACAAAGACTACAGGACCCCCCTCATCCTGGAGTCATATCACCTACATGACATGGGGAAAACTCTCTAAACACTCATAGTGAGTGCTATATGCAGATAAAACCATCTTATACAACTTGCCCTACTGTTCTAAGGTTTTACACACTGAATTTACTTCCTTAGAGTGTTCAGAGTATAGAATCTATTAATTTGTTGGCATCTATCATGACTCCACAGAGCATCACTACCACATCTTAGTGACAGAAGGGACAGCGATATGTGTGTGGATGGGTGGTGTGAGTATCCGTCACCAGTTGTGTGTATGAGCCATCCTCACATGAGCCCAAGCATGGACCTGACTCATCTCTCAAGTCGTAAGCTCAGGGGGTGCTGCTCTTAAAGCACTTCAAAGAGCCATCACCAGCCCCACACAGGTGCTAGTACTGGGCTGCCAAAGGGGAACAGAGTGGACCCGGCACATGCCTTACACCTGGGCTGCACTGAGAGTGAAGGGCAGAATCTGGCTTTGGATATAATCAGTGTTGCACAGAGAGAGGATTATTTCATGGTAAGAACACTGGATTGGGGGTCAGGAGAATTGGGCTGTGGCTGCAACTCATTAAAATTCATTGTGTGACCATAGGTAAATGTTTTAACCTCCCTGGACTTCAGTTTCCCACAAAGTGAGGATTCTTTACAAAAGCTCTGCCTCATTTCCTAGTGCTAAAATTGTTTGCTACTAAGTGATTTTTCCAAAACCAGACATCATATCTGTGGCTGACTACAAGCCAAATGCAAGATCACTCTACTCAGTAATATTTTACATACATGAAAGTATTGATTTGGGGGCAGTTTGGCAGCTTGGTCAGTCCCAAAACCCATGTAGCCTGCAGGTTGCATTTAATACTCAACTAATGAATGCTGGGGACTACTTATCTGATTCATCTATATTTAGCTTGTACTCAGTTTTTATGACTTTCTAGAAACAAGCTTTTTTTTAATCCTAAAGAATGTTAGGATGCAGTTTTGTATAAAACTGCTTTTTTATTACCACATGGATGAGTTCTAGTAATCACAGTTCTAAGTACTAAGGATACCAAAGTGGTCACGGAGTGGTCTCGAGGGGAGTTTGCTAAGAGGTAATTAATAAGCATCCACTGGACTTAGACATGTATTAACTGCGGAGATGTGCATTATTGCATTATCTGTTTTAGCCGTGTAAACTTTACTATGCTTCAAATACAAATCCATAGACCAAATTCTTGGGGAGACGTTACTGATCATCACAAACGTATAATCCCAAGCTTTAAAGGGATGCTCTGAAGGTGACATATCGACAAGTCAGCTGACTTGGAGCTATCGATATTTTTCTCGAGGCTGCTGTTTCACACTGCAAGTTCCAGAAAGGATTTCAGATATTGTGCAGGAAACAGTTATAAAATATTTATTAGCTGAATCTGGACTTTTTAAAAAAGGCCTTCATTTTCTCCAGTAATGGAGACTTTTCCCATCTAGTTAAAGAAAAGATAAAAGCACCTCCTGCAGGAGTGTAGCCAAGGCGATAATTTATACAAGATGCCTTTGAACAATTTCCACATTTTATCACCACCCTAATTTATGCTATCAAATGGCCAAGTTTATTTAGTAAAATGGTTATGTTTTTCCTGAAGTATTTAAAGCAGAGAAATTTCTGTACCTTCCTGAGTAAAAAATTTTATAGGGTCAAACCCAAGGCCTAACTGAAGAATGAAACTATTCTCAGCACATAAATTCTCTTTCACGTAGCAAATGTCTTGCAGGAGAGCTTTTAAGGGTTGAAGCTACTGATTCCTATAAAATAGGCTGTGGAGCCATAAATAACCAGGAAGGGATAATTTTTAATTAAAGCAAATTGTTTTATAAAGTTTAAAAAATCACAAGTCCATGTTTATTTCTTGTCCTGCTTAATTTGTTTATTTCATGTGTGGGGAAAAATAAAAACAGAATTTATGTTAAAAAGTAGTATCAACAAGACAACACAACCAGGGGTATTAAAGAAATATAATTAACTTTTTCTCTTGGGCTTTCTTCTCTATTTCTGTGAAAAAAATATCACTCCTTCCCCAAGCCCTCAACACCAAGGCACCCTCCAAGTCTTACATATAACTTACTTTTTTTTAAAGGAAAATAATAGGTAAGTTGGAAATCTTCAAAGCTGACCAAATCCACTCCTCTATACATGTGTTTTTGCATTTATCAATAGAAAATGTTAAAATTAAATTTTTAAAAAGAGGATATTGATTTATAAATATTTAGCATTCCAAAATAAGGACTGAAGGCTATCTATCATAAGCAGGAAAACTAATTTTAATAAGCTAAAAATTAAAATTATTTACTTCACTAACAAAAAGCTATAGATAGGCTCAACATGTTTTTCTTGTACTGTGACACTGCTTAAATAATTGGCGCAAACAAAAAAAATTTAACAAAGTGTTAAAACTTAAAATTTAGTAAGTGTTAAAACATAATTCATTATGTTCTGTATGTCCATTAAAAACTAAAAATTTTAGGGGCACCTGGGTGGCTCAGTTGGTTGGGCATCCTACTTCGGCTCAAGTTATGATCTCTTGTCGCGTCGGTGAGTTCGATCCCTGCCTCAGGCTCTGTGCTGACAGTTCAGAGCCTGGAGCCTGCTTCGGATTCTTTGTCTCCCTCTCTTTCTGCACCCCCCCACCCCACACTGTTTCTCTCTCTCTCAAAAACAAATAATGTAAATTTAAAAAAATGTTTTTAAAACTAAAAAATTAAGAGTCAGTAAAGAAATAGGAACAAGCACTATGGATGCGACAACTCTATACTTGTAAAACAAAGAGAAGGAAAAAATTCATATCAAACCTAGTATTTTGACTTCATGATACCAAACAAAGACTTAGTTTATTTTCACCAAACCCACAGATTTTTTTTCACTGACCAAATTTTAAAAACCCAATTTTCATTATGCTGATGTTTCTAGAATTCTTTGTGAAAACTTGTCATATGCATCTTATCATCTCACTTCTATTTGTAGGCTCATTCACTATTGTTATCTATCCAAAATACACCTTTAAAAATATTTTTAAATGTATTGCTTCAAAAATGAACCGACAGTATACAAGCAGTGTGATTCTCCCAGTGTTGACAGCAGTGATGTGTTTGGTAGGTTAGTCCTATAGGAGAAGCTGGACACAGTTCCTGGCTATATATTCTTTACGCCTCAATGCTGCCTTCCTGGAGTTTCAGCGAGTTTTAATAAATCTATTCTCTGCTTTAAAAAAATAATGAATTGGAAGTAATGTAAGACTCTTAAATGGATAAATACTATACTGCTATAACCAAAACCACAAGAAGATTCCATTAAGTGCTTGTCAAGGTAGAAAAGAAGTCACCCCAAAGGCTTCCTTCAGTCCCTTACCAGTGACCACCTCGGTTACTAAATTATTCAGCTTTTAAAAACTCCTCTGAACAGCAAAGTTAACTAAGAGCTAATGTAACAGCAAAAGCCAAGCAAAGTTTTCTCCACACTGAAACAAACATCTAAAAAAAGACAGAATAATTTCAATATATCAGACAACAGGTATTATAGGAATACCTGCAAATCTTCCTACAGAATGAAGAATTTCAGAGGGAATTATAACAATAAGACTGTTATTCGTCAGTCTTGTTGATCTACCTGCACTAAGTTAAAGGCTACTCCACTCTCAGTGCATTTCAGCTGCATTTTAGTCCTCCCATTGCACGGTGTTTTAACAATGCCATTGCATATGAAGATGAAATCAAACCTCTTCAAGCACTTGAGTGTATTCTGAGAAAAAAAATCTCTGTCTGCACCAACCTTGCCTGATTAATCAACTGGAAGAATGAAAAATCTGGACTACTACCTGATTGTTTCCTCTCAACAATTTTAAATCAAACAGTTCCTAAAACAAGATAATTGGGATTTTGACTTCCTATAGACACAGCCTATGAATACCAAGTTTTCAAGAAGTATTAGAATAATTTCTGGAGTAAAATTATAAAACTTTATCAAATATTTCTTTCTAAAAGCAAAATGCTTTTAAAAACATTTAAGGCAAAGCCTTACCCTGAAGAGGCCTCTGGAGAACGTTAGTCTATTATAACTGTTACTGTCAATACTTCTCTTAGAAAATGTTGCACCAAACTGTATTGGAATAGAGTCATATCAATAAATTCAAAAACCCTTGGCACACAGACTAGGGTGATCTGCTTTTTTGATAAAAGTAATAGAGTGGAATTCATTATTGTAGCTCTCCCACTTAGTACAAACACCATAAAACACGCCACAGAAAAAATAAACAAGTGTGTGGCTGTCAGCGGAGCCAAGACAAATTTGGAAACTAAAGAACATCAGCTCTCTTGGCAAAGGGGAGTAGTTTCATATTCTAGTTGGAAATCTGAGGGAAAGAGAAACCCCATCATTTTCGAAAGACAGAATCAATAGATTGTTGTGATACCACTAAGCAAATTCTAAACCATGAGCAGATGCACAGAGGCTACTGACTTAGAATACTGAAGCCCCAGGGCCTGAAAGGCAGGCTATTGATTTGAGAAACTGAAGCCCCTGTGCCTAAAGGGCAGGTCTCCTCAAGTCCCCTTCAGAGGTGGCCTGCACTGTGCACCCTGAGAACTTCCATTTTTCAGCCAGCATCACACATCAGAGTTCACCTTAGGAATGGGCAGACCCCAGCACTAGACCCAAAACTAAGTTACCTCCAAGGCCCAGTGTTAGCGACAAATTTTAATCCTCATCAGAAAATGATTTCAAAATCATGTCAGTAAATTTAACTCTTTACCTTGTAATGGAAAATTCACAATAAAAAGCAAAATATATTTATCAGAGCCAAAATGCTCTTCACTAAGACTTACCGGTTACGCCCAGAGTCTCGAAAGCCTTTGGCAAATGGATTCCTATCTATCTTCAGGCGAGTAATCTGCAGAGCAGGAAAAAAGTCATATCAAATATTAGAAACGTCAAGGAAGTTTATTAAAGACAGAAATGGTAGAAGAACTACAAGTAATTCCAAAATTGACTCTCCCCTATTTCTCAGGTATTTTATTATTTTAGCTGCAAATCAAAGGAAAATTTCAGAAATCACCTAGACATTCATCTGCTAAGAAAAAGACAATCCCCATCCATACTCAAACTCTGTAAATAAAATTTGTTTTGCTTTTCATATCACTAGAGAAGGAAATTCTGAATCTTCTCTTGATAACTTGTCCTTTGTTTTCAATCCCTCTGAACTAAAGCACTTCCCTTTAACTCTGTGACATGGTTTAATCCTATTTTTATTGGTAATGGATAACAGCTAATATCCAACTTCTATTTATTCAAGTTATTTATATGCTTGAATGCTATTAAGCTTCAACATATTCCTCTCTTCTTCTGAAGGTAATATACACTTCTTTAACTTTTCTGCCTTTGTATTTTTCTTTGTCTCTCTTTGTTTTTTGTTTTTTTTAATTTTTTTTAACGTTTATTTATTTTTGAGACATAGACAGAGCATGAATGGGGGAGGGTCAGAGAGAGAGGGAGACACAGAATCTGAAACAGGCTCCAGGCTCTGAGCGGTCAGCACAGAGCCCGATGCGGGGCTCGAACTCACGGACCGTGAGATCATGACCTGAGCTGAAGTCGGACGCTTAACCGACTGAGCCACCCAGGCGCCCCTCTTTGTCTCTCTTTGAATCATCTTTACGGCTCTCATCTTAAAGTTTTATTCTTTCCTGTTTTTTTTCTGTTGAATCCTGACCTGGTCAGAGCAATATAGTGAATGTCTAACCAGAGGTAACCCTACTGGAAGACTCTAATGAGATTAAATCCTATTCATGTAGTAGAAATAAATGATGTTTTAATTTTAACTAAAATTTGGGGGTAGAATTTTTACAGATGGCCTAATCATTTCCATTAAACATATTTTTTAGTTATACCATCTTGTAATTGACACTAATAACCAACATCTCATCTATTTCTTAACAGATCTGCACCTTGCCCAAAGGAATTTACAGCCTATTTTCAAAGAAGCACATCATGCTTTGTTTTTTATGCTCTTTGGTTTAGTGGAATCTACCAAGTTAATGAACATACTTCCGATGGTACCATTTTGGCTAAGGACAAATGAAAACTATTGGATAACACTAAGACCAAAAAAAAAAAAGGAGGTGGGCATCTTTGAAAAGTCTTCTGCAGTCCCCTATATTGTCCTCTGTGTGCTCTGTGCAGTACCTGAGATACATGTGCTCCACATGATACTGTCTTAGTATGTGGATAAAACTACCTTATAAAGGATATAATGTAAAGGTTTGCTAATTAATTCAGCATGACTGCCATTCTGCCATTGATGGAGTTCTTTATAATTCATTATAGCTTAATTCTTTGTTCATTTAAATAATATTTAAAGAACATTAAATAACTTAAATGTTCATTTAAAGTAGTATTTCAAAAAAGAGTACAGATTTATATAATGGTGCCTTGTCTGAATAGAGATATACTACTATTATCATTATTTTTATTCCTGTAGTGAGAATTTTATACACATATTTCATTTAATTCTCATGGCAATTTATACATAGTTATTATCCCAATTTTATGTTTTTTTTTAAACTGAGGCTTAAGTTTCCTATGGTTTCATAAGGTTACTTGGCAATAGAATTAGGCTGGGACTCTAGGCTTCAGAACCCATGCTAACCACCAGGCTAAGCTGCCTACCAATTTTCCATGAGTTCTTAAAAATAGTAGCCAAGAAGATAAAAAATGATCATTGCATTTTGTCATTATCAATTTCCTTTCTAAGTTTCTTACCCTATTAATTGATTTGTCAATGTTTATCAACTGGTGTTAGTCACCAACATGTACCAAAAGCTTATTGTATCTTGTTTATTGTATCACAGAGGCTGGGAGAATACACACATTTGACATGGCTAATTTGTTTGTGCTTGAGACAGAGAAAGAGGCAGAGAGACAGAAAGAAGATAACTTTCTGGGGTTCCTTAAAAGGTAGTGAATATCTCAGCTCTTTTTCTCCCTATGCATTTTTCCTAAAACAAACAAAAAAAATTCATTATCTGCCCCTAACATATTTTAAGAATATCTTCCTAATAATCTCCAGTCCTTGTAAAGGTTAATTTCATGCTTGTTTCTAAAAGTCTATATAAAAGCATGACAACGTGAATGAGAGAACGGGACATCTTCAGCTGTGGGGCTGGCGTCTCCCCATGGATGAGAGGAGATGAGCCTCCCAGCCCTAAAGTAAGATGCAGAGGACAGAATCCAAACCTCCTCATAAGCTTTAAAACAACAGAAACCACAACAGAGTTTAACATCTAACTGAGATGTAAATAAACGTAATAAGTGGAGAGCTAAAATAATTCTGTTGATCACTAAAACTAAAGAAGAAAAAATCTACCACATACCATATCAGCCTCAACTACATCACAATTTTTTATGAAAACTCGCTGTAACTGCATGGACTAAAAAATTGCCTCAAATCAATTTTCCACTTACTTGACACAGCCTTAAAGAAATACATACACTTACCAATATCAAAAAGAAATACTTCACCTCTGAAATTATTACTAATTTTATGAAAAGATTACTCCACAATTGATCTCTCAGCTTATAAGCCTATGTATCACCCTCTGTCACAATTAAAGCCTATCTTGAAAGAAACAGCCCTTTTTGTATATGTACCAAAATGACTATATAAGATAAATGCCTCTGAAATATTTCCTATAATACATGGATTATAGTTTTAAAATAATGTGTTATCTTTCAAATTCTACTTGTTTATTTCCTAGGCAATCTTTCATATTCTTCTTGTCTATTTCCACATGCTTTTTAATTTTAATTATGACTTTATGATTCAATATCTCAAAATGGAAAGTAAACCTACATTGCCAGTCATGAGACCCATTCTTGTCTAAAGAAATTCTTGCGACAGTAGCCTTACTTGGAGAATCACAGAAAAAGAATTATTTTTATACACACACACACACACACACACACACACACACACACACACACACCCTGGATGTCTTATATGGCAAATGCTTTATGACAGTTGGTAACACTGAGATACAGTGAAAAGGATAGCTAGCTTTCAATTTACCCCTGAAACGAAAAGTCTAGAAAGATACAAATTCTGAGAACAATACCTGCTGATTCTGATAGGCAGTGACAGTCGTGAAGACAGTTTCTGGGAAGGAGAATGCCTTTACTCCCTCCCCAGATGGAACAGGCTTGATGGGAGAAAGATCATCCCCGCAGTCTTTACGGATGACATGGACTCGTGGTTGGTATTTGTGCATAGAATGAAGAATAATCTGTATCAAGGAAAGAAGGCCAAAAATATCAAGAACTTCTGCCCAGCCTTATCACCATGACTAAATATTTAATGTGTAAGAAAAATTGGCAGAAGTGCCAGTTTAATAAAGTATATCAAAAAAACAAATAAAATATATCAAAATTGTAGAGGAAGGGCTAAGAAGTTATTTGTAAAATATACATAAAACTACAAAAGGAAAAAGAGAGTCATAATTTTGGTGGAACCCTGTGAATAATCATGAACTTAACATCTAATTTTCTGTTTCTGAAAACACAAGAATAAATTCATCAACATTTTATTTTTTTTTAATTTTTTTAAATGTTTATTTATGTTTGAGAGACAGAGAGAGACAGAGTGTGAGTGGGTGAGGGGCAGAGAAAGAGAGAATCTGAAGCAGGCTCCAGGCTCCAAGCTGTCAGCACAGAGCCCAACGCAGGGCTCAAACTCACATACTGTGAGATCATGACCTGAGTGAAGTTGGACACTTAACCAACTGAGCCACCCAGGTGCCCCAACATTTTATTTATAATGAGCCAAATGGAACACAAAATCCAAATCAGTAAAACTAAAAATGAGATTTAAATAATTATTTAAATTCCACCACAATCATCCCCTAAAAATAAGTATTTGCACACCAAGGTTTTTCTTAAGAGAGCATTTTTCCTCTATTGGTGATGACAATGTGCCTATTCAAGGCCAAAAGGAATTTTAAGAACACCCAAGGGTCTGCCTTGGGCTTGTGGCTTGCAATATCCCTGGTTTGCCCAGAGAACCCAGTGTCTACACCTTCATGACAATGAAACTTTCAAAACCCAGGCACCTGGGGATGGAAAAGCTAATGCACTCAGACTCTACTAGGGAAATCTGATAATATGGTTTAGCTACCTTCTACCCAACGATTTCACTTCTGAGAATTTATCCTAAGGAAATATTTCAAATCCAAAACAGCACTTCATGTAGAATAGGCAGTGCACCATTTATAATGGTGGAAAAACAATAAGCCACATGAGCAGATTGGTTAGGTCAATGAAAGTCTATACAATGGGATAGGTGTTATTCAGCCATTACTAAAGCCTGTTTAGGACATTTTTAACCACAAAATAAAATGCTCCGGTTTAAACGTTAAATGTTCCAAGTTTATAAACTTATCACAATTATACGAAAATAGACAATAAAAAGAACCCACCGAAAGCTATGAACAGTGGTCATGTTTAGATGATGGGATTGTGGGTGAATTTTTTTCTCCTTCTGTATACGTTTTATGCTTTCAAGGCATAGGAGGTAGAGTAAAGAAATATCCTTGCCCAATGAAATTTTTTATTTGCTGCTGAGAGTCCACAGTCAGGTATTCATTAATTAGTTCAGTTAACAAAGCTATATCTTTCCTCAGTTACACAATTTGAATTCAGACTTGGGGGTTTGGGAGTTAAGAAAAGAAATACTTAAACAAAGTCTTGGAAAAACACAGTGATTGACCTGCCTCATGTTTTTCAGGACGCAGACAGTTTAATGAAGCCAAATTCAGAATATTCGGTCAGCCCTAAAACAAACAGCTCTATACCTGGAAAGCATGTTTGCTACCATAAGAGGATGTCTCTACTCCCAGGCAGTAACGAGCGCAGTGGTCAATTTTGTTTTGTTTTTCACCCTAAAATTTCCTCTCAGGAGAGGAAATGCCTGGGTGGCGGATCTAATGATAGTGCCTACCAGACCCATTTGATGGGGAGGCGGTTAGTCGTATAAGGAAAGGGTAAGGGAATACAATAGCTCTCATGGTCACGTGTGGACACACACATGAATCTGCAGCCTCTGGAAAAGTCTCTTTCCAGATCTAAAAAAAGGACAGAATTTCAATAACCCATTAGTGGTTCACAAAAAAATCAATTTAAAAGGTCTCAACAAGAAATTTTTTAAATAAATAAAATTATAAAGTAGAAACATCGAGTGTGCTCCTTATAGTAAGGATAAGTACTGTTTTGCAAAACATTGTTCACGTTGTGTGTGTTTACTTACACTAGGTCATAATGTAACATGTGCGTGTGGTTGTGTGAGCCAGGTAAAACACAAATGCAAGATTTATTCTAATGATTCTAATGATCAGTAAATTCCAGAGAAAAAAAAATGGAGAAAGCTACCTCACATCAAACAAAAATAAATACATAGCTAATTTTGGAAGACTAGAATAAACTAACTTGGAATAAAGGAAACTAAAACTGATTTGGGTTTCTGTTTACTAGTCAATGAACGTAGGTTCTGATTTTATGAAGTCTTTGTTCTCGCAAGCAGATTTCTCCATATTGCTATATATACTTAAGTTTTATTTCCTTCTTTATATCCTTACAGAATTTCCAAGATGACCTAAGGTGGGGTATACTGGAGTAAGGTATAGAAGTAGCTGATGTATGCCTATGTTTGCACATTAAATGGCAACTGCCTATAGTAAACTGGAGATCGATCTTCAAGCAAAATAACGTGTTTTCAATATTATCTATACGGATTTAGTACATTCCTGGACGTTTTCAGGTAATGCTAAACAAGCCTAGCTCTTCTGAATAAAATAGCATTATTTGCTTTTTAATGATCTATCAAACTTACAATGATGAGTGGTCAATAACATTTTCCTTATTTAATAGAAGAAATAAAACCAGGAGAACTATTGGCCTTATAAACAAGGAGCCCACCATGATAATGCTGAAACTTAAATAATTATATCGGATCTGCATGTACCATGCTCTCTGTTCTGTTTAAATGGAGGATTTTTTAATTTTCTTTTTGGCATTACCTAGTAACATAGATAGTTACATGGACTAATGTTCATAAACACAGTTTTCTTTGATACACATTTTTTCCACTTTAAAGACACTAGTTCTGAGTCAAAAGAAGCATGATATTACTTATCTCTAGTATGAAGGGCCTAAAGTGCCTGAAGTTTGACAGACAGGCCAGCTGTGCCTTACAAAACAGCTCAATAAGGAAACATTACCTGCTGACTCTGGAAATTTTCTAGATGACCTAAATGCCAGTGTTGGAACAAGTCAAGCAAAGGGCCGAGGAAGAGCAGATACTTAGCTCCCTGCATTATTGGTGATGACTGGTACTGACTCATTTTAAAGGTAGGGGTCAAGACAGTAACATTGGATCACAAGCTCCATGGCAAGATGGCCTTGGTTTTGTCTCAGATGTGATGCTGAATATACAACACTCCTTACAAATATGTACTTTCAAGTTCATCAGCTCATCTGATTCACCCAAAATCCTCTGGTTCTACTAAAACACATGAGAAAAACAAGCCTCAGAGCATGAAAGTGACATGCTCATGAACATGTACATGTTGGATCTCCAAGCTGTTACAAGTTTTTCTCAAGGAGATCCTGGCAATCTCCCTTGTAATGCCTTGCTTCCCTACCTGAATCTCAAGCAGAAATGAAAGAGGGTGAGGACAAACTTAGAGCTAGGGTGACTATGTCACTAGGGTGACTATGTCACCAACCCTTTGGCAGCTGAGAAAGAGACCCTCCACAGGTCTCCTGACTATGGCAAGCTGGCCATGCTTCCTTCCAAAGCACCCCAGCACTGTGGGTAGGAGTCCTGCCAATGTTTAAAGACACCATTACCTGTTAAACATCTTCTAATTTTTCAGAGATGTTCATATAAAATGTTTCCCTCCAGACAACAAACTCCAGATGAACAGGGAACCATGCACATGATGAGAAGGAAATACCTTACCCAAGCATGCTAACCATCTACACATGGGTAGCCCAAGGACCGGTCTTGGCTGTATACAATCCAATGTAAAGCTGGCTACAGATTCGCCATGAAGTAGAGATTATAAAGTCTTTACAACATTCAAGGATTAGTTGTGGAGGGGTAGGACATTCCAGTCTAGATTCTCTTCAATATTCCTCTCTAGATAATCCCTGGTATTTGGAAAGATGAAGTCACATTGAGGAAAACCTAGCAGCACATAACCTCATGTCTCATGCAGTTCTAGGTTCAGTCACAGCCCTGTGAAGATTTGAGTCCTATGTTAAACACACTGTGTTTAATAAAAGTCCCAAGTCTACATGCAGTTCTCAGATCGCTATGTTGAACGCTTATATACTTTTAGAAGAGTAAAACTGGGAGGTGAGAGGTCAAAAAAGTTAAGAAAGCAAAATTCACCTCTAATTTGTGTCTACAGCTTGATTAATTAGAAATTACTATCACTTCCTTCAGAATTTGCAGTTAGGGGGACCTTCACCATCTGATGACAGAGGGGTGAGTTCCTAAGAGGTCTCTGAGTCAAGAAAAGGACTACTGAATTAGAAAGTTCCACCATAATGGTACTACTATCTTCCTAGATGCTGAATCACATCAACAATAGAGTAAGAGGGGCACCTGTGTGGCTCAGTTGGTTAAGCATCTGACTCTTGATCTCAGGATCCTGAGTTCAGGCCCTGCATGGGGTCTGTACTAGGCGTGAAGCCTACTTAAAAATAAACAAATAAACAATAGAAGGAGGAACAATTTCCTAATCTCCAATCTAACCTCACTTGGGGTCATCAAACTGAGTAAAAAAATACAATAGACACCTTCTTCATGAAGTCTTCCCAATCTCTCCTGGCTGAAATAATGTGGCATCTGTATTTCTCTGGGCAGACAGCATGATCATCTGTATGCATGTCTTCTCTCCCCATCTAGGTTAAATCACTGAAGGCAGAGACTATGGCTTTCTACATTATAATACATTTTACAAAGTCTTAAAAAATATTTTTTTAAGGGGCACCTGGGTGGCTCAGTAGGTTAAGCATCTGACTTCAGGTCAGGTCATGATCTCATGGTTCATGAGTTCCAGCCCTGCATCGGGCTCAGTGCTGACAGCTCAGAGCCTGGGGCCTGCTTCAGATTCTGTGTTTCTCTCTCTGCCCCTCCCCAACCCATTCCGTGTGTGTGTGTGTGTGTGTGTGTGTGTGTGTGTGTGTCTCTCTCTCTAAAATAAACTTGAAAAAAAATTAATAAAAATAAATTTAAAAACATATAATTTTTTAAAGATAAATAATGGAAAAGAGCATCTTCCCTCCTACATTCCCCTCTAGTATCAACTGATTCATACATTTTTACCATGTACAAAGGCAATTTTCTTGCTTCCAAAATAGGTACATATCTTTATCTCCCTGTTTCCCACACTCATTAATTACCTACCCTGTATTAAAATATTACATCCTGCCATAACCTTAAAAGAAAAATTTCATTGATAGATGACACATTTCTCTAGATTTTTACTGTTTTCTATGTTTTTGTTTTTCGTAAAAGTGAAATATTATAATTATTTAGGTATAAGCAATTGAATTTCAATTGCAATGTATTCTTTTGTGTTTAAACAAATGCTATGTGATGATTAATTTTATGTGTCAACTTGGCTAATCCATGTTCCCTAGATATTTGGGCAAACACAGTCTGGATGTTGCTATGAAGGAATTTGTAATTTTTTTTTAAGTTTATTTATTTATTTTTGAGAGAGAGAGCATTAGAGCAAGTAGGGGAGAGGCAGAGAGACAGGGAGACAGAGAATCCCAAGCAGGCTCCATGCTGTCAGTGCAGAGCCCAATGCGGGAATCGTACTCAAACTCACAAACCATGACAAGACCTAAGCCAAAATCGAGAGTCACACATTCAACTGACTGAGCCACCCAGGTGTCCCAGTGAAGTTATTTTTTAGACAAGGTTAATATTTAAGTCAGTAGACTTTGAGTAAAGCAGATTACCCTCCATAATGTGGGTGGGCTTTATTCAATCAGTTGAAGGCCTTAAAAGAAACAGACTGAGGTCCCCTGAGGAAAAAGGAATCCTGCTTTGAGACTGCCTTCATGCTTGAGATGCAGGATCAACTCTTCCCTGGGTCTCCAGCCTGCTGCTGTAGTTCTGGGACCTACCAGCCCCCACAATTACGTGAGCCAATTCCTTAAATAAATCTCTCTCTATGTATATATTTATACACATTCTACTGGTTCTGTTCCTCTGGAGAATACTGTTTGACAGAAAGTCTAATGAGATTACAAACTTTAAATTATATAGATAAATTACCATATCTACATCAAATATTGCAGATACATTAAGTATTAGATATAAAGCCAGTTACCTGATGTGAAAAATTTAGAATTAGAAAGTGATTTAAATTACTGAAAGAAGTATGTACTTTATATATGACAGTGTATAGTTTTTAGGCCCAATTATCTCTTTAAAAGATATATTCTTAAACTGTAGGACTCTGAAAAGTAGAAGATACTTAAGCTTTTGAAAACAAGTCACACTTAACAGTATTATTTTTAAATTAAAAAAAATTGTTTAACGTTTATTTATTATTGAGAGACAGAGAGACAGAGCATGAGCACGGGAGGGGCAGAGAGAGGAGACCCAGAATCTGAAGCAGTCTCCAAGCTCTGAGTTGTCAGCACAGAGCCTGACGCGGGCTTGAACTCTCAGTGAGATCATTACCTGAGCTGAAGTCCGACACTCAAGAAACTGAGCCACCCAGGCGCCCCTATTTTTAAATTTTCTATTCCAAAAACAAAAGACCCCTCAATGAACAGGCTGGCAATATTTCAGTCCGCTCCCTCAATGAGACAGAAGAAACTAGTGTTCCTTCCCTGAAGTCAAGTGAAAACTGTTACAACTTGACTGTGTAAATAAAGAATAAAAACAGAAATAACTACTGCACTAAAATACAGAGCATGAAGTTGGATTCAGAAATGAAATCTACTATGTTGCTTTTCTGATTTTTTTTTTTTTAAGTAGGCTTCACACCCACCACTGTGGGGCCTGAACTCAGAACACTGAGATCAAGACCTTAGCTGAGATCAAGAGTCAGACCAATTAAGCCCTCTGATTTTGTTTTCAATCATAAAAGGCAACAAACAAACAAAAGCAATGTAAAATAGATGTGTCTTAAAAATCTAGATACTGAATTTGTACCACAGTGAAATTTATACTTGAATGTTTTTAAGGTCATTGCTTAAGATACTATCTAAGCAGTTTACAAATCATACCCCGTCATAAGTGTATTACTAGGTTATGACAGTTTGCATTTTTGTTTGAAAAGATTTGCTTATAAATATGCTATCTTTATGTTACACTTTGAGAAATGAACTAGTTGATATTCGATATTCCTTTTATGTATGATGTGTTCTTCAAAAGATATTTCAATCCTGCCTCAATCAAAACCCTCTCAAATAACAAAAACCTAATAGAAATGCTAGCTTTTGATGGAAATCAGCATGTATCCAGAGTTACTTATTTATTAAAATAATAAGGTAGAAATATTGCCTACGAATAATATTGCATAACAATAAGGCGTTAAAAATCACTATATTATTGGAATGACTGACTGATTTACATATGTTTCAGCAATTTTAAGACTAAAAAGATTGTTACTGTAACATTTTGACACATTAGATGAGATTATAAAAATGGGACACAAATAGTGTAAGCCTAGACCATTACTGAGAAGCAATAAGCTTCAAGAGGGAAAAGAACTAGATGCAGGCAGGACACAATAAACCATTATCCCTGTTGACCCAACTCCTAAGTATTCATAGTCAGACCATAATAATTAGCACCTTATAGGGTTTCAAACATATGTTTTGGCTAAAAAAGTCTGCCTGAGATTCTTTCATTTTAATACAAATGCAGTATCTAGTTTTAACCTATTAAATGTTTCATAGGATATGCTTCAGGCCACAGGCGTAGTCTCTGATGCAAATATAACCTTGATTTTGCACAGATTAAGCACATGCTGACCAACCAAGAGAGGAATATTATGATCTGAGAGAAGTTCATGCCATTCAGTCAGACACAGTACATATATGTCTACACCACCAATGGTGGCACCTTAGGGAAGCCATCTACTCACATGGCCTTGGTCATCTAGTTCATTGTTGGTGAGCTTCAGCTTGTCAAAGCTGATCACTTGTCTCATCCAAGTCTCCCCGGAGGCAGGCGAGTCCGGATGAATGTACACCCGCGGTGGCACAGGGGAGTCAGCATTACCCGCCACCATCCATTTAGAGCTGTGGTAAACATACCTAGAAGGCAATGACAAGGCTCAGTATATAGAATATTGCTTTCTTGGAATTTCCAAGTCAGTAGAATCAGACAAACTAAATATCTTATTTTTTTTAAGTCTAAAAAACAATTTGCTCTTTACATCCAATACACATAAAATAACATTTCAAGCACTTTTCAAAAAACTCTCGGAGGCAGCCGTGGTTTACAGACCTTTCAGAGCAAGTGATGTGTTAAGGGTTCATGCACATTATCACCACCATAAATTCAAGTATCTTCATTCTTATGATTCACACTTATTCACACTAGACATTCCATCTGCATACTGATATTTTCCATTTTTCATCTGGATATTCAATTGACATGAAGAAACTATTAAGTTGTCAAGCTCACCTTTAAGTGAATCTCAAAACACCTTGAAAGCTATACCTTTAAAGTGCCCCACTTCCTTTAAGACCACTTCCCATTTTAGGAATGTACAGGCTGATGAGGTCAATGGTAGAAAGGCAAGGGGAAACTGTCAAAAGTTCTATACTTTCATTTTCTTAGAAAAAAAGTTTAGCTATTATCATTTAGAAGATTTTTCTAATTCAATTAAGCTAAAAATTGCAGATAATGTATTAAGTTTAACTTAAAAATTTTGTATAATGAAAAAACGTAGGTCTTTATAGCCTATATTTCTCTTTCTAACCCTTATAAGAAAATTCTTCAGTTTTCAAATTCCACTAATAAAAATATACATCAAACTTTGAAAATAAGGGCATATCTAATTAATATTACTTTTCAAATAAAGAGACCAAACATCCTCTTCTGTTCATTTAAGTGTTTCAAATATATTGACTCCATAAGAACAATACATTTAAATAATAATGTTTTAGGTAATAAATAAGATCATAATATTCAATCCTATATTCAGATTATCATTTATTAATGTTAATCTAAAATTCGCTAATTCAAAAACTAGAAACTAGTATATGATGATTCACTTAGAAAAGGGTATAAAATTAAATTACATACTTAGGTGTTTTCCTTCCATTTGTATTTTAAAATATGACATACAATTTAAAGCAATAATTTGTGAATAGTCTCAGAGAATTCTACCGGTGTTATATGCAAATTTCTTTTAGAAATAGCATGACAGATTTTCATAACATCTCTGGTAAGGCTCTCTGTTTCAACTAATGTCATATATTTTATTCTCTTTTGAGCTCAATATGCCTTCTATTCTTTAATTCCTTTCCTTGGGGAAAAAATATATAATCACAAAATTAAAAATAATTTTTAAAAATTTCCCTGAATTGGTATAATGAATTAGGCTTTTGTGAATATTAATTTTACATTACAATAAATCACAAGGATTTTTAACAATCAAATATCACTCTTTGATAGCAGAAAATAACCAAAAAAATTTTTCTACTACTCCTAAAAAAGTTAGAAAATAAAATGCAAATCTTAGAAATTCAAGAAAAAAACTGCACTATAGTTATTCCAAAAAAATCCACACCCACCAAGAGAATACACATTACATGTTACATATTCTTTGTGAAACATTCTTAATACAACTGCTAAAACCAAACTTCTTGGTAAGCATTGTAAGTGAAAACAAATTAATGATTTACAATTTGATCTTTCAAAATTTGACATCTTAATACTATACTTGCAAATACTATACTAGCAAATTTTCTTGCTGTATGTGAGAATAATAAGAATCAATTAAGTCAAAGAAACCACCCAAAATACATGAAAGATATTTGGAGAAATAGGAGAGAAGTTTGCAAGAGAAAGGAATAATTTCTAAGCTCATTAAGAATTACATTATCTTTCTCAACACAAAAGCCAAATTAGAATATGGATTTTTAAACCAAGTATATTTAAGGACTAAATGCCTTCTAGCTTCTACCATGTAGTAGATAATTTTAGCAAACTCCTTAATGAGTTGTTTAATTAAAATCAGTAACAATACAAAACACAAATAATAAAACTGTCTTTTTTATTACCCATCCTTTTAGCATTCCATGTGCGCCTGTACTAATTGAATCTGTATACTTTTGACATGATAAGCCTGTTTCAAAAAAGTACTCCCTAAATTTTAAAAAGTGATGAAAACCAAATCTGACTTCATTAAAAAACTTACTAAATGCTCTAGCTGTTTATAAAAATTAAAAAATACATAGAAACAAAGAAGAACAAAATTTAAAGCAGCATCTTCTGATCTTCTACTCCAAATTTCTTTTAAATGTTAGCATTTTTAACTCCTCAGGAAAGTAAAAAGCATTTTCATTGAAAACTGCTGATTGGCTTATTTGCAGAAGAAAAAGAGCAGAGGTAGGTTTGAAACTGAAGAATGTGTATCTTTTCCAACTTTACCTGATATCCAAATAAATATATACTCTTTCAAAATCTAAATATTACAACATTCTTTTTAAATCTACTGTGTTAACTACTAACCAGAAAACAACAGTTAACAAATTCATTACCAGTTTAAAGATGTCCTAATATCGTAATGAATTAGGAGATTCTATTTCCTAAATTATAAAAATCCTCAATAATTTTCTAATATTAAAGGAAAAAAGCCTACCAACAATTATGATTTTGAACATAACAAGGTAAAGGGAATTTCTTTAAAGATTGAAACAATCACAAAGAAAATGAAACGTTTCGTTGAATATTATGTATACCTACAAATTTAACATTTCCTCTCAAAATCCTAATTGAAAAGTGAATCATTATAAAAGACACAGTTTAGCAACACTAAACTAGCCCTTATTTAAAGTTATCAATACTTAAAAAACACTTCTTCTATATCTGTTAAAAGCAAAACAAAAATTAAGTTTCCACATTTACTGTAAGAGAAGGCACCATCTGGGCTACTGGAACTGTCGGGAGTTGGGTTATAGATCTAGAAATTCTACAGGCTTCTGGAAACAAACATCATAGTTATCACAGATGAAACAGGCATAGCCTGTAAACTCCTAGCATTTTCTTATCCTCTTGTATCCATCTGATCACTGTACCTGTATCTTTTGTTGTCCACTGGCACAATGTCCATGGCAATGTAATATTGCTGGTGAGGATCTAGTCCTGAGATCTTCACTCTCATTGCTGGAAACATGCGCCTATGCATACGGAGGGGAGGAAAGAGGTTATGTGTTTTGTTTTTGTTTGTGATTAGGCATGGACAATGAATAAGCCAAGAAACCTAGGGAAACCTCTCTGTTTTTCATACGGAAAAATTTGTAGCATTCACTTTGGTAATGTAATTCAAAGAATCAGAATACAGGACACATCAAAACTGAGGCTTTTAAATATAATTTGTTGTACACTGTCATGCACTGTGTTTACTGAAATGTCAGTACAGCTTAAAAGGAAAAGAACTGTACACTGAAGGAGTAACAGCACTAAAAAAAAAGCAGCTTATGTCTTAAACAAAAATCAATAAGCGTATTTACTTTAATAATACGAATAATAAAATGTTCCAAATGGTAGAAATAGAAAATCTGAATTTGTACAAGTGATAAAATATATTATAATGTGAAATTTTAAAAGGGTTGTAAAAAACCACAAGGAGCCAATGTGCCATGCTATAACCAAACAATATGTTCTTTATTGAGACAGGACTTCCTGTCTGCAGCATGGTAAAGGTGAAGTGCAAAAGTTGCTCTAAATTTGAAAGGTATAGTAAAACTTCTTTATTGAAAGCAGAAACTAAACACAATGTATATTTACCAAATCATTCCTTCCCCCACTATACCCTGGAAATACTTTCTTATTTAGCTGCACTTACTCAAACTTTGCTAATTAAAACAAATGAAAATCTGCATTTCTCTAGGCTTCCCAGAGATGCATATCAGAGATGCGTATCAGAGATGCTAAAGTACACCTACCTATCCTTTAAAAAGGATACAATAGCATGAGTAGAACAGTAAATTATTGTATATTAAAAAACAAATAGAGCAGTTCTCTTTTTTTAAACTTTCATCTAGAGATTTATGTCTAAGACCCTGCCAGTTAATCTAATTTTTGCTAATTTAACCTTGTAACACAAATTTTAGTACTGTTATTTACTAAAAACTTTTTCTATAACACTAATGCCATTTAAGACCACTTCCAGAGTAAAGAAAGTCCATTATTCCTAACTAGGCATGAGAACAGTTTAATATGCTGCTGTTTTAGTGTTATTTCAGTGCACCTGTAAGATAAAGAGTAAAGGTCTTTAACTACATCCTTTATAAGACAACTGTTGCTTTGTGTTGTTGAAGACTGAATTTGGATCATTAATAAAAGCTCTGTGAAAATGTAGAAGGTAGCATATGGATTCAATAAAATATGTTTTTGTAATTTCTAATAAGTTTGGATACTTTTATGCTATCCAGGTTTTTGCCATGTGTATTCCCTGAAAGAGTTGCTGTGCTTTTTAAAGTTCTTTTTTAAGAAGATATTATTCATAGATTTCACTGCACTAAATGAACTGAAAACTTTAACATGCAAATACGTCTGTGCTTCCCTCAAATTAATGGTATCTGCCCAACAAAACTATTTATTTTACTAATGAGTGTGCAAATTTTTCATTTTCAAAAAACAGATATAACTTCTTACATTTTTGCGTGTGTGGTATCCTTCAACAAATTTAGGCGAATGTGTTAGATTTCATTTAGAAAAAAAAAATGGAACCATGTAACTGGATCCACCAACAGAATGGTTTTTAAAAACCGGGTAATTATTTTTGCAGCGATTGTACATGTATTACTGATAATTCCAGTAACTTTTCATTCTAATATAATATCAAAACAGCACAAGACGTTCTTACATTGCTAGGAAATCTTTTGATAAAGAACCAACTTGGAAGTCCGGAATCTTTTTTAAAAAAGAAGCAAATTATAGTTTTCTAAAGAGTAAACTGCGCTTTTTAAAAAAGGACGGGTTAAGGAGAGTCGTCTGTTCCGTAGTTCCGGAATGGATAACTAGAGCCTAAATAAATACGTGGACAGACGTAAACAGAACCACGAATTTGGAACTACCCAGCACACGGAATATCAACTGCAACAGCCACCGCTTCGGCGGGGACGGTGATTTTCTCCCTAACATCCAAGAGGGCGGCGGGGCTGTGCCCCTCACCGACTGCACTGCGGTGTGGGCAGGCAAAGCCAGTCTCAAAAGTGAACCACAACCCGGGCCTTGTCTTGTCCGTACAAAAGTGCTAACCAGAGACTCCACAGCTCTGCAGGCCCTCCTTCTTCCTAACCCATCGTGGGGTGAGGCCAGGGCCCGGGCGTTCGCGACAGATCGCCCTTTACCTGCCCGCCTTGGTGATGATCATCTCCGTGCCGATCTCGTGAAAGCGCTTCCAGAGCTCTGCTCCCTGCAGATCCACCCTCGGGGCCTGCGGCGAGGGCAGCGGGGTCCCCGGCCGTGCCAGGGCGGGCGCGGGGGACCCCTTCGGGGATCCTCCGGGGGACGCCAGCGGGGAAGCGCCCTGCAGGAAGCCGTCCTCACAGCCGCCTGGGCAGCAAAGGGCAAAGAGGGGTAACTGGTGAGGGCTTTGAGAGGGGAAGTCGAAAGGGGAGACTGACTCCTGGAGGGCGGCTGGGGAGACCAAAAGGACCAGGAAAAAAAGGGGGAGCTTTCGTGCCTTCGGATTCTTCTAACAAACTGGTCCAGGAGTAGACAACCGCTCTGCCTACCAAAGGGACTCGACGTGCAAGCGGAACCCCCGTGTCCCAAGGCACGAGGGCCGCGTCCACTCCTCGCTCCGGGCCTCCGCCTGGTCAAGGCCCCAAAATAAGTTTCGCGCCGCTTCCAGGGTCTAGATAAGTGCCCAAAAGAGTCTGAAATGGGTTCCGGAGTCCAGACCCCCAGTGCAAACCCCGGTAAACCCGAAACGCACGCTGCAAAACCGCCTGGCGTCTGGATCCCTGGTCCGAAGTGCCTGGGCCTCCCTTCCCGTTAGGCTTCCGAGGCGGCTCGCTTTGGGCCCGGCCGGAGGCATCTTCTAGAAAGCTCTTCAGACTCCACTCCCGCCAAACTCCCCGGCCGCCCTGAACTCCTTAGCCAAGCAGCGAAGGGATGAGAAGGGAGCCAAAAGCCAGCCCACGGTGGCCGTCGGCCTTGGTGTCGGGAATCCAGAGGGGAAGGGAAGGATTCGGCTACCCCTCGGGAAACCACGTTTGCAAATACACCGCCCTCTTCCTGGTTTGCCCAAACTGTTTAGGGCATTCGTTCCGGTTTCGGGGGGGGTTATGCCGTCGCTCCCCCCACCCCCTTGTTTTTAAAAGTTAGGAAAGAAAAAAGAGCACCCATTGGCTGGAACCCCAAGGGAGGCAGATGCGGAAGGCAAAGCCCTACACCGCCAAGAGCCGAAAAGAGCAGCGGCTGAGGGCGCGGGTCGCCAAGTGGGCTGTGGCAGCCTGAAATGCGAGGCTAGGAGCGGCATTTTAACCTTCTGGAGGGCGACCAGAGTTGAATGGCGAGAGCGGCCAGGGCGGCTGTGAGCTTCGCGCCGGGACACCCAAAGCCAACGCGCTGGTGGCAGAATTGCCTCAGGCACGGACGGGTACCGCGCGCGCGCACTCCTGCAACTCGCCGAAGTTCAGATTCCCCGCGGGACCGGGAGGGACGCGCGGGGAAGAAGTTAGGCGGGAAAGGGCCGACTCACCCACGGCTCCCCGGGAGCCGCAGCTCCGTTCCAGGTCTGCGCAGCTCCGGGCGGGCCCGGATACCGCCCCGGCCGGTGGCGGGAGTGCAGCGCCTTCGTCTCCCTCAGAGGATCCCTTTTCACCGGCGCCACCGCCGCGGCTACAGCCTCGGTCATCTACGGCCCCCGCAGCCTCTTCCGCGCCCAGCTTTCGTCGCTTCTTCTGAAGCTGTTGCTGCTTCTCGGCGCCTATCAGCGCCTCCACCGAGAAGGCGTGCGCCTTCAAGCTTAGCATGCTGCACGGCGAGCCCCTCCGCTTCTCGGCCATCCCCGCCGCCTGGCGCCCGCCCGCCCCTCGCGCATATACACTCAAGCGGGCACACGCACACACTCGCTCTACTCCCCCACCAAAATTTGAACGGCTCTCGGGGCCTCCCGCAGGCCGATCTGCCCCCTTCCCCGCCGCGGGCAAAAACAAATTTGGCGTTTCCTCTTTCTCGCTTGGGTTGGGATCCGAGGAACCAGCGACGCGCCCGCCAAGTTTCCTTCCCTCGGTCTCTCGCGCGCGCTCTCTCACTGATGCACTCCTTCGCTCCCACCCCCTCCACCTCCTCCTGCTGCTCCAGGATCTGCTTCGACTGATGCGCCAGAGAGGACTACCATGGGTAAAAAACACTCTGCGGACACAAATTAGGGATTGTAATTGAAATTTGTTGCCTTGATCTGTCAGCACTTCCAAGCAGGAGAGCGGTGGGAAGAACTTGCTCATTAGTGTCAATAAAGCGGCAGGGGTGGAGTCTGAGGCCATGTCAATCATCTGGCAGCCCAGCCAATCAGGAGGTGCCGACTCCGCGCAGCCCGCGCCCACTTCCTTACAAGGTTGCAGGAGGAAAAAAAAAAAAAAAAAGAGTGAAAAGCGCCGCCGTCTGGCTTGGAAGTGCCAGCCGCGGGCGCTGAACCCAGTCTTTCTGGCTGCCTTAACCCATTCCAGACCCTGAGTCTCTAGTTTTCCTCACCTAGACCTGGAAAGTGTGAGGCTCCTGGCTTTAAACCGAGTTGATCACCAAAGTTAGAATATCAAGACTCTTCCAGAAAACCTTAAACTCCAGTTGGACTCCCTTATCACTTAATTTTGCTACAACTCGCAACATTTTCGGGTGGAGACAATTCACAGCCACGAAGCCCGCCTTTTCTCATTTAACATTCCTCATTTAAACATTCCTGCCTTTAGTAGCGCCCATTCTGTGCCACGAATGGCACTAGGGTTGCTTATTTATGTTTGTTTCTTTACTTGTGTTTTACTTAGCGGATTTTTCTTGGGGAACGTGTGGGAATTCAAGATATATTTAAGTCCTTTATATTTAAGAGAGCGAACTTTTTTTACATTATCGCTTAGTCTCTCATATTTACTAGTCTGTAAAAGCACGTCCTTTCTGAAGCCTCCCTTTCCTCTCAAAGTATGATAATTAATTTCAAAACGTAAGTCTTAGGATTTTAATTCTGTGTGGCTTCAATGATAAGGACTTAGCTTCAAAACCCCAAAACTTCGCACGATGAAATCAGTTTTAAGGCACGATAAAATTTCCATTGCAGCTTTTTAAAAAAGTTTCTGTAATTTAACCTAACTCCATATTTGTCCTGCTTTAGAAAATTTGCCACTTCTTTTCTCAGTTTTTTTAAGAGTCAACTTGTTTCTTCAAGACAAATTAAAAAAAAAAAACGCTTTTTAATTGAATAACACCAAACATGCATCTGTACTGTTTGTACTTTCAACTCGATTTTTTTGTCAAGCCCCAAATGCGTTTGGTGTAAAGAGAGCAAATTTCGTGTAGAATAAAATTCCTAATACATATTACTCTTAAATCTTTGGTATAAAAGACACAACAAAGGGTTGTTGTTTGCTCGCTCGCTCAATTCAACTTCTACAACTGCTGGGTTCCTCATTATCTCCGACTTCTCTCTAAGCTTTCAGTAGAGTAATACAGGGAGTAGCTTTCGCCACTGAAATCTTTGTACCGCAGCTCCCGGGAACATGCGGTTCCTCTGAGGTAACCTTCTAGAAGAGAAGGAACCTGAGCAGGCGGTGCCCTCGGTTATCCACGAACTCGCCGCCCTGCGGGGCCACAGCAACCTCAGTCAAAAACGACTCGGCAACACCCTCGCGGAAGAGGGCTTTTTTAAATGCTTAAGAAACCGATTCAAGTGGAAGGAGATGTTTTGCATTTGTAAAAGAAGTCTTTGCACAGTCTGGAGCAGTGCAGACCCCGGAGGGCGCCCCAGGCGGGTAATACAGCCTAAAATGTAAGCGCTAACCCGATTTCTGAAGCCTGGCGGAAGGGGAAGCGGGCCTGGGAGAGCACAGGGTTCACCTGGAGGGCTTGGGCTGGGAGTGAGGGCGGAAGGGGGGTGCGCAAATGCGGCTGGAGGCTGCTCCGGGAGCTCTGCGCACTGGGCGTCTGAAGCCCGCATTGGCAGCGTGCGAGGTCCGAGCGCCCAGCTCCAGGCCCAGGATCTTGATGACGCGAAGGAGCGACCCACGGCTCCTTTGAGCAGCCCTTGAGACCTCGGAGGAGTGTTTGAGGCCCATGGGTGGAGTCGCCGGGGCTCTCAGGCCTACTCCGGCCCAGTGGCCCGAGAAAGAGTGGCTCATCCTGAGAAACCTGAGGCCGCAGGACGAACGCAATTTCCAGACGCGAAGCTTGCTTTGTAGACGGGTTCTTGTCCATTTATATGCTCCGAAGCTCAAACTCATGTAGGAGGGACTAGAGCGCCTGCAAGGGCGCTCTCCGGATCACGCAGCTCCAAGGCCTCCACTATCTCTCTGCCCCTTCTTTCACCTTTACCTGGGGCAGAAAGGGACACAGACCCCGGAACCCACAGACATGGGAGAACTTGCGTCCACATAGACGACCAGCTGGAAAGATGGACCTCACAGACACCCAGGATGTCAGATAGAGATAATCCAGGTGTGCGCTGGGCGCCGAGGGCAGGAGGAAGCGTTGGTCCCTTTAGTCTAGGTCCAGACTGGGCTTTGGGAACCATAGCGGTGGAGCCCGCACTGCCGCTCGCAGCCTGGGAGTCGCGCTGAAAGTGGATCAGGCTTCCGGAACTAGCAGGACCAGCTGTACTCGACCCCGCAAAGCAGCAAGTCGCAGACCCCACCGCACCCGGACCTTTGCTCCGGGTGAAGGGACGCCGAATCTCTCCCAGACGTGAGAAGGAAAGCAGGCCAGAGTCCGCGGGGGGGAGGGGAGGGGGGCGTTCGCGGCCTTCCGAGGGATGGCGAAGCCAATGCCCTTACAAGGCGTTTTCTCAAAAGCGTGGCTGGCGCGTGCCAGGGCCGAGCCAGGGCCTTGCACGTCGCGAGTCTAGGGAGCAAAAGAAACGGGGACAGGATGCGAATCCTCAGAAGAAAAGCTCGGTGGAATACGTGTGCGCGTGTGCACATGTCTGTATGTGCTTGTGTGCACGTGAGTACGCCCGTGTGCACTTGTCTATACGTGCCTGTATGCGGATGCGCGTGTGTGCACCTGCGCGCGTGTAAACGTGGGTGAGAGCCTATGTACAGGGAGCGTGCGCCTCCTGTCACTTTAAGAGAGAAAATGCCTGTTCCCAGGTCGTGCTATATTAAGGAAATGATTAAAACTTAATTAAACCGTCAGGCCTCTGGCAAGACTATCCAGGCTCTATTTGTAATAAAAGTCATCCAGGGAAGAACATTATCAGCGTGGGTCTGTCTCTGAGACTCGGCGAGAGGGGAAAGGACATAAGAGCCTTGAATGTCCAGGTTTGGAAGAATGGTACCTAGTGGAATCTGTATCCAGCCAGAGAGCAAAACTAAGGCAGGGATAGGCTAAAAAGCATATCTGGTTCGTCCCGTTTCTTTCTTTCTCTTCCTTTTCTTTTCTTCCTTCCTTCCTTCCTTCCTTCCTTCCTTCCTTCCTTCCTTCCTTCCTTTTTTCTTTCACAGTTTAAAATTGGATCCTTAAGAAAGATTTTTTTTTTAGCTCACTCTTTCTGTAGGCTTCTGCTGTGCTTTTAGCCAAGATGTGCACTGTATATCTATCTCTATACCTGTCTATCTATGTTTGGAGATAGCTTGCTGCTGCTTCTCACCTAAGCTACTATTGTTTATATTTTTGCATTTCGTTCTGTATTTTATATTTTTGTACTTTATTTATAAACAACTATTTTTAATTCCAAATTTTAAAACCCTATGAGCCAGGATTTCATTCTCTAAATAGACTTTTTTTTGTTTTTGTTTTTGTCTTTCTTTTACATTTGACAATCGATGTAAGAGTTTCTAACCTCATGTTTGATTTCCCAGACTCAAGATCTGACACAGGGAGATTTACCCTGGCATACAGGAGAGTCTATTTTTTGCCCTGAACTCGAGGCGCAGCACGTTGTCTCCGAATTTCCAAACAGGCAGGATCTGGACTTCCTTCCCATTCATTGAAAGACATTTATTATTCGCTAAAAGACTAGCCTAGCAAGAAATAGAGTAATAGAGGGGAGAGTCGGCGTGAGGCAAGGCCCAATCCAATTACCAAGAGGGATTCTTATTTGGCTGCCTTACTTTGTAACTTGATCTGGGAAGGAGCCCTATCCTAATTGGGGGCCACGGATGCCAGAAGCCGCCCAGCATCATGGGACTGTGCCACACACTTGGGCAAGGGCTCCCTCTCTCCTCCATTCCTTCCCCTACTTTCCCCACTCGCTTCTTTCTCCTTGTACATACTCTTCTTCTTGCCTCTCCCTCTTATTTGGGTTAATAAAAATAATAAGTTGCAACCTGCCAGCTTCCAAAGTCTACAAGAATAAATTCAGGTGGCCAGGGTCTGTCTGGCTGCTCCTTTGCCGGCTTCTCTGTGGAGTCTCTGGCTACTACTGCAAACCCAGGCCCTGCGGAGAGAGTGATCCAGAACCTCAGTTCCTCACTGCTCCCTCATGGCACAGACAGGCACCTCTGCGTGTGTTGAGGATTGTTAACCATTCTTCTCTTCCACAACAAGTTTCTTCCCAATTCTAATCATCTGAGACACAATGCGTCTACAAAAGAACTCCAGCAGCCTATCCAAAGAGCCCTTCAGGGCTCCTCAGGGCCCAGAGAGATTGTCTTGCAGTGTTGGTTTTTAAATCAAGGATCATTTCTCGGTGGGGCTTAGAAGAGTACAGAGTTTTGGTAGAGCCAAAGGAGAGTGGGTTCTGAGGTTTAGCTTCCTTCCTCCATCCTTCTCCATCTCCAAGCACTCCAGCATCCAGAAGGAGAAGGAAGGGAGAGAATGATGCCTCTGACCTACCAAGTGGAGGGGTTGGACCTGTGATGTGTCCATAACAAAACTCACTCTGCTAGGCTAATGAGCTTCCCCATTCGTGCCCAATTTCCAGCAGTATCTGCTCTCCGTCCACAGAGGATACTACAATTCTTTTTCACCCTGTGCTAGAAAAAAATCGCTGCCTTCACTTGGTCATTCATTGACTCACACTCCTCCCACAACCCTACAGTTAGGGGTTAGTAACAGAAATGTCCGAGAAAGGCCACACTTTCTCTATCACTAAAACCTGATTCAAATATAAGATGGCTTGAAGGAAGTAATGGTAACATCCAGATGTAAATGAATACTAAAGATGGGTAGTTGGATGTTGCTGATACCAATATTGCAACAGGTCGATTTGGATATAAATCAAACTGAGACAATGAGTGGGGAAATTAAATAATATCCTCTAAGTAGTTAGTGGGCATTTTAGTAGCTTATGCTATATAATACTATGTTTAAATTGATTTTTAAAATACATACCTTCATATTCTTTCAATTAAATATTTAATATTATTTCCCTATAATCCAAGATTATCTTGAATCTGCTGCTTACTAAAATGAATTGAAAATGTAACTAAGTATCCCTGTCTAGGCTCCATGTAAGAAATACTAGGTATGGTTTTTAGCTTTTTGTAAAAATTATTACATCCTCTAATTGGCTGTAAATTGGGGCCTGTTCTCATATTTCACAACTGCAGATACCAAAGTTCTTAAACAGTGGAAATTTTGTGCGCATTTATATAACCTGCTGAAAGTATAAATAATGAAGAATGTGACTGGAATTTATTCATATTTTTCTACTGACAGATGAGACATTTCAGTTTCAGCTGAATGAAAAAATTTTTACCAGAGTAATTTAAAGTTAGCACAGGAATTGCACAAAAAGAAGTAAACTATAGAAAAATATTAATAGCATTGGGAATGAAGCCTGAATTTAAACACGTGGGCAAAAAGTCTGACAACAAACTGACGTTTCTGCCTGACTTTTGGTTTTGTTTTCTTTTCACTTCTAATTGTGTGAACTCTCTCATCCTTTAAGAAATGTATCATGAACAATCGAGATAAATGAAAAACGAAGAGGTTAGAGTTCTTTTTCCTTTAAAAATATAGGGGGAAATACAAAAATATTAAACTTTGCATTAAATAAAATAAGCTTACTGGAATACATTTCCAACCTGGGTTTTCAGGAAGAGCCAAATGAGAATCTTCAAACAAAAGCCTAAAGAATGGTAATAACAAGAGGAACTCTACCAAAACATTTCGATGTTTGGTAAATGCTGCTTGTAAAGAATCCTCAGAGTATACAATACTGCATTTCCAAACCCAGCCTCATGAAGAAAGAGGGAGGAAAAAAACCTATCTCAGGCCATTGGTAATAGGTGATGTAAATTTAGAATAACTAGCATTTCTAGAAAGACTTCTGCTTTTTTATGTTAACCTTTAGTCTTTGGTGCGGGTTCCTTCTCATATTACATAAAATGTACTTTAAGAAGCACTCACTACCTGCTACAGATGTCCAGGAAAAAACTGAATTATGGAAGTCGGAAACATATGGCAGTTGCCTATTGCACAAGGAAGGTACATATGAAAGTTATAAATTTCTTTCTTTAAGTCAGCATTGTAAACGCATTTTATAGGGTTCACAGTATGTATTACATCTGTAGATTTAATTTTTGAAATATACATTTTTGGAGATATTTGTGGTTTGGGATTCTATGAGAAAGAACTCATCTTGATGTGTTAGGAATAAAGGGGGAAAAACCCCAATAAATAAACATGTGGAGAAGCAAACATCCTTCTTTTAATTTCCCAGCTGGTTATACTGAAAAGGACATCAGACCATCTATTGGCAAAGGATGACTCACAACAGGGGTATTGCCCGGCAGCATAGCGGTCTGAATTTATTGAGAGAGATCCCTCTTCGAAGAAGCAGAGATGTCAAGTTGGGGAAAGCCAGCTTGGGGCCGATAGAAAAACCACCAGATTAAGAACTGGATCCCACAAATGTCAAAAATGCACCACCAGTTCACTTTACTGTTGAGGGAAAAAAAAATGCCCACCAAATCGCTGATCTTTTTTCCATCAAAAGATTAGATTTAATTTTATTTCATTTCACACCTTTGAAACTACATATTTTGATTGCAATCATAATATTATATATTCAGTATTATTGATGGATACCAAGTACTAGCAACAACCAAGGTATCTTTCCTTAAACCTTCAAAGTGATTTTAAAATAATCCCTCCAATTTTCTACCTGAAGCCCCCTGTGGTATCTTTAAGTTTAAATTTAATTTGTGGATTTTAAGAGTCACAGCTCTCTTGTTCAACTTTATTTGGAGAAATGTTAGAAGCAAGTTATGTGAAAGACTTGGTCAAAAAGGAGTTTAAACAAATATATACTTGTTTAAACACCCTAAAAGCGGAGCAACTGCCTACAGGTAAGGTCGCTGTGGGTTCAAGTCAAGAAAACGGTCCTCAGATTTGCTCTGTGAAAGCTGGAGGCTGATCTCCCACTTTGGTGTGCTAGAATGAAATTTACCTGGGGTAGAAATAATGCAGAATGATAGCAGATGTGCCCTTTCTGGGCATAAGTTTTATTTGGTTGTGTTTTGAGTTTCCCTTTGTGATCAATTGTTGAGTGGTCACCTGCATGGATTTTCTCTCTTTCTCTCTCTCTTTTTTTTCCAGTTCCTGCCTTACCGAAGGCTAGTCCTGGCCAGACTTTTAACCACTTGGTCTATGTGGGGCGGTAAGAAATTGAGCTTTCATTATTGGGGGCTTCCACTTAGGCGGAGACAGGAATCGCTGAGGCGCAGAAAACAATACCAAATTCTTTTCTATCTGTTCACAGAACTTTGTGAACAAGGCGAGTGCCAGGGCAATTTCTGATTTCCTTCTTTTCCAAGTTTTAGGTCACTTTCGAGCTCCCATCCTTTCCTTCCCAAACCATTCTGCACCCTCTCCTTAACATTTATAATTAGAGCTCTTCAAGGAGAGCTCCCCCAAAGCATTTCTCATTCAATAACAAAAACAGCAGTAACAATAAGAAATGAAACAATCAGTTCAGTTTCCGGGGAGCACCCTAGAAATTTCTGGGACGGATCTGGCTGGTAAAACATTTAGGAATTCACATTCCCGATGAGGTTCCACGTCTAAAATTAAAACCCAGTCTGGATTTCTGAAGTTCATTTTTCCTTTGGTCAATATGTGCGTTTTCTTTCATTTTATTTGTGTTCCCTTCTGGATTTGGTGCCTTCCCCCCCCCCCCCATTGCCGAAGACAATCTGATTTACAGTTTGACTGAGAGTTGCATTTCTGTTTAGAAGGTGAAACGTCCAAGTCAGTTAGCCAAATTATTCCCCGACGGCTCCAATATTGCGCCAGAGCCCCAGAGTCAGTTATTTTTATGTCTGACTGTATTTCAAATGTGCAGGGTGATAAATAAGACCCGCCTCAAGCTGCAAACTATCTCAGTGTGATGAAGAACAATTGACAAAAATTAACCCAGCCAAAGGGTTGGGGTTTTCGCGAGCCGCTGGAGCATAAATCAGCGTCGCGGGCGGCTTCGGGAAGCAGCGCGCTCCGAGCCGCGCGCCCGCAGCAAGCAGCAGCGACTTTCAGCAGCCGCTGGGCTCGCCTGGCCCTAGTGAATGGGGCTTAGTCTCGGGGATCCGAGCGACCCGCTGACTCGGTCCCGAGTTCAGAGTTATCCTAGAAAGGAACACAACACGTTGGGGGAGAACGGCATGGCTACGCCTTAGCGACCCACCCCCCCACCTCCAATTCACCATCGAGAATTCTCCAGTGGGGTGTGTGTGTGTGTGTGTGTGTGTGTGTGTGTGTGTGTGTGTGTGTAAAATCAAAGAGGACTAAGGGAAGCAAACTTGACGCGGGGTGGGGTGGGGGGCGGTGATGAGCATGGAGTAACAACCTCCACAGTGTCTGGATCCCGGAGAAGGTCCTCTGCTCAAGTCACTTGAAAGGGATATTCGTCTTAGCTATTCACAGTTAACTCTTCTTACGGGAAATCAAGGGTGGCTCCCGGGGAAGTTCTCCGCGGCGGCGCCGTAGTTGTTGGCTGGCCGGCGCCCGCCTGCGCATTCGCTTTTCAGTGCACACGCCCCATTCCGGAACCCCGGCTCCCGCCAAGCCCTCGCGTTCTTCCCGGGAGCGAGGCGGCTGGCCACGGCGCCCCGGGACCTGTAGGTCGGATAGGGCAAGGGGCGCCCCGATCGGCTGCCGCCGGCCCTCGCCACCTGTTGGAATGGTAAAGCCCAAGACCTTGCGCTGCCTGTGGCGGCGGCGACGCGCGGCTACAGGCGGACTCGCGCTTCAGCGGCCAAAGGGAATCCCAGCCGCGGGTTTCCGTTGATAAGTGTAAAGAACAACCCTCTCGGTGCTAAGTGCACAGTAAGTGCGAACAATAAATAGATCATTTCCCGGGGCATCTGTCTTGAAAAGGCCCCTGCTGTTCAGAGCCCGTAGGGGGTTATTGATTAGTGTGGGCGCCCGCGCCCTTCCCCCACGCCCCCTCTCGCCTGTGAGAGGGTACGAAGCCTCTGTCACCGCCTGGCGCGGCGTCTGGCTCTTGCTAAGGGGACTGACAATAAGGACCATCAAGCCTCTCAGAAACCTCCCCACACCCTTAAGGCCACACCACCCTGCCGGCGGAAGCCTTGGAATCCATGAAGACCCCAGGCTTAAAGAGTGCGTGCGTGAGAGTGCGCGCGTGTGAGGCTTGGTCTGCCTATCTCGGTTACCACAGTAGAGCCGAGGAGGGAAACGAGTGGGGTAGAGAAGACGGTTCGTGTGTTGTATCCATTTGAATTTAGAATTTCCTTTAAAAACTAGGTTACAGAACAAAGTGAGTGAAAACTTAAGACCCCCTCCTCCCCCCCCCCCTTCGCGGGGAGCTCTAGTTCCGGAACTGCACGGGCCTCACTTTTCTGCGGGCAGCGCCAGCGGGTAGGGTGCACACCGCGCTCGCCGCTGAGGTCCCGCAGCCGCGGCCGGGGGAGCCGGGGCCTCCTTGCGGCTCCGAGGCTCGGCGACGCACGCCCCCTCTCGCGCTCCGCCCCGCGCGCGGTCCCGGGCCCTAGCCGTCCTCGGCAGCCGCGCCTCCCACCGCTTCCTCACCCCGGGGCGTAATCTCCAATCCACCCTGACCTCAGGCCTCGGCCTGCGCCCAGGCCAGTGGTCCGCCCTTCCAGAGCACTCCGGGACGGGGCGGGGCGGGGTGGAGGTGGCAGAACAGGCTGCGCTTGCGACGCGATTCCGCACGGGTTTGTTTCGTGACCTTGATCACGTCCCCGCCTTAACCTCCTCAAAGTTACAACTGGGATAATCTTTGCCGGACTCGCCCGCCGGGTGGTGGGGTAATGGATTGCGGCGGGGAGGCAGAGAGACTGTCAACTATCCCGCTGTGTGCCTGTTCACAGCCCGCCCCAGATATTTGGAGGTGGACGTTGAGGTATTCAGGCCCTGGCCTGCGGCCTCCGGGAGGAACTGGGCTCGTGGACGTTTAGGCTCCTTGGGGCCCGCAGCGCTTCCGGAAGGCGGGCGGGCGCGGCCGGAGCGCCGGGTTGGGGCACAGGGCGCCCCTTGGCAACGTTGGCCGCATTGCCCCATCCCGGCCCGAAGCAGAGCTGCCGGGCCCGGCACGTCCCGCAGACTCAAGCTTGGCCTCGCGCCCCGTACTCGGCTCCGGGCTGACCCCTCCACCTCGTCGCGGCGGTGGGCAGCAGCCATGGGACTCCGCAACCCGCGGCAGGAGCCGAGCGTCGGCCTCCGTAACCTGGGCTGAAAAGGAAGCCGTGTGCGTTGTCCTGAAGCGCAGACGCGATGGAGACCACCCAGAGCCGCGCAGGAGATCCAGCCTCAGAGAAGGCATTGGTTTCTGACTTTGCCAAACCCAGGCGGAGAGTCTCTCCAGGAAGAAATCAACTTTTTCTCCCAGAAGTCTCCCAACCTTTCACAAAAATATAAAACCATCTGGAAAATTAAGCATCTACCTGGACGGAGGGACACAGTTGAAAATAAAAGGTAATTAGAAGGAGGAACCTGAAAGGATTAGTAATACACGTTTTCTTTGCTCTTGAATACAGGAAAACCCCAGAGTTTTAATGCTGTAATGCAACCAACCCTGAAACAGAAGACTTAAATCTCCCCAAACCCTGGGCCAACCGGCGGCCGGTTTTTTCTCAGCTTCCCACACGACCTGTTACCATTATCATTGCCCCAGATATGGGTTAGGAATAAACTTCTCCCCCGTTGCCATTGCCATGTAAAATCCCAGGGCGCACCACCTAATAACTTCCTTGATTTTTCTCATTGGTGAGGCTTTCTTTTTTGTTTGTTTTGCTTTATTATTGTTGTTTATAAAGACACATTTCACAAGTTCTTTAAGATCAGCTGTTTCAAACTGCCTCACCTTCCTTCATAGCAGACCAAACAATGAGTGCAACAAAACCTGTGTATGGAGTAGTGATCTAAGATGGTCATGAGCTCTCAGATGCATAGTTATTTCTAAGAAGACTTCATTTTTTAAAAAAATGAAAAACATTTTGGGGCAGTTACAGTTACATTAGTACATATTGTGGAAATAAGCTTGCAGTTAGAGAAAAATTATTAGAAACAGCTGTGACGTTAATGTTTAAAAACCCAGAGTACTCAGTATGCTCAGTATCTACTTTTCATCATAAGTTTTTCTTGTGCATCCACATAATGCACTACTCTCTGTGTATAATATAAGACACTTGTTTAATAAAGCAAGTGATTGTCTGTGTCAGGGAGATTTGGTCCTCTCTGCCTCTCTCAGTCCATGTGCAGAGCAGATCAAAGACCTGAATTACCTCTGCCTTTCCAAAGACAGCCAGATGGTGTCTTGATTTTTTTTTTCTTTTTTCAGATTTGTTAGCAATAGAATTCAAAGGACGAAAGAATCTGTGTGATGCTACAGATGAAAGCTCTACCCAGGTAAGTTATTTTTTAATTAATATCATGCATACCTTATCTTATTTCATGGAAGTTTTGAGGACTCTCATGAGAGTGCACCTATTAAACATGAAAATGATGAGTAAATGAGTAGAACAAGGTAAAATAGAAATCACATGCTGGGGTCAAGATAAGAAGAAAATAAGAACCCTGATATGTATGTGGAATACTAGACAGTTATTAAAGAAGAACTTTAAATTTGTCTCTGAGCCTCCTAGCAGGAAGAGTGAAAAGTGAAACATGATCCTCAATGAGCAGAAGGAGAAATCATATCAGTTTCTTACAGTAAGCAGCGTATTCCTTGTGGTGGTGGTGGTGGTGGTAATGCTAACCATGACATTCCAGGCACCATAGCATGTTTTACATGCTGCTCTATTTGTGAGACCAACTGCTCCCCTCCCCCACCGCTTCCATTGTGATACTCTTTTTGGGATATTTTTACTTTGTTATGGTTGATATAAACCTGTTTTTCAAGCCACTTGGGTGGCTCCGTTAGTTAAGTGGGTTGGTTAAGTGTCTGACTTTTGATCTCAGCTCAGGTGTTGATACCAGGGTCATAAGTTCAAGCCTCTGAGTTGGACTCCAAACTGGATGTGGATAAATAAATAAGTAAATAAGTAAGTAAGTAAATAAATAAATAAATAAAGTTGTTTCTCTACATAGAGGCAGTTTGATGTATGGAAAGAACTTTGGAATTAGAGAGACCTAAATTCAATGCTGGCTTCTGCACTTAGGGTTCTGCTGTAACCCTTGGCAAGGCTGTTAATCTCTCTCTGAAACCCAGTTTTCTTTGTAAAATGGAGACAATCTATCCCATAGGTTTATAGAGAGGGTATTCCAGAGCCGGGCACTAAGAGACTTTTTTTTTTTTTTTATAAATGTTAGGTTATTACTGCTGTTTTTTATTGTCATTAACATAATACAAACATTAGGTTCCTTTCTGTTTTTCCACAGCAATGTAATATTCAAGAGTACTTGTACTTTTGGGTTTCAGAGCAAATGAGAATACCAAAGTTTGGACGTGAAGATCTTTTAGTACAGTTAAGTGAACAAGGTTTCTGAGTTCCCTTACCCTCCTTTCTTGCCCATAGTGGTTAAACCTCTGGAGACACAAGAGGGTGTTGGTAAGATAGGCCTTGCGCTGAACCAGCAAGGGTAGGACTGGGTCCAGAGGCTGCAGGTCCTCTGGTGTGTTCTATACAGTAGCTCCACTCCTGGTCACCAGTGGATGGCAGCTGTTTGGATCACCTTGATATTGGTCACTGCATGAATGAGTTCAAAGAGGAGGCTGATAGATCTCTGAGTATTATGTTGGATGGGGGTGGAAGCACTAAGGTTTTACAGGTCACTACAGAAAGTCAGTATTCTATTAAATAATGGGGATTTGGGGTAGGAACAAAATACAAGGTGATAGACCCCTTTCCCCCACTCACTCTGTCTCTTACTGTGTAGAGCTTTTAAACTGAGTACTTGCCGAGGACCCAGCAGTGGTTCTAGGTTTTACGGAGACCAATTCTCTGTCCTGGACCCACCACCTTTCTTGCACTATCCGGGCAAATGGCCTCTGAGATTTTCTCTTTCTGTCCCTCTTCCTTTTTCTGTCTTTCACCTGCTCAGTACACCCTAACCTCTCACCTTTCTCCTCCTGCTAGCTAAATCTTGCAGGTTGATAATGGGTTAAATATATCAATCTAGTCCCTATATTTGCCGAGGTTAGTTGTATCTTAAAAAAGTACGGAAACTTATATGTATGTGTTTGACCTGTTTTGCTAGATTGTAAGCTTCCCAAAGTCATGAACTTCATGCTGCTTATGCATTGATTGGCTGAATCTAGATCAGCAGGTAATTTGTTCCAGGCAGCCCCATGACTAAGCTGCTAAGAAGCAGCGTGGCATAGCAGGGTGGGCAAAAAGTTGGATTCAGAAGAAAGGGGCTCAAGGCTTCGTTGTCTCTATCACTGGCTCCATGATCTTGTGTAATCATCTAACATCCTTAGCTTCTACCTAAAGTATTTACATGGGGTGAACTCAGTGATGCCACATAGCACCAATACTTTATGATAGTGAATCCAGCTGAGAGTAATCTCCTCTCTCTCTGAATTAGCTCTCGTGGCATTTTATTTCTCCATCATTTAGGCACATAACACATCCTTCCTTACATTAAAATTATTGCAAACTATTTCTTATCTCTATCATGCCATAAGCCCCAGGAGTGCAGGAACAGTGTCTGCATCAGTGTTTCCAAAAGAGCTATTCCAGTGTTTTGTACCACTGTACTCAATAAATATTTTTGAGTGAATAAAATCTTACCCTTTATTCATAACATCCACTAATTTGGTGTAAAAAGAGGGAAGGCTAAACTTTGGGAGGGCTGGCACACCTAGGCCTCATTCTGTGCCGAGTCCTGCTGTCTTATATCCATGTCAGCCAGGGTGCACAATCAGGCTTGTGTTTGTTGTTTTGGGGTACAGGCCAAATGATCTAGAACAAATATCCAGCTCCTTTCTTTAGCAAATGCACAGAATGTGATAGAAAGAAAATAGGCCTTATGATGGCAGAAGAGAGAGGCACATGAGGAACAAGTTTTTTCTCCTCATGAGTGTAGATAGTGGGCATTGAACAATGTGGTATGCAGCCAGCAATGGGGTCCATCCATCTCATGAAGGGAGTTCAGCGAGGCCTACCTGTTACTGTGGCATGATTTTCTTGGCCATGTTTGCCAACTCCCTGAAGCTCTTGCAGGGAAAGGGAGGTGGAAAGGAAGAGTGAGAAGACAGCCATACTCTGTTAATGGGTGTGCATCTGGATTCCTCTCCTGTCTTCAATAGATTCTGGAATATGGCTGTAGGCAGAACGAGTAAACTCTTTTCTAGACCGGTCCTGGTGGGAGAAGGATCTAGTAAATTCTCACAAAAAGGCACTTCCTTGCTACTTCCACCACTGGGGTCACTGGGCCTGCAACCCTGCCCCTTCCTCAGTCCTCGGTGCTCACCTTAAACTGAAGCCCCTCCAAGCAGCCCTTCATGCTGTGGCCCTCCCAGAGCCTCAACCTGCCCCAGCTGGCTCGACAGTCTTACACTTCCACTTTGAAGACTGGTGCTTCTGGAGCCTCTGCTGCTGTTGTTCACTGCCCTCAAGATACTGATATGATCTCCATAGTCATCCCAGCTTCTCATTGCCAGGCCTGGGCTCACACTTGGGACTTGCATGTTGGAAGCCCTGCTGGCATGTTGCCTTCTTACCTGTATCGAGTTGGGCTGCTGTGGTCCAGATTACTTGCCTTTTCCTCCTGCTGATTCTCCATTCTCCCTTTCCCAGCCCCACCCCCAGACAGCAGTGAAGGTCCCTGTTAGTGCGTTAGTGCACTCTGGCTTTTCCTTGAAAAGGTCCCATTGGCAGGTCCCAAGGGTGTGGAATAGTACTTCCTGTGTACCTCTCCTCTTATGCACCTTTGTAGTGCAAGAAGTTGCCATGTACCCACATATGAAGGCTGAAGTCTGTTCTCCTTTGGGCCAGTTAGGTTTCCTTGAGGTCAACTGGCTGCATATTCATCCCCATCCATTTATGGTGCATTTATTATGTAAGTCTCAGACTTACCTATTTTAGAAAATTTCAACATTCTAGAAGTTATTTTTTTTCCTTTCTTTAGTATGTGAGAGAGAGAAGGGGAGGGGCAGAGAGAGAGAGAGGGAAATAGAGAATCCTAAGCAGGCTCCATGCTGTCAGCACAGAGCCCTATGTGGGACTCAAACTCATGAACCATGAGATCATGACCTGAGTTGAAACCAAGAGTCAGAAACTTAACCACTTAACCAACTGAGGCACTCAGGTACCCCTAGAAGTTATTTATTAGTCATGGAAATTAATACTAAGTGCAGTCTCAGACAATCTCTGAGTAACAGTGGAATAACCCAATACTAGTTTGCTTCTCATTTACTTAAGATCCCCATGTGGGTCAGGTGGCATCTTTTCTCCAATTGTTGACTCAGGGACCTAGGCTGACCTCTTCTTATAGTTATGCCATTCAGAACTTGACTTCCAAGTTTGATGTGGAAAGGGAAGAGAGAATGTGTGGGGAAAGCATGCCCATTCTTAATTACCTCAGCCTGGAAATGACACGTGTGACTTCTTGTCACATTCTGTTAGCCAGCAATCATTCCCAAAGCACCATGTGCCTACAGAAGAATATGGGAAATGTGGTATTTCCTTTTTCCCAGGAAAATGGAAGTAAAACAATTTGATGTCTGAGTAGCTTTTTCTCTGTCACAAATTTTGAGGAGAAACTCTTCTCTTTTCTGGACAAGGGAACCTCCAAGCTAGCATGACCCATACTGAAAGGACAAGGAAAACAGAAAACACTGTTTAATCAGGTACAAAAGCTAAGATGATTACTATAGGCCAGTAGTTGGGTTTTGCTCTGTGGAGCTAGTTCAAGGACAAAGTTCTCTTTGAGGTCAGGGGGAATTACATTCTGTGAAATTGAAACCAGGTATCTGGAGGAAGATGAAGATGTGAGGAGCCAAAGGATATCCCCTTATTGTAGAAACAGCCATATCAGTGTGAAAAGCCCTAAATCCATCTAGTCCAGATTTCCATAGTCTTTTTATTACCAGAGTCATTTCCAGTGTCTTGAAACTTGGGAAGGTTTAGCCAACAAGCTATAGTGATATTCCAAAGTCCAGGAATTAATCACATCTTTTCTGGCCTTTTACTTTTAGTCCTAATACATACTATCAGCACTCTGCCTTCCTTCTCAGTCTTGGTTAACATTTTATTTGTATCTTTAATGATTTAACAGATGTCAAATTTTGTTATGGATTTGACAAGGGCTGACATTGCTCAAACGTCTTTGCCCAGGTCTGGTCCATTTATGAGGGGCTAACAGACCACTGATGTCATTTTCATGTGCTTTGATGGAAGTTTTAGTGTCCCAACTCCCCTGTGGAAGGAGTTTTACACTTCTAAAGTGGTTGCAGCCTTCTTGTTAAGTTCTTTACCCAACACGCTTTTGCATTTTACCTTCTTACTGAACAGTTTTTGTAATAGCATTTTAGGATATTTGGTTCAACACTAGTCAGCTCAAATTTTCCAGATGAGATGGATCGTTAATAGAAGAAAACTTGAAATCTTCAGTTTCTGGGAGAGATGATGGGCATTGTACATTGATCTGTATTTCTAGTCTTCAAAGAGACTAGAAAAAAAAAAACCCTTTGTGTTGTCTGCCCTTAGAACAGTTGCATTTATTGTTTAAAATAGCCTGACATATTATTCTCATTCCTGAACTTATATGTGAGTAGGTCTTAGAAGTCCTGCCAGAACCTTAGAAACTGCTTGATTGGTTAGTATCCACTGGCCATTAAAGTACCCAAAGAAGCTCTGGCCAAAGAGAGAAACTAAATGGAGATCCATTGAATGCCAGAGACATATGTTGTGAACAGTGCTAACCGTGGAGAAGATCTGGCCTTCACCTTCAAGAGTTTATAGCCACATGAACTGTGTGAAAAATAAAAAAAAATAAATTAACTGTATTAATAGAGCAGGAAAAGCATGGTCAGAGGCAGACCAATCATACCTGAAGGAAATATAGGTAAAAGTATTTGGCTGATATCCTTTTAGGTGGAAGTATAAAAAACTGTTCACGTAGGAGTCAGGACCAAATGAAGGAGTAAGAGTTGAGAGTTTTATTTCTGGTGCAGAGCCCTTCCCTTATTGCCTGTGTGACTGTGGGGGGAGTTCTTTAACCTTTATAAGCCTCCTTTTCCTCCACTGAAAAATAGAGCAGTGTGGATCCTGGCAAACACATTAACTGATTGTGTGGATCAGATGAAACAGTATATTTGAAAGTGCTTTAAAATGGTGAAGTGCTACATCAAGGTAAAGGCAAAGAGAGGCCTTAATTCTGTACTCTCTCCTCTCCTTCATCTGCCCCCCACCCTTCATCCACACACAAACTGCTGGGACTCTTTATTGCAGTGCAAGAAACACTTCTGGGTGGAGGTGGTGTGAATGTGAATGTTTTTTGGTATGTTATTTGGCACCACAAGTATATGTAAAAACAGTGATTTTGGTGAAGATCTTTTTCTTCCCTAAAAGTTTGCTTCCAGCTGCTGAAATCATTTACTCTGTGAATGGAAACACAGTTTAACTCCAATAGGATGTGGCACTTGGTGGTGACACTAGACCAGTTCTCTGAAAATCAATTTGCCAAATTACCAATGGCAGGAACCCAGCAAGCATATATCTTTTACCAGGTGGAGGAGAGTTTGTAAAGAACCTTTTTCACCCGCAGAGGTAGAGACGGGCAGAGCATACACCTGCAGAAATAGAAAATCTGTAAAGTGTGTTTTAAGGAAAGCTCATCCATTCACATCTCCATGTTGAGTCCTGGAGAATTGGCTTCAGCAACTGAAATGTGACTCATGGAAAACTGATAACTGAGTTACTCTGTCAAATCATCTATGAAAACTACTGGTGTGAACAATCACCAAAACTAAACTTTGACAAAAATTCAGCAGCAACTCAGTGAATTCAACAACTTGGTCAGACTAGTAGAGAGTGACAATTGATTTAAAAGAAAATGGGTTGGGTCTACATTGCTTTTGCCACTGTGTGTGTGTGTGTGTGTGTGTGTGTGCGTGTGTGTGCATGTTTGTGTGTTGAAGAAGAGTGCTGCAGTGGTGGCTTTTAGGTAATGGGGGTTTTCAAAACTGGGTGAGAGTTAGGATCATAGTTTTCTGTAGTTTATGCACTTTGGAGCAGGATCTAAAATGGTGTTGAGGATAGGAGGGGAATGGAGGCAAATGCTCAGTGTGAAATGTCCAGCAGAACCCAAGTGTACAGGGCCTGTCCCATGAATACTGGAATCCAGACACAGAAAAGTCAGTCAGGCTTCAGAAGCATCCATACCAGGTTTACAGCTCTGGTTAGAAATGGCTCTGGGGCTCCCCAGGTGGTCAGAAATGTGGGTTGGATGGCATCAGTGCTAGCATCTGAGAGCAGTGAAGGACCAGGGTGGTTCATGCTGGATCAGAAGCCAGGAACTCCATATTCTGGCCCCATTGTTTCCCTTAAACTGATGTATACCAGTGCTTCTCAAATTCTCTATGAAGGACTTTATTTTTAAATTTCTAATCCATTTAGGACCAACACATGGTCCCGGTATCCGTGACATACATTCAATTTGTGCCACATGTGACTTACCAAATAAATTAGATGATACTTGAACTAGTCTACACTGAATTCAGTGAGATGACTATATTGATCATGGTGCATGTATCTGAAATGTCAAATTATTGGGTGTTTTAAAGTGTTCTCAATTTTTGATCTTCTCTCTTTCTGAGCTAATAACAGTTTGTGGACTGTCACTGGAAAAGGTGTTTTCTTTTTTCTTTTTTTTTAATGTTTATTTTGGGGAGAGAGTGCATGTGAGTGGGGGAAGGGCAGAGAGAGAGGGAGACAGAGGATTGATTCTAAGCAGGCTCTGCACTGACAGTTCGAACTCCCGAACCGCGAGATCATGACCTAAGCCAAAGTCAGACGCTTAATCAACTGAGCCACACAGGCACCCCTAAAATAAAACTTTTAATGGTAATATTAAACTTACCATTGAAAACTACATTTATTCGTTTATTTTTAAGCCCTAAAATGCTGTAAATGCATATTTTGCTACCTCTAATTATTATTTTTTTAAATGTGAAATTTATTGTCAAATTGGTTTCCGTACAGCACCCAGTGCTCATCCCAACAGGTGCCCTCCTCAATGCCCATCACCCACTTTCTCCTCCCTCCCCCCCCCATCAACCCTCAGTTTATTCTCAGTTTTTTTTTTTTTTTCAACGTTTTTATTTATTTTTTTTGGGACAGAGAGAGACAGAGCATGAACGGGGGAGGGGCAGAGAGAGAGGGAGACACAGAATTGGAAACAGGCTCCAGGCTCTGAGCCATCAGCCCAGAGCCCGACGCGGGGCTCGAACTCACGGACCGCGAGATCGTGACCTGGCTGAAGTCGGACGCTTAACCGACTGCGCCACCCAGGCGCCCCTATTCTCAGTTTTTAAGAGTCTCTTATGCTTTGGCTCACTCCCTCTCTTTCTTTTTTTTTTTTTTTTTTTACCTTCCCCTCTCCCATGGTCTTCTGTTAAGTTTCTCAGGATCCACATAAGAGTGAAAACATATGGTATCTGTCTCTCTCTGTATGACTTATTTCACTTAGCATAATACTGTCCAGTTCCATCCATGTTGCTACAAAGGGCCATATTTCATTCTTTCTCATTGCCAAGTAGTATTCCATTATATATATAAACCACAATTTCTTTATTCATTTATCAGTTGATGGACAGTTAGGCTCTTTCCATAATTTGGCTATTGTTGAGAGTGCTTCTATAAACATTGGGGTACAAGTGCCCCTATGCATCAGCACTCCTATATCCCTTGGGTAAATATCTAGCAGTGCTATTGCTGGGTCATAGGGTAGATCTATTTTTAATGTTTTGAGGAACCTCCACACTGTTTTCCAGAGCGGCTGCACCAGTTTGCATTCCCACCAACAGTGCAAGAGGGTTCCCATTTCTCCACATCCTCTCCAGCATCTATAGTCTCCTGATTTGTTCATTTTAGCCACTCTGACAGGCATGCGGTGATATCTCAGTGTGGTTTTGATTTGTATTTCCCTGATGAGGAGTGATGTTGAGCATCTTTTCATGTGCCTATTGGCCATCTGGAATAGGTGTTTTCAAAGTTGGTTTCTACTTGACAGTTTGCTAATGCAGATGTGGGAGGTTGACTCATCTTTCAAATATTGTGATGCTTCCTCTATAGGTCACTGTCAGAGGATGAGATTTTTTTTTAAATGTTTTTATTTATTTTTGAGACAGAGCATGAACGAGGGGAGGGGGGCAGAGAGAGAGGGAAACAGAATCTGAAGTGGGCTCCAGGCTCTGAGCTGTCAGCACAGAGCCCCATGTGGGGCTCGAACTCATGGACAGTGAGATCATGACCTGAGCTGAAGTCGGCCGCCCAACCGACTGAGCCACCCAGGTGCCCCAGAGGATGAGATTTTTAAACTGCACATTAAGGAGTGCTTCAGAAAATAGAAGCTTAAAATGCTGGTTTAAGAAGATATTGGTTGTCTTGTAGCCTCCATTTTCCCTCCTCCTTTAGTATTAGAACCACAATCTCTAGATATGGAATAGAAACTGCATTTCCCAGCCTCCTTGCAACTGGGAATGGTCATTTGCTAAGTTCTGGGCAAGAGAATGTAAGCAGAAGTGGTATGACACCTTCTGGGAAGGCTAAAAGGGAAAGAACTGGAATGTGGACATAACTGCTGGGGCTCTACCTTTGATATGTTTAGCTGCCGTGAGAGTGGAAGCCCTGAAAAGCAGAGCAACAAGACAGATAGAACCTCCGTCCCTTTTACCATGGACTCAATGTGCCACACTAGGCTGCAATATCAGAATGGCATGAGGGAAAGAAATAAGATTCTGTATTTTTAAAGACCGTGCTATTTTGGTATTTCACTTATTTGCTAGATGCAATGCTAAGCAATATAAGTACAATTTTAAAATCCTGATATTTTTAGTAAAGGATGTCTTTAACAAAACATCCTTATTTTCCCAATCCTTAAACAGAGAATTTAAAATATGATTTAATCTTTTTATGATTAACAAGAATCACCACTAAGAGCTATGATTCTATGTGCCAACGTCTAGAAGACCATGACCACTTGCTTGTGTGGACTGGGTTTTAAGATTGCTTACCTTGTCAGCTCTATCTCTTTCTACTTTCAGTGGTCTGCATCTAGAAAGTAGAACAATCTTTTTAAAAAAAGGTTTCTGCCTCTAGATGGCTGCAATATGGAAATAAAACATATTAAAACTGGGTAGATCAATCCTGCCTCTGTTTATTAAACACTTACTAATGTGCCAAGCCCTGAGCCAGATGCCAGGCATACGTAGATGAATCAGTATAATTCTTGCTCTCAGGTTGTTAAAAGTCCAATGGGACAGTGTTAGTGACATCAACAAAATATTCTAGGAGTATGAAAGAGGGAGCTATTATTTTGTCTGGTTCTGGAGTAAGGTTGTTAGAAGAGGCTTCACAGAAAAGGTGACATCACTGGAACTGGGTCCTGATGTGGGATACTACCACAGAAAGAAGTGCTGATCAAGTCACTTGTAGGGACACAGTTCAGGAGAGTTATGGCAGTAGTGCAGTAGGACAGGGAGGCTGGGACATGTGGCTGGACAGGAAAGTTGAAACCACATTTAGAGGGACTTTAAATGTTTTATTTAAGATTTTGGTCTTTGTGGGAAGTTGGGAGCATTGAAGTGTGTTGTTTGTTTTATCTGTGTGATTCTAAGCAGGACATAGATATGACACAATCTCTGAGCTTAGGGAAATAAGTCAGACAACACAGTGAAAGATATATTGAATGGGGAAAAAATGATAGGAATCTACTGCAGTAGAGTATATACTGTGATCTACTACAGTATGGATGAGAACAGGACTCAAAACGTTGGCCATGAGGGAGAGAGATGCTTGTGAGATATGTTTGTAAAGAAGCAAGAAGATTTGGGGGGTTGGTTGTATATGTGGGATGAAGGAAAGGGAGGAGTCAGTTTCAATGTGGGTTATGATACTGATATCAGACTCAAAAGGAAAATAAATTTTATGCAGAAGGTTGGTTTTAGTACAACAGGGTATGTTAGGATAATGCCTAAAGAACATCACATTTTAATGTTTTCTCCTCTGCTGACCTCAACAAATGTGCCTGCTGCACAGTAACAAATATATGTTGAATTAATGATGAAATAATTCAACTAATAAGAAGATCTAAGGAGGAGATAGGGATGTGGAAGTCAGCAGCATCTGTGTGATGCTTGAAGCTGTGGAAGTTGATGAAATGAACCATCAAAAGCATGAACAGAGGTGAAAAGAGAATTTAGGAACCTTAGGAAATCTTATTAAGGAACAAAGAGGAGAGCTAGTGAGGACATCTCAGAAGGGGTGATCAGATAAAAATGTGTCCTTGAAAACAAATAGGACCATTTTAAGACTGAGATGGTGGTGAGTTCTACTAAATGCTACCAAGGAGGTAAGTTTCATGAGGACTAAAGTCAATAGATTTGGAATTAAAAGTGACAGTGATCGTTTAGATCAACTTCAATAGAGCTATCTCTGTAAATCAGCTTCTCTTGAGTGATGACTCTTAAACTTCGGTGTTCATCAGAATCATCTGGAGGGCTTGTTATACACAGAGTTCTGGGCCACATACATCCGCCCTCATTTCTGATTCAGTAGTTTGGGGATATTTGCATTTTTAGCAAGTTCACAGGTAATACTACTGCTGCCAGTCCAGGACCATACTTGGAGAACCACAGCTATAGAACGTCACAGAGAGAAAACAACTGGATTATTTGAAGATGAAAGAGAAATGCTTTTCTAAACTCAAAGTTTCCAGAAAGATGAAAAAAAGAGGGGAAGGGGGTACACTGTACTCACCAATTAAGACTTCGTCACCTCCTGGTGGAGAAGCAACAGAATAGATTCTTCTTAAATATTTGAAGCTGAAGAATTTTTCTCAAGACATGACAAACTTCTGTTTTCTGTTCTGCATAAAATAAAAGTAATAATAAAACCAACCTCTGTGCATTGTTCTTGGGAATAAATGAAATAATATGGTAGTGATACGATAGCATTCATCTCACTGTTTGGTGCTCAAGTAAACAATTGTTGAATCAGAGCATAGACATTATTTATTCAAAAGCAAAATAGCCTATACATAAATTAATGTTTCTGGTGATAATAAAAATTGCCTATGCAAATTTCCAGCAGCCCTCCAAAATATGTTTTTATAATTGGTACTCCATTGCTATCAATAAATTATAAATTGAGCAAACATAAAAGGTTTGGTGACTGTTTTCAGGGACAGTGGAATTTAATACTACATACCTCAAAACTTTTTCCTTCTTTCTCTTTGAATATGTGGTCTGCCAAAATTTCTGTCTCCTGAAATATTTTCATCTGGTCACTTTTTAAAATAAACATTTAAGTTAATCACTTAACATTTATTTCACTAATGTGACGAGTGAATGTAAATCACTAAAATGAGTTTGAGGAAAGACTATGAAAATCCACTCAAATAAAAAAAAAATGTGAATGTTTGCCGAAGAATTTAATAGGAAGCCAGAACAAACACTGTCAATATTATTTATTAAAAAAATGGAGTATTCATTTAAGTCATGCTGTGATTAAGTAATGAATCCACAAGACTAGGTAAACAAACCAGGTTTTTGAGAAATAGAATTTAAATATGTCTTACAAATATTCTAATCCAGTAATTATATTTAGGTAGACAGTAGTTATTGATTGTGCCTGTTATAATTATATAACAATGATATTTTAAAATTGTGTCTGCATATTAAGAGAAGGAAAATATCTATAATATATCAACTCCATATAATTCTCCTGAAGATTAAATAATGTATATAAATGTTTACATTACTTGGAACAAAGAAACATGATGATAATAACAATAATAAACACAATAGCTATTACTAATTTTGTCTGAAATTATGGTTAAGTCATTCTTACTACATTAACCTAATTTAATCACTATCACTTCACCATATAGTAGGTGGATATTACGCTTAGCCCTACTTTACAGATAAGGGAAATTAAGACTTAGTGAGGTGAAGTAACATCCTAAGTAGCACAACTAGTAAGTAGTGGAACCAGTATTAGAACCTAGACCATCTAGCTCCAGGGCTATCCCCTCCCACCCACTGCCAATACAATGTAAGACGCCCATGTGTTGGTGTGTATAGTATGCATGGATCTAATAGAAATGTTAATAAGAGAAAGCATAATACTAAATATGTATCCAATGCATTTAATTTGAAGTATTTAATTACAAAGCATGCTTGAAGTTAACTTGAATACAGAAAATGTGTCTAAAAGTAGATGGTAATCATGTAGATAGTTATCAAAACATGCCAAATAAAATGCTACACACACTTTGCAAGTCATATATCTCAAGGTCTTATATCAAGAGTAGATAAAGAACTCTAACAACCCAGTAATAAAAAAAAACTGGGCAAAGAATCTGAATAGATATTTTTCCAAATAAGATATATAAATGGCCAATAAGCACAAGAAAAGATGCTTGATATCATCAGCCATCAGGGAAATGTAAATCAAAAGCACAATGAGATACCATTTCACACATACTAGACTAGGATGGCTAGAATCAAAATGTCAGAAAATAACAAGGGATAGTGAGAAAAAATTGGAACTCTCATACACTGCTGGTGAGAATGTAAAAAAGTACATAGCCACTTTGGAAAACAATCTGGCAGTTCCTTAAGTGATTACACACAGGTTAACGTATGTCCCAGCAAATCCACTCTTAGATATGTACCAAAGAGAAATGAAAACCATAGTTCACCCAGAAAATTGTATAGGAATATTTATAGAAGCATTATTTTTAATAGCCAAAAGATGGAAATGACCCAAATATACATCAACTGATGAATGAGTAAAAAGGGTAGATCTACACCATGAAATGTTATTTGGCCATAAAAAGGAATGAAATACTGATATATGCCATAACATAGATTAAACTTGAAAACATTATGCTAAATGAAAGAAAATCACACAAAAATCTGTTTCTGTGCACTCACAATGAGCTATCTGAAAGAGAAATAAAGAAAATAATTCCATTTACAATAACATCAAGAACAATAAAATACTTAGGAATTTAACCAAGGAGGTGAAAAAAATAAGTGAATTTAACCAAAGAATTTTCTGTATGTTGAAATCTATAAGACATTGATAAAAGAAATTGAAGAAGGCATCAATAAGTGGAAATATATCCCATTTTCATGGATTAGAAGAATTAATATTGTCAAAATGTCTGTACTACCCAAAGCCATGATAGGTTCAATGCAATCCCTATAAAAATTCCAATGGCATTCCATATATATAATCGAATATTATTCAGCCATAAAAGAAGAAAATCCTGCTAATTTCGACAACATGAATGTAACTGGAGGGCATTATGCTAAGTGACATAAGTTAGACCCAGAAAAAAAAGTACTGAGTAATCTCACTTGTATATGGAATCTAAAAAAGCTTGAAAAAGGAACAAAGAATTGATTGGTGGTTTCCAGAGGCTCACGGGGTGGGAGAAGTGGGGAAATGTTGGTCAAAGGGCACAAACTTCAGGTATAGGATGAATACATACTGGAGATTTAATGTATAGAATTGTGACTATACATAACAATTTTTTATACTTGAAAGTTGCATGGAGAATATGTTCACACCCCTGCCACACACACACAAATGTAACCATAGGAGGTGATGGATGTAACTAACCTTATTGTGGAAATCATTTCACAGTATTTACATAAATCATCATGTTGTACACCTTGAACTTATACAATGTTATATGTCAATTACATCTCAATGAAGCTGGAAAAAAAAGAAAAGAAACCCAGTCACAAAAGACCACATATTACATGCTTCTGTTCATACGAAAAGTCCATAAAGGGAATATATATAGTGACAGAAATCGGATCAGTAGTTACCTAGGATTGGGGAGGTTGAGGAGTGGTGGTAAGTGAGTAGGGGGATGACAGCTAAAGAGTATGGGGTTTCTTTTTGGGGTGATTAAAATGTTCTAAAATTGACTAATGATGTTCGCACATATTTGTGAATATGCTAAAAAATCATTGAATTTGTACACTTTATGTAGGTGAATTGTATAGTACGTGAACTATATCTCAGTAAAGCTGTTAAAAATATATGAAGCACTTTTTGTGCAGGTGTACGTATGTGTGTATTTATTTATTAACTTATTTATTTATTGAGAGAGAGAGAGAGAAAGATACCAGGGGAAGGGCAGAGAGAGAGAGAATCTAAAGCAGGCATTGCACTGACAGTGTGGAGCCCAGTGCAGGACTTGAATTCACAAACCCCAAGATCATGACATGAGCCAAAATCAAGAGTCTGATACTTAACTGACTGAGCCACCCATGTGTCCCTGTGTGTGTATATTTAAAAAATGATTGGTGTAGGTGGACAGGACCAGAGAGTGCCAAAGATTTGATCACAACATTATTAAAACACTAAATACTGCCAAAATAATTTTTTATAATAATAAGATACAATAGAAATCCAGAAACTGATATTTTTACATATAAAACTTAATACATGATGAAACCTTACAAAATAATGGGTCTTGAGATATTTAATAAACCTAGTATTACATTAATTAAAAGAATTCAGAGCCACACTCAAACAAAATAAACTTCAGGTTCAAAGCAACACTATAAGCAGAAAAATAAGCAGTAAAAAGCATTGAATATTTCTCTGATTTTTAGAAAAATAACTTACTAAACTGAAAGCAATAGAATTTCAGTGAATTTAAAAGCAATAGAATAAATAAAATTTAATACAATAAATTTGATCCTATAAAATGAAACACTTCCTTAAATAAAATTCATTCTTTTTTATGGCTGAATAATAGTCCATTATATTTTTATACCACATCTTCTGTATCCATTCTTAAATTGATGGACACTTTGGCTGCTTCCATATCTGGGCTATTGTAAATAATGCTGCTATAAACACAGGGGTGCATGTATTCCTTTGAATTAGTGTTCTTGTATTCTTTGGGTAAATACCCAGTAGTGCAATTGCTGGATCATAAGGTAGTTCTATTTTTACCTTTTGGAGGAATCTCCATACTGTTTTCCACAGTGGTTGTACCAGTCTTCATTCCCACCAACAGTGCACAAGGGTTCCTTTTACTCCACATTCTCGCCAACACCTGTTGTTTCTTGTTGATTTTAGCCATTCTGACAGGTGTGAGGTTATGAGCTCTAGTATAATGCTAAGCAAAATAATCCAGAGAAAGGCAAATATCATATGATTTCACTCATATGGAACTTGAGAAACAAAACAAGCAAAGGGAAAAAATGAAAAAGAGAAACAAATCAAGAAACAGACTCTTTGTTAAAGAGAGCAAACTGGGGCACCTGGGTGGCTCAGTCGGTTGAGGGTCAGACTTCAGCTCAGGTCATGATTTTCACGGTTCATGAGTTTGAGCCCTGCGTCAGGCTCTGTGCTGACGGCTCAGAGTCTGGATCCTGCTTTGCATTTTGTGTCTCCCTCTCTCTGTGCCCCTCCCCTGCTCACACCCTGTCTCTCTCTGTCTCTCAAAAATGAATAAACATTAACAAAAATTTAAAGAGAGCAAACTGATGGTTATGGTTAAATAGATGATGGGAGTAAGGAGGACACTTGTCATGATGAGCACAGGGTGATGTATGGAAGTGTTGAATCACTATATTATAGACTTGAAACTAATATAACACTGTATGTTAACTAACTGGAATTAAAATAAACACTTCAAAAACATATTTCTCAAGCCAATTTTGGTAAATATTGTATATTACAAGTAAACTATTATAATTTGAAATATTACATATTGAAAATTGTATTATAATTTGAAAACATATGCATTTTATCAATAAAGACTTTTAGTTGGCAATGAAAAAATAAAATAAATTCCCTAAAATAAAAAAGTGAAGCAACCAACAGAACAATAATTTTAAACAAATATGACAAAATATTAATATTTAATCATATAGAGTATATAACATTGTACCTCAATAAATAGATGTGCAAGAGACCATTTATATAATATAAAATGCCATTAACAAATAACTGTAATAAAAAGAATTTGGCTCAATAGCAATAAAACACAAATTCACTAATGATTTAAATGTTTACATCTATTAAATAAATGCATTAAAATGGATGATAATGCTGATAAGATTTTAGTAAAGCCAGCTCACTAATTTTGCTTTGGTGACATTGTAAATCATTATATTTTTGGTAAAAAAAATTGTCAGTCAATACAAAAACCATATCCATATTTACATGCTCTGATTTGATAATATTACTTATGTAAATTTACTTTAATAACCCAAAGGAAAAAATACAGTTATATATATGTTGATGTTTATTATTGAAATTTCTGGGAAAAAACTAAATATTCAACAAGTATTTATTAAATTAAGGTCTGTGAACTTCATGGAATAGTATGCAGTCATTAAGTCAGAAGTATAATGACTAGCAACATGAACAGATGATTATGATAGTATGTTAAGCAAAACAAATAAGCAAAGCCTCAAAAAAAAAAAACCCACCAGAATACAAACTTATATCAACTACCTAAAACTATTATATGCATATGGACAAGAGTTAGGAGGAAGCATAGGAAAAAAAAAACATTTGATTTGTTAGAAGAGAAGAGCTGTACATAAATATTTTAAATTTTATCTCCGTTTTCATTAATATAGGCAGAAAGTGAGAAATATGCTGTATAGCTGAGATGATGTGCTGTCAGTTACACTTAGCAAAGCTGGTTGCTATAGCAATAGGTGAAGTAAAACAGGAGTTGAGGATATAAGAGGCAAAAAATTAGAGATGTCCAATACGGTTTATGAAAATGTTAAAATAAACAAACATTTTGCAAAATATGTTTAAGGTATTTTAGGAAAGTTTTACCTTAATATTCAACTCCTTACTCCATGTTTGGGAAATAAATTGCTGTAGGAACCCAGTGGTGGGTTCATAAGAATGAGTGCTGAAATGAGGAGCTCTTGTGTGAGGTCAGAGATGGTACATAAAAACTGAAGAAGTAGATTAACTCATGCTGAGCCCAGCAAGCCTCAAGATGGGACCAGAGGGCTGTAAAACCAAAGATGCTGAAGTGCAAGAAAGGCAGAAGCAAACATCTTGCTTTATAATCATCTGGAATGCTTTTTTTAAAGTGTTTTTTTGTGTTTTTAGAGAGAGGGAGAGAGCAGGGGAGGGGCAGAGAGAGAAGGAGAGAGACAGAGAATCCCAAGCAGGCTCTGCATTGCCAGCGCAGAGCTTGACACAGGACTTGAACTCACGAATTGTGAGACATTGACCTGACCCGAATTCAAGAATCCGATGCTTGACCAGCTAAGCCATCCAGGCGCCCCCATCTGGAATGATTTTTAAAATCATCATGCTACTTAGTTTGCAGAACAGTGGAAAAAGCTTCACTCTCAACCTACAACGACCATACACACACACGCACACACACACACACACCCCAGATAACATGGAAAATCACAGTATTTATGAAGCCATCAGAAATTGAGATCATAGGGTAACCAATTAATCCAAACTCTAAGTAAGCACAAGTACCTTTAAGGAGAGACAGCACAGGAGCAGGGCTTACCTAGTGCAGGTCTTACCGGACACTGCACAAGCTGGTAAGAAAAAGTTTGCTAAAATCTTCAACAAATTGCTCAAGGCCAAGGGTGGGATAGCGTGAGAATACAGAATGCCTGAACACAGTAGAAAACAGGGGAAATAGCACCACTTTCAGGTTCTTCTCCATAGACCTCAAAAAGTGCCTACCAAAACAGCAAAGTGAGAGTCCTAAAAAAGCCATCCTAGGGTCTGCAGGAGGGGAAAAGCAGCCACAGTAGGAAGGTGATAAGGATTTGCCTGGTTGCTTCTTTTCTATTTTTTTACCCCCTAAGGAACAAAAGTCTTAAGCTGCTGGGAGGAGTGCAGCAACATTTGTTGCACTTTATGGTACTGGTGAAAACTCATTACAGTTGGTGGAAGGAAACAGAAAAATCTCTCTGAGGGAGGTGCAGGAACATTTCCAGTCCTTGACCATTAGAGGTCTTCTACAGCTGGAAGTTAGGTCTTCTTCATCACCAAGAAGACCTCACCCTTGCACCTCAGAGACATAGTTCATGCCTAAAACTGAGGCTTAATCAGCCCTAAAACACAGACTGAGAATCAACAGCTAAAATAGCGGCCCACTGCCTGTAGAGGGGCACAATTGTGCAGAAAGACCTGTCTGAGGCACAGGAACAAAGGAAAGACCTAAACATGAGGGTGGGACAGACAAGGAGGAAAAGCCTCTGGCAAACCAGCCACCACGCTAAATACAAACTACTTCTATGGGAATTTGAAACACATGGTGCACTGAGTGTAACCTTAGCAACAACATCCTCCACACCCATTTAAATTTCTGATTAAATTGACTCAGCCCCCCATACTAAAGTCCTAGCAGAGGAAAAGTTATGCCCATTTCCATGTATAAAATGTATTTCCTTTGCTCGCTATTGTACTGCATAATACATCTAGGTTTCAACAAAAACTACAAGGCATACAAAGAAGGAAGAGAAAAATACAACACAATTTCAAGAGACAAAGCAATTGACAGACTAGACCAAGATATAACAGATGTTGGAACTAGTGGACAGGGAATTTTAAATGATTAATATGTCAAATGATCCAGTGGAAAAGGTATATAATGTATTATTAGATCGGTAATATCAGGAGAGAGATGGAAGCTATAAGAAATAATTAAATGGAAATGCTAGGAAAAAATCACTTTAGATGAAGATTGCCCCCAGTGCCTGCTTGAGTCATCAGTAAAATCAATACAGCCATGGGAAGAATCAGTGTACTTGAAAACAGACTGATGAAAATCACCCAAACTGAACAAGGAGGAGAAAGAAGAGAGGGGGAAACAGAACAGGGAACTCAAGATCTATGGGACAATAACAAAAGCCTAACATATGTATAATTGGGATTCCAGAAGAGAAGAAAGTAATAGGACACATGAAATATTTGTTCTTAAGAAGAAATAATGGCCCCAAATTTTCCAAAATTAATAAAAGATTGCAACCAACAGATCCAAGAAGCTCAGAGGATATCAAACAGGATAAAAACAAACACACAAAATACCCAAATATAAACACATTGTATTCAAATTACAGGAAACCATGGACAAAGAGAAAATCTTGTAGGAAAGCAGAGAAATGAAAGACAAATTACCTACAGAAGAATAAATCTAAGAATAACAGCAGATTTTTTTTATCACAAACTGCTAATCATAAGATAAAAAGAGTCATATCTTTAAAATGCTGAAGGAAAAAAAACTATCAAAAGTCTATACAAACAAAAATATCTTTCAAATATGAAAAATTAATGACTTTTCCAGAAAACCAAAAATGAGAAAATGTGTTGCCAGAAGGTCCGTGCTGAAATAAATCCTAAGGAATGCTGTTCAGGCAGAAGGAATGTGATGCCAGACAGAAATTTGGATATACATATAGAAGAGTGCTGGAAATGAAATAAATGATGAAAAATATAATTCACTTTTCTTAATTCCTTTAAAAGATAAATGATCTAAAGCAAGAACAGTGACAATGTACTATGTTACATATTATGTAAAAGTATTATATAAAATTAAAATGTATGACAGAAGAACACCACATATGGAAGCACATGTAAAGCTAAACAATACAGAGTGGACTCTGATTAGCTAACTATCTAAATTTTAAACCCTAAGGGAGGTGCCTGGGTGGCTCAGTCAGTTAAGCATCTGACTTCAGCTCATATCATGATCTCTTGGTTTGTGAGTTCGAGCCCCACATCGGGCTCTGTGCTAACAACTCAGAGCCCGGAGCCTGCTTCAGATTCTGTGTCTTCCTCTCTCTCCACTCCTCCTCCACTCAAGCTCTGTTTCTCTATCTCTCTCAAAAATAAACATTAAAAAAAAATTAAACCCGGGGCACCTGGGTGGCTCAATTAAGTGTCCAACTTTGGCTCAGGTCATGATTGCACAGTCTATGAGTTTGAGCCCTGTGTAGAGCTCTGTGCTGATAGCTCGGAGCCTGGAGCCTGCTTCAGATTCTGTGTGTGTGTGTGTGTGTGTGTGTATGTGTGTGTGTGTGTGTGTCTCTGCCCCTCCCCCACTTACACTCTGTCTCTGTCTCTCAAAAATAAATAAACATTAAAAATTTTTTTCTTGGGGCGCCTGGGTGGCGCAGTCGGTTAAGCGTCCGACTTCAGCCAGGTCACGATCTCGCGGTCCGTGAGTTCGAGCCCCGCGTCAGGCTCTGGGCTGATGGCTCAGAGCCTGGAGCCTGTTTCCGATTCTGTGTCTCCCTCTCTCTCTGCCCCTCCCCCGTTCATGCTCTGTCTCTCTCTGTCCCAAAAATAAATAAACGTTGAAAAAAAAAATTAAAAATTTTTTTTTCTTAAAAATTAAAACCCTATGGAAACCACTAAATCATTTTATACAGAGGTAAAAAGAATAAGTCAATAGTGGAGATAAAAAGGGAATCACAAAAAAATGCTCAGTTAATGTAAAGGAACAGAGAAAAAAAGAAAATAAAAAACAAATGGAACAAATAAAAATCAACTAGTAAGATGGCAGACTTTAATCCAACCATAGCAAAGATTGTATTAAATATAAGTCATCTAATCATACCAATTAGAAGACAGGATTCTCAGGGGTACCTCAGTTGGTTAAACGTCAGACTCTTGATTTCAGCTCAGGTCATGATCTCAAGGTAGTGGGATAGAACCCTGTGTTGAGCTTCACTCTGATCATGGAGACTGCTTGGGATTCTCTCTCTCCCTTTCTCTCTCTGCACCTCCCCTGCTCACGCACATGCTCTCTCGCTCTCTCTCAAAATAAATAAATAATATTTTAAAAAATAAAGGATTTTCAGATTGAAATCAAAGCAAGACTCAATTCTATGCAGCCTATAAGAAACCTACTTTAAACAGAAAACAGATTGAGAGTGAAAGAATGAGAAAAGATATATTGCACAAACTCTAATCAAAAGAGAGTAAGGGCACCTGGCTGGCTTAGTTGGTAAAGTATGCAATTCTTGATTTCTGGGTCATGAGTTTGAGCCCCACATTGGGGGTAGAGTTTATCTGGAGTACCTATATGTGTGTGTGTGTATATATATATATATATATATATATATATATATATATATATTTAAAAAATAATCTCTACCCCCAACATGGGGCTTGAAACCACAAACCTGTAAATTTAAATATAGTTAGCATATAGTGTAATAATGATTTCAGGAGTAGAATCCAGTCATTCATCCCCTACATATAACACCCAGTGCTCCTCCTTAATGCCTCTTGCCCATTTAGCCCATCCCTCCTCCCACAACCCCTCCAGCAACCCTCAGTTTGTTTTCTATATTTAAGAGTCTCTTATATTTTTTCCCTCTCCCTGTTTTTATATTATTTCTGCTTCCTTTCCCTTCTGTTCATTTGTTTTGTATCTTAAATTCCATATATTGGTGAAGTCATATGATATTGGTCTTTCTCTGACTGGCTAATTTCGCTTAGCATAATACATGCTAGTTCCATCCATGTTGTTGCAAATGGCAAGATTTCATTGTTTTTGATTGCCAAGTAATACTCTATTGTGTATATATACCACATCTTCTTTATCCATTCATCTGTCAATGGACATTTGGGCTGTTTCCATACTTTGGGTATTGTCGAAAGTGCTGCTATAAACATTGGGATGCATGTGCCCCTTCAAAACAGCATACCTGTATCCTTTGGATAAATGCCTAGTAGTGCACTTGTTGGATCATAGGGTAGTTCTATTTTTAATTTTTTGAGGAAACTTCATACTGTTTTCCAGAGTGACTATACCAGTTTGCATTCCCACCAGCAATGCAAAATGGTTCCTCTTTCTCCACATCCTCACCAGCATCTGGTGTATGCCTGAGTTGTTAATTTTAGCCATTCTGACTGGTGTGAGGTGGTAGCTCATTGTGGTTTTAATTTGTATTTCTCTGATGATGAGTGATGTTGAGCATTTTTTCATGTGTATGTTAGCCATCTGGATGTTTTCTTTGGAGAAATGTCTATTCATGTCTTTTGCCTATTTCTTCACTGAATTATTTGGTTTTTGGGTGTTGACTTTGATAAATTCTTTATAGATTTTGGATACTAGCCCTTTATCTGATATGTCATGTGCAAATATCTTCTCCCATTCTGTAGGTTGCCTTTTAGTTTTGCTGACTGTTTCCTTTGCTGTGCAGAAGCTTTTTATCTTGCTGAGGACTCAATAGTTCATTTTTGCTTTTGTTTCCCTTGCCTCTGGAGACATGCCAAGTCAGAAGTTGATGTGGCTGAGGTCAAAGAGGTTGCTGCCTGCTTTCTCCTTTAGGATTTTGATGGCGTCCTGTCTTACATTTAGGTCTTTCATCCATTTTGAGTTTATTTTTGTGTATGGTGTAAGAAAGTGGTCCAGGTTCATTTTTCTGCAGGTCGCTGTCCCGTTTTCCCAACACCATTTGCTCAAGAGACTCTATTCCATTGGCTATTCTTTCCTGCTTTGTCAAAGATTAGCTGCCCGTATGTTTGTGGTACATTTCTGAGTTCACTATTCTGTTCCATTGATCTGAGTGTCTGTTTTTGTGCCAGTAACATACTGTCTTGATGATTACAGCTTTGTAATACATCTTGAAGTCTGGAATTGTGATGCCTCCAGCTTTGGTTTTCTTTTTCAGGATTGACTATTTTGTGGTTCATTACAAATTTTAGGATTGTTTGTTCTAGCTCTGTGAAGAATGCTGGTATTAATTTGATAGGGATTGGATTGCATATGTAGATTGTTTTAGGTAGTATTGATGTTTTAACAATATTTGTTCTTCCAATCTATGAGCATGGAATATTTTTCCTTTTTTTTGTATGTGTCTTCTTCAGTTTCTTTCATAAGCTTTTTATAGTTTTCAGTGTATAGGTTTTTCACCTCTTTGCTTAGGCTTATTCCTAGGTATTTTACGGTTGTTGGTGCAATTGTAAATGGGATCAATTCCTTTATTTCCCTTTCTGCAGTTTCATTGTTAGTGTATAGAGACGCAACCGATTTCTGTGCATTGATTTTATATCCTGCGACTTTGCTGAATTCACGAATCAGTTCTAGCAGTATTTTGGTAGAATCTTTTGGGTTTTCCATATAGAGTATCGTGTCGTCTGTGAAGAGTGAAAGTTTGACTTTCTCCTTGCTGATTTGGTTGCTTTTTATTTCTTTTTGTTGTCTGATTGCTGAGGTGAGGACTTCCAATGCTATGTTGAATAACAGTGGTGACAGTGGACATCCCTGTCATGTTCCTGACCTTAGGGGGAAAGCTCTCAGTTTTTCCTCATTGAGGATGATATTAACATTGGGTCTTTCATATATGGCTTTTATGATCTTGAGGTATGATCCTTCTATCCCTACTTTCTTGAGGGTTTTTATTAAGAAAGGATGCTATATTTTGTCAAATGCTTTCTCTGAATCTATTGAGGGGATCATGTGGTTCTTGACCTTTCTTTTATTAATGTGATGTATCACATTGATTGATTTGCAGATATTGAACCAGCCCTGCATCCCAGGTATAGATCCCACTTAATCATGGTGAGTAATTCTTTTATTGCATTGTTGGATCCAGTTGGCTAGTATCTTGTTGAGAATTTTTGCATCCATGCACGAGGGATTTCCCACGAGGGAAATTGGTCTATAGTTCTTTTTAGTGGGGTCTTTGTCTGGTTTTGGGATCAAGGTAATGCTGGCCTTGTAGAATGAATTTTGAAGTTTCCTTCCATTTCTACTTTTTGGAACAGCTTCAAAAGAATAGGAGTTAACTCTTCTCTAAATGTTTGGTAGAATTCCCCTGGAAAGCCATCTGGCCCTGGTCTCTTGTGTTTGGAAGGTTTTTGATTACCAATTCAAGTTCTTTACTGGTTATCTGTCTGTTTAAATTCTATATTTCTTCCTGTTTCAGTTTTGGTGGTTTGTATGTCTCTATGAATTTGTCCATTTCTTCCAGATTGCCCAATTTATTGGCATATAATTGCTCATAATGTTCTCTTATTATTGTTTTTATTTCTGCTGTGTTGGTTGTGATCTCTCTTCTTTAATTTTTTATTTTATTTATTTGGGTCCTTTCCTTTTGATCAAACTGGCTAGGGGGTTATCAATTTTTTTTAACTCTTTCAAAGAACCATCTTGTCTTTTCATTGATCTGTTCTACTGGGGTTTTTTTGGTTTTGTTTTGTTTTTTAATTTTGATAGCATTAATTTCCACTCTGATCTTTATTATTTCCCCTCTTCTGCTAGTTTTGCCTTTTATTTGCTGTTCTTTTTTCAGCTTTTTAAGGTGTAAGGTTAGGTTGTGTATCTGAGAACTTTCTTCCTTCTTAAGGAAGGCCTGTATTGCTGTACACTTCCCTCTTATGACTGCCTTTGTGGCATCCCAAAGGTTTTGGGCTGTCATGTTATCATTTTCACTGGTGACCATGTACTTTTTAATTTTCTCTTTAATTTCTTGGTTAGCCCATTCATTCTTTAGTAGGATGTTCTTTAATCTCCAAGTATTCATTGTCTTTACAAAAAACTTTTTTTGTGGTTGATTTCAAGTTTCATAGTATTGTCTGAATATATGCAAGGTATCAACTCGATCTTTTTGAACTTGTTGAGGGCTGATGTGTATTCTGCTGCTTTAGGATGAAATGTTCTGAATAATCTGTTAAGTCCATCCAGTCTAGTGTGTCATTCAAAGCCATTGTTTCCTTGTTGATCTTCTGTTTAGATGATCTGTCCACTGTTGTAAGTGGGGTGTTGAAGTCTCCTACTATTATGGTATTGTTATCAATGAGTGTCTGTATGTTTGTGATTAATTTACTTATATATTTGGGTACTTCCATGTTGGGAGCTTAAATGTTTACAATTATTAGATATTCTTGGTGGATAGACTCCTTAATTATGATATAATGCCCTTCTTCATCTCTTGTTATAGTCTTAGTTTTAAAATCTAGATTGTCTGATATAAGCATGGTTACTCTGGCTTTCTTTTGGCGATCATTCGCATGATAGATGGTTTTCCATCCCCTTCTTTCAATCTGGAGGTGTCTTTAGGTCTAAAATGGGTCTCTTGTAAACCACATATAGTCATATCTTGTTTTCTTATCCCTTCTGTTACCCTATGTATTTCAATTGGAGGGTTTAGACCATTGACATTGAAAGTGAGTACTGAAAGATATGAATTTATTGCCATTGTGTTGCCTGTAGAGTTGGAGGTTCTGGTGGTGTTCTCTGGTCATTTCTAGTCTTTTTTTGCTTTTGGTCTTTTTGATTTTATTTCATCTTTTCTCCTCTCAGAGAGTCCCCCTTAGAATTTCTTGTGGGGCTGGTTTAGTGGTCACAAACTCCTTTAATTTTTGTTTGTCTGGGAAACTATTTCTCCTTCTATTTTGAATGACAGCCTTGCTGGAATTCAGCATGTTGAATATATCCTGCCACTCCTTTCTGGCCTGCCACGTTTCTGTGGGTAGGTTTGCTGCAAAGCTGATCTGTCTTCCCTTATAGGTTAAGGACTTTTGTCCCCCTTGCTGTGTTTATAATTCTTTCCTTCTCTGTGTATTTTGTGAATTTGACTATTATGTGTCTTGTTGATGGCCAGTTTTTGTTGAATCTAATGGGAGTTCTCTGTGCTTCTTGGATTTTGATGTTTGTGTCTTTCCCCAGGTTAGGAAAGTTTTCTGCTATGATTTGCTCACATAAAACATCTCCCCCTCTTTCTCTGTCTTCATCTTCTGGGGCTCCTGTGATTCAGATGTTATTCCTTTTTAGTGAGTCACTGAGTTCTCTAATTCTTACATCATGCTCTTTTGCCTTAGTTTCCCTCTTTTTTTTCTGCTTCATGATTCTCCATAATTTTGTCTTCTGTATCGCTGATTTGCTGCTCTGCTTCATCCATCCTTGCCTCTGAGGCATCATTTCAAGATTGCATCTCATTCGTAGCGTTTTTAATTTCGTCCTGACTAGATTTTACTTCTTTTATCTCCACAGAAAAGGATTCTGTGGGGATTTTCAACCCCAGGTAGTATTCTTATTATCATGATTGTAAATTCTAATTCAGACATCTTGCTTATATCTGTGTCGATTAAGTCCCTGCCTGTCATTTCTTCCTGTTCTTTCTTTTGGGGTAAATTCCTTCGTTTTGTCATTTGTCATTTTGTCATTTGTCAATTTGAATTAATAAAATTAAAACAGAAAATTAAAAAGATTCAAAACAACAAAAAGAAATCAAATTAAGGAAGCTAGATCCTGGATATGTTTTGGTCTGGTTGTTAAAAGTAGCTTGATGAATAGAGAAAAAAGGGAAAGAAAAGAAAAGAAAAAGAAAAAAAGAAAGTAAGAAAGCATTTAAAATTAAGAAAATGTATACAATAAAATAGAATAAAATGAATTGGATAAGGTAAAATAGAATAAAAAAATAAATTTCCAAAAAATATATAGTAAAAATTAAAAAAAAATTTATATACAAACGGAAAATAAAAAATATTTGTTTCTCTTTCTGTATCCAAGAATAAGGAAAGAAAAAAAAGGAAGAAAAGAAAAAACAAAGCCAACAACAACAAAACACCCCCAAATAGATGAAACAGTGAACAGAATCCTTATGAAATTACATACAGTTTTCCCTAGAAATCAAACTATGAAGCACTTTATAGTCCACACACTAATCAGGCAGAGAGACTTGTGGTCTCTTCTAGGGCTTGGTTGGTGCAGTTGGATGGGGTTTGGTGCAATGGCTCCATTCTCCACTAGGTGGCGCTCCTTAGCTTAATGGGGCAGATGGGTGTGGCACGTGTGCACATGTGTGTGCATGCGCCGGAGAGGTGAAAATGGGATCACCCAGCTTCCCAGTCTCTAGCATCAGAACTCTGTGCTCTACCCAACTGGCAATCAAGGACCCCTCCTTTGTCTCTGGCTTCCTTCTACTCCTTGCTTCTACACTATCTGCATCCAAACTGTCAGCCTGCCAGGCAGCACCCCTTTCCATTTATCTTGGATGGGGCTGTGTTTCCAAAGCCCTCACTTCTGAGGGCCCTGTGGCTTGGACCTGCTCTGACCCTCTGGGGGAGCATCTTGCTGAACAATGGCCAGTGCCGGAACAGTCCTGTGATCACACTGCTGGAGAGACTCAGAGGTTGTGACTGGATGCTGGCTTGCCCCAGAATAAGTAGCAGCAGAGTTTCAGGGATTATGGTAAATCACAACACACAACCACGTCAGGTTTCACTGTACCCTGGCATTTTTGTTCCAGTACCAGCAATCATATTCTCCAGTGTCCTTTGCCTGTGTCCCTCTGGTTCAGGCAAGTGTGGGTGCTTCTGCTCTTTCTGTTTCTCTCCAGGTACTTTCAGGGGGAATGCTCTCCTGTACTCTCCCCACTTTCTCTGTCCTCTCTGAAAATATCGTTCCCTACCCCCTGAGGCCTCTCTCTCCCTCGTTTCACCTCTCTGCACTGCATACCTGCCATGTTTTGTGGCTCAAGTTGTGCAGATTGTTGTGTTAATTCTCACATCAATTTTCTAGGTGTGAAAAATGGTTTGATGCTAATCTAGCTGCAATTCAGGGATGAGAGAAGCGGAGAACTTCCATGCTGTTCTGCCATCTTGGCCCCTCCCCGGAGTAACTATATTAATAGCAAAGTAGATTTCAGATCAAATAATATTATCAGGGATAAAGAAGAAACATTTCTTGATGATAAATTACAGGTCAGTTCATTAAGAGGACATAATAATGATAAATTTTTATATACTTAATAACAAAGCTTCAAAATCCATAGAGCAAAAACTGATAAAACTGAAAGAAGAAATAAACAGATTTACAATAATAACTAAAGACTTAACACTTTTCTTTCAGTAAGTAATGAAACAAGTAGATCAAAAATCAGTAAGGATATAGAAGATCTGAACAACAGTGAAGACTAATTTGTCTCAATTGGTTTTTAGAAAAACACTCCATCAACATCAGCCAAAAAGTCAAGTATACTTAGAATATTTACCAAAATTGACTATATTCTGAACCACAAATCAAGCTTAAGAAAATTTAACAAAATTGGCATGAGACAAAGTATGTATTCAGACCATACAGAGTTAAACTAAAAATCAATAACAGAATTAGATTCTTTTTAATTATAGAAAATTCTAACCTTTGCTTTGCTTGTTAGAATTTTGTTATCTGACCTCATTACTACTTCTTTTATATTTTAAAAACTATTGGTTGAATAAGGTAGAGTCATACCCTTTATAACAAGGGGTCTACAACAGTTGGTTGAAGGATTCCTGGTATGGATGGAACAGTAAGAACCAGTCAGTGATCAAGGATAGCCAATTACATTTGGTCAGACAGAGCAGCAGTTCAGATATCCAGGCAGAGGAGGAAAGGATTAACAAGCATTCAGCAGCTATAGTTCAGAACTAGAAAGTCAGGACTTAAAATGCTAAGACCAATATCCTAGGTTTTTCAAGGTTAAAAAGCTAGGTAAATCAGCAGATCAAACTAAGGCTTAGAAATTGGGTTCTGAGGCATAGATGTACTATGTCTCCCATCTTTTCTTGGGCAACACAAACTGGTCTCAGGGTGTGGTTTGACTGCCATGTAACAGCTAATACAATTGGATATACCTTTGTGTCTTTTTTTATGTCATTTTCTAAAATTCTTTTTGTTTGATTGCTGGACCTCCTAAATTGACCTTTTAACTTTTTAAATTTTTTTTCTCACCTATTTTACTTTACTTAGTCCTTATGCTCTACTTTTTTGGAAACTTTCTCAATTTTATTCTCCATCTCTTCTATATGGTTTTTTATTTCTCCTATCATATTTTAATTACCAAAAGTTATTTTTTTCATGAAATGTTTCTTTTAAAAATCCTTTTGGTTTATGAATGCACCATCTTCTGTTTCTTATCTTATTGTAAAGTGATAGCTATCTTCTCTGTGACTATTTTCCCAAGTTTTCATCTCACTGTACTGTTTCTTCTAAGATGCTTTTTCCTCTGGGCTTACATCTGATGTGGACTGAATTATGTCCCCTAAAACTCATAGGTTGAAGCTTTAACCCCCAATGTGGAGATATTTGGAGATAGGGCTTTTAGGTATAATTAAGGTTATCTGAGGTCATAAGGGTGGGGCCCTAAACCAATAGGATTGATGTTTTTATAAGAGACATCAGAGAGTTTACTTTCTTTCTCTGCCATGTGAGGACACAGCTGGACGTTGGCTAGATCAATAGAACAGAATAGAAAACCCAGACACATGACAAGATGTCCAACATCAATCCTCTTTCTTTCATTCATCATTCTTTCCTGCTTTGTCAAAGATTAGTTGACCATATACTTGTGGGTCCCTTTCTGGGTTTTCATGTGTCTGTTAGCCATCTGTATGTCTTCTTTGGAAATGTCACTTGAAAAAGAAGTCAAGGAATTGATCCCATTTACAATTGCATTTTTGTGCCAGTACCATGCTGTTTTGATCACTACTGCTTTGTAATATAACTTGAAGTCCAGAATTGTGATGCCTTCGTCTTTGATTTTCTTTTTCAAGGCTGCTTTGGCTATTTGGGACCTTTTGTGGCTGTAGACAAGTTTTAAGATTGTTTGTTCTAGCTCTATGAAAAATGCTGGTGGTGTTTTGGTAGGGATAGCATTAAATGTGTAGATTGCTTTGGGTAGTATAGACATTTTAATAATGTTTGATCTTCTAATCCATGAGCATGGAATATTTTTCCATTTCTTTTTGTCCTCTTCAATTTGTTTCATAACTGTTCTATAGTTTTCAGAGTGCAGACTTTTTATCTCTTTGGTTAGGTTTATTCCTGGGTATCTTATTGTTTTTGGTGAATGTTGTTTTTGGATCAATTCCTTGATGGCTTTTTCAAATGACATATCTGATAAAGGGTTAGTATCCAAAATCTATAAGCAACTTGTCAAACTCAACACCCAGAAAGTAAATAATCCAGTGAAGAAATGGGTAGAAGACATGAATACACACTTTTCCAAAGAAGACATACAGATGGCTAACAGACACATGAAAAGATGCTCAACATCACTTATCATCAGGGAAATACAAACCAAATCACAATGAGATACCACCTCACACCTGTCAGGATGGCTAAAATTAACAACACAGGTAACAACAGATGTTGGCAAGAACATGGAGAAAGGAGAACCCTCTTACACTGTTGGTTGGAATGCATCACAGAGTGGTTCAGTCACTCTGGATGTATGGAGGTTTCTCAGAAAGCTAAAATTAGAACTACCCTACAACCCAGCAATTTCACTATTAGGTATTTACCCAAAGGATACAAAAATACAAATTTGAGGGGCACCTGGGTGACTCAGTCAGTTAAATTTCATCTCAGGTTATGATCATTATCATGAGTTTGAACCCCACATTGGGCTGTCTGCCATCAGCACACAGAGTCTGCTTCAGATCCTCTGCCTCCCTCTCTCTCTCTTGCCCCTCTCCTGCGTGCACATACACTCTGTCTCAAAATAAATAAACCTTTAAAAGTTCATATTCCAAGGAGCACATGCACCCCAATGTTTATAGTGGCATTATCAACAATAGCTAATCTATGGAAAGAACCCAAATATCCAACAGCTGATGAATGGATAAAGAAGATGTGGTATTTGTATATATGTAATATACAATGGAGTATCACTCATTCATCAAAAAGAATGCAGTCTTGCCATTTGCAACAATGTGGATGGAGCTAGAGTGTATTATGCTAAGTGAAATAAGTCAGAGAAAGACAAATACCATATGATTTCACTCATATGTGGAATTTAGGAAACAAAAAAAAATGAACATAGGGGAAGGAAAAAAAAAGAGAGAGGGAAGCAAACCATAAGTGACTCTTAACTATAAAGAACAAACTGAGGGTTGATGGAGAGAGGTGGGTGGGGGGTGGGGGATGGGTATTAAGGAGGGCACTTGTGATGAGCCCTGGGTGTTATATACATAAGTGATGAATCACTAAATTCTACACCTGAATCCAATTTTATCATATATGTTAGCCAAGTAGAATTTAAATAAAAACTTGGAAGAAAAAAAAAAGAAGAAATGAACCAGCAAATAAATTGCTCACTTTTCAGCCTCCTTCCTCTCAACAGCAGACTGTTCCAAGTTGTTATGGTTCCATGCAGAAATACCATGTGACCAATTATGCAGCCTGTGCTTTCTTGAGAAGTTGTGATAAACTGGCAATGCACCTTCTTGCATTTGCTTTCTTTTTTCTCTGCCTGTTTCCTTCTCCCCTTTCTGTTTTTTCATTGCGATTATACTCTCCAAAAATGTGGCAGCATATTAGCTTTGCTTCAGGATCTGCTTTTGTTTAGAGCAAAGGTCCTCACATGTTAGTGTTCATAATAATTACCTGGGGAATTCAATAAAATGCATATTCTGACTCAATATTCTTGGGTTGGGACCTCAGATTTTGCATTTTTTACAAGCTCCCAAGTGATACCAATGCTGCTCGTCCATGGACCAGATTTTGGGTCACAAAGCTGGTATGAGAAATGTTGTGGTAACAACCTCTGGTATGCTGTGGCATTACAATCATTAAAGCTCTCACTTCTTGTTGATTGGGTTGAGGTGCAGGTGGATGACATAGCATTAGAACATTGTGTCTACTGTACTTTAATATTATGAAAACAATGATAATTATAAGGATTGTGGTGTCGGGTGGCTGCTTTTGACATCACCAGAAGCCTTGCAAAAAGAAAAATTATAGGTTAAAGACAATTTTTAACCTGTGTCATGCTGTGATAGCCAGAGGACCTTGTGGCAGCTTTGGAGAAACTTTCATCTTCTGCAGCCACAGGAGTGACTAGGCTAAAATGTGGGCCTTTGATCTGAGTATAAAGATGGCAAGTCTGCAGAGAAAACTAAATGTGCAGCCTCAATAGTTCTTGAGGTCTGATAGGGAAAGAGTTGGGATCCTGATAACTGGGAGGAGAATATTTGTGTGAATGAGCCTGAGGACCATTAACTCCTAATTTCTCTGAATTCCCTGGCCATCCGAAGCAAGTCCTTATTTCTCGCCAGAGGCCAGGAGTCTCCTCTTCCCTGGACAGTATTCAATGACCTAACCTTAAGGATAATCCCTCAGAAGATGATGCTGGTTGTCATTAAGGTCTGTCACCTACCATATTTCATTGCCTTCAGATAAAAACCTGGATCAGGTCTCAGCACAGCCTGAGGAGGGAAGTACAAGGCTGCTTCAGGAAGAAACAGTTACATGGCAAAAGCACTATAGAGCCAGGATATATACACGTATCAGCAGGAGCATGAGAAGACATGGAGGATATCAGAGGGCCAACTAGGAGAAGGTGCAGTATGTGAGTGGATAAGAGAGAGTTCATTATCATGGGGATCTCACATACGATTTCAGGATCCAGTCATGTCTGTATGGCAAGTATGTCTATACCTGGTCTTAATTTGCTGAGCTGGGCATGGAAGCAGCTTATAGTAAATGAGGAATTGATGCTAGAACAGAGATCGTGTCTTAAATCAGGGTTCAGCCATCTTATTCTGTGAAAGGGCCAGAGAACAAATATTTTGTAGGCTATAAGGTCTGGGTTGCAAATGCTCAACTTTGAGGCTCTCGCAAGAAAGCGGTCACAGATAATAAGTAAAGGAATGGACGTGACTGTGTTCTAATCAAACTTTATTTACAAACAGGCTTTAGGCTAGATTTTGAACCCAGGCCTTAGTTTGCTGAACCCTGTATTAAATTAAATTAAAAGCAGCATCATGTGATAGAAAGAGCTAGAGTTTTACAGAAAGACAGATCTGGATTTGATTCCTGGTTCTACTTACTAGTGTGTATCATGCAAGTCACTTTATTTCTCGAGCCTCAATGTTCTCATTTGTTACAGTGGGCCTTATAATCTTTCATGTTTTTGTAGTAATTAAATGAGATGATGAGATAATTTTTGCAAAATATTTGACATAAATATATACAAAGTCCCCATAAATTGAAGCAATTGTTTTCTCTTTCTTTCTTTCTTCTTTCTTTCTTCCTTCCTTCCTTCCTTCCTTCCTTCCTTCCTTCCTTCCTTCCTTCCTTCCTTCCTTCCTTCTGAACAGCACCAGGTATATAACCCAGAATATTTCAGGTATTCAATAAGTGCTGCTTACAAAAAAAGAGAAAAATCAACAAATTGCTGTCTGCTCATGATGGGCTTTCCCAACATATTTCCTTTTCTTCGTATGAATGCACTAATCACCTGTGCATAAGGTGTATACAGTACTTCTAACAGTAATTGTAAATCATTAAATTGGGACGCAAATAAGTCTCATGACTTTCAGTCATGTGAATGAGTTTTCCAAAAGTCTGATCATGAAAGAAGTTGTTTGATGACTGATGTTCTGCTTGGAGCTCTGCTGCTCAAATGTATTTGGCTGCCTGAGGATCTTTCTTCTCCTCTCGGTCTTCTCTAAGTTTGAGAGAGCCTGGGCGATTTTTGAGACTTGCAGTATATTAAACAATAAAGAAATGCCAAATAGAGTAAAAATAATGTGATGTGATGTATTTTAAACGTTTATATGGAATAAAATAAAGCTTTTGACTCTCAAAATAAAATGTATTATATTCTCTTTTTAGTATAGACTGTCATGGGTCTGAATATGAGGCCTATCAAGAGTGTAAGACTAGGGCATATAGACTTCAGAGTTCCACTCCCCTGAGCTTGACCCTGCTCAACTCGTAAGACTTCTAACTTGTTGGCACTTTAAAGCATTTTTCAACAACTGTTTTATGCTTCTGAGAAATAGTTCTACACTTCCATAAAGTGCACCTGGAAATATTGGTGCATTTTGGATAATAGCTTTCATATTTCAAAATTAGATCTGATAACTTACTCTATGGTGGAATGAGAAAAACAGAAACTCAGCCAGAAGAAATACTATAAAATACACTTTAGGTTGATGTACCTAAAACTATGCATAGATAATGAGCTGTATCATCCCACTTGGGGGAATATGCTTTAGAAACAAATGCTCTTTTTTTTTTTATGAAGTTTGAACAAATGATATATACACAGGTAGCATTAAAAGAAAATAATAATGGGGCGCCTGGGTGGCGCAGTCGGTTAAGCGTCCGACTTCAGCCAGGTCACGATCTCGCGGTCCACGAGTTCGAGCCCCGCGTCGGGCTCTGGGCTGATGGCTCAGAGCCTGGAGCCTGTTTCCGATTCTGTGTCTCCCTCTCTCTCTGCCCCTCCCCCGTTCATGCTCTGTCTCTCTCTGTCCCAAAAATAAAATAAACGTTGAAAAAAAAAAAAAGAAAATAATGACATATCTTTTTAATGTGGGTTGGTATAAATTATCTTTGGAGTCTTCTGGAGCTAAAATGCTTTGCAGTAATCTTCATGAGAGTCCTCATGCCCACAAAATTGAGTAATAAAGACTATGGGGACCCAGGCACAGAATCTTTTTGTAGACAAGGGGTTCAAGAGATGACAAGGGAATGTGTCTCCCTTATGATTACATACACTTGGACATCATTCTGGCTATCAGAATTCTAACTATATCAACAACTATTTTTAGAGGAATATACTATGTCAGGTACCCTTAAATGTTCATTTAAGTCTCCTTTAGAATGGTTACTGTTTCTTATCATTGCAGCCATACAGTTGAGGACACAAGCGAGAACTTGGTAATTATTTGTGGAATGTTTTTAAATGAATATGCTATTATATTTGATCCTCACACTGACCCTTTATGAGACATGTATTATAAACCCAATTTTATAGACTAGAAGCTGACGTAGCTAGTAAGTAGTAAAGATTCAATTTGACACCAACTCTGCCCAGAAGTCCGGAGGGCAGAGTACTGTGACACGGGCATATGGAATTGACTTGATGAGGCTTTATTTGCATATAAAAAAGTACATCACTAACAAGGAGGAACCTGCCCCATGTGAACACTCACCCAGGGCCAGAAGAGTAAGTGCGTAGTTTTGATCCAACTGAACTTAAATGGTCATGATATTCCATAGGATCTATTCTGTATCAGACCCTGGGATAGACATTGGCTTATGCTGTTTCTAATTCTTATACCTGTGATGTTTTCGTGGAAACCTGGGCTGAGATTTCAGTGAGCAACTGGGAAGTGTTAAGATTGTATTTTAATTATTTGGTTTTTCTGTCTTATTTTTCCTTTTAGAGCCATATATTCAAGGGCAAAGATCATGTTTTATAATGAGAAGCAGCATGATATGATGGAAGGAGGTGAAGTTTTGCAGTTAAACAGATTGTCCCATCTTATGGACAGTGAAACTGAGAATTAATCAGATGAAGTAACTTGTCCAGTCATACTGCTGTTAAGCGATGGAATCTGGATGAGAATCCAGGTTAGTGTAATTCAAAAGAGAATTACTGTGAGGGTACTATGAAGCACTCTCCCTTCCTTCATATTCCCGAATGACAAAGGATCAAGTTATGTGATGGTGATGTTGTTTGGTCCTAATGTATAGTTGGATCCTTTCTGCACTGGTCACGACATACATCTAGGTTTACTGATGTCTCATATTTTTACACTTCAAATCTGGGAAGATAAATCAGACAGTGGAAACAGGTTCAAAAGAATAACGAACATATTAGTTGCTGTGTACAAATGTTTGAAGGTTCATTCACTCATGTTAATTATATTGTAATACTTGACTTTCTGTAAGTGGTGTACTCAAATCCCAGTTGTAGCTTTGATTGAAGAGGTCCTTCTTCCAGATGGTAAAATCAGGCTTGTGTGGCTTGAGAAGTAATGCAAAATCTGACCTGTGATAGCTTTTAGTTAGGTTGAGCTACAACTGACCACACTGCTATGTGAGAGCTTCCTTTTCTCAGACACATGGCAGACCTAGTTCTGTGGAACCTGGTAAAGTGATGCTTTAAGCTGAGAATGAAGAGCCATGTCACCTAAAGAGAACTTTGGCAGACTAGGCATTTCTGTGCAAGTGAGCCAGGTGTGGGGCTCTTTCATTACCCCAAGCCATCTGGGAGCACCCTAGATCAAGAATTCTGCTGCTGATAACTTTTCTGACCTTCTGTGGAGATGATGTGTGCAAGAATTCTACCCAGAGTAGACTGAAGGCTAATGTTTCAATCTTGTTGCAGAGCACTGACCACAGAGACTGGTCCTTGCTGGGTGGTCTGGAACAGTATTGTTCCAGTTCAAAAGAATAAATTGGAAACTTGCCTGCATACACATTCATGAAACAAGTCTCATGTGTTCTGGCAGAAATCAGCCATAAAGTGCTGCATTCTGAAAAACTGGTACAAAATCCAAACATCAACATGGCATATTTAAATGTACTTAATCATTTATTCTTTCATTAAGAAGGATTTATGGGATGCCAACCATGTGCCAACCAGACACTCTTCTAAACCACTGAGGCTCAAAGATGAATGATATACAGTCCCTGCCCTCCAGTAGCTCACAGTCCAGTGAGGGGACAGATGTATATTACCAGGAAGTTATAAAACAAGGTGGGATATTATTGGCAAGTATAAAACTGCAAAGGATATTATTGGAGCACCAAGAAAGGACCTCTAAACCAGCCTGGTGTGCAGATGGGATTTCAGGGAGACTTCTTGGTAAAGGTGGTTCTCGTGTTGTCTTAAAATTCATGCTGTAGTATACCTGGCAAAATATAGAAAGATTAATAGTCCCTGTAGAGCAGCTTGGAGCAGTAAAGCACCAAGTAGCAATGTGCCTTTTTTGAAAATGTCATGGAGGTCATTGTTGATGGCGCCCAGTTAGGATGACTATAATAAGTCCAGAAGGCATATTATCTTCTTTGTTTAAATTCATAGCCGTAACGCTCCCTCTTAAGTTCTAATTTGGTATGATCTACAGATATCCATAACTTGAGTAATAAATCAGAGTTCACATGATGAAATTTGAGTGTCCGATAATCGTTACCACAAAATAACTGTGTTCTGTTTCTGGATAAAGATGCCTAAGGCTTGGTAGACCTCATCTGGTTTCTGCAGGGACCAGACTGCTGAATTAAAGAGAGATATAATTGAGACCCCCATCCCTGCATCTTTTAGGTTTTGGTGATGATACTAATCTCCACCATCCCTCCATGGTTTTTGATTTACTATCTTGGTCCATGAAACAAGAGCGATTTTAAAGGTTTCCATTTGGTTTTCCCCACTATGATAGCTCTTACTCCACAAGCCAACGATCCAATGTGGGGGTTACTCAAACTCCCTAACATGTCAATTCCAACTATATGGTAGGGAACTGTGGAAATGGCCACTAGGTGGGTCCATAGAACTTGGAAGTCAGACTTTAGCATTTATTACCTGGCATTTGTAAGTCTAACAGGGGGACCATGATGCTTTGGGTCTCTGGGATTCAACGTCATTTGAGACTCTGAATCCAGTAGCCTTAATAAGTTGGTATTTTCCTTCCCCCAGTGTACCCAGTCACCCAAGTATATGACCCTAGATCCCACTGGGGAAGGACTGGGGGAAATCATTACAATTTGTACTTTTTACAATGTTACAGTGTTCTTCCTTCTAGAGACCCTTTCAAGTCAAGGAACTCTGGATCTGAAAAGTGACTAAGGGTTTGTAATTTTTCTCTGATTATAGAAGTTAAGCACCATTCTTGTTGGCTACTGGTCCATTTTGTCCCTACAGGTGCCATTAACCATCTCCATAACTCGTTATAGATCAAGACCCCTTGGCTACTCCTTTGGTCTTGCATGTCATTATCATTATGGTAACTTTTTTTTCACTTTTTTTTTCTTTTGCAAAGTGTAGTTGACATGTAATGTTACATTAGTTTCAGCGGTATGACGTAGTGATTGCACAACTCTATATGTTATGCTATGCTCACCACAAGTGTAGCTACCAATCTGTCACCACACAATGATATTACAATACCACTGACTATATTCCCTATGCTGTACCTTTTATCTCAGACTTATTCATTTCATAACTGGAAGCCTATATCTCCCACTACCCTTCACCCAATCTGCTCATCCCCCCCCCCCCACACACACACCTCCTCCCCTCTGGAATCATCAGTTTGTTCTCTTTATTTATGGGTCTGTTTCTTTTTATTTGTTCATTTTTTTGTTTTGTTTGTTTTTTTTTTAGATTCCACATATAAGTGAAATCATACAGTATTGGTCTTTGTCTATCTGTCCTATTTCACTTAGCAAAGTACCCTCAAGCTCCATCCATGTTGTTGCAACGGTAAGATCACATTCTTTTTAATGGTTGAGTAATATTCCATTATATATATATATTCATATACCATATCTTCTTTATCCATTAATCTGTCAGTAAACACTTGGGTTGCTTCCATATCTTGGCTATTGTAAATAATGCTTCAGTAAACATTAGGGTGTGTATTTCTTTTCAAATTAGTGTTTTTGTTTTCTTTGGGTAAAGACCCAGGAGTAGAATTACTATAGTATAGTAATTTTTTTTTCTATTTGAATTTTTTGAGGAATCTCCATAATGTTTTCCACGGTAGCTGTACCAATTTACATTCCCACCAATGGTACATAAGGGTTCCTTTTCCTCCTTGTTCTTGCCAATACTATTTATTTCTTGTCTTTCTGATTCTAACCATTCTGATAGATGTAAGGTGATACCTCATTATGGTTTTGATTTGTGTTTTTCTGAGGATTAGTGTTGTTGAATATCAGTGTCTATTGGCTATCTATATGTCTTCCTTGGAGAAAGTTTTAATTCTGTTAACTTGGGGTTTTTTGGTGTTGAATTGTAGAAGTTCATTGTGTATTTTGGATATTAATCTCTTATCAGATATATCATTTGGAAATTTCTTCTCCACTTCAGTAGGTTGCCTTTTTGTTTTGATGGTTTCCTTCACTATGCAAAAGCTTTTTATTTTGATGTAGTCCCAATAGTTTATTTTTGCTTTTGTTTCCCTGGCCTTAAGAGACCTATTTGGAAAAAAGTTGCTAAGGCTGATGTCAAAGAGATTACTGTCTTCTAGGATTACTTTTCTTCTAGATATTTTATGGTTTCAGGTCTCTCATTTATTTCATGGATTTAATGAATCCATTTTGAGATTATTTTTGTATATGGTGTAAAAAAGTGGTACAGTTTCATTCTTCTGCGTGTAGCTTTCCAGTTTCCCAGCATCATTTATTAAAGGGACTGTCTTTTCTCCATTGTATGTTCTTGCCTTTTTTGTCATAATGGATTGGTTTATTTCTGGGCTCTCTATTTTGTTCTCTTGATCTAGGTGTCTATTTTTGTGTCCGTATCACACTGTTTTGATTACTACACGTTTGTAGTATATCTTGAAATCTGGGATTGTGATACCTCCAGCTTTGCTCTTTCTCAAGATTGCTTTGACTATTTGGGTTCTTTATTATGGTAATTGTAACATCTTGGTTTCTGGTGGTTATATACCTAGCCTCTAGTACTTTACAGCCCCATCATCTCCTATAAATATTAATGAGCTTAGTTCCATGATTGCCTTTTCTTCAGTCAGCCCCAGCCTACAGAGGAGAGCTACCATGAATTCCTCCTAGTGATGCTCATGCCTCTTCTACCACTGCATTTTTAGTGGCCTTAGTAAATTATATGTTCTGTAGGCTTTACTATGGAATGTAATCTTATTCCAGCATGCCCACTTCCCTTTGCCTCTTTATTTCTTCCTGTACCATCAGCTTAGGCAACCCACACATTTCCATACCTCTCAGCATTGGCCACAACTTTTTCTAAGCATCTAGGAGCTACTCTAGTAGTGAGTTTGCTGCATCATCTGGGGTTCTTACCAAGGACTTAAATATAAATATGTTAGCTTGGAGATAGTACCCCCAAGCCAACAAATTTTTGCTCATTTAATTTTATATTCTTGATACCTGGGTATACATTCTAGATACCTTGTATCAGTCTGAGTCTAATCAGGAAACAGAAACTACAATATAATATGAACAGGGACAGTTTAATATAAAGAATTATTAAACTATATAGAGGAGTAACTATAAGGATATAGAAAGGACTCTAAATTTTTTTTTAAGTTTATTCATTTTGAGAAAGAGGGAGAGAGGCAGGGGGGAAGGGCAGGGAGAATCCCAAGCAGGCTCTGCACTGTCAGCACAGAGCCTGAGGTGGGGCTTAATCCCACAAACTGTGAGATCATGACCTGAGCCAAAACCAAGAGTCAGACGCTTAACTGACTGACCCACCCAGGCATAGAAAGGACTCCAAAGAGAACCTTGGCCTGAGGAAGCATCCCCATGGAAAGAACAGCTTGGAAGGAGAGTCCTTCTGCATGGCTAGGCTTCAGACATCACTGGAGTAGATGTGGTTGCCAATACTGGTTGGGATGTTTACTGGGTTTCTTGGGTCAGAGTGGTCTGTCATTGTCAGGCAGCAGGAGTTTAGGCGAGCTGAGGCTGGTGGGCAGGCACAGAGGAAAAGTTGGGGTGCCACTTCCAGGGCAAGTCCTGAAGCATACCAGTGTTAACAGGAAGACTGCAATGGGGTGGTCACCAACAGAAGCTGTTCAGCTCTAGATACACTCTTACACATAAGACCTCCCATGTCTCAATAGTACCACTCCCTAGTTCTTGCTCACTAGTGAAGAAATTCTGACCCCTCCACAAAATGAGAAGACACATAGTTCCAACAGTCTCAAGGGAGCTCTGCAGAGCCCGTATCCATCCTCAGTGGTGTCCATGAAGATGGCTCTATCCCATATTTGAGGGTCTCATTTTTTCCCAAGAGGGTCCTTAGCATAAGGACCTACCTTGGGTGAGCATTCAAGCCATCTCTGGAACTCTGATATGCAACTCTCTGAGCTGCAGTATGCTGCCCAGCTGTATCTGCTCTTCCACTCCAGGAAGTAAGGGCCTCTTTGTAAGCTACCGGAGAGATGCTCTGGCTCTCATACTTAGCTTTTAACCGTCTGTTGATGGATCAGTTTCTCATCATCCCTGTTAGGGCATCAAAACAACCTCGCAGTGGCCACCTTCACTATTCTTGTGGTCATTGCTACCTCAGATCTTTCAAATGCCTGGATTGTTTCATCTGCAAGGCGTTTACTTCCACTCATTTTCCCAGATCACCACTAATGAAATCGTTAGCAGTTGAGCTGCTAACTTGTTCCAGGGACTGTCTATGCCTCAACTTACCATTCAAGATGGCATTGTCTTTGCCCTCAGGTGATGAGTAAGCCAGCCTCATGTTCTCATCTTACCATCTGTTTTCTCAGACCCCCCTCAGTACCTCTTGCATTACTTCATGCCTATTGAAAGCAGATGCCAGGATGGAATTAGACATGTAAGAGATTTATTGGGAGAAGCTGGAAAAGGTGGAGAGAGCCTTTAGACTACATGTAGGTCTGACATCTATGGAATGAAAGAAAGAAGAGAGAAGGAAATTGGATTGGAAAGGAGGAGTCTTGAACTAATGAGGCTAATGAGGAGGCCTCAAGCAACATCAGCTCTGGAAAATTCCCACCTCTTGCAGGATGGGGCCTGCCTGAGTGCCCCTACAGTGCTCAGTCATTGTCTGGGAGGAGCCCGTGGGAAGTGTGCTCTTAGTGTAAATTAGCTTAATTTGCAGCCCAAAGAGGCAGCAGTGAGAGGAGGAGCATTAGCCAGTTCTGTCCCCAACAGTAGTAGATTTGAACAGCACATTTTTGTTACTGCCTCTGGGAGTCTGTAACACAAAGCAAACTTTCCAGCAGTTATAAAGGGGGTGGTTGATGAATCAGAGCATAAGAGTTTGAAGAGATATCAGCTGTTCAGGTTGAAGTAGTATAAGTGGGAGTAGTATAAGAAGGGACGAGGCTTGGCAGGGTCACAGGACTAATGGTGTCCTGATTTATCCCAACAGAGTTGGAGTCAGGTCATGAGCTGTAGCAATTAGTGGTGGTTGATGAGCCATCAAAGGTGGGCCTGAGGGCCTAGTTCCATCTAGTCTGCCCACATTTGCATTTTGCCTTCATCCAATGAGGAGTAGTTGTATGTTCTGAGTAGTTCCCGTGCTGCATAAACACTATTTGCCCCTCCAAATCTATTCTCCACTCCACCCTGCTCTGTATCCTGAAAGCTGGCCTCTAGGGACTACATCACTAAGTGCTCTTGCCCTCTGGTTTCTATTTGAGTCAGCCAAAGGAAAATGCTTTAGGAGATCAGAGAGAGGGAGGAGAGAGGTCAGGGTATTTATTCTCCCAGCCACCTGCCTGCCAGGTCACAGTTTGACAGTGGCTGTGTCTTTCTATCAAAGGTTTTGGCTTCTGCTAGCTGTCCGTGCAATATTTCACCTGGGGATGGTAAAAACTTCCTGATAGGGTTAGGCCCTCACCGTTGCTTGTTGGTTTCCCCTAACTTTGTCCACAATTTTGTAAATAGTCTCTTCATTAAACTCTATTTGCCCCTTTTGAGGGTGCCATCTTTCCCTGCTGGGATGGATCTCTATTGGTACCATCCTTTTTTTAATCCTAAATCTGCTTCCTCACTTATGAAACAGTGGTAAGAATAGCACTTATATCATAGAAGTTAAGAGAGGTAATGTAAGTAAAAATTTTAGTATAGTTCCTAAAACGTAGGCATTAAGTATTCAATGAATGTTAACTGTCATTGTCATTACTATTATCATTGTGATTATCATTTTTATTCAGGAGCCAGTCACACTGGGACCAAGATAAGAATGTTGAGGGTTCGACTTTCCCACCAAAACCTCCACTCAACTCAGGATACTTGGCAAAACATACGTGCAACCAAAGGTTGGGTCCCATTAGACCCATTACATGATAAATCCACCTTTGCCAATTCTTGTGATTGATAAAACTCCCAGCAGGATAGTTCTGATCATTATTTCTGAGTGTATTTGTAAGGCCAAAGGTTAATGCTATTCCCATTTATTAATCCCTTGCTGCAAATTAAGCTAATTTAGAGAAGGAATTCTTAATCAGTAGCATGAGGTAGAGGAAAAAAACTCTTTAAGGATTTAAAAAGGCACTACTACAACTTATAGAAGCATGGCTTATTTCATTCTCAATACGTCATAATTCCCAAATATATAATATATTATAGTGGAAAGAAAGCAATGCTTAAAAGAAATGCTGCAATTTGTCCACATTATCTGTATAATGATTCTCATGGCCCCATTATGGCTTAATAGTTAATTTATTTGGTCATTTATTTTTTTTATTTATTTATTTTTTAATTTTTTTTTTCAACGTTTATTTATTTTTGGGACAGAGAGAGACAGAGCATGAACGGGGGAGGGGCAGAGAGAGAGGGAGACACAGAATCGGAAGCAGGCTCCAGGCTCCGAGCCATCAGCCCAGAGCCCGACGCGGGGCTCGAACTCGTGGACCGCGAGATCGTGACCTGGCTGAAGTCGGACGCTTAACCGACTGCACCACCCAGGCGCCCCAGTCATTTAGGAGATAATAGTCTTCATGAGGCTGAGTTACAGGTTTTATCTCCACTTAGGCCTCATAGCACAAAGAGATATTCTTCTGCATGATTGAAATCTGTACTCATAGCCTGATATTCCAACTTGCAAATGAATGATGATGATCACAAGAACAATGAACAGAAAGTAGGGGGAATATTTTGTACCAATCAATTCTCATCAGTATAAGAAAATCCAAGTGCATGTTTTTCTCTGAGTAGGTAAATAGTATTATTTTCCTGTGCAAAAGGCTATTTTTAAAAATGTGAGTGGAATAAATTGTCATGTGAAGAAAGAGCAATGTAACATACAAGTTCTAGTAATACACACTTAGTGTTTGTATTAGTTTCTTGGGGCTACCATAACAAATTATCACAGGCTGGGTAGCTTGAAACAACACAATTTTATTATCTCACAGTTTTGGAGGCTAGAAGTCCAAAATCAAGGTGTTAGCAAGTCTATGCTCTCCCTGAAGGCTGTAGGGGAGGATCCTTCTTTGCCTCTTCTTAGCTTCTGGGGGTTGCCAGCAATCTTTGTCTTTCCTTGGCTTGTGTCAGCCTAAATCCAATCTCTGCCTCTGTCATCTCATGGTCATCTTCCCTGTGTGTCTGTGTCCAAATTTACTTCTTTTTATAAGGACACCAGTCATACTGGATATAGGCCGTGACCTCATCTTACCTTGATCATATCCACAAAGACCCTATTTCCAAATAAGGTCATGTTCACAAAGTTCTGAGTGGACATGAATTTTATGGGGACACTATTCAATCCATTATCATGTCTGTCACCCTAACTACTCAAGGGCTGGTTCATCTCTTAGGGGTTCTTTTAAGCTATTTTATTTCTTTTCTTCTTTAATATTTTATTTCTCTTTTTAGCCTCTTTTCTTTTCCTTATTTGATTTGCTCATCTGGGGAGAAAGATTTAAGTTACACTGTTTTGGCGATTACACTGCAGACAGGCTTTGTCTGTGGGACAAGTGGTTTGTCACCCCCACCTCCACCCCATGTGGTATAGACTTACATTTTCACGATCTCTTTGCTCTATGGAAGATATGGGTTGCTGGAGAAAGAAGATTTCAGTGAATGATGAGCCGCCAGCAGGCTTCTCCACATGGTGTGTTATAGTCCAGAGACCTTGATGAGATACCCAGCTAGGTAATTCCCAGCTCTCTGTTGCCCACCCCACAACTTCTTCCTTCCTCGTGTTCTCTTCCTTGAAGCTACTCCTCAGAGGATATCCTTGGCAAACAGACTTCCTTTTAGCCCCACCTAATATATCACTTTTAAAAAGTCTCACAATTCTTGCCCATTTCCCAGCATATGTATATTAACAGTATTAAACGTGTAGAGTCGACGGTTTGTTGGAAAGGAGAGGAGCCATGGAAGCAGAGAGAGAGAATCTTATATTTCCAGTCCCTCTCTGTTTAGCCTCTTCCCCACCCTTCCCCAAGTAAGGAAGGGTTGTCAAGCCAATTGTTCAGTTGGGGATGATTGATTGGTGGTCTGATGATCAGAGTCATTGTGTTCATGCTCACGCATTCATGGACTCTCTTCCATGGTCCTCCATTGGGCTACTATGCAATGAGATGCCCAAATGCGTCTGGTTTCTCCATCAAAGCATGCCTCTACTTGTCAGTCATCATTTTGATTTCTGTACCGTATGACTGGTCAGAAGATGGTAACAGCCTAATATGGATTAGGGGTTAGGGATAAGAAGAGGTTCCACTTAGCTGTTTAGACTATGCTGCATGCACAATCCAACCTACTTTAACCTTCACTTCACACTGGATGTGATTGGGTAGTGTTAAGCCAATAAAAGAGAAACAAAACTCCTAGTGCTTTGCACTTTGCTTCCCTTTTACATGTGTGTGTGCTAGCACTTGTGTCTCAGCAGGAGCCTCTGAGGAAGGGTGATTGTGGGTGAAGATTATGCATATTTTGGATCCTTTAGCCAAATATCCTGAACAACCCAGCAACACTTCTCTAACAAGTATGTTATAAACAATATCTAGAATAAGAGAGCTGCTTTGTGGACTTAATGTATCTAGGCCATTTATTCATTCAAATAACTGGGAATTTTGGCAGCCCGTGTTTGATCCCAGGCAGGCCATTTCAAAGGTGAAACTGTTACATTGTTACTGGAGATATGCAGCATGTACTTTGAAAGCAGCTTTACACGTATTTATTGCATTGATGCACAACAAAAGATAATATCATTTTTAGTGGCTCTGACTAATATGTTACTAGCTGCTCATTAGAACCTAATGCTTATGTCTGTATAATACTTCATTTTTATAGGACACAACACTCTTTTAATAATGGTTTTAATTAAACATTTTTTATTGAACATATTCAGTGACAAGCTTGGAAATTGTGACAATATTTTACATCCTGTCATTAATTGAATATATATTGGAATCTAGTTCTTTGTATTATCAAAACAAAGGTTATTATAATTGTGAAGAATTTTATTTTTGAAAGATCTGTTATAGGATCATTGGTTAAATTGGAACTTAGAAATGCAGATCATTTCAAGTTATACTAAAATATATATTAAACCACTAAAGTCATTAAAACCAGCAGGATTCTTAACTATCTTAAATGGGTTGGCTGAACAAATGCTAAGTTTAAAAATCTCAGTATATACAAAACTTTGACATAATAAAATAAGTGTTTGCTCTATTTCATAAAAATAAGAGGATGATATTTTTAAGGAATTGAAATTTTATTTATATCCAAGTTTAGTCATTTGGTTACTCATTTAACAAAAAAAGCCAGACTGATATAAAGATTATTAGAAATATATATAAACAAAACTATTAGAAATATTTTGTTACAGGTAGCATACAATTATTACCTGTAAATTAGTATAGCCATGGCTGACAGATCTGATATAGAGAAAAATTTTCCATAAATTGGGAAGAAAGTGAGAAACATGATTTTGTGGGGCCTTTGTTCCAGAAGTTAAGTGTACTATTTGATGGGACAAACTGCTACTTGCTTTTACCCACAAGAACATGAAAAATTTGCTGCTCTAATATCATTAGTAAAAGTGCATTGATAATTGCTTGTCTGTAAGGTTATCTTTGCTGAAACTGGTGACAAAGTTCTTATGTAAATTTTATTTACAAATATACATGTATGTCCCACGATGTATCAAAGGCAGCATCTCTTTGGGCACCTAGGTGGCTCAATTGGTTGAGCATCTGACTCTTGATTTCAGCTCAGGTCATGCATGATCTTGTGGTTAGTGAGATCAAGCCCTGCATCAGGCTCTGTGCTGATAGCATGGCCTGCTTGGGATTCTCTGTCTCCCTCTCTGCCCCCTCCTCCATTGATGCTTGCTTTCTCTCTCAAAATAAATAAATAAACTTAAAAAAAAAAAAACAAAGGCAGCATCTCTTACATATATTTTACCTCATTATGACTTTGTCAGTGAACTTGCAGGAAATGGCTAGGTAGCTTCATTTTGAGCCTAAGGAAGGAATGCCTATAACCAGAGTCCAAGGAGAGCTCACTGGGGGGGAAACTAAAGCCCACAAAAATTAAATACTTATCCATGGTGACCCAGAAAATCATTAAGCCCAAATCCTTTGACTCCTGAGACAAGTTCTTTTTTCACTCTCATTTATGATGTTATATGCCTCCCTGTGGCACCTTCTGAACATACCTCTCAGTGTGTGCTTTGGCATAGTTAAATTTATTGAGGCTGTTAACTGGACCTTGAAATGGTGCGTTCCACTTTGTGGTGTTAGGCAGATTCAGATGTAAAATCTGAACTGGGTCCTTATGACCACATAGTGACTTCAGTCCTTTTGGATAACTTCAACTTAATATCACTGGAAATTCCTTGCATGGATCATGAGCAACATGTGACCCCCAAACTCTTCTCAGTTCATTATAATCTTTCATTTCTTCCAAGGCATCTGAACTGGATTTTTCCCGCATTTATGCTGTCTCATCCCTTAATTGTTTAAAGACATATTTAACTGTATGAAAATGAATATTGAAACTGAATTGAATGAAGATGAAAAATATTCGAAAAGTGTTTGCGTTGCTTGCTTTTTTTTTTTTTGGCTTAATTGTTCAAGGCTAGTTAACTGCAATGTTACCAATTCACTGCTAATGAGAATGAAAACTGCCAACTATCCCATTCTTTGTTCAAGATCCTGTGCTACTGGGGTTCTTCTCATGGCATAGGCATTGTTCTTCCTTGTATCCATGGCTGTGTCTGTTAAGACCTTTTATACAATAGCCTCAGAACTCTGGTTGCAATTAGAGTTTTGATTAGCTGTCAGTGATGTCATAGCCATGGTTATTTTAAATCCACTGTGCTAAGTGTTTTCCTTTTCTTAATGTACTGTAGAAATTCCATTTCTTGACAGCAATAAGACACTTCAGGCAGTGTGTTTCAGGGCCAATATTGCACTTCTCATGGAGTTAAGACACTTGGCCTTCAGCCTCATGACTTATAACACAATCTGAGTTATGCTATAATCACCCAGATATATACATGGCCTGTTGTGTTTTATTGCTTAAATGGAACCTGTCCCAGCGCCTCATCATCTGACAAGGTGGGAATATAGCCCCGAATGACTGTTCAGATTCCCACTGGGAGTTGCATTTGGTCAGATCTCCCTTAGCCGTTCAGGGGTTGCACTAAAACCCTGGAGGCTTTTGGTATATTTACCACACAACAGAAATCAAAACTTCCAGCATCTCAGTTCTCGCTGCCAGACTGCCCAACTTAGGTTGCCAAATATCTCCCTCTCAACACATTTATTGAACTTTAAAATGGCAGAACAGCATTGAATGAAGTCCAGTAATTTTTATAGGATATATTTTAGTCACTAGACTTTGAAGACTATTCCAACATTAATTATAAAGTTTCTGTGTCTGGATAACATATTGTTAACAGTTATTTTGCAAGTGCTAATGGCAAGATGGAAGAGTTCCAATAATTTTATTGAGGAAGTAGCAATTAAAATGTTGAGCACTACAGGGTACATACAAAATAAAAATAATTTTGCAAACATGGCACTGTACTTCATGACAAAAATGGAGATATACTCTTGATTTTCAAATAGATACGATGATTTTACATTTCCACCTGTTTTTATTCAGGGAAGATCAAGAGGTCTCTTTTTTGTTTGTTTGTTAATATTTAAAGGCGGTGTAAAATGCCAGCGCTCCAGGCTAGTTTGATATTATTTACCACAACATCATGAAATGATTTTAAGACAAGTTGTTATCCATATTTCTTTCAATAGCAAATATCACTAAAATGAGATCATTGGCTTTGTGTGACAATTTATGACTCTGGAAATGCATGAGCTGTCTTTTCTAAAAACTTTCAAAGACCTCATCTTAGTATAGTTTCCCTCCAGAGCTCTCTTGTGTGACCACCCATCTTCCAGACTCACCCTACCACAGTCAGCCAGCATCTTCGGGTCACGAGCCTGTCAGAACCCTGAGAGCAGAGGACAGTAGGAGGCAGCAGGCAGGATGCAGAGCCCTCCAATACACACTGTTTCAGGGCAAGACCCAGAGGGTTAAAAGGATTTGCCCAAGGTCACACGGCTGAGGAATAATCAACGGTGCATGTGGACTCAGTCCAGAAGTGTGTCACCTTTACCACATTGCTTGTGATCATTTTACATTCGGAGTGCAAATTATTAATTGTAGAATTGAGACAGCTCGAATCAAAACAAACTGATAATCTGTCAACTTGGTGACATTACATTTTGAAAGGGATTTTAGACCAAGAGTGCAGCTGCTTTCCAACTTTATTTGATCACCACTTTCTTTTTTAGCCATATGCTGATTGCTATGTAACTTAGGCCTAGGCTTCTCTCATTCATTTGGTGAAATAATTCTTTTACCTAAAGAGTAATCTGTATTTTTAATTTTAGTTTATATCCATAGTTGGAATACTCATCAGCACTGGCTGATGATATCAACACTATGCTATGCTATCACTAAATAAAGTTTCCTGCTAATATTTTATTAAGGTTCTGCTTTTGGGGAATCGATGTGCATTCTCCCGTGGTTTTCCTTTGTGGATCATTTCTTAAAAGCACCTTTTCTCTGGGGCACCTAGGTGGTTCAGTCAGTTGAGCATCCGACTTTGGCTCAGGTCATGATCTCTTGGTTCATGAGTTCAAGCCCCGTGTCAGGCTCTGTGCTGACAGCTTGGAGCCTGGAGCCTGCTTCAGATTCTGTCTCCCTCTCTCTCTGACCCTACGCTGCTCACACTCTGTCTCTCGTTCTCACTCTCTCTCTCTCTCTCTCTCAAAAATAAACATTTAAAAGACAAACAAACAAACAAACAAAACACCTTTTCTCTGAAGAATTATCCAATCAGGAACCAACTTTTTTTTCTCAAGAAAAATAAGCATACAGAAACTGAAGTTATCAGGAGTTTTTCATCTACTTTTGCTAAATCAAAGGGATTTTTAGAAACATTTTTATAGGGCAATTCTAAGAAAGAAAATAATTCTCATTAATGGTATTTCTTCTTTTTTAACTTACTTATTTATGGAATTAATTATTATATTCTTCTATTACTTTATTTACTCAGTCTTATGGATTCTAAATATTAAAGCAGATTATTAGATTTCTCCTTAGCTTGCTTAACTGTTTTGTTTAATAACACATCAAGGGCTTATGAATATCAGTTAAATAATTCCTCTAGAGATTCATAATCTAACCTAAAAGCAAATACTTCTCTAAGCTGCCTTCCTGTAAGAGGACTTACCATTTGTTGACTTATGAGAGGATTTATTTTTATTTTTTAAAAAAACATTTTATTTTTTATATATATATTTTTTTCTATTTTAGAGAAAGACAGCATATGAGTAGGGGAGAAGGGCAGGGGGGAGAGAGAGAGAGAGAGAGAGGGAGAAGAATCTTAAGCAGGCTCCACATTCAGCATGGAGCTCAACTCAGGGCTTGATCCTACAACCCTGGGATCATGATCTGAGTCAAAATCAAGAATCACTCAACTGACTCAGCCACCCAGGTGCCTATATTATTTATTATTTTTTACTTGGTATATATTCTTGGTTTATATTGAGTGAATCTATTACTACTCCACCTTTACCTTATAAGAAGCAAAGTATGTCTTTTCTTCCTCTTATGCTCAATGTGTTATGATGTATTCACTTAATAGATGCTCAAAAAACTTCTCATAATCAGATGGAAAGCTGAAGATATGTATTTAATTCATCATGTGTTTTTTTTCTTCAGCAAAATTAATCTCAATTCTTGAACCACAGAAACCTGTGTTTAGAAAGAAATAATTACTGATTATATGTAAATGACATTGAAAATTTTTCTGATTTTCCAAGTGATTTTTAAAACTGATAAATTAACACAGCAGAACATGGAAGAGGGAGAGGCTTCTTGCAAGAACCAATATAAGGGATAGATAGTAAGCTTTCCATGAATTTCAGCATAAAAATGTCAGCCTTCTCTTTTGCTAGCATACCTCGAAGAACAGGTACAAAATTGATTTTGAAGTACAAGTTTTTAAAGCTAGAAATAAAACTTGTATAAATAGAATTTGGTTACAAAGGTCATGGTGGAAAATAATCTTCCTATTGGTGGTTAGGCCCCCCGTCGGGCCAATTAGTGACTTTGTCAAAATTGTATGTCAGGTTCTGAAATAGTTAACCTCCAAAAGGTGTCCAGTTTATCCCCAGGATGGACATAAGTGATTGGACAAGTGTCATTAAAAAGAACTTGAAATAATAATAGAGGAGTCATAGGAAATAACTGACACTGAAAGTTTTTATGATTAATACTTCAGAAGTCTTTCCTCTTGATTTTGTTTCATGTCCTCATGATGCTGTGGCTGTTCTACCAGATATTAAGAACCAGAGTTTGGACTAGACATAGTGTAGCCAATGAGAGGCAAAATCCTCTAGAGTTTAATGGTTTGGGCTTTGAAGACTGACAGATATGGATTTGGTTACAGTTTCTGCTTTCCTGTCTATGTGAAGTTGGAAAATCCAGGTGTATATGACTTCCTTTTACTATATTGCTTCTAAACAGAATGGTAAGACAGTACAGGGAATGAAAGGGCAGACAGCCTTTCAGAATGTATTCAAAATACTAGTTAAAAAAAATTTTTTTTAATATTTACTTTTGAGAGAGAGCGAAAGAGAGAGAGTGAGCACGAGTGAGGGAGGGGCAGAGAGAGAGAGAGAGGGAGACACAGAATCAGAAGCAGGCTCCAGGCTGTCAGCACAAAGCCCGTCATGGGGCTCGAATTCACGAACTGTGAGATCATGACCTGAGCCAAAGTCGGACGCTTAACTGACTGAGCCACCCAGGCGCCTTGAAAATACGTTTGTTTTTTTTTAATGGAAGGGACTTTTTATATTTGAAAAAACCCACGTGTTTCATGATCTTGTCAAATTATCTATGAAGACAATTTTTTTTAAATTTAAATTCAAGTTAGTTAGCATACAGAGTGGTCGTGGCTTCAGGAGTAGTGAAAACAAGTTTTGTAGATGCTGTTACTGAAAGTGTGCTCTTATTCAAAGGCTTCTAGATGATTAACACAAGCTTTTCTTCCTTTTCCAGGGCATATAGCCAGATGACTATATACCAGAGCGTCTTATACCAAGGTGCAGCCAGATGACTGAGTTCTCGTCAATGGAAGGAAAAGTGGTGATATGTAGCGTTTCTGAGCTTGGTGCATAAAAAATCTCCCATGATAGGCTCTCTATGCTCTTTTCCTTCACATGAATTGATGCAGAGGGATATGGCAACATTAGAAATTGTATGTTGAAGCTGGTGGAGCCACAATATGGAAGGAGCCTAGGACCCTGAATCAGTGCCCAGAGGCGAGCCCCAGTTAATCAGGAACACTCATTTTGACGGTAATGAGTGAGAAATAAGTGTTGGAGCCATTATAAGCTTTGCTGTTTTTTTTAAATAGTAGAAAACAATACTTTAGTATTCTAATTAGTATCTAATATAGAATTTATTTTCTTTCATAATTTATTATATATTAACATTAGAAGTGCTGCTTGTCAGCTTTCAATGATGTCATTGCAAATGCATGCAATAGTTCACAGTGAATAAATGTTTATCTATTTGACCACATCATCGCTACACTGATTTTTACTGTTCTATGTCATCCCTGAATTTACAAAAATACACAAGAAGCTAGTCCAACTTCAATTTTTCTTTCACAGAGCCCACATATCCCCCCATCTCCACCTTGACACTGGAATTCTGATTAAAATGAAACAGCAATAGAACAGAGGTCAAGAACTTGGAAGGATTCATATGGAGGAAACCAGGTACAGCTTGATTTAATATCAATATTTCATGTGTTCAGAGAGTGGAGTTTCAGGCTACAAGATAACAGCCCATCATTTTTATGCCCTTCCATCTGTGAAAAGCTGTTCCTCAAAGCAGTGTGTGAACAACCTAGCAGCTTTTCATTTAAGCACCATATTCTGAAAAAGAGAGCGAGAGAGATCTTTTGATGTATAACCAGACTCTAGGAATAATTAAAATCCATGGAGTTTTAGGGCTAGACTCATAAAGAATGAACTTATTGCTAAGGAAAAGTACAGAGCACAAATCTTTAACATAATGAAAATGTTGCCTGCTGCATATACAAAACAAAGTCTACACCATATATTATCTGTCAGTGAAGAAACAAGGGTGTGGATTTAGGAGATAGTAGAATAGGAGGAGCCACAGGAATAAAATAAAATGTTTAAAGTGAGGGTTTGGCAGGGGGTGGAGGGAGGGATGAATAGATAGAACATAGGATTTTTAAGGCAGTGAAAATACGCTCTATGATATTACAGTGATGGAATACATGCCATTATACATTTGTCAAACTCATAGAATGTACAATACCAAGACTGAATCCTAATGTGGACCTTTGGTGATCATGATGTGTCAATATAGGCTTCACCCCTTCTAACAAATGTAACACTCTGGTGGGGAGATTGATAATGGGGGAAGCTGCCCATGTGTAGGGATAGGGAGTAGATGGGAAATCTCTGTGTCTTCTCTTAACTGAACCTAAAATTGCTCTTTAAAAAAGTCTTTAAAAATTTTAAAGAAAAATCCAAGATGTAATGCATTAAAATTTACAGGGTGAGGTTTTGTTTAAAAAGTATGAATATAATAATAATAATAATATTAATTAATTATATAAAATTAATTATACAAAATATAAAATTAAAAATAATTAATAATTTAATTAATATTATTATTACTAATATTATTAAATATTATTATTAATATTATTATTATTATGCAGATAAGCCCCATTAAACCAAGTCCCATTGTAAAACAGCAAAGCATAAAATAAAAGGGATCCATATTCTCATATTTCTAACAGAACTCCTGGAATAATGCAAGGCGATAGAAGAATCAGGGGTTTCTTTCCCTGTCTGTCTTCCTATCACTCATGTGGCATTGTGGGAAGCATTGGTACAAATCTTGGACCAGGGTCCTTAGGTCCCATCCCAGGTTAGGGACTCATTAGGCAGGTACCTGGCTTCCCATTTAGGTATCCAACAGTACCCACAAGCTTTAAAACACCAGAGGACATTGTGGTAACAAAAAGACAAATTAGTCTGAGGATGACCCAAAGATGGGATTATTGCCCCATTTAGTATACTTTTGCAATCAGATTTTTCCATGGAAAGGCCTTTCTCTGTGAAGTCTATTGGAGTCATAGGAGCAACTTTTCAGAAAAGTAGCACTTTTGCTGAGTCATACCTAAATCATAACAACATGAAAATTCCAACAAGTATACATTTTGTAAATGAACCATCTTTCTTCCAAAAATGATTCTATCGCATCTCTTCTGTCACATCTCTCAATTTAGGAACTGTAAGCTACTTCGGTATGTTATTCAGGTGAATCATGGAAGTACTTTAAAAAAAAAAAAACTTCTTATACATAAGGAGATGTAACTCTGAGGCGTTTTTTGAGTCCCCATTCATTTATTTATTCCACTTTAACTAAACACCTGCTATGTTCTAGGCCTTAGCTACTAGAAAGACTCAAGGAATGAATAAACAACAACCAACAAACAAATAAGCAAAGCATTTAACAGTTATAGATGTTATAATATGATGTGGAGTGTTGACTGTCCATCATTTTGCTTCATCCTCATGATAACCCTATAAAGGAGGTACTGGTAGGATCCTTTTTTTCCAGATGAGCAAATAGGTTTAGAGTGGTTAAGTAGCCCACCCAAGATGGTAAAGGGCAAGAGCCCAAGTTTATTCTACCCTAGAGTGTCTGCTCTTAATCTCCAAACAATCATGTCTCCCATGGTTTCTACTCTGGGATACTATTGTGTACTCTATTGATGGGGATAAGTGTGCAAGCAAGTAATTTTAATACATCAAGAATACACAATGTGATACTGGAGCACAGGACAGAAGAGAGAATAAATGTGCAAGGTAGAGGTGGGAAAAAGAAATGCTATTACATGGGGGTTGCCAGATGGAGAATCAGGGACAGACATTGCAAGCAGAGAGGCATTGTGTTCAAACCCAAAAAGGCATGAATGAGATGGTGCAGCAGTGATTAGATTCTCAGTATGGAAGTTAGGCTGAGCAGGTAGAGGCCAGATTATTAAGAATTTTAATTGCATGATGAGCACTAGGTGATGTATGGAATTGTTGAATCTTTATATTATGCTTCTGAGACTATTCTGGAATTGAAATTAAAAAAAAAAAAAGAATTCTAAATGCATAGCATGTTGAAAAGGTCCTTAAGCAGAGATATTAGGTGGATATCCTCCCTGCCCCACACACCAGAACTTTTTATACTGCAAGGAATAGACAGAAGGGCACAGTGCTGATGGGTGGGCAGAATGACGTCCTTTGTATTTTCATTTTTTGTTTCACTTCTGAAGATTTTATTGTAAATGATAGAGTAAGATTTATGTCTTGTAGAAGGAGCCATATATAAATCAGGCATAATGACATCTTCCATGTATTGAAGACTTACTATGAGCTAGTTGCTATGTTGGAAACTTTGCATGTTATTTTGTTAATCTTAAAAAATATTTTTGCAAAGATGCTGCATTTGTGTTTCCCTAGCAGATATCTGTGGGACAAATCTCCATTTCACTGATGAGGAAATGGAAGCTCTGAGAGTCTAAAATACTTGCCCAAGATAATACAACTGTTAAGTAGGAAAAAAAAAAAAAAAAAAAAGGAGCTCCAGTTACATTCTGAACAAGGAAAGTAGAGTTAGATGATATTTGCAACCTTCCATGGCTGTTTTTTAGAAAGTCTCAATACTTTTGTAATCACACTTAATATTTGGAAAATGTTGGTCAGGATAGATTTTCAATCTTCTCATTACGAAAATAATTTTGCAGTTAGAGTATGAACTCTAAGGGAAAATACCACTGATAAACACAGAACAACTCTCTTGTATTAACAGCAATTTACATAGCAAATCTAAGGAGATTGTGCACTACTATCAGATAAACACTTTTTTTATATTGATGTCTGGAACTATACACTGACTGCTTGCCATTCTCTGTAGTGGGAGTTCAGGCAGCATGCAGCCAAACTAAAATAGATTTTATAACATCAAATTGATTTTTTTTTTTGGTATTTGCCCTCGGTGTAGCACCATTTCTCATATACTTAAAGCTGACCTAAGTTTGGGAAATTTGCCAATCAATTGTTCAGACTTCTTTCTTTATTTTATAACCCATAGGATACTATTGACCAACACAGGAAAACATCTGTTATAAAGAAAGCCAAAAGCTACTAAGAACTTAATAATAGATGGTCACCTTGTCCTTTTGTAGGCACTCCAGAGTTGGATATTAAATTCAACCAACTGAGTTATCTTTAATTAATTACATTCTTCTAGAGGCTGATGCCTCACTTTGTCCAACTTTTTACAAGGTAAATAGGATAATTTGCCTAATGATTCCAGCATTTAGAGTAGAGCTGGGGAGAGAAGTTAGAAGATACAGCACCATTCTTTTTCACTCCTTAGCAGAGGGGTGAAGTTCAGCCAGAGGTCTTGTATAATAGGAGTTTTTAGAGGATATTTAGTGAGGTCCCTATTGGAACATTATCTGTATCGCGAACAACCGTATATCATTTGATAATCATGGGCAAGTTTCAGCTTAGGAAAGACTTCATGTTGATGAGCTTTAAGATGGGGAGGTCCCAATTTTGAGGATGCCAACATACTTCTATCCTATCAAATCCCTCATGTCAGGCAGGATTATCTAGCAGAGGAGTATCGGTAGGGGAAAAGGAAAGAAGCTCGCAAGCCATCCTGGACACCAGGAGGTTTTCACACACCCTTCTTGGCCAGAATATAAAATGAGGGTTCCGTGGCTTTCAAAGTCTTTTAAAGCTTAACACACTCTGCTCCTAAGTTCTGTCATTTGCTCTCAGTTGAAAGCGGGGCTTTCCCTGTCGAACCTGTACAGCCAGGGAGAAAGAGTTCCCAACAGAGCTACCTGCTGCTGTTTTCAGGAATTCTCCATGCTCCTTATGTTCGGATGCAGCTAGTACTGCTCCTGTGCAGCCAATGGGAGCTCAGGCGCCAGCTCATGTGGTTTTACTAGCTGGAACACTTGTAGAAATGGCCTGGCCATCCAAACCCGGCTGTAGTTCTCCATTCTTATTGTTTTAGTTCTTGTAATAAATCTTCCTTGGCCTGCTAATTCATTGGTTTTCAAAATTTTGGGGACGCAACCCCGTAGTAAAAAACAAAATACATTTGATACATACCTGCACACAAATATACAATTAAAAATATTTTTAATGTTTATTTATTTTTTGAGAGAAAGAGAAAGACAGAGAATCTGAAGCAGGCTCCACGCTGTCAGCACAGTGCCTGAAGTGGGGCTCCAACTCATGAACCATGAGATCATGACCTGAGCTGAAATCAAGAGTCAGATGCTTAATGGGCTGAGCCACCCAGGCACCCCACAAACATACAATTTATACAAAAATTTCATTAATAAAAGTCAGGTAGGAATATAGACAAGAGTCTTGCCACAATTTTATTGTAAATCTGCATGCCATTAGCAGAGGAATGAACATTAAATGTACATTGACAGGTAGCTTTGACCAATGAGAATGCATAAATATTGAAAAGAAAGGGATTTGGAGAGAAAATCGTTGAGGTACACACAAGAAAGCTGGATCCCAGTTCAACTCAGATTCTAATGACATCAACTGGGGAGAAGCAAATGCTCAGAAACAATACTTTCTGAAGGAGTTGCTTCAAGGGCTCAACTATTAAAACAAACTTCATTTTACCAATTGCTCTTGAGGCAATTGAAAAAAGGACAGATAAAGGCTTTCTGGGATTTCATGCAAGTTACCATCTGACCTCTCTGGTGCTATCAAGATTGACAATGGGAAGAGAGAGAGACACCGAAAACATTTGCATAGATGCTGCTGAAGTATGCTGACCCAACTAGGAGACTGATTCACTGGGAGCTCAAATAGCCAACCTAGACGGTGTGCTGAAACAAGTCTCTGCGGGGAAATGGAACTTGACAATCCCATGCATTTACAGTGTACGATTCTGTCTCTTTGTTGGAAGAAATTCATAAAACTCAATTACAAGAAACAGGGATCTGCTTTAGCTTAAATCTTAAACAATATCAGTAACATGGAGAGTTATTAAAGAATGTTTACTTTCCAAAGAAAATAAATGGGTCACTCAAAACTAAATTCAAATGACTGAACAATATGAGAAAAATTCGAATTTCATAGTAATAAAAATTTTAATTTCTAGTAACAGCTAGCAGCTATTCTTTAGCTTAATAGGATTATTGTTATTATCATGAATGGCCAATTTGAGTGGTGATTCAGGGACATGGGTATTCATGCTTATCTTGCTGATTTATGGATAAGCTGATGACTTATATCTAAATAAAAACGTTTATTCCCATTCTTCTAGCATTTCTGCTTCTATGAATGTATTTAATCCAAGCATATCACCACAGATGTACTCAAACATTGATCTATAAGGATGTTTCTTGAAGCCTGGCTTATAATAGAAATAGTACCAAAAAAACACTGTAAGCTTCAATTTTCATGCCTATGAAAACAAGAATAACAGTAGTACCTACCTCACAGAAGCATTCTGATAATTAGATAAGATAATCTACCTAAAGCACCCAGCCCAGGGCCTAGCAGATAGTAAGCGCTTGTTCTGGTTCTCTGTTTGCCCCCCATGTCCTTTCTTAGTACTGCTCTGTCCTGTGCCTGCAGATGGCATCTCCCAACGCCTCTTGCTCGCTGGCCCCCAGTTGACTGTGCCCAGTAGCCCAACAGGAGGTACTGGCCAGAGACTTCCAGGGAGGGAGGAAAGAGAGGGCTTGGGGTATTTCTTTTCCTCTCCCTCCTTATTTTAGAACTGCCTTCTCATCAGCAGCTGGGTCTCTCTCTATCCATGGCTCCCATGGCCCCAGCTTTTTCTCAGTGAGCTCCAGCAACACTATTTCCTTCCGTTGACCTTTAGGATTTCCCATTGTTGCTAGTCTCTGGATGCCTCCACATCCTTTGATTATTTACGACATCTAGACAAAAAGTATCTTCACTGAAGTGTATTTTTTTATTTAAAAAAATTTTAATGTTTATTTCAGAGAGAGACAGAGCATGAGTGGGGGAAGGGCAGAGAGAGAGGGAGACACAGAATCCAAAGTAGGCTCCAAGCTCTGAGTTATCAGCACAGAGCCTGATGCAGGGCTTGAACCCACAAACCACAAGATCATGACCCGAGCTGAAGTCAGACGTTTAACCAACTGAGCCACTCAGGTGCCCCTTCACTAAAATGTCTTTAGTTGAACCTTATGGTGAATCTCAGCTGACACCCTGACTAAAACACTCCTTTTGGTTAGGGACAAAGAGGATAATGTTAACAATGGTGATTACTGTGTCATTGTTCTAATTATCAACTACTTCTAAACTTTTTTTCAAATCTTGGTCTTTGAATTTCTATTTTTCAGTATACTATCCATTGTCCTGCTTCTGTGTCTTTCCAATATAATTCTGTCAGCTAATACTGTGACTTTTGGTACTTGGTTACTGAGGCTAGCAGAAACCTTGAGAGGTTGGCCAACTTATTCTCTTGCTTCAAGGTATAAAATATGTTTCAAGGACAGACAGGAATCTACACTGCTATGCCCTTCATCCTCTTCATGTAGGGAGAATTAAAATACGGTAACATAAGCCCAAAAGTCAACAGTATGAAAATCACTCAGCACATAGAGTAATGAATCCAATCTTGTGTCACTCTTCTTCCAAGTGGTGGACAGGAAAGGGTAATGGACAAAGAGAGGGGAGCAAAAGTATTGTAATTCAAGGCTTTCTAGAGCTAGAAGTTCCCAACCAGGTATTTAGAGAAGTAGTCACTGGTAAATGGTGGACAACCAGTCTATGGATTGGGCCCTGGTATAGAGACTCTGAACTAGGATTGTCTAGTAGGCCTCTCCGTGATACCTTCCTGAGGCTGAAACTGGCATATTATCGTGGCTCCTTGGGGCTATTTATATTTGACTTTTCTTAATCAGCTCCAAACATTTGAATTGAGTGTATTGCCATTGTATTACTTCCATTTTTCAAAATAAGCCTAAGAGAAACTATATTTTCAACACTGCATTTAAATAAGATTATAGGACAGAGCTGAATTTGACTTTCACTTCAAATAACACTGTTGACTATATCTGCAAACTAGCCAAGAGTTTTTAAGAAAATCATTGTATTTTATCATTTATGAAATGAAACTTTAAGTGATCATACACATATATACACACACATGTATTTACTTTGCCAGCTGTGTTTTTTTGGGAAGGATTGTCCTTTACTCTGAGATAGTTTCTACTTTTTTGGTGTTAAAATAATCTTCCTTTTTAAAAAATTTTTGTTAATTTTTGAGAGAGAGAGAGAGAGCAGGGGAGGGGCAGAGAGAGAGAAGGGGACAGAGGATCCATAGCAGGCTCTGTGATGACAGCAGAGAGCCTGACTGTGGGGTTCAAACTCATGGACTGACCTGTCAGATCATGACCTGAGCTGAAGTCAGACACTTAACTGACTGAGCCACCCAGACACCCCCCTCCCAAATAATCTTTCTTTTATGAAATTATAATAATGAGCATAACAATAGGTGCCAGGCCCTGTATTAAGTGCTTTGGCTGCATGTAGCAGATAATTCATCTGTGATTTTTAGGAGAGGACTATGAGGGGAGTACAGCTATCATCCCCATTCTGAATAGCCTAGTTAAGCATCTTCTCCCAGGTCCCACAACTGTTAAGTGTCTAATTTGGATACAACCTAGATAGTGTGACTATAAAGGCTAAATGGTACTGTTTTCTGTTATTAGATTGCAGTTGCTTTTTGTTAATGCATTTATTTGGGAAAACTTGTCTTGAAATCCCAAAGTACAGAAACTAATAGACTCTTGTCTCCATTCACTGTATCTGCTCCTGCATCGCACATAGCCTTGATAGCAGGAGATAGTGTGGGTGGGCTTGAGATGCCTTGTCTGGACCACTGCCTTTCCTGAGGGGTCAGCACAGTCAAGGATTGTAAAGGTAGGTGAGATTCTGATAGCACTACAGAGCCTTCCACAAAGTCACTGACCACAGCACCAAAAGAACCAAAGAGGGAGGCTTTGTAGCTTTCATGACACCATGGTGGGGTGTTGTTAACTTGGTGCTATCACCACCCCCCATTGCAAAGAACACCACCATTACCATAAGAAAGCAAACCTTACTGAAGCAGCACATGCTGAGAAAATATGGCCAGGGTCCAGGAAGCTGTTTGTAGAAACCACACCCAGCTGAGAGCCCTCACCCCAGCTGGAGAGTCTGGTTATTGTTTGGATCAGCTTGTAAGGTCCCTGTGGGACTCCTTTGCTCTGTGTGATGGTAGCCGTAGAGTACAGACTCTGGGAAGTAGGGTCTCTCATGCTGCTACATCCCTCACCTAATATAGGGGCAATGTATTCTTGCCAGGTGTGATATAGTATGAAAGGTTAAGTTGTCTCAATTAGTTGTGCATGTTCCAGAAGTTTACTCTAATAAAGTAAAAGTATTCTAAATGAAGCTTTTCCTAGAGTTGGGGCTTGAGGGGAGTTTGGAAGCTACCTACTCCATCCTGCCAGTACAGAGGAGAACATCTATACTAAACCACAAATAAATGAACTAAAAACCAGGCAGAACGTTGGTTCTCTAGTTACATAGAAACATGAATCATCAACCAAACAGTATAATACATAGTGTAGAAAATTCTGCTATTCAGTCATCATCCATATGGGTCATAAAAAGGGCAAATACATACATGAGCAAATGTGTATATTGTATGTATATGAAGACAGCTTTGTGCTCTCACCTGGGAATCGACATCTTTTTATTCAAATCTAGCCATGCTCTTTTTATTGTCAATAACACACTGCTTAGAGCTGTTCTTTAGTGTTTGCTTTTATTTCACACCAATAATGCAATGTTTGAAGTTGTCCTTTAATGTGCCTTTATTATTAATAATAGGTGCCATTGACCAAGCCCCTACTTTGGGTCAGCACCATTCTGAGCAATTTATACTTACTATCACCTTTATTTATTATAGCAACTCCAAAATGCAGGAACTATATTCACATCTTAAAAATTAAAAAATAAAGTTGAAAAGTTATAATTTCCCTAAGGTCAGGATGTCAGGACCACAGTTGGTATTTAAACTAAGCAAGTCTTTCTGACTCTAAGATCCACTCTCTTTCCACTACCCCAAGGCTCTCTCTTTTCAAACAATTATTCTCCAGTGTGTAAAATCATTGTACTTCTGCTGCTAAGACAGCAGCTATAGAAGTATCCTGACCCTTCCTAGCCCCACAAGGCCTGTCCAGCTTAGGGGCTGAGCCACAGGACCAAGCCTGGACTCTTGCTGCTCCCCAGGTATTAGATAAGATTACAGATCTAAGGTCTTAGAGATCTGGTTGTGCCAGTTAGTGACAAGTAGGTGTTGACAAAATTAGTCTTATGATTGCTTAAAGAAATAAGTTTACTCATTTTATAACCATACAGAAAAAGTTAGTTGATAGAACTTTGGTTTGTGACCAACTTTGTCACGTGGAAAGTATCTTGATTTTGGTGCTGTAGTTTTATGTCAGTTCCCTATTGGGATGTCTGATCTTATGATAGTAGAATTGGGTGCCAGATCTGTAAAACCAAAGGAAAACTTGAATATGTGGTGGGTTTCAGTGAGTCAGGGTGATCTTGGTATTCTTCTACAGCACAAATTTGTTTTTCTGAAATGGTCCATGCCTTTGGTCATATGGCAAATAATCTAGATAATAGACTTGAGAATTTTTTTTTTTTTTGATGGTTAGACTTGAGAATTTTTGATGATGCTTCTGTCATGCTTAAACAGAAAATTTTACTTTAATTTGGAAATATCGCCTAAAAAGCAGATTTCATGATGCAGTTTTTTTTTTTTTAATTTTTTTTTTTCAACGTTTATTTATTTTTGGGCAGAGAGAGAGCATGAACGGGGGAGGGGCAGAGAGAGAGAGGGAGACACAGAATCAGAAACAGGCTCCAGGCTCTGAGCCATCAGGCCAGAGCCTGACGCGGGGCTCGAACTCACGGACGGCGAGATCGTGACCTGGCTGAAGTCGGACGCTTAACCGACTGCGCCACCCAGGCGCCCCGCAGTTTTGAAATTTATTTCAACAAATACTTATTGAGCATGTACTATGTGTTCTAGGTGCTGGAGATAAAACAGTGCACAAAACTGATAAAAGTTCCTATGTTCATGTAGTTTATGGCCTATTTCAGGAAGATAGACAATAAGCAAATAAATAAAACACATAGTATATCCAATGATGCCAATCCAGTACTATGGAGAAAAGAAAATCAGCGAAAAGTAGTGAAGAATGATGGGGTGGGAGGAATATTGCAACTTTTTATAAGGTTATCAGGGAAAGCCTCATTGAGAGAGTGAATCTTGAGCCAACACATGCAAGAGCTGAAGGTTTAAGACAGGTGGATATCAGAGGGCACAAAGTATCAAGGCCCAGAAAGCGTGCCTGGCATGTTGGAGAGCTGGCAGGATGGCCAAGAGGGATAAACTGGGCAATGAGAGAGCAATAGATCAGTGAGAGAGACAATGTGTCTCTGTGAACTGTGGCTTTTTCTCTGCGTTGAAGAAGCCACTGGAGGGGTTTAAATAAAGAAAGTACTTATAAACAGGATTCTCTGGCAGCTGTGTTGAGAATACATATTATTGAGAATAGAGGGTGACATCAGTATATTAATTTTCCATTCTGTGTAACAAATTGCCACAAAGTTAGTGGCTTAATATAACATGTATGTATTATCTTACAGGTTGTGTGAGTCAGGAGTGGGTAAGTTCAGTTGGGTCCTCTCTAGGCTGCAGTCAAGATGTCAGCCAGGGCTGGGTTCTCATCTGGAGGTTTGACTGTGGAAGGGTCTGCTTTCAAGCTCCCTCTGGTTGTTGACAGAATTCATTTTCTTGCAGCTGTAGGATTCATTCAGGTGTCTTCTTCAAAGCCAGCCATGGAGAAAGAAAAAGAGAGAGTGAGAAAGATAGAGACAGACAGACAAACTCTAGAGCAAGTCTGTTAGTAGTACAGAGTCTTATACAGCATTACATGATCATGGGAGTGACATCCCATTACCTTGCCAAAATGCATTGGTCAGGAGCACATCCCAGGCCCTGCCTACACTTGAGAGAGGAGATTACACAAAGGTGTGAATCCCAGGAAGCTGGGGAGCATGGAAGCTACCTTACAGTGTGTCACCACAGTTAAGAAAAACCAATTAGGAAGCTCTGCCAATGATCCAGGCAAGAAATGTAAGAATTAGACTAGAATAATTAAAGGAATCATTATATAATCTTTCTTGATTCTCCTGTGCTGATGATGACTTGGACTGGACATGACTAACATGGATGTGAGATAAGGTTTAATGAGATACTTCAGCAGTGTTGATAAATGAAATGAAGAGTCCTTTTTCGTTTTCCCCCCATGTGTCTTCTGAATTCATCTTTTTTAAAATGTTTATTTATTTATATTGAGAGAAAGAGAGAGCACACACCAGCGAGGGAGGGACAGAGAGAGAGAGGGAGAGAGAGAATCCCAAGCAGGTTTTGCATTGTCAGCTCAGAGCCCAACATGGGGCTCCATCTCAGCAACCAAATTGATCATGACCTGAGCCGAAATCAAGAGATGGACGTTCGACCAACTGAGCCACCCAGGAGTGCCTTCGGAATTCATCTTTATGCAAAATCACACCATTCTTCCACACTTGGATCTAAAGTTCCATTGTAAATCTGAGAGTACTCATTTGATTAGGTCACTCAATGGTGCAACACAATAGCTTTGGGCCCAGTATTGCCTGTAGACCTGTGAAATAACTGGAATATCTCTATCCTTGCCTCAATCAGGGCCAGAATTGTTATGAAGTCACCTGGCCTTTTTTGTCTGTAGCTTCTTGCCTTTCCACATAAAAAAAGTGGTGATTTTAGTATTTCTGGAATTTTGTGATATTTCTGCAGTGTTCTCTTTCTTGAGTAAATATGCATGACTCTATTCATTAGCACTGGTCAAGAAATTTCAGTTAGTCTGCCAGCAGGTCTGTCAGATCAGTTTGCCCTCTCTCCTCTTCTATCTGTCTTCTCAAATTCTTCACACCTTTAAAATTTCTTAGAAATATTTTTTGATTCACCTCACCTGCAGACCTAATTGCTTCATGCCCACACAGCCAGCCTAGAATCTCTACATAGAGACTGCTTTCTCTCATAAAAACTTCCCACAGCCTATATCTCCTTATCTTTTGTAGTCAAGAAAATCTCTCTGACCCCACGCTTTTATGTCCCCCAGCTCTCAGTCTGTTATCCCCAATCACCAATCAAATGATTATTTAATATTTCCCATAAACATAGAAGGCTCGGTGGAATACACTGTGCCAAAACCACTATGAAATATGTGTCCTGAAGACTTCACATTCTGATGTCTCTCTGGTTGTTATAAACACATTAGGACAATAACCCTGTGTTGGTGCCACAGAAGAGTGCAGTCCAAGAGGGCAGCATTGCTTCCAGATTTTTTAGAAGGGGCCATTTTAGTCATGTAGCTCGTGTGAGTCAGAATTCAGGCGCTTCTTTGAACAGGCTGCACTAAGCAGACCTGCCTCTGACACACTGCAGCTCTCCTTTAAGCCAACAAGAGCCTCTGGGCTCTGTGAGTCATCCTTTCCCAGGTTATTAAGGCTTAGATAGAGATTTGATAAATGACAGTCTAAGTTGTTATAGCTAGTTCACTTAACCCTTCATCTGGAAGTCTATCACCCCACAGTTTTCTAGTTCTTGCCAGAAAGACATCTGAGCAAACCATATGGATGCCCTGATGGATGTTTAACTAGGCATTCAAATAGTACTGGATGATAAAAGGGAAATTTTACAATGGATTCTTCAAGTAGCTTGAAGGAAAGAGTAAAAAAAGGGTGTGAGCTTTCTAGAGAGTCAGACTAACATTTAATCACAGCTTCCTATGGGCACGTTTCTCATTTTCTTGGAGTCTCAGCTTCCATTTATGTAAAATGGAGGTATTACTACACCACCTATGGTTCTTGATAAAATTAAATATGAAACACACCCTGCAGAAATCTGGGGACCTCAAAGCATTTCCCACTTGTAAAGTAGGCAATGACACTTCTACAATCAGAACTCATCTGTGAGGCTGCTTAGTGAGCAGAGTCAACATGCTGGTGTCAATGGCCTTGCCCTTGGGAGTCATACAGATTCAGAATTTGTCCTGCTATCTTCTGCTTCCTCCAGTCTTGGCTAAAGGAATACGACAAAGCAATAATAACTTTAGATCAGTTTTAAGCCTGCTCATAAAATATGGAAACAGTCAGGAACCAGAAGATTCTTAAATCTGCTGAGGACTAAGATGGAGGCATCAAAGAGATTAAAAAAAAAAAAAGCATAGCTTAGCTTAGAAGCCAGCAATATGTTTAAAGTGACTCATTTGGTATTTATTTTTTTAATTTTAGAGACAGAGTGCAAGTAGGGAGAAGGACAGAGAGAATCTTAAGTAGGCTCCACGCTTAGCGTGGAGCCCAATGTGGGGCTCAGTCCCAGGACCCTGAGATCATGACCTAAGCTGAAATCAGAGGTGGATGCTCAACTGACTGAGCCGCCCAGGTGCCCCTGACTTATTCATTCTTATGTGAGAAGAACCCTACAGAGGTCCAGGTAAGCAGGAGAGGATTTTGGAGCTGGACACTTCAGGTTTTTCAGGCCAGCCTTCTCAATTTCTCTCTCTACACCTTCATGTGTTGGGAAACTGAATCTGTGGGTGTCCAGAAGGAGTGTGTGTGTGGGTGGGGGAAGGGGGAGGCTGATAGTGTATTTCATTTAAGAAAGAGTAAGATGGAAGATGGAATTAATCATTCATTGCTTTGTATCCTATTCAGTGCTTAAGCAGTCCATGTTTTCTACACTATTGTCCTGTTATCTTGGAATTACAGCCTAGAAAATTTAATTTGTGCCCTATGTACAATATCTTTAGGTTACTAAATATTGTCTAGCCATGTGAGCACTTTGGGAAATCACTGTTATCTGTTGATTTTTTTGAACCAACAAGTAAACAAATAATCTTTAAAAAATAACCAGAACTGTGTCTGGATCTCACTTTGGTATATAAATATTTTTTAACAGGTTATTTAAGGGCTATGAACTGGGTGGTCTTTTTATTATATTTTCTTTTCCAAAGTTAGTTGACTATAATTCACTTTAAAAAATCTTGCTGTATATCTAGCCTTAGCATAGGGGAAAAAAAAGGAAAGAAACAACCTGCTATCTGACATTATGTCACATTATTAGGATTCATTACTAGTCAAACTCTACTCATATCTGAAACTTGTAAGTCCTGCTGTCATTTCTAAACAGTTGCATATGAATGTGCAAGATTAGAAACTTGCTATTAAAAAGAGAGAGCTTTCCAAAGAAGACATACAGGTGGCCAAGAGACACATGAAGAGATGTTCAACATCATTAATCCTCAGGGAAATTCAAATCAAAACCACAATGAGGTATCACCTCACACCAGTCAGAATGGCTAGTATCAAAAAGACAAAAAATAACAAAGGTTGATGAGGATGTGGAGAAAAAGGAACTCTCATGCACTACTTGTGGGAATGTAAACTGGTGCAGCCACTGTGGAAAACAGTAGGGTGACTCCTCAAAAAAATTAAAAAATAGAAATACCATATGATCCAGTAATTCCACACCTGGGTATTTGTCCAAAGAAAATATAAACACTAATATGAAAAGACATATGCACCCCTATATTTATAGAAACATTATTTATAATAACCAAGATATGGAAGCAGTCCAAGTGTCCATCAATAGATGAATGTATAAAGAATATATATATATATATATATATATATATATAATGGAATACTACTCAGCCATAAAAAAGAATGGAATCTTGCCATTTGTGACAGCACAGATGGACCTAGAGAGTATTATGCTAAGTGAAATAAGGCAGAGAAAGACAAATACCATATGATTTCACTTATATGTGAAATCTAAAAACAAAACAAACACAAACAAAAACAGACTCTTAAATACAGAGAACAAGCTGGTAGAGAACAAACTGCCAGAGAGGAGGCAGGTTGGGGGAGAATGAAAACACAAAGGGGATTAAAAGGTACAAACTTCCAGTTATAAAATAAAGAAATCATGGAGATGAAAAGTACAGCATAGGGGATATAGTCAATAATATTGTAACAATGTTGTATGGTGACAGTGACTACACTTATCTCAGCGAGCACTGAGTAATGTATTCAGTTGTTGAATTAATAGGTTGTATTCCTGAAACTAATATTACATTATATGTTAATTATACTTCAATAAAAAAGAAAGAGCTTTAAATTGATCCTCTGTCTTATTGTTAAGCATCTAAATGGTATTTGAAATTTTACAAAACTAGGAGGTATAAGACAAATGCCACAAAATTTGTCACAGCTTCAGAAATTAAGTGATCTAACATTTTGGGTGTTTCTAACTGCTGAGGTATATTTTTTAGTCAATAAGAAAAGTATTACTATTTCTATTTTAAGGAATATGGACCCAGATGACAACTAAGAGCAGGCAGATTATCAGTCTATGCCCCCAGAGTGGTTTTCTCCTTGTGACAATCTTGCAAAATCTAGTACAACCTGGTTTTCTGGTGTCAAAGGTCAGAAATGTTAGAACTGGGAGAAAACAAATCCAGCAGGTGAGGAACAAATTAGGAATCTCAAACCTAGAGCCCATGGTTTGGGAGGGGAGAATTGTGATTTTAAAATAACAAACAAAATCTTAAAATTATTTTAGATATAAAATTTAGAGTAGATGTGTGGCCATTCTAAGTTCAGTCTAAAAATTCATAGTTAAAGAAAGGAATAAGAGAGGATCTGATGGTAATCTGGCTGTGACATCTGTCACTCTATTGATGGTAAGGGTTGATTTGGCCGACCTGGGTGTCTCCTTCCTCCCTCATCACTCCATGTGCATCCCTCCCTAAGCTGTGTGCTCAGTGGAAGAGGATGTCCATCTCTGATAGAGGAGGACCATTCTTCTGTCAAGGGTATATGACTAACTGTGCTCCCCTTCTAGAACCTCCAAACAAGCTCTCAAGGTCCATTTGTAGGAGAAGGTAGGGTAGTCAAGCTTTAAAGACTCCAGACACATCCAAATGAGATGCTGCATGTGGCAGTCTGCCTTTCTTAAGAAGAAGAAGAAGAAGAAGAAGAAGAAGAAGAAGAAGAAGAAGAAGAAGAAGAAAAATGAAAAAAAAATCAAAAAAGAATAAGAGAATCACAGAAAATAGCCATGAAAAATTAATCTGAAATTCATCTCTAGGCTCACACCGGGACAAATACCACAGACATTAAAATCGTCCTGGGTAGCAAATCACAAAGCAACTATTATTGCCAGAAAGTTCTTCCTTATAGCTAACCTCCTTTCCATGGTGCATGTTAAAAAACATTTTCTCTTGTGTAGTTTTCATTGGAAATAAAATCATCCAGATTCCTACTTCCATGGGATAAGGAGAAAGTACTAAAGAGGAAACAAAGTTTAAATGATGTTGAGAGTATTTTTCCATAAGTGATGAGCTTATTCAAAACATTCTTGGTAAGTGTCCTTTTTTATTTTTGTTATTAAAAAATTTTTTAATGTTCATTTATTTTTGAGAGAGAGAGAGAGAGAGAGAGCGAGCGAGCATGAGTGGGGGAGGGGCAGAGAGAGAGGGAGACACAGAATCCAAAGTAAGTTGACCGCCCGAAGCCTGACACAGGACTTGAACTTATGAACAGTGAGGTCATGACATGACATGAGCCAAAGTCAGATGCTTAACCAACTGAGCCACCCAGGTGCCCCTTATAGTGTTCTTTTTTTTTTTTTTTTTTTTTTAATTTACATTCTGGTCAGTTACCATGCAGTGAATATTGGTTTCAGGAGTAGAATTCAGTGATTCATCACTTACATACAACACTCAGTGCTCATCATAACAAGTGCCCTCCTTAATACCCATCCCCCATCTAGCCCATCCCCCACACACATCCCACCATCAACCCTCAGTTTGTTCTCTATCATGGGGAGTCTCTTATGGTTTGTTTCCCTCTTTCTTTTTCCCCCTTCCCATTTGTTTTGTTTGTTAAATTCCAGATATGAGTGAAATCATATGGGATTTGTATTTCTCTATTTCACTTAGCATAATACACGCTAGCTCCATCCACATCATTGCAAATGGCAAGATTTCATTCTTTTTGATGGATGAGTAATATTCCAGTGTGTGTGTGTGTGTGTGTGTGTGTGTGTGTGTGTGTGTGTCTGTGTGTATACATATATGTATACACACCACATCTTTATCCATTCATTAGTCGATGGACATTTGGGCTCTTTCCATAGTTTAGCTATTGTTGATAATGTTGCTATAAACATTGTGGTGCATGTGCCTCTTCAAATTTGTGTTTTTGTATTTTTTTGGGTAAATACCTAGTAGTGCAATTGCTGCATCATAGGGCAGTTCTATTTTTAACTTTTTGAGGCCCCTCCATACAGTTTTCCAGAGTGGCTACACCTGTTTGGGTACTGTCCTTCATAATTGATTCAGATCAAACGTAATGGATTTGGACCACAGGATTTAGTCCTGTGTCTCAAGACATAAATGGGTGTCTGACAATCACTCAGTGTATTTGTGTTTAAGCTGGCAAATTCAAAGGTTGTGTATTAAGTGATACCTTCATAGAAACAATCAGTGTGAACTTTTATTTATCTGATCCTACAACAAAATGAGAATGTCTAACTGGAAACAAGCAATTACTCTGATGTTCAACCTTAGTATTAAAAAATATGGAGTAGGCATGTGCTAATAAGGTGGGCTTGGGGTTCGTAAAAGTTCTGAACTATTCGTTAACCGAGGGAGATATCATAAATCAAAGGGAAAAAAGAAAGTAGTTATGTGTGGCTTTGGGGTCCTGTGTTCTGGAATGGCCTTGTCTATATGCTAATATTATACATGGATAAATGCTTTACATCTGCTACTACCTCACTGTCATATTCAGAAGAGGAATAGTACTATCCATAAAGTGTTTCAGTTCCTGTCGAAAACACCACATAAATATATGGTAATGTATTATTATCATTATATAGAGCAGAGGCCAAAAACCTCTTGCCAAAGTGATCCTCTAAAATTTTACACCTATTTCATGCATTAAAAAAAGAAATGTGTAGCATATGCTTTCACTTATTTTACGATTAGCTCATCAAATTTGTGTTCTGTGAGGATAGAAAGCCAAAAAGCCTGTGTCTCTCAAGGCCCTTCCTCCACCCCTATGCTTGCCTCCTCTTCCAGCGTTGTTTTTAAAAGGTCTGGTCTCACAGGCCCTCAGAAGCAAAGTTAAATTCAAAGAAAATAATAATAACTTGCATTTGTGTTGCTCTTTAACGTTTACAAAGTGCTTTCATATAATCTCATTTGAGTCTCACAACTACTCTCTGGGGTTTGCAGGGCAGGGAATAATACTCCCATTTTACAATTGTGGAAACTGAGACAGAGAAGAAAGGCTCATGGCTTGCTTCAAATTATCCAGTTAATAACCAGCAGAGCTGGGTCTTAAACCCAAGTCATCTGGACAATTAATTTAATAATACTTTTTCTACTCTGGCCAGGCTGCTGTGCTAGACAGAACTCTGAAAGGACCCTTAATGGGGCATCTGGGTGGATCAGTTGGTTAAGTGTCTGACTCTTGGTTTCGACTCAGGTCATGATCTCATAGTTTGTGAGTACAAGCCCCACGTCGGGCTCTTAATTCATAGCGCAGAGCCTGCTTGGATTCTCTCTCTCTCTCTCTCTCTCTCTCTCTCTTTCTTTCCCCTCCCCTACTCATGCTCTCTCTCTCCCTCAAAATAAATAAACTTTAAAAAAAATTATAAAAAATAAAATGACCCTTAATGCCCCTCACCTTTATATAATCTCCTCTCCTGGAGTGTCCCCAGAAACTGTAATTATAATAATATATCGCTCCTGTGATTATGTTACTATATATGCAAAAGAGATTTTGCAGTTGTAATTAAGATCTCAAATCAGTTGACTTTAAGATATAGAGATTGTCTGGGTAAGCCTGACTTAAACATAGCAGCCTTAAAGTGTGGGTCTAGGGGTGCCTGGGTGGCTCAGGTGGTTAAGCGTCTGATTTCGTCTCAGGTCATGATCTCATGGTTTATGGGTTCGAGCTCCACATCAAGTTCTGTGCTGACAGCTCAGAGTCTGGCGCCTGCTTTGGGTTCTGTGTCTCCCTCTCTGTCTCTCAAAAAAAATCAATAAACATAAAGAAAAAATACGGGTCTAGAGATAAGAGATGGAGGAAGCCAGAGAGATTTGAAGCACAAAAATGATTTGATGTGCAGGATATTCTCTGTTGCTGGTTTTGTAGAACCTTTCCTAATGACACGGAATTCCAGCAGTTTCTAGGAGCTAAGAGACCTTGCCTATAGCCAGCAAGAATATGGGGACCTCAGGTTTACAACTGGAAGGAACTGAATTCCATCAATAGCCTAAATGAACTTGGAAGTGAATTCTCCAGAGCCAGTAGATGAGAAGCCAGGTTGGCCAACATCATGATTATAGCTTCACATGCTGTGAACGGAGAACCTAGTCATACCATGCTGAACTTTGGGCCTACAGAACTGTGACATAATAAATGGGTGCTGTTTTAAGCTGCTAAATTTGTGCTAATTTGTTATACAGCAATAGAAAACTAATAAACCACCACTCATAAATATTTACTGAATGTTTATTACATGCAAGACAGTAATTTTTATTTCAGATAATTTTATTTTGTCTAGAGGGCCGGTTTAGACAAAAACAAAAACAACCTTCTCCCCCAAATCCCAGACTTACTGTGGTAATATTAATATTTCTCCTTACTTGTGGAAATGTAGAGAATTTCAATCCCTGTCCTCTTGAAGGTAAGCATGACTATGACCCGTATTCTGACCAAACAAAATGGAGGGGGACTGACATATATCTCTTCCAGGACAATGGCTTCAGATTCCCCATGTTCTCATGTTCCATGATGAGGAGCACCTATTGGCCTGGGTCTGGGGAACAGAACTTCCCACCATCTGCTTTGGGCATATAGCGTGGGCAAGACATAAACCTTTGTTCGTTTTAGCCTCTGAGATTGCTGAGTTGTTTGTTTCCACAACACAACCTACCCTATCCTGACTGACACATTTGCCTTGAAAATACCAGACCAACATGTAATACTGAACCTCATAAACACTGACTGCCATCCTGCTACATTAGCAGTAAAGCCAAGTTATCTGTTCTCAGGACCTTTTGCTGAATATATTTTGGGTAAAGAAAAATAAATCTTTATTTACCACAATTTTTACCTCCAAGTAGATGAGAGGTGAGGAAAGAGATGGGAGGAGTGGGATAAGACCCAGGAAAAAAGGGAAAACGAAAAAGAATGCAGCTTTCTGACTGAGCAACAGTTACTGACTGGCCACAATTAAACTCTATGAGGTTCTCAAATATTAGTAAAGACAGCCCACTTTCCATAAGGCGTTGAAACAAGTCAGTCATTAGTGTGACAATGAGTTAAAAGGAAGAAATCATGTACCTTAAATATTTTAAGGTGGCTGTATTCTCTAGGTTTGCTGGAACATGCTATCCTGACTGGGGGGAAGGAAATCAAGACTGTAAGCAAATTTTTATGAGGGTTTTCACATTTCACATTTATCAGTTTTATTTCTGTGGAAGACCTACAGTATAGGTCTATATAATAGCTAAGTTGAAGAAACAGTTTTTATATCCATATCAGAACATAGACAGTAACAAATAAGTCTTAGAATTTTGCAATCATCCTTACAATCATTCATCAGCTATATTCTTGTTTGTTTTTTTTTTTTTAATTTTTTTTCAACGTTTTTTATTTATTTTTGGGACAGAGAGAGACAGAGCATGAACGGGGGAGGGGCAGAGAGAGAGGGAGACACAGAATCGGAAACAGGCTCCAGGCTCCGAGCCATCAGCCCAGAGCCTGACGCGGGGCTCGAACTCACGGACCGCGAGATCGTGACCTGGCTGAAGTCGGACGCTTAACCGACTGCGCCACCCAGGCGCCCCTCTTGTTTGTTTTTTTAAGCTGCAGCATTAGATAAAATATTCCCTTCTTGTTAAGATAGTCATTAAGGTTTACAAATTTTAAGTGAGCTAACTTGAAAAAGTTAACCATACACAACAAACTTATTTTGAAAATAAACTTTTTGGGTGGGGGGGAGGTAAATTCCATATAACTGCTAACAAGTCGAGGTCAAAGTAAGCGTCTGTCGAAAACATTATTTCAAGAAGTTTTGATATGAAGCAGGAAAACTCTACATAATGTTTAAGCTCTTGGTTTCCAGGCTCATTCCATCGTCACTATTTTTCCACTTATTCACTAAGCAGATTAATCAACTCTAGTCATCTGTTTGTAAAGTTTTTCAAGTAGATTTTTCAAACTAAAAGTTACAAAATTTCTTCAGAAACTTGAGAAACTTTCTTTTAAAACTTTTATTTCTGGAAAACAAAATCAAAATGGGCTATTTTATTTTTCTTTTAGTTACTTTTCTTAAAGTAGAAAAAAGAGAAAGATAATCTCAAAAGTGTGATTGGACTTCCCTTACCTTTGTAAATCAATTTTTATATTTCAACATAATTCTGAGGAAATTAAAAGTTAAATATCTGTCAAGTCTCTCTCTCTCTCTCTAATATTATAAAATCAGCATTTACAATGGAAGATATGACTTCCATGGTATAATAAATGGGTATAGATTGTGAATTCTGAAGACACCTCCCTCCCCCCATAATTCTAACTGCAGTGGACATTTGGAGTAAGGAATAAGCCTTACCAAATCCAGTTTTTTGGCATGAGTAGGGGGAAGGGTACCCCAGAAGGATGAAGGAAAGCTAGCCTACATAAAGCTAGTATCTGGTACCTCATGAAGTTTCCCATACTTTCCCCATGGCCATGTCAAGTTCTTCATCAGCATGTTAATTTCAAACTAACAGGTGATTTTTACTTAAATGATCAAACTTTCTCTTCAGAAAATACATGCAATAGCTAATTCTAATCTGGCCATGAAACTAGAGTGCCGTTGAAGTCATAAAAGGGCCAAGCTTTTAAGTGTGAGTTTTTTTCCTTTCCTCTACAAAAGAAACATACATTTAGTATTTCTTTATTTAAAGACATGCCCGCCCACAAACATCTGAGAAACATCTGTAGACAAAATGCCAAAATGCATAGTCGAATTTTGACTCACACCTCACCACCCACCAAGACCCCTGTCAACTCACAATAAACACCTTTCTAGCATCTGCCCCAGAGAAAGAAACGCCACATTACCCAAAGGTCAGAGCAAACAGATGTCACTTATTGCAGACCCTAATCATATCCATATCCAACCTTAGGAGGTCTGTAGTGAAAGCCGACTTCTGGAGTCAAGTTTTCTTCAGAGACGCTCATCCCTGTGTCCTCTCTTCTTCTCACTGGAGTTAGGGGGCCTTAGAAGTGATTGTCTCTGGGGCTGTCCCTGCGCTCTGCTGACACATCTCATGATTGAGCAGAGAGGTAAGAGAAACATCATGGTTGGCCAGCACCCTAGCAGTCTTCCTGCTTCTCATTTTGACATATCCGGAATACTCTTTCAAGAGCAGGTCCTGCATCAACTTCTCTGATTCCCTGTGGCAGTCTCAGGACTGCTCTTCCCTATTCTCATAGCCTTTTGTACACATCTTGGTACCTCCATTTAAAGACTTCATCCTAGGGGCGCCTGGGTGGCGCAGTCGGTTAAGCGTCCGACTTCAGCCAGGTCACAATCTCGCGGTCCGTGAGTTCGAGCCCCGCGTCAGGCTCTGGGCTGATGGCTCAGAGCCTGGAGCCTGTTTCCGATTCTGTGTCTCCCTCTCTCTCTGCCCCTCGCCCGTTCATGCTCTGTCTCTGTCCCAAAAATAAATAAACGTTGAAAAAAAAAAAATAAAGACTTCATCCTATTGACTAGCATCAGTTTACATCTGCGACCCCCATGAGACTGAGTTTCCATTGGAGGAAGGAAGAAGGGAAGGAAGGTAGGTAGGATGAAAGGAAGAAGGGGAGGAAGGAAAGGGAGGGTAAAGGATTCATATGAAGAGGGTTCAGGAAGACACAATGTTGGCAGTGTAATTTAGTAGATTTTTTTTGTTTTGCCTTTATAAACCAATAAAGCATAAAGTTAAATTCAATAATATGTTCAGTATCTATAAGAGATTTTTATTGTCATTTATTTCTTTAAGATTTTAAGTAGATTCCATGCTATTGGTGGGGCTTGAACTCACAACCCTAAGATCCAGAGTCACACGTTTTATGCCCTGAGCCAGCTGAGCTCCCCCTGTAAGAGATTTTTAAAAGGAAGAGTATGGATTTTTTTTTTTTTTTTACCTTTGCCCTCTGTTTTCTGGTTGGATTTGGCCAATAACAGACAATGGGAGAAAGTTAGAGTTGAGAAGGCATGGAGGACATGAGGTCAGGGTATTTCTTTCTCTTCAGTTGCTTGTGAACCTCTACTAAAGGCCACAGTCTCAATCATATGACCCTCACTCTCTCCTTCCCTTGTCTCTTTAGCCCTATGGGTGGTACCAGCTTCCCAACATTACTAGTCCCAGAGAACTGCAGTGTCCCTTATTGACTTTCCTGAGCCTTGCTCATATCTTTGTAAATAGTCCTTCATTTCATTTGACTCAACTGTCTTTCTGGAGAAGGCCATTTGTTTTCTTATGGGACACTGACTGAGGACAGTAAGACACATTCTCTATCTTCAAAAGCTATTTGAATAGGCAAATGAAATTAAATACACAAACAAATATCGTTTAAGGAGAAATGCAATGAGGATCATAAATAATTTAGAAATTAGAAGGTACAGAGTTTCAAATTTCATAATACAATGCTGTACTTGAAAGAATTGAAAAATTCTTTATCGGGGCAACTGGGTGGTTCAATCAGTTACAGGTCCAACTTCAACCCAGGTCATGATCTCATAGCTCATGAGTTTGACCCCCACATTGGACTCTGTGCTGACAGCTCAGAGCCTGGAGCCTATTTCAGATTCTGTGTCCCCCTCTCTCTCCCTGTTCCTCCCCAACTTGTACTCTCTCTCTCTCTCTCTCTAAAAAAAAAAGCAAAACATTAAAAAAAATTCTCATGATTGCAAATAAGAATTTGAAAATGGCTTATAGTTGAATATGATATAAAAATAAAGCAAAATAAAATTCAGAAATATGACTTACTTTTCATAACAACTTTCAGTCCCTGCCTGCCTCAAACTCATGTAGATGCAGATATTATATAGCTATAACCTGAAGGCTTATCTTTTGCCAGTTCTTGAGACAGTCCTGTCCACAGCTGTCCATACACTAGGAGCTCCATTCCCAGTGGCTAAGGTCTAGGGAAATCACGCTGTCATAAACCTAGTACCTAGTGATCCTGGAGTGGCTTCACATTCTCCCTGAAATCTTCTCTCTATCCTTATGACTGAGCATCTGTTTTCTATGTGTTTCTGTACCAGTTTTTCCCTACTTGAACTAAAACCTTAGTCTGACCCTTAGACTATAGATTGGAGCCTTCCAGACAAGCCTTGTCAACTTACCTCCCCTGGAGACAGAACAGTGCTCTAAGATTGGACTGTGCTTCAACAATGACAATAACCACTTCCCCTTATTATCTATAAAGTGATCCTTTTATATTATTTGTAAATCTCACCAAAACCATTCAAGATATGAGCATTGTCCCCTTTAGCAGATAAACCACAACTCAGAATTAGAGCTATCTAATGACTTAACCAAAGCTAAATAGCTAACAAGTAGAAAACGCAGGTGTCTTTCATTCTAGAATTTATGATCTTTCCACTCTATTTCTCTGCCTCCTCTCTGGAACTTTGACACAATTCACTGACGCTTAAGGGTCTTCTCTTCCAGAGATGCGAGCACATGGGATACTCAGAGATCAATGCCAGACCAGAATGGGCCTGGATTTGGACAGCTGGGGCAGAAGCAGTCTTTGTTCCACTGTCCCAGCTCTACCTAGAACAACCTTATTCTCCTTGAAGACATTAAGACTTAGCTTTTAGATCATATAATATTTTTATGACAATTCTACAAAGCTCTGGCATTATCCAAAAGACATTTTAAAATACATTTTTTCTCTTATGAGAAAAGATAGATGCACAAAAATGTAAGCTTTAAGGGACGTTTCTTCATACAACCATAACTAACCTGAAACCTCATCACATTAATGTTGATTTTTAGAGAAGTCTCATTTCATTCCTGATCACCAGAATTTACAGAAGTGAAGTGTAATACCCCTAAGAGTTTGAAGATTTTAACTAATTATAAACAACTCCTGTTTGCTCTAAATTAAATGATTCCATTGAGGTATAATGGGGCTTCTTGCTTTCTTTTCCCCTGCCTTCTAAGTTTTTCAAATAAAATCTATAAAATAAAAATAATTATTAAAGAGGGGTTGTTGAAAAAAAGAATTATTGAACATCTGTGTACATAGTACTGGTCTTCACACAGTATATACAATTTTAAAATATCCATTAGTTGATTTTATGACTCTAAACCAGGTTCTTGAGATGTTTGTTGATTACATACAAAAAATAAGAGATGTCTTTTCTGAAAGGAAGTTTCTTTAAAAGAGTTGATAAAGTGTCCCCTTGTTCCTTCACATCTCTTCTCTTCAGATCCCTATTTAAAAGTTATTTACAGGTTTGCCCTTTTGTATGGACTTCCCTAGGTCTTTTCAATATGAAGAAAGACCTGTTATTATAATAAACAGGTAAGCAATGCTAGTTGCTGTAACAAAGCCCCAAATGTATAATGGTTCAAATACAATAGAAGTTTATTTATTATTTACAAAAATTCCAAAATACAAGTGTCTGATTGGCAGATGGCACTTTTCTCAAAGGGCAAATACAGGAACACAGGACCTTTTTTCCTGTGCCTCTGTCATATTCAACCTATCCAAGGTGTCCATGCATACTTGCCTCAAAGCAGTGGAATGGGAAATAGCATAAGGAAGGTTCTGCATGGAGGATTTTATAGGCCAGTCTTGAAATGGTAAACATTGCTTCCATTTACATTTCAGTGCCTGGAACTTAGTCATATGGCCATATCTAACTACCAGGGAGGTTAAGAATGAAGTCTAGCTGTGGGTCCAGAAAGAAGAAATGGGTTTATTGAGTCTACAGTGTAGGTTCAGATTCAGACCTGGGTTCAAATTCTAGCTCTGCAAATAATTCTCATGTGAGTCTTCATGCCTCTATTACCTTACCTTTTAAGGGGTAATAAAACCTATTTCAGCAATTGTTGCTAAGTTTAAATAGAATAACAAATATACAATGATTAACACATAGTATTTTTTTTAATCTGAAAGGCCAAGATACATGTTTTATGGTTATACAGATTTGTATAATTATGGATTTTGTCTGGTCCCCAAAAGCTTTGTGATATCAAAATTCCCTCCTTAATATTTTGAATATTCAGCAGGATTTCACAAATACATCTATGTTACCTAACAACCTAATTTACCATTAAAGAAATACCAGAAATTACTGGTAGTGTATCTTTTACTGATTATCCAGGTTTTAAGTTACTCCTACCAACATTTTACAAATTATAATGAAAAATTGGCTTTTTTTCTATTTCACCATAGTTGGTTTGGCGAATGCATACAATTTGGGGGAAATAAAAACAATGGCCACAATGTAATTGATCCATAATTATGGCTTTTAAATCCTGTGACTACAAGAAGGAGATTAAACTCTTAAAATTCACTTCAAAGGTGAAAAGGCTGCCAGTCTTAAGCATTAAACCTTCATGCATAATCTGGATTCAGAAAAGCATCTTGCCATTTCAAAATCCGAAGTCACCCAATAACCAAAGATTTATAATAATGAAAAGAATTATCAGGATTATTTTTTGATAGGCTGTGCAAATTATATATTTTCGCCTCCCTTTTGTTCCCCGGGATAAATTTTAGCCACAGTTTTTCTTTTTCTTTTCTTTTTCTTTCTTTTCTTTTTTTTTTTCCTTCTGCTGCTGCTTCTTCTTTTCTTCTTCTTCTTCTTTTTTTTTTTTTGTTTGTTTTTTGTACCAGCAGCCATGGGATTTTTGCCAGAACTGAACTCAGCCACTTCCCTGGGAATGTTGTCCAGTTGCTAATTTCACTACCGGAACTGTGTTCCTTCGCATTCTGGCCTATTTCCATGCATGCCTCCACTGGAATAAAGGGTCTGACAGTTCTGTGGATAATGGTAAACATATGTAGCCAATGCTGTGCAGTTCTTTTAAAGCCAGAAAGCATTAGTAGGTATTTCAGTTGCTGGCAACAAGAAAAAACAATGTAAGGCACTTCATCAAACACCAGAACCCAAAGAAAACTACACATCAATGATTTTAATATATAGCAAGAGTTTCTTCTTTCATTCTTTCTTTTCTAAATCATTGGCTAATTAAAAATGAAAGTCAGACTATTATGACAACCTAATTCCAAACTTTAAAACTACAGGGGAAAAGGCTGGGTTGAGGAGGAAAGAGAATAATACAACTTGTTTATTTTGGATACTATTCCCATTTCAAGTTAGGCTTTTTGATTCTTTAAGTGTACAAGAGAACTTTGACTTCCCTGAGTGCACAAGGGAAAAATTACATGTTGTGATGTCATTGCCTTGAAGATTTCTCATACCACTGAGTACATTAGTCACACTGTCAATGTCAAGGAGATATAAAAGAAAAAGGGGGGAGGGGAAACTATTATCTTCCTATGAGAATCAGTAATGATTTTTCTGTGGATGCATTTATTCAAAATTGATTCCTAAATTCCAGTGGAATTTAAGAGAGCTCTTTTAGAATATGTAATGACATCTGTAGCAGGTCATCTTGGGGTATTATATCACTAGCCTAATAAAGACATTACTATGTAATGGTAACTAAGAATAAAATGAAGACTACTTTGGGTGGTGTCTTATTTGCTACATAACTTTGACTCTTCTAATTATTTTATTATTCTCTATTGTGTATTGGTGATTACAGGGAGACATTTTCTTCTAAATGTACTAGAAAGTGATAATCTTCTGAGGTTCTTGTCTGTGGTGTTAAAGTGATATGGGTGTCCCTAGCCTCTTGATTGTTTGCTTTTGCGGTACAGCTTAGCAGCTGCCTCCTTATTTGCCTAGAAAACCATCCGACACCCCTCGCTGTCTGCTTAGTTTCATGATTTTTGGCTCATTAGAGTCCCTTCCAGTGTAATGGAGGACCCTGCCTGACTGAATGTCTTTAAGACAGAGTGGAGCGATTCACCCCTAAACAGGAGCTTTTCTACCTAAACTCAGAATGAGTCACCCACAATCAGACAAAAAGGTAAGGAACCAATTGGAGAGAGCCAATGGAAAGAAAATCAGAGGTATTTATTAGACCAAAAAGAATTCTACTTGACTGCAGTTGAATCCAGTATTAAAATGTTCAGTTGGCTCAGTTTCCTGGAGACTGTCTGATAGACATATACCTATTCAAACCTCTTGATACAGTGGTGTAAATGAGCCAAAGCAAGTAGGACCATTGAATTTCATTCTAATCAGCAGTTACCTTGGATACATGAGTGGGATGGAGAATAAACTTCAAAAAAAATGGAGTCATTTCACAATTGCCCAATATTGACTTGGATGGGGGTTTCTCAGTCTTGGCCCTATTGATGATATTGGGGCCAGATAATTCTTTGTTGCTGGGGATGCAGAGCTGTCCTGGGCACTGTAGGATGTTTAGCAGCACCCTGGCCTTTACCCACTAGCTGACAGCAAGTAGTACCTCCACCCTAGTTGTGACAATCAGAAATATCTCCAGATATTATCACATGTCCCTGAGAGAAGAACAAAATTGGCTGTGGTTGAGAAATACTGAATTAGGCATATCAGTGTCTGCAGTCTGAAATAAGAGGCCAGGGATTGATTGACCTTTCACTTAAGCAACAGTGTTTCAAAGTGTAGGAATGGTGGCCAGAATGCTTGACTGTTAGGAAAAGAGGGGCAGTGAACTATATAGAAGGGGATCACTCACAAAATAAGCAAACTGTTTCACTTACACTTTGTGACTCCCCACCCCAATAAAATGAATGGTTTGTGCTCGAATAGGAACATTGTGGTAATAATAAGCCCATCTATTTAATTATTGCACATTACATCTCTATAGAGATATAGGTATATAGATAAAGGTATAGGTAGGCAGATATGAATAGTTCCCAAAGCACTTTCCTCAACACAACCTCAAGCAATTCTCTCAACTACCTGTAAAGTAAGATGAGCAGGTGTTCTGGTTACTCTCTTTCACAGCTGAGGAAACTAAGTTTCAGAGAGTTTAGGTGATTTTTTTCTAGATTATACAGGAAGAGTTTGTTTCAAATCCAGGGTTTCTATTGTTCTGCCTCCTTTTAAAAATGAAGGTTAAATGGAAACAGGTGACATATGTTTGTGCCATGAATCTATCTAGTTATGTATCCCATGAATAGAGGAAGAGAAGCATCTCCTTCCTTGTGATAGAGAAAGAAGTTTCAGTACGTGTTGGCTAAGATGACCCTTGGATTGGGACTCCATGGAGTTCACATCGAATATTTACCAGTTGGGCTATGACAGCACGTTCTCACCAGGAATAAATAAAATAATGTTTAATTCTCTCTCCCTTAACATCTAGAATTTGGATCTAATTTGAAGGAAAGGAATCATGTTCTCAACTGTGACAATGCTTTAAGCAACTTCTTGAATTCATTTAGCTGCCACCGCCACTGATCCTATTGTTTTGTTTTTTACATCATCAGATTTTGATCAAAGGGTTCACAAAAATTAGAAATACAAAGAGCAGAGCATGCTGTGCGTCAGCTGCTGGTAGAGAACAGATTAAACAAACGGCATGCTTCATCACAGCCTGGGACCCACCAAGCCGCAGTTTCAAATGTAGTAAATTCGTAAATAATTTCAAATCCTTTTTTATTATCTTTTATAAAAATAAAGCTGGATGCACACTAGATTAATAAGCACTCTCTGAGATATAGAACACCCAGAAGAAGAACATGTTATCTTGTCAGGTCAAATGCTATTTTTTAAAATTAGGTGTGTAATAAATACAAGCAACAAAATAAAGAAAGAACTTTTTCATGAGTTCTGAAATGATTTTCTTTGTGTCATAGTCCACCATGATAATCAAGTGTTGATTGATTATCAACTCATTTGTTGGTAACTCATTAACAAATGATGAGTTGTTGTCAACTCGTTTGTAGAGGTTTTAAAAACATTTTTTATACAACTAATGCATGTTCTTTTTTTTTTTCTTTTGAAAACAGACCATATAGAGAAGAAACTAGAAACCAATAACCTTTGTCTCTAAGAATGTATATTGCTAATTTGGGGGTATTTTATTCTAGTATTTTTACTGTGTATTACCATATATATTTAATTTTAAAAGCATGTAGGTACTATCTGACATATAAAAAACCCATAAGCCGTCAAGCATAATAATAAACTGGCACTGCTGAACCTACCACTCAAAGCAGGGACTAGAAAGTTATGATTAACTTGGCATTTTCCCCTGGGTTCCTCCCCTACTGTCTGCCTGCTTTGCTCCCTAGTCTCAAACTCAGAGATAACCTCTATCCAGGGATTCTCATTTGGGAGCAATTTTATCTCTCAAGAGACTTTCCACAATATTTGGACACATTTTGGCGGTCACAGCTGGGGCGGGGTTTACAACTGGCAACTAGTGGGAGGAGGCCAAGGATGCTGCTAACCATCCAGTAATGTAGAGGATGGTCTCAGACAACCAAGAGTTATTGGCTTCAAATGTCAAGAGGGCTAAAGTTGAACAACCCTGTTCTCTTCTGTGTGCTGGATTTATCACGACTGTGCTTAAAACAATAGTTTTGTCACACATACGATCTTAAGAGTTTGACATTTAATTTTGCTGTTTTGGGGGTCTTGTAAAAATAGCATCAAGTTGTATATAGTATTCTATTACTTGCTTTTTTCTTCTCAACTGTTTTTAGTTTTCATTTAAGATTTTGTCCATCTATTTTTACTGGTATATATTACTTCCTTATGTAAATGTGCCACAATGTATTTTTTATTCTATTGACAATGAATATTTTGTTTTGTTTGTTTATTGCTAATACGAACAATGCTTCTCAAAATTTTTGTACAAATTTATGGATGCACATATTTAACAATTTCTATGAAGTGTATATTGAGGATTGAAAATGCTAGATTGTAGGGGATGTAAGCTTTAAATTTAAAGGATAATGAAAATTTCAATGTGACTGTACCAATTTATATTTGCACCAACAAAATATATGATTTTTCCTTGATCCACATTTCTCCAGCATTCAGTATGTTTTCCTAATTCTTGCCTATCTAGTGAATATTGAAAGGTAAATCAATGTGGCCTCAATTTACGTCTCCTGAATTACTGGCAAGATGGAGCATCTTTTTATATTTTTATTTACCATTTCTGTTTCTTCTCTGAGGATCTTACTTTTCTCTGAAGTTTATTAATGTTTTCCATCTTATTTGTCAGATGAAAAAGACTTCCTCAATGGTTTGTGACATTCCCTCTCTTGTGGAATATGCTCTTCTATATACTTATGTCTGTTCTAAAGTTATCCATTTTGTTTCATTCATCTGTCACTTCTTTGCCAATATCATATGGTTTTAATCACCAGGACTCTATATTACATTTTATTATATGGTAGTGTGAGTGTGCCTTCAATATTTCCTTTTTCAGGATTTTATAACCCATTCTCATATCTCTATTTTTATGACCTAGTTTAATATTAGACTCAGTTTTGATAAGCTAGAAATATTCATACATTTTGGTGAATAAATGATTTATCTTGAATATGTAGTCTCATTCATAAACATGGCATGTCTTTCTCTTCTTTTGTATCTTTTGAATCTCTTCTGTGGTTTACTTCATAAAAGTCGCTCTTTTTGCTAGTTTTTATTATCTTTTTTCTAGCTATTTGAGGTTGCAGGTTACTATTGTGAATAGAATTTTCTAACTGGTTATTGCTCACATAAAGAAAATTTACTTTGGATATTTATCTCCTACTTCACCCCTGTGCTGAATTGTCTTCCTTATTTTAAGAACTTTTAGTTGTGTTACTTTAGTTCTAAAGCTAAAAGAATTGACATGCACATGATAATTTTTCTCTTCTCTTTAGGCATGCCTTTTATTTCTCAGTATTATCTTACCGTGTTAGCCAGAAACTTAAACCCAAGTTTACCAATAGTAGCAGGGAGCAGGGTCTTGTTTGTTCTGGACATTCTTGGGCCCCCTGCCATTGCTTCACCATTAATTATGGTATTAGCTGTAGGTTTAATGTACATACTTTTTTTTTTTAATTTTTTTTTTTTCAACGTTTATTTATTTTTGGGACAGAGAGAGACAGAGCATGAACGGGGAGGGGCAGAGAGAGAGGGAGACACAGAATCGGAAACAGGCTCCAGGCTCTGAGCCATCAGCCCAGAGCCTGACGCGGGGCTCGAACTCACAGACCGCGAGATCGTGACCTGGCTGAAGTCGGACGCTTAACCGACTGCGCCACCCAGGCGCCCCTTCTTTTTTTTTTTTTTAATTTTTTTTTTTTTTTTTTACATACTTTTTATTGTGTTGTTATTTCTAGCCCATTCCTAGATTTCTAATTAGGAATGAGTGCAGAACATGTTCAGTTACCTTTTCTACATAAATGATACTGGTAAATTTCAGAGAACTAAATGTCTCAACAACTCTACAGTGAATCTCCTAAGAGAGAATATTTAAGATAACATATGGCAAAAGCAAATATGTGTATTTCCAATCAGTAGATTGAAAACTAGTTACAATGCTTGCATGCTCCACTTTCTAGCTTAGCTCTTAAGATGCCCTCATGACTTTCCAATATTGACCTTGGCTAGCCAACAGCCATTCCCTCTTCTTCCAATCCTACCTCTTGGTTACTTGACTGTATTTGCTGTTGTCTAGGACTACTCCTGCATATTCATAGTTTCAAAAATCCTCAGCCAGAAATAACATGATGCAATAGTCCAAAACAACTCAAAGAGAGATCAAAACCTGAGATTTAAAAATCATTTCTATGGGGCGCTTGGGTGGCGCAGTCGGTTAAGCGTCCGACTTCAGCCAGGTCACGATCTCGCGGTCCGGGAGTTCGAGCCCCACATCAGGCTCTGGGCTGATGGCTCAGAGCCTGGAGCCTGTTTCCGATTCTGTGTCTCCCTCTCTCTCTGCCCCTCCCCCGTTCATGCTCTGTCTCTCTCTGTCCCAAAAATAAATAAACGTTGAAAAAAAAAATAAAAAAATAAAAAAAAAATCATTTCTATAACGTTGTTTCAGTTTGAAGGGCTAAATCTATCTGGTTCAGTTAATTCACCATTTACCTCCATTAAAAAAATAAAATAAAATATAAAGGCAGGTTTTTCCATTATGTCCTATAGTACAGCATCTTATATATTATTATAATAAATAAGTAAGAATGCTTGTTATATATAATACTCTGCTTGTACTTCTTAGTTAAGTCTCATTTCATGCAACAATCTTCTTATATCTATCATAAATTGAATAATAGGAAAGAATACTCACATTATGTTAGATAAATTAGTAAGTTGCTAATATTTATCTCATGATAATTCCTATTCATTTAAAGATTCGTTATTTTTAGATAAGAAGTATGTTTTTTGTACCATTATTTCTGCATAAAATCTCATTTTCTGTGAATTGTGAGTCTAATTTGCTCCCTAAATGGCAGAAGACATTTCCAGCCTGGAATTTACTGTATCAAATGATAACTTTATTCAACTTTCTTTTCAGTTTTGAAAACTCAGCCCGTGTTTGGTCATCAGTTTTAAATTTCTGACATCCCGAGACTATGAACAAGAGGCTTAAAAATGACATTTTCATTTTACATGTCATAAGTGTCATTTAAAAAAAAATTCCCCTTATTTACAATCTTCTCCCTCCCCCTGAACAAAACTTCTTACCATCCATTCTCATTTCTTGTTCTCTCTCCCTCCCTTTCTCTCTTTCTCTTTCTCTCTCTGTCTCATCCACGCACACCCGCCTACACACAATTGCATGTGTACCTACTGAATAGTTCCAAATCTTGTTGACCAGTTTTGACTCCAAGTCACTTTAGACAGCAGCTAAGGAAACAGTGTATGAGTTGTGTTAGGAAGGCTTTGGGTCAGAGCACCTGATCGCAAATCCTAGTTCTTCCACCTTCCACCTAATCACTCTATGCTTCATTTTTGAAAAATACTTACAATGGAGCCTTGATTTTGTTGAATATTTATAATAATAGTCCTTTCAAATAATATTTGTGAACATCAAATAAGTTGAATTGTTAAATATTCAAAACATTGATCAGTATGAAAAATGCCTAGTAAGTGTAGTTTATTTGTATTATAACGTCATACTAAACAAATTGGCTTTGAAGGAAAGGAGGACAAGGATAATTTAACCCTTCAAATGTCTATAAGACAAGTGCATGGGACTGAAAAATGATCAAGCATTATTCTTAACTGTGCCAGAAATAAAGTACTAACAGAAACAATCTCTTGAAACCGTGATTGAAAATGGTTACATTGGGGCGCCTGCGTGGCGCAGTCGGTTAAGCGTCCGACTTCAGCCAGGTCACGATCTCGCGGTCCGTGAGTTCGAGCCCCGCGTCAGGCTCTGGGCTGATGGCTCAGAGCCTGGAGCCTGTTTCAGATTCTGTGTCTCCCTCTCTCTCTGCCCCTCCCCCGTTCATGCTCTGTCTCTCTCTGTCCCAAAAATAAATAAACGTTGAAAAAAAAAATTAAAAAGAAAATGGTTACATTAATGCCTATGCCTGGGAAAACCAGCAACATGTATGGATGGAGATGTGATGTACAGCCATATCTCTGATATATTTTGTTGTTAGAAACACCATACCAAAAGTAGAAATAACATAGACATATTCTTTGTTCATCTGGGGGGAAATTAACTGCTACCCATTAATGGTTCTTACCGTCTGGGTGTAAGGTAAGTTAAGGATGACATTCAGCTGTATGTAACATAAACCCAGAATATAGTAACTTGTCCACTGGGGGATTTTTTTCTTTTCCTCACATAACAAGAAGTATGGAGATACACCATCCTGGGCAGGTAGGGGCTCCAATGGTCAGCAGTGTCCTTGGCCTCTTATCTTTGCTCTCCCATTCTTACATAGCTTTCATCCTCATGGTTGCAATATGACGGCTTCACATCTAGACTCACACTGAAGTTCCAGACAAGAGGAGGGAGAACAGACAGGTTCAAATAGCAGGAGAGCCACAACTTGCTCGAACACCCTGGCAGAATTCTGCTTATTGTGTTTTTCCTTTAAGTCAGAGCTGTGTCACATGACAGCCTTCATTGTGAGGGCATCTGGGAAGGTCCTTCACTAGGCATATCACCACTCTTTTTTTAAACACTTAAAAATTTTTTTTTAATGTTTATTTATTTTTGGGAGGGAGAGAGAGAGAGAGAGAGAGAGTAAGGAAGGGGCAGAGAAAGAGGGAGACACAGAATCTGAACAGGCTCCAGGCTCTGAGCTGTCAGCACAGAGCCTGATGTAGGGCCTGAACTCATGAACCGCGAGATCATGACCTGAGCTGAAGTTGGAGGCTTAACCAACTGAGCCACTCAGGCACCCCAGGCATATCACCACTCTTAACAAACTAGGGTGTCTGTTAATGAGGGAGAAGGAGAAAGTGAACACTGGGCCGACACCTAGCTGTATCTGCTACACATGTCTTACCTCTGGCATAGATATCAGCATCGTGAGATTACAGTTAAGAAAACAAAGGCTTTGAGGGCCATACAAATATAACACCCTAGGCATACACTGGACTTTGGACCTGATGCTAAAGGTAGTGCTCTGGAATAACTGTATCATGCCATGCCTCAGCAATGAGATCACACAAGACTCAGGTCCAGTTGTACCTCCTCAATCCCGATTGTCTAGGCAGTTCTAGCTCAGGAGCTTGGGCCGTCCCAACTTGAACAAGGACCTAGGAACTCTTTTAAGACTTAGGTGTCACTTTTTTTCAATGTCACTTTTTTCAACTGTATTTTCTTCACCCTCCTCTTTCTTTAGTCAGTGGAAGGCAGCATGGTACCATAAAATAGTGTAAAGGCTCTAGAGTCATATTACTTGGCTTCAAATCCCAGCCCTACAACTGGCTCACTGTATAACTTTGGGTAAGTTTCTTACTTTATAGGCTTCAGTGTCTTTAACTGTAAAATTGATGTAATAATATCTCATTGAGATATCACAAAGACTGAATTAGTTTGTATGTATAAAGCTCTAAAAAGTGCCTTGAACATAAAATGTTGCTATTGTAAATCAGATTTATAAGTGCACATTTTTAAATATATTTTGCTATTTATGAATATTACAAAGTTATTATGTATACTTTACATTAAACAAAATGTACAAATTATGAGTATTCAGATTGGGGAGTTTGAACTCTTGTGTATACTTCCTCAAACAACATACAGAACATTTCCATCATCCCTGGAGGTTCCCTCATGTGCCTTTTCAGGCATTTCCTCACTTCTATCCCACTGTCTGACTCTATCACTGTAGAATGGCTTTCCTTATTCTTAGACTCCAGATGAAAAGAATCATATACACTGTACAAATCTTTTGTGTCTAGGATCTGTAGCTCAACACAATTTTTAAAAATTTTTTTTAAAATTTATTAATCTTTGAGAGACAGAAAGAGAGAGAGAGAGAGCATGAGTGGGGGAGGAGCAGAGAGAGAGGGAGACACAGAATCTGAAGCAGGCTTCAGGCTCTGAGCTGTCAGCACAGAGCCTGATGCGGGACCCGAACTCACTGACTGCGAGATCATGACCTGAACCTAAATCGGACACTTAACCAACTGAGCCATCCAGGCGCCCCTCAACACAATTTTTTGAGATTCATCCATGATGTTGAGTATACTAGCTTTTCATTCTTTTTCATTACTGAGTAGTATTCCACTATTTGGCCACTTGGCAGGGTTTTTTGTTTTGTTTTGCCTTCATTCCCCTGTTAATGGAAATTCAGGATGTTTCCAGCTTTTAGCAAATCTGCATAGGATATTTATGAACATTGCTATGTAAATCATTTTGTAGACATGCACTTAGTTTTTCCTTGGATCAATACCTGGGAGTGGAATTGGTAGGTGATGGGATAGATGTAAATTTACCTTCCCACCCATTCCCCAAAGTGCTGATACTATTTTATACTTCCACCAGCAGCATATGAGAGTTCTGGTTGTTCAAGAACCTCACTTATATTTGGTTTTGCCAGTCTTTTATGTTTTAACCATTTTCATGAGGATGAAATGGTGTTTATTAATTAAAAATTTGAAAACTCTGAATTCAGCTTCCTTAACTGGTTCACTCTATCAAACATGCAAGGAACTCTTAACTCTTCAGGAAAATAGAGGGTGAGAGAACTCTGGTGGGCACAACAGGGATCTGGGGATCTGAGGATCTGGGGATCTGTTTCTCAATAGAATTCACCCATTTCTCCCTCCCTTACTCCCCATCCAGAGATTCCTGGTGAATTCCAAGACTTTGGTCCATTCTGGGGTGCTTATTAGTTGTCATTAGGTTCCCCACTGTGAGCTTAGGATTTGGTTTTCTGGATGAGCCACTCAGTTCCTATTCATCCTTTGGCTTTCCAGTTTCCTAAATTTTGTTGGTGTCTTTTATCTCCCATTTCCTCTCCTCTTTCTGGATTTGTCTTTAAAAAAATCCCTTTATAGCTGTTGAGGGAGAAAGTAAAGGTAGATGGATGATTACTTGATTCTGCCTTTGCCCAAACCATCTCTCCCTTTGCCTTCTGCGGCCTCTGCAGCCCTACTCATGGTGAGATTCTGAACTCATTAAGAGCAAAGGGGCTCCAACACAGGCTCCAGAGGAAGACCAGGCTTCATTTTTCCCTGACCACCTATAGGGGGGGTGTGATTTGGGATGAGTGCCTTTTCTCCTGTCTGTCCCTTCATCTGTGAAATGGAGATAACAATAGTATCTACAATTGGAGGAGTAATTGGCACATTTATCACATGTAGAACAGCATCTGCAACATAGTGGGTTCTTTATAGATATGAGACATCATGGCTGTTGTTACTCAAACTAGTGGTGTGAGAAGGTGAGTTGTTTCCTTTGGAGGGTAAATAGTGGCAATGGTGAATGTAACCCGAGTAGAGTTTTTAAAAACTCTTTGTAGGTCTGTGTATGAAAATATATATTGTAAGATTTATTTACTAATTCTCTTTGTGCTTATTTGATCCAAGTTTATCTTTGTACTATGTATAAGTAAAGATATAGCAAACAAAATTGCAAAGCTTGCTTACTAATTCCATTTGTGGTTATTTAATCCAAATTTAAGTTGATCCTTATACCTTTTATAAATAAATACTTAGCAAACAACGTAACAGTGTAGGGAAAGATTTCAAAGGGCTTGCTTAGCTTTAAGAGAACATAGTGCTACTGATTTGCTTTATGTTTTAGCACATCAATTATATGGAAAATTTTATTTCCATAAATATAACATATGGAAATGAAGTTTTTATTCATTAAAATAGGTATAGTAATAAATATCTGTTAGCAGTTAATAGGAAGAAATTAAACATTTTTTCCAGTAATATAAAACAGCTTTATGTTATGTGTTAATTAGTGAGATGGTAATTATAGTCCCACAACTTATATAAAGATAGTATACTTGCATACATACATAATATGATATTGAATGTAGATAGCTCCTAAATATCCTAAAGTAGGAAAAAATGCTAGCGTATTTTCTAATTAAACTTCTATGTAGTTAGTGTTTTGAACTAAACTCAGCCGCCTATTTTAGATAGCTATGGCAAATGGCACATTTTACTGTATGTGTGAGTGGAGTGTAAAGGGTAAGGTAAGCAAGGTAAGATGTAATATGGTATAGACTAAGGTCAGCAGCGAGGTGAGAGGGATGAGTGGCTGGAGGGGAACTGGGCTGTAATGCCCTTGAGGTCAGGTAGAGGAGGAAGAGCTCCAGTGTCAAGAACCACGTGTCAGCAGGGGAGTACCAGATTTAAGCAGGGAGTATACAAAAATCATCAAGGTGAAATCAAGGTCTAAAGGATCGGCAAAGAAAGACACTGGGAAGCAGAAGGGGCCAACTAGGACAAAGTTGTGTGCAGCTTTGTCCAGAGGCTTTCTGAATTTAATGGCCTGGCTCTATAGTTGCTTGTGTCAATCGGAAAAGGTAGTATGGCACCTGGTACCAGGAACCTGATGTAAACAGTATTGTCACGTGTAGTTCTGTGTTCTTGATGGTGGTCAGTCGGGTGTGGGCACAAGAGGAGACAAAGGAGACAGTCAGGGAAACAAAGCCTACTATACTCATGGGTCCTAAAGACAGGAGGCATGCCACACAGGACCACATGGGGAAGCATCAATGGTAGTCAGGAGGCAAGAGTGGCAGGGGAGAGAGGAGAATCTAAGCCACAGCCTTTGTTGGAGTTTCTGTGGGAAAGGCAAGGCAGGGAAGCGTACAATAGCTTAGGATTGGCTAGTCTGAATAATTTCTGTGGGCTCTAAATTATAGGAGTGGTCCTTAGTTGCCTGGCACCTAGCTCTGGGGTGATTAAGGCAAAGGAATATTGCCGCCAGATAAAGGAGGTATGGTTTTGGAGTGGTTTGTACATCAAACGCATGTTCCCAACTGGCCTTATGCTATGTCTAAGAATTGGCTAACCCAAGAGGAGCAGTCTCTCCCCAGACAGGTTTTTCAAATGTCAAAACACCACAATATACAGAAAATAAAAAAAAAAAACAAAAACATAAACAACACACATGTTAACCCCTTAGTTAAACAGAATTGTTTCTTTGCAAAGAATTACATGAATGAATGTGGTAATTGTTTTCCACTGTAAAAATTAACCCCTGTTCAATCAAGAGTTAGGGCATCTATATAATTATAAAAGGCACAGCTGGTTACAAACTTGCTTATATATCACCTCATTTTATCACTGTTTACGCATGTGTAAAATGAACTGATGACCATAAAATGTTATAAGATTACTTTCTTGGGAAATTTGGTCATTACCATTTTTGTTAGCTTCAAACTGGTATTTCCTGCTTCATCTCTCTAGAGATTATGGGGTGTTTCACATGTTCCATCCTTTCCTTAAAAAAAATTTTTTTTTCAAAACTCGAAATACTCTAGTCTTATGTACTTTTTTCCTAAAGGAAAATAAACAGTCTGGGAAACAAATTAGCTCTGCAATACATAGATTCTAAATCTATGAAGATTTGCACCCCAAAGCTACGTCCTGCATTCTATCTATAAGACTTGGATTTTGATTTTTAGTAAAATTTACCAAAACTAAAAAAAAAAAAACAACCCACATTCGAGCACTATCTCTGGGCAATGAGTCTGCAGTTGAAGCCCACACTGCAGATGGTGAAGGACTGCTTACGTCCAGTGTGATTAAAACGGTGTAGTGGAGGGGCGCCTGGGTGGCGCAGTCGGTTAAGCGTCCGACTTCAGCCAGGTCACGATCTCGCGGTCCGTGAGTTTGAGCCCCGCGTCAGGCTCTGGGCTGATGGCTCGGAGCCTGGAGCCTGTTTCCGATTCTGTGTCTCCCTCTCTCTCTGCCCCTCCCCCGTTCATGCTCTGTCTCTCTCTGTCCCAAAAATAAATAAAAACGTTGGAAAAAAAATAAAAAAATAAAATAAAACGGTGTAGTGGCAGCAAATTCAGTTTGTACCTTGTCAACTTTTTAAATTTTTTGGCTATATCCCTTTTAGCACGATATGCAAGAACCATTTGGTATCTATGAAATGTCTTCTATTTTCAACATCTTGTGACCATTCACCAGCTCTTTTCTCCAAACTCAATATTTCAAAGAAAGTGAAAGAGGTAATATTCAAGTGATCAACCCACAGCACGCCTTAACACTCACTGAAACACTTTTAGTATAATCCAGTGTGGGACTCCCTCATTGTTCCACAGTCCTTATTCCCAGCTTCTAGCTCTGCCAGCCTTGGCCCAACTTCTGTGCAGGGAAAGATGACATTGTGGCTGGTACTACTGAATGTAATTGCATTTACTAATAAAAAAAGAAAAGTAACTACCATTTCTCAGGCACCCAAGCTGTGCCTGGAATTTTACTTTCATTATCTCTTCCTCAGCCAACAATCCTATTAGTAAGTAAATAATACAAGAATGTTAATGACATTCATTAACAAGCATTGTACTGAAACATTTCAAAACATTCTTTCAGTCCATTTCATTTATTTTTTGTACTGAAACTTCTAAAAATATAATCCCAATATAAGCTCACAATAAGCACCAGTAATGTTGAAACTGAAGTTCAGAGAGGTTAAATAATTTTCCTGTGGTCACAACATGTGGTCTAGAAGAGCCAGGATTCAAATCCAGAGCTGTTGTCTCAGGCCTCGGTGTTTTCCATAACACCATTCTGGGTTGTCTGGATCTGCCTACCCATGCATGAGGAGAGCCACAGACCAAAGTTTTCAGATAGACCCTAAACTTCTTAAGGGTCATGACTCTATCATTCAGCTTTGTATCCTCCACTGAGCCCAGTCCTGCACTTTGTGAACAATAAATTCTGAGAGAGTCACAAGATACAGGCCAAAGTACAGGGATTAAATATGGATACACTGTCTTTGAATCTTGGCTCCATCCCTTACCAGCTGAGTGCTCTTAGAGCTAATGTTGCTAGAAGTTTTATCATAAAGAACTTGTCCATAAGGAGTAAAGCTATTTGGGAGTTTGTCTTATGTTGCAGAGCAAGCACAGAGGAGGCCCAGTGGGTGGTCACGTGAACATTCTTCTGAGATACCCTCTGAAGCCATCTTGGCTATGGTTATGTTGCACAGCCTCCCTGAGCCTCAGTGTGTCAACTGTAGAAGCTGGATAGTTACAGGGAGCCTGTAAGGTCTCCACAGATTAATGTGTATGAAACGCTTATCACAACTACCATTGAGTTCCCTCTCTTTGGACATTGCCCACTGTGAGTAAGCATTTGAAAGCTGTGATATCTACTTCTCAGGACAGATAAAAGTGATGTAGGACAGTACCTTTCAAACTTCTGGGAGTATCAGGTTTTCCTAGAAGGCTCGTTCAAATATAGAATACTGAGCCCCATTTAATATACTGTCAGTCTGGGATGAGGTCTGAGAACCTGCATTTCTAACAAGTTCCCAGGTGATGCTGATACTGCTGGTCCAGGAACCACACTTTGAGAATCACTGGTGTAGAAAACAGAAGAAAGGAGGAAGAAAACACATGGCCAAATATAATGGAACTTTGCTTATCTAAATATCCTCAGAGTAGGCATGGAAAGTATAAAAAAAAAAAAAAAAAAAAGGAAAGCATGAAGAAGTCCAGGACAAGCTATTATTAGGACTGAGAGTCATGTGTAATAGAGTCAAAGAAAATTTGATAAAACTGATCACCCTATGTCCCTAGGCCTGGCAAAGGGCTGCTTCTCAGATGTCCCATTTACAAAATGGACACAAAAAGTTTGGCCCATATGAGAGATAAGATTATCATGCGTGAGTAAACACACACACACACACACACACACAATGCCTGTATGTCTTAAACCTACCACTGAAATAAAGTTTGTTGTTGCAGAAGCCAATGCTTCTGCTCTTTTGAATGTGAATACCATCCCTTACCAGCTCCAGCTGAAGTCAATGCCATCCTCTTCTCCAACAATGCTTCTACTGTTTCCTTTGGAAGGAAATGCAACTTGTTGGCCACTAGATCTTGGGTTGTTCCTGGAGCCATGTGAAAGGTTTTGCACATTAAAAGCAAAACTGGCAAACCCAGGCTTTTTGACAGCTTTGTGAAGTGTGAAAAAAAATCATATTTCTCTGGCACCATTTTATGAATTTTGTCTTGAGCAAGGAGGGAAGCTTTGCCTGTGAAAATGGAAAAAGGGTCATACCAATGACCTCAGTACTGGCAACCTGATTTGAGATCCAATGAATTCTGAAACTGAAAAATTTCACCAAAATTCTCCAGTTTTCTGTGCAAATGCAGAGGGGATTATCTTTGCACCCAGGGCACCAAGCCCCACTCTTTGCTCTGTCACCTGTGGCAGACAGCCAGCAAAACCCAGTTCTGGGGATCTACATCACATACTACTGAAAAGAGTAACTGACCATTGTTAATTACTGCACAGGGCAGGGTATTTGCAAGGATTCTCCCAGAAGGCACTATATACTTGGCTAGACTGACAGTGTAACTTAACGGCCTGGTGGAGGCTCCTGCGAATGAAATCCTGTCTGCAGATGTGCTGTGATGGAGTACCTGGGAATATGGGAAGACAGAAAATCTAACCATAAAGGGGTCCAGCCTTTCTCTATTATTTCAAACAGGCACTTTAACACACAGCCAACCTCGTGTAAGCCTCAGCGCCCCGACCTGCCCAACCCTCCAGTGAGGCCTGGCTCACGTGATCAGATGATATGTGTTTTTGAATTTGTCTCCTATTTACAATTTTAAAATTTGTTGTGATTTTTTGTCTTATTCTAAAAATAATCATTTTGCTACTTATTTTTTTTGTTGAGGAGGACTCTCCAAAATTATATAAGCCTTAGGCCTTTCAAAACCGGAGTCTTCTCCTTCCCCAGTATCATACTGCTTATTTCTTACAAAGCTCAGTGAGTTAGAAAAAATAAGAAGACTTAGAAAATAATATTTCCTGGACTAGGTGACGATGCTAGTTTGCTAATGCTGCCATGACAAATACCACAGACTGGGTGGCTTGAACAACAGAAATTTATTTCTCACAGTTCTGGAGGCTGGAAATTCAAGATCAAGGTGTTGGCAGGATGGGTTTCTTCTGAGGCCTCTCTCCTTGGCTTGCGGATGACACCTTCATGCTGTGTCCTTATGTGGTCTTTCCTCTGTGTGTGCACAGGTCTGTGTCCTCATCTCCTCTTCTTATAAGGACACCAGTCAAATTGGATTAGGGCCCACCTCTGTAAAGGCCCTATCTCCCAATAGAGCCACATTCTGGGGTACTGGGGTTAGGACTTCTGCATGTGGAATTTGGGGACACAGTTCAGCCCATAACACTCTACCTTCTAGCTCACCAAAAATCACACAGTTTTCACATACAAATATATCCACCCCATCCTAATAGTCCAAAAGTCTTAACCAATTCTAGCATCAACTCTAAGGCAAACATCCTATTTGTATTATCACTATCAGTTCAGTTTTGCCTTTGGGATATTAAAACTCTGGGCAAAAAAGCTTTGTTACTCCCATTACCCAGACGTCCAAGCCTGGAGCTGCTGCTTGTTGCTGACCTAACAGGAAGAGGCGGGCTCAGGCGCGGTTGGCAGTTAAAAGAACAGCTCACTGCTAAACAGTTCAACTCAACATTTGAAGTTTACACAATTATATTTTCCTCTAAGAATTTAATTGGCTTGGTTTATGACTCTATGCCAGCCCCAAAGGGCCGATTTCACAAGCTGGGTCATTACTAAGCCCCTACCCCACATCAGCAGGCATCTTACAGATGCCAGTTCATTTTCCACCAGAGGGGCTCCACATGCCTAAGGACCCTCAGGGTCCTTCATGTTTATCCAGCTTAGTCTCTACCTCCAACATCGCTACATTTAATGTCTAACACCCCAACCCACAGACTACCCCAAAAGATCAAGGAAACCAAAAGAGAGTTTTTGGTGAGGCAATTAAAATGGTAAATCTCACTTTGAGTTGGCTAGATGAATCACTGAAACATGAGGGGAGATCTTGATGTTCCCACATTTCTGTATTTTATCTCCCATTCTTACCACTTAACCTTAGGGGAAGCGCGCACGTGTGTGTGTGTGTGTGCGCGCGTGTGCACACGTGCACGTGTGGCTTATGGTAACAGAACAGAAAATTGTGAGTGAGTATAATAAAGGTAGAAAAGTAAGATCTAACTCTAGGATTTCCAGGTGACTATGAAGGCTATCTCACTTTATAGACCATACACCATACACATATACCACATACACATTATACACATACACACACACTTGCTGCAAGGCAAAACAAAACCAACAAAACCAAACAAAAACCCTTCATTTTGTACATCAGAGGCCCACTACGAATCATGAATCCTAAAGAATATACCTGCGCAAAACTGTAACCCATGGTTGCTGTTGAGCTATTTTTCTTTTTTGTTTACCTGGTGGGTCCTAGGACCTTAGTAGTTTGTTCATTCATTCGACAAACATGTATTGAGCAATACCCACGTTCCAAGAACCCTGCTAAGTACCAAGGATTTGAAGATGAATAACAATGTAACACAGCTATAATAATGTCATGTGGGGAACACGCACTTTCAGTTCAGAGAAAGCACAGGAAGAACAGAGTAAAGCCTGGCCTGAAGGAATCAGGAAAATGGGGTGGCACTAGAGCTGAGTGCTAGAGGGGTTTCTGGAGAGTAGCCAAAGGGATCATCCTAAATGCAGCAAGGCCGTGTACGAAGGTATCAAGTCATAAAAGGGAAGTTAGAGAAGAAGAGACTCAGTCTTGCAGGGTTGAAGTTGAGTACAGCATAGAGAGGGAAAATGGGTTCAAAATCCTTCTCTAAGTTGGGGTGACTTTTAGGTATAAACTTTCCCTCCCATTTATGTTATCCTCCTAAAGGGACTGAAAAGCCTTTGGGCTGATCTAAGTATGGTTCACCCTAAAAATAAGATCAGTAACCACAAACCACTTGGGGACTATTTCTGACAGAAATGAATTTGAAAGGAAATTCTTACAGAAAGTCTGTATTTTGGATGTGGCTTATTTCGCCAACTGCAGGTGAATAAACTTGGACACAGACATTCCTATATGTGTGTTTATGTATATATATGTTCAGGTTTAAAAAAATCTTTTTTACATTGCTGATACCAACTACAGTCAACAGTCAGATGAAGAAAGACAGTCTCTTATTCTATCCAGGTCACTTTAACTTAGGGAACATGTGCATAGGAACTGTAGACTTTGGAGAGGCACAAGGCCCTACAAACAGGATACAGTACCAAGGAGATTTTGTGGCTGCCCTTTACACCTGCACACAATTTTAGTATCCTATATCCATAATCACTTCAGCAGGAGAGTTCTGAGTAGCTCAGTATGTCAAGTAGTCCAGATTTTGGAGTATGGGCTGAAAGGATGTCCATAAGGCCACCCAAGGCTTGGCATATGGTATAGACTTAATAATAATGGACTCAGTAAATATGTGTGATTGATGAATTGATTCCAGGTACCCATGTACCTCTTTACCTAGAAAATAAAGTGATTCCCCTAAAGCTGTTTTCTGAACATGAAGTTAAATTCAAGTGCTGATCTGATCTTAGAAAGCTCTTCTTAACCATATATGTCCATTGCCATTTGGAATTGATGGAGTTAGATTTCAAGGATAGAACAAAAATATTTCTTGAGGACCCTTCTCACTGTATTGCATTTACAATTGGATCTTCATTTGGCCCCACACAGCATGTATGTTTCAGTCAGTCCCTTTCTCTTCTCCTGCAGAGAACATGTCAATTCTGTTTCCATGCTTTTGTTTAAGTGAGTCCCCCATCTGAAATGCCTTTCCTTGCTTCTTTCTGAATACCTAAAGCCTACACATTCTCTTAGGTCCAGCTAAGTTCTGGATGCCTCGGTGTATCTGCTTTCCTTCCCCCCACCCCCAAGGGGCATCCAACTATACTTTCTCCTGCTTCTGACTTCTTGCTGGCTGTACCAGTCTTTACACTGGGGTATGGACACCCTTCAAGATGGACAAAACTTTTCAAGGGACATAAAGTTGAGGATAGCTTTGAGGTAATCAATTTCCAGATCCTTTGCTTCCGGGTCTGCTCCTTTATAGCATTGATCTGCATGAGACCTCACCTAGGATAAAGGCGTTCTCTTAGCAATCAGCGTTCTCCCAGTTTACAGAAGAATGGCACACCTCTTACTCAACAAAAATCCTATAAAACTGTAAAAACCCCCACAGTGCCAAGCATAGGAAGAATTCAAAATAGTGATATAAATGCTAAGACAGTGATTGATTTTAACGACTGACTTTTGCAAGTCAAGTTGTTTTCAATTTTTTGCTTTCAGTAAAATTGAGAGAGGACCTTGTTGAGTTTAGGCCACTAAAACATTTTAGTAATAGGTCACTGCATGATGTATAACTCAAGGAATTTGAAAACTTTGACCCATATTGTTTATATAAATATCTTATATTTCATCTTATGATTTATACAAAAAAAGTTTCTTGGTGCTTAAATCTGTAAAAACAAACAACTGGAATAAAACTGTTTGATTTTGTCTCATTTGGCAATGAGTAATTGGAAAAAATTAACCAAATGAAAAAAGAAACAGTTCTATTTCATTGAATGGTGCGTCTAATAAATGTTAATTTTTAAGTTTGATTATTTATAAAATGTATTGCATATTAATATTGCTAGTGATCAATTTGTGCTACTTATAATAATAATAAACATCGAATAAACATTTTAATATTTAGAGCCTTATGTCATAGAATATAGAAAATATTTAAATCTAAATTTATATACATATATTCATTGCAAAGAAGTATGGGATCATCAACAAAAGATTTTGATCCTAAAAATATACTATAATAGGATGGGCTTCTATGGGGGAAAAACAGGTCAAAGGAGAAAAAGGAAGAATGTAAAATTTCCAACTTGTTTCTATTTTAACAGCTATTTTGAGATGTAATTTACACACCATAAAATTCGCCCACTGTAACTATGTAATTGCAATTTTTGTAAATGTATACAATTGCTCAATATCCCCACAATTCCACTTCAAACTATTACCATCATCCCAGAAGAACTCTTGAGCCCAGATGATGATGGTATCAACTAGCTATGATATTTAGATATTATTAAATATATCTAAAAAAGTGAAAATGTTGATATTTACAATACATTGGAGATTGCATCCTATGTATCTGTGTAAAACAATAATAAGAATTTTTAGAAAATAACATAAGGATATGGGGGGTCATACTAAAAACATTTGGGGGGATATCCAAGCAAAAATGAGTGAAGATCAATAGCCTATACCATGTCACTGACCATTAATTATGTAGTAGTTTACTCTGTAGTGTTTGATTTATATTATATTTGATAAAATAGACACATTCTGATCAATTTTGTCCTTGCTGGGTTGATTGAAGTCATTTATTGTAGTTTCGACTTCGATCCCAACACGGGGGTTCTAAACGCGTTTTTCTTTCAAAAAGATGCAACACCTTAGTGTATATGACAGGAAGAGCAATAAAATACTTCTTCTGCATTTAGAATGACACAGGATAGATTTACCAAGTTACAAGACAATGTCATTAAAATCCCTGGATAACAACAACAAAAAAAGAGGGCAAAAAAATATGCTGGGATGACAGCTAGTGTCAGTTTATGTTCTGGATTTTTGGCACCATTTCTGTTGACTTAGGTCTCCACCCACGATTCTCTTGGGATGTTTTTCTTTCTTTCTTTCTTTCTTTCTTTCTTTCTTTCTTCCTTCCTTCCTTCCTTCCTTCCTTCCTTCCTTCCTTCCTTTTTCTTTTCTTTTCTTTCTTTGTTTCTTTTTCTTTTCTTTTCTTTTCTTTTTTTCTTTCTTTCTTCCTTCTTTTTCTTTTCTTTCTTTCTTTCTTTCTTTCTCCCTTCATTCTTCTTTTGATCTGGTGATTTCTGGTGGTAATAAATTTTCATTGGATAAAAGTCTTTCTTACTACCAGGTAAACAATATACATCTACTTTTTCTCTTTGATTTAAGCTGCAAGACTCCAAATCTCATTTTTAAATTAAGTTCCATACAAATGCTACACACACACACACACACACACACACACACAAATGCACTCTCATGGATACATATGTGTGTGTCTAAAAGTAGATTTTAAAGGATAATTTTGGACTCCATCCTCACATACAGCTTTCTCTGAAAGCATGAATAAATACAATTAAAAAATAAGAAATAAAACTTGCTTTTATGTATAAAAACAAAAGGTGAGTTTGTTTCATTTTTCATTGACTTGCCTACTCCATATTTTTAACCAAAAAATAGAGAAGTCCTTTAATTACTAAAGAGATTGAACTGGAGGGTCTACGTCAGCATGATAAAGGTTTCTAACTGTGATTAAGGTTCCAATCTCATGACATGTGGAATAATCTATGTAATTATATTCCCCTTAGTGCTACAGAAAAGTCCAAGTGACTGTAATACATGCTAACTTAATCTTAGCCACAGAAAATGTGTTTCTAATTTTCAAATTCGGCAATTTTTCAATAAAAGTTGTTGCACTTCGTCTGATCTATTCTCAAAATACGGAAGTGCTTGAAGCCCGACCACCTGCAATAACAGATTACTGCTCTCTAAAATATTACCATACACCTACAATGTGGAGGCGCAAAGCTTTGCTAAAAAAGATCTTTGTTGTTTTTTCTAAAAGAAAGAAGTGATCCCAAAGCAAAGCTGGTTTTCAGCAGCCTCTCCGCTCCCAAATGCGACTGGCATCAAAGTCTAATGAAAACCTGTTTGCGGACACTGGATCCAATCCAAGGTACACCATTGGCATATTCTAGACCCCTTGGGACATGACTCATATAAAAAACACAGGGCTGTCATCGGACGGCTGGTGGCTCAAATAAATCAAATTTACTTTGAAAACTGAGGCATACCAAAATTTTATTAGGTGAAACTTTGGCATTTCTTATAGCCAACTTGCACATATATATTTTTATTACTTACAGCAGTTAAAAGGTATGCTACCAATCATATGCAAAACAAGAAAAGATTGCAGAGTACATTTTTTACTGGGTGGTAGTAGGAACTACCTTTTTAAAAAAAAAAAAAAGAAAGGAACTCCAAATAATAAGTTAGTAATAGGTGGCGTCAAAGAATGCAGCCCAGTGTTTGCGTAATTCACAAGCCCTATGGTGCAAACTTCTCCATTGCACTTCCATTTAGCACACCCCATAGCTAGTCTTAAAGAATGACTTTTACCCCAAAGTGATTTCTTGCTCACTAAAACTATCAACTGTACCACACTTCATGGGATGATGACAGATAGTGTTTATAATGTGCATTTATGAGAAACAGACACGAACATACACAAGTTCCTGATGACCTAAAAAGGATTAAACTTTAAGCTTCAAAGGCCTACTACTGCTTATGCTCTAACTTGTGCACTGAGTTAGTTTCAAATTCCGGATTAGGAAAGGTTAGTCTTCTCTTGAATGAAATATTAGAAACTTCTTTTTTTCTATGTCTCATACGTATTTCTTAAATATGTTAATTGGTCATAAAAGACATACCAGATAAAAGGTCCTTGTCCAATGACTAGCATATTTACAAACTAACATTTACTTTTAAGGCCACATCTATCACATTTTAAAAGTTGTGGTGGCTTATTTTCCTAAAGTGGCAACTACTTCAAGAGTTTTACGTGGTGATATGTGTTCTAATGTGTATATGTTTTAGTACCCACACACACAGATACCAATTTTACCTTGTAATACATAGATTTCGATGGGCAAGCTTGGACCAGAACCTCTCAAAGATTTTGGTGCACCTACAATGTTCACTTTTAAAATACTGAGTTTTGCATTGAATTCATATTATTGTTTTAAAATTATCAAACTGGTATAGGTCACATATAATTGTAAATAAATTCAGAAAATGTGTATCATCTATTAAAATCGTAATGTCATGTATTTTTAAAAGATATTTTAGAAATATATTTGGATAGGGGTGCCTGGGTGGCTTAGTCGGTTGAGCATCCGACTTTGGCTCAGGTCATGATCTCACAGCTTGTGAGTTCGAGCCCAGCATCGGGCTCTGTGCTGACAGCTCGGAGCCTGGAGCCTGCTTGAGATTCTGTGTCTCCCTCTCTCTCTGCCCCTACCCCTCTCACACTCTGTCTCTCTCAATCTCTCTCTCAAAGATAAATAAACATTAAAAAATATATATATTTGGATATATTCTTTGGATATAGCTTTGAGTATTTCAGTATTGTTCTAGGAAAGACCACCCACCCTTTTTCCTCATAATTCACTGGGTGAGCTGTGGCTGGCATCGCAGGGAAACTCAACTTTCTCTGTGTTGTAGTGTGTTCTTATTGACTGAGAAAAAGGTCAACTTAAAGGCTCAAATCAACTATTTTGACTGAATTTACCCATCACTTAAGGAAATCACTTACTCTGAATACAGGTTTGACCAGTAATTTGTCAGAACAGAAATCACTTTATTTAAAATGGCTCAGTAATTTTCACACATAGATGTAGCCTCAATAAAATCTGTGAGAAAGGAACAACAGACTGATCTGGCCATGGAAGGCACCAAAGGAGCACATCTGTACTCAATGAACAAGTAATTGTTCAAGGCTTATTACCTACTGAGCATGGTGCTAGAACCACGAAGAATGGAAAAGAAGCATAAAAAAGTGTTCCTGTCCTTAAATTGCTTGCAGTCTGGTTGAGAATTCATGAACAATTACAGGAATTATCCCAAGAGCAGTACAAGACACTAGTCAATCCATGCCAAATGGTGTAAGTAACACATCTATTTCATGGAAGTGGGCTCTGTTCAGAGTTTGGAAGGACAGTGTTGTGATGGGGAGAAAGACAGGAGTGGTTGAGGCCAGCCCTGCAGGAGCTGGCCTCATTCATGGCTGCAGATGCTTGCTCCTCTCCCCCATCCCTACCCCGGCTTCAATAGCCTTTTCCCTCTGAACAGATTACTGGTTTTGACTTGATACTTTACTTTTAATTTTGTTTAGAAAACAAGTAAAATTAAAGGCAAAGTGTGAACTGGGAAAAAGATTTGCCACATCTCTGATAAGAGGTTAATATCTTAAGAACAATTAGCAGTTAGGAAGGTGAGGCAAATACACCAACAGAAAAATATATGAGCAAAAGACCACAAGTAGGCAATCAACAGAAGAAGTACACTGTGTCAGTTACAACATGACAAAATATTTAATTTAATTCATAATTAAAGCAATGCAAATTAAAACTGTAAAGGAATATAATTTTTGCCAATTTTGTTCACAGACAATGAGAGGATATATTGATGTAATAATTTTGGAAGGCACTTGGCAGTCTGTATTAGAGGCCTTAAAATATGTAACAATCTTTGACCCAGCAATTCCATTTCTGGGATATTTTCCCTTTTTTTTTTATTTGAGAGAGAGAGCGTGTGAGCAGGGGAAGGGCACAGGGAGAGAGAGAGAGAATCTTAAGCAGACTCTGTGCCCAGCATGGGGCCCGACATGGGGCTTGATCTCACAATCGTGAGATCATGACCTGAGGTGAAATCAAAAGTCGGACACTTAACCAGCTGAGCCACCCAGGCACCTTTGAGACATTTTCTTTAGGGAATAGTTATGGATGTGTTCAGAGGCTTACAGATAAGGACGATTACAGCATTGTTTAAGATTTAAAAATTTGGAAATAACACAAAGATCTCGTAACAGAGGACTGTTCACGATAATTAAAGTTTAAAATTAACTTGTGAGATAATATTTAGTGATATTGAAATATGTCCTATACACCAAGATACGGTGTGGATTACAAAACATTATATGGAATACATTACACATTTCAGAAAAAACAGAAAAAAGCCTGGAAAACAATACATTACTATTTAGCCAGTGTAATAATAATTCTCTGGGTGGTGGGAATACAGGTTACTTTATCTGAGTCTATTTTTTAATTCAAAAAATATACTGTTTTTGTTACTTAAGGAAATATATTCACAAAACAGTGCTACAAAGAAGAGTTTGAGACTAAAGCTACTTGTACATATTGAAGATGGTTTTCTGAGGCTACAGTATGGATGCTTGCTATGCATTGCTTAGAAATTTTTCTGGAATTTATTAAATATGCATTTCCAGCAGGGATTTATGATAATGTCATTTCTTTTCATTGTAGTTTCAACAGGAGGGAGCATTTAATAATTTTATAGGGTAATGCTAATTTACTTCTAAATTCATCTCTTGGAATTTCTTTTTTAAAATGCTGCATTTGTGCTTGTTTCATCAAAGTGACAGCCAGCAGTTAAATTTTTTAAATCACAATTAATAGATATAAAAGTGAAACATTTAATGTGTCTAATTGGACAAAGTTTTATAGTTATTTATTGACAGATTTAAGAGGCCTTTTCTAAAACATTCTTGGTTCTGGAAAACTGGAAACAAGAAGATATTTGCTGAATGTTCTTCCTGTATGACTTACCTCATAAGAATTTAAGAGCAGCACAAAAACTCCAAGATCTCACCAAGCTTTGCTTTATGACTTTGAATATAACTCATTCTTGACTGCCTTAATTAACAGAAGAAATAGTGGAGGTGATCACATGCAATAAATAATCAAAAGCTGTCTATTATTGTCCTTGTAACACATAATTTTCAACAAATATGTCAATTATATCAAATATAATTGCTATGCATTGCTTAGAAATTTGACTATTGAAAATAGGATGAGTTTTGGGGGCATACAGAAATGTTAGATATCTAAGGAAAGTGGATTTGAATTTTCAATAATTCTGAGGAGAAACAAGATAGATCATGGATTAAAAAAAGTTGTGCCATGTTTCTTTGCCAGTTTGGCTCCCAATTTTAACTCAAAACATAAGGATATGATTAACTTGCAGAAATTATTTCTTCTGGAAGAGTGAAAGTTTCTTCTCACTCATACTTACTCTGGAAATGGAAGGGCTTTCCCAGACTGTCTCAGTGTGACAGATTTTCTTTAGGTTGAATCAGACCTTTGGGCCAAAGTCCTTTATCAACCAGTCAACAGTAGAACTTTTCTCAGTCATGAAAAATGATCTTTTTCTCTTTATAAGCATTCTTGGGAATGGGGGAAGTTTTCTTCAGGTTTAATTTATAAGTTAGAGGAACATTTTTTTTTCCATGGTTAGAATGGTTTTGTTTGTTTCCCATAGATTAAAAACAAGAACATGGACAGTCTCTGAGGTTTTTAATGAAGGAACTGAGGAAGAATAACCGGAGTTGTGCTTATTCAAGTAAACGGAACCCAGTGGTGATAAAACAAGATCCTTTGCTGAGGGAATTCTCTTTTGTAGACTAGACTCTACATCAAGTGATTCCAAAGCCTGATCCCAACCTTGTCACCAACTTGACCCCTCTTCCAACCTCATTAGTCAAGCAAAACTCCTTCTGGTGACAATCTGAAGCAAACTGTTTAGCTCTAAGGGCTGGATATTATAATAATTTTACCCTGTAGCCTGACTTGTAACTACAGTTGTCTGGGAACCTCACACAGCTTCTTTTTCAGATAGTTCCCTTGCATTTATCTTTGCTCCTCCTCCACAGCTGCTTTCCCCTCCTCATTAAAGATTTAAGAGCAGCTAACTATGGAGAGGTGCTCATATGGCTGAAGTTTTACTAGTTTTGTAAAAGACAGTGTGGCATACTCATGTTCCCAAGCATTACAAATAAAACTAGAATGCATTTAGCAAAATTAAAGGAAGAATGGTGAGGAAAACACTATACTAGGAATCAGGACACTTACATTCTTGTATCTTCTCATCCATGAGCACTGTAATTAAACTGGTCATTTAATGACATTTTTTCCTGCCTCCATTTCCTTCTCTGAAAGAAATAAGAGCTGTGCTAACCATGATCTTTCCAGAGTGAGTTGTCTATGAATCTAAATCTGTTCACAAAACTATATTTTTTTTTATCTTTTACGTTTTTTGTTTTTTTTGTTTTTTTTTTTTTTTTTTGAGAGAGAGAGAGAGAGAGGGAATGCAAGCAGGGGAGGGGCTGAGAGAGAGGGAGACACTGAACCTGAAGCAGGCTCCAGGCTCTGAGTTGTTAGCACAGGGCCTAACGTGGGGCTCGAACTCACGAACAGTGAGATCATGACCTGAGCCGAAGCTGGATGCTTAACCAACTAAGCCACCCAGGCACCCAACAAAATGATCTTTAAAAAAATATTTTTATTTTCCTTCTTCAGTAAGACAATTTTTTTTTCAGTAAATGATATCAATGTGATTTGCAATGAAACTTGTCACTAAATCTCTTCATAAAAATATTCTTAAAAATCACTTTGCAAGGCCTATATGCTAATACTTTTGACTGCCTCCTGCACAGGAAGGAAAACAAAATTTCTTCAAAGGTAAGGCTGTGTTTATTTTATTTTTCCAGAGGGCTCATATTATAGAACTAAGTACTAAGCAGTAAACTCATTTACAGACTTCCTAAGAGGGTCAAATAGAAATTGAAATCCTAAATACAGTGTCATTTCAACAAAACAATACAAACTTCCTCCATCTATTTGGCTTTCCTGTCCCTTGGAATAAGCAACTAATCAGATATAGTTGTGCGAGTCAAATATGTTATTTGCAACCATTTTTTTATACATATTCAAAATCAGTATTAAATATCAAGAATAAAATTATTATTAATTCCTGATAAAATCTAGAGTACATATTTCACCTTATTCATAGAAAATTGTTGAGAATTTTGATTGTGATTCCAAATATACTTTTGATGACCAACAACTTCACAAACATTTTCTCAAACTTGATAGATGTAAAATTGGTTTGCATGCAAACTATGATCTCTCTGAAATTTGCAAAAATTTTGTAGTAGACATATTAATTGTCATTAAACATATTCCCACTTTAATTTTGAGAATGAAAGAGTTTCTGCTTTTTCTATAAATGTTATCATTATTGTTATTAAACTTATGGAATACCAGATATTTTCTCCAAAAAATGAAGTACACTTTACCCTCTTATGGTTGTTAAGAAGCCCCAGTTGCTTTAAATACCATTTTCTTAATAGATAAATTGTCCAAAATGTGTTGGGTTATTTTAATAAAATACATCAAAGTTTGAATAGGTTTTACAAGCAAATTTGATTTGATTTAATAAGTATGTAGTAAGGCTCCTACTATGAAAAAAGCATTGTTTCAGGGACTACGTGGCATACAAAAAGCAATACATTAAGGGCTCTGCTTTGGCAGAGCAAAAAAAGATATATAGTTGGAGAGAAACCAAAGATACCAAAATAGGTGTAACACAGGCAGAAATCAACAAATGCCAAAACACAATGTTCTCAGAATCAAAGAAAGAAGTATAGTAACTGGCTGGTTGATTAGGTAGGACTTCCCGGAAGAAGTTATTTGAAATTAACTGTTAATACATCCTTCCAGAGATTGCTATGGGGACAAAGTATTCCAAATGTTTGAAGGCTGGCTGGTAAGGACATATTAGGAACACTGAAATTGGCCCAAGTTTTCCTGATGTTATTATCTTTAAAACTTGCTCCCTGTATCACTTGCTGTTGGTTACACCTTTCCTACAAGGATTCTAACAAAAGCCACTGAGCTCATCTACGTGAAGTGCAGATGTGGAGGAACAACAAGAAATCAGACTAGAAAGGTAAATTGGACCCACACTATAGAGGGTCCAGGCTAAGTGGAACTGATCATATGGACAATGAGAGGCCACTGAACCTTCTGGGTAGTGTTACCCTGTGATCAGCTTTAACACCAAATGGGCAACCATAAATAAGATGGTGTTCAGAAACAACATTGGAGCCGTTAGATACTTGACCCTGGGTGATAGTGGTGGGAAGAATGGAGAAGGATGAGAGGTCAAAAGAGACAAATAAGGAGAAAATCAATGATCTCAATTACATAAGAAATAATTTTCAACTATTTTAATACTATAATGGCTCTTAAAAGAGTTTTTGGAATTTTCTACTTATGAAAAATAGAACCAATAAATTCTCTATAGCTCAGAGGTAACTGAGAAGGCCAAGAAAGGAATAAAGTGATTTTGCTAATTTTCTCAGTTCTTTTTCTTGAATTTTTTATTAGCTTTTGGTGTTAACAATTGGCTTAGAATGTATTTTTAAAAGGATTTCACAATAATTTATTTTCTTCTTCTAGAAATTAAAAACATGTTTGTTTCTTTAAAAAGTAATTGTTAAATGTAGTTCTGTCAAATCAACTTATTAAGGGGACTCTAGAATTTGTAGCTTCTGAAAATCAAACTTTCAAAAATATTTTGTCCTGTATTAGAGTAAGTGATACTTGTATTTTTTTTAATTTTTAGAATTTTAATTACTGAATTAAATGGAAATTAATGTTTCACTACTTGAAATTTATTTAATTTTCATGTGATATTTAAAAAAATTTCCTAAAAACGTAGAAAATCTAAAACTGTATTTTGTGAAATCAAAATGAATCATAAAGGCCTATAGTCAAGAATTTTATATTTAAATAGATTTACTTTTTACAGCTATATTGATTTTCATATCAAATCACAACTAATCAAGTATACCATCAAATACATAAGACAAACCCAGTAGGCCAAGTAAAAGTTTAAGTTACTAAATCAACAATAAAATTATTATTTTATATATAGATTCATACATACTGGCAAATTTTCTCTTTCTCAGTCTAAATATCTTATTTACATAGAAAAATTACCAAATGGGACAATGGAGCCAATGAAAACAAACACTACTTAATACTTATGGTCTATATTTGAATAATAATATTTCTAGACTCATTGATAGCATGTCAGATGATTTAGAGGTAACATTAACCCACAAGGTTATAAATCAAAAATTTCTAATTGCTGAATAATACTTGTAGTAATAACACCTGTTGGGCCCTGAAGAAAAATACTTGGAAGAACCGTATTTACTCTAGAGTTGCAATCGTCATTGGAAATAATATGCTGTGGTAGCACTGCAGGAAGGTTTTACATCAAGATTCCTTCTGAACATGTAGAGATTTAGTGATACCTTGTTTTACTCAAAAAGATGCTTTCAGATATAAATGTCAGTTTATAGATCTGAATTACACATATTATCAAAATGGTAATCTAAAAAAAATCCACACTTCCATAGTCCCATCTATTTTCATGTTTTTGCAAAAATTACCATAAGAAGATCATTTCCTCCTGTTTCATACTTAATTGCATTGGCTGTCCAAAGGAAGAGCCTTGTCAACAGTTTACAAACTAAAAGAAAAATTGGGTCAAAAAAAGGATGTTTTTCACTTTGCAGATTTGTTGAAGTATAGATTTTGGCTTCAAAATGGCTTACTTAATGAAATTTGCAAAAATTATGGGAAAATATATTAATATGTATTGACAAAACAAAGTTTTCAACTTTAGAAAATTAAGATTAAAATAATTTGCTGGGGATGTGTGATCAATACAAAAATGTGGATATTTAAAAAAAACTAGTATCTGTATTGTCGAGGAAAATCTTATTCAGTATTTTGAAATACCTGATTTAAAAAAAATCTATCATTTGGATTGAAATTTGTTGTTGTATAATGAGAAATTCAAATATATTTTTTAGTGAATGAAAAGAAAGAGTTAGATCTTAACCACAAATGTACTATAGATGTTTGATTTAAAGAGTTTGAATTATTTGAATTCTGTTTGAGGGAAAAGAAAGAATCGGCCAAATGGAGGAAAAACGATAAATACGTTTTTACTATTTATTACTTACTACTCATGTGACCAAATTTTCTCATAGATGATTTCTATCAAGAATGTGACAAGCTCATGGGTTCATGCCCCGCATTGGGCTCTGTGCTCTGTGCTGACAGCTCAGAACCTGGAGCTGCCGTGTATTCTGTGTCTCCCTCTCTCTGCCCTTCCCCCACTCGCCATATGTCTCTCTCTCTCTCTCTCTCAAAAATAAATAAACATTAAAAATTTTTTTTAAGACACTAAAAAAAGAATGTGACAAGTTCATCAATGAAGAAATCTTGATTAGGATAAATGTGCAGCCAGTTAAGTCATAATACTACATAAGAAAATGTTGTGTACACTGAAGCAAGGCCCATTTTCTCACTTCAGAATTTAAAATGATTTTACTTGGAAGTTGCATACAAATTCAATATGTAAAATCCTCCCTAACGTTTGTGTTTTGCTTTTCTTAACATATCCATATAAAGAAAATATAATAATTTTGTTTTCATGAAGCCCTGTGTCGAAACCTCCAAAATCTTATTCGGTTTAGTCTGGTGTGCTGTACAAATACAATCATTTTATATGTGACTTGATATGAAAAAGTTTGGGAATAATTGCCTCTGAGAAACAAATTTAACTGACTGCAAAGTCAAGCAGTGAAAAATAAGTCCAAGATACCCCAAAAGTCAAAACTATTATCAAGGAGAAAAAAACTGTTGGCTTTAGCTCAGTTTTACTTATTTATAGACTTAGGCTGTGAGAGGAAGCATGTCGTCTCCTCAGATGTTAGGGCATAAAGATATTCCAAAAGGCAAAGCACCGATCCCCCTCCAAGTTTCTCTAAATGGGCTCCTATCATACTAATGTAGAAGCCTGTATGGGCGCTAGTTGTGGTTTCTTACAACGACCACGTAAAGACTGTCTGAAGCTGTAGTCAGTGACTAAATCTTACACAACTTGAGAGAGTTTTGATATTTGGGAAAATAGCTTCAAAGCCTCACTCTTGTGGGGACTATCTGGGAACAGGAAGGGAAGAAGCATGTATATACTCTTAAAATAACGTGCATCAATAAATCAACATTCATAGTAAATTCCTCAACTGAGTGGTGATACATATCAGGATTTCTGGTAACTTAGAGACACAAAGAATCTTTTTTAAAATATCCTATTTTAAAATCCCATACAGGAATAGGTCTGAAGTTTTAAATATGTATTCCAATAACTCACATTTCTTAGGGCTACTGTACTTTTTATCTCATCTGCTATTTGAGGATTTTCCAGGTTCAATACTGTGTGCATCAAATTTCTCCATATTCTTGTATATTTCAGAGAGTCTGAAGAGACAAAATAAAAGTTCCCTTTTGATCTAAAATGGCATTTCCTATATCAGAACAAAAAACCACAAGAAAGTTTTAAGGCTCCTACAATTAATGTATTCAAAACCTGTGCAGCTTAAAAATGAACATGATTTCCAGTGAAAGATTTCTAAACCTACTGGAAGAGGTTGAGTCAAGAGGAATGTCTATGTGCTTACAAATAATGGCACAACTCTACGCTGGACTACAAATAAAAACCTAAGAGTTATTGAAGGCATGAGAATAACTTGTAAAAGGCAATTGTAAACCATTTTGTAAAATATTATTGCCAATCAAATGTTAAATGATGACAACAGAAGTACTTTAGGGACTGCTAAAAAGCGAACACTGTTGGAAGAGGAACATTAAGGGAAAAGGAAAGAAAACAGAGCGGATATAAAGACCTCATAAATTTAAGAGAGAAAAAAAGACAATTGTGAGTGATAAAAGGAAAAGGCTTACTAATTTTATGCCCAATTCCATCAGAATAAATAGCTCATCTTTAATTTCAAAGGACTTAAACTCAACAGGAGAGGCAAAGTTAATCTCTTAAATGTTTATAGGGACATTTTTTACACATATAAGCAAATATGGAAGAAATATGTACTAATTGTTCTAACATTTACAAGCCTTACACTACAATTGAATTACTTCTAGAGAAAGTAAGAAGGGCTCATAATTTCTGCATAGTCTTAATAAACAGCTACAATGGAACAATTTATGTGAAAAACAGGAAGACAAGATGCTTGCAATCTTTATTATTCACTCATCAAAATCAGGGCCTTTGGAAAAATGCTCTGATAATCAAGTCCTGTTTCCTAAGAATTGAACTTAATATAATAATAATAATAGGAAGAAGGAGGAGGAGGAGAAGAGGAAGAAGAAGAAGGAGGAGGAGGAGGAGGAGGAGAAGTAGTAGTAAGGAAGAGGGGGAGAAGAGAAAGAAGAAGAAAAAGAAGTACCCAACTGCATTTAATTCTTGTACTTTTCTTTTAGAGCTGCAAAATCAGTTTCATGGGGAATGCTTCCCGAAACCAAAATGAAGAATAAAGAGAAAGAGAGGGTCCTTATGGAAATCAAATGCAGTTTTCCCAGTTCTGCAGAAGGGATTCCTGACTCTTTTACTGTCCTATCTGACACTTGGATGTTCTTAATTATTGCTGTTTGGCCTCTTAGAAAGAAAAAGTTGGGTAAAATGTGAATGATGGTAAAATGTTTTCTGGCTTAATGATAATGAGTAGCTTTAAAAAAAGATTAAAGTAATAGGATTGGGCTCAAAAAATAATTTGATTATCCCTTTTTCACAGGCGTGTTTTTATCCACTTTACAGTGGTCATCTTCCAGGAAGCAGGACTTCACCACCAATGGCTAAAGAGGGCCAGTTTCTGCAGAATCAGGGTTCATCCAGTGTTTATGTTGTGAATTCAATTTCTTCCTGTTGCAGCCAGCTCACTTTTGTCTCCTCTGTAGGGTCTGGGTTATCTTGTTTAGGCTTTATATTGACTACATGAAAGGATGACTACCAAATCCTCATTTCCTACATGCTATGAAGAAAAAGTGATAAGAAGAAATAGAGGGGAGAATGAAAGAAGCAGACATGGGTAAGAGAGAGAAACAAAGAAAAGAATCAAAAGAGATTTCCTCCTACACAGTCTGCCCCTGAAGAAAACATCTGCCTGAGTGCTTTCCTCTGGAATGACCTGTTAACATAATCCAAACTTACAGGGAGTGGGAAGGGAAGAAGTGCATACTTTCTGAAAATTGAGAAACAAAAGTGAATGGATAAAATTATTTTGCTTCTTCAAAAAGTACACTATGTAAATGTTAGAGCTAGCAAAGTAAAAAACAAAAACATGTGTATACATTTAGGCAGAACTTATAAAGATCAGAATTCAGATTTTTTAAAATGTGTCCTAACTGAAAGCCAGCAATCCACACTGGGGCCCCCCAGGGAGGAGCAGGGACAAAGTAGAATAAGGAAAGCATGAGGTTTCAGCACCATTATCCAATGGAGTAAATTTGTTTCATTCAGTTTAGAAACAATCTTAGCCAGTTTTCTTGGGCTGTCTAGTGCAAAGCTTTGTGGAATTACAAATGAAGTCCTGCCTTAGCACTCATGGGCTTTTTCTGGCCCTGGGCTTCCTCATCTCCAGAGTGATCTCTGAGACCTGACTTTGGACAGTGCTTCTCAGGAAGGCTCCAGCCCAGCTCTGCCTTGTGACAGGGCTCTGTGTAAGTCACCCCAGGTGTGGTTCTGGGACTCGAGGAGTTTCTCTGGAGCAGAGGCCATACCTTCCTTTGGCAGCCGCTTCGTTGCTTAACAATCAGTGGCCCTTTCAATCTGGGTGACTACTTTTCACAAAAGAGAAATATTAATCTGATTTCTGAGCAGAAAAATAGATCCATTTAATGAATGAGTGCTGAGGAGAGCATAGGTTTACAAGTCAGAGGGAATCCACCATAAGCAGAAAGTGGCCAAATAATTTACAGATTTGCAAAGGAGATTTATACATCAGAGAGGACTGTAGGCTGCCTTTAGGCTGGGTAGCAGGGCAGTGACCACAAAATAGTTTAACCCAAAAGACACCAATGCCTCCTAAATTTCAGCTATGAAAAAAAAGACAGGGTTATTTGACAAGAGACAAATTAATGGGAAAAAAAGAGATGGGGAGCAAATTATTATCCCAAACAACCAAAAATCTTCATTGAATCAAAGGAAAATCATTTGGAACCATGTACTCTTCCCTCAGCCCTAGGCTGAGCCTGCTAAATTTCCCCAGAGGAGAGCTACCTTAGAAAGCTGCTTCAAACCTTGCAGTTTAAATTGTATTTGTTATAGGAGCACCAGGGTGGCTCAGTCAGTTAAGTGTCTGACTTTGGTTCAGGTCATGATCTCATGGTTGGTAGATTTGAACATTGGGGTCTGCGCTGACAGTGTGGAGCCTGCTTGGGATTCTCTCTCTCTCTCTCTCTCTCTCTCTCTCTCTCTCTCTCTCCCTTTGCTCCTACCCCACTTGTGTTCTCTCTCTCTCAAAAATAAATAACATTTATTTTAAAAAATTGTATTTATTATATCCAAACTCACCTCCTCTGCTGCTTTTTCTCTTGATATTCTCAATGAAGACAGAACTGCTGGTTCACCAAGGTTTTAATGACAACATATCTTACCCAGAGGCACCAAATCAAACATTTGTCTAAAAAATATTGTCTTAGTGCCTCCTTTTATAGGAACAATAATATTGCAGGAGACAATGGCTTCCTTAAACTAGGAAAATTGTTTGTTTCTTCCACAGCTATTTATTGAGCCAAGCACATTCATTCAAGGAGGGTACTCATGGGTCTCAGATATCACAGAGCCCCAGGAGACACCTGAACATAAATTTCTGTGTTTATAGAGTAGATCATCCATTCTGTAGCTCCTGTTTCTGAACACTTAGAAAATATAATAGTTATTGTTGGTTTCTTTACCTTCCAGGGCAAGAAAGAGGGAATCGAAACCAAAGGGTCTTTATATTTGGGAATCTTGGTGCATTTCTTGCGGAGGAGGATGGCCAGTGAATTCATTTGAAGTTGAAAGAAAATACTGGTGCTACCTTGATGATAAAGTCAATATTTCAATCTACTTTTTATTTTTCAAATTAATATGGGACTGATGTATGGAAACAATCCAACATAGTTATAAGAGTAATCTAAGTCTATTCACTTTTTATTGGTTAACCCAACCACTTGTGTGTCACCCAGAAGTTGACAACCCAGACTAGGCACCCAAGGAGTCTACACTTTTGTTGGGGAGTCTGAACAAAGACTTGAGATATAGTGAAAGAAGAATCCAGGAAAATAATTTAATCAAACATGTGCTGATGGGATAAAGATTTAATATGTGTGATGTCTCTGTGCTTGCTTTCTTATCAAGAAAAGAACTCCTTCAACATTTCCTCTCATATCAAAACTTTAAACTTATATACACAGAAATACTCTTGAGATGCTTGTGTTCTTTTTGTTTGTTTGTTTCCAGCACATTTAGACTATATTGATTTACATTATAAATGAGGGCTCCCTTGTGCTACATTACAGACCTTCCATACTAATAATTGATATTAATATTCATTTAGCATGTAGTACATGCAAAGCACTGTCTTCAAAAATGTGCAATTAATCACAATCCTGTCATTTAGGTATTAGGAGCATTCTCATTTCGTAGATGAAAATTTGAGGCAGTTCAGTTACCTGTCCAAGTTCACAAAGCAATTAAATCTTGGAGCTGGGGTTCTAATCTAGGCAGACTACCTCTCAAGCTCACTGGTTTAATTGCAATACTGTGTTTTGACCTCTTTAAAAAAAAGTTTTAATGTTTATTTATTTTTGAGAGAGACAGAGAGAGAGAGAATGTGAGCAGGGGAGGGGCAGAGAGAGGGAGAGACACAGAACTGGAAGTGGGCTCCAGATTCTGAGCTGTCAGCACAGAGCCCGATGCAGAGCTCAAACTCATGAACTGTGAGATCGTGACCTGAGCCGAAGTCAGAGCCTTAACCGACTAAGCCACTCAGGCGCCTCATGTTGACCTTTTTAAAAAAAAAAAAAAACAATTATTTTGAGAGGAAAGAGAGAGAGTGAGAGCAGAGGAGAGGCAGAGAGAGACAGAGAGAGAGAATCCCAAGCAGGGTCCACGCTGAGCTGAAATCAGGAGTTGGGCACTTAACCAACTGAGCCACCCAGTTGTCCCTGTATTGTTAACCTTTGTGTAATGATGTTTAGGGTAGTCCTTTGAAATGATTTGTAAGGAATGAAGGAGATTGGTATGGAATAAATTTTACTATACCCGACTGTTCATCTCCAGTGTCGATTAGGTGCCAGGCATTGGGTCAGATGACGGGGGTACAGAAAAGAACAAAATCCAGTCGCTGTGCTCATGAATCTCACAGCCTGGTAAGATCCTCTCAGCTGGGATGAGAACACCAAGGAGTGTAGAGGGAACAATGCATGACAGGAAGGGCTGCAGCAGTGAAGTACTCAAATATACAACAATGGAGAGTTTACATGGGCATCTGGACTACAACAGAGCAGCCTTTTCCCTGCAAATAGGCATACTAAGTCTTGCAATAATGTATGCACTGCCAGCAGATAAGAACTACCCATTTATGAGCTTGCTGAGCATTCATTCCAGAGCTAAAATACAGCTTTTCAGGAATGTTTCAGATTTATTCATAGGCCGATTTGATGAGTCATAAAAAAGAGCATCTGTATTCAGTCGGCCCAAATGGAATTTACTGAAAGTATGAAAATATTAAGAAAACTTTCTACCAATGATGAACAATCATTTCAGCATAATAAAAATTTATTAAAGAAGCATTGGGGGCATGGGGATAAGGAAAGGAGGTTAAGGTTAAAGTGAAACCGAGATATGGATGGGTTGTTGCTGCAAGATTAAGAGGCTCTTTGTATTAGAGGTAAAGAAAATCAGTGCAAGGTAGTTCATGCAAAGACAGTGAAAACAAAATCATCCCTTCTGTTATCTAATTTTGAATTTGCTATTCTTTATTAATATTTGGTGATTTATAACAAGAGGGAGGAAATGGAGAAATTGAGAATCATTAGGATGTAATGATGTGTTTCAAAGACAGCCCTAATGAAAAGCAGAAATTTTAGAGAATAAAAAACCCCAAATCACATTTGTTTAAAATCTATAATGATGCCGTGATTCTTTTGAAGTCCACAGAGCTACAATATGTGCTTACATTAGCCATTGAATTATGATTTAAAGTTATGCTGCATTTAGTAGGTTAGAATTTGTTAACTTCTATGAAAAAAATTAATTGTGAAAAGTTAAGGAAAAATAGAAAAATGAAAACACAAAATAATACTCATTACAATTTACTGTATTGCTTTATAAGAAAAGGAATATGCACATAGTTTCATTTATTCAATTTCGATAAAACACATGTGAACAAAATCCACCAAAATGTCAAGAGAGTGATCTCTCTGTGAGATGACTGCAGCCATTTTTTTTCTTTTTTCTTTATACTTTGCTAGATTTTGTACACATGAAATTTGGTTAGTGAGATGGCACTATTTTTATAATTAGAAAAATCATGTTATTTTAAAATAACATCTATGTTCTAGAAAAAAATGGATTATATGATGGTAAATCAAACACCTATTAGACACCAGTTATTAGCTGTGTATAACCAGAGTTTACAAAAAAAACATACCAAATCATACAAAATTAATAGCTTCTTTTTGGCTAGAACTGTAAGACTCAGCAGATGTTATACTGGAATTTTAGTAAAGGACATGATATGGTCTCCTGAGATTTTACTGACAAAATGAATTTAAATCTGTTAGGATCAGAGAAACAGCACTTGGTTGAAAAACGAGGGCTGAGAGTCTATAGACAAAAGGAAATAATGACGTGACCAGGGGAAGATGCTAATGAAAGAGCTGTAGCATCAAACAACAATATGCCTGAGGGAAGAACTAGGTAGCACATGCACTATTTAAGACAGAAAAAGGCACCAGTGGGAAGTAAAAATGGAAATGATAGTGGGAGAAGCTAATAATTAAGCACCTACTTTGTGTACAGTATAATGCTAAGTATAGCATGTATTGTTTTTTATGTACACAATAACCATACAAGATAGGAATTATTTCCAACTAACAAATGAGAAAATTAAGAACAACAAAAGATATTAAATAGGAATGCTGACAAATACATCGACATATTTATTTGGTTAAATACTATCTGAAAAGAAACCCTATTGATAGTTGGTATCTAATAAACAAACGCCCCAGAAATTTGTGTGCTAAATGTTGACAGACGTGTGAAAGGGGAAAAAAAACAACTTTTTTTAAAAAGTGAAATTTGACATATTACATTTAATAACAAAGACACAAAGACAGCCCCTTTCTCTACAAATATGGTACATTGTAGCTCATTACAAGATTTATTCTAGTAGAGAGAATAAGGTTCATAAAAAATACTAAAGTAATGCACGTGGAGAGCCAGACTCGATGATTTGAATGAGTCATAACATATATGAAAAGCATAAGCACTTGGGGAAAATGATGTGGCCTCATCTAAACAGGATAAGTAGGATAAGTGGGATAAGAGTAAGGCAGGAAAAAAAAATAGGTCAAATATCAACAAAAACTTTCCAATAGCAGGAACTATCAAAACCAGAAGATTTGTTCCCAAAGGAAATTCATGATTGTGGAAGATTTAATACTTGAGTGAATAAACATGAAAGAATAACTAATCGAGAACAGTTCTAAATTTTATGCTTCTATAGATTCATTTGTAAATAAACTATTGAGCAATGATGCCTCATTTATTCATTAGCTTCAGGGAACAAACTGTTCCAGAGAAGTCAGTTCCCCAGATAATGCAAGCCTCATAACAGGCACAGATTTTTTTTTTATTTCAAACTTTTTAATGGACAACTATTTAAACTGCATTATGCAGATCTTTGGCTTCTTAATTTCCATTACGGAATCATGATATGAGATACACAAATGTGTATGGAAATACCTCTGAACAACAGGGTCAGGACATCCAGAGGTCAGGCCGGGTTCACATAAAGTAGCTGTGATCTGGTCCTTATTTTTAAAAATACATTATCTGTAAACAAGGGTACAGGAGAAGATGCTCTTTAAAATTTCTTCACCTTATTGCCCTAATTCTGAACATCTGCTGCCTTATTGCACTATAATATTATTTGTCTCTGTGTTAAATATTTTATGTTTAATTTATTTTTTTATGATATGTCGATTTTTTTATTTTTTTAAATTTACATCCAAATTAGTGCGCATATAGTGCAACAATGATTTCAGGAGTAGATTCCTTAATGCCCTTTACCCATTTAGCCCATCCCCCCTCCCACAACCCCTTCAGCAACCCTCTGTTTGTTCTGTATATTTAAGAGTCTCTTCTGTTTCATCCCCTTCCCTGTTTTTGTATTATTTTTGTTTCCCTTCTCTTATGTTCATCTGTTTTGTGTCTTAAAGTCCTCATATGAGTGAAGTCATATGATTTGTGTCGTTCTCTGACTAATTTCACTTAGCATAATACCCTCCAGTTCCATCCACGTAGTTGCACGTGGCAAGATTTCATTCTTTTTGATTGCCAAGTAATACTCCGTTTTATATATATACCACATCCTCTTTATCCATTCATCCATCAATGGACATTTGGGCTCTTTCCATACTTTGACTGTTGTTGATAGTGCTCCTGTAAATATGGCAGTGCATGTGTTCCTTCAAAACAGCACACCTGTATCCCTTGCATAAATGCCTAGTAGTGCAATTGCTGGGTCGTAGGGTAGTTCTGTTTTTAGATTTTTGAGAACCCTCCATACTGTTTTCCAGAGTGGCTGCACCAGCTTGCATTCCCACCAACAATGCAAAAGAGATCCTCTTTCTCTGCATCCTCGCCAACATCTGTTGTTGCCTGAGTTGTTAATGTTAGCCATTCTGACAGGTGTAAGGTGGTATCTCATTGTGGTTTTGATTTGCATTTCCCTGATGATGAGTGATGTGGAGCATTTTTTCATGTGTCGGTTGGCCAGCTGGATGTCTTCCTTGGAGAAGTGTCTATTCATGTCTTTTGCCCCTTTCTTCACTGGATTATTTGTTCTTTGGGTGTTGAGTTTGATAAGTTCTTTATAGATTTTGGATACTAACCCTTTATCTGATATGTCATTTGCAAATATCTTCTCCCATTCTGCCGGGTGCCTTTTAGTTTTGCTGATTGTTTCCTTTGCTGTGCAGAAGCTTTTTATTTTGATGAGGTCCCAGTAGTTCATTTTTGCTTTTGTTTCCCTTGCCTCTGGAGACATGTTGAGTAAGAAGTTGCTGCAGCCAAGATCAAAGAGGGTTTTGCCTGCTTTCTCCTCGAGGATTTTGATGGCTTTCTGTCTTACATTGAGGTCTTTCACCCATTTTGAGTTTATTTTTGTGTCTGGTGTAAGAAAGTGGTCCAGGTTCATTCTTCTGCATGTCGCTGTCCAGTTTTCCCAGCACCACTTGCTGAAGAGACTGTCTTTATTCCATTGGGTAGTCTCTGCTGCTTTGTCATGGATGAGTTGGCCATACGTTTGTAGGTCCATTTCTGGGTTCTTTATTCTGTTCCATTGATCTGAGTGTCTGTTCTTGCACCAGTACCATACTGTCTTGATGATTACAGCTTTGAAGTATAGCTTGAAGTCTGGGATTGTGATGTCTCTCACTTTGGTTTTCTTTTTCAAGATTGCTTTGGCTATTCAGGGTCTTTTCTGGTTCATACAAATTTTAGGATTATTTGTTCCAGCTCTGTGAAGAATGCTGGTGTTATTTTGATAGGGATTGCATTGAATATGTAGATTGTTTTGGGTAGTATTGACATTTTAACAATATTTGTTCTTCCTATTCAGGAGCATGGAATCTTTTCCATTTTTTGTGTCTTCTTCAATTTCTCTCATAAGCTTTCTATAGTTTTCAGTGTATAGATTTTTTTCACATCTTTGATTAGATTTATTCTTAGGTATTTTATGGGTTTTGGTGCAATTGTAAATGGGATCAGTTCCTTGATTTCTCTTTCTGTCGCTTCATTGTTGGTGTATAGGAATGCAACCAATTTCTGTGTGTTGATTTTATATCCTGCAACTTTGCTGAATTCATGAATCAATTCTAGCAGTTTTTTTGGTGGAATCTTTTGGGTTTTCCATATAGAGTATCATGTCATCTGTGAAGAGTGAAAGTTTGATCTCCTCCTGGCTGATTTGGATGCCTTTTATTTCTTTGTGTTGTCTTGTTGCAAAGGCTAAGACTTCCAATACTATGTTGAATAACAGTGGTGAGAGTGGACATCCCTGTCTTTCTCCTGACCTTGGGGAGAAAGCTCTCCCCTAAGGGAGAAAGTTTTTCCCCATTAAGGGTGATATTAGCGTTGGGTTATTCATATATGGCTTTTATGATCTTGAGGTATGCTCCTCCTATCCCTACCTTCTTGAGGGTTTTTATCAAGAAAGGATGCTGTTTTTTGTCAAATGCTTTCTCTGCATCTATTGAGAGGATCATATGGTTCTTGTCCTTTCTTTTATTGATGTGATGAATCACATTAATTGTTTTGCAGATATTGAACCAGCCTTGCATCCCAGGTATAAATCCCACTTGGTTGTGGTGAATAATTTTTTTAATGGATTGTTGGACCAAGTTGGCTAATATCTTGTTGAGGATTTTTGCATCCATGTTCATCAGGGAAATTGGGCTATATAGTTCTTAGTGGGGTCTGTGTCTGGTTTTGGAATCAAGGTAATGCTGCCTTCATAGAAAGAGTTTGGAAGTTTTCCTTCCATTTCTATTTTTTTGGAACACCTTCAAGAGAATAGGTGTTAACTCTTCCTTAAATGTTTGATAGAATTCCCCTGGAAAGCCATCTGGCATTGGATTCCTGTTTTTTGGAAGATTTTTGATTACTAATTTAATTTCCTTCCTGGTTATGTGTCTGTTCAAATTTTCTATTTCTTCCTGTTTCAGTTTTGGTAGTGTATATGTTTCTAGGAATTTGTCCATTTCTTCCAGATTGCCCATTTTATTCACATAATTACTCATAATATTCTCTAATTATTGTTTTTATTTCTGCTGTGTTGGTGGTGATCTCTCCTCTTTCATTCTTGATTTTATTTATTTGGGTCCTTTCCTTTTTCTTTTTGATCAAACTGGCTAGTGGTTTATCAATTTTGTTAATTCTTTCAAAGAACCAGCTTCTGGTTTCATTGATCTGTTCTGTTTTTTTGTTTGTTTGTTTGTTTCGATAGCATTAATTTCTGCTCTAATCTTTATTATTTCCTATCTTCTGCTGGTTTTGGGTTTTATTTGCTGTTCTTTTTCTAGATCCTTAAGGTGTAAGGTTAGGTTGTGTATCTGAGATCTTTCTTCCTTCTTTAGGAAGGCCTGGATTGCTACATACTTTCCTCTTATGACTACCTTTGCTACTTCCCAGAGGTTTTGGGTTGTGGTGTTATCATTTTTATTGATTTCCATATACTTTTTAATTTCCTCTTTAACTGCTTGGTTAGCCCATTCATTCTTTAGTAGTATGTTCTTCAGTCTCCAAGTATTTGTTACTTTTCCAATTTTTTTCTTGTGGTTGATTTAGAGTTTCATAGCACTGTGGTCTGAAAATATGCACGGTGTGATCTCAATCTTTTTGTACTTACTTAGGGCTGATTTGTGTCCCAGTATATGGTCTATTCTGGAGAATGTTCCATGTGCACTGGAAAAGAATGTATATTCTGCTGCTTTAGGATGAAATGTTCTGAATATATCTGCTAAGTCCATCTGGTCCAGTGTGTCACTCAAAGCCATTGTTCCCTTGTTGATTTTTTGATTAGATGATCTGTCCATTGCTGTGAGTGGGGTGTTGAAGTCTCCTACTAGTATGGTATTATGATCGATGAGTTTCTTTATGTTTGTGATTGATTTATATATTTGGGTGCTGCCACATTTGGCGCATAAATGCTTACAACTGTTAGGTCTTCTTGGTGGATAGACCCCTTGGTTATGACATAATGCCCTTCTGCATCTTTTCATACAGTCTTTATTTTAAAGTCTAGATTATCTGATATAAGTATGGCTACTCTGGCTTTCTTTTGTTGACCATTAGCATGATAGATTGTTCTCCTTCCCCTTATTTTCAATCTGAAGCTGTTTTTAGGTCTAAAGTGGGTCTCTTGTAAACAGCATATAGATGGATCTTGTTTCTTATCCATTCTGTTACCCTATGTTTTTTGATTGGAGCATTGAGTCCATTGACGTTTAGAGTGAGTACTGAAAGATATGAATTTATTGCTATTATGATGCTTGTAGAGTTGGAGTTTCTGGTGGTGTTCTCTGGTCCTTTCTAATCTTTGTTGCTTTTGGTGTTCATATATATATATATTTTTTTCCATCTTTTTCCCCCTCAGAGAGTCCCCCTTAAAATTTCTCGCAGGGCTGGTTTAGTGGTCACCAACTCCTTTAATTTTTGTTTGTCTGGGAAACTTTTTATCTCTCCTTCTATTTTGAATGACAGCCTTGCTGGATAAAGAATTCTTGGCTGCATATTTTTCTGATTCAGCACATTGAATATATCCTGCCACTCCTTTCTGGCCTGCCCAGTTTCTGTGGATAGGTCTGCTGCAAACCTGATCTGTCTTCCCTTGTAGGTTAGGGATTTTTTTCTCCTTGCTGCTTTCATGATTCTCTCCTTGCCTGAGTATTTTGTGTATTTGACTATGATATGCCTTGTTGATGGTTGGGTTTTGTTGAATCTAATGGGGATCCTCTGTGCTTCCTGGATTTTGAGGTCTGTGTCTTTCCCCAGGTTAGGAATGTTTTCTGCTGTGATTTGCTCGCATAACCCTTCTACCCCTATTTCTCTCTCTTCCTCTTCTGAGACCCCTATGATTCTGATGTTCCTTTTTAATGAGTCACTGATTTCTCTAATTCTTAAATCATGCTCTTTGCCTTAATCTCCCTCTTTTTTTTTCTGCTTCATTATTCTCTATAAGTTTGTCCTCTACATCGCTGATTCTCTGTTCTGCCTCATCCATCCTTGCCGCTGCTGCATCAATCTGTGATTGCAGCTCAGTTATAGCATTTTTAATTTCATTATGACTATTTTTTAGTTCTTTTATTCCTGGCTGTACCCAGGAATGCTTTATGGACCCTGCTGCTGCTGGTGCCCCGAGACTACGTCCAGGTGCCAGCCGCCCCAGAAAAAGTTCACAAGATAGTGTAGCAGCAGTGTTTCAGGGATTATGGAAAATCACAACACAAATCTGGCACCAGGCTTCACCCTTAACAACCTTGTTCCAGCACCAGCAAATGTGGCCATTTTCTGGGGCCTGTTGGGATCAGGTGGGTTCAACAGTCTCTTCCAAATGTCCTTCCAGCAGTGGAACTGCTTTTCCCCATGTGCCCTGCGAGCCTCCCAGACCCCACTCCGTTCCTAGGGATTTGCCCTTCCCACCAGAGTACCACCAGGTATCAAGCTGTGGAGTTGCATACTTTGTGCTCCCTTGTTTACAGTCTTAATGGAATTTAAACCCTCTCCTTTCTCCTTTCTCCTTTCCTACTTTTTAGTTAAGTCCCTGCAGCTGTTTCCAATTTTCCACTTTCCAGCTGCTTTTGGGGAGGGGTACTTTTCCTGTATTCTCCCCCTCCCCAGTCTCCGTCCTCTCTCCACCCACAAAAGCACCTCCCTTCCCGTGGCTTCTCACTCCCTAAGTTCACTTGTCCATGCTGTGTACCTGCTGAATTCTGTGGTTCAGGTTATGCAGATTGTTGTGTTAATCCTCCAGTTTTCTAGGTGTGTAGGATGGTTTCGTGTTGGTCTGGCTGTATTTCATGGACTCGAGACACAGAAGAAACTTCCATGCTTTTCCGCCATCTTGACTCCTCCCCCCTCTGTGTTAAATATTTTAGACACCCTTTAGCTAATGGACTTTAGCTAAGGCTTTACATAAGGTGCTACATTCTGTCAGTGAATAAAAGGACTGTGCAGGGTAACATCACTTTTCCTGGATACTCAAGAGCACCCTCATACTGCTTTTTAAATTACTTTCAGGTTCATAGGTAGATACCTAAAATTGAGGCTGCTGGAAGTCTGATTACCAGGTAACTGGGACGAGACTCTATTCCTATTTTGGGGGAGGTCAAGTCAGAGATGGTAACTCTTAAGCGTTTTCCAGGTATCAGGCTCTACTGAGCACTCTCCATTCACATCTCATTTACTCTTCACGATATTCTACAACACAGACATTGTTACTACTTCCATTTTATAGATAAAGAAATGGAAGTTTGGTGAGATTGAGTGACTAACCCAACCATATCACTAACAGCCTAGTATCTGGATTTGAAACAGGCAGTCTAACTTCAGGGCCAGTGTTCTTAATAACTAAGCAATACTTCCTCTGCAAATACAAAATCATAGGGGGTTTAAGCTAGAATTTGTGAATTAAATGTATTTCCATTTTTTTGCAGTTTCATACAAGGCACAATTAATATTCTTATACATGTCTCCTCATTTACATGTGCAAATGTTTCTTCGTGATAGGTAATGAGAAGCTGGATAAATGGGTAAAGGGGATTTCAGCATTCTAAAGTTATAGTTATGATAACCAGAATTGATTCATTAATTTCTTGTGGAATGAAACATAATACACTTTTTAAGAGCTTTACTGAGGTGTAATTAATGTATGGTAAGCTGTGTGATTTAATAACTTTGTGCATATGTATATACTTACAAAATCACCACCATACTCAAGATAGTGAACATATCTATCAGTGGCAGAAAATTTCTCCTGGTCCAGTACAATTCCTCCTTGCCATCCTTAAGGATGCCCTTCCACTAGGCAACCACTGATTCGACTTATGTCATTGGAGATTAGTTTATACTTTCTAGAATTTTAAATAAATGGAATCAAGCTATCTGTTATCTTTTTTGGTCTGGATTTTTTCACTCAACTTTATTTTGAAATCCATCCATGTTCTGTGTTTAGCAATAGTACATTAATTGCTATTGCTAAGTAATATTGAATTGCATGGATCTACCAGTTTGTTAAACATTTTAATCCATTGATCAACATTAGAGTTGCATCAGTTTTTGGCTATTGCAAATAAATCTACTATGAATGTTTATTTATAGGTCTTTGCATGGATAAATGTTTTCATTTCTCTTGGGTAAATACTTGGAGTGAAGTGGCTGGCTTCTAAGATAGATAGATCTGTATATATACATATTTATATAAGCTTTTTATTAAAAAATAAACAGGAATGCCTTGGTGGCTGAGTTGGTTAAGTGTCCCACTCTTGATTTTGGCTCAGTTCATGATCTCACAGGTTGTGAGATTGAGCCCCGTGTCGGGTTCTGTGCTAACAGCGTGGAGCCTGCTTAAGATTCTCTCTTTCTCTCTGCCCCTCCCCTACTTACTCTCTCTCTTTCTCTCAAAATAAATAAATAAACATTAAAAAATTTTAAAAAAACCAAAATAACAAAAAACGAATCTGATTTGTAGTTTGGGGAGGAAAAAGGCAGTTTAGAACCTGAGTTCTAAAGTTTCTTTATAATAAAATGCCAGGGAATGTCTGAAATATAAAGGATTATAAGTTAGAAAAAGGGAGAATGTTATATACATACATATGAAGCTGTCAAACTTTTAAAATGATTGTGCCATTTTATATTCCCAGCAGCAGTATGTAGTAGTTCCAATTTTTCCACATCTTCAACTGTACTTGGTGTGGTCAGTCTTTTTAATTTTAGCAATTCTAATGAGAATGTAGTAGTATCTCATTGTGATTTTAATTTGCATTTCCCTAATTATTAATGATATTGAGTACTTTTTTATATTCTTTTTTTCCTTCAAATAGCTTTAATGATAAAAAGTCTGTTCAAATCTTTTACTCACTTTTTAAACCTTTTTACCTTGATTGTTTATTTTATTGAGTCTTCAGAATTTCTTATATGCTTTAGATAGAAGTCCTATATCAGATACATGATTTGCCAATATTTTTCCCAATCTGTGATTTATTTTTTCATTCTCTTAATGTTATTGTTTCAAAACAGAATTTTATAATTTTGATGAAGTTCCATGTATCATTTTTATCTTATATGATTGTGTTTGGGGGCTTGTATGCAAGAAACTTTGCCTAATTCAAGGCCCTGAAGATTTTCTCGTATATTTTCCTCTAGAAGTTTTTCAGTTCTAGGTATTGCATTTAGTTTGCATAAGTTTCCTGTACATCGTGTGAGATAAGGTTTGAAATTCATTTGCTAACATTAATTTAACATGGATATCCAATTGTTGGAGTATCATCTGCTGAAAAACTATCTTTTATGGACAAAATTGCCTTTGCAACTTCTAAAAAAATTCTCCATTTGATTCCATTGGTTTGTTTATTTGTCTTTATACCAATATATCACTGTCTTAATAACAATAACTTTATAATAAATCTTGCAACAGGTAGTGTTGGTACTCCAACCTTTTTTCATCTGTTTCAAAGTTGTTTGGGCTATTATATGTCCTTTGCATTTCTATGTGAATTTAGGATAAGCTTGTCATTTTTATTTTTAAAAAGCCTGCTGGAATTTTGATTGAGATTGTATTGTATAAGTCAGCTAGATCAGAGTAGATGTTGGAGGGTTTTTTTTTAAATGTTTATTTATTTTGAGGAGGGGGAGGGGCAGGGAAGAGATGGGGACAGAGGATCTGAAGCAGGCTCTGCTGACAGCAAAGAGCCTGAAGCAGGAGCTCCAACTCAAAAACTGTGAGATCATGACCTGAGCCGAAGTCTGATGCCTAACCCAGTAAGCTACCCAGGTGCCCCTGTGGGAGTTTGATCTAATATTTTTTTCTGTGTCCACTGACATGATCATATGTTGTCTTTTTTTGGTTTTGTTTTGTTTTGTTTTGTTTTAGTTTGTTAATCTAATGGATTACATTGATTTTGAATGCTAAATCTACTTTACATTCTTGGGATAAATCACACTTGGTCTGAAAGTATTATATCTTTATATATTGTTTTATTAAATATGCTAAAATTCTGTTAATATTTACATTTGTGGGGATACCTGTGTGGCTCAGTTGGTTGAGTGTCCAACTCCTGATTTCAGCTGAGGTCATGATCCCAGGGTTGTGGGATCAAGCCCTGCATCTGGCTACGTGCTGAGCATGGAGCTTGCTTAAGATTCTCTCTCTCTCTCTCTCTCTCTCTCTCTCTCTCTCTCCCCCCCCCCCCCGCCCCTTCTGCTTGTATGCTGTCTCTCTCTCTAAAATAAAAATAAATACAATGAAATAAAAAAGAATGTTTATACTTGTGTACATGAGGAATATTGGTTTGTGTTTTTTCTTTCCTTGTAATTTCTTTGCTTTTGGAATCAAGGTAATTCTAGTCTCACAGAATAAGTTGGGAAGTGGTTCCTCCTCCTAAATTTTGTGGATGAGTTTGTATAGAATTGATATTATTTCTTGATTAAATGTTTGGCAGGATTCAGTAGTAAATTGATTTGGGCTTGGAGTTTTCTTTGTGGAAAAGTTTTTAAGTATAAAGTCAATTTCTTTAATACATACAAGGCTATTTAGACTATTTCTTCTTGAGTAAACTTTGGTAATTTTTATTTTTCAAAGAATATGACAAATCATGTAAGTTGTCAATATATTGGCACATTTTATTATAATCCTTCTAATACCTGTAAAGTCTGTAGTATCAACAACTCTTCAATTCTTGATATTGGTAATTTGTGTTTTCTCTTTTTTAAAAAAACTTGGAATGTTTATTGTGTATTTTTGAGAGAGACAGAGCACAAGTTGGGGAGGGGGAGAGAGAGAGAGAGAGAGAGATGCAGAATCCAAAGAAGGCTCCAGGCCCTGAGCTGCATGTCAGCACAGAGCCCAATGTGGGGCTCGAACTCACAAGCTATGAGATCATCACCTGGGCTGAAGTCAGATGGTTAACCAAACAAGCTACCCAGTGCCCCTCTTTTATTCTTTTTATTCTTAATAGATCTACCTAGACTGGCTTACTAATTTCATTGAACTAGCTTTTGGTTTCAATAACTTTATTTTATTTTCCCAGTTTTAATGTGTTATTTTTTTCTGCTTACTTTGAGTTAAATTTTTTATTCTTTTTTCTAGTTTTTTTGAAATGGAAACTAGGTCAGTGTTTTGACATCTTTCTTATCTAATATAGTCATATTTTTCTGTTTCCTTTCATGTCTGGAAATTTTGATTGGATGTTAGACATTGTGAATTTTACCTTGTTGGGTGCTGGATATTTTTGAATTCTTAGAAATATTCTTAAGTTTTGTTGCAGGAATATTCTTAAATTAAACTACTTACAAACAACTTGATTCTCTAAGGTCTTGCTTTTAAGATTTGTTGTGGGGCCACAACAGCATTATGCTAGAGTTATCTGCTCTATCAAGGAAAGAACTTTCTGAGTACTCTACCCAATGTACTATAAATTGTTAGTTTTTCCAGCCTCACACATGGAAGCAGACACTATTCCTGGTCCTAAATGAGCTCCAGGCACTGTTCCCTTTAATTCTTTATAGTAATTCTTTCTCTGGCTTCAGGAAGTTTCCTCACAAGCATGTGTTGATCAGTATTTTGCTCAGTTGTCAAGGGAAATTCTCTGAAGACCTCTGGAATTCTCTCTTCTCTCCATTACTCTGTCCTATGAATGTAGCCCCCTTTTCTCTCCATATACTCAACTCCATTTCCTCAACCCAGGGAGTCTGCCAGGCTCTGCCTGTGTTCCTTCCCTATGCATCATAGCCTGGAAACTTTCTCAAACCAGAAAGCTAGGGCAATCATGGGATTCATCTAATTTGTTTCTTATATCAAAGGGAGAATTCTCCCTGCTTGCCAGAAATTCAGCATCTTGAAAACTATTGTCTAATATAAAATTAGTTCATGCTAAGAATGAGCAATCATTGTACAGTAGATCTTATTACTACTTATCTGTATTTGGTACCACTCTTTCAGGGAGGACTTTAAAAAAAAATGCCAGTATCTCAATCCCACTCCCCACCACTTTAATCTGAATCTATGGGGATGGAATTTTTTTTTAAGTTTCTTTATTTTGAGAGAAAGCAAGTGAGAGAGAGAGATAGCATGCACACACAAGCAGGGGAAGGGCAGTGAGAGAGTGAAAGAGAGAATCTCAAGCAGGCTCTGTGTTGTCAGTGCAGAGCCCAATGTGGGGCTCAATTTCATGAACCATGAGATCATGACCTGAGCCAAACCAAGAGTTGGACTCTCAACAAACTCAACTACCCATGCTCCTTGGGATCTCCCTAAGTGACTCTAACGTGCACCCACATAGAGGAGCCACAGCTGTAGAGAGTGGAGATCTATATGCCTAAGGAGGTGAGATTTGTATTTAGTAGGATCACTCCAACTGCAATGAAAGGAGTGGGCTGGAAGAGTGTGAGCCTGGGGCATGGAGAGCAGCTTGGATTGACTATTGGAAGGGAAGGGGAGTGTGAACACACACAGGGTGGTAATGGAGAAGGAATAATAGATGTTAATATGTAGAAAAGAAGGAACTAGATCCCAACTCAGTGTGGGGAATGAGAAAATGGAAGAGTTTGTGGAGATGTTTGCATTTTTGGCTTGAGTTATTGAGTGAAGGGAAATTCATTTTATTAATAACAACAAGGAGGAAGATAACTTTTAAGGGAACGATAGCAGGCTTAATTTTGGATTTGTGGAGCTTGAGTTTCTTATGATGAAATACAGGGGTGTTGGGGTATACAAGTCTGGTCATAGGAGAGAAAGCTGAGTGAAAGGCAAACACTTTGGGGTTATCAGTGTACAAACCATAGTTCAAGCCATGGGAGTGATGAAATGACATGGAAGAGAGGAGGGCTGATGACAGTCCCCTGGGAACACAAATGCATGAAGAAGACTAGGAAGACAAGACCAGGGAGAATAGTGACAAATAAACCAGAAAAGGGTCAGTGGAGGCAAATACCACACAGCAGGATTCGGAAATATCAGGATCAACAAGTGCCCATTGGATTTGTTCATCAAGAAGGGATTAGTGGTCTTTCCTCCGTGGTTTTAGTGGAGCAAGAGGAAGCCTAACTTAAAAGTTTGTTTGTTTGTTTGTTTTTAAGGTTTTATTTACTGACTTTGAGTGAGAGAGAGAGAGAGAAAGAGAGAGAGACAAAATGCATCCATGTGCACACATGAGCCAGGGAGGGGCAGAGAGAGGGAGAGAGAGAATCTAAAGTAGGCTCCATGCTCAGTGCACTGAGCCTGACCCAGGGTTCAATCTCCTGACTGTGAGATCATGACCTGAACCGAAATCAAGAGTCTGACACTTAATCAATTGAGTCACTCAGGCATCCCTATTTATTTTTTTAGTAATCTCTACACCCAATGTGGTGCTCAAACTCATGGCCCCAATATTGAGAGTCGCTTGCTCTTCCTACTGAGCCAGCAATGGGGACCTAATTTTAACTGCACGTTGGTGGATGAATTTGTTGTCTGGGAGTGGATTCAGGGAGTACAAAGTATTCTTTGGTGGAGGAGTATGCAGAATCCAAGGAGGGGGTAGATTGTTAGGAAACTTGCTGCCAAAGTAAAGAGAGGTCATAAAGTAAGACAGCAGAAGTAATGAGAGTAAGGGAGTGAGAGGGCCAAAGGAGTTGAAGGTTTTGTTTGGAGACTGATACAATAAAATTTAAGGTTTTAGAGTGGGGTGAGGTCCAGGCAATAACTAGATTCAAGGAAGCATCATAGTCATGTGTTGTTGAAATGGATGGGAGAGGTCAGTGAATTTTGAAGCTAAACTATTGAATAGATCAACTACACAGACTAACTGTGATCATAGGAAAATTAGGGACGGGGGAACAGACGGCAGAACCAGGTGCTATTGCCATCTCTGGAGATGCAAATGGTATTCGTGGTTAAGGGCGGGATGGACGAGGGTCAAGGTTGCTGCAGGAGACTAACCTGGCTGAAGATGAAGGCTTCAGGGGGAGGTCCTGGAAGTCCAGGAGGAGGGAATAGTGATCAGCCAGGTGGAGACAGCATCCTGGGCTTTCAGGGTGAAAACGACTAACAGCAAGAGCAAAGCAGAGCCCAAGGTACATTAGGAGAGTTGGCTCTCATGTACAAGCCAACTGTAGTAAATGAGAAGACGGAAAACAAGAATGGAGAGGTGGAAAAAGATGAGATTTTGCAGGGCTTTGTACGCTAAGGCAAAGAGTTTAGCCTTTCATTGTAGGTCATGGGGACCATCGCGTGGCTCAAGCAGGAAAGTGAGAATGTCAGACCTGAGTTTCAGAAAGCTGTTTTGGGGACTATATTGAAGAATGCATTTTGAGGGGCTACACAGTGGAGACGAATTTAGGGACAAATTGCAGAAACCCAGCGGGGGGTCTGGAATAAAACAGTGGTGCTGCTGGGGAGGAGACAACAGCCTTGGCAGCAAAAAGTAATTGATTTGGTTATGAGGAGAGAGATCTAGACAGAAGCCAAGCTTCTTCCTATATCTGCCAGTCATTGGCTATAAATCCTACTTAGAGAACAGCCAGACATGGAACTTACATTTGGAGTACCAAACTAGAGCCAGACGGGCTCACAAAGAAGTATATGAAAAAGGAGCAGGAGAGGGAGAGGAGAGATGGGGGACAGGAAGAAGAGAAGCCCTTGTTCTCAAGAAACATATAATTGTCCTGATTTGATGCCCTATATCCTGATATAGTATAGATAGTAATATGTAACATTGTTTTTTAAAGCGTCTGTCTTTCAGATATTCTCCACATTTCTTCAGTCCATTCAAGTTTTTTTTAAATATTTATTTATTTTTGAGACAGAGTGTGAGCAGGGGAGGGGCAGAGAGAGAGAGGGAGACACAGAATCTGAAGCAGGCTCCAGGCTCTGAGGTGTCAGCACAGAGCCTGACGTGGGGCTTGAACCCACAAACCATGAGATCATGACCTAAGCCGAAGTAGAACACTTAACCTACTGAGCCACCCACGCACCCCTCTTCAGTCCATTTAAAATAAGTGTTTAGATAATCTTTGGCTGACAAGTTTCAATGATTAATTCATCCCTGATATTATCACTTGTGTTGCTGTTGTTTACTCTGAAATTAGTCAAAGGGAAATATAACTATAAACAATAGGAAGTACAGAATAAAAAGTTTTATAGAGTTTCCTTCAAGGGCTTATCTTGCAATGAAGAAACCAGAGAGCTGAGTGTGATCTATTGGTACCATTAATAATCTTGATTCTGGCCTTACTTGAGAAAACAAAACATAAAGTATCTTATTGATGACATGAAAGATTAAGCACAACCTGAGGGTTGGCTTAGACATAGTTCAGGCTTGAAAGGAATTTCTGCAACTTTGTAAAAGAAGAAAGGAGATAGAAACCTATAAAATTGATGGATTTTCATATAGACTTCCTTACAAATATAGAAATCTATCCTTGAAGAAATATGATTAGGACTTGCAAATAATTTACAGGAGGAAAGCAATTTGAAACAGAGTCTCTCTTTTAGGACTTATGATGTTCCACCTCAGAAATGAAACTAAAACTTTGACCAAATATGTGTTTGAGAAAATCCCCCCCCCACACACTTCTTAGCTCTAGCCCTTTCCACACATTAAAACGATGAAGAACCATTTCTCATATCAGGGAAACTTAGTGTTTCTACGTGGTTTTTAATGTATCAACTCATGGTACTTTAGATATTTCATGGTACAATGGGTTCCTGTAATAGACATTTTTCCACGAAGGCCAGAGTTCCAAGGAACAGTAGCATCAGGCAAGATATTCACACACTGGGCTGTGACTTAGGCAGAAGGATCTTCAAGATAATTTTTATCTCTAACAAAGTTAATATTTTATACTTTCCAATTTCTCAGTATTTTGTGATCCAGCACAATCCTCACAATGTTTTTGAAAACAAAAAGCAGTCAGACTTACTAACCACAACAGGGATGAATTTCACAAACATTGTTTAGTAGAAGAGGCCAGGCGAAAGACAAAGCATACTGTATAACTTCACTTCTATGAAGGCTAAAATAGGCGAGACTAATCTAGAGTGATAGCAATCAGAAAGTAGTTGCTTGAGGTGGAAATTGAGTGAAGGGGGCCACATGGGAATTTTATGGGGTATCAGGAATGTTATATGACTGGTCTTGGGTGGAGGTTTACACAGATGGATATAATTGTCCAATTGTCTTCAAACTGGAAACAAATTCTGTACATTTTAAATTTTTTTTTTCAACGTTTATTTATTTTTGGGACAGAGAGAGACAGAGCATGAACGGGGGAGGGGCAGAGAGAGAGGGAGACACAGAATCGGAAACAGGCTCCAGGCTCTGAGCCATCAGCCCAGAGCCCGACGCGGGGCTCGAACTCCCGGACCGCGAGATCGTGACCTGGCTGAAGTCGGACGCTTAACCGACTGCGCCACCCAGGCGCCCCAAATTCTGTACATTTTATTATGTGTAAATTAAGCCTAATTCTAAAAAATTCATGCTTATAAAAAGTCATTTATCTTATTTTTGGTAATTTTTATTTTTTTAAATTTATTATTATTTTTCATTTAAATTCAAATTCATTAACATAGAGTTGGTCTTGGCTTCAGGACTAGAACCCAGTGATTCATCTCTTACATATAACACCCAGTGCTCATCCCGAAAAGTGCCCTTCTTAATGCGCGTCACTCATTTAACTCATCCCCATCCACATCCCCTCCAGCAGCCTTCAGCTTGTTCTCTGTATTTAAGAGTCTCTTACGGTTTGTGTCCCTCTATGTTTTTTTTTTTATCTTATTTTTATTTTTCCTTCCCCTATGTTCATCTGTTGTGTCTCAAGTTCCACATAGGAGTGAAATGATATGATATCTGTCTTTCTCTGGCTTATTTCAATCTTAAAGCATTCTAAAATATTTCATGTCAGGTTAATGGCATAGGAACAAAGCAGGTTATGATTTTAGAGATGCATCACATAAATGCCTATTTTCTAAAAATTCTTAAAAATTAGTTGATGAAATCATTTTTCTTTATCTACAAGCTTATATCCAAAGTTGAGTAGCAAGCATAATGTCATGTATTCTCCAACTGCATTTTATAAATGCTCACTACCCATTGATACATTATCACTCAAAGAAATGTGAAAGTGCTTATTTTTTAATGTATAGTCTATATTAGCTTGCTTAAGAGATATTTTTATACTGTGAGAATCAAATATTTTTACTTTGAAGTCATCTTTCTTGTAAATTTGCAAGTCCTGAACATGCACTTAAGCAAAATACTGGCCCTTGCCTGACACATCCAGAGAGTTTCTTTGCAATGGGTATTTTTGTAGCAAGTAAACAGGAGAAATAGCCAAAGAAAAATTGAAACAAACAAACAAAAATTGAATAAGACAGAGTCTTTCAGGCACTTCTTAGTCCAGAATGTGTTCTGATTCCATCCAAAGGTCAAAGAGCTGCAGAAGACTCCTTCCAGACCGGTATAAAGATCATTTCACACAGCACAGTGGAGAGGGTGACAGGGGGTTCTTGATGCCTGCACTGCCCCCCTTGCCGGTACTCAGGGATAGGAACTGGGCACCAAAATAAAAATGACAAAACTATGCAGACTAGAACCCTGTGTGTTTGTGGTAGAAGCCCAATCTTTAAATCCTGAACATGCAGCAATTGCAGCCTTTGAGACTTTCTGTATCATCAGAAACAATTCTGCTACCAGTTGGAGCACAGAATGGATCAGAGTGAGATACACATGTGGACAATGCATATGGAAGACCCACAGGTGGGACAATCAACAAATGCCAAGATATAAACTAAGGCAGGCAGGAAATTTGCTTCTACCCTAGATTTTGATGGAAGAATTGGTCATCACTTGAAGGCTAACACTTGAAGATTACACTTGAAGTTTATTTGTTACTATACACAATTTATTCCATGGTGGGAATTTCATTCTTTCTGCTTCATTATTTTCTTATCCTTGTAATGTGCCTTGAACTAATCAAGCCACCATAGCCAGTCAGGAAGATGACCTGCTTTGATAGTAATTTGCATTTACTATTTTGGAGCTCCAAGTAAGAACCCCTTAAAAGAGAATATAAGACAAAACTATACAGTGCGAGCTGCTATTAATAGCAATATGCTTGTTCAATATATTCTTGGCTTTCTGAGTAAAGGCATAAGGATATTCAAAGGTAAACTCGTAAATATTTCCACTAGTAGGTTTTTGACCATTTTTATAGTCTCATCTTGGTCAGCAGATAAAGTAAACACAATTCATAAACGCATAATGGTCATTTTCCTCATTAACACCTAATGTTGTTTTGCAAGTGTGCATGCGTAAATGATTGTTTATCTTAGCCATTAAGTATAGGTAAAAACTTATATACGACTGCCTGTCTTTCCACATAGAAACTGACAGTCTTGAGTTGAATCAGGACATGCAGTGCAAACAGGATGGCATATGAAGTGTGATACAATATACAGAGGACAAAGTATGTATGAAGGGTAACTGATTAATAAAACATGGCTGGCCTTGATTTAGTTTGTAAGAAATTTAAGACATTTATCAACATCTGTCTGAACCCAGTTCCACTCTCTTGGACTCTGTTGTGGATAAGCTTATTAATAAAAGATGATGCCTTAGGAAGGAAGCTTAGAACTTTGTAAGCAATGACAAAGGAAGAAGCAGGGCTGAATCTACATATGAAAGGAAATTGGGAAAGTGAACTAGTTTACCACTATATGCCTGGCTGCCACTTCCCTATAACATTTCATCTCCCTCATATTGGCTCAAGTCTGGAAAAATAAGAAGGAATTTCAAAAATTAAGTGTGGAATTAATTTACAAGACAGATTGTAGGGTGGTGTGTGTGTGTGTGTGTGTGTGTGTGTGTGCTTTTACTCTGAAATATAATCCGGTTCCCTTGTGGCTTCCTCCTCTTGGTGTTCTTAACTTTGCAGCTTTCCATGTTTGTTTTTCATTTGTATCCTTGATCTTTTGGTCTTTCCTTTCCTCTTGGCTAGAATAAAGCTCCAACATTGAACAAGTGCCTCCCTTTGCCAACTGATAGACAGTTGTCTGATAAACGTTGCCCTTTGGAAACAATCAATGCCCTATGCTCCATGGTCAGCTTGCTCATTCTTGAACCACTTTCCACTTAACCCCTTTAAATCATATGTAGTCACTTTGGGGCTTTCCTTCATTCAGCATCCATGACAGAGGACTTGGAAGTAAAACAGAGTAGTGAATGCACTGATGTCTGGTAATAAACCTCTGCCAAAACATCTCATTATTTCCTAAATGTCCAGGAAAAATCACTACATAACACACTGGAGGAAGGGGTCTAACGTATTTGGAGGAGGTTAGGGGAGGAGTTAGTGTCATTACTTTTCTTATGATCTGTATAATAAATTTCTTCCTAAATACTAAATAAGGAAGCATAAAACTAAAGCTGCATGATCAGAATATTTCTTTAATAATGGACAAATAATAAATATGAGAAAATGTTTTAATTCTTTAGATGTCATACCGTTATAGGACGTCAAAGCACTGGTTGCTCTAAGGGTAGTCTTCATTGTCTACAGCTCAGTTTTACTGCTGTGTCCAGAATCCAGGTTAGATATTTGGTAAGTGGTGAAAGAGATCATTTGTGGAAGAAAACTGGGAGGGGGGGGTGAAAGCGTGGCAGAGAGGAGGGCTAATGTTGAGTGTGGACCCACAGAAGACTCTGTGTGCTCATATACCAACTTGGAGGTCCCTATTCATCTAACTGAAAATTTCTGCCATTACAACTATTCTCTGTGCTCTATAAAATTAGTTGTGTCAAATTCACCATATATCAGTAAAAACAGAAGCAACAGGCAGGACAAAAAGGGAAATATTCTGGCCCTACTGTCAAAAACTGAGGCCTGAGAACATTATGATGTTCTGATTATCATGTTATGGGTCTTGTCCTCCAAAATCAAAGACTTTAATTTATATATAAAACTTTTATTTATATATAAACAAATTTAAAAGACAGGAAGAAGAACCAGCCAAAGTCTCACCAGGGGAACTGTAGGAATCATCCTTTGCGAAACTGATTTATAAATCAATGTAAGGAGTCAAACAACCCCAGAGTGAGAGGAAGGCAGGAAGCCAGGCTGCCAATGTCCGTTATGGGGAGTTTCTGCTATTTTTGATATCCTTATTCCCCAGTTAAAAGCAAGTTGTCCAAGAATTCTTTTTTCAGACTTTTTTTTTGTAATAGAAAACAGTTCTTCCCATAAATCAGTAATTCACCATGCCAATCATGAGAGCATGATAAATATTAAATAATTGAAATCAAATAACTAAGATTTGCTTAGCCACTTAATTATGTGTGTATATGCCTGTGTGTGCATATGTATGTATGTATACATATGTATATGTGTGCATGTATATGTGCTCCTATATACATTAGAGAGAAAATAATTATAGTTCATGAATGCTTTACCTGCACTTATCAGTGTCGTGTGAAGTTCTGGCATTGCCTGTGTTCTCCGGCTCTTTCCTGTGGCCGTGTGTGTGTGTGTGTGTGTGTGTGTGTTCTTGTCTGAGCAGCTGCTGACAGGAGCCAGGGACCTGAGACTGATAAAGCTGCAGGAGGGCTATGCAGGCACAACCTTTACTTCATGCAGGAAAACCCACTATAAAAAGAGAATCGGCCAGGCTGGGCAAGGCTGAAGCAGGACTGTCCGGTAATGTCCAACATATGGTGTTATTTAAGGCTGAATCCCCCAGGGCCTGGGACCGGTACTGCCGTCAGAATATTGTGATCTGCCGTGATTGCCCTGGTGGGTCAGAGCGAGAGACCACACTCTGGTGGGTGGGAGGTCAGATTTCCCCTCAAGGGAGGGGCACTGGGTCTCCAGGCACTATGGGAAGAGTCAGCTCCTGGGTCAGAAAATAGGAGAGCAGAAGGCGGTCTGGAACAGGGTACTCCTTGAAGGCAGACATGCATCACTGCTGTCTGTTAGCATTGTTCATGCTGCAGCAGACGCAATTTTGACATGCTGGCATTCTGACTGATGTGCAGCTCCAGGGCTCCAGCCCCCACACACCAAACTGGGGACACATAAGTAACCTGTGACTTTTTTCATTGCTGAGGGTCTGTGAGAGGCCCTGCAGCAGGTCTGACTTCATCAGAGTGTCACAAGGGGGTGTGGACAAGCATTAATTTAGGAAAGACCTGGATTCTAGTTCTTGCTGACACCAGTTATGGTGGTCCCCCTTTTTCCACTGTCTCCCATTCCTCCCTTTTCAGGATTTCACTTACCTGCAGCCAGCCTCACTTTGGGAACAGATGATCCTCCTTCTAGTGCATTGTCAGAAGATCAGTAGTAGCCTAACCCTATGTCACAATGCCTGCATCATTCACCTCACTTCATCCCATCAGGAAGGCCTTTTATCATCCCACATCCCCACAAGAAGAAAAAGAGTGAGTAGAGCACAGTAAGATATTTCTAGAGAGAAAGACCACATTCACATAACTTTTTAAAAAGTTCATTTATTGAGAGAGAGAGAGAGAGAGAGAGAGAGAGAATCCCAAGCAGGCTCCACACCAGCAGCATTGAGCCCAACGTGGGACTCGAACACATGAACCATGAGATCATGACCTGAGCTGAAACCGAGAGTTGGATGCTTAACTGACTGAGCCACCCAGGCACCCCCACATACCTTTTATTACAGTTGTAATTGTTCTATTTTATTCTTAGTTATTGTTGTTAATCTCTCACTGTGCCTAATTTATAAACTAAACTTTATCATACATATGTATGTCTAGGAAAAAACTTAGTGTACATAAGGTTCTGTACTATCTGCAGTTTCCAGTATGTACTGGGAGTCTTGGAACATATTCCCTGCAGATAAGGGGGAGGGACTACTGTCTTGACATTTCTTGACCAAATTACTGCTGTTCCCTCCATTTATTCGTTGGTAACAGGAAAAAAAAAAAAACCAATACTTGTCTTTTCTATTTCCCAAGGATCTGGTGAGGATGATGTGAGAAAGGACATGAAAGTGATCAATAAACCATGAAGCATTATTCATTCACATTCTGTGTCTCAGGTCCTTTACACTAGCTTTTCTTCTGCCTGGAATCCTCTTCACCCAGATATCCTAATGGTTGTTCCCTTACTGTCTTCAAGTGTTTGCTGAATGTCCCTTTATCAGAGAGGGCTTCTCTGGCTATCTTGTATACAAGAGCAATCTTCCCAACTCCACTGCTTTTGGCACTTGCTCTAACCCTGCTATATTTTTCTCCACAGCCTTACCACTATCTCACATATATATTTTGGATTTAATTGATTCCACAAGGAAGGAGATTTTTGACTGTTTTATTCACTGCCATATCCCCTGTGGCTAGAACAGTACCTGACACGTAGTAGGCACTTAATATCGTGGAATGAATGAATGAAGTAATTCATTGTAATGTATTATTAAAGTTTCCCAAGCCTCCACAACATAAATAAATCTCAAAACTAAAGAGGAATCATTTTCCCAGTACTCTTATCCAAATGCTGACATTGTGTGCATTACTGATAAGAATGGGATGAAAATCAGAAGTATCTCTAGGCTCAAAGACATCTTCCCTGGCCTGGCTAATTTTGAAGTATGTCTAGGAGCGCCTTTAATCTATGTTTAGCTTTTTCTCTGTTTTTCAAGCCATTAGGCCTCCAGGATAGAAATTGTATTAGCAGGCAAATACACAAGGTTCCCTATGAACAAAGATTTCCTGCAGGTCTGATAAAAAGATAACAGAAGCAGTGTATTAAATTTCTCTTTTCACTGCCTTGTTTCCTTTCGACTCTCTGCCTGAGTTTCTCTTTCTCCAGAATGTTCTGGGAATCTTGACTACTCTAAGTGGCTTTTCTAATACATTGCAGTGTTTGCAGAGGGTATTTAATTTTTCAAAACAACATTCTGAGCCTTCATAAACAATTTTTGTGAAAGTTGGAAGACATTGGCCTTCTGCTCTGGTCCCTGTCTCCTCTCTGATCTTGTCTCCTGTTTTCCCCACCTGCCCCCTCCAATCCAACCATATAGGCCTCCTTGAACTTACGAAGCACACTCTTATCAGCCGGGCCTTTGCACCGGCTGTTTTCCTGCCTGGAACTCTCTTCCCACAGATATGTACTTGGTTCACTCCATCACTTTTTTCAAATGTTTGTTTGAATTTTATCTCCCAATGAGGCCAATGTTGACCACCTTACTTAATTTAACAAACTGCTCTTCTTCTTGCCTCAGAGCCCACTTTCCCAACATGCACATCCCTAGTCTCCTCCCATTTTCTACATCTTCTCTTTTCTTCCATAGCATTTATCATCTTCTAATTCATTATATAATTTTCTTTTTATTTACACTTATTGTTTATTGTCTGATTCCCTCCTTCTATAACATAAGCTCCATGAATGTAGGGATTGGCTGTCTGTTTTTTCCACTTCTGTATTCCAAGGATCTAAAGGAGGACTAGGCACAGAGAAGGTGGTCAACAACATTGTTGAATAAGTGAGTTGACTTTAAAGATGAGTAAGAGTTTTGAGAGCTCTTATTTTCTTTGTCTTGATTAGTAATTTTAGGCATTCTGAAATCCTAACTCTTTGTAAAATATATAGCATCTAATTTGCTTCTGTTTCCTCCATACAAACATTATGTGACTTGAGCAATTCCACAAGCATGAACTGAAAACCTGCTAGGAATCAGGAAGTCTTGGTGCTAGGCAAAAGGGATGCAGAAGTAAATAAGATTTAGTCCCTAACTTCATGAAGGCAGACAGAAATGTGAACAAATAAATAATTCAGTATCATAAGAACAACAGTAGAAGCAGACTCAAAGTAAAGAGCTAGCCCAATGGGAAGAGATCCAAAATCTCCACGTGGGATGGGAGAAGGGTATCAAGGAAGCCTTCCTAGAAGAGGTGATGTTTAAGCTGAACAGAGTTTTTCAAGATGAATAAGTTTTAGATAGAGGCACAGAGTAAAGAAAGTTACTCTAGGCCAAGGGAACAGTCATTAACGAAGCCACCAAGCAATGTGGTACTACAGGGACCTATAAGCTTAAGATTACTATGCAGCAAAATTCAAGAAAACTGGTTCCTTTTGGGAAAATAACAATTTGGGAAAATAATAATGATAGCCTATATACAGAGTGCTTACCATGAGCCAGGCAGGGTTCTAAGTCTTTATACCTTAGCTCATTCAATCTTCTCCACCATTTGCTGAAATAGACACTCTTATTATTCCTGTTTTATAGGAATAATGTGAGAAAAATGAGGCTCAAAGCAATTATAATGTATGGTGATCAATACACATAGACTCTAAGAAAAGAGAATACACTTTTTGTTTTTATTAAGCATTTTTTTGTTTTTCACTAAGGCAGCTAAATCAAAAAGTCTGATCTAGGTCAATCCAGGCCTGATATATTCAGAGGAGAGCCAAGAAGAGTGACTGGTGATTAAAGAAACAGAGTTTGTTTTTTTTTTTTAAGTCTTTGAAAATAGTGTCATTTAAAGCAAAACTATTGGGTTGTTGTTGTTGTTTCAGTGCCATAAGGATTTTTAGTGCACGTAAATAGAAAGCACAAATATTTCTTATGTGACCGGTAAGTGGGAAAGAGTATGAAAAGTGGAGATAAGTATGCTTTTTAATATTTTATAGAAAGTTATATTAAAACTTTATAAAGGCCCACTGGATATTTATTTTCCCTCCTCTGGTAACAGTCTTAAATAAATATAATTACTTTTGTACAATAAAGCGTTCAACGTCGTATACTGAAAACCAATAAAAAATACCAGTCACTTGGAAGAGTTCCTGTCTGGAGACTGACCTGGCCCTTACGCAGCAGAGTCAGAAGGTGAAAGGTTAAAAGTGCGTTCTTGATTTTAGACTGAACGTAAAGTGTAGACTTCGGTGTTTTTTTTTTTTTAAGCCAAAGGTAGTTCTTCCTTCTCCTCCTCCTCCCCTTCTTCTTCTTCTTCTTCTTCTTCTTCTTCTTCTTAAGTTAATTAGTGACTAATGTGGACAGTCTCAAGCATCCAAGTCAATTAGGACACTTTAAGCAGAACTTTTCCAAGCTGAAGGCCACATGCCCTTTGCATTTATAGGCAGTGTACTCTGGATAAAATCTCTTTGCAAGGAACAATAAAAGGCTGAATAATGGAGACCATGAGCTTAGGGTTGATGTAATAAAAGGAGTTCTCAATATTTTGGCACTTCCCTTCTGATGTAAAGTGTGTTATTCTCATTTAGTGGGTGATGGCCAAGTGGAATAAGAGAAGTGTGTGTTAATCCACTGCCGTTCTAAAGTGACAGTAAAAAAGCATTTGCTGCATTTCCCATTTGGATTCTGTAGCCCCTTTGATTCACACCTATTTTTTCCAGATTAGATCTCTGCCATTTTATTTATATGGCACTACCACATTCAATTCACACATTATAGCCAGTTGCACGATGTAGCTTTTCTTATCCCTGGAGATGAGAATGACAGTATTTGATAACTGTATTTTTAAAATTATTTAGAACTGGCCAACCCATCGGGATCTTTTCTTTTTTCTTTCTATACCACTTTATTGAGGTATGATTCACGCACAGAAAGTTGTACATATTTAATACATACAAACTGATGAGTTTGGAGAAAAGTATATACCCATGGAGCCTGTGTCATAAACATATCGATCACCTCCAAAAATTTACTCCTGCCCTATTTCTTTACTATTATTATTTGTGATATGAACATTTAACATAAGGTCTACTCTCTCAGAAAACCTCTAAGTAAAAAATCTAATATTGTAGGGGCGCCTGGGTGGCGCAGTTGGTTAAGCGTCCGACTTCAGCCAGGTCACGATCTCGCGGTCCGTGAGTTCGAGCCCTGCATCGGGCTCTGGGCTGATGGCTCAGAGCCTGGAGCCTGTTTCCGACTCTGTGTCTCCCTCTCTCTCTGCCCCTCCCCCGTTCATGCTCTGTCTCTCTCTGTCTCAAAAATAAATAAACGTTGAAAAAAATAATAAAATAAAAAATAAAAAAAATCTAATATTGTTAACTATAGGCTCTATGCTGTACAGTAGATCTCAAGGACTTATTTTTCTTGTATGAAACTCTGTAGTCTTTGACTAATACTGCTCCTTTCCTCTTCTAATGGAAGAGGATCTTTTGTAAGGAGTGCTTCTGTACTTTTAGTACCACCAACATTTCCACTTAAAGGAGAAACAAGCTTCTTTTGATAGTACATATATCTCTATATCTCTAAGTGTTATTTGTGTGTGTGTGGTGTGGGGTGTGTGTGTGTGTGTGTGTGTGTATGTGTGTATATATATGAGTGTGTGTGTGTGTGCGTATGTGGATTTTGAGAGCAATTTCAGGGGAAGAACTGACAAGTTTCAATATGTCATTGGAGTAGGAGAGGAAAAAAGGGAGAATTCAGGAACAATTCTGAAGTGTCTGGCTTGGACAAATTTATGAGGTGATGCCTTTTTTATTTTTTTTTTAAATTTTTTTTTTCAACGTTTATTTATTTTTGGGACAGAGAGAGACAGAGCATGAACAGGGGAGGGGCAGAGAGAGAGGGAGACACAGAATCGGAAACAGGCTCCAGGCTCCGAGCCATCAGCCCAGAGCCTGACGCGGGGCTCGAACTCACGGACTGTGAGATCGTGACCTGGCTGAAGTCGGACGCTTAACCGACTGCGCCACCCAGGCGCCCCTATGATGTGATGCCTTTTTTAAAGCCCAAATAGGATGGGACTATGGTGGAAGATGATGGTGCACACGTGAACACGCTGGGCTTGACATGTCTGTGGGATGCCCAGGTGGAGAGAGCCAGTGTGTGGTTGGATGTTTGGCTTTGAAGCTCAGGAGAGGTCTGGGCTGAAGGTAAGACACAGTAGTTGTTAGCATCAGGGAGACTGTAGAAGCCAAATGTGTGTGTGTGGTGGTGGTGGGGGGGTTCATCTAAGCAGAGCAAGTTGAAGTAGATGAGAAGTCAACATCCCAAGGAACCTGAATGGATTGAGGAGATCCAGTGGAAGGGAAGTCACAGGCTGAGAATGAGCATCCTGGAAGGCAAGAGGAATATAAGAAGAGTACAGGAACCAGAAGCAAAAGGAAAGTGTTTTGAACTAAGAGGGTTCAATAGCAGAGGGTCACATAAGATCATGACTGCAAAGTAACCTTTGGATTTAGAAATGATATCAGAGAGCTCAATAGAATCACTTCTTATTGATAAGTTTGGTAATTATACCATTATAGTAATAGAAATAATTATCTCAATTTGATGTGGATCTTCACACCTCTACAAAGAATGTTTACGCATAATACCTCATTTCATTCTCACAACTCTTGTTAATGAAATGTGACTGCTTCCCTTATATAGATGAGTAGAGAGCTTTAGAAAGGGCAAGTTGATTGTATGATGATGATGATGGTGATGATGATGATAGTGATGATAGTAATAAAATTGAAAATGGTCTTTTTAGAACATTGATTATGTGCAAGACATTGTGCTAAGCATTTACTTTGCATAACAAGATTGCAAATATAGGTCTTATAACTCAATCTGAAGGAGGTCTGGGGGTGCCTGGGTGGCTCAGTTGGTTAAGCGTCCAACTTTATCTCAGGTCACGATCTCCTGGTTCATGAGTTCGAGCTCCACGTCAGGCTCTGCCCTGACAGTGCGGAGCCTGCTTGGGATTCTCCTTCCCCCTTTCTCTCTGCCCTCCCCCCACTCTTTCTCTCAAAATAAATAAACTTAATTTAAAAAAATTTGAGAAGGTCTAGAGAACTGAGGTAACTTCTCCAGAATCACACAGTTAAGAGGTGTCAGAATGGGCCTCAAACTCAGTTCTGCTGGATGCCGAACTTTGTACTTTTTCCAGTATGAAAGCCTGTCTAACCAGCTATTCAAGATTTTTGGCATATATCATTTAAAAAATTTCTTAAAGAGCAAAATGCATTCTTGAAAACACTGACAAAAATCCAATATTGCTAACTTATCTACTGTTGCCTTGTTTATGTTGTAATTGAAGAGATGTGTCCTCCATGAGAAGAAGATTTAAATGTAGTATTTAATTGCTCAGAAATCATATATTAAAGGTCAAATAGCTCTCTAATAAAATGTTAACCACTGAATCCCATAATGCAAATACTATGCTGAAGACAGTCCTAGATTCCATAAACAGAGGTGAGCATCTTCAGGTAAGGAAGAGAAGAAACTTATCTTGTTGGGAAAGTGTCCAAGGGAAAATTCACTTTCAGTATGGTGGCTCAGACAAATCTATATCTCCTCTTCCCACTTGACAAATATCTGAACATCTTTAGTCCTCATAGTGAAGCTGCAAGTGACTGCATTCAATTCCCACCACATGGATGGGAAAAATGAACTATGTTTCAGATGAAAAAAAAGAGTATATATATATATATATATATATATATATATATATAATTTTCTTCTTATAAAGTGTCAGTTGGAGTAACAGTGAGAAACCACAACTAAGAAATTAAGTTGAGATATCTGTGGTGGGTGTATGGGATTTGTACAATTCTTCAACCTTTCTGTATGTTTTAAAATTTTCCTAATAAAATGCTAGTAAAAATAATTAGAAAAGAAGAAAAGAAAAAGAACCCAAGCACCAGGAATATAATAAGCTCCAGATCCAGGAAAGAATGTTAACTCTATGAATATAGCTGAATGCCCTCCCCACCCCACCACTCGAAAGTACTCAATTAGTGCCTTCATTTCAACTATTAATATTGAGGTATTTTATGAGAAAGTTTAAATCCACATAGAACTAAAATAGAGCTAATTCCTGCCCACTAATTTGTCTCCATAACTAAGTTACCAATGTTTTCACATTTCTCTAATTTTATTTCCATTTCCAGGAAACCATGAAAAGCACGGCACTGGTTTAGGATACTTTTAGAGTAAATTGAATTTATAGTTAGTAAATGAGTTATGATATAAGCTAATTATAAAGCAAACTGATTGGATACTTTCATTTTTAATCAGGAAGTAATGTAATCTTAAAATCTAAAGCCTACAGAAAAGAGAACGTAAAGAAAATCAAATCATCCTCCCTAACTGCAATGATTACAATATTTACATTTTTTTTCTGGCCTCTCCTCTCTATTTCTTAAAGATACTTTCAAATGGTTGTGACAGGTTTAGACCCTATTTTTTCACTTCATGTTATATATTAAGTGTTTTCCTATGTCTACATATTTAACATATTAAAGATTGCATAACCTTTTACTATTATAAACAGTGCTGTGATGAATCTTCGGCTGTATGGCTTATTTTACATTTTGGATTAGATTGCTGGAAGCGGGATTACTGGGCCAAAGAGCACAAGATTTTAATGGCTCTGTGTATTAATAAATTGCTTTCCAAAAGTGTTGCCCTAATTTATTTTGTAACTGTAACGTAGAAACTTATCTTTGCCAGCATTGAATATTATAACTTTCCAAAGTTCGCAAATTTAACATGCAGGTGATTGTATTTCATTTTTTGCATTTGCATTTCTATAAAATGTTTAAAAACAACCTCCTTCTGCCCACCATGTGAATTGACAGTAGAAAGAATGGCAGTGAGTAGATTTCATGAACCTTCTGGTTGTAACTGTTTCCCCATTGCCCACCATAGCAAATTATCCTAGCTCTTATCTTCAAGTCCTGGACAAATTCTCTGTCTCGCCCCCTGTATCAATAACTCTCTTCCAATGAGTCCCAAGTTTCCCTGAGAAGGATCTACCTGGGATACTTGGCATTACGCACGAAGGCTAAGTTAGGTTCTCCAGGTGAGGCTTCACGGTGCCCTGATGTCACCCTCTGCGTTTTGGATCTTCATGAGTCCCCTTGGCTTCTTTTCTTTTAAGGACTTTTACGCCAGGAATAGTCAGATAAAATTCAAAGCTCATTTAAGTGAGTATTTCCCCCGGGAATTCTGCATCAATTAAACAAGAAATTCATTTAATATTATTACTAAAATAATGAAACACAGCTAAAAGTGAATGAGGTGGTCTCTTCCACCTATACACTTTCAAAGAAACAGAGCTTTTCAGGTTGGGGGACACCAATTGGCTAGGTGCTCCTGCTCGAGGTAGACTGACTCACCTCCTTGGGAGACAAACTGAAAAATCTTTGTGGAAAGAGTGGCTAGATATGCTGGAGGCCCTAGGAAGCTTGATGAGAAAGTGGGAACTTACTGGGTCTAGGGAGTTTCCAGAATTCTTCAGATCAAGCTAGAGAAGTATTTTCCTCATTTTTGTCATTATGACTATTTTAGTCTCAGGCTGCTGAAGCCAAGAAAGAAACCTGCCCTATAGCATAATAATTAGAATACTAACAATGCCACATGTAATATTTTTAAAGTATTTATAAAGTTCCTGGCATGGTGCTAAGTTCTTCACATCATGCACGATTTCATTATAACCCTCATGCCACTGCTCTACAAAGTAAGCCCTAATCTGATTCTCATGTTTACAGATTAATAAATTATCCTGAAGTCATACTGCAAGCATCTTGGTCCTTAATTAGCTGTTTTCTTAGAAGATTGCAAGCTCCCCAAGGTCAGCACCCCTGTCTTCTATGGGGTCAAGTACTCCAGGAGGCAGAGTATAAGATATGGCCAAATCAGGTAGCTGCTGAATATACGAATTGAAATAAAGTGAAAGAAAAATAATGATTAAAGACCTCTTGGGATTCTTTATAAAAAGCTGTTTTTTAAGCTAAAAAATAAGTTTCTTCAAAAACCACCATAATTCTCTGCTACCTCCTCCTGCCCCTCCCCCACCCCATTTCTAACATTCACTTGGAATGGTGTGTGTGTGTGTGTGTGTATTTATATGCATATATGCATATATATATATATATATATATATATATATATCTCCCACATCTTCTTTATCCATTCATCAGTCGATAGACATTTGGACTTTTCCCATACTTTGGCTATTGTTGATAGCACTGCTATAAACGTTGGGTGCATGTGCCCCTTCAAATCAGTACTCCTGTATCCTTTGGATAAATACCTAGTGGTGCAATTGCTGGGTCACAGGGTAGTTCTATTTTTAGTTTTTTGAGGAAACGCCATACTGTTTCCCAGAGTGGCTGCACATGTTTTAAAATGCTAACTTGGATGCATTTTATATAGGTCAAATCTTGCTCAAAATGATTGAATGCCTCGATGCATACCTCTGGTGTTGATGAGTGGAGACACATCATTGACCTGAAACATCACATATGCTCAGGTCTTAAAAGTAGCCCTTGAGGGGCCCAATACGGTGTCCACACAACATACATTTTTCTCAGCTTGAATCACGTGTTTGGGCTTAGTTTCTTATTTCCTAGAAAAGCTTCTGTCCATACTGGATGAAGTGAGTACGAACTCTGACAAACCTACTCTGATCTAGCTAGATGCTGGCATTGTTTGGTGCCTATTGTGCAAAGCCTCCATTTTTCAGGTCCCAAACCAGGCTATGAAATAAAACCAATGAGGTTTTCATGGTTGTGCTGGTATGTCAGAAACTTGGGGAAAAGACTAAGAAAGCCCACATGATGTACACTTCTGAAGGCATAAAGGCACTGGCAACCTGAAAGGCTGCCAAAGAGACCTACAAGATTTGATGCCATCCGTGCTCTCTCTCACAGGATCAGGATGCTGAAGGAGGACTTAACACACAGAGGAGTCAGAGTTTCCTTTCATGAACCACAATAATGTATGTGTCTTAAAAAGAAAATGTAGGGGCTCCTGGGTGGCGCAGTCGGTTAAGCGTCCGACTTCAGCCAGGTCACGATCTCGCGGTCCGTGAGTTCGAGCCCCGCGTCGGGCTCCGGGCTGATGGCTCAGAGCCTGGAGCCTGTTTCCGATTCTGTGTCTCCCTCTCTCTCTGCCCCTCCCCCGTTCATGCTCTGTCTCTCTCTGTCCCAAAAATAAATAAACGTTGAAAAAAAAAATTAAAAAAAAAAAAAGAAAATGTAAATGAAACAAGAGGAAAGTTTAGCCCAGCAAGATGATGCAAAGCTTCCTTTTCCAGTTCCCATGGAACCCTGTAAAGGTTTTCAGAGAGACTCTCTCATATGTGTTTCTTAAAATTTTGTTTTCTCAGATTCCCTCTTAGAGCTTGAAACTGAAATGCCTGCCCCCCCCCCATAATAAGACATTGAACTTTCACTTCTAAAAAAAATCCAAAGTGAGCTTTGTCTCTTTCTGTTGTTACTAACCAGGGATACAGTGGTTTACGTAATTCTGCTGACTTTTACTGCCAAATTCAGCTTAAAACATATCTCAAGGACAATTGATTATATAGGCATTGATAATGATAAAGGAAAAAGTGGAAGCTAATATTTTTCAAGTGAAAAAGAGGTCCATTATTTTGGGAGGTAGTCTTCTTCTCCTTGGAAGACTTACAAATGTACATCCAGGAGCAGCCATGACTCCTTCAACTTGGCTCGCTCCCTTGTTCTTCCTGGCTCCTTATCAATCCTTTACCTACCCCCAATTTGTGACTGTTTCATCTCCAGTTAAGAAACCATGCACTTCCATATGTTACACTGTCTACCTCCAACTCTGAACTTGCAAATGACCCATATCTTGATCCTCTGCGTACAGCCAAAGAGAGAAAGCAACTCTCTAGAGATTGGAATATATATAGTGAAATGAGAGAACAGGGCCAGAAAAATTAAATCATATGTGTGAGACATTTGGTGTGTCCACATGTATAACCACACCAGCCATGTAGTGTGCAAATGGCATCTGTGACCATCTTCTTGAGATGCTTTTCAAACATCCTCTAAATTTCGACAAGAAAAAAACACGTTCCAAACACGAATTTTATTTTTAAATATTTTTTCTAGTTCATTGTTTTGTTCTGTTTTATTTCTTTGAATTTTGGTGTTGAAAGGACCTTAAAAGGCCAATATCCTCTTCCACTTTATGAATGAAGAAACCAAGCCACCAACCGGTGTCCTGCCAGGAGCCACAGAATTTATTCATGTCAGAGCTCCAACTCAAAGGCCTAGTGCTTTGCTAATTTCTATTTTTAATTTTTATAAACAATACCAGAAAGTCTCTTTTACTCTTCTTTCAAGACGTAGTGTGTTTAATCTTTCAATAAATTTGTATTTCTGAATTTTTGTATTTCTAAGCTCCCCTTTTCCCCAGATATCTTTTTTCTTCAACATTATTCTCTATCTCCTAATATGCTTGGAATTTTCAGCCTTTTAATGATTCCCCCCTGCATTTGGTCACTATTCCCTCTGGTTCTCTCTCTCTCTCTTTCATCTTCTATAATCCATTTGTGTCTCTACCCTTCTTTTTCCTCAACATTCCCTTATCACATTCTGATTTTTTCTTGATTCTTTTTAAACTTTTTTTCCATATCCTCAATTTCTCCCCCTGCATGCCTTTTCATAATGTTTCTATTTTTTTTCTTAAATGCTGTTTCTATCAGATAACTTTTAGCCCTTTCTTGACCGTGTATCTCACCCTTTTCTGTCCTGCTCAAACATGACCCCATTCTTTCATTCCTCTTTCAACACAGCAGTGAAGGGTGTGTGTGTGTGTGCACGCGCGCGTGTGTGTGCGTGCACACACGCGCGTGCACACACATGCATGCATGTACACAGGCATCCATTTAGAATTACTTGGTAATTACTTGGGGGTGGAAAATTGAAGGAGACACCAAAGAATGTGCTCATAGAAAGAGAAATATTTTGCTTATTTTCGTCCCTGGGGACGTTAATCAGAAAGTTTCTTTTCTAATGCCTATTTAATAAATACAAGTCATGTACATGTGTTTCCCATATAAAAGTATCCTGAATCAGAACTGTATGTGTGAAATGTTTCAATTTTCTTAAAACATTCTGAAACTTATTCCAGAGCCTTTGTACAAATAGTCAAGGAGGAATAGGACTGGTTTCTGAGTTTCATTTGGACATATTTCAAGTATAATAAACACGTTACGATTATGTTTTGAACATCACTAAAATGTTTATCAACTATATTTGAGACAACTATAAGACTACCACAGTAGCATCTAAGTAAAGTTACTTGCTAAATTATATATAAGAAAAATCTAAATATCTAAACATAGTATCACTTTAAAAATTAATTTTTCTGGCTCTAGACTTTGAATGAATTAGGTTAATGTGTATTATTAGCACTTTGTTTTATTAATCAAAGTATGATAATAAAAATGACTCTGGTGGGCATAGCCTTAAGAATTTATAAAGATTTAGCCTGTTGATACCATTAGGCAAAAAGGTTTCCTTTATTCTGTAATCATCGTTTCTTAATAAGCCCATGTTTAATTGCATACATCTAAGAATCAGACTTTAACAATTACTGAGGATAGTAATAAGAAAAAAAGAACTTAGATCAGAAATAATTCAGATAATTCTCATTAATTCCTTCAGTCTGAAAATTGTAAAGCATCCCTAAATACTAATGAATATATAAAGAAAAACACAAGAAATAGTATCATTATATTTTAATTACAAGATCTCTACTTAAAATCCTGTAGAAGGATTTTTTTCTTATAGACTGTTTCTCAGTCATCCTATATTGGGGAGTTTGCCTGGTGTTCTCCCAAATGACCTGGGTTCAACATCTGCTCTGAGGAAAGATTCTTCTGGCTCAATAATTAAAATATAATGATCTTATTACAGTTAGAAAAATGATTTATTCATCTTTATTATACATTGATTTTTTGGCATGGCAGAAAACAGGGGAGAGATATTAAATGTAATTCCATGGGGCCAAAGATGGGTCTAATATTACCTAATATCTTCAGAACTGACCAGATCAAGTCAGACAGTAACCTAGAGTTGGAGAGCTGACTCATTCTGTGAACAGAGGGGTTGCTGACGAGGGTAGTGAACACTTGATAAATCAGTGGGGTCAGATGGCATGGAGGAGGAGCATTGTGCACACGCCTGGGGAGAGGGAATGAAATACACAAACGATAAAAGGACAACTGGGAGAAATCCATCGACATAGAAAGATCATAAATGAATGACACATACTCAGAAAGAACAGAAGTAACCTGAAATACAAAAATAGAATGACTGTGTGAGGAGACTGTTCCTTCTCTCCTTGGACACAAATGTGGCCACTATTTTTAAATCACAGAATGGGAAACTAATCAGTCTGATTTTCTCTGAGCAGAATGAACATGGGCATACTGTGCCACATTTAAGTCACCAGAATTCTTTCCTCACAAACAAGTTTGCTTCTTAGTTCCCCACTGTCTTCTAATGCCAAATTCCAAATCGATGCATTTAGTTCCTCCCCATATTACCCTTTAACCTATATATAATTAGTAATTTCTAAAATAATTCAGTTCTTCTGACCATAGTCTGAGTGTCTATCTAAGTTAACGGCACAGAACCAACCATGGCATCATGTACAGATTAGCAATGATTTTAATATAAGGGGCAATACTACATATAAGAAAAAAAAGACATACAAATCAGTAATGATAAATATTTGTTAAGTAGAAAAGTCTGTTTCTTTATTTTTAATGTTTATTTTTGAGAGAGAGATAGAACATGAGTGGGGAAGGGCAGAAAGGGAGGGAGACACAGAATCTGAAGCAGGCTCTTGGCTCTGAGCTGTCAGCACAGAGCCCGATGCCAGCTTGAACTCACCAACCATGAGGTCATGACCTGAGCCAACCATGAGGTCATGACCTGAGCCAAATTCGGATGGTCAACCAACTGAGCCTCCCAGGAGCCCCTGGAGAATAACATTCTTGACAAACATGATATTTACGTTCTTAAAAAACAAAACAAAATAACAACTCTTAAGTCTATTTTCAAAAGGGAAATTTTAGAGAATAGTGGCTGGACAGAAAACTATCCATATTTATTTAAAAATAAAGTTTTAACATTCTTCCTGAGGAATGGTTTTGTGTCTTAGAAAACCACATGGCTTCTGCTGCTTCTAATAACTTAAACATGGGGAGAGGAGTGTGTTAAGAAAGAAATAAAAATAGGCCCACTTGTTTTTGTAGCTTTATAAATCATGAAATCGAGGTCATGAAAAATTAAGGAAAAAAATAAGGGGGAAAAAGTCAAGACACAGAAAGATTGAAAGGGAATGTGATGAATTGCTTTTTGAAATCAATACATCAATTACTTATTAGCTCAAAAAATTTCTTGGTTCTTTCCAGAAGTACAGATCCCATGAGACTAAAGCTTAATTTATCAACCTCCCTCCTCAAACCAGTTCTTTTCTCATTTCTTTCTATATTTTTTTTTCTGGGGTCAAACAGTGATACCACCTTTCCTAGTATCTCAGGCTGGATGAGTTAGTCATCTCTGAGGTCAAATCAAGCACCAAGCCCTGTGCATTCTGCACACAACCATACCTGCACACACTGCCAACCTTTGCTCCTGCATGCTTGAATGACCTCCTGCCTCCTATCCCTCCCATGGGCATCTGAACGTCAATGACTTACCCCATGTGCAGACGGGGAGGATGTGCCTAGCACAGTCACTAGTCAATAGCACATATCTTCTCTTCCAACAATTTATCTTCTCCAGCTCATCTTGAACCAAGCACCAAATATGTATTTTTCAAACATCATGCCCATGCTAGGCATCCCACACCAGACCCAAGGAGGCTGGTGCTTGCAGTCCAGGGCTTCCTCTGTCTCTTGTGCTAGTCCTTCTAGATCCTGCCTTATCTTTGTCTAGAGGCATTGTCCGGAACCCCCAGGCTTCTGTGAGCTATCCCTTCTCTGGGCTCTTTCATCCATTGGTGTCATTCATTACCTTTTCTGTTGGCATTTAAATTTTTATTGCTAAGTACAACTTTCGAAGTTTCATGGGTATAAATCAGAGGCTACAAGTTTACCATAATCCTCTTGTATTGCCCAAAGTATCTTGGAGGGCTCATTAAATGCTTATCCAGTAGTTTTTGGTTTTTGTTATATTTGGGTTCCTTTATTATTTGTGTGTGTGTGTGTGTGTGTGTGTGTGTGTGTGTCTATTGTAGGTTTTTAGTTTGTGGTTGCCATGAGGTTCATATATGTCAGTCTATATACATAGCAGTCTGTTCTGGGTCAGCAAGGCAGTAAAAAGTCCCTTTAACACACATCAGGGATTTTTCTTTTTTCTGGACTTTTGGTATTTGCCAAAACAGGATTCTATTAAATTTAAAGGATCTAATTGTATTTACCAAAGCAGGATTCTATTAAAATAAAAAAAAAAACTAATTTATGGTTTCATATTTCTTTGGAGGGGGAAAAGTCTTTTGTAACATTTTCAGGCGATAAGTTACACTAATTGTTGACTGTTGATCACTTGCTATGTAACAGTCACTGTCAGTTCATCAGTTTATTTAATCTTGACAGCATTCCTATAAAAGATTACTATTATTCTTACTTTGCAGATGAAAAATCTGAGAATCAGAGAAGGGAAGTGACTTGCCTAGTGTCACACAGCTAGCATGTTTCAGGGCTAGAATTAGGACCTTGGGTAGGTCTGGTTCTGTCTAGTCTACCCAGGTTACCATTTTAAAATACCGTAGGCTGGGTGGGTAATTTAAACAACAGAAAGTAATATTCTCACAGTTCTGGAGGCTGGAAATTAAGATTAGGGTGTCCATGGTCAGGTTCTGATAAGAGCTCTCTTCCTGGCTTACAGGCAGCCCCCTTCTCTCTGGATCTTCGTATGGCACAGAGATCGCTCTCTTCTTAATCCTCTTCAACCCTCTCTGATTAGGACCCACTCTAATGTCATTTAACCTTAATTATCTCCTAAAAGCCATATGTCCAAATACAGTCACTTTAGGGGTTAGTACTTCATTCAATATATGCACCTGGGAGGGACACATTCAGTCCATAAGAGTCTCCAAAAAGATGTGGAGATACACGCTGGGCATTATAAAGTGAGATACAAGAAATCACCCAGAGGTAGTTTATCCAAGCCCCAGTTCATCACAACTTTCCACTCCCAACTTAGCTTCCAGTAATTCAGTATGCCAGGTCAGTTGACATTAGCACCAACTTCCAAATCCTACCTTGTCGACAGCCAAGTAATTCCAATTTTTACAAGTAGAGCAAGAACTCTTTATAAAATTCAACCCATACTGTTCTGGGTTTTCTGGAGATTTCAGGATGTGAATTTCAGGGGCTTTCTGTTTGACATTGAGGCGCACAGTTGGATGGGGCTGGGGAGGCTGGGATGCCCATGTTCTGCAGTGGTGATAAAAATCCCACCTTACCAGTGTTAGCTAGACCCTGCTTTGCTAGTACAAAGGCAGTGGGGAGACCAACCTTAAGGATTTACCTAGTTCTGGGTGGCCCCAGTAATAAAATGCCAGTGTCTCAAAAGGGCGTGCAAGCGGACTAATTTGCTATAAGGCAGCTGAAGTTCGACCACCAGGCTTCCCTGGGAGAAGGAATCCACTGTGTTCAGATTTCTCATGAAAAAGCATGTTGGCATTCTATTTCTGCCTTCGAGAATGGAGTCCAGTGCCAAGCAGGATCCAGACATTCCTGCATTTTTACTCTTCCCTGCTGTCATCTCTCAATGATTATTGATATTTCAGAAAAGGGAGCTATTTCTGCAATTCTCATTTTCATTAAAAACACATTTTACAAATATTTTTGTCCTTTAAAATTTTTTCTTATTTATCTTTTTGTTTGTTTTTAAAACTTCCCTGTTGTAATTTGTTTGGCTATTGTTAGATTTTGGTTGGCTTATTTATTTTTCTTTATTCCAGCAGAAATCATTTGTCGTGGTAGTGGTTTTTCTATTGTGTTCTGGTCGAAATTCTCCTTTCTTTGCTTCTCTCTCAGACTTCTTCCCTCCTTGCTGCTCTGCATAAACTCTAACAGTAGGAACCCAGCGTAAAGGTCTACCCTACCAACTTTCTGCTGTTGCTTTGAAAAAAATTAAAAGTGTATTATAAAGAAGCAGTAGGTAAATCTGTCTTTCCCTTTGTGAAAAGTGGCAGAGAGATTATTTCATCTAGATTGGAGGCAGCTAGAATTCTCCAGTAGTGATTAGTTAGGGTTTACTTCAGTTCACCCTGGGCCCATCCGCAGAGAAAATGGAGGTGATGTTTCCCAAGCATACAATACTTAAAAGTTCACAGCACAAAAATCTGTATAAAAATGACATTAAAATACTATCTGATATTCAGGAAAATGCATCTGAAGTGAAAATACCGAAACTTGTATTCCACCCCAATTTTTATACTTGATAAGATTATTTGAGACCCATAAATGAGCTAATAATGTTAAATTCACCCGTATTATATGAAAATGGATATATCATGCATTTTCTATTGCTATACTACTGATTGAGCAAGACTCTGAGAGGCAGCCTCTTTATACTCAAGACCTCCCATGGATGTCACATATCCTTACATGTGACAGTTATCTCTGCCAGGAAGCTCTTCTTCCACCAACTTAAAATCCTCATGAAATAACGCTGGTCTACTTTTATTTCCAACTTCTATTCCAACAGAGAACAGCTAGTCATGAAGAAAAGTGTCTATTTTCCTACATTCCAGACTAAACCAGAAATCCTTTTACATCGTCACCGTGGAAGATCTATGGCACAACCCTATCCTTCAATCGTCTTTTTGTCTCTGCTGACCTACTTTCCAAACACTTTTAAAGTAGTAATTTCAGACTTGTATATAGTTCCAGAGTTTCCTCTGTGAAGTCGTAAACTCCTTGAAGACAAGGACCATGTCTTCTATGTTTTGGCATCCTTATGGTGCCCAAAGAAGTGGTTTAAATCTAGTAGTAATAAATTAATGTTGAGTGAATGTGTTTAATTTAACACATACTTATATAGCGCTCACTTGACTGGAAACTGTTCTGTGTGCTTTATAAATATCAACTCTATTAAATCTTTTAACAATCCAGTGGCATTAGTATTATTTTCATCCCCATGTCACAAATAAGGAAATCAAGGGACAGAGAGGTTAAGAAATCAGCCAAAGGTCACACAGGTAATACATATCTGAGCCAAGGGGTGCCTGGGTGGCTCAGTTGGTTAAGCATCCGACCCTTGATTTCAGCTCAGGTCGTATCTCACAGTTCATGAGATTGAGCCCCTTGTTCAGCTCTGTGCTGACAACATGAAGCCTGCTTGGGATTGTCTCCTCCCCCCCTCTCTCTGTCCCTCCCCAATGTGTGCATGCTCTCTCTCTCTCTCTCTCTCTCTGCCTCTCTCTCTCTAAACATTTAAAAAATATATATCTGAGCCAGGATTCAAACCTTGGCAGTGTGACTCCAAGAGCTGTCCGGGTTCTCTTTGAGGGAATAAATACGTGAAGGCATGAAGAGGTCATCCTCTGATAAACTGTTCACAGTATTATACCTGCTCTGCTAAGAGCAGTTACTCTCTGAGAACCTGTTATTGTGACAGATCGTTTTCTACCCTGACTACCCTGTAACTAAATGCTGCCCATTATTTATGCGCACAGTCTATACTCTTAAAGAGTCTTTCAATCTCTCTCTCTTTCTCTTCTATGCTGATTGTCTTTCACATCTAGTTAATTATGAGTACTTCACACCACTTTTCCAGCTTATCACAGCCATAGTATATTTTGGTGTTATATCTTTTGCCAGATGCTACTTTCCAAAATCACAACTGCCAACTTAACAATGCACACGTAATTTCACCACCCAAGTGAATGACAAAAATTCTTCTTTAGGGACTATCCATCAGGCTGATTATCAGATATGTCATGCAGTTTTCTACTTGGATAAGAGACTAGGAAATTAGTTCTGAGGCTTTTAAAAATAAACACATTCTAAAAAAATAAATAAATACTTTCTCAGTAAGTGTGCTACATGAGTAATATTTCTATGATTTCAGAGCCCACTAGTAGGAATTTATCTAACTACAAAAATTCCTATTTAGCAGGTCCAGTATTATTGTACCAACTCAAATGTGACTACAAAAGAGTGTGTTTCTTTAGTTTTTTGGGGTTTTTTTTTTGTTTTGTAAATTAACTATTATGAAGTTCCCATTTGGTCAAGCTGGTGGGAAGCTGTCTTGTCATTGTTGAGGCTCCATCCCCTTCCCTAATTGTCTCACAAAAACTTGTAGTTTCCAGTGATACTTACCAGATAAGGAAGAGTGTCTCGTCCTCAGTCCATTGTCATCATGGATATACTCAAGTATCCAAGCCTGAAGTCCAGTTTGCTGATGGATTGCATGTGAGTGCAGTAATGTTTGCCAAAATTGTTCCCCCATGTGTGAGATCCAGCTTCCCTAGATATACCCTTGTGTTTCCCTCGGAGGCTCTGCCCTTTCCTCCAAAGTTCTCAGGACCAAATTTCCCCACTAGCGGAAATACCTGTATTCCTCTCTACTTTCCCAAGCTAGGAAGTAGCTTTCTCTTGCCATTCTTTCTATCCTCCTCCTCATCCTTCTCCTCTTCCTCCTCCTTCTTCTTTTTAGTTTTTAAACGTTTTTAATGTTTATTTTTGAGACAGAGAGACAGAGCATGAGCAGGGGAGGGGCAGAGAGGGAGACACAGAACCTGAAGCAGGCTCCAGGCTCCAAGCTGTCAGCACAAAGCCCGACACGGGGCTTGAACCCATGAACCATGAGATCATGACCTGAGCTGAAGTCAGATGCTCAACTGACTGAGCCACCCAGGTGCCCCCATTTTTCCTGTTCTTGAGCACATCCTTCCCTTTCCTTCCCTTCTCTTCTAGAGACATAATAATTCAGCATAATTCAGCATAATTCTGTGAGTTCAGGTATTTACAAAACTCAAGGAGAGCAAATGACTGTGAGCAAGTTTGTACTGAAAAGCAAAACTTTATTTGGGCAAGGGGCTGGGGGGAGGGGGGAGACATAGGGAGAAGAAAAACTAAATTAGCAACTGCATGAATTGTTATGTCATATGTGGTGACAGGCTTCTTGCTGTCAGTTTGCTCTCAGTTTTAACCAAGGAGAAAAGACATGCGTGCCACGCAAAGGTATCAACATACAATTTGCCAAGTGTGCACTATTGATAAAAGCCTAAGAGATTTAGAGGACCAAGTTTATCTATTATACACAGAACTCCTCTCTGGGATTGGCTAGAAAGAGATCTTGCTTACGGAGAAAGTTGTTCAAGGTAAAAATGAGACAAATTTGAATAAAGAATGTAAATGTGTTCAGCCATTTTATTAAAGACTCATGGAAGGAAAAAGCTGTAGGAACACACAAGGGATGAAAAATCAGACACAATCTCAAAACTGGTGCTTTTTCCAGTCTTGGGGTAGGAAAGAAAACATTAAAGTAAATCAAGAGTATGCAGGTGTAGTCCTTGTGCTATGTGTAAGAGCTGGTGTGTTGACCATGCTACTTTACAGTATAAGCTCCAAGTATGAAACATCTAATAGATGCTAATCCATGAAGCTGTCCAGCCTTGACTTTGGTCTGGAATTTCTTACTCTGGGGATACTGAAAAAAAAAAGTAACATTTTAATGTCTCAACCTAACTGGTACCCAGCTTTTTATTATACCATTAATCACTCCGCTAAATCTGATGTTCTTGCTTACCCGTACCCACTTAAACGTGGAACAGTTTTAATCCAGAAAGAAGGGAATTTTGGTCTGGAGGTGAACACATTAAAACACATCGCTATCACCAAAACTTTCTTAAACTTTGGATGAATCAGTGTTTGCAACTCTCAAGGGCATTACAATGATTTGTTTGAGGTCTGTTTGTGATTTGTATGCCATGTTTATTAAAGGTGATATAAAAGGTTATGTAAGGGACTTAATCCCCACGGTTTTGGCAAATAACCACTATCATTTAGTGGGAAGTGGGTGGCATGTCAGTTGTCAGCTCTAATTTCTCCTTACACATACTTTTCTTATTATACCTCTTATACCCACAAGACTTTTTGACAGACCATGTTGGGGGTTCTGAAGCAGGGGGGAGCTAAAGAGCTACCTGGTGAGAGAGAATATTTTAATAGGACATATAAAATCTAGTACTTTAATTGGAAAGAAACAGTAATGGGATGTTGAGGTTATTTTTTTCCACCAAATCTGTAAGGATTTTAAGCCAATTTCTGTGAAAAATTAGTGTAGAATTTTGTCTCCTACTTGCTTCAGAGATGAAGGGCAAGACATGTAGAATTACTACTAGATTTCATCACAGCTAAATTCCATCATTATTTTATGCCCCATTAAGGAGAAAACATGGCACCAATTAAATTGACACAATATTTTCTTATCACCTAACATTTTTATATGATTGAAAAATATTTTGAGGCTCATTTCAGATATAGATTTTATTATATATCATACTTTTCTGTTTCTGTGCCTTTCTATGCCACTAATAAAATTTCAGTACCAGCTAAAGGTGCCAGACCTTTGCATTTAAGATGGTGCTATTGCCCATCATGAAATTTCTAGTTGTTTTTCCGTTTCTAGGTGCATCAGTGATTCATTGACACTCCACACCCAGTCCCCTTGCATAGAAATGACCTTGACTGTAGTCAAGTGGCACCTAGGTTTCATAAAGTACAGTATTAGTGCCCGGCCAGCAGGTGGGACAATGAACAGATATGATGAAGGCAAAGGAACGCAGGTGTTGAGTCCAGCCAAGAGGTCAGCTACCAAGGATCTGTAAATGTCTGAGGGTCCTTTGCTCCTTTGTAAGGGTCTCTATATTTCAAAGTACAATATATGCTCATGGTAGGATCATCATTGATATGAATGCCTATAAATCCACCCTTCGAATAGTCTTCTCGGTAATTTTTAGTTTTGTCACCTTCCTGTCCAATCTGACCAACCTAATGAAGGACTGGGGCTAGGCACTAGGCATTGATCAGCACCAGACCTGCCAGTGCTTGAATTATTAGTACCATCTTCATTTTACTGTTCCTTCTCAGAATCACTTCAAGCTCCTTGTCCATTTTGTGAGAACTTGTCCAATTCAAACTTTAAAAAAAATTTTTTTAATGTTTATTTTTGAGACAGAGAGAGACAGTGCATGAATGGGGGAGAGTCAGAGAGAGAGGGAGACACAGAATTCCAAACAGGCTCGAGGCTCTAAGCTGTCAGCACAAAGCCCGATGTGGGACTCGAACCCACAGACCGCGAGATCATGACCTGAGCCGAAGTCGGATGCTTAACCGACTGAGACACCCAGGCGCTCCCAAACTTTATAATAAAAGTGGACACCCCATTCCCTCAGGAAACCCTGCTCACGGCACCATGGCAGACAAAGCAAGGGGCCAATATCAACAGTAAATACTAGCAATACTTAATTCTTTCTTAATTTTTAGATTAAAAAATAGATGAGTAGAAGTCCTGACATTTTCTTCCCGCACTGGGAAGTGCTTGTTCCACTTCCACTGGGCTGCTTGTTCAACCCACGGGCATTTTGCACTCAACTTTGGAGACTACCCTGTAAACAACTGTATTAATCTCATGGTGTAAACATTTGAGGAACTGAAAAAAACTCAAGTTTAAGAGTTTGACTGTGGTTTTTTTTTTTTTTTCTCTCAATTTAATATGGGTGTGAGGCAGGGAGGGGTGGAAGTTCTTTTGGAAATAACTAAAATTATGGCCGTATATATTTTTGAATCTTTTAAAAATACACTGTGTATTCACTCCAGTAATTCTGTTGATGCCCAGCTTTAGACCAAAGACAACGCAAATTCTTAAACAGGAACAAAATAATAATTGGCAGCTGTGCACAATAAGGCAATCAAGGGCCATGTGTTGCATCATAAACCCCTAGAGCAAAGAAATGTGCCTGATGTTGGATAATGAAGTGTATCCAAGAAAATAAATACAATGGACTGTGTTATTTTAAGGGTAAGACTGTTATTCCCTCCTGTCAGAAACAGATAAAATTTTATTTCTAAACGTAGTGAAACTTACTCAAGAAACCTTTTGGGCTGCATATCCACTGGGGTAAAATACTGAATAACTGCTCACATGTGATCACACCTCCTTACTCCTAAAATTTTGATGCTTCGTAGAATAAACATAATTTTTCTAAAGAGTGAATTTCTAAGACAGAGCATTATAAATATAGCATTTTTAGTAAGGCCCAAGCCAGATTGTTTCTCCTTGTTGGCTTCTAAGGAAGGCTGCAACCACTAATCTGATTACACACCAGTGCCAACTTCAGATACCATTGGATAGCCCTTCCTTGAAAGCAGTTCACTACTTTTGTTCCTCCCTGAATCTGAGTATAATATCATAAAGATTTCCTAAACTGGAAGAAACCTTAGTAAATAGTGTATTTTCCCATACAGCTCATTGTCAAGTTTTGGTTGAAACTTTGTAAAGTGAGAGCCCCTATGTTGTTGTTACATTGTTATAATATATTGTTATATTGTCGGGTCTCTCAACCCCTGGGTCAGGATGTGATGTTTGCAAATGGTACATTCCTTAAGACAAGACTGAGAATGGCTTGCCACTTCCCCCCACACACAATTATATAGAGAAGAGAGAAGAAAAGCCAAGTAAGAATCTCCCAGAAAATAGCAAATGTTAATATTAATCACACTCCCATCACATTCAGATGGCCCAGACTCATTTATGTGAACATACATGTAATGGAAGTTTTGTAACTGTAATAATTTACAAATTTATGAAATTATTGCAAATTGTTAATGATTTGCAAATATTACAAATAATTTGAGTATTACAAACATTTTGTAATAATTATAACAGAAGCTGTAAAATGTATCTTTTCCACTTGTCTAGAAAAAGAGAATGGTGTGGTGAACACAGCATTGTTTCTGTCAAATCTATAACAGATACTCAACCCGCAGAGTAATTAGAGGATGCAAATTCAAACAGCAATAAGATACTATTTACCCCCATCACACTGTCAAGTATTGGAAAGCCAAATCATATAAAGGTGTGTGGAAATAAGAACCATCATGGACTGCTGATGGATGTCTGAACTCATTTCATGGTGAATAGTCTCATAGCAGTGAGTGCAGTTAAATATGCAGATACCCTAGGACTCAGCGATTCTATTCCTGAGTACATTGTCCTGTTATAATTTCCATGCAGATGCCCACAGACTTGTATAAAGATATCCTTTGCAGGGTTATGGGTGAAAATCAAGGCAGTCTGCAGTTCCATCAATAAGGAAATGAATAAATAAAATGGGGCATACATGCAATGAACAGAATACTATGCAGTGATCAGAAGCAATGAGATGTATTTTTTCTTCACTATTTTTGTTTTGCACTGTAGCAAACAACAACAACCAGAAACACACAGCTTTTCTTCACATTTGCCGGATTTTTAGGAAATCACCGCTTTTCCCCTGGAGGAATAGCCTTCAGACAAAAGAGAAGTAGTATCACATTGCAAACTCTGCAAATCCCTAAAATCAACTGCTTGAAGACAATCCCCAGGGACTGGGAAGAAAACAAATGTCACAAGAGATGAGAGGAGAACATGTAAGGACGGCAAACTGGGGAAATGAGCATTTTTAGTGCCATTGACCCAGACCAAGATACCTTTTTCTCTTGGCATCCACGGCCACCACCTCAAAGGGATGATTGTTGGTCTGTGGTCTGAAGAACTCTTCTTAAATGAAATGAGAGTTGTTTTGAGAAGTGTATATATGCACATATATCTTTGATGTATATATCAACATTCATAGATATCTGAAGCATAACTTAAAGAAGTAAACAGATTTGTAGCAAATATTCCTTATGGAAATTTTTAAAAAACATAGTAATACTATACATTTTTCAAGGGTACACATTTTATAGAAATAAATGGAAGTTGGATTGCAAGGACATACAGAAGAATGGGTGCTGATGAGGTTGGGGGGAATGGAATGAGGACAAAAATTAATATAATGCAAAGCAGCCCCATCCTTATTAGCATGTCATCAATTGAAAAGTCTGATCAACCAGATTCTGGCCTTCTGAGATTTGGCCCTATCACCTCTACGTACACAGCTCTGGAAGCATGGGGGAAATCTGGATTAGGGGTTATATTGTACGATCACTCATTCTATTTCTGAATCACATTTGAAATCACACGTGTTTGGCCTTAACTTGTGCACATTCTTTGAATACTATTCCAATAATAGTCCATGAAGCAGAAGAGCTAAGGAACCACAGGGTCATCTGATCCAAGCTCCGTTTCACAGATAAGAAAGCTGAGATTGCAAACAGTCCAGGGATCTTCAAGGCCTCCTTTTAGTTTCTTGGCTTCTTATTATATGTGAATTTGATTTCAGCTCATTTGAAGAATCGGTTTCCTTTTCTAAATACTGTCTTTCCTCTCTGCAGTATTGCTTCAAATTCAGCAAAAACAGGGGTATGGAGAGGATTCAAACCAAAACTATTTTAAGTGTAAGAATCTAGGCAGATAATAAAAACATGTTTTTTAACTTATTTAAATTGTGTGCATCTGCATTTATTTGTTTTCAGATTTTGTAGGTTCTGTGGGTGGTAGTCCAGGAAAAAAACACACAGAGACATTTGCTTTGGGACTGCCCAGCATAAACAGCATTACCACGGCAGATCGGAATGTGTGAGCCGAAAACCAACAAGGGGTCAGAATCCAGACCCAGAGGTAGCCTATGCACTTGAAGGTTTCCTGTTGAAGGACACATGCTCCTTCCAAGGATACAAAGATCTTTACCAGGACTTTCAATTCACTACTGCTTTGTGTCCTGGCTACAGCCATCCACTGCCAAGCTGCTGTTTGGGCAACAGTTAATTATCAGCTGTCTGGACTAGCTCACCGTAAACATATTACAGTGTTTCATCGCTCATGTTTTATTTAATTTCACTTGTCATCAAGGTCCTTGATTGGAGCTCTGCGATTTAGATTGGGAGAGGTGGTTTTTACTTCTGTTGAAATCTGCTTATCACTCAGTCCGTGCTCTGCTCCAGAGGTAAAGGATGAGACTCTCTCACCCACCAAGACAGGCTCTGGTGCTCTCTAGGGCAGCTCCAAGAAGGAGTTGGGCGATTTATCCTAACTGCGATGCTATTGCAAGAAGCTAAATGAGAGACACATGGCGGTTTTCGGGTGGTATAATCTGTCCTCACTTAATAATGGCATTTCCAGTGTGGGATTACTAATGAGAAGACCCTAGGACCACTGCCCAAACTTCAGATGTCAAGAATCAGTAAACTCCCACATAGGTTTTGCGAACCATGAAGAAAACTTCAAAGATCAGATACAGTTTTCCATGGAGATGTCTGTGTTTTGCCGGATGCTCTGGCAAGGATACAGAGCACTCATATTCAACACACAGAAACACATGTGAACACATACAAACATGGCCACACCAAACGATCCTCGCAGTGTATCGACCTCAGGCCTCCTGCCCGGGCCCTCAGCAAAGCCACTGGAAGAACCTAGAATAAACCCCAGCTCTGACACTCAGGACACATGCCTACATGCCTCTCTACGTTCCTCTCTGATATGGACAAGACACACGTGAAACATGCTTCCTCCAAAGGGAGATCACACCCTCCAATGCCTCTCTGTCAGAGCTGTGGGCTGCGTTCCCAGCTGGCAAGGGTAGATTTTATCCCCTGACTGTACAAAGGAGCTGAGAAAGGAGCTTCCCACTGAAGACCTTGCCTCACCCATGAGGTTCTTCAGTACAACTTGAGTGTTTCCCTCTTCAGTAGGAATAAGAAACAATAACAAAGTAAATAAAAGTAAACCATGGGACAAAAATGTCATACAGTCAGCAAATATATCATGTTTTTAAAACATGAATTTGCCCAAAGTCTTTATGTCTATCATTTCCCCTCCCCAGCTCTCCCCCCCCACTCCGCCCCAACACACACACTCAAATAGTAGGCATTGCCAGAAAGCGTTATTTGGAGCTGATTCTAACTTTCTAAGAGTATTGGAAACAACCCCTAGCTACTGAGGCTATGATCATCTGCTTTTGCACCTAAGAGAGAAATTATGTGCAAAATATGTGTTAATAAGAGGACTTTCTGTTATCATAGAAACAGCATGACATTGATAATAACTTTACCTTTCACTTTTAAGTGTATAGTTTTGTAATAATCCATAAGATAAATTATATTGGTCAGCAAAGGCTACAGTCATTTTAGATGCACTGAGCCATTATTGGTACAAAGCAAAGGTGGGAAAGAAAAGGAAGGTGAGTTAGACATGGTTCTGGCCCTCAAGATATTCTTCAGGGTGTGCTTTAGGAGTAGACGCATACCTGAAATACTGACACAGTAACAAAAGCATCATAAATAGGAAAATGGTCGAAGGGCTACAGAGGCCCAGACAAGGGAGTATGCAGTCTATATAAGCATATATGTGTTCCATATATGTGTATTGGAACAAATGCAAAAAGAAGAAACACAGTTTTTACAATCAAATACTTTCTTTAGCTCCTATTAAATGGCTTTGTGCAAGCTATCTGGGTAAGTAATCAATATGAATATAGACACCGAAGTTGATTATAAGCTACGTGAGGGCAAGAATGAAGCACCTTTATTCACCGCCATGTTTCCACCTCAAAAAATAGTGCTCACGTAAAATTATTTTAAGTGAAATTGCCGAGGAAGAGGAAAAGATATGGGGTATAGAAGAAACTGTGAGAGAGACCCCAAAAGACTATGGAGGTGGTCTTCCAGTCCAAAGATGTACTTTGCCAAGGGCAAGAGGGAGATGGCTTGGCCACATGGTGCAGGCTTGGTGGAGGAGGAAGGGAGGTTATTTAGGACAAGGGGGCGGCAGATGAAGCAGGATCCCTTTTGGCCCCTCTTTCTAGCACAGAGTTCTGGGTACCCAAGAAGTCAGGCCCTGTGCTTGAGATGGAGGCAAATGATGTCAAGAGGGAAAATCGGGTCTGATTAAGGTGAGAAGGGTGTAGAATACATATTCAGAAAAGGCTCTTAGTAAATAAAAGACCCAGAGCAAGAGGTGGGGGTGGAAGTTTGACAGAGGCAGGGCGGGCTAGGGGAACTGACAGGCTGAGTGGGAGTGGGGTGTGAGTGTGGCAGAGGATGGGGGCCTATAGGATGGGGGCTTGACTGGAGATGTGCATCATGCAGATAAGGGAGAGAGGATAGTGGTCTGGAGAGGACAGCAGCAAGGGAATGAGGCTTGAGGCGAGCTGACCAGCCCCAGAGTTTCCTTGGTGGAAGGCTGCTCTGAGGGTCAGTCCCTGTCAAGCCCCGGTAGGGCAAGGGGAGCCACAGCCCCCAATCAAGTCCCCTCTCTTAGAAGCCAGGAAAAAGCTGGACCTTGTTTTCAGAGGTCTGCATTCCTCTGCAAAGCTTCCTCTGGCCTAACCTTGGAAGTCATGCATCAATTCCACTACCTTCTGGTTATAAGGGAGTCTCTAAGACCAACCCAGATTCATAGAAAGGGAATTACATTGTACTTCTTGCAGGGCAAACAGCAAGATCACATTGTAAGAGACTGTGGTGGCCACTTTGGAACAGTCTTCACACACCCTTACTGTGGTGAAAGCAGACTTTTTTCTTTTTTGCCGGTTTCTCAACCTCCATGAGCAAATAAAACCACCTCGACCCAATTGCTCAAAACTCCAAATTGAATGATAATCCTCACCTCCTCTCTTTCTTGCACTCCTCAGGTTTAACGCATCCTCATCAGGTCCTTTCAACTTCACTTCTGAAACAACTCCCAGGTATATTCACCCCTCTGCACCTCTGCTCGAGCCACCCTGCTGCCACCATCTCCCACCTAAACCTCTATAGTAGCCCGGGGATGATCTCCTTGCTTCCATTCTTGTCCCCTGTAATCCATGTATTCTATAACAGACAGGTTAATACAGTTAATGCTCATACATAAGATCATACCACTCCCATGCTTAAAAACCTGTGACGGCTTCCCAGGCAGTTGGGATACAATCCAAATGCTGTCATCTGGCTTCCAGCGCCTTCCATGATTTAGCCCCAGGTCTTCACACCAGCCTCTTCAGGCCATCCCTTGATGCCTTGTCTACTCTGCCCTTACTCACATTTGCTGCTTTCTTTCACTTTCTCAAACTCCCCTGGAGCCAGCATCTTGTGTCACCTTCCTGGAATATTCTCTGACTGTGCATACTGGCTCCTTGTTCTTTAAGAGCCACTTTCTCATGGCTTTCCCAACCTCCTAATAGAAAAGTAGCCCCCCAGGTCACTGTCATATTCCCTGATTTAATTCACTAGTTGAAATGCAGTTAAGATATATGGATGTGACAGGTAACTTTTGGGGTCATGAGAACAACAACTAAAAGCTGTAGCTGCATTCATAAGTGTTTTACATTTTCTTAGTCACCTCCTACCTCCCTTAAAATGGCAGTTCGTAGGAACAGAAGACTTCTCTGTAGACCAGTTCCTGGAAAAACTGCTGACATAAGGTAGGAGTACGGTCTTCACTAATGATTTAGTACCTGGAAGAGCCTGGTAACTTAACCCAGTAAGTGATTAACACATTTCTCTTATAATTATAATTAATTAATCTAAGTGTCTTAATTTGCTAATAGGGGCACTGAAGCCAGAATTAGTAAATCGTTTGTCCAGTGTCACTAGGATAGGTGTGAATAGTATCACGACTAAGCTTAATTGTTAAAATCAAGAGTCTCATCTTCTTATTAAGAAAGAAATTTTTAAAAAACCAAACAACTCTTGGGGCACCTGGGTTGGGTGGCTCAGTCAGTTGAGCATCTGACTTTTCATTTTGGCTCAGGTCATGATCCCAGGGTCATGGGATTGAGCCCTATGTTGGGCTTTGTGCTGAGTGTGGAACCTGCTTGAAATGCATGCTCGTTCTCTCTCTCTCTGAAATTAAAATAAAATAAAATACCAAATAACTCTTACTTGTATTGAACATCCATCCACTCTGTGCATTAGCTGGAGCCGTGGGATCTCAACTGTGACACTGACCAGTAGCGTGGCATTGAGCAAGCATGCAGGAGAAGAGGGTCTGATTTCCCTCTCAGGCATTTGAGGATGCTATGAAGCCACATGGAGGCATTTACTCCCTCATTGGGGAAGTTTGGGTGTTCCAAGAGTGTAAATGCCCCTCCCTTACCTTCGTCCTTTTCTTTTGTCATTATATCCCTTTGATCTAGAAGGTTGATTCTTGCCACAGCTTGCACTTCATAAGTGAATGCCCAAGACTGGAAACACAGCTTGAAACACCATTTTCCACCAACTGATCCTTGGATCACACGTGACCCCTTGAAGATAAGATCAAATAAGATTAGGAAATGCAAAAACCATTCACAGGCACACAAACATATTGAAAGATTTGAGAAATTTTTCTGCAACATGTCCTTCACCTTCTTTTTAACACAGATTTTTTCCTAATCTATAATATTGCCTTAGAGATGATGATGCATACATATTAAGGTAGATCCCGGTTACTGTCAGAGACAAACTGATTCATGGGCAAGGTTCATAAAATTCAATAAGGTGTAAGGATATGACAGGTTGCTTTCTAGACCATCATAAAGAATAAAAAGGATGTGGTTGCAAAAATAGGTCCAATTCTTCACTCTGTCCCGCATCCATACTCTTTATTATGTGACTTTCCAGCTCTTGAATCTGAAATGGCCTTATGACTTGTTTTGGCCAACAGAATACAGAGGAAGGGACTTTGTACCATTTGTCAGCCTAAGTCCTGAGCAGCCTTGCATGCTGCTGCTGGCTTCCTTGGAAACCTGTCATCACTCTTCACATGAGCCTGGGCTAGCTCTCCAGATGATGAGAGACAATGTGGCCCAGTCAACCCCATCACTCCAACCAAGAGCCAGCCAATCACCGGGCATGGAAGTGAGACCACCCTAGACTGCGTCAGTCCCCACTGAGCCATCAGCTGATGACAGATGACAGTGTAAGCCCTGCCAAGTTCGTCCGAGCTGGCCAGGTCAGCACAATGCTCAAGCCTATCCATAATATACTTGTGAGCACTAAGAAATCATAGTTGTTTTAAGCCATTAATTTGGAGATGGTTTGTTACCTAGCAATTCAATAATTAATACACAAGGCAAAACTCCCGTTTACTCCCACAGACCAAAAAGGAACCCTGAAAAACACAGGACGGTGATATGATATAACATAGCACTAAAGCTGATTGAAGCAAAATGATAAGCATTTCCAAGACAGAAGTTAGGTCTTATTCACGTTTATATCCCTACAACCAAACACAATGCTGCGCACATGGGGTGTTCAATAAATGTTTTTGAGGAATAAGATCGTGGTAAATTGCCACTGTACCCAAGAGCCAACTCTGCACAAGAACCAATGGATTACGTGTTACAGTTTCAGAAAGACATAAAAAAGAAGCAGCCCTAAAAACAAGGAGAAGTGATACTAATAGCAGACAGTTAGAAATTAATAGTTTTCCTGATCTGAACTCATGATTCTCATGCTCCTGGGATTAGAGGTGGGCGGCCCTTACAGCATCTGCACCACAGGATTAACATCTGTGTGAACGTGGACATAGAAAAAGGCAGAGGGGATGAATTCCTGAATTGTTCTTACTGACATTCGCGGATATGGTTCCTTGGATGATTCTAGTTCACAGGTGCACTGGCCACACACTAATTGAAAGAATTATTTTCTTAACATTCGGTGTCATCTGCAAAGGCTTTTGTGAAGAGCATAATTGTTTCAACCAGCTGCTAGGAACTGTTTTTATTAATTTTTTTTAAAAAATCAAACAATGCCAAAGCAGAGGGTGTTTGTAATATTTCCCCCTCCACATTCTTCTGGGGGATTAAATGAAAAACAACAACCTACAGCTTTATGAGGCTAAGACCTTTGAAGACCAAGGAATTGGGTTCTGTAAACAGCAACAACAGAAATGTGTCCTTTTTCTCTCTATTTTTATCCTCACTCCATGATAGGCTGTCCTGTGTGCAGCGTGTCTGATTAGTGAAGCCCAGAGTGGCCACATCCTGAATCCCTACACTAGCACAACCTGACAGACTGCAGGTCTGACTTCCACTGTGTGTGCTGCCTTAAACTAGAGAAGATGCCACAAGTTCTATGATTTCTGTCTTTGGGTCACTGCCAGACCCATCTCCAAGGGACTGGCTCTAATAGCTAAAAAATCTCTTTCTGGAGTCAACTCTTGAATGTATAAGGATTTCCAGGTTTTCCCAAAGGCAGTCTGTAAGTCCCCCAAACCTAAATGTCATTTCAGCATTACACCACTTTCTTCTAATTATTTGTTTTCCCTCCCTCTTTGATTTTAAGTTTCTCGAAGTGGTGAGTTAAAAAAAAAAAAAAAAAAAAAAAGGAAAACAGTACAAAAGAGACAAGTGAGAGACCAAAGGAAAAATTATACATGTTGCCATTCTTATCACAAGGGGAAGCCAGCTGTGATCTAGAAAAAGGATCATAAGAACTAAGGTTGAAAATGGCAGACTGTACTTCTAAAAAATGAAAGAAGGTATAGATCGAGATGGAGTATTATGTTTTAAGGCAGCATGGGGCTCTTTGACTATTTGGAATCTTTGGAAATACTTTAAGGTCAAACTAGATGTTCTGAGCAGGGTGTTACATATACTTCCCTGAGGTTACAGCTTTGTTACAACACACAACTGAAAAAACTCAGCATAGTCCTCAAAACGTAATGGATTCATCCTGGAACATGATTTCCTTACCTTAAATTTTTTTTTCCTTTTTTCACATTAAAATCAGCAGCAAATTAAATGCAAATGTCTAGAGAAATGAAACACTTGCACTACAAATTTACACACACCAAATCAGAAAAAGAGAAAGTTATAGTCCTCTCGCGGATTGTAAATCCCCAGACTTCTAAATATGTACACTCAATGTATTAAAGAGCAACTTAACCTTGCTTGGAGGACTTTGACTTATGCAATTCCCAACATATGTTTATTCTTCAAACTAAAAAATTGCATTTCCATTGGGTTTAATATTAATATGCCAGTTTCTGCTAGTGCTTAAGCTACTTGTTGGAAATTAAGTCTGGTGCTTTAAAACATTACCTAGACCCTTTTAGATAGGCGGAAGCCCATATAAAGGAAAATCATCAAAGGGGAATGCCAAATTGTAATTAAATGCCAGATTGTTTTAAAAGACAAAACGTAAAGAAGCAATCACATATTCAAAGTCACACAGGGGCAAACTCAGCCATCAAATTCCAATGGGTTTTGCCATCACTCATAGACACCTCTCCCAGCAGGCAATCTTTACAGCTAGGTTATTGCAGAGTGTACCATTTGCTCAACTTTAATGCACCACCAAAAGTCACCACCCCCACTCTACTACATCAACTGAGCTTCACGTCATCCTGTCCCAGATGTTGGATGTATTAGATAAAATGGGGGAAATGGTACACTTCCACTTTTTAACATTTCTTTGTAATTGCTTCACCTAATGTAGCTCTCAATCACCCCATCCTTACTGATCTTCCCAGACCAGAAACAGATGTGCAGTGTCATTGTATACTCACTATTTAATGATTAAAAACAAGGGAACCCAATACGGCAGGACAGGGTTGAAAGTCACCATGTAGATATTGGATTTCCCTTTGTATTTAGAGGAACTGTGTGGAAAACCCACAGAGGGAAGGTAGAATTAGAGTGAGAATCAAAGCTGCCTTTTGCTGAAATTACTTATATAATAGGAGAATGTGGAAAGACTCCTTTAGATCTCCCAACACCCCCTGCTAAGGATTCTCCACTTTCAAATATATTATAAGGACTACAACCCAAGAGTTGCTTTTCCCATATGAGGAAACAAGGAAGATTCCATCCCCCCAAATGTAGTTTACTGGTCAGCCTGAACATTATGGAATGTTTTAATGTTTAATGTTTTAATCAATAGTTAAAACCCTCATTCTAACAGATTCAGTTACCTCAGAGAAGAGGCCACCCCCCAGAAATGTCATGTGGAAGCCAAAGCCACAGGGAAGCTGGGGCCTGATGGGTTAGCAGCAGGTGATCCAGATGTGCACATCTGTGGCAACCCACCCCCTCCCTCAGGCAATGGCTGGGCTGCATTCTGTCACTGGGGACAGCCAGCACAATGGGGAGGCAGAAGAACAAGGTAAAATGACATTTGGAGGGTTTTTTGAGTTATGATGATATTCTTTGAAATTCCCAAGCGTTGTGAAGGGTCTTCAAAGGGATTCTCAACTCCAGGATTTAGTGCTCTGGGCAGCCGCCCAGGTACCACAAAAATCCCCATGTGTGCACGTCTCCTTTGTTACCCATGTATATACTCCCTCCCTGACGTCAAAGCCATGTTTGCTCAGCTTGTTGAAAATGTGTTTCTTGCTGGCCACATTCTTCCGTTTTCTGAGTCAGTGAGGTTTCTGCAGAGCCGATGGCACTGAAGCTGCTCCCTCCATCGAAGGGACAAGGAGGACACTTGTTTCTGTGTCGAGCCACATGCTCACCAGACAAGGCTTGTTTGTCTAAGAAACCTTGTGCTTATTTTTTGTTTCTGTTTGTCTGGCATCTAACCAGCATTGTCGTTAAATGTCCATCCTTTAGCTTTGTGAATGGGAGATCCCCAGATTCAGTGTCTCTTGGTGGAGACTTGCTCTAAAGATGGGCCTGGACGTAGCTGAGCCCAGCATATGACACACTTCTCTTCCTGCCCTGAAGAGCAACAAAAGTAGGGCTGGAGGAGGATTGGAGCTTACTATGAGTGATGGCGATCAGCCCTGGCCCTTCTGAGGTCTAAAAGCTTCCGAATGCTTGCCAAAGTTTTCATTGAAGTATATGTAGTATAAGAAACTCTAAAAGGGGAGGGAATGACAGTCACCTTGATCATTTGATAAACTTGTTTCAGCTATTTGGAGACTTAGTCATTGACAGCTACTCCAAGTGGATTGCCAAAGCCTTCATCACCTCTTTGGTAGGTTATAATTGTACTGTAAAGCCTAGAAAGAAGGATCTGTGATTAACAGCCTGGTCTGTCCCATGTAATGTATTAGTAAGAATGGCGTAAAGACAGAATGTCTGTTACATGTCTATGATATGGCAGATTTTCAACATTTATTATCTGACTTTAATTCTACGAGGTAGTTACTCCCATTTTACAGCTGGGAAACTGAGGTAGAGACAGCTTATATAGCTCATTCAAATTCACACAACTGAAAGTTGATGGAGTCAGAATTTAATCACAGACTTTTCCTACAACATCAGAGTGCTGAAAAAAAAATAGTCTCTGACATTATATTCCTTACAGAAAGATCTCATAACTTCATGGCTAGGCTCTGACAGATCTGGTGGTCTTGTCATGATCACAGATGTCACATGGTAGGTAACAAGTAGCACTGGAAGCTTCTGACAATCTATTGTGTGACTGACTATTCCACCTGAATGCCTTTACCATTTTGTCTCCACACCTCATCCTAGTGACATTTTTCCTCACCTCTAGGACTGAAATAATTAAAAATGCACTTATGTTCAAAATTGAGAATTTAAAGAAACTCTGCACTCATTGACAAAGGCTCACTCCTCTCTACTTAGCCATTCTCAATATGGAGACCCTGAAATCACAGGGGTATCTATGAATTGTTTAGTTATTTGAATGTTAGTCTGTTTAACCACATTAAATGGAAACCATACCATTACTTGAGAAATATTTTATAGTCTAATTAAAACATCAAGGTCCTCTGGGTTCTTACTAGAATTCTAGTGAAATATGCCTTTCATTCATTAAAATAGGAAATCAGTTATTAGTTTTTAAAATACAGGATATAAGGTAAGGGAAAAAAGTCTTTCCATGACATCAATGACAGTACTGAGGGAGGAGCTAATAAAATGACTCCTTGGTGGCAAGAAAGTTGGAAATCATTGACATTAATTGCTTCAACTCAGCACTGGCAGGAAGGCAGCTTAGGGATTATACACCATACTTTAGAAACAGGAGATGAGTGATTAGCCCAAGATTGTCCAAAACATTTGTCAACATAAGGAACAGACCCCAGATCTTCTGATTTCAAGCCACTGATGTCCCTTAAAATGTGCTAGTTCACTTATTTTGTGTGCAGAGGCTGTTGCCTAGAAAATTATTCAAAGTTCAGAGAACATGGTTAAGTTTCCAACACTTCTGCAATTAGGTGAGCATGTGTTATACTGTAGGCTTTTAAAGATTCATAGCAAAGTGCAAAGGGAAACAAAACTCTCCCAAATTAATTGTACATTACAGGAAAATGTTTGGGCTAGACACCCTACACAATTTGGCAAAGCATCCACTTCACTGGCCACAGAACTTAGACACAATAGATAGGTAGAGACACAGCCCCCAAAGAGATTTGTCAATGAGGAATTAAGAAGCAACATCTCATTTTCAAGGAAAACTGTAACCCGTGAATAATTTATAACTTTAAACATGGTTTATTTGGTGTCATGTTTTCCCCATTCCATTGCTTCCCATATGGAAATGAAGGCTCTTAAGAAGAGTCTGCTACTTCGAATTTTCACCATATTTTCTGATGAAGAAATGATGGCAAGACACTATGAAGAAAATTGGATCCATGGGCCAAAGTGACAACTATAGGCAAATGAAGCAAAAAATTAAAGGGTGAAAACCTTACTCAGTTCAGATATTAAGTCTTAATGCAAAGAAAAAGCTTTCCACAAATCTGTAATGGACACCAATTTAATCCCCTCTGTTATTAGCTTTTGAAACTCTTATCACAGTGTATTTTGGCCGCCAACCCAAACCAGGATGTTCAGCTTAATAGGTTTAACCTGAATTTTTAGGATTTCCCCTCTTCTGCCATTCAAAGCATACAATTAAACCTCTGGTGAACCACTGATAACATTTCTCTAGGCCAAATTTGCCCTTGGATACAAAAGCAACATTCCTGGAGGATGATATAACGTTGCCACTGGGCCAAAAGGAAAACATGTTGCAGAACATTTTTTAAAATGACAAAATATATTGTTTCAGGATTATGTGCAGCAACGTGCTCCATCACTAACCAGATATTAGGCTGCTGGGACTGAAATCACATACTTTGTGGCCAGAGGGGTGTGTGGTTAGTAGGGATGTCTTTGTGAGATCATCTGTCCCTACGTCGTCACACATAGTCTCTCTCTATCATTATAGAGGGCACGGTGAGAAATAGAAGTCTAATTCAAAGATTGCATGCTAACATGTGCTGTTCAAATTCCCTTCTGATGGTTACAGAGAAACAGGAGCATTCCCTATCAATACTAGCCTGAAATATTGGATCAAACCAAACAATACATTCCTCCAGCAAATATTTATTGATTATCTAAACTTCCTCTGGCGTTATATAAGGAGCTAGGGATATAGGTACCTTAGTGAGCTTTCAGTATTCTGGGTTACAAAAATATCAATCAACAATTTGCGTGGATGAAGGGCAAATTGTACCTGTGATAGGAACTATGAAGAAGATACTGTGAAGAAGAAGAAGATAAAGCTCAGTATGCTTTAGCTATGTTAGCTTAGATAAACTGCCTAATTTCTCTGGGCTTCCTTTCCTTATTTTTAAATGGAGTTAATGCTGGTCCCTGTCTCAGAGGATTGCTGTGGGGGATTATATGAGATAATCAGTGTAAATGTTCATAACAGTGCCTGTCATATAGTATGCTAGCTACTATTACCTCCACTCTTACTATTTTCATTAGTAGTGGTAAAGGAGGTGAGAAAGGCCTTCCCTAAGGAAGTGAACACTAGGGTGGGAGATCTGAGGATAACATGAAATTAACATGGTAAGGAAGAAAAGGACAAGATTTCTAAATAGAGGATCAGCAGGTGCAAATGCCCTGTAGAGCATAGAAGCATAGCAAGGAGAAAGAAGCCACAAAAGACTGGCACATGAATACTGAGATGTAAAGTGAGGTTGGAGAGGTGGACAGTATTGAATGGATGTATTTAACTCAAATAGGATATTTACTGTGGATTTGTAAGCACCTCAAAAGTGGTTTTTCCATTTGATGTGGGAATACTATACAATACTGTGTTGAGCAAACATAGCATAATTCTCCTCCTATAACTCCAGAGTGGACCATTTATTCACTCATTTATCCATGTTACAAACATTCAACACTTACTGAATTCATTCTATGGGTGTCAAACATGGTGAGAGGTGCCTGAATTACAAAGATGAATAAAATAGCATCACTGCTGTAGGGAGGGAGACAGAAGTATGAAACAATAAAACAACTTCTAGAATTACCTAAAAGAAAGAGGGAGAGGTTTCTATGAAAGACAGGGGAAAGATCCACTAACTCTGTGGTGAACTGGGGAGGGCATTAAGGAACAGATTTTGAGACATAAAGAGTGAACAGAAAGGAAAAAACAGGAGGGAAGAAGCACATGTCCTGAAGGGGAAACAGTGTGCAAGAGTGTGGAGTGAGCAACAAGGTGATGTAGGGAGAACCTGCAGAAGGTGAGGTGGGGATGGCCGGAGAGGTCCATAGCATGAGGGTTTTCTGTGATTTCATTCTTTGGCAACCTGGAACTGAAAGACTAGAGCATAGGCCTCATCACTGGGGCAAACCAGGATCCTTCTACTTTCGGACGATGGGTCATTGGGACAGAGGCTGTGAATGCACCAAGATGTACCATGCTCTGGTGATGCTTATTTCTCAGTTTTACCATCCCAGCTACCTCCTGCTGTGGAGGCTGAAGGACTGAAAAGGACAGAATCTGATCCCAGCATTGTTACCAAGAGGGAAAGATTCAGAATCGCTGCAAATTGATACACAGAATCATAGTACAAACCTGAAGGCATCTTAAAAAACAGTGTTTTTGAAGAGTATTTGATGTCATTATCAATGACATAATGCTAACTCACCAAAACCAAGACATAAAGCCATACTTGAGTGAGAGACTCCAATTTGGTTACAAATGTAAGAGGTATAAAAGAAAAGCTGAAAGTAAAAACACCAAAATGTTCAAGGGTATTATCTCTGAATGTTGAGATTATGAGTATTTTTATTTGCTTCTCTTTGCTTTATAGGATTTTCCAAATTTTCTCAAAAATCTATATTGATTTTATAGTCAGAATAAAACATAATAATTGCAAGTCCTATTAAATAAACATCATCAGTAGTCAAGATAAGGTGGAGGGAATATAGTAAGGAGACCCTGGGCCCACCAGCATATGAGTCTTTGGCACCAATTATTCAATGGCTTGTAACAAATTTTAATTCATGCCACCAAGTCACCCCTCAACATTTATTTAATTTCAAATATAACATAGATGATTAGTGGAGGTAGAAACAATAAACCCTAATGCTAAAATAATTCATATAAAGCCAGAGGGGCAATACACTGTAAATGATTGATTTAGCTCCTTTTCCTGAAACTTAGTGACTTTTTCTCTAATAGAGGAGAGGACATTATTAGCAATGTAGTGAAACCACATAACTATAAGAAGTCTAAAGGAATATGGAGTCTTCCTACTGAGTAGAGAGTAAGAAAATGTAGTCACTTTTGAACAAGCCCTGAGGCCAAATGCAAGCATGTCAATTATGGCAAGTTTCAGATTATAGAGTACTGTAGTACATTTGAAGCAAAAGTGATTTCCTTGGCCAAGAATGGGCACATGGGCATGTCTAAATCCCTAACCCATGGCTCAATTGTTAACCCTCACGTATAACATGTAGCATCGTGCTCCCTTGAATACCTTGTAAACCCAATTGTGCATAAATTATCATTATTATTTTTAAGAGGTGAGTTGTTTTGGATAAAATAAGAAGGAAAGCCAAACCAAAAGAGAAAGTGGTGGGGCTAGGAAAGGGAGGAGAGAGAGCAAGAAAGAGAGACAGCAGGAGGGAGGCAGGGAGGGAAAAAAGGAAAAGGAAGAAAATCTTGAGCACATGCAATTGCAACAATTTACTTAAGACTGGGAACATGAATTGGAGAAGTTGTACAAAATCTGAATGCTTGGGAATCTCCTGATTTCAGCTAAGGTCAGAAGGTCAACATCATTTTGAGTAGTAAAATTCATCAGCTTATAAAAGTACAGTACAATAAGACACGCAGCCATGAAAGAGGGAAAGTGCATCTCCCATGTCCGATTACATCCATCCCTCTACCTCGCAATCCTTCTTGAGTATAACCAAAGCAGCTTTTCACCTCATTCTCTGGCACTGTTTCTGTCTCATTCCCTTTCTATCATATCAAAAGTACACTCTGTCTGGCTTCTCCAGGATGGCTTCTCCCTTTCCTTATTTTAACAGCACTATCTGTGAACCCCAGGAAAATTTAGAGATGTTTCCCAAGGGAAAGGTAGAAAATTTATGTCTTGTAAGCAAGGCTTTAATTTTTATAACACAGAATCAAAATGTTTACTGGAGTCAAAGAATTAATAGCCTAATCAGCTAACTTTTCCTTATTAGAAGGACTTGGGGCTGTAACTTGAAGTGAAATCATTCTACTTATCCCAATGCCAGTTCCAGCTTGTTGACTTTAATGGGGAAGTATAACACTTGGAAATTTGAAACACAGTGGGTAATATTTATATGAAATCTTCAAGAACTATGGTATTCTGCTCATGTGGAATAAAATACTATGGCATTCTGCCTAGATCAGGGAACAAACAGATTAGCACATTAACACTTTTAAGAAACATGCATATAATTTGCTTTGAATGTGGTCTCTGACTTCTAGAAGGAATACCTAATGATTTTCAAACTGACAGACTACTTTATAAAGCATTTCTTTAAAAAAAAAAGTGCTGCTTGCTAAGAAGCTCCTAGCATCAGCATTCTAGAACAAGTATGAACTCCCCTTTTGGACAGGAAAAAGGCCACTAGAGGAAGTTCCAAAGAAATGCCCTAAAACTATGAGTAAGGTAATTTTAAATAGTTCTTAGGCTGGTCTTCAATTATACATTTTTAAGTATGTCTTACATGTAGGTCTTTAATGCCAGGAGTATATCTGAATACTATATTCACATCAACTCATGTAATCCTCACAATAGCCCCACAAGTCATGAACTACCACTATGGTCATTTTAGAGATAAAACAATGGTGGCATAGAGAGGTTAAAAGAAAAAACTTGTCAAATTCACTCATCTAATAATTGGAAAAGCCTGAGCAATCCAACTCCAGAACCTGTGGTCTTAACCACCATACCATACTGACTTTATGCATGGATGGGCTGAGAGCTTGAATGTTCAAAAAGATCTTATAAACAAATAAATACAAATACCATTGTTAACAGCATTAAAGGTCCAACTTTTCCCGGGGTGCCTGGGTGGCTCAGTCAGTTAAGCATCTGACTTTGGCTCAGGTCATGATCTTGAAGTTTGTGGGTTTGAGCCCCACATCGGGCTCTGTGCTGACAGCTCAGAGCCTGGAGCCTGCTTCAGATTTTATGTCTCCCTCTCTCTCTCTCTGCCCCTCCCCTGCTCATGCTCTGTCTCCTTCTCTCTCTCAAAAATAAATAAACATTAACAATTTTTCTTAAAAAGGTCCAACTTTCCCCTCCTCATTTGTTTTGTAAGTTGGAGAGACTGTATTTACCATTTAATGAGGCTCGAGCTAAATATGTTAAAAAGTTGCTATACACTGGTGGATTGTAATTTTGCTTATATACGATGCTTGCAATACTAGAGGTAAAATATTAAACAGCTGATGGGAGATTTAATCCTTAAATTGGTATAAAAATTCATCAGTTTTGCTTTAAATGTTAAAATAAAAATTTTTGTTTTATTTCCTATGTAATTCTCCATCAGTTTCCATGTCTCAAATGCCAGTATGGAATTAGAATTTAAATGATCCATAATAGATAACCCACTGCGTGGTGGTGGTGGTGAAGAAGAAGGAGAAGGAAGAAGAGAAGGGGAAGGAGAAGGAGAAGAAAGAGGAGTGGGAGGGGAAGGAGGCAAGGGGGAGGAGAGAAGAAGAAAAGAAGAAGAAGAAGAAGAAGAAGAAGGGGAGGAGGAGGAGGAGGGGGAGGAGGAAGGAGAAGAAGGAGGAGGAGAAGGAAGAAGGAGGGGGAGGAGGAGGAGGAAGGAGAAGGAGGAGGAGGAAGGAGAAGGAGGAGGAGGAAGGAGAAGGAGAAGAAGAACAAAGAGGAGGAGTGGGGAGGAGGAGTGGTGGTGGAAATGTTGGTGATGAGGTGATCAATGCGGAGGGAGAGGTGGGTGAATTTTGATAGGATAGGAAGCAAAGGTGCAAAAAACATACAGAGATGGAGTAGACAAAGCAGACCTAGGTCCACACCAACCTTCAAAACACTGAAGAAAGCCCTCTCTCTAGGAAACAAGTCAGGATTGATAGCTAAAGAGATCATTGCCAAGTTTTAGCATCCAGATGTTACATGCATATAGAAATACATCTACTTCCAGGAGAGAAGGTTACTTTATCAGCATTTTTTCCCTCTACACTGCTGCCCCTCCAAGTAACATTTAGATATATTACTTGTATTGTTTCTCCTCACAGACTCAAACTGACTCAGATGAAGGAAGCTATCTAGAACACCACTATCAGTGAGGCTTTTGATTCAAGTTAACCAAATGCATTTTGGCATAGGAGAAGACAGGTGGATATTATTTCTTCCTAGAGGATTTTTTTTTCTTGCTTCTGTTTTATCTAGTAGAGCTGTTATTTCCCCCTTAGTCTCTGTCTTCTTCTGAGCATCTTCTTCCCATACATCATATTCTATTTGGTATTTAAAGAGACCACACATTGAGGTCCACACATTGAAAATCAGAAATAAACTAAGAATACATGAGAAATCAATATAAGGCCTGCAAACTTAACCAGATGTCTAATAAACTCCATACTAAAAACTAGACCATAAAAGATTGGATTCTTCATCAGATTTTCCCTCTCTGACACCTCAACTGATATGCTGGAGCATTCATTCTGGGTAATTAGAACCAGAGCATTTGGAATATAATTTTTCTCTCTCTGTTCCAATTCTCATCTTCATTTTTGTATGAATATTTGCAGCCCATCTGTTTACTTTCTTTGATGAATTATTGAGAATTATGTGACTAATTACTGCTCCCTTTTCCAGCCTTAAAATAGCCAGTCAAGGGTCCTGAGAAAAAAAAAGAGAATCATTGCAGATTTGTGTTTGAGATCATTCCTTTCAGAGTCTCTGAAGAACAGATTCCTGGGTGGGGGGTGGGGGGTGGTGAGGCTAGAAGCAGGAAGTACAGGTAGGAGGCTGTGGTGACCCAGGTAAAGCTGATGAACTGTGGAGACAGAACAGTAAAGTAGGGATGGGGAAGATAGGAAAGGCATTAAAAATTAGATTTAGCAATTGACTGAATATCTGGTTAAAGGAAACAGAGAATCTGGAGGAAGAGCAGGTTTGGGAACAAAAATAAAGATCTCATTCTCAAGCAAGTTGAGTTTGTGGTCCTCGTTGATGAATCAGATACAAAGGTCCAGCAGAGAGTTGTTATTAACATGAAGCTCCTGGGAAAATCTGTGGAGGAATTACAGACTAAGTCATCAGTAGCCTGCAGGTGTCTGGAATGATGAGAGTAGCTGAGATGACTCAAGGGGAGCTCACAGTGTGAGCAAGTAGTAGCTCAAGGACAGAACTCTGAGCAAGAAAGATTTAAGAGGGAGGAAGGAACAAGGTGCCTCAGCATGATAATGTGCCAGCTACAGTCTATTAATATTCAGGACTGGTTTCACTCTTCTAAGCTGTACTGCAGGGGCTGAAAGTCTAGAAACTACATCTCTCCAACTCCCTGGACAGTAATGTTTCATTTAGATTCTGTAAATAGAAGTCACTTACAGGCGAATTAGAAGGCAGAGAAGATGTGGTTCCCTGAGGGCATGTACACGAGCATCAGTAGGTAGTGGTCTTGGAGATCTACCAGAAGCTTCTACCAATGTCTTCAAATTATCCATTTCACTCTGCAGGCAGCTGACTTTTTGGCTGTATTTTACTACAACTCTGTAAAGCTAGTAGCAGCTTCTTTAATCTGCTCCCCAAAGTGAATGCCTCTAATACCCTATATTAAATCTCTTCCTGCTCAAAATACTCACAACACAGTCTGTCTTCATGAGCAAACCTTTGCTAATATAGAAAGTATAGTGTCATAAAGGTATAGAAAAAGCAGATTGAGAGTACGTAATATGTGGGAAAAAAGTAGAGACAAGCGTATATGCACACTTTAAGGGGTTAAATATACCCTTATGAGAGAGAGAGGCAACATATCAGATGACAGGTCAAAGGGGAGATAGGTCAAAATCATGAATGAATGTGAGTGTGTGTGTTTTATGACAAGATAGACCTGAGTGTATTTATAAACTGAGGCAAGAGTCAGCACAAAGAGAGGAGATGAAGACATATGAAAGAGTAACCATGACTAATGAAATCAGATCCTGAAAAGAGGAAAACTGGGAGGGGATATTCTATTCTCCCAGGACCTTGGCAAGAAAGAGTATGAACCAAGAAGTGAAAAGAGGTTGCATTTGTCTCGATGAAGTAGGTTCCAAGTGCAGAGAACATCTGGGTTTGGTCACCCAGCAGCCATATCACCTTCTTTCAGTAACCAAACCCTGATTTCCCTTGGAGGGCCACTCTTTCCCTTCTAAACTCTGTGACTCTGGGGTGGAGCTCACCATCCAGTCCTGACCAAAATGGAACATCACATTCCACCATTTTTAGGAACTGGTTAGGCCTGTGTGGCAACTGGAGCTAATAGCACGTGATAGGATATTTGTTGAGGCTTCTGGTTAAGAGGCAGGTAAACTTTCCCACCAGTGCTTCAAGCAGAGAGGTTATGAGTTATCTTGTTTCCATGGGGGGAAGAGGCTCTCTGACAATAGGGATAAACAAGAAGGAATGGAACTAAGGGGGAAGACTGAGAAAAACCACATCCTAGTGATATAGATCAAGACTCTGTTCTGAGCTTCATTTGAAGCTAGGTCTTTTCTTGGACTTTTTAGTTAACTTAACCAATAAAGTCTAATTTTGCTTAGGCTAGTTTGGGCTGGGTTTTCTCTCATTTGCTAAGAGTCCTAAACCATGGAGTGAGTCTGTCTGCTGAAACTGAAGGAGGATGGATATATGTTTAAAAAAAAAAAAAAAGGAGGGGGCAGACTGATAGCATAAACAGCAAAGGGAAGGATCTTAACCAATAATCACCCAGTTAGGCCATAAAACATAGTTCAGTTTGGCTGAACTCAACCATACTAATGTCAAGCCCAAGTCAATAATTTGGTTTTTTTAATGTTCTCTGTGGCAACTAAAGGAACTGATTTTTTTCATCACTTGCAATTGCCTTTGTGAAGTATGGACCGCCTTTGGCTGGGCTCATATGACACCTAACATCTGGATGAAAATTGAAAAATGTGATGTCAACCATGTGTTTTGTCAAACACAATTACAAACCCCTGGGTAGTTAGAAAATATCTAATAATTGTTTCAGATTTCATCTGAATCATGTGTACACGGCATTTGTGACTCCAAACTTTCACAGAGTGAAGGAACATAATCTCTGCACCCACCATTCCTCTGTTTTACAAGTCAGCCCCCAGCCCAAATGTGATGTCAGCTTTCCCCCACTTAATATTTCCCCCGTGTGGTGTTTCCTCAATGCAAATGCATCAAAATTTCAACTCCATGAGCAACTGTTCATGCTGGAGTCATAGGTCTTATATTTCAACTTTGTATTGCACAAATGGCAGTAGAATTTAGGATATTCGAGTTGGAAGGTGAATGTGGCTCTGGAAAGGCAAAACCAAATCTTTTATTTTACCAAGAATGAAGCTGATGTTTAGGAAGGTTAAATGATTTGTGTGAGGTCCCACTGCTAGTTAGTGACTGAGCTAAGACTTGAACCCATGGCTTGTGACTGCTACCACTATACCATACAGCCTCTATCTGTCAGAACCTATAAATTTTGGTCACATTATTATTTTGCAGGAAGGTGTACTTTGTGGCTATGAACATATTTAGTTCCCAAAATACAGCTGCCCAAAATAGTATCAGTCATCCCTAAAATGCCTCCTTCTAAACATCCAAAAAAGTTGAGTCTTCAGAAATATCAAAAGTCTCTCTACATTATTAAATAGCTAAGCACCATAGCTATCATCTGTCTACCCACAATTCCTGGATTTATTGTTCAAATATTTAATGCCAACTCATGTGGCCACTACATTTAAAGGGAATTTTACAAGAATTATCTCATACGTGTGATTCTCTTTTTATGTTTCTGTAACAATTTTATGTTTTTTCTATTACCTTGTGGAATGGAATGTGATATAACAATCACATTCATGCAATATGATCTCATTTGCAATAGACAGGTCAGGCTTATCTTTATTTTATATAAATATATTAAAAAGGGAGTTTAAATCTTTGTCTTCTGAAGTAAGTCTCCATGCAGTCTGAGACCACAAGGCCATTTGTTCAAGCCTTAGACTTCTTGCTCATTAATTCATTCAATTAGAATTGTGATATGACCAAATATACTATAACAAAATTTTCATTCCTATGCTTAATCATTGCCATCAGATGGAATGTTATAAATCACATAAACATGGTTCTAAGCTAAGAACTGTACAAATAAGCTAAGTATATATTATATTAAATATAATAATATTATATATACAATATATATAATATACTTAATATAATATTAAATCAGTAGTGGCAAGAATATTGTGGCACGGTGACATTTAACATGAACTTCAAATTTTTTTTTTTAATTTTTTTTTTCAACGTTTATTTATTTTTGGGACAGAGAGAGACAGAGCATGAACGGGGGAGGGGCAGAGAGAGAGGGAGACACAGAATCGGGAACAGGCTCCAGGCTCCGAGCCATCAGCCCAGAGCCTGACGCGGGGCTCGAACTCACGGACTGCGAGATCGTGACCTGGCTGAAGTCGGACGCTTAACCGACTGCGCCACCCAGGCGCCCCTGAACTTCAAATTTAATACTAAGAATTTTCAACCTGAAAGTTGAGAGAACTGGTTAAAATCCTAAATTTACCATTTATTATCTATGTCATGCGAAGCATGTCACTTTTAGTCTCCCTAAGCTTCATTTCAGAAAAAGCTGCCTATATTACTAAAATTAGGTTTAGATGTGAGTGATAGAAAACCAAAAGTGACAGTGATTTCAAAAAGACATTTATTTCATTTACTTAGAAGAGAAATCTGGAGGTGAACAATCCTGGGCTGGTATGGTACCCTATGAGAATGTGCTCGCAGACCTCCCATTACACGCAGACTTTGTAACTGACCACATACCACACCTCTCGGCAGCTGCTCCCAGCCAGTGACTGATGGGACAGCGGACTGTGGCTGGAGGACTCTGAACTGTTTCACGGAAACTTCGTTAAGAATCCTCCATTCAGCCTTCTCTTCCTCCTGTCTTCACAGATCAGACTGGCAACGTGATCCCCCAGCCTTCTCCAGCCCTCCCTATTTTCTCTCATACAGACCACTTCTGTCCATAAAATCCTTGCAGATTTAATCCTGTCTTAACATCTTCTTCTTGGAGGATCAGGATTAACAAAACATAATATTTCGTGAAGGTATATAACTCGTGGGAATTTCTTGATTAAAACGCCTTTTTTGGCAAAACCAAATTTTCAAGCACATCTTCAAGGGTCATGTTTTATGTCCACATTCACCTCCAAAGAATCCAAGTTCTCCTTGTGGATTTTTAAAAATTAGGACAGCAACTAAATACTTCATATCATGATTTCTTTTTAGGTACAATGGCAACAGTTTACTAAGCTTATAACTATAGAATTGGTGTAAGTACCTGCAGCAATATGTTTGAAATTCAAGATAATATACATACACATTTGAAGACTCTATTACCAAAGGCCCTTTAATATTTAAACTCTTTGTTCATTCATTTGAACACTATCAAATATTGCACTCTTACTATGTGTTGGGTACAAAATTAGACACTGCAGAGACAGAGATGAATAAAATCTATCTGCCCTCAGGGATCTTGCCATCTAGTCACACTCCTAAAAACCAACTATCAAGCCCCCTTAACCACAACCTTTCCTTAGTGGCAATCCCGACTGAGGAAGGACCACAGACTGACCCCAATAGGGCCTGGTTGCTAACAGACCACTGCTGTGCTTCCCCAGTGACTCCAAGACCATCTGTCTATGTACAGAGCAACTCTACAGTCATAGAGAGTAGCTGCATAACTAAAAAACTGCACACCTGAGCTTTTTCCTTCAAATGCATCAAAATAACCAAATGCATCAAAATGTGGGAAAGAGAGCTTGAGAGCAGGGGGCCAGGGAAGAAATAATAAGCCAGAAGTTAGATCTAAGGTGGCAGAGAGAACAACCTGCCCGTTGGGGTCTGACACAGAAAGAAGTTTGACAAGTCATTAGACATTCTACAAATGCCAAGCGAAAGTACTGGGAAACAGAAGGTCCCAGGAGAAACACTGGAAGAAAATGTAGGCTTGTTTTGTTTTGTTGTTGTTGTTGTTAATTTTATATTTCCCAAGAATCATTCTAGCATGTTTGGGGTATTGTCCTCAAGTTCTTTTTGCCAGCTCATATGACGGCAAAACGTTGAGTTTCCAGATTCCTCAGAGCTCATCAGCTCAAAACTTCTTCTGTAAAAAATTGAAAACATGTAAAAGTAAATTCACTTTAGCTAGTTGCCATTATTTCTGAATAAGTTATATTTCTGTATAGATATATTTTATATTGGATATATCAAATATGATCATTTTATGAGCAAAACAAGTTGTTTTAATGTTCTCAAGTCACTACTAATGTGACTTTAGCTCTGTAAAAACACTCCTAAAAAGTAAACATTGCTTATGTTTCAAATTTTGCCAAAACGTCTTTTCTTTCCCAGCTTAGTAATTTTACAGAAATTCTATTATTTTGTACAGGACCACTTATGGAAAAAGCAAGCCATTGTGAATGGCCAGGGTCCAAGGAGTAGGTAAAGCTCAATAAAACTAGACAGAATCCTGAGAAGCCCTGAAGTTCCCTGAAGAGAGACTGTCACATACCTGTTTTGTGGCTCCCCACAACTCCAGGGAGGAATCTAGATGCCCGGATTCCCTTGAATTCAGTGGGTGGAGGATGGAGGGTTGAGTGGATAAGAACAAGGAAAGGGGACAGAGAGAGCTGGGTTGAGGGACAAGGCCACGTTAGAGCACTTAGTATTGGAGGAAAACTGAAAGGAAGGGTCCTAGAGCCTAGGAACCTGATGACCTTAAAGCCAGCAAGAAAATACACAGCAGATTGCCTTTGTCTTAAAAAATAAACAGTTGGAAGAGGCAGACACCTGAACTAATGAAAACTGGTTTCTTATGACTTGCTCTTAGGAAATGAAAATAGCTCACATACATTCATGGTAGATACAGATGTCTAGGAAATGAATTAATTGCAAGTTAGCCCTGAGGGTCACTATGACATCACTGAAGGTGGGGTGTGGAGTGGGCACACACACATTGGGACACTCCACTCTGACAAGTCCTTTCTCCTCGCTAAGGAGCAGCTTTCCCAGACTGGTGCTCATGTGGTCCTGGCCCAGAGCTTCAGTCTGACTTTGCGTCGCATCTGCCTTAGGATTGAAAGAGAAACTATCTGAATTCTGTGGCAAGCTGAATTCTGGAGGGCACTGCTCAGCTGGGCCAGGAGGCTGAGGCATGTTGAAGGTGAAAGGCAAGGCTGAGAGCTCAAACATCACCTTCTCTATCAAGCTAGTCAGAAGGAAGCTTTTCTTTCCTCAGACTTGAGCAGTTTGTGCATCCCTTTTCTCATTTCTCCTAATTAGCTTGCGTTCATTATTTTTGAGCTTGCCCTTTCTCTCTGAAAAGACCCCAAGTTTCCTGAAGGCAGTATCCACTTGCTTCACTCGTCCCCTGGCCCACAGTGGGTGTTCATCAAATGTTTGCTGAAAGGAATCAATGGCGGACAGAAGAGTGGGATGTGTCATGGCAGTATTTACATCTACTGTCTCTATTTCCCTATCACAAACTCTCTCCTCCTGGGTTGTTTTCTCTCTCTCTCTCCCCACTGAAATCTCCCTTAGAAAGTTTAGAAAACACTCCCAGGCAGCTAAATCGGAATGCTTCTAATCTTTTACCACGCTTCTGTGTGTCTTCAACATACATTATGACCTTCCTTCATTATTTTAGCAATATCTCACTCTCTTGGCTTCTGTTGCCTTCCTTCCTCTTGGATCATTCATTCTCAGTCTTCTTTGCCATCTCCTTTTTCAGTATTAGCTAAAAACCATCCAGAAACATCAACTTTAATCAATTTGAGAAAATTTTATTGAGCACCTATTATGGGCCAAGTATTAGGTTCATGTCCTTGAAAAGAGAATTGGCTCATCTGACTTTAATTGCTGCCCCCATTAGAATGTGCTGAACCTGGATGCCAAGAGGGGACAAGCTCTTCTTGCCCAGTAAATGTGTTGCTGGCAGAAAGGGGACCCACACTGTGGTTCAAGAAACAGGATGACTTGGTACTCTAACATTTCTTTAAAAAAAATTTTTTTAATGTTTATTTTTGAAAGAGAGAGAGAGAGACAGAGACAGAATATGAGTGGGGGAAGGGCAGAGAGAGGGGGAGACACAGAATCTGAAGCAGAGTCCAGGCTATTAGCTGTCAGCACAGAGCCTGATGCGGGGCTTGAACTCACAAACCATGAGATCATGATCTGAGCCCAAGTTGGTCACTTAGCCTACTGAGCCACCCAGGTGCCCCAGTACTGTAACATTTCTAAATCATGGTTTCTGCCTCCTTTCTTTATTGTCTTCCCCCTTAACTACTCTTCCCCCGCTGGACACTACCTACCTACATGCTATTCTTCTTACAAAAAGTGCCACCCTCCAGTCCCTTTTCCCACTTTTCAGGTTAAAAATTCCATTTGAAAAAATTCCATTTCAGTGAAAGCCTCTTTACAACAAGTAAGTGATTTCCAAATCCCAAAGCATTGCTGAAATGACCCTTTCTTCTGATGACATTTCCTGATTCTCACCAAAAAAATTGCTTTGTAATTTTGCAAGCCATTTCCTCTGTAATTCTTTCTCAATTCAGTACAACAACCATTGCAGACATCTCCCATAGGAAAGTCTGTGTGCAGTAAACAAGTAACAACACTACAGAGTTTCTGCCCTATAGAGGCTCCCTCTTTGGCAAAGGGAGTAAGACCAAGTCCAGAGAAAGAGTCACTTCTTCTGCCTAACATTTCCACCTGCCTCCAGAATAAGTGCTCCCCACTGAGAAGCCAAATCTTTTCTAAAAGAGTTGAAATATAACCCCCTCTCCCCCAACTACACAATTTCTTGAAGAGCCAGGATGAGATCCCCCTCTCCAAGGCAGCACCTATGTGAGCAGGATCCAAACAGCTGGCTCCTCTGACTCCAAAATCAAGCTTAGTTCTCTGCTGCTGCCTCCAAAGAATGGCTCTGGTCTTTCCCTGCAGACCAGGAGAGCACTTGGGGACCTCCTTGTGCTTGACTTTGGGCCAACCCGAAGCTTTCCAGGATGCACAGCACCTGGATGAATGGGTGGAGAAGAGAAAGGAACAAAGATGGAGCCCAGAGGCATTCTAGGGTCCATAAAGAGTGTCTCCAACTTTTTCTCAAATGGCTTGAATTTGGCAAATCCCAAAATACTCTTTGCCAAGAACTTTTTTGCCTTAATTTCTTAAACCCATGTGAATTTCAAAGGAAATTTGGTCCGTATGTTTCTGATTCATTTACACTTAACTCATCACAAAGTTGTTGTGAAATAGCCATTTGATGTCCAAGAAGCCTTTAGAAGTCCTTTCCTACGCCTTTTCTCCCTTGCCAACGCTAAATACAATTCCAATCCAGAATCTCTTCAAGTTGGATCTAAACTCAGAACTGAAAGAGGACTCTTGTCTTGATAAAACATTCTTGTCAGCAAGTAGATGATTTAAACCCATGGGAAGCAGAATTCCCTGAAGCTCCTGAAACTTCCTCCAATTCAGGGCTAGTTTTCTCCTTTCTGAACTCATGTTAGATCAAAAGCAAAAATGTTGAGATATGAATGGACATTGCACCAGGCTCCACTTCAACCTCAGCAGAAACCCCACGGAGAACAGTTGCTCCAACGTTTGCTAAGGGATATTTCAGCCTCCAGTCTTCAGGACAGTCACTTCAGGTGTCACTTCTGAGTATTGAACTTTTTCAGCCACAAGAGACTTTGATGTCTCCAAATTCACCCACCGATATCGAACACGCAAAGTAGCCCGGCCATGAGTTGTAAAAGGCCAGGACTAAAGTAGGTCTCCACTTACCTCATACACAATATAACTCAAACATAAGCCAAATTCAACCTGATAGAGTTTAGGAGGAAAGGAGGTATCAGAGCTGTGATTTCCAGCTGGTCTTTTGGTGTGGGCATTGTGATGTCGGTTTTAGTATCAAATACAGAAAGGAGACACGTGGGGATCTGGATGGGTCTTCATAATTGCTCAGGGCTCTGTGTACGCGGGTGAACTCGGAAACCTCAGGCATCCTAGGGAAAGTAGGCATTGCCTGCCAGCTTGGAGAGGAAAGTGAGGAGGGAGCACCATAGGCACTTCTTGGCTGGGTGTTCCCTCAGGCCTAAGTGCTGCCTCAGCGTCCTCATCTTCCTTCCTGCCGGTGAGTTCCAGAAGAACAAAGACTCTTCAGATCCTGTGAGATCAAGACTGGGTCACTGCGGGAGAAGAAATCCCTCCCAAACAATCCCCTCCTTCACCCCTGTGCTACCCACTCCATCTTTTCTTATTTCCTGCTTATTCTAAAATCATTTTCTTAAGCATTTTTAAACAATATTTGCATTTAATCATCTGAAAAAATATCCTTTATAGCAGCCTCAGAGCTCTTTCAAATACCCCTCCATGAATCTAAACATAACTTGAACCATTTCAAACAACTCCCTCTTGGCTCAGTAAAGTTGCCATGTTTTTTCCCCTTATTTTAAATTGTGCAAACAATTAGACATTTTGAAAACGGCATACATCAAGTAAGGCAAGTCAGGTTTTAATTACTTTAAAACATTTATAATCCCTGCTGTCAGAATCAGCCTTCTCCCTTTGGGCACATAACATTCAAGCAATGTTGTGATATCTTTCTGGTTTGACCTAAATATCTATTTACTTTATTGAGCCAATACAAAGCCTGATAGGTCAAAAATTAGGCACGGGTGGTTAAAGAATAAATACCTGCTACAAGATGCCAGAGTTAAGAGGAATTGTAAAATTAAATGCATCTTTAGAGGTTTGTAACTAAGTTCACATTTGTATTTAAATACCAAATAATCTTCCAATTTTTATGCATAGTTTTCAGTCCTTGTAACAAAAACATGATGTCGCACTCATGCTGTGAGCACTGTGCTCGGTTTCCTTGTTTACATTCACAGCTGTAAACACAGTCTTATCCAGGCTTGCTTGGAAGCAAATTTCCCATTGTTTCCTGCACTCACCATGTTGAGAGATTTCTAGAATTTTTCTTCTCATTCTCATTCTTTATGCATTGGCCCATAGGTGCCTAAGCTTTTCAGGATCAGACCACACTTCCAGCTACCCAAATCCTAATGCAGGCTTACCATTTCTTCATTTTAACCCCTCTCAGATTTCAAAACTAAGTTGTACATAGAAAACTGTGCCAAGTATTTGGTAAAAGTCATATATGCAAGTGCCTTCACTTTAGCCCTACTCCATACTGTATGCCATCTTCTCAGCTACCTAAACCCCGTCCATCTTCCCAGGCAGAGCTCAGCTCTCTCCAATGTCACCAGAGCCACCCTGGCAACTCCAGGGAGAGGGATTTTTTTACATAGAATTTTCAGCTCTCTTAATTGCCAAAACAAAAGGGACCCTGCTTTAAACAGTACTGGCTTTAAACAGTATTAAAACAGGCTTCACTGAATTGATCAGAAAAAGGCTGAAAGAGGTTATTGAAGAAGAGAGACAAAGGAAAGAAGCGAGAAATAGGTGATCATTGGAAGGAACTCAGAGAAAAGGAGAGACAATATTGAAAAGCAAATACCAGCAAAAAACCATCAAATATATTAAATACAAACAGGGAAAACAATGTGAATGGGAAGAGAAAATAATTAAATTCAGAGTGGGTCTGCCTGTGTAGAAATGTGTATTCCAGAAATAAAATTCCCCAGATGCACATTTTTGTTACCAACTAATAAATACCCACCTTACATTGTGGAATTAAAGTGCTCTCTCTCTCTCTCTCTCTCTCTCCTGATTTGCTACCCTCCTAAGCAAGATGATGTCCCTGGGTGTGCCTTATGGCTGAGGACAGTAGCTAGCAATGTGCACCACCCCCTACCCCCAAACTCCAGGTACGGGGTAGACTCTCCCTCCTTGGAGCATTGAGTCACTAATCATCACAACTCCTAAAATCTCACCCATTACTTCACAGACATCACTAAGGTGGGCTCCCTCTTCAAGTCCCAGCCATGGTCAGCAGGCAAGAGGGCACTAGCATTCCAGAATCTACAGCCCATCTCCGCACAAACTCTTGCCACGAAGTTCTCAAGCACTGGGTCTAGGATTTACAGAAAAGGTAAAAGCCCCTGCCCCTTTGTTGTCTCTCCATATTCCACCCAGATGGGGTCCTCTGCCAGGGATCACATGTTGCCTATCTGGCAAGTACATAAGAGCCTTTCTCTCTGTCCCCTGAATGATCGTATCTTTAAAAATAAAGGAGACAGCCGTCCCCTTTGCACTGTACTCCACTGATTCAGATTTTATTATAGGCTTTGTGTTTCTGACTCTTTCTTTTGACAGAGGGCTATTTTTCTGATTATCCTTCCACTTATATCTCTTTGTTTCTAAAACACAAGAACTACTTTTATACTTCTATTTTATTCTTTGTCACTCTCTAGAATAGATAAAAATATACTCCTGAGGTTCTAGTACTGAAACAAATATCCAAAATTTTGTAGTCTCTGAACTCAACAAGAGCTTTTTTCTGTATGTGGAGTATTTTTAGGGCTAAGGATAATACATGTGCTTTTCTAATTTTTAAAGCCAGAATGATGCTGTTGAGGTGGTGAGGGACAGGCAAGAGGTTCTCCTCCTTTGAGGCATTGTCGGCCTTCCATAATGTTGTTGCACTTCATAAATGCAAAGAACCCAAAGAAAACTCCAGAAAGAACAAGTGACGCTTTACTTTTACACTGAAAGAAAAGTAATTTTTACAATGTTGAGATGAGACAACCAAAGATCCTTGAGTGACTTGTCAGCCAAAGAATGAATAAATAATATCTAATACACTTGAATACGTTTTAGGACATTTTTTAAAAGTTATGCATTCAGTGTAACCTATTAACCAGAAAATCCTGTTCCCTGGCCATCCCGTATGAAGAAAAAGGAGTCACATACAATATTCAAACTAGCAGAGAGATGAAAACCTAAGTAGGGCAGCCCAAGCCAAAACCCTAGTTTTTCAGGGAAACTGAGTGAAAAAATAATAGAAAGGAAGCAAACTGAAGAGTGGGAGAAGGGTGACCGGGGGCTGTAGTAAAAATTGGAAACGGATGAGAACAGCAGCAGGGTGTCTCTGGGACTTTCTATGGTCTCCTGAAAGCCATGAGCAGCTCTTGTGAAAAATGCACATGCACACAACATTTTGCAAACAATGTCAAGGAGCTCAGAGATCCCTCAGAATCTTCTATGGCACTCCCTATAAATGATAACATAAACATCTTAAGCCTACTGTATTATGGAATCAAGATATTCGGGAAGCAGGAAACTGGTTTAAAACAAAGACAACTGTACCATCCAAAACAAAATTATTTCCGAAGATTATTTTGTTTCAATGAAGGGAGATGGGTCTGCTATGAAACCCTGTGCTAACCCCAGGCATAAATAGCCTTCTATCTCATTTCATTTTCTTCAGAGACAGTCTTTTGAGGATAAGGCCATTCTTCAAAGTTTTTAAATGTGAATATCATCTTAAATTTTTTTGATGCCTCTAACTCAATAATTTCATATGGTAATAAAAATAATTTGTGTTTAAGTGCTCTCCAAGGATCCTGTTCCAAGTGCTGCAATTCCTTTCGTTTGGCCTAGAGCCTTGGTGACATTTCTCTGTTAGGGGTCTCCCATGGGTTCCATCTGGATCATTTGAGTCTCTGGATAATTAGCATTTACTTTATGTTGAGTCAGTTTCTAGTTCCATCGTTGCTGTGTCAGAGGTGGAGCCAGATGCCAAGTTTACTTGGGAGATTGAGACTTCAACATTTCCGACTCTTGTGCCAGAGGGAGCTACCTTCTAAGGGAACACATTCCAATAAGAGCAAACAAACTACGGAAAAATGTTCGGCCTCACTCGTAATTAAGGATCTGTAAGTCAAACCAGTAACAACCTACTACTCGACAGCATATTTTAGAGATAAAAACACAACATGATTCGCAAGGGCTGGTGCCACTGCACTGTGGTACATTGCTTACCAGATTGAAGCATATTTTAGTAACACATAGGAAGAACAGTAAAAATACTTCTTCCTTTTGACCCAGAAATTCCATCTTTGGGAAAACTTGAAAGGAGGGAGAGAGGAGAAAGGACATAAATCAGATTGTTTCCAGCAGTATCACGGGTACTATGGAAACAAGAAACAGCCTAAACACTCAGTAATAAGCAATTGGTTATCTAATTATGGTTAGTCCACAGGGGACATTGTGGTCTACGCTGACCATAATAATTCTACCCCCAGGCCAGTAATTGGCTTATAAAATGGCCATAGGACTCGACTCTGGCCATTAAGATGAGAGGAACAGTTTTCTCAGGAGTTCTGGGGAAAGGTATCTCTGCTTAAGTAAAAGAAACAGGAAGAAACAATTCATCCTCTGATCCTGGGCACGGTGCTGGATGTGGTCCCTGGAACTGCTGCAGCCATCTTCAGACACACCTGAGGGGGAAATGAATATGGAGGAGAACACACCAGAGAAATGGAAAAACCGGAGTCCTTGATGACAACACTGAGTTACTAAATCAATCAACCCAGAGCTGCAACTTCCATTGCATCTGAAATATTCCACATCTGTGAAATACTAAACTTTCTTACAACTTAAGCCCGTCGGAGTTGAGTTTTTCTGTAACTTGCTGCCAAAGAATGTGATAGGATCAAAATTAATTTAATCTTGCATGGCCATCATAACAGCGGTGACTAATGTAAACCTATGGAAGTATTTGTCAATAATGTTAAAGAAAACGGGGGCGCCTGTGTGGCTCAGTTGGTTGAGCGCCGACTTCAGCGCAGGTCATGATCTCACAGTTCGTAGGTTCGAGTCCTGCGTTGAGCTCTTTGCTGACAGCTCAGTCTGGAGCCTGGAGCCTGCTTTGGAGGCTGTGTCTCCCTGGCTCTCTGCCCCTCCCCCACTCATGCTCTGTGTCTCTCTGTCAAAAATGAATAAACATTAAAAAAATATTTAAAAAAAAGAAGACAGTAAAATCCCCAAAGTACCTCCAATATAATTATAGCTGCCTAAAAATCATGAGTATATCTATATGTATACATAAAGAACAGTATTAACAAAAATAGTTATATCAGAGTTAAAGACATTAAGAGTAAATCATAAAATATTTTAAAGTTTTTAATTGATAGTATTTTAAGTGTTGCCTGCTATAATTTTTCTTCACATCATTTCTCAACATGGTGAAAAACTTTAGGCTAAGGGGCACCTGATTCATCCCAATTTCAAGCACAGTTGCCAGAATATTTTTGATTTTAAATAAATCAGGACGAATTAGGTTCTGTTCCACCAACCACCGAAATCTTAATGCCTTACAACAACAAAGATTTATTTCTTGCTTAGGCTACAAGCCCATTGGGGTTGGATGGAGCAGTGAGATAGCTTTGCTCATCAGAGTCACTCAGAGACTCCAACTGACAGAGCAGACACCATTCCAACTGTTGATTGTCACCATGCCAGAGGTTAAACAACAACAACAAACCCAAAAAAGAGACGCAAATTGCACACAGGGTTTTAATGCTTCTGCCACATTATTTCCACTCACATTTCATTAGTCCAGATAGGTCACATGGCCATGCCCAAGTTCAAAGGAAGAGGGAAAGTGCAATTCTCCCATGTGGCTGGAAGCCCCAAGTATTTGGAAAACAGTCTTAATGACTACCACAGGGTTACAACAAATGGCTGTTAGATGCATGACACCATTACGTGTACATGATGTAGACTTAAAAAAAACAAAACCCAGAGGTAAGGGAAAGATGAAGCCTATAGGTAGTAAAATTAGTATATTGAGACACAAAACATTTCCTCACATGTTTTAAATACATGCTCAACTTCACTCAGCAATTGCTTCTGCAGGTTCATATGGCTGCATAAAACATGTGGTGCAAGTCTCAGCATATTATAAGTATAGTGGAGACTTTTATGTCATTCCTCAAGTGCTACTATCAAAGACCACCAGACAGAAAATAGATTAATTATTACATAATATCTCCTGTGCAACATCTGCACGCATCACCAAAAGCAGCAAATGATGAATCTGCCTGATAGGACATACCTAACACTTTTCTCTACTCCCTGCTACCTTTCTGCACGTTTTGGAAGTTTTTAACATCCTGGTCTCAGATCAGGCATAAATCCTGAATTGTGAGACCGAAAGTCTACTTATCATGGTTCATTCCTCATCTCCTTTTTCTCTTCTTCCCTCACCTAACTTCATTCTCCCAAACTGCACTCTGGATTCCCCAGATCTGAGCACACTCTTCTTTTCCCATTGCCAAACTATGACCCACCCACAATTAACTGTTGTTCTTCCTCAGATGCTTTCTCTAACAGCCCCTAAAACCCATTGGGCATCACAGGCTTCTCTTAGTCCAAACTCTCAGTCCAAACCTGAACTGACTCTCAGTCCAAACCTGAACACTAGGTTCTCTCCTCCTTGTCATGGGAGGAACAGGTGGGGTTCCTTCCCAGGGGATTCTCTCTGAGACAGGTCTGGGAGCATATTCCCAGGAGCAGGATGGCCAGGCCAGGATAGACTAAGGAGATGGATTAGCTGCGGAAAGGATGGGTTTTACTATCCCCCTTTTGGCCTATTCCTCATCATTTTATGAGTGCGCGCGTGTGTGTGTGTGTGTGTGTGTGTAGTAAAATTATTTATATGTAGTAAGATTTTACATATATATATATATGTAAAATCTTACCTTTCCCCAACTATAGCAGCAAGGAATTTTTAAATTATAAGTACCAGAAACCTTCACTTAAACTGCATTTAAAAAAAAAAGAATTTATTTATTGGCTCATAAAACATTCAAAGGTAGGGCTGGTTCTACACAAAGCTTAATCCAGGGGCTCGAATGATGTCATCAAGATGTGATTTCTCTGCCCTCCTTTCTCAATTCTGGTCTTTGGCAGATTTTCCCTCAAGAGTGGAGGAAGGATGCTTGGAGCTCCGTGGGTCACTTCTAGTTCTCGGCAGACCAAGCAAAAACCTTGAACTTCACACACTGTCCAAGACATGTGCCTCCCCCGATCAATCCATCAGTAACAGGCCCAGAATATTGAATATGCAGATGGAATGAGGCCAGACAGGCTTGGTCCTGGTGGGAGGGTGGGGTCATGTCTCCCTAACCCAAGGTGGGGGAAGAGAGGGAGGCAATGTTATGGACAGGTAATGTTATAGACAGGTTATAGGAAAAAGATCAAAAGGATGCCAATAATCTTGACACAGCTGCTCATGCTGCCTTTCTTTAGACTCTGCTCATTACCTTTGCTCCCTTTAAAAGTGAACTTTCTTTTGTTTCAGGAGGGTTAGTGGGAGATGGTCTTGTTTAGTAACAGCAATGGCTTCATGTGTTGTTCCTCCTAAAGCCACATTTGTATTTAAAAAATTTTTTTCAGCATAAGAGACTCTTAAAAACTGAGAACAAACTGAGGGTTGATGGGTGGTGGGAGGGAGGGGAGGGTGGGTGATGGGTATTGAGGAGGGCACCTTTTGGGATGAGCACTGGGTGTTGTATGGAAACCAATCTGACAATAAACTTCATATATTGAAAAAAAATAAAATAAAATGAAAAACAAAAATAAATAAATAAATAAATAAATAATAATTTTTTTCAATGTTTATTTTTGAGAAAGACAGAGTGAGAGTGGGGGAGGGAGAGAGAGACAGAGAGGGAGACACAGAATTGGAAGCAGGTTCCAGGCCTCTGAGCCATCAGCACAGAGCCCGATGTGGGGCTCAACCCACAAACTGTGAAATCATGACCTGAGCCGAAGTTGGATGCTCAACCGACTGAGCCACCCAGGCACCCCAATCTGTTTTAATGGGGAGCTCCTGAAGACCCAGTGGATCAGAAGAAAGAGCCCTATCCTGGTCTTCTAAACACCTAGTATCCGATCTCAGCTCAAAGACCTCAAATAACTCATTTCATGGACTTGGTTTTTAATTCACAAATAAAGGGAAATGAATTATATGATCCCCAAAGGCCCATTATCTCTGGATGCTACGATTTTATTCTATGACATTGGGATAGCATTGCAAAAATTACTTGCTTAATGTTCCATAGCTGACAAAAGGTATCCACATACCTTTCGGATTCCAAGTGAGAGGCTCTTTCCAGTACACGGATGCCATGCTGGCGTTGTAGAAATACAAAAAAGGAGGGAGATGCCACATCTACTGGATTTGAGGGGGAAGGGAGAAGGAGGAGGCACAGAGACACCACCACATTTTTTAGGTTGTTAACAGAGATGGCATTAAAATTGGCACATAAAATTCTGGCTATTTTCTGATTCATGGAGTGGACACGTTTGATTTTAGATATATCTGGATAATGGTGGTCATGGGATAATGATGTAGAATGTCCAGGAGACCAGTGAAGTGGAATTGCAGCTTGGCGGCTATGACAGGGCTAGGAATGTGAACACCTCAATGGATTGAATGGCGAGCATGATAGAACTTAGAAGGGTGAGTGAGAGAATTGGGGGCAGTGAACTCAGGTGAACCAGAAATTTCTGTCTCACAGAACTTAGCAGCACAGGGAGAGGACAAGGGGTTGGGAGTGGGGAAGACTTGGAGAAACGTGAAGGGAGCTTAGAAACACAGTTGTGAGGAATACATTAGTGAATCAACATTTGGGTTTTTAAATTTTCCCAGTTCTAATTGAGCTGATGTTAGGTGGTGTTAGGTTGTACAGATTGCCCCTCCATAAGCATGTTAGAACTCAATGTCAAGGCAATGAGACAGAAAACTACAGCAAACTTCACAGAATGTAAATGAAGTGGGCTTTTGCATTTATTTGGGTCCCCCAGGGCTTTCTCAGGAGACTTTTAATCCCTCAAGGGCCAGGACCTCGTCATGAACTCCTCTTTAACTCTTCTCTTGCTTGGAGAAATGTTGTGGGGCCCAGGAGATCCAGACTCAACCAAAGTAAGGGACTATCTCCTAGACAAACCCTCTAGGAGAAAGGAATTATTAAGGGATGAGCAGAATCTCTTCCTCAAGAGAAAAACATTCATTTTCACAGACTTACACGCAGTATAAAAAGGCAATGTAGCATGATCACAAAGGGAATTATAATTTCTTGCTTTATATCAAAATAAAGCTGGGGCAAAAACTATTATCTCACTTCTTATGTAAAGTATGCCATTTGGGAGGAAGCTGGGCCCACTGCTGAAACAGTCTGCAAAACACAAGCCTCTGAATGGCTTTTTCTCAAAGAAACGGAAGAGACAGAATGGACACTTGCTGAGGGGGCAGGAGGCCCCTCTGGGCTGCCCTGGGCCTGTTAACACCCAGCCCTTTGCCTGAGAACCTTTGGCTGTGCTTTGTGCTGCCACCTAGTGGAAGTAGTTGGTAATTCCAAATGCTTGGGACCTGCCAGGAAAGGAAAACTTCCTGCTTCCCAATTAAAAAAAAAAAAAAAAGAAAAAAGAAAACATCAGCCAGAAAAGACTGTCCGGTCCGGAGTATCCGTAGCGCAGCAGCAACCAGCCTCCTGACAGCTGCAAACACATCCCTTGTTAGTCCGCTCTGTAGGCCCGTGAGGCCCAGAAACACTCCTCATGCTGAGCGCTGGAGAAACAAGGCAGGCTCTGCAGAGGACAGCAGGTGAATCCCTGACCCCTCAGAGACATGTCCTTTGCTGTGGTTTCAACCCTGGCAGTAAAACTCTCTCTTTTTTTTTTTTCTCTCCCGGATCTGGGCTTTGTTATGCTGCAGCCCTTTTCAGCTCAGGACTCGGTGATGAAACAATCAGTGACCACTCAGTAGGCAAAACACACCCTCCTTCACTTCGGGGGGAAGAGATGTGACAAGTTAATGAGATACAGCCCAAGTCTCTTCCCCATTGCATCCCATGCTTCTGCACAGACGGTCAAATGCTAATAGGAGGCCAGGGAAAGCCGCTGCGTGCCCGGTGCTGGCTGACTCTAATTGAGGTAGGCATCAGCACGGGCGGGAGACCTGCTTCTAGCTGCTGTCAGGGTGGAGCCTTTCATGTCTCTCTCCTGTAGTTGGCTTCTTTGGTGAAGTATCTTGAGGGCAAATCAGCTTGTTGGCTCAGCCAGGTATCAGTTTAGAGATGGCCTGTTCTCCTTGTTGCCAGGGCCACCTCACTGCTGCAGCCCAGCTCCCTCGCTAGGGGTGTATGGCAGAGAAAACAGAAGGACCTCTGCAGCTGGTCATCAAGCATGTCAAGAGACAGGATTAACAGATGGTTAGAAGACGGGAACCAACGGTTATTCCAGTTTCAGGCGGGACCCTCAGATATGTTTTCCCTGCTGAACAGAAATGTTCCATCACTTACTTAAATAATTTCACGGAGACAGCTTTGAGACGGAAAAATGAAGAAAAAAACCCATGTGAATTCCATATAATATTGCCAAAGGCAGCGCACTATCTATTGTTTTAAGGAATAACTGACTTTTAAAAACCTCCATTCGATTTATAAATCAAAATCATTTTTCCCTTGAGAACAATCCAGAAAGAGTAAAATATTCAAAGCACCAAACTTTCAAAAGACCTGTTGGATTTAAAGATTCTATCCAAGAAAATAACCCTGGATTACTTAAATGGCCATGCAGCTCTTCAAGGCTCAGATGAAAGACACCATCAAAGTACAGAGTGTTATTAATAACCCTTGGTGTCCAGCCATCTCCTTCCCCTGCTCTTTTGGGCAAGCATCCGCCTCGTTCTATTTTGTCGTTTTATTTCCTTATGTAGTTTTCTGACATCTGCTCTCAGGCTCTCGGAGATAATGGGGAATTCTGCTTAGAGATGGAGCCACACAAGAAGGGGAAGGTAAGGCAGAATCTCTGTAACCGGATGACCCCATTAAAGGATTCTGGAGAACTACAAACACAGCATCCCCCACCCCCAACCACCACTGGACCGGAGGCCAGCAAGACACATCACAGAGTTACTCCTCTAACAAACGTATAAACAGAATAGCCACCCTGTGAAGAAGATTCTGTTTATTGTGCTGAATCAGACACTGTGCCTTCTGGTTGAAGCTGACCTTGTCAGTGAGTTGCCTGTCATCCCCTCAGACCCCTCTACCACATTGGCCAAGACATACCTTCCGGTTTGTGTCCACTCTCCACAGCCAGCACCTGTGTCACTCATCCAAGGGCTGTTCTCAGGTGCCCACTTTGCCCGCTTTGTAAGTCAGGAGCCTCGGATGTGATGGGTCTCTCACCTCAGGTAGCCCTTAAGCAGTAACAGGCAGGTGCGAGGGTGTCAGTACTCTCGCTCCCTTGGTGCTTGTGGAAACCACTCCGATGGGTAAACTATGTGATCTTCAGTGCTTCCCTGCAAGGCTGAGCCAAAGTTACTGCTGTGGTTTTAAAATACGTCCATAAATTCTTTGACACTCCTCCCTTCAAAACATGGAGGCTAATTCCCTTTCCCTTAAATGCAGGCCAGACAGTGACTTGCTTCCAAAGAATAGAAGATGAAGGAAGTTATGCTAGGTGACATCCAAGGCTGAGTCATAAAAGGCCTGGCTCCTGCCTGGCTCTCTCTCTTGGACTCTGCACTCGGGAGACACCCACGTCGTGAGGACAGTTAGGCAGTTTGGGAGGGCCCCTGTGGAGAGGAACTGAGGCCTCCCACCACCAGCCAGCACCCACTCACCAGCCGTGTGAGTCAGCTGCGTCACAAGGCATCCTCCCACCCCAGACGAACCTTCAAGGGATGCAGCCCCTGAGGACATTGTGCTCGCAAGCACGTGAGAGACCCTGAGCCAGCACTGCCTGGCCATGCCTCTCCTGACATCCTGACCCACTTAAATTCTGAGGGAATATAAATGTATATTTGAGGCAATTTGTTACACAGAAATATAGAAAGGATAGGGTTTCTCTCCAGGGGCCTTTGGTCAACACTGTGCCCTTGCTAGTCTCTTACCCCTCTAATCGTGCTTTCCTGTCCCCTGTAGGTTTTCCCTGGGAGCATGTCCTAATAAATCCCTTTCACAAGAATCCTCCTCTCAGAACTGGTCAAAACTTCTCATAGAACAATCCCAATTCAGGGTCCTTTTTCCCAGCCCAAGTTCTTTTCTACCCTAAAAGAATCCTCTTTTCTAGTCTGGTTCTACCCTCTTTCTATAACTATCCTCATTCCCTTCCTTTGCCTCGCAGACCTTTGCAACACCGCTTTCCTCAGCTCATGGACCTCAGCGGGGCAGGAGGCTGAGGTGATGAAACCAGGTAAAAGGGGAGAAGGCCCTTACACCCACCAGCTGGTGACATGAACATTTAACCAACTTGGCAGAGAGGCCCCACCGCGCTCCTGCATCGTCAAAGTGCCCTGTGGGGGCCACTGATCTGCCGGCAGGATGGAGGGATTCCCCTGCTTTCCTGCTGTGACCTGGGTGGTGGGAGAAGCTGCAGGTGCTCAGCCCACATCGGAGGCAGGCAGAAATCCGTGTTCAGATGGAGTGCTTTCCTGGGCATTTTGCAAAGCAACCTTGTGAAGCAATGTCAGCTCCTTTTACAAATAAGCTTAAAGGGGAACATAGGTTCTATAAAGTCCATCCTCAGTCCATCTCTCTCCATGAAGGAAAAAACAAAGACACAAATAATCTTGGGCTATTTGCAGCACAGAAACTCATGGCCTTGGGAAGCAATACCACCGTACTATAGACTAATGCCCAACTGTTGGACACAGCAGGACACCCACCGCCGGAGACCAACAAGCATGAAACACACATGGACAATTCACGCGAATATTGTCTGAGACAGAGAGAGAGCGCCATTCCCTAGATATGCTTCACATAGGAGATTGTTACTCAGATTAAGCCAGTTTTTAAATCACTGAAATATGTGAAAAATTAATTTTTATTCTTTCCTTTATATGATCATTTGCCTGCACTGTGTCTGAACTTATTTTTCTACTCTCAATGAAGAAATAAATAATCTGCTAAGTGAATTAATAGGATAGAAAGTTTGTAGGGAGCATAGCTGATCTATTTATAAGAAAAAAGCTTTCAAGAAATTTTAACACACTTAGAGGTTCCTGCGTGGCTCAGTCTGTTAAGCGTCCAACTTTGGCTCAGGTCATGATCTCACAGTTCATGGGTTTGAGCCCCACATCAGCCTCTATCAGGGCAGAGCCTGCTTTGGATCCTCTGTCCCCACCACCCCTCCCAGACCCCCTTGCTCCTCCCCTGCTCACACTGTCTCAAAAATAAACATTAAATATATATATATAAAGAAATTTTAACATATTTATATTTTATTTGTAAAATGTAGTTTCAGGAGGAAAGAACACTGTTAACAATTGTCCAAGCATACATACAAATGTCCAACACATTTGGACAATATGTATTTTAAGTAAATTTGTATCCTTTTCAAAGTTCCATTTTTTTCCCCCTCCAGGATATTGTATTAGTTTGGGAGGGCTGCAGATGAACAAAGTACCTCAGACCAGCCTAAACAGGTATTTATTTCCTCACAGTTCTGGACGCTGGAAGTCCAAGATCAAGTTGTCAGAGGTGAGGCCTCTCTCCTTGGCTTGCTGATGGCCATCTTTTCCCCATGTCTTCACATGGGCTTCCTTCTGTACTCTGTGACTTAATCTCCTCTTCTTAAAAGGACAGCAATCCTATTGGATTAGGGCCCACCCTAACAACCCCATTTAACCTTAGTTATCTCTTTAAAGACAGAGTTTGTATTCATTCGAACTAGCTTTCCCTCTAGGAAATATATTTTTTAAATATATTAGATAACTAATATATTAGTTATATTAATATAACTATATTAGGATATACAAGCCCAGTGGCAGGGGGTGGTGGGGAGTGTCATATTTAGAGTGAAAAGAAGAAACATGACCTGTAGAAAATCATGTCTTCATAATCTCTGGAAGTGGAAGGTAGTGGGGGAAGCAAATTTCTGATCTGAAAACACCTCTGGAAATAGTATAACCAGTTCTTTCCTTGGGCTTTCTTCTGACTTCCAATCTCCACGAGGATCTAGGCAACAGCACTGAGCCTTCAACATCATCCTTCTTCCTCATGAAGTGTTTGGATTCACTAACCATGGTGTAGTCAATCCTGTCCCCTATTGGCATGGTGGATGTTTTAGCTACAACACACTGCCACCTTTATGATAAAGGAGGGAAAGCCAACTGTCCTGTAGTAAGGCTCATACAACTAAGCCAGTTTAGAGTGATGGGCAGGGCAGACCTTGAGAAGGAAGTTGGCCCAGGGATGAAGTTTAGAAGTCTCTGGGCACCTCCACCCCAGAAATTCCTGGAACAAAGTTTACCAACCATGGGGCTCAGTCTCTGATCAGTTCTAGAGACAGGTCTCACTTTACCTGAACAGTTTACAAGACAGAGTTGTTGTTGCAAGAGGAATCACCCATTCAGTTAGTTGGTTGATTATTTCTTCATACAACAAATATTTCCTGAGAATTTTCTAGACTTGAGTCATTTGCTATGTATGAAAGACCCAGAGGGAAACAAGACACAGCCACTAGTAGAGTCCAGAGTCCAATTAAGATAATTATTTTTATGGGGCATCTAAAAGAACACTTCACAAAGTTCTGCAGACTTTGTCCTCACAAAGTTCCTTCCTCTCTGGGAAGGAACACACACAAAAATGTTCTACCCTTAGGGAATCATGGCCCTCCAATAAAATCAAGGTGTCAACAGGGATGATCCATTCTGGAGATTCCAGGGGACAATCTGTCCCTTGCCTCTTCCAGCTACTAGAGGTTGTTAACATTCCTTGGCTCGTAGGGACATCATTCCAGTCTCCATATCCATTGTCATCCTTGTGTTTACATTTAGGGCCCACTCAGATAATGTAAGATGATCTTCCCATTTCAAAATCCTTAACTTAATCATATTTTTAAAGTTCCTTTTGCCGTGTAAGGCAACATATTCAGAGGTTCCTAGAATTAGGACATGGGAGTCCTTGGAGAGCCATACTGTACTGTCCTCCCCTCTTCTGTCTCACCAATTTCTTCACTCACAAGCCAGGAGGCTCTCTTCTTAGGCATCTAGTGTTGGTTCTCTTGTTCTTTTCATTAGAAGTTCCAGATACAAAATGAAGAAGAGAAGTCTCTACTAGGCAGAAAAGGGCTGCAATGATTGATCCATAAAGTTGAGCCTCCGGCAAAAATGGGGCAAGTTGACTTTTAACCTGGATACTTTTGGAATCTTTCCCCAAATGAGACATCAGCTTGTTTGCCAGCTTCAGGGATTGAGCCAACTGTGTAGTCCCACAATGAAGAACACATATGTCCAACCATAGTGACAGATTCTACAACACTTCACCCACAACCCATCTGTCAAGCCCCTCAGAACTCAGGGGGAAGAAAACTAGGCACAACTAGAGTAGCAGCCATTTTCTTTGGTGAAGACATGATGGAAATGCTGTGGGCTTTTTTTTAAAATCAGTTTTATTCATCTGAGGACAGGACACAGATGCATCAGTATGCTTCCTGATCCACAAGTGATATCCAGACCAAGGAATGTATAAAGTTGTATGGTGGAAGCTGAAAATATCCAGACTTGTGAAAAACACAGAACAGGAAGGCCAAACTCCCTCTGGAGATGATGAGAGAGATAGTAAAAACTTGAATTTTGACATGGGTGTGCACACATGGGCATGTGTGCGCACACACACACACACACACACGCACACGCACACACACAAAATACTGCACAGAGAGGGAAACCACCAATGTGATAAGAACTGTGAGGTCTGAAGAGTCCCTGGTGGTAGAAGGGAGCCAGATACCAGCTGATAATGTTGCCAAACCAGTAGACTATGTAGGAAGACATGACTAGATGCATCAACAAGAGGCCTAGCTGGAGAAGGTCCCACAGGAGGTGTGGGACATATTAGTGCTTTGAACTCAAGGGATCAGGACTTTTTTTTTAACAAGCTTTAAAAAATAAGACGAAAGACATCATATGGTAAGGTGCTAGGCTCCTATTGTTTCTGGGCTTGAGTCCTAAAAATCAGGGCCAAAGGGAAGAATTAAGTGTGGTTTAACACGCACACACAAACACATATGCACTGATTTTTTTATATATATATATAAATTGTGTCTGCAGAGGATTTTCCAGCCCAGGTTGCCTATGGTGAGAAAACAGAGACTATTTAAATAATCCTCCAGGGAAGGAACTGAAGGAGACAGATGTTTAGCAAGTCGGAAGCATAACACGTGAGACCAGTCCACCCCTTCACTCAAAGGAAATCACAGAGCTCCTCCTTCATTCGGATTTGAACCTCTAATCAAAAAGCTTCCTGGCTGCTTCCATTCTTTCTTGGCTTGACCTTTATAGTCTGTAACGTTGCTCTGTCCTTAAAAGGGATATGAGGTTTAACAGTCATCTGTGTATGCCTGCAATAATTTACTGCTCAATTTCTTCATGTGAATTGTGATTTTGAAAAGGCTGGATTCATTTAATCTCAACATCAGGACATGTTGACTTTGGAGGACATGGGTTCGTGTCCCAACAGACTTCATCATGCTTTGGTGGCTAAGAAAAACTTCCTTTCTTGACCAATTGTGACTAAGTCTGGCTCAAGGAGTCTTGAAGAATCCATCAACATGTGGCTACATGTTAGCAGAAGAAAATATGAGCTAATCTTGAATCCTTAGTGAGCATTTTCCACAGAAGAGCATGGGAGGGAGGAAACGGATTTTCTTGCCTGTTTACTTACATTCTCACTATCTAGGTGCTTTCCATTCATTATCTCGTGTAATCCTCATAAGAACTAAGGCAGGAATATTTTTAGATGAGCTGTGAGGCTCAGAGAGGTTAAGAAACCTCTTTATCATCACACAGCCAGTTGTTTTGACACCAAAGCCCAAGTCCTTTGCTTTTCAGTCTTTATACATGTTAGAGTCTTTCCAGCCCTGCAATGATTTTTCCCTGCAATGAATTCTGGTCATAACCAGTCATGATACAGTTTTGTGTATTCAGAACTGTGATGTCTAGAGAAAAGAAAGTATATCTAGAGTGGCCAAATAGCGGGCCCCAAATAAATAATTGCCAATTGAGCAAAAAAATGTTTGGAATTGTGTAGCTATCTACTGTCCGGGATGGAAAAACATGCCATTCTATGACACTTTGACATCAACATTTTTTATTTAAAGTTCCCAGCTCCTTTCTGTTTCTCCTCTCAGTTCTCTCATCCCACACTCTGCTGCAGAAGAGGTAGCCAGCTGGCACTCATGTGTGGCGCTGCCATGGGCAGGCCTGGCTTAGTGATGACAGCCATCTTCTGAGCACTAGCAGAGGCAAACAGACTCCCACAGGGGTGACATGCCCACATGTCACACTTACTACTCTCCGGCAAAATCCAGATTTGCAATGGCAGTGCCTGCTCCCATTTGTAAAGCTGCAGTGTCCTTATTTCCTGAGAGGCACAGGGTATTGAGTGGGTATTCCTTTTCACATCATCATAACAAATATCTAGGAGAGTCTAGTTTATACATACATACACATGCACACACGTTTCTCTTACACACTTCAATAATTTAGCTTCAATAAAATTTTCAGGTTCTTACTTACAGATTCTGAGGCTTTTAGATGAGCAGTGACTAACTGGCAGTCTTGCTCACTAATACAATACCCCCGGGTACCAGCTTCCATGTGGATTCAATTCAAGGGTAGAACAACCACTGCATTTGGAGAAGATCAAGTATTCTCTGCACACATTTGGGATAGAGCCCCCAGTAGCCGGGGAAACCAAATCTGATGGGTAATGATAAGACTAGCCAGATTTCCAGGTGATAATTCAAATTACCTAAGCTTCCCAATTCTGCAAAAGTAGCTATAAATCAGGCAAGAATCCACCTGTCCCAAAGACAGAGCCCTGACAACTCAATGGAAACCACCACAGTAATCACATTTTTCAGAAATTTAAGACCCAGACAAAACTCAGAAGGATAAGGATTTTACTCAGTAGGAACTAAGAGAAAAAATAGGCTGAGTTTTTTTGTTGTTTTTGCAAAATAAATTTTCCATCTCGAACTGTATCCAATATCACAAAACAATTTTTCTAATTTTAGATATTGATGGAGATACTGATGGAAAAAGGAGACATGGACTCGTGCATTAAATGCACTAAACCCATCCCTAGATCCGTACTCAGGCCTCCAATGAAAACAATGATGGACCCATCATCCATGCATCCATGAAGGAACAACCCTGAATATCCTGAAATCAAGAATGCACCCACAGCAATGTATTAGCATCCCGCTGGCTGTTTATTGACAACTTGGCATGTTCTCTGGTGGTGGGGCCACTTTAACATCCTTAATTGGTAGATACACATTTTCCACACCACTAGAACTTCAAACAGCAGCCTCTACGCCCTTTCCACATAAACCCTAACCACTAACATGCCTCACAAAGGCCCACTAAAATATGAATCTACTTGGATGCATAGTGAACTTAATTGCTAATATTCCTTGGCAAATCAGATACACTATTAACAGCATAATAATGAGTATGCATAGAGGCTCCCCAGCGCGACCAGATGCGTGTGTAAAATAAATAAATAAATTAAAACTGCCACGCTAAATAAAGTTGTCCTGCCACCTCAGGTTACCATCTGTTTCTAGTTTCCTCCACAGTTTTCCCTGAGCCTATTTTCTCAGCTCCAAACAACTCCAGCTGGCAGGCCTTAAGATGCAACGTGGACGGCCCGCAAGAGCCTGGGTTACCTCCGGCTTCTGTGAGCTCAGATTTGGATGTTACCTCCACAAACAAGACCCCTGCCACCCTGCAACTTTTTGGTCTCACACTCTTATCAGTTTAAGAAAAGAAAAAGAAAAAAAAAGAGGAGTGTGTGGGGGGGAGTGAAGGCAAGAAAGTAAGAAGGGGGAAAAAAAAGAAAAATTAAAACATTTTCCTGTTGGGGGGATGTTAATAATAGACAAGTGTTAGATTTGGCAATAAATTATTGTCCAGATGAAGGGAAAACAATTACAAATTAGAAACAGATTTATTCACACTCACTGCATTAATGAAAACTTAAAAAAAAAAGACAGAAAGAAAGAAAACTAAACTGTGTGTACTGTGTGGAAAAAAATAATGGCCCGGCAGGCCTACTTTTTATTAACAACTCATCAGTAAGCAGGTTGTAATTCATAACAAAGAATTCACCCCAAGGAACGCCACATGACTGTGAGCTTTTTGAGTTTCCTAAGAAAATACATATGTTGTTCCACTTGGTTTCCTTTCAATAAAACCCACCAGTTAGCACTTCATTTTCAAGCTGTTCTGACAAATCAGGTGAGTTAGCTTTGTAGAAAAAACAGAAGCCAATTTTTCAGCTGAGAATTTTAGGGAATTTTTTTAATAACTTAAATAAATTTCCCAAATGGCAAGGAAGCCATGATAAAGGCTATGAAATGAGTTCATTTGGAACCGCTTGAAAGAAGGTCTGTTTTAATTCACTTCATTAATTTTTCCTGAGGAAATATTTAAGGATACATCCCTTGCTGCTAAGGTATGTGTCTGAAGGGAGGGAAAAAAAGGAACTGTATGATTTCTGTGTTTTTATAATCCCTCGAAACATGATTAAAGATTTTTGGAAAGCCCTCTCAGCAGCTCCAGTAAGTAGAATACGCTAAAATGATAGCAGCAGGGACTTCCTGCTTTCACATACTTACTAAACACAAATCTCAAGACTCTCTGCAATATGGCCACTGCCCATGATTCCAATCTGACTTTCCCACAGGTTACCTTCCCTTAGGTACTACCTAGGTACTAGGTAAACTAGACCTTTTGATGTTTCCAGGAGAGAATTAGTATATGCTACCATTCTCCCTGCAGCTAATGACCTCCTTTCTACCTGACCTCCCCATATCTTCCAAAGTTTTCACCATCCTTCAAAATTCATTTCATGTCTACCTTCCAACTAAATTTCCTCTGGTCACTCTACATAAGTGAACAAAGCAAATCTCTCCTTGAATCTGCATAACACAGTGCTCATTCCTCTGTTACTACTCTGTCTTGTATAAAGTCTCATGTAAAGAAGTTCTTCAAGAATTCAGTTTTAGGAAAAGGTTTACATCGCCAGTGTGTGTGTTAGAGGTGGTAACCTGACCAAATAATACATTTCTTGGTCCTTTGTAGTTATTCATGGTCATGCGACTATCCTAGCCATTGAGTTGTGAGCAGAAGTGACATGTTTTCTACTCACTCTCCCTCCCCCCACCCCCCCACCACAGCCCATACAGAAGCCTTGGGTTGAAATGGTAATCCGCAAGATGGAGACGGCCTGGACCCCTGAGTCACTATGGTGCACTGTTCTGGAGAGCTGCTCAACCTGCAGCCTATTTATAGGATAAGAAATAAGAAATAAGCCAGCTTGGCCCAGCCTATCCTGATCAATTTATTGTAGACCTAAGTAGTGATAGTAAGATGTTTCATTTTTAACTTTGGATGCCCAGAAACTCAGAATTTGAGGCTCTGGGTTGACCACGATTGTCACTATCTGTGTTTCTCCCCATTCTTATATGTGATCATAATTTTCTTAACTTAAAATTTCCTAATATGAATTTAACATTAGTTTATGTTTTTTTTTCTTGTGAGGGTCTTCTTGTGAGTAGTTTCATATACACCTTTAGGATGAGGCATTACACACACACACACACACACACATATATATATATATATATATAATACTATATACATAAATACGTGTGTAGATGTATAGTATATATATATATGGAGAGAGAGAGAGAGAGAATTAATACAGTTGTTTGTGTATGTTTTTGTTTTACTGTTAGTACTAGACTATAAATTTCTGTAGGGTAGGGACTGAAATCTACCTATCTTTATATCCTTCAAAGTTGCTAACATAGTGCCTTGTCTAATAAATATTTTTTGAGTTAAATGAACTATGAAGGGACTGAAGATGAAGACAATGAAAAAACTTCAGGGTCACTATGTCTGGTTGTGCAGTTTGTGCACTGCACAAAGTACCTGCTGCAGGGACAAGTGGGACAAGTAAGGGCTGAAATCTAGCCCATGCTCTGCCAAGTTTTATGCCCTGGCTGTGGAGGAAAGAGTCCTTTTTGTAATTTATCACCTGGAAAGGACACTGTTTTGTACTTTATTCACTTAGAGGGAGCATCCTTTTATAATTTGTAGAAATAGTAGTGCTAGCTAGCTTCTATCCACTGAATATATGAAAACACCTGATTGTGGAATTAAAAAATAAGGCAAGAAGTATTGATAAAAATAAAAAAGAAAAAGATAAAAAGGAAAAATTCACCAAAATGAAGATGTAGCCACCCATCAGAATTATATATCACTGGATGGACATACCAAATTCCTTTTAAGATATTCCAAATTCATTTTTACCTTGACTATTATAAAGCTTCTCTGATCCATAAAACCAAAAGAATATATAATACTTTTGGCTAACCTCCATGTTAAAAATCTGAAAAAAAAAACCCCAATGATATGCTGTTATGAGGGAGAATATTACCAGAAAACCTGCATTTGCCCACACGTTTAATGTATCAGAATGTTTCTATTGTTTGGTTTCATCAAATAGCAGCACCTTTTAAACCCATCCTCCCCCGTCCCCACCACTCCCCCTTGATGTATGAGTAACACGCTGTTGTGCTGCCAAACTACAAGCACGTGGCTGTTGAAGGTGGCCAAGGGAGGAAAGGCTTCCAGATATGTGGAATTCTCCCAATCCAGAAACTTCCCATATGGCATGGGTGATGTACTGCACCCAGGCACTGTAGCACTGCTGCCACCAGACCTCAGCACACTTTAACAAAACTGGTCCCGTGTGATCCTGGTTCATACTATTTGGGGAGGATGCTCCTCATTCTATTAAGTGGTTGTTGACAATACACTTGGAGCTGTGGTTCTTGATGAGATTTATACTAAAATGTACAGGAACTACTAAAATGATTCAGTGCATAAGCAAAAAGATTGAAGTCTCCAACCTTCTCATGCCTCCCCCTTTTTGAGATGACCCTCTGACGCCATCTGTAAGAAAGGAAGAGTATTGGTCCAAGGGCCCACCATGAGATGTCACCTGGGAGGACATGGTCCACAATCACAGCCCACATGGAAAAAGATATTAGTTCTTGTTACTTTCTTTTGGACCAAAAGACCCCTTGGAGAGAAGTAAAATCCTCTGTATAATTTACAAGGGCCCACATGGTCCATGCCTACCTTTGCAGCCTTACCTTACACCACTATCTTCCCCACTCTCTCCACCAGCCATGAGGAAACTCTTTGTGGTTTTTCTAATGTCCCTGCTCTTTTCCTCCTGAGGTCTTCACACACTGAAGCAATCCTCCTCCACTCTCTCTCCCTGTCCACCTCCCCTCACTGAATAGCATCTTCTTGTCCTGCAGGCCTTGGCTTATAAATGTTGCTTCCTTCAGGAAAGCATCCTGTAGTCTGGGCTATATCAAACCCCTGTGTCCCCTACACGTCTCCTTCATGGTGCTCAGACATCATCCGTCTTCTCTGCAAGCTCCTTGAGGGAGGGGACTACCTATATCCTCTCACTGTTGCATCACTAGTGCTAAGCTCATGCTTGGTCCTCAAATACTTATTGATGAATAGATAAAACAGGCAGGAGGGTGAGAGTCAGTGGAGTAGAATGGAAATTCAACAGCTCTCTCATTCCTATCACCCCAGTTATGAAATGTAAAAGAAATCTGCCAACTGAAAGAAGTCATTCCCTGCATTTAACATGAACCGCATTTTCTGACGGTGTCCTACAGCACTCCGTGTTCAGAAAGAAGACACAAGTCTATCTTTGCCATGAGATTGTCCAGACTACAGTATGAATTACAAAAGGACACATATTGGTAAGTAAACCTAGTAAAAAGAAATAAACAAATACGGCCTTGATCTTTCAGTGAAAAAAGGCATGGCTCTGCTGAAAGAAGCTGTTCAAACTGTCTACTTACTTGGGACTCCATAGGACCAGCCATCTCACCTTGAGGAGCAGCCAGAGCTCGGCACTGGATACTGTCTGTCTTCTGAGGCCCCACCCATACTTTGTGTCTCTGTCTTACTTCTTTCTCCCATCCATGGCTTTGATCTCTGCTTCCCGCTAACAGCCCAGGGCCACCCTTGCTTGGATGACCCACTTGGGGCCACTATTATAATAACTTCATCTTGATCCACACCCTTGATTACTAATATCACTCCCATTTCTAAGACTTAAAGGCCCTCTTGCCACCAGCCCTAGACCCACTGGAGCCAAAAATGCCAGCCTAGATCCTAAATGACCTTCCAGAGAAGGGAAATCAGACCCAAACTACTCACAGGTACACTCTGGTTCTAATTTCAGGGATCCAAATATCAGTTTGTCCAACTCATTGTCCCCCCTCCTCCTCTATATCTGTTAATCCCCTTGGTTGAAGATATCACTGTCTACCCAGCCTCTTAGGCAATAAATTTAGACTCATCCTGAGTTTCTTTTTCTAAGAAGCCTAAATTAGTGTGTAAGTCTGATCAATTCCACCAATGAACTATTTTCCATTTCCATGTTCTCTTCTACATCATAATGCCAATCTAAGCACCTGCTTGCTGTATCCAACCTAGGCCTCTGTGAACACCACCCACCTGCACTTCCTTCTGCCTGCAACCATCCTCTGCAATATTACCCAAATTGACTCATAGTTGCATATTAATCCCTTCTCTAAAATAGCCCATTACACACAGCTGCAAGACAAATCTTAAGTCCCTAGTATTAGCATTCAAGTCTCTCCCATTCAAGCTCTGACATCTTCAGCCACTTTCCCCCCACCCACATGTCTAATAGTTTGTCATATCAAACTATTTGTCTTTGTTCACATCCTTTTCTCTGCCTGGAATCCGATTCTCTGCCCCATTTCCCTCTCCGCCTCCACATCATCAACAATTTTCCTATTTTTCAAGCCCCATACTTCCTCTCCAACCCTTGCACAGTAAGTTACTCACTCAAACAGCATTCACTGAACACCTGGGATTCTCTCTGCTCCCATGGCTCTTCATCCATGCCTCCGCACTAATATTTGGTGGGTTGTGTTTATTGTTTTTGTTGTTTACCTTCCTGTCTCTAGACTGAATTCTACTGGACACAGAGCATATCTCATTTACCTCTGAAACCACAGCACCTGAAATGATGAACACTTATGATTCTTTGCAAGTATGAAAGAATACTCAATTTAGTCTTTGATACATTGAAAATCTCAGCTGAGAAACTTGAGCCCTGGTATACACCAATCACACTGCTCCCAGCAGCATCACCACACAACATCAATGATGACTGCAACCATCTCATTATTTACAGAGGATGGCTGAAAGAGTATTATTGAACACCTCATCTCCTACCACCTCATCTCCATTCTGCTCCTGCTGTTCCTGTTTTTCCCCTCTTGATTAGAGACCCTGGGAGTTATCCTTGACTCCTTCCTTCTTTTCCTTTATCCTATGTATTAGCCTTCAAATAATGCCAAGTCCATTTTTGGCATATCATTTAAGCCACCCCTTTCTCTAGTAGTCACTGCTACTCTTCAGGCTCCCTTGCATGTATTTAAATCCAAGATGGTTTCTTTTTTTTTTTCTTTTTAGCATTTATTTTTGAGAGAGAGACAGAGCAGGGGAGGGGCAGAGAGAGAGGGAGACAGAGGACCTGAAGCAGGCTCCATGCTGTCAGCACAAAGCCCGATATGGGGCTCAAACTCACAAACCATGAGACCATGAACCTGGGCTGAAACCAAGAGTCGGATGCTTAACCGACTGAACCACCCAGGCGGCTCAATCCAAGATGGTTTCAATAGCCTGTTTTCCCAACCCCTGGCTTGTCTCCCCCACCCCCTACCCCCATGTTAATCAAGAGAAGCCACACAACCTCCAGAGTGATCTATAAAGATGCAAATTCCTCTTGCTCCTCCCCTGCCTAAAGTCCTTTGATGGCTTTCCAGTGATTTCAGGACAACACCCAATCTTGATTTCACTATAAAATATGTGTCCACTCATGTAACAAACATATATTGAGTGTCTACTACGTGTACTGCTAGATCTGAGAGAAGCATCCTAGGAAGTGGCGACAGCCTGTTGGAGAGCCAGCAAGTCAGCCAGCGTGCCTAGAGTGGGTGAATGAGGAGGAGCAAAGAGAGGGAAAAGAGGTCCGAGAAGAAATGGGGAAGATCACATGGGATGTCATAGACTTGGCTTGTACTCTCAGTGAGGGGGTTATTGGCTGAGAGATCTGAAGATTACTTCCGTTTTACCAATTTCACCAGGACAAATCTGACTTCCCTGTTGAGAGTACACCAGAAAAGGGTGAAGGTGTACTTGGCCCACTCCCAGTCCCATCTCCCAACACCCACTCCTCCCCCCAACCCCACCTTATTCTCAACCTTATGATTTAGCAACACGTGTGATTGCAGTTCCTTAAATGCACTGTTCCATGCCCCTTTGCCCTTCCACATAGCATCCCTGGGCCTGGAATAACTGTGTCCAAAATTCCTGTGTATTTCATCAAACCCAGTTCAGAATTGCCTCCTCCAGGACACTGCCACCACATTCTGCCAAAGAGGATTAATTTTTCTCATCTGAATCTCATCTGTGCTTCTATTGACTGCTCTTACCTGTCTACACATTTGTCTTCCCTACTAGACTGTGAAAAACTCGAGTTTTATTCATCTTTAGCTCCGCAGAACCTAACGAGTACCTGCCACTTCATAGGGGTTCACTAGATTTTTGTTTGATGAAGGAAAAGAGGAAAGAAGGTGCAGGGTAGGCCCAAAAGCTAGTCTGAGGGCCCGCGGGCATGCTGTCTAATTTTTGGGCACTGCAGCTGTACTTTCAGCCAGGCTGTGATGGTTTGGGAGGCTGGGGTGGTGAATGAGGGCAGTGCTCAGGATCGAATGTGCTGCACTGTGCCATCCTCTGTGGTCATGTAATAGCTTGTATAACAGCAGTAGTAATGGAATGTGTCTGGTTCAGGTGAGGTGGGTCTCTGACACACATCTGGACTGGCCTTAATGAAGAACCACTCTTTGTGTAGAGGCTGGGATTGGAGGTAAACTGAACTTCTCCAAGTCTAATGTGGCCCTCATTTGCTTAGACTTCTTTCATAACCGTGCACAAGCCGCAGGTAGGGTTTTAGGGGCTCACAGACTTGTGCCCAGGCCCACACTGAATTTCCTCTATATATTTTATAAGGCATTCCAAACTCAGAGGTAAACTTTACTGTATCTGACTGGATGGTATCTGTGTCAGTCCTTGCCATCAGTCTGAATTAGTAACACCTGTTACTGCAGTGGTCCTACTGCTGGGAAGAGGGAGGGAGAGAAATGAGGGTAACGCTAGTGATTGGATGGAGCTGAGCTTCTCCAACATGACAAAGAGGACACTCAGAAAACATTTTACATTGCACCTGCTTCAGCAGTTCGTGGACTGAAAAGCTGCATGTGGAGAGGCTGTAAGTTAAGAACATTTTGGTTCTTATTTTGTACCAGCCAGCATGGCCTTCGTCTAGAGTCCTTATGCATTCCAGTAAGTGACACCATTACAGTAAGAGGACATACTTTCTACCCCAGCAGAGTCTATGCAATGACCCCTGACATAGGACCCAGTCACTTCAGGTGCAGTGATTCTGCTCACAGGGTTTCCCTGGTCGACAAAACCTCTCTTTGTGATCATGACCTATCCAAATATTCCAATCCTCTTTCAAAACCAGTTGGATCTCCATCTCCCTTCTCCACTTTCTGAGGCTATTGAAAGACCCACCAGGCTCCACTTAGGTCAACACTCAGGCAATGAAATCAGAAGAATCACACACTTGCCTCAATCTCTCCACTACTAGAGCCTGTGCTGGTTCTATCTACCCTTCTGTAACCTCCTGTACAAATAGACCAGTGGCTCAGGGTCCTCTTTCAGATCTACTGAATCAGGAATCTGTGGTTCAATAAGCTCTCCAGGTGATTCTCATACACACTGAAGTTGGAGCACCTCAGTACAGATAACGAGAGATTGTGTAACACCCAACGGTCCTCTGAATCACTTTGTGGGTTTTAACTTTCTTGTCCATTACCTTTCAGAGAGAATGTCTTATACATCTGTCCAGAGCTATGTGCATAGTGAGCGTTCAAATGTTTTTATTGAGTTGATGAGCCACTCCTTAACAATACATTTTCTGGATCCCTACAGCACTTGACATGTACTGGAGATAGACTAAATCTTTCTTATGTCTTGTGCCCTAAAATTAGATCCTGTGTCTAAAAAAGAAGTTGGCCTCCTAAAAGCAAATTAGGATAATCTACTGCCCTCTAATAGCTACCTGAAACCCACAGCCTCTCATGAACAACCAACTATTAAGAAGGCATAGGAAAATAGACCAAATGACCAAATTGCTACATGGCTGAGAACAGCAGTGCCCCAGTGGAAGCCACACAGCCTGCCTCCCAGAAGAGAAAGCAGTGGAAAGCTCTTAAGTCTTGGTTTGGTGAGATGGGGGAAGGGATTAGGAAGGGGAGACTGATATGTTTTTATGCTGTTGGGTAAAGAAAAATTCATGTCCTACCCTTAGCAATTTCTGTAAATAAAGATAAAGGATATCATCAAGTTTTTTAAAAGTTGCTGGAGCTTGCTACCCAGAGCTCAATCAACAGAGCTCAGAAACAGCTGGCTTTGACAGTGAATTCCAACCTATGGTACCCAGACGTGCTGACGTTGATGTGACAGAAGCTACATGTTCCATTAAACCTCTTCCAACCTCTCTCCCCAGGGGCTACAGCAAGACCTTGTTACGAAAGCCCTCTCAGGTGTGGAACACTTAAACCAAGAGAAAATCGACCCAGAGCTAATAGATTAAATGAAGTTTAGAGTCTAGATTTTGCCCAAATGAGGAAAATCTGGTTTACCATTTTTTGAAGAAGAGGACACACACATGTAAAGACAAAGTCATAATTATCCACTTTAAGCACACACATATACACACACATGCACACACACACACGCACTCACTGGAATTCTTTATTTTCCTTAAAATCCCCAGATAATTAGGATATTCTATAGCTGTTAAACTACTGATTCTTTTGCATCTTAGTGTGTTCTTTAGGATTGAATTTCTTTGCATTTTATAAAACTTTTCAATTCCATAGAGTGGGACTTTCCATAAAAAGAGAAACTAAAAATTGTTATGATCCATTTTCATTTTCCAGGTGGGGACTGTGGGAATTACACTCATCCATTCATGGTCTTACTCAGGATCTCCTATCTGCTCTGCAAAATGGCTGTTGGCATCCATGGTGGGGCAAGGGTGCCCATGGGTAATGCAGCATGGTTGAGGACTAACAGGTAAAAGAATCTGTTCTCACCTCTAGGAGCTCACAGTCTAGCAGGGAAGACAAGCAAGTTAGCACTAATCATAGAACAACTCTATGTTCTATGGTGCGGGGTGAACACAGAGTGGCATGAACGAACATAAAAGCACCTGAATGACCCTGGCAAGAGGAGATTTCTGAAAAGAGGACAAGAACACAGTATTGTGCAAACGGGGAGCTACAGGTAGGTGCACAGAACTGGGTCAGAAGAGGAAGCCTGGATACCCTAGAAGAAGACTTAAAGGTTAGTTATAATGGCAAATAGTAACCGTGAAAATGGAAGAAAAACATTCATGGAAAACCCAACAGGGCTGTGGCTTGCTGTGTGTCAGGATGAGGAAGAGAGCCTTTTCTAGAATCACAGCTTTCTGGAATGGTGGCTCTCTGCCACCTTCTCATGTAGTGGGAGGAAAAACTCATAGCCAAGGAGATGAGAGCAGAGGACATTCTACCAAAAAGTGGTAGGAGATGTGCCCCTCTGCATAAAGCCTTCAATTTTCCTCTGCCCAAAGTCTCTACCTGTTCACAAGAATGTGGCCATCTTCACTAACATCCATGCTGTGGTCACACTCCATCTTCCTCCTGTTTATTCTAGGAAAGCTCATTAGTATCAGAGCCCAGCTGAGATCATGTGAATTCACTAATTCCCAGCCTGGCAGATGGTCTTTTTACATCCAACTTGGGCAACAGGTACATTTATGTCACTCATAGCACTTCAGCATGGCGGATTAGTAAGAAAGGCTTATAGTTTGTATTACTCCACACAGAATGCTTAGGTTGGGTCACTGGTGGGAAGCTATACCTTTAAATCATTTTCCCCAAGTTTTCCAAAGCCTGTTTCTCAAAAGTTCATCTACTCAGGATAAGTCAATATTTGTGATGTTTTGTAGACGTAGTTACAGGCATGAGAAACCAGATAATGTATCAATGGTCATTTAGGCAGATAATGTCTGACCCAGGATCAGCATTCAGATCTAAGTTACTGAACTTCATTTCTGTGTCTGCAGAGAACAGTACACTCAAGTGCTAGGTTGTAGGACCTAAGAGAAAAACAAAATATTGAGAGAAAAAAATAAGAATAATATATATAGTACTTATGAGTCTCATTTATACATGTTTAACAGGACGGAGTTATCTCTTTATCATAGGTTTGGTGCACATATTCTACATGCAAAAGACATTGTTAATTATAGAAAATTAAACAATACAAATAAGAAAACAAAAAAGAAAAAGAAAATTACTATAATTTCTATTTTTCACATCTGACATATGTGTGTGTGTGTTAATGTATTTGTACATATATTTTTACAGATATGTAAACTACTACACATATTCTTTGTTCACACTTTTATTAGATAAAACATCCAACATCCTTCTATAGGACTAAAGATTCTTCTACAAGAAGATTCTTATTAATGGTTACATGGTACCAGATTTTATGGAAGTACCATAATTTATTTAACCTATTAGATAGTTAAATTGCTTCCAGTTTTCATTATAAATAATTCTTCTTATCCATTTATACATAGAATTAAATGTGTATTCATTTTCTTTGTTTCTTTTCATTAGAAATATTTCCTTCATTACCAATGCCTAAAAAGCTGCTCACATTTAATTAATTGCTTCATTTATATAGTCCCAATTAAAAAAAAAAACACTGGGTAACACTTAAATTATAATTTTCTTTTCTGTTAAGACCTTTAAGTTTTTACCTTATGTACCTTTGCCATATTTTTAAAGTAATTTACAATGTAAATGCATGGGTAATTGGCTCACAAAATTAAAGGCAACAAATATTGGGATTGTCTTGGAGACACCTTCAGAGATTACCCAATGATCCAAGTCCCTGATACCTGACAATTTGTAATGCAAGTAAGACTAGGATACAGAGAGCTGTGAGGTAGACCACCTGTGCCATCAGAAACTATGGCATTGGAACTCTGAGGAGAAGTCTCTGCTGGATGGGAGGATAAGAGAATGCCTCACGGAGCAGTAATCATTTGAAGCATTAGATTTCATATGTAACATAGAAGAAAGTCAACACATTATCAAGATAAATTATATGTAGAATTTTTGACTCACTGCATATGTTTTAAAAATTTCAAATCCAAAATGATTTATTTGAATTTTACTAAGATGATAGGAACTGGACAAAATAGAATGTTTATTTTTTTTTTATTTTTTTTGACATTTATTTATTATTGAGAGACAGAGAGACACAAAGCATGAGCAGGGGAGGGGCCGAGAGATGGAGAGACACAGAATCTGAAGCAGGCTCCAGGCTCTGAGCTGTCAGCACAGAGCCCCACGTGGGGCTCGAACCCACAAACCATTAGATCATGACCTGAGCCGAAGTTGGACGCTTAACTGACTGAGCCACCCAGGTGCCCCAAAATAGAATGTTTATTATCAGAAGGAAACTTGCATTTGAATTCCAGTGAGACCCAGTTCCTCCACAAAGGATAGGGAAGAAATAGAAAATCTAAGGATTCCATTAAATATTAATTGGTACTATTCTCTAATTTTTCCTTGGAGGAAACTGAGGTCTCCAGAGGCTATGTACCTCATCTCAGCTCTAAGTCACACATCCTGGGATGGCTGAGCCAACACGAGAATCCAAGGATCCAGATTCCCAGTTCTGTGCTCCTTCCATCACTCGATGTGGCTTTCCCAAGGGCTGCTAAGCAAATTTATTAAGGGCATGGATTCCCAGTCTAACAGGTGCAGAAATGTGAGAGGATTCTTCATCTGTCACATTGAGTTGATGAACCTTTTCCTGCAAGTCTGTTAGACTGAGAAGTTCATTCAACATTCATTCCTTCAACAAGTGTGTACTGAGTGGCTATGATGGTCCTGGCATTGCACTAAACACTGGGGACCCAGCAGGGAACTAGCCAGACCCTTGGAAACATGCCTGTCCAGACATCGGCATCTGCTGCTTGACTTGGGGAGGCGTGGGTGGGAGCAACCAGGTGTTGATCTGGCTCTAGGGAAAACAAGGGGAGTTCAAATGTAGCACTGCAACCTGCCATGCTCTGTGCAGATCTCCACTTTGGGATCAATGATCTGGAAATTACATTAAACATGCAAATGATATTCCCATACAAAGATAGAAAACCATGCCCTTCCATTACATGCCTCTCTGCAGCCCACTAGTTCATCTCTCCCACAGTTCACACTCACTCTGACTTTGTCCAAGATCAACAGTTCTTCCAAATGATAGGTTGTTTGCTTGGCTCCAGACTTTAGGCTGTCCGTTTGTAGTCAGTGACTTTATTGTGTTCTTTCAGTTCTTCAATGAGGTGAAAACTTCTCACAAGCCTAAGGGAGCTTCATAGAATTCAAGAGCAGAAGGGACTGGAGAGATCACTTGGTTCTCCTGCCTCTTTTGACAGATGTGGAAACTGAGGCTCACAGAATTGTAGTGACCCACCCAAGGCCACACAGCTGAGACCTAGAGTTGCTGAATCCAGGGGATCCTGATTCCCAGTCCCGGTTGTGGTCCTTTAATAAACCACACTCCCACTTGAGAAAGGGTGCATTTGATCTATAACCTCAGGTTCATAATATCTATTTACTCTTTCTCTGGGATCTAGTTGAGATAATAGACCTAATCATCTAAAAAGCAAATCATATCAGTATATAATTGGTCCTTGAACAATATCGCTTTGAACTGCACAGGTCCACTTATACGTGGATTCTTTTCGATAAATACAGTATAGCACTGAAAATGTATTTTCTATTCCTCATGATTTTTTAAGTAACACTTTTTCCCTCTAGTTTACTTTATTGTAAGAATTCAGTATATAATACATATAATATACAAAATACATCAATCGACTGTTTGTTATGGGTAAGTCTTCTGGTCGATAGTAAGCTATTACACAGGCTTCCACCTGCACAGAGAGCTGGCACCTCTAGCTGCCATGTTGTTCAAGGGTCAACTGTAAACAGTAATGAATGGACATAGCAAAGCAGGAACACTTTATATCAAGAGTAGTCTCCCCTCAAAATTATACTCCTCCTACTGTGCTGGCTGCTCCATTTCAGTCTCCTTTTCCTGTCCTCTTTATCTCCATAACCTCCAGTGGGACAACAGAAAACAGATATTTGGTTTGTTTGTGGCTCCTGGCACACAGCTCCTAAAGCACTTGGGATCTCCAGAGTGATAAGAGCATCTTCTGTATGATAATGAGATGCCTGGTGTGTGTGAGCCCCTGGGTAGTTTCAGGATGATGGCTGGTTTCTGGGAAGACAAAGCCATGATGACAGGGTTGGAACTTCCAGCCTCATCCTCCAACCTCCAGGGAGGGGAGAAGAGCTGTAGACTGAATTAATTCCCAATGGCCAATATTTCATCAATCATGCCTACATAAGTAAGGAAACCTCCATAAAAACCCCTAAATGATGGGGTTTGGAGGGCTTCATTGGTAAACACATCAAGGCACTGGGGGCGCGGTGGCTCACCTGGAAAGGGCATGGAAGTTTCACACACCTTCCGCCAACCTTGTTCAATGCATTTCTTTCATTTGGCTGTTCCTGAGTTGTATTCTTTATACACTGGTCAACATAATAAACTGTTTTCCTGAGTTCTGTGAGCCTTTCTAGCAAATTCTTAAACCTGAAGCAGCAGGAGTTGTGGGGACCCCAAATTTGTAGCCAAGTCAGGCATAAATGTGGGTAATCTAGGTACCCAACACTTGTGACTGGCCTCTGAAGTGAGGGCAGTGTTGTGGGGCTGACCCCTTAAACACATGAAGTCAGACACTAACTCTGGGTAAGTAGTGTCAGAATTTAATTAAATTGTAGGATATTTTGTTGGTGTCTGAAGAGGGGGAGAATCGGTTGTTAGTATGGGAAATTCCCACATATTTGGTGTCAGAAGTGTTTTGAGTAAAAACAGTTCATCTCCTAACACTGGAAATGCCAGAACATGTCCCCTTATCAGCCTGTTCTCTTCTTTGGCCATATTGACCCCCCCATCATTTCCTCTAGTTTCATCACTTTGAGTGTCATCTGCAATCCCAAAAAACTCCCAAATTTAGGTTACCAGCCCCACTCTCTCCTCTGAATTCCAAACTCCCTTGTCTTCTCCATGTGGATAACTAATAGGTATTTGAAACCTTTTGTGTCTGAAATTGAAATCCTGATCCTTAGGGTCCTCTTAACTCCCTTCTCTCAAACCCTACATCTAACCCATCAGTAAATCCTGCTGACTCTGCTTTCAAAACATATCCAGAATCTACCCACTGGTCCCCACCCTCTGCTACCACCCTGATAATCTTTTGTGTAAATTATTGCAAACGTTTTTTATTGGTTGCCCACTTCATCTCTTGCCCCCTTAAGGCTATTTACAACACAGCAGTCAGTGGCATTGCCTGATATATGTTGGGTTGTGTCACTTTTGGGGTCAAAATCCTTTTACACCTTCCATCTTCCTGTGAGCAAAAGCCAAAATTGTAACGATAGCCTAGAAGGTCCCCATTGCCTCTCTGAGTCTACCTCCTACTACTCTCTCCTTTACTTTTTTCTCTGTAAGCCACCGGGCCTCTTTTTTTCTTTGAACCTGCAGGATTTCTGCCTCAGGGCCTTTGTACTTGCTGTACTGTTGTTTGAAATGCATGTGCCCCAGGGGTGCCTGGGTGGCTCGGTTGGTTAAGAGTCTTTGGCCTAGGTCATGATCTCACTGTTCCTGAGTTCAAGCCCCATGTCAGGCTCTGTGCTGACAGCTCAGAGCCTGGAGCCTGTTTCAGATTGTGTCTCCTTCTCTGTCTCTGCCCTTCCCCTTCTCATGCTCTGTCTCTCTCTCTCAAAAATAAATAAAAGTTAAAAAAAAATTATGAAATGCATGTGCCCTGTATTTACATGGTTCTCACACCTCCTTAAAGTCTTCAGTATCTTCTTTTTAATATTTTTTATCTACTTATTTAAGATTTCAATGTTCCCTCTTCCCTCAACATTCCCCACATCTTTTTACTATCTTATATTTTTTCTATAGCTTTCACCACTGATAGACTACATATTTTGCTTGCGTGTTTTATTAATTTTCTGGCTCCCGCCCCTCTAGAATGAAGGCTATGCAAGAACAGGGATATTTTGTCCATATTGTCCATCATGTATCCTTACTACCTTGAGTAACATTAGCTTAGTAAATATTTCTTGAATAAGTTAATATTCTATAAATTTTATATCAATGTCTTATGCTAAAAAAATTCTAAAATTTAACCTTTGGATAAAGATGAAAAGCAAATAAAACAATTTACAATCCTGTGAGTCTTCTTCATGTTTGAGATCTGGTTTGAAGGTATTACTGGTGGACATTAGTAATAGTAGCTGCTGCTTAACGACAAGAGAATATACTGGGCCAAAGGTTACTGGTTCAGAAACTTAGACTAAGACTTACTGGATCCAGAAAATTACAAATTAAAGTTCAGTGTTACCCTGGACTAAAAGTAAAGGAAGTTGGCAAAAGAAGTTTATGTAGTGCCAGAAAAAGATTTCTTTAAGAAAATAATAAAAAGTGTAAGTATGATTTTTCAACCAAAATTTAACCCTACATGTTTCAGCTCTCCTGCCCACCCCCCACCCCTTTGTTTGGCAATTTGTTTAGTGAATTTAGATTACTAAAGGGGACTCTACTGGCCAGAAGGAATGCAGTTTCCCATCAGAACTGGGCTATTCCATTGCCCTAGGGTAGCCCTACAACCACTATGCCTTGCTGGCTAACCCAGCACTTGCTGGCCTCAGGCTTTTGTTTATATTGGAAAACTGAGAGGAAAGAGAATATGTGAGCACAGAGAAGTTGAGGAGAGAAGTGTTGAACTGGAATCTCTGCAGTGATCCAGTGAGAGCAGAAATACATTTTGCATTTACTGGAGTCCTTGGTGACTCCAGTCCAAGAATCCCTCTGTAATTCTCTAGAACTACTTTAGGAGTTTAGTATTATTTGAATGCTGTTCCATGAGACACTGGTCAGGGAGAGGAGACCCAATCACTTGGGCCTTGGAAGAGCAGGTAAAGTGAAAGGTTATGCTAAAGGAAAAGGCAACTAGTAGATAAAACAAAGGTGTGGCTTTGGCTTATCTATAATTCACACTATGGCTTCCTTGTGGAGTTGGTCCTCAAATTTTCAGTGGTCAGTGGATTACTGACAGACACAAGAAGTAACATGGATTCATTACAGTCCCCACTGCCCCAGAACACCTCTGCTTAGACATCTAAAAGACATTTCAGACATATTCAAAACAGCTCCTGATCTTTTCACCAAAACCAAGTCCTCCCCCAGCCTTTCACCTCAGCTGGTTGCAACTTCCTTCTTCCAGCTGCTTAGGTCAAAAGTCTTGGAGTCATTTGTCTTAGTCTGTTTGGGATGTTACAATAGAATACCACAGACTAGGTATCTCATAAACAACATGAATGTATTACTCATGGTTCTGGACACTGGAAGTCCAAGATCCTAGTATCAGCACAGATGGGTGAGGGCCCTCTTTCTGGTTCACAGCCAACACCTTCTCACTGCATCCTCACCTGGTAGAAGGAGCTGGGGATCTCCCTGGACTCTCTTTCATAAGGGCACTAATCCCATTCATGAGGGCTCCACTCTCATGACCTAATCACCTCCCAAACACCCCACCTTCTAAAACCATCACACTGGGGGTTATAATTTTAACAAATGGATTTTGGGGGGACACAAACATTCGGAGCAGAGCATCATTCTTGATTCTTTTTTCTGCCATACCCCATAGCCAGTTTGTTAGGGAATCATTAGCTCCTCCTTCAAAATACATTTGGTATTGGATCACTTGTCACCACTCCACTGTTCCCACTCTGGTCCTAGTCACCATTATCTGTGCTCCTCTCTCCCATCTAGTCTCCCTGCTTCTACTCTTTACCCTATTTAATGTATTGGATTGTGTCTACCAAAAATATACATTCAAGTTCTAATAGCCAGTACCTGTGAATGTGACTTTATTTGGAATTAAGGTCTCTGCAGATATAATTAACTTGTAAATTGAGATGAGGTCATACTGGATTAGGATGAGCTTTTTTTTTTTTTTCCAACGTTTTTTTATTTTATTTATTTTTGGGACAGAGAGAGACAGAGCATGAACGGGGGAGGGGCAGAGAGAGAGGGAGACACAGAATCGGAAACAGGCTCCAGGCTCTGAGCCATCAGCCCAGAGCCCGACGCGGGGCTCGAACCCACGGACCGCGAGATCCTAACCTGGCTGAAGTCGGACGCTTAACCGACTGCGCCACCCAGGCGCCCCTAGGATGAGCTTTAAATCCAACTACTGGCGTCCTTATAAGGAAAGCACACAGAACAAAGAAACACACAGGAGAGGAGGCCATGTGACAACAAGACAGAGACTATAGTGTTGCACTGCAAGCCAAGGGACATCAAAGACTGTCAGCAGCCACCAGAAGCTGGAGGATGGCAAGGAAGCATTTTCCCCTAGGGACTTCAGAGAGAGCATGACCCTACTAACACCTTAAGTTTAGACTTCTGGCTTCCAGAACTGTGAAAGAATAAATTTTCGTTGTTTTAAGCTACTCACTTTGTGGTGCTTTGTAACAGAAAACCTAAGAAATTAATACATTCCAGTATAGTCTGTTCTCAACGTGGGAACCAGAAAAGTTCCCTTAAACTGTAAGGCAGATCATACCACTCATTCACTCAAAAATCCCCAGTGATTCCCCTCTTTTCCCAGAGAAAAAGCTGAAAACCTTACAAAAGCCTTGAATGTCCTACATGATTATCTCCCCAGTTACAACTGTAATCTCATTGCCTACAATCTCCAACCACACTGGCCAGTTGCCTGTTCCTCCAACGCTCAGGCACATTCCTGCTTTAGGCCATTTGCATTGGTGACTCCCTGGCCTAGAGCATTCCTTCCCCAGCTTTATGCATGACTACTTGTCTCACTAGTTTAACTAAATGCTAACTTCTCAGTAAGATTTAAAATGTATACGTAAAATTGCAAATCTCCCCCACCAGATCCAAATTCCCCTTATCCTGCCCTCCTTTTTCTATCTCTGTATGGTACATTAGAAAGCAGTAAGTGCTATTCAATTTATTTAATCATTTTGTTTCTTTTCTATTGCCCATCTCCCCTAACTAGAAAGTAAAATCCATGAAAACAGGCATCTTTATCTCCTTTAACTAATATATCCCTAAAAAAAGTACCTAGCACATTATAAATGCTAAACCAATATTTTTAGGATGAGTGAACAGGAACAGGCAATATGACATAATGACATAACAAATATGAGGGTTTGCTAACTTCTGATCTCTGCTATTCTCACCCCATTTTTATTTGGATGATCAAGTTTTTAGTGGTTAGATAATTTTTTTTTTAATTTTTTTTTTCAACGTTTATTTATTTTTGGGACAGAGAGAGACAGAGCATGAACGGGGGAGGGGCAGAGAGAGAGAGGGAGACACAGAATCGGAAACAGGCTCCAGGCTCTGAGCCATCAGCCCAGAGCCTGACGCGGGGCTCGAACTCCCGGACCGCGAGATCGTGACCTGGCTGAAGTCGGACGCTTAGCCGACTGCGCCACCCAGGCGCCCCAAGTGGTTAGATAATTTTTGAGAGTCCCAGCTAAAAGATAATAATCCTTACTTTCTTGTTTATAAATAGTGACCATTTAGAGCTACCCTTGGTGTCTTTTTCAGCAAAAACTGCCAGCAAGGGACACTTGGGTGACTCTGTCGGTTAAGCATCTGACTTCAGCTCAGGTCATGATCTCATGGTTTGTGGGTTCGAGCCCCGCATCAGGCTCTGTGCTGACAGCTCAGAGCCTGGAGCCTGCTTAGGATTCTGTGTCTCCCTCTCTCTCTCTCTCTCTGCCCTTCCCCTGCTCTCTCTCTCAAAAATAAACATTAAAAAAAATTAAAAAATAAAAAACCTGCCAGCAAAATTAACTTTGAGTAAATGCCAAAAAAAAAAAGAAAAAAAAAAAAAGAAAGAAAGAAAAAAGTAAACTCCAACTACTACTGTTTCCAAAATATTCCTGTTGAGGAACAAACTGGTTAAAGCACGTGTTAACTGCTTCAAAGGCTCTAGTAATGTTCCAAAAATAATGGCAGCACACTCCTTTCCATCCTAGTGAAATGGGCTCACAATATCCTCTATAATTTCTATAGTTAGAAATTACTAAATAGCTTAAGGTGCAGATTAAAAGTTCTAGGCAATTGGCGTCGGTGAAATCATCATAGACTAAAATACTTAATCCTTTGCATCCAAATCCAAATTGCAAACTACCCAGGAAAAAAAATGAGATCATATATCTGCTACTCAGATCATTTTCCTATCTGCCAACAAACACCTCTGAGAAGAATCATGTGTGTGCATGAGATACACACACACACACACACACACACACACACACACACACAAGCACACACTCATTCTAGCAGCCAAGTCGCTTTGAAGACGTTAATACATATTAATAAAAATGTAAAAAGACACAGATGTTTTGAGTTTTAGACAAACTGTGTATAATTTTTTACCATTTAAGTCATTGAAAGCGTTGCATACAAAACTGAATGAAAACATGGCCCAAAAAAGAAATGTAAGTGAGCTAAGAAAGGATGTTGAAAAATTTGGGTTTAAAAGAATTTATCATAAATGATTAGTTATCTTGTCTGGTTGCACATGGAGGTCCTCTGGTTAAAAGAGAGTTATCATATGTTCCATATGTGAATTAGTAATTTAGACTATAATAAAATGCACTCAATACTGAGTACTCTAAAAAGAACATGGACTTTCTTTGATGAGTGAGTTAAACGTCCTTCAAGATAATCCTGGGCCTTTTGACCATAGTTAGCAGGAGATGTCACTGTGCCACAACTGTATGCAAGTGCCAGCTAATAGAATTCTGATAAATAACAGAAACATTCATGGTTGATGGCTTATACAGAAAGATATTTACCTTATAATACAACCCTTCCAAGTTTTATTAATGTCAGGACTTGGAATCCTCAAAGTGCCTATGTAAATACAACCCCAGAATGAGCACTAATCTAATTCTCTATGGCATGTGGCTCCTAGGCCTCTTCTTTACACCTGCTGATGCTATTAGAAAAGGCAGCCATTCCCTCACAGCCAAAATGCCTCCTGTCCAGTAGGCATTTGAGATACATTTCAGTGGCAAAGGGCATATGACAGTTAATGGGTGTTAAAAATAAACCAAATGGGATGGAAACAAATTCACAACAAGAATGAACATGTTCTTCAAATGTCACAATTTGAATACGCACAAGAAAACTTTGGGTCCCAACTACTGAGCATGCCACTCTCCTTCCCTGGGAGGCCACCTATTATCACTTCTGTGTTCAATCCCTTGGAACAACGTCCTTGTTAATGATAAGTGATCACCCAAGTTAATGATAAGAGTTGATAAGTGGTAAGTGCAGCCAGGTCTATGGTCTGGGCTGCCATAAAATGCACACCTAATCCACTTATGAAAGGGCAACACCTAAACCAGGTCAGCATGATAAAACTCCATATAGCTAATCTTGAAGGTTTCTCTGAATTTGAAAAATCCATATAGCTAAAATGTAAAGAACATCCATGAAAGTAAGGATTTTATTGCATTTATTCTGTATCCACCCCTGAGAATGGTACTTTGCACGTAGTAGGCACTTGATAATACTTATTGAATGAATTAATGGATAGTCTATTCTGCTGTAAACACCTCTGCAGTGGTAAGAAGTTTGAGCCAATATAGAAGTGAAACTTCTCTAGTATCCAATTAGCTCCAATGTACACCTTATCTTAATGTTAGTTCTTCTGAGGTAGCAGTTCCAAAAACTCCACGCTGATTGTATACTACTTTGGATTTTCTTCTGTTCCAAGGAAATAGCTCTGATAAAGTCATGCACACTAGGGTCTGCTTTGGGACTAAAGGAACAGGCAAGTCTTAACACAAACGTATCAATTATAAAAGCAAAATTCCATAATGGTAATAGATAGAAAAGGATTCTGGCAGGTTAGCCTCCCAGTGGCCCTCAGAGTATATATAACGCTGGTCCTGTGGCTCTGTTTCTCTGTACAAATAGTTTTGTCTTTTCTCTTTATCTTGCCCCACAGAGGTTGCTCTCCATTCCATCCATGGTGCAAACCTTCTTAGATCTCATTTGAGCTGTCACAATGTCATCATAACTGCTCTCTCTATACCCAACCTCCCCTCCCTCCAGCTCATCTCTTATGATTCCATCTTTTTAAAAATTCCCAGTTCATATTCCCAATATGAGGTCCAAACACCTCAGCAGGACCCAGAAAGCCCTTCACAAACATGCTTGAATGTAGGCTGATCTCCTGGTATCCCCCTCTACCTGAACTCCATAACATCCTTACCCCCAAATATATATACATGATGCTGTAGCTACACGGCACCTCCCCCAAACCCCTGTATACCTTCCAGTCTCCCTGTCCTTGCTCAAGCAATTCCCTCAGCCTACAATGCTTCCACATTTTGCCTACCAAGAGCACTCAGAGTTCAAATATCACATCTTCCCTGGATACCCCACTATCAACCATGCCCTTACCTTGAACCCACCCCCTCCCCACAGCCCGACACAGAAACTCTCAGAGACAACCTAGCAAAGTGTCTGACTCTTCATCGGCAATCTCAGAGCACTTTCATGATACCTCTAGTGTGGTAGGTTGTCTCCAAAGATGGTCACCAATAACGCCCCCCGCCTGTATGCACATGCCACTCCTCCGGTATATTTCCCACTGCTTGAATCTTGGTTGGCCTTATGACCTAAACAGAATCCAACCTGGAAGTAACCCTGTGACACTTCTGACACTAGGCCTTAAAAGAAACCAGACACCATATAAAAGAGCATGGACCAGACTTCTACTTGATAAGACCATGTGGATGAGAACCAAGGGGCCCAAGCCATTCTAGCCACCCCAACTCAGGTACCAGACATCAGTGAAGCATCTTTGGCATTCCAAGTTCCTAGTTAAATGCAGCCATATGAGTGACCCCATTCCACACCATTGGACATAGAACCACCCACTTGACGATTGATAATTGTTCATCCTGTGTTCATCTGTTCCCTTTCACAGACAGGAAAAAAATTTCTAAATGTACTGTGTGCCCATGGTTTTCCTCTCCCCTACAAAATCAAAATTCAATACCAAAATGCTAGTCAACCTACCTTTCTAATTGTCTTCGTTCAATAAGATGTTGTAACATTGAAAGTTCTTCTAAAAAATGTTATCTTATAGACCCAACAATTGGTGAAGTTGTCCCCTGGTAGCACACTAATCTCTCTGTTATCTGGGTTTGTCAGGGAAGGAGATGCTCAGAGTAAGTAAAATTCCAGATAGCCTCCTCCAGCACAGATATTACTTGGAGAGTTTATAAATTCTCCTACCACAAGGAACTAAGCACCACTGCATTAGGATGAATGAATAAAGCCTGACCAACCCTTGTTGGGTGAGTAAATGAAGAGCTTTAGAAGTTTCCAAACCTAAACTGCATAAAGGCTGATGGTTGTACACCCAGACCCTGAGGGCTCACTGGAGCAAAACCCATCAGTGACTAAGAGTTCCTCCATGGAAAGTGGTAGGTATAAAGCAAAATCTACATTTACTAACCTTCCTACTGAACTTTAACACTATTTACAGAGACTGAGATTGTGGATAACTGGTCTTACCCACCAGGCTCCTTTTAATCTTTGGCAGCTTGACATTGGAAGGGGCAAAGCTTTCTAGCCACACTGATTCTGATCATATGAGGTGCTATCTCTGAGTTCCCTGACATATGCAAAAAAGGTTTACTCCCCTCTGTACAGATTTGATATGTTTCTACTTTCACCATGATTCATTCAGTCAAGGTTCTTATTGACTCCATGAAAGGCCTAGTTCCTAACTTGATATTAACTCATTTATTCATCCATATATTCATCTGTGCAGCATTTATTAAGCACTTCCTATGTGTCAGGCCCAGATTAGACATTGAGAATAGAAATATGAACATGACCAGCTCTCTCATTTTGGGGAACTCACAGGCTAGTGAGGAAGAGAGACAAGTGAACAGCTGATTGAAATAGAGCTGGGGTCAGCAAATCACAGCCTGTAGGCTACATCTGACCTGCTGCCTATTTTTGTATGTAACATATAGGAACATAAACACATTCATTTGCTTTTATATTGTCTATAGCTGCTTTCTTTTTTTTTTTTAATTTTTTTTAATGTTTATTTATTTTTTGAGACAGAGAGAGACAGAGTATGAACAGGGGAGGGGCAGAGAGAGAAGGAGACACAGAATCTGAAACAGGCTCCAGGCTCTGAGCTGTCAGCACAGAGCCTGACATGGGGCTCGAACCCATGGACTGTGAGATCATGACCCGAGCCGAAGTCGGACGCTTAACCTACTGAGCCACCCAGGCACCCCGTCTATAGCTGCTTTCAAATGACAACATCAGATCCCAATTGTTACAATACCCTGGGGCCTACAATTCCAGAAATATTTACTACCTGAACTTTGGCAAAAAAAAAAAAAAAAGATTGATGACTGCTGCAATGTGGTGTGACATATATGACATATGTGTCATATGTGACATATATGTCAACAGTTCACAGAGGAGGGGGTGTTACCAAGGAGTACTGCACACAGCAGGAAGCACCAAATCTCATATTTAAGAGTGGGAGATCCGTCAGGAATAATAATAAAGGCAGAGGGACAATAGGCCAAAGGTTAGAGGTGAGGGATTAAGGGGTGGGAGGGAGGGCTTCTACCAAATGGCTAGTAATTGATGGGGGACAAAGGGTGGTGGCGGATGAAGCTGAGGAAGGAGGAAGAGCAGATCTCCGGCCATGAGTAGGTCATGCTGGATTCTATCTAGTCAGACATGGGATTCACTGAAGGGTTTGAAGCAAAAGAAGCAACAGAAAACGGGCTGAAAAGAGGTGAGCCCCCAAATCAATGAAGATTGCATTGCAACAATGTAAGCAAAAGATAATGACTCAGAAAAAAAAAGGCAGTGGAAGATGGATGGAAAAAAAGGATTCAAAGTTCTTAAGAAGACTGAATTAACTAACATAGAAGCTTTATCATATATATATTTAATGAACACTCTATATGGCATAGTATCTTCAAGTTGCTGAGACAGGCGAGATTGCTGTGTTCAAATCCCTCCCTGAAAGTCTCAGGCAAGGACCATCATGTACCTGTTGGGCTCAGAAAAGAAAATCGATTGGTCTCCTTTATAATTATAACTAAATATTGTACAAGGGCAGCTGGAGAAATGCTACGGGTGAGTTGATGGTTGGTCACAGGGACACCTTTACTCATTTGATTACTTGTGCCTGCCTGCTTTTCAGTATGAGGCTAGCCAAACAGGGAGGCAGACAGGGTACCGCGCACAACAAGGGCAGGCTTTGTATCCAGACTGACCTCAGGTGCAAGTCCTGATGCATTCACTTAATTGCTCTGTATCTGTGGGCAAGTTAAGTTAGCCTTTTAGGTTTTTTTTTAGTGTTTATTTTTGAGAGAAAGACAGACAGAGCATGAGCAAGGGAGGGGCAGAGCGAAGGAGACAGACTCAAAAACAGGCTCCAGGCTCTGAGCTGTCAGCACAGAGCCTGATGAGGGGCTCAAACTCTCAAACAGTGAGATCATGACCTGAGACGAAGTCAGAGGCTTAACTGACTGAGCGCCCCAGGTGCCCCTAACTTAACCGTTTTAAATGTTAGAAGCCTCATCTGTAAAATGAGGATAAGAATAGCCAAGTAGGTATCACTGTGTGTTGGTAGAAGATTAGCACAGCACAAATGAAGGGCCTAGCACAGGGCCAGATACGGAGAAGTTCCCTAGGAATGGCAGCTATAGTGATTTGAATTGAACACCAGAATCCTTTAGATCTCAGCCAACTGCGAAGCCACATCCCACCTCCATCAAATAGGTGAAATCTCACTTTTCCTGGCACCTAACATAACTGTGACTGAATAACTGAGTAACTGTGTACATTGTTGCATGTCTGTTCTCCCAAACAGAAGGCACTGAAATATCAAAGACCATGTCTCTTGTGGCCACTGCTGGATGCTGAGGGCCAGCACAGAACTGGTGAGGGCACCAGGTATATTTGTTGAACAAATGAGAGATGGGCTGGAGGGATGGGCTGGAGGGAAGGAGAGGGAGAGAGGGGGTGGGAAAGGCAGGGAAGGAGAGGGAAGGGGGGTGGGAGGGGCAGAGAAGGAGAGGGAGAGAGGGGGAGAAGGAAAGACACAGATTCTCCCCTCTGCATTCTCCCTCTGTTTCTCAGTATCACTGACCCAAAAGTTGACTCTTCAGAAAGGGAGGAGGGTGGGGAATTAAGTGGGTGAACACTTCTCCTATCCCCAAAGAAACTTTGTGAGGTCCAAGGTGTTCAGACCCTCTGCCCGGCTGGAAGCAGCTTTCATAGGCTTCATTTACCAACAGGCAGTGAGCATCTCAAGAAAGGCAGAATCCCCAAGCCTGGGAATGGGGGGGGGGGGGTAGGTGCTGATTAACCAGGAGTTTTGGCTGGCAAGGGTCAAGGCAAAGCCTGGCAGGGTAACACAGCACCTTAAGGAAACCTCAGAGGATGTTGTCCAGAAATTCATTAAATTTAAATCCTCTTATGAGCAGCTTACTTTTTTACAAAATTTGGGCTTGTAGAAACCTCAGTGGAAGGCCTTGGACTTAGCAATCTTGGGCCCATAACAAATAGATCCTAAGGCAGAAAACTTAAACCTAATAATGTTTAAAGCACCAAAACAGTGTTTAACCATTTTAACAGAAATCTTTCTAAAATGTATTATGCCCCCACCCTTGATAAACAGAGTGCACATGTCACATCTTTTGTGGTGATCAGGGCCACAGAGAACAGTGGTGGTGACTGCTGAGTTGTGGGCATTGTTGATTATTTATTTCTCTAAGGGAAACAGACTTTAAACTGTTCTTATCTGTGGTAGTTCCGACTGTCTTTCTGGACATTTCCCTCTAGGCAGCTACAACGAGGCCCATAAAATGGTTGCCCTATACCAAAAGGCACCCAAAAAGTGATACTGTTCTAGTTGGTACTTCTTCTATTTCTACTAACTGTGGCTGCCTTATATCTTCTACTGCTGCATCTCAAACTGCCATTGAGCCTTTACAATTCTTCCCACTCCTTCCACTACCTGTCTGCTGCCCCCCAGTCTCTGCTTAAAGCTAGGAGAAAACTAAAATATTCCAGAACAAACTAGATTACCCACTGTAATATGTAAAAATTAAGTCCCCTGTTTCCTAGAGACATTGGCATAAGTGCATGTTTATATATAGGAACAAAGGGTTATCTAATACCTATAGAAATATCTATAGATATATCTGTATACAAGAGTTAGTATACACTCACATATGTCCCCTCCTCTGACAAAGTCTAGAAGCAATTACCCAAGGGGTAATTAGGCATGGACTACATGGGAACTCTCTGTGCTACCTTGGCAATTTTTCTGTAAATCTAAAACTATAAGTAGTTTCTTCAACAGAAAAGTCCCAGATCTCCAAGCTTGGGAGGGAGGGTAAAGTACTCCACTCCTACAGACTCTGTTATCCTGGGGATGGGCCTCTTGCACATCAGGCACACTCCCAGTCCTCGAGGTGCTGGCCCTCTGACAGTGGATGCAGGCAGCCCTCACGCATTTAGAATATGACTCAGGGACTGAAGACTTTTAAAAGGCTGTGCAAACAATTATTTCCCACATGCACTCATTTCCAACGTATTCATCTGCAAGATAACAAGGATCAGATTAATCAGGGAAGAAAAGTCTACCAGAAAATGACAAAAACTCTTGTAATATTAGGAAGCCAATTGGTTGGAATTCGTTAGGGAAAGACCACTCCCTGCAGTTCTCATTTACAAGCTTCTCAAACTGGCTCCTAAACTAGCTTCCAGCTAAGAAAAATGTGTTAAAGCATCAATAAAACTGTACTAATAAGCCCTCCATAACCAAAACCTAATTGAAGCTTATAAAGAAAGAGAACACCAAGTACTCCTTACAAGGCAAAGGGAAAGAGGTTGGTCTTCCATAGCCAGCAGGGCTATGTGGTGCTGTTGGTTTCTCCCCAGCCTCCATGGGAGGGGAGACTAGTAGGTCCCCTAGACTGTCTGTTTCTCCAGAAATCTTGTCAAATCGTGGCATGACATGATTTGGCTGATGCATGGAGGTTGGGCTCTACTAATGAGTAGAACTCTAGGTAGATAAGTGGGATTCGATTCTGCTCTTTTCTGCCTTGATTAAACCAGTTTGCTACTCTAACCAACAATAATCTCACACACAAATGAAGAATGGTAAAACTTTCATTCTTACCCACCTAAGTGGCACATTGTGGTAATTAATGAAAACATAACCATACAAGCATAAAGAGGCTTTCTTTAAGGCTTTCGGAGTATATAACATTTTTTGTAGAATTCTTAGAGAAGTTAATCAGGGCTTTAGATTCAGTGGATGGGTCTTTATTTTAGCAGGATACTTGTCAAACATCCCTCAATCCATGCTTTTGCTACATTCACTTCCTCTGGGAATTAGCTGCAAAAGATCTTATTTGTAGACCTAAGCCAGATGCTTTTCTTTTCTGTCTTTCAAGCCTTCCTCCTCCTTGTCTAACCTTTTCCCCAGTACTCCTGGGACCATCTGATATACTGAATTAACATTCTTGCCACAAAGATTAAAAAGTCTGGTGGACCAAAAATGTCATAGTGTATCTTAAATAGTCCATGGACTGACTGCCTAGAAACACCAAGAATTTCTGGTGACTTTGGTCTACATCATGAAGTCCCCTTATCCACAACCAGATATACTTAATTTTATTCCTGGGCTGGCATGCAGGATCTTGTTATTATTCATGTTCTTCTGAAGCTCATTTCCAGAGCCTCATTCTGAGTCTCACTGTGGGAATACCTTCCATTGATCAGTAGCTCACTCTATTTCTAGGGCTAGTGCACATCCTCTAACCAAGCTCTGGTTCGTAGAGGTGGCCAGGAAATTTCTCTCATGGCCACCCACCTACAGCACCATCTTTCCTCTCTGCTATTGTCATTTTAGCTGCTCAGGGAGAGGTCTCACCCTTACCCTCTGACACCTTTTATTATACATATAGGGCTCCCTTGTTTCCAGTTTGCTTAATATAACTTCAGGTAGAGTTGACAGTGCTTATTTAAGGAGTAGAAATAGCCATTATAAAAGGAGGGGTTAAAGATAATGGAAAAGGGAAGATCTTTCAACAAAGTCTTGGAAGAAACAGAAGGGACTTGGTGTTTGGAGCACAGGTGGTTGAATTGAGAAGGAGGGGAAGAAAGAAAAAAAGAGGTATAGGGGTAGAGTAGGGAGGATATTAAGATAGTTCATTCTCATAGAATTTTTTTTAATTTTTAACAAAAAGGAAAAGTATCCCTGCTGAGATTGCATCTGAGCAAGAATTATGGGGAAAAAAAGAGTAAATTAAGGAATAAGGGTGAGAATAGGATAAAGAATTACATAGGGGCAAGGGTTAGAACTTCTATCACACTGCAAGGCCCACTGAGACTGGCTATAACTGCTAAGAACCTAGAATGGCACCTTCTAGCCACTCTGGGAAGCTTAATATTATCATATAGACTTTAAGTGTTTCCATAAAGTTTCTTTAAAGGGATCTGTGACCCAAAAAGTTAAGCTCCATTGCTCTAGACAATCATGTAACCTTTTCTGACAGAAAGCTTCTATCCTGGAATACCTTTCAACCATAGAAGAGTAATGAAACCACCTCTATCTGGATTTGAATTAAAAGACACAAGGTACTAGGGGAAAAAGTTTACATTTTCATAACTTTCCTTCGTCATGGGTATTACTTTGGTGTGTTGCCAAGCACCAATCAACTCTGGGTAGTGCCTGTGTTCCAAAACAATTCTGCAAGAATATATTATTCTATGAACAATAAACTATTGTAATGTTTCTTAGTTCCAATATCAGACCTAAGAGAACACCACATCACTTGTTCACTTGATTATTTTCTCATGAACCTGGAGTATTTGATTTATGCTCAACTATTTCTACATCTAAAAACATTTTGGTATTTTATAATCAAGTTTTAATCTTCTAAACTAGATGATTCAGGGAAAATACTTAATCCATCAAAATAACTCCAAACCATGTGCTTTTCAAATCGCCCCCAAAATGACATATAGTTTCCATCACGTTTGGATTGTACAAGGCTTTGCAATTTATGACCGTTGGCTTATTTCCAGTTCCCTGAGCTGTCAATGCTACACTAATGCCATCCTCCATAGGACCCCTGGCAGGATTTCACAGGGATATCTGTGGGTTTAGATTAGTAGGAATAACTAATGAGTTTATTAAATAATAGCAATCAGTCTTGAACCTTGTTTCCAAATGCCCTTGTAGTTCATGAGAATTCTATTTCTGAGTAGGAAATAAGCTTGATGGAAAGAGAAACTAAAAGTACTAAGTGCTCACTAAAGAGCTATACTTTGCATATATTATCTCATTTAAATTCAAGGAATTATTTAGCATCCAATGAAAAAAATTACAGTTCAGAGTTTTATAGTTTACCTAAGGACACAGGGAAGGATTAAATCCCAGGTCGTTTGACTTCTTAAGCTTATAATTTTTCCACCACTCCATTCTGTTGACCCCTACTAATAACTGTTAAAAGTAAAGTAAACCAATTCCAAAAATCTAAACAATTTCTACTGCGATATGATTTTATATATACAGTCACCATCAAATTTACACATATCCCCACTAAAACACAGGATATGTATTAATTTGGTCCACCAAGACAGTAACAATAGGGAAATATGTCTTTCCCTAAACCACAGGTAAAAAGAATATACAGAAATAAGTTCTAGTAACTTTCCAGACTTATACTAACTGAAAAATAGAAGTTTGGGAAAACAAAAAGCATATCTAATGCTTAGTAAAAGCATACTAAGTGACTACAAACAAGGAAAATTATCACAAAGTAAATTTCCCTACAAAGATGGCTTTTCCAGTGTAAGTAGGGTTTTATTGTTTATATTGTTGAGAATAAGTGCCCTTGCTATAGTTCTGACTTTAGCATGTGTGCACATTATTGAATATAAAACATGTATAGCATACAATCTCTTAACATAATTCATGTCTGAAGAAGCAAAATAAAACTATGCCTTCAGAAATTCCTTTTCTGGATCTTATTCGTTTTTAAGAAATACATTTTTAACGAAATAGAAGGCTTTATTATTCAATACAATTAATTTCTCAATCTATCCCTCAAATTATTCTTCTACCACAAAAATGAATACATCTTTATCAATAAAAGATATTTTTTAAATGTTTACTTCCTATTAAATCCTTCCAAATATTTTTCCAGGGATGCCACAGGTGTGGCTTCTTTTCCTTATTGTTTTAAATGCATTTCTACATCTTGCCTTAGCAAAGAAGCAACAATAACAAAAACAATAAACCTGGTTCAAGGAGCAGTGCTTGTGGTTGGTTAAGGCCTTTGAGTTAAACAGGTAAAGGTCATTGCTTATGAAACATGTGACTTCCACAAGTTATATAAGCTCTCTAAAGCTCAACTTCTTTCTTCTCCCTGACCTAAAGATGCCAGCACCGTGCACACTGAATCATCATGAAGATAGCATGAGGCAAGTGAAACATGCCTGTTATACCCGTCTGTCAGTCAATTAATATTGTACACCAGTTGCTCTTAATTTCTGATGGGTAAAGCCCACTCATCTGAAGACTTGGAAATTCCAGGAGACACAGTCATATAAGCATGTTCATGTCATTGTCTACATGGGACAATGGTCGGACATCTCCTGCATCTCCTGCATCTCCATCATTGGTCGGACATCTCCTGCAGAAACACTATTTGGGCACTACCTGTGAATGCCCCGAGATTTTGCAAACAGTTCCATGTTCACATAATGTGAAAACATAAAAAGACACTGATGTTTTCAAATGTTAGAAATCTTCCTAAGTTTTTTCTCTGTCTTCACTTATCAAATCATTTGCTCCTCTTTTTCATCAAACAATTAAGTCATATTTGCTGAGTGCTAGGTTTAACATTTTAGATGAGAATTGTATGTCTTGGTCCCGATATTAAAGAGCTTGGAATCTGGGAGAGGCAAGAACCATGGCAAAAAACAGTAAGAATACAGTTCAAGATGGTGGATTATTCAGTGTCACACTGAAGGATACTAAGGAGTACGCAGAGAGAAACAATTGCAGGTGGGAAAAATACAAATTATTTACAACACCTGCCCTCCAGACTGCCTGTCTCTACCTCTCTGAGAGTCAGCAAATCCACTAGGAGGGAGAGTGATTTGTTTCACTTGGGTCCTGGGATTTTTAAATTTAGGGAGTATGAGCAAACGTGCTCCAGACAATTTTAAGAGAATAGGGAGGGTAAGCGAGGCTACTCCTTAGTTCTCAACATTCCTACCCAACTCCCTGTGTACAATATTCAGCATTTCCTCTCACTGCCAACTTCTGGCTCACCTAGACTTAAGGGAGAAGGAAGGGGAGCTGCTGTGTCACGTTCAAAGAGTTGCACAGTGCTAGCTTAGCTTAAAAATAGCCCATAAGGATTTGAGTGACTTGAGTCAGAACACCATTTTCAGCCATTAAAAATATAAATCGTAGGATTTTACTCTCCTCTCAGGTTGTTTTCCAAAATGGCTTTTTGTGCCGCATGATGGTTACCTGAAATCCCCCTATCGGAGCACCATTTGGAAGCTTATGCAAACTTTACTGCTCCTCCTAGAGTCTCCTGGGCTTATACTTTCTGCAAAAGGTGCCTCTAGGAGAGGAAGGGAGTGACTGCACACAGTTGGAGTACGACGAAGAGCTCAGTTTGGGCTTGTTAATAACGTGTTGATGTATTTCTCAGTAGAAACTTCTTGTTCTTCAGTTGTCCAATTACACCCCTTCTTAATAGCCTGAATTTCCATTTTATCTATAAAATCTGAAAGGCACTAGCTACAAGAATTATTCAATGGCAAGGAAAGGAAGGGAAAGATTGTCCTGAAAATGGGAGGGAGGTGGCTCAGAAGATGCCAAAAAGAAGTTAAGATGCTTCATTTTTAAAAAAATTTTTATGTTTATTTACTTTTCAGAGAGCAAGGGAGCACAAGCAGAGGCAGAGAGAGAGAGAGAGGGAGACACAGAATCTGAAGCAGGCTCCAGGCTCTGAACTGTCAGCACAGAGCCTCACATGGGGCTCAAACCCACGAACCATGAGATCATGACCTGAGCTGAAGTTGATGCTTAACCAACTGAGCCACCCAGGTGCCCCAAGATGACATTTTAGAGAATGTCATAATAATGATGAAAATTACCACTTTGATTTCCATAATTCATATCTTTGTATTTCAGACTCCTGCCCAGGAATCTCCAATTTTTAATCCTTTCTGAACACCAGCAAAGAGATAGGTTATTATTTCTAGTGAGTAAAATCCAAATAAGAGATTCAGAGAGATAGAAAGCAATTGACCAAAGGTCAGAAACACTGGCTGAGCCAAGAGAGGAAGACATGCTCAGCCCATGCCCTCTAGAGGAGCTTACAGAATTTTCCAAATAGGTTTGTGATATGCCTATGTATGATGGGTTACAATTCATGCAGGGAATCATGCTGTCCCTACTTAGAAGAGACTGTATTTAAGAAAAATAAAATGAATTGATCCACACATACCCAGGCTACCCTATAAATATGTAAGTTACTGTATGAGATAACTAATGAGTAACTCATAGAAAAGGCATTTTAAGGGTGGGAGACAATGGTGAGGCACAAACTGGTTCATGAAATAATTCATGAGGTCCTTTTCCCAGTTCAGCAGTGAGCAGCATACATATCTTGTCTTCTAGGTAGTTTCTGTGTGGGCAAAGCTCTGAATATAAGCCAAGGGGTTCTATGAGGAATTGCTTTAGTCTTTAGTGTTAGATGGATGTCATGATTCAGTGCTTGATGACTATATTCTTTTGTTCATGGATTCCTTTCATTCACGAGTGACTGCCAAGTTCTAGTGCCTGTCTCAGGTGCTGGAGATCTTAGCATCTGTCTTCACTGAGCTCATTGAGCTTCACTGAAGCTTCATTGAGCTTCATTGAAATACCTGCATCTCCTCCCGGGAGAGCCTAGTGATTGAAGGAAGAGCTCATCTGCGGGAGCATTTTTACCTAATCACTCACTAATGGGAACATTAACTCAGTACCCTGCCTTCCCTGCAGCTCCCTGTTTTGTACCTCCCAGTTCTCTCATCCTGTACCAGTGTGTATGTTTGGAAGGGTTTACAATGAGATAAAAGAACCCTTCAGATAGTAGCTGAGCTGGGACTCTCCTTAAAGTATGATTCCTAAATACATGGTTCTTGGCCAATCCTTCCTTTCTGTCTCTCAATCCAATGTCTATCCACTTTTCTATCCATTTATCATCTCCAGGCATATTTTAAAAGTCACCAAATCTGTGACAAGTCTTTATTTCTAATTAAAGAGAGGCTGTCAATCATTCAACAGATATTTATTGAATGCCCACTATTTGCCAAATGCTGAGATTTCACAATCTTCTCTACTAACTTCTATTTGTTTTTGTTTAAATATTGGCCAGGTAGGTACTAATAATTACAAAGTCTCAGCTCCAATCCTGATATTAGGTATGCCAATAATTAGCTGTGTGACCTTGGACAATTTACTTTATCTCTTTGGGTGTCAGTTTCTTTTCTAAGATGAAAAGAATATTATACTGCTACGGGCTGAGTTGTATCCCCCCAAAATTCATATGTTGAAGCCCTAACTGTGACTGTATTGGGAAATAGGGCCTTTACAGCAGTGATTAGGTTAAAATGACGTCGTTAAGGTGGGAACCTGATCCAAGCTGACTGGTGTCCTTATAAGAAGAGATCAGCTCCCAGATAGGCAGAGAAAAGACTGTATGAAACACAAGAAGGCGCCATCTACCAACCAAGGAGAGAGGCCTTAGGAAAAACCAACTCTGCCAACACCTTGATCTTAGACTTCTAGCCTCCAGAACTATGAGGAAAGAAATTTCTGTTGTTTAAGCATCTAGTAACCTGTGGTACTTGGTTATGGTAGCCCCAGCAAACTGATACACATACCTAACCACCCTTGCAATTCTACCATCCTGAGATCATCTCTCCCTTCCAGGGAAGTAAAAAATATAAAATACTCTACTTTTTCAAGGTGCCTGGGTGGCTCAGTCGGTTAAGTGTCCAACTTCAGCTCAGGTCATGATCTCATAGTTTGTGGTTTCGAGCCCCATGTCAGGCTCTGTGCTGACAACTCAGCGTCTGGAGCCTGCTTTGGATTCTGTGTCTCCCTCTCTCTCTGCCCTTCCCTTGCTCATGCTCAGTCTTTCTCTCTCTCAAAAATAAATAAACATTAAAAAAAATTTTTTTTATTTAAAAAAATTTTTTTAACGTTTTATTTATTTTTGAGACACAGAGAGACAGAGCATGAACGGGGGAGGGGCAAAGAGAGAGGGAGACACAGAATCGGAAGCAGGCTCCAGGCTCTGAGACATCAGCCCAGAGCCCTACGCGGGGCTGGAACTCACAGACCTCAAGATCGTGACCAGAGCTGAAGTCGGCTGCTTAACCGACTGAGCCACCCAGGCACCCCTAAAAAAATTTTTTTAATACTCTAAGTAACAATAAAAGTGTTTTGAAAATGTATTGCATCTTGTTAGTTCTCCCTCAACTGATTAACACTAGCAAACCGAGCCCTACAGGAGGAATTTTTAAAAATTCTTTTTAAGGATTAATTGCTCTGCAGTGAGAACGACCTTCAAGTACACAGATTTTAAAATGTTTGTCTCTCCACAAACAACTGTATTAAATGGTCCCTGAAATTTTACTGAAGTACTGAAGCAGAACAGCAGGTTCCTCTTAGACCCCATGCAAGCGACTGCAGGAAGAGCAGGCGTCCAGGGTGGCACCCTGCAGCAGAAGGGGAACAGAATGTGGTCCTCCTGGACCTCCAGTGAGGTTCATATGCGCTGAAAAAAGCTGATCAGCCATATCTAGTTGAGGTCTGTGGTTGTTTTGGGGGTGGTTGGGTTATTTTTTAACACCAGATTTGTCCTCCATATTTCACAGTGCTTCTGCTGGTAATGCCTCAGGAATCTGAATTTAAACAAAAGATACCTCAATCATTATACTGAGTGTCAACTTGCAGATTTCTGAAAGTTTGGACAGGCTGACAAACTTTAAACAAAGGTGAAAAAAACTAACTCTAAGACAAAGACCTATAAATCTGAAGGAAAGGGAGGGTGGCCTGGGTAAGGGTTATGGGGGTGACATTTTTCTTTTATTAACTGCTAGACAGGAAATGAGGCTTAAAGTATTGAAGGGATGATGAAGGAGAGGGAAAAGAGGGATCAGGTAAATGGATTGCAAAAACAACCACAGCAAAGGTTAAAGGGTGCGTGCTGAGAAATTGGTTTTAGCAACTGATTCTGTTACACAGAAACAGGAGCCAATAATCTGGGATCCTCCGATATTAACTTGTAACTCTATTAATTGGTATACTACCTCAAGTGAAACCATCGGAAAACCTGGTGTTCTTCTCATTCCTCAAACTTACATTAATATCTTTGAATGACAGTGAATGTATTACTTGGTGATCATTCCTGAAAACCATCACTTCATTATTGCTTTGTTTCAGGCCTTCCCAAATGTTACAACTACCCATCCCCAGGAGAGCAACTGCAGCAAGAAAACATCAGTGGCAGTGTCATAACAGTAACATGCGAGAGTGTTTGCATGCCTTTGTGATTGTTTGTCATGACAGTAAGACTTGGGGATTTTAGGAGAAAGGGTATTACAGAAAGGACTGGGTTCTATCACTATGGTAATAAGACCAGGTCTATTAGCTGGTCATTTAAAAACTTCCACTGTGCTTGATTGCCTTCCAGTGAAATACTTCATTTAATTTCCCCATAATCCAAACCCTCTCCTGCCCATCACACCTTTAATAACCCTACGTCATATGCTCATTAATCTTTCTACCTCTACATCATAGAGTTTTACATTTTAATATTAGAGCCAGTCATCTTGTTAGTTTGATTTATTGTCTTCCTCCTTCGAAAAGTCCACACTCTCTTTCTATGTACTATAAATAACAAAGCATGGCTCCGGATTGAATAACGGAGCTGTAATTCAGGTTTGGGACTTAGCTGCCATTCCTAAAGCCTCAAGCTGCACCCCTGGGGATCATAGTGTCAGTAGAGGCTGGTGATTGAATTATAGCCCTGCAGTCAATCAGGGACGGTATGCTATTCAAAGCATTTCTACAAATGACAAGTTATTAGTGCTTTGAAATGAAAGTTAAAACTACAGTAGATCAGATGTTAGTTTAATGAGGATAGCTTTTTTTCCCCCTACTTAATGAGGTAGGAGCCTTTTTTCCCCTATTTCTCAAATAAATCATAAGCCATAAAAAAGAGCAATCTCTTAGGTAATCAAGCTTTATTGTTTTGTTACTATTATTGGTAATATTGCACAGCTTTGTGAAACACATTCAGTTTTTAGAGTACTGAAAAAAGTACAAAGAATAAAACAAAAAGAAGGAAGGAAGGAAAGAAGGGATGGAACGAAGGAATTTATTTGAATGCTATCCTAAAGTTCCAATCACCTCACAATTGAATTTCATAATTTTAGATAGACACTGTTGAAGAGCTATGAATATGAACACATGGCAAATGACAAAGTAAAATCAAACAACTAAATTATAAGCCTTAAGATGTCAAGTTAAATAGGGCCATATATCTTGGTTATTAATGATTCAGGAAAATAGACCATAGCTGCAGAATATTGTAAAATCCTGGGGAGCTCCCAAAAGCTATCTTTGAACACTTCTTTCTTTAATACTAACAGAATGCTCCATTTTAATTTCTCAAACATTAAGATTTTTGATGATAAATGTTATTATAAAGAAAATATTTTTTCAGAAATACAACACAATCAGCTTCCATCTGTAGAAAAAGGCTCTTATAACCAAATCACTCACCTGAAATTGTATGCTTATCTTTGGGCAGAGATCCTTAATCACAGACCTTTTTGAGAATTGATGAAAACTATATACCTTGCCCCAGAAAAAAATGACAATGACAAACAACATCTCTCTCTCTCTCTCTCTCTCTTTCTCTCTCTCCCTCTCTCTCTTTCTCTCTCTTTCACACACACACACACACACACACACACACACACACACATTTCACGGGGTTTGTGGCCTCAGCATAGAAACCCGTGCCTGGTGGTATGAACTGTGTTTTAAAAAGAAAATATATCTTTCTCTAGTTTTTACATAGATTACATCTAATTTCAATCCATTAACAAAATATTTAATTCTTGATTTGAAGATCAGAATCAAATTCAATTCCATGGGGAGCTAAACTTTATTGTTTATTATGTTCTAAAAACAATTATCTCATTTCAGAGGACCAAAATGTTTGATATGAGGCCTGTTCTTTTGGTGCTGCTCTTAATCAGTGCTATGAAAGTGTTCTTGATGGGGAAGGGTAATATAATAATCTAAAAATTAGGGCCGTTTTATTGCCAGGATTCTAGTGAAATAAGTCACAGAAATAATTAGTGTTATTATATTCATAATGAAACAACAGATGCAATTGGAAATATTCCCTGGGCCCAAATTTGTCATCAGAAAATAAGCATACTTATAACTCAATCCAATAATGTAAGCATTTTGGACAACAAGCCTCTGATAAGAAACTAATATTGTATAGTGCACATTATAAGCTTATTAACTCATACTTACATGTCCAGAAGCAAAAAGAAATACAGGCAAAACCATAATATGTTTCTTTCATGAACTTTGCCTTCCCTCAGCAATTCGTTTGAGCTACACTACTTTCTTTCATTGCTTTAAAATTTTCTAACCATTAGTAAAAATACCTAATTTTATCTTTATTCTTTTGTTTCATTGCCCTTTCGAACATCCAGATCATAAAGGCTCTGAGTGTGGTATATGCTGAGGCAGTTTTTCTGTAGTCTTAGTTAAGTAACATAAGAAGCAGTCCACGAGCCAGGGAGTAAGCCATGGGTGTGACCAGATGACCGGTTGGAGTCCATTCCCCACATCATTCAAGGTCTTTGAGACACGTAGTGACAGAATCCCTTGATGCTTTTCCCCAGCTATGACTCATAGGGCAGCAGTGCCCAGGGGTTACTTCATCAACTTTTCCTTCTTCGACCGGGCTCAGAGTCATTTTAAGTTTCATTCAAGATGGAGGAGTTTTTAAAGGCAACTAAGTCTGCCAAACCAACTATCACAGTGAATTGAGAGGTCTCAGTTTAAAATAAACTGGAAAACACTTCATTCCTGTAGCAAAAACGTCCCCATCCAGTAAATGTCAAAGATAATCTGCACTCACCCTGCATGAGCCAAGTAGAAGCCTCTACATTTCGCCAGATACTAAGGCATCTTGGAATTCCCAGTCTCTGTACCCAAACGACCCAAAGCTGTTCTCCTGCCTTCCAGAGATGAAAACCCACTCTGTTAAAAAAAAATGCACATGAAAAGAATCAAATGAGAATTCAGGCAGTAAGTGGGGACATTTTATCCTTGATGCTAAGATCCAAGGAAGTGAAATGTCCCACATTTACCACTCTTGCAAATGAGCAGCCCTGTTGAGACTCATAGCATCAGGATGATGTCTAAACTCTATCAGGCTTGAAGGGTTTTGAGTCACTGTGAAGTCATGTTCCTTGGAAATTTATGGGAATTCTTTGAGACCTGTGTTTAAATAGCACCCATCAGAATTGCCCTTTTATCCACAAAGCGATTTCCTCTCTAGAATTGCCTTTTTCCATTGTATTCAGTTTAGTCTGAGTTCATTTAAACTATCACATGCATAGAGGCATTGACTATGTCTCTAGGCAAACTCTGGGGAGCGTCTATCAAAATCCCACTAGGAGTCTCAGAGTCAATCCTACCCCACATTTCCTGAATTGCTTACTCTATGCAAAGTCCCACATATAGCAGATTTAGATATTTTTCCTTATGAAAGCTTCACAAATCTGGTAGCAGTATTAATTTCTTTATAGATATGGAAACTCAGAGAGAGGAAGTTGAAACTTTTGTACTGGTTTGGCAGATAGGAAAGAGCTTATAATGTGAACTCTGTCATGTTCTCTAGTTCTTTTTCCATTGATCCTTTTAACTACACTATTTCCTCCTGTACCTTGGAATAGTCCAAGTAGAAAATTAAATCCAGAGCCATTTTCACCTGAAATCATAGTTTGATGCTGGATTGTTCTTTTCTTTTTTTTTTTTAGTTTCCAAATTACATTACAGACTTATCTTTCTAGCAATGTGGAAACCTCTCCAAGTATTGCACAAATAAAAATGCTAGTTAAAATATATAATCATAATTTAAATGCATGGAGAAGTTGGCCAGAGAGTAAGAATTCCTCAGATGTCAGAAACGATGAGAAAGCACAAATCCTCAGGGTAAGTAAACGCTGGAGCCAGAGTTTGCCTGGGCAATACATGCCAATTCTTAGTGCTCTCAGGAGGGGCAACTTCAAGTCACAGACACCAACCTAAAAGCCAGCATCTCTGGGGAGCAGTTTTATCAGTGGGTGAAGTAGGAAAAAACCCACCCCACGGAGGGAGACAATGCCTCCCTCTGCCTTTCCACTGGGAATTCCTAATCTCGAGCCACACTCACTGAGGACGATGTAGGGGCCCGATTTCATACACCTACATGGTCAAAAACACACAAACAAAAATACCCTAAACCGAGAATACAGTTTGAAACAGTCTCAGGTGATAGCTCCCTCATGTGCTCAGCAGAGGCAAAGGAAAGTCTGCTCTGGAGGAATGCACTTGAAAAATGGGCCATCTAAAGGTCAAACTCAAAAGGAACTCACACTCAAAGGGCATTAGAAACATACTGTAACATACGATAAGGTGAAGTAATGTCTGAATCACACAAATACTATCCTTGAGCCAACAGACATATATAGAATACCGCACCCAGCAACAAGAAAATAACACATTCATCTGAAGTACACAGAAAAAATTTACAATAAGTAAACAAGGAGTGATCCCAACAATTATCAACAAATTTCAAAGACTCTATGCTATGAGGACCATATTTTATCACAACACATCAAATTAGTAATTAAGAAGATAATAGTAACTAAAAACCCACTGTATTAGGAAATTGAAAAATATACTTTTAAGTAATACATGAATCACAGAAATTTAAAAATCCTTAAAAGTGAATGGTCATGAAAAATACTTATCGAACTTGTTGGAGGCATCTACAAATAATACCTGGAAAGAAAGTTAAAGTCTTACATGTTTGTATTAAAAAAGAAAGAAGGTTGAAAAAAACTAACCTAGGCACTCAACTTAAAAAAGTTCAAAAAAGAGGGGCACCTGGGTGGCTCAGTCGGTTAAGCGACTGACTTCAGCTCAGGCCATGATCTCGTGGTCCATGGGTTCGAGCCCCAAGACAGGCTCTGTGCTGACAGCTTGGAGCTGAGCCTGCAGCCTACTTCGGATTCTATGATTCCCCCTCTCTCTGCCCCTCCCCCACTCGTACTCTGTCTCTCTCAAAAATAAATAAACATTAAAAATAAAATTTTTAAAAAAGCTCAAAAAAGAAAAAAATAAATCCAAAGAAAATAGAAGAAAGGGAATAAATATAAGAGCAGAACTTGATGAAACATAATGAAACAATGACACATTAGAGAAAATAAACAGAAGAAACAACCAGAAAAGCTGGCTTTTTTGGTTAAGTCTAGTAAAATTGATACAGTTTTTGCAAAATTTACCAAGAACAAAATAGAGAAGAAACAGTATTAAGAGACAAAAAGATTACAACTCCTTGTTTGCAGCATAGATTAAAAAAGCTAATGTAAAAAAGTATTTTGGATAACTTTTGGCCAATTTATAAGAATTAAACAAGTATGAGGCCATAAAGTAAAAATTAAAAACACATTTCAAAGAATTTGTAGCAAACAGACTACTTAAAATATAAGTGTAATGAAAACATTCTTTAAAAATGTATAAATTAACACACTAATTCAAGAACAAATAAAAATCCTGACTTGTCCTCTATCAATGCAAAAACTTAAGTCCATAGGTATAAATCTCTACACATAAAAGAAAACACCAGGATTGGATGGTTTTAAACATGATTTCTCCCAAATGCTGAAGGAATAAGACACTTCCCTTTTTACAAATGTTTTCAGGGAATAAAAAGAGGAAATATTTCTCTATTTTTAAAGCTAGTACTGAATTGGTACCGAAACTAAAGACAGGACAAGAAAGTAAAATTAAAGTCTTATCATAAACATGAATTCAAAAAGCATAAGCAAAATATCTGTAAGCCAAACTCAGAGACGTATAGAAAACATACATTACTTACGAATCAATCTAACAAACATGTACAAGATTTCACTGAAAAACTATGCAACTTTATTGGGAGAAATTAAAGAAGACTACCCTGTTATTGTTTATTATTGTTACATAACAAATCACCAAAATTGGGGGTCTAAAACAACAATCAATTTTTTTTGCCCATTTTCCATGGGTCAAGAAATAATAAAGAAAAAAAAGGCTTGTCTCTGCTTCATGATGTCTAGATTCTTAGCTGGGAAGACCTGAAGTCTGGAAGTGACCCTACAGTTGAAAACTGTAATCATCTGAGGATTTGCTCACTCATATGCCTGGCCCCTGGGCTGAAAAGATTTGAAGTTAGAACTGCTAAGGGGAGAACCTACCTGTCGTTTCCTCATGTACTTGACTTCTTGCAGCATAGTAGCCTCATGGGAGGGTAACATACTCATTTGTTCTTCCCCTGGAAGCTCAATATTAAAAAACTGTTCTCTCCATATTGACATGGATTCAATGCATTCTCAATCAAAATTACAATAAAGGGTATGTGTGTGTGTGTGTGTGTGTGTGTGTGTGTGTGTGCATGTAACTCAATAAGCTGATTCTAAAATTTACATAGTAGCACAGAATTATACCAGGGAAAAACAAGTAGGCCAATGGAACACAAATGAGAGCCTGGGAAGAAAGCCATGAATATACAGACACTTGATTTGTGGGGGAAAAATATAGCACAGCAGATCAGTTGCTGAAAGATATTACTTTTTCATACATGATGCTTGGAAAACAGCTACCCATACAGAAAATTTGAAAATAGGACCCTGTAACTCACACCATACCAAAAGCTACTTCCGAAAGAATTAAAAACCTATCTATGAAAAGCAAACTATAAAGGTTCTAGAAGATAATATATAATAATCTAGAAGATAATTTTACATTAAAACATTTTGGAAGACATTTTCATGACTTCATGGTATGATAGCACTTCTTAAGATATAAAAAGCATCAACTTTATAAGGAGAAAATTGGTAACTATAACATTAAGATCAAAGAAGTTATTCATCATAAGATATTCTAAGTGAAGTTAAAGAGTAAGTCACAGAGATGAAAAGGTATTTTCAACTTCTATTAACAACAAAGAACTTGTATCTAGAATACATAAAGAACTTCTACAAATCATTAATCAAAGGACAGTCCAACCAAGAGAAAACTGAGCAAAGGACTCAAAAAGGCACTTCAAAAAGAGAAAATTGAGATGGCCAGCAAACGTCTGAAATGGCTTTCACCCCATTGAGTAATTAAGAAATACAAATTAAAAACACAGTGAAATATTATTTCACACTCACTAAACTAGCAAAAATTAAGAGCTCTGACCCTACTATGCACTGGCAAAAATATTAACAATGAAGACTCTAGCAGATGGCTGGTAGAGAGTAAATTGTTATAAACACTTTGAAAAAAATTGGGATTACATAGAAAAGCTCAATTTACATATATGCCTTATGCGCCAGCATTATCCTCATAGGTTTTACCATGAGACACACAAGAACATTTTCAGAGCATCACTGGCTGTGAGAACCCCAAAATAAAAAAGGAACCCACAAATGTCTATCAATAGGAGAGTAAATAAATTATAGTATATTCATAAAATAGAGTACCATACAGTAATAAAAATGAACAAACTGTAGCTAAATGCTTTAATATGAATGATACCAATGTAATGATGAGTGAAAAAAAGACAGAAGAATGTTCACAGTATATAGTAGAATTCCATTTATTTAAAATTCAAAAATAATACATTATTTAGGTATATCCATATGTGTTAAAACTATAAAGGAAAGCAAGGGAATGATTCACTTAAAATTCAGGCTAGAATTACCTTTGATGAAAAGGAAGAAGATGGGATCAGAGAGGCACCCAGAAGGTTTTAAATGGACTGACAATATTGTATTTCTTCAGCTAAGTGGTAGACAAACGGGTATTCATGTTATTAGTCTTCAAATTGTACATATATCTTATGAAAACTCTTTTATGTATGACATAGTTCACAACAAATTTTTTTAATTGCATTATATACTAATGCTACTACATATACTATACTAATTAGAAAACTTTTATCTCGTTGTATGGCCACACAGAATAGACCTTCAACAGTTTGGTAGCAACCCCAGCAGTTCCATAGTTAGAAAGATGTTTAAAAGTATAGCCCAAGAGAGATACTTCCGTCAATGACTTCAACAAAGTGGGAGAGAAATTTCCAGATTATAGAAATTTCAGCAAGAATATTGTTTTATATATATATATAGTTTTTTAAAAGCTGTAGCTGTCTACAAAACTTCTATTATTCCTGAGCATGTGCAGAGCACAGGGACAAAGCCCAGAGACAGTCAAGGATCTGGGGAGGGTCAAGAGCAGTGTGCTGAAGGAAAGAGGTCCTCTTTTATATCCCAGCCCTGTAGCTATCTGCCCTGTGTGAGAAAATTAGAAACAGCAGTTGTATCCATTGTAGAAATACAGCTAGTGATGACACTTTAAAAGTATGCAATCTGAGCAACTGCAGCAGTGACAGTGAGAATTGCCACAATTCGGATATTCCTCTCATTACAAGGATGGACTGTTCCAATGGGATGCAGAGCATCATGGGACACTGAAGACCAGAAATGATGCAGAACAAGATGATGAAAGGAGAGGGTGGTTTGAACAAAACCCAGGCATGTACCATTCCCTTAACCACACCTGACAAAGAGTTGTGCTGATGGCCTAGGGATGGGGAGTGTGAAACAATACCAGATACACCACTGCACATGGGTATTGGTTTGTGAAGTCTATTTTCTCATAAGTGAGTATTTGACTGGTTTTCAAGCTGCAGAGTTTGCTCAGCAGCAAGGGTTCAATCATTTTCAAACCCTTTTGTTATATTCATAAATTTTCAAGTAAAGAAACCCCTCCAGTGATTTCTACAGAAGTACATATACAGGGTGGATTCAACTGAGGGCTGTAATTAGAATTCTGGATGACAAAAAAGGATAAGCAGCAACCTTCCTTATAGAACAGTACTTGACCCAAACTCCTTCCTACCTGGGCAGAGTTGCATGTAACAGAGTTGCACTTAACAATTATTTTTAATAGTCTCCCTAGGTAACTAATAACCTTTCTTTTGCTGCTCTTTCTGCTTCTCTACTAATGACCACTAAAATCTGACAAATTCAAAATTTTGAAAGTCATCCAACTATTTAACTCAGCCCTAGATTTTTTTTTTACAGAAACAGAAACTTCCAGATGTAGATCATTTATTTAAGTTACATATCATTTCTCTAAATTGACATGCAGCCAACTCACAATTATCCCCAATAATAGAGACTAGGTATCCAGGCATAATTTAATTCCACTGATAATCAAGAAAGCTTATTTTCCTCCTCCTTTATCAAACTTTCATCAGAGTTACTAGCCAGTTTCTGAAAGGACTGGTTCAAGTTTCCTCTTCTTTTACTTATCTTACTGTCCCTTTACTGAGAGGGCTAACGAGTCACTAGAGTCAGGCAATAGAAGGAAGTCCAAAGAGAAGAAAAAATAATATAATCGCTTAACTGAATAAATCACCCCTTGAGTTGAAGTTGAATGTGTTTTCTCCTCGGTTTTAAGGTTAATTTAGAAACTGTTTTTACCCCTGATATTATGCTTGGGGTGACCAGATGTCCCACCACTGCCACTCCTGTCAATACTATGTCTATCAATATGTCCTTTGTTTTATCCTTCTTATCTTCTTTTTCCTCTTCTTATCTTTTTTTCTGTTTACCACCAGCTAGCCCTCTTTTTTCCAGGGCGTCCTTTCCCTGAATTCTTTATTTTTTTTTATTTTTTTAATGTTTACTTACTTTTGAAAGAGTCCGAGAGAGAGAAGGGCAGAGAGAGATGGAGACAGAATCTGAAACAGGCTCCATGCTCTGAGCTGTCAGCACAGAGCCCCACGCGGGGCTCAAACTCAGGAGCTATGAGATGATGACCTGAGCCGAAGTCTGATGCTTAACCGACTGAGCCACCCAAGCGCCCCTTCCTGAATTCTTTACTATAGCAGAAAACATGCAAATTCCACAGGAGTAAGTATGGACTCCAAAGATTAGTTGAAGGCCCCAGGAATGGGGAACATCTCCTAGCCCCATCCTTTTACATCTTCCCTGAGAAGTCTCATTATTCTTCCCCCTTCCCTCTGGTGCCAGGGAAAAAAACTAACTTCTGCTGTGCACCAGCCATGTGCCAGACATTGGTGGCTATCCTATCTCCATCTCCTACTCAATCTTACCTTCAGCTAAATGCAGTATTGGTTTATTATGTCTATTTAACAGGGACCTCAAAAGGATTAAGTTTTATTCTGCTACTAAGTAGTAGAGGCAAGATAGAGATCCAAGCTCTTACAATTTTTACCACAAAAATGCTACCAGGCACAGGATACAATTTCTTTTGCTGTATTCTCGCTAACTTTCAATCTATAATTTCATCAATGTATTCTATTTCCTACATTAATTCCCATGTTTACAGAGAAAATTTACAGATTTGTGATCATTAAAATTTTAATCATATAATTAAATAGAAGGGAATTATAGCTTGAAGATTCTAATGGATCCTAGAATCAATCTGGTTTCACTTAAATTACTTGAAGGGAATTTCAGAGAAATGTAATGATCAGGGATTTTGTGTAGTTACTTCTAGTTAAGGATGGAATCTCATTGCATTATCTCTGTTTCCTCCAAAACTCTACTAGACTGACAGCAAAGGATTTTTTCTTAAGTCCTAAACCCACAGTACCAAGGGAATAGGGAAGAAGACAGAAGCAACAAAATTTTGGATGCTAGAAAGAAAATAAATGAATGCAACAGACTTAGCAGACCCAATAAAGTTAACTGCTACATCGACAGCAGGGAGAGCCAAGACAAAACCACATTTATGCCATAGAACCTCCAGGAGGATGAATAATTGGCATCATCCTGGACTTTTGGAAATAGGGGTGAAAGTAGAGCTAATAAAAGGAGTGTTTATTGATAGTCCTCATGAGATTTCCAAACACCTACCCTGAAACCAAGAGCCAAGTGCCTGCTGCTCCTTCCCATGGAAGAAAACAAATGTTTATTCTCCAGAGAAGGTAAAACAGAGTCTCTCTGAGCTTAAAGACACCAGGCCCACATAATGATAGGGAGACATTGAAATCAGGTGTTATGTAGAAATATTATTAACAGCCTCTGCACTCTAGCTTTCTTTCCACATTTGCCTTCCAGAAATCTAGACTATTCCTCTAATAAGATAGTATAATGTCCTTCCCTAGGGAATCTGAACACCTTAAGAAGAAAAAAAAAAGTCCAAAGCTATTGATATTGGAGCAGCACCAGTGAAACGACCCAAACAGATCACCCTGATGTCAGCCCACAGCTGGGCCTCAGCAACATGTGCACAGGTTGCAATTAGCTCTACACATGAGCAAAGACATGACTTGCCAAACTTTAAGAAATGCATCTAATATGAAAAGCAGGAGGTCCAAACAAACATTTAAAAATCGCATGGAGATAAAAACAATGCAAGGAGATTTCACAAAAAATATTGCTAATATTCTTAGTAAGATAAGAGAAGATATTGTATCCATTAAATAAGAATGGCATAATGTTAAAAATCAAAGAATATAAAAAAGCAAGCTTCAAAGAAGGGTTGAAAAATAAACTTGACAAAAATTACAGACAGAGCCAAAAGGGCAAAGAGAAGATAATGGGGTCAGAAAGATAAGAAATTCGAAGTAATCCCACACCTGAATAATAACAGTTCCAGAAAAAGAAAACAAAGAAAGTGAAAAAAGCAAATCAAAGAAGTAGCTTAAGAAAATACTACAGACCAATGGATGAAGTTCCAATAGAAAGGATTCTCTGTGTGCCTACCACAATGGATGAAATCAAGCCCATGCTGCAAGACACAGTGTGACAGTGCTGTGGTGCATCCCTTACATCTCCCTTCAGGGACAAAGGACTTAGTCCCCTTGCTGCAGTGAGTTTTTCCGCTGGAGAGTGCCTCAGCAGGAAAAAATTGCCTTACCCAAGATCCTGTCTCCTTCTGGGGTGGCCCATATCCAGTCAACACAGGGATGTAAAGGACCAGCCTCCTTGCCCCATCCAGGACAACTCTGAAGGGCCATCCTACTTGTGGAGCCACTACAGACCCACTGCTGAGGTTCTTCTGAGATCACATCACAACTCAACTTCTCCCTCCCTCTCCCTTCCCTTCCTTCCCTCCATAGGTGTTGATCTCAAGAGCACTCCCAAATAAACCTTCCCCATACTAATCTCCATCTCAGGGTCTGCTTTCTGGAAATCCAGCCTGTGATACACATCACTGTGAATTTTCAAAGTGCCTGAGATTTTTTAAAAATATTTATTTATTTTTTAGAGAGAGACAGCGTGTGAGCAGGGGAGGAGCAGAGAGAGAGGGAGACACAGAATCCAAAGCAGGCTCCAGGCCCCAAGCTATCAGCACAGAGCTCGACACGGGGCTCAAACTCACAAACTGTGAGATCATGACCTGAGCTGAAGTTGGACGCTCAACCAACTGAGCCACCCAGGCACCCTGAGATTTTTTTTTCAAAGAAGAAAAAGAAGGAAAAGAAAGAATAAATTGTGAAATCCCTCTAATTGGGATAAGAGAGGAGGAGTGGGTCTCATACAAAGAATTAAGTATCAAAATGACTTTGGATTCTCCATAAACACTGAATAGTAATAGACAATGAAGGAAAATTTTAAATTCAGAGAGAGAGGGGAAAAAAACGCTTAAAACCTGAAATTTTATACCTAGCCAAAATCTAAATGAAGTATGAGGATAGAATAAAGACATCTAGTCTCAAAATTTACCATTCATGGGCTTTTTCTACAGAAAAATTGAAGCATGTGTATAGGTAACATAAAGGAATAAACCCAAAAAAGGAGGAAATTATGGAATCTAGGAAATAGGGGTCCCAACTTGGGACAGTGGCAAAAAGAATCCCTTGGGATGATGGGGTGGTGACAAAGGAGATTCCACAATTATACCTGGCTAGAGAGAGGCCTGAAGATCAGTCAAACTCAAAGGGCAAGTCAGAAGACTGCTAAGACTGGTTCAGTCAGATAAAGCAGACAGACTATCAGGCATGTTTGAATGTACCCAGAGGAAATTTACACAGCTGAAGGAGTTTGGGGATACAGTAGTGGTGTGCATATAGTAAACTAAAAAATGAAGAAAGACAAAGACCATATACAAGTATCAAGGAAATAAATATGTGGAGGAAAGGAAAAGTAATAATAAAATCTTGCAGAGCTTTCAATTGTGTTGACATAATAAAAACGTAAATACAACTATTTACTGGGGCTCTTGGGTGGCTCAGTTGGTTAAGTGTCCAACTCTTGATTTCAGCTCAGGTCATGATCTCATGGTTTGTGGGATTGAGCCCTACATCAGGCTCTGTGCCTCTACCTCTCTGTCACTCTCCCACTCTTTCTCTCTGTCTCTCTCAAAATAAATAAATAAATAAATAAATAATAAATTTATATATATATATTTTTAAAAACTCTATTTACTGATAGATCTAATTTAACCAAAATCAGAGTTAACTATACTGGGAGGATAGCAAGTATGTGTGTGTGTTTGTGTGTGTGTGAATGTGTTAGGTAGTTGTGGGGAGTGTGTAAAAAGAGATCAAAACCCTCATTTTTCATAACGGGAAGATAAGTGAATTGTCTAAGTATAGAAAATAAAATAAAATAAAATCTAGAAAATCAAGTGGCAATACTATAGCATGTAACACAGAAATACGAAAATGCAGACAAAAAAATCATTTATAAGTTGAATGCAACTGCTTTCTGGGAGCAGGAATGGATATGTGGAGAGGTGGTAATGCCCATTAATATAAGTAAAAATCAAATTTAAAAAAGGATTCTTTGGTTTTGAATTTGTTAGCTTTTTTCTACCAAGAAACCTATGTCACCAAAGGTTTAACTTGAGTGCCTTGATTTTGGGTTTGTATTAGCAGCAGTGTGGTTGCTACTTCATTTTTTTTTTTCTTTTTTAAAGAGAGACAGAGGTGTGAGCAGGGGAGGGGCAGAGAGAGAGGGAGACACAGAATCCAAAGCAGGCTCCAGGCTCTGAGCCTTCAGCACAGAGCCTGACGCGGGGCTCAAACTCACAGACCGCAAGATCATGACCTGAGCCAAAGCCGGACGGCCAAGCAAATGAGCCACCCAGGCACCCCGCTACTTCATTCTTTTGGGGATTTTTACTGTCTCAATGAAAATGGCAGAAAGGAATCATGTCCAAACTAGTTTGTAGGATAAAGTTCTTCTTTTATGTAGACTCTTGTATTTCCTAAGATCTCATTTGGCCAAATAGTCTTCAGAAGCACAATATGGGCTACACTTTGAAGCACAATATGATATTTTTGTACACCCACAATGCAGTTAAGTTATGGGAATTTTTAATCAAAGATAAAAAGCTGACCACATCTGGTTTTGGAATTAGCACCACAGAAGAACATACTCTCTGCAAAGGCGACCTAGTCTGCATGCTCACCTCCTGAGCACAACAGGAAATGAAGGCTGCTACTAGGTAAAATCCCACAGGCTCACTTGGGTGGCTTTGGGGGTGACAGTGGGACACTGATGCAGAAGAGGCAGGCCAGAATGAAATTCACACCTCCTCCCCAATACTACACAGCTGGGTCACTGCACCTTCCCCACCCTCAACATAGAGAATGCGGTGCATCATCCCCAGGAGTGAATGGACCCGAGGTAGGAGAGCTCTTGGCCTCAGCTTATTGATTGTGCATGTGAAGAAACCCCAGTAAGGCACCGGAGGGTCTTCACCAAATGCCCCATGGCTTAGCACTAGTGCCAAGTATAGTGTCTGGCAGACAAAAGACACTTGATAAAAACACACTGGATGGTGGGATAGCAGGCACAAGCTGTAAGCACGAGGCCCCTTTTAGAGACTTAAGAAAAAGGAGGGCAGACTGGCCAAAGTTGGTTTCTAACATCTACAACCATTAAGTAGAAAACTCTCCCCCAGCATCATAAGCAGTCATACAAGTAGTTTTTCTTCCCTAAAGCTGGAATGTCCTAAGAAAACAAGGGTCCTCAACATATAGGAAGTCATCAGAAGGCAGGATAACCAGCTTGTGGAAGAGCACTAAGTGGAACTGAAAGCTCCCAGGTGAAGGGCAAGATGACCTGGATCTAAAGATGACAACAGAGTACCATCATGAGAACAAGCATGCCCTTGACTGCCATGAGTACTTGAAGAGGCATCAAGGAACAATGGCCCATGTTTAGTGAACATACGTACTGACTATGTTCTAGGTATTATTCAAAGAGCTGTAGTTGTGTTTCTGTATTTTATCATCACAACAGTGAGGATGTGTTGCATAACCCCAAGAGCCGCCTTCCACACTGTGAAATGCCCGGGGGCTCCTCACAGTGCAATGTCCTGTGAACATATTGCAGAAGACCTGGGGATGGCTGTTTGGTCTCAGAAAGGTCATCACTCTTGATCAGGAAGCAGAGTTCATGGCAACCACCAACCCCTGAGGGTTGTAGAAAACAATGTGGGTTGTGTAGTCTGGAGCTGTTGCACACAAGGGAGATTATTTTATTGGCCTCATTTTACAGTGATGAAACTAAGGCATAAACAGGAAGTAGCTTGCCCTAGGTCATCCACCTAGTAAGTGGTGGAGCTTGTATCCAAATTCAGGTAGTCCCGATCCTATTAGACTTGTGTTTTAATAACCACACTTCACTCCTTTTAAAAAAGAGGGTGGTGAGTGAGGCACCTGGGTGGCTCAGTCGGTTAAGCATCCTACTCTTGATTATGGCTCAGGTCATAATCTCATGGTTTGTGAGCTCTGTGTCGAGCTCTGTATTAATAGCATGGGTCCTGCTTGGGATTCTCTCCCTTCCCCCCCCCCCTCCGCCTCTCCCTTGCTTACTCTCTCTCTCACACAAAAATAATAAATGAAAAAAATTAAGACTTTTTAAGTAAAAAAATAAAAAAGACGGGGGTGAGGAAGGAGAAAAGTAACAGGGAACAAGGTACTAGAATGAAAAAATGATGAAGTAAAAGGGAAGAAAACAGAGAAAAAAGCATTCGCTTCAGGTACCAACCACAGAAGTGGTTCCATAGATTGGGCTGGAGAATTATGATCAGATAATTTTCTTCATAAGGGATTTTGCAGTCTCCTCTTGTGAATGCTGTTCTGCCCCAGGATAAGACCTTCACAGAGGGGAAATTTGTCAGGAAGCACCTTCTCATGTAGTGAAAGTGGGGTTTGGTTTCTTCTGTTTTTAAGGGACAGCACAGCTATCAGAGACCCCATCTCACGGGCAGATGCAGTGCCTGCTGTATGAGACTGGGCCTCTGGCACTCGGCCTCAACTTCATGGTTTGTTGTTCGAATAGAAGGCTTGGACACCTGCAGGGCGGGAAATGTGATACCGTCCTCCCCAGAGCAGAGAGTGGGAAACAGAGATCTATCAACCTGAAAGAGATAGTTTGTGGGTGTAGGTGACGGACCTTAGTGGGAGGAAGCAACTGAAAGGTCCCCCAAGTGCTCAGCTTGCCTGTCACACACACCTCATTCTACAGTGAGGCTGCTGCCACGATTATTAAATGGCTTTGCCTGTGCTCTTTGCTTTTGTGGGAGAAATATTACTTGCTTTGTAAAGTAAGAAATAGGGATCACTTTCCTTCATGTTTGAACACTTCTAAATATTCTGAACAATACCTATGAATAGAGAGCAGGGGACATTTTAAGCGGACCTGCTTGGGGTTCATTGGAAGCTCCACTCCTTCATTGCCTTCCGCCACCCTGAAGAGCTAGATGTGAAGAGGGTCATGGCTGGAGCATAAGAACAGGTGGAACAGCAACGTGATTTAGCAAACTGCAAACACTCATTCCAAACTGGAAAACAGCCAGTGGTGTGTTTCTCATGCTCACAGACATTTTTTGGTTCAGGACATATGAGTTTCCTAGAACAAAAACTATATCCTCCACAACACATGGGTGAGAATATGACCTTTGGTTTGGCCACTGTCTTTAGGAGAGCTCTCTTCTCACCATAAAGAAGGCACATTCTACTTGCAAAACACATTTTACTTCACATCGAGAAAAGCATCATATCAAGATGTTTATTGAGTAACTAGAATGTGCAACATGTTCACATTTAATGCCAGAGATACACCTCAGCCTTCGCAGATCTAGCAGTCTGACTAGGAGGACAGTTGCATAGATACACCAATAATAATAATGAAACAACAACAATAGCTAACATTTACTGAGAGTATGTTCCAGGCACTAAGTTTTACATATATTACTCTCAGTTAATTTCATTTAATTCCTACCACAACCTTGAAAATTCAATTTACCCCTAAAATGCAATTATTATTTCCATTTTACAGAAAAGGAAACCATGCGGCCCCCAAGTGGCTCAGTTGGTTAAGGGTCTGAATCTTGGTTTCAGCTCAGGTCATGATCTCATCGTTCGCGAGTTTGAGCCCCGGGTTGGGCTCTGTACTGACAGTGCAGATCCTGCTTAGGATTCTCTGTCTGTTTCTCTCTCTGCCCCTCTCCCACTTGCACATGTTTTTTTTTTCTCTCTCTCAAAATGAATAAATAAACAAAAGAAGAAGAAGGGGGGGGGAGGAGGAAACAAACCACAGAGTTAAATGCCACAAAGCTAAGAAATGTCAGAGCTGGGATCAAACCCAGGCAGGCTGGCTTCAGAGTTTGGTTTATAGTTTACACTTCACTCTTCATAGGATAGAATGAGTATTTCCAGCAGGAAAAAAGGTTATTATAAAATAGTGAATTGCAGTTTAAATATTTTTTTTACCATTTTATTATCAAAGATGGGATAGAAGACTCCACAAAGTCAAAATGCAAGCCCCACATATCTATACAGAAATCCCTGATTATCTACAGTTTATTCATTCTTTAAGAAGCCTCCCATCCTTCAGGCTTTCTTGGAACAGCTGGAGGTTGGCCTCCAGAAACTGCATTCTTAGGAGCTCCTGAAGACTCCTTCACTGTGGCTAGGGTCTGATGGCCTTCAATTGTCACCAAAAGTCCCCACTGATTCATTCATTCCCCGCTCAGTGACCAAAGATAGGAAATCAGATGGCAAATGGGACTTCTTGCCAAGTTTCCACACATGGGCAACAAGTAGTCCCTAAGGGAAGAACAGAGCAAGCAGCATAATTTGCAGGGTCCAGGGCAAAATAAAATGTGGGGTCTCTTGCTGTAAAGCAGGGAAAAGGTATTGTTAACAGTACTAAAAAATAAAGCCTTTTCTTATTTCTGTGGTCTCTCTCTTAAGTTTTTTAATTTGCTATATAATGTCATTCTAAGCAAAAAAAAAATTAAAATTTTAGGTTATTAGTATAAGTTTTGCTGTTAATCTTTATTTGTATAATGCCAGTTTTAATGCAAATATAAGAGCATTTAACTTCTATGCTGAATTACCAAAATTATTCAATTTGCATTTGTAGTGCATGTATGCACATATATGTAATTCTTACCAGATGAGTGGAAACACTGCACAAAACTAACTCAGCTCTTTTCATTTCATTTCTTTATACATGCACATTCTACCTCAACTCTCTACCTTCAAATTACTGAAGAGTATGGAAGATGAAAAGAAAAGGAACTATGGGTTGGCCTATCTTTCTCCTTCCTCTTAGGTCACCAACTGCAGTGTAATACAGGAAAATAAGAATGGTAAGAAAGGGTTTAATAGAGTTCCTTAGTTGTTCATTTTCCTTAGAATGCTACTGCCTTTTTCCTGTGCACAAAGTTTTGGCTCAAACAGTAAGTATAGCACTTTAGGGCTATCAGTGTCCTGGCTTACTCATTCATAGACATAACACACTTACCTTGTACTTGTTTTGAGTCTCGCTTGACTCCCATGCATCATGGGTCTATCAGCATTCAACGTTTATGAGACATCACAAATATCGTATGAGGAGGGGGATGCAAAGGATGGCATGACAGACATGTACACTGTGCTAATCTGTTCATAGGCAGGCTTTGTTGATTATCAGACTTCACTTAAAAATCACAAGTTCAAAGATAAAATTCCTGAGAATTTTAGTGAGGAAATTATTGAGAATCCCAAGTCTGTGGCAACAGAGCATTATAAACTCAGCACGGGTCCTTCTGAGCATGGGACCCTGTGCAATCGCAGAAGTCTCATACCCAAGAAGCAGCCCTAGGCAAGCGTCATTTAACTCTAGTGCTGGCAGCTAGAAAGGGGATCAGACTTGGTGTGAGAAAGTTTCCAGCTCCCAAGACACAAATAGAAATAATTCTACTGAGTGTGCAGCTGCCCAAGTTAGAAGGAAGACACGAAGGGGGGTGTATGTTAAAAAGACCTGAAATGAAACGCTGTGGACTTCAGCTTACTATGATTTGATTTGTAGAAAATAAATTTGGTTTGCCTTTATATTTGCATAAGTTTCTTTCTGATTATAGATGTGTGTACACATACATATACACACATATGATATACATATGCATATATCACATATGTATATGCAATGGCCCCAGTGGGACTCCGTGCCAGTTGAGTGAAGAAACATTTCTGAGGTTTCATCATTGAGAGCTTAACTAAGAAAGTGTGACATTTCAATAAGATAACAGAGGCTTTCATGCCATGGGCTTGTCTAAAATCACAAGTGCCCAGGAACTGAGGAGTCTTCATTGAACCCAATTTATGTGCTTTTTTCAGATTTATTCATTTCCACCTGTCCCTCAAGTCCTTGGCCAGTTACTCATTAGAGAGTCCAAGCTGGCCACCTCATTCCTGAATTTTACCAGTTACCTCAAATTCTCTTAAAATAAGAACCATCTTAGGCATGGCCTCTGCAGCACTTGGCAGGGGTAGGGAGGATGGAGCCTCAAGCCCAAGCTGATCAGATACACAGAAGTTCTAGTTTCTCCCACCACACCTGGTCCCAGATGAAGCATAGTGCGGTGGGGAAAAGTGTTTTACCAGGTTTGACTTCCCAGAAGATACCCAAAAGGGCTAAGGAACACAACCCAGAAGGGTAGAGAAGCCAATGCCCTGTGGTGCACACTTTGACTAATGAGAGACAAAAGACAGGAAGGAGCCAGCAGATAAATTCTTTTCCTGAACGTAAAGAACTATTCCAAGGTAGAACACTTCCAAGAAGTCAATTCAGAAATAAACCCACTGGGTAAAGCACCAGGGAGTGTTCTTTTTATGACCAGCTTTGCTAATATACCTTGTATTTGCTTTCCGTTCTTCCCTGCTTCATTTGCCTTTACTCTTCACCTGCAGTAGAGCACTAGCTAAGCTTTGCCTGGTCTCTATTTATAGGAAACTAGGGGCAAGGCACTCATCAACAACAAAATCTTCCTCTTAACTATCACCTGGTACAGGAGTCCCCTAGCTAAATAATCTATCATAGATTATGGGTATTGGGGAATTAAAAATGAAATATCTAACACTAAACCTTTTAATTTTATATCTTTTGAATCATCTCCTTTACTGTGTTATGGATGACCTACTATAAGCCAAGTACTAGAGATACAGGGAATAAGAGAATTATAATTCTTGTGGAGGTCATAATTTAGTGGGAAAGACAAAAAAAAAACATACCCTAACAAAGTAGGTTTTATTATACATGTTATGAATACATAAATGGTAAAGATACTGGAAGGTATGGATGTGGACTGTCCATTGGTAAAATGGTCAGAGGAACCTCCTCTGAAGAGGCAATGTTTAAGCTGAGACTGAACAGGTAAGAGGAAACCTGCAAGCAAAGATCTGAGGGTGGGGAGCACTTTGGAAGAGGATGTGTCAAGTCTCAGAGGTAGAAATGAAGTTAAAAGGGTCAAGTAACTAAAAGAAGATCCATGGGGCTGAAAGAGAACAAGATGGGGAGCAAAGGCACCAGACAGCACTGGGGAATTGGCTAAGGCAGAGCTCAGGCTGGGCCATGTCAGCCAAGATAAGGGGTTTGGAATTTTATTTCACTTCCCTTGTTTTTGAAAATACAGTCAAACATCAGAATTTATACTATATTTTAATCCCAAACCATTTAAATATTATTTTTCAATGTTTATTTATTTTTGAGAGAGAGAGAGAGACAGAGCACGAGCTGGGGAGGGGTAGAGAGAGAGAGACACAGAATCTGAAGCAGGCTCCAGGCTCTGAGCTGTCAGCACAGAGACCCATATGGGGCTTGAACTCATGAACCATGAGATCATGACCTGAGCCGAAGGCAGACACTTAACCGACTGAGCCACCCAGGTGCCCCAACCTCAAATCATTTTAAATGAGATATTTAATCTTCAAAGTGTTAAACTTTAAGGAGATACCAGTTAGCACAACGTGATTGGTGAGGGTGCCAGAAAGCAGGCATTATGAGAAAACAAAACAAACAAACAAAAAAACCTCTTAACAGTCAGAACTTTGAATTCTGAAACAGATTCTGCTTCTTTTGTGACAGTTTGAAAATGTAAAATATTTATCAACACTGAAAGTGAAACTTCTCCCTACCACACCCAATGATTCTGTGCCCCCAGGACCCAAACATTTTAGTCTCCCTGCAAGAGAAACCCCTCATTTCTCAAATGGCTACTAGTCTTCACCATCAGTGGTCACTAAATTAACTGAGTGTGACTCAACTAAAGCAGGCCTTCTCTAGGTCTTCAAACAACCACACAGTCTGAGCTCTAATCCCTTGGATTAGAGACTCTAAATTCAGCCCTTTGATTTGGACACTGCTTCCATGCTTACTTGAGAATGCAGGATGAGAGGAACCATTTAGAAATGTCAATCCCCCACTGAAACATAAAACTGACAGCCTCCTCGTCTGTCTGGTCCTTTCAGTTAGCATTTCTTCTCTAGAAATGCCACTTGGAAAATTCAGGGACTATCCTTTTGTACAGTACAGCACCCCTTCCTTCAGTAAACCTCCCCTAGATTAATTGGCATTACCACAGCCGTTCACAGCTGTATACAAGATGTTGGGGAGTGCAGCAGAGAAAGGGGTGATTATGGTTGCCTGCACACTGTCATTGCTTAGTAAGAACAGACTCCCCTCCTTCAGAAATGGCATGATAATGAAATGTAATAGCAGAGCCTCTTGGCAATCAATGCCATGGTGGAAATAAGTGCATATCTCAGTGACAATAACAAAGATGAAATGTGAAACAACAAAGCCCTTTCTCTCTTGGCCAGAACTCTTGAGAGCAGCTCATTACTCTAACCTTTCCACCTTCACTGGATGCACAATTAGAAACATGCATTTCCACGGGCATTAAATCCACTTGCTCGCTCACTCTGCCCTCATTAGAACACTCAATGGGTCCCAATTAGCTGGATGGCCATAAACAGATGTTTGTGACTTGGGAAAACAGAAAGAGAAACTTTTTGGAGCCAAAAGAGTATGGAGAAAATCCGGCACACCCCATCTTATTAACTACCTGAAATCTAAAGTTTTACTTTTGCCATGAGCCTACAATTTTTGTTTTGATAGGAAAACCTTAAGGCCAAAAACATGAAGTTCTACTATAGCAATATTTCATGTGAGTCATGGAATATATTTTAAAATTTAGTCTACCTCTTAAAATTGAGAGGTTTTGCAGATTGCCTGCATCCCTTGAAAAGATGTCAGAAGGTTTGGCAACAGTGAGCCAGGTCACTTTCCTGCTTGGCCACAACGGTTGAAGGTGAGTGGTGTCTGCCCCTGCATATGTCCTCCACATCATCACTGTCCCCACAAACCTGGTTACCTCCTGGACCCGGCCCACGTCTCTTGCTCATGCTGTCTGCTTCATACCCGGGAATAGACTCACAGCACTAAACTTACTAGCTTGGGTAACTTAACTTCTCTTTGCCTCAGTTTTGTTTTGTTTTCTTTTTGTTAATCTACAATGGGGTTATGTGGGCAAAATGGGTAAGGGCAATGGGAGGTGCAGGCTCCCAGTTATAGAGCGAATAAGTCATGGGGATAAAAGGTACAGCCTAGGGAATACAATCAATGGTATTGTAGTAGTTAAGTAGGGTGACAGATGGTAGCTATACTTGCAGTGAGCATAGCATAATGTATAAAGATGTTGAATCACTATGTTGTACACCTGAAACTAACATAACATTGTGCGTCAATGATACTTCAGTGTAAACAAACAAACAAACAAAGGATATAATATTCACCTACTGATAATTAAATGAGCTAAAACAGATATTGTTAAGAATCGTGCCTGACACATAAGCAATCGGTAAATATAGCCATCACTTGGTTGTCATTGTCATCATCAGCATCAGCATCATCACTGCTTGTTCTAGGGAACATAACCCAATCTGGTTTCTTCACTCCTCCAGTGGAGAAGTCAATGCAATGTAGTTACCACCAAGAGCACAGCCTATAATAAAGATGGTCTGAGAACAATTTTTATCCAGAAAACCACAACAATAATTTGTATTATAATTCTACTGTGGAGTGAAGACACAGGGAAAAAAAACTAAATAATAATCATTGTCCCAACCCTGATATCCTCACAATATCTGAATGCAGGAATCAGAGTCTATGAGTATGCATAGCATATACGGAGGAAGGGAATACACACAATACTGAATGAGGCACAACAGCAAAGTAATGGCCTCAGGGTGCTTGGGAGATGAAGATAATTTGTTTTTGAGGAGCTCTCAGGCTCAGACCTTAATGTATTTCTGCCCAGTACTCAAGTAAGAAAACTGTGTGAGCAGGAAGCAGGCTTTGCTCCATCAGAGGCTATTCACCTTCCTGGACTGGCCTGCCTCAACACCACGCCTTCAAGGTAGACTGCACAGGCCCTGTAGGAAGAGTGGAGGACTAAAATTCAACTAACAGGAGGAGTGCTTTCCTATGTCTTAATTCAGATGATTGGTTAATACCACACTAGCAATACCTGCTAATTAAGGTTCTCAGATTTGATACTGCTATTCCTCTAAGGGGCCACTTGCAAATGTGTGGGTGTTTTTTGATAGTCACAATGATGGGAAAATGCTATTGATAGTGGGCAGGAACCAAAGATGTTAAATTTTCTAATAATGCTCAGGAAAGTCAGGCATGACTAATGTCCATACCAAGATGCCAAGGGCAACCCCGCTGAAAAACAGCCAATGATTCATTATTTTTCCTGTTCAAATTGTGCATGAGAAAATTCCGCCCTGAGGCAAAGCAAACGCATTCTGATAATTCACGGTTAGTTAATATTTGACCCTAGCCCCAAACACCATTGTCAGATGAGTAGTTCAGCTAAATTTTCAGTTGAAGAATATTGGTGGTGGCAACAATGGCATCTATTCAAGATGACTCTCTATATCCTCATTTGAATAAGCCCACATGATTTCAAAGTTTCTCCTGGTGACTCTAATTCCCTCTTTACATGAAGATATGACCAAAACCTTAATATGTATTAACTCCCATTCTGGGTTCTGGGATATATGTTAGTAAACCAGACAGATGAGACTGATGTTCTTATCAAGCTCTCATCCTAGGAAGGGAAGACAAACAATAAACTAGTAAATTATGAAAAATATAACTTCAGATGAAGAGAAGGGCCATGAGTGAAATAAATCTTTCTAGCTATGATTAAGATATTGTGGGATGAGGAGCCTTTAATGGAATGGTCAGAAACTGCCTCCCTGAGAAAGTATCACCGGAGCTGATTTCTGAGTGACAAGAAGGAACTCACCATGTGAAGATGCATAGTGGGTAGAGCATCCTAGGCAGAGATAATAGCAAGAACAAAGGCTATTGGGTGGGATGAAGCAGGCATGTTTCAGGAAGAAAAAGAACCTAATGTGGCTGAGCAACAGGAAATAGTATACAAGATAGCGTTTAGAGGTAAGTTGGGACCAGTTCAAAAAAGTCATAGTACACCATAGAGAGATATCTGGATTTTATTCAAGGTGCGGTAGGAAGCCATGTGAGAAATGTTTGCAGTGTGGGACAGTGGATCCTAAGGCATAAGAGTACAAGCTGGGACACCACTTAAAAAGCTGCTGAACAAGATTTTAGATTAAATGACTCCTAAAATCCATTTCATCTTTAAAATTCTATCTTTGGTCCGATGGTATCATAAGAGGCGATAAATACAAGATAGAGCCTAGAAAACAAGAGTCTTGGTATAACATGACCACATAAGGCCCATTTGTTGGCAGGACCTTTTTTTCCACCAAAGACATAAATTTTCCAGAAAGACCACAAGGACCCTACAGTTTCCCGTCCTCATACTCTACAATCTTCTCAGAGACCTATAACAAGGAACCCACAGTGGTACCAGTATACACTTACGATGATTTAAACCCAAAAGTCCCCTACATTTTGTTTTAACCAAAAATATTTCTTTTTTCTTAAATTTCTTGTTTATTTATTTTTGAGAGCGAGAGAACATGAGTGGGAGAGGGACACAGAGAGAGGGAGACACAGAATCCAAAGCAGACTCCAGCCTCTGAGCTGTCAGCAGAGAGCCTGATGCGGGACCCGAACTCATGGACCACGAGATCATGACCTGAGCCAAAGTCAGCCGTTTAACCAACCGAGCCACCCAGGTGCCCCTAACCACAAATATTTCTAACTGCTTACATTGGACACAAAATGTAGAATATACTGATTCTTGTTTCCATTGTGATTATTAAGCAATTTGGTTTTTTCAAAATTTCCCCTTAATGGTAACTTTGAATAAGACATACATTTTATAAAATGCACTGTGCCCTTCCCCCAATAGCAGATGATCCACATTCACCAAGAAACAACATCTGGCAGCCATTATTGCACTTGGTTCGCAGCTGCTCGTAGAGGAGTTAAAAGGACTATGAGGGAGGACATGGAAATCAATTTTTAACTCTTATTTTAATTATTGGTTGCTTTGGTTTAATACTTGGTTACTTTTCATAAACATCTTGCATTAGGTAGGCATCAGATCTTTCCCTGATTAAAGGGCCCAACTTTTTAATTTATGCTTCCACCCAAATGACCGGCTTCCATGCCAGACAGAACTTGGCTTCCTTGGGGTATCTGCCTAAGCTTAGAACTTTCTTCCATGTGGATATTTGGTTATTCTGGGGGGAAACATTCAACCCCCTCCACCTGGGTTCCATGAGCTCCCATCACATAGCAAAGCAGATTTCCCTGGGACAAACCACTTTCTGTAGAGGGCAAAATGATCATAGGTACTTGCTAAATAGCTATGCTATCTAGAAACTCTACAGAAATTCTTTAATGGTGACATTTGCTTAAGAAAATAGGTAAGACTAAGTTTTGACTTCTGCACGCATTCAAAAATATAAATTGAGAATTTACATACACCCTACAATGAGAGAGAGCTGAGTCCTGGAACAGATTAAAAACAGGAGAGGAAACATATATACCACTTCCAGCAGCAGTTCTCTGTCCCCACGTCCATCATGACACTCCTATTCCCAGCCTTCCAACTTCTTTATAGCTAATGGTGACCTTAGGATCCATTTGGCCAAAGGGGCATGAAGAAAAATGTGCTATGATGTTTTTACTTTCCTAGTAAAAAGTAACAGATGCAGCTATCATCCCTGCCTTCCTGCTTCCTGCTTGGAACCATAAGAATTGCTTGCCCTCAGAGGACAACAGAGATGCCAGCCTAAAACCCGGGTAGCATGAAGCAGCTGAATAAGGATCAGCAATTGCCCGTCTTCGCACTTGTGTAGGAAAACAAAGACCTATTTCATGCGAGCCATTTTATTTAGGTTTTCATTTCTGACATACTTTGGTTCCACAGTAGATAAAGTCTACCATCAGCTATGGATACCAGGAAGATCCAGCACCCTTTTCTTCTCAGGATCCAGCCTGACATCTCCATAGAATGATCCTCCATGAAAACAATCTTATAGGCCAACATTTACTGTTTCTTGGTACTAGACACTGATATTGTCTATGACAAGTCTTGATTAGACATTGCATCTGTGAGGGTCCAGTTGGGAAAACAGAACCCATGTAAGGTAGTTTGTAGGAAGGATTAACATCAGGATGTAGTGACAAGGGCATTGGAACTGCTGAAAAGCTAACAGCATATGGTGAGAAAACCTGGTCAGTACCCAAGCAGGATGCCACAAGCAGCCCCAGGGCTGAAGGAATCCAGGAAGACAAGGAACCCAGGAAGATGAGTGAGGGCTGCTCAACAGAAAGCAGCACCGTGGAGGGAGCTCCCAGGGGAAGCAGAGACCATGAAGGGGATATCTAACAAGAAGGAGCTGGAACCATGGAGAGAACACAGAACATGGAGAGGGCCTCAGAGGTCATCTGAAAGGAAGGGAGAAGAAATGCCTGACTTTACCCTTCCTGCTCTATCTCAGTAAACTTCTAGTGCCTCCCATCAGCTGAACCACCTTGAAGTCAGTTGGCCAGGGAGCCTGAGAAAGATAGTTTTCAGGAGCCAGCCCCTCACAGTACAGAGCAGAGCAGGAAGGGGACAGCATGAATTTGAAAGCAAACAGCTAACGACTAGCACCGCCTTTTGCTGCTAATAAGTGTGCATAATAATACTTCAATAACTTCTTTACACAATTACTTTTTTGGCCTCCACACATTCTCCAGTGAACTTACAATCATCATAAAATGCTCATTACATGCCAGGGGTGGGTGTTTCCTTGAGGGAAAAAAAAAACATGCACTTTTCTTAATATTTTTAGTGCAAAAACACAAGGAAGTTCCATTCTAAGTAAATGCAGCATTGAATTGTGGAACAAAGCAAAAAAGAGCAAATGACCCAGGAGTATAATTGCCATCATAATAGCCGCTCTGATTATACTGAAATCATAAGGAAAGAATTCCCCCTCAGCCTGACTCCATGATTATGCTCCTCTCTGAACACAAGGAAGACCTGATCCCCATGCTTTCTACCTCAGTGGAGAAGGAAGAGGGGCAAGAGGAGGGGTAGGAATTTCAACATCATCTGCAGAACATTCTGCATCATGATTTGAAGAGCTTAAAAAAGACACATAGAGTAAAATTATATTGAGAAGTCTTGATATCCACTAAGCATTATAGAAATAATACCAATAGATAGAGACATAGATACCTGGATGCACAGATACATAGATGCACAGATAGATACACAGATATAGGTACAGATATAAATATATTCTATCCTTCCATTTAATTTTGTGATCTTACATATGACATTTCTGAAAAATGAGCATTCTACCACAGTTTGAATCTTTGCAGTTACAGAATGCTCAGTGCTTTATGCAGCGGCATTTGGGCAACCACATGGCTCTGATCATTAGAAAGCTTCCTCACTTCCTCCACTTTGTGCTGCTACTCTTGCCCTCCTTCCTCTACTTTTTTTCCTCATTGAAGTAGGTGAAACGAGCTACTATGCTGCCTCAGTTCCAAGAGAAAGTAGCCCTTCCTCCTCAAACAGAGACTCAACCTTTCTTTTTTATTATATGTATATATATATGTATATGTATGTGTATATATATATATATATATATACACACACATATAATTTATCGTCAAATTGATTTCCATACAACACCCAGTGCTCATCCCAACAGGTGACCTCCTCAATGCCCATCACCCACTTTCCCCTCTCCCCCACCCCCCATCAACCCTCAGTTTGTTCTCAGTTTTTAAGAGTCTCTTATGGTTTGCCTCCTTCCCTCTCTATAACTTTTTTCCCCCTTCCCCTCCCCCATGGTCTTCTGTTAAGTTTCTCAGGATCTACATATGAGTGAAAACATATGATATCTTTCTCTTCCTGACTTATTTCACTTAGCATAACACTCTCCAGTTCCAACCACATTACTACAAATGGCCAGATTTCATTCTTTCTCATTGCCATGTAGTATTCCATTGTGTATATAAACCACAATTTCTTTATCCATTCATCAGTTGATGGACATTTAGGCTCTTTCCATAATTTGGCTATTGTTGAGAGTGCTGCTATAAACATTAGGGTACAAGTGCCCCTATGCATCAGCACTCCTGTATCCCTTGGGTAAATTCTGAGCAATGCTATTTCTGGGTCACAGAGTAGATCTATTTTTAATTTTTTGAGGAACCTCCACACTGTTTTCCAGAGCAGCTGCACCTGTTTGCATTCCCACCAAGTGCGAGAGGGTTCCCGTTTCTCCACATCCTCACCAGCATCTATAGTCTTCTGATTTGTTCATTTTAGCCACTCTGACTGGCATGAGGTGACATCTCAGTGTGGTTTTGATTTGTATTTCCCTGATGAGGAGTGACGTTGAGCATCTTTTCATGTGCCTGTTGGCCATCTGGATGTCTTCTTTAGAAAAGTGTCTATTCATGTTTTCTGCCCATTTCTTCACTGGATTATTTGGTTTTTGGGTGTGCAGTTTGGTGAGTTCTTTATAGATTTTGGGTACTAGCCCTTTATCTGATATGTCATTTGCAAATATCTTTTCCCATTCTGTTAGTTGCCTTTTAGTTTCATTGATTGTTTCCTTTGCAGTGCAGAAGCTTTTTATCTTGATGAGGTCCCAATAGTTCATTTTTGCTTTTAATTCTCTTGCCTTTGGAGATGTGTTGAGTAAGTCAGAGTTTCTTCTTAACAGTGCCCTTCGTAAAATCTGGCACCTAGGGGCACCTGGGTGGCTCAGTCAGTTAAGCATCTGACTTCAGGTCACGGTCCATGAATTCGAGCCCTGCATCCAGCTTTGTGCTGACAGCTCAGAGTCTGGAGCCTGCTTTAGATTCTGTGTCTCCCTCTCTCTCTGCCCCTCCCCCACTTCCTCTCTCTCTCTCTCTCTCTCTCTCTCTCTCTCTCAAATAAACATTAAAAAAATCTGGCACCTAGAACTAGACTCAATTATGTAGCTGTTGGGTGGTTAGTATAGACTGAGACTCATGTCTCATCTGGATACCTCTATCTTTAGAATCTCAGATTGTATTGACTCTTATGACACATGGTTCTTTTCCACAGGAACTGAAGTAATGCTCACAAGCACTTAAGAGTGCTTGAAAATAGTTAGCATTCAAGTAAGCAGTTTGTTAGTGGTGTCATTTTTATATTATCTTACATATTATCATGGTCTATTACTATTTTTATTACTGACTGCTCTCAAGCAAAGTGCCATCATGGTTTTTGAATACAAATATATTAATTGTTCATTATTAAACTTTAGCACATGGTTTTGGTCCCTTTTTCTAGACTGTCATTTCAATATTTATTCCCTCTTTGGACTGGTGCAACTTTCCATCTCTGTGCTTGTCACAAATCTGTTCAGAACCCCTAGTACTGAGCCAGCCATTCTTCTCTTGGTGGCCATTGATCCATTAGTCAACCCTCTTTGGGAACAATTGTTCAAGTAGGTATCACTGGGCCAACATAAGCAATCATTTACCCACATTTCTCCATATTGTATATGAAGAAATCCCCAAGGATTTGCAAGCTTAGGGACCAAGCCAGTGTTTGGTAGCTGTAGGAATACTGTTATGGGAGAATTACACAACCGCTGAATACTTGGGATCCTAACTATTTGGAAAATGGTTCTATCAAATAAAATTAAGAAAAATGTGTGAAGCCCACTATAAAAAAAAATTAAGTTTAGTTTTGTGAAAGCAAAACTCTGCATCCCAGAGTTATTTATCATTTGCCAGCCATTTACTAGGGATGTGCTTAATTAGCTAAACTAGAATTTTTCCTGGAGTATATCAATATTTTTCTTAGGCCAAACTTTTCCTCATTTTTTTAATGTTTATTTTTGAGAGAGAGAGCCAGTAGGGAGGAGAGAGGGAGAGAGAGAGACAGAGAGACAGAGAGAGAGAGAGAGAGAGAGAGAGAGAATCCAAAGCAGGCTCCAGGTTCTGAGATGTCAGCACAGAATCCGACGTGGGGCTTGAACTCATGAACCACGGGACCATGACCTGAGCCAAAGTCAGACGCTTAACCGACTGAGCAACCCAGGTGCCCCTCCTATCCTCCATTTTGAAAATGAGGACATTTGTTTTCCTAGCTCAAGTACTCTGATACCTTTTCCATTTTACATTTGCCAAAATTCTGCAAAGAAACCAAGGAATTCAATATCTCTGGAAAGTTATGTACATGGATTTCTGGATGTGGAACACAAGGATGGTTTAAGAGGTGAGCACTATTCAAAACAAGATAATACATCTGATATATTACTGAGAAAATCCTAACAAGATGAACTACTTAACTTACCATGCACTGGAAAGCAATTTTTTAAATGATCATTCATGATGATAGAAATTTCTAGGGTTTTTTTTTCCAAAATGCTAAAATTTTTTTTTCCTAAGCAAATGCTTGGTGGCATTACAAGATACGGGTTTTTAGTTTGAAATTCCAGGATGGATTTCACTAGTTGGTTGCTATTTGGCCTGAGACACTCGTAGCAAGATTTATAGGTGAAAAAAAAAATGCAGTTGCAGTATATACTTGGAATTGGTGCTGAATGTAGGTTTATTGCTTATTTTCAACCTCTTCAAGGCACAGACATGTGGCAATTTGGTCTGAGCACAAAGAAGGGAGATTATAATATCCCAATTCCCTGGCTATCTTATGATTTCAAAATGAAGCAGCAAATGGTGAGGATTCTTTTTGTAATTCTAGAAAGTTTTGTTTTAACATTCTGAACTTGTTTTTATTAGATAAAAAAGGAATTGAATTGTGCAATTATATGATAGCAATCGTTACTTGCCATTTCTCAGAGAAAATCACAGGATTATGATTGTCTTTGGGGTTCAGTCTGCATTGTCCTGTTTCTATCTCTTACACTTGAGGAGAGGAAGACAACAGCAAAGGATATTTATATCCTCAGTCTCTTCAGGTAGGTTCACATTGTACTCAGACTAGTAAAAAAAAATAAGTTATAAACATAATGGATAATTTTACACTTCCATGATCCACATTTAGCATTAGGGGAAAATATTAACAACAGCTACCTTGTAATGAGCACTTCTGTGATGTTTCACTTAACCCTCACAAAACCCCAATGACGTGGATATTATTACTATCTTAGCCATATAGGTGAGGAAAATTAAGCCTGGGGAGGATAAGTAATTCTTCACAGCCACATGGTTAGTATGTGATGTACCCCACCCAATCTAGTGTCAAAGACTAATTGTTTAACCTTTGCATTATGTTGCTTCCCGAAGACCTGATCAAATCACCTGGCATGACCAGGAACTTGATAATGCATCTAGTTAGTAGGGAGAGGGAAGATAATAGGTGTGAGGGGGATCTAAGAGAAGTTGTTATGTGACTTCATTAAGGCAGAGTGACAGAGATTTTCTTGAGGCTTTACAAGTTCTGGTGGGACTGGGAGCCATTCTCCACATCCCAGCAGGAGACATTATTATTGGAAAATCTTGCCCACTACTTGATGCTAAGACATAGGAGGTGTCATTGACAAAACTTGCCCTGAAATTGAGTTTGATGTTGAAAGTCTGTCATTAAGGACTCGGCTCGCTGGCCGTTGCAGTCATTGGGTTTAGATTTACTCCACACTCAGGAGTTACATTTTTATTTCAAGGAAAATCCTGTCTGCATTCTGAAGAGAACTCATTCTGAGTTCAGAGACCACACCTGCAAATACAAATTCCAGTTACTATCGGTTCTGGTATATTTTTACTCTATTTCCTGAAAGAATCTATCAGCAACACACCTACCATGTGCCAAATGCATATGGACATGACTCCTTCAGCTGCAGCTGATTCCTACTGTACCTCAGTTTACCTCACATTTGGCTCATGTTACTGACAGAAAAACCACTCCCAACTTTAATGTGAAACACTGTCAGACACAACCTCGTGATTTGCAGATGAGCTCATCTGTTGCTCTCCAGCCCAAATCAGCACTTTCCCCATACCTCTCCTGTAAGCCAGACTTTCACTTGGCTTTGGCTGTGAAGAATAATTAAGGTTTGGGAAAGGCAAGATGGTCTTGCCAACTCAGCCGCTCTTGAGAGCAAGGACTCCCCAAGCTATTAGCACAGCCGAGAGGAGCAAGAAATGTTGGTCCAGCAGCACCCAGGGAGGCAGCAATTGCCTGGTCAGTGGCTTTCAGTCTCTTTTGACTACAAACTGTGGTTAGAGATTCCATGCAATACCGTGGCAATCAATCCAGTACATACTTGGCTATATATATGTCTGTGGGTATGTGCATGCGCACATACACACACGCATGCACACACACATGCACACACTGAAATCACAGTTGTATTTGCTATTTTGTTCAACTGTTAAAATATGTTGGCCATTGTATTAGTTTATTATGGCTGCTGTAACAAATTACCAAAAACTTAGTGCCTCAAATCCATATAACTGTAGTATCATACAGCTCTGAATTCCAAAATCAGGTCTCAATGGGCTAAGGTCAAGCATCAGCAGGGCTGGTTCTTTCTGGAGGCTCTAAAAGAAGAATCCATTTCCTTGCCTTTTCCAGCTTGTAGAGGTCACCTGCATTCCTTGACTCATGGCCCCTTCCTCACATAATTCCAAAAAACTCTTGGTTCTGCTGTCACATGTCCCCTTGCCTCCCTCTTAAAAGGATGCTTGTAATTACACTGGACTCCCCAGATAATCCAGAATAATCACCCTATCTGATGATCCTGAATCATGTCTACAAAGTCCCTTTTGCTGTGTAAGGTAACATATACACAGGGTCTGGGGATTGGAATGTGAAAATCTTTGGGAGGGGGTGGTCATTATTCAACCTGACACAGCCATGAATAATAAATTGATTTTTCAACTCATTGATGGGTTACACACTGCAGTGTGAAAATAAGTGGTCTAATGTATGTCATCAGGCATCTGGGATGGGAGGGGATCAGTGAGACTATCACTTGCATACAAGAACAAAGGGGAATGAGCATGTAATGAGCATCCCAGGCCCAATATTACATATTATACCCAGTCTATCCCTTCCTTCTCCAGTCATCGCTCACTGTGAATTAGGCACTCTTGTTCCCATTTTAAAGATTTGAAGACAGTCTCAGAATATGGCAGAGCCCGTATTCAAACCTGCGTATCTGTGCTTACCATGCCCATGTCTTTTCTAGCATACCTTGTAGTAGTTTCTCTCATAAGCGCCTTACCCTACCTCCCAAAGCCTGGCCTCAAGCTTCATTCCAACCCACCAGCTCACCAGGTATAAAAGTGGTCTTCCATGCTGGGGTTCCTTTCCTTGGAATTCTAGAGGTCTGAAACTGTCACCCTCTTGTTCCACAGACATCTCTATCTGAACACCAATTCTCTGTATCCTTGACTCCAACGCAAGCATAGTACCTGCAGGTTTTCATGTAAGTTAGAGTCAACTAGCTTTTAATTCAGTCTCAACAACCCCTAAAACTGGCAAAGCTGAAATTCAAGGCATGAATGAAGTTGAGCAAGAATTTAACACAGTAAGCTATGGAATTTTATCTCAAGGTTTATTTCTAGGCTTTCAAATGGACTTGGAGAAGAATACTCTGGCAATCCTTTTGAACAATTTCTAATTATTGACTATCGAACAAAGTCAAGGCTAGAGGGCGGTGAATAAAATGACATGTGGTGCCTTTGACTGAATGTCAGGTCAACCCATGGGCTGTGTGGCTTGATTGCTGCTGAGGTGGAACTCAGGAACCCCATGCTCTCCGGCCAATCTGCCACTAATCAGCTGTGTGACCTTGGACTTAGGGATTTAAACTCTCTGGCCTTCAGAGAGGAGATATGGTGTCCAGGTTACAGCTGTGCTTTCTGTAGCCAGGTCCAAGTAAGTTCCCAACCCAAAGGGGCCCCTTTTAAATTTATTAATTAGAAAATAAACTGATTCCCAAGGAAAAAAAAATTCCCCTGTCATTTTCAGGTGGTTCCATGATATAAAGAGACAGCTAAAGCAGAACATATGCCAAAGTAGTAGTCATGGTTTAAAGTGTGACAGAATCCTCTCTGGAGACTGCTGTCATTGCACTGTGCCTGCCCCACCCCCACCCCCACCCCACCAGGTCGCCATTCTTCAGAGTCCTTAATCATAGCAACACATCCCCAGGGAAGTCCGTTTCTCACTCTCTGATTCTCATTCTTAAAACAGAATGCTGTTTCATGAGATGGAAACTGTTTCAAAAATTTTACATCGAAATTGAAAAAAACTTTACATATCAAAAAGCAAAGATGTGCTGTAGGAGAGCACAAAGAAGCCCTAGAAGCCAGCAGCGTGGCCCATATCATTTATGTGAATAAGGTCTGGCATATAATAGGTGTTTAACAGATTTTTGTTAACTGAACGAGCTTACAATATGATAGGCCCCACCAGCCAAGAGATCAAAGGTTTCCAGCTAGAAAAAGTCACAGACTTTTTTTCCACACACATGGAATAGGAGGAGAGTGGTTAGGGGGGCCTGATATGATTTCACTCGGAAGTACGTGGCCTTTGGGGAAGTTTTTGAAAAGAAGTTTAAAATAATGAAGAAACTAGAAACAGCTTCTGTGCACCCCAATAATCTTCCTCTGACAGGCAAGGAAGAGGGTAGGAAGGAGAGAAAGGCAGCATATACCCATCAAAGGATCACCCTAGAGTGCTTGGCTGTCCTACAACATGGTGTGAAGGTTTTAGGTTCTTAAAATAAATGGAATAGAAAAGCACTCAACCTCCTCTCCATACTGCTTCCCATACTGCTTTCTTTTCTTGCCTGTACCTCCAGCATAGTGTGTGAAAAAGAGACCGCGAAAAAGAGAGGAACTAAGTTAAGCTATTGAAGAACCCAGAAGGGTTAACCAATAAGGAAAGTGAGTCTTGCTTAAGTCTTGTTTTAGAAGGAAAGAAAGCTGAAAGCTGAAAGGGGGGAGGGGTGCAGAGAGAGAGAGAAAGAAAGAGAGATGTTATTTCATCCCAGAAACAAAACTCATAGAAATGGGATAAAGAGGGGGGAAACTGAGTGATAGCTTGGAAATTTGCTAATAATGAGAAGTCTATTTCCCTAGAGGCAACCCATCATCTCAGAGCAGACTGGACCTCGTTTGGGATGCTGTTTCTTAGAGAACTGGTTCTTCCCTCAGCTCGTTTCAGTGACAATGAGCATTTCTAGTTGAGTGCGAGAAGACATGAAGGGCATCTTTTATTTTCCTAAGAGGAAATTGAGCCTATGCATTGTAAGACTTCAGCATGTGCCTGTGTATGAAAAAATATGAGCCAAATGCTTTTGAAGAGAAACAGAAGTATGCTGCCCTTGTGACAGAGAAGTGTCCAAGAACAAAGACAGAGGTACTTTGGCATGCCATTCCTACCCTACGGATTCTTTGTTGTGATACATTTTATGACCAACTTTAAAGACATTGACCTGTTGATCTCGTTCTGGTTTTCATTCACTACATCCTTCTTAACATAAGAAAAAGTCCCTTAGGATAAGCAGGATTTTCATTTCTTAAAAAAAAAAACAAAAAAACCTACACCGAGCCACAGTATCCTCACGGTCCTTCTCCTGACATGCGTATAAAAAGGGGAAATGGCATCATGCGATGAAGTTGACAGTATGGCAAGAGTCCCACCCATGGTTTGTCCCGTGGGTGGAATTAGAGATCAAATCCAGACAGACACCTCAAGTAGCCTTCCCAGATGCCTTCCACTTGGCTGAAGGCTGAATTATGCTAAGAAGTCACCCTTCCAGTGAACAAAATTTCTAATTAACACTGAAAACGCGTGGTTGCTAAGTTTGTGGTGAAGACAGGCCATCTCCTCATTCTTCTTAGCTGGAGCTAGATTAAGCTATGAGAGGGGGACAGGATAATTGCTCACGGTGGGGCATGGTGTTTTCTCCTGCACAAACATATAATTAGGCTGTCTTAACCTCCTGGTTAAGCAATAAACACCACTTCACAGACTAATTTACAGTCAAGAGTCACAGAAGGCTGTGGAATAAACTCTCAGTGCCACAGGCCCTGCTGTTCAGTGAAAAGAGAGCAGCTTCACTATTTCAAGTCAGCAAAAATCCTTTTGCACTTACCACAAACTAAAATGAGATTGAAAATAAGGGCTACACATTCAAAACATTGAGCACACCAGCTAATAAAAAATACATTTGTGACTGGTCGTAAAAATGGAGAATGTAATGGGCTATACCCTAGAAATATCTTTGACTTACAATATTTGGGAAGACAGAGGTCTCCATAATATTGACTTTGCTAACACGTCTACATTTTTCTGTCTACCATAATTACACATCAGTTAGCGACACCTCACTTCTGTAGCTGCCAACAGGCCTTGATTCAAGCAGTGGGAGGTGTGCTGGCTGCAGCCCGCCACCAGATAATATTTGCCTGGCAAATACTGTTGGCTTGGGTCAGTGGGGGGAAATGCTCTTATAAAGAGACAGCTCCTTCATGGCTGCATTATTCTTCTCAGTGGAACCCCCAGGACTTGGGGTGGTTTCTTGAGGGATGTGGAAGTTCTTCAGTTGCCTACTTTGCATTCTTTAAACATGGAACACAACACAGATCCAGAGGTCACAAAAGCAGAGACACCCTTCTGTGGGAATTGTGTTTTCTTCTGTTCAAAGCAGACCATCTAGGGACAGAGAAGTTGTGATTTGACACTGATTGGACATCAGGAACAATCAGAGAAGGGCTGTGGGCTGGTGATATATTAGACATGATGCATGTAGTGTGAGCGAGTGACAAAGGAGCAGACACAGAGACAAAAGAGAAGCCTAGACAGCAGTCAACAGACCGAGAGACAAGACAATTGTATAAACGGTTTTATCCACAGTCAAATCTGAATTATTTATAGATCACTTTTTTCTGGTTCTCTACTCAAAATATGAAGAAATAGGGGCGCCTGGGTGGCTCAGTCGGTTAAGCGTCCAAATTCAGCTCAGGTCATGATCTCGCCGTCCGTGAGTTCGGGCCCTGTGTCGGGCTCTGTGCTGACAGCTTGGAGCCTGGAGCCTGTTTCGGGTTCTGTGTCTCCCTCTCTTTCTGCCCCTCCCCTCCTTACGCTCTGTCTGTCTCTGAAAAATGAATAAACCTTAAAAAAAAATATGAAGAAATAAAATAGGTAGTTGGGTCACATTTTTTCCAAGTCTTCTTTCTTCATCCAGTCCTCTGTTCAGAGGAGATTTTCTTTTTCTTTTTCTTTTTTTTTTGTAATTTTTTTTTAATGTTTATTTTTGAGACAGAGAGAGACAGACCATGAACAGGGGAGGGTCAGAGGGAGAGAGGGAGACACAGAATCCGAAGCAGCCTCCAGGCTCTGAGCTGTCCACACAGAGCCCAACATGGGGCTCGAACCCACGGACCGTGAGTTCATGACCCGAACCAAAGTTGGACGCCCAACCGACTGAGCCACCTAGGCGTCCCCAGAGATTTTCAAGGACAAGGACTGTGCTTTTACTGTTATTAGTCTACAGGACCCAAAAGTGCCCATTATAGGTACATAATCCTTGTCTAGTGAGTGAGCGAGTCTGTGAGTGAAAGAATGAAAGAAAGAATGAATGAATGAAATACCCTATTGAAAGACTGAGAAACAGGCTAATTATGCATTTTCAAGATGCATGGTAACTACAAAATCTCTTTTTTATGCTTTTAATAATGAAGGAAATATGATTGATAAATTAATTCCAATGAGAATAATTCAAACAAAATAATTCTTGTTTTTCCTAGACAGGTATTACATAAAGGACATTAAAAATATTATCAGTAATGAGTAACACATAAGAAAAGCTGTTTTTCTTCAAAAATAGTGATTCCTCTCTCAACATTTTTATGAAATAAACAAGACAACTTTAAATGGCAAACAACAACCCTTATCATGATAACTACTCTGAGTCTGTTGTGCAAAGGTAAGGACACTAGCTTTTGTGAGCATTTATTTAAAATTTTTGAAATTAGCCATAACTCAACATTTAAGAAAAAAGTCAAATGACGCCAAGATTCAATTTCCTCAAGTTGGCCCTTACTCAAATCTCTTTCAAAATCTCAGCACTAATTCTATAAATTCTTGATGATGTGCATGAGTACAAAAATTATGGTTCATCCTTGAAGGAAACATAGCTGGAGTTGATAGTTTATAATTTTATTAAGCCATACTCATTATGCAGGCAATTCTACTTAAGTGTGCTTAATCTCCTTAATATGCTTAAGGGGCCTCTTTAAAAATTAGGCTTCTTCATCTTGCAAACCAATTTTAAATGACTGAACAGTAGCAGGGATTGTGGTACTGAAATCGAAGATTTTAATAAGACATATGATTCAACAGTAACTAGATATCTTGTGTTTTCAAGGTTGTTGCAATTTCTTTATTTTTTAGCGTCAAATCCTGCTTTGACTCCTGGTAGTATTGCAATCAATGGGCTTTATCCGAGGATTAGTTATCGCTATTGAAAAACTTTTTAAACAGTTTCAACAGGTGAGTTCCATTGTCAAAAAGACACACATTTTTACCCATACTTTATATGGCCCAAAAGACTACAATTTATAGTCAGGATTTCCCATCATTTTTAAATAAAATTTTTCTTTTGTGCTTAAGAAGGCCATTGTATATGTGCTTTTGTTAAAGTTTCCAGAGAAAACAATTGTAATGGAATACATCAAAAATACTTCAAACTTTAAAAAGCAAGAAAGGAAAATCATTTCAGTATAATGATCACTTTAACATGGATGTCCAAGATCAAGCCACAAATAAGAGATACACGAGTGCCCTGGTGACATCCCACAGCCTGTTCACTTGCGAGTGCGTGTTCACAAGGGTGCCCATGAACGTCTTAGCAACAGCTTCCTAACAAGTAAGACGTCAGGAAAGCGCTTTAAAAACTTGTCAGGAATCATTCACACACCCTCCTCGGCGCAACATGGCCCTGATTTTAAAGTGAACACAAGCACTGCACACAACTGTAGCTGTGGGGAAACGCCTGTACCGGTAACCCACTGGTTCTCACAGATACCTTCAGTGTAAGGCTCTGGCTGCAGCAGAGCTGAAACAAGTAACCCCCAGGTAGTGAACCGTCAGGTCAAAGAGCAAGGACAGTTTGTTGTGTAAGAAAAGAGGAGAATTGATCAAGGTAAGGAGCAACTTAGTGGCTTAATTATGAGGCTTTTAATGTCTTTTCATAATCAGTTAATAAATACCTTAACAATAAAATTGAATTTAAGCTTTTAATAGGCCATGTTGGCTTGAACCGAAACAAAGGAATTAGCAGCTCCAGGCATTGTGCGGTAACTGCTCACCGTTTGGTGCCAGGAGAAACAAAGCATTTCAAGTGCATTTTTTTTTGTGCCTCGCCATAATAAACGCTTGTAATATTCCCCCAATTTCTGGAGTGTAAGACGCAGATCTTATTTATCACAGTATGAGACACACCTGGCACGCGGATCAGGAAACAACTGTTTTACTTCATTTCTGTCATCACCTTCCAACAGATTTCTTTCACATTCCAATTTGGACGGGAGGACTTGACTTTCTCTCCATAAGTTCTCCATTAACAGCTTCACAGCAGAAGGCGCCATTGGTCCGTTTCCTCTCGCAGCAATTAATTACACAAGAGCGGCGTGTTTTGACTCCGACTGCAGCGACCGCGTAAAGTCACTGGCATCCGCTCGCTCGTATCTGCGAGCAACGTCTTCATCGTGAGCACAGTGTTCCCTGGCTGGGGAGTGAATTGTCAGAATTCCTCCGACAGGGGATGACGAACACAGTGTCGAGTCAGCAGCACAAATTACCAACTTCAACTCCCTTCAGTCACTTTTATTAATATGTGTTTTATTTGAGGGAGGCCTTTTTTGAAGGTCGGGTCACTTTATGTGGTCGGCGGATGAAAGGCACTTTTGCTTTCTCTGTTAGCATCGGACGTGGAGTCCTGAGCTCTGTGAGCCCCGCGAACAGCTATGCACTAATAAACCTTGAAAAGCTTGAATTACACTATAACCCACAAAAATTTTCAAATTAAAAAGGCATATTTAGAGGCCCCCGTGGATAGTGATTTTATTTAGTTTAATTCTCTCTTGTGGCCAATTAGATAGACACCCCTGCACACAGGCACACACTCCGGGAGGGAACATGGGGGGAAAAAGTTTAACTTTGGTTTTGAAAAAAAAAAAAAAAGAAAAGAAAAAAAAGGCAGTATATCATTCCTACATAGACAGAAATTATTTTCCCGGCTGTTGTTCTGTAAGGAACAGGACTGTTAGAAATCAATGAAAGTGTAGGCAAGATGGATTTTTATTTGGATTAGTTTTTTAAAGCTGTACAATACTCCAACGTCTTCCTTATTCAGCCCTAATGAACTGCCAAACTGAAGAATGAAACTTCCACCATCACAACAGAGCACATTCCTTTACTTCTCAATTATCTTTTGGTCAAAAGGACTTCCCCTTCTCAGAAGGCTTTGAGTGCATGGCTAATGGTAGGTTTATTTGTATGTGTTTCTTGATCAAGTGATCCATGCAACGTAAATGCATTTTTTATCACCTATGCACGAAGCTCACTTACCCAAATGGAACTCAGGTCAACACAAGAGACGTATTTGCCACAAAAATTGCGCATAGGGTGTCTCATTGCTCACCACTGCTCTTTCCATCAGAGTTGCAAAATATGCCTCCTTCTCATCTGGTGGCAGGCTCCATATGTACCATATGAAAAAGGAGTTAATAAAATGCACGTTGGAAATATAAAACAAGGTCAGGGGCGACAGTTTGGCTGAAGGCCTTTTTTAAGTGTGGAAAACAAAAGAACAAGATTGTTTTAGCAGTTGCAGCTGTCGGGAGAGGCAGCTTCGGTTGGGGAGTGGCAGCCGAAGTCCTTGCTACCTGTTTCATGTGTCCATCAGAATCTCTGTTCTCTCCTAACCCAAATACTCTGCACCATACATGCCCTGAGTTTGGGAAAGTCCAACAGGATCAAAGAAGAGAAAAATCCCCATTTTGCTTCTGAAGGGAGTTCTGAGGAGTGAAGGGATGAAGGGGTGGGAGGCATGGGGTCAGGCCAAGGGTGGGGAGCCTGCGTGTGATAAAACCCCCACGGTTCTGTGTTCCCCCTTAGAGCCAGCAGTGGTGAGCAGGGTCACTGTGTGCACCACGAAAGCCACCCGGCTCGGATGCAAGTCAGCAGTAGGTTTTCAAAAAATAAGTACTTAAGATTCTGTGGTCGGATCCATCCAATGCCAACCAAGCCGGAGGAAAGAAAACAACATTGTCAGTCAAGCAGTTGCTTGTTCCCCAAGACCTCAAACACAACACTTGACAGATTTGTTTTCTTAATGAATTGACTGGTTACTTTGGCATCACTTAAGAGCCATGAGGAAAACAGTGAAACGCAATCGTAAGAACTTTATCATTTTGAAATGAAGATAAAAGAGAAAACACTTAATAATTATGTCACAGGAAAAAGATATTAGCCAACAAAACGCATTAATATGTGAACATAAATAAGTTATCAGAGTAGCTGCGACCCAGTGAAAGAGAAGACTTTATAGTCTTGACAAAGAATGAGAAAACTAGGTCATCCCAACAGGACAAGCCAGACTCCCCAAAAGGGACAGATACTACGGTAGGGGCAGGGGAGCAGTTGGGACCCTGAACACATAGATGGGCAAAAAAGAGAATTATTCCCCACCCCAGTCATTAATTCTATTTTTGGTCCCCTTCTGCAAATGTGAAAAGAGAACAAGCCCAGATTCAATAACACAATGTGTTCAAAGAACTTGACCTAGTGCCTGGGCAAATAGTAAGTCAACCAAGGTTAGAATGTGACCTTACTCTTCCCTTTCCTGACTCCAGCCATCCCTAGAAACACCTTGGCCTAAGTAAACCATCACTCAGCAGGGTGCATTTTAAATCAAATTACTGTTATATTAGGAAAATCTTACCTATTAATAGGATTTACCTATACTACAAAGAGTGAAAGAATCTAAGCCAATGGGCCCAGAAATTCCACATATATCAGACTTTAGAGAAAAACGGAAAGAACCTTCCACCTTACCTTCTATCTTCCTTCCAAATCAACCTTCTTGGTTGATAGATTACTTGTTTTAGCAAAACATATTCATACCCAAAACACTTCCCCTAGATACTCCTCACTACTGTGTGTTCTCAGATAGCAGCAATATCACTCAGGAGCTCCTTACAAATGCAGACACCCACCCCTCTTTACCCAGCTGGTGAGTCAGATTCTGCAAGGGTTCTGGGGTCATCACTATGCACATTAGTGTTGGGGGATTTTTTTTAATACTAATACTGGAACCAAATCCTAGGCCAATTATGTCACAATCTCTGGAGTTGAAAGCCAGGCCTCGAGACTTTTTAAGCTTCTCCAGATGATTCTAATGTGCAGCCAAGTTTCAGAGCCACTGCTCAAGTCCCATTAGCAAAAATAAACCTTAAAAAAGAGGAAAATATTTAAACAAGAAATATAGGGTAGACAGGACAACCCTTGAAATAGACCCACTGAAAAAAGAAGTTTTCAAATCTACGCTTAAAGACATCTACACTTCTAAAATCCTAGTCATAAAAGAAGAACTGGCAAACATCTTCATAGTTCAACTTTGGCCCTTTTACACCTCCTGGGTAACAAGGTACCCGGGTGGGCAGAACATTTATTGACATAAGTCACCGTGTTTATTGATGCTGCTCATTTTCCACTGATTTTAGAACTCTGCAGGGGAGGTGTTGTGACTTTGAAAAGGCTGTTGTTTTTTTCTTTAATAATCAAATAGTTTTACTTAAAGGTTTATGTAACATGCTATACTATTAAACAGTAAATAAAAACCACTGATAAATCCTGGGTCCCCCACAGGTAGTTTGGCACATCCTTAATTATCTGGTTTATGAGCAAATTGCCAGCGCTGCTTTGGTTTTCAGCTTGTTAGATGTATGTGTGTGCATACGCTTCTTACCTGGCAGCCTCTCAGGGGATTCAGCCTTTAAATGATGTTGCCAGAATGTGTTGCATGGGGGGAGGGGGAAGGAGGCGTTGTCGTAAGTCAAAGGGCTCAACTTTTGAGCTGGAGTTTTGCTCTTTTGTTTTTGTTTACAGTGAAGACTTAATTTGATGATTAAAAAAAAAAATTAGGGCACACTCATAGCCCATGGGCCTGGAAAAAGTTACTGATGAGAGCCGACTGCATCAAAATAAATGTATTTATTATACTAATGGTTTTTGTTAAAGTTTTTGAAATGCCTCTCTCACAGCACCCCTTCTGTGCTCCATTTTACTCCTGCTGGATCATCGTTGCTTTCTAGAGATTAGACCTTCCTAAAAGGGAAATTCTTCTCTATGCCCACACCATTCAAACTTGAGCTAAATAACATTCTTCAATGGCAGTAGATGACTTTTGTTCATATTTTTATTGTTTTACAAATGTCTGCACTCAGTGAGTCTCCCAAGTGTTTACAATCATCTCTAATCCTCAAACTCCATGAAATAAATGTTTTTCTTCCGGGCTTTGGAGGCCCAGAGTATCCTGAGGACTCTGCCCGATGGGCTCCCCCTGGCGGCTGCACCACACCTCTCCTCTGCCCATCTCATGGGAGGATCCCTCTTTGGATTCACTGAACACATCACAAACAAGGAGTGTGAGGCAGACAAGAGGAGGAAAACCATTGGGCTGTCCAGCCTCTTTGGGAGTCAGTCCTTGTTATAAAATGTCAAGAATTAGCTTCCTCAATATGAGAGATCCCATCTTTTTTTTTTTAATTTTTTTTAATGTTTATTTATTTTTGAGACAGACAGAGACAGAGCAAGAACGGGGGAGGGTCAGAGAGAGACACACACACACAGAATCTGAAGCAGGCTCCAGGCTCTGGGCTGTCAGCACAGAGACCGACACGGGGCTCGAACTCACGGACTGTGAGATCATGACCTGAGCCGAAGTCAGATACTCAACTGACTGAGCCACCCAGGCGCCCCGATTCCATCTTTTGTGAGTCAAGTTCCGGGTCTTAGCACGCTTTCCTGCCCAGACACCAGAGCACACATGGTACAGATGCCCCCTTTTTCCCAAGCCACAGGTTCAGGCTGTTGGGAGTAGGTATACCCAGTATTACAAACCATTGCAAACTCCTACACCCGGTATTGATTAGACAATGTCTGGAGTTGGCAAACATTATTAATATATAGAATGCTCTAGAGATTGATTGCTCCACTTTCATTTTTCATCTTCCTGCGGGCCGGCTATAGGAGAAAGCCCTGCAGCTGTTCCGAATCCCATTGCCAGAAGCACATTATAGCTTGTTTTGATATTTCACCAGCAAGTTCTGGGCCTCATACAAGCACAAACCAATGAGAACATCCCAAGTTCCAACTAGAGGCCAAGACACAATCACCCTGTCAGGTGTTGTTAGTAAGTCGGGATCATAAAAGATAATAAACTCTCTCCCATCTTTGATGACGGCACACCAAGATCAAACACTTTCCATACCAGAGCACAAAGCCCCCAGGACCAGTTTTCCCTGACAGATGTTCATCTGCTATCTTGGTATTGACGTGTTACTTAACTTATTGATCCACAGGGGGAAGGAAACACAAAGACTCTAGGAATCTGGGATTGTGCAAGCTGCCTTCCAAGGCTGTGAGCTCTAGAAATAAAGTGGAGACTTGATGTCATGTTTTAGGAGCTGTTTGAATATTGCCCTTTTATTGTTTTTTTTCCCCCAATGTTTAAACAAACAAAAAAAATAGGTCAAAGACAAAGGAGTTGGGCAAAAATAAAAGCCCACAACTACCCTTTTATTGTTTTTGTCTTTTATTCAATGAACAATATACTTAGCAATGACCAACATTGTTTATTATTCTTTATTAAGTTGGTGATGCTCACCTGGTGCCCTCAATCCCATGTACTCAAAAGCCTGGCTCACCACTGACTTCACAGGATGATGAAGGATGGGGTACACTAAAGTTCATAGTGAAATGCTACATCACTCAGCCTTTCTCCTCTAATCCATTGGGCACATGACCTCCAGACTGCTCACCCTAAAGCAGCAGACCTCTAACTGCATGTCTCTAGGTTGACAGATTCTTGGCAGGTGGCCCTGCCTGCAAAAGGGAGGACACATGCCAACTGGCATTCAAGGCACTTTTTGGGCGCTCCCAACCAGCCTTACCAGTGCCCCAACCCAACCAGATTAACTACTCATTCTTCTTTTGGACCTCTGACTTTGCTCATGAAGTCCTTGCCCATCTCAACAAATAAAAATTCCCGAAATATCAGGCAAAATCAATCTCTCCTTCCTCTGATTACTTTTAGCCTTCTATCTGTATTTCCTGAGAGGCTAACGTTTATATGATTCTCTCTCTGGGCTTTAAGTAAAGAAATTTAAGTAAGCAACCAAATATTATGCATCTTTTTGCCTTACTCGCCCCTTCTCTTTATTTAACAAGTGATTGATAACTACTGTTCAGTGAATGAATGAATGAAATATCTTGCTCATTTAGGAATCCCCTGTCTCAGAGCCTTTCATGATTTTGTGTGGACTAAGAACAAAATTCAAACCCCTTGGAATTCCCTCCAGATTTGGCCCCTACACATATTCAGAATTTATCCTAAACTGCCCAGATTGGTGGGCAAACCAGTCCACTTACTGCCTCCTGCCACATTCTACCAGCAGCCTGGACTGTCCTCCCCACTCCCCTTCCCACACATCTCCTTTTGGTTAAGGATTCAGGCACAGCCAACCCCTTTCTTCTCCATGCAGCTTTCACCAGCACCCCTGACCTTCAGAGATCTCTGAAGTCATACAACAGCTCTTATCTGTCTCACACATTAGTTAACTAGTCCTTGAAAAGCTTCACTGCCATCATCAGCCAGTACTGGAAATTTTCATTTCTTAAATTTTTCCACTATGAATTATATTCTCTTCATCTTTAATCTCACCACAGCCCGCAGCATCATATCATGCCTTGTTCATAATCGAATATTTTATCACTTTACTTTGAAATACACTAAAGCAAAGTGGTTGAATGGTACATTAAATCAAGTCAAAGATCATTCCAAATCAAATGATTTCCCAGTAATGAATAATCAGTACTTCTCTTTTCTGATCTGTACATAGAAGAGTGGTTTTCGAAATTTAACCATGACTCATTGTAAGAAATCACAACCTCTCAATTCAATATTTACCTATCCTTTGCATGATACAATCTAATATTTCTTTTTATTTCATTTAATTTTTTAAAAAGTACTGATCATGGCTCACTAATGATTTTGTGACCGACAAATGGGACAAAACCAACTAATGAGCCAGTGTTGAAAAACATTAATATACAGGTTCCTAAACATTTCTAGCTATTGTATGTCCCTAAGATCTTACAAGGATAGAGAAGTCTAGATTCTTTTTCCTGTCCTAAATGAATACTCAAAGTCCATGACTACATGATAAAACAACAGCAAGGCAATTCAGTGGCCTCCACGGTGATGTGAAAAAGGAAGTCCCAAGGTGAAGTGAAATGGCCATAGGTGGTCTAATTGATCATTGAATCCAAAGCTTTGCCACACATCTAGAAAATTTATTGCTTCCCATTGTCTTTAACTCATTGCTTAGGCAGTGAAAGCATAATGCTGGTGTGACTGAGGTCTAGGGGCAATCATTTTTCTTCTATTTTATATCACACCAAATCTCTTGCCTCTCTATTTCTTGCAAATCTGCATCACTGGTCACTTGCAAAGAATTGTTTTCAACTTACCAAAGACAGTACTTCTCTTGTTGCTTTCTCTTAGCAGTGGTTCTAGTCAGGTATGATTTTGCCCCAGAGAACATTTGGCAATGTGTGGAGACATATTTTAGTTGTCACAACTGGAACAGAAGGATAGAATGCTACTGGAGTCTAGTGGGTAGAGGCCAAGGATGCTGGTAAACATCCTTCGCTGTACAAGACAGCTTCCCCACCCCCACCAATACACACATGCCACAAAGAATCATACAGGGGTGCCAGGGTGGCTCAGGTGGTTAAGCGTCCACCTCTTGAGGTCATGATCTCACAGTCCTGAGATCAAGCCCCATGCCAGGCTCTGTGCTGGGTGTAGAGACTGCTTGGGATTCTCTCTCTCACTCTCACTCTGCCCTTCCCCACTCAAAATCTTAAAAAAAAAAAGGAATAATCTAGCCCAAATGTCAATAGTGCCATTGTTGAGAAGCCCTGCTCTTAACATCTTTACACATCTTGTTTCTTTATTAATTAAGTCTATACAATATTAAAGTCCAACTCTGCGCACAAAAAATGGAGGAAAGCCACAACTACTATGCAGAGATCTTGCTCCACATCATCTCTGCCTGTGGAATTTCAAATTAGACTCTATCAGGAAAACTGAGAACTGCCTCTGAAAGGTCCCCATAATCTCCAATCAACCGTACTTACAGAGGGCAAACAAACTCACAGCTTCACAACTGGCATCATCCAAATTTCAGGACTCCCAGATGTCAACTTAACAGTGGGGCATGGCTGCAGCCACCAGAAACTAATCAGGGAAGCGCAGATGCTCTTCCAACATCTGTAAGAAATGTAATATTTGGATCTCTAATTCAAAACATATCACGACGCCAAAAACATACCCCCTTTAAAGTGTTCCTTGCTGCAAAGCCCTTGTGTAATTTTTCATTTTCACTATGTAAAGGTGTTGCCAGCTGCTTAGGTGTCCTCTAACCCTTCGGTCACCCAAAGAAACCAATAATGTATTTGTACACTGGGTGTCTCAGCTAGCACCCAAACTGTGATCTCTTCAGACTCAGGGGTGTGTGTAGGGCTGGAACATCAAGTTCTCAATGGTGCTTTCTACATGACAGACCAAGACACTTCCTCAACAAGAATTCCAGAATTCCTGTCATAGCTTACCAAACAATTTTCTTACTGCCAGTCTCTCTATTCTAATTCATATCCAACCACCAGATTGATTCCTCTACACTATTTTAACATGTGAATTCTTTAATGAAAACTTGCTATGACTTTCTTCTTTTCACAGGAGGGCTCCAAACATCTTAGTATTTGATGTTTTTCCCTACCTGGACTCTACCATCATCTCCAAACTCACCTTGTGTGGTACACCCTCTCACTTAACTTTCCTTCCGGTCTGACTAGGTCTGCCCAAGCTTATTTTGGATCTTGGCCTCCATGCATACTGTTTTCCATACCTAGAAAGCCTCTGGTGTCAATCAGAGTCCCAGCAGGTGGCAGGATGATGGCACTCAAAAGCCTTGGCAAATGAAAGCACTCTTTACAGAGGTGTGGTAGTGTTTAGGGGATCACAGCAAGGAAGATCTGTAGACCCCCTCTACTTGTACAACAAGAGGAGAGAATAGTGGGACCTGGAATAGGGGCTGCCTAGACAAGAGCTGTGGACCTTGCAGCTGCTGCCAAAATCACAACCAAGCAGGGAGAAACCAGAGAAAGGACTGTTCCAGCCTCTCCACTCACCTGCTGTTGCCTACCATTGGTCGAACCAACAGGAAGTTAGAGAGCAGGGAGCCTATAATACAGTCCATGGAAGAAAGCCTTCCAAGACTCAGAGCAGGGCAGAAAAATAAGTGTGTGTGTGTGTGTGTGTGTGTGTGTGTGTGCGCGCGCGTGTGTGCAGAACACATAAAACTTTCTTCTATTAACCAAATTGCCACCTTCACATTTTAGCTCTCTTCTCCCTCTGAGCTCCTTTAAAAGGCACTGATGTGGCCCTCATTTAATATCACAATTTGTTCTATTACTGCTTCATTGTTACTCAATATATTCTGTTCTACATCTTTTGTCCCTGGTTGCAACTGGGCACAAATAGAGAGGGAAAAGACTACTTTCTATGGCTTTGCTTCCCCCTATGGCTAAACCAGTGCTGTGAACACTGAGATGCTCAACAATTATGCATTGAATGAGTAGGGGGGATAAGTAAGAGTTAGGAGGGAAGTTCTTTAGTGGATGCTGGAAAATAATTACTCATTGTCCAAAATTATATATGGAAGACAAAATAAAGTTCTATATTCTGTCAGAGAAGGTGCCAACCTCTCTGAGGCATACCTCCCCCATTTCCCTTTTGCCTTCAAAGCTAATTCACTTCAAAAATAAAGCTAACAATTCTCAAAAATAAAGCAGGGATGTGGTCAGAGCTAATGAAGTCCTGTGCCTCTTCTTGCCCATTTCAACTCCTGCCCAATGGAAAATACAATGTCTTCTAGCACAAGGAAATCACTGAGGTTTGAGTTATAATGATGCAGAAAGTAAAAAAAACAAGTGTAAAAGAGGTACATTTAAAGTCCAAGGAATTAAATAATAAAAATCATGTGGCTATGAAAATAAGCAGTAAGCTATTAAAAGAGTCCAATTTCTTTTGATAGCTGTAGGGTCTTCCAATTGTCTTCAAAGCCTGCCTAATTTTCTTTATTTTGAAAAGGATTCTTTATTTTGATACCAGTTGACTCTCTGCAATACTCAGAAAATCAGAAATTTTTGTTTTATTATGCAGTTTGAAGAAATTTGAGTAGAAATACATGTGGCATTCTATAGTAAAGTGCTTTTCAGGAAAGATTTAGCAGATTCCATGTAATAGCATAGAACAAAGTCTATTACTCAATAGATTTTAAATAAGTAAGTTCCTTAATAAGGTTTGCATTTTGGCTGGGTGAATAGTGGAGAAAATATCACTGAAAACTTTCAATGGGAAAGTATTTGCATAGTCAGGGAATCAGAAAACAGAGCTGAGAGAAACAGATTATCAACACTATTGTTAGCTAATTTCCTGTAATAATATATCTTGGGCGATTGAGTGTTTGATGGAGAAAGGCCATACCCAGAAAGAGAACATGAAGAAATGGAGTGCTCACTGACACCTGGGTTAGGCAGAGTAAAGGACTGGAGGTGGGGGAAACAGCTGAGAAGCTGAGAGTGAGAAGGGACAGGGGTGAGAGCAAAAGGGAGGATTCTCCAACTGGGCAACCTCATGGGTTTTTTTTTCAGGTTTATTTATTTATTTTGAAAGAGAAAGTGTGTGTGCATGCATGAGGTGGGGGGATGGGGAGGAAGTGGCAAAGAGAAAGGGAGGGAGAGAACCCCAAGCAGGCTCCACAACTGTCAACATGGAGCTTCAACGACATGGACTCAATCCCACGCCGCTGAGATCATGACCTGAACTGAAACCATGAGTCAGAGGCTCAACCTACTGAGCTACCCAGGAGCCCCACATGGCATCTTGAACAAGTCCTCCCAGCTTAACACTTTTTTTTTAAGTTTATTTATTTATTTTGAGAGAGAGAGAGAGAGAGAGAAAGAAAGTGGGGGGGGGGGAGGGGAACAGAGAGAGAGAGAAAATCCCAAGCAGTCTCCGCACCCTCTCAGCACAGAGCCCAGCAACATGGGGTTCCATCCCAGGACCCCCAGATCACAACCTGAACCCATGTCAAGAGTTGGATACTCAAAACGACTGAGCCACCCAGGTGCCCTAGCTCAACACTCTGATTTCTGAAAACAATCCTTTGATTGTCAACGGATTATAATTTTTCTTTGGAAACTAGTGGCTTTTAAATAATTTGCTTAAACTTTTTATTCACAAGGTTGTAAAAGGCAGAAATGTTAAAAAAAATTTTTTTTTAACCTAAGATAGGTGTTTAGGTGCCAGCCAGAGAGCAAAGAGCTTAACCTCAGAACAAACAAAGAGATCAATGAAGAAAGTCAGTTCATTTCTATTTGGATAGCACTGATTTTCACCAGAGTCCAAGCTTTCAACAAACAGGTAATAGTGGAGAAGAAAGCCCAAGATTTCCTTCTGTCATTCTGATGCAGCCACCTTCAACTCAACCCAGTCCCTCATGGGTACGAGTGCAAATAAATGTTCAATGAGAAAGAACTTTTCACCAATTTGGTCAGCTAAGATTTTTCCATTAGTATGATTTTTGAAGCAAATTTTAATAAAATATGTAAATATATTTTATAAATAATTTATTTTTAATAAATAAAAAATTATTATATAAATAAAAAATAAATATTATATATATATATATATCTTAGAATTCTCTGAATTCGGAAAAAAGTGTTTTATTTGCTTAGGAATTTTTCTGATGCTTTCTGGATCTCACTGAAAAAATTTTTAAAACTATTTGTAAGTTTCCAAACCTGGCACTGTATGCAGAGTGATCCTGAATAAAGAAGACAGTCATGGGCTTACGTAAACCTATTTGTTTTGGAAATAAATGAAGGGCACATTTATAAATACAGAGTGTCTTCAAAATGTGATTCTTAGTTCTCTACAAAAATTCTTCTTAGAACCACAGGCCTTTCTATTGAACTGCAAGTCCAGGAAAGTCACACTGTTGGGTCTGACTGCTCAGCCCTGCCCCCTTCCAAGTCACAGAAGACAAATGGATCTTGTTCCCTGACAACAGCCTGCATCCACCCTCAGGACTGTGTTGATAGTAAAAAATATATAAATAAATAATGTTTACTGAGCTGTCTTGGTGTTACAATAGAATTCACCCACATTTTCTCACCTAACCTCATGGTAATCCTGACAGGTGGATTTTATCCCCACTTTTACAGATTAACAAAGTAAGACTAGGAATAGCATAGAGTCAGAATTTGAAAGCAGATTCTCAACTTTAGTCTTCTCTGGACTCCCCCATAATATGTTTTCTATACTCATCCCCTGCCCCTAAAGTTCAGATTATTCTAATCTCCCATTTAATTAAGCAAAAGATGAAGTTTAAACCTTTTTTTCCCCTTATCTATGTCATTCTATACTCCTCTTCCCAGACACTAACCATACTTAATTGTGGGCTGAACCAGTGGTAATCTCAGACCTCCAGCCTCCTCCTTCAAAACCTCCTGACAGAAAAATCAACTTCTAAAGAGCATATTCCTTGGTATTCTAAGTCCCCAGAGCTTCCTTCCGTGACACAGAAGTATATGGGAGTACAAGGAATTGTTACCTTTCATGGGTAACTTGGGTCTCCAAGTTTCTTCCTGGAATTTTAGAAAGCCAGTGAATTTTGAAAGCCTAAAATAGAAAGGAGTGCCTGAGTTGGGGAAGATGGAAAAGAAAAGCCGGGGGCTATGCATGTATCTGCTGTTCAACCCACTCACTATAGAAATTACAATTCTCTCTCTTCCTTCCCCGCTTCCCCCCCCACCCCTCTCCCCCACCCCTTCCCTCTTTTCCCCTCCCCCTTCCCCTGCTCCCCTCTCCTTCACCCCTTCAGCCTTCTCCCCTCCCCTGCCCCAGCTCTCCTCCCCCTCCCCTCTGCTCCACCCCCCCACACACACACACAAATTGCAAGATATGTTCCATCATGAGTTCTCCCAGCCCAGAGCAAAGCAAATCAAGCAGAACCATATAATTTACTGCACCAAACTGGAATTACCCCCACCCACTTAAAAAATCTGGCTTCATTTCAGGGTAACAGCAGCCCAGCTCTGGCAGGGCTCAGTCAACGTGGGTGATCTGTGACATGTGGCAGAAATATAGAACTCATCAGATTTAATAAACCAAAGTTCCACACACGACTGGAGGCCTCTCTCAACAAAGGCCTGGAGGAGTTACTGCAGGCAGTCCCCAGGCTTCCTGGGGAAACAACCCCCTCCGAGTCCAAAGCTCCCTCTTCACTCAGAAGTAGGGAAAGACCAACGGGCTGTCCCCAGCAGACATGGGAGGTGGTGGAGTCAAGAACACATGGGGATGAAACAAATGTCGCGTTTTAAGGCAAGGCAAGGGTTGTGGAGGGAGCAGCAGTCCCTGTGGCCTCCACAGGGGATGAGTTACTTCATAATATCTATCTCCATGCTTTCTGGGACTGGGGAGGGAGGGGGAGGGGGGTGTCTGTTTGCATTCCCAGCGTGAGCGAGAGGTGCCCTCTGCTGTCTCCCAGCCACAGTACACCAGGAAACGTCAAAGCTGGTCCCCTACCCTGAGTCCCAAGAGGTGGGGGGTAACCCATAAGCCACTGCCCAAATCTTCCCAGGATAGCCACGGGCTCCTCAAGTGCCCACACAGCTGATGTGCACGTTTCAGGCAATTACTGGGAGGCCTGGAACAGCAGGGGAACTCAGACAACCTCTTTAGAGCCTCACAGCCATTTCCCCTCCCCAACAATCCAATCAGCAAAATGGAAAGGTAGGCAGAGAGAACTAGAGGCTTTACAGGGAAGGAGAGACAGAGAAACACTCAGATCCTTGACATTCTGGTCCCTAAATATTGGTCCTTGAGACCCTGAGAGTGGATCTTTCCTTCTACTTCTTGGGCCACTTGTGCCTCTGATAACAGTAATAATAGTACCAACTAATTACCAGCCACCATGCCAAGCACCTTAGGACAACTCTGAAAAGTACTGCCATCCTCATTTCACAGATTAGGAAATCAAGTTCACAAAGTAATTTGCAAAGGACACTTAAGTGTCACATAAGCACTCATTCAAGCCAGGATTCAAACCAGCTTAGCTCCCCATTCTCTCCACCACACCAGACAGCCTCATATGTTGTTGAGCAGTTGACTAAACTCCCCCACTGTGAAAGGTGTGCTAATGAAAGCCTAACCCAAGTCCTATAAAAATGAAGTCAAGCACAGTGCAATCAGACACGATGGGTGTGGGTATTCTTTTTGCATGCATTGATGTGGCACTGTCACTCTCTTATTTTGAGAACTTGTGCCAGGTGGCTAAATATCCCAGGAAAGTCCTGACTCAAGCATGCCTAGGGCAGTCAGTGGGCTTCACATGGAGTCAAAACTGGGGGGCAGGGGTGGTGGGAGAATCCAAAGGATCCTGGACTCACAGTCAGAAGGCTGTGTTCTTATCCAGACTGTGTGTCTCATTAGCTACAACATTTTACACTCATCAGTCAATTTCTCTGTGTCCCAGTTTTCTCTTTAATAAAATAGACATGCTATTTTATAAAGGTATTATATATGTAAAGAAATAGATATACGGAGATATATACATATATACTATATATGTATATCATTTTATAAAGTTACCCGGATTAAATGAGATCATATATTTGTATTCACATGTGTTTATACACACACACACACACACACACACACACACACACACACACACTAGCTGACTGTGCAGTACATATTAATACATAACCAGAGCAAACAATGAAAAGGGTTGCTTTAAGGTTTTTTCCATCTAAATTAAACTGATGACATATTCTATGAATTACCATAGAGGAGGGGCAAATGTTATGGTTCTTAAGGAATCCGTAATGTTAGTGGCTTGCCTCTCACTTGGGGGGTATCGTTTGGGGAGAAGACGTGGCAGGAAGTGGCTTCTGTAAGACAGCACATGCAATCACTGCTCCAGAGTACCGCCCACAGACCCCAGCTGTCAGCCAGAATTCTCTGAAGACACAAGGTGGTCCTTCCTGTAGGGTATTTCACCTCTTCAGACCTGGGCTCAAATCTCCTTGCTGCCATTGTCCGTGGTTCTGGCCCACTCTGCCACCAAAGTCGGGCTGCATCCCGAGGTTTAGAGAAGCGTCACACCTGCTTGCTGCAAGTCCTGACTCCTGTCTGGATCCTGTGTCTTCCATGACTGTCAGAACCCAGAAGTGTTACATGTTGTCACCTGCCCACCATGCCTCATGACAGACTATCCTAACTAATGCTACCTATACTTGCTGAAGAGACAGACATTCTGCAAACTGAGTTCATTTAAGAAGGATCTAGGACACACATGTGCTCCTATCCTCATTTTTTTGATTTTTTTAGAGAAAACACTTTGCTTTACTAAGACAGGATTTTTAAAGAGATTATTAATAGAGGGTACAGATACCCTTTTAAAAAACTCTTCCAGCTCCCCTAAGATGCATGGTTGCCTCTAACACTTTGTACAAGTGACATACAGTCTGAGGGTTACCATAACCACCCCTCTCACAAGCAAACTACTCTTCACGTTTTGCAAGCTATCTGTTCCGAGAACATCAAAACTTACACCTGGTGAGTTTGTCTGAGAATGGCATTCCCATCAATGACGTCATCCAGAAGAAAGAGTTTTAGTGTATCCCCTGCCACATACAATCACTATGACCTAAGTAGCACAAATGAATTTTAGCAACAGAGAAACTCAACTGTTTTTCTACCAACAAGATGGTAAGAACAACTAATTCAAGCTAGCCCTTTATCCATGTGTTCTAATGAAACAATACACTTTAGAAAGTGTGGCATTTGCTCTACACAACAGATACGATCTTAAAAGATATGTTTTGATATTATTTCAGCTATCATCTCCTACTTCGGTGTGTGTGTGTGTGTGTAACAACTACTATGTTGATTCATTTCTTAAGGCAGCATGGCTGAGTGGTTGAGTTTCTCCTCTAGTATCGGTCAGACCCACTTTTCATCAAAGCTTGGTCACGGACAAGATGATGACTTTGGGCAAGCTACCCAAAACCTCTGAGCCTGGAGAATGAAGACAACAATAACAAAGTCAGATATATATTTATTAAAATAGGTGATGAAATGTTAACTAGTATTTTTATATTCCCACCTAATGCACTTGTTTGGTAACTTGGTGATTTTATAGCTTAAGTGAAAATGTCCCCACCTAATGCTTACCTCACCTATTTGGAACGTTTGAGGTTCTAGATGGCTTTTAGTGACCATCTACCCTTATTTTCTAGAATTTTTACCCAACCCCAAATGGCTGTCACGAGGTGGGAGATGGTGCCAAAGTCTGAGAGCATCAATTGCATTGTATCCCCCTCTGCTACGTTTGTTCTCCCCATCAACCAAATATGCCGGACTCTGTCTACTGCTCGTGCATAAAACAAATATAAAACTACTGTCATGCTTGTCTGCTCCTTGCTGCATCATTTCTTCTGTCTTGTCGTATTTTCCCTCTTAAGATACAATGGACTCCACATAGCCAAAAACAAACAAAACATAACACGTGCGTGCACACACGCACACATACACTTTGGTTATGCAGGAGCTAAACCGAAACTGAAATATTCGGCAAGTGTTCATTTTCTACACACTTGGGATTTTCAAAAGGAAATGCCACTCTAACCTTAGCTGTCAACACATCAACAAAACTGTTCCCAAACTCCAAGACAGTTTTCTCTGGCCCTCTGGAGAACACTGAGGAGCCAGAATTTTCTCCGTGTCAATTTCCTTCATCCCCCTAGCACAGCGCTCAGGTCTTCTCTGGACTTCCACCATTCTCAACTCTGGTTGTTCTTCTCCTTCAGTCAGAATCTTTATCTTCAGCGCCTAAATCCCCACTTAAAAATGCAAAGTCCAGGAGCACCTGGGTGGCTCATTCAGTTAACAGGCTGACTCTTGGTTTCAGCTCAGGTCATGATCTTGCAGTTTGTGAGTTCAAGCCCCTCACTGGGCTCTGTGCTGACAGTGCAGAGCCTGCTTGGGATTCTCTCTCTCCCCATCTCTGTCTGTCCCTCCCCTGCTTGTGCTCTTTCTTTCTCTCTCTCAAAATAAATAAATAAACTTTAAAATTAAAAAAAAAAAGCAAAGTCCAAAAGTATCCCCCAACCACCACCAAAATATGTGTTAGAGCATTTACATTTAAAATATGTAAGCAACTTCAATAATACAATCTCAAAAATGCAGAAGCCCAGGGATGAAGGGGAGAAAGTTTACAGCTTAGGTACTAATACCCCACCCATTATCAGCACCTGCCAGTGCTTTGCATTGAGAAGGACTCTGAGGCCAAGCTAAGGCTCAATGAGAAACAGGCTACAACTGATTTGGAAGATGGCCTCACTGAAGTCATATATTTGCCACCCTTGGAGTAGCATATAATAAAATCATAGTTAACCATTGGCGATTTCAGATTTTTTAATATTGGTCAGCAGGATTATGGACATAACTGTTTACATAGAGGGCAGTCACTTCCATCATTTCCTGTTGCTTTATCACTGAGCTCTGTCTTAACTAACTACATTTTATGTTCTCCCTTGTTTATAATAAAAATCAGAAGCCCAGACATAACTAATGAGGAGAAATATAGATTTTCTGGAGTGGCCACTTTGTTGGTAGTTACAATCAATACAAAAGGCAGCGAAACCTCCACATAATCAGGACAGACCAGTGACGGGAGGAGGCTGAGGCCAGAGGCCTCAGTGCCCTGATTGGGACCCATGAAAAGAGGAAAACCTGGAGAGACACTCATGCTTCTAGCAAGTAGTCTGAATAAGAGTGGTGATAATAAATAGCAGCTACTCTAACTTTTGACTTCCTGCTTTATCCCAGCCCCCAGTATAGGCACTTCACATGTGCTATAACATAACAAGTGAGCTGAAAGAAACTTGGTCAAGGTCAAAGAACTAACCACATTTCAAAACAAAGTCTATTTAAAACACCAAACTAATATTTTGTACCAAATTATTCAATAGTTGATATAGAAAGGGTCAAACTGTGGACATGACCTGGAACGGAGTAATGATACAAATAAGTAAAAGCTGAACTTTTGCTGTGACTGTAAGTGACCTGTGTACCTAGAAGTCTTTGTTGCTTTCTATTTCTTTTTCTTTCCTATTTTCTATTTTCTCATAAGGTTTTTTTTAATTTACTAATCATATTTTGTCGTTCCAAATAATTTTTTAGTGTACTGATGAGCATTTTTAGAATGGGTGAGTCCCTCATCTTTTTTCTATTGCTGAAGAAAAGCACACACACACACACACACACACACACACACACACACACACTCTAGTTCTTTTTTTTACTAATGAATTTATTTAATATAATTTATTGTCAAATTGGCTTCCATACAACACCCAGTGCTCATCCCAACAGGTGCACTCCTCAATGCCCATTACCCACTTTCCCCTCCCTCCCACCCCCCATCAACCTTCAGTTCTCTGTATTTAAGAGTCTCTTATGGTTTGCCTCCTTCCCTCTCTGTTTGTTACTTTTTTTCCCCTTCCCTTCCCCCATGGTCTTCTGTTAAGTTTCTCAAGATCCCCATATGAGTAAAAGAATATGGTATCTGTCTTTCTCTGACTTATTTCAGTTAGCATAATACCCTCCAGTTCCATCCACGTTGCTGCAAATGGCAGGATTTCATTCTTTCTCATTGCCAAGCAGTATTACATTGTATGTATAAACCACATCTTCTTTACCCATTCATCAGTTGATGGACATTTAGGCTCTTTCCATAATTTGGCTATTGTTGAAAGCACTGCTATAAACATTGGGGTACATGTGCCCCTATGCATCAGCACTCCTATATGGGCAGAAGACTTGAATAGACATGTTCTTGACTACCATTTGAGTCTATCAGACAGGGTTCTGGCTACAAGTGACCAAACCACATTAAGCAAGATAAGATCACTTATGGGTTGGTATAATAGAAAAAATCAATTTTTCACATAGCTTGACTCAAGACTCAAATAATGCCCCACACCAACTATGTCACACAGACTAGGGGAGGGAAGAGGATGACTCCTCAGAGAGAATTTGAGGCAGTGGAGGTACCAGGAGAGTTTACAGATATCAGAAGTCAAGAGAGCCGTTTCATGGCAGTGCTCAGAAGCAAAATCACAGTGGGTACCTGGGAAGATATTAAACATCTCTCCAGGACACCCTCAGAAACCTCATGGCAGGAACATCAGGATTAAAATCAGCAAATGCTGCCTAACTGCGATATCGTCCAGAGCCTCCCACTGGGGGAGGAGACTTTCTCCTTTAGTGAACATGAATTATATGGCTCAGAAATATGCCACAATCCCAGGGAAAAGTTCTAACCCCAAAATGAAGATCTATGTTGTTTTAGGCCAGTGGGAGGAAACTGGACACTGGGAGTTCTCTCACTGAAAAATGCACGGTGGCCTTAGCAGACCAGTCACATGAATGCCCATGCAGTCCCCTCACAAAACAACAAAACAAAACAAAACAAAACAAAAAGATGGAACACTGTTGAAATATTTTCCCTGATGGAAAAAAAAAATGTATCAGGAAACCCAGGAGGCAAGGTTTAAGGAAGTCCTAAGCCTAAAAGCAGAAAGTCCCATTTCTCCCCAAGAAGAGTCTGCTATTGTCATGAATGACAAACAGGATTGAAAGGGTTTTCATATTACTGAGGAACAGTTCAAGATTGCAATGAATAGAGCTGGTGATCATAGTGATCACCAATCTAACCAATTTTGGAAGGTTTTATAAAATGCCTCTCAGTCCCTTGATGTAACAGAGGTTATAATTTTGAGAAATAGATATCCCTGTGACGCCCACATGGACTGTTTGTCAGTAACTAAAGAAAGCAGCAAAACAGCATGTTTGGGAGCCGTGGCCTCCAAATGGGATGAGAGGCATTCCTTGGGGGCTCAGATGTAAAGGTAAGGGCAGGAAAATCCCTGTGGCATGTGGTAGGAGGAAAGAGAATGAGAAACAATCGTGGATTATGAGAGACTACTCATGGATGAAAAATGAGAAGGCCTATGTGTTCTTTTCCATCTGGAGCCTTAAAACACACACACGCGCGCACACACACACACACACACACACACACGAAAATTCAACAGCTATATATCTAATCACCTTCAGCAAATCAATTGATCTCCCCAAATCTTAATTGCCTCATCCATATAAAATTAAATTCAAAACACTTCTTCTGTGATACACCACAAGCTTTAATAATTGAGAAATCTGAGTTAAGAGTCCACTGCCATCCACATTACTCAAATGATGTTGGTCAGATTTGGGAGACATTTTTAAGATGTTTGTTTTCCTGGGGTGCCTGGGTGGCTCAACTGGTTATGCATCCAACTGTGGCTCAGGTCATGATCTCATAGTTTGTGGGTTTGAGCCCCGTGTCAGACTCTGTGCTGACAGCTCAGAGCCTGGAGCCTGCTTCGGATCCTGTGTCTCCCTCTCTCTCTGCCCCTCCCCTGCTCGTGCTCTGTCTCTTTCTCTCTCTCTCTCAAAAATAAATAAATATAAAAAATAATTTTTAAAAAGACGTTTATTTTTCTATTAATAATAAATACTTGATTATGAGATTCTGAATTCCTTTCCTGAATTAAGGGGGAAACAGGGCTAGGAAACAGAGCAGAAATAACACTGAGAAAATAAATGAATAAACATTCTGACACTTGTTTTATAACCAGAGAAATGTTAGTACTTTTAAGTTTATCAGATGGCTCTTGGGAGAATCCAATAAAAACATCTGCAAATAAATCTCTACCCTAGAATAGCATTAAAAGAAACACAGATCTGAAAACTGTCTTGGGCCATAAAGCAAATCATATCAGCAGACCCTCATGAGTCTCATCCTGGCAACAGAGGATTCCAGTCTGTTCATGTTACCCCTCATTAGATGTGGGACTTCCTCTCTCCTTAGGTGAGTTTCTACCTTGGTTCTAAGGTAATTTTGGAAAGAAAAGTTCAAAGACCTCCAGAGGCAATACCAAAAGAACAGGTGAAAAATTCAACTACAGTTGTGAATGCATCTTCTCTGCAGTGAAGACAATAAATACATCATTTAAGTTTTAACAAGGGCTATTATTCACCATGGTTGGGGAGGTCAACCTGACTTTAAAATTATTATAAGCCTTTAAAGAAATACAATGTTATTCCACAGAATCAGGCTGAAAGGAAAGCACATTCTCTATCAGAATAGGGATTAGCAATCTTGCTCTTATTCCCCACCTCCCTCGTGGTGGGTGTCAGTGGAAGGAAGGAGACATGTCTCAGCTGCCTTCATACTCATGAAGATTTTGCTAGTCTGGCCAAATGTGACTGCAGTGTCGCCTTGGGAGAAATGCCCCCAAGCCTCCACTTCCAGACTATGCCATCCGTCCAGGGGCCTGGGATGGAAGTCCTAGAGAGGTCAATGCTGCAGACCAGAAAGCAGGCCTTCCCAACTGCTCTGCCCCCACCCCACAACACAGATCTGAAGGGTACACTGTGCCCAAGTGTGGACACCCCTATCTCAAAAGGGCCTGGAGCTGATCTAACAAAAGAGAAGACTCATTTGCTACCACTTTCGCTGTTAGTATTCAGAGCACCAACACACACCCCCAAATCAGTTTGCTTGCCACCCTGTTGAGTAGAATATGCCTGGCCATCCTTAGGGTAGCAATATGCTTAGAAATGTATTTGAATAATAATATTTTATACCTTATGTACTACAAATGAGTAGATTCTGAATGAATGAGGTTTAAAATAATTAAAGTTCCCATACTATCTTCTTTCAGGAATTAAAAGAATTAAAGTACTAATACTTTGGAGAAGTGTCTATTCATGTCTTTTGCCCATTCACTGGATTATTTGTTTTTTGGGTGTTGAGTTTGATAAGTTCTTTGTAGATTTTGGATACTAACCCTTTATCTAATATGTCACTTGCAAATATCTTCTCCCATTCTACTGGTTGCCTTTTAGTTTTTCTGATTGAAGACATCCAGATGGCCAACCAACACATGAAAAAATGCTCAACATCACTCATCATCAGGGAAATACAAATCAAAACCACAATGAGATACCACCTTATACCTGTCTGAATGGCCAACATTAACAACTCAGGCAACAACAGATGTTGGCGAGGATACGGAGAAAGAGGATCTCTTTTGCATTGTTGGTGGCAATACAAGATGGTGCAGCCACTCTGGAAACAGTATGGAGGTTCCTCAAAAAACTAAAAATAGAACTACCCTATGACCCAGCAATTGCACTACTAGGCATTTATCCATGGGATACAGGTGTGCTGTTTCAAAGGGACACATGCACCCCCATGTTTATAGCAGCACTATCAACAATAGCCAAAGTATGGAAAGAGACCAAATGTCCATCGATGGATGAATGGATAAAGAAAATGTGGTATATATATACAATGGAGTATTACTTGGCAATCAAAAAGAATGAAATCTTGCCATTTGCAACTATGTGGATGCAACTGGAGGGTATTATGCTAAGTGAAATTAGTCGGTCAGAGAAAGACACAAATCATATGACTTCACTCATATGAGGACTTTAAGAGACAAAACAGATGAACATAAGGGAAGGGAAACAAAAATAATATAAAAACAGGGAGGGGGACAAAACAGACTCATAAATATGGAGAACAAACTGAGGGTTGCTGGAGGGGTGGTGGGAGGGGGGATGAGCTAAATGGGTAAGGGGCATTAAGGAATCTACTCCTGAAATCATTGCTTCACTATATGTTAATTAATTTGGATGTAAATTTTAAAAAATAAAAAATAAAAATAAAAACAAAAATAAAAATAAAATAAAGTACTAATACTAAAAATCATACTAAATACGAGAAGTAGTAGCTACTCATTGATAAAAGATCAAAAATTTTTAAAGTCCTTATGTTAATATACAGAAACTTTAAATTATTTTTTTAAACCTTTTTTTAAGTTTATTTATTTATTTTGAGAGAGAGAAAGCACAAGTAGGGGAGGAGCAGAGAGAGAGAGACAGAGAGAGAGAGAGAGAACTGCAAGCAGGCTCTGCACTGTCAGCGTGGAGCCTGGTGCAGAGCTCAAACTCACAAACCGCAAAATGATGACTGGAGCTGAAACTGAGAGTCAGACACTCGACTGACTGAGCCACCCGGGAGCCCCTAAATTAACTTTTTTTTTTAATTTTTTTTTTCAACGTTTATTTATTTTTGGGACAGAGAGAGACAGAGCATGAACGGGGGAGGGGCAGAGAGAGAGGGAGACACAGAATTGGAAACAGGCTCCAGGCTCTGAGCCATCAGCCCAGAGCCTGACGCAGGGCTCGAACATCACGGACCGCGAGATCGTGACCTGGCTGAAGTCGGACGCTTAACCGACTGCGCCACCCAAGCGCCCCCTAAATTAACTTTTTAAAGGTACAATCAGCTTTGAAGAAATGTTGAATAAATAAGAACAATTTTGAAAATGTGTTTAAAGCTCTTAGGTGGAAGACTGAGATAAATTTGTCATCACTGGATACGGCTTTCAGGGTAGTTGAAATGAACACAGAACACCGAACCCTGCCTGGCTCACACCTGTAGTCCCATCCCTGGCCATGCTTCATGCCATGCAAGTCACCCCGGCCAGACGTGGCAGCATTTTTGCTTCTCAGAAATAAATCCTGCACCTAAGAGAAGCCCTCTTTAACCTCATTATACATGGACTCCAAAAGTGAAATAGAAAGGTTTATTGAACTTTATTCACACACATTCATTCATCAAATATTAATGAAGTCCTTCCATATGTTAGACTCTGGTGAGGGGCCGGGGGCGGGGGGACAGTAGTAGGGCTAAAAGAGACAATTCCTCCATGCCAGGAGCTCACAGTATTAAAGGGCAGTGATACCTACATGTTACACACAACCCTTCCTCCTTGCCCTCCCTCCTCACCCAGAAGGAAGAAGCCCTGTGCAGTCTCCCTCAGGACTCAATAGGACAGGCAAGGGAGGGGAAAGCGTACTTTGGTGAGAAGCATGAAGGGATTACCATGCAAGTTCCCTCTTTTCTTCTTTGTCCATTTGGGACTGGGTGGTTCATCTCTAGGGGACATGCCTTTACCTGTGAAGGACTGAATGGTGCTCAGGGCTACTGCTGCTCAAGCAGTGATGGATCATGATGTGTTCAGGGAAAGCAGGTAGAGTCTTCCATAACCCACCTGTCTTCCCTTACGTCCCACCGAGTTTTTCATATATCTACTCTTACATGGATAACCTGCAGCCTTCATTCAAGGCATTTCTTCCCTGATCCTTTCCTACTTGCCAGAGTCCCATTGATCTTTTAAGGACCATCTTAATCCCTTCCTCCTCTGTCATATATTCTTGAGCTTTGCCCCTAACCCCACCCACTCTGATATACACTTTCCCTTCTCTAAATCCCTGTAAGTGAGCTTGTAATGACCACAAGGAATTCATTATGCTCCAACCTGTATTATAACAGTTTGGAGACTTCTGAGACTCTTCTGAGACCCAACCTCTTAGACTACAAAAATGCCTGAAAACAACTTCTGTGTTAGATTTGTCTTTCCCTCTGTGCTCAAAGTACAGACCAGGCCAGCTTGCATTTTTTAAATTCATTTACTTAACAAACATTTATTGAGCATAAACTATGTGCCAGACACTGGACTAGGCATTCAATAGTGAATGTAACTGCTTCCCTTCCATCAAGGAATTCATACTCTATTGACCAAATAGTTGATCTTTAATATATGTCTTTCAATTAATCAGAAAGCACCTCCTACACTCAAAAAATCTCTCTCCTTCTTAACTCCATTTTTCTCCATTTACTCTTCTAGAATTTATTTCCCAAGAGAAAAACTACAGGAAAGATAGTAACTAATGGAAATAAAGACTGAAAACAAGGACAAAGATTTAAGAAAAGAGATACTTTATACATGGAGTGGCTTCAGCTTTCTCAATTGGTGGTTAAGGAACATGTTTATATTTTATGGTTTGACATTTACAAGCTCCTAGAGGCAAGGAAGGTATACACCCTTAGTGTCTTGTTTAGACTTTGTCTGAACAAATGATACTCTCTTCGTAAAGGAAATAATAGTAATAATAAGTGAATGGCCTTTGCTGGCAATTTTCCCACTCACATGTATAATGAGAACTTAGAATTATGCAGTGGCTAACATCCGACAATAACTAGATTAGAATTAATCATAGGGAGATGAACAAGGCTTGTCGAATGGAAGGCATCTTCAAAGAGAAATGCATTCCCTCCTGGCTTCTTCTCTCTAACTGGCCCCCAAGTAAGTGTCAGTGTTCATTAGGGCTGCACACGCTGCACACACTATTCCTGAGTTATCTTGTACATGTCCACTTCCACTGCTTCGACCATGAACCTAAGTCTCCTAAAACTGTACCTTCAGATCTCACTTCTCCTGAACTCCAGATTCATAGATCCAACTGATGCTGACCTTTCTTTCTGGATGTCCCATGGAATGTGTTGTGCCCTTCCTCTTCCCTCACTGTGCTCCTCATCAACTAGTCTCTATATTGGCATATTCCTTTGCAAGGACTGCTCCATGGAGCAGAATGCCCACCCCACTTCAACTCCTGTAAATAATACTCCATTCTCCTAGTTTCAGCTAAAGCAGCCCCTTCTCTAGGATGGCTGCCCTGAGCTGGAAAGCAGACCTAGATGGTCTTTCTCCCTATTGCCAGAGGAATGTGTCCCAAGCTTTTATCACACTGTTTTACAATGTTATGTTGACTAACCTGTGATTCCTCAGAGCTCTGGCTACACTTTGGAACAACCTGGAGAACTTTCAAAACTACTAATGCTGGATCCCACTCCCCCCACAAACACAGCCCACCCTCTGAGAATCTAATTTAATTGGTCTGAGGTGCAGCCTGGGCACTAGAATTTCTAAAACCTCCCAAATGATTCTTGTGCCCAGCTAAAACTAATATCTTAAGGACAGTTATTTCATCTTGATTATCTTTATGTGTTACACATGTCAGGTGTTTCAAAAGTATTTGTTGAATGACAACGTACAACATCTACCCAGATACATGAGTTGAAAGCCATGGAATCGCAAATCCTATCCCTCACCAACACCTGTCAATTCCACCTCTCAGAAATCCCTTTTGTCCACCTTCTCATATATACGTAGAATTATTACCTTATTTCAGGTCCTCACTTTTGCCTACCAGAGTATGAAATCTTCCTTCTCATGTCTCCTTCTCTTAGAGTCTCTAGAGGTACCCCCCCAAACTACTGCTAGAGTTATCTTTCTAATTTTCTAACCACATACCCCGCTGCTTAAATGGATTTGTGTTGTCTACACAATAAAATCTAAATTCGCCAAATAAGCACCTTAATTTTCCTCATTCTCTGTCTGGCATACTTCTACTCATCCTCCATGATGCATCTCAAGCATCAACTCTTCTGCAAAGCTATCCCTCCACCTTAAGTGTCCCAGAAGAAGCTGTCATGTCCCTGCTGTCCCTCCACATTACTCGATGCCTTGTCTCTGTCTCTTTTATAGCTTTTTTGATTGTGTATTGACATTACTTGTTTACATGTCTGTGTCCCTCATATGAACTCCTTGTGGGCAGAGGCTGTGCCCTGTCATCTTTGTGTCCCTACTACCCAGAACAGGGCTAGTTGGCAGCTAAGTACATATATACTAATGAGAGGAAGAGAGAAAAAAGCAAAGAATTTTGTTTACATGTGGAGGAAGAAGCAGTCCAAGAGGGTGTAGATAGAGATGGAAGTTCCTGGGGGAAACCTACATTCATACTCTGCAGGAATGTGTTCTAAATCACAGGAAGCCCTGAGAGATGGTGTGAGAGATGAGAACACATGGTTCAGGCTTAACTAGCCATTTACTTCCATAGCCTTTATCCACAGTCTTCTTGTCAGCCCAATGCTCCCTATGCTGATGGTCACCAGGGCAAAATGACTCCAACCTGAATATATCTCCCATTAGAAGTGATTCTCAACCCAGGAGGTTCTGGGAACCTTATCCAAGATGATGTCTATACATTTAAAATTAACTTGTTGCTCTAAAGGAACAAGAATTTACAACCTGGATTCTTTTATTCTCTTTTCCAAATTGGCCACACATCCTGTGATTTGCTGCATTAACTTTGCACTGTGGGAATACTCTCACTCCAAAGAACAACCAGAGATGACTATTCTTTAGGCACTGACAGTCATGATCGATCTGAACACTTGCAGACGCATGTTTTATTAGTGGGGGGATGGGAGGAGTTACAATCTTCCTCTCTGGACCAAGGAGGGGTGGATCAACTTGCCTATAGCATTGGCAACTGGTCTACACAACACACCCCTCTCCATTGTTATACTTCTTGCCCAGGTTAGTCAGGGGGCTAATTATGAAAACAGTGTCTGTGATGATTACACGTTAAGTGTGAACTATACTGTCAGTGATAATTATGGGTTATTGAAGTGGTTATTTGTGTTTGATTGACAGAACGCATGCACCTCTGTGGAAAGCACGTTCGGTATTTCTTACTTCCTGGCACTACATACTATACATGAAAAAGAACTGGTTTTCTAAGGAAAAATAAGCATAATAAAGGCTCTGCATCTCTGAGAATAAGGGGGGATCCTTTCAAAAGGACCTACCTAAGACAGGTGAGTTAGAGTTGGGAGTGGTAGAGGACAGGGAGTGTGGTAAGTCAAGAGTGACCATGGGTTTAAAGCAGTCTCTGAATTTACCCAGACCTGCCCTAACTGTGGTCCACCTCTAGAAGGAGAAGGAAACACATTTTTTACAATACCCGAATAGTGCTTTGAGAAACCAACTGTTAGTCCCTGAACATAAGAAATAAGTATTAGAAGCCTATTTCTTTAATATTATCAAGCACTAATTGTGCAACATTATTGAGCAATAGTAGTCAGCTGAAAGACTACTGCCTTCTATCAAATATTCATTAGGTACTGTTTAGACCTATCCCTACACCCACAAACATACACACACACACACACACTGCCTTGTTCCACCTCAGAAATTGCTTCTTATTTCCCTCTAACCTACAAATTTATACAAAAAATTATCATTGTCACTGACAGGTAGGGTTACTGCCTATGGTGCTCGTCCAAAATTAATACCAACAGGAAAAGGAAATGTCTCATTGGAATATGAAGTTCTCTGTGCAGGTATCTCCTTAGTGGCACAACTTGAAGGTTCTGGGTAGAAACTGTCAATTATTTCACAATTTCCCATTTCAACTTTCTCCATCACCTTGGAAGAGCTATCTTGAATGTCACTAAATGGTTCTAACATGACCTTGTGGCTTTCTAATTTTCACCTAAAACTAAAAAATGAGCATTAGCACAGATCTCACATAGATTATGATTCTGTATTAGTAAGCCAGAATTACCCCCAAAACAACTTAAAAGTTGGCACAGTGCTCTCAACTACAAGTTAGCATCACTTGTGTAAATGTTCTGACATTCATATGGCAGAAAAAAGTTGTATCTGTTTGTGGTTAATGTTCTCATTACAAGTTGCCATTGAATCATGGAGAAGGGGCTTAGTAGATCAAAAACACCAAAAAAAAAAAACTTTACAAAAAAATTTACACCTTCTTCATAGATTACACCCCCCAAAAAGAAAGTCTATAAAACTATTAAGCTTGCACCTACAAATCAGTAACTCTTAAACTATGTTCTTGCCAAAAGATGTGTAAAAAGTAAGAAATTATACACGATAGGACATGATTTAAGCCATAAAAATGGAATTCCTTGGCACATTTAAAAGGAAAACCTAAGACCAAAGTCCAAGCTTTCCCACAATCCATGTGGGGCTCAGATCACCATAAGTAGCATTAATGACTTTATTTTCATAAGTTTTCAAAAGTTCTCCCTGAAGTAGAAACCTCTTCCTCATTTTTTACTCTGTGATCCATCCAGGAAATGTGGCAGCCCCACACTCAGACTTATGTATATTTGTAGGCATTTATCTTCCAGATTCATAGTTCAGAATTCAAAGTTCTAGAACCTTCCCTGATCCTTGTAACCTATTTGTAGGTATCACACATATTCTTGGAAATTACCTGCATTTGATACCCTGAATGGGTAACCTGAGAATACAAAAGAGAAGTCTGCCACCTTAAACATGACTCTGTTGAAAGGCACAAATCCACTTAACATTAGAAACAGGGGGGTAAGCAATTAATGAAAAGAGTCTAGCCAACATAAAAAAGGAAACAGCCTCACAATCCAGTTAACTTTACATCAAACTACATATGGAATATTATTTTTAAGAAGGCATTTTGAAGTCAAATGCAAAGTCTGAATTCCTTAGGATTCTAGGATTCCAAAATTTATCATCCAGAATATCTCCATGTATCTTAAAAAGCTTTCTAAACTTTACTAATAGATGCAAAATCCAAATGCTGACAGAAATAATAAGTAAATTCTTACATTTGCAAAAGCAGATAATTAACTTCTTATTTCCATTTTATAAATTTTAGAGACTAACACTTTTCACCACTGCTCCAGTTGTCTTGACATTGTCAATCCCTTTTCAGGCTAGCATTTTCTAAAGTGGACTAAAAAGGAGGGAGGGTAGCTTTTTATGAAATGCAAGTCCTCCTTATTCCTTTGACATCCAGATCAAAAACTGATTAAATACAATCAGTATTTCTGAAATGACACACATTTTTTTTCCAGCTCATTTCATTCCTTATAGAAATGCCCATTCAACATAAAGAAAATTAAGAAGGCAGCAGAATTCCAGAAGAATGACTTGGGCAAGGCAGTCTTCTGAACAGAAACCTGTATTATGAATATTGAGACTTTTCCAATACTCTCTCTCTCTCTCCAAAAGTCTATTTATTCTCCACTGACTGGAATCCATTTGTGAGCATTCCATCTGTGATGTTCTCCTATGCCTTTTCAATGTAACAACGCATTAACACACAAGCTGCAAATCCAGCCAGAAGGGAAACTGCCTCCCTGGACCTATGGCTGCTTTCATATTCAAGGACTGATTTCAACTGATTGAGCTGGGGGGGGGGGCAGGGAGCGGAGGAGGGTGGTGTCTATTAAGTAAAATATTCCCAAACCAAAACCAAAACACAACCAAATTTTTAAAAATCTGCCTTGAGCAGATTTTCTTTTCTGAAAAGATTCTATGAGGTGCCAAGAGAATGACTTCAAGAAATGTTTTTGGAAGTTTCTTGACCCTGAAATGTTTCAATTTGGGTTGGTCCCCAATGGTAGCAATCCATAGATTAGTCAGATGTCAGGTTTTAAAATGTGTGGCATTTTTAAGAGAGTGTGTCCCTTATCTTCCTTCAAACATATGCCAAAAGTGAACACTGAAGTTCAATTCCAACATTATAGTTTTCAATTACAGATCTTGTATCTCTGTCCTCCCCTGTCTACCACCACCTCAAAATACAATCAGCAGAAGGTAGGGGTTAAGGGAACCATCTAGTACTACAGGGAACCACTCAGGGAATATGTTTGCCTTGACCTCCAAAATCTTGAGTTCTTCCCAATTGTCCTAAAAATTTGCAATTTGATCTGGCAGTGCTCTCTGGGTATATTCAATAGAATGACACTCTTCTAAGACAATTAAAAATAATCCCTGCAGAAATACAAATCAAAACCACACTCAGATATCACCTCACGCCAGTCAGAGTGGCCAAAATGAACAAATCAGGAGACTATAGATGCTGGAGAGGATGTGGAGAAACAGGAACCCTCTTGCACTGTTGGTGGGAATGCAAATTGGTGCAGCCGCTCTGGAAAGCAGTGTGGAGGTTCCTCAAAAAATTAAAAATAGACCTACCCTATGACCCAGCAATAGCACTGCTAGGAATTTACCCAAGGGATACAGGAGTACTGATGCATAGGGGCACTTGTACCCCAATGTTCATAGCAGCACTCTCAACAATAGCCAAATTGTGGAAAGAGCCTAAATGTCCATCAACTGATGAATGGATAAAGAAATTGTGGTTTATATACACAATGGAATACTACATGGCAATGAGAAAGAATGAAATATGGCCTTTTTAGCAACGTGGATGGAACTGGAGAGTGTGATGCTAAGTGAAATAAGCCATACAGAGAAAGAGAGATACCATATGGTTTTACTCTTATGTAGATCTTGAGAAACTTAACAGAAACCCATGGGGGAGGGGAAGGAAAAAAAAAAAAAAAGAGGTTAGAGTGGGAGAGAGCCAAAGCATAAGAGACTGTTGAAAACTGAGAACAAACTGAGGGTTGATGGGGGGTGGGAGGGAGGGGAGGGTGGATGATGGGTATTGAGGAGGGCACCTTTTGGGATGAGCACTGTGTGTTGTATGGAAACCAATTTGACAATAAATTTCATATATTGAAAAAAAATAAAAAATAAAACCCTTTCTGCTAGTCAAAAAAAAAAAAAATCCCTGCAAACATAGGAAAGGTCAATCTTAGAAATGTACAGAAATTTCTATCTTCTCTTGGCCAGATGAGGAACCCCTGGTTGGCTGAATGGAACTAAAAATAATGAGAATTAGAAGTTCTATTCTGTGGGGTGAGTCAATTCTGACACAACATGAACTTCCTGAGAAAACACAAGTGCAAGTTAAACTTTGTTAAAAGTAGTCGTTACATGTCCAGAGTAGGAAATTAGCCTAAGTCACAGAAATGTAATGTCCTCATTTCTGCCTGTGTCATTCAGTGCTACCTTTAAATAGTTAATTCTTTCTTACTCCTGATCATAAACTCAATCCAAAATATTGTTGGAAATTCACAATGAAATGAGGATTAAATGATTCTTAAAACTCCATTATCTTTTTTTGAAGTTTTATAATTTATTTGCCTAATTTATTATTTGTTGATATAAAGTTTTTAATTTCCTTTTTATTATAACTTATTTATTTAAATTAGTTAATTAACATACAGTGTAGTACTGGTTTCAGAATAGAACTCAGTGAGTCAACTCTTACGTGTAACTCCCAGTGCCACCTCCAAAAGTGCCCTCCTTAATGCCCATCACCCATTTAGCCCATCCTCCCATCCAACACCCTGCCAGCAACCCTCAGTTTGTTCTCTGTATTTAAAAGCCACTTATGGTTTGAGTCCCTCTGTTTTTATTTTATTTTTCCTTCCCTTCCCCTATGTTCATCTGTTCTATTTCTTTAATTCTACAAATAAGTGAAATCACATTTTATATCTCACATCTTCCTCATCCATTTATCAGTCAATGCGCATTTGGGCCCTTTACAAAATTTGGCTATTGTTGATAGTGCTGCTATACACATTGGGGTGCATGTGCCCCTCTGAGTCAGCATTTTTGTATCCTTTGGATAAACAGCTAGTACTGAAATTTCTGGGTGATAGGGTAGTTCTATTTTTAACTTCTTGAGGAACCTCCATTCTGTTTTCCAGAGTGGCTGCACCAGTTTGCATTCCCACCAGCAGTGCAAGAGCGTTCCCATTTCTCCACATCCTAGCCAACATCTGTTATTTCCTGAGTTGTTAATTTTAGCCGTTCTGACAGGTGTGAAGTGGTATCTCATTGCACTTTGATTTGTATTTCCCTGATGATGAGCGATGTTGAGCATCTTTTCATGTGTCTTTTAGCCTTCCGGATGTCTCCTTTGGAAAAATGTCTATTCATGTCTTCTACCCATTTCTTCACTGGATTATTTGATTTTTGGGTGTTGAGTTTGATGAGTTCTTTATAGATTTTGAATACTAACCCTTTATCTTATGTGTCATTTGCAAATGTCTTCTCTCACTCCATCAGATGTCTTTTAGTTTTGTTGGCTGTTTCTTTCACTGTACAGAAGCTTTTTATCTTTATGAGGTCCCAATAGTTCATTTTTGCTTTTAGTTCCCTTGCCTCTGGAGACATGTCTAGTAAGAAGTTGTTGCAGCTGAGGTCAAAGAGGTTGCTGCCTGGTCTCCTGTCTCACATTTAGGTTTTTAATCCATTTTGAATTTATTTTTGTGTATGGTATCAGAAAGTGGTCCAGTTTCATTCTTCTGCATGTTGCTATTCAGTTTTCCCAACATCATTTGTTGAGGAGGTTGTCTTTTTTTTTTCCATTGGATATTCTTTCCTGCTTTGTCAAATATTAGTTGTCCATGCATTTGTGAGTTCATTCCTGGGCTCCCTATTCTGTTCCATTGATCTATGTATCTTGTTTCTGTGCCAGTACCATACTGTCTGGATGCTTACAGCTTTGTAATACAGCTTAAAGTCCAGTAATATGATGCCTCCAGCTTTGGTCTTCTTTTTCAACATTAATTTGGCTATTCAGGGTCTTATATGGTTCCATACTAATTTTAGAATTGTTTACTCCAGCTCTGTGAAGAACGCTGATGTTATTTGGATAGGGATTACACTGAATGTGTAGATTGCTTCAGATAGTATAGACATTTTAACAATATTTGTTCTTCTAATCCATGAGCATGGAATGTTTCTCCATTTCTTTGTGTCTTCTTCAATTTCTTTCATAATCTTTCTATAGTTTTCAGTGTACAGATCCCTTACCTCCCTGGTTAGGTTTATTCCTAGATGTCTTATGGTTTTGGTGCAACTGTAAATGGGATCGATTCCTTGATTTTTCTTTATGCTGCTTCATTATTGGAATATAGAAATGCAACCTATTTCTGTAAATTGATTTTATATCCTGTGACTTTGCTGAATTCATGTATCAGTTCTAGAAGTTTTTTGGTGGAGTCTATCAGGTTTTCCACATAGAGTATCATGTCATCTGAAGAGTGAAAGTTTGACTTTTTTGCCAATTTGTATGTGTTTTATTTCTTTTTGTTGTCTGATTGCTGATGCTAGGACTTCCAACACTATGTTAAACAACAGTGGTGAGAGTGGACATCCCTGTCGTGTTCCTGACCTCAGAGGGAAAGCTCTCAAGTTTTTTCCCATTGAGGATGATGTTAGCTGTGAGCCTTTCCTATATAGTTTTTATGATGTTGAGGTATGTTCTTTATATCCCTACTTTCTTGAGGGTTTTTATCAAGAAACAATGCTGTGTTTTGTCAAATGCTTTTTCTGCATCTATTGACAGGATCATATGGTTCTTATCCTTTGTTTTATTAATGTAGTGTATCACATTGAATGATTTGTGAATATTGAACCAGTTCTGCAGCCCAGGAATAAATCCCACTTGATCATGGTGAATAATTCTTTTAATGCACTGTTGAATTCAATTTGCTAGTATCTTGTTGAGAATTTTTGCATCCTCGTTCATCAGGGATATTGGCCTGTAATTCTGCTTTTTAGTGTGGTCTTTGTCTGGTTTTGGAATCAAGGTAATGCTGGTTTCATAGAATGAGTTTGGAACCTTTCCTTCCATTTATATTTTTTGGAACAGTTTGAGAATAATAGGTATTAACTCTTCTTTAAATGTCTTGTAGAATTCCCCTGGGAAGCCATCTGGCCCAGGACTCTTATTTGGGGAAATATTTTTGATAACCGATTCAATTTGTTTGCTGGTTATGGGCCTGTTCAAATTTTCCATTTCTTCTTGTTTGAGTTCTAGTAGAGTGTGAATGTCTAGAAATTTGTCCATTTCTTCCAGACTGTCCAGTTTGTTGGCATATAATTTTTCATAATATTCTCTTATAGTTGTTTGTATTTCTGTGGTGTTGGTTGTGATCTCTCCTCTTTCATTTGTGATTTTATCTTGTCCTCTCTCTTTTCTTTCTGATAAGTCTGGCTAGGTGTTTATCAATTTGTTTATTCTTCCAAAAAAACAGCTTTTAGTTTCATTGATCCATTCTACTGGGTTTTTTTTGTTGTTGTTGTTTTGTTTCTATATCATTTCTGCTCCAATCTTTATTATTTCCCTTCCTCTGCTGGCTTCAGGCTTTACTGCTCCTTTGGGTGTAAGGTTAGGATGTGTATTTGGAACCTTTCTTGCTTCTTGAGGTAGTCTTGAATTGCAATGTACTTTCCTCTTAGGACTGCCTTTCCTGCATCCCAAAAGGTTTGGACTGTTGTGTTTTCATTTTCATTGGCTTACATGTATTTTTCTTTTTTCTTCTTTAATTTCCTGGTTGACCCATTAATTCTTTAGTAGGATGTTCTTTAACCTCCAAGTATCTGAGGGATTTCCAAATTTTTTCTTGTGGTTGATTTCAGGTTTCATAGTGGTGTGATCTGAAAACATGCATGGTAAGATCTCAATCCTTTCATACTTGTTGAGGGCTGTTTTGTGACCCAGTATGTGATCTATTCTGGACAATATTCCATGTGTACTCAAAAAGAATGTGTATTCTGTTGCTTTAAAATGAAATGTTCTGAATATATCTGTTAAGTCCATCTCGTCCAGTGTGTCATTCAAAGTCATTGTTTCCTTGTTGATTTTCTGCTTAGATGATCTGTCCATTGTTGTAAGTGGGGTATTAAAGTCTCCTACTATTATGGTATTATTTACAAATAGTTTCTTTATGGTTGTGATTAACTGATTTATATATTTGGGTGTTTAGGGTTGGGGGCATAAATATTTACAATTGTTAAGAGATCTTGGTGGATAGACCCCTTAATTATGATACAATGCCCTTCTTCATCTCTTGTTACAGTCTTTGTTTTAAAATCTAGTTTGTCTGATATAAGTATGGTTACTCTGGCTTTCTTTTGACCTCCATTAGCATGATAGATTGTTTTCCATCCCTTACCTTCAATCTGCAGGTGTCCTTAGGACTAAAATGAGTCTCTTGTAGACAGCATAAATATGAATATTTTTTTAACCATTCTGCTACTCTATATCTTTTGATGAAAGCATTTAGCCCATTTACATTCAGAGTAATTACTGAAAGATATGAATTTATTGCCATTGTTTTATCTCTAGATTTGGTGTTTCTGGTGATGTTCTCTGATCCTTTGTATTCTTGCTGCTTTGGCTTTTTTTTTCCCTCTGCTGAGAGAGTCCCTCTTAAAATTTCTCTAATTCCCTTGTAGGGCTGGTTTAGTAGGTTACAAACTCCTTTAGTTTTTGTTTGTCTGGGCAAGTCTTTATCTCTTCTTCTATTCTGAATGGCAGCCTTGCTGGAAAAAGGATTCTTGGCTGCATATTTTTCCTACTGAGCATCTTGAATATTTCCTTCCAGTCTCTTCTGGCCTGCCAAGTTTCAGTGGACAGGTCTGCTACTACCCTTATGTGTCTACCCTTGTGGGCTAAGGACCTTTTGTCCCTAACTGCCTTCAGAATTCTCCTTATCCTTGTATTTTTCAAGTTTCACTATGATATGTCATGGTGTTGACCTGTTTTTGTTGATTCTGAAGGGAGCTCTCTGTGTCTCATGGACTTGTATGACTGTTTCCTTCCCAAAATTAGTTAAGTTCCCAGCTACAATTTGTTCAAATAAATCTTATGCCCCTTGTTCTCACTCTTCTTCTTCTGGAACTCCTATGATACAAATATTGCTTTGTTTCACAAAATCACTTAGTTCTCTAACTTTCCCCTGGTGATCTATTAATTTCCTTTCCCTCTTTTTTTTCACCTTCATTATTTTCCATAATTTTACCTGCTGTTTCATCTATTCTCTCCTCTGCTTCTTCAATCCTTGCTGTCACACTGTATCTAGTTTATTTCGCATCTCAGTTATAGCATTTTTAAATTCATCATGACTAGTTCTTAGGTCTTTGATCTCTGCAGCAAGGGTTTCTCTGGTGTCTTCTATTCTTTTTACAAGCTCAGCTAGTAGTCTTATGACTGTTGTTCTAAATTATTGTTCAGATATATTGCTTATATCAGTTTTGAGAAAGTCCCTGGATGTGATTTCTTCTTTTTTTAATGTTTATTTATTTTTGAGAGAGAGAGAGAGATCACGCAAGAGGGGGAAGCATAGAGAGAGAGAAGGACAGAGGATCCAAAGGCGGCTCTGCACTGACAGCAAAGAGCCCAACCCATGAGTGAGATCATGACCTGAGCCAGAGTTGGATGCTTAACCAACTGAGGCACTCAGGTGCCCCAGTGATTTCTTCTTGGTTTCTTTTGGAGAGAATTCCTCTGTCTTGTCATTTTGGCTACATTTCCGTCTTTTGTGTGTTTTAAAAGCTTGCTATGTTTCCTGCATCTGAAAGTACTACTATATTAAAAAGGGGTCATACACTTCCAGGGCCTGGGACTTCAGGAAGTGTTTCTGGTGTATGCTGTGTGCACTCTGCTGCTGTGTTTTGGCTGCTCTTTCTCACTGGTCAGTTCTTCAGAGTTCCTCCTTGCTTGCAGTGGTGGAATGTTTGGACCTTTAAGTAGGGATGCTTTGTTTGCTGAAGTAACTCAGGGAAAAAAAGGTGGGGGGGGCGCGGAAAGAAGCCTGATCCCATGAAAAGAGGTAAGGAAAGGGAACAAAAGGAAACCAAACAGAGAATCAAAAAATTAAAAGGCTGATTCTGAGGAAAAAGAAAGGGGGAAAAAACAGAAGAAAAGAAAAAGGAAGGATAAAGAAAAGAATGAAAAGCCTGATACAAAAAAAAAAGGTAAAAGGAGATGACAAAAAACAAATCAGAAACTATGAGCCTGATTCCAAAAGAAAAAAAAAAAGGAGGAAAAAAAAAAGTTGTCTGTTGGTTCCTGGGACCAGTGGCTGTGCCAGACTGGAGGAGAGGCCAGCTGCTTTGGGTCAGTCTTTCCCCAGTATACAAGCAGTTGCCAGGCACGGAGGGGCAGGGTTTGGTGTAAGTGGGTCCCGCCTCCACTGGGAGCTGCTGTGCTGCTCTCTGAAGTCCCGCTGTGTGGTGTTGGGGAGAAAAATGGCAACACCCCAAACTCTCATCCCTGGATTGGGGATCTCAACCCCCACTGTTGAGGAAGCCCTCACAGAATAGTGAGGGCAGTTAGCTCGCCTGTGCCATAACTATCTTGCACCCTCTCCTTGGCACATGGCTGGGACTCAAAATCTAAAGTCTTAAAGGACCCAGAATTTGGTGCACAGCTATGATTCAAAACCCAAGTCTTAAAGGACCTGGCCCAGTGTGGATCTGCTCCCCTCCTCTGGAGTAGAGCCTCTTTACCCTGCTGATGAAAGGCCTTTGGCTGGCACCTACAGGGTCTTTTGTCCTTGGGTAGGCAATAAACCCTCTTCCAAAAGTACTCCAGGAAGGGGACTGTTCTCTCCCAGTGTGCCCCAGAGATTGCTACACCACACTATGCGGTCTGGGCCAGCTCCCTCCTCCCCAGGAGCATGCTCCACAGCTCCATTCCAGAGAAAGTCATGCACTCCCATAACCGCAGAGATTGAGTTCCAAAGCTGTTTGCAAAAAAGAACTGGGACACTCAGTGCTTCTCGTTCGCTAGTCCAGGGTCCAGAGAGGTTTTCCTCTTGTGCTATTTTGATGCTGCACTATTTCAGCACCTCTCTTCCTCTCCCTTTTGTCTCTCCATGGAAGGGGTTCCCTCCCCTCTGACGCTCTGATGTTTTTCTCTCCTCCAACTCACATCCATGCACCTTGCACCTGCCAAGCTGTCTCCCTCCAACTGTGGAGATCCTTCTGCCAGTCCATAGATTGACCTCCTGGGTGTTCCAAGTGATCTGACCTCAATACAGCTGGTTTGAGGGATGATGGGAAGCCCAGGGTCCTCTTACTCTCTGCCATCTTAACTCCTCTTCCACTAAAACTCTATTATCTTATTTTATCTATTAAATACGTGTTACAAATAATCCATTAAATGTAAAAGATTAAGCTAGGTTTCATGAAGGACATAAAAATGTACGAGACCTAATATATTTTGAACACTGATGCCATCACAAGCACAGTACTAAACACTTCATGAATGTATCTTTTAATCCTCACGTTAACTTGCTGAGTGGCCAACAAACCATTGTCTCCGCTCCAGCATGACTTGATTTCAACTGCATGCGATTCTGAACCAGGACTGGCCATCTGAGCCCTTCTCAAATTCCTGATCTACAGAAACTGTAGAGTGAATGGAGGGACTGCTGTTCTTTTCAACCAGTAACTTTTGTGGCAATGTATTATGCATAAATACATAAATGAAACAGATATTAGTGCCTGAAGTAGGATGCTGCTGTTATAAAAAGCTAGACCATGCAGCATTGGCTCTGGGTCTGCGAAGTGAGTGGAAGAGCCCAAAGAAGGCTGTGAGTGAAAACCTAAAGGGCCCCAAGGACAGTATTTAGCAGAACCCTAAAGGCTCTTGAAGACACTATCAGTGAGAGCTTAAAGGAGAGTAAGGAAAATGTTACTGGAAGCTGGAGGAAAGGGGAGCCTTGTTACATAGAGATAGAAAGTTCGGTAGTACTGTCACTGGAAAGGTATCTAATGAACCTAACAATCCTTCAACCTTAACGATAACCTTAAGGATACTTCAAGGCAGAAAAATACCTCTTGAAGCCTTCAGCATCTATGTTAGTCTGACTGCCCTAATGATACCACTTGGAACAGGAAGCCCAAACCAGACTGTGCAGAGAGATCATATGGAGAGATACAAAGATGACATGAGTAGTGGCTCTCCACAGTCTCTCCCTCCGTTCAGCTGCTTCAGCATCCTGATATTACAGGTCCAGCCACCATCTGATTGCTACCACATGAAAGATAATCCAGAACCACCCAGCTGAGCCATTCTCAAATTTCTGAATTGTGACAGAATAATAAAATGTTATTGCTCTTTTAAGCCATTAAGTCTGGGGTGATAATGTTTCTGAGTAGTAGAAAACTAAAATAATGCTGATATCAAACAAATAATAAAACATTGTCTATAGTTTTGCTCCTTAAAGATGAAAAAAAAATTTCCCACTATTCATCAACATTGTCAAATGGAAACAATGCCATCCTTCCCATTCATTCATGGATAGCCATTTATCAGGAGAAAGGTTTAGGTTAGTGTTTTAGCTTCTGAAAACACAAGTGTAAGTTCAGGAGGTCAGTTCTTCCTGAAAGTAAACAGAAAGGCTAAATAATCAATGGAATTATAAATTGCATCCTTTTGGAAGGTTCTAGTAGCTACTAATATTTTTCTTCACAAATTTTTTTTTCTTTTTTCCTTTGGTGTAGTATAAGTGGAAGAGACTACTCTGATTTATAATCCTGTATTATTTTCCTCCTGGGCATACAGCAAAACTACATTTCCCAGTCTCCCTCACAGATAGGCAGAGACATATGACTGGCCAATGGGGCAGAAATGATATTTGCTACTTCTAAGCCTGATCCATGAAAAAACCTCCCATCTCATCTCTTTTTGCAGAGTAGATGCAGAAGATCAAGAAGAGGATCCCAAAGGCCTAGGGATGTGGGACTCTTTAAAAATCAATGGCCCTTGGCCTTAATGACCATGTGAAGCAACCCCACCACACACTCCCTCCAGCCTACTTTGTACCATGACATCAGCAAGAAGTAAATTTTTACTATGTCAAGCCATGAAGACTTTAGAATTGTTAATTACAACAGTTAGCTTGTCCTAATATTTGATGGTTGGAAAACTACTGAATTATATTTCTTCCTATAATAAAAATTACAAACATGTAAAAGGACAGGCTGCTTTGACTTCTACAGAGTATAACCCTGAGTACTGTGATTTAAAGACTTTAAGAATGAACATCGGACACCTGGGTGGCTCAGTCAGTTAAGTATTAGACTTTGGCTCAGGTCACGATCTCATGGTTTTTGAGTTTGAGCCCCATGTCGGGCTCTGTACTGACAGTTCAGAGTCTGGAGCCTGCTTCAGATTCTGTGTCTCCCTTTCTCTCTGCTCTTCCCTGCTCAGGTTCTGTCTCTGTCTCTCAAAAATAAATGAATGTTGAAAAAAAATTAAAATAAAAGAGAATGAACATTAAGTTGTGGGCAACATTTAAGTTGATTTTTTAAATTTCATAAAATGCCTGGTTTCATGGCATATACTAAATACCTTTCCTTACCCTTCCAGAAAAATAATCCCTTACTTTTATGATATTCTGCCCTCAAATTTGTTTCCTCCTGAATTGTGACTCACTTTTAGGGATAATCAGTGTCATGAGATGTCATGTTTTCGCACCATCCCACAAAGCAAACATCAAATTTTATTTGGGTAACTATTAGCCAAATTTCATCAAAATTAATAATCTCTTAAGCACATTTATGGTAGAACAACACGAAAAATGGGAAATGCTGACTGTTTTAACTTTTTAAAAAATACCTTGTTCCCTTCAGTCAAGAAAATACAAGCTTCCCTAACTAATGTCATCCAGTGTTCCTCACTCAGAACATTATATATATATAATATATATATATATATATATTATATATATATATATATATATATATATATATATATAGAGAGAGAGAGAGAGAGAGAGAGAGAGAGAGAGTAAATAAGTTAGTAAGTTCTTTGAGTAAGAACGGGAAGAGTCCTTACTAGTACAATAAAGATAGCAGAATTGATGGTGGGTCTAGAAACCTCTAAAGCCTGGATACTGGAGTATATAATCCCACCTGAGCTTTGAGCCACAAGGGAGCCTGCATCTTCCAAAACAAGGTAAGAAATCATTTCCACTATGACATTCCACTGTCATACCACTTCAAAATGGTAACAAGGATTTGCACTGTACAACTCTTTATTTAGAATATCATTAGGAGAAATAGTCTTAGGCCTTAAAACAGCGAATATCAAATTTCCTTTAGAATTTACATGGATGGTCAGCTTTATCCCTTTAACACTAAGGATTTTTAAGATATGAGATCTAACCAGCTTTTAACTAGAGCTCAAGCCAGCCTAACCATAAAAATGCGCATTTCCGGAAAAGACTCCAAAAAGTAACTGCTTTACTATAATAAAAAGCAGTAAGGTAGGTTATATATCCTTAGGCATTAATGTAACCTCAGCACTTTTAACGCCCTTACCACAAGTTTGTAGCTAATTGCATTTTATTGATCTATGTATGTAGCATAATATTTTGGGGTGTGAAAGAGCCCTGTTTCCAGCTCTACAAAAGCAGTTATGGGAGAAAATAGTTACAAAATACATATCTGATCAAAGACTTGTCTTCAAAATATACAAAGCACTCATAAAACTCAACAATAAAATAACAACCCAATTAACAATGGACAAAAGACCTGGAAACCTCCCAATGAAGATACACAGATGGTGCACATGAACATATGAAAGGAGGGGGGCCTGGGTGGCTCAGTCGGTTAAGCGTCCAACTTCGACTCAGGTCATGATCTTCATGGGTTCGAGCCCTGCATTGGGCTCTTTGCTGACTGCTCAGAGCCTGGAGCCTGCTTTGGAATCTGTGTCTCCCTCTCTCTCTCTGGCCTTGCCTTCCCCCACCCCTCACAAAATGAATAAAACATTCAAAAATTTAAAAAAAAACATATGGAAAGATTCCTAGCATCATATGTTGTCAAGGAATTGCAAATTAACAATGGGATACCATTACATACCTATTAGAAACGTTATAAAATCCAAAAATCTGGCAACAACAAATGCTGGTGAGGATGCGGAGCAACAGGAATTCTCATGCATTGCTGATGGGGGTGCAAAATGTTAAAGCTACTTGGGAAGACAATTTGACAGTTTCTTAAAAATCTAGGGTATAGTCTTACTGTAAGATCCAGCAATCATGGTCCTATATGTTTGCCCAATTGAACTGAAAATGTATGTCCATGGAAAAACCTGCATATAAATGTTTATAGCAGCTTTATTCATAATTGCATAAACTCAGGAGCAAGCAAGATGTCTTTCAGTAGCTGAAAGCATAGACTCTGGTATATTCAAGATGGCTTGACAGGTGAATTCTACCAAACATTTAAAGAATAGTTAGTACCTATGCTTTCCAAAGTATTCAGAAAATAGAAGAGAAAGGAAAGCTTCCAAATTCATTCTATGAGGCCAGCATTATCCAGATACAAAACCAGATAAAGACACTACAAAAAAGGTAACTACAGGCTAATAACTCTGATGAACACAGATGCAAAAATCCTCAACAAAATATTAGCAAACCTAACCCTATAATACATTTAAAAATCATCCACCACAATATAGTGAAATTTATTCCAGGGATGCAAGGGTGGTTCAATATTTGCAAATCAATCAATGTGATACGTCACATTAACAAGAGGAAAGATAAAAACCACATGATCATTTCAATAGATGCAAAAAAAAAAAAAAACATTTGACAAAGTGCAACATCTATTCATGATAAAAACTCTCAACAAAGTAGGGTTAGAGGGAACATATCTCAACATAATAAACACCATATATGAAAAACCCAGAGCTAACATCATACTCACTGGTGAAAATTTGAGAGCTTTTCCTTTAAGATCAGGAACAAGACAAAGATGTCCACTTTCACCTCTTGGGGCTTGCTAAATAATCAAAGTAATTATAAATTTCATCCTATTTTTAAGGGTCTCATAGCTACATATATTTTTCTTCACTAAGATTTTTTTATGTAGTCATAAATGGCAGAGACTACTTCAATTTATTAAATTCTGTTTTATTTTCCTTCTGGGTGCAGGAAAAAGATAGTCTTCCTTTTGCAAAGCTTACTTGCCCTACAATCTAGAGTCTTTGAGATGGCTCAAATAGTTTAAATTCAATGAAAATCTTATAGTTTGGATTATCTGTTAGTCCAGAAATGTGTGTGTATAAGCATGTTAAAGCATATTAAACTTAATTTGTCTTCACAACAGATAAAAACAAATCCAGAGAAACATGATAACAAATATCACAGCATAATTTCTATTTGGTTTTCTTATCCAATGTGCTTCTTTATCTGTTCCTACTAAAAACAAAGGGAGAATTTTTTACTGTCAAACTAACAACTATTAAAAAAAAAGAATTAAGGAGAAGTTTTAATGAGTTTTCCTAGAATGCATTGTAGCTAATTTTACTGATATATAAGATTTCTTTCCATATTTAATTATTTTTATTTCTGAACCAATTCTATCCTTTGGTTTTGGTTGATATCTATTCTAAAATATTAGCCCTACTTATTAATTTTTTATTAATAAATGTGTTCTTTAAAATAAAGGGATAGGGGCGCCTGGGTGGCGCAGTCGGTTGGGCGTCCGACTTCAGCCAGGTCACGATCTCGCGGTCCGTGATGTTCGAGCCCCGCGTCAGGCTCTGGGCTGATGGCTCAGAGCCTGGAGCCTGTTTCCGATTCTGTGTCTCCCTCTCTCTCTGCCCCTCCCCCGTTCATGCTCTGTCTCTCTCTGTCCCAAAAATAAATAAACGTTGAAAAAAAAATTTTAAAATAAAGGGATAACTGTCAGCTTTGTTGACAGTTATGTCAGGAAAGTCCACAAAGGCATGGCCAATAGATTGCTGAAATACAATTACATTTTAGTGTAGTTACCATCCATCCTGACTTACTAAAAGTTCAGATTTAGATATATATAAGAATATTGTGTTTTACAACCAACAAAACTAAAGGCAACCAACGGAATGGGAAAAGATATTTGCAAATGACATATCGGACAAAGGGCTAGTATCCAAAATCTATAAAGAGCTCACCAAACTCCACACCCGAAAAACAAATAACCCAGTGAAGAAATGGGCAGAAAACATGAATAGACACTTCTCTAAAGAAGACATCCGGATGGCCAACAGGCACATGAAAAGATGTTCAGCGTCGCTCCTTATCAGGGAAATACAAATCAAAACCACACTCAGGTATCACCTCACGCCAATCAGAGTGGCCAAAATGAACAAATCAGGAGACTATAGATGCTGGAGAGGATGTGGAGAAACGGGAACCCTCTTGCACTGTTGGTGGGAATGCAAATTGGTGCAGTCGCTCTGGAAAGCAGTGTGGAGGTTCCTCAGAAAATTAAAAATAGACCTACCCTATGACCCAGCAATAGCACTGCTAGGAATTTACCCAAGGGATACAGGAGTACTGATGCATAGGGGCACTTGTACCCCAATGTTCATAGCAGCACTCTCAACAATAGCCAAATTATGGAAAGAGCCTAAATGTCCACCAACTGACGAATGGATAAAGAAATTGTGGTTTATATACACAATGGAATACTACGTGGCAATGAGAAAAAATGAAATATGGCCTTTTGTAGCAACGTGGATGGAACTGGAGAGTGTGATGCTAAGTGAAATAAGCCATACAGAGAAAGACAGATACCATATGGTTTCACTCTTATGTGGGTCCTGAGAAACTTAACAGAAACCCATGGGGGAGGGGAAGGAAAAAAAAAAAAGACGTTAGAGTGGGAGAGAGCCAAAGCATAAGAGACTCTTAAAAACTGAGAACAAACTGAGGGTTGATGGGGGGTGGGAGGGAGGAGAGTGGGTGATGGGTATTGAGGAGGGCACCTTTTGGGATGAGCACTGGGTGTTGTATGGAAACCAATTTGACAATAAATTTCATATATTAAAAAAAAAAGAATATTGTGTTTTATTCACATCCCAATTTAACAAAATGACATTACAAAATCTCTGTTATTATGTACGTATTATGTATTGTTTTGTGCTTTTAAAAAATTGAGCTTGCTTTGGCTGTTTTTTTTTTTTTAATGTTTACTTATTTTTCGAGAGACAGAGAGAGAATCCCAAGCAAGCTCTGCACCGTCACTGCAGAGCCTGACATGGGGCTCGAACCCACATTTCTTAACCAACTGAGCCACCCAGGTGCCCCACTTTTGCTGTTTTTATTACTTAACTTTCACTGGGGTATCATTTATATCACCAGTGATTAGGTAGCCATCAAAGTCATCAACAAGAAAGTCAAGCAAGGCTCCCATGTTCTAAAGACTATAAAGGATGAATCTCAGATCCAGCCAATGGTTAAACACCCTAACATTGCCCAGCTGTGTGAGACCCCAGGGACAGAAAACTGTGATGGTGAAGCTATGCCTTGGCTGCAACCTCCTGAAACAGGAGCTGGGATCAAAAGAAACTAAGTGAAAAGGGAGTGAAGACATTCTCCAGGCAGATCATGTCTGCTGTGGGACATCTGCACAGCATGGAATTGTACACAGATATAAAGCCGTTCCTTTCCCTGAGGGAGGAAAAGCCACCAAAGTCCCCATGTTCACGAGACTCCTGACATATCAATCACTGACAGTGAGGTCAGTACAGGGTCCATAGATAAGTGCAGCTAAAGGGAAAATCAGTGTCCTTGAGAAGCTTGTCACTAGGTGTGCCATTATGAGAAAATAAGCACCAGCCCATACATCCACATGTGAACAGAGCCTGTTACAACCATGACTACCACATCCTTCTTTTTTCCAGTGTTTAGTTTGCACACTGTTTATGTGAAAACTGTGGCTATAGTTTGGAGGGAGATGTTTGTATCTTTTTATGAACAAAATATTCAAAGTTACGGGATGTGGCACTGATGAATGTGGGAGGGATTCTTGCAAATTTTTGTGGGTTTAATGATTTGGGAGAAACTCCTACCAAGGGTAGCCTATAGTATTAACTGATTTACAATGTGTCTATTCTCTCCCCCCAGCCAGATTTTTAAAATGCCTTATAAAATGCCTTATGATTTGGGAAAGATCCTAGTTACTTATTCCCAAGATCCCTAATACACTAAACTATACATAGGTCCTTCCACATCACTGTCCCCCAACTCCTCTCTGCAGCAGGATTCCCGAGGCTAGACAACGATTCTGTAACTTAGAACCCCTTTCCATAGCCCAGAAAAACATATGATATGTTTAAAATATCAGACTTAAAACAAGAAAGATACTGAAGATTCACATCCAAACAAGTCTTGCAAGGGAAAGGTTTCCAACAAACTCCTGCATAACTGGCTATTTTTAAAGCAAACGACTTACTAGCTTCTTTACTTGTTTAATGGCTGTCATACTGTTCATCACGCAAAAGTACTTGTATATGTGAACACACCATGACTTAAGGAAGCAAAAGGCTCTGATGCACTTCACAGCAAGGTCAGGTGTGAGACAGCAGCAGAACCTACTTGGAGGGCCTCCCATGCATTGCTCTGCCTGGCTGAGGCACCATGCCTACCCGCGCCATCACCCTTCCCTCCAGCTGCATCCCCAAGAGAGAGAGATGAACAGAACAAACAGCTTGATAAAATACTTGGTGGCAGAGAGAATACAAACTATTTCTGAACATGTGGTCTTGTTTCTAATGGTCATATTTAAATGATTTGTTTTAATCCTTGCCCTGCCCTCCTTTCCCTGGTTATATTTCTGGTTACAATACAGAGATCACCTACAACACACATTATCTTAGTATATAGTGGAGAATATGAAAATCTACCATGTTACTTAATGCCCTTGGCTCTCCTGTGAAGCATTACCAAGGATACCTGGAGTTGGCCATACCGTCATTGATGCCTCCCAAAGGTACTGCAAAGTAGGTGCCTTTCTTTGGGACTATGCTTAAGGGACTCTGCCCTGCTATAAGAATCACATAATTGTGTGGCCCAGAAAATATTAGAAGGGTTTTATATTTTCAATCAGCTTATTGTTAAAAAGGGAAAAAATGTGGTTCCTACATTACGTGATGACAATTCTCTCCTTCCACATAGACTCCTGAGGAGAGCCTTCTGAGATACTCAGGGTGTTCGTCCACTTTAGGCAAATTTCACCTTCCTAAAACAGGGCAGGAAGAGAGCCCTCTGCATGATTTATCCTGAGTCCCAAACCTCTAAGAGACAACCTTGAAAATAAAGCTATATTTACAGAAGAGTCTGCTTAGGAGACATTTAGTGACTAACTGCATTCTTTCCAACCACAGCTTGATTAGACAGGGAGAAACTCCATTTGTCTAGTCAATTTCTTAATGATTCATACAAAGACTGCTTGTATGCATTGCTTAGCAAGTCTCCCATCTTAAAATGAGAAAATTCTCAAATTAACAGCTTGTCAATATCAGCTCAAAGCTAGGAACAGAAAGCTGAAAGAATATCACCCTGCTTGCTAGTGTTTTTTTCTGGGAACTCAAAGAATTAAGTCCATTATCACTTCTGAAGCTCAAATCAAGAAAGAATCCTCTTTAGCATACAGTTGCAATTTTCTAAAACACAAGACACTACTGTTAGTGTATAATGTTTACTTTTCTTGGTCTATTTAGGGACTTGAAGATTGAAATTTTTTCTTCTGGATAAATACAACAATATCAAAATTTTTGGTAACTACAAATGTCCATGTCTATTTTGTTAATCCAGCTGAGTATGACTTTGAAACACAGGCCTAAGGTTCTCAAGAGGCAGCACTAAGAGCTAAGGCATTTTCTCCAGGTGGAGAGATAACTACTTCAAACTGCAGTGGAAACTTAGTAGTTGAAGCAGAGGTGAAAATGTATGATACACACACAGAGTCTCTTATTGTATTAGGCTACCATGCAGTATATGAATTAAAATAATGTCTCATTTAAAATGTTTTAGAAGTTCAAGTAAAAATCTAAATTTAGTATTTTTTATAAGTACAATCACATGTGACATTAATACTCTGTTGTCTGTGAAACCATTCTATGATTTTTCTCAAAATGTTACTCATTCCAAATAAGCTTGACAAAATAATCTTAGAAGGAAAAATTCCTCATGCTTAAAAAATGTTTGTTGCTTTTCAACAGTTGCTAACTGAATTCAGAGGGACTCTTACTAAAGTAATAAAACCCTGAGAACAACTTACATTGTTGCAGCCTAGAGGCCTCTAGTACAGGCTCTCAGAGGAGCTGGGAGATTCAAGATCTCACTGTGATTTCACTGATGGTTTACACTTTCATCACATGGACCCGAGCCTTGAGTCATTCCAGGCCAGTCACACTCACTGGGATGATCTTACATACACCAAGATCCCAGAGAACAAAGCTCTATTTCTTCCTAACCCAACCTGGTCTCTTGGGGAAATTTTTTCAGGGCCCACTCAGGGCTTCTCTGTCCTTTAACCATTCCAAAGCCTGGGCTGTCCAGGTGGAGCCAGGGGACAGCTTTCTCCTGCTGAACCATGACTGCCACAAGGCAGGCACAGTCCTTTCCCCTCACCTGTCATGATTGTCAAGACCTGTTCTGCCTCCTTGCTTTGTAGGAACAGACAAATTGTGCAAGACGAATAACAATAACAACTGAGATACCAATGGAGAACTTGTGACATGTGCTAATCCTTCAACCTAGATGAACATTTTTAATCAATATAAAATCCTATGAAGTCAATACTAATATTATCTTGGCGTATAGATGAGGAGACTGAGGCATAGAAAAGGGGGCCTGCAATCCCAACCCTGGAAAAGGAGGCAGAAAACAAAAGTGAGTCAGGTTCCCAAGGCAATAGAGAATAATGGTAGGCAGTTGACTGGAGAGTCATGCTTGGGTTAAAAGGCCAGCTATTATTTGGACCTGTCAGGGTCTGCTATCAAATAAGAAACTTTATGATACAGTGTAATGTAAATGACAAGTCATGGAATGCCAGGCATAAGCTAAAGAAAACATTCCTGAGAGTTGGCTAAAAGAAAACCCCAAGAATTTAAAGCCAAAAACTAAGTGATTTTTACATAAAGACAATGTATCAACCTGCTTCCCTGCATCCTTATCCCCATGAGAATTGCTGCTATAAAATATGTTTTTACCGGATATTTTATCAAGTTATTCATAGACCCTCTTTATCCAACTGCTGCTAAGAAGAATTAAAGTTTTCTCGGCTGGAGGTGAACTTTTTGGTCTGCCTGTTTGTAAATCTTTCAGACGTCATATTGAGTAATACCATGAAGTTGGAGGGTCTTTCTCAGGAGCAGTTAAGCACTCAGTGTGGAAGCCCTGCCTACACGGCCCCTGAACTGCTTGTTCATCAGAAATATAGCCCAAAAGTGGACGGCTGGTCCATGGTAGTAAATCACTAAACTCCTATGTCAGGTTAGGAACTCTGAGTGATAATCCCTGCAGATTTAGAGCTATGTGAAACCTGGCCAGTTAGGAGGACAGGGTGTCACAGAAAGCATTTTTTTCCCACCCTAAGTTTAAGAAATCACTCACATGCATCACCTACCTCTTGGCAAAGCAGCTGCACAGTTTTGCAATCTTGTAATATGGGGAATCTGGGAAGATGTTTTCTCTGGGGTCTCATGGTCAACTTTTTACCTTACTCTCAAACCCAAAGTTGCACAAGCATTTGAAAGGAACACACTGCAGTCCCCCTGATCAATTCTTCAAGACCCAATCCAACGTCACATCTTCCATGAAGCCATCTCAGACACTCCTGCCCTTCTCACCAGAATGGTTGGGTGCCCTCCACATTTTGTTTTTCCTAGGCTGGAGTGCTTACCACCATGCGGAGTCACTTTGCTGTGGGGCATTACTGCAGAGACAGCACCTACACACTCTGGGGAGCTTAACAGGGACTTCATTATTTTTTTTAATTTATTTATTTTGAGAGAGAGAGAGGCAGAAAGAGAGAGAGAGAGAAGAGAGAGATTCTCAAGCAGGCTCTGTGCTGTCAGTGAGGAGCCCAACATGGGGCTCAAATCCATGAACTGTGAGATCAGGACCTGAGCTAAAATCAAGAGTCAGATGCTTAATCGACTGAGCCAGCCAGGTGCCTTTTCATTATTATTATTATTATTTTTTTTTTGGATGGACCTTTGAATTATCTAGATATGTTAATGAGTCATTCATCCTCCATCAGTCATTAAAAGTTTAATCAGAAAATTCTAATCACAGAGCTCAAGTTTAAAATGGGTGAAACTTGTACTAAAATACACTGCTGCTAACAAATGGTGGTTAAGAAGTCAAATGAGGTTGCTTTAAGGAAGAAAAGCATGTGATGAATTAATATTCAAAAGTTCTACAAGCAGGGGCGCCTGGGTGGCGCAGTCAGTTAAGCGTCCGACCTCAGCCAGGTCACGATCTCGCGGTCCGGGAGTTCGAGCCCCGCGTCAGGCTCTGGGCTGATGGCTCAGAGCCTGGAGCCTGTTTCCGATTCTGTGTCTCCCTCTCTCTGCCCCTCCCCCGTTCATGCTCTGTCTCTCTGTCCCAAAAATAAATAAACGTTGAAAAAAAAAATTAAAAAAAAAAAAAAAGTTCTACAAGCATTTCATCATGTTATTCCCCAATACAACCTAAGATTCAATTATCCATAGTAGCACACAGTTAATGTAGAAAGTCTGCAAAGGATTTGATATTAATTAATTTTAAAACTCCCCTTGGAAATCATGTTTGCACTCTTATTCTTTTAACAAGTCCTTTTCTTCATGAATGCCACACCACAAAGAAGGTGTGAGAACCATTGTGTCCAAAATGCCACAAAGTCTAATCTAGGAAAGTCTAAATTAATAACACTTTATTATATGAAAAGAGACGGGACCAAAATGTAGTTTTAGTGGTTTAAAAATAAGTAAGGAAAGAAAAGAAAAAAAAAAATAAAAAGGTAACAGATGTGGCCCAAAGACTTTTCCTACCACATCTTCTCCAGCTACTTTTGGATCCTGCTAAATTTCATCCTAGACTTGGAGAGTTTGTTAAAGGATACATTTTTACTTTTAAATTCACATATTAAAAAGAGATATACTAAGTTAACAGGCCTCCTTATTGGGTTGACCTCTGATTAAGTACTTTTCATGCCTAACTTCTGGGAACGAACAATCAGAATATAGTGAGGTTTCGGGGTTTTTGTTTGTTTGTTTCTTTGTTTCGTTTTTTGGAAACCAAAGTGCACATTAGCTCTGACTTCCATTCAACACAAAAACTCCACTGAAAGAAAACACAGTCACTGTGCTTGTTCATTATTTTTGTGCATCTAGTTTTAAGATCCTTTAGAGGGCTGAGGCATGATTAAACCTCACATAAGTTGACTAAATTAATAAACCAGCTGTTGTCTTTAAAGCATGTCAGAGATTTCAGTGGAGTGGAAGAGTTGCTTTCTGCTACAGCTAATAAATTTTCAAGTTAACGTATCATCGAGTTTCAGTTAAAATTAAATCTCAAATTCACAATTGTCAGACTAAACACACTACGTGTGTCACCTTTTGAACCACTGCCTGTGTAAGTCTAACCCAGCTGCCCCTTTATCTCTAGTTCTTCTTTGCAGCATTAATATTCTGGCAGGTGTGTGGGAAGCACAAGAGACCTGTGTTCCACTCACCTCAACCAGATTTGTGCATTCGGCAGACAATGCTGATGGCCAAGGCAGCAACTAGACCACGGAGCCGGAGCCGAGCACTTTGTTTTCAGAGTAAGATTTCCCAGGCATCCCGCGGTGTGCAGATCTCCCTGCCTGACTGCTTGAATTTAAGCCCCAAACTAAAAACACCCCCAGGTTTATGCAGGCAACCTGCTCAGAAGTGCTGCCTCACTTGAATATTAACACCCACTACCTCCACCTAAAACAGCTTTTTGGCACAACCTGTCTGGAAAACAGCTGAAAAATATTTAAATCCGGTGCTTAAGTGGCTTAGAGGATTATTAGTGGGATAAAGAGTTTTGGGGCTTGAGGTGGCTGATTCAGTGACAAACTTGGTTGATAGCGAGTGGAAATCCTGGTTGATGGGGAGCATGGAAGTCTTTATTACTGCCTTACAGGTCTTCTCTGGCCTGACATTCCCTGTGGTTTCTGGCTCCTTCCCTAGGTCCCTTTACAAGAAGTCTCACAAATTCAGGATGATAAAAATGTCTCTGAGGAACATTCGAATGTTGGTCACAAATTCCAAATGGATTTTGTTCCGCTTTCTTGTACGTCTCTGTAGTTTTCGTATGTTTCTAAACTCTCTGGCCCCGCCGGGTTGAAATGCTTGAAATCCCAAGATTCCTACCAAAGGAATGGTTTCTCCATTTATTCTGTGGCCTGGACACATAAAGGCCACTAAGAACCACGCACAGCTGAAAACATACCTTTAGTGGGTTAAAAGTCCGGACTGTGAAGTCAGGCTTTTTGGGCTGAAATCCCAACTGCTAATTCCTAACTGTGTGCACTTGGACAAGCTGCTTAATCTGCTTGCTGGAGAGGCACGCACATGCGGACAGGGTGGGTCCAGGGGGACAGCAGCGTTTATTGAGAAAAGATTTTAGGTAGAGAGACAACAGGCACTGTCCATCTGCCCTCACCATGCCACAGGCAGGGGTAATATATTGTGATGTAGCCCACCTTTGGCTTTTGTCCTTTTTCACCTCTCCTATCTCCACCATGCTTCAAAAATTCCTTTTCTTTTTCTCCCTTCAAATCCTCAAGTTAAAAATCCCAGACTCCCTAAAACCTGATTTGTCCTTCACACTCTACTATGAATTCAGACTTAACCTTACCAAGATGAATTTGCTTTGTAAGTGAAGAGCTTATTAATCAAATAAGTCATTTAACAGCTAAGTTCAAAGGGAGTTCTGAGGCACCTGGGTGGCTCAGTTGGTTAAGCATCTGACTCTTGATTTCAGCTCAGGTCATGATCTCACAGTTGTTGGGTTTGAGTCCCACATCAGGCTCCATGCTGCCAGTGCAGAGACTGCTTGGGATTCTCTCTATCTCCCTCCCTCTGCCCTCCTTTGCTCTCTAAATAAATAAATAAATAAGTAAATAAACTTAATTTTTTTTAAATCAAAGAGAGTTCTATTAGTCAAAGTCTTAACAGACCAAACGTATATTCACACTAAGATAATTCAAGGAGAGGGGTGCTGGGTGGCTCAGTCAGCACAGGTCATGATCTCATGGTTTATGAGGACGAGCTCTACATTGGGCTCTGCACTGACAGCACGGATTTTGCTTGGAATTCTCTCTCCCTGCCCCACTCGTGCTTTCTCTCTCTCAAAAATAAATACACTTTTTAAAAAAGCATTAAAAAAAGATAATTCAAGGAAAGACCATTTCCAAAGGGACTGCTCACACAGTCATAAGTGGATGAATGGGAACCACAAGGGATAGTTCAGGAATCTGGAGCTAACAGCAGCAGAGGTGCCACCACCCCTAGACCCAAAAGGACAAAGGGAGGAAGACGGTACCTGAACTAGAAGTAAAATCACAGAGCACTGGCTTTCTAGAGAGGAGAAAGTAACTTATGCCAAGGGGAATGTCCAGTCCAAGACAACCAAAGTGAGACAGGGCCAGGAAATAAAAACCTTGGCCTCATTCTCTCCCTTCCCTCTAATCCCCATTGGCTGAATGCAAAGAGAGCCAGAAGTTTTGGGCATCCATCAGTGTAGTCCATGCAGGTGGGCCTCAGGACAGAAAGCAGGCTGGGAAGAGGTGGGGAGGAGAAACAAAAGAGCAAATGGAATATGTCCAGCAGAGGGGCTATGAGACATTCAGGGCAAGACTGGTCCCCTCATCCCCTCCTTGTTTTCTCATCTCTGTGCTCATCTCCCCTGATAGGTTCAGAACTCAGCAACTTGGCACAGAGTTTCTAATGTTTTGTGTTCACAAAAGAATAAAACTCTACATATCCTCTTCCCACCACTATAAACCTTCTTCAAAGTTTCAAAAAGAATCAGGTGTTGACCATCAGGCAGGCAAAGTAACTGGGAAAAACAATACTCCTTTGGCACACACATAGCTTAAAGCCGGCATCTCTCCTGGAAAGGCATTTCTTGAGCAGTCATATATCTCCAGACTTTGGGTAGAAGCAAGGAAACAAGCAGAACATAAATTTAACAAGGAAAATGAACCCGAGAGTCCGATTCAAATCTCAGGAAAAGGGTGCTTTGTATGGAATCGGAGACCGTGACTCACACGTAAGGCAGGATATGGCAGTAGAGAAAGAGACCCAACTTGAACACACACACCATGTAAATCCTTCTTTACTGTCAGCTCACATCTGAAGGTCAATTCTAAATGCATTTTGCAAATAGCATAAGGCAAAGGAACTGCACTGGAAGCAAAAAAGAGTTGGCAGCGTGCTTCTGGGAGTGGTCAACGTTATCTGTGTAGAGATGGGTCAGCAGTGTCCAAGAACCACAAATGCGCTAAGGCAGATGGAAGCAGCCTACTCTTGCACTGGGTGAAGGCAGTCTTCTGAGATGTAGTTAATATGCATGGTGCTTAGCTGAACACACAAAGAGGTGAGGCTGGGACCTGGGAAAATATACTCAATTTGTTCTTCTACAGCTTCAAGACCATCTATAAGACACAATGAAAACTCACTTGCAATCCTGGAGAACTGTTCCTTTAGGATGTATTTTTGGATTTCAACTTGTCTAGCCCTGGGTGAAAAATACAAAATTACATTAATATAACATAAATTTACAAGAAATAGAGCCAGACTGTTAGGAATTTGTGACCTATATTCAGATCCTCCTGAGACATTTTCAACAACCTTCTGTTGCAAGACAGAGCTACAAAGGGACACACATAAAGAGCTAGAGATACAAGTCCCAGGAAGTCTTTCACTGAGCTAGGGAGACTCAAACTTCAGGGTTCTTTTCAAGAAATACAATTGTGGCTTAATGATTCTTCTTTTTGCTATGAGATGGAGTAGGACACTAACTAGGAAAGAATCATGCATCTTATGCTATTGCTGAGAGACTGTAGCATTCTGTGGCTCCTAAATCAAAGTTTCTTTTCAGTTGGCTCCTCCCCTATTCCTTGACAGAGGGGTGAGCATGTTTGCAATACTGACTGCAAACCAGTGTTTGCACCAGTATGGCACCTTGTGACTCACAGTGGACCCCTCCATACTGAGCAACTCCATCAGAAGATGGTGAATGATGATACCATCAGTGTCCCACTGGAATCTCTTCCAATAACTTGCTCTATCTCTAATTTTGGTAGCAAATCTCAGGAAAGAAAAATGGCCAGATTCCAAGGACTCAGAATATCTTGAGTTGCTTTGGGGAATTTTTCACTCCATCTCTTTTATATGTGTTCAATATGAACTTTTCCTAGGAACATTTGTATTTCAATATGATAACAACAGCAACCCACCGTATTCATTTGAAATCTTTTTAGGTGAGAGCACCAAGGGTTTTATAACAATATCACTGCTTTTGAGTGAGGCAGTGGCTTCTACCACTGGTCTCACTGGTATGCAAACTAAAAATGACTGAGGATAGTCAGGAAGCATTGTTCATGTTGTTTGTTAGGACTTAGACTGTGCGTCCTGAGCATGAACAATTGTGATTACCATGCACACCATCTCTAAAGGCTGCCATCCTTAAAGGCCTATCTGTGCACTTTGTACTGTGACCACCCAACAGTGTACAAGGCAAGATGGCAAAAATTGCCTGAAGAATTCACTAGCCCCAGTCCCCTCTCAAAAATAAAACCAATGAGAAAAATAAATCTGGGAAATTGAGAGTCATATTCACAGTGGCACAAATAATCTTTGGGGGTCTTTTATGATTAACTTTATAATAGATGAGTCAAAACTATTCTTTCCCCCTCCTTTCTTCTTTCCCCAGTCATTCATATATTATCATTCCAGAATAGAGAAGACCTTCAAAATTTAACTGTCTAAAATAGGCATTCAAATCTTCATAAGACATGTCTAAGTTTTAATTTGGGCCTATATAGCCAACTAAGTGCTGCAGTTAGAAATTGGATAATGGGCCAAGTTTTGTTTAAACAACAAAAAAACCTGCCCTTGGGGGACTCTAAGATCAATGGATGAATGCATAAAACCTCAGGGTTTTCCCCCTCAATTTTAAAAATCTGGATTGCTGTATAGGAGCTGTGAATTTCACACATTCCTTACTTGGGCCTGACCCCGCCAAACCTCCTGATATAGAAAAAGCAATGAGAGACAAATGGCTGAATGAAGGAAGTAACGAAAACGACTGTGTTCTCTAATATACAAAAACAGGTAATTAATTCTCCCCTTTCCTATCCCTTATTAACTGTGACCTGTGCACGCACTTCTTCGAGTTTTTCAGTACCACAGGGATAGGCTTTAGCCAAACTGGAAATATCCGCCTTAATAAAGGTCCACTATAGGCTCTTTGAGAGCAGGTCTGTTTTTAATACTGAAAATAGAAGACCCATAGAGATATCCACATGGACGAATTTCCTGTTCTTGATTACACCGTGTGGTTTGGGTTCTACACTAAGCCTAGATTAAGAGATTTAATCCTTTTTGTTTTTAGAAGAAAGGAAGAAAAGAACGAAATCCCACTTCTCTTCCTACCTAGATTTAAGATCATAGTATAGTTAAGGCATTTACAAACCAGCCCTGTATTCCATCAACTTTAGTCAGAGGTCAAATATCTTCCTCTGACAATCCACTCTACTACCTACAAAAGTTTTGTCCTTAGAATTTTCTTACATTAATGAAAGATTATTGATTTTATCTAGTGCTTTAAAGAAATGAGGGAAAAGACAAACTCTTTCTCTCTCTCTTTTAATCTACCCCAAAACCTTCCAATGTATTATCAACAATAACATGAGGTACTCTCCCATCTTCTACTTATTTTAATGACATCCCCTCAAGAAAAGCTCTGAGATGAGTTGATTGAAATGGAAGAAATTTTGGAAGATTTTTAAATACTTGCAAACTTGTAAACACTAAAGTCAAAGTGCTCTACCGCCTGCCCTCTTCCCCTATCCTAGCTTTGGGGAAAACATGGAACCTTTAGAGAAACTATGAGATCATACAACAAAGAAACTGTGAAACACAGGAAAAATTCTATGTGGTTTCTCAAATGTTTCTTCTGAGGATCCAGGGGAGCACAGGCTGTAAACCAGTCTCCCAACAAGGGTTTGAGAGCCTAGCCCAAAATGGCCCACTGTGAGCAGGAAATGTGACTAAAGTCTAAGTTTAATTCAAATGAGTCAGCACTCTATAACTAATATTTCTGTATTTGTTTTAACATTGATATATTTTAAATTAGTTACTGTAAGGATAATTGACACTCCAGGGAGATACACCACATCCCCCGCCTAGGCTGATATATGGGTGCCCAGTTTTAGAAGCAAGGCTTCAACGTCTGTGCTGAAGGATAGACTGGTATATTTCATAGTGTTTTTCCTACCCAAAGTATTCTTATCTCTCCCAACTCTGCTTAAGTGTACATTTTCACTTTCTTAAACTCCCTGGAATTCTGCTGTTTAAATATTTGCTTGACCCTTCTTTAAAAATATTTTACCACTAGAAAGTTAACTACCAATCATGGGTATGTTAGTGTAAGAAATTCAATCAGATTATTTTCCTATTAGTATCTACTTGGCATTAGCTGCCCTTAGGATGTTCAATGGCAAACTTGTAATTTCACGGAAAGGAAAAATATGTAATTGCTGCAGCCCAAGAGCCCAAAGATAAGAGACCTGGGGAATAAGCTGGGATGTACAAAAGGTGATAGGAAAGTGACTCCCCAAAAAGCATAACAATTTGGAAACTCACTGGAGTCAATCCACACACTGTAAAGGATAAAGAAACTTTCTGTCTCCTTCCTATTCCCCTTACCGTATGCTCCCAATTTCTACCACCTAGAACACATAATAATATAAAAAAAAATATTTTGTATTTACTAGTGGCTGGCATTAAATGTATTTGATTGGGCTTGTCTAAAACCTGAGACGCCATTTATAGCATCATATCAATAAATTAGTAAAGGTTCCAGACCACTAATTTACACATGACCTTTTGGAATACTCTTTATTCATAAAATAGATTCTGTTATGAAAGTCCATAAGCAGCTAACAAATGTCTGAATTAGATGGACTCCAGGGGAAAATGAGTTAAACTGAGAAACTATCCACTTCCTTCAAGTTCTAGCAGTTTTCCTCCATGTAAAGTAACGAGTGAATGGAAGGGTCCACAAGACAGGGACTGGTGTACTAAGACAGAAGTACAAGTCATCAACTTAGTACACTGAAAGGAATCACAAAGGTCTTATAAAGCTCCACCACCTCCACAGCCAATATCAGGTCCAATAGCACCTTAAACCATTCTAGAATGACAGAAGGCCATCTCATTTCTTTCTTTTTTTAATTAAGTTTATGTTTTAATTCCAGTATAGTTAATATACAGTGCTATATTAGTTTCAGGTGTACAATATAGTGAATCAACAATTCTACACATTACTTAGTGCTCATCATGTCAAGTGTTCTCTTAATCCCTATCACCTGTTTCACCCATCCCCCAACGCAGGCTCCCTGAGTGTCCCTGCCTGCCCATGAATGCCCCCATGACAATCATCCTCTGAAATTCCACAACCAATCTCAAAACCTTGACTATCCATGAGTTATGGCTATACCTGCTCTTATGCTGCTAGTGCACAGGAGCTAAGGGGCTGCAGTGGGGGAAGCTGACTAGATTCTGCACAGAGCAACATATCAGGATCAAAATAGGTCAAGAGGACAACTGGGTACATTGCTCCCTCTTACCTCTCCATACACACAGATATATTTCCAAAAATAAAATTTTTGCAGGTACATTTTACATTCCTGATGGCACTGAACCTATATCAAAAGATATTCCTTACCATGGTAAACAGCCCAAGAGGTTTTCACATGTTTTATTCCACCAGTATTGGAAGGTTTACCTTGGAATATGCATTTGGTGAATATAAAGATATTTAGCAATGTACTATGGTGAGGAAATCATATTTAGAATCAGAGGATATGGTTAGGGCCTCAGCTCCACTATAAAAGTGACATTCTTAAATAAATTATTTATTCTTTGAGCCTCAATTACATCATCTGTAAAATAAGAATAAGGGTAATATGTATAGTCAATTATTGTTATCCAGGGTAATTGTGTTCTATAAAATCACCCTGAATACTGAATTAAGCTAATACTAACTTATTGTTCCTAGGGAAAATACAGGGTTAGGTTCCAGAAAATCCCCAGTCACATTTTAACCAACTCATCAGTACATACCTTGGTTTATGTGGCTTATGCTTAAAAACACCTTATTTAATATATATTGTTGACTCATGAATAGTATTACAACTCATGCTTGAATGAAGCTTATCTAACTTACATATTTTCCCTGTAAGGCACATCATAGCTTTCTTGCACTTATGAACACTACACAGCACTTCAGCGCTACACTTGGGAATCATTTTATTTTTATTTATTTATTTGTTTTTTGGGGGGGAATCATTTTAAAAACGAAATCACATGGGGCACCTGGGTGGCTCAGTCCGTTGAGCATCCGACCTCGGCTCAGGTCACGAATTCACGGCTCATCAGTTTGAGCCCTATGTCGGGCTCTGTGCTGATAGCTCAGAACCTGGAGCCTGCTTCAGATTCTCTGTCTCCCTCTCTCTGCCCCTCTCCTGCTCACACTCTGTCTCTCTCTCTCTCTCTCTCAAAAGTAAATAAACATTAAAAAATATTTTTTAAATGAAATTGCCATCAAAAAGCACAAAATCCAAAACACATGGCACTAAATAGACCCTCAAAAGAACATTCATTGACAGCATGAGAGCTAAATAAGATGGCAAAGAGTCACCTTGTTCGACTCAGCTGGGAATGAACTTGATAGGCACTCAGATTTTTCACTGCCCTGAGCACACATGTACATGAATGTCCACAAAAGCACTCTGACTATTGATTTGGGGTTTACAATTAAATTTCAGCATGTAGGCAAATTAACAAATATGAAATCTACAAGTAATGAAGATCAACTATATATCATAATTATTATTAGGGATTAAAATAGTTAATGGTTATATATAAGAAAAATCATTTATAAATGGCAAAACACTAAAAAATATAATCCAAACTCCTTGACTTCGCTAGTTCTCTTTAAATCTTTCCACATTAGCAAAGTGACTACTATATCACAGATTCTTAGTAAACAATTGCTGGGTGAATGAATGATAATGTGACTTCTGCCTCAAGTTCCTGATGATCTCAAAAGGGAAGCAAGGCCGAAACACATGGGAAGTTACAGAGTCAACTGATGGTACAAGCCATCAGTTCAAGAAATTCTGACGCCCATTTCTCTTTCAAGGTACCAAATTCTGAATTGCTGGGCTCTTAACATTTTTAGATCATGTTTGGACAGCCTGGGGTACCTAAGAGGCAGTGCAGTCGCCTGGTTTGCCAAGGTGGCACAGACACCTTAGTGAATTAGAGGTGAAAGCCACATCTCCAGCCCTGGCAGGAACCAGAGAAAAGCATATTCATGAAAAAGACCCCGGGTTCCTTTAGTACCTCTCTCACTACACAGCCTTCCCACCACATCACCTCCCATTGTCTCAACAATATTCCAGATCCTTTCACCAGCTGTAAACTAGCCAAAAACCAAGGTATATGGTTTATTTTCTATAGACTGTGAGGTTAAAATAACTTTCCCTTCCTGACTCCCTCTTTGCTTAGCAAATCTCTTTACTGGTTTTCCATCTTTTCTTTTAAAACCATCATAACTGGAGCTTCTCTACAGCTTGATCATTAAAATCAGGCAGGCAGAGATTTGGCAGGCAAAGAAAGGGTTTCAATTCTAACATTCACGGCACATGTGCAACAGGGAACTTCTCAACTTGGAAAAGAATCGAGATTAAAATTTGGCCCACAGCTGATTTGATCCCTAGAGAATTTTCTTATTCTTTTATCCAGAACTGCTTTTCAACTGCAGAGTTTACCCCCACCTCGCCCTTCAACTGAAATTCTGCAGGTTTTGTTCCTTTGACTCTTGGGACACTTTCCTCCTTTATAATTCCACTTTAAAATTTGAAAACTAAAAAATGGATACCATCTTTATATGCTAGATGTCTGAGACAGAATCTTTTTTTCCCATTTGTTTTACTGTCCATGTTAAAAGGCATTGCATTGAACAATAAATTATGGCTTTTGCCTATTTATAGGATTTAAGTTACCTATAGAAATATTTATTCCTTTCCTCCTTTTTGCCTTTTCTAATCAGTATCATCAAAAATAAAAGAAACAACTCCAATAGAATCTCTATGTCCCAGTTAGTGTTAAATGGAAGTGAAATACTAAGGGAAATAGATTAAGCAAAACTTATGCAACTTTTTTCAAGGGCTGTTCTTGACCATTTAATTTATTGGAAGGATACGCTCTGTGGTTCTTGATTTAGCAGCAACCATTCTTTTGTTTACATAGAGTTATGGTTTTATTTGTTGTTTTGCCCTTTATTGAACACATAGAGTTTTTTTTAACCTAATATTTAGGGAAAAAAGGTAAAGAAACAAAATCACCAATTGCCGTATTAATTATCATCATTGACCCTCTAAGTCCAGAACTCCAAAGCAGTATGAGACTATATGTTCTTAAGTCTAGTATAAACAAATACCAACACCCTCTCCATGAAACCTTTAATGATTCTTTTGCCATAAAATCTAGAAGGAGGAGGAGGAAGAGGCAGAAGAGGAGGAGAAAGAAAGAGGGATGAGGAGGAAGAGGAGAAAAGGTAAGATGACAGATAAGACCAAGAAAAACCTGTAAGTCAGAAAGCAGAATTCGTGATAGGTAACTGACCCAGGAAAGGTCTGAGCCAGATGAGATATCCATGACTCAATTCAATTTACACTGCAGAACACCCAAAAGGCTCAAGAATGGAGATAACAGGTATTTCTGGAAAGTGGCGGTGGAGACCAAAAACTGGAGGGTTGGCTGAATGTCCATTTAAAAAATATTCACCCCCATCTTTTCCCTCATGTCAAAAGTAGACTGGAATTTTATTATTTGGAGAAGGTAAAACAAATTTCTGGACTAAAGAACACTAGGCATAATTAAAAGCCAGTAACACCGAATAAAAACAAAGATTAAATAAAACTTTACATACTGAATGCTGGAACTCTCCACTTTCTCCACTTGCCTCCCAGGATGCTGGCAATCAGGTATATAAGCTCTAGATTGAAGTCTTCTCTGGGGAATCTAACCATCTCAATAGGGAAAAAAAACCTCAAGATACAAACATCAGGATTCCTCAAGGAAATAAAACAGTCATCCTGCACTGAAGCCTGTCCCATAAGACCCACCCATGAGTACAACTGGCCTTTCAGAGCCCCACTCTCATATATGCATAGGCAGACACAGATCCACCAACATCTGGGGAAGGTCTCTAGCTTTAAAGTAAGGTCCCCAAACAGGACAAAAGAAACTAGTTAAAAATAAAGACTATGTAGAGAGAAAGGAAAATATAATTATCATAAAAAGATAAGGAAAGATATTATAACTATGAAACAAGAAAAGGAAACTATCTTTTAAATTTTAAAAAGAAACATTCAGAAAATAAGACAAGACTCTTGAAAGCCAACAACACAGCAGTACAAATGACAAACTCAGTAAAAGCCTCAGTAGAAAAATTTGAGAAAAATTTCCCAGAGACTATATCAAAAATATGAAAAGACAGAAAATGGCAAAGAAAAGGTAAAACAATTTCAAGACTATCCTAGAAAATCCTACAACCAAGGAAAAGTTTGAGGAGGAGAAAACAGAAATAAAGGAATCACTGAAGATTCATTCAAGAAAGTTTCCTAGAACTGAAAGAATGAGTTCCCAAAGGCCAAGATCCCATCAAATGCCCATCACAATGGATGAAAATAAATGTACCCAAACACGTCATTATGAAATTTTGAAACCCTGTGATCAAGGGGAATTACCTAAGGCTTCTAAACAGTTAAAACAGGTTTTCTACAAAGGGGGATGAATCTGAATGATATCTGGATTCTCAGTGGCATCACTAGAGGTTGAAGACATTAGGGCAATGCCTTCAAAATTCTGAGGAAAAATTATTTCCAAATGAAAATCTATGTCCAAATATCAATCAGGTATAAGGGTAAATAGATATTTTCAGTCAGGCAAAATGTTAGAATATTCACCTCTCATGTACCCTTTCTCAGCACTCATAAACAGAAATGATAAATAAACTGTGATATAATCATATGGAGAAATATACATAGTGAAGGTGAGTGAATTTCAGCTACAAGCAACAGTGCCCATAAGTCACAGAAGCATAATGTTAAGTAGAAAAGACAAGTCTCAGAAGGACATATACCCACATGATTCACTTACATAAATTTCCCAAATATGCAAATTAAATATATTGTTTAGGAGCAAAAAATGTGGTGAAACTATAAAGAAAAGAAAAGACTAAAAAACAGTTGAGAATCATGCTCACCTGTGAAAGGGAGGAAAGGGCAATGAGATTAGAAAACAGTATACAGTGGACTTCAGAGGTCAAAGTAATATTCTTTTACATAAGCTGGGAAAACAAGTGTTCCTATTGGAGCTTAGATAAACACACAGAGCTCTGCAGAATTCTTATGTGCAACCTGCCAATGCTCTGTTCTTTTTAAAGAACAGGAGTCAAAGGGCCCAGTGGACAAAGAATTATGGGAAAGCTAAGTATATGTAGGAAGTTGTCTTTTGTTAGGACAAACATATAACCCTAACGGAACCTGGCCCCACACGTTCAGTCTTGGAGCTGTAACGAAATCAAGAAACACAGTTCATTAGCCAAAAGTAATTTAAAAGGAATTCCATTTTTTGCTGTATTTCTAGAAAACCACAACGAGGATCATAATTGACAGAAAACCATAATGAGGATCTCAAAAACACTTACTCAGTCTCCATGCCCCTCCTGCCTCCTTCCTGCACCTCTGCAGCTCTTCCCACACTAACTACTGAACTAGCAATTCAACTTCTCGTTCTCAGATTGGGAGTATGGAGAAGTGTGCTGTGATCACTACCATCTTACAAATTCTCGCTGTCATATATTAATGCAGACATTGTATAAAAGATGTGACAACAACATGGAAGGTGCTGAGAAGCACAGATAGGAACCTTGTCAGGGGTAGCCTTATTGAAAATACACTAGTCACATTGAGGAGGGCACCTGTCAGGATGAACACTGGGCATTGTATGGAAACCAACTTGACAATAAATTTCATATTTAAAAAATTACACTAGTCAATGATCTCTCATTTCCATTTGAACAACCTAGGAGAATTAGAGAAAAAGCCAAGGCATCAAGCCCCTCTCTTATCTAAGGGCATGAAATTATACATTCAGGGGGAATCTGTAGTAAGAAGAAAGTATAGAAGATTAACTGATATGTTATAAATAAGTATTAAAAATGTAGATCCCAAATCCAGTAAGACATGTGCTCCTTTAAGGCTGTTCTAACCAAGAAATGATTTCCATATTCCAAATGAGGGCTCTGCAATTCCTTCAGCGAACACATTAGTATTCTTGTGTGCTCTGTAGTAAAAAAGGAGTGCCTGATTACAATTCACTATCCAGAATTTTATGGCTAGAACTTGAAGAAAACAGAGTTTCTGCCAAAATAGCTTCCTGCCCAGGTGCTGAACCAATTAACTCTTAAGCAATCAGGCTGTAAAACCCGTAATGGTGAGTTTTCTGAAGTGCTATATATAAGAAGACAGCTTGGAAAAATAAAGATGAAAATTTGTTTTCATAACCAGGAGTGTTTGAAATCCTGAGAGACTGTTTGAACGCCTTGCTGAAATGCATGTGACGCTGCAAATTCCCAAATGATCTGATGGTTAAAGATCTATGCAGTCAACGCTGACACTTTTTTTTCCCTAAAATGTAGAGAAACCTATTTTTTTATAATGTGTAATTTAACTGTCTATGGAGAGCCCAGTGAATAAATTTGCTTTTGAGAAAACGTTCTAATGTGAAGTTGGCTATTAAAATATTTCATCCAGCTAGCAGCATCAAAAGAAGAATTACAGCCATAGTTTCTTTTAAGAATGAAAAAGCAAAAATCTAGTAGTCAACTAGAAACTTCTTTTTCTAACTCAGCTACAAAATACAAAACATGACATTTTACTATTTTAGCAATTTCACAAATGGTTACTTAATGTTTACAGAGGAAGAATAGGATATAAAACATGATGATATGAAGCATACAACTCCAGAATCAAAAGTTCCAGATCTCTGCAAAAATAAAGCATCCAGATTTGCCAGTCTCAAGAAGCACCATAGTAAGATCTCTTTCCCTCTGCACAAACCCCAGGTTTGGCAGACATCCTACAATGGGATGAAACTGATAATATTTTGGAAAACCAAAGTATTGAATACAGATCTGGTTCCTTCCTTCCTTCCTCCCTTTCTCTTTCCCTCTCTTCCTTCCTTCATGCCTTCCTTCTTCCTTCCTTCCTTCCTTCCTTCCTTCCTTCCTTCCTTCCTTTCTTGTGGTTTTCTAAGGATAGTTAGGGAGATCTTTAAGCCCCAGAATAACACACTAACCTGAGAACTTTCAAGTGTACTGGTTGTGTTGGCTTTGCTATTAATTGGCTTCATAGCCTAGAGTAGCTACTTACTGTCTGCTCACTATAGCATCTATAATGTGTCAAAACCCAGATTTCCTTCCCAGTGGACTCTGAACATAGGATTTTGTCATACACTATACTTGGTTCTGACTGGACAGAAAGCACAATGGGGATATGGTTCCAATAAATATTTAACATCCAAAGGAGAAGATTCCAATGAGTAAGCAAAAGGAGAAATATCTAGAAACTTCTAAGTCCTCTCCAGCTCTAATTTTAGCATTTCAGTGGGAATGAAAACAATAGGTAAAGATCAGAAAGGAATGTGATGATTGCAGTTATTTTGATGGAGTAATTAAAACAACAGGCACTTGTGGAGTGAGCAGGCTGCAAGACAGCAGGAGGCCTGAAGAATACAAAACCAAGAGAGGAAAGAGGTTTTATTTATGTGTGGGCGGCCACTAACACAACTCCACTCACCAAACATTTATCGAGCACTTCCTGAGGCCTGGCTCTGTGTTAAATGCTGGCTAAGACCCAGGCCCTAAAAATATAGTGGGAAGAACAACATGCAGATGGATAAGTTGCCCTAAAGTGTGGTAAATGATATTACAGAGATGGCCAAACATGCTAAGGGAGCAAAGAGAAAAGATTAATCCATTGACAGGAGTTAGCAGAGGTCATGAGACTAAATTACAGTCAAACCTACAATTTTGTCAGGACAAAAGATTAACATTGCTTTCAGCTCATTTTCAATTTCTTATTTTTCACATTTTCCACATAATACAGAAAGCTGCCCTAGACTCTAAGTATGAGTTTCAGCTTCTGTGGGCTTCAGGTGATATAAACAATTTTCTATTCTACCTGAGTTTCCTGAGTTGTCTATCAAGTTAAGCCTTGCTTTTTCTTCACTGGAGAGCCTCCTATATTACAAACCACCAGCTCACCGAAATTCAAAAGAAATTGAACTGAAAGATATTGAATACATACAAGAAAAGGTCTGATATTAATGCTAGCCTATCTGATGTATCAATCAAATCAAAGACTTACAAGCTTTACTCCACAAAATGCCAACTCCAATGTTAAAGTTTCCTTCACATACCACAAATACAAAGCTTAGTAAATAATGAACAATGATGTATATACATTTTCTTGCTGTACCTAGCAAGATGGTCTGGTAAATGTAATGGGAAACACCGGGCAATTAGTGAAAAAATGCTTTTCTAGTTCTTGACTCAGTTCTCTACTTTACCTATGTGAAGTCAAACAAACCCTATTGCTTATCCCCTCTGCTAAGTAAGTCATCTCTGTTTATCTGTCCTTGGTGTGAACAGACATCACCTTATCTTGTTTGTTAAGATGGAGACTTCTTGCAGCCACCCTCAAGCTACAACTGGAATGAGTTCAGGGATGCAGATGATGTGGCCTCCTCCTCGGAGGAGAAAGACGCTGCACAGCATGTGAGCCCCCACAAGGCCACAACTTCACATCTCCCCATGGTGCCCCCTTCCTGGGCCGACTAATTACCCAGAAAAGGTGCCAACCAGCTTTCCAAAAGATGGTGGAAGTAGCAGAATGATCCTCGTGTGTCCCCACAACTCCAGACTAAAGTGCATCATGAAAGCCATGAATGAGAGGCCCCCAACACCAGCAAAGGGGAGATCCTGCTGCAACAATGACTGAATCTCCAGCACTTTCCCCAGTGCCCAGATTTAGACACCCCACCCTGAGAAAAAATGTATCAAAAAAGAAATTCTGGAGTAGAACCGCATGGAAGGTGCCAAAGGAATCATATCTACTCATGGCCCCAAATCCTGACCAGCTGTATTCTTCACCCACAGCAGCACACCTTTGCTGAGGGAAGTCCAAACTAGCATAAAGAAATACACAGAGGGGGCGCCTGGGTGGCTCAGTTGGTTAAGTGGCCGACTTCGGCTCATGTCATGATCTCGCGGTCCGTGAGTTCGAGCCCCGCGTTGGGCTCTGTGCTGACAGCTCAGAGCCTGGAGCCTGTTTCAGATTCTGTGTCTCCCTCTCTCTGACTCTCCCCCCGTTCATGCTCTGTCTCTCTCTGTCTCAAAAATAAATAAACGTTAAAAAAATTAAAAAAAAAAGAAATACACAGAAATACTGTTAACTACAAGACAAGGATAAACTTAAGAGAACAAAATCCTGTTCACTAAGCCAACAGGTCTTACCCTCCCAGGGTTATCTCTTCCACTCCAGACTCAGACAAATAACTCATGATCTCAAAGATTTTGTGTAATGAGAACATGACATTCCCAGAAGTCAACAGGCCTGGGGTAGGGTGGGGAGCACAGGAGCTAAGGAGGTCAGGAGCCTAAATTATAAAGTTAAAGCTAGGATTCCCATCTATCCTTAAGATTTTTGTTTATCCTTAAGTTCTTGGTCTCACTCACTCTCCACATAATGCAGCAAGGAGATAAGAGGGGCCACAACTACAAATGTGGAAACAACCTGGACTCTTAACATATATCACTCCTGTAAACAGTTCTGAAACATCTAACAATTCTGTGCTTAACCTAATATTTATCTCTATATACATGACAGACAAGCTGTCACCTGAAGAGCTTGAAAAGACATGCTAATCCTTTGTTTCTAATTTTGCCAGTTAAAATTTTAAATGTAAACGTTCACATGGGATTTCAGCATGACTTAATAAGTTATATTATATCCTTTCCATCACCTATGCCGACAAACAATCCCGGGGATGGCTAGAATTAGATTTTCCAACAGGCCCCAGCCCAGATCCAGAGCAGGTCTGCACTAGTTCCAGACTGTAGTCTGTCCTCCAGCCTCCAGCCCAGAAAAGGGACTATGACCAGGGTCATCCAAAGAAGCTCCAAAGCCTTCTAGAATATGAGGCTCACTTTTGAACTTGTACATAGCTCCCAGGGCTTTGAATCTGATACTCACTGTTAGCTCCCTCAGCAGCAGTGCACCAGCCAAATATTCACATTCAGAGAAGTAAATCCTCACTGCTGTCCCTAAAAGTTACTCTGAGATATGACAGTAAGAAGGACATAAAAAGCATACGCAAGAATTTGATCTGGAAGTGACTTCCCTCCATACTTTCTTTCAAGTTCCTTTGCACTGTTAAGATAGATAGAAAAGACTATCACACAATTTGGAAATACAGAGAAAGTAAAAACCCTAAAATTCTCTGCTCTCTGCCTCATCAGGCACCAGTCTACCTCAATATGCTCTGTCCCCAGCCCTCTTCAGTTCCCCACAAACTCACTGCTGTATCATCTAGTCTCAGTGTGATGTATAACTTCAGTATGTGAGGCTAAACTGAAGGGGATAAGAAAGACAGACAGAAGGTAGTATTCAATCTACACTAGAAGTTTTTGCTTCCTCTGGGTAAGTGCATGGATCTGGAAGTACATACAATTTGATTATTATAAATAGCAAAGAAGAACAAAAACCTTTGCTTCACCTTTGCTTCATGTTTGACATATTTTAGGTACTGATATCTCAGCATAAAATGTAAATTCAATTTTTACAGACAAGAATTACATAATTTTTTTGTGACCTATGATGGAATTCTTTCAAGGTACAGGCATGGCACAGCCCAGTCTCAAACTGGGTTTCAAAGTGGACAGTCAGTAAGTCAGCAACTCTCTGAACACGTGTTGTTGCACAGGGATGGGCCTATACCCACAACACTTACGAATTAAAAAGAAATAGGCAAATTACTTAGGATCGAATAGAGAAAGGGGATCAAAAACAAATTTACCAGCGTTTGCAAAAGCAAAAATGAACAAAACTTAAATGTATATATGTATTAACATATTCACTCAATGTTTATTATTTACCATGAATATACATATAACATTATCAGTTACACATAGAAAAAAGCAAGACTTGTGCTGAGGGAATGTGGTATCTTTAAGTGGCCTCAAAGCACTCTTTTGTCCAGTAATTCTGCCTTACCTCCAGTGCAGGAACCCAAAAGAAGAATTCATTGCTTAACTACTATGTATTAGATACCTAAGATAATATTTTTCTTATGAAATGGCATGTACTAAATGCTCAGTAAATGTTAGAGTCCCTCTCAGCAATATTTGTTTTAAATTCTTTCTGTTTAACTTAATATTGCTGAATAACATCCAGAATGTTTGGAATGTTTATACCACTGCCACATTCTTAGACATTGAAAACAAAAGACCTGAGTCCAAGGATATTCACTATGGATATACCCTTTTTTTTCCATGGAATTATAATTTCGTGCAAACAGAGTATTTGACCAGAGATGCATATGATTTGTGATTTGAATTCACTGGATTGAGAAATGATGCTTCCTGGTTATTTTGTCCATGAAGAAACCTGCATCAACCAAAACATATTATAAAATGGAACCAGTAGAGGGGGAGGCAGGACTTATGGAATAGCAGAATCAGTACCTCCATAAATCCAGTGCTCCATCAAAACCACAAAAATACTGGCAAAAATACTAACATCAACTTTTTTTTTTGTAATTTTGGAAATTAAGCAAAAGCTTGCAAAAATCTAAAGAGTTTATTTTGAGACTGCTTTGATTCTGTGTCTCCCTCTGCCTCTTCCCCTCACCTTTTCTCTCTCTCTCTCTGTTTCAAAAATAAAAAAAAATTTTAATAAAAATAAAAAATTAAGTTTTTAATAAATTAATTTAAAAAACAAAAACAAGCATAAACTTTAGTGGCCACATACTGAAGGGAATACAGACTCTATAGAATTTGTCCAAAAAGTCACTAAACAAACAATAACAAAATGGCAACAACAAACTCCAGGGGTAGGGTATTAGAAATCTGATTCCAGAGCTGCCACATTATATTATCTAAAATGTCCAATATTTAGGGAAAAATACCGGTATACATGACATGCAAAGAAACAGGGGAGTGTGGCCCATATACAGAGGGACAAAAAGCAGTTAGTAGAAATTGTCCCTAAGGTGGTCCCATATGTGGATTTATCAGAAAAAGATTTTTAAAACAGCTAAGGAGTTAAAGGGAAGTTGTCTGACAACTATATCTCATTAAATAAATAATATCAATAAAGAGGTAGAATTCTATAAACTTAAAAACCAAACAGAAATATCAGAGTGAAAAGTGCAATTGCTGAAGAAATAAATAATCACTAGAGTGGCTCAACAATGGACCTAAGCTGGTAGAACAAAGAATCAGTGATCTTGAAGACAGATAAATAGAGCTTATTCAGTTTGAGGAACAAAAAGAAAAAAAATGAATAAAAATAAACAGAGCCTATGAGATGTGTAAGATACCATCAATATAACAACACATGCATAATGGGAGCCCTAAAAAGAGAGGAGAGAATGAACCAAGGAGAGGTGGCCATAAGCTTGAAAGTGAACAAAAGAATAAAACAACTAACCCAGACTTTTAAGCTTAAAAAGTCATAAAGATACTTCCTTCTTGTTATTCTGCTTGTTCATTTTAATTTACTCAGCAGAGACGATGTAAGACAGGTGTCAGACCTAAAGTTCGCATATTTGATACAAGGCTGATTTGAGTGATGAAATGGTTTCATCTTGTGCTGTGGAGAATTTATGTATCTGGAAAAACGAACTGGGAATCTCTCAAACAGGACTATAAAACAAACCACAGCAAATCAACATCCTGACAAAGCGGGGGTCGCAATGGCCATTCCCTGTCCACCTGCACTGCCATTCATCTCACATCTCCTTCCCAGCTGCACTGTTCCTTCAACATAAGACTTCCTCTTAGCAATAATTGATCAGCAAGAGGATTTTGGATTACCCTCCATTCAACCTTTGAATAAGTAAGAAGTAATTCCAACAGAATATACCTTTGTCCAAATGAAGAGTGAGAAAAGATTGTAATGTTCGTCTTCCAGACTGCTGATGTTGCTGATCAGCAGTACCACCAGACACTTGGACACAGATCTACGGGACAGCAGCTATCAAGGTCAATAGCTTCCCATAGACCTCTCCATGAGTTCCCTTCATGGTCTCGCTTCGGTGGCCACATGTGCTTGGCTTTCTTGGGCTTCCCTGCAGGCCCTCACTAGTTCACCAGCAACCAGTGCATTGGGAAGGGTTCTCTCTTTGGTGTCCCAAAACCTTCCCCTAGACCATCCCTTGCCCAGCTCCTCCCACATTTGTGTCAGATCTAATTCTGACACTAAATCCCTCTTCCCACCATCCTTGTAGCAGCTCTGTCTTCCTGAGTGACCTGGACTGAGAAAGAAGCTGAATATTCCTCTCTCCTCACACTGTGCCAGCAGCAAGCCCTCCTCTCCCCGAAACAAACAGATGCCTTAGGCTAACTAGAACAAAGCTTCTATTTCCATAAGACAAAAGAGAAAAGTAAATTAATAATTTTCAAATTATTGCCACTCGAAAAAGTTCTAATCTGGGCCCAGTAATATGTTTTCAACTGGATCAGCCCTAACTTACTAAATAGCTGTAAGATTTAAGAAGGGCATAATGAAAGATAAAGTTAGAAAGAGTAAATGCTATAAATGCTCATAAAGTTTATAGACCTAGAAAATATGAAGTCACAGAGGTCAGTACCAAAGAGTAAGTTCATGAGAAATGCAATGTTTAGAGAAAACCTCACTGTTTTAATATTGAAGGTCCCAAGGACCATGCATGGCTGAACAAGACTAAAATAAAGCTGAGTAAAAAAAAATGGTCATTAGTCACTTATAAACGGAATGGAATGTCACTAAGCTATTAGCCTCTTGCAAGTAAGAGCTTACTGAACGCTGATGATCTTTTCTCCATACATCTCCAAGTTGGCAGCATCCCAGATGATGGCATGGCATTACTAGAAAAGATGCAGGGCCAGACTTAGCCTCAGACACTCTCAGTGCCTGCCTAGGACAGCTGGGGTAAACTTCACTGGCCTTCACAAAGACTCTCTCTGAGAGCTCAGCTCTTTGCATTCTTCTAGAGTAGCAATCAGGGAGGCCCTGAAATGCCCATAATAGTATCTGTGTTGTTAATGTCATATTTGGAGCCAAATATCTCTCAGGGGAGCCAGGCAGCCTGGTTCCTAGAGAAGGATGGTAACCAACCAGGAAGAGACACTAAATGGATCTGAATTCTCCCACCAGTGATTCCCTCCAGGTATAAAAGAGATTGCTTCTAGATACTTGAGAAGTAGACATAGCATATCTTTGGTTCTTCTTGTGCCCTTTCCTGAGACCCCTTTTCAGCACCACCATACCCCCCCACTAGCCTCTATTCCCCGGCCCTCAATTTGGTGTTGGACTCAGGCAAGTGTCTAATGGCCCTTTTCCCAGTCCCCAAGTCCTCCATGGAACCCTCATCACTTCAGTTTCTGGTGTCAATGGTGATCACTTGCTATTCTAATCAACCTGCCAGTATCAGCAGTGTTTCAGGTAAGGTCATTCCCTCCCCCAGCCAGGGCCCTCCACCAGTACAAGCAGCTGTTGTGCATTTACCTGCAGCCTTTGCATAGTCTCAAAAAAAGGGGGACACTATTCTGGAGGGACTCTTGGTCCAAAGGCAAAATCTGTATCATTTCAATTAGCCTAAAAAGGGACATTTTAACAAGCTAGGTTTGGGGCATCTGGGGCTCAGTCAGTTAAACGTCCAACTTCGGCTCAGGTCATGATCTCATGGTTCATGAGTTTGAGTTCCGCATGGGGCTCTGTGCTGACAGCTCAGAGCCTGGTGCCTTCTTGGGATCCTGTGTCTCCCTCTCTCTCTGCCCCTCCCACACTCATGCTCTGTCTCTCTCTCAAAAATAAACATTAAAACATTTTAAATAAAAATAAAAGTTAAGTCTGAAGTCAAAACAATTGCACTGTCACCTGTAGCCCACCTCCAAATCAATTCAATTCAGTAAAAGATAATTGCCCTATAGGGGTGCCTGGGTGGCTCAGTCAGCTGAGCGTCTGATGTCAGGTCACGTCATGATCTCACACTTTGTGAGTTCAAGCCCTGCATCAGGCTCTGTGCTGATAGCTTGGAACCCTGAGCCTGCTTCAGATTCTGTGTCTCCCCCTCTCTCTGCCCCTCCTCTGCTCACGCTCTGTCTCTCTCTCAAAAATAGATAAACATTAAAAAATAAAAAAAAATGATTATTGCCCTATAGACCCACTGCCCCCTATTATTAAGGTCAGCACTGAAAGGGGTTGTCCTACTCACACTGCACATGTCTCTAAAGAGGAGAGGACCATGACGCTTGAGAAGTCCCAGCAATGCAGGGGACTCCTGCTACTCTCCCAGTTCACACAGTTGTCTATGTGGCCACTCTTCTGAAAAGCAGCAATCTGAGAGTCCTTGGGGCTTATCGCTTTCTCTTGCCCTTCTACTCCTATCCCAACTATCTTGAGAAGGCCTCATCTTGCCACTGCCATTTGTCTCCATTAACATCTCTACTCTCCCCCAGCACACTTAAGAATGTCAGCCCTTAAGTTGCCAAGAAGTGCTGTGTGTCCCTGGGGTTCTCAATGTGCCAAAGCCACACTGTATTTTTTGAAAAAGTAAAGAAAGTCTCTCGTCCTCTCCCTCTCTGCATGCTGTATCACTTGGGCCCCAGAGCAGTGACTGTCTGTGGCCTGAGCCCCCCCAGAGTTTCCTGACAGTTCAGTCTATGGCCCTTCTCTGCTGGCCTCAAACTTGTCTCCTTGGGGTGAACCAGGGACTGCAACAGACCTGCACTGACCCTGTCCTTTCTCCCTTCTTGCCCCCCACCCCTACCCCATGCCAATCAGCAAGAATAGTTAGGCCCTACAGTAGCACCTGCCCCACCAGCACATCAGACCTGAACACTTGCTGTTATAGGCTGAAATGTGTCACCAAAAAAATAGATGTTGAAGTCCTACTCTGTGGTACCTGAAATGTGACCTTAATTGGAAAATGGGTCTGTGCAGATGTAATCAAATTAAGATGAGGCCATTAAAGTGGGCCCTAGCCCAATATGTCTGCCATCCTTATAAGAAGAGGCAAAAACCATGTGAGGGCAGTGACAGAGAACACCATGTGATGATGAATGTCAAGGATGGATGATGACCACCACCAGAAGCTAGGAAGAGGCAAGGAAGGATTCTACCCAGAGTCTCAGAAGGAGCATAGTACCTGACACCTTGGTTTTGAACTTTTTGTCTCCAAAACTGTAAGAGGTTAACTTCTGCTGTTTTAAGCCACCAAAATTTATGGTAATTTGTTATAGCAGCCATTGGAAACTAAGACACCCACTCTGGCTGAAGATGAGACCCTCCCCCATACCTATTCTCAGACAATATAAATGCACTCCACCTCATTATGCTTCATTCCTCTGGCCTTATATTTGCTAACCACAGAAAGTTGAGGGACAAATCAGCAAATCTTGCTTATTCTAAGGATAGGGGATTGGGCCAGGAGGCAGAGTTATTCTCTCTTATTTTTTCAAACTCCACCAACACTGATGCTCGGCAGCCTCATCACTCTAGGAGATAAAAAGGCTCCCATTCTTTGTTGCTGGATAAACCACAACCAGGGCATTAGAGTGAGTTTGGGTAGAGGCGTGGGGCAGAACAAAACATGAAAAGGGAATTGCCCATTCTGACACCTTCACAGTGATGTGCTCACATATAGTCTTGATATCAAATCCAGATTGGCTAGGAGGTCGCATCCTCCTCCTGATGTGTGCACAGAGAAACACACATTTCCCATTAAATGCCAAGGTCACCCACGGGGTGCTTTGGCAGAGCTGTGTGGAGAAGTTGTACAGCACCTGCCTACATATGTTTGGCCCAACGCCCTCTCCTTGCTTCCCCTCTGATCAGAAGCACATTTATCTGCAACTTTTTTTAAGTCAGAAAAATAAAGAATCTCTCCGAGACTGTTCTGATTTTTTTAAAACCAATTCCAGACCATGCACAATATTTTTGCTGAATTTCAGTTATGACATCCTACTGAATTTATTCTGTTCAGATAGAGCATAAAGGGAAATTCACCACCGATGGATATGAATATCTATTGCTGCAAAGCTGAGCTCATCTCTCATTCCTCCTCACACCCGTTTCTTTGCTACTTTTCTTTCTCTCCTCTCTCACGTTTAGTCCTTCCCCTGATCTCATCAGTTTCCCTCCCTAATTCACCTGATCTTTCCCTTCTCCTCCCCCAGCCCCAACCACCATCATAGCCAGCCCACGGCAAGTTATGAAAGAGGAAAATTTGTTCTTCAGAACACTGTGTTCCCTTTTATGCACCTTTCCCCACCTCACCTCACCATTGCTGGGCATCCAATGGTCACTTTCAGTGCCTTGCTTTTCCTATTTGTATAAAAAGACATTCTTTTCATTTGTAAGTTGAAGAAAATAATGCCCTCTTCAAGGGAGTTCTTGCAAAGATCAAAATGTAGGAGTGTCTAGGTGTTCCTGGGTGGCTCAGTCAGTTAAGCCTCTGACATTTGATTTCAGCTCAGGTCATGATCTCATGGTTCTTGAGTATGAGCCTCATGTTGGGCTGTGCTTGGGATTCTCTCTCTCTCTCTCTCTCTCTCTCTGTCCCTTTCTCTCTCTCTCTCTCTCTCTCTCTCTCTCTCTCTCTCTCTATACTGCTTGCTCTCTCTCTCTCTCAAAATAAATAAATAAACTTTAAAAAAATGTATGAGAGTCTAAAACTGTGGACCTTCCATAACTGTTATTTCCCTCCTGCATTCCAGCCCTCCTCATGCCTTCTTCCTCCCCATTCTCCATACCAGGCCTTGATACTAGCCAATGATCCACAGTGTGAGTTTATTTTATTTTTTTAATGTTTATTTATTTACTTTGAGAGGGAGACAGAGAGAATGCATGAGCACAAGTTGAGGAGGGCCAGAGAGAAAGAATCTCAATCAGGCTCCACACTGTCAGTGCAAAGCCCAATACGGGGCTTGATCTCATCAATGAGGTCATGACCTGAGCCAAAATCAAGAGTCAGATGCTTAATTGCCTGAGCTACCTAGGCGCCCCACATAGTGTGATTTTAAATCAAGGTAGAGCCCCTTTCAAGAACACATGTTTTAGGCCTTATTTATAATTGATGAGCAAAAGACTTTAATACTTGATCAAGGCATTTTAGCCTTGAGGGGATGGGAATCAGAAAAAGAGGGACCTCCTCTGTCCAGAGAAAATGCACATCCAGGTGACACTATGACTTCACAGCCCATCTTGCTCCCTCCATGTTGAGTTGCCTTCTTGTGAGAGAGACAGAGACAGAGAAGCAAAGACAGGCACACAGAGGGTTATAGTCCAGTTATTCAAGTGTCCACTAGCTACTCTAACTTTGTTCCTGGCACCCCATCTCTAGTATATGGTAGTCAGAGATGTCCCTCTCTGGTGACTTCACTCAAACATGTCCTAACTTAAATTCCAAGAAAAAAAAATGGTTGAGAACTTCTATCCCCGCTCCTTGCCAAGTTTAAGCCTCCCTATTAGAGGAACGAAGGGTTCCATACATGTATTGGTTCAATGGTAACCTAAACCCCCTTGCTTCTGACAGATTGACCAATATCCCAGATGTTACCTGAGGCTTTCTCAACTCTTGAGAACCTACATACACTTAACTGGAGTGCTCAATTCCACGGTCCATGACAGTCCAAACTCCTCATGGTTTCTGTAAATTGCTTAGGGTGTGTTTCCAGGAGATCTCTTCTAATTCTGCTGTCAGCTTTTTCTTCACCTTCCACAAAGAAATCTGTTCTTGCAAAATGATGTGTGAGTTTAGTAATTTCACCAATCAAGGGGAGTGTCCTGTAATGTACTGGATAGCATCACACTATCCCATGGCCCTTTACTCTCTGTCCTCCACAACTTCTCAGCAGTCCATAAAGTTTTTCTGCCTCACACAGAATAGATTCACTCCCTTCTCTCAGGCTTGAAGCCAGCCAACACCATGCCCTAAAAGAGGGAATATTTGCCTAAGAGAAATCACTGGGCAATTCCTAATCAACCAACTGTCCTCCTAACACACATACATAGGACAACTCTGCCTAGGAGACTCTATAAGGAAAGAGGAAAAGCCAGGAGCTTTAGTAGCTAAAGAAAAGGCCATGAGTCCATCGTAGATTCTGGCCCAGAGTGAGGCAGAGATTAATGGAGATAATCCAGTTGAGAAGGAAGGGAGAGAGGAAAACTGGGGAAGAGAAAGGGAGAAAGGAATACCAATACTCATAGACTATTCAAGTCCTGCTCAGAAACTCAAGCAAGACATTTGCCATCTCTTTGCCCTACTTTCTTGTCTGTGAAGTGTTATACTCAGAACTAAGCCCCATTCTTACTTAAAGATACAAAGGGTAAAACCAGTTCTTCCAAAGCAGAAGTATTTTATGCAATGTTTTCAGTATTTTGAAAGAGATATAAACTTTTTTACTACACTAGGACACTAATTAGTAAATCTCAACTGTAATAATGTGCCAAATAACATTCCAGGGAGTGAATGTCAGGGATTTAGCACTGCTCGCCTTACCGATGGCCCAAACTGATTCAGCTGGTTAAGGTGGCTGCCTATCAAAGGGAAAGATAGAAATGTCTGCAGGTAGAACTGTCTGATTGTGAGCATATGAAGAGCTATGTTTACTTATAGGAACCTCCCAGAATGCTTTCATGGTCTCTTAAGGAGAGAACATATACATTTATCTTGGAGGAAAGGATGCATTTCCTAAAACCCATATTCCAATATTGTTAAGTGCTACATTCGTCTCCACTGCCACTTCCCTTTGCTAGTAAACTCTCTCTACTGGTCCCAATATAGCTAAGAAAAGCCAATGAATGTAGGGGTAATAACAGTTACAGCCTGTGCTGATATTGATTTCACTTGACCTGATGGGCAAAGGTGGGGCGGGGAACCTACCTAATACACACGTCTATGAATCTGGCTTCTGCTAAGTATTTATAAAATGTTGAGGAATCAAATCAGTGAATGTTTCTACTGTTTTGAATTAGCAGCCTGTTTCAGATTAACATCAAGAAGAAACTAAATAAAAAACAAGATAGAATTTGCAAAATAATAATAAAGGAGAACACACAATTTTGTGTTGATGTGGAGTCTAAAGAAAACAGAAAGCATTAGTTCAGGATACTTTCAAATACCTGGCTTTCTTAAGAGTGAAATCTTTAGGTTTCTGTGTATTCCTTGGTATTGAATGGTGAGATGATAAAACAGAGGTTAAACAAAGATCCTCCTCCACATGTCTTTAGACAAAATGTCAACCAAAGGGCCCATTATATAAACAGAACATAGCACATGTAATCTGACTGGGTTTCCAAGTCATTTCTGTGACAATAAGCCCTCTCTGTTCTTGCAGAAGGAGAAAGAGGGACAGAAAAGAACACAGAGAGGAAGTTTGAAAAGTTACTCTCAGCTTTCCTAAAGTCAGGCTTTTTACAGGTGAATTTTCAATGCAGATTTTCTGTGAATACTTGATTAAAGAACTCCTTCACAGAGAAAGAAAATAAAGAAGAAAGAAAAAGAATTCCAAATGTCAATTTTAAAGAAGTGATTAGATTATTCTTCATTTTTAATTTATCCCTACAGCACGTACACACATATGCTAGTAATACGGATAATCTAGAAATGACTTCAAGAACAAAAAGAAAACATAAGACCAGTGCTTGGAACTTTGCTTTAAAAGAAAGGGTATCAAGTGAGAGATCCTTGTTCACCAACAATAATGTCAACAATGTCTGAGAAGACCCACAGCCAAGTCCAGACCAACTTAGCATCAGAAGCCTCCTAAATCAGCCCCATCAGGCTAGGAAAACACACCCCCAGTCCTGCCCACTGCAACCATCATTGCAAGCAACGGAGTTAGATACTGCTGAGGAAAATGGTAAAAGGGAACATACAGCTTTCCAAGGTTCTGGGCAGGAGTTGCCAATAATGAAAATACTCAAGTTACCAGAAAATTCAATCCTGCTAGAGATTTGGGTGATTTGATAGCAGAATGCACAACCTGCACACTTTTAAAGGACTCAGTTATCAAAGCCATAGAAACTCATCACCCATCAGTAATGTGCTTGTCCTCATGTCAATCACAAGATCCTACTTTTTCAAGCTGATTTCACTCAGTCCTAATGATGGGGATTTTTTTGAGTCTCTTAAGAACAGGCATCAGCAAACTTCTTCAGTAAAGGTCAAAGAGTAAATACTTTAGGCTTTGCAGGCCACATAACCTCTATCACAATTTTTTAACTCTGCTGTTGAAGCCCAAAAGCAGCTACAAACTATATATATGTATATATATATACATACATACATATATACATATACATATATATACATATATACATATGCACATATATATAAAACTGATGATGGCTGTGTTTCATAAACCTTTATTTACAATAATAGACAATGGCCAGATATGACTCACAGGCTGTAGTTTGCTGAGCCTTGTTGTAGGCAATCAACCTGAAGCCCCAGCATGTTCCCAGAATGGCTGATCCATAGTTCACAGTGGATGTGAATACAGATGGACTTCTGTGTTAGCATCATGCTCTTGCACTCACTCATATCAACCCTCAGCGTAACATTTTGGTAGATTCAAAGTGAGTGCAGATTCTCTGAAATTCTTCTGTTGGAAGAGCTAAGATCTCTATACTCTCCTCTTTAATTGGAATTACATCTGTGACTACGTGACCAATAGAATACAGCAGAAGGTATACTGTGCCCTTTTCCAGGCCTAGGCTCTAAAAGACTGACAGTTTCTCATTCCTGTCTTCTTTATTGGAGCATTTGCTTGTGGAATCCAGCTGCCATGCTGTGAGGAAGTCGAAACAGTGCCACAGAGAGACTCTGATGGAGAGGAATTGAGGCTCCTGGCCAAAATTCTAAGCTGGGCTCCCAGCCTAGCCTCTAAAGCACCCTTCACAAGATCCTCTATATATTCTGTTGTCTGCTGTTCAGATGCAGTCTAGTTGGATAATTTCAAGCCTTGGAGAATGATAAAGCCACTAGGTGAAGGACCCTGGGTCCCTGAGGAACTGAATGGAGTAGAGACATCTCCCACAACCTGCATCCAACCACACAGCCCATCAATCTGCACTGGACTGTGACAAACCTTTACTTATTAAGCCATTAGGGTTTTTAACATTGTTACATACTCCCAAAGTTGACATACCCTAAAGAAGAAGGAAACAAGGATGGTGGACCACTGTGGACTAGTGTTATAACAAAACAGCATGACTCAAAAAAAAAAAAAAAAGGAAGAATTGGCAGTATTTCCAAAGATAAATCAGTAGGGCTCCATGATTGGCACACACTGTGAATCAGAGCCTTCTGGGCTCTAGACCCTAAATGAGAAGTATGAGTTGTTTATTCAGTGAAACCTAGTCAACCATGGAACTTATTTATACAGGGCTGACAAGATGCACTTGATAAATGGGGCTCTTTCCACAGCTGGTCTTAAGGAAGCAAGAGTAACAGACAGTTACTCTCTACCCTTCATACACACAACACATGAAATTGCTAATTATTTCTTTTGTTAAAGAAATGTAATGTCCCGTATATGTGGGCCAAATCCACCCTGCTGCCTATTTTTGTATGATCCATGAGTTAAGAATGGTTTTCACATTTGTAAATTGTTGAAAATATTCAAAAGAATAGAAGTATTTTACGACAAATGAAAATTATATGAAATTCATGTATCAGTGTTCCATGAATAACGGTTTCTTGGAATATAGCCATGCTGTATTGTCTATAGCTACCTTCTCAAAATGGCAGAGTCAAGTAGTTGTGACACAGACCACATGGCCCACAAAGGCTAAAATATTTACAACCAAGACCTTTAAAGAAAAAGCTTGCAGGTCTTTGCTTTAGACCATTGTGGTCCATTAACCCTTCATCCTGAATTAATTTACTAGATTGGCCCCTCTTCTAACAAGCTCTGAGGAAACAAGTACATTGCCCTGCCATTTTAATAAGGAAGTGAGAGGCAGAATGAAGGAGAGTATCAAAAAGCTCAGTAGTAACACTGAGTAGTAATACTCCCCAGGCAGTGAGTAACAGTGAGGGGTCTCTGTGTCAAGGGAAGTCATGAGGTATGTGGAGAAGGATGTCTGGCCCAGTGAAGTACTCAGTGAACAAAAGGGAAGAACAAAAGTAGAAAACAAAAATGAAAATATTCCTTGAGTTAGTCCCAACTCTCCCAACCTGTCAACATATCCAGTGGTTTTGATGTTTTGTTGAAGTAAAACAAACTGATAAAGAGTCATTATAAAACAGTTTTTTTTAAAGAGGTGAGAGTGGGAGACAGCCAAAGCATAAGAGACTCTTAAAAACTGAGAACAGAGGATTCTGGGAAGATGGCGGCGTAGGAGGACGCTGGGCTCACCGCGCGTCCTGCTGATCACTTAGATTCCACCTACACCTGCCTAAATAACCCAGAAAACCGCCAGAGGATTAGCAGAACAGAGTCACCGGACCCAAGTGCAGACGAGAGGCCCACGGAAGAGGGTAGGAAGGGCGGCGAGGCGGTGCGCGCTCCACGGACTGGCGGGAGGGAGCCGGGGCGGAGGGGCGGCTCGCCGGCCAAGCAGAGCCCCCGAGTCCGGCTTGCAAAAGCGGAGGGGCCTGACGGACTGTGTTCCGACAGCAAGCGCGACTTAGCGTCTGGGAGGTCATAAGTTAACAGCTCTGCTTGGAAAGCGGGAAGGCTGGAGGACAAAGGGAGGGTGAGCTGCGGAGCCCCCGGACGACAGAGCTCAGTTTGGCGGGGAACAAAGGCGCTCGCCAGCGCCATCTCCCCCGCCCATCCCCCAGCCAAAATCCCAAAGGGAACCGGTTCCTGCCAGGGAAATTGCTCGCTCCGCGCGAACACCCAACTCTGTGCTTCTGCGGAGCCAAACCTCCGGCAGCGGATCTGACTCCCTCCGGCTGCCACAGGGCCCCCCCTGAAGTGGATCACCTAAGGAGAAGCGAGCTAAGCCTGCCCCCCCTGCCGCCGTGCACCTTGCCTTCCCACCCCAGCTAATACGCCAGATCCCCAGCATCACAAGCCTGGCAGTGTGCAAGTAGCCCAGACGGGCCACGCCACCCCACAGTGAATCCCGCCCCTAGGAGAGGGGAAGAGAAGGCACACACCAGTCTGACTGTGGCCCCAGCGGTGGGCTGGGGGCAGACATCAGGTCGGACTGCGGCCCCGCCCACCAACTCCAGTTATACACCACAGCACAGGGGAAGTGCCCTGCAGGCCCTCACCACACCAGGGACTATCCAAAATGACCAAGCGGAAGAATTCCCCTCAGAAGAATCTCCAGGAAATAACAACAGCTAATGAGCTGATCAAAAAGGATTTAAATAATATAACAGAAAGTGAATTTAGAATAATAGTCATAAAATTAATCGCTGGGCTGGAAAACAGCATACAGGACAGCAGAGAATCTCTTGCTACAGAGATCAAGGGACTAAGGAACAGTCACGAGGAGCTGAAAAACGCTTTAAAGGAAATGCAAAACAAAATGCAAACCACCACGGCTCGGATGGAAGAGCAGAGGAGAGAATAGGTGAACTAGAAGATAAAGTTATGGAAAAAGAGGAAGCTGAGAAAAAGAGAGATAAAAAAATCCAGGAGTATGAGGGGAAAATTAGAGAACTAAGTGATACACTAAAAAGAAATAATATACGCATAATTGGTATCCCAGAGGAGGAAGAGAGAGGGAAAGGTGCTGAAGGGGTACTTGAAGAAATAATAGCTGAGAACTTCCCTGAACTGGGGAAGGAAAAAGGCATTGAAATCCAAGAGGCACAGAGAACTCCCTTCAGACGTAACTTGAATCGATCTTCTGCACGACATATCATAGTGAAACTGGCAAAATACAAGGATAAAGAGAAAATTCTGAAAGCAGCAAGGGGTAAACGTGCCCTCACATATAAAGGGAGACCTATAAGACTCGTGACTGATCTCTCTTTTGAAACTTGGCAGGCCAGAAAGAATTGGCACGAGATTTTCAGGGTGCTAGACAGCAAAAATATGCAGCCGAGAATCCTTTATCCAGCAAGTCTGTCATTTAGAATAGAAGGAGAGATAAAGGTCTTCCCAAACAAACAAAAACTGAAGGAATTTGTCACCACTAAACCAGCCCTACAAGAGATCCTAAGGGGGACCCTGTGAGACAAAGTACCAGAGACATCACTACAAGCATAAAACATACAGACATCACAATGACTCTAAACCCGTATCTTTCTATAATAACACTGAATGTAAATGGATTAAATGCGCCAACCAAAAGACATAGGGTATCAGAATGGATAAAAAAACAAGACCCATCTATTTGCTGTCTACAAGAGACTCATTTTAGACCTGAGGACACCTTTAGATTGAGAGTGAGGGGATGGAGAACTATTTATCATGCTACTGGAAGCCAGAAGAAAGCTGGAGTAGCCATACTTATATCAGACAAACTAGACTTTAAATTAAAGGCTGTAACAAGAGATGAAGAAGGACATTATATAATAGTTACAGGGTCTATCCATCAGGAAGAGCTAACAATTATAAATGTCTATGCGCCGAATACCGGAGCCCCCAAATATATAAAACAATTACTCATAAACATAAGCAACCTTATTGATAAGAATGTGGTAATTGCTGGGGACTTTAACACTCCACTTACAGAAATGGATAGATCATCTAGACACACGGTCAATAAAGAAACAAGGGCCCTGAATGAGACACTGGATCAGATGGACTTGACAGATATATTTAGAACTCTGCATCCCAAAGCAACAGAATATACTTTCTTCTCGAGTGCACATGGAACATTCTCCAAGATAGATCATATACTGGGTCACAAAACAGCCCTTCATAAGTTTACAAGAATTGAAATTATACCATGCATACTTTCAGACCACAATGCTATGAAGCTTGACATCAACCACAGGAAAAAGTCTGGAAAACCTCCAAAAGCATGGAGGTTAAGGAACACCCTACTAACGAATGAGTGGGTCAACCAGGCAATTAGAGAAGAAATCAAAAAATATATGGAAACAAACGAAAATGAAAATACAACAATCCAAACGCTTTGGGACACAGCGAAGGCAGTCCTGAGAGGAAAATACATTGCAATCCAGGCCTATCTCAAGAAACAAGAAAAATCCCAAATACAAAATCTAACAGCAGCACACCTAAAGGAAATAAAGCAGAACAGCAAAGGCAGCCTAAACCCAGCAGAAGAAGAGAAATAATAAAGATCAGAGCAGAAATAAACAATATAGAATCTAAAAAAACTGTAGAGCAGATCAACGAAACCAAGAGTTGGTTTTTTGAAAAAATAAACAAAATTGACAAACCTCTAGCCAGGCTTCTCAAAAAGAAAAGGGAGATGACCCAAATAGATAAAATCATGAATGAAAATGGAATTATTACAACCAATCCCTCAGAGATACAAACAATTATCAGGGAATACTATGAAAAATTATATGCCAACAAATTGGACAACCTGGAAGAAATGGACAAATTCCTGAACACCCACACGCTTCCAAAACTCAATCAGGAGGAAATAGAAAGCTTGAACAGACCCATAACCAGCGAAGAAATTGAATCGGTTATCAAAAATCTCCCAACAAATAAGAGTCCAGGACCAGATGGCTTCCCAGGGGAGTTCTACCAGACGTTTAAAGCAGAGATAATACCTATCCTTCTCAAGCTATTCCAAGAAATAGAAAGGGAAGGAAAACTTCCAGACTCATTCTATGAAGCCAGTATTACTTTGATTCCTAAACCAGACAGAGACCCAATAAAAAAAGAGAACTACAGGCCAATATCCCTGATGAATATGGATGCCAAAATTCTCAATAAGATACTAGCAAATCGAATTCAACAGCATATAAAAAGAATTATTCACCATGATCAAGTGGGATTCATTCCTGGGATGCAGGGCTGGTTCAACATTCGCAAATCAATCAACGTGATACATCACATTAACAAAAAAAAAGAGAAGAACCATATGATCCTGTCAATCGATGCAGAAAAGGCCTTTGACAAAATCCAGCACCCTTTCTTAATAAAAACCCTTGAGAAAGTCGGGATAGAAGGAACATACTTAAAGATCATAAAAGCCATTTATGAAAAGCCCACAGCTAACATCATCCTCAACGGGGAAAAACTGAGAGCTTTTTCCCTGAGATCAGGAACACGACAGGGATGTCCACTCTCACCGTTGTTGTTTAACATAGTGCTGGAAGTTCTAGCATCAGCAATCAGACAACAAAAGGAAATCAAAGGCATCAAAATTGGCAAAGATGAAGTCAAGCTTTCGCTTTTTGCAGATGACATGATATTATACATGGAAAATCCGATAGACTCCACCAAAAGTCTGCTAGAACTGATACATGAATTCAGCAAAGTTGCAGGATACAAAATCAATGTACAGAAATCAGTTGCATTCTTATACACTAACAATGAAGCAACAGAAAGACAAATAAAGAAACTGATCCCATTCACAATTGCACCAAGAAGCATAAAATACCTAGGAATAAATCTAACCAAAGATGTAAAGGATCTGTATGCTGAAAACTATAGAAAGCTTATGAAGGTAATTGAAGAAGATTTAAAGAAATGGAAAGACAGTCCCTGCTCATGGATTGGAAAAATAAATATTGTCAAAATGTCAATACTACCCAAAGCTATCTACACATTCAATGCAATCCCAATCAAAATTGCACCAGCATTCTTCTCGAAACTAGAACAAGCAATCCTAAAATTCATATGGAACCACAAAAGGCCCTGAACAGCCAAAGGAATTTTGAAGAAGAAGACCAAAGCAGGAGGCATCACAATCCCAGACTTTAGCCTCTACTACAAAGCTGTCATCATCAAGACAGCATGGTATTGGCACAAAAACAGACACACAGACCAATGGAATAGAATAGAAACCCCAGAACTAGACCCACAAACGTATGGCCAACTCATCTTTGACAAAGCAGGAAAGAACATCCAATGGAAAAAAGACAGCCTCTTTAACAAATGGTGCTGGGAGAACTGGACAGCAACATGCAGAAGGTTGAAACTAGACCACTTTCTCACACCATTTACAAAAATAAACTCAAAATGGATAAAGGACCTAAATGTGAGACAGGAAACCATCAAAACCTTAGAGGAGAAAGCAGGAAAAGACCTCTCTGACCTCAGCCGTAGCAATCTCTTACTCGACACATCCCCAAAGGCAAGGGAATTAAAAGCAAAAGTGAATTACTGGGACCTTATGAAGATAAAAAGCTTCTGCACAGCAAAGGAAACAACCAACAAAACTAAAAGGCAACCAACGGAATGGGAAAAGATATTTGCAAATGACATATCGGACAAAGGGCTAGTATCTAAAATCTATAAAGAGCTCACCAAACTCCACACCCGAAAAACAAATAACCCAGTGAAGAAATGGGCAGAAAACATGAATAGACACTTCTCCAAAGAAGACATCCAGATGGCCAACAGGCACATGAAAAGATGTTCAGCGTCGCTCCTTATCAGGGAAATACAAATCAAAACCACACTCGGGTATCACCTCACACCAGTCAGAGTGGCCAAAATGAACAAATCAGGAGACTATAGATGCTGGCGAGGATGTGGAGAAACGGGAACCCTCTTGCACTGTTGGTGGGAATGCAAATTGGTGCAGCCGCTCTGGAAAGCAGTGTGGAGGTTCCTCAGAAAATTAAAAATAGACCTACCCTATGACCCAGCAATAGCACTGCTAGGAATTTACCCAAGGGATACAGGAGTACTGATGCATAGGGGCACTTGTACCCCAATGTTCATAGCAGCACTCTCAACAATAGCCAAATTATGGAAAGAGCCTAAATGTCCATCAACTGATGAATGGATAAAGAAATTGTGGTTTATATACACAATGGAATACTACGTGGCAATGAGAAAAAATGAAATATGGCCTTTTGTAGCAACGTGGATGGAACTGGAGAGTGTGATGCTAAGTGAAATAAGCCATACACAGAAAGACAGATACCATATGGTTTCACTCTTATGTGGATCCTGAGAAACTTAACAGGAACCCATGGGGGAGGGGAAGGAAAAAAAAAAAAAAAAAGGACGTTAGAGTGGGAGAGAGCCAAAGCATAAGAGACTGTTAAAAACTGAGAACAAACTGAGGGTTGATGGGGGGTGGGAGGGAGGGGAGGGTGGGTGATGGGTATTGAGGAGGGCACCTTTTGGGATGAGCACTGGGTGTTGTATGGAAACCAATTTGTCAATAAATTTCATATATAAAAAAAAAAAAAACTGAGAACAAACTGAGGGTTGATGGGGGGTGGGAGGGAGGGGAGGGTGGGTGATGGGTATTGAGGAGGGCACCTTTTGGGATGAGCACTGGGTGTTGTATGGAAACCAATTTGTCAATAAATTTCATATATAAAAAAAAAAAACTGAGAACAAACTGAGGGTTGATGGGGGGTGGGAGGGAGGGGAGGGGAGGTGATGGGCATTGAAGAGGGCATCTTTTGGGATGAGCACTGGGTGTTGTATGGAAACCAATTTGACAATAAATTTCATATATTAAAAAAATAAATAAAGTTGACCAAAAAAACCCAGCTTTTATAAAAACGAATTTCTAAAAGGGCAAACTATCTCATTATAATACAACATTTTCCGGTTTTGTGAAAATTTTTCTTTTTTTTAAGTTAATTTATTTATTTTGAGAGCGATAGCATGCATGCATGTATATCAGCAGGGGAAGGGGCAGAGAGACAAGGAGACAGAAAATCCCAAGCAGGTGGTGTGTTATCAGCACAGAGCCTGATGCAGGGCTCAATCCCATGAACTGTGAGATCATGACCTGAGCCAATATCAAGAGTTAGATGCTTAACTGACCAAGCCACCCAGGCACCCTGAAAATTTTTCAGTCAATGCTAATAGAACTTGAGATAACAATGACCCCAGACCTGCTCTCTCAGTGATGGGGTTGCTGGGCCTGTCCATGTTTCTAGTTGAATTCCTTTCTTACCTGCTGCTTTATGGAGAGCAGGGTCTTATCCTGAATGTGAAAGCAACAACAAAGACCCCCACAGAAATTTCATAAGATTCCTTTTTTCAGGCCAGCTCTGCAGCCACATCTCCTAAGACCGCCTCAGTTTGGCTTTGGTAATGCCCAGGAGAGCCAGTAAGGGATTAGGAAAAACAGAAATCATTGTTCGCCAATGATTGGCCTCTGATCGCCAGTCTGACATCAGCCCAGAGTTACAGCCTGGATAGTTGGGATTGTACTCAGGTAGATTAACTTCTAGGGGATTTGTTCTCAGTAATCTTTATTTTCAAGTGGTTGGGAAAGCTTCAAAGTAACAACTACAATTCATGAACTTGTTCTAAAAAATAATAATACCGATTGGCATCTGTGTGAATTTCAACTGCAGAGACAAGGAAGGAAACTTTTAAATAAAACCTCTCCCACGCCTATCTTCTTTCACATGTTTCCATGTTCTTTCATACACTTCCCCACTCACCCAACTTCTCACTAATTCCCTCATCCCTTTAGAATTCCCCTGACTCACAACCCTTCCTCAAAGGCACTCAGTGACCAGCCCCTCCTAAGGTATCCTGAGAAGACAGCAAGAAGCATGCCTTTATTAAAAACACAAAAATTAACAATCATTTAAAAACCATTATGACTTTAATTAGGCAAATGAGAAGCACCGCCCTACATGCCATCAGCACTTAAGACCATATCAATGCTGGTCCTAAGCATGATGAGGAAATGACCTGATACACAAAAACAAAGACGTAAAACATGGTAATGAACCTTAGATAACAAACAAAACTTAGATTGTTAGGACTGGAAAGAAAGTGAGGCATAATCAAGCTCAGCCAGGTCATTTATCAGATGGAGCAGGTGACAGAACCAACCCCATGTTATCTCCTCCATTCCCAGTCTGGTGCTCTCTCTGATGCTCCCCACTCCCTCTAGGTTTTCTTTCTGCCATCCTCAGCTTCCCCAGGTCTGTTGTCTTCAGAAGGATACAAACTAACCAAGCATTTCACCTACTAATCATGATTAATGTCCTTACAAACTTTGTTGTTTTAGGTAAAATTACACTGAGGTTTCTCATGGAAGGCTATATGGGTGCTCCTTGTGGAACGGAATCAACAAGCTATCATACTCTTCTACATAAGTGTGGCCCGCCTTTTAAATACCTAAAAACTGAATCCCTAAAGAAAGCCTATAATAATCTTTTTAACAAAACAAATAATAGACTACTCAATTTATTGCTGATTATTGATGTTTACAACTGGATTTTCTTGAGAATGTTTCCATAACTTCAGATCCAGCAAAGAAGTAACTCTACTCTATAGGGAACTAAGACTATTTAGTCTATATGTAACTGAAACTATAGGACTATAAACTAAGACTATAACTTAATGCAAATATGCAGGGTTAGATCAATAAGCCAATTTAGCACTGCACAGAAACCCATTTCAACTTCATCCAAAAAATATGGTTTGCATAAACTGTATGATACAAACAGGCATGTTTATCCTAAAAAGAATGGGAGTGTTGACTAGGAAAGGTTTAGGTAGAGATGTGATTTGGATATTTTCATTGTAGACTCACTGAACTTTTCATGCCAGATTTTACTATTATACATTCTGTATGATACGCACCAAATTTTATTTCACATCACTGACTGACAGCAAACTAACTAAACTATAAAATAATTCAAAGCATCAAAGAGAAGTTAACCTGCCCCTAATCAGCCATGGATATGGTTTATTCTAGTTAATTGTGGTAGTTGAAGTAACGTATTACAAGCAATGTAGATCAACTGAAAAAGTGGGAACTATCCCTGATTAGTATCCAATGTTAAAGAACAATGCTATACCTTTTCTAAAAATGTCTATTAACAGAAGAGTCAGTGAGAAGGGCAGAAAAATTGAATGGGGGTTTGAAAAAGACAAATTGCAAGTGACTATGGAAGAAAGCAATTCATCTAGCATGCGACTGTCCTCTGGGGCCTTGGTAAATACAGAGCTTCCTCTGCCTTTGTGGCTTTCAATGCTAATTGCACAACAATCACCTGAGGACTATTTTTAAACACATCTGGGGATGCCCAAATCAATTGAACTAAATATCTAAGAATGAATCTTGGCATCTTTATTTCTTAAACTCTTCAAGAGATTCAAACATGCACCCAGCACTGAGAACCACTTCATCTCTTCCAGGGACCTTCCATTGTCCAAAACCCCCAACTCTGAGACAAGCAGCACCAACATGGTTTACAGGGTAACTGGAGGCAGCAGCCCCAGCAGTTATGAAAACAATTTCTAGATTCTTCTTTGCTCTAACAACCAGCCTTTCCAGGGAAGGCATTCTGAGTTGCCATGTGTTCCCACTCCCAATCCACACACAACTTTCTCCCCAGTTCCAGTCTTCTGAAAGATCTTCTTAGGAAATAATTACCCAAATGAGAAGAGAAAGTGTATAATAGAGAATTGAGAGCCAACAAAGATCAACAATTTTGACTGCACAGCTCTTACAAGCATATTCTTCTGCTGACATAGTGCTTAGGCTGAGAGGAATGTCTTAAAGTTTCCTTAGATTGCTGGGTTTTCCTCCAGGTACTATGAAGGTCCATGGAATTTTTTTTTCTTTTTTCTTAAAGTTTATTTATTTATTTTGAGACAGAGAGGGATAGCAAGAGAGAGAGAGAGAATCCCAAGCAGGCTCTGCACTGTCAGCACAGAGCCCGATGGGGGCTCAAACTCACGAACTGCAAGATCATAACCTGAGCAACCTAAGCCAAAGTCAGACGCTTAACTGACTGAGCCATCCAGGCGCCCCACCCCCCACCCCGCCCCTGCCGGCCACCGCCGTGGCTTTTTTAGATGGAATTTTTTTTTTTCTTAGAATAGTTCTAAAAGTTCTCATAAGTAAGTCTGGAAGCCCCATTTCTAATAAGTTTTTCTTTCTACCACTGAATTCATGAGAAAGCAGAGAATTCAAAGTTATACCCCTTAAATATACAATATTTTTCAGTCTTTCAGACATGTTGGTTGAAGATCTGCTAACCACCAACAGATGTGTTATATAATGGTTTTCTTTGGACAAAACTAAAGCTATTCATCTCTCCAAATCCCTCTAGCTGCTTCAAGGTGTCTTGAGTCCAAAGCATAGTTAACTTAGTGCTTGCTCCACTGTGGCTAATTAAAATATGCTTTAGGTAGTTCAGAATATTTCCCATGCAATTTGCCCCCTGAGCTGGTCTAGTTCTTTCCTTTATTCCTTTTATTTCTGAGATTCACCCAAGGATTATGCTATTTGAGAAAGCATGGCACAAAGAATAATCATTGACCAACTCTAGTTGGAATGCAATATTAATCTTCAATTTATTTTTCTGAGAAAGTCATGCTCAAGCATCCTTTCATTTGTCTTCCATAGAGAGCTATGCTTTCAGCCCAAATTGTGTTAACGGTAGCTTCCCAAATGAAATTCCAACCTGCTTCCAGACTCAGGCACCATAGGGATGCACGTGGATGAGAAGAAGCTAAGTTTGAATTGAGTCAGAAGCTTCTGGACATTACTTTCACTAAATAATCTCGTAGCAAACCCATCTAATGAAAATCAGATCTCATTCAAGGAGGGAAATTTGCTTTTCTGAATAAAACTAAATTGGTCCCATAAGATCTATTACCCCAAGCATTAAAGGTCCTGTCTACACAGTAGTAAATGAAGTGGTCAATGAATTCAGCCAAAATCTCTAATAAAAACCAAAATATTCTCTTAGAATTCAAATCCTATCAGGGAACATAAGGGAGAGAGTGACTAATATTTATTAATGGGTTTCAGGCACACTTTTTCCTTGATCAAATAAATACACTGTTAATCAACAAATATATTTGAATGCTTACTATATGTTCAGTCAGAACTGTGCCAAGTCAGAAAGGAGATCTGGAAGATGTATAAGACTGATGCAAAAGAAATTAGGGTTTCACTTGACTTCTGCTTTCAATTATAGATTATGATGCAACATAACACATATATGTTGTGAAATTTTGGAATTTTTCTCCATTGCTACCAAAAATAAATAAATAAATAAACGATCAGTCATCTCCATTTTAGCTATCAGAACCAGGCATAATGAATAGCACATAGTAGATCTTAACAAATATCTGTGACACAAATAAACAAGCAAATAAATTAATATTTTCTGAGCATACAGAGTACATCAAGCTGAAGGGTCATAGTAACAAAAACACTCTGCTGAGTGTTAATACATTTGGTATCAGACTGCTGAATCTTTACCAAAATCCATGTTGCTTTTTCTCCTCCCTGACCACACAGCTAATCCCATTCTTCAGCCTTCCTTGCAGTGAGATTTGGCCCTGTAATGAGATGGAGCCAATGGAGGATGCGTGTAAGTAGTATGAGCCACTTCCAGGTCTCTCTCATTAAGTCTTGTGTGCTCCTCCCCTTCCAGGTAACTGGATGAGACAATCACACAAGGTTGAAGACCACATGTTTGTGAAAGCAGAGCCTCTGTCAGCCTACACCCCTGAATGACAGTAAAGACTTCCCACTAGCTCCATTTTTACAGGTAAGAAAACTAAGTCACAGAGAAGTTAATCCTAGATAATAAGGGGCAGCAAAGAATCTGAACTGGAACCCATTTCTGTCTCAACATTGTATTCTTCCTCAAAAGCACACAAAATACTTAAAGGAGTTTCTATATAATTGACCTCTAACCTCTTCCAGTTGACCATTTCCACAACCTAGAATGAAAGCGATGATCTCTCCCAATATGCCATTCACAGAGTGCCTCCCTTTACCTACTCTCTTACCTCTCAAATGCATATCATGATGGCACATCTACTTGGTGAGTCTGTCCCAATCTGCCATAATTTTCTGTCTTATGCTGCCTATTTTGTAAACCCCTCAAACAATGCCATACTGCCTGTTCAATAACAGACTTTTGGCAGCAAGAAAGAACAGAAATCAAACATTCAGTGTGTCTTATTCATTTGGAACAAACAAAAAAGCATAGACAAAACTTGCAGAAGATTAGTAAAAAAACTACTAAAGGTTTTGCTGTTTTGCTATAAAAAACACTCGTGTTAAAACGTTCAGAAATAGGGAAGTAATCACTGTAGAATTCATTTAAAGGTTATATAAAGTAATGCACAAATATTTCTATAACTTACAGATAAGTAACATGTAACGTGACAAGCATGTCCACTTAGCTGAGAGTTAATTCATTTGTTCAGTAAAACTCCCCAGGACAGGAAGGTCTCTAAGGTGGGGACATGGAACTGAGCTTCTGGGGTACCCACAAAATTGCACAGACCTTTAAAATGGCCTTATACAAACAGAATATTATCTATGATGTCTTGATCACACACAATCCACCTAGAGGAGAAATAAATATCTAGCCCCTGAAACTTCTTACATGCAGAGTATAAAAACTTCACACACACACACACACACACGCACACACACACACACACACACACACACAGCAGTCTAGGAGAGTTATCCTGCATTTCACAAACAAGTGTAACCTAAAATCCCAGAGACCACAGCGGGCCCCAGAAAGCAAAGTGGGAAGACTGCTGACCACAGCTTCCAACTCATGCTTTCTTTGCCTTGCTGACAAGAATTGATGTATGAAATTTCTGGGGTAACTTTATAAGCTTCATCTTTCCTTTGAGGACATCAGAGCTGATATCCTGTCATTTGGGCACGAGCTTACCACATACTCTGCCTTTAGTTTCTGTGTTCTCCAGGACACTTGCTACTCTAGAATCCCAGTACTAAATTTGTAAATATACAGACAAATAGCTGCTTCTCTCTAACTCTTCTGGGTATATTCAGTTTTCAGAAACTAAATTTTTGAACAAAATGTCAACTGCTACAAATATTGTGTTCATTACATCATTGTTTTACAGAAGCCTTTAGATGAAACAAGAGAAGGCCACAATTAAGTAACAGATGGAGTTATGACACAGGTGATCTGAAAGTCAATTTAATACTTGCACTAGAGCACATTCTGTACTTGACTCTCAACCATATGTAGTAATATGGATAGGGAAATTATCAGAATAATGACACTTAATTTTTAAATAATTTTTTGCCACTGTAGCGGATTTTTAAATATTACTTAGGGCCATCGAGCCATTTCCAGAATTAGTTAGAAAGAGATATTGTGGAGGACTAAACAAAAGAAGAATGGATCTCATCAGTGCACTCTGTTAGTGTATGCCAGTTTTCACTCATGGGTGGAAAATTAGGCACAATAAGGAAAATACAACGAGCTTTTAATGGAGTTAAATTTATTTAAATGATTATATAATTGAGATATGTCATTTCTGTTTTTCTGATGTATAAATGTCCTTTCTTTTGTGAAATGATGTAACTATAAGAGATAGTTCCTAGTATTTTGTCCACAATTAACAAAGTAAAAAAGCAAACAATTCTACCCTAGGCCCCAAAATATGTTTTTAAAGATTCTACTGGTCCATGGAATCCAAAGTCTGAGAGATACTAAGCTAGTCCAGTCCTCCTGAAATTTGCAGCTTACATATGGCAACAGAAGATGAATGTGAGGTTTCCATAATGACTTCTAAATGAATGCTTTACTCAAGATACCAGAGTTTTTAAAATTAGAAGTATTTCCTGAGCATCTTCCATGTACTCAGTACAAATCTTAGAATTCCTGCAGAAGAGAGAAAGAACTGTCCTTTTCAGTAAAGAATTTGTAGTCTAGGGGCACCTGGGTGGCTCAGTCAGTTAAGTATCTGACTTTGGCTCAGGTCATGATCTCATGGTTTGTGAGTTTGAACCCCACATCGGGCTTTGTGCTGACATCTCAGAGCCTGAAGCCTACTTCAGATTCTGTCTGTCTCCCTCTCTTTCTGCCCCTTCCCCACTCGTGCTCTGTCTCTCTCTCTCTCAAAAATAAACACTAAAACATTTTTAAAAAAAGAATCTATAGTCTAGTTGTAAAACAACAAGCACCCATGTGAACTAGAAAGAAACCAAGCAAACACACACACACACACACACACAGGTGCACACACATCTTGCCAAGGGCAAGATTGTGTAGCATGGACTAAGAGCAAACGACCTCTTGAGAAATAAAAGGTGAATATAGGGTGGATAACACAAGAAATGATTCTTGAGCAAATTGTTAAAGGAAGAATGGTATCTGTGTGGACTGAAAACATACAGAGAGGGCTTTGTGAATAAACAGAAAAGCACTAAAACGAAATCTTAGAGACAGGAATAGTACCTGAGATACAGAGCAAAGCAAAGTGATGGGCCTGGCTATTGTGGATGGGTCCTAAGAGGCCAGAGGTATTAGGTACCAAGCAGCCCTTGACAGAGGCCTAAAATAAGATGCTACAGAATTTAGCATAATCTTATGACATACTAATGGCAATCATACTCAATTCAAGTATTAGATCCAACTGAAAACAAAGTGGTGAGGAAATGTTAAGGAGAATCCCAAAATTCATCTTCTCCAACCAGTCTCAAACCAAAAATAAACCTCCATCAAAAGTCCTTTTGTCTGTAGGTCAATTTAAAAGGTTTAAAGGCATCAAGTCCAGTTATAAGCTTATCACAGTAATTCATAGGCTACTATAGTATAGATTATACCTTTTCAACAAGGGCTTTATCACCCCCAAAGGGACAATAACTGGTTCTTGGTGGGGAAACAGGGTGTGAAAAATATCTTAGATATTTAATACTTTTTAATAATATTTATGATGATAATATTTGTAACAAAATATCATTTCTTAGGATTTGGGTTTTGACTTCTCTTATTAGGGAGAAATCAAATTCATTTTTATTTTAATTTATTTAATTCATTAATTTAGATTTAATTTCGTTTTCTCCTTAAACATACGGGCAATGAAAAAAGGTTAAGAGACACTGGTCTAGATCTAGAATAGACTTAGTTTTGTTAATGATGTTTCTTTCATATATTTAGTAATGAAGATTGCCTTTAGTGTCTCTGGTTTCCAATTTTAGCATTCTTCTCCTTTCTATTCTGCCCCTGATCCCAAGTTCTGGTACACAATCTTTTTGTGCCAAGGAAAATATCTGCTATATCAATCATCTCTACCTTAGAAAAATATTAAGGAAAGATTTGTCTTTTGCAGATATATCTTCATTTTAAGTCTTTTATCAAACTTGGGGATAAAAGATGTTGCACTATCACATGGGCTCACCCCTACTAGGTTCAAAGCTCTCTTTGTACCAGTGAGTGAGTAGGCATTCTTCCAACATGCCAGATGGTCACTGCCCTTTCTACAATATTTAGACTGCATTGCCCAAATGCCAATGCCCAGGCTCCAAAGAGCATTATGACCAACAGGGAGTGGTTATACTGGCAATGGTTAAAACTCATTAACTTCTTACTATGTTCCAGGCACTGTTCTCATCACTGCCTGTGACCAATTCCATTAATTCTCAAAACAAATCTATGAAGCAGGTACTATTATTATCACTCTATTTGACAAATGAGAAATCTGAAGCAAAAGTGGTTACCTTACATGCCAGGTGACACACCCAGCAAGTGCCAGAGCCAAGGTTTAAATCCTGCTATATTGACACCAAAGCTTGCTTGCTGAAGCACTCCATGACACTACCATGGAAAATGTCTCAGAGCAAGGACTCTGGGCCTGGCAGTTTTGTACTCAAATCCTGTCTCTATCATTTCCCACCTGGTGACCTTGAACTGATTACCCAGCCTCTCTGAACCTTGGTTTCTGCAGTTTGCTCATCATGGGGTTATCATATGGTATAAATAAGATTGTGCATGGCTGAACAATTCTGAACTGAGAAAATAATCAGGACCAATATTGCCAAGAAGTCAATTCTTCCTAACTTTGATCTGTAGATCTAGTCAAAATCCCAACAAGTTATTTTTTGGATATCAACAAAAATTATAAAGTTTATATGAAAAGGCAAAAGACCCAAAGCACCCAATGTAATGTTGAAGGAAAAGAAGATTGGAAGACTAATGTTAACCAACTTCAAAACTTTCTATAAAGCTACAGTAATGAAGACAGTCTGGTATTGGTGAAAGAACATAAATCAATAGAACAGAATAGAGAGCCCAGAAATAGACCCACATAAATATGGTCAGCTGATCCTTGACAAAAGAACAAAGGGAATATAATGGAGAAAAGATCGTCTTTTCAACAAATGGTGCTGGAACAACTGGACATCCATAAGCAAAAAAAAAAAAAAAAAAAAGTGAATCTAGACACAGACCCTATATCTTTCACAAAATTAACTCAAAATAGATCAGAGAACTAACTGTAACAGAAAACTATGAAAATCCTAGAAGACAACATAGAAGAAAATCTCGATTATCTTGTGTATGATAATGACTTTTTAGATACACCACCAAAGGCATGAAAGAAAAATTTGATAAGCTGAACTTCATTAAAATTAAAAACTTCTGCTTTGCAAAAGACATGGTCAAGAGAATAAAAAGACATGCCACAGACTGGGAGAAAATGTTTACAAAAAACAGATCTATATGATAAAGGACTGCTATCTAAATTATACAAAGAAATCTTAAAACTTACCAATAAGAAAATGAATGGTCTGATTTTTAAAATAGGCTAAAGACCTGAACAAACACCATGCCAAAGAAGATATAATGCTGGCAAATGTGCATATGAAAAGACGGTTGAGAACCAACCATCAAATGTCATTAGAGAACTATATATTAAAACAACAATGTGGGGTGCTTAGTAGCTTAGTCGGTTGAATATCAGACTCTTGATTTCAGCTCAGGTCTTAATCTCAGGGTCATTAGTTCAAGCCCCAAACTGGGCTCCATGCTGGGCATGAGGCCTACTTAAACAAAACAAAACAAAACAAACAAACAACAACAACAACAACAACAAAAAACAATGTGATACCACTACACATATTAGAATGGCCAAAATCTAGAACACTGACAATAGCAAATACTGGCAAGAATGTGGGGTAATAAGAGCTCTCATTCATTCTTGATAAGAATGTAAAATGGTACAGCCATTTTTTGGAAGACAGTTTAGCTAAACACACTCTTACCATATGATCTAGCAATCACACTCCTTGGCATTTACCTAAAGGAGCTGAAAATTTATTTATAAATTTTATGAAAATGTATCCCCACAAAAAACTGCACAAGGATGTTTATAGCAACTTCCTTCATAATTTCCAGACTTTGGAAGCATCCAAGATGTCCACCAGTAGGTGAATGGATGAATAAACTGTAGTACATTCAGATAATGGAATATCATTCAGCACTTTAAAAAAAATGGCAATTAGGCCAGGAAAAGGCATGGTGAAAACTTAAATGCATATTACTAAGTGGAAAAAACAACCTGAAAAGGCTATTTACTATATGATTACAAATATATGACCTTCTGGAAAAGGTAAAACTATGGAGACAGTAAAAGAATCAGTCGTGGCCAAGGGTTAGGAAAGATGGAGGTGTGAACAGGCAGAGAAGAAAGGATTTTTAGGGTGGTGAAACTATCTGCATGATACTATAATGATGGCTATATGTCATTATACATTTGTCCAAACCCACAAAATGTACAATACCAAGAGTGAACCCTAATGTAAATTATGGACTCTGGGTGATAATGATGAGTCAATGTAGGTTCTCAGTTGCAATAAATGCACCATTGTCTTGCTACCTGTTGATAGTGAGGGAGGTGGGAGGTATATAGGAAATTTCTGTACTTCTACTCAATTTTCCTGTGAACCTAAAACTTTTCTGAAAAATAAAGTCTATTTTAAAAGAGTTTAAAAGGGAGGAAAATCAGGAGAGGCTTGGAGATCAAAACTAGAAGGATGGAAGAAGATTCTTCTTTGTTAATATTCTGAGCCCAAGAGTCCAGGAAAGCACTTAAGAAATAGACCACAGAAAGATAAAAGCTTAAGTTAGGTTGCTAGGAGCTACCCAGACACAGGTAGAGTATAGACACAGGTAGAGTATAGAGTATAGAACTGACAGGATCTGGAATGACCAGATGTGCTGGTGACTGAGACTACTGAGACCTCTCCTTCCTGGTCTCAGTCCCATCACAGAACAAGCCCTTCCCCAGGGCAAGATCTCCACCTCTCCCCCTTATCTACAGCTTCCTGAATATACGAGATGTAAAAGGGTACTAGTTAAACTTGTTGAATTCCTATAACATATAGGAAATAATATACATCACTTCAACATAGACAAACGACCATAAACCACTAAGGGGCTACATAGATGAATGCTCTAAAAGAGCCAGGAACCAGGAAGCTCTGCTTCCTGGAATCAAATTTAAGCCAAAAGGTATTCTCACCTGGTTGCCTCAAGCATATCCCATGATTCAGAGGTGCTGCCAAAAACCCAGATAAAAAAAAGAATTAAATGAGAGGAGGGTAGGGAAAAGAAACCAGAATTTCTCCCCAGGACCCCAGTAAAGGCATTTATTAGCCTCATCCACCCCGCGGTACCTTAGAAACAAAAGGTCGCCATCCAAATGCAAACAAACTTCTTTCCCTGCTGTGACTGCATTTCATAATTCTTGCACTTCCTAACATGGAGCAGCTCCATCTATGAGATCATTTGTTTTCCCAAGAACTCAGTTACAGGGCTTGCCAATCATTCAGATCGCAGGCACTGGCCAGGAAAACTGTGTGAGGAAAGAAAAGCATTAAGCCCCTTACTGCTCCTCTCTTAGGTCAGCCAGAGCATTAGAATCCCATACGATTGTCTTTTCAAAAAAAATTATTCTTACAAGATAACAAGTTCCAAATGTTGTCTTTTCTTAAAGGTATGTTTGTTTCAAATCATATGTTTTTAATCTATGAACAGCCTGAGTTATAATTATTCCAATTCTATACACTATCCAAAAGCCAAGAGATAACATGCAGAAGTGATGAATGTGTTATTGGTGATATATAGAGTCAATCTGGTGATTCAAGACATAAACAGAGTCACACGGAAACAGAAGAAATGGTGAACAACACATCCAATTTGCATTATGCCTGCTCCTAGAACAGACCAGTTTCAGGCCCTCCATTTGAGGAGCAAATGATCTCTGCTTTGTGCAAAGACTCTGGTGTTAGTCATTGTATACCTTAGGGTGAATTTGAATTACTCAACCCCCACACTCTATCTGTGCTTGAAATCTTATCATTGGAGAAAAAAAGGTTTTATCTGGTTTTTAAGTGAATTTGAAACCTCAATGAATAGATGAAATAGATGTGGAAAAATAAGAGACTGGGAAATCACAATATGTTTAAGAAAAAAAAAAAGATTCACCAAGAGTGTTTTTAATTGCATACTGCTTATAATGCTAACAAAGGGGCTCCTTAGACTTAAAATCAGAGGATCTATCACAGAATTCATTTCTTTTGTCAAGTCTCATCAAGCATCAGGCTCCTAAAAGGGGGTTTTGTTTGTTTGTTTGTTTGTTTGTTTTGCTCTTGGTAAGTACTGCCCATTTTTTAATGCATGGTTGTTTCTTCTTCTTCTTCTTCTTCTTCTTCTTCTTCTTCTTCTTCTTCTTCTTCTTCTTTTTCTTCTTCTTCTTTTTTCTTCTTTTGGAGAAACTAAAACAGTGATTGGGAAGACCAAGTCTTATCTGACTTGACCAATGAGGTTTAGGTCATTTCACAAGTCACAAAATATAAAGTTATAGATGCACATAAACTATTGGATTTAGTGAAGTGCTATAAACAATCAGACTACCTCATTGGAATATTTTATTCAGTACAACTCCCTGAAATAGATATTTTAGAGATTTCGAAGAAGGAAGACCCAAAACATTATCAAGATGGGGTTCTGGCATCTTGGGGATCTTCTTCCCCAGTTCAGACAGTTTCTCTCAAACTTGACCCCCTACCTCCAACTAAATCAGGCCATACAGACCATGCTGGAATCCCTTCAGATTCGTTTCTGAAAAGGTATTGCTTTTCTCCAAAGACAGGAAACAGATATTGTCAAATGGGGGGAGGGGGGGAGAAATATCTTCATTACGATGGATGAGCAATCTCACCTACAATGGGAGTGAAAGATTATATAATAATTTCTCTTTTGATTTAACTCAAGAAGGCCTAAAATTCACCCTGGACAAGGAAGGGTGAAACTCATCTCTTTTCTTTATTCTACACTGAAGACCAAAACCACAGTTGTGAAAAGGGAAATCAATAGCTAACTGAAAAACCTTTTGAGGAATCAATTTACTTCAAGACTGTTACAAATCTTAGTATATTTCAGATTGAGTTTAAAATAGATCACATCTCACAGAGTTTGATGAAGGAAATGAGATTGATAAATAAAATACTCCTTGATATGAAACCTTAGTTGTCCACGAGAAGAAGAAACCTGACTCTTGTTGCTTGCTCATAAATACAATAGCCACAGCCTGATGGTAAGCATCAAATTTTCAGGAAGACTAGTTACAATGAATTAGTCTATTCTCTGGGAAAGAAAGAGAAATAATTTGTAAATACATGCTCCAGAAGATAATCAAACCATTAATTAAAGTAAGATATCTTCCTATCCTGACACTAGATGACTAAAATAAACATTAAAATGTTCCAATAAACTGCATGCAATGATGAACCAATTTCTGAAATTATTACAAAAATTTTATTTTATTCCTGCACAAATACTAGTAATATTTAGTGAATACTTCCCATATGTATAATACAGTCCCAGAGAATGCCACATTTCAGAGGGAACATAAAATAAAGCCCTTCCTAGTCTCAGCCATAAAATCATACACACCCCAAAATAAACTAAAAAGTTACCAAATCCCTGGTAATTTTGACCTATTGGAAAGAAATATTTTCTGAACTGAATATAATTTTTCTGCTATAGAATATATACAAACAAACAGAATTTTAAGACTAAGTTCCCTGTGGCTAAATTGGGCTAAATGTTATTTAGTAGACATTCTGCACTCCTTAACAGATTTGAATAACTTCTAGTGTACTCCAATTATCTGCACATTAGCTTTAGTTTACATGGAATTCAATCATGTGTATATGAAGAGCTTTCCTAAAATGGTGAAAAAGCAGCTTTCTCAAGTAGGTAAATATTTCCTTTTAATAATTTCTGTACATTTTATTTTGCTAATAATATCTCCTTCTTGCTAATAGCTTGGAAGCAAATATAAGCTTACTTATAATAATAATTTTCAAATTACTGAAACTGTACAATAAATTTCAATTTGCATAAAAATCACACATAAGAGTAACTTCCACTATAAGAATAACACTAACAATGAATCTTTTCTTCTGTGCTTATCATGTGCCAGTCACTATGTTTATGTGCACACTGATCTCATTGAGTTATCAAAACAACATTTTCAGGAAGGTATTCCACTGCTCCATCTTTAAACAAGTGGGAACTAGCAGAGTCTGAGAGTTTACACAGTATGTTATACTAGTTGCCCTCCAGTTGAGAGATGCAAATTGGTATTATCTTCATTTGTCACTTTAAGGCACAGTCTCAGCACATTTAAATAAGAAGTGAGTGCCCATGGGGCACCTGGGTGGCTCAGTTCGTTAACCATCTGACTCTTGATTTTGGCTCAAGTCATGATATCATGGTTCATGAGATCTAGCCCCACATCAGGCTCTGCACTGACAGCAGGGAGCCTGCTTGTGACTCTCTCTCCCTCTCTGTTTCTCTCTCTCTCTCCCTGTCCTTCCCCCACTTGTACATACTCTCTCTCTCTGTCAAAATAAATTTAAAAAAAAAAGTGAGTTCCTGTGAAAAACATCACTGAAACACTTTTTACTAGTATATACAAATAGAGTCTGATTTTCAATAATAACACTATTACATCCTGTTTTATATGTAATTTCTACACTATGATCAATCTAGAAGAACATATCCCTGGAAGTAGCCTGACTGGGGATGACCTTCCTGACAATAGCATCATCTTTGCCCAGTCTCCCAGCCTCCTAGTGTCCTTTTCTTCTATTCTCTGTTGTCACTCTGGTTCATACAGTCACAACCCCATGCCTGGACCATTCCAGCAGGATTATCCTGGTTTTCCTATTCAAACTTCCCTTTGCTTACCTATTTTCTGCCTATTCTCTTATAATTAGTGTTTGTCTCTCCAAACCTGACTAGTCAAGTTTTCAAATGTAAGCCACACTGGTTTCCTCCCACTTCCTTCCCATTCCCTACAGTCCTGTCCCCGCCCCCATCTCTGCTTTTTCTCAGGCTCCTTTGTGTCTCTTCTTTCTCCTCCCACCTTTAAATATGAGTGTTTCCCAGACCCCATCCTGGCCTACCACTCTGCCCAGTCCACATACTCTCTGGCCCATTTCATCCACATATGCTAGTAACTGACTCACATCTGACCTCAACAAGACTCTGCTATCTGGATGTCTAATGGGTTCTTTACACTCACGATTCCCATCTGTCTGATCCTGCTTTTTTTCCTATGTCCCCTATCTCAGGCAATGACATATTCTAATGAATCCCAATCACTCATATGACTCCTGACCTCTGCAGATTTTTCCTCCCAAATAGCTCATGCCCTCCTCTCCATGCCTATGACCACTGACTAAGCCACAACAAGTGCCAGCAACAAGCCTCACTAGGACTATTACAATAGCCTCCTAAGGATTTCCCTATCTCCCGTCCTGTCTCTGGGAACACCATCCTCCACATGGACATTGGATTATTTCCTAACATGTAAAGCCTGATTATAACAATATTTTGCCTAAAAGCTTCTGATGGCCTGCCATCACCTGCCCTGTCTCAGTAACACTCCTATCACGTTCCATGGTACACACTACCTTTTCACAAAACCAAACCCATGTAGGATCTCCTTGCTCTCCAATGTTTTCAGTGATTTGTTTATATTGTTCCTCCTACATGGAATGCCCTCCCCATTCTTTGCCCAGTGTGCCAGAGGAGACTGGCAGTAGAGTCAGTGAAAGCTTCCTCAAGGAGGAAAAAGATATCTTTCTATTAAAAGAAGCATGAAGTAGAGTACCACATACAAAGTCCTGGACAACCAGTCCATGTCAACATAAGCTAAACTCTCTTTGCACAATTATGGTTTCAACTGACCCTGTGCAAACTATCTTGCTCTGAAAACTACCCATTATGTGCCCATTTTATTGTCATGTTTCTAAATTCCCTGGAGACAGACCATGTTTAAGGCCACTTCATATTCCTGCCATCCACCCAAGCATACCACTTGACACATGGTAAATATCCAATAATTGCCCAAGGATGTAACCTGACAACATCCATTGACAGGAGTATTCTGAAACAAGTCTGTCTGTCCTCTGTTTGTGAGAAGTCTGTCAGTCTAATGATTATGGCCCTGAGACATCATGTTTATGAGGGAAAAAGTGTTCATTTGGATTTGGGTAAAAGGCAAGGTTTAATGGTTAAGATTTCATTCCCTGACCTAACTCTCCACATACATTAACTCATTTTATCCCTACAACAACCTTCTGCAGTAGTGTTATTGTTGCTATCTCACAGGTAAGGAAGTTGAACACATAGGTAGGTTGTTCATTAAGAGAAAAGTCAGTAACAAACACTTGTAAAGATGCTCAACATCACTCATCATCAGGGAAATGCAAATGAAAACTACAATGAGGTATCACCTCACACCTGTTAGAATGGCTAAAACTAACAACACAGAAAACAATAGATGTTGGCAAGGATGCAGACAAAAGGGAACACTTTTGCACTGTTAGTGGGAATGCAGACTGATGCAGCCACTCTGAAACAGTATGGAGGTTCCTAAAAAAGTTAAAAATAGAACTATCCTTCAATCCAATAATGTACTACTAGGTATCCAAAGGATACAAAAATATTGATTCAAAGGGTATACACACCTTGATGTTTATAGGAGTATTATCAACAATAGCCAAATTATGGAAAGAGCCCAAATGTCCATCAACTGATGAATAGATAATATAGATAGATAGAGATAGATACACACACACACACACACACACACACACACACCACACAATGGAATATTACTCAGCCAGCAAAAAGAATGAATTTTTGCCATTTGCAAAAATGTGGATGGAGCTAGAGAGTATTATGCCAAGTGAAATAGGTAAGTCAGAGAAAGACAAATACCATATGATTTCATTCATATTTGGAATTTAAAAAACAAAACATGAATATAGGGTGAAAAAGAAGCAAACCATGAGAGACTCTTAATTATAGAGAACAAACTGAGGGTTACTGGAGGGGAGGTGGGCAGGGGGATGGATTAAATGGGTGATGGGCATCGCACTTGTTGGGATGAGCACTAAGTGTTTCATGTAAGTGATGAATCACTAAACTCTAGTCCTGAAACCAATATTACACCATATGTTAATGAGAATTTAAATAAAAACTTGAAACAATGAAAAGAGAGAGAGAGAGAGAGAAAAGCCAGCATATGCAATCAAGCAGTCTGGTTCCAGAGGCTCTGCTCTCCTCAGGGTGTATCAGGGGCCTGCCAGACAGCGCCCAGGGCAACTGCTAGACACTCACAATATTACTGACCATTTTAATCCTACATTCCAATGGCGATAAAGCACTCTAGTCCACCCCTCAAAATATACCCTTATCTTAAACAACATGAAAAATATGTAAAATTAAAATTATTATGTTTAAATACATTTTCTGCTGAAGCACTTAAATAAAAAAAATTATCCTCTTCCATATTTTATTGATTGTGATTAATAATTTCAAGAGAAAAAAAATCGAGCCCTTCAGTAGACTATAAGAATAAGCTTTTAGGGGTGCCTGGGTGGCTCAGTCGGTTAAGCATCGACTTCAGCCCAGGTCATGATCTCACAGTTCATGAGTTCGAGCCCCACGTCAGGCTCTGTGCTGACAGCTTGGAGCCTGGAGCCTACTTAGGATTCTGAGGCTCCCTCTCTCTCTGCCCACCCCCCTCCCCAGCTCATGCTCCCACTCTGTCTCTGTCAAAAATAAATAAACTTAAAAAAAAAGAATAAGCTTTTATTATCATGAGATTAGAAGTATCATAACATTTAATGCCTCATCAGACTTATAAAAATGAATGATTCCATATATGTGGAAGGATGATTATTTGAATAATTTGTAATGTATGGCCTCCATCTCCTGCACGTCCTTGTTTCCTAGAGTCCCTGCCACCAGAAGTCCAGGCAGCCAGGTGTTCCAGCCTCATACTTTCAGAGTTGAATTGTACTGCCAAGATACAGAAAGTTACTGATCAGTTTGGTTTTTTTTTAAATATTCACTCATGAAAAACTATACATATATAATATATATGTATGCCATAAAAGTTTATAATAAAATCAACTCCAACATGCCCAACATCTAGTGATCCAGACTCAGTTTTTGAGGCTCAAACACAATCATGAATCTTTAGAAGAAACTATGGCTTTGTGAAGAAGGCTTTTGAGCTGAAAATTCCTGAATCCTCTGCATCATTTGAGTCCTGGTTTGAACAACAAGGACAGAAGTAATACTGGTTATCATGAGTTTGTCAGTTTAGATTCAATAAAGATTCCATGAGACAAGACTAGAGAAGGACTAGAGAGTGGCAGGAAGAGTTGCCTGATGACAACTTCTAAGAATCCTTGGGCCTGTGTCTCCTACCTGTTAAGCTCCAATGGGAACTTGTTGGGAGTCCAAGAGTTCCTGCATGGAATCCTGGAAAATGAAGGCATGGCCTGGGGAAAGAGGCAGAATGAAAACATGAATAGACTGAGTTTTAATCTAAGATGATTATATTTGCCCAGCATTTTCTAAGATTTCATTTTCTGCAAAGATGTAGATAGAGAGATAGAAATAAATTCAAGTGACAGGAAATTAAAGACAGTTACTTTTTTTGTACACCTGAGAATGTGACTAAGACGTGTACAGTTATAACATATTGGTAAAATATTTTTTGAATTTTACTCTAGAAACATATATACACCACTTGGTAATATTGTATCAAGTGGTATGTGTAATGGATCAGGCTAACAAAGCAAATCCATCTAAGTGTCTCTACCTTTTGTTAATGCAAAGCATTTGTCTGAGAAAAGAGCTAATGGTTGGTTTATTAACCAACTACTGAGCATTGTGGATATGGGAAGTTAGAATTATCTACCCAATCTATCTGTCACCAATATATTAACATAATCTTTGAAGTGCTTTCCAAATATGAGATTACATAACTGCTATATTCTGCTCAAGAGGGAAATTAAGCATTTGGGGGAAAGTCTCTGAACCCATTCAGTAGCATTTACTCCTCACAGTTAATGCAGAAAAGAGGTGAAGCCCTCCTCCATTCCATATATCATGGGCTCACAGCCACCCATTCTGAACCAACATCATTCTCTCAACCTGTAAGACCACTTAAGATTCCCATCTTCTTACAAAACCATGAAAAAAAAAAAAAACAAAGGGAAATAAAGCACAGACCCTAAGCATTTCCAGCCAATCTACCTCTATACAAAGATCATGCTCACAATAGGAAACTTAAGACAATGACAATCAACTCTTAAATGAGTTTGGCCCCTGGTATGTGCTTTGCTAGAGCCCTCAGATACTGCTCTCTCTTTAAAAGAAGGTGGCTTGGTTCCATCATGTAATGGTTAGCACTCTGGACTCTAAAAGAAGGTGGCTCAGTCAGTTGAGCATCCGACTTCAGCTCAGGTCATGACCTCACAGTCCATTAGTTCAAGCCCCGCATCAGGCTCTGTGCTGACAGCTCAGAGCCTGGAGCCTGCTTCGTATTGTGTCTCCCTCTCTCTCTGTCCCTCCCCTGCTCATGCTCTGTCTCCCTCTGTCTCAAAAATAAATAAAAACATTTAAAAATTTTTAAAAGAAGGATTTGATTGTGCGCAGTCATGTAACACTGTGTGCTTAAATTAAATGTATTGCTCTTAGAAATTTCCAGAACTCAGGCATCCATAGCTTCACTTTGTAACCCATGTGTGACAAAGTGTGAAGAGTTTGTGGGGGATTAAAATCAGAAAAATTGGAGTTGAAATCCCAGGCAGCCACTGACCTAGAAAAACTTACACTCTAGAGAGGATGACAGATATATACCACAAAATTTCAATACAGTGCCATGAGTGCTTTGACAGACATAAACACATGATGTTATGAGAGCAGAAGCAGAAGTGTTGGGGGCAGGAGAAGTGTCAAGAAATGAGTCTTACAGAGAGAATGCTTGAGCCAAGTCTTAAAAGAGAAGTAGGAGCCTGCCAGGCAAAGAAAAGTGCTTATTAACTGCTAAACAAGGAAGATCAGTTACACCATGCACATGGCTACACAAGGAAAGCACACATCATCAATTGCTGTGAAACAGCCATGAGAATCAATCCTGACGAAGCATGTATCTGGTGCTTTTGATGAAAAGTGTAGTAGAGATCTCAGGGGGAAAGATGAAAGATCAGAGAGACCTATAGGTATAAGAACCTTGTCTCTCCACACCATCCATCCACTCAAACTATTTTTATTGGACAGAACTGAAAGAAACATTGTTGGCAAATAAAATACCTACCAGAACATTCTGGACTGCTTCACGCTGCATATATACTCGAACTTTGACCCATACAGCACAAATCCATATTCAAGTGGTTAAGGGGCCATATAAGATGAGCGCTTGTTATGAATGAAACTTTGGTGATTACATCAGCTACGCTAACCCAGAACAGCTGACAACTATTGCCAATATCATGCGTTCAGCAATCAGCAACATCTTTGGTACAGATGTCAGGGAAACCATCGTGCCAATTATGCTGTAATGATGAGAGTAGAGAGCCTGGCTAGGGAATTCTCATTTCATGTCTTCTTTGAAAAAGCATCTCTTAAAAGAGGGCAATATACAATATATACAGTGTATCCTGTCACTCTTTTTGGCTTGAGCTGCACCCCTTTTGACTCTGTGGATCACTGAACTTTCTGATCTTGGAGTTGGGATGGTATAAGCTAAAGGGTTTTGGCACACACAAAACCCACTACATTCTTGAATGCTCAAGACAGCTTTACAGTGTCTTAAGCTACATCTGAGCAAACCTGTTTCTTACTAATAATGTCAGTCTTTTGAATATTTTCTCTACAAAGGACGCAAGGAGAAAAATATCATTTGTTAATCAGAACTCATCTAAATTTCACAGTTAATTGAATGATTCTGCATTCCATCTTTAGAAAAAAATAATAAAGAGTAGGAGACAATCTTTTACAGGAAAACAGGCAATGCATACCCTGATGTCAGTGTGGATTTAAGTCCTTCTCTCACATCTTCTGTAATGGCAGTACTTTGCAGTTCATTCACTTTTCCTAAGCAATATTCACCAAGCACCTACTGTATGCTAAGGACTGCTCCAAATGAGAGAAAATGTTCAGATATGTGACCTCAGCACAATGTTTTCAATCATTAGAGAAAAAAATAGCTTATGCTTACTATATTGAACTTACTAAGGTTAGGAAATGTTCAAATAGGATTTTCATCAGTGAGGAAGGAAACAAAAATGCATTCACTGTCAAGCCTCAGTTAACCAGATAATTCTATTATAAGCACTCAACTCTACTACTCATGAATGCTTTTGGTAATTCCAGGACTTTCAAAATTTGAATAAATATATGGATCAAGGGGCATTAGATTAAGCAAAAGGTTTCAGCTTCTAGCCAAAATAAATGAATGCAAGACTATAGAAAAATGGGGAAGAAGGAATCACCACAAGGCAGATCTTCAGATCATGAAGGTGACACACCTTCATAGGCTTGTGTAAATTTAGACCCTAAGCACACTCTTGCTGCCAGAAACTGCTTCCAATAGAAAATTTTATAGGCATTTTAAAGTCTCATGGGTGAGTCCCTGAGAATATCACAGTTGGTCAAAAAACATATGTGTTTCAACTTTTTCTAACTTGCTTTGGTGTTAGCTTATAAAAACTCATAGGTGTATATTGGACTCATTAAACTGAGGGACTCATAAGCACTGGCTCGATCAGGGCAGGGTGCTGACAGGCATTATACATTATGCAAGCTTCCCCACATCATTCTGCCAACGTGCTTCCATTTTAATCCAAAACATTCCCAACTTGTCAAATACTAGGCCTCCCTGGAACACATAAAGCCAGTCATGCCACCTCATGCAAAGGTTCTCTGATGTGGACAAATTTCCACTGGAGACTATAAGGAACCCATGACCACATTTTCACATGTTACTTCAGATCAATCCAAAATCCTCTCTCCAGAACTCTTATAACAGTAAAGCAGTAACCTAGGCAAAGCAGGTGGAAGAAGATGGAGCCAAAGCATGCTACTTAACAGTTGTCAAGCACCAGGTTTATTCATCATTGAATAAATCAAGTGAATATATACATTTCATTTAAGAGCCCACTGGGGATGAAGATGTTATTATTTATTTACTTACTTATTTATTTATTTATGTATTCATCATGTACTCATTTATTTGTTGTATTTTCAGAATCTCCCAGAACTGTCAAGATCATACTGAAGCCGAATGCAAAAAATACTTTCAAATCTCTAAATTTTCTAAAGCGGCCACAGACAGAGTTCACATAAAATATACTTTCATGTTGACAAATTGGCATGTCAAGACAATTAGCCTCTTTGTAGAAAGATGGTGGACAGATGTATGGAAGAATCATGGGTCTGACTGTTCCACAAAAGTCAATAAGGCTGAGTCTCCAACAGAGCTACTATGTCAAAGAAGGGAGAGATAAGAATTGGAAATCTGATGGAAAACAGCCATGCAGGAAATACAAAGGGAAACATGTTGAATTGTGGTTGAAAATAGTATGAGTAAACTTTGTTCTAAGACATGTGTGGAGCTGGAAGAAACACACCCAGGAAGAGTGATTATAAGCCATAAATAAGAGGTTTATGACAAGCTGAACAATAAAAGCCTAATGGAGAGGTAAATTCCTTATGATGGAATGTGAGCTCTCTGCAAACCTTATGAAAAGAAGTCAAGAGAAGAGGCAGAGGGCTCTGAATTCAGAAGAGAACCTTGAAGAGTGGTGAAGTGAAAAAAAAATTAGTGATGTGCTTCCTTCAATTAAAAAAAAAAAGGTAGAAACGGTCCCAAAATTTTAAGTCAATTTAACTAATATCTAGAAGAGGTTCAAAGTATATTTACTAGTCATCATGTATCTGAAAATATGCTCATTCATGTCACTGATTATTTGTGCCCAGTGTAAATCAATATCTAAATTAGGTGAGTCTAAAAGATAGGTGTGTGTAAAATGTCTGGAGAGCCCAGAGGGAGAATTATGCCGGGTCAATTTAGTTTTCTTCTTCAATAGATAGATGATGTCAAAAAGGAAAAAAAACAATACTTCCAGAGAATCTGATTCTCCAAATATGACATTTTTATGAATAATTGAAAAATACACTGTCTAGAATATTTTAATGTGTGAGCGCACACAATCAACCAGAGGACTAAACCCAAAATTTGGTTATACTCAACTCAAGTTAAGGGATGTCACTGAGTGAGATGGTTGACATTCATTAATGGCTTTATCAGCAACTTAGCTGGCAGGATAAGCAACACAATGTCACTGGAATGTTCGGCAACAAATTGGGAACACTATGAAAATATAGGAATAGAATTTGGTGATCTAAAGGTATCTGGCTAAATATCCCTGATGAATATGGACACAAAAATTCTCAACAAGATACTAGCAAATTGAATTCAACAGCATATAAAAAGAATTATTCATGATGATCAAGTGGGATTCATTCCTGGGCTGTAGGGCTAGTTCAACATTCGCAAATCAATCAATGTGATACATAACATTAATAAAAGAAAAGAAAAGAAAAGAAAAGAAAAGAAAAGAAAAGAAAAGAACCATATGATCCTGTCAATCAGTGCAGAAAAAGCATTTGACAAAATTCAGCAACATTTCTTAATAAAAACGCTTGAGAAAGCCGGGATAGAAGGAACATACTTAAACATCATAAAAGCCATTTATGAAAAGCCCACAGCTAACATCATCCTCACTGGGGAAAAACTGAGAGCTTTCCCCCTGAGATCAGGAACACGACAGGGATGTCCACTCTCACTGTTGCTGTTTAACATAGTGTTGGAAGTTCTAGCATCAGCAATCAGACAACAAAAGGAAATCAAAGGCATCAAAATTGTCAAAGATGAAGTCAAGCTTTCACTTTTTGGAGATGACATGATATTATACATGGAAAACCCGACAGACTCCACCAAAAGTCTGCTAGAACATGAATTCAGCAAAGTCACAGGATATAAAATCAATGTACAGAAATCAGTTGCATTCTTATACACTAATAATGAAGCAACAGAAAGACAAATAAAGAAACTGATCCCATTCACAATTGCACCAAGCATAAAATAGCTAGGAATAAACCTAACCAAAGATGTAAAAGATCTGTATGCTGAAAATTATAGAAAGCTTATGAAGGAAATTGAAGAAGGTATAAAGAAATGGAAAAACATTCCATGCTCATGGATTTGAAGAATATATATTGTTAAAATGTCACCACTACCCAAAGCTATCTACACATTCAATGCAATCCCAATCAAAATTGCACCAGCATTCTTCTCGAAGCTAGAACAAGCAATCCTAAAATGTGTATGGAACCACAAAAGACCCAGAATAGCCAAAGTGATATTGAAGAAGAAGACCAAAGCAGGAGGCATCACAATCCCAGACTTTAGCCTCTACTACAAAGCTGTAATCATCAAGACAGCATGGTATTGGCACAAAAACAGACACACAGACCAATGGAATAGAATAGAGACTCCAGAATTGGACCCACAAAAGTATGGCCAACTAATCTTTGACAAAGCAGGAAAGAACATCCAATGAGAAAAAGACAGTCTCTTTAACAAATGGTGCTGGGAGAACTGGAGAGCAACATGCAGAAGAATGAAACTAGACCACTTTCTTACACCATTCACAAAAACAAACTCAAAATGGATAAAGGGCCTGAATGTGAGACAGGAAACCATCAAAACCCTAGAGGAGAAAGCAGGAAAAAATCTCTCCAACCTCAGCCGCAGCAATTTCTTACTTGACACATCTCCAAAGGCAAGGGAATTAAAAGCAAAAATGAACTATTAGGACCTCATGAAGATAAAAAGCTTCTGCACTGCAAAGGAAACAATCAACAAAACTAAAAGGCAACCAACGGAATGGGAAAAGACATTTGCAAATGACATATCAGATAAAGGGCTAGTATCCAAAATCTATAAAGAACTCACCAAACTCCACACCTGAAAAACAAATAATCCAGTGAAGAAATGAGCAGAAAACATGAATAGACACTTCTCTAAAATGGCCAACAGGCTAATGAAAAGATGCTCAGCATCACTCCTCATCAGGGAAATACAAATCAAAACCACACTGAGATACCACCTCACGCCAGTCAGAGTGGCTAAAATGAACAAATCAGAAGCCTATAGATGCTGGCGAGGATGTGGAGAAACGGGAACTCTCTTGCACTGTGGTGGGAATGAAAACTGGTGCAGCCACTCTGGAAAACAGTGTGGAGGTTCCTCAGAAAATTAAAAATAGACCTACCCTGTGACCCAGCAATAGCACTGCTAGGAATTTACCCAACGGATACAGGAGTGCTGATGCATAGGGGCACTTGTACCCCAATGTTTACAGCAGCACTTTCAACAATAGCCAAATTATGGAAACAGCTTAAATGTCCACCAACTGATGAATGGATAAAGAAATTGTGGTTTATATACACAATGGAATACTATGTGGGAATGAGAAAGAATGAAATATGGCCTTTTGTAGCAACATGGATGGAACTGGAGAGTGTGATGCTAAGTAAAATAAGTCATACAGAGAAACACAGATACCATATGTTTTCACACTTATGTGGATCCTGAGAAACTTAACAGAAGACCATGGGGGAGGGGAAGGGAAAAAAAAGTTAGAGAGGGAGGGAGGCAAATCATAAGAGACTCTTAAAAACTGAGAATAAACTGAGGGTTGATGGGGGTGGGAGGGAGGGGAGAATGGGTGATGGGCATTGAGTAGGGCACCTGTTGGGATGAGCACTGGGCATTGTATGGAAACCAATCTGACAATAAATTTCATATTAATTAAAATAAACAAATAAATAAAGGTATCTGGCTAAAACCAAAATGATGCTCTTTAAGAATGCTTATGGATTAAAAACAAACATAAATTTAGTGAGGCAATGATTTCTTAGATATAACATCAAAGGCATGATTTGTAAATAAATAAATAAGCACACAAACAAAATTACATAGACTTCTTCAACATGTTTTAAATTTCTGCTCTTCAGAAGATAATGTTAAGACAATAAAAGACAAACCACAGACTGGGAGAGTATATTTATAAGTCATTTACCTGATAAAGGTCTTGTGTGTAGAATATATAAAAAACTCCAAAAAGAACACAATAATAAGAAAAGAAATAAACCAAGTGTTTAAAAATGGGGAGAAAATGAACAGATACTTCACTAAAGAAAACATACAGATGGCAAACAAGATGAAAAGATGTTAATCATTATCATCAGTCATTAGAGAAATGCAAATTAAAACCATAATGAGATGCTACTACATAGCTCATAGTATGTGTAAAATTAAGAAAATTGAACATAAGAGATGTTGGCAAGGACATGGATAAAATAAACCCTCATACGCTACTAGTAGGAACACAAAATGCTGTACTTGTTTTGGAAAACAGTTTGCCAATTTCTTAAAAAGTTAAACATATATTTACCATGTGATCCAATCATTCAAATCCCTAAGTATCTACTGAATAAAAATTAAAGATTATGTCCATACAAAGATCTGTATACTCATGTTTATAGCAACCTTTTTTAAAATTTTTTTTAACGTTTATTTATTTTTGAGACAGAGAGAGACAGAGCATGAACAGGGGAGGGTCAGAGAGAGAGGGAAACACAGAATCTGAAACAGGCTCCAGGCTCTGAGCTGTCAGCACAGAGCCCGATGCAGGGCTTGAACTCACGAACTGCGAGATCATGACCTGAGCCGAAGTTGGACACTTAAGAGCCACCCAGGCACCCCTAGAGCAACCTTATATGCAATAGCCAAAAACTGGAAACAACTCAATTGGCTATTACCAAGTGTTTGCATAAAGAAACTGTGGTATATCCACACAATGAAGTGCTTGAAATAAAAAGGAATGAACTGTTAATACACACTGCAACATGAATGAATTGCAAAATATTATGATGAATGAAAGGAGCCAAAAAAAAAAAAAGGATTACACATTGCGTAATTCCATTTACAAAATTCTATAAAGCGCAAACTAATCTAAAAATGACCAAGAGCAGATCAGTGGTTGCCTGGGCCCTTGGAGGATGGGAGATGTGGGGCATGAGAACAGTAAAAAGGAATAGCAGGAAGGAAGAATTATAAAAGGACACAAGGAAGTAGTACTTCCTTCTACTTGGGGAGTAGTACGTATGTTCATTGTCTTGATTGTGTCGATTATACCTCAGTAAAACAGTAAACAAACACATAAACATAAAATAAAAGTTAAAGAGTAATTCCAAATGAAGAAAAAAGGAACTGGCATTATAATGGACAGCTCAGTGTATTTATGCATCATTTTTGTATTACTGTCAGAAAGGCAACGTGGTATTGTTGTGCAAGAGTTGGCAAATAGTCTTTCCATTGTAATGGCACTGGTCATTCCCTTATTTGAGTAAAGAGGTTGGTCTAGGGTCCATATTGAAATATGACAGAATGAAATTCAATAGAAAATCTATTCATTGCATATGTAACTGGCTGGACTAAGAAATATGAGCTTGGATTATTGAAATTTCCTAATTAACAGCTACTAGTGTCACCATTTCAAAATCCCCTTTCTGCTGAGTAGCTACCTCCCTTAACAAAATCTCCCTTCTGACAAAATGTCACTTCCATTATTTTCCCATCATTTGTTTTGCAATTAAAACCATCTCAGGTCCTGTGTAAAGCTTCCTTCTCTCTCCAGGTCTAGCTGAACTATTGATTCAAGCTGCTTGGGTTGGGGACGTGGGGGTTGGTCTGCTCTCCCACTCTTTTTTCTCACTTCCCTCCTTTCTTCCTCCTTCTTTACCCTTCTAGCATATGGTCACTGCAAAAGTTTCTTTAGTGAGTGCTGGGGAGGTCTGGCACCTCTTGCTTCAGTAGCCAAAAATCATAGATAGTAAGTCCACTGTCCCTTTTGCTGGTTCTTTTTTGCTGCTTCTTTCACCATGACAGGCAGCCAAATGCTGACTGTCTCATGGGGGTGCACATGTTGTTTTTCAAAGGGCACTCAGTGACCTCTCCCTGCTTAATGCCCCCCTAGGTGAGAAGTCTGCTGAGGTTCTGTGGCTATGCCTCTTATTCCCCACCATCATTCACCAAAATGGACAGCCCAATCCATATCCTTTTGGGCCTCAATTCCCTTTGCCCAAATAAGCATCACCCCTAGAGGCTGCTACCAAAATTAAGCGAACTTAAGCTCAGTCCCCCCTTGAGGTTTCCATTTGACCACAGGGAACTCCCAGAATTCCTTGTCAAGTCAAACAATGGGAAGGCAGAGAGTGGGAACTACCATCCACCCCATCCTAGAACTCCCTCTCTCTTCTGCCATCTCTTTTCCTGCTCCTTTTTCTCACAAGCAGTATTACACATTCTGATGGTTTAGGGTTGAGGGGCACAGAGAAGAAACAATTACCCATTCCTAACTATAGAGAGAAGAATATTCTGAGTACCCCAATCTTGTTGACAGTCAGAGGAACAAATCAAATGTTTCCTCTTCTCCAAGGCAAAGAGAGGAGAATGATACCATTGCATCTTGACAAATTCTACATTCTCCCCAAAATCATGTCCTTCACTCACTCACCCTCTTCTACCTATTCTTGATAAAGATCTCAAAACTGTTGAGCCTCTCTCAATGGGGTAGGGTAGGGAGACAGACATTAAGAAGCAAGCCCTTTTTGGACTTGGCCTGAGAGAATTCAGTAAATGTTCCCAATGCCAGGTAAAGGGGGGTGTGTGTCCCACTATAACCTACCCCTGAGCTACTGTTGAATGGCTTCCAGGAAAGAGGATCTCCCTCAGTCCCTATACACACATACCACATGAATCTACTTTTTCTAGAGCCCTTTGCTGGGTGCTCCAAAGAATTCCAGAATGAATGGGTATACAGTCTGACAGGAAATATTCAAAAAGTAGCTGAAGAATCATAATGGCAAAGTAGAACAAATTCCATAAAGAGCCACAGATAAGGTCAAGGATAGACCGTACTGCACCAAGCACTGTTCAGGAATTGTCTTCTATACTTAAAATGAAAGAATAGATTTCCTCCAGTTGTGGGATCATGAAGACGTTGGCATTTGTTCTGAGCCTTAAAGAGAATGGAGTTTGAACTTGTAGACATAGGTGGGGAGGCAATTAGAGGTGGGGAAATTTTTTGGAGACAGTAAATCACAAGGAATAACTTATTAACTACCTTTAAGTACAATGTTTCTCAACTTCCCTGATTATAGGAATCACTAAGGATGCTTGTTAAAAATGCAGATTCCTAGCTCCACCTCAGACCTTCTGGATCAGATCCAGAAAAAGACACAGGGAATCTGAATTTTTAACTCATACCTCCTGGATGATTCCTATAATGAAGCAAGTTTGGGAAATATTAATGAAAGATCTGAAATCTACTTTGAGTAAGAAATGAAACTGTTACCTATCTCGTTGGACAAAAAGAAACAACAAAAAAAGGGCTCTCATCTCTGTAAAAGTTTGGTATGGAATAAAAAAGACTCTAATTAAAGGTTTCTAAATACTGCAATAGGCTTTTATGAGAGTTAGAATCCCCATCCCTGAAAAGCTTTTAAAATGAAGGAAATCACTATTTGCCCTAGAGGTTCTGGCTCTGGGGAACAGGCAGAGTATTGAATTATTTGGGGATCATTTGGGGATTGTGAGAAACTGAAACTCACCCAAGCAAGCACGAATGAAAAGTTTATTATGAGAACACAAGAGAATCTTAAGCAGAACAAATAGAGGAAACAGAGTGGGGCCTTAGGGAAACTGGGAAGTCATCAGGCACCTTTGCTCCCTCTCTCTCTTTGGGACCAAATATTCACTTAATTCTGTGCGTCTCTGCATACATATTTAATTATCTTCTCTCTTCAAGCCAGCTTCTCAATTTAATTATCCACTTATCAATGGCAACTTCATCTTCCAATTCAACATGACCCCCCACATACTCAGAGTGAACTGGTACAGTCACCATGCCCTAATTCCATATTTCTCCAGGTGATAAAATCTGATTAGTCCATCTTGAGTCACATGCCCACACATGATCCAATCAGTTGTGATTAAAGGTACTCCTTTTTGGCACTCTGAGAATGTAGCTGGGAGAAACATGAAACTCTCATATAAGAATAGGTCAAATCAATCTTCTGTTGCCTTAATTTTAGATTTTATTCCAAAAACAATGATGTTCTTACATGAAAACCTTATTCTTTTAAGAACTGTCCCTTTTAGCTATATTTTGAAACTCTTATGAAACAACCACCAATTGATATGGCAAGAACAAGTATTTGTAAAAAATGAGTAATCTGATCTGGTTTCAGAATCTTCTGGATAATATGAATTCTTATCTAAGAATTTCTATGTCTAGAAATGCAATACAAGAAGCATTTTCCTGAAATTCCTCAGACTTTTATGCTAATTAACCTCTATCATTTTAAAACCCATATGCTTCAAGATAAACTTCAATGTATGTGTTAATTTTCACTTAACTCATCTCAATATTGACCAAGTTACCCAAAGTCCAAAGGTCTTTAAAAAGTTTTTGCAGCCCTTTCCTTATGAACAACACTGACTTTCACCCTCAGTATATGAAACCTGAACCTTGCACTGCTTTGGCTTGAATTTGGTTGGTCACTCTGGCCCCCAAGTGATTCAACACTAAATTTACTCAACATTAAGTTGTCCTTAGTTTTAGGAGAAAAACTGTTCTCCTTGTCTCTTGTGGCTAAGGGATGTAAAAAAAAAGAGCAAGACCACGAAACTGAAATACAATTCTATCCAGAATTGTATAGTGGAACAGGGGAGCACAGTGACCCTATTTTAAGTCTTGCCTCACAATGCATGCAAAGGCCCCAGTACTCTAAAAGTCCACTCTTGTTGCTTTTCTTCCACTTCTAATGGGCCCCAGTGGACTTCTCTACCTGCCTTCTATTCATTCTCTCCATCCTCCTCTACAGCCTCCTCCCAGTCATGTTCTCCTCCTAGTGAGACACTCTTATCCAGAATATGAATTACCACTGCCCAGTGACAGTGGGATTTATGGCGTTCTACTCTTACAAACAGGCTCACTTTAGCATCTCCCATTACTTTGAGGCTCCGGTAGAATACTAAGCAAGAGAAAAACTCTTTCCTTTATTAAAACATTCAACATAGGAAACCAGCCAAGGAAATTGAATAAAAGAACAGAAGTAAAGGAGATTTTCAGTGAAAGAAATAAAGAAAAAGAGAAAATAAAACTGTATTTGTTGTAGTCTGACCCATAAGGCTGTGCAAAGCTAACCAATTAGTCATCTCAAGTTGTCTGTTCCAGAGATTCCACCAATTTTCCAGAGTTCTCAGTTGTAATCAGAGCTAGATATGAACACAGATGTATAGACTCTTCAAAAGAATACATCTGCCACTAAGAAAATGGTATGTCGGGCACCTGGATGGCTCAGTTGGTTAAGTGTCTGACTTTGGCTCAGGTCATGGTCTCGCAGTTCATGAGTTCGAGCCCCACATCAGGCTCATTGCTGTCAGCACGGAGCCTGCTTTGGATCCTCTGTCCCCCTCTTTGGTCCTCCCCTGCTTGTGCTTTCTCTCTCTCCCTCAAAAATAAACATTAAAAATTTTTTTTAATTTTATTTTCTTAATTTACATCCAAATTAGTTAGTATATAGTGCAACAATGATTTCAGGAGTAGATTCCTTAATGCCCCTTAGCCATTTAGCCCATCCCCCCTCCCACAACCCCTCCAGTAACCCTCTGTTCTCCATATTTAAGAGTCTCTTATGTTTTGTCCCCCTCCCTGTTTTTTAAAAAAAATTTAATAATTAAAAAAAGAAAATGGTATTATGAATAATATACTATGAAAATGATATACCATGAATGTATAAATTTCTGGGGGAGAATATAAGGAAATAAGCTAAATAGTAACTGTGCCTAGTTCAAGGGCCAAAAATACCCATACAATTCCCCACCCCACCCCCCACCAACTTCACCTTCTCTTTGACTTTATAGATTTGTCTAGTTTGGATTTATCACATAATAAGAATCATACAGTTTGTGTCTTTTTGAGGTTCATCCAATTTGTGCCATGTCTCAGTACGTTATTTCTTTTTATACCTGAATGATATTCTATTTTATTTATGTACTACATTTTGGTTATCCATTTATCTATCAATGGATGCTTGGGCTGTTTCCACGTTTTGGCTAATATGAACAATGTTGTTATAAACAATTTATGTGCAAGTTTCTGAGAAGTAGGAATCATTTATGGCAAAAGAAAGGGAGAAACATTTTTAAGATAGCAACTCAGCACCCATTTCTCTACAAGTTGCAAGGTGTGCAGTAATACTAACTTAAAAGATAACCCAGACCCAGTAAAGTAGAAAGCCTGGATGTTTTCTTAGCCACATATCAAAATGCAAAACCCGTGGGGCTAGTAGTGGCCCCTGAGCACACTTAACACAGAGCCAGTTCTCCACCCAGACAAAATCAATGGGGATGAAACTGACCACACTTCTACCAAAAATCAAGAAATGTTGTGGCCAACTTCAGAGATGTCTGAACAGGGGGTATTTGCAATGATTAATGAATTAACATCACTCAGAAGTAAGTGCTTATGATCATGGACCTAGAGGAAGACATAGGGTGGGGGTGGGGAGACAAATTCAGAACCATTGTCTATTTTTTTTCCATGAAACTTGTTTTTCTTCTTTTTATTTTTTTAAAGGACTGCACATCTGTTGGAACTGTGTGAGCATTTTGAGGCTGTCAAGCCATCATCTGACTTTTGCAGAATTCTTCCAAGGTGGATTTTATTGGTTTCAGCTGGAGAACCCATCCCACATCCCCCCCCCCCGCCCCCGCCAGCCCACCATCACCAGCACAAAGCCACATGCCCACCGAGCATTGCCTCTCTTCTGCCCTGAAGTGATCAGAAAGCCAGAGTTTACCACAAGGGAAACATGCAGAGTTAGTTTGTGCCTTGAGTTAGTCCACAGCTTTCCATCAACTATAGAAGGTAAGACAGGCATCACAACATCCCAACAGGAGTAGCCCAATGAAGTTCACCATAACTAAAGGCATTTGTCCCTTTGTGGAATCTCTATTTTCTTTTACTTTTTTGGTAGGCACAGTAGTCTTAATTTTCTAAATGTTCAGTAGAAGAATATTCACATTTTCCTTTCTAAAACTTTCTGAAGCTTCAGCAAAACTAATGTATTCTGTATCAATATATACAATGGAGAAATGTTACTGGTACCAAATAAATAAATAAATAAACAAACAAACAAACAAACACACAGTTTAGGGAAAGGGGTGGGGTGGAGGTTGCTGGGAAGGAAGCTGACATCTGCTCCTGCTCACAGCATTCAATTCAGCCCACCTCGAAGTACCCCCTGGCCCCACTAGATTTGGATGCTCTGATGTTCACAGAGCAGCTCAACTCTCCTCCAAGTTACCATGTCAACACAGAGGATCCAACAAAGTGTTGAAAAAGCAACGTGGAGGACCTCCTTCAGGCACACACTCTGAACAGAAGCAACAATCACTTCAGTTCTCTTTGCTCCAAAACCAAATGTAAGCCTTTGCCAACTCTCTGGCTTTGAGGACAAGCTTTGAAAAGACTACTGCAGGATAATATTTCCCATGTTGGAGATAAATGCTAAATTTTTCCAGGCCCATCATGAAGAAAAAGTTCTTGAAGATAAATGAATCCAGACAAGCAATCTTCACTTTGGGAGCACTGTGACAACTTCCTTGCCATTAAAATGCACCCAAAAGGGACAACTCTATAGAGACTCCCCAGAAAAAGAGAGACAGAGGTAGAGAAAGTGTGCCTTCTGAAGTAGGGAGTTAGATGTGTCTGGGAGTTCAAGTTCATGTAGACCTCAAGATAAATATGACTTACAATTTTAGTGTATTCATGTTCCAAATTTTAAAAAAATTTTATCCTTACTGAGATACAAAACATAGAAACCTGCTAGTGTTCGTGACTTTTAATTGTGGTAAAAAACACATATAACTTAGGGATGACCCAGTTGGTTAAGCATCCAACTCTTGATCTCAGCGTGGGTCATTATCTCACAGTTCGTGAGTTCGAGCCCTGCATCAGGTTCTGCGCTGATGTTGCAGAGCCTGCTGGGGATTCTGTCTCTCCTTCTCTCTGTACCTCCCCCACTTGCACTCTCTCTCTCTCTAAGTAAATAAACATTAAAAATTTTTTTAAACACATAACACTTAAATTTATAATTCAGTAGTGTTAACTGTATTCACACTGTTGTGCAACACATCTCTAGCACTTTCTTATAGTGCAAAACTGAAACTCTGTACGCATTAACAATTCTCCTTTCCTCTCTCCTCTTCGTCCCTGGGAACCACCACCCTACTTTTGGTTTCTAAGAGTTTGGAGTCTTTAATTTTGAAAACTGGAAAGAATTTTAAAATGATCTCATCTAAATTTTTTTTTTAATTTTTTTTTCAACGTTTATTTATTTTTGGGACAGAGAGAGACAGAGCATGAACGGGGGAGGGGCAGAGAGAGAGGGAGACACAGAATCGGAAACAGGCTCCAGGCTCTGAGCCATCAGCCCAGAGCCTGATGCAGGGCTCGAACTCACGGACCGCGAGATCGTGACCTGGCTGAAGTCGGACGCTTAACCAACTGCGCCACCCAGGCGCCCCTGATCTCATCTAAATTTTAAATTTTCAGCTGAATGAACTGAGGTATGAAATATTTAAGCTACAGGTTCCAGGGTGACCAGTGAGCAATGGAGCCAGGACTTGGGCCTCTGCTGCACAAACCCAGCCCTGTCCCTCATGTAGCATTATTTTAAAAATATTATTGTGGTATTTCTTGTCTACCATCATGCAAATCAACGTTCATTTCCATACAAAGAAGCAATTTTGCAATAATTGATATACAAAAATAAAATTATAATTCCAGAAGTATTTTACAAATCGAGCATGAAACTAGAAAATTTTATATGCATCATATAATCCTCCCCAAAATAGACTGCTCAGGTTAACGTGTGAAACTCCCCGGGAAAGTTCAGAAAAAGCTCTGTCAAAAAGGTGAGTATTTATCCCAAATAACTGAAAATTCTGGAGAGAGTTCAGTTGTATCAAAGGGAAAGGGCTGGGGTGGAGGTTGCTGGGAAGGAAGCTGACATCTCCTCTTGCTCACAGCATTCAATTCAGCCCACCTCAAAGTACCCTTTGGCCACTTCATCTGCAATGAAGTCACAGTTAAGTATAAGACTAAGAGAGGAAAAGAAATATGCTGATTGCAGGGTGGTTAGACATAGGAATGAATGACTGAAGAATGCTGTGAAGTCACCTTTCCTGAAGGTATTGGAATTTGTCTCTAGATTCTCATCATCATGACATCACTGAGGCAATGCCTATGTTTCCTTTCCAGTCTTCATTTCCATGACTCTAAAGCACCAGAGTTTTCACAGGCCATCCAGTGGTCTAGGTTATGTGCGTGTTCATCCCCGTAGGAGGGGAACAGAGATTCTGATAACACCCTGTATTGGGTTATACGTTTCTCCCTGGATCCTCAAAGTCTACTTGGGTGACATTCTTAGGAGGCAAAACAGAAATGAGCCCAAAGCTATGACACTAGAAAGATTAAAATCGTTTTTGCAAAATCACAAGGCTGGCCCGGCTCCAAGACTGCAAAGATGAGTCTCCCAATCCTGTGTGCACGTAAATGGATGTAGCACCAGGAAGCTGTCCCAGGCCATTGGCAGCAGCAGTGAAATTCATGGGGAGGAGTTTGGACTGAGGAAACAGTCTGGGTTGATGCTTACCTCTGGCTTTAAGCCCTTGGACAAGTCATCAAACCCCTCTGCCTCAGTTTCCATAGGTATAAAATGAGGGTGATACTGATAACTAATTCAGAGTGTTGTGGTGAGGATAAAATAAGTTAATATATCTAAATCACTTAGCACCATGCCTGATCAATATAAGCACTCAAAAAATACCAGCAATTATTTTTAATAATCCACTCCACAATATGCACCCTGGTCTTCTCATTCTTTCTACCACTCTTTCCCTCTTCTTTCTTAGCCTAACACTATTAGTTTCTCCCCTCTTCTCCCTTATCATATACTGCCTATGTCCCCATTCATTCTCATGGACAAGATCAATATCATGTTGGATGATTCGAGAGACAGTCAAAAGTACTCTTCTGCTATAACATAAAACTTCCTCTAAAATGTCATAATTAGACATTCAATCCTATGAACAAATAAGCAGCCTTTTTAATATAAAGCCCTAGGAGAAGTACTACACTAAATTATTAGCCTGAGTCTTAATCACTCTGGTATATCCTCTTGCAGTTATATTTGTCTGAAATTATCTTGTTTATTTATTGATTATTTAACTACTATCTTCCCCAAGCTCTGTGAAAACGGGAGCTTATCAGTCTTGTTCACCACTATATCCCTAACCCCTACAACAGAACCTAAACATGTAGGAGATGCTCAATAAATAAATATTTATCAAATGTTGAACAGATGAATTGCTTACTTTCCTTCCAAAATATGTCATGCTGTCCACCCCCATGCTCTATGAATGTCCTATTTTCTCTGAAGAGAATGCAAAATTCATTCCACATCATCAGTGACTGCCAGTTATGTGTTCCCCTGGCCCATTCCCACCACTTCTCTTCGGCTCAGCTAGGGCATTTTATCTTACATGGGGCCATCTCTAACCTATCTAGGCTGGGTCAGTGCTTCTCTGCTGACTCTCACATTGTGAGATCTCTCTTCAGCTTAGCACTCCTGAAATCATCACAGATCAGCAAATCCCTCAGTATCACCAAGCCTATAGTCTACACTATAAAATTGGTGCTGGAGTACATAACAACAAAACTGAGCTCCAAAAGGACTGTTGTGGAGGGAGGGAAGGGATGGGGGAGCCTGCTGGACTCAATCACCAGTTCAGTGACCATACCCCTCCCCTGACAATGATCTGGTTTCAGCAAAATTCTAAATGGCTCCCTGTTAGGCCTTGAGGATAACTTCAGAAGAGTCAAAATCTCTAATATCAAATCCATGAACATTAAAGGTCCAGTTTTATAACTGTCGGGTTTCTTATGCTGAGAATTCTTTGAAGAAAGAAACAATGTCTTCCTCAGTTTTGCCACACTTGGCCAAATGCAAGAAAGGACTAAAATTTCCACAGTGTGAACTAAATGAGTGTTTTTGAACTTATCTCAGTTTACTTTTGACCAAGAAACTCTGCTTTTGTTTTTAAGTCAGATATTGAAGCACTTTGACAATATGATTTCCCCATGACAAGAGCACAATATTTAAAAATAAATGAGGGTTTATTTTCTACTTATTCCTTCTCCAAGTTGAAATGATGCATCTAAGACAGAAAATCCAGAAACAGCACAGGCTCAGAATGGAATTCCAGACACTTTAGCAGACTCAGCTCTAACCCCGTATCAAGACATAAGGTCTTGACAAGTGACACACACTTGGAGTAGGCCATTGTCTTCCATTTCACATTGATGCTTTCTGGACACACTTGCTGGGGATAAAAAGTCTCTGAATGCGTGACACAGCTAAGGACAGGCACAGGCCAACATCAACAGATTCAACCAGGACGAGTGTGGAAAAGGTCTGAATTCTGGTCCTGAACTAGCCTCCTGCTTCCCAACCCAAAGATAATCCAATAGCTTTAAGCCTTATTTCTCAAGCTAAGTCAGGCCAAGGGAACATTTTGAGAATACTCTTCTGTGGGAATATGCCCTCAGCTACCCATGGGAACAGGTAATAAAATGCGGTGAGATCAACATATCCAGTTTTATTTCCAGACAGAAATAATCTAAAGTTGACAAAAATTTTATCAACTGTACCATAGCAATGATTTATACCTCTTGTATTCTTAATATTGCCTCCAAATGTGTGAAAGAAGGGACTCTACCATTTCAAGAATTAAATTTTTGATGTTAAAGTAAGTCATTGTATCAGTTCCAGACAGTTAGGGACCTCACCCTGATAAATGTCTGTGCAACACATCCTCCTTTAAGATACTCCATTCTGTTGCTGAAAAAGAAAATGCACTGGAATCATTTGGGGAACAAATTTAGACATGTTGGACAACAAAATATGCAGACAGCTGCTTGGTATGCAATTAAAATACCACTGGTGGGAACAACAGCTCTGGCAATGGTAATAGGAAATCTACTTTTCCCTTCAGAAAACCAATTTCAGTTGACAGCCTCACTCAGCAAATTAAGATGGAGTTCTTAGAATGGCTCCTGGTAAGGGGTCCACCTGACTCCCATTCAGCACCTGATCAGCCACTGACAGACTACACAGAGGGGAGTCAAATACTTCTGGAACAGAAGCAGAGACAGTTACATACACTTCACACTCTGAGTTCACAGACAAGGCACAGCTGAGTCCCTCAAAGCACTCTGTTGGTGCAGCCTTCTGGGAACAAGATGCAAGAGCTGACCTTGGAACCAAAATCATGAATGTCATTCTCAATGTCCTAGAGGGGACGCACTGAGCTAGAAGTCATCAAGTGCACATAACACCTCTAGGAAGACCCATGGCATTTTATAGGGGATACATCTGCTTTTGTCACAATACTCTAAAAATTCCAAAATGGCAATTAAGCTTCCCATTTAATGAAGAAAGGGCCAGTTTATTCCATGGTTTCACCATACCTATGAAAGAAAGGCATATCTCTAAGTATACCTCTTCTCTCTTTTTAATGCAAAGTGTCAAACATATACTAAAATAGAAGACTAACATAATGAACCCATCACCTATCACCTAGTCTCAACAATTACCAACTTTTGGCCAATCATGCTGCATCTATAACTCATTCACTCTGCTCCACCAACACTGGATTCCTTGAGGCAAATCCTAGACATCACACAATCTCGTCTGTAAACATATCGGTCTATCTTTAAAAGACAAGGACTCTTTTTTTTTTTTTTAATTTTTTTTTTATGAAGTTTATTGACAAATTGGTTTCCATACAACACCCAGTGCTCATCCCAAAAGGTGCCCTCCTCAATACCCATCACCCACCCGCCCCTCCCTCCCACCCCCCATCAACCCTCAGTTTGTTCTCAGTTTTTAACAGTCTCTTATGCTTTGGCTCTCTCCCACTCTAACGACAAGGACTCTTTTTTTAACAGAGCCATTAACATATATGAAAACTTGGAAACAATTATTTAATATCATCAAACATCCAGTAAGTAATCAAACTCATTACTCATTGAAATCAAGGTCCTTATATGTTGCAACTGATACATCTCATACTTCAGTCTGTAGTACTCTCTCTCTTGCTGTTGGTTATTGAATAGACCAGGATTTTTTTCCTGAATCATTTCTCACACTATGAATTTTACCAGCTGTATCCCCATAGTGTCATTTAACATGTCCCTCTTTGCCTATTTCTTACTGCAAACTACTAATTAGGTCTAAAGGCTTGATTAAATTTAGGTTTGATTTTTTTTGACAAAAATACCCCATGTGTGGTTAAATGCAGGCCTCAAGAAGCACATTATGTCATTATACCTGGTCATCTCTTTTTGTGATATTAGCAGACATTGAAGGCCATTGGCTGAATTGTTTCATTAGTGGCTGAAAAATGGAGATGATTCTCATTCTATTCTTTCTTCATTTAGCTTGAATGTTTCTTTTAAGAGAATTGTTCCTTCATCAATGATTTGATTGCCCTGGGGTCTACTTTGAACAGGAAAGAAGGTAAAATGCTTGATCTTTCTTTCTCTTTATCAATTTTCAAAAAATTGAGTTCATTCCCTAGCATCCATAAAAGGATTTTTCTGTTTTTACTTTTCCTATCATTATGAACTCATGAATTTAAAAGTATTTTGTACATTTCATCTATTGCAGATATTAGTCCCTTGTTTATTGATGCTCAAATTATCCCATTTTTTAAAATTTGAGTATAGTTGACACACAGTGCTACATTAGTTTCAGGTGTACAACTTAGTGATTTGACAAGTTAATACATTATGCTATGTTCATCACAAGTATAGCTACCATCTGTCCCATGACATTGCTATTACAATATCATTGACTGTTTTCCTTACTCTGTTTTTTATTCCCGTGACTTACTCATTCCATAACTGGAGGTCTGTATCTCCCTCTCCCCTTCATCCATTTTGCCCAACCCTCTACCTACCTCCCCTCTGGAAACCACCAGTTTGTTCTCTGTATTTATAGTTTTGATTCTGCTGTGTGTTTGTTTATTCATTTTTTAAGATTCTACTTAATGAGTGGAATCATATTGGTATTTGACTTTCTCATTCTGGCTTAATTTCACTTAGCATTATATCATCTAGGTCCATCCATGTTGTCTCAAATGGCATGATCTCATCCTTTTTATGGCTGTGTAATATGCCATTGTGTGTATATACCATGTTTTCCTTATCCATTCATCTACTGATAGACACTTAGGTTGCCTCCATGTTTTGGCTATTGTAAATAATGCTGCAGTAAACACAGGGATGTGTATATCTTTTCGAGTTGGTGTTTTCGTTTTTCCTGAGTAAATACCTGATAGTGGAATTATTGAATCATATAGTATTTCTACTTTTAATTTCTTGAGGAACCTCTATACATTTTCCACAGTGGCTGTACCAATCTACATTCCTACCCACAGTGCATGAGAATTCCTTTTTCTCCACATCTTCACCAATACTTGTTTCTTGTCTTCTTGATTTAAGCCATTCTAACAGGCATGAGGTGGTATCTTTTCCATTTTTAATTAATCAAAATCCCTTCAAGTTGGTTCCTGAATTATTTTGTCATGATCCCATGGTCTTTAATTCTTCATTTTATGTTATAAGATATTCCAGGCTCATCTTACATATTTTGTACTGCAGAGCTGAAGTCAGACAATTCTGTAAGATACACTGTTTTTTAATATGAAATTTATTGTCAAATTGGTTTCCATACAACACCCAGTGCTCATCCCAACAGATACCCTACTCAATGCCCATCACCCACTTTCCCCTCCCTCTCACCCGCCATCAACCCTCAGTTTATTCTCAGTTTTTAAGAGTCTCTTATGGTTTGGCTCCCTCCCTCTCTTTTTTTTTTTATTTTCTGGAAGGTACACTTTTTGATTTTAGGGAAAACATCATGAGAGATGTGTTTTAAAATATGTTGGAAATAGACCTTTATGTGGCTATGTCACCAACTTGATACTTAGTTGGATTCATTTGTTTCCTTTTCATTTTATTGAAGTATAAATCACATACAATATCCTCTTATTTTCAGGTGTACATCATAGTAATTTGGTATTTTTATACATTAGTAAATGATCCCCATGAAAAATCTAGTCATCATCTGTCACCATACAAAGTTATTACAATATTATGGACTATATTTCCTATGCTGTACATTACATCCCCAGGATTTATTTATAACTGGAAGTTTGTATTTCATAATCCCCTTCACCTATTTTGCCCACCCCTTAACCATTCTCCCTTTTGGTAACTAACAGTTTGTTTCCTGAATCTATGAATCTGTTTCTGTTTTGTTTGTTTGTTTTATTTTTTAGAATTCACATGTAAGTAAAAGTATATGGTATTTGTCTTTCTCAGACTAACTTATTTCACTTAGCACAATACCCTCTAGGTGCATCCATGTTGTTGCAAATGGCAAGATTTCATTCTTTTCTATGGCTGAGTAATATTCTATTATATATACACCACATCTTTATTCCATTAATCTATCAGTGGACATTTGAGTTATTTCCATATCTTGTCTATTGTAAATAATGCTTCAGTGAACATAGAGGGTACATATATCTCTTCAAATTGGTGTTTTCATTTTCTTCAGATAAATACCCAGAAGTGGAATTGGTGGATCATATGGTTCTATTTTTAATTTTTTGAGGAGCCTCCATATTGTTCTCCATAGCAGGTGCACCAGTTTACATTCCCACCAACAGAGGGTACTCTTCTTTACATCCTCTCCAACAGTTGTTATTTTTTGTCTCTTTGATAGTAGCCAATCTGATATAATGTGACATAATATCTCATTGTGGTTTTGACTTGCATTTCCCTGATGTTTAGTGATGTTGAGCATTTTTTCATGTGCCTGTTTGCTATGTTTTCATTTCCATTTGATATTTTAGAGATTTTACATACATATACATATAATAGATATGTATATAAACAAAAACATACATACATATCCCCTTTTGTTGATCATTTTTCTCCACCTTACTCTTTCCACTTAACAATATATTAACAACATAGCTCAGCAATCATGTCAATGTCATGAAAGTATACAGACATATTCATTTGTTTGTTTTTATAGTTACATAGTGGTCTTCATTTATTTTTACAGTCACATATCACTCCAGGAGGTGGTTATACCATAATTTATTCAACCAGTCCTCTATTGTGGACAAATGTGCCTTCTAGCCTTTTGCTCTTGCAAATACTACTTCAATAAATTGTCTTGGACATAACTTGGAGGCATAACTTTGGGAATAGATTATGTCCTTGGGACACATTCCTAGAAGTGGAGCTGCTTGACCAGAGGATAAATGTGTATGTAACTTTGCTAAATATTGTCAGAATCTGGTAGTTTGCATTTCCACTAGTAATGCCCAAGAGTACGTATTTCTCCACAAACTGACAGTATTTAATGTAAAACTTTTGTGATAGCTGATAAGTTGTATCTCAGTGTAGTTTTGATGTATATTTCTCTTATTAGAAACAAGACAGAGTATCTTTTCACATTTCTAAAAACCATTTGAATTTCTTTTGCTATTAGTTCTTAATATCTCTTATTTATTTTTCTGTAGGATTTTTGCTCTTTTTTTATTTTTAGAAGCCCTTTAAATAATAGGATATTAATCCTTTATCTGTGAGAGAAGTTGCAAATATTTTGCCATCTTGCCATTTTACTATATTTATGAATACTATTTGGAGGGAGGGCATAAAAAAGATTTTTTCTTATATATTTATCAACTCCTACTGCTCATGGACTTTGAATTACAGGAAATAATTCCCATCTTATAAAGAAACTCATCTATGCTTTAATCTGCTTTCATTTTTTCATAATAAATTTCTAAAACATTTAGATTTATCCTGGTAAATAGTATATTTTTCCACATGGTTATGCTATTATCCTATTACTACTCATTTAAAACTCTATCTTCTGTTTCAGCCCCCAAAAAGCCTATAATCTGAATCTATCAAGAGGAAACATCACAGAAACCCAAGAAATATTCTCTAAAAGTTCTGATCTATATTCTTCAAACTATAACAACAGCAAAGGCCAGAGAAAGGCAACTAAAGAGATATGACAACTAAAAGCAACATGTGATTCTACATAGCATATAGTACTAGGGAAAAAATTGCCACGAAGGACATTATGAGATAACTGAAAGAACTAGAATCTGGATTATATATTAAAGTGCTGCATCAATATTAAATTTTCAAATTTTATGACTGTACTGTGGATACATAAAAGAATACTCTTTTTCTTATGAAATATGCACTAAAATATTATCAGGTAAAAGGACATGATTGTGCACCTCTTCTTAAATATTTATATCTATACTATATATATATATATATATATATATATACACACACACATCTATATCTATCTATATATATATATACACACACATCTATATCTATCTATATCTATATATATATATCTATATCTATCTATATATATAGATATAGATGTGTGTGTGTGTATATATATATAGATAGATATAGATGTGTGTGTGTGTGTGTGTGTGTGTGTGTGTGTGTGTAGAGCAGACAGAGATAGAATGGAAATGATAAAGTAAATCTTAGGAAATCTTAGGAAAGTTTACATGAGAGTTCTCCATACAATTCAGATTAACAAAATAAATAAAATTCTATCTTTTCCCCACTGAACTCTGATGCTGCCTGTATAATAACTTCTATATCCATTTGCAATTTGGTTTATGAATCAACACTACACTATTTTAATTATAGAAGCTCTGTAATATGTTTTAATATTCTGACAGAATTCACTCTGCTCATTGCTCTTTTTTAAAAAGGTTTCCTGAATATTCTTGCATTTTGTTCTGCTTTCTAGAATGTTACATTTTTATTGGAATTGCATTACACGTATAGGTTAACTCAGGACTGACATCTTTATGATGTTGAGTCTTTCTACCCGAGAACTTGGTATGCATTTCCATTTGATCAAGTCCACTTTTGTGTTTCTCAGGATGTTTTACAGTTTTCCCTATGCATGTTTTAGCACTTTCTGTTGGCTTATTTTGCTATCGTAAATGTGTTATACTCCTCCATTTTATCCTTTAACAAATTTCAACATCCCTTCTGAGTTTCCCAAATGAAAAAAAATTGTCTATAATTTTGCAATTATTCTAAGGCAGACATTTTCTAATCTGTTTATAGTGTCTTATTATTTCCAATTCTGTTGTAATTCTCAAAACAAAATATGTTGTAATTCACTTTAATATTGCAAACATATGCTGTAGTTAGTACCTATGGAGTTAAGAATCTGAATCTGAAGGGTTAAACTGGTTAAAAGCAGCACGTGGCAAATGACATTGGATATCTGCAGAAGGCTTGTAGCTTCCACATCAAAAACAGAAGTAAGGAAGCTGAAAAAATAATTTAGTCTTGATGAAATGTAAACAAAATCTTTAGTGTTATTAGTGGCCTCAACATACCTGAAGAAAGCATATGTGAACTAACTCTTTAACTAAGGAGTAAGAATTTGTCAAAGTTTACTCAGTCCTGTCAAGGAAGAAAAGAACTAATTATAAAAAAGAATAAATGTGAAGACTAAAGAGAAACCTTCTATTGAGGGGCAGTTACCCTGTAGCCAAAAAAAAAAAAAAAAAAATCCTGCAAGATCCTGATCCTCATGGCTCTTGTCCTGTACCTACCAAGCACAACCTTCAGGAGAAAAAGTATTTGCCAACTTTCAAGTGTCCAGCCCTCACCAGGAACAATTCTCACAATAAACAAACCAATCGGTCTTATGGTATACACATCAGTTTAGAGTGAACCTGTGGGAAATACAGTCACAACTGGGCGTGCCAGCTCACAAGTCTTGTGAGGAGGCCTCTTCAGGTGCTATATACCTCTCAAACTGAACATGAGCCATCCCAGAGGTCTGAGGGAGATTAAAAACCCTAATATCAAATTAATGTAATTTCATGCCACAGAGATGTTGGAAACCCTAGATTGTTTTTGGTCTGAGATGAGGAAATGGCTTTTCTGGACCTGTAAATGGGTTCCTGAGAGAGAAGTTAAGTGGTCCAGCTGACCTTGAAGATTCCTTAGATGTGCAAGATTCCCCCCGGTCCTATGGATTCAAAAAACTCAAAGAAATGCCTACAATAGGGCATACGAGTCCATGACAGAAATGACCCAAGTATTGTGGGGCCCTGGAAGGAGCCCTGATGGTGAGAGCAGATTTTCTATAATGACTGGCATTCAGGCTACGTCGCACTTAAAACCTCAGCAATAGGTGGCAGCTAGTCTCCTCTAGTAGAGATTTAATAGGATCAACAGGCGTTCCACTTCAAAGTCACACTAATGTAAAATTGTTCTCCAGAGCAGTCCTACCAAGACCCCTGGGTTTTTGTTTTGTTTTGTTTTTTCTATTCAAGAGAGGAAACCTGACAAGATTAGGGAGTCTGACTGCCTGCCTAGAGTATAAAGTTTTACAGAACCAAACAAATAGGTTTGCTACTCCTGAAACCATCTCAGACTAAAGTTAATTTGAAAACAAAGTTGAAATCTTCCTCCAAATTACTCTTTACTATAAAATTTCCATTGAAAAGTTTGCCTTGGGGCGCCTGGGTGGCTCAGTCAGTTGAGCATCCGACTTTGGCTCAAGTCATAATTTCACGGTTTGTGATTTTGAGCCCTATGTTGGGCTCGCTGCTGTCAGTGTGGAGCCTGCTTTGGATCCTCTGTCCCCACTCTCTCTCTGCCACTCCCTTGCTCATTCTCTCTCTCAAAAATAAATAAAAACATTTTTTTAAAAAGAAAGAAAAATTTGCCTCCACTCCTTGCAAGTCCAATATATTTTCTACTTTATTCCTTCTCAAGATTCTCAAAGTCAAAAATTTTAAGAGCATGATTATAATAAGTGATGCTGAAATTATATATTAAACCTATAAAACTGAACTCTGGCTAAACCTATGGCTTTGCTAAAGTAAATAAGTGGTTTTATTAGCAAATTGAACCGCACATTTAGAAAGAATCAAACTTTCTATCCTATTTATTTATTATTTTAGCCTATTTATTAACATTGGCTTTCTCCTTTATGCCAACTGCCTTTTATTCTGCCAGCTAGAAAGAAACACCACGTATACTTCCGGGGCTTTACTGGGATTCAGCAGGCAATTCTCAAAGTCACTTAGACTTGTTCTCAGAAGGCTATGAATCTTCACACTTGGAGATTTATCCGTTTTCATTTTTTGCCCCCCTTTCTTTCATTTTCACAAAGAGAAATAGAGAGATAGCTAAGAGATTGCTTTAGTATAATAAACTTGCCCTTTGGCTTGTGGGTTCACTTTGCCAAAATATGAGAGGACCCAGAATAGTCAGGAAGACCCAAGTTCTACCCAGTGCCCTGTCCATGTAGGTATTTGCCACCTGAGAGCCAGATGTCACTTGACTCCACCAATATCCCAAGACACTGAATGAACAAACCAACAATAGACTCAAAGCCTTCTATTTTTCTTTTACTCTTCCTCCGGGCTTGTTTCACAGCTTTGTGCCCTGCCCCCAACCTACCCCCTTTGACTCATCAAGCTAGGAAAGTCTCTTAGCCTGCTACATTTGATGTCAGATAATTGGCCAACCATCAGGGTTTTACTGAGGGCCTTCTATGTGAAAGAATTCCTAACGAATGTATTAGAACCTTTGCATTGCTATTCCTGGTAATCTAAAAAGGAAGATATATGAATAACCAAAGGCCCCAAAAAAGTGTTACCATATACAACGCCCTTCCCCACTCTTAAATCAATCGTGTTTGTGTGCTGGGTGTATATGAATGAGTTATATTATCCATACACATACAGACGTGCATATGCTTTAAACCTGAGAAACATTTGGTCCTTGCACTGTATTTTAAGAAGGGCCTAAATCTTTACCATGGCAATCAAAGGAGAAAACAGCTTTCTACACAGAGTAAAACATAAGTACAGAGTAAAACATAGTGCAGAGCATGAAGTTATGAAATAGTATGAAGAACTACAGCATATGGTGAGGTGTAGAAAAAGTAAGACCAGAGCAGGCATAAGATCTAGATATGAAAGACCCTTAAAGCTACCTAAACAGTTTGAAGTTTATCCTTAGCAATGAAGAATGACTGAAGGGCTTAAAGTGAGAGAGACATGGTCAGATTTGTACCTTGGAAAACTCACTCTAACAGCAGCATGGAGGATGGGCTGGAGATTTGAGAGACTGAAGGGAAGCATCCTAGGTAGAAGGCTCTTGCAGGCAAAAAGCCTGAAATAAATTAGTGGCAGGAGGAACATAAAAGAGAGTCTTTGAGAATGCACACACTTGTTCACCAATTAAGAATTAAGGGAAAAGGAAAGGGCAGAGTCAGAGATGACTATCAGCTTTTCAGTTGGAATGACAGGGTGTAGAGCAGTGTTATCTATCAAGGCAGGAACTAATGGGAAGAGCAGTTCAGCTTGTGGAGAAAAGAATGAGCTCAATTTTGCACAGACTGAATTTGAAGCAATTGTACAAAACACAAGTGGGGGCATCCAAAAGGCAGTTGGATAAATGGTTTTAGAGATTGGGGCTGAAGTCCGGACTGGAACTATGGATTTGGGCACGATACACTTACAGGTGTCAGACTGAGTAAGAGAAGCAGGTAAGATCCATGAAGAAGTGTGTAGAGAAAGAGAATAAGGCAGAGGATAGAAACTGGTGTTCCTCTACCATGTTAGGAGCAAATAGAGGAGGAGGGGACAGTATAAAAGACAGAAAAGAGCAGAATATTCTCCAGTTGGAGGGAGACCAAGGGGTCTGGTATAACAAAAATAGTCCTGAAGCTGGAGAACACTTCAAGAATGAAGACACTCAAAAGCAACAGATTCTACCAAGGACATAGACAAAAATGAGAAATGACAAAGATTCCTTTGAATTCAACAATTTGAGTACAGTCCTTAAAGACAGATCTAAGAGGATCTGATCAAGAGCACAGGTGGAGAAATCAGTTTGGGGAAAGGAAGGTGAGGTTGGTGATAAGGCTGGCAAGGGAGAGAACAAAGAAAGGAAGTTCGCAGAGTGGCAGTAGGAAGCTGACGAAGTCCATACAAATGGACTCAGTTTGTCTGAAAAGAAGCAGCTAAGGATCTGTGCTGAGAGGAAAGTGGGGCAACAGTGAGGGAGGGCACTGGGGAGAGAGCCTATGATGGTTGGGGAAGATGATGCTGGAAATTCCTCCTTGCCCCACACCACATCCTTGGCACCCACCCACCCCTTCTCTAACAAACCCAGTACAGTGACTGGTTCATAATAGGACAAGTTTAATATTCACTATCGAGATTTACTTATTCTCATGTATTGAGTACCTACTTGGCATTGGCACTGTGCCAAACTCAAGAGATGCAAAGATGTCGTAATATTTGGAGAGCTGTAAGTATTCACTACAATTTTATCAGTGTAATGGCTACTTATCCTTCAGGTCTTATTTTAAAATGCCACTTCCAGGGTACATGGATGGCTTAGTTAAGTGTCAACTCTTCATTTTGGCTCAGGTCATAATCTCACAGTCATGAGATTGAGTCCCAAGTCAGGCTCTGCACAGAGCATTGAGCCTGCTTAGGATTCTCTCTTTCCCTCTCCCTCTGTCCCTCCCCCACTCACTCATCTGGGTGCATGCACACTCTCTCTCCCAAAAAATAAAAATGAAGGGGCTCCTGGGTGGCTCAGTCGAACATGTGAGTCTTGACTTTGGCTCAGGTCACCATCTCATGGCTCTTGGGTTCAAGCCCCATGTCAGGCTCTGCACTGGTAGTGTGGAGCCTGCTTGGAATTCTCTCTCTCTTTGCCTCCCCCATTCTCTCTCTCTCTCTCTCTCAAAATAAATAAACTTTTAAAAAAATATTTAAAAAGTTAAATAAATAAATAAATAAATAAATAAATAAATAAATAAAATGCCATTTCCTCAGGGAGATCTGACCTCACTCCCAGACTAGGTCAGGTCCCTCTATTAAACTTAGCACCATATGCCTTTCCTTAATAGCTTGTAGAGTAGTGATAGCTAAATGATTGTACTTAGCACCATATGCCTTTCCTTAATAGCTTGTAGAGTAGTGATAGCTAAATGATTAGTTATATAACTATATAATATAAAATATTAATTATGTAATTATATGTAATTTTTAATATCTACCTTCTTTCCCCACCAAGCTATTTGCTCCATGAGGTTAAGAAGTTCATCTCTTTTGTTTATTGTTGGATGAGCAGCACCAGTGGACTGACTGGTGTTCACTCTTTCATTCATTCAGCCAATAATGTAGCCTTCATGATATAAGAGACACGGTACACATACTAGACACTCAAGAAATGCTTGTTGAATGAATGAATGAAGTGCTATAGGATGGTTCATTTAAGGACAAAATCAAATGAGCAAATAATCTATAATCACAATGTGCTATGGTACAAACTTGCAAAAGGGATTACAAGTATGAGGCACTTGCTAGGGTGAATTTAAATGGGGAAAGCTAACTTTGGACAGAAGTGATGATTTGGGGAAAAAATAATGAATAAGGATTGGAACTGATGCTGGAGGGGTGGGTGGCCCACAAAAGGAAATGTTATTACTAGAACCACTCTTCCCAGTATTCACAGGTGGGATCCAGCTGTATACTGCAGCACTTTCAGTAAGAAAAGGAATAGAGTTTCTTACCTTAATTGAACCATGAATAATACTTCTGTTCTACTTCAAACCATAAACCTATATATGACTCCAACAATTGTAAGATAAAAGACTTACATAGTACAATTCTGAGAAAAGAAGTATCATTACATTTTTCAATCTCTCAGATTTAATTAAAGTTAAGCAACAAAAGTAGCTCTATGTTACCACTCTGGAAAAATGATGGTACTAGGAGCAGTAACATAAAAACAGTGAAATGATAAACATTACAGTCCAGCAAGCTCAAAGCCGTCTACCATGTAAGACATGAACTTGAGAACATTTTCTTGGCACTTTTGGACTGTTTGAACTAAATGGAGCGTAAAAAGGCCTTACCCATTTTTTTAAATTCCATTCACCCTCTTAAGAAGACCAATGAGTCTTTGAATAACTAAACAGTGAGTCTGGAATCATACTTGATCCTAGGAACTTTTACACTGTTGAACTGGGTGGCCTTCAACAGTAGAGATACAAAAAACCTTTCCCTGCAGTACCTCTTTGCAAATAAATCACTCTTGCAAACAGCTTTCAAAAATCAGGAGGCCTCCAATAGCAAAACCATTTGGCTTACAATGGTTTCCTTGGCCCTGGCCATATTCACCAACCCAGGTCTCCCTAAGTTTCCATATTTGCCCATATGCCTAGTATAAAGAAAAAATAAAACACTGTAATCATTTTCATCTCCTGCCCCGGTCCCTTACAAAATCATAATAAACAAATGAAAAGTTCATTAAAGGAAAAGATAACTAAAGGGAAATCTAAACAAAGAAAAGCAAATATCCATCAAGATGCCTGTCCCATCTAGTTAAAGGCTGGACTATTTCTAAACCACCTGAGTGCCCCTCTCCCTCTCCAGCCATCAACAATCTAGCAAATAAAAGGTTAGTGCCTGGTACCTACAGAGGTATCCATTCTTACTGGTGAATTCCTGGGCTGTGTGTGATTATACAGAGATGGAGAGACAGATATGGAGATAACGATTCTCAGAGATAGACAGAGGGAGAGAGATAGAGATACATAAATACACAGATATAATATTGTCAGAAATAGAACTGCATTCATTCTATTTTCAGCACCTATCTCCTGATTCCCTTTAGGGTCATCATAGTTATCTCTAGATCCTGGAAAAATGGGTTAACTTCACAGTTAAAGAAAGTAGGAAGTCAATGTTTAAATAACCCTATATCTCCAGAGATATAGTAAAGCAAAGCTGGCATAAAAAAAGAGAGAATGCTGTATTAATAACCCAACTTGTACTTTGATTTTCATTATGAAATTGAAGGTTTTGATCCCTGAAGAAAATCTTCTGATGTACTGTGTCATAGGGCTGTAAACCAATGATACCAGAAGAAGGTTAGGCTTGTGTTCAAGGTGGCATGCTGGGCCCCACTACACACCTGCCGTGTTAGTTCTCCTGGTCCTGTGAGGTCCTGCTCACTTCCTAGCTAGCCCCTTCCCAGCTCCCGAGTGTCTGTTCTACCACCCAGGCTGTGCCCTGCCACTCTTTAAAAATCTCTCTCATACTCTGCTAAAAGTTCCCAGAAATTTATTTTCCCATTTCTTTCCTCTGGGCGTTTACAGTTTCTAAATAAGCAGGGGTACTTATCAACACTTCCCCAGTAAAAAGCAACCCATGAAAATTCTGGGAATTTGAGGGTGAGTATGTTAACTCATTTGTGAGTTCTCTTGAAGTAAAGGACAACTCAGTGTTCCGGAACCCCTGCTAAGTTACACATTGCCCCCACTGATCATTATTACCATGCACTTGTAGATAAGTGGTCTTATGGAGCCTACACTGACAGAGGGCTGGATGTGAGGTCAGGAGTATTCCCTCTCCCACTATCTAATGAGTGAGCTCCTTCATATGGTGCTGTGGTCTGAATGTTTGTCCTCTCCCCAAATTCACAAGCTGGAATCCTAATAGTATGAGATGGTGTTAGGAGATGGGTTATGTTAGGTTAGGTCACGAGTGTGGAGCCCTCATGAATGGGATGAGTGCTGTTATAAAAGAGACCCCACAGAGCTCCCTAGCCCCTTTTGCCATGTGAGGATACAGAAAGAAGTCTGCAACTGAGAAAAGAGCCCTCCTCCAACAATACTGCTAGCCTGACCTCAGACTTCCAGCCCCCTGAACTGTGAGAAATAAGTTTCTGTTGTTTATAAGCCACTCCGTCTGTGGCATTGTGTTACAGTAGCCTGAGCAGCCTAACACACATGGGGACATAGGGATCCTGTGGGAAGAAAATCATCTTGTTAAGAATTTAGAAGAGGGGTTCCTGGGTGGCTCAGTAGTTTAAGTGACTTGATTTTGGCTGCGGTCATGATCTCGAGGTTCACAGGATTGAGCCCTGTGTCAGGCTCTGCGCTGACAGCACAGATTGGGATAGCTTGGGCTTCTCTTTCTCCCTCTCTGTCTGTCCCTCCCCAACTCATGGGCACGCTCTCTCTCTAAATAAATAAACATTTAAAAAAAGAACTTAGAAGAGGGATAGAGATGACAAGGACCATGGAGGGAAGGATATATCATCGGCTCCAGACCAACTTAGAGGCTCCATCAGACCCCTGAGCTCAGGAGGACAGTTTCCCTTTCTCCAAGACAGCTCTGGGGCTGAGCTGCAGTGAAGAAGTGGGGAGTCCAGTGACCCTTTGTGGTGGATGACACCAGCAACAGGGCAAGGGCAAGGTCCCTCCCTTAACTGCCCTGTGAGCAGTGGACACCAACAGAGACTCCAGAGGGGAAAAATAGATATATGAAGAGCCTGAGTCCCAGGAACATAAAGAGAAACTCACCTAGAGCCTACTAGAAGGGTTTGTGGGAGGAGTTGTGGCCCCTCATGAGCAGGTACAAACATCTCAGCTGTTCCTTGACTGCAGTATGCTAGAACAAGTGAGGCTTGGGGGCATTGTTCTGAGTTGTACGCACCCATTCACCCCAAGATTAAGATGCATTGTCATTATTTCTAGAAATCTCCTAGGAAGCAATACGGAAAAGCCTAGTGTACACATTTTCTAAGAAAGGGCCCTAAAGGAAGGCCCCATTCTGAATAAGACACTGGTGCAAATACACTATATGGAACATCTCTGGGGATGTCAGGACGGAAATAGCAGAAATGTTCATGAGCATCTGATGATGTTCCCTCCCATGGGCTTATGCCTTTCCGGACATGAACTTGGAAAGAATGTTCCAGATAATGGAAACGATTTGACCTGTTTGGACTTTTGTGTTGGGAGTAACTTTTCCTCTTTATTTAGGCTAAACTTGTTTTCATTATTGTCCCCCCTACAGAGAGCACTTTTAAGCCAGCCAAACTCCCCAATAAAAATGTAATGCCACAGATAAACTGTACATCTGTTTTTGTACCATGTATGTATCTGTGCTTCATATATTAAAAAAGAAAGAGTATGATATTTTGCCCCCAAAGACCAGTATTTGTCTCCTGGATGTTGATACTCCCCCCCCCCTCCGGGAATGCAAGATTTGTTTTCACAGCATGTGCATCTCAAGAGCTAACCCCGCAAGTCTTTGGCCCACCCCAGGCCTAACTCATCTTCCACTGGAGCCAACAGTACATACACCCTCAAAGATCTAGAACATTCCCTCACACACACAGCTGAGATGGTATCCACATGTATTCCCCAATGCTGTAGCTTATGTTTACTATGTCCCCAAACTGGCCAGCTGCTGCTTTGCATATATCCAAATAATACTGCCTTTTGTTTTGCTGGTAAACCATATGTGCCTACTCAAATGTAATCCATTACTACTCATTAATGTAGTTAGACAGGTCCTGAGCTTCTCCAGAACACTGCAGTGTAAGCACTTTGCCCTCCATGAATTGAAAAATCGAATTTCCCTTTTTATATCCAAAATGTTTTTAAACAACATAGTCTCTCTCCATAAAGTTCTTAGAATTTCCCAAATTCCAAACTCTTTACTCTCATAATCTATACCAACTGTCAAATCATTGGTGAAGTTGGCAAAAAATAGGAGTTCACACTAGTTTTTTTCAGCTCCCTGCTCACCACTCAAAGAACATAAAGTCAACATCTACCTTTCTTTGCCATGAGCTCTAAAAAATCCTCAAAATATGAATTTCTAAATGGAGAAGGTGTTTTCCAATTATATTAAGCAGAGGGAATCATTAAACAGGCACCTACCACTCTGGGGGAAAATCCACACATTCAACTCTAGTCATCATAAAATACAAGTATCCTAAACAGAGCCTTTATGCTACACCATGGCACCTTCAGCATTCATTTAGTGGTCCGGCCTTCTCAGTAAGTCTACTGCTGATAGCATCCAATTAATCACCCAGGTATTAGACTTTGTGATGCGGAGCAATGAAGTGCTAACGAGGACCACGTGTGGCTGTGAATGGCCTCCATGTGACCAGCCACACTTGCCAAATGGGAGAAAACACTCAAGATGGAGCTATGAGAGATCTTAGAGGGCAACTCTGAGCAGTAATACTGCGTGCGTTTGGGTGTGCCAATGACTTCAGAAGGATTCCAAATGGTACGTTAATGTTTTGTGTCAATTTAATTTCAAAACATGCTACTTTCAAAATCTTCTGGGGGTTCCTAATTCATTCATAATGGTATTTGTGGGTCCGTTACCCTTCAACACATAGCAATTTAAATTAATTTAATTCATTAGGAAGAATGAGTGCACTGGAAAAATAAACATATCTGAATTATGCCACAATTTGGCCTTCCTACCTCAACTAGTCATGCAGAATTGGCAATTTGTTAACATACCTGAAATATGCTTTGAAAGACTTGAGTACAAGGCCAACTTCAACTTTTAATCAACCCTTAAGATTCACACATTTTCACATTTTATATTTTCATCAATAATTTATCAGTCTGACACCAACTGCATGTTGATATTAATGGCTCATGTAAAATGTCTAAATCAACGTTTCTCAGCCAGGGGTGTGCCTCTGAGTAGCCTAGACAGATTTTGAACATTGACATGCTGATTCCCACACCTGGAGAGGCTGATTGAACATGGTTGAGGTTGGGCTCTGGAATCCTTATTTTCAAGTGGCTAACCCAGAGTTTGGCCTACACACGTGCTTAGGAACAAACGCACTAGTCCTTTCAAACATGATTCAATTAACATTTTATATTCATAGCTTAGGTTATATTCATAACTTTAAAGATACTGTATTTATTTTTATTTATATACAACTTTAAATCTGTCTGCTCTGTGGAGTGAGGTGAACATGATTAGACGATGGTGCTGAACCTCCTTGAGGTGGACATTTGCGGATGTCCACTGCCCTGGTTAATATTATTCGGTAACAAAGCACCCCCCAAATCAGTGGTTGAAGCAACCATTTGTTTATGACAGTAAATCAAACAGGGTACAGCGGGGATGTTTATCTTTTGGTCTCACTTGAGAAGACTCAAACGCTGAAGGTGACTCAATAGCTGAGGATAGGAACCATCTGGAAGCTCCTTCCCTCCCATGTCTAGCATGGGGGCTACACTGACTGTAGCAGAAGCAGAACTCAGCTGGGACTGTCAATCAGAGCACCTTGCACGGCCTCCCTCTGAGGCCTCGGCTTCCTCCCACCATCATGGCCTTGGGATACCTGAATTTCTTACTCAACCCAGTGTGAGTGTTCCAGATGACAATGTGGATGCTGCACTGCCTTTATGAGCACCTTGGCACCATGTCCGTGTTCTTGCCCAAGTTAAAAAACAAAACAAAATAAACCTTGGGGAAGAATTTCAGGCACTCTCCAAAGCCTCCCTGGGAAGAGATTTGGGGATGAGGGGCACAGCTTTTAGTGTTTCTCCATACCTATGCTGATTTGGCTTGAAATAGACCCTAGGTAGAGACCTCCCCTTCACAGTCCTAATGCAAGCAAAAAAGAACATGCACACATGCAGAAATTCTGCAACATGTATAAAATTATGGAAGGCATGTGGCTAGCTATCCCATGAGGTGGGAACAAGAAAGCAAAAAGATGCTCCTATGAGGAGGAAAATGCCCTTTGTATACCCACAAATAATTTTCACCTTCCTGCACTGTGGTCTTAGATCAGTGACTGAATGAGACTGCACGTTTTCACAGTGCTTCACACTTTTCAGCGAGCCTTCTCATTCACTCTCCCATTTAGAATTCACAGGTAGAAATTGCTGCAGCAGGTACAGAGGGAGGGCAGGTTTTAATAGCTCCATCTTTCAGTTGGAGCTGAGAATAGAGAGTCAAAGATGTGGAGTAGTGTTTTTTGGGGGGTTTTTTTGCAGTCATATTGCTAGTATGTGGCAAAACTAAGGCTTGGAGCTGCGGCGAGCATGTACCAGTTCATACCTTATTCCACCAGGGTTCATCCAATTGTCTTCACTAATTACACAACGGAAAACCTCACCATGCACACATATCAACCATACTACTGAAAGTGCCTAGCAATTCAAAACTGTTGTTCATTTACATATCGTTCACTGATAATTCTTTTTTTTTTAATTTTTTTTTTCAACGTTTATTTATTTTTGGGACAGAGAGAGACAGAGCATGAACAGGGGAGGGGCAGAGAGAGAGGGAGACACAGAATCGGAAACAGGCTCCAGGCTCCGAGCCATCAGCCCAGAGCCTGACGCAGGGCTCGAACTCACGGACCGCGAGATCGTGACCTGGCTGAAGTCGGACGCTTAACCGACTGCGCCACCCAGGCGCCCCTGTTCACTGATAATTCTTGAGTGCTTGCTGTATTATATGTCTGGTATGGCTGTAAGCATTTTTCATGCACACTCTTTCAGCTGCAGAACTTGTTTTTTATGTGCCTATTTATTCATACAAGATGGATAAATAGGGGATACAGTCCCCAAGACACAAAACAGTGGTAGCTATGCAATTTTTCACAAGATAACTATTATTTATATCACCTAGCAACACCAAGTAAATTAAAAAACGCCAAACAGTTGCATGCAGTGACCATGGGGGAAACACAGACATACATCCCTCGTCTCTCTGTTTCCCCACTTTACCTACCTGCTTTACCCAATGTGTGTATATAGTTCTTCCCAAATTCACGTAATTTTCCTGCTAAAAGTATTTACTGCAACCACCCAAACATGAATAGCATCCTGAGTAGATGAACCCAAATAGCAAATGCAAAAGGAAAGCCCCAGATCTTGAGGAGAAGCTTAAAATGATAAAACATAAAAAGAAACAAGAGAACTTGTGATACCGCAACAGCAAGAGGCTGAGGAAATCAGCCTGGTGCACCATCAGTGATGACGCAGCAAACATCAGAGAAAGTTGTTTAGCAAGAGAAACTGTGGTGGCTGCAGTGCCTCTTGAACAAGCCTGAAGAGGCTGCAAGCAACAGTGCTGGGGCCGCTGATGCAGAACTAACGATGAGGTCAGATGGCTGTCCACCAGAGCCGAAAACACCAGGACTGTGGCCTGCTGGAACTGGGCTGACAGGCACCTGCATGGATGGCCGGCAATGCCTCCAACACCATGCAGAGCAGCTGGCACATCGTGGCTTCCCTTTAACAGCCGCACTGGCTGCTTCATAAAGAAAGAAGGACATGGCAAAGCAATAAATACTGGATATCTGTTTTAAGGTAATGCAGAAGGAAAACAGGACAAAGCACCGCACTTCTGGTGTCACAACATTCTGTCCTGTTTCCTCCCCTCCCTCTCTTCCTCCAGAACTCAGAAAGCCCCACATTTCACGTAATGATGCCACTGTGCAAACCTCATGCTTTCTGTCAAGTGCTATGTATACCATAGTTTTTTTAAAAATTTATTGGGGACTTAAGATGTTTAAAAGTTTTATTGGGTTTTTGGAAGGGTATTCCTTACTAGACTATACAGGTGCTGAATGTTCTACCCAATTCTATTTTTCCCATAAGCCCCATCATTTTTATTGCATGAAATTCTATAATGCCTTGATTTTTAGGAAGACATATTACACTGTAGCAGAAATAATTGTATTGTCTCATTTAATCCTCCTTTTATCCCTACTTTACAAGAGAAAGCATGGAACACTGAGTGTGGTTTCCATTTGATGTCAAAATCCCACATCTTGAGTGTCTTCTCCCAACGTGTGTTCCCTTTCTTTCTTCTAATATAATGTTTGCCAAGGACCTCCACCACTCAAGAGCCTTTCCTAGGATGTCATGCTAAGAAAAATCGCAAATAGGGGAGTAGCTTCCAGCCCCACAGAAAGGAGGGGATTTGCTCAGCATCCAAATGGAAACTGGTTTCTAGTATCTAGGCCAAAAGTTCACCAAAAAAAAATTCTCGAAAGAAGTTTTTAAGTCCAAAAGAAAGAAACAGAAGGACTTCCAAGAAATAGATCCTAAGGAAAAAAAAAAGCAACTGGCAATCTGAAATAACAGGCAATTTTCCCAAAGTGACTGATAACTATTGCATTACTTTCCCCAAGGTCAGCAGCAGAATAGGAATTAGAAAGACCAACTTGGGACCTTCCCTACTCCTTTTAAATATTGTGTTTCTGTTGCTTGGAACGTTCATATTTCTGCATCAGACTGTTCTCCTTGCTATATTTCACACCCCCTCTGGCTTCACATCAGAAGAACAAGGTCAGTATTTGTTTATAATGGAATAGGGGTGCGATGGTGAATAATACAGATGTATATTTGACTTGGAACAAATGCAGTTCACCTTTCTTCTCTGAGTAAATTCAAATCTTGGGAGAGACTGCAGTGCATAAACCTTCAAAAGGAGGCCCTCCTTGGGTATTCAAAACATATTTTATCACACCACAAGATCCTCTTGTTTCAAGCAAAAAGCACCAACAAAGAAAAAGACAGTTTCTGTAAGACACTTGTTGAATTTTTGGTTTGTTTTGGATGGTTGTTATTTCTTTTGGGACAAATTGTAAATGTTAACAGAACAAAACAAATTATGTTGGTGGAATTGGGAATGAGAGGTTTAAATGAATGATTTCAAATAGGTACATCTGTCATATCCTAGAAGAGTACATTTTCTCAAACCCTTTGCTTTGAGTTCTTAAAAAGGATTTGGAATAAGTGTTTCTATATTAAAGCAGAATGTTAAGGTCAAGATGAAGAGAATCAATCCTATGGAGCTTTTGAAACAGAGACAGGACAGGATCAGTCTTGCAGCATACAAGAGATTATCTTCCATTTGGAAATAGGCAGGAACTAAAGATACAGAACATAAAATTTTCCATTGGATTTCTATTTTGTTTCTTTTGTGGCCACATGTGTCTGTCTAATCTTGACCACAGAATCAGAATGTTAAAAAGACTTTGAGGGTTCATCGAATCCACACCCAAGCTTATGGGAAGACCTCCCACTAAACCTCCAGACACATGGGGACTTACCCTGTTTTTAAAGACCTCCACGAAGTCTTTACAAAAAGTGTTCAAACACCAGCTCTCCTGCCAGCAGTCTCCTTGGCTTGTTGAATTTGCATTGGCCCCACCTCCATTAATCAATCCCACCCCAGCAAATAGGACCAGCCCCCTTGTCTCTAAACATTCCAACATCTGCCCCCGCTTATGTGTGCGGTGTCACCCAGCTCTGGCCCCTGAGCCAACAGTCTTGTTCTAATCTCCGTGGGGGCTAAGGCACAGGTGTGGGTCTCAGGCAGCCAGGGCCCCCCACCATCCCCCACATGGCCACTGGCAGCCCTCGGCTTCTAAGAGGCCAGCGTGAGGGGAGGCAAATTCCTAAACACTCAGGAGCCTGGGAGTGTTTCATTCTTCTCAGGGAAAAAAGATTCATAGATCTTCTATTAGGGAGGCTGCATGTGACACATATGAAATATTTGCCCCCCTTCTTTTAACAGGGGATTGATAATTGTTCCCCAAATCAAACTCCCAATCAAGCCTCAAGTTTTGCAGGGCTGACTTCTACTAAAATTCCCACTCTGCTGGCTTGAAACAGCAGGGCAGGAAACTTTTCTTCCTTGTTAATATGAAAGAATTGGAAGTGCTAGAAATAGCCCCAGGACTAAAGAAACAGGTACTAGCAGCGATGTTTCCCAGGAAATGTTTGTGGCCAGAAACGTGAATGAGGAACACTCAGCAACCTTGAGAGGAATGTCTGCTTTCCTTGTCACTTGTATCATTCCACCTCAGAGCGGCTCCTGAAATGCCTTTCCTCCATTCCCCCCATCAGTGCTTTAAGGTCTCCCCCCACCCCCACCCCACCCCGTTGGTCATCAAATGGCCTGAGAGAAACATATGGGGTTGTCCGTAGCATCCATCAAAGCAGCCAGGATCATGTAAGGAGAATGGGGCCAGCACCACATCTCACCAGCTCTCAGCAGACAGACCGCCCTGGAGATGGGTTAAGGGCCATCACCCCACTGTGAGAGGCTGATCCTGTCTGATCATCTGCCTCAATTTCAGCAACAGAAGAGAGGAGGCTTGAGGTTACTGTGGTGACTATCCACTATAGTCTACAATGACATGAACCTGAGAGAAACCCAAAACCACCTGGAAACAGCGAGACTTTCAGGGTCAAACTCTTTTCAGGTGGCACAGATTTTTAAAAACCCAGGCGGCTCACATCAGGGCTGTGTCCCAGAGAGTTAGATACGCCAGCTACACCTCTGCAGATAAGACCACTCGCTTCCCTTTAACATCCTGCTTGTTGTATGCTTTCCCCGAAGGTCTCCCTCAGGCTACAATCAGATTTTGATATTTAGTGTAATCATTATGAAAAGCCCCCCCTTCATTTATCAAAATCATCTTTCAACCTCCCTTACTGGTTTCCACATTTACTGAGAAGTCACATCCAAATTCCTACAACCCCTTGTAACTCAGATGACCTTAAACTGATGTGTGAATTTGGATCACGTTAAATCAATGTTTCCAAAGCTTGGGTCATCCTTTCTTTCATAAGGTAATTTTCCCAGACTAAATGGGGACATTTTTACAGGGCAAACAGATTGCTAACACAAACTTGGTTCATGTGACTTTTTAAGAAAGCATATAAATTATACCATCATAAACCCTTCTCTTTTCAGGTTTGTAACTGGGGTGTCATAAATATCAGACTTGATCATCTTTGGTTCATAATCCAGATGTCACTATTCTACAGCGAGAGCTAAAGGATTCTTAGAAAGGGTAGCAGTGCCCCCTGCTGGTTTCCCTTATAGGCTGAGTTTTTATAAGGCAGAAGTCTGGGTATGAAGTCCTTTGATGCTAAAATCCCTTGCAGTTAAGAGAGGAAATGAGGTTTTGAATGCGACATTCTTCATTTCCTCAACAACACATACTGCAGCAAAGAGAGGCTCACATTTCTTCCATTATTATTTCTAGCATTTAATACGGTCAGCCACATTAGACCTGATGACATCTCGGTGGCATTGTTCCCTATTACTAATGGTGTGTGACAAAACTATGAGGGATTCAACTTGTCCCACTCCATGTAATGCTCCCACTCCAGGCAACAGATCAGCACCATTGGTGATCTTTGAGGTGGTCCCTCAAGAACCACAGGAGGACAAGGACAGCCCACTTGAGATGACAGACCCAGTTCCATGCCACTCAGCTTGCTACTCTGGAGTTTCATCTGCCGTAAGAAAGCCCTGATCATCAGACATTGTAGATTATCAATCCCGATCTGAAAGCAGCTCCCAAACACCCAAACCATTTACTACCAAAGGAATCCCCATGGATTCAGAAAACCCAGAGACCTTTTGGGTGGCTGAGTATAGCATAGCATCAATGCAGTCATTCATTATTCAACAAAAATATCATCGTATTCAACAAATATTTAGTGAGCACTTACACTGTCTTAGCACTACGCAGGCATCAAAGATACAATGGTGAACAACAACAACGACAACAAAAACCTGTCCCTTATGGAGCTTGTTGTGCAGGGGAGAAAATAGGCAACATATAAGTAATCCAAAAATGAATGTATTACAAAGTGCAACAAAGGACATAAAGGCAATGTCATGCGAGCATACATAAACTAGGGGAGTAGAGACCGTTTTCCTGTGTGACATTAAAACTGAAACCAAGAGGACAAATGGAGTTACTGAGGGTTGAGGCAGGAGGGAAGGGAGAAGCATTTCAGGCAGAGTAATAAGCACATGAAACGCAACTAACTGCCAGGCAGAGACGGTCAAGTCATTGGATGTGAAACTGTCATGGGTATCCATGTCTTTATGACATTATTTCTATAAAACTGGCACTCCCCCCAACCCCTCCCCCCCCCACACAAAAAGATTATAGAAGCCAATGAACCCTTTCCAGAAACTGACAAAATTCCTGCAGCAAACCATCAGCTTCTATCTTGGGGAATGAGAGACAAGTGGCCAAGCCTTGTACACAGTGGGCATTCTTCCAGTTTTAAGGTCTACCTACTGAGAGTTCTGGATCCCACCAAGCTCTTTTGCTTTGTCTTCGCAGATTTATAGCTTCTTGTACCATGTCCCAGCGCCAGAGTTTTCCCTTATGTGGACAACATCTACCTACCTGGATCTCTCAACTTCCCAGACACTAGACATCCTACTTGTATTTAATAATGCTTTCACACTAAAAAGTCCCAGAATTTTACCCTGGTCTTCTTTGACAATTGCCTCAGAAAGGTGATCTACAACATTATTTCTTATATTTTAACACTCATTTAGAACTCACTATGTGCCAGATGAGTTCTATGTGCTTCACAAATAGTAACTCATTTAATCCTCCTGATAATGTCATGAGGTGGTTATTAACATTATCTGCATGTTACAAATGGAGAAACTGAAGAACCAAGAAGATGAGAAACTTTCCTGAAGTCACTCAGCTACTCAGCAGTAAGTAGCAGAACTATGATTTGGCTTCCAAAAACCAAACTCAGAACCACCATTCCAAATAGCTTCTTCTTAGCAAAAAGCAGAGCCATTCAACCAACAGCGCTTTTTTTTTTTTTTATCTAGTTGTAGAGTCTGTGTCTCTGATGGGTACAACAAAAATTCATGATGAACAAAATATCAAAATTTTAGACAAAGATAGGATCAGTATCACTGATTTTTCTTTCTGGCTCCAATGTGGCTTAGCACTAATCCAGTCTGCATTGAAATCTCTGTTATTTTGTTTGTCATGGATTTTTTGGCATTAATTTTTATTTTCAAAAATATTTCACTAAAATATTATTTACCTTGAAAACTGTTTTTTTTTTTTTTTTTTTTTTTGGTGCAGTCAAGGCAAGACAAGTGCCTCACATATCTTACCACAGGCCCAGCTCTGGTGGCACCAAACCCTATCCTTCTACCACCCCAAAGAGTGTACAACCTGAGTGAGATATGATTATATGCAAACACAGCTTCAAGACAAGTCCTACCTTAGCCACCACCACCTCCCGATGAGACTGTGATCCTTAAGTCCCTTTTATACTCTTGAGCCACGACTATGCACATAGCTCTGGTTTGCACATCTGGCTGCACTGTGATTATTGCATTCTACCTGCCTTTCTAGTCTGTGAGCTCTTTGAGGTCAGAGACTGAATCTTTTTCATCTTGGTAGGCATATGGCCTTGTATAGTGTTGGGTTTATAGAAAACATTTAATAATTGTTTGTTGAATGAAAGGCTCCTTGGCTCTTTTTCCCATAATTAATATTTCAAGATAGCTAAGTGAGATTCTGCTTTTATCTGGTTTAGTTCTGTCAATCTATGTAGAATCATTACATATTGCATAATATATGTTGGGGCGCCTGGGTGGCGCAGTCGGTTAAGCGTCCGACTTCAGCCAGGTCACGATCTCGCAGTCCGTGAGTTCGAGCCCCGCGTCAGGCTCTGGGCTGATGGCTCGGAGCCTGGAGCCTGTTTCCGATTCTGTGTCTCCCTCTCTCTCTGCCCCTCCCCCGTTCATGCTCTGTCTCTCTCTGTCCCAAAAATAAAATAAAACGTTGAAAAAAAAAATTTAATATATGTAATATACATATTATAGTATATCATTATGACATTAGTGCCATAATCCATTTAGGTCCATGTTAAAGGGCTGGTGACCTTGAATGCCCTAACTGTGGCATGATTCAGAAAAGAGTATTTCAGAGCTACCTGGTCTCCTACTTGTTCACAATCCTCTACGCCAAGGATAACCCACTTTTGGCTCTTCCAGATGCCTTTGCCCACTCACCATCTCCTTGGACTACTGTGTCACACAGGAGGGACATGCCACGAGCACCGGTGGAGCAGAACCTACTTCTGGTTTTACAAAGCACTCATTCCACTTCTGTTTCTGCTTGACCAAAGTCCTGTCTGCATGCTGGCCTGATGTTCTTGGCTGTCTCTATCCTGGCTTACAGACCCGGCTGCACCTCCAGTAGGAATGCCTGCACCCCTGTTTGGTTTCCTGATCTTACTTCCTGTCTTGTGGCCACAGTCCTGACATTGGCTTGAAGTCTTTCACCACAGGCTATGGCCAGCATCCCCTGTGTTCCAAGTCTTGGCATGGTGATTTATAGACTTCTCACATTTGAATTTAGTTTGGACCCCATCATCTCAATTGAGATTTCACTTCTTATTTGATGCCAGTAGAAAATGGTATTTCCAAATTCTTAAGTGTCTAGAATTGTTCATTTGGCTCTATACCTAGAGGTCTTTAAAGCAAAACTAAACAACACAGCATCCAAAATCTCAGCTCCTGAATTTATCACCCACCTCAGAGTCAAACATCCCCACCGTAATGAAGTTTGTTTCGCCAATAACTAGAGTTTTGCTTGGATTGATTTTGCTATAGCTGTTGGATCACTTAACTTCATAACTAGAAATTTTCTTCCTTTCCGTCAGGATGCCCACTGTTTCTGAAGTTCCTCCTCCCCTCCCGTCTCCATAAATATAATAGCCTTCACTTAGTGTGCACAATTAAGAGCAACTGACCGAAAAGGTGTGATAAGCAAGGTGCCCAGGTATGATGAGATAGCAACAGTTGTCTCAAGCTGCTGCATCACTGTTCACTATACTTAAAAATAAAGTTGAGTTAATACCAATCCAAACTGACCTTTCCAATTTGATGAACGCCAAAATTAATTTACAAATACAGATCAAAAATGGAAGAAGAAAAGGAAGAGTTCAAGGAAGATGTAACACCCAAATTCATCTTGAGACTCTGGGAGAACAGCCAACTAATGAACTGTAGTCACAAAATAAATGCCCATTAGCATTCACAAAAGTATACAGGTGAAAATACTGTAGTTCCTTCATGGCATAATTCAGGCATTTGAAGGCAAGTATGTTTCATGGCATTGATCTAAATCTTTCTTTATATAGAGTATAATTATAAACAACTCATTATAAACAATGAAACTGATTTTCATTTTTCCCTATAGAATCAGTTAGATGTCTTTAGTATATTCACCTTGGATAACATGGATAAACATGCAATGATAAAATTATTATTATGTTATTATTTTTATATAGAGAGTAAAACATTGGGTTGCAAGTAACTTATTCTGTGAGTGTTCTGCAAGATGAGCAAACATTTCTAATAAATTTTAATTTGATGAATGAGGGATGTCTTGCAATATGAGTAGTGCATAACGCTGAACATTACATGATCACAACTGAGCCAATGGTTCTTCTCTCTCTCTCTCTCTCTCTCACTGCAGGATTGTAGGTGATCGTCTCCCATGCTCAGATGCTCAGTCTCAGGTCGCAGTGTTTGGCAGAAATCAGTGATTTTTCAGAATGCTGGAAGGTGCCCACAACTGGCACTAGTGTATTTTTTGTCACTTCAAAACACATATGGGAAATCCTTTGCTTTTCCATACAAGGGTAAGTTTTGGAATGCTTTGCTTCATTCTAGGTCAGGCTGCCTGCAGCAATAGGCCCTTTTCTCTGCTGCCTTATTGCCAGTTACATTAAATACAAGATATGACAAGAGTTTATTAATACTATATAGTAGTCAACATATGTGCCAGCATATACAATGGCCCCCATGCAGAAAAAGGTTGAAAAGAAAGGTGGTAAGAAGGAGATGATTACAGTGGAACTTAAGAAGGAAATCATCAAGAAGTATGAATGAGGTATGCAAGTGGTTGAAATTTTAAGATTTAATAAGAAGTCTACATTGACCATTTGCACAATATTAAAGAAGAAAGAAGGGGGCTAGATCCAGCAAAAGGAGTCACAAGAATGTCAAAGCAACAGCCACATGCTCTGGAAGATATAGAAAAGCTGCTTCTGGTTTGGATAAATGAGAAGCAACTAGCAGGTGATACTGTGACTGAGAACTTTCTCTGAGAGAAGCCAAAGGCTTAGTACACAAACCTTGTAAGTAAACTGCCAGGTACGCCAACAGAAAATAAAGAAGGCTTCAAGGCAAGCAGGGGATGATTTGATAACTTTCAGAGAAGTGGTATCCATAGTGTTGTGAGGCATGGAGAGGCTGCCAGTTTGGATACTAAGGCAGCTGCGGCATTCCCTACCGAGTTCTAGAAGCTCATGGTTTTCAAGTGTTACCTGCTGGAGCTAGTTTTTAACTGCGATGAGATGGGGATTTTTTGGAAAAAAGATGCCAAAGAGGACCTACGTTACAGAAGAGAATGCAATGCTCAGTCACAAGCCCATGAAAGACTGTCTTACCTTCTTGTTTTGTGCAAGCGGGGATTTCCAAATCAAGCCTCTGCTCATTTATCATTCCAAGAATTCACGACCCTTCAAGAAACACAAGGTCCAGAAGAGCCAGTTAAACGTTATGTGGAGGTCCAACAGCAAGGTTTGGGTCACTTGCATCTTGTTTGTTGAGTGGATCAGTGAGGTAGGTCTTCAGTCATACAGTGAAGAAATATCTTTTGGAAACAAATCTGCCACTCAAAGCCTTGCTGGTTACGAATAATGTTCCTGCTCATCCTCCAGGCTTTAAGGACAACTTACTGGAGGAATTTGAGTTCATTAAGGTCAAGTTCCTTCCTCCCAACACCACTCCAATCCTCCAGCCCAGGAATCAGCAGGTCATTTCAAATTTTAAAAAGCTTTAAACCAAAGCACTATTTCAGCAATGCTTCAAGGTGATGACCAAAGGAAAAAACCTTACCCTCTGAGAGTTTTGGAAAAATCATTTCCACATGGTGAACTGCCTCAAGATCACTGAGAAAGCCTGGGGTGGGATCATCAAAAGAACCCTGAATTCTGCTTGGAGAATCCTGTGGCCTGACTGCGTTCTTAGACATGACTTAGAGGGGCTTGGTCGTGAGCAGGAGCTGCCAGCTGTTGAAGGAACATGGCCAGACCCTGACCACCAACTAACTGATGGATCTGCATCACAAACAACAACAAGAGGTTATGGAGATCTCATCTGCAGAGGAGGAGGAGAAAAAGGAGGATGAATCCCTCACTTTAAGTGAGATTAGGGAGATGTGTAAAATGTGGGAAACAGTGCAAAATTTTGTAGAAAAGCACCACCCAAATAAGGCGAGTGATGAATCTGTTTAACAACAATGCAATGTCACATTTCCATGAAATCCTCAAAAGGATGCAAAAGCAAGTTCATTGGATAGGTTCCTTGTTAAAGCTGCATGAAGAGAAAACATCCCATTGAGCCAATAGATATCAGTGACTCTGTTAGTGATGGTGAAATTCGTCCTACACAAAACCCTCCTTTCTCTTGTCTCTTTCACACCAGCCACAAAGGTTTTCAAAGGTTAAGTGAGGATTAATTTGTTTATTTTTCCTTATATTCTGTATTTTCTTTATCATTTTGTATTATATTACAGTATTGTAATCATTTTTATATGAATATTTTTGGGTTGTGGAATGAATCATCTGAGTTGCAATTATTTCTTATGGGGAAATTCTCATTGATATATGCAAGTGCTTTGGATTACAAACATGTTTCCAAAACAAATTATACTCACAAACCAAGGTTTTACTGTACATACTGTGTTAGTTTGTTAGGGCTGCCATAACAAAGTGCCACAGATTAGGTGGCTTGAACAAGAGAAATTTATTGTCTTGCAGTTCTTGATGCTACAAGACCAAATTCACAGTGTCAGCAAAGCTGGTTCCTTTTGAAGACTGTGAGGGAAAGATCTGTTCCAGGCTAGTAGAGAGCCATCTTCTCTATAGGTTTCTTCATGTCATCTCCTCTCTATGCATGTTTGTCTCTGTGTCCAAATTTCCCCTTTTTATAAGGAAATCAGTCATATTGGATAAGAGCTACCATAATGACTTTGTTTACCTCTATAAAGACCCTGTCTCCAAATAAGGTCACATTCTGGGGTACTCAGGGTTAGGACTCCAACATAACCTTTTAGGCACTGGAGGTCACAATTCAACCCATAATACATACCGTGTTCATATTTTTATCCCTTACTTCACTTTAGGAAGGATTTAAAATAACGATGTGCACATATTAACGGGAAAAGTAAGTTTAGAAATTACATTGGCCAGTTTTCCCCATGCTCCTGAGCCTTCCAGAAGAGATGTTTCCCATGGTGGTGAGGACCAGCCCCTTGGAGAAGTAGAAAGACACAGGACAAGTTCCTTTGTTTTTTCTGGGTCATGATTTTCTGAAGTCAGGATGAATTTTAAGTCATGGAGGGCATGGAACAGTTTAAACATGGATATTTTATTCTCAAGTTCATTAAGCCCTAGGATGTAAATGGTGCGTCTTGTCATTTGCTGACAGAGCAATCCACTTCACTTTCATCACAGCTGATATTTGCTCCCAATCCTATTGTAATGTCACCAGTCAGAACTTGCTACATAATTTGTGAGGCTCGGTGCATATGAAAATGTGGAGTGCTTGGAGGGAGGAGGGACAAGACAGGTGAAGAGAAGTGAGAGATACAGGATTCTGTTATGCAATGAATAAGCCATGGAAATAAAAGGCACAGACATGAAAAAAAAAAGAAAAGAAAACGTTGGGTCCTTTGTTCAAAAATTATTTCGAATTTCAAGACAGCAACATCAGAACATTATATCAGGTATGGGGCCCTTTTGGCAGAGCCCCGTGCAATCACACGGCTTACATACACAGAGAGCCATCACTGAATACAGTGTATTTGAAGCAATCATTCCAAATATACATTTTGCAATGGTAAAAATATTGTTAAATTGTTTACTTTGGTCAAAGTTTCAGCGGAGGGTGCAGGGCACAAGTGACAGACCTCCACAGTGACCTATGAAGGGAAGAAACTGATTAGTCAAAGTTTTGGGTTGGTAGGAAGACTAGATCTCAGTGGCTTACCCAAGGTTTACTTCTTGCTCATTACCCTGTCAGAGGCTGGTCAGTCAATAGTCGTGTGAGGCTTTCTCTAAGCAGCCCAGAAGCCTTCCATCTTGCAGCTACGCCACCTCAGTGTTCTTTGCTTCCAGTAGCAAGGAGTAAAGAGAGAGTAGAGAAAGCCTATCGTCTTCATTTTGCAGGCCAGAAGTGATATAATATCTTTGTTCATGTTCTCATTGACCAGAACTCAAGCCAATATTCCCAACCTAACCTCATACAGGCTGAGAAATATAGTTACCTTGAGAAATATGCTCAGGAAAAGGCAATGAATTGGTCAATATCTAGCTTAACTCTGCCACAGAAAATATCAGCTTCCATGGAAATAAAATAAATCTATCAATTAAATATTAATAAGTGTCAACTAAGTGCACAGGACTGTGCGGTGTTGATCTTTGAGAAGAGGTTAGAGAAAATATTTCAGTACCTTCCCTTAGAAGGCTTAGTGCTTTTTTTGTGAAGATAAGACACACAAACACCAGGAAGATCAGTATCAAAAGAAGTAACTATATCATCATGAGATCTAGAAAACTTCATGGAGGAACTTGTATTTGAGAAAAAAAAATGGAAATAAATAAATATTACTCAAATGAGAACAAGCAAAGGTTTTTTATTCCAAGCTTGCTATAGAAAGGTAGACACCCACCATCTCTTACATTTGTCAGAGACTCAGAAGCAGGCAGAGGAGTGGGAAAGCTTTACAATGAATAAAAGAGAAGGCTCCAGAACCCTGATTAGAAGCAGTTGGCATGTTGTAGGTGAGCTAACTAAAAGTGGTGCATCCTATATGATTGGATGAGGCTTTCTCCAGTTTTCCTAAGTTGTAAGTGGGGGCAAAATTAGGGGAATTATTAATCAAGTCCTAGATTTGGGGCCCATTGGTCACAGGGTATTATTGTTTGGCTTCCTAGACTGCTTGTTAAAAGCGGTGGTCTGTGTTCCTACAAGTCTGAGTTGTGGATAGTAGGTTGGCTTCCTAGACTGGTTGCTACAGATTGTAAGTCAGAGTTCTATTTTTATATATGGTCTAACAATTGTCTCTTTGTATTTTTCAGTCTCTCAAGAGCTTTGGAAAGGGAGGGACAGTCCACGAATAGGAATGGCATTAGCAGAGACTGTTTTTTACAAAGAGGAGGAAAGAAACAGATCAGCATAGAGTTGGTATTTCATGTTCATTCATTCACTTATTCATTCAGCTAATTAACAAACATTCATTGAATATCCATTCCCTGACAGACAATGTTCTTGGTGCCCGGTGATAAGAAAGAGGGAGACATAATCCTCAAGTAGTTTATGGCTTGTCTCAACAAGGGTCCTGCTGATGCCCTCTGGAAAACAATTTGAGTGACTATTTTTTCTCAATTTTCCCAAGATGAGATACAACTAGTACCATGGATGGATAGGAGGGAAGTTCGTTCATTACATACAGTGGGTAGCTTAGGGTATTCAGGGTTAAAGTTCACCTGGAGTAAGAAAGGATAGAAAGAAAAGAACAACATGTAAACAAATAAGTGCAATAAAGTATTATTAAGAGGTTTTCCCTACTTGATCTAATACTAGTACTCAAGAATTCCATACTGCCTACCAACCAACACCACCCAGATGTAGCCATTAATGTCTAGCCAAGGGCAAAAGAAGTCAGAGTCAGTCTCCCTTAACTTTGTGTGAGCCTGATGGTTGATTTGTTCATACTCTTCAATATCATTGTATTCATATACAGTATTCACCCAGTAGTTTTCAAATTCTGATTCCCATAGCTGAGTTAACTATCCTTCCTTAAAGTTGCCAGGAGGATGATTGTATGAGGTCAATTCCCTGTTCATCCCTATAAACTGACAGTTCTGAACAGGCCATTGTGCACCAAATGATGGCTCCCAAATGGATATCATGAAATTCATCTTTTTACCACTCTAATCATTTGGAAAAGAGTGTATGTTTGTAGGAATGTCAGAGAAGAATTTGAGATTTATGAAATTGGGCATGTTATTTCAAACATTTATGTTCATTATGTATATGGACCCAAAAGGAACAAAGGCAATGTTAGCTGCTTCATCCTGTCTTTATACAAATTATTTCAAATTTCAAGATAGCAACCTGTCTTGTTATACAAAAGGCAATGTTAGCTGCTCCATCCTGTCTTTCTAGCTGAGAAGTTATGGGGCTCATAGAATGTTCAGTGAGGGACACAAAGGAATGAGAGGCTTCTACTGAAGCTTCAAGAACTATTCTCCAAAAGCAATAACAGAGGTAAGAAAAAATGTGAGACATCGATGGATGAATGGATAAAGAAGATGTGGTGTGGATGGATGGATAGATAGATAGATAGAGAGATAGACAGACTATAGAGTATTGGTCGGCAATCAAAAAGAATGAAATCTTGCCATTTGCAACTATGTGGATGGAACTAAAGGGTATTATGCTAAGTGAAATTAGTCAGAAAAAGACAAATATCATATGATTCACCCATATGAGGACTTTAAGATACAAAACAGATGAACGTAAGGGAAGGGAAACAAAAATAACAGAAAAACAGGGAGGGGGACAAAACATAAGAGACTCTTAAATCTGGAGAACAAACAGAGGGTTGCTGGAAGGGTTGTGGGAGGAGGGATGGGCTAAATGGGTAAGGGCCATTAAGAAATCTACTCCTGAAGACTATAGATGCTGGAGAGGATGTGGAGAAACAGGAACTCTCTTGCACTGTTGGTGGGAATGCAAATTGGTGCAGCCGCTCTGGAAAGCAGTGTGGAGGTTCCTCAGAAAATTAAAAATAGACCTACCCTATGACCCAGCAATAGCACTGCTAGGAATTTACCCAAGGGATACAGGAGTACTGATGCATAGGGGCACTTGTACCCCAATGTTTATGGCAGCACTCTTAACAATAGCCAAATTATGGAAAGAGCCTAAATGTCCATCAACTGATGAATGGATAAAGAAATTGTGGTTTATATACACAATGGAGTACTACGTGGCAATGAGAAAGAATGAAATATGGCCTTTTGTAGCAACGTGGATGGAACTGGAGAGTGTGATGCTAAGTGAAATAAGCCATACAGAGAAAGACAGATACCATATGGTTTCACTCTTATGTGGATCCTGAGAAACTTAACAGAAACCCATGGGGGAGGGGAAGGAAAAAAAAAAAAAGACGTTAGAGTGGGAGAGAGCCAAAGCATAGGAGACTGTTAAAAACTGAGAACAAACTGAGGGTTGACGGGGGGTTGGAGGGAGGGGAGGGTGGGTGATGGAGGAGGGCACCTTTTGGGATGAGCTCTGGGTGTTGTATGGAAACCAATTTGACAATAAATTTCATATATTGAAAAAAATAAATAAATAAATAACCAAAAAAAAAAAAAGAAATCTACTCCTGAAATCACTGTTGCACTAAATGCTAACTAACTTGGATGTAAATTAAAGAATAAATACATTTTTTAAAAAAAAGAAGAAGAAATGTGAGACATACTGGGACAGCTAAGGTTGGAAAAGGCATCCCAGGCAGACCAGCCTCATAAGCAAAGGCCCAGATGGATAAAATAGCAGGGAACTTTCCAGAATGACAAATGTTTCAGGTTGGTCAAAGGAGAGGAGGCTAGAGAAGTAAGCAAGGGCCATATCCTCAGGCACTTCGTAATCCTGTTGAGGTGTGAGTCATTCCTCTTAAAGGCAAAGGTAGGGCCATGAAAAGTTATTAAAAATGGAAATGCTATAATTGTGTTTTAAAAAGAAGATCCTGTCTCTTACACATTATGGGTGGAACTTATAAGCTGATCAAATGTTTATGAAGGAGCAATTGGCAAAACTATGAAAAAATTGTGAAGGGATACGAGAAAGATCATTTGGTGTTCAGTCTAAGATTCCTTCTGAGTTACTTCACCATCTTCACTGTTTAAACTATTTTACAATTCTGTAAGTTGTAGAAAATTGACAGTAAGGCAAATTATATTTATATATTGAAATATATATTTCAAATATATATTGAAATATATTGTGTACAGGGGAATATAATTGACTATTGACCTAGTTTGCCTCTATTTGTAAATTCAGTTCAGTATTCATCATTTGCCTATGTATGTATGGTACTTTGAATTGTCCTTTGAACTGATTGTGACATCTTACTTGTTCTTCATTAATTAAAGAATTAAATAAAATTTCTGTACACGTTCATTTTATATCTATGAGTGTCATTATTATACTTTCTTTTTAAAAAAGTACAAATAGGGGCGCCTGGGTGGCGCAGTCGGTTAAGCGTCCGACTTCAGCCAGGTCACGATCTTGCGGTCCGTGAGTTCGAGCCCCGCGTCGGGCTCTGGGCTGATGGCTCAGAGCCTGGAGCCTGTTTCCGATTCTGTGTCTCCCTCTCTCTCTGCCCCTCCCCCGTTCATGCTCTGTCTCTCTCTGTCCCAAAAATAAATAAACGTTGAAAAAAAAAATTTTAAAAATAAAAAAAAATAAAAAAAATAAAAAAAAATAAAAAAGTACAAATATAACAATAAATTAGAAATATCTATCAAAATTTCGAAAGTTACATTTCCTTTGAGCAGGAATTTACCCCATAGATATATTTTAAATCCCAGGAATTTATCCTATAGATATATTTTTAAATGTTGAAAATGCCATATTAACAATAGTCTTTGCAACAGTACTGTAAACAGCCTAAATGTCCATGAGTGGATTCTTACTGTAGCCTTATAATGAAACATTTAGGAACTTACAAAAAAGAATAAGGAAGTTCCTTTGTCTTTTTCAAGACAAACGCAGTGAAAGGAGCAAAAGTTGTCCATAATATGCTACAGTCACATAAGGGAGAAATGTAATGTTTTCGCTTGTGTATGCCACAATATCCTGGTACCATACACAAGAAACTGGTAACTCTGATAGCCTCTAGGGGACAGAGGTGGGAGGGAGTCTTTTCACTATAGAAAATCTCTTTTCAGCTTGGCCACTCATCAGATAGTGGAGGTGTGAGTGAGAAAAGGGAAGATCACAAGATTACTTCCTGATTGCTGTCCTGGAGGAGTGCAAGACAGACAATAAAAGGAGAGAGACTGAGATGGTCTATCCAGGTGGAGATTTCTATGGTTAGTTGGATATATGGACCCACAACTCAGGAGAGAAATCTTGTTCTGAACCTAATGAAATAAATAATGCTGGGGAAAAGAAGCTGAGCTGAAATGGAAGGACTGGACTCTCCCAGAGTTCTGCATTTCCCCTTCACCCTCTTTATCCCTTGTTGGGCTCCCTGACTTCTGGTGTAGGAGGCCAATTGCAGCACAACCCCACTAGAATAACCTGCTTTCTTAAGTGTCCTTTATTAGGGTAAATTCTGAAATATTTACATATGAGATGATATAATATTAGAGATTTCATTCAAAATAATTCAGTAAAGTGAAGGGAAGTAGGTGCGGGTTTGGAAGACAGCTTGAGTTAATAACAAAAACCTGAGTGGTGGGTGCCCATGGGTTTATTATAACATTCTGTCTACTTTTTTATATATGAGGAAATTTCCTTACTATAAAGTTTTTTTTTCAAATATCAATGCCCAGGCCTCACCCCCAAGGAATTAAATAAACCAAAATTTCTGGGGGTGGGGCTTAGGTAACAGTATTGTTTAAAACCTCAGCAGGTAGTGCTCCTTTCAGCAGCACATATACTAAAGCATCACCATGTAATGCTCCAGGATTGAGAACCGTTCTATTAGTCAAGCTTTAGTTGTCATTAAACTACCTACCATTGTACCATGGCCCCACACTGTCCCTACATCCAGTTTCAATCCCTGCTTTTGTCCCAGTCCAAAAGGATGCTGTCTTTGAATCTAGCTTCCTTTGATGGCTCATTCTGGGTCCTAGCAAGAAAAGGGCAAACAGAAATAGAGAGGAACAGATACAAAGATATCCTGAATCTCCAAGTGATTATTCATTTGAACCACATGCTGTATGTAAACAGAGCTCAATGACAAGGAGAAAGAAGACCCTCTGTACCACCTGTCCCCTGAAAGCCCATGACTGGTCTTGCTCCAACCAGCTCAATCTCAACCACAGGATTGGAACATGTATGCCTGGGGAGTGCAGACCCAGTTTATCCCCATAAAGAAGGCAGCCATGTGTTTCCCAGAAGGAAGCCAAGCTTTGAGTCTACAATCCAGTTCTACCCCTATGAGCTGTGTGACTCAGGAAAGTCATCTTGCTGGTCTGAGTTTAGTCTCTTCATCAATAAAGAGGGAGAATACACACTGGATTGGGTTGTAGAAGAACTGAAGAGGAAATGCTACTTAAAGTACCTGAGAATACAAGGTACTTGCAGGATCTCAAGACTCATTAGTTCCTTTCCTTTCTTTTTCCTCTGTGTTCCACCATGAGTTAGTTTTAGTTATGAGGACTTTCTAGCAAGGGAGGGGCAGAAAAGGTCTTATCAGATCCAAGGCCAAATCCAATCATTAGACCAGCCTCTGAGCAGTCCATTACCCCTGGGTGATGCTTATATGACCTCTCCACAGTGATACCTGGCTACTGAACACTAACTCTTCCCTTCTCCAAGGTTGATATTCTCCTAAATCTGCAACTCTGGATAACACCCATCTCTGGAGGCAAGATAACACGGTGGATACTCTGTCCAATGTCTTAGCAACTTGTTTCCAGTCAATCAATTTCATTTGAGAAAAGAAAGAATTCATTAAAAGATGTGGTCAGAGAACACACTAAGTCACACGTTCCCCCAGAGCAAATACCCCTAGCCCTGGAAACATTCTCCCTACATCCCCAGCCCTAGATGCACAGCCAAGCTCACAGGGCCCTCATCAAGAATCCAAAATCACACACCATATTACACATGGTTTTATAGATTTACCCTTGAGTTCCCAGATTAATAATGAGATTATTACTGCATCTGCTCCCTGGCATCCACTCTTCTTACTCATACATCTGGTTCCCTAACTTCCTTTGGAACAGAAAGCCAGGAAGAAGGCGGAGGGATAGTCTCAGAAGAGCCTCTTAGGTAACTATACACATCTTCCCAGATGCTGTCCCACAGTTGCCTGGCTCCCTGTACTTCTGAGGCAGGAGACTTGAGTGGAGTCTTCCCCTTTCTATATAATACATTGCTTTCTCTCCTTCTCACCCACAAATCATGCCTGGCAGCTCTGGTGACCAATGGGTACATTGTAAAGAGGGAAGCAATGTTACCTCCTTCCCCCTAATTCAACAGCCCATAGACCCTGAGACCCACATCAGCACATGGCTGTGTTTTCCCTGTTGACATCACAGTAGGGCCTCCATGTACAGCTATGCAGATTGTACCTTGCCCAACAAAGGGATGTGGAGGGGAGAACAGGTGCTTGCTAAGTCATAAGCCTTAGTATGAAGCTATATCCGCCAAGAGGATATTGAACTTTGCCTATTTTGCATAAAGACAAAATATATGAAATATTATAGCTCTGAATGTCAAGTATATGAATTCTAAACTCTCAAGTAATACATCCAAACACATCCTATTTTGAAGGAGTTCCATGATGACAAGCTCCTACCTCCACCAGTAATGTCAACTTATTTCTGCATCAATCTGAACACCAATTCAGAATCCAGTGGCCTTGCCTTGTGTAATGTACACTGAAGAAAAGACTTGAAGTCAGCTGGACTGGGTTTGGCCTTTAGATCATTACCCTCATTCATTCGTTCAACAACTATTTATTGAGGATCTCCATTCCAGGAACAGGTTTAGCACTGTAGGGATACAACAGTGAATCAAATAGACAAAACTCCTAGCCTTCATGGCACTTACATTCTAATGGAGGGATACAGACAGTAAATAAACAAAATTAATAAGTGAAATACATGGTGTGCTAGATAGTAAAAAGTGTTGTGGAAAAAGTAAAGCTGGGAAAGGGGATAGAGCTATCTGGGGGAAATGACAATTATAAGCAGGTGGTCAGGCAGTAAGGGAGCAGGCCAAGTAGCTAAATGGGGGGAAAGAATTCCTGGAAGAAGGAATAGCAAAGACAAAGGCACTAAGGCAGGAGCATACAAGGCTTGTTTGGGACAGCCAGGAGGCCAATGTGGCTGGAGCACAGTGAGTAAGGGTCAAGAAAAGTAGAAGATTCAGTCTAATTAAAAGACCTGTACAGCCACTTAGCCCTTTAAAAGTCTTAGTTTCCTCTTCTGTAAAAAGGGACCAGTAATACCATTTCATGGGGAGGTGATAAAGTGCCAGAATATACTTAGGAGAACTTCATAAGCAGTCAACATAGTAAGGTATTGTGTAACTGAGACATCTATCCTTTTCCCCTCCCTTCCTACTGCCATCTTCATTCTTCTTTCTCTGTGTCCCTACCCAGCCGTGGGTGCCACACAAAATGGCAACGTACCCTCCCAAATTCTCCCAAAATGAGGTCTGGACATTACCACCACCAACCCCCGCCCCCATCATATGCTGACTCAGCTGTATGTAGAGGTCTTTCACACCCAATGGCTGGCCAATTTTAGAGAAGGAAGGAAGGAAATGCCCACCAGTTACACTTAACCACCCATCAGCTACTACAAGGAGTCACCTATCTCTGTACAGTGTTTAGCAGAGAGGACATGCTCAATAAATGCCAGGTGAATTTGAATGAAATTGAAAAGGAATTTAATGCAGAGGCAAGAAAAAAGAATAACAATGCAAGTAACCACAAAACAAAAGCCAAGAATTAGGGAAGATCTCTATAGACACTAATATTTAAGGTGAAATTTGCAGAAAAAGTATAAAATGTTGCTCTCTAAGGTACAATCTGCTTGTCCTTATCTAGCATTTCAAGCCATGCCTTCAGGCCAAATGGCTGCCATGGGCATCCTGCTAATAAGGACATAGCTGCTGAGGTTGAATAGATTCACAATGGAATTGGAAATAGGTGCACTGGAGAACTTCCAAGAAAAATCAAGCCTTACAGTCACATTGATCTATGGGACCAACTCATGTTTATTGGCTTATCCCAGAATAAGGCTGAACTTCCAGCATCTGGACTCAAATTGTCCAGTTCCTACTAATGGTGAGGCAATGGCTGGACCAGATCAGTTGTCAGCCAAGAGGGCTGAGGCAATGTCCAGGGGTAATCCAGGTTAAATTCAACTAGAGAGAGTGAAGGGTCAAACCTCAGGACAACCAAATGCAAACACCAAGTTTGGAGGCAGAATCAGAGCAGGAGTCCGGAGCCAGGAGCTCAAATTTGGCAGAGACAAGACCAAAGAAATAGAAGCTGACTCCAAGCTAAGAAAGGTCTAAAGCAGTCACCTCAAAGAGTGGGGGCATTCTTGTAGTGAGGTTACCCTGGTTAAAGGGCAAAAGGGAGGTTTCACAGCAATTTAGGAAACACTCTGCAAGCCTTCCTCACTGCTTGTGTGATACTGAGTTTGTCTGAGCTCTCTCCCTTCCCTCCACCCACATTTCCCCCAAGCCCACCCTGTCACTTTTGACAAGATAACAATAACAATGTTATTAATCCCATAATAAATCCCTTACATTCCCATGGGACTTCATATTTCACACCTATTTGACCTGCACAACCTATATGTTGTGAGGATTTCCCAGCAGGCATCAGTGTTCCTATTATACAGATGTGAAAAGAGATCCCTGCCAGACAAGTCAGCAGTGGAATAATGACAGGAGTCAGGACCTCCCAAGCCACATCTAATTTAATGCAGGACTGGGGCTTAGAAATCCTGGACAACTTCATGCTTAACTTATTAACAGCAAACAACCGAAAGCAAAGCAATGATTTCATTTCTCATGTGTCAGCATTCTGTCCGTGCTTAGGTAGATGCTGGGTTAGGATAACACAAGACTGACTTCTGATCAGCATCTGAAGTGCCAATATATCTATACTGACTGGCAAGAGTCATATATCCCCCCTTATTCTATGTGCTCCCATCCTTATCAAATAGACAAGGATGGTATTGTTTAAAGGATCCTAATCTTTGTAGTAAGGCCAAATCAAGCTTTTCTGACCTGCTATGAAGGTAGGCTACAAGTGTTCCAATCAAAGGACCAAAATTTTCTCCCCGGTGTCACATTAGCTTAGAAAGAACATTGTTCTTCTTCTCAGTGAAGAGAAATACATACAAAAACAAAAACATAAGCAGAAATGCATGCTCCATAAAGTCCAGGCGCCACCAACAAAACATACATACTAATTCAAGTCATGCTTTTGGTACTTTCTCTCCATCAGGACCATTTCATTGCTCATTAGATTTCATTTGGCCACCACAAGGTTCTGGGAATTTGCAAAAGAAGTAGTATGATTTTCCCCAAGGTCCCGCCCCCGTCAGAAATGATTCTGGCCTATTCATCTGGCTCAAGAATTTGGGGTAGAATCACTTAAACATATCTCTGTGGTTTCATCTGAAACACAGGTTCTTCCACTTGCCTTTTTCCCAAGTCCATTTTAAACAAAATCTAAACATTGTCCTTAAACACTGCAAGGCCCTGAAAAGGACACCTTTGGTAGATCCAACAAATTATTAACCTGAAGAAGGCCAATGGAGAATGCTGTGCTATTTCAAAGAACACAGTTTCTGGACTACTACCAGATCTCTCTCTCTCCAGCAAGTGGTTTTTACAAGCACTTTGAATGTGTACGTTTAACACAGATTATTTGGTTCTTAATAAAGTACTGGCACATTTAGATTTCTATGGCACATTTTTGCCTTTATAAGGATTTTAATAACTTTTTCTCTGATACGAGTCCCAAAAACCTCTGGGTGAGCAGAACTGGCATGGGACTGTTACATGCTACATGTCCAAAGTTAACAGCTATTAGAAATTTTTATTTACTTTCTTCTTCTGTTTGAGTGTACTTAATGCTATTAAAGTTCTGTCTGGCAGCAGAAAAGGGTATAAAAGTGGCCACTTAAGAAAAGCAATTTGGCCATTTGTGACAACAGCTGCCTGATATTGCATTTTATTTAATTGGAAAAGGATGCAGGAAGTCTGTGGCACATTAAAGAAACTCAGAGTTTGGAGATCATAGGAATTTTCTCCTCTATTTTCTTCTAATAAAATTACCATTATTAAGTAATTTATTGAGTGTCAACAACATACTAGACACTTTTTAAATTATTTGAAATGGACTGATTAAGGGAAAATCATTTAAACTCTTTTGGAAGGGCTCTCTGTGGACCTTCCAGAGCATATGTTCAACTGACAGAGTGACACTGTCATTAAGACCATCCTCTAATAGCTATGGAGTCAAAGCCAAGACCCTGAGCAGGCATGTAGGGCCCTGCCTCCACCCTCTGGCCCCAGCTGTCTTCAAACCCCCTTCCCCCATTTAGTCTTTCAGCCACAGCAAGCCATCTGCTGCTTCCCAAGCTCGGTACCCTCTTCTGGTACCACTCTTCTCTTGCGTGGCACACCCTTCCTGACTGGTCTGCTTAATTAACTTCTTATTCCTTAAAACACAAGCACAGATCTAGCAATTCTACTTCTAGGTATATACATATAACTGAAAGGAGAGACTGAAAAAGATATATGTACACCCACATCCACTGCAGTTATCATTCACAACAAACAAAAGGTAGAAGCAGCCTAAGGGTCCGTCAACAAATGAATACATACAGAAAGTGTGGTATGTGTATGCAATGGAATATTATTCAGTTTTAAAAAGGAAAGAAATTCTGACACATGCTACAACATGGATAAGTCTTGAAGATGTTATGCTAAGTGAAATAAGCCAGTCACAAGAAAGCAAATACTAATTAATTCCAATTACATGAGGTACCCAGAGTCATCAATATCACAAAGACAGAAAATATAGTGGCAGTTGCCAGGAGTTTGGGGAAAGAGAGAATGGGAAGTTATTGTTTAATGGTAGAGAGTTTCAGTTTTGCAAGATGAAAAGAGCTCTGTGGATGAATGGTAGTGATGGTAGAAGAATGTGCATGTATCTAGTGCCATTTAAAAATGATTAAGCCAGGGCACCTGAGGGGCTCAGTGGGTTAAGCGTCCGACTTTGGCTCAGGTCATGATCTCACAGTTTATGAGTTCAAGCCTCACATTGGGCTCTTTCCTGTCAGCACAGAGCCAGGTTTGGATCCTCTGTCCTCCTCTCTCTCTGCCCCTCCCCTGCTGGTTCTCTCTCTCTCTCTCTCTCTCTCTCTCTCTCTCTCTGTCTCAAAATAAATAAACTCTAAAAAATAAATAAAAATTTTAAAATAAAATAAAAATGATCAAGGTGGGGGTTGCCTGGGTAGCTTGAGAGGTTGAACATCTGACTCTTGATTTCAATTTGGATCATGGTCCTGGGTTCTGGGATTGAGCCCCGCATCAGCCGCCACACCGAGCATGGAGCCAGCTTGGAATTCCCTCTCTCTCTCTCTCTCTCTCTCTCTCTCTCTCTCCCTTCCTCTGCCTTTCTCCCTGACTTGTGTGCTCTCTCTCTCTCTAAAAAAAACAATAAAAACATAAATATAAAAACAGTTAAAGTGGTAAATTTTTACATAATGTGTATTACCACAATCTTTTGAATTTGAAGACTGGAGAATTAAAAACAAAATTTTTTAAATCTCATCTCTATGAAAACTTTCTCCACTTCTCAGAACCAACAGAATTAGTCTTTTCTTCCTCTGAGCTCCTACTCAGAAATTAATTCCAAATTAATCTAGTCTTTAAAAAAATAGATATAGATGGCATTAATTTTTGAGATCTCAAAAACAAGTAAAACACTGTAAGTCTGCACTTATTTTTTTTTAATTTACTTCTTTATTTTGGGAGAGAGAGAGAGAAAGACAGCTCACCACCAAGGCACCCGTCTAAGTCTGCTTTTAAAAGGTGAAAAATACATTAGGTCATTCTTTTCTATTCCTCTCCTCATACAACTGACATTGAGTGACTGGCTCAACTTCTCTCTCATCACCTTCATGCTGAGTTCCCAGTATCAAATCAACTCTCTGACCCCGAGATGCACCTCCCAGTCAGTACAGTTAGACCCAGTACCCACTCTCTTCCACTTGCCTCAACCCCTTAAACTAGACCCTACTCCCCTTTACTTTGGGTCACCCAGATGAGGTCCTCAGACCACTGACTGACACCCCCCTCCTCCAGTCCCATGATATTGCAACTCTGGCTCCCCAATAGACTCACCCACACACATTAAACATAGTGATGAAACTATTTTGTTTTTATTTTTTTTATTTTTTATTTTTCAATATATGAAGTTTATTGTCAAATTGGTTTCCATACAACACCCAGTGCTCATCCCAAAAGGTGCCCTCCTCAATACCCATCACCCACCTTCCCCTCCCTCCAACCCCCCATCAACCCTCAGTTTGTTCTCAGTTTTTAAGAGTGTCTTATGCTTTGGGTCTCTTCCACTCTAACCTCTTTTTTTTTTTTCCTTCCCCTCCCCCATGGGTTCCTGTTAAGTTTCTCAGGATCCACATAAGAGTGAAACCATATGGTATCTGTCTTTCTCTGTATGGCTTATTTCACTTAGCATCACACTCTCCAGTTCCATCCATGTTGCTATAAAGGGCCATATTTCATTCTTTCTCATTGCCACGTAGTACTCCATTGTGTATATAAACCACAATTTCTTTATCCATTCATCAGTTGATGGACATTTAGGCTCTTTCCATAATTTGGCTATTGTTAAGAGTGCTGCCATAAACATTGGGGTACAGGTGCCCCTATGCATCAGTACTCCTGTATCCCTTGGGTAAATTCCTAGCAGTGCTATTGCTGGGTCATAGGGTAGGTCTATTTTTAATTTTTTGAGGAACCTCCACACTGTTTTCCAGAGTGGCTGCACCAATTTGCATTCCCACCAACAGTGCAAGAGGGTTCCCGTTTCTCCACATGTGAGAATGTGTGTGAGAAAGTGGTCTAGTTTCAATCTTCTGCATGTTGCTGTCCAGTTCTCCCAGCACCATTTGTTAAATAGACTGTCTTTTTTCCATTGGATATTCTTTCCTGCTTTGTCAAAGATTAGTTGGCCATACGTTTGTGGGTCTAGTTCTGGGGTTTCTATTCTATTCCATTGGTCTATGTGTCTGTTTTTGTGCCAATACCATGCTGTCTTGATGATGACAGCTTTGTAGTAGAGGCTAAAGTCTGGGATTGTGATGCCTCCTGCTTTGGTCTTCTTCTTCAAAATTACTTTAGCTATTCGGGGCCTTTTGTGGTTCCATACAAATTTTAGGATTGCTTGTTCTAGTTTCGAGAAGAATGCTGGTGCAATTTTGATTGGGATTGCATTGAATGTGTAGATAGCTTTGGGTAGTAGTGACATTTTGACAATATTTATTCTTCCAATCCATGAGCACGGAATATTTTTCCATTTCTTTATCTTCTTCAATTTCCTTCACAAGCTTTCTATAGTTTTCAGCATACAGATCTTTTACATATTTGGTTAGATTTATTCCTAGGTATTTTATGCTTCTTGGTGCAATTGTGAATGGGATCAGTTTCTTTATTTGTCTTTCTGTTGCTTCATTATTAGTGTATAAGAATGCAACTGATTTCTGTACATTGATTTTGTATCCTGCAACTTTGCTAAATTCATGTATCAGTTCTAGCAGACTTCTGGTGGAGTCTATCGGATTTTCCATTTTTAATATCATGTCATCTGCAAAAAGTGAAAGCTTAACTTCATCTTTGCCAATTTTGATGCCTTTGATTTCCTTTTGTTGTCTGATTGCTGATGCTAGAACTTCCAACACTATGTTAAACAACAGCGGTGAGAGTGGACTTCCCTGTCGTGTTCCTGATCTCAGGGAAAAAGCTCTCAGTTTTTCCCCATTGAGGATGATGTTAGCTGTGGGCTTTTCATAAATGGCTTTAATGATCTTTAAGTATGTTCCTTCTATCCCGACTTTCTCGAGGGTGTTTATTAAGAAAGGTTGCTGAATTTTGTCAAAGGCCTTTTCTGCATCGATTGACAGGATCATATGGCTCTTATCTTTTCTTTTATTAATGTGATGTATCACGTTGATTGATTTGCGAATGTTGAACCAGCCCTGCATCCCAGGAATGAATCCCACTTGATCATGGTGAATAATTCTTTTTATATGCTGTTGAATTCGATTTGCTAGTATCTTATTGAGAATTTTTGCATCCATATTCATCAGGGATATTGGCCTGTAGTTCTCTTTTTTTACTGGGTCTCTGTCTGGTTTAGGAATCAAAGTAATACTGGCTTCATAGAATGAGTCTGGAAGTTTTCCTTCCCTTTCTATTTCTTGGAATAGCTTGAGAAGGATAGGTATTATCTCTGCTTTAAACGTCTGGTAGAACTCCCCTGGGAAGCCATCTGGTCCTGGACTCTTATTTGTTGGGAGATTTTTGATGACTGATTCAATTTCTTCGCTGGTTATGGGTCTGTTCAAGCTTTCTATTTCCTCCTGATTGAGTTTTGGAAGCGTGTGGGTGTTTAGGAATTTGTCCATTTCTTCCAGGTTGTCCAGTTTGTTGGCATATAATTTTTCATAGTATTCCCTGATAATTGCTTGTATCTCTGAGGGATTGGTTTTAATAATTCCATTTTCATTCATGATTTTATCTATTTGGGTCATCTCCCTTTTCTTTTTGAGAAGCCTGGCTAGAGGTTTATCAATTTTGTTTATTTTTTCAAAAAACCAACTCTTAGTTTCGTTGATCTGCTCTATAGTTGTTTTAGATTCTATATTGTTTATTTCTGCTCTGATCTTTATTATTTCTCTTCTTCTGCTGGATTTAGGCTGTCTTTGCTGTTCTGCTTCTATTTCCTTTAGGTGTGCTGTTAGATTTTGTATTTGGGATTTTTCTTGTTTCTTGAGATAGGCCTGGATTGCAATGTATTTTCCTCTCAGGACTGCCTTCGCTGCATCCCAAAGCATTTGGATTGTTGTATTTTCATTTTCATTTGTTTCCATATATTTTTAAATTTCTTCTCTAATTGCCTGGTTGACCCATTCATTCTTTAGTAGGGTATTCCTTAACCTCCATGCTTTTGGAGGTTTTCCAGACTTTTTCCTGTGGTTGATTTCAAGCTTCATAGCATTGTGGTCTGAAAGTATGCATCGTATGATCTCAATTCTTGTATACTTATGAAGGGCTGTTTTGTGACCCAGTATGTGATCTATCTTGGAGAATGTTCCATGTGCACTCGAGAAGAAAGTATATTCTGTTGCTTTGGGATGCAGAGTTCTAAATATATCTGTCAAATCCATCTGATCCAATGTATCATTCAGGGCCCTTGTTTCTTTATTGACCGTGTGTCTAGATGATCTATCCATTTCTGTAAGCGGAGTGTTAAAGTCCCCTGCAATTACCACATTCTTATCAATAAGGTTGCTTATGTTTGTGAGTAATTGTTTTATATATTTGGGGGCTCCTGTATTCGGCGCATAGACATTTATAATTGTTAGCTCTTCCTGATGGATAGACCCTGTGATTATTATACAATGCCCCTCTTCATCTCTTGTTACAGCCTTTAATTTAAAGTCTAGTTTGTCTGATATAATTATGGCTACTCCAGCTTTCTTTTGACTTTCAGTGGGACGATATCCCCTCACTCTCAATCTGAAGGTGTCCTCAGGTCTAAAATGAGTCTCTTGTAGACAGCAAATAGATGGGTCTTGTGTTTTTATCCATTCTAAAACCCTATGTCTTTTGGTTGGCGCATTTAGTCCATTTGCATTCAGTGTTATTATAGAAAGATATGGGTTTAGAGTCATTGTGATGTCCGTAGGTTTCATGCTTGTAGCGATGTCTCTGGTACTTTGTCTCACAGGATCCCCCTTAGGATCTCTTGTAGGGCTGGTTTAGTGGTGACGAATTCCTGCAGTTTTTGTTTGTTTGGGAAGACCTTTATCTCTCCTTATATTCTAAATGACAGACTTGCTGGATAAAGGATTCTCGGCTGCATATTTTTCCTGTTCATCACATTGAAGATATCCTGCCATTCCTTTCTGGCCTGCCAAGTTTCAGTAGAGAGATCGGTCACGAGTCTTATAGGTCTCCCTTTGTATGTTAGAGCACGTTTATCTCTAGCTGCTTTCAGAATTTTCTCTTTACCCTTTTATTTTGCCAGTTTCACTATGATATGTCGTGCAGAAGATCGATTCAAGTTACGTCTGAAGGGAGTTCTCTGTGCCTCTTGGATTTCAGTGCCTTTTTCCTTCCCCAGATCCGGGAAGTTCTCAGCTATTATTTCTTCAAGTACACCTTCAGCACCTTTCCCTCTCTCTTCCTCCTCTGGGATACCAATTATGCGTAGATTATTTCTCTTTAGTGCATCACTTAGTTCTCTAATTTTCCCCTCATACTCCTGGATTTTTTTATCTTTTTCTCAGCTTCTTCTTTTTCCATAATTTTATCTTCTAGTTCACCTATTCTCTCCTCTGCCTCTTCATTCCGAGCTGTAGTTGTCTCCATTTTATTTTGCAACTCGTTGATAGCATTTTTTAGCTCCTCCTGGCTGTTCCTTAGTCCCTTGATCTCTGTAGCAAGAGATTCTCTGCTGTCCTTTATACTGTTTTCAAGCCCAGTGATTAATTTTATGACTATTATTCTAAATTCACTTTCTGTTATATTGTTTAAGTCATTTTTGATCAGTTCGTTAGCTTTTGTTATTTCCTGGATGTTTTTCTGAGGGGAATTCTTCCATTTCGTCATTTTGGATAGTCCCTGGAGTGGTGCGGGACTGCGGAGCACTTCCCCTGTGCTGTCTTGAATAACTTGCGTTGGTGGGCGGGGCCGCAGTCAGACCTGATGTCTGCCCCCAGCCCACCGCTGGGGCCACAGTCAGACTGGTGTGTGCCTTCTCTTCCCCTCTCCTAGGGGCAGGATTCACTGGGGGGTGGCATGGCCCGTCTGGGCTATTTGCCCACTACCAGGCTTGTGGTACTGGGGATTGGCTGGTGTATTAGCTGGGGTGGATTGGCAAGGTGCACAGGGGCGGGAGGGGCAGGCTCAGCTCGCTTTTCCTTCGGAGATCCGCTTCGGGAGGGGCCCTTCTTCCGTGGGCCTCTCGTCTGCGCTTGGCTCTGGAGACTCCATTCTGCTAGTCTTCTGGCGGTTTTCTGGGTTATTTAGGCAGGTGTAGGTGGAATCTAAGTGATCAGCAGGACGTGGTGAGCCCAGTGTCCTCCTACACCGCCATCTTCCCAGGATCCACTATTTTGTTTTTAAAGATGAAGGTTTAATGGGGCGCCTGGGTGGCTCAGTTGGTTGGTTGTCCGTCTTCAGTTCAGGTCATGATCTCATGGTCCATGAGTTCGAGCCCTGCGTCAGGCTCTGTGCTGACAGCTCAGATCCTGGAGCCTGCTTCAAATTCTGTGTCTCCCTCTCTCTCTGCCCCTCCCCCTCTCACATTCTGTCTCTCTCTCACTCTCAAAAATAAATTTAAAAAAAACATTAAAGATAAAGGTTTAAGGAGCATTCCAACTTTTCAATGGCTGCAGGGAAGGCAGGTAACAAATACATAAGTGTTCTCTTAAAATGCTAATGTTCCTGGATTGTACGAAAGTCAAGCATTCATCCATTAATATAAATTAGAAGTAATATGATTAACCAAATCCTAGAAAAAGTAGAGTGCACAGGGGGTGAATTTTGTTTGAGATTGGGGGCAGGTGCTAGTAATGATCTTAGAGCATAGCATCCTTTCTGGAGTGGGGCAGGGTTAGGGATAGGGTTAAGGCACATGAGGAAACTATATGCCAAGAAGACTAAGGACAAGACAAAAGGGAGGAAGATGTTGAACAAACTTTCCTATTTCAAAAAAAAAAATTAGGTCTAGTTGGTTCCGTGTCCCAAAAAGGAGAAGGAATGTCTTTTCTCTTCCTCTTCCCTGCACCAAAGAACTCCAATCCAGCACTTGGTCTCCTAAAGTGTGCTATGTTGTCAGTTAAATAAGCCCTTATGAAAATATTTCTTGACTCACAAACTTCAGGCCTACTATATATGTGTGTGTGTTAAATGAATAAATAAGTAAATGAATATTATCTTAAGAATATAGTCACTATATTTTCATTAGTAATCTATTGGAAAACATAGGCTAAGGTCCAAACAAAGCTGGGAACACAATTTGTTCAGTAGAAGATCCCCTGTACTGGATGAAGTCAGTAAATTGCAAACTAAAGAATAATTTGGGAAGAAACACCAAGAAGTATCACCCTCTGTATTAGCTCTCTAGGGCTGCTCCAACAAATTACCAGAAACTTGGTGGCTTAAATGACAAATTTTTTTAATTTCCTCACAATTTTAAAGGTCAGAAGTCTCAAAGCAAAGTATCAGCAGGGCCATGCTCCCTCTGAAAGTTCTAAGGAAGAACCTCCTTGACTCTTCCAGCTTCTGGTGGCCCCAGCAATGCTTGGTGTCCTCTGGCTTGTAGCTATGCCACTCCATTCTCGGCTCCTTGTCTTCATGGGGCTGTATTCTCTGTTGTCTGTCCATTATCTAAACCTCCCTCTTCTTTTTTCTATAAAGGCACCAATTATTGGATCTGGTAAATTAAGTGAATGATTTAGTGGATTAAGTCCAGGATGTATTTATCTCAAGATCCATAACTAATTTCATCTGCCAAGACCTATTTCCAAATAAGGTCACATTCTAAGGTTCCAGGTGGACATGAATTTTCGGAAGACACTATTTAACCCACTATACCCTCCATATGAGAAGCCAGTAAATATGAGTATAAAAATGAGATGAATTATCTATAGGAGTACCCCACTATTACCACTGAGGATGAGACGCTTCCCACATCTCATGTAGGGAAAAGAAGATCTTCTAAATCTCAACAAGGAGACCACAATGTAAGCTGCATAATACCAATTATTTATATCATATAGACTTATATAAACAGGATGTTGAAGAAGACCAGAGGAGGGAGATTCTGAAAACCTCGTGGAATGTTTGGCATCATCCCAGAAAGAAAATGATTTGATTACAATTAACCATTTTAATTACCTAGACCAGAATTTTCTCAAACTGATTTTCACAAAAAAACTAATTCCATGGGATCTTAATAGAATTAACACTGTACACACACACACACACACACACACACACACACACACACACAGTTTTGTACTCCACACTCACAAAACTGCACTTGTGAGGAGCAAAACTAAGGACCTGTCCTCGTCCCATGGTGACCTCACCACAAAACAGTGGTTTAAAAGGGTTGCCCTAAGCATCCATCTGCGCTTTCCCTCTGCAGCCCACTCTCTTCCTATAGCCCACTACTCCTGCAAAATGTGCACACATTCTTCATGCTTACAAACTCTTGGCAAGAGACTGGAAATTTCCAAGTATTTATTCTCTCTTCACCAGTGAACTGAAGGAAGTTGTTCTCCTAAGTAAAAGAATATTATTTATCTTAATACACAATTAAACCGCAGAGGAGACTTCAAATAACACAAAGACATTCTTAAACTTAAAAATCCTAAAAATCATGTTTGACAATGTAGATTTGCTGTGAAGCATCATTCTGAACTTCCACCTCTTTGAAGATTCACTAAAGGAAGAAGATTTTTCTCTATGTACCTTATTTAAAAGTTGGAACTCTGGGCTTCTTGAACACATATGCATACATACTCACACACACATCATATACTCCTGGCCAGTGCCACATTCACCTCCTCATTGCCAGGCATATCTATTTACAGGCAAGAAGACACAAACAGTGCATCAGAAAAGAAATCAGTGTGGGGTGCATGGGTGGCTCGGTTGGTTAAGCATTAGGCTTAGGTCATGATCTCACTGTGAGTTCGAGTCCCACAAGAGTCTCTCTGCTGTTAGCCCACAGCCTGCTTTAGATCTTCTGTTTCACTCTCTCTTGCCCCTCCCCTCCTCATGCTCTCTCTCTCTCTCTCTCTCAAAAATAAAATAAACATTTAACCAAAAAAAAGAAAAAAGAAAGAAAGAAATCAGTGAAACTAGCAAGAATAAAGCAATAGGAGTGGGGCAGAAGTGAAACATGATCAGAACTCCCTAATATTACACTTGGGTGCACCTCCAAATTTCCAAAGGCTTTCTGAACTATCCTCACAATTTAGGTCCATTCTCATCACTGACCCTAAAACAGACCCAAGCAACTTGAAGTTCCCTTTTGGCAGAGAATAGCAGAGACAAACTTATCATTGGTGGTTAGTTTGATCAAGCAAGCTGACCCTTGGGTGGAATGTGTTTCATAAAGAAGATTGTCAGGGCTGGAGACAGGAAGGAGATAGACATTCTAGGCTCTACATAAATGTTTGTTGGATAGATGGGTGGACAAATGGATGGAGACATTTGTGAAAACAATTCCAGGAAGACAGAAGATGGTTGTTTATATTTTCAATGACAAAACAAAGTGGTTAATGAACTCAGCATTGTACCATGACTTACACATGTTTACTTTTTATAAAATGAGGATAGACTTAATTGTTAATTACCAAAATCATCAGATAATTGGAACAATATGTTTTCAGTTTCAACAAGTCATTGTGTGTGTGTGTGTCTGTGTGTGTGTGTGGACTCAGGACTTGGAACTATTTGTAAGGATACTGTTATTCCTTAGAAAATGTTTAAGATCCCTGATATTCCCAAATTTCAGAATGTTACCTCTGACTTGATGCCCTCTGAGAATACTCTGACAACTAAACCCCTTGATATTAACTAAACTAAGAATATTTGTAACCTCACACTCACGTAAATTCCAAAAGACACTGAGCACTATACTTTCTGTGCTTTGGGTAAATGGCATAGTAGTCATCAAGGCTGGATATCATATGGGTTCTGACTCTGGTTGTGTGATTTGCAGAAGATGACTTTAGCCTATCTGGGTTTTAGTTTCTTCATTTGTAGAATACAGTGGGTAGATTAGAATAACTTCTTAAATTATATGAAGACATATTTCTATAAAGTGAAAATTAAAAGTACTATAATAATTATCATGTACCTAAAAACCCAAGCTTCACAAATGTATTGACAGACCTTTGAACTAGGCTCATTCAAAAAGGCCTAGACAAAAAGGAGGCCCACAGGTAAAACCAGCTCTGAGGAGCAAAGACACCCATGCCTATGGCTGGCAATTATAGGTACAAGATTCTAGAAAGATCTGCCATCTGGAATTAGGTTTTAGCAACGGTGCAGACACCCAACCAGGCTGTAAAAGAGAGGGCAAAGAGTCCTTAAGACTGGCAGAGAGGATCCTCATGGAAAGCATGGTCAAAAGTCTGAGCTCCCTCCTATCTCTCTCCATGGGTGTTAGGTCCCCCCACTTCCTCACTCCAAAAGTGGGCAGGTTCAGCTTCCAAAGAGAGATTGCCATGATCCTGAAGTCTAGAAGACAGAGAGACTGGTAAAGGCAAGAAGGTGGCTGTGCTGTCCCTCATGGCCAAGGGAGGAGCAGGAACCTCCAAGAGAGAGTTGGGAAATGATAAGACAGAGGTATGACCCCTATAGCCCGAAAGGGCCTTGTGGAAGACAGTGAGCCTTGTGGCATCTGGAAACAACCCCAACCCGGAGGTCAACCTACCTGGGCTAGGTGACCCCAACAGCAAGGCTCAGTGTGGAGTGTACCACCAGACGCATAAGCAGAAAGTAGTGCCAGACAAAGAAACAGTGGAAAGTTCTCTCATTGAGAAGTCTCCAAATAACCCCAGATGTGCCCCCACATCATATGGGCACCTGCCATAACCAGAGGGCACCAACCCAAATTGCAAACTGCATCCTGACCTCTCCTTCCCACCACTGCTTCCTGTGTGTGTGTGTGTGTGTGTGTGTGTGTGTGTGCAGCTCTGTGCTGTCCCTCTAATCAAGGGACAGCACAGAGTAAGAAAAAGAAGAGGCTGACACCACAAGTTTCTGAGACTGTTAAGTCCAGGCACCAAGCACGGTGAAGGGTGCTTGAAGGAGAGATTAAAGCTTTGGTTTACACTGGGCTTTTTAAAAACTTTTAAAGCAGACCATGGGAGCACCTGAGTGACTCAGTTGGTTGAGCATCTAGCTCTTGATTCCAAGCTCAGGTCATGGTCTCAGGATCATGGGATCAAACCCCACATCTGGCTCTGTGTTCAGTGTGGAGCCTGCTTAAGATTCTCTCTCTCCCCCCTCTGCCCTTCTCTCCTGTTCTTGCTCTTTTGCTCTATCTTAAATACATACATACATACATACATACATACATACATAAAGTAGACTATGAATGAATACCTAAAAGTTACAACAAAAGCTCCAGAATCTGTCCAAAATACCTTCTGAGGTAGGAAAGAGAGATTTTCATATGCACATGTGAAAAAAAAAAGTGGTGTGAGAACATAAAATCACGTTGTGGTATCTATGCCACAAAGCTCAGCAGTTACATAAATATTTTACCACATTGTCCTCAGATCCTTCTTTTTAAATACTTTTTTTTTAAACTTATTTATTTATTTTTGAGAGAGCACAAAGGGGAGAAGGGCAGAGAGAGAGGGAGACAGAGAATCCCAAGCAGGCTCCACACTTTCAGCACAGAGTCTGACTCAGGGCTTGAACTCACAAACCATGAGATCATGTTTTGAGCCAAAATCAAGAGTCAAACATTTAACTGACTTGAGCCACCCAGATCCTTCTTTTAAATAGATAAAACTTTAGAGATAAAAATTCCCCATTCCTGATTTACCTCCCTCCCTCTCCATTAGCAAGCTCAATCCTGAAGCTGGCTATGTCATTCCTGCCTGTGTTTTTATATTCTCACAATGTAATTATATATTTGAAACCAGTATATAGTATTTGAAATTTGGGGCATGCTGTCTAAGGTCTTTTGTAACTAAAATTCTGTGGTTTAGATGGCTTTTTTATTTTAATAAAATAACAGAACTGAAGAGACTTTTTAATTCCCCCTCTACACTTGTCTCTATTGTTCATGAATGAAATGCCGCAGCTCATCACATGATAATGCAGAAGAGCGTGGCCTGAGCGATTGGCAGCGCTAAATTAAATGAAGCAAAGCCCGGCAGGTGCGCTGCAAAAGAAATCACAGTGCAGACACAGAATGCATCCAGAAGAGGGCGATATAATCTAACAAAAAGAGTGCACCTGGTGGGTGGCTTCTTTAGGTAATTCTTCTGGATAATTAGGCACAGACCTCTAACAGAACCTTTAAGAGCTAGAAGGTAAAATTGGAATACACAAGCTTGCTCATGTGAATTATTTGCCTGGGGTCAGAAAGCTAGTTAATATTTACTACTTCTGCTTCCCAGTTCTGCACTCTGGGAGGTCTATTGGCGGCCCTGCAAATGATTGATTCGGCAGACAAAAGAAATCAGATTGGCCTAAATCAAGATGATATTTGTACTTCTTATGGAATTGTTTTGGTCCCTTGTGCCAGCTGTAAGCCCTCAACATGCTCCATGGGGCACCTGGTTCATCATCAAGATATTAGTACTTGAGGAGAGAACCAGAGATGAAGAATTTGGAAATTGTGCTGAAAGCAGGGGTATTTTTTAACCCAAAAAAGAAACCTTAAGCTCTATTTATTTACATTTATTCTAAGCTATTTTGATATTGTTTTGTGTAAAATGTTTAGAATGATATGAAAGGTGCATTCTATTGACTACCCAGCTGGGATAAGAATATTAATCAAACTAGGACAGTTAATATTGAGGTCACAAAGAAATCCCAACATCGAAGTAGCTAACACTTGAAATTTTTTTTAATGTTTTTATTTATTTTTGAGAGAGAGCGAGAGAGACAGAGAAATAGAGCATGAGTAGGGGAGGGGCAGAGAGAGGGAGACACAGAATCTGAAGCAGGCTCCAGGCTCCAAGCTGTCAGCACAGAGCCAGATGCAGGGCTTGAACTCACAAACTGCAAGATCATGACCTGAGCCAAAGTCAGATGCTCAACTGACTGAGCCACCCACATGCCCCTAAAGTAGCTGCCACTTTAAATTAGGGGTCAGCAAATAGGCCCAGAGACTAATCTTCAAATAGTTTTATTGGAATGTGGCCATGCCCACTTGTGTACACAGCATCTGTGGCTGCTTTTGAATAGTTGAGTAGCTGCCACAGAGACACAAGATATCTTCAGTTTGTCCTCTTGGTCTGCAAAGCCTGAAATATATACTACCTAGACTTTTACAAAAAAAAAAAAATGTTTGCCAATCCCTGTTATAAAGCAATGCTGTCCAACCAAGCTTTCTATGATGATGAAAATGTTCTATATCTACACTGTCCAATACATTAGTCACTAGCCATGTGACTACTGAGCACTTGGAAGAGTGTGACTAGTGGTTACCATATTGGACAGCAACTGAAGAACAGAATTACTTTTTGTTAGTTCCAATTAATTTAAATTGAAAGAGCCACATGTGGCCAGGAGCTTTGAGGAACTAATAGTCTAACGGCATTTGTCAGTCTCTTGGCTTTACACAGTGCTGAGGTTATGTTATTGACAAAAACAGGCTGTGGGACAGATTTACCCAAGGGCAGTAGTTCATTGACCTTAGTCTCATAGTGTTAACATACTGAGAAATTGGGCTTCCTCTGTGACTTCAGCACCAGGTATCCTCTCCCGACTAATATCTTCCCATGTCTCTTCACTTCCTTTAGAAAGACCATCACTCAAAAATCCTTCTGAGGAAAAACACAGGGACTACCTACTATGTAAACTTGTACTTAATTTCTTTGTCTTATATTTAGCTTCTTTAATCTGTTATTAGTGTATCATTTGGCTTTAAGTAACAGGATACTTAACAGTGGCCTAAGCAACTGTTTATTTAATCACATAACAAACAGTCTGGAAATAGACAGCTTCTGGCTTTGGTTCAGCAGTTCAACAATGTCAGAGCTAGTATTCTACAATTCTATTGAATTTCTGCTCTTGGTTGTGAAAAGGTTGCTAACACAACGTTTTTAGGAAAGGAGTGTCAGAAAGAAGTGAAAATAGGTGTTGCACCTAATACTTGTGTCCCTTTTATCAGTAAAGTATGAGACTTCCCAGAAGACACTCTGGACATAAACCCTTACCTTATTGGTATCTGGGAATAACCAGCAGAATCATAGGCTCATCAGAGCTGTAAGATAGGCTGAGAAAGCAGGGAAAACAGCACTTCTTGACTGGATTAGCCAGTAATGGTTGTCACCTAGAGATGAGCACATCAGCCCCATGAATGAGGGAATAGATACTGTGTAAACAACTAATGGTGTCTCCCAATTATGGTATGGCTTAGGCCCCAAGGGGTGTTCTCTAATGTCAGTTTTCCAGGATTTCATGAACAGGTATGTGTTCTTTGTACCCATTCCTTGGTTCCTATTGACCACCTATAGGATGTCAGGCATTGGACCAGACGTCAGGAAGGGGCAGAAGATGAAGTTGGACATCCTGGCCCAGAGTATGGAGTGTCTGTATTGTAAGAAATGTGCCCAGTTGAGGAGGGCACTTGTTAGGATGAGCACTGGGTGTTGTATGAAAGCCAATTTGACAATAAACTATATTTAAAAGAGAAAAAAAAAGAAACATGCCAAAGCTTTTGTGATTTTTCTATGTAAATTCTCCATTCTACTGGGGTGGCAGAAACTATCTCCGTGAATTTGTAGTTCTGTAGGGTTGTGCCTAAGTCCAGGGAGAGGGGAGGCATATTTTGAAGAAGAGGAACAGTATGACAATTGATGGCATCTGAACACACCAGCAATCCATAACAGTTAAGTGCACATCCCATCAGCCACCTGCTTGTTGAAAACACATGCCTCATTCTCAACATCATGGTCCCTTCAGGGATGATACATGCCTTGCTCTGCTTCTCTATCTACGGTAGTCATTCTGCAGTTATGTCTCACAGTGTGGTGCAGGTGACTCTAGGAGGCTGCTAAGGCCCCTTCAGGCTCAACAATCGCTGTGGCCATTTCTGCTCTGAAGTCCTACCACCTCTATATGCTCTAATAGGAGAACAAGATTCATACCCCACCCCCCTCCAACCACATTATTGCATCCTATAGCTCCAACTAAGGGCTTTGTTGCTTCCTAGGATTCAGGCAGGATGGTGGGACATGTGGCTGCTTTCTATGAACCCACTTATCTCTGTGTTTTTGAGGCTTTTCTATCTCTTTTTCTCCCCCTGGAAATGTTCGGCCAGGTATCTGAGGTTTTCTACATATATTCATGGTAATATATTTTGTTCTCAAGTATTTTCCATCATAAATCATTCAAATTTCTCCAAATCAGAGCCAACTCCAAAGAGGCAGAAGAAACTGTGAGAGGATGTGGGAATTTACCCAAAACTAAGGAAGAAAAGAAGCCTACCTTATCAACCCAACCTTCTCCTCCCCAAGACAAGTACCTCAGGCCAAAGCCAAGCTACAGGACTGCCCCTCCTTCCACATTAGCTCCACCTGCATACCTGAGATTTTGCTTCCCCTTGAAATTATCTTTTAAATTCAGCTGCAAATAATTTATTTGAATACACACAATGGGTCATGGACGAAGCACACTCTAAGCAAAGAGACAAATGAATCAATGAATTACCAGTTGAAGGATGAAAGGGGGCTGGCAGATTGAGGAGCTGGAGAGAAAAGCTTCCAGACCCGTAGATGCAAGACAGCCTCAGGGGCAGGTGCTAGGTGGAGTATTTAAATACTTGGAAGTATTTAAAGAATTGCAAAGACAGCAGTTCCCTTGGCCACAGGGCTAAGTTCCAAGACCCCCCAGTAGGTGCCTGAAACCATGGGTAGTACTGAACCTTACGTATACTGTTTCTTCCTATACACACACACCTAGAATAGGGTTCAATTTAAAAATTAGGCACAGTAAGAGATTAACAACAACTAATAATAAAATAGAACAGTTAGAAGTTATGTGAATGTGGTCTCTCTCTCTAAATATTTCATTGTGTTGTACTATCCCTTCTTCTTATGAGGATGTGAAATGATAAAATGCCTACATGATGAGATGAGGTGAGTGAATGACATAGGTGAGTGAATTCCTACATGAGACCTAGGTTTAGGCCACTCTTGACCTTCTGAATATACGTCAGAACAACACTCCTCTACTTCCAAACTGCAGTTAACTGAGGGAAACTGAAATGTCGGACAGCAAAACCACAAATAAGGAGGGACTACTGTATTTCACTTACAGTCATTTGCATCTGTTATGTTCTATAAAGTCTCTGCAAACACTGAATTAGCAAATACTGAACCATTGCTCCTTCCTAGGGGAAAATACAGGGTTAGATTCCTACATGCCTCTAGTCATAATATTTTCATCAACCAATCAACACTTATCCTTCTTTTATCAGTGTTTCTGTTTAAAGACACGTTATTTAATCAAAACTAGTACCAGTTTGCATTCCCACCAACAGCATAAGAGGGTTCCCCTTTCTCCATATTCTCACCAACATCTGTTGTTTCCTGTGTTGTTAATTTTATCCATTCTGACTAGTGTGAGGTGATATCTCATTGATTTAAGATTTAAAATAGTAATTAATAATAATAAATAAAGAGGGTGGGAGGAAACTTTTGCAGGTGATGGAGTATTTATGGCATAGATGGTGGTGATGTTTTCATGGGTATATATTTATGTCCAAACTCATCAAGTTGTATAGATTAATTATGTACAACTTTTGTGTGTCAATTACACCTCGATAAAATGGCTTTAAATATCAAATTAAAGGGGTGCCTGGGTGGCTCAGTCGGTTAAGTGTCCAAATTCAGCTCAGGTCATGATCTCGCGGTTTGTGAGTTCGGGCCCCACGTCCGGCTCTGTGCTGACAGCCCGGAGCCTGCAGCCTGCTTCGAATTCTGTGTCTCCCTCTCTCTCTGCTCCTCCCCTGTTCATACTCTGTCTCTGTCTCTCAAAAATAAATAAATGTGAAAAAAAAATTAAAAAAAAGAATCATTGATTCATGAACACTGAACCCACAGCCAAGAGCACTATAGCTCAGGCCTAGACAAATCTTACCTTATATATATTTTCTCCATAAGGAAATTCTTGCACTTAGGAATACTAGACAGCACTTGAGCATTATGCTTGGGAGCCATTTTAAACAGTGAAATCAACAACAAATAGCACAAAAATACAGAAAATGTGGCACCAAATAAACCATGAGAAGGACACTTATTTACAGAATGACAGTTGAAACAAGAAAGCAGAATATCACCCTGTTTGACCTCAGCTGGGAACGAGCACTTGGGGCAACTCAAATTCTTCACCACTCTGTGCACATGTATGCCCACAACAACCACCAAAGTGTCCCAAGTATGACTTAGGTTACCAATATTTCATAGAGCCGGCAACTTTATAAATATGGAATCCATAAATAAGGACGATTGACTGATGCTGGAGCAAAGGGTAGGCAGTGGTGTGGACAATAGCTTTGGGATATGAGGCCAGAGAAGACAAAATAAGAGATTACCAAGCGGCCTTGTGTGTCAAGCTGCTGAGAGTGCTCCCTTTCAGGGTGGGGAATATGGAAGAAGCCGACGGGAGGGGCGGGGGGGGCAAGACAGTGAAGTGAGTCACTGACCTCAAGGAAAGAATTTGCTGGTGTGGGGAACCTGGATACTGCTGGTGCCTCGTGGGGAGCGGTATTTTGAAATTACTCTAATCAATGCCATTCAACAATGCTCTGACATTATCAACATCTTGGGAGAGAAAGCTAAAAGAAGTATCAAGGTATCTTTATATGGAGCCAGTAAAAACTGGCAAGTTCTAAAAAAAAAAAAAAAGAGAGAGAGAGAGTGGCAAGTTCTGCATTTAAGAAGGAAATGCTGAACACAACACAAGCAGAGGAAGGGACAGCCTTTCTGGGCCACAGTGTTAAACAGCTAACATTGGGGCAGTAAATCAATAGCCTGCTGCCCAGAGTAGGGGACACTGTGGACGCCTCCTGGAGGACGAGAGATGAACTATGACCCCACTGATTCCTGTAGGTTGGGGCCTGAGTTTCTGATGCCTTGTGGCTGTGATCCCATCCTTGACTGCCCTTCCTAGACTCAAGCTTGGTGAAGCAAGGGGTATATACGGTAAATATCACAAATCATTTAGCAACTTCTGTGAGACTTCTTTGGGAGTTTCTATTTGATACCTGATGTCACAGTAAATACATTTTAAAGCTTTTAATTCCCAAAATTATCTTTCCTGGAAAACAACTGTTGAATGTGGATTTTTTTTTTTGCAAGACTCATTATGTTTTCATCTGAATGTGGATATTTTCCTGCAAGACTCATTATGTTTTCATTTTGAGCTAAAGAATAAATGCCAATGAAAACCATATCATTTTTGAAAACTGCATTCCATTTTCAAATCTTGCTATGTTATTTTAACAAGTCTAGGGTCTCAAATCTTTTATCTGTAACATAAAAAAAAAACTTAGTGCCAGTGCTATTTTAGGTCCCTCCATTTCTGGGACTCTGGGATTCTGGGAATCCCACTATTTGAGCTTACAAGTTTGGATAAAGTCCATACCACATGTAAACAGACACCCAAATTCTGAGTCTAAAATTGTCACTGACCAATGAGGACAGATTTTCAGATGAAGCTTCAGAGAAGCTAGCTACACCTTTTTTTTTTTAATGTTTATTATTTATTTTGAGAGAGAGAGACAGAGTGTGAGCAGGGGAGGGGCAGAGAGAGAAGAAGACACAGAATCTGAAGCAGGCTCCAGGTTCTGACCTGTCAGCACAGAGCCAGACACAGGGCTCGAACTCACAAACTACAAGACCATGACCTGAGCTGAAGTGGAATGTTTAACAGACTGAGCCACCCCAGTGTCCCCTAGCTCCACCTTTTTAATGGCTGGAGGCTACTAAAAAATGTAGAGCTGAACTTTAGGAGAGGAAGATGTTGAACAATGCCAAACTGCCTGGGAGAATCTGTCTAAATAGGCAACAAAGTAATGATAGCCTAGGGCAAAACAGGAAAGAGGAAGGGAAACCCCTTCCCAAAGCCTTCACTCGAATAAAAAGGGCTTTGGATGAGGAAACTCAGAACTCCTGAGCTGATTCAGGTTTTCTTCTCAGGGTTAGAGGCTACCCCCTCTCTCTATCAGGACAGATTCTCCTGAACACAGCGTAGGAGGCACCAAGCCCAGACTTTGCCTTTGGCTAAACTGGAAGACAGACAGGAGGCTGATTCCAGTGCTACTCATTTAAGAGAGAGAAAATGGTAACTAGGGGTAGCAGGAAAGAAGCCAAGGAAAACAAATTTGACATAGATTCATGAATGAGCAAGCTGAATTTCTTTTTAAGTCAGCAAAAGCATAGGTTATACATGGTAGTTGGAGAACTATATAAAAAGTTCAAAACTCATGGTGCCTGGGGCGCCTGAGTGGCTCAGTCCGTTGAGCGTCCGACTTCGGCTCAGGTCATGATCTCACGGTCCGTGAGTTTGAGCCCCACATCAGGCTCTGTGCTGACAACTCAGAGCCTGGAGCCTACTTTGGATTCTTTGTCTCCCTCTCTCTCTGCCCCTCCCCAGCTCATGCTCCCACTCTGTCTCTGTCAAAAATAAATAAACATTAAAAAAAAAAAACAAAACACCTCATGGTGCCTGTGTGGCTCAGTGGTTAAACATCTGACTCTTGGTTTCTGTTCAGGTTATGATCTCATGGTTCACTGGATCAAGCTGTGCATTGGGCTCTGGGCTGACAGCGTGGAGCCTGCTTGGGATTCTCTCTCTCCCTCTCTCTCTGCCCCTCCCCTGCTCGATCGTGCGTTCTCTCTCTCTCTCTCTCTGTCCCCTTCCCTGGTCATACGCACGCTCACATTCTCTCTTTCTCTTTCCCTCTATGTAAACAAATAAATAAATAAACCTAAATTAAAACAAAAAAGCTCAAAACTCCTATAGGAAGTTCTTATTACCTATTGTCCCTAAAGAAACTGACCAACAAAATGACCTTTGTGACTCAAGACATGGCAGCGTCACTGACTTACCACACCCCAGGATAGGGGATAGAGGTGGCCTCTCCTTTGTGGAAGGAACAAAGATCTTGTGGAAGGAACAAAGATCGTAGGCCCCTGCCCTATGATTAAAATGCACCCGATAGGTGAAACTGTGCAAATGAAGTAGCAATTATAAATGTTACAGCAACAAAAGAAAAACAAACGAGTGAAAGACTACCCGGAACACAGAATAGAAGACACAACCTGACTCAGATAAATGAGTCTTCTATTCCTGCAGCTGGGTTTGCAAAAGGATTATAACGTGTATGTTGTAAGTGATATCAGCCAGACAGAAATTGTGACACAACCACATCCCTGAGACCATACCATTCTGAAGTTTGGAGGAAATTAGTGAATTGAATCATGTAATAAGGCAATTTTATTCTTTTTTCACATTGGGCTTAACAACAAAAAAAATTTATTTCATGAGCAGTTTAAAATAAGGGTTTATTGGGGCGCCTGGGTGGCGCAGTCGGTTAAGCGTCCGACTTCAGCCAGGTCACGATCTCGCGGTCTGGGAGTTCGAGCCCCGCGTCAGGCTCTGGGCTGATGGCTCGGAGCCTGGAGCCTGTTTCCGATTCTGTGTCTCCCTCTCTCTGCCCCTCCCCCGTTCAAGCTCTGTCTCTCTCTGTCTCAAAAATAAATAAACGTTGAAAAAAGAAATTAAAAAAAAAATAAAATAAGGGTTTATAATAAATCTCTGAAATTTTATACAAATTAATATGATAAGCACACGTATGTGCTTCCCCCACCGCCCGTCCCCATTGTGAGAGTTCATAGCTTTCAACAGATTGTATCAATGAAGATTGTCATCCAAAAATGCGTGGCAGTGGGAAAGGAGCTGGTGAACCAATGTGGGCAAAAGATATTACTGAAGGGGATCAACGTCTTTGGCAGTGGAGATAGCTAAAGACAGGTGATCCTGTGAATGTAGAGAAACTATGTTTGCTGGCTATTTGGTTAATTTTATCAACTAGGTACCCAGCATTGAACTACCAAAGGATGGGAGTTCAACTAATCCAGAGAGGACTCCTGACAGCTAAGAGATCTGGGTGAGGACCATGCTGAAATCCAATTTATGATCTGGGAGGACATGATTTGTCAAATTAAAGTACTGATGAGTAGAATCTAGAAATCTCCCACCGCAGAACAGAATGAAAGCCCTAACACTGATTTAAATCAATCTTTTCCCTACATCCACATACGATATAAATACGATATAAAACACTTCTTCTTATCCCCAAGACAGACACCTCATAGGCCGTCCATCAGGGATGACAGTGGCAGAGGTGGTGCCACTAATGTCATTTATTTAAAGAGCAGGAGGTCGGTTATTTGCACCTATTGCAAGTCTTCCCACCCCAACCAGATCTTATCCACGACAAATGCCTCCTTCACAGAGCTTTCTCAAGAGTCATGGAATTCAAAAGCATTACTAGGGGAAGTCATTGACTCCAATGCTCCTGTTTTAATCTATGTGGAAAGACATTCAATGAACTTTCTCAAAGTTAAAGGCAACGTTGACTTCCATATCACCGCCCCTTCCTCTGCCTCTCTCTGACAGCCCCGGTCTTTACATTTCACTTGGAAATCACCCACATTCTGCTTTGGGACACCTTTTCCACTAAGCAAGTGTTTAGGCCTTTTCCTTTCATTTGCCTTTCATTTCATCCTGGGTGGTTAAGCCTCATTCTCAAACTGTAGATTAAATTTTCTGAGGGCTTAGCTCAGAGTGTTCAGTAATTGTGTATTAACTTAATTCATTCCCAGCTCCTGAGGGATACTGCCAAACTCATGGAGTATTTGTTTGTTTTGTTTTGTGCAGAGACAGGGGAGGGGCAGAGAGAGAGGGAGGGAGAGAGAATCCCAAGCAGGCTCCACAGGGGCTCAGACTCATGAACCAAACCGCAAGATCATGACCTGAGCCGAAATCAAGAGTTGGAGGCTTAACCGACTGAGCCACCCAGACGCCCCATGGAGTATTTGTTTTTATCAAGAATGTTCCTTCAGACTTTGAGATCTTCAGGTACATTCCTATTAGTATGAATCAGTAAACTGCTTGCCAATAACGTGCACTAGAAATGTAAATTTGAAAGCATGATGTTTGATTCTAATAAGACCAAATATAAGTAGTATGCTTTTCTCTTTAACAAACAAAAAAAAGCTGAAATCTTTTTTATAAACCTTCCTGGCACTATTTGTAGCTACTAGAGTTACAAACTGTTCCACCTCACTTCTGGGCCACACACATCTCTTCCCTTTTTCCAAGCAGAATTCTCCTGTGTCTTAACTAGAACAAAACTGCAACAGATGCCATATGTTACAACCTTTTTTGTTTAAGATTGTTTTTTGTTGGGGCGCCTGGGTGGCGCAGTCGGTTAAGCGTCCGACTTCAGCCAGGTCACGATCTCGCGGTCCGTGGGTTCGAGCCCCGCATCAGGCTCTGGGCTGATGGCTCGGAGCCTGGAGCCTGTTTCCGATTCTGTGTCTCCCTCTCTCTCTGCCCCTCCCCCATTCGTGCTCTGTCTCTCTCTGTCCCAAAAATAAATAAAAAACGTTGAAAAAAAAAAAAAAAAGATTGTTTTTTGTTTCCCTCCACTATGAATGCAACCAGGTAGTTTGCTGGACCCAACACCTAAACAGAGAATAATACTCTGGCTCAGATGAGCACCATGTTCTGAGCTCCCAGACACCACAAGTCTATTACTCAACCCCTGGATATTTTTACTGAAAGCGCATTAACATTCATTCATTGTTTTTCAACAAATAATTACCATGCAGATTACTTTTATTTTCTTTGAAGAGTTAAAATTAGCATCAATGGGTAGAAATGACAACAAAATTTCAGGAAGGACTTCTCAGAATTCAGAGCTGTCAAAAAAATTCATGTTCACACACAACCAAATTAAGGATGTTCTGCAAAACCTCCTGTCTGGGTGTTATGCCCAGAATTCATGATCCCCAAATACCACCAGGGAGCCGAGTCCGATGTACAAGCAAAAGAGCCTTTATTCGAGCTAGCTCCAGCTCAATCCCCTACCTGCACCAACGCAGTGGTGAGATACCGGAAAGAGAGGGCGAGTTTCAAAAGGACAAAGGTTTTACTGGGGCCTAGGGGCAGTTGGTGAGGTAATGGCTGTGGCCTCAGCCGATTGGCTGGGGAAGGGTCCGAGTCCTGTTAGGCAGGTGAGCGGGAGGTTACTCAAGGGGAGGAGGTGTGGTCAAGGTGAAGGACACAGAACAAGATGGAGTTGGCCGGGGTAAGCCCACCCTTTCATGGGCTCTTGAAAAATGTCAAAGTGGGAAAAGAAAAAATAAAATAAGCAGAGAAATTATTCTGGAGTAAAGGAAATTGCATCCACTGGATTAATACAGACTATGTTAAAGGAAACATAAGGCAAAATATTTTCTTGAATTTTGGTTGATAAAAAAAAACAGCTATAGGGGCCCCTGAGTGGCTCAGTCGGCTGGGCGTCCGACTTCGGCTCAGGTCATGATCTCACAGTTTGTGAGTTCGAGCCCCACATCGGGCTCTGTGCTGACAGCTCAGAGCCTGGAACCTGCTTCGGCTTCTGTGCCTCCCTCTCTCTCTGCCCCTCCCCCGCCCATGCTCTGTCTCTGTCTCAAAAGTAAATAAACATTAAAAAACATTAAAAAAAAAAAACAGCTATAAAGAACATTGTTGGGAATATTGGAGAAATCTGAATATAGAAATACAGTCCACATTAGATAATAGAAATGAATCTGTTACATTTTCTAATGCTAGTAATGAGTAAGTACTTTGGTTGCCCAAGGTCATGAGACTGAGGGAGGATTAGAACTTCACAGTTTGGCTCCAGAGCCATTGTAACAGTTTCCTGTCACTAAAGGTGTTTAAACAAAGACTATCAATCACCTAATAGTGATCATTAGGTAAGTTGTAAGTTTCTAGCAATGAATGAGGGTGGACATGAGGGTCTTGCCTCTTTAAACATATTAAGGCTGGGAAAGACAAAAAAAGAAAAAGAAAAAAAAAACCTGGAAAATTTCCAAGTTAAAGAAAACTAACAGACCAAATGAGCCATCAAGCAAATGAACCAGGTGATCTTACAGCCCTGCAACAGTTTGTTAGCACAAACTCCCACCCAGAGGGATTCAAGTCTTTGTGTCTGAGTCACAAGGTAAAAGGGTTGGTCTAGAAATCAAGGACAACTACTGATGCTAGAAATAACTCCCTTAATGTATAAATCACTTTCCTTGACTGAAATGACTGGTGAGTCCTTCATTTGACCCCAAATTCCTCTAGTTAAGTAAGAGCTACCTGGACAGCATCTGGCACCACTCTAAAGCAATCACAGTCTAAGTCATCTCTCACCCCACTTTGAGCACCACTCTCCCCATTTTAAGTACTAACCTCAATTTCAACCCGTTCAGCAAACATTCATTCAGCTGCCTCTGAGAGCCAGATGCAGTGCAGGCTCTGAGGATACCAAGGTGAGAGGTTTGGGGTGGGACAGCTTTGAGCACATTAAAGATTTTTTTTTTAAGATGCTTTTTTTTTTTGAGTGTATTTATTTATTTTGAGAGAGAGAGCTCAAGTGAGCAAGCACAAGCACAAGTGGGGGAGGGGCAGAGAGAAGGAGAGAGAGAATCCCGAGCAGGCTCCATCCCAACTCAGCTCCATCTCAGGAATTGTGAGATCATGATACGATCCAAAATCAACAGTGGGATGCCTAACTGATTGAGCCACATGGCATAACATTCCAATCATAAATGGAGAAATATGGGGGCGCCTGGGTGGCTCAGTGGGTTAAGTGTTCTCACTGCCGGCTCAGAGCCCACTTGGGATTCTCTTTCCCTCTCTCTGCCCCTCCCCCATTTGTGCTCTTGCTCACTTGTGCTCTCTCTCTCTCTCAAAATAAATAAACGTTTTAAAAAAGGATTTTTTTATAGCATGGTTACTATTTTCTTCTCACAAATTAATATTAAGTTTGTTAAAATGACAAAGTTTTTTTCTTAAATTTTCATGTTCAATTTTAAAATCCTATGATTCTGGGTATCTGGGTGGCTCATTCAGTTAAGCATCCGACTTCAGGTCAGGTCATGATCTCGAGGTTCGTGGGTTCAAGCCCCACGTCGGGCTCTGTGCTGACAGCTTGGAGCCTGCAGCCTGCTTCAGATTCGGTGTCTCCCTCTCTCTCTGCCCCTCCCCTGCTCTCTCTCTCTCAAAAGTAAATAAACATTTAAAAAATTAAAAATAAAACCCTATGATTCTACTTATAATTTGGCAAATTTTAATATTCACTAAGGAGAACTTCGATTCATGTTTGGTCCAATTTGTAATAAGTTAATAACTTATTAACTCCCTTAAATATTTTAAACTGAACTTACCAAAGTAACATATTCAAATTGTTAAGCTTTTCAACTGTCTAAGCAAATGCTTCCCAAGTACTTAAGCAAGTTTAACAAAATCTAATAAAACTAAACACAGAAGTATAATTCATCTTAATTTATTTTAAACATCAACATAAATCAAAAATCAAGTACATATTTTAAATTGGAATTGGAAAGTTAATCCAATAGACACCCTAATATACTGAATTCTCTTAAACACTCAAAAACACTTTAAATACCAAATATATACAGATTTTTCTACTGATTTTTCTGTAACTATATGGCAGATGGACCTCTTTTGAGTCTCTCTAGCAAGGTGAATTCCACAGTGGTATCTCAGCAACTCCCCACCCATTGGTTTTGCCAATGGTCAATATTCCTAGGAACATGTTTCACATCCGCCAGGCTCCCCTAGGGATGGAAATGTCATCTGACTGTATTCTGGGTATCTCTGCCCAAGGATCACAACTGCGAAAGAGTTGGTCTGAAAGACCGACTCCTCACTTCAGAGAAGTGTACAGTATATGCTGGAATTGAGGGGAGATAAACTCTCGTCCCCAAGGCCCCCAACTACCAGTCCTCCCACCCCCAGAATCTAGGCCCTCTATTGGCTACCACCCCTGCCCTCTCATCCAAAGGCTCATCCCTGCCCCCATTCCCAAGCTGTCCTGTCCCCAAACAGATGGATCAAGCATTTTGTCATTTCATAATGTTGAGACCAGTAGAATGGCCTTTAACATGCCATTCTCTCAAGGCTTGAGTTTCTTAGCTAGATGCTCCTACATAAATATTGCAAACTGACAGCCCATAGGTAACTTAGGTCAAAGACATGTTTGTTTGGCCCAAATGACACTGATCTAACATTTAAAAAATTTTTTTTTTCAACGTTTATTTATTTTTGGGACAGAGAGAGACAGAGCATGAATGGGGGAGGGGCAGAGAGAGAAGGAGACACAGAATCGGAAACAGGCTCCAGGCTCCGAGCCATCAGCCCAGAGCCCGACGCGGGGCTCGAACTCCCGGACCGCGAGATTGTGACCTGGCTGAAGTCGGACGCTTAACCGACTGCGCCACCCAGGCGCCCCTGATCTAACATTTTAAAACTAGGAGATTCCACAGACAATCAGAATATCCAGCACCTCTTGAAAATCTAGACAATCCAGCAACTCTAAATCCATATTCTTGCATGGCAAAAACTGGCTTGAGGTAAACATCAACTCCTTTCTTTGAAAAGAACATAGCCTCCCTCTATCTACCTGGGTTCATCTGCTGCCCCACCCCCAACTCTCTTCTGTTCACATTTCCCCAGACTGGGGTGGTCAATTTCAGTGTTTCCCATCTTTCTGAATAAAGGCCAGGTCAATGGTAGAAATTTTAGGCACGACAGATATTTTTGACAAAGTTCTCAAAGCTCTTAGTAATCACACTGTGGTAGGGTCCCCTCCCTAAGGAAAGAAAAAAAAAAAAAAAAAACTCAAGGCAACCTGACTATACGCCAACACTCACACTTACGTGACAACTTCCCTCACGACCTTGTAACATGAGACCAGTTAATCAGACTACATGTTTGTGTGTTACCATATGTGGGAGACAAAGAAGTAAAAACCAGATTTTAAAAAACTACACCATGTGAGCCACGTGGCGGCATTTGGGGCTCAGTTCATAGGGTATGAACTCATTTGAGTGGTGCTGGCAGGAATAAAGTTGCCTCCTGGAAAGAAAAGCCTCAGTGTCACGACTCTCTATGTGAGAATCCTGCTATAACACCCCTTCTGTTTATTATGTTTGTGGATGGGATCAGCCTATATCACGGTTTCCAAGAGACACTGCAATTTCTCACTGTCACTTTAAGAAAGACAGGTGTTATTGGCCAAAACATTATATTGACTGCAAATATTCTATGAAGCAGAAGAGTAAAACTAGATGAAACTTGGGGGTCATCTAATTCAAACTCTTGTAAAAATCAATTTTTAAATAGATGCCCTGAAAAACAAAGCAACTTGTCCCAAGTAATTTAGCATTGTACCTCCAGGGTTTTACTGGATTTATTAATTTATTCCTATATTGCTTCAAACAATCCAAGATAATACTTGAGAAACTTAAAAATATGCTGAAAAAATGAATTTTCTTTGAATTTAGAATAAAGGACAGGAAGAAAGAAGAAACTCACCAAAGATAAACATCCATTAAACCTCCAGCTCCGGCCTCCCTAAAAATGTTTTTAAATGCAAGTAAGACCTGATATCAAAGGAAATATTAAAAGAGCAAAGAGCAACATTACCATTATTTTTTACTTGATTTTGAAATACCAGTAAGTAAATTCTTTACATTTAAGCCTCCAACCCCTAATTCACATAGTGAATCAACAGAAGTGCTTAAAGATAAGATTTTGTTTTAATTGCCTCAAATCTCAGCCATAAGCCTGTAGTCTGGAAGCATTCTGGCCTGCTTCCCATGTAATCTACCCGTTAGCTTAATTTACTGTCTTTCAACCCATGCCACAGTTCCTTTGAGGCTGTGTCTTAAGTTGACACTAGTTTACTGATGTCTGCCAGCTGATTAATTGCATGCTAAACTCACACAGTTCCCAGCTATTACTTTCTCCTCAGTCCCGTCACCTCTGCTTTCTGGGTTTCCAAACTCTCTCAGAGAGGTGTCCCTCTCGACATCAATTCAACTCACCTACTGAGGAAAAGCCCTGCGATGGGCTACCAGTTATCATGACCACTTTTGAAAGAATATATAGAAAGAAGGTGTCAGAGGCATCAACAAATATGCATTAACGATATTATGTGCCAAGCATTAGGCCATAGACCTTTACATGTTATCTCATTTAACCTCTCAGTAGAGAATTCAAAGGGATGAAAAATATACTCTGTTAGGAAGGGGCAATAAACAGTGCTATACAACCCAGAAAAGAAAATGGTCTCTCATTTCAAGAGGGAAGGACTTCATGACAGCCAAAGAAAGTAACATCCACAACTCCCTGTGCACACCATCTAAAACACTCAGTTCTTAACCACAAGCAACACTGCCACTTCTCTTGTATTGTCTCCCTGTGCTTATCATGTAAATATGGTATCTTTCCATTTTTCTTATACCTGTGGCTTATCTGCAGACTTCCTTATAACTCTGAGGGCTGGAAGGGAGCTCTGATCTCCCCATGGCTCCCATACACTAAGTAGGTGTCTTGTTTCCAAAAGCTGTTCAAGTCAACACTTACTGAGAGAAACTGCAGTCAAAGAAGGTAAGAGGAGATTTTGGTGAAGAAGCTGAGAAGAGCTATCCTGGAGGAGCACCCCATATGATTACCTCAGCAGTAATTGCTTAATTGGAGCACTGGGTACTTAACTTAATTAGGCTACTCAGTATATTCCAGGAGGCGATTGTAGCATTTCTCCTTGCTACAAAACTTAATAACTTTTGATGACTTAATTTAAAACATGGTCCTCAACTCAGGAGCTGCTTTTGTGTAGTCCTGAGTCTAAATTCAACTGTTGAATTCCACTGGGGACGTAGGCCTGCTTTTAAAAAGGCTTGTGGAATCACATCCTTATTTTGTGAGCTACATCTGGATGGATCCCTTTCCCCTTGCTCCTTTACATTTCCTAGAGGATACCTGGCTTCAACTTAGAATAGGTTAGCCACTCCTCAATTTCAGGTGTGGGGAAGCTGGAAGCCATTAGATTTGAATCACATGTAATTCTTGTAAGCATTACAATTAAACACACTTAAAAAGATATGTTGATAATACTATGGCATAAACATTGTATAGTTCTTTTGCAGTTGTCGAAACTTTAAAAACAAGAACTGTAAATATGGATTTGGATTTACTAGCATTGCATTTTATCCATTTATCTTAATTGGATAATTTATTTTCCGAGGAATTATAAGTGGGGGCAGGCAGGACTATGAGCAACTGCAGCTGATTTGTCTCCAATACACATTTTCTTCTGATTGCAAAAGTGAAATGCTAGTTTGTTCATTCATTCAACATTTATGAAGCACCTACTGTGTGCCAAGCATTGTGTGAGCAGAGGATACTATGGTGAGCAACAATACACATGTCCCTGATACATGAAGCCAGGAATTAGTTATGTTTGAACTGAAATCACGGAGAGGAGGAAGTAACTGGAGGATAGAGAATGAGTATATGAAAGGGACAAGAAGTACATTACAAGTAAAGTAAACAATGTGAACAAAATTTCCTCAAGATGGTAGTAGACTAGATGCACAAATCTCCACTTTCATTCAAAATACAACTGAGATATATATATATATATATATATATATATGTGTGTGTGTGTGTGTGTGTATAAACATACACACACACACACACACACACATATGTATATAGTCCCATGGTAAAGACACAGCTGATCTCAAAAGAAATAGATACCTTCGTGTGCTAGAAATGAGGAAGGAACACATAACCATGAAGATGATAAGCAGTTTTTGAAACCATGCTGTCTTTAAGGGAAACTGGACTACCTAAGGGCTGGCATGTTCATACCTTTGTGAGAAAGGAATTTAAGCCTCAAGCCCCACCTACATCAAGGAGGAGGAATGCGCATTCTGCTTAGCACTAATTGTCCAAAAATGTGCGGAAAAGCTATGTACATTGCCTAAAATCTTCTTCAGCATGCACAGAGTTACAAGAAAAAGTGGGCTTGCTCACGTTCTCAGAAACAGATTCTGACAGTTACTCCCACACACAAACACACTGTGAGGTTGAATTTTGAGCCTGTACCATGCACCAGTGCAGAACCAATCACCTTTCCATTACCCACATGATATGGAAACCTGGAGGGGAGAACACGGTATTGAATGTGGTTTGGAAACAGTGAACTCAGTAGGGCTTGGGCAGGGGAACCAGTGAGCTTTGTCATTAAGAGACCTCTACAACCCAGGACATGGACAGGACTTCCGCTCAAGATAACTCCTCCTGAAGACAAGCTTGTAGACATAAGTTATAAAACACAGGAAGAAATACAAAGCAAAAAGGGAAAGTCCAAAGACCCCAAAGTAGGAGCATTTATGCTTCATAGTATATATTGTTAAGTAGATTTTCAAGTGAGTATTTTAATTGTACAAAGAGAAAGAAGGATATGTAAATAAAACTTTTCAAAATGTACAGAAAAAATAAGAATAGGCTGACTTAAAAATGAACCAACTAGAAACTTCTAAAAGTAAAAGATATAGAAGAGGAAACAGGCTAAACAATAGACTAGACCCAGGTGAAGAAATCATTCTTGAATTGGAACAGGATCTAAGTAAATCATCCAGAATACAGCATGGACAGAAAAAGAAGTGGGAAGTATGAAAAAGAAGTTAGGAGTATGAAAGCTAGATTGAAAAGCTCTAACATATGTTTAATAGGTGCTTTAGAAGGAAAGACTAAAGAGACCAGGGAAGAGAAACCTTTGAGGAGAATTTTCCAGATTTGAAAAAAAGTTAGGGGATGTCAGATGAAAATACATAAAACTATCAATCATCAAGAACAAACAGAAAATCATGGAAGCTACAAGAGAGAAAAGATACATTACCTGAAAAGGATCAACAATAAGACTAATAGCATGCATCTCTTCAGCAATGACATGTGCCAGAGACAGTGGCTGAATGTCTCAAAAATGATGAAAGAAAATAATTGTCAGTCTAGAATTCTATATCCAGCTTAACTACAAGAATGTGGAGGAAATAAAAGCATTTTCAGACATACAAAGACAAGAAAATAACTTCCCATAGACCTTCACTATAAAACCTACTGAAGGATACACTTCAATAAAAGGAAAGTGAGTAGGCTACATAAAGCCAAGGTGAACAAAAAAATGAGAAAGGAAGGAAGGAGGGAAGGAACAAAGGGAGGAAGAAAGAAAGGAAGGGAGACAGTTGTCATAAGTTGGTGGGGAAATATAAATTAAAAAAAAAAAAAAAACAAACACCTCCCAATCCAGAAAACCTCTCCATAAAGATAGAAGAGAAAGAAAAAAAAAAAAAAACTTATTGAATAAGTATTAAACAAGAACATGAGGCTGATCACAGGCAAAGAGCTAGAGGTTGCAAAGACAGAAGAAAATCTTACTTTTTTATATAGCTAAGTAGACATAGCCCCCTATATTCATGTTTGCAAGATTAAATTGCTAAGTTTATTTTGTCTTTTTGATTGTAAATAGGGTTTGCCATTTGGAGTCAGAGGACAGCCGAAGTCAGGCCCACTTTCTCCCAGGTTACCAGCCCCTGGATTCCAGAGGCAATTTGTCTTTGAAGGCCTATCTGGTAACTCCAAATTCATACCTTGAAGTGATTAGCCTCTCCCCTTTCTCCAAAAGCCATTCAAGTTTAAAAGTTCAAATTTGTGTGTTCAACTACTGTTCAAAGCAGTTATGATTAGTAGTCAGGAGATGATGGTCCCTCGTCCTGATGGTGCACTAATGATTTGTGAGGACTCAAGCAAGTCATTTCTTCTTTCTGGTCTGAATGCAAAATGAGGGAGTGAGGCTAAATGAGTTCACAGATCCCTCAACTCTCAGTCTGTGGGCCTCTATTTAGGACAAGCTCGATTTGGCTGTGTGTGATAGACTCCTTTTTCCTGTTCTTGAAGGGCTCTGGAGTTAGTTCCGTCCTGGAGAACAGAGTTCCTTTCAGACAAAATGCAAATAATAAACATGAGAGAGAAAAAACGAGCAGCTGCCACCTATTCACCCCACTGGGAGAAGGCCAAGTGCTGAGAAGGCAAGGTCACAGACTCTAGCCTGATGCCAGAATAAGATGCTAAGGTTTGCAGAGAAAAACACTAGGACATCAAACCCTAAAAGTTATTGCCTTAAAACAACAACCATTTTATTTGCTCACAATTCTGTGGGTCTACACCAGCCCTATATTTAGCTAAAATCTGTTGGTTTTGCCTGAAGTCTATCACACAGCTCAACCATCTAAGAGCGCCCCTGAGCTAGGTGGCCTAAGACAGCATAAGTCACGTGTCTGAAATTTGGTATTGTCTGCTGGGTGGTCGTGTGTCCCCAGCCGGCTAATCAAAACTTCTTCATTTGACAGCAGCTCTCACCAAGAGGGTGAAAGCACAAGGCCCTCATAGGGCCTCTTGAGGCATCACTTTGAATGTTGAACTTCCCATATCATTTCCTGCATTCTACCCATCAAGCAAGCCACAGGTCAGCCCAGATTTAAGGGGGAGGAGAAACATACTCCACCAATGGACATAAGTGGCAGAGATGTATTGCATGGGGGAGGGAGTGAGGGCATGGGAGGGATATTGCAACCATCCTTGTAAACTAACGTCCACACTCATCACAGGCAGCATCTCTAGCCCAGCATGAAGTACGCACCCAGTAAACACTTGTTCAAAGGATGTATGTCTTTAGTTGCAAAGGCTATGGGTCCTTCCCTCTCCTAGGAGAAAGTAACAGTGATATAAATTAGATGTCTTACTGGTGAAGAAGCAGTTGAGTTACTGTTGAGTACAAATTCTAGTGCACATGACTGGGGGTAGTGGGTATATTTCTTCTTCAGCTTTCAATGGGATTGTCATTTTCCTCTGTTCTGTGTATCTAACATATACTGACATGGAATGTTGACCCCATAAAAACCCCTTTATAATGATAGTTATAGTTCCAAAAGAGAAATACTACAGGTGAGATTTGATTACCATAGATTTCACCCTGGCAAATAAGATATGCATTGTTCTCTTTATTACTCTCTTATCTTCATAAGTGGAAAAATTATCCAATCATTCCAATCAAATTCAACAATGTATGTGATGCCTATTTAGTGCCAAGAATATAGTCCCTGGAAATAAAGAAGACATAAAAAGGTGTGTGCCTCCTCCCCCATGCTTGATCCCACCCAGTCCAGGTTTCATTAGATCTGGAGGTGCAGAATGTTTCCTGCTGTTCTTACTATTGCAGCCTCAAGAATGATATCCAGCAGGATGGGCTGCCCCAGCTATCCTGCCTTCAAAATGAAAAGTTACAAGCATACTTGTGGTGCATTTGAATTTGCATATGCTATTCCTTCTGAATGAAATACCTTTCTCCTCTTTTCAGCTCAACCCAGTGTTTCCTCCTCTTAAACTACACTCTACCCCAGCCAGGTGACTGGTCATCTATCTCCCAGGCTCTTCATTCCCCTGGGTATGGCTCATTTGTATACCCATCACACCTACTGTTCTGTTGGTGTACGTGCCCATCTCTTCCAGGAATTTGAGCCTCCTGAGAGCACATAGTTTCTTGCTTATCTCTAAAACACTATGCAAATACTTGATAAACGTTTGATAAATGATTTCAGAAATGAGCAAAAGAAGGAACAAATGGATAACAAGTTGAAGAGCAGTAGATAACTTGTGCTAACATTCTGAGGCCCACAGCGCAAGCTGACCTGTAACTCTCATTCAAAACAACAGAACTCATTCCCCTTTGTTTCTGCCTCCTTCACTTTTCTTCCTCTAACATGATACAAATTAAAAAATTCATAGTCAATTTCTGTATGTTACTCTCAAGGGACCAGAGATAATGACTTTCTATAAAAAGATAGCTGTTGTTGACTTTGCATGATTTTTTTTTTTAACCAAGAGTTTACATTTCATGTTTAAATACCAAAATTATCTCTTCTCAGGCTACATAGCAATATTATCTCCTTTTTTGACAATAGCTGTTGGGTTTACTTCAATCAAAATGGAGGTGTAACTGCCTTGGAACCCCAGTAAGCATTCTGGTGAGCTTTTTTAATCAGATACAAAATCTCTAGGGAGAACTGTGCTAAGTCATGGTTCTACCACCCCTGCCACAACTATGCTGGGGAAAAGGCAGCTGGCGAAATCATGTTAAGTCTCTCAACGTGGCAGCCACAAGGCACAAAATTTAGGTGACTGACCCCTGGTTTAGTCATCCTTACCAGTGAATGTGTGCCACACCAGAGCTGGGGTAATAAAAGAATCCAGTGAAAACAACCCAAAATATAATAAATCTCCAATAATATGATTTTGTCTAAAGTAATAATATGGTAGCATTAGGAAATAATGTCTTCGATAATCTAACCATGAAAAGTTCCTGAAATTCTTGAGGGCAGACTTTACTACATCCCCGTTTATGTCATCATTCTCAAACATGACTAGACACACACAGAATAAATTAGATACCTAATTCATGTTCATAGCTGAGATAGGAATATATGAGTCAGAAGTTATTTGGAACCTAAGTCCAAAAGTCACAGCTAATGAAATCATAAAACTTAGACCAGAATTTGTTGGTTGCTATAAGATCTTATATTATGGAGTATGTGCAGGAATGAAATGCAATGAAAAATACAAAAAACAAAAAAAAACCCAAAACAACAACAACAACAACAACAACAACAACAACAAAAACCACATAGAACCGAATGAAAGCAAACAGCAAAATTTCAAAGAAATACTCATCAAAGGTAATCCTTCTGTGGTTCTCCTAAGCAATTTCTCTTCTTTCATTGAACTTGATCTCTCCTAGTACAATAATAAATATGTGAGGAATTAGTAACAACGGTGGTTCTCAAACCTCACGATCTCAGTTACCTAGAGTGTTTTTTAAATATACATATTCCCATTCCCTTTTCAGATGCTCTGAATAAGAATCTCCTGGAATCTCCCAGGAGTCTGCATTTTTCAATCTCCCCAGGTAATTCTCTTGATCAGCCACTCTTAGCAATCTTTGCTTTAAACCAGTGACTAAAACAAAACAAAACAAAAAAAACCCCATCAACTTAAAGGTGCATGGTTATGGCCTGACTTGTGTTCTCCCAAAATTTGTATGTTGAAGTCCTAGCCTCAGGATCTCAGAATGTGACTGTATTTGGAGATGGGGTCTTTAAAGAGGTAATTAAGTTAAAGTTAGGTCATTAGGGTGGATCTTAATCCAATATTGCTTGTTAAAAGAAGAAATTAGGACACAGAGAGGTACAGAGGGAAGACCATGTGAAAACAGACAGCATATGTCCATCTACAAGCCCAGAAGAGAGGCCTCAGAAGAAACCAACTCTGCCAGCACCTTGATCTCAGGCTTCTAGCCTCCAGAACTGTAAGAAAGTAAATTTCTGTTGGTTAAGCCACCTAATATTGGGTACTGTGATACTGCAGCCTTATCAACTAATATGTGTACATTCTATTGTTAATTTGTCAAGTGACAAATATGAATGACAACAAGACATTATGTAAAGGGGCCCCTGTGTAATTAAGAAACATTATATTACATTTCAAAGGAAAAAACAGTCCTACTAAAATGGCTAATTGTTAAATTTCAGTTCTATTTAACTTCAGCAGGAAAACAAGTTGCTGAGGGAGAAGGGAAAGAAAAAAGAACAGAAAAGAGCCCAAGAGAGAAAGGGAATAACAAAGAGCTGGGAAAACAGGAGAAAGAGGGGGCATTCAGGAAAATGCAAACTATAACCCTTAAGGGTTGAACTATAATACAACAAATGACATTATGACATTATTATGAAACACAGAAGGGGAATGGTGAACCTGCATACTCACAAACACGCGTAAAGGTCATAATGAAATTTGTCTCTGAGTCTTTCCTAGTCAGAGAGCAAAATTTAATTTCCTTCTTTCGTGTATCAACAACCATTTATAGTCTACCTACTACATATCAGGCACTTAGATACAGACTGGCTAGGCAAAGATGATCAACACAGGAGCTGTACCACCTAAGAATGACAGTCTAGAAAAAAAAGAGTTCCAGGCCATCTTCAAGGTCCAATCCCAAGAAGACACACTTAAACTTCCTTTGAGAGATCTTAGGTTTGGGGCACATGGGTAGCTCAGTCAGTTGCACGTCTGACACTTGATTTCGGCTCAGGTCATGATCTCATGGTTTGTAGGATCAAGCCCTATGTTGGGCTCTGTGCTGAGAGCATGGAGCCCGCTTGAGATTCTCTCTCTCCTCTCACTCTCTGCCCCTCTCCCGTTCATGCACACGCATGTGCACATGCTCTCTCTCTCTCTCTCAAAATAAATAAACATTTTTTAAAAGGGAGAGATCTTAGGTTCTTCAGTTCTTTATCATTTTGCAGAGCTCCCAGATTTCCAGGAAGGGAATCCACAGCTAATTCTTGCACCCCAGGGGTGGATATATTTCTGATACCTGTGTCCCTTGTGGGCTGTGATCAGGAACTGTACTTCTCTGGCATCCTGACTGTAGAACAGGGTCATGCACATAGTAGGTGCTCAATAAATAGTGAATTAATTAATTAATGGGTTAAACAATAAAATCTTTCAATTCTAGGAACCCTTCTAGCTAGTCTGGTACACACCCACCTTGCCCTGTGCCCTAGATCCTTTCCAGAAGTAGCTTTGCCTTCGTTTTACAGAGTCTCCTAGAAGAGTCCACATAAGGTGATTTGGGGAAATATAATTAAAAACAAAATCTCCCCGGGACTTCTGGGTGGCTCAGTCAGTTGAGCATCTGAGTCTTGATTTCAGCTCAGGTTATGATCCCCGGGTCATGGGATTAAGCCCCACATCAGGCTCTGGGCTGAGTGTGAAGTCTGCTTAGTATTCTTCTCTCTCTCTCTCTCTCTCTCTCTCTCTCTCTCTCTCTCTCTCTCCTTTTCTCTCTCTCTCTCTCCTTCTGCCCCTCTCCACCACTCACAAACTCTATCTCTCAAAAATAAAATAAAATGAAAAATGTTAAAAAAAAAAAACAGAAAAAAACAAAATCTCCTCCAAACCTAGAAAACCTCCCCACAAAGGAAAGAAAGAAAGAAAACAATTTTATTATTGCATAAACATTAAACCAGAATGTGATGCTCATCACAGGCAATTCGCTAAAGAGATTGCAAAGACAGAAGAAAATCTTTCATATAGCTAAGTAGATACTATCCACTCCATCAAGTTTTCAAGACAGAATTGCTAATTTTCTCATATCTTTATGACTAAAGGTAGAGTTTGCCATTTGAAGTCAGGGAACAGTTGTAATTAGGCCCATCTTGCCCCAGGAAACCAGGAGATAAGCCTTTACCTTCTTTGATGATTACGTTTCAAAGAGATGGGCTCCCTGGGGCCCAAGAGGGAAACATTCCTGAGCAGTAAGACTGACAAGAGGCTTATTTAATAACATTTGAACTTATAGGATCAAGGTGGCTTAGTCCTCCTGGAAGCCTGTGCTCATCAAAGTCTCCTTTGGTCTAGCCTGCCCACACACAGAAGCAGCCCCAGGGACCACAAGTGTTCTGTTAACCAGGTCTCTTGTGGTCCTACACCCTAAGCCTGGTTCTTGGGGCAGAAAGGTGAAACCTCTTTCTGAAGAACTACTTGGTAACATCTTTTGACCTTGATCTTTAAGCAGCATCTCACTTACAGCCCAGATTTTGAAGTTAGACAGACTTATGCTAAAAGTCATGCTCTATCATCTATGTTGTCTGATCTTGAACTGATTGATCAATTTTTCCAAAACAGTGTCTTTATCTGTAAAATGGAGATAATACCTTCCACACAGAGCACATAAGAAGACTTATTAATTACTCTTACTACTAGTATTGAAGCAAGAGATTATAGAGGTTTAGCATGCATGCTCTGAACTTGATGTCTGGCTTTCATCCCAGATCCACTTTAGGCAAAGTTACTTATCCCTTTCCTCAGTTTCCTCACAGATAAAGTACTCAGAGAGTGGCTAGCCCATTTAAGAACATCATAAATGTTAGCAAGTAGCTTGTACTTCTCACTAGTGTTGCCAAGGTGCCAAAGCAGACCTCCCATCTTGTTCCTCTCTCTGTCTTCTACTTGTCTCTTGACCTTCACCTCCCTCTGCTGTACAGGAGTGAAGAAAGAGTATTAGTCTGATATTCCACTGCTCTTTCAAGCAGTCCTTTACATCTGTAATTAGGTAGAACTCCTTGAATTTCAGTGTCTCTAGACAAATTATTATCCAGATTAAACCCATGTAAAAGCAAATGGAAATAATTTGAAAACCTAAAGAAGCACAAAATCCCAAATTGCTGTAAGAGAAGACCTCTGGTTTTCATCTTTTCTAATACTTATTGCCTTTCTTCTTTATCTTTCTTTTCTTGGCAGTTTCTGAATTAAATGAGAAAACCTTAGCCTTTCATGCCTATTTAATACCTATTTAACAATTTATATCACTTTTAACAGAGCCAACTATATCCCAACAGAATTACTACTAACTGCTATCCAAAATATGTAACAGTCTTTCTTCTTTCCTATTACTAAGTTGAGATCAGATCTGGGGGCAAAGTTCAGTAAAATAAATAACACTAATCAAGTCCACTGATAAACAAGAGTATTAGTTGAAGACTATCTTTAAACATCTATTTTTAACTGACAAGATGCAAGCCATACATTCTAGTTGAAACTAAGCATAAATCAAAACCCTAATGCCTTTTGTAGTGTCTACTGAGATGGGAATTAACTGTCTCTCCATCTAAAAAATAATGCAGTGTTCTAGATCCAGTAGTGTTAACTGCCAGGTCTCAGGCTCTTCATCTGTTGAATAATCATGATTAAAACTGATTTGGGCAAATAATAAGCCAGGACTTGAGGTGGGAGTAAATAATGAACATCATTTTTGGCACTATAGTCCAAAGGAACATTTTGATCTTTCACTTTTCAACCAGCTGTGTTTGTGTCCACCTTCTGTGACTGGCCTCATGGAGATTTTGATCCTATAAATGCTATTCACCTACCGTGAGCCAACCAATTAAACTCTTGAACCTCAAATTTCTGTATCTATAAATTATAGATCATGGTACTGTAATGAACTGAATGTTTGTGCCTCCCCCCCACCCCACTGAAATAAATGTGTTGAAACCCTAATCCTGGTGTGATGGTATCTGGAGGTGGGACCTTTGGGAGATAATTAGGGTATGAAGGCAGATCTCTCATGAATGGGATTAGTGCTCTTATAAGAAGAGGTCAGAGAGCTAGCTCTCTTTCTACCATGTTAAATTTTTTTTTTTAACGTTTTATTTATTTTTGAGACAGAGAGAGACAGAGCATGAACGGGGGAGGGGCAGAGAGAGAGGGAGACACAGAATCGGAAACAGGCTCCAGGCTCTGAGCCATCAGCCCAGAGCCCGACGCGGGGCTCGAACTCACGGACCGCGAGATCGTGACCTGGCTGAAGTCGGACGCTCAACCGACTGCGCCACCCAGGCGCCCCTCTTTCTACCATGTTAAAATACACGGAGAAATCAGCTAGAAAAGAACTTCACCAGAACCCTACCATGTTATATATATATGTTATATATATATATGTATATAACACACATATACATATGTAATGGAGTATTACTCAGCAATCAAAAAGAATGAAATCTTGCCATTTGCAACTACGTGGATGGAACTGGAGGGTATGATGCTAAGCAAAATTAGTCAGAGAAAGACAAATATCATATGACTTCACTCATATGAGAACTTTAAGATACAAAACAGATAAACATAAGGGAAGAGAAGCAAAAATAATACAAAAACAGGGAGGGGGACAAAACATAAGAGACTCTTAAATATGGAGAACAAACAGAAGGCTACTGGAGGGGTTGTGGGAGGGGGGATGGGCTAAATGGGTAAGGGGAATTAAGGAATCTACTCCTGAAATCATTGTTGCACTACATGCTAACTAACTTGGATGTAAATTTTAAAAATAAATTAAATAAAAAGAAAAGAACCCTACCATGGTAAAACCTTGATCTCTTGCCTTCCAGCTTCCAGAACTGTGTGAGAAATAAATTTCTGCTGTTTGTAAGCTGCCTGGTCTATGGTACTTTATAGAAGCCTGAGTTGACTGTGACAGATACCTTCCTCATAAGGTTATTTGGGAGACTGAATGCGACAGTGTGTATAAAACCTGTGTTCCTAATCATTATGGCCCTTAGGCTGTGATCCATAGCCTACACTCTATAAATATTCCTTCCCTTCTTCTTTCCCCTCCAGTCAAAGGATCTACTTGTCAGACCACAGATTAAAATATCTTCTCAAACCCCCAGGGAAATAATTTATTTTTTTAAAAGCTTATTTATTTATTTTGAGAGAGGCAGTGTAAGCGGGGGAGGGACAGAGAGAGAGGGAGAGAGAGAAGCAGGCTCCAAATTGCCAGCGCACAGCCTAACTCAGGGCTTGAATTCACAAACCGGAAGATCATGACCTGAGCCAAAACCAAGAGTCCACTGTTTAACCAACTGAATCACCCAAGCACTGCCACAGGGAAATGATTTAATACCAACTCATTCTTCAAGCCCAACTTTATCCTACTTCCTCCATGGTCCTGTTCATCCCACACTGAAGCCATACTCCTTTCTCTGAATCCCACTATAGCTGTTATTTTTGTACCATTCATAGTAAGTGGGCACATTCTGCTGATAATGCATTTTTGCTTAGTTCTTCCTCTGCCTCCATTACTAGATACTTGAAAGTTTATTTGGTCTAACATGGTGCCTTAGTCAAAATGTGCTTATCTGCCTCTGAGTTCCTCTGAAAGCTAACCCCGAGGCAATCCTGGGTTAGTCAGATTATTGGGAAGATGATCCCAATTTCTTCGGATTTCCACAAGTGGGGAAAGTAAAGTAGGGAAGGGAGGAATGCTAATAAATGCATCAATGAGCTGGTTGCCACTGTGGGCAGGTAGGTCCCGCTGAGGACCCTCTGAGAAGCCCCCTCCAGAATTATTCCACCAAAGGACAGCAAAGCTAGAGTATTGATTTACTGACTTTCACCCCTCATTGGCTGACTCGGGAACATTAATTTCCAGCAGTACTGCATGTGAGCTGAACAAACTCTGATTGCAGGGAGAATCAAAGAGACAGGGACCCTTAAGGTGAGAAGTTGCCAGTGCGCATAAGAGCTGTCTGCTATGGCAGCAGGAGAACTCAGGAACAAGGCATCCATACCATCTGCTATAGTGCTCAATAAAAATCTAGTTGGTATTGAATAAATGGAAAAAATAAACACTGCCTATATCTTAATACAAACTCACCTACCTAAAAAAAAGTTACACATAGTTTTTAGGCACTATTCTATTTAATCTACTTTATATAGAATGTTCTGAGGTCCAATTCTGGAGTGTTCTAGAATAGAGGTCATGGATATTTTGTTCTCTGATTCTGTTTGGGATACTGTCAGAGTCTCTGAGCATTGTAAAAGACAAAGAGGAATATGGAAGCTAATGGCTATCAAGAACATTTCTCAACCACTTCCCAAATATTCTTTACAAAATGTACAGCGACATATCCAGATCCAAACAGTAAGTCAGCCCTTACTGACTAGAAAAACAACTTGGAATTTCTCAAGTTTTCCAAAAGCCCAATCAAGTGAGACAAGCAATTAACCACTCATACAGCCTACATCCTTGACTCTCCATCTACCTAACCGTTCCATTCATGCTTCCATCATATTTTCTTTCCTCCTACAAATACCATGACTTTATGTTTCCACAGAGCTGCTGTTCCAGGAAGCCCATGGGATGGTACAAACAACTCCATGATTCTAAATAGCTTCTCTTTATCCTTCACTGCTTTCCTCAAACACCGTGGGTGGTAAATATAGAAGCCAACAATTTTTGTGCCAATCTGTAATATTTTTAATCAGGCCACACCATTCACACAGAAATTTCTTAGAGGAATGTCAACATTTACATCTTACATTTTTCTACTTGATAAGATTAGTCTAAAATCAACTGATAAATAAATGTAAAAGTAGTAATAAAACAGAGCTGTTTATTAATTTTTATCAATTCCAGTCCTCTTGTTTTGTAATATCTCTGTTTAATGTCCTAAATTAGAGCAAATATTCTCAGATCAAGCTCAGAGCCTTAAAGACACATTAAAATTTGACCAGGGCTTAGCATAGACCCCTGCTTACTATGAGGCCTTGAATAAACGTAAGTAACTCTGGGAAAATTGTATAAATTCTCAAAATTGACTTGAAACCCGAGATGACCATCTTTAAAGCTACTATTCTGGGGCAAAATAAAAATGTAAATAGTTTGCTCAGGATTACACTTTTAAATTAATCATGTTTGAACTGTTTCTTTTGCTTTATTACTTTTTAACTTTATTATGGCTCTAAGCTAAGAGGAGATCATTTTATTCAGTTAAGCTGTGATTTCCTGCCAGTTTTATTCACAAAAATAAAACTGCCTGATTAATGCCAAATATTCTCAGTACCCATGCTTTATGACTACTTTCAAAAAACCGAACTTTCAAAGTCACATGAAAACCAAAAAGGCTCTGGCAAAGAGCTTACTAACTGCACCTTTTCCCTGGCTATGTTTTTAAGAAACAGAAGAAAGAGGGAGGGGGAGCAGAGAGCACAAAGAGGTAAAAATAAAAACAAGCAATGTGTATATACCAGTTGCACACCTAGGCTGGCCTTAGGGCTATGAAGGCAGGAGTGTAGAACGGTCCTCAGCAACCAGGAGGATCTTTGGAAGTGCTTGAAAACAGAAGTCACGGCCACCAACAAGAAATGTGTTCACAGCTGCTGTGGAGAGAAAACAGCAAATACTTCACTGAATACACTCAGACACTTAAGACATACAGACTTTTCTACCCTGTGGGATCTTTGCTTCCTTCTGACCATACCAACCTCCAGGACGGCCCACTTAGAAATCAATAACTCAGTCACCCATAAGTAATTGACTCTTTTTTTTTTTTTTTAATTTTTTTTTTTCCAACGTTTATTTATTTTTGGGACAGAGAGAGACAGAGCATGAACGGGGGAGGGGCAGAGAGAGAGGGAGACACAGAATCTGAAACAGGCTCCAGGCTCCGAGCCATCAGCCCAGAGCCTGACGCGGGGCTCGAACTCACGGACCGCGAGATCGTGACCTGGCTGAAGTCGGACGCTTAACCGACTGCGCCACCCAGGCGCCCCAGTAATTGACTCTTTTGAAGAGACCAAGCTAGGTGCTTGGGAAGGCAAAGTAGAAGTTTCTGTCCTTGCTCTCAAAGCAACTACAACCTAGCTGGGGACATGGCTGATGTGTTCAGAGAGAGACAATAAACACCTCCAAGCAATCCCACCCTGTCAGACTCCCAGACCCAACATAGCTTGGAGCAGAGGAGCAGAGCCAGTTGCTCAGGGAAACTTTTTCCAACCTCTGGGGAAAGACTGGATGCCTGTTTCTCATCATTTACTTTCTCAGCTTCCATTTCCTTATCGTGAGTAACACAGCATGTCATGAGAGCTTTTTTATACAGTTGGTGGTATAGTGTAAGTACTAACTAAACAGTTACTTTCATCACTATTATTATTGGTGTTATTATTAAGTAATATCTCCTAGAAGAAGATCTTCTGGAAAGGCAGGACAATGCTTTGTGAGTCCCACCCTGGAACTGAAATGCATTTCTCTATTATTATCAATAGTACTTATGGACACTAAATACTTTGTGAATTAAATGGATGTTTATTATCTACCATCAATCTATAACTGTCACAGATAACATTCTTTGACACACTGAAGCTGAGTTCCCAAAAAGTCAACATTATGCACGGCAGGCAGATGAACAACAGACATTTGGAAACCATCCTGTTTATAATAGTGTCAACCAGAGGATAACAGAAGAAGATTGATGAACCAGGCAATGTATGTTCAGATCAAAGTCACCCAGTAGAGGGGGTTTGTATTATGCAACCCCACACTACTCCCAAGCCAAGAACCTGGTTCAGTGACTGCAGCTTACAGCCTTACTTTTCTTTGCATGAAGAAGCCTCTGGGCTGCTTAGAGGAGGAAACATTCTCTAATTTCTCTGCCCTGAGAAGCCACCTTCTCATAGGCCTCACAAAGGGAAGTTGCTTCCACTAGTTGGTCAATGGTATTAAAAAAAAAAAAAAAGGTAGGAGGAGAGAATTTCAGTGATACAGGTACTCATAATTCTGCTAGTAAAATGGCAGTTTTTAGAGCAATAATGCCTTTTTAATGTTGAGGATTTTTTTAAATGTTTATTTATTTTTGAGAAAGGGAGAGAGAGACAGAATGTGAGTGGGGTAGGGCCAGAGAGAGAGGGAGACACAGAATCCAAAGGAGGCTCCAGGCTCCGATACAGGGCTCAAAACCATGTTTGAGATCATGATCTGAGCCAAAGTCGGAGGCTTAATGCTTAACCGACCGAGCCACCCAGGTGCCTAAGGATATTTTAAATATGTGAATTACCTTCATGAAAAAGTTGTAAAAATAACAAACAATAAATCACTATGGAATACTCAAAAAAATATTCTAATTGTCCTGGAGAAGGCACCTTCCTTTATTAGTACAGAAGATATCAGCCATTTTGGTATGATGAACAAGTACTCTGGGATTCAGAGGAGGGTGGGATTCCAGGGTGGCTGGGTCACCTCCAGGAAGGTGTCATAAAAGGCACAGGGTTTGGGGCTCCTGGATGGCTCAGTTGGTTAAGCATCCGACTTCTGCTCAGGTCATAATCTCAAGGTTTGTGAGTTCAAGCCTCACACTGGGCGGGCTCTGTGCTGACAGCTCAGAGCCTGGAGCCTGCTTTGGATTCTGTCTCCTGCTCTCTGTGCCCCTCCCCAACTCGTGCTCTTTCTCTCTCTCTCTCAAAAATAAACATTAAAAAAAAAAAGGCACAGGGTTTGGACTAAGCCCTGAGATATGGTTTGTATTCAGCAAGGCGGAGAAGAGGAGGGGCCGGACTGAGAGAAGGAACAAGCAGAATGGAAGTTCCACAGCCTTTCCCAAAGCCTTGCCCAAAAAGCATCATTTCTATTAAGCATAAATGAAGGCATGTACCTTAGTAATACAGTTCAGTCTTAATATTTGATATACACTGGGCTGTGTACACCTGTCTAAAACATCCATCTATATCAAGATATATAGACTGAGAGGTTAGAGAACTTGCATAACTGTTTTTGATGAAAATCCAGAGCCAGGAGACACTGAGAGCACACAGATACGTACTAAAAACTTCTGTCCATTCAGGGCAGAAAGACACATAGCCAAGTGAACCATTTGACCCAAATCTAAAAATGACTCATAGGATTTTGTTGTATCTTTCATAACTGAAGTAAAAAAGGCTCAGGCCTATCATTCCCTGCTTTGTCCATGCCCTCCACAGGATCTCCAGATTCGGGCTCTTTACATATGGATGGATGACGGAGTTCTGGCCTCTAAATGCTGGAGTAACAAACCCCTAAACTGCCCAATGCCCTAAGCTGTCTTTACGCACCTCCTCCCATTTCTATTCTACTTCTTCCTCAAAAGTAATGCCAGCCCAAGTAATTCTGCAAACCCCGTAACCCTCTCCTGACCTGCACCACAAGCCTTTAGCAGCCTAAGCCAGGCTGGGACTTCCAAGAGCTACTCCCAACATTTCTCTCCCTTCTTCCTTTTGAGGTCAGGGCCTTGGCCACCCACCGTCATCTTTAAGACAATGGATTCCCCCATACAATTTTACTCAAAAGGTATGGATTATGCAGCATTCCACTTCATTCCTCTCTACTGCTCCACCATTAGCCCAATTTTATTTATGCATCCATCGAACTCATTAAGCAATGACTATGTGCAAGCTACTCTGCTTGGCATCCTGGGAAATATGAGGCAATCTAAGAATCCAAAACAGCTGCCCTTAGGGAATTCACACTCTGGTGGGATTTGGGAAAACATTAAAAATGACAAGGGTCTAAAAGAGTAGGGGCAGGTAGGGAAAGATCACAGGCAGAGGGACAGGAGGGCAGAGTGGATTCTTCTGGAATAGCTATTTCACCAGCCCATTGGTAATGCTAAAGTGGGGAGGCATCCCGCCAAGTTGTACTTGTCCTTGTGCTGAAAGAAAGCTTGAGAATTTCTAACCAGGAGGGTCTTCGGTGTAGACACTGATTAGGGACTGGCATAAGCTGCTGCACACACCATTGGACTTAGATTGTAACTTATTTTAGGTCACTTGTGGGGGCTGATGGAGAAGTGAGGGGCAGACTGAGACCCTGTGACAAGCCATCCTGTGTGGCCTCCACAAAGTAATTTCATGAACAAAAAAATCCCTCTACAGGACAGGAAAATCCCTGTTACTCTTACTTTTCTTGGGAAAGAAGCATCAAATCCAAATAAGTCTGAATACTTCCCCAACTCTGAGTTGAAAGACAGAATTTAGGCTTGGTAAAATTTGAAGCTTTCTTTAAATTGGAATTCAACATGGCATTGGGGCTGATTTCTACAGACCCAAGTGACCATTACAGCAGAAAAAATGTGGCCATTAAAATAAATACAAAATTGATATTACATATACAAAAGAACATTAAGTGGAAAACAGTAATAAAATAGAAAACAGAATGAACTTCCCAACTAGAGTCCCTGAGAAAAAAATATGCCCTGAGAGGGACCAGGAGTCATATAATTAGGTGGCCCTTTAAGTTTATGGATTTGTTTCTCCTGTGAAGTAGTTAATAATAATATGGAACTCACAATCTTCATGAGCCAAACTCTTTCCTCAATGCACAGGGATACCAGCTTGAAGGAAAGCAGCCAGAGGACAATGAGCCACCTGAGAGAATGAACAGCTCTAGAAACATGACTCAAACAGTCATACCAGATTTAAATTGAATTGACATTTGGCTAAATTTTCCCCACTAGTGTTTAGGGGACTGGGTAGAATAGAAGATCACTTACAGTCAAATAAATAAATGAAATTTCTGTGCATCCCGAGTTGTGTTGTGAATTAACAATTTCTGACCTCTTAGATCTTAATGATGAAAAACAGAACTCAAAACCTGTGACATAATTCTGCCCAAGGCCTGATGCCAAACATCTTTCAGGTCAGGTGTCCCTTCATGGTTATAATGAATGCAGCTATGCCCCCTTGGCCATTCCTATGGTAACTATGGCCCCCTGGTTTCTGATGGTTCACTGCTGCCAAGGATCTCTCTTGCTTCAGTGCCCCAGCATCTTCACTGCAAGCCTAACTCTGTAACCACCTCTCCTAGCATCAGCCCCAGCCTACAGGGGAGGCAACTACTGAACTTCTAGTGGACTGGGTTCCCCTCTCACCAGTACGTACCCTGATGGCCTTCATGAATGGAGTGTCCTCTGGGTCCTCCCATAGAACCCTTGTGGGTATTCAGGCCTCATATATCCACTTTGGCATGCCCAGTTCCCACAACCTTCTAATCTCTTTCCCTACCACCTGCCATTGCAACTTAGGCATTTCAACTTCAGTCAACATAGACAGTTACTTTCCTCAGGCTTCTCAAAGCTACTCTAGAAGTGAGTTTGCCCCATCCTTCAGGGGCCTTGCCAGGATGTAAAATGACTTGCCCTGAAAGAGTGCCCCCCCAAATAAATTAACCCTTGCTTATTCAGTTTCATATCCCCAACCTTTGTTCAAGTGTCCCTGAAATCCAATCCAATTGAGTACCCCCCTGGCACTTATTGATGAATGCTAACTCTTGAAGCTCCTCTAGAGCATAATCTCCTCCCTTTTAAAGGCCTGCAACCCCAACTGGGCTATGCTGGTACTAACCCTACTTATCAGCTTTGGAGCCACAAGGGGGGCAGGGTGTAGCTCCTGAGGGAGCACCTGTGTCTTTGCTGGGGAGAGGCCTCAGAAGTGTCTTCCACATGGGATAAATGCTTGGTCTTAAGAGGAAAATGCAAGTCACAATCTTCAAGGTTACCATCCAAATGTCCTCATCCATGACTTGGGGTCTCAGGTTTTCCCATCATGGGCCCTGATCTTAATAATAAACCTGCCCTGGCTGAGCATTCAATGGTCTTCTGAGTTTGCTCCCTGGCTATGTCAACTCTCTTCTTGCAGGAGATAAGGGCTTCTTTGTAAGCTACCAAGGAGGCCATCTTCTCACACCTACTTTTTAACTGTCTTTTAATTACTCTTGGTTTCTTATTGCCCCATGTAGGGCATCAATACAATTTAGTAATAACAAGTCAATTTCATTGTCCTTGTGTGCCTGGTTTCCCCATACCTTTCAAATGCTGAATCATGGTACTTCAAGGACATTTTCCTTCCCCAAGATGTTTTTCTAAGTCATAACTGATTTAAAAAATAATAGCAACTGGGCCACCAACTTTTACCAGAGATCACCTGTACCCCAAAAACCACTTGGGATAGGGTCCTCCAGGTGAGTTGGATGATGAATGATTCAGTCCCCAAATTGCCACTTGATTTCTCAGGCTGTTACTGGTACCAACAGTGTCAATTCGAGTTCTCTGGGAAGCAGATGCAAGACAGAAATACAAGAGATTAATTGGGAGTGATGTCTGGGAACTATGGGAGTGATGTCTGGAAACAGCAGAAGCAGGTAAGGCTCAAGACCACAATGCAAGCCTGACACCATGAAAGGAGCAGAAAACAGGAAGAATCATGTAAACACAGCCTGAGATTGAGGTGCAGCTCTGGGAGAGTCTTGATCAGTCCAATATGGCTCTGGAGCAAAGAGTGCCTGTGGGAGTCCCTGGTGGGCAGAAATTGCTAGAGCCTGGGATTTCTACTGTGCTAGTCATTCGTGGGAGCTACTCAAGGAGAGCATGGCTTCCAACACTAATGGACCCCACATGCACTACACGTGCAAGGAGACTGTCAGCTAAGTGCACTTCTGGCGGGTTCTCTCTTAAAAAGAGAACTGAGTGGCACATCTCCATGGTTACCACAGGGAAACCCACAAAACTTACCTATGAGCTTCCTACATGAATTCTTTTTTGACATTGCATTTCACCACTGGTTCCAGCCTTTCTCCTTAAATTTGCACATGTAGCCTTACTGAACTATATCAAAATGCTTTGCTTTTGTATTTGCTATTACCTCCACTGGAATAGCAGTTTCCCTCTCTTCACCACTTGTCAAGTGTCTTAGCAATTTATCCCCCAGCTCAGATGCTACCCTCTCCATGAGCCCTTCTCAGAGAGCCATAGTGAGTGAGCTCCTTCACCTTCAGAGTTATAGTATTTTCATAGCAAATAGTATGCAATATAATGCTTGTTTATGTGTCTTTCTGTCCAATTAGAGTGTGAAAATTCATGATGGTCTAGGCTATAAGATGAATAAATTATTGTTTAAACTCAGAAGATGCCACTTGAGGATTTCTTTGCCCTCAGAAAAATTAGATGAACGTGGCTCAAACCTTCCAATTGCACCATCTTGGATGAATCTTGTGTCTTCACCATTGAGAGCTGTGACATCCAACTTTATTTCCTTGAGACACCTTTGTCTCTGTTCCTGCCTCTGTTTAGCCAGTTCTATCCCTAGGCCAACCCTGAAGCAAAATCAACACTCTCTTTTTTCCCAAGAAGAAACTTAGTCACACTGGGAATATCATGATTATGGTTGTTGGATTGATAATTAAAGGGACCCTGGTGGTGGGGCACTCGTCAAAGTATTACATAGGGCCCAACCCTACCTCCTCTTTCTCACAGAGCCAACCCATGCCCATAACATGGTTTGCAGAAGCCAGAATAACTGAGTATTTGCCACATAGCTGGCACTTAATAAATACTGGTGGAATATATAAGGAAGCGAATGAGTAAGTGAATGAGTGGAACCTAGTCATACATATCTCTAAATCAAGCTGCATTCCAGATTGAGGTAGAATCAAGTGTTCTTGCAAAATACATCAAAATGGACAAGCCAGCACAATATATCTGGCTCCCATAAAATTTTGTGATCAGAGGAAATAAAAGCCTATATGGCAAAGTGGTTATCTACAGGCTGGAATGTTTTCTAAACAGAAGAATGTTTTCTAAACATTATGCCTAAGAAGGAAAAGCAAAGCTGGAGCCGGAACCAGGGAAGATTCCTTGGTAAAGAAGGACCAGAGTCCTGTGCCTGTGACAGGATGGGAAATAGTGAGCATACTGGATCCTTGTCACCAGAGCAGGCCCCCTTCCCATGGCCAGCCCTGGAGCAAGCCACAGAAATGTGGCTTCAGCTGTGAATCCTCACAGTCAGGTAACATGTCCCCAACACCAAAAAGGGCCTACTTGCCAGTCTTGCAGTGAAAAGAAAATCCCTCCAGGGCCTCAGGCTGGGCAAGAGCAAGCTGTTCTCACATCCCATATGCAGCCTCAGAAGCATCATCTCCAACTCTTACCCTAGAGAGAAATGCCAGAAATATCCACAGCATATCATAAAAGACAGGTTTGCCAGAAAGAATCGCATTTTATCCACCCCTTCTTTATATATATATATATATATATATATATATATATATATGAAATTTATTGACAAATTGGTTTCCATACAACACCCAGTGCTCATCCCAAAAGGTGCCCTCCTCAATACCCATCACCCACCCTCCCCTCCCTCCCACCCTCCATCAACCCTCAGTTTGTTCTCAGTTTTTAACAGTCTCTTATGCTTTGGCTCTCTCCCACTCTAACCTCTTTTTTTTTTTTTTTTTTATTTCCTTCCCCTCCCCCATGGGTTCCTGTTGAGTTTCTCAGGATCCACATAAGAGTGAAACCATATGGTATCTGTCTTTCTGTGTATGGCTTATTTCACTTAGCATCACACTCTCCAGTTCCATCCACGTTGCTACAAAAGGCCATATTTCATTTTTTCTCATTGCTACGTAGTATTCCATTGTGTATATAAACCACAATTTCTTTATCCATTCATCAGTTGATGGACATTTAGGCTCTTTCCATAATTTGGCTATTGTTGAGAGTGCTGCTATGAACATTGGGGTACAAGTGCCCCTATGCATCAGTACTCCTGTATCCCTTGGGTAAATTCCTAGCAGTGCTATTGCTGGGTCATAGGGTAGGTCTATTTTTAATTTTCTGAGGAACCTCCACACTGCTTTCCAGAGCGGCTGCACCAATTTGCATTCCCACCAACAGTGCAAGAGGGTTCCCGTTTCTCCACATCCTCTCCAGCATCTATAGTCTCCTGATTTGTTCATTTTGGCCACTCTGACTGGTGTGAGGTGATACCTGAGTGTGGTTTTGATTTGTATTTCCCTGATAAGGAGCGACGCTGAACATCTTTTCATGTGCCTGTTGGCCATCTGGATGTCTTCTTTAGAGAAGTGTCTATTCATGTTTTCTGCCCATTTCTTCACTGGGTTATTTGTTTTTCGGGTGTGGAGTTTGGTGAGCTCTTTATAGATTTTAGATACTAGCCCTTTGTCCCATATGTCATTTGCAAATATCTTTTCCCATTCCGTTGGTTGCCTTTTAGTTTTGTTGGTTGTTTCCTTTGCTGTGCAGAAGCTTTTTATCTTCATAAGGTCCCAGTAATTCACTTTTGCTTTTAATTCCCTTGCCTTTGGGGATGTGTCGAGGAAGAGATTGCTACGGCTAAGGTCAGAGAGGTCTTTTCCTGCTTTCTCCTCTAAGGTTTTGATGGTTTCCTGTCTCACATTTAGGTCCTTTATCCATTTTGAGTTTATTTTTGTAAATGGTGTGAGAAAGTGGTCTAGTTTCAACCTTCTGCATGTTGCTGTCCAGTTCTCCCAGCACCATTTGTTAAAGAGGCTGTCTTTTTTCCATTGGATGTTCTTTCCTGCTTTGTCAAAGATGAGTTGGCCATACGTTTGTGGGTCTAGTTCTGGGGTTTCTATTCTATTCCATTGGTCTGTGTGTCTGTTTTTGTGCCATATCCACCCCTTCTTAAGTGTGCTTTCAAATGTTGTTCTTTCCCCCTCGCCTGGGTATTATGAATCACATCCTCGGGAAGTACAACCAGCTGAGTAAATCAGCACTCTAAAATGTCTTCAGAAATGAAGCTAGTTTGGTTGACTCATCACATTGATGCAGCTCTAACCAAACATTTGAAGCCCTGAGACAGGTATGCTCTGTTACTGATTCCAGATGGGTTACAATGGTGGCCAGGAGTTTGTCCAGGCAAAAGGAAGGCTGGCTTAATTTAGAGCCCTTAATCAGTGTGGTTACCAATTTACCTGAATAAATGAAGAAAGCAAAAGCAGTCTGGGAATTAGCTTTAGGAATAGCACGACTAGTGTTACCCTTAAGCAACTTTGCTTTTAAAAGAACAATATTAAGGAGCTACCAAAGAGAAGTTATGTTGTTAAGAGCATCTTTTATCACTGTACTGGAAAATTATAGAGATTTAAACTCTGAATCCAGAGATAATTTTGAAAGAAAGAACAATATAATCCTTTTATGTTCACACAATTTGCCCCTGTGTTCCAGCCTTGATGGAATAATTGGGCATTAATGGGGGGTGGGGGTGGGGGGGGTGAGTCAAGTTGGCCACAGCTCAGGAAACTGGGTAAGGCTTGTCCATGCTATGCAAATAAATAATAAGAGGTATTTTCATTTATCTCCCCAAATTGGAATGAATCTAAAAATGATAGGCAGAGAAGTATAGTCACAGTATGATCTGAGGCAGATGATTTAAACCCAGTTACTTCCCCCTGTCTTCTGTTTGTCAAAGAGATCTGATGGCAAACCTGAGTGAAGCGGGGGGGGGGGGGGGGGGGGGGTCACAGGTACAACACAGGTGAGTGCTCCCTGGTGCGCCCTAGTTGATGAAAGGTAATCACAGGTGTCAGTCCTTACTGGGCACAGAAAACACTCTAAGTTATAAGAGAATATTCCACTTCATTCTCTAAACTAAAACAATACATTTCTCCAGACCACAATCCCTCAAATTGTATTCCAAACCATATCCTTTTAGTCTAGTTCACCTAGTCCAGCTGTGGCTAGGAACTCAAAATAAACAGTGCTGATTCTGAGAGCCGCAAAGCTTTGCAAAGAAAGAAAAGAAAAGAAAAGAAAAGAAAAGAAAAGAAAAGAAAAGAAAAGAAAAGAAAAGAAAAGAAAAGAAAAGAAAAGAAAAGAAAAAGAAAAAGAAAAGAAAGAAAAGGAAAAAAAAAAGTTACTATTGTTAGGGAGACTGCATACATCTTTGATTCAAACCAGAGGAGAGGTGGGGCTAAAAGCCAAATGCTATAAAATATGAAAACTTCCTCTTTCTACAGGTGGGCGGATTTGTCTTAATAAGTTTAATGCCTGATAAGCCTGTGCAAAGTCCAGAGTGGATGACTACCGCAGCTCTAGTCAGACCAGCTTCGATTCTGACTTGGGGAAATCTGTGACCTCGGTGGATCCTGCCCTTTAGAAAACAACTCGCAACACTCCCCGTTTTCTGGCCTTTCTCCATTTGAACCACCCACTCTAATGCTCCTTTATCCACCTGTTCTCTCTTCAGCGAGATACTCCCTTATAGAGAAACCACCAGCCCATTGGGTCCCTTTATATGACAGCACTTCTGAGGCAGCAGGAAGAAGTCCTTCGAAAGCTAGCTGGTGCTCCCGTCACCCTTCAAGGGGCACAGGCTGGCACAGATATATGCCTCATAGCCCTGTCTTCACTCTCCTCCCCAACTCTAATTTATAATCTAACACGGGAATGACTTTAAACCATGTCCCAGATTATCTGGAGCTTTGTCACTTCCAAAGAGCCCCGGATGACAATTTCCTAACCTAATCCTTACGAAATCTAATTAAAAGTGGTTAAGAAGAAAGCCTTAACCTGGGCTCTCCTCTTTTGGTCATTGTTTTTTACATTGCTCATTTATGATTTTAAAGCAATAACGGTTTATTGTAGAAAGCACGAAAGCATATTCTCTTTTTCTTTCTTTTTTTTTTCCAAATTATTGAATAGAAATTTTGGGCTTTTTTGCATAATAAAGCATACTTATTTTCCCATGCCATTTAAAACGTTTTTGAAACACTGTAATGACTGCATAGCATCCCGTTCATGGAAGTACCTTTGTTTTCCTTTCAGCTTTACTGCGGTATAATTGACAAAATTGTAAGCTCTCCATTTTTACTCCCCCACACATATTTTATGTTTTTGATGTCACAATTTACATCTTTTTACTTTGGGCACCCATTTACAAATTATTGTAGTTGTAGTTATTTGTATACATTTGTCTTTTAATCTTCATACTAGAGTTATAAGCAATTTACCCACCACAATTATAGCATTAGAGTATCCTGAATTTAACTATATATTTACTTTTATCAATAAGTTTTATACTTCCATATGTTTTTCTGTTACTAATTAGTATTCTTCATTTCATCTTGAAGAACACATTTTAAGGCCTTCTTTAAAGGCCAGCCTAGTGGTGATGAACTCCGGCTTTTGTTTGTCTGGAAACTTATCTCTCCTTCAGTTCTGAATGACAACTTTGCCAGGGAGACTATTTTTGGTTAGCAGGGCTTTTTTTTTCCTTTGCAGCATTTTGAATCCCACTCTGTCTGGCCCACAAAGTTTCCACTGAAAACAGTCATATGGGAGTTCCTTTGCATATAACAAGCTGCTTTTTTCTTGCTGCTTTTAAAATTCTCTCCTTGTCTTCAACTTTTAACAATTTAAGTTATAATGTGTCTCTGTGTAACTTTCTGTGGTTCCTCTTATTTGGAACTCTCGGATTCCTGGTGGATGTTCGTTTCCTTCCCCAGATGAGGGGAGTTTTCAGCCATTATTTTTCTGAATAAGCTTCCAGTCCCTTTCTCTCTCTCTCCTCCTTTTGAGATCCCTATAATACGTATATGGTGGGTCTGCTTACTCACGTCCCATAAGTCTCTTAAGATCTTCACTTTTTCATTCTTTTTTCTTTTGTCCCTCTGATTTGATCACTTCTATTGCCTGTCTTCAAATACATTTATCTTTACTTCTGCTTGTTTTAGTCTGCTGTTGAACCCCTGTATTAAATGTTTCAGTTCAATTATTATACTCTTCAGCTCTGTGATTTCTATTTGGTACTTTTTAATATTTTCCATCTCTTTGTATTCTCACTTTGATCATACATTGCTCTCCCAAGCTTAGTGAGCATTTTTATGACTGTTATTTTGAACTGTCAAGTAAATTATTTATTTCTGTTTCACTAAGATCTGTTTCTGGAGATCTGTCTTGTTCTCTTGTTGGGAACATATTTCTCTGTTTCTTCATTTTCCATAATTCTCTGTGTTGGCTGTGAGCATAAGATCAAATAGTTACCTTTCCCAGTCTTGATAGAGTGCTCTTGTATAGGAGATGAACCTCATCAATCAGTCCTGCCTGAGCTTTTAATTGTCTCTCAAACCTCTGTGATTGTCCAAACCACCCTCTTTATTCTTAGTGGCTCCCAGTAGTTGAAGGTGTGCCAAGACCCATCAGTGCTCCAAAGGAAAGAATTGCATTCAGCACCTAGATGCAGGCTGATTAGAAACTGGACCCCCAGGCAGTAGCTGGTTTAGTTCGTAGTTAAGCCTCCTTCAGGGAGAAACTGGAAGATGAGTACTGTTGCCTGCTTCCTCTGTGCCAGCCTGGTTTATAGCCCTGGGGGTGGGGGAAGGAGCTGCTCTTTTGCCCATTAAGAACTGCTTCTTTATTTGCTACTTCCTGTAGGACTTGTGAATACAAGCCCCATTGGCTATCAGAGCCAGGCAATCCAGCGGGCCCAGATCTCAGAGAACAACTGCAAAAGCTGGCATGCCAGATGTGTATGTAAGCTTCGTCCAGGGAGATACTAGACACTTGGTGCAGGCCAGGGGGAGAAGGCAGAAGAGGTGTCTGCCACTTTCCCCAGTCCCCAGGGAGGGCTGCCGTCAGCCCCTAGATGTGTGCTAACATCTAGGAGATGGGCATTTTTGCCTATTCTCTCTGTGGTGAGCCCTGGGGTGGGGGAGGGGGGATGGCCCCAGTGAGTGCTCCATATGCCCACCAGTAAGCAACTGCTCCTTTGTTTGCTATAGTCTTGTGGATCTCAGGGATGCAAGCTCTCTTGGCTTTCAGAGCTAGATGTTCCGAAGGGCCATTCTTCCGGTGGAAGTCTTAAAAGTTGGGTCAAACCCTTCATTCCTCAAGAAGAAGCTAGGAATTATGAATTCCCTCTTAATTGTCTGGTGCTATGTTGGTAGTGTGGTTTATGGCAAGACTGTTTCAGCCTTTCCTACCTGTTTCAATGAGGATATTTTCTCATACAGGTAATGTGGAGGAGTGGCTCAGCTACTTTCTAGATTTCTTTCAGAGGTAACTGCTTTATGTGTCACTTATATTCAATGTATCCATGGGAGGATGGGAGTTCAGGAGCCTCCTATGTTGCCATCTTGATTTATGCTAAGTACCTTAAGTGTACCACTGGGCCTGATTGTGATATGTTCATTTATGTATTACCCATTATTGCCTATGGTCTGAGTTCTTAGCCATTGTGGGAAAACTCAAGGCATGTATAAACAAATTGGGCTCATCCCTTATTTACACCTAGACAGAGTTTACCATGTCTTTTGGAGATGACTAAATCTTCCAGACAAGTTGAGAGAGTGTCACTTGCCCTGACAAGCCAACACGAAAGGCAGTGTGTTGAGAGCACCTGTCAGCATCTCTGAAATCCCCTTTCCTTTTCTCTTCTCCTCTGCTTTGGAGGCTAGGTAATGGGCCACATCATGGACCCCTCCTGCCCTCGAGTTACTAGTGGACATTGTGAATGGGGATGGCAAGAGGTCAGAGAGAGGGGAGCAGGAGAGTATAAGTATCTATTCCCCAAGCTTCCTTCCTACAGAGTGGTCTCAACCAAAGAGCAAACCTCCTCAGCTCCCAGCTTCTCTCAAGGCAGCCTCTCCATATGACTCTCTGTCCTGGTTGCCTCTGTCCCTCTCCAGACCCTTTGGATCCTTCAGACCCTGTTTCTAGCACCATTATTAATTCCCCAGTCATTCCTCCAAACCTTGCCTACGCCTTTGTAAACAGTCCCTTAACTAAAACCTTCTTAAGTTATCCTATTCTGTTTCCTTCTGGGCCTCTGACCAATATTGCAAGGATGTGCAAGTGCCCCTTTACTTATAGCATAACTTTGTAATACACCTCTAAGTACAGCCAGCCCCAGGTTTCACACACCATTTTACTTTTTCAGATCCTCTGAGTCACTACCATGAAAGAATAGAGGGAAAACTGGCAAAACAAGTCATAAAATGTTTCAACCCATGATATGTACTGTACAGATGGGGCAAAAAAAATGTGCTCTACAACCACTGTAGAGAAAGAACCATTCAGGCCAAATCCCTGAGGGTAATGAGAATTTTAACGGGGTAAAAGAGCCCTCACTTGGATCAGAGATCTTCTCCACCTATATTAAACTATGCCAGACACTGACTGCAACTTGAAGCTTGTTCTGGCACCAGTACAACTCATGTCAAGGGGAGGTATATAAGACCCAGCACCTCATTGATTTATTTATTGAGTGTCTCTATGTGCCAGGCCATGTTCTTAGTGATGATCTCACCTCCAAGTAAGGCTTTTACTCTTATATTCTCCAGTCACTAAACTAAAGGCAAGTCACACATCATTAACATCCTTATCCTTACCCTCCTCATCTCTTACCAGCCATTCAGTTTCTCACCTTTAGGGTCACATCTTCAATCTTCCATCACCCAGGACTCTTTCTTAAGTTTTACACAAGGTACCCCAGTATCCTACTCACTAACAAACCCCTAACTTTTGGCTGTCTTATGTTCTCATTCCCGTAATGTCTCCCCTTCTACCTCATGGAGATATCTAGGACTTTAACCTTTTATTTATTTCCATTCATCTCTTCCCTCTAGGATCTCCTTCCTTCCTTACTATTGCCCTAAATTTCTTCCTGCGTTTTAAAAAAATTTTAATGTTGGGATGCCTGGGTGGCTCAGTTGGTTAAGTGTCCAACTTCAGCTCAGGTCATGATCTCACGGTTCCTGGGTTCAAGCCCCACATCGGGCTCAGAGCCTGGAGCCTGCTTCAGATTCTGTGTCTCCTTCTCTCTCTGCCCCTCCCCCACTCACACTCTCTCGAAAAATGAGTAAACATTTAAAAAATTAAAAAAAAAATTTTTAATGTTTATTATTTTTGAGAAAGAAAAAGAGAGAGAGAGCATGGGCAAGGGGTGGAAGGGCAGAGAGAGAGGAAGATAGAGGATCTGAAGTGGGCTCCACGCTGAGAGTGGAGAGCCAGGTGTGAGGCCTGAACTCACAAACTGAGATCATGCTGTGAGCTGAAGTTGGATGCTTGACCAACTGAGCCACCCAGGCACCCCTCTTCCTGCTTTTAAGGTCTCCATGGTTCAAATCACTCTACCCTGCCATCAGTGGAATGTTTCTAAAATTACCTCTGCTCGTGTCGTTCCCCAAATCTTAGCAAGGCATAAAAATCCTGAACTATTTCCACTTCTTTAAACTTGACATGATCCCCTGGCCTTGGAAACTGGCTCATGTTGTGTTCTCCTGCCCAGGACGTCCTTTTCCGTCCCTGCCTTAGTGAGCTATGTAACCAAAGAATTCCAGTCTATCATCACCTCTTCACGTTGGTACATGAGGCTGAGAGATTTTACATTTCTGCAGTAGGATGATCAGTGAAAACCTCTATTACATACCACCATATTGTCTAATAATGCTTTTGAAGGCATAGAGTCTACCAGAAATAATTGATAGGTATCTCTGGGTTGGCACAGGTTTACATGGAATGTTCGCAGGATCAAAGGACAAGTGACCTCTGTTCTCTCTGTTACATCCCTACTCCCATTGTCCTGGTTCATAAGCCCACCATCGCTTGCCATATACTAGGGCAGCCCCTCTACCTGAACATGCTTCATGTGTTTGTTTGCTTATTACTCGCTTTCTCCACTACAGCAGGGATTTTATCTACCATTTACTTATTTACAACACCTAGAACATTTCCAGGAATCAGTAGTTCAATAAATATTGTCTGAATGAAGCCAGGAAGAAAGCCTCCTAACCATTCTTATAATCACTAAGTCATGTATGCCTCCAGGTTGGAGGGGCCAGGGAAATTTGAGCTACCTAGCTAAAGCTCACATTTCTCCATGTCACTTCACTTCTCGGAAATTTCAAATGCTTCCATGTCTCTAACTGACTGTGATATAAATGCTATAAAATTCAATCTAACATGGCAGGGGAAGTGTCTTTGATCTGGCCCCTACTTGCATGCTGATTTCATCTGTCACCATTCCTGTTGTTATATTTTACCCTCCAGAAGCATGTAGGAATTTGTTGCTTCCCCTACACATTATGCTGTCCCTCTCTTCATGCCTCTGCTCACACTGTCTGTACCTCCCCCCATTCTTCTTATCTCTCTCAGACCTACTTTGAAATATATTAAAATGAAAACAAAATTTATCAAAATTTGTGGAATGTACCTGTTCTCACCTTCCAAGGGCTCAGTTAGAGCCAGGGCTTTTTCTGGGCAAGGCAACAGGAATGAAGGCAATTTGAGCATGTTGAAGAAAAGGTGGCTAGGTCGCTGACTCAAATGGGAGACTGTGAAGTGGGGTCATCAAGTTGGCCAGAAGATTCTGAAGGCCAAGTAGGCCAGCAGAGGAGTTTGGATATTATTGTAAGGATTACAGAAAATACCTCTTCCTGTCTCCCAGTGCTCATGTCCTCCCTTCAGTCATGGGTCCAATGTGAGAAATAATGATTATCCAAAATTTGGAAATAGACAAAATAGATTACTAGTGACAAAGACACTTGCCTTGACTAAACTTTAGGTAGGTTCCTCTGAGCCCTTTTTTCAACTAGGTCTCAACTTTGGGCTTCCATGTCCATCCTTAAAGAGTCTAATTTGAATAATCTTGCTAGGTTCATTTATCTAGAATCTCACTACTCTTGATATCTGATCACCATTCATATCTAAGCAAATTCCTCAATCCCTACCAACCTCCAGGTGATATCTGATGACTGGCCTGACTGCAACAGGACTTCTGTTAGGTCAGTATGGCAAGAATCTACTTACCCTTGATGTCTCTTCTCATTTTCCATACACAGACTCTCACCCTGCTCCTTGACTATAAATCCTCACTTGTCTTTGCTGTGTTTGGAACTGAGTCCAGTTCTATATGAGGTCTCATATCCCCTATTACAACAGTTTCTAAATAAAAAATATTTTTACTGCTTTAACTACTGTCCAGCTCATTTCTTTTAGATGCTAAGTGACCTTACAGTGGAGTGCTTAGCATTTTCTAGCAGACCTTTTAGAGATTAACTGATACCTTTGATTGATGTGGCTATTATGCAATTCTGTAGGGGTGGAGACTAACTTGTAAAAAACTGATATCAATGCAAATAGTTTCTGTCTGAGAACAAGGCCAGAGATTGCTGTTTAGAGCAATACAAATACAAATACAGTAAGATCCACCTGATCTCTCCCTGGTAAAAAATAAAATAAAATAAAAATGGGGCACCTGGGTAGCTCAGCCAGTTGAATATTCAACTTTGGCTCAGGGCATGATCTCCCAGTCTGTGATTTCTAGCCCCTCCTCGGGCTCTGTGCCAATATCTGAGCCTGGAGCCTGCTTCAGATTCTGTCTCCCTCTCTCTCTGCCCTTCCCCTGCTCATACTCTGTCTCTCTCTCTCTCTCTCTCAAAAATAAACATTAAAAAAAATAAAAAATAAATAAATACTACAGAGTAGCAACCATAACTTTAAAAATCACAGTGTATTACCCTTAGGATATTAACCTGCCTTCCATCCGTTAGTTATCTCTCTTCAACATTCCTTTGGTTGACTAAGCATTTAAAAAAATTCTTCAAAACCTCCTCTGAATTAGTTATAACACTGTACAATTCATTAATCAATTGAATAAAATCTTGACACATGTACAACATAAAAGAAAGTTGTGGCATGCAATGAAAGCAGTGTTTAGAAAAAAATTTACAGCATTAAATGTATATATTAGAAAATAAAAAACATCCAAAATCACTTATCTAAACTTTCACCTTAGGAAACTACAAAAAGAAGAGCAATTAAATCCAAAGTAAACAAAAGAAAATTAATAATAAAAATTATAGCAGAAATCAATCTAATTGAAAATAGGAAGTCAATGGAGAAAAAAAATTTAAGCTGGCCCTTTAAAAAAAAATCAGCAAAATCAATAAGCCTCTAGCCAAGCTAACTAAGAAAAAAAGAAAGGACACAAATTACTAATATCAGAAATGAAAGAGGGGACATCACTACAGATCTCATGAACATTAAGAGAACAATAAAGAAATACCATGAACAACTCTGTACCTACAAATTTGACAACCTAGGTGAAATGGAACAATTCCTTTATAGACATAACCCGCCAAAGTTCACACAACAAAAAACAGACAATCTGAATAGACCTATATCTATTAAAGAAATTGATAATCTTCAAAATAGAAAGCACCAGGCCCGGATAGATTCACTGGCGAGTTATACCATTTAAGGAAGAAATAATACCCATTATCTAATCTTTTTCAGAAAACAGAATCAGGGGGAATACTTCATAACTCATTCTATAAAGCCAGCATTATCCTAATACCAAAACCAAAGACATTTTAAGAAAACTACAGACCACTATCTCTCATGAATATAGATGCAAAAATCCCCAACAAAATATTAGCAAAGCAGATCCAACAATGTACACAAAGAATTACACAACACTACAAAATGGAATTATCCCAGGTATGTAAGGCTGGTTCAATACTGGAAAATCAATTCATGTAATCCATCACATCATCAGGCTAAAGAAGAAAAGTCACATGATCCTATCAGTAGATGCAGAAAAAGTATTTGACAAAATACAACACCTATTCAAAAGAAAATTAGTAAACTAAGAATAGAAAGGAATTTCCTCAACTTGACAAAGAATATCAACAAAAAACCTAAAGTTGTCATAATATGTAATAATAAGAAACTTGAAACTTTCCCACTAAGATTAGAAACAAGGCAAGGATGTCACCTCTCACCATTGCTTTTTAACATTGTACTGGAAGTCATAACTAGTGCAATGAGATAAGAAAAGGAAATGAAAGGTATACAGATTGGGAAGGAAGAAATAAAACTGATTTTGTTCACAGGTGACATTATTATCCGTGTAGAACTAACAAAGAACTAACAAAAACACTCCTGGAACTAATAAGTAGTTATAGTAAGATTGCACAATACAAGGTTAATATTCAAAGTCAATGGCTCTCCCAAAAATTAACTGTTAGGACTATACCAAAATAAAAAGCTTTTGTACAGCAAAGGAATCCATCAACAAAACAAAAAGGCAAAGTACTGAATTGGAGAAGATACTTTCAAATAATATGTCTAATAAGGGATTAATATCCAAAGTATATAAAGAACTTATACACTGCAACACCAAAAATATATATATATACATACATATATATATATATATACAACATATACATATATATATACAACACCAAAAAAAAAAAAAATATATATATATATATATAATATATATCCAATTAGAAAATGGGCAGCAGACATGAAAAGACATTCTTCAAAAGAAAACATACAGATGGCCAACAGACACAAGAGAGATGCTCAACATCACTCATCATCAGGGAAATAATTACAAAACCACAATGAGATATCACATCACACCTATCAGAATGGCTAGTATCAAAAAGAAAAGAAATAGGAAGTCCTGGTGAGGTTGTGGAAAGAGGGAACTCTTGTGCACTGTTAGGAGGAATGTAAATTGGTACAACCACTGTGGAAAACAGTATGGAGTTTTCTCAAAAAATTAAAAATATAAATACCACATGATCCAATAATTCCACTATTGGGTATCTACCCAAAGAAAATAAAAACACTGTTTCAAAAAGATATATGCACCCCTATGCTTACTGCAGCATTATTTCCAATAGCCAAAATATGGAAGCAACCCAAGTGTCTGCTGACAGAAAAATGGATAAAGAAGTTATGGTGTCTACAAAGGAATATTATTCAGCCATTAAAAAGAATGCAATCTTGCCATTTTCAATGACATGGCTGGACCTAGAGGGCATCATGCTAAGTTAAATAAGTCATACAGAGAAAGACAAATACCACATGATTTCCTTATTTATGGAATATAAAAAACAAAACAAATGAACAACAAACAAAACAGACTCTTAAATTCAGAGAACAAACTGGTGGTTGACAGAGGGGAAGTGGGTGAAATAGATAAACAAGATTAAGAGATACAGACTTCCAATTATAAAATAAATTAGCTATGGAGATGAAAAGTACAGCATAGGGAATACAATCAATAATAATACTGTAATAACATTGTATCACCATACAGATGGTGACTCCACTTATGGTAAGTAATAAGTAATATACAGAATTGTTGAATCATTATGTCATACCACTAAAGCTAGTACAGCACTGTATGTTAATTATACTTCAATTTTTTTAAAAGTCTATTATTTTCCAAGGGCACCTGGGTGGCTCAGTTGGTTAAGCCTCTGAATTTGGCTCAGGTCATGATCTCACAGTTTGTGAGTTTAAGCCCCACACTGGGCTCTGCGTTGGCACTGCAGAACCTGCTTCAGATTCTTTGTCTCCCTTTCTCTCTCTGTCCCTCCCCCGCTCTCCTTCTCTCTCTCAAAACTAAATAAATAAACATTAATAAAGTCAGGACACCTGGGTGGCTCAGTAGGTTAAGCGTCCGACTTTCGCCCAGGTCATAATCTCATAGTTTGTGAGTGTAAGCCCCACATCAGGCTCTCTGCTGCCAACATAGAGTCCACTTTGGATTCTCTTTCTCTGCTCATGCTCACTCTCTCTCCCTCTCTCTCAAAAACAAATAAACATTTAAAAAAAAAAGCCAACTGCTTTCCAATATACCAACAATGAACAAGTGGAATTTGAAATTAAAAACAGAATACCTTTTTCATTTGCACCTCCATAAACAAAATACTCAGGTATAAATCTAACAAAATAGATACAAAATCTATATGAGGAAAATAACAGAACTCTGATGAAAGAAATCAAAGAACTAAATAAATGTTCATGAATACAAAGATTCAATGTTGTCCAGATGTTATTCCCAACTTAATCTATAGATGCAATACAATCCCAATTGAAATCACAGCAAGTTATATTGTATCAACAAATTAATTCTAGAGTATGTAAGGAGAGGCAAAAGACTTATAACAGCCAACACAATATTGAAGAAGAAGAAAACTGGAGGATTGAGGCTAACCAATTTCAAAACTTACTACTGTAACCAAAGCTACAGTAATCATAACAGTGTAGTATTACTAATGAAGGAAAAGACACACAAATCAATGGAATAAAATAGAGAACCCATAAATAGACCCCATATAGTCAACTGATCTTTGACAAAAGAGCAAAGTCAAAACAATGAAAAAAAGGAACTGTTTTCAATAAATGATGCTGAAACAACTGGACAACCAGTTTATTTTTATTTTATTTTTTGCAAAAAAAAAAAAAAAAAAACTAGACACAGACCTTACATCCACACACAAAAATTAAGCATCACAGACCTGAATGTGAAACACAAAACTATAAAACACCAAGAAGGTAAGATAGGAGTAAAACTCCATGTGTAGGGTTTGGTAATGACTTTGTAGATACAAAACCAAAGGCAAGATCCATGAAAATAATAATTTATAAGCTGGGCTTCATTAAAATTAAAATTTTCTGCTCTGTGTAAGATATTTCAAGGAGAATAAAAAGAGGAGCCACAGATTGAAGGAAAATATTTGCCAAAGACATATCCTATTGTTATACAAAATATACAAAGAACTCTTAAAACTCAACAGTAAGAAAACAAGCAACCTATTTAAAAATGGGGCAGGGAGATTGGGTGGCTCAATCATTAAGCATCTGACTTTGGCTCAGGTCATGATCTCACAGTTCATGAGTTCGAGCTCCACTTTGAGTGAGCTTGCTCTCCCCTTCGGGTGAGCTTGAACCCTGTTTCGGGTAAAAACACAATCCCTGCTTTGGGTGAGCCCCACTTCTCTCTCTCTCTCCCCCACTCCTCCCTGTCTCTCTCTGGCCCTCACTCACTTGCAACTTCTTCCTCTCTCCCTCAAAAAATAAAAATAATATAAAAATAAAAATGGGTCAAAGACCCATATTAAAACACCAAGCCAAAGAATATATACACATGGCAAATAAGCTTATGAAAAGATGCTCCATATGACATGTCATTGGGGAAAGGCAAATCAAAACAGCAACAAGATACGAGTACACACCTATCAGAATGGTCAAAATCCAGAATGCTGACAGCAGCAAACGTTGACAAAAATGCAAAGAAACAGAAATTCTCATCCACACTGGTGAGAATGCAAAATGATACAGCCACTCTGGAAGACACTTTGGTGATTTTTTTATAGAACTAAACATACTCTCATCATATGATCCAGCAATCACACTGGTTGGTATTTACCCAAGGACTTGAAAACTTATGTCCATACAAAAACCTGCACATGGATGTTTATAGCAGCTTTATTCAGAATTGCCAAAACTTGGAAGCAACCAAAACGTCCTTCAAAGCTGAGTGAATAAATAAACTGTGACACATCCAGGCAGTGGAATATTATTCAACACTAAAAAGAAATGAGCTATCAAGCCATAAAAAGGCATAAAGAAATCTTAAATGTACAGAGGGTTTTTAGGATAGTGAAACTACTCTATATGATGCTATCATGATGGATACATGACATTATACATTTGTTCAAACCCTAAGAATGCATCACATCAGGAGTGAACCCAAATGTAAGCTATGAACTTTGAGTGATTAAAATGTGTTGATGTAGGTTCATCAATTGTAACAAATGCAACAAATGTAACAAAATCACTCTGGTGAGGGAGAGGTATACATGTGCAAGGACAAGGTGGTATGTGGGAAATCTTGGTACTTTCTACTCAATTTTGCTATGAACCTAAAACTGCTCTAAAAAAAACAGTGTATGTTTAAAATATCTAGGTTCTGGATCTGTTAAGCCAAGGAACATCTCTATACGCAGGGACTCTATCCCTTTGACTCTCCTTGGGGGTCATACCATCTTTCCTTTCCTCCTGATATTTCTGACTCATTAACTTAATCAAATTTACTGAGAATGAGTTTTACTTCACCTCAGCTACTGACACTGAGTTCCTTAAAACACCACACTTTACCCCCACCCCCTTTCCTGTCCATATGCCTGGGATAGAAGCAGCCCCCACTGAGGAGACTAGAGGGCCATGGGGAGAGTCCTGACAGAGGAATTATATCTGCATCTCTACAGTCTCCAGCCTGTCGGCCTTTATCTAACATACTTCTGAGCATTTAGTGGAGCATGAGAAAATGGTAGGCACAGTTTCTGTCTCAGTAAAGTAATCTAATTGTCAAGGCAAGTCATTCTCTGGTGACAGTGTAACAATATCTTTTCAAACCACCATGTCAGCAATGACAAATAAACCAAGTAATAAAGCTTGTGCAACAAAGTTAGAAAGGATCAATCCCAGCACATAGAGAATGTCGCTTCTGAAGTGAAATTAAGCATATCCGGACTGTTCATGATAATAGAGGAGGGGGGGTAGATAAAGTTGTGTTTCCATATCTACCATGCAATGACTTATGAAAGTGCCCAGAATAAACTGCTGAAATAGCAACAGAGAATTAAAAAACAAAAATACCTCTGACCCGATGATATCAGAGTGCAAAGGTCTATTTCTTATACGGTGCTATGGACTGAATATTTATCCCCCACTCCCATATTTGTATGTTGAAATCCTAACCTGCACTGTGATGATATTTAGAGATGGAGCCTTCGGGAGGTAATTAGGTCATGCAGGTGGACTCCTCATGATAGAATTAGTGCCTTTATAAAAATAGAGCTTGCTACCTCTTCTTCTTTTCACTATGTGAAGATAGAGCAAGAAGTCACCGCAAACCAGAAAGAGAACTCTCACCAAAACTTGACAATGCTGACACCCAGATCTCAGACTTCCCAGCCTCCAAAAAATTATAAGAAATAAATATGTTGTTTAACCCAACCAGTCTATGGTATTGTTATAGCAGTCCAAACTAAGACATACGGCATTTTTAAAATATCAGAATATTACATGCACAAAATTCAAAAGCAAAAGCAAGACTAAGAGCTGATAGCATGGTGTGGCCACGTGCCCCACCCCAGTCCTCAGAGTCCATAAGTAGGCAAGCCATGGGCCACAGCTAGGGCCATGACAACAACTTAAATCCAGGAGCAATGCAATGAGTTGGAAACTCAGGAGTCCATCTACTCCTATTCCTTTACAGCTTGATTCCACTGTGATCCATCCCCTCTAACAATTAGCCTTCCAGAACACAAGTGAACTATGCCAATTCCAAATTCTATTTCAATGGAGCCTCACTTGATAAGATCCTACTAAATATTATCAGAAGATCCAAATGCTTCACCATTCTGTAACATCTAAGGGAAGAGATAACGGCAAACTGTCCAGAAAATCTCAAGTTTACAAACAGTAAACATTTTCTCACATATTAAGTATTATCCCAGAAAATATGATATTTCTCATTTTTAAATTATTAACGTTACACGTAGAGGTAAACCTTGATATAATAATGATCTTTGCTTAAGTATCAACTATGCAAAAAAAATAAATGAAATCGTAGAACAAATAAAAACTGTAAGAGCAGAAAAAAAAGATAAAAGGAAGGGAAACAAAAGAAGCCAAAAGCCAGTTAATCCATTTAGGTTACAATTGAGAATTTCTTAAGTTGGAAGCTGAAGTTTGTATAGAACTCTTGAAAATTCAAAAGAAACAGATGAGAAAAGAAGAATAGGAAAATTAAATTGGGGGGGGAGGGGAGCTATTTGAAGTAGATAATAATCTGGACACACCTAATGTCCAATTCTTGGAGGATAATGGAGACAACATGGAGGTAGATGAATCTTTGCTCCAGGAAATGGATGGCTTGAAGCTGAGGGTGAAAAAAATGATCAAGATTAAGGAGTGCACTTGCTGTGATGAGCACCAGGTGATGTATGGAAGTGTTGAATCACTATATCGTACATCTGAAACTAATATTACACTTTATGTTAACTAACTGGAATTTAAATAAAAACTTTAAAAAAAGGATGATCCAGAGACCCATATGGCAATTTGACTGGTGGGGTCCTCAGGCCCCAGTCCCCATCTGCAGAGGCTTGAATACCTCAGCATCTGTGGCTATGCTAAGACAATTTTGGTTTTCTTTTCTCTTGTCCTAAGAAAAAATAATTTTCAGAAGAATATTCTTCTGAGAATTATCACTGAATTTAATGAACTCACTTTAATAAACTCAAAAAGTCATAACAAAAAGTCATAACAAAAGTCATAACAAAACGTCATATCCTTTCCTTCACCATCCCAAATAAGATTCATGTTACTACCATCTCAACCAAAATATAGGACAGTGCCATCTTTTTATAGCCACACCCTTCCCCCATCTTTACCCCTAAAAATCACTGATCTAGTCTCCATTATGATAGTTTTGTCTTTTTTTTAATGCCATATAAATGGAATCACTTGGCATGCAACTTTTGAAGACTACCATCTTTAACTCAGCATAATGTCTCTCAGATCCATTCAAATTATTGCATGTATCAATAATCTGTTTGGGTTTTTTTGAAGTTCCTTTTTAATTTTTTTTTTCATTTCATTTTATTGTATTTCATCATAAGTGTACTCTTTAATCCTTATCTATTTCACTCATTCTCCCACTCCCCTCCCCTCTGGTAACTATCAGTTTGTTCTCTATCGTTAAGAGTCTGTTTCTTGATTTGTCTCTTTCTTTTTCCTTTGCTCATTTGTTTTGCTTCTTAAATTCCACATATGAGTGAAATCATATGGTATTTGTCTTTCTCTGACATATTTCTTAGCATTATACTCTCTAGCTCCATCCATGTTGTTACAAATGGCAAGATTTCATTCTTTTTTATGGCTAAATAATATATATTCCATTATATATAATAATATTCCATATATAAATATTATATAAAAATAATATTATATATAAATATATGGTATATAACAATATTCCAGAACATACATATACATATGCATATGAGATCTATATATATATACACACACACAAATTTCTCATTCATCTATCGATGGACACTGGGCTGCTTTCATAGTTTTGCTATTGTAAATAATGCTACAATAAACATAGAGGTGCATGTATCCCTTTGAATCAAGGCTTTTGTGTTTTTCTTGATAAATCTCCAGTACTGCAGTTCCTGGATCATACGGTAGCTCTATTTTTTAATTTTTTGAGGAACCTCCATACTGTTTTCACAGTGGCTGCACCAGTTTGCATTCCCGCCATCAGTGCAAGAGGGTTCCTTTCTCTCCACATCTTTGCCAATACTTGTTGTTTCTAGTGTTTTTTATTTCAGCCATTCTAAAGGTGTGATGTGGTATCTCACTACAGTTTTGATTTGTATTTCCCTGATGATGACTAACACTGAGCATCTTTTTTAAAGTGTCTGTTGACCAAAGCCTTTGGCTTCTCACAGAAAAAGTTCTCAGTCACATTATCACCTGCTACTTGCTTCTCATTTATCCAAACCAAAAGCAACTTCTCTGTATCTTCCAGAACATGTGGCTGTTGCTTTGATATTCTCATGACTCCTTTTGCTGCATCTAGCCCCCTTCTTTCTTCTTTAATATTGTTCAAATGGTCACTGTAGACTTCTTATAGATCTTGAAATTTCGACCCCTTGCATACCTCATTTGTACTTCTTGATGATTTCCTTCTTAAGTTCCACTGTAATCATCTCCTTACCGCCTTTCTTTTCAACCTTTTTCTGCATGGGGGCCATTGTATATGCTTGCACGTATGTTGACTACTGTATAGTATTAATAAACTCTTCTCATATACTGTATTTAATGTAACTGGCAATAAGGCAGCAGAGGAAAGGGTCTATAGCTGCAGGCAGCCTGACCTAGAATGAAACAAAGTATTCCAAAGCTTACCCTTGTATGGAAAAGCAAAGGATTTCCCATAGTTGCCTTGAAGTGACAAAAAATACACTAGTGCCAGTTGTGGGCACCTTCCAGCGTTCTGAAAAATCACTGATTTCTGCCAAACACCGAGGCCTGAGACCGAGCATCTGAGCATGGGAGATGCGCACCCACAATCCCACAGGAAGAGAAAGAGAGAAGAACCATTGGCTCACTTGTGATCATGTGACATTCAGCATCACATATTACTCATATTACAAGACATCGCTCATTTATCAAATTAAAATTCATTAGAAATGCTTGCTTGTCTTGCAGAATACTTGCAAAACAAGTTACTCGCAATCTAAGGTTTTACTGTATCTATTATAATTGTAATAGTATCTCTTCCTATAATCTTTTTGGTGGTTGCTCTAAAAATTACAAAATGCATAATTAACTTTTCACAATCTATTTAGAATCAGTATTTTGCCACTTCAATTGAAGTGTCTTAAACATTATATCTACATATGCTGAAAACGTCATCAATGTTGTACTTTTGCTTTCAACAATAAAACATATTTTATAGAACTGAGGATAATAGTCTCTTTATCCAAATATTTACCAATTGCTCTTTCTCATTTTGATGTACCAAGTTTCTTGTATTATTCCCCTTTCATCTGTAGAGTTCCCTTAAGCAAATCTTTTAAAGCAGGTTTGCTTGTTTTTCATCTGAGGACTCCTTTATTTTACTTGCATTTCTGAAAAATATTTTTGCTGTAAACAGAATTATGGACTGACAATTCTTTTCTTTAGGCACTTGAAAAATGTTGTTCTACTTCCTTTTGACTTTGGTTTTTGATAAGAAAATCACTGTCGTTGAATCACTGTTTTTCTATAGATAATGGATTGTTTTTCTCAGCTGTTTCAAGAATTTTTCTTTGTTTTTGATATTTCAGAAATCTAAGTGCCATGTGTTTGGGCATTGATTTCTTTAATTTTATCCTATTTGGGGTTTTCTCTACTTAAATTTGTAAGTATGTGTCTTTCTCCAAATATGTGAAGTTTCCAGCCATTAATTTCTTCAGACCTTTTTTCAGCACCATGTTGTTTCTCGGGGCGGGGGGGGGGGGGGGTCTTATGACACAAATATTGAAACTTTTGTTGTCCCATTGCACTCTGAGGGTCTGTTCTTTACTTTTTCCATATTTTTCTCTCTGTTGTTCAGATTGGATAATTTCCATTAAGCTGGCACCAAGTTCACTATTTCTTTCCTTTGTCATCTTCATTCTGCTATTGAGTCCTTCCAGTGAATTTTTAATTTTGAGTATTGTGTTTTTCAGTTCAAAAATTTCCATTTTATTCTTATTTATATCTTCTATTTCTTTTTAACCTCACTTCAAACGGTATTCATGTTTGAGCATTTTCTGTAATATCTGTTTAAAAGTCTTTATCAAATAATTCCAATATCTGTGTTTTCTCATCCTTGGCATCTATTGATTATTTTTTGCAAGCAAGTTGAGAGTTTCATAGTTCCTCAGATGTTGAATAATTTGGGGTTGTATTCTGGATATTTTCAGAAACCCCAGATCCTATGAGAGAATCTTGATGCTTTTGTATAAGCAGGCATTTGATCTGATTAAGTTCAAATCATTAGTTCCAGCCTACTTTCTATGTACTATGGTTACAATGTCAGTTCAAATTTCAAAGGCTTTAAGTGCTATTCAGATCTGTTCTGTGAGTGTATCACCCAGTGATTAATCTGGGGCCTGGGAGGAGATCTATCTGCTAGCTCTGTTCTCATAGTCTTTGGAATGCTAATTAAGAGCATGGCCATCGTGCACAGTTGGATATTAGCCCAGTCACAAACAGTTTATGGGATCCATCTCCTGAGTTCTCCCTTCTTTGCTATTTCCCTGGTACTTCCTGGTTCCTCAGGCTCCTTTTTCAGTCCATCAGCAAAAAATCACTTACTTCTGTGACAGAGTCACATCTGGGTCTAAATGACAAGAGGACAGAGAGAAGATTTAAAAAAAAAGAAAAAAGGGGGAAGGAAGAACTATTTGGCCCTACGTCTTGGACCTGTTCCACCACCAAATGAAAAATGAAGGTTCTCTTCCCTCAGAATGTTGGCTCCAGCCATTTTCCACATTATTTCGTTGCTGCCCCCCCCCCTTCCCCCACCACAAGACTGCCTGAAGCCTGGAATGCGAATGGAAAGTGAATGGAGAAAAAGAAGGAAAAAAAATGGGTGATTCCCTCAGTCTCTGAGCTTTAAGAGTTCTGTTTTCTGCTCCTCAAGCCAGAACTAAAGAGATTTTCCTGGGTGGTCTATCTGTTCCTTGATGCTTACTTTTGGATTTAGACTGTGCTAAGATCAGGCTGAAGATAACATAGGGGAAAAATACAGTAAACTCAAATTCAGATATTCTTTCCTTATCTGCCTGCTACTGCAGATGAAATGAAGGGTAGTAAGCACCATCCTTTGAAGAGACTAACCAGCCAGCTGTTGACAAGTTGACTTTATTCAACTCCTTCCACATTCAAAGGGGCAGCAATTCATCCTGACTGGAAACCTCCCTTTTTTAAGTTCCAGGAACACAGAGTAATCAGAATCCTGGAGGAACTATTCCCAGAACATATTATACAAAGAATGTGGATCCAAAAGTTTCAATAAATGAAATGAAATGAAATGAAATGGAATGAAATGAAATGAAATGAAATGAAATGTAAGCTGTGTTGTCCTGCCCCAATCCTCCATCCCCCCACTTCAGGACTGAAACATCCATCCCCTCAGCTGCCAGGAGTGATGGTATTGATGGCTGTCAGCTGAGTTCTTCTCTAGGAATTGCCCTGGAAAGGCAAGCCAAAGAAAGACACTTTGCCCAAGGCCACATGATAGCCCTGGAGTCAGCTCACATTCAGTGACAGGTCAAGGTGAAAGTACAAAGCTGGGCAGTTTTGATGCAAGGACGGACAACTCTGAAGGGCAAACTTAGCTCAAGAGTTCCCCGTGGAACTGAGTTTGTCATTTAACTCCTTCCTTTGTCCAATCCTACTTCGTTCATTCCTCAGTAAGCACTGATTGGAGGGCACTCTGCAATAAACCACCTGCACATAAACTACTCAGAGTTTGCTTCCTGGGGAACCTACCCTAAGATACTAGATCTAAGCATGACACTCCCCTCATGGCAGGAACTTTCAAAAACAGGCACATGACTCAAATCAGGTTACTATGATATGAGGAGACTTGTTCTGGAATCTTCTGGAAAAATTTCCAGGTGCTAGAGAGAACCACGGGAAAAGATCTCTCTTTCAAACTAAACCTGAACAAGGACTCTTACAGCTTTAATTACTACTGACACACATATTTTGATCTCAAGAACACTCAGTCTCAGAACAAGTTGATACTGTTGTTAGCAGGAGGGTAAGATGGAAAGAACCTGGGTCCCTAACGACATCACCAAGTCACAAGATCACCGCACCCTGAAGGCCAACTCATTTTTAGATTTTTTGTTATATGAACTAGTAAATTTTATTATTTAAGCAGTCTGAAAGTTTATTTTTTGTTTGCTTCTGCTACTTCAGCCAAAACATCTAACTGATACAGATATGCATCTTACTGAGTCTCTCTTCCTTTACTATTTCTGGAGAAGATTTTCATAAACACTGAAAGGAGCTTAAAAAATCCGCATCCTAGACAATTGATCTGAACAGTCACTAAGTGTAGATGACTGATGGTAAGTTTTCTGTTGCCTTCTTTCCTTCTCTCTTTCCTTCCTTTCTTTCTTTAGGGAACTAAAAATACATTTTTTTAATGAAAAAAGGAAAGTTAGTTGAACAGATTAATGTACATACGAAAAAATAAAACCACTGCAGTATTTGCAACTTGGTTGAGAAAAATTACCTTAAATTCTATTTTTAAGATCAAAGTACAATCTAGGCCATGATCTGAAATTTGGTATATATAATTGGAACTTCTGAAAACTCCCTCTATAATGCACAGGTGAAGACAGACACCTGGTAATTACAAAGGGTATTTATATGCCTGTGGGAGAAGAAGCGAGAGATTTTTGCAAAATTACTTCAGAAAGAAAATACCTACATAAAAGATACTGATTCAGCTTGCAATTTAAAAGACAAACAATCCATTATGAAAACCCAAGAAAAAATTACTTACCCCCACATACATAGTATCTTGATTCAAACTCTGAAGGTCAAAAAACTATGGTTTTGGCAGACCAGAAAGAAACAAAGCATTCTGCCCTTTCATAGAGAATGCCACATTTGCCATGACTCAAGATTCAAGGACATGGCAGCAGAACCCTGCGCTCTGATTTTTAACTACTCTGAAAGTCTCTCACGCCTGCTGAATTACTCATGTTCTCTTCTTCCCCAGCACCTGCCATTTCAAAACCATTTCACTGGGCATCTAAATACAAAATCTAATGACTCCACCATTAGGGCTCACAGAAAAGCACAGAACTGGATTTAAGAGATAGGCTTTCATCCCAGGTCTGTGTGAAACAAGCTGAGCGACATGGGGCAAACTACTTCATCTCTCTTGGCCTCCATTTCCTCATATGCAAAAGGATCTCTTCTGTCTCCATGATTACAGATCCATGGAGAAAAGAGAGGAGGTGTATAAACGCTAGAGTGACTTGTGGCAATAATAACCCACTTTTCTGCCACTCCCTTCACCTGACACTTCACAACTCAAAGTATTAGGCCACTTTACAGCTGACAGGATGTCTGTCATGGGCAAGCTAGAGGGGGAGAAGATTTCTTCATAAATACCCAAGATAGAAACGACAAATCTTCCAAATCTGCATTCAACCTCCACTTTATTTTGGTGCCTTAAGAATGAGCCTATATCATCAATGCAGAGGTGCAATGAATCAAACACCCCTGTTCTTTTCTGCTTCGCTCTTCAGAACTGATCCTAGATGTCGTGGTGGATCAAGTATGACTGATTTGGGGGTAAATATAGGTTAAGATGGTAGTGAGTAGGGACTGAATGAACCTGGAAACCTTCAGAGGCATATTAATGAGGCTGGGCCTTCAAATGTGTACAAAAATTTACTCTTAGTTCTCTGAGTGCTTACCCCAAACATCTAGCAAGATCCTCAGGCTACAATATCAAAACCAACCCCATGACTCTTAAGACCAGAACTAGAAAGGCTGGCTCAGAAATATAATCCAACAAAGAAACAGTGACGGGAACCCATGGAGGGCTTTGTAGGACATCTGGCCTGGACACTTGAAAGATTCAGTAAGAAACAGGGAGAAAGGGAGGCTGCTCTATACTGAAGTCTATTAAGGAAACAGCAAACAAGTGCAATGCATTAACCTTAACTCTAATGATGTACTGGAAACAATTTAGAAAATTTTATTTGACTCTGTGTTGGATATATTCGATTAATATTTCTTTAGCTATGGAAATGATATTGAATAGAAAAGTGATAAATATCTTTGTTTACAGGAAATGTATTATTTAGAATCATATAGGTTTAAAGTGTCATGATGCCTTCGTAGTACTTTCAGATGGCTTCCAAAGGAAAGTGTGTGTGTGTGTGTGTGTGTGTGTGTGTGTGTATGTGTGTGTGTGTGTGTGTGTGTGTGTGTGTGTGTGTTTGGAAAGATGCCAATAGCTGGTCAATCTAAGAGGATACTATACGGGTGTTTATTATTTTTTCAGTTTTCCTGGGATTTAACTTTTTTTTTTTATTTTAAGGTATGAAACCAGACCAGATTTGGCCAGAGGGCATGTGGGATTCAGGGAAGTCTCAAGCTGCAGGCCCCCTTGGATGTTTCCCTATCCAAGAGCTACTTTGCTACCTGGGCTCCTAGGAAAAAAATCATTACTGACACTTGTCATGGCCAACCATATAATTTACAATTACTAAGAAAAGATACAGGGGAAAATACTATAATCCCCATCTTACAGAGGAGAAAACTGAAGCACACTGAAGTTGCCTCTAATGAAGTTAACTTCATTCAAGAAGTTGCTGAATTTTCAAGTTGCTGAAATTGCTAACTTGCAATAAGTCACTGCAGGAGCCACACTGATATTCTTCCTGGATCTCCTGGAGTCTCTGTGACCAGTTCTTTGTGCCCTTCTCCCAGCTTCTGCTTCCTTCACTCCCAGGCTCTGCCCTGCAACCACCTTCAGAAGACTAACCTTGGGCTACTAGAGCCATTGCACCTCAACTCCAAACTCCCAGAAAATAAATCCTCCTTTCACTGTCATAATTGTACTTACAAAGCTCAACTGCCGATTCACAAAATCAAACCACCTCCTTCCCAAACATCCTGATACCCCACACACATCCTTGTCATTTCAACCCATGTTCCCTTGGCTGCCATGGATAAGCAGTGCTTCAGGATAAAAATCCCAAAATTGCATGCTTATGCTACATTCAGTTGTTTCTTGCAGCCATGTGTCTAAACCCAGGACTGGCAAACAGAGGCCTTAAGGTAGCACCTGGTCCTTTACTTAGTTAGCTCTCATTGATCTGCTATAATGTACTGACTATGCACTTTGTGCGAGAATTTGCAATGCTTCCTACTTCTTAAGTATCATTTGTTTGGTAGGGGCCTGGGAGGTCATTCGGACCTGGGAGGTCTTTCAAGTCTGCTTCTAGACAGAAAGCCCACACTTCAGCAAGGTACTTGGGTCCATATTGTCACCATCTAAGTTATTACTGAGTTCTTCCTTATGAGAAAAGTGTGTGATCATTAGTGCCAAGACTTTGTGGAATCTCTTCTTACTCTTCAGGGATTCCTTGTGCTTCCTGCACAATTCTTATGGCTGAATAGCCATGTAGTCTCCAGGTTAAGGCTGCTACTTTCAGCAAGTGATAATCAAAATATGAAATAAGCACAGCAGGTGCACTCAGGGTACACCGAAATAAGATCTCAGAGGATTCTTCCCCCAGCTGTGCTGGACTGTGAGAAGGAGCTGGATTGTGGGAAGGTCTAAGGGTCCCCTTGGCAGCACAGGAGCACTCAGCTGGAGTTTGTGGCAATAGCTATTTGCCATTGAGTACAGAAGCACTTCCACATTTGATAATCAACGCAGCTGTACCACTGTGGACTGCCTGACCATCAGTTTTAACGGCAAGAGTAATAGAAAAAAAGTATTTGGGGGCACGTGGGTGGCTCAGTCAGTTAAGCATCTGACTTCGCCTTAGGTCATGATCTCATGTTTCATGGGTTCGAACCCTGCATCGGGTTCTGTGCTGACAGCTGGGAGTCTGGAACCTGCTTCAGAATCTGTTTCTCACTCTCTCTCTTTGCCCCTCCCCCGCTTACACTCTGTCTCTCTCTCTCTTTCTCAAAAATAAATAAACATTAAAGAAACAAATTGGTTTAAAAAAGAAAAAAAAATATTTTGAAATCTTGTAAAAGACAGGTGAGAGTGAATCAGTGAACATACGAATGCAAAAAGAGCATATTAGGGGCGCCTGGGTGGCTCAGTTGGTTAAGGCGACTGACTCTTGATTTCAGCTCAGGTCATGATCCCAGGGTCATGGGATTGAGCCCCATGTCAGGCTCCATGCTGGGTGTGAGCCTGCTTAACATTCTTTCTGTCTCCCTCTGCCCCTCCCCTGCTTGTGAGCTCTCTCTCTCTCTCTGTCAACATAATAAATAAACATTAAAAAAAAAAAGCGCAGGGGCAACTACATGGCTCAGTTGGTTGAGCGTCCAACTTCGACTCAGGTCATGATCTCGCGGTTCATGGGTTCGAGCCCTGCATCAGGCTCTGTGCTGACATCTTGGAGCCTGGAACCTGCTTCAGATTCTGTGTCTCCCTCTCTCTCTCTCTGCCCCTCCCCCCACCATACTCTGTCTCTCAAAAATAAATAAACATTAAAAAAATTAAAAAACAAAACAAAACAAACAAAAAAGAGCATAAAAGACAGACTCTGCTCACAGACACACACACACACATACACACACACACACAAACACACAATCAGAAAAACAACTGAAGCTTCACATCAATGGCAATAAGAATTTGTGCAGTCTCTGTCTGCACTCGGCTTTAAAACCTCAGTCCCCCTCAAGTTATGTTTTTAAGACTTTTAGTGAAAGGGACTTTTAGTGAAAGTGGTGCGTTCTGCTGCCAAGGTTCCTGGCCAGTCAGCCAGGCAATGAACTCAGGAAAATGCGAAACATTATTCAGCAAGTAGGGAGGAAACAAATCAAAACAGGGAGGAGAGCACTAAAGACAAATAATAGTATCATTCTGGAGAACTCAAAGAGGGAAAAAGCAACGCCAAGCAAGATAAGCAAGGAGAAACACAGAGGCCTATGGGAACAGCACCTTCCATTCCAGGCTCTCTAGAAAATTCTCTGAGTCCTTAGGCCCCAAAATCATACTAGGTCAGCAGAGTCCATGCTCACACTAACACTTCACCCCTTAGGCAACTGTTGCCATGAACAAAGCAGCACTGAGGCACCAAAAAGAATAAAAGGACGTTGACTTTGTGAGACAAATTTAATCATGTTTCCCAATTAAAATTGATAAGGAGTTTTACTTTGTTATTCACTTATAGGCAATTTAAAATCCATTCCCAGTAAGAGATAAGGTTAAGTAAACACAGAATGATCTATCTGACCTCAAGGTAGAAAACTGCTGCATATTCCAGGTAGGGATTTCCAATCATCCAGTCAACACAGAATGCAAACTCACACCAAGTAGAGAATTCAGAAACTGTTCATGAGTGAGAAAGTTAACTTTTTTCTTTTGAGGCTCTCCATTACACCATGCATTCACACGGATCTAAGATTTATCTCTAACGGAACCTGTCACCAGAAAGGCTTTCTTAATTATGATGCTGGTGTGATTAAGAAAAAAATGGCCATTAGAGGACATTTCTATTTTCCTGTTGACCTCAGACACAGGATATCACTGAGGGCAAATATCAAATGAGGTGGTTAGGGTTTTCATGTCAATAGAGATTAATCTAAACAAATTCAACTGAGCTGGTAGTTGCATGTGTCTGCAGGCAGACAATCTGGAGAGAATGAGCATGGGTAAAAGGGCTATGAACCTATGGCAAAGAGTGGGCGTGCTCGGCCTTCTAGCTTTCTTCTCCTTTCAGAAACTGAAGTGAGGTGTATATATGAGAAAGCAAATCAATTGTCAAAGAGGAAGCCACAGAGGCCAGGGTCAGAAGAAGAAGGGGGTAAGGGGAAGAAAACCTTTCAAACTTGACTCCAACTGCTAAGATATAAAGGCTGTGCCAAGACTTACACAGAAAGGCAGCCTATCTCTGACTTTGGGGAATGTTTCATGGCCCCTGCTGATAAAGAGATAATTGCACCGGAGCCCCTCGAAATATTTACCCTTGTTTCTGGAAAACACAACTGCTGTGATTTGACAGTAGGTCCAAGTACTGGAAGGAAGATATTCAGCTAATACATAGTTATTATTGATAATATAATTTAATATAATCAAGTACTCACAACTTCAATACATTTTGTTTAAATAAGAGAGAACAGGAGGGGGAATTATACAACTAATTTGCAGTGTAGAAAGGATGGTACCTATTTTTTTTTAAACATTTATTTATTTTTGAGACAGAGAGAGCACATGAACAGGGGAGGGTCAAGAAAGAGGGAGACACAGAATCTGAAACAGGCTCCAGGCTCTGAGCTGTCAGCACAGAGCCTGATGCGGGGCTCGAACCCACGGACCGCAAGATCATGACCTGAGCCAAAGTCGGGCGCTTAACCGACTGAGCCACCCAGGCGCCCCAAGAGGATGGTATCTAGATGGATCAATATAAGAGGTTCAAATGAATTAATGTATGCTTTGAATTTAAGTTAGATACTCAATTTGCCATGAAAATTACTAATACTTCACAAATATTTATTCCATAAGATAGTATATTGAGAAAAGTTCTAAACATAATCAAAATCTCTTCTAGAAATCCAATATTTCACTTTGGACTGGAAAGAACTTTAAAAAAGTGTAAGTCCAGAAATAACTAGCCCAGGGCTCAATAACATTTATTTGTTTTTCTTTGAGAAACATCAATAAGAGTGTCTTAGTTGTTGATCCTGATTTTTCTCCAAGCCCCACCTTCCCTGGAAAAGTCTTTTTCCCTGACGATAGAAAACAAAGGTGATCTCTCCCTGTCCTAAGTTTATCCTATTAGTACTTATATTTATAGCATAGCATGAGCTGTATGAGGTCATCTTCATGTGTGTATACACTTGTCTCTCTAGCGAATGCATAAGTTCATCAAGGACAAATGTATATTGTGTTCACTTTGTATTTTCCACAGTGCCCAGCATCCTGCCTGGTGCATACTAGATGTCTATAATATGATTGATTAATGCTACTAAAGCTCCCAGACATAGGCCAGGGAGGAATGAAAAGTAGAGAGAGAGGTGGAAGATAGGAGAAGGAAAGAAAAAGGAGAAGGGGAGAGAGGAGTAGGAAAGCTGCAAGTGGCAGGACCCGATGTAGTATCTGAAATGCTACTTCAGGGGTTCCATTTAGTGACACAATATTATGGAGGGCCTAATCCAGTCCAAGGCAATTCCCTGATTTCATGACTATGACAACCCAAGAAACACCCATCTAGGTGATAAGAACTTAAAGGAGTCAAAATCTGCTCTCAGAACTTTTCAGATATCTGTGGAACAGGAAGACATTGCCAATTTTTCAAACATATGCCAATTGAGTAGATTTTTCATGTCAAGCTTTATTAGTGAGAATTCAGCCTTGTCTGCTCTATTGATGAGATCAAGGATCAGCATTTTTTTTCTGAGAGAAGCAAGAGTTACACTTTTGCTGAAGTGCCCCTGATCTGTACATGATTAAGAGTGTCCATCCTTTTCCTGCTTGGTTTGAAATTCACCCCTGCCAAAAATATCTCCAAAATTATTGCTGTACAAAAATAAAATGCAACACCCTAAAAAAACTTAGAATACCTGCTATGTTTTTAGATGTCACACAATTCCCTTAAGAAAGTTCCACATGGCCTGGCATGATAAGGGCATAATTGCAATGAGTTGCATCTGAAAAGCCCTAATTCTTAATATGTCCAATACCACTGGCTTGACTTATGCCCAGTCCTGACCCTATAAGCTCCTCAATGGCTACCAAGTTGGTGGTCATTCCTTGCCCTCCACTTCCTAAGGTTTTCTGGGGTAGCTAGGCTGCAAGAAAGAAAGAATATACTGCTTGTTTCTTTCAGTTGTTGCTTGGCATGAGGTCCAGAACCACTGCCTGGTGGCTTGAGCTCAAGCCTGAGCTTCACAGAAAAACATATAGAAAAAAACAATGTTATTACACTAGATTTTTCAGTCCAGTGGGGGTGTGACCATGTCCCCCAAGTCTGTACAGCTAAACTCCTTGGATGCTAACCAGTTTCCAAGCATTAAGACAGAAGATGAGGAAGGTGAGGGTTACAGAAGAAAGGATGACATCACAATGGGTTATAAACCAGCCCCAGCTGTAATTATATTCTTAGAAAAGTGGTAAAAATTTACACTGTATTCAGTGCCTTATAAAACTTACTTTTTGTTAGATATTTTTATAAAAATTTTTAACATTTATTTATTGGTGAGAGACAGAGAGAGACAGAGCACGAGTAGGGGAGGGGCAGAGAGACAGGGAGACACAGAATTTGAAGCAGGGTCCAGGCTCTGAAATGTCAGCACAGAGTCTGATGTGGGGCTCGAACCCACAAACTGTGACATCATGACCTGAGCTAACGTTGGGAGACTTAACCAACTGAACCACCCAGGTGCCCCTTGTTCAATTTTATAAGGGATTCAATTCATTTAAAAAGGGCAATATTGGGGCGCCTGGGTGGCGCAGTCGGTTAAGCGTCCGACTTCAGCCAGGTCACAATCTCGCGGTCCGGGAGTTCGAGCCCCGCGTCGGGCTCTGGGCTGATGACTCAGAGCCTGGAGCCTGTTTCCGATTCTGTGTCTCCCTCTCTCTCTGCCCCTCCCCCGTTCATGCTCTGTCTCTCTCTGTCTTAAAAATAAATAAACGTTGGAAAAAAAAAATTTAAAAAATAAATAAATAAATAAAAAGGGCAATATCAATAAATAACATGATCTGGAGAACATTCATAACTAAATTAAATGTTATGATTTAAATTATGTAATTCCCTAGGATTTTAATGTGCACATGTATAACAAGTGGATCTTGTTAAAATGAAGGTTCTGATCCAGTAAGTCTGGGATGGGGCCTGAGATTCCACATTTCTGACAAGCTCTCTGGCTAGGTTGGTGCTGCTAGTCTTAGGAATACTTTTCAGCAAAGACACTAGACTACAATGGTTTAGAAAAAGTGCAGACTTGATAGATTTTTTCAAATGTATTTAGCTGATTTAATGACAAAAAGGAACGTCCTACCACAAAGAGTTTAACTAATTTACTCCTGAAATAGTTACAAAAATCAGTCCTATATTGGCCACAGATAAAAGTTCAATAAATTTCAACTAGGGAAACAGTACAGATTGCATTCTCTGATACTGATGCGATAAAATTATAAATTCAAAGCACAAACATGAAGAATTAAGAATGAAATGTAAAAATAACTACCAAGGGTGAGATAATTTAAAGTCCTTGTTAATAACTTTGAAAATCCAGGAGAAGGGGCACCTGGGTGGCTCAGTCAGTTGAATGTCTGACTCTTGCTCAGGTCATGATCTCACGGTTGTGAGATCAAGTCCCAAATCAAGCCCCACATCAGGCTCTACACTGAGCATGGAGTCTGCTTAAGATTCTCTCTATCCTTCTCCCTGGGCCCCTCCCCTGCTTGGGTGGATGTGATGAAAGAAAGAGAAAGAAAGAGGAAGGAAGGAAGGAAGGAAGGAAGGAAGGAAGGAAGGAAGGAAGGAGAAAAAGAAAGAAAGAAAGAAAGAAAGAAAGAAAGAAAGAAAGAAAGAAAGAAAGATGAGAAAGAAGAGAGAGAGAAAATAAATCCTGGAGAAATTTATGACTTTTGACAAAGATACAAATTACCAAAAATAACTCAAGAAAAGACAGATATTCTAAAGAAACTTAAGATATTTTTTAAATTGCCTAAGCCTAAATATTCCCCAAAACACAAAGACTAGAGAGTTTTACAGATGAAGTTATTCCAATCTTTGAGGAATAAATATTTAAATATTTATTAAATTTTCCAAAGAAAAAGTAGAAAGTTTTCCAATTATTTATACAAAGCCATGTAACAACGATTCCAAAATTTAACAGAAAACTATATCCCAATTTCACTCATAAATATTGATACAAAAATCATAAATAAAACACTACAAAATAAAATCAAACAATGTTTTAAAATACCTCATTTATAAAATCATCAATTGTAGATTTGATTGGAAAAGTAAGAATCAAATGATACTTTCTTAACATGATCAAATATACTGTGCAAATAAAAAGCTAACATCCATGCAGGAGAGTGAAATTCTAGAAGGATTTACATCAAAGCAATGATGCTTAAATCACCATTATTACTTAACATTCCTCAAGACATATTAACTAATTTAATTAGACAAAATTATTACTAACATTATTTAAAATGATTAATAAAAAGAGATAAAATTTCATTGGTTTCACAATATAAAAGTTCCTCAGAAAGTTAAAACTTTATAGGGTACAGAACTATCCTATAATCCAGCAATTGCACTACTAGGTATTTACCCAAAGAATACAAAAGTACTTATTCAAAGGGATACGGCACCCTGATATTTATCGCAACATTATCTACAATAGCCAAACTATGGAAACAGCCCAAATGTCCATTGACTGATGAATGGATAAGGAAAATGTGGTATATATATATATATATATATATATATATATATATATATAATAGAATATTACTCAGCCACAAAAAAAAAGACAAATCTTACCATTTGCAATGCTAAGGATGGAACTGGAGAATATTATGCTAAGTGATATAAGTCAGTCAGAGAAAGACAAATACCATATTATTTCACTCATATATGGAATTTAAAAAACAAAAGAAACAATCACGGGGAGGAAAAGAGATATAAACCAAGAAACAGACTCGTAACTATAAAGAACAAACTGATGGTTACCAGAGGGGAGGTGGGCAAGAGGATGGGTGAAATAGGTGATGGGGATTAAAGAATGCACTTGTGATGAGCACCAGCTGTTTTTTGCTTTGTTTTGTTTTGTTTTAATGTTTGTTTATTTTGAGAGAGAGACATAGAGCACGAGCGGGGGAGGGACAGAGAGAGAGGGAGTCACAAAATTCGAAGCAGGCGCCAGGCTCTGAGCTGTCAGCACAGAGCCCAACGCAGGGCTCAAACTCACAACTGTGAGATCATAGCCTTAGCCGAAATCAGACGCTTAACCAACTGAGCCACCCAGGCACCACAACCAGGTGTTGTATGTAAGTGTTGAATCACTAAATTGTACACCTGAAGCTAGTAGTACACTGTATGTTAACTATTTATATTTTAAATAAAAACTAAAAAAGAAAAAAAAATATTATCCAAAGTAATAAATAAATAAATAAATAAATAAATAAAGTCTTTTGACTGCAATCTAACTTAAAATTGCCAGCAGACCCATAGAACATTTCAGGAAAAAAAATTTTTCTGTGTGTAAGAAATTAAACTAATTAGACTTATTTGGTATATTAAATTACATGGGAAGTATTGTCAAATAAGTAATATAAAACCCTCTTAGATAATATATAGGTAGATATATTATTAACATAAGCATCTTAGAATTATATAAAGCTCCTAGAAATCTGGGAAAAAAAACCAAAAAATTTTCATTAGTTTCAGATAATAAAATTTTATGTATGGAAAACCAAGAGAATCAACTGGGTAAAAAACATGAGGAATACGAAGATAAACTAATAAGACTGTCACTGCAAAATGAATATACAAAAAAATCAACAGCTTGAACAATGATCAAAAATATAATGGGAAAATATCTAATTCCCAGTAGAAACAACAAAATGAACATAATACTTGGAAAAAATATAAGCTTAGAATACTCATGTATTTTTTAAACTAGAAAAATCTACTAAGAAAAATCTTGAGCAAATGGAACACCATACTCTTTTCTTAGATAAAAATACAAGTTTTCCTTAAATGAATGTATAAATCTAATACATTACAAAATTATCAGATAGCAATTAATTACCTCTTGTCCAAATTCATTATTCATTGGCTGCTCTACAAAAATGGATCCAGATCCTTTAAATTTTATTTTTCCTTTGCCAGCTAACCAGTAGAGTGCACTTTGTCAAAGAGAAACTGTATGGGGAAGAGTTTTTGCCTCCTGGTTCCCTCCTGCTTACTCTCCAGACTCCTGCGAGTATAGAACTTCTCCAAAACCTAGCTCCTTCAGTGCACAGCCACCAGAAGATTCCTAGTACCACTGTCCTCACGAGATTTTGTTCACCTTCCAATGATCAGCTTTTCCTGGCACCTTGTGGTGCATACTTCCAGCAAGTCCCACCAGTTCAGCACTAAAGCAACCTCTCTACCATCCAGTAAGCCAGTCTCTACCAACATCTGGATATCAGTCTGGGGGCTCTTCTTGGCTTTACCTCATTTAGTGTAGGAGTGATGGCTGCTCCTTATATCTGCTATTCCTATATTCCTTAGAGTTTTGTTTACTTTTACGAGTCAATACCTTGTTGTTCGAATCCTCTGTTGAAATTAATAATTATTTACATTAAACTTTACCAATTCATATCACTGTGTGGTTTCTCTCCTTTGACTGATACACTAATGAAATACCAAATAAGATTTTTTTAATATGAAATTTATTGTCAAATTGGTTTCCATACAACACCCAGTGCTCATCCCAACAGGTGCCCTCTTCAATACCCATCACCCACCCTCTCCTCCCTCCCACCACCCATCAACCCTCAGTTTGTTCTCAGTTTTTAAGAGTCTCTCATGGTTTGGCTCCCTCCCTCTCTAACTTTTTTTCCCCTTCCCCTACCGTATGGTCTTCTATTAAGTTTCTCAGGATCCACATAAGAGTGAAAACATATGGTATCCGTCTTTCTCTGTATGACTTATTTCACTTAGCATAACACTCTTCAGTTCCATCCACATTGCTACAAAAGGCCATATTTCATTCTTTCTCATTGCACGTAGTATTCCATTGTTTATATAAACCACAGTTTCTTTATCCATTCATCCGTTGATGGACATTTAGGCTCTTTCCATAATTTGGTTATTGTTGAAAGTGCTGCTATAAACATTGGGGTAGAAGTGCCCCTATGCGTCAGCACTCCTGTATCCCTTGGGTAAATTCCTAGCAGTGCTACTGCTGGGTCATAGGGTAGATCTGTTTTTAATTTTTTGAGGAACCTCCACACTGTTTTCCAGAGCGGCTGCACCTGTTTGCATTCCCACCAAGTGCGAGAGGGTTCCCGTTTCTCCACATCCTCACCAGCATCTATAGTCTTCTGATTTGTTCATTTTAGCCACTCTCACTGGCATGAGGTGACATCTCAGTGTGGTTTTGATGTGTATTTCCCTGATGAGGAGCGACGTTGAGCATCTTTTCATGTGCCTGTTGGCCATCTGGATGTCTTCTTTAGAGAAGTGTCTATTCATGTCTTCTCCCCATTTCTTCACTGGATTATTTGTTTTTCAGGTGTGGAGTTTGGTGAGCTCTTTAAAGATTTTGGATACTAGCCCTTTGTCCAATATGTCATTTGCAAATCTCTTTTCCCATTCTGTCAGTTGCCTTTTAGTTTTGTTGATTGTTTCCTTTGCAGTGCAGAAGCTTTTTATATTCATGAGGTCCCAATAGTTCATTTTTGCTTTTAATTCCCTTGCCTTTGGAGATGTGTCAAGTAAGAAACTACTGTGGCTGAGATCAGAGAGGTTTTTTCCTGCTTTCTCCTCTAGGGTTTTGATGGTTTCCTGTCTCACATTCAGGTCCTTTATCCATTTTGAGTTAATTTTTGTAAGTGGTGTGAGAAAGTGGTCTAGTTTCATTCTTCTGTATGTTGTTGTCCAGTTCTCCCAGCACCATTTGTTAAAGAGACTGTCTTTTTCTCATTGGATGTTCTTTCCTGCTTTGTCAAAGATTAGTTGGCCATACTTTTGTGGATCCAATTCTGGAGTCTCTATTCTATTCCATTAGTCTATGTGTCTGTTTTGTGCCAATACCATGCTGTCTTGATGATGACAGCTTTGTAGTAGAGGCTAAAGTCTGGGATTGTGATGCCTCCTGCTTTGGTCTTCTTCTTCAATATTACTTTGGCTATTCTGGGTCTTTTGTGGTTCCATACACATTTTAGGATTGCTTGTTCTAGCTTCGAGAAGAATGCTGGTGCAATTTTGATTGGGATTGCATTGAATGTGTAGATAGCTTTGGGTAGCAGTGACACTTTAACAATATTTATTCTTTAAATCCATGAGTATGGAATGTTTTTTTTTTTAATTTTTTTTTCAACGTTTATTATTTATTTTTGGGACAGAGAGAGACAGAGCATGAACGGGGAAGGGGCAGAGAGAGAGGGAGACACACAGAATCAGAAACAGGCTCCAGGCTCTGAGCCATCAGCCCAGAACCCGACGCGGGGCTCGAACTCACGGACCGCGAGATCGTGACCTGGCTGAAGTCGGACGCTTAACCGACTGCGCCACCCAGGCGCCCCTGGAATGTTTTTCCATTTCTTTATATCTTCTTCAATTTCCTTCACAAGCTTTCTATAGTTTTCAGCATACAGATCTTTTACATCTTTGGTTAGGTTTATTTCTAGGTATTTTATGATTCTTGGTGCAATTGTGAATGGGATCAGTTTCTTTATTTGTCTTCTATTGCTTCATTAGTGTATAAGAGCGCAACTGATTTGCGTACATTAATTTTGTATCCTGCGACGTTGCTTAATTCATGTATCAGTTCTAGCAGACTTTTGGTGGAGTGTGTCCAGTTTTCCGTGTATAATATCATGTCATCTCCAAAAAGTGAAAGCTTGACTTCATCTTTGACAATTTTGATGCCTTTGATTTCCTTTTGTTGTCTGATTACTGATGCTGGAACTTCCACCACTATGTTAAACAACAGCGGTGAGAGTGGACATCCCTGTCATGTTCCTGATCTCAGGTGGAAAGCTCTCAGTTTTTCCCCAATGAGGATGATATTTGCTGTGGGCTTTCCATAAATGACTTTTATGATGTTTAAGTATGTTTCTTCTATCCTGAGTTTCTCGAGGGTTTTTATGAAGAAAGAATGCTGAATTTTGTCAAATGCTTTTTCTGCATCGATTGACAGGATCATATGGTTCTTTTCTTTTATTAATGTGATGTATCACATTGACTTGCTAATTTTGAATCAGCCCTGCAGCCCAGAAATGAATCCCACTTGATCACAGCGAATAATTCTTTTTATACGCTGTTGAATTCAATTTGCTAGTATCTTATTGAGAATTTTTGCATCCACATTCATCAGGGATATTGGCCTGTAGTTCTCTTTTTTTACTGGGTCTCCGTCTGGTTTAGGAATCGAAGTAATACTGGCTTCATAGAATGAGTCTGGAAGTTTTCCTTCCCTTTCTATTTCTTGGAATAGCTTGAGAAGGATAGGTATTATCTCTGCTTTAAACGTCTGGTAGAACTCCCCTGGGAAGCCATCTGGTCCTGGACTCTTATTTGTTGGGAGATTTTTGATGACTGATTCAATTTCTTTGCTGGTTATGGGTCTGTTCAAGCTTTCTATTTCCTCCTGATTGAGTTTTGGAAGCGTGTGGGTTTTTAGGAATTTGTCCATTTCTTCCAGGTTGTCCAATTTGTTGGCATATAATTTTTCATAGTATTCCATGATAATTGCTTGTATCTCTGAGGGATTGGTTGTAATAATTCCATTTTCATTCATGATTTTATCTGTTTGGGTCATCTCCCTTTTCTTTTTGAGAAGCCTGGCTAGAGGTTTATCAATTTTGTTTATTTTTTCAAAAAACCAACTCTTGGTTTTGTTGATCTGCTCTACAGTTGTTTTAGATTCTATATTGTTTATTTCTGCTCTGATCTTTATTATTTCTCTTCTTCTGCTGGATTTAGGCTGTCTTTGCTGTTCTGCTTCTATTTCCTTTAGGTGTGCTGTTAGATTTTGTATTTGGGATTTTTCTTGTTTCTTGAGATAGACCTGGATTGCAATGTATTTTCCTCTCAGGACTGCCTTCACTGCATCCCAAAGCGTTTGGATTGCTGTATTCTCATTTTCGTTTGTTTCCATATATTTTTTAATTTCTTCTCTAATTGCCTGGTTGACCCATTCATTCTTTAGTAGGGTGTTCTTTAACCTCATGCTTTTGGAGGTTTTCCAGACTTTTCCCTGTGGTTGATTTCAAGCTTCATAGCATTGTGGTCTGAAAGTATGCATGGTATGATTTCAATTCTTGTATACTTATGAAGGGCTGTTTTGTGACCCAGTATGTGATCTATCTTGGAGAATGTTCCATGTGCACTCGAGAAGAAAGTATATTCTGTTGCTTTGGGATGCAGAGTTCTAAATATATCTGTCAAGTCCATCTGATCCAATGTCTCATTCAGGGCCCTTGTTTCTTTATTGACCGTGTGTCTAGATGATCTATCCATAATTGTAAGTGGAGTATTAAAGTCCCCTGCAATTACCACATTCTTATCAATAAGGTTGCTTATGTTTATGATTGTTTTATATACTTGGGGGCTCCTGTATTTGGCACATAGACATTTATAATTGTTAGCTCTTCCTGATGGATAGCCCCTGTAATTATTATATAATGCCCTTCTTCATCTCTTGTTACAGCCTTTAATTTAAAGTCTAGTTTGTCTGATATAAGTATGGCTACTCCAGCTTTCTTTTGACTTCTGGTAGCATGATAGATAGTTCTCCATCCCTTCACTTTCAATCTGAAGGTGTCCTCAGGTCTAAAATGAGTCTCTTGTAGACAGCAAATAGATGAGTCTTATATTTTTATCCATTCTGATACCCTATGTCTTTTGGTTGGAGCATTGAGTCCATTTAAATTCAGCGTTATTATTGAAAGATATGGGTTTAGAGTCATTGTGACGTCTGTAGGTTTCATGCTTATAGTGATGTCTCTGGTACTTTGTGGTCCTTGCAACATTTCACTCAGAGAATCCCCCTTAGGATCTCTTGTAGGGCTGGTGTAGTGGTGATGAATTCCTTCAGTTTTTGTTTGTTTGGGAAGACCTTTATCTCTCCTTCTATTCTGATTGACACACTTGCTGGATAAAAGATTCTCAGCTGCATATTTTTTCTGATCATCACATTGAACATTTCCTGCCATTCCTTTCTGGCCTGCCGAGTTTCAGTAGATAGGTCTGCCACTACTCTTATGTGTCTACCTTTGTAAGTTAGAGTCTGTTTATCCCTAGCTGCTTTCAGAATTCTCTTTATCCTTGTATTTTGCCAGTTTCACTATGATATGTCGTGCAGAAGATCGATTCAAGTTATGTCTGAAGCGAGTTCTCTGTGCCTTTTGGATTTCAATGCCTTTTTCCTTCCCCAGATCAGGGAAGTTCTCAGCTATAATTTGTTCAAGTAAACCTTCAGCCCCTTCCTCTCTCTCTCCCTCTTCTGGAATTCCTACTATATGGATATTGTTCCATTTGATTGCATCACTTAGTTCTCTAATTCTCCCCTCATACTCCTGGATTTTTTTTATCTCTTTTTCTCAGCTTCCTCTTTTTCCATAATTTTATCTTCTAATTCACCTATTCTCTCCTCTGCCTCTTCAATACGTGCTATGGCCACCTCCATTTTATTTTGCACCTCATTGATAGCATTTTTTAGCTCCTCATGATATTTCTTAGTCCCTCGATCTCTGTAGCAATAGATTCTCTGCTGTCCTCTATGCTTTTTTCAAGCCCAGCGATTAATTTTATGACTATTATTCTAAATTCTTGTTCTATTATATTGCTTAAATCATTTTTGATCAATCTGTTAGCTGTTGCTACTTCACAGAGTTTCTTTTGAGGAGAGTTCATCCGTCTCATTTTCTTGGGTAGTCCCTGCAGTGGCTCAAAACTACAGGGCACTTCCCCTGTGCTGTCTGGAGTAACTTGTGTTGGTGGGTGGGGCCGCAGTCAGACCCGACGTCTGCCCTCAGCCCAGTGCTGGGGCCACAGTCAGTCTGGTGTGTACCTTATCTTCCCCTCTCCCAGAGGGAGGACTCACTGTGGAGTGGTGTGGCCCCTGTCTGGGCTACTTGCACATTGCCAGGCTGTGGTGCTGCTTCGATGGGATCTGGCATATTAGCCAGGGTGGTTCTGCAAGGTGCACAGCGGTGGGAGGGACAGGCTTAGCTTGCTTTGCTGCTGGTGGTCCCCTGCGGGAGGGGCCCTGCAGCACCAGGAGGGAGGCAGACCCGTCAGAGGGATGGATCCACAGAAGCACAGCGTTTGGTGTTTGCACGGTGCAAGCAAGTTTGATGACAGGAACTGGTTCCCTTTGGAATTTTGGCTGGGGGATGGGAGAGGGATATGGCACTTGTCAGAGCCTTTGTTCCCTGCCGAGCTGAACTCTGTCTTCTGGGGCTCAGCAACTCTCCCTCCCAGTGTCCTCTCACCCTCCCAGCTCTCCAAGTGCAGAGCTGTTGACTTTTAACATTCCAGATATTATGTCCCACTGGCTATCAGAACTTATGCAGTCTGGCCCCTCCACTTTTGCAAGCCAGACTCGGGGGCCCTGCCTGGCCGGGTGGGCTGCCCCTCCACCGTCCCGGTTCCCTCCTGCCAGTCCATGTAGCATGCACCGCCTCTCTACCCTTCATACCCTCTTCTGTGGGCCTCTTGTCTATGCTTGGCTCCAGAGAGTCTGCTCTGCTAGTCTTCTGGCAGTTTTCTGGGTTATTTAGGCAGATGCGGGTGGAATCTAAGCGATCAGCAGGACAAGGTAAGCCCAGCATCCTCCTACACTGCCATCTTCCAGGTATTCTCCCAAATAAGATTTTTGTGAACTGGATAAAATTATTCTTAAGCTCTTTGGAAAAAAATAAACAAATGAGAACAGCTCAGAGATTTATTGAGAACAAGAGTAATGTATACAGATGGATTTACTATAAAACCAATAAAGCTTAAACCTCAGGGTGCCACACCTGCATGGATCACTTTCAAGGCCCTGGGAGGGTTCTAGCAATGTATTTATATGCTCATATGATTTTGTTAAAATTTCACATGTAAGGTATTTTAACTGCAATTGGTTAAGACATCTATCTCTCTTTTTTAAAATGTTTATTTATTTATTTTGAGAAAGTGAAAGCACACAAGCAAGTGGAGGAGGGGCAGAGAGAGAGGAAGAGAGAGAATCCCAAGCAGGCTCCATGTTGTCAGCACAGAGCCTGATGCAGTCCTGGATCTGAAGAACTGTGAGATCATGACCTGAGCCAAGATCATGAGTCAGACACTTAGCCGACTAAGCCACCCAGGTGCCCCAAGATCTCTCTTTTCATTCCAGTTCCCTCTTCATCACACTTTCCCTTGTGATGGATAGTACTGGAGAGGACTTAGGAATTTTGAGAACCAGCTAAGAGAAAGTTGACTGGAAGATTCATTTAGTTTGGATGTAGTTGGATATATTTATGTGGTATTCAGTCACTTCAGTGTATAAGGTATAGGCTAACTATACTATGGGAATAGTTTCTAAAAACATTTTACTGTCTATTATGCCAGCTCCCTCTGATTCAGGACATAAAAATACAATATGACAGTGATATCAACAACATATTTGTTAATGAATGCCAACATTTCAACAAATACACAATATCATTCATGGGGGAAAAAAACACTAAATGTCTAAAATCTTACAGCTTATATATTAAAGAAATTTTGTGGAGGTTTATAGAAGTTGGGAAGCCAAACTTGAAGTTTCTCCCAATTTACATGACATTACCAATGATAAGGTATAAAGGTGAAAAAAATTTATTTCGATTATAAGAAATTATAAACTTTAATTATAAAAATGTTTCAATAATAAAAAATATATGATAGAAAAAAGACTTTATTTTTCCTTTATATAGAAAATTATATTATAAAATTATTTGATATGAAGAGACAATCAAAAAGTAAATAGTCAAAAAGTAGGGGGAAATCATTATAGAAAGGTGAGAGGCAACAGATAAAAATATTGATTGTTTTCCAGCTGTTATGATGTTTGAAGTAATTATCTTCCAAAATTCTGTAATTTGTGATGATTTTTTTCTCTTTCTAAATCAATATTCCTTTTTGTACTAATTTTTTGTGATTTTGTATTCTTTTTCTTAAACTATATTAGCATTAGGTCACACAAAAGCTGGATCCACCTTGACAGTAAACTAGGAGTTCTACTAGATTTTAATAGCAACAATAATTGGTACTTCAGTCAAAATAGACAAGCTGATAAATGAAACATAATCAAGGCTAAAGTACATATAAAAATTTCTTTTGTAAAAAGTTGCATTACCTATACATTGGGAAAAGATAAAACTATTCAATGACAGAATTGAGTCACCTGGCAAATCTTTTGGGAAAAGAATAAAAGTTAATCCCTACATCACTCCTTAGACCAGAATAAATTCTGGTTGGATCAATTATTTAAAATGAAACTATAAAGACTGTGGAAGAAAATACAAGAGAAAAACTTAATTTTGCCTAAGTACAACATGAAACCCAGAGACCAAAATGGAAAAATAGATAAACTTGACTACATAAAAATATGAAAGATGTTTGGTTCAGTGGAGAAGATAAAGAGGAATAAGACAAGGCCCAAAGGTTATGCTGTCAGATGAGTGTGTAATATAGGGAAATTCCTAAATCTTAGACAATTAGGCTAAAGATTTGAAGAAAAGAGAAGAGGCATGAGCTCAGTGGATGGATCAAAGCTGAAAAATGATAACATGTTAATTAAGAGTTATAAAATAACTTACAATATTCTAATGTTTATCTAAAAGATTGGCAAACATCTTGACTGCTCCTTCATGAGTGTTTAGGTCAGATTTTTTTTTTAATTAAAATATAAATCCAGGGGCACCTTGGTGGCTCAGTCAGTTGAGTGTCTGACTCTTGATCTCTGCTCAGGTCATGATCTTATGGTTCGTGAGTTCAAGGCCTATGTCAGGCTCTGCTCTGTCAGTGCAGAGCCTGCTTGGGATTCTGTCTCTCCCTCTCTCTGCCCCTCCCTTGTTCTTTCTCTCTCTCTTTCAAAATAAATAAACTTTAAAAAAAAAAACATACATCTAATGATTAAAAAGAAGTTGATGGGAATTCGTTATGCTGAAAATTCCTCCCTTTGTCAATTTTACTGTAAGATATCCATTCATTCAAGTGATAAGTATGTTAGTTTGCTCTGTGTGATGGTTACATATTAGTAAACTCAGGGAGGGGGAGTTAGATTTTAAATTTTTTAAGAAAAATGGATGAAACACAATAATGTTCTAAAATCCAAACTGAAATAATAAAAACATTATTAAAATCCTTAATTATCAAACCTTAGGGGACATTTACAGTTCAAGGCCCCTTCTCTTTAAGAGTTAAAGGATTAAGTGAAGGATCAAAAAACCACAGAACGTTTTTCAAAGATAGCTATCATGAACAAAATCAAATAGACATGGGGTGTGGGATGATGCATAGGAAGTAGGAAGTTTCTGTTTCTCTGCTGGACAAGTTTCAGTATAATTGCTTTTTGTTGCAAAAAAAAAATCTTGAGAAGTACTTCCATGATGGCAGGAAACAAGCTCCCCAAATATAGTTCTCTATAAAAATAATAAGAGCACCAGTAAAACTGTCAAAATCAGCTTTTTTCAGAATTCTGGAAATTAACCAAAGGCTTGCAGTAATCCAATTTTTCTTCTTTTCTCAAGAAAAAAGTCTGAATATCTGTTTAAAAAAAATGCATTGTGGAATCTTTAATTTGCCCTATTCCTATCCCCATAGTAGTCTTGAAACCCAACAGATTTGCAATCACAGCAGCTGTTACACCAGTAGCCTAGAAGTCACTGAGATGGCAGAACAGGTTTAGCACTCCCCAAAAACCTCCATTCCCAAAGAATTGCCATCATATGACCTAAGTGGAAGCTTTCTGGAAATCCCCACTAATGGGGCTTCTTTTTTGACCTAACTCAGCACTTGCTCAGTGGAATAGCCTTTTCCCAACAGTGCTTGTCAAAAAAAAAAAAAAAATGCATGGCAATTATTTAACATCACAGCTGTTTAAGATAGCACTAACAGTTGGGCAAATAAGAGGCTGGTCAGGAAAATTTTAAAGGAGAAGCTAGTGAATAAGGAGTCCTTAGGGACTTTGAAAAGCTCAACATAGTCCTGGGAATCTAAAAGGCCATGCACATGCAGAGATGTGAGTATGCCAGGAAAGATCTTAGAAGGTCCTAATATTTTCACCTCTGGCTAGCTTTGAGATTCTGTACAAACAGAAAATGAAGGCTAAGGAAGAGTTGCAAAAACTGCCTATCCGAATGCTGAAAGTATGCCCCAACATGCATAGAAAAACCCTGAGCAAAGGCTAGGAGACTTTCCAGTTCAAGGCATTTAAGGATATTTCTGTCCAATCATTAGCTGATCATTAAGTTAACTGAGCAAAAACTTCAGTGGCCATATACAACAGAGAATATACACTTTACACAATTAGTTCAGGAAAGTCTTTAGAGAATTAGTTCAGAAAATAAACAGCAACAACAATCACCATCACAACCACAAACAACAACAAACCCTGGTTGGTGGAAGGGATGGTCTCATTTTCAAAGTTACCATATTATATTATCTTAAATGTCCAGTATTTGTTTAAAAGTTTATAAGACATGCAAAGAAATAGGAAAGTATGGTCCATACCAAGAGGATAAAAAAACAGCTAATGGAAACTGTCCTTGATGGGGCTCAAATGTTGGACTTATTAGACAAAACCTTTAAATCATCTATTATAAATACATTCATAGAACTAAAAAACTAAAAGAACATATGAGAACAACATCTCATTGGATAAATAATACCAATAAATAGCAATTATTCAAAATAAATAAATAACAGAACCAAAAAGAAGTTCTGGAACTGAAAAGCACAATAACTGAAATGAAAAATCAGTAGAAGAGCTCAACAAAAAATCTGAGTTGGCTGCAAAAAGTATCAACAAACTTAAAGATGGGTTAATAGAAACTATCTAGTCTGAGGAACAGAAAGAAAATACAATGATGAAAAAGAATAAACAGTGTCTCAAAGACTTATGAGACATGATTAAGTGTAATGGCATTCACAGGATGAGAGCACCTGAAAGAAAGAGAAGAAGGGATAGAAAGTCTATTTGAAGAAATAAGGGACAAAATTTCTCAAATTTGATGAAAACCAAAAATCAACACATCCAAGAAGCTCAAGAAACTCCAATTAGATCCACACTTGACACATCATAGTCAAACTATTAAAAGACAAAAACATGAGGCACGTGGGTGGCTCAATAGGTTAAGCGTCTGACTTTTGATTTCAGCTCAGGTCACGATCTCATGGTTCATGAGATCAAGCCCTACATCTGGCTCTGAACTGACAGAAAATAATTCACAAATGGAATTTAAAAATGAGATATTAAAATGGTACACTAGAAAATGTCAACGCGTTCCTGGATGGCTCAGTCCGTTGAGCATCTAGCTCTCAATTTCATCTCAGGTCATGATCCCAGGGTCATGGCCTGAGTCAGGCCTCCATGCTGAGCATGGAGCCTACTTGGGATTCTCTCTCTCTCTTCCTCTGCCCCTTTCCCCAACTCACACACACTCTCTTTCTAAAATAATTTTAAAAAATTGAAAACAACAAAAATGAAGGTAGTAATGGAAGGACAAAGGAACAAGAAAGATATAATAAATATACAAAACAAAGAGCACAATGACAGATATGAATCCTACCAAACTGGTTATTAGATTAAATATAAAGGCAGGATTTGGAAGAATGGAGGAAAAAAATCCATGATCCAACTATATGCCATCCACAGAAGACAAATTTTAGATTAAAAGACAAAAATAAGTTGAAAATAAAACGATGAGAAAAGAGATATATGCATAGAGTATGGAGTATCCAAAAACCTGGAGTGGCTGTACTAATATCAGACAAAATAGACTGTAAGACAAAAAAACATTTTATAGTAATAAAAGGGTAAATTTATCAGAAATAAACGATAGTTATATGCATGTATGCATATAATAACAAAACCTAAAAATGTGTGAAGTAAAAAGTTACAAAACTGCAAGGAGAAATAGTCAATTCAACAGTAACAATTGGAGACTTCAAAAATGAATAGTACAACTAGGCAGAAGATCAAAAAGGAAACAGAAGACCTGAAAACACCATAAACCAACTAGACATAACAGACATTTAAATAACACTCCACCCAACAACAATAGGATGTACATTTTTTTTAAGCTTATTTATTTATTTTGAGAGAGAGAACAAGTGGGGTTGGGGCAGAGGGAGAGAGGGGAGAGAGAAAGAATCCCAAGCAGGCTCCACACCACCAGTGCAGAGCTTGATGTGGAGCTGAAACTCACAAACCATGAGATTATGACCTGAGCCAAAACCAAGAGTCAGACACTTAACTGACTGAGCTACCCAGGCACCCCAACAGAATGTACATTCTTTTCAGACACACACAGAATATTCTCCAAGATAGATCATATGCTAGGTCATAAAACAAGCCTCCATACATTCACAAAGATTTCAGTCATACAAAGCATGTCCTCCAACCACAATGGAATAAAATTAGAAGTCAATAAATAAAGAAAATATGGGAAATTCATAAATACATGAAAATTAAGCATCATACTCCTATATAACCAATAGGTCAAAGAAGAAATCATAAAAGAAATTATTAAGTATGCTGAGATTAATGGCCATGAAACAGTAAAAATGAGATGCAGTCAAAGCAGTGTATACAGGTAAATTTATAGCTGTGCATGCCTGTGTTAAATCAATAACTTAATGTTTTAACTTAAGAAACTAGGAAAATAAATGCAAACTAAGCCTAAAGCAAGGATAAAGAAGAAAATAATGAAGAGTGGAAATAAGTGAAATAGAAAATAAAAAACTAATAGAAAAAAATCTTCTAAGTTCTTCTAAAAGATCCAAAAAATGACAAACCATTAGCTAGAATGACCAAAAAAAGTAAGAAATAAAAATAAAAAACTGAAATTAGTTCCTTAAATATGGAATGAAAGAAAGGACATTACTCTCAACCTTATACAAAGAAAAGAATCATAATTACATGCCAACAAATTACATAACCTAGATGAAATGGAGAAATTCCCAAAAAGGTACAAACTACTGAAACTGACTCAAGAAAAAAAATAAAAGAAAATCTAAATAGACCAATAGGAAGTTAAGAGATTGAATTAATAATAAAAATCTTCCCGGGCACCTGGGGGCTCAGTTGGTTGAGCGTCCGACTTTGACTCAGGTCAGGATCTCACAGTTCATGGGTTTGAGGACCGCGTCAGGCTCTGTGCTGAGAGCTAGGGGCCTGGAGCCTGTTTCGGATTCTGTGTCTCCTTCTCTCTGCCCCTTCCCTGCTCATGCCTCTGTCTCTCTCTGTCTCTCAAAAATGAATAAACGTTAAAAAAAGATTAAAAAAAAAATCTTCCCACAAAGAAAAGCCTAGACTCAGATGGCTTCACTAATGAATTCTCCCAAATATTTAAAGTGAAATTAACATGAATTCTTCACAAATTCTCCTAAAAAATAGAAGTATGAAAATTTCCCAGTTCAATCTATAAGGTCAACATTACCCTGATATCACAACCAGACAAAAACATGACAAGAGAAGAAAACTACAAACCAATATCTCTTATGAATATAGACATAAAAATTCTCAACAAAATACTATCAAACAGAATCCAAGAGATTATATACCATGACAAAATGAAATTTATCACACTTTTTTAAAGGCCTGAACTGATAGGCAATGGAAAGATAACTGTGGATTGATTCTGGACCAGTTTGGGGGTAAAAGAGGTGAGTCTCTAAGATCAGGTTAACTTTACATTAGTAATTCTAATGAAAATGGGATTAAGTTTCTCATAACATTCATGACTTATTTTAAAGATTTTATATTTTTTAAGTAATCTCCATACTCAATGTAGGGCTCGAATTCACAACCCCAAGATCAAGAGTCGTATGCTCCACCAACTGAGCCAGGCACCCCATGACCTATTTTAAAGCTTCTCAACCTAAAAGCCTCCCAGCTAAAGGAAATCCAGGGTAAACAATTTTGTAAAAACACACAGAAGTCTATGGAAATGATACAAATGTGTTAGCAATTGAAACCAAGGTTATTTCTTTACCTACCAGCTTTGTGATCTTGAGCAAGACACTTTTACTCTCAAATCCTCAGTTGCCCCTTCTGTAAAACAGAGATAACAAAACCCTTCATAAGGTTGTTGCAGCCATTAAATGAGATTTAATAGGTTGATGTATAGTGCTAGGCACATGGGAAGGATCAGATGGATGCTGGCTGTTGCAGGTTGCCCTTGTGACCTATGTTCCTTAGTCTGAAAAGGGAAGGGGAAAGCTCAGGTGTACTAATGTCTGTCTGTCCTTCATGTCAACCTGCTACTCTTAAATGGGAGTGGAGAAGGCTCAGCTCCCCACAGAATTGTTCCTCCAGCTCCAGTTAGTACCTACCACTTCCTCTACCATTTCCCTGTCAATCATTTATAGGGGTAGGGTGTGTACTTCCAGCTCTTCCTCTGTCCTCAGGGAAGCCCTGCTCCTAGGCCTGCATCACCAACTACCATGTCACTATATGGCAATCTCTCAGGAACCTGTTTTGTAAGCTTTGGAGAGTGGATTATTACATCATTTCTTCTTATGTAAAATGAGAAATTAAACCACAGGAGAACCGAGTCTTGCCCAAGGTTTCAGATAGTATGCTTTTTCATTCGGAAGAGATAAAAAATATATACAATTTTGAGTCACCAAGGTTAGATAGCCAGACAGACCTGGCAAAGCTGAACTAAACAAAGTGTTTCATCTCTCTGTGATTTATTATCCTCAACTTTAAAAAGACTACTGTGAAAATTCACAAAACAGTAAAGATAAATTGTCCACCACAAGACTTGGTGGTTTGGAGACGGTGCTTCTTAAAAGCTTGCCCCTCATCATTTTTCTTAGTTTAAAAAATTCGTCTTTTTTTAAAGGTTTTATTTAAATTCCAGTTAGTTAACATACAGTGTAGTATTTGTTTCACGTATAGAATTTAGTGACTCAACACCCAGTGCTCACCATCACTAGTGCACTCCTTAATCCCCATCACCTATTTACCCCATGCCTCCACCCACCTCCCCTCTGGCAACCAACAGTTTGTTCTCTACAGTTAAGAGTCTCTTTCTTGGTTTGCATCTCTCTCTTTTTTCCCTTGGCTCATTTGCTTTGTTTCTTAAATTCCACATATGAGTGAAATCAAATGGTATTTGTCTTCCTCTGACTGACTTCTCTCATTTAGCATAATACTCTCTAGCTCCATGCATGTTGTTGCAAATGACAAGATTTCATTCTTTTTTGTGGCTAATATTCCATTGTATATATGTACCACATTTTCTCTTTTTTTTTTATTTTTTTAATGTTTATTTTTGAGAGAGAAAGAGACAGAGTGCAAGAGGAGGAGGGGCAGAGAGAGAGGGAGACACAGAATCCAAAGCAGGCTCTAGGCTCCGAGCTGTCAGCACAGAGCCTGACACAGGATTTGAACTCACGAACCATGAGATCATGACCTGAGCTGAAGTCTGACACTTAACCAATTGAGCCACCCAGGCACCACTGGTAGCATATTGCCTTTACCCATTCATCAGTCGACGGACACTTGGGCTGTTTCCATAGTTTGGCTACTGTAGATAATGCTGTTATAAACATGGGGATGCATGTATCTCTCTGAATTAGTATTTTTGTATTCTTTGAGTAAATACATAGTGGTGCAATTGCTAGACTGTAGAGTAGTTCTATTTTTAACTTTTTGAGGAACCTCCATACTGTTGTCCAGAGTGGCAGGACTTCATCAAAATAAAAATCTTCTGCACAGTGAAGGAAACAATCAAAAAAAGTAAAGGCAACCTATGGAATGGGAGAAAATATTTCCAGATGGCATATCAGATAAAGAGTTGGTATCCAAAATATATAAAGAACTTATATGTATTTTTTTATTTTTTCTTTAAAACTTACATAATTATGTTTTAAAGAAAATCTATGTAGCTATGTTTGAAAACATATGTGGCTATATTTTAAAGAAAAAATACAAACAGTACATGGGTTTTCCCACAACTGGTTATACTCTTCCAAATTTCTAGGTTCCTGGGAGAAAAAAAAAGTCATGGGGCACCTGGGTGGCTCAGTTAAGCAGCTGACTTCGGCTAAGGTCATGATCTCATGGTTCATGAGTTTCAGCCCTGCATCGGGCTCTGTGCTAACAGCTCAGAGCCTGGAACCTGCTTCAGATCTGTGTTTCTGTCTCTCTCTGCCCCTACCCTGCTCACGTTCTGTCTCTCTCTCTGTCAAAAATAAATAAATTTTAAAAATATATATTAAAAAAAGAAAAAAAAAGTCATGACACAAATAAAGGTAGTTTTTATTAGAAATAATAATTAATGGAGGGGCCAAGATGGTGGAGAAGAATGGAACTTTTTTTGCCTGTCTTGTTTCTGAAATGCAGCTAGATCAAGGCCAAACCATCTTGCACACCTAGAAAACTGATTTGAGGATTAACACAAATCTGCACAATTTTAACTGAATTTAAATGATGAAATGAAGGAATTCATCCCTAAGGAAAGAACAGGAAAAAAATAACAGCCAGGGACTTAACACAGATAACGGACAAGATGTCTAAACCAGAATTTAGAATCACAATAAAAAGAATACTAGCTGGAGTTAAAGAAAGCATAGAATCCCTTTCTGTGGAGATAAAAGAAGTAAAAATCTAGTCAGGATGAAAATAAAAATGCTATAACTGAGCTGCAATCCTAATGGATGCCACAGTGGCAAGGATGGATGAAGTAAGTCAGCGATGTAGAAGACAAATTTATGGAGAATAATGAAGCAGAGAAAAAGAGGGAAACTAAGGCAAAAGAGCATAATATAAGAAGTAGAGAACTCAGTGACTCATTAAAAAGGAATAACATCTGAATCATAAGGGTCCCAGGAAATGAAAAAAGATAAAAAGGGGTAGAAGGTTTCTATGAGAAAATCATAGCAGAAAACTTTTCTGACCTAGGGAAAGACACAGACATCAAAATCCAGGAAGCACAGAGAACTCCCATTAGATTCAACAAAAACCGACAACAACAAGGCATATCATAGTCAAATTCACAAAATAGGCAAGGAAAAAAATCATGAAAGCAGCAAGGGGAAAAAAAAGTCCTTAACCTACAAGGGAAGCCAGATCAGGTTTGCAGCAGACCTATCCACAGAAACGTGGCAGGCTAGAAAGGAGTGGCAGGATATATTCAATGTGCTGAACTGGAAAAATATGCAGCCAAGAATTCTTTATCTAGCAAGGCTGTCATTCAAAATAGAAGAGATAAGAATTTTCCCAAACAAAAACTAAAGGAGTTCGTGACCACTAAACCAGCCCTGCAAGAAATTTTAAGGGGGAATCTCTCAGGGGAGAAAAGACAGGGAAAAAAAAAAAGACCAAAAACAACAAAGACTAGAAAGAACCAGAGAACACCACCAGAAACTCCAACTCTACAGGCAACATAATGGCAATAAATTCATACCTTTCAGTTCTCACTCTAAATATCAGTGGACTGAAACCTCCAATCAAAAGATATAGGTTAACAGAATGGATGAGAAAACAAGATCCATCTATATGCTATTTACAAGAGACCCACTTTAGACCTAAAGACACCTTCAGATTGAAAGCAAGGGGATGGAGGAGGTTCTCTGAGTTTGCTTCCAAATGCATCTGCAATTCAATATGTCTAACCAATCCCCCCCCCCAAACTAAGCCCTCCAACCCCAATAACCCTTGAGTCTTCTTTGACATGGACATTGGAGGGGAGCGAGTTGGGTGAATTGTCTTAGAATTGTTTGCAGAGGGACGCCTGGGTGGCGCAGTCGGTTAAACGTCCGACTTCAGCCAGGTCACGATCTCGCGGTCCGGGAGTTCGAGCCCCGCGTCAGGCTCTGGGCTGATGGCTCAGAGCCTGGAGCCTGTTTCGGATTCTGTGTCTCCCTCTCTCTCTGCCCCTCCCCCGTTCATGCTCTGTCTCTCTCTGTCCCAAAAAAATAAAAACGTTGAAAAAAAATTTTTTTAAAAGAATTGTTTGCAGATATTGTACTGAAAACTGCAGAAAATTTTCGTGCATTGTGTACAGAGAAAAAGGCATTGGACCCACCACTGGGGAACCTCTCCATTTCAAAGGATGTCCTTTCCATCGAATTACTAAGAAATTTATGATTCCGGGTAGAGACTTCTCAAATCAAAATGGGACAGGCAGAGAAAGTATTTATGGTGGAAAACTTGAATATGAAAATTTCTATTATAAGCATGACCAGGAAGGCTTATTGAGCATGGCAAATGCAGGCTGCAATACAAATGGTTGTCAGTTCTTTATCACAACAGTTCTGACTCCTCATTTGGATAGGAAACATGTGGTATTTGGCCACATAATTAAAGGAATGGGTGTGGTAAGGATACTGGAAAATGTATAAGTGAAAGCTGGAAAACCTGCCAAATTGTGTGTTATTGCAAAATGAGGAAATTGAAGAAAGGGGATGACTGGGGCATATTCCCAAAAGATGGCTCTGGTGACAGTCATCCAGATTTCCCTGAGGAAGCAGATAGAGACTTAAAAGATGTAGATAAATTTTTACTAATAACAGAAAACTTAAAAAATATTGGAAATACTTTTTTCAAATCCTAGAACTGGGAGATGGCCATTAAAATATATACAAAGGTTTTAAGATACGTGGAAGGTTCAAAGGCTGTTATTGAGAAAGCAGATAGATCGAAGTTGCAACCTACAGCTTTAGGCTGTGTTCTGAATATTGGTGCTTGTAAACTGAAGATGTCAAATTGGCAGGGAGCAACTGACAGTTGTTTGGAGGCTCTTGAAATAGACCCATCAAATATGAAAGCATTGTACCATAGAGTTCACAGATGGCAAGGATTAAAAGAATACGATCAAGTTTTAGCTGATCTTAAGAAAGCTCAGGAGAGAGCAGGGAAGATAAATCTATCCAGGCAGAACTGCTGAAAGCCAAACAAGAGACAAAGGCACAGAAAGATAAAGAGAAGACAGCGTATGCACAAATGTTTGCCTAATAAGGAATTCAGTTTTACTTAAATATACATTGATTGTATAAAGGCAATAAGAAAATTTAAAGGTTTCTGTCTGTTACAGATAATCCCTGATGTGTTCCTTTGATACTTCAGTTTCTCATTGTTTACAGTTTAGGAATACCGAAAAGGGTTCACTCTTTTTTTTTTTTTTTTTTTTTTAGAAAAGGGTTCACTCTTAATAAAACAGTGTTACAAAATACAAAAAAAAGAAAAAAAAAAGAAAGAAAAGAAAAGGGGTTGGAGAACCACCTATCATGCTAATAGTCACCAAAAGAAAGCCTGAGTGGTCATACTTATATCAGATAACCTAGATTTTAAAATAAAGACTGTAACAAGATATGAAGAAGGGAATTATATCATAATTCAGGGGTTTATCCACCAAGATCTAACAGCTGTAGACATTTATGCTCCAAATGTGCAAGCACCCAAATATATAAATGAATTACTCACAAACATACAGAAACTCATTGACAATAATACCATAATAGTAGGGGACTTTAACACCCCACTTACAACAATGGACAGATCATCTAAACAGAAAATCAACAAGGAAACAATGCTTTGAATGACACACTGAACTGGATGGACTTAACATATATTAGAACATTTCATCCGAAAGCAGCAGAATATACATTCTTCTCAAATGCACATGGAACATTCTCCAGAATAGATCACGTACTGGGACACAAGTCAGTCCTTAACAAGTACAAAAATATTGAGATCACACCATGCATATTTTCAGACCACAACATTATAAAACTCAAAATCAACAACAAGAAAAAACTTGGAAAAATAACAAATACTTGGAGACTAAATAAAGAACATCCTACTAAATAATGCATGGGCTAACCAAGAAGTTAAAGAGGAAATTAAAAAGTACCTGGAAGCCAGAGGCGCGGGGCGGGGAGCACCTGGGTGGCTCAGTTGTTTAAGTGTCTGACTCTTGATTTCAGTGCAGGTCATGATCTAACAGTTTCGTGAGTCTGAGCTCTGCATCAGGCTCTGTGCTGATGGTGCGGAGCCTGCTCAGGATTCTCTGTTTCCCTCTCTCTCTGCCACTCCCCCACTTGTGCTGTCTTTGTCCCTCTCAAAATAAATAAACTTTTAAAAAATTTATTTTTTTAATTAAAAAATAAAGAAAAAAAAAGCACATGGAAGCCAATGAAAATGATAACACCACAGCCCCAAACCTCTGGGACACAGCAAAGGTGATCATAAGAGAAAAGTGTATAGCACTATAGGCCTTCCTAAAGAAGGAAGGTCTCAGATACACAACCTAACGTTACACCTTAAAGACCTGGAAAAAGAACAGCAAATAAGACCCAAAACTAGCAGAAGACAGGAACTAATAAAGATTAGAGCAGAAATCAATGCTATTGAAATAAAAAAAAACAGTAGAACAGATCAACGAAACCAGGAGCTGGTTCTTTGAAAGAATTAACAAAATTGACAAACCACTAGCCAGTTTGATCAAAAAGAAAAAGGAAAGGACCCAAATAAATAAAATCAAGAATGAAAGAAGAGAGATCACAACCAACACAGCAGAAATACAAACAATAATAAGAGAATATTATGAGCAATTATATGCCAATAAAATGGGCAATCTAGAAGAAATGGACAAATTGCTAGAAACATATAAACTACCAAAACTGAAACAAAAAGAAATAGAAAATTTGAACAGATCCATAACCAGTAAGGAAATTGAATTAGTAACCAAAAGGTCCCAAAAAATAAGAGTCCAGGGCCAAATGGCTTTCCAGGGGAATTCTGCCAAACGTTAAAAGAAGGTTGACACCTATTCTTTTGAAGCTGTTCCAAAAAATAGAAATGGAAGGAAAACTTCCAAACTCAATCTATGAAGCCAGCCCTACCTTGATTCCAAAACCAGACAAAGACCCCACTAAAAAGGAGAACTATAGACCAATTTTCCTGATGAACATGGATGCAAAAATCCTCAACAAGATACTAGCCAACCAGATCCAAGAATACATTAAAAGAATTATTCACAACCAAGTGGGATTTATACCTGGGATGAAGGGCTGGCTCAATATCTACAAAACAATCAATGTGACACATCACATCAATGAAAGAAAGGACAAGAACCAAATGATCCTCTCAAAAGTTGCAGAGAAAGCATTTGACAAAATACAGCATCCTTTCTTGATAAAAACCCTCAAGAATGTAGGGATGAAAGGATCGTACCTCAAGATCATAAAAGCCATATATGGAAGCCCCAACTCTAATATCATCTTCAATGGGGAAAAACTGAGAGCTTTCCCCCTATGGTCAGGAACAAGGCAGGGATGTCTACTCTCGCCACTATTATTCAACATAGTATTGGAAGTCTTAGCCTCTGCAATCAGTTAGCCTCTGCAATCAGACAACACAAAGAAATAAAAGGCATCCAAATCAGCAAGGAGGAAGTCAAACTTTCAATCTTCGCAGACAACATGATACTCTATATGGAAAACCCAAAAGATTCCACCAACAAACTGCTAGAACTGATCCATGAATTCACCAAAGTCGCAGGATATAAAATCAATGCACAGAAATTGATTGTATTCCTATACACCAACAATGAAGCAACAGAAAGAGAAATCAAGGAATTGATACCATTTACAATCGCACCAAAAACCATAAAATACCTAGAAATAAATCTAAGAGGTGGAAAATCTATACACTGAAAACTATAGAAAGTTTATGAAAGAAATTGACGAAGACACAAAAAAATGGGAAAAATACTCCATGCTCATTGATTGGAAGAACAAATATTGTTAAAATGTCAATACTACCCAAAGCAATCTACATATTCAATGCAATCACAATCTGAATCTGAATAACAACAGCATTCTTCACAGAACTAGAACAATCAATCCTAAAATTGTATTGTATGGAGCCAGAAAAGACCCCAATGAGCCAAAGCAATCCTGAAAAAGAACCAAAGCTGGAGGCATCACAATCCTGGACTTCAAGATGTATTACAAAGCCATAATCATCAAGATAGTATGGTACTGGCACAAAAACAGACACTCAGATCAATGGAACAGAACAGTGAACCTAGAAATGGACCCACAAACATATGGCCAACTAATCTTTGACAAAGCAGGAAAGAGCACCCAATGGATAAAGACAGTCTTTTCAGCAAATGGTGTTAGGAGAACTGGACAGCAACATGCAGAAAAATGAACCTGGACCACTTTCTTATACCATACAAAAAAATAAACTCAAAATGGATGAAAGATCTAAACAGAAGACAGGAAGCCATCAAAATCCTCGAGGAGAAAGCAGGCAAAAACATCTTTAACCTTGGCCGCAGCAACTTCTTGCTCAACATGTCTCTGGAGGCAAGGGAAACAAAAGCAAAAATGAACTATTGGGACCTCATCAAAATAAAAACCTCTGCACAGCAAAGGAAACAATCAGCAAAACTAAAAGGCAACCGACAGAATGGGAGAAGATATTTGCAAATGACATATCAGAGAAAGAGTTAGTGTCCAAAATCTACAAAGAACTTCTCAAACTCAACACCCAAAAAACAAATAATCCAGTGAAAAAATGAGCAAAAGACATGAATAGACACTTCTCCAAAGAAGACATCAAGATGGCTAACAGACACATGAAAAAGTACTTAACATCACTCATCATCAGGGAAATACAAATTAAAACCACATTGAGATATTGCCTCATACCAGTCACAATGGCTAAAATAAACAAACTCAGGCAACAATAGATGTTGGCAAGGATGCGGAGAAAGAGGATCTCTTTTGCACTGCTGGTGGCAATGCAAGCTGGTGCAGCCCCTCTGGAAAACACTATGTAGATTTCTCAAAAAATTAAAAATAGAACTACCCCATGACCCAGCAATTGCACTACTAGGTATTTACCCAAGAGATCCCAGTGTACTGTCAAAGGGGCGCATGCACCCCAATATTTATAGCAGCACTATCAACAACAGCCAAAGTATGGAAAGAGCCCAAATGTCCATCGACAGATGAATGGATAAAGACGATGTGGTATATATATACAATGGAGTGTTACTCAGCAATCAAAAAGAATGAAATCTTGCCATTTGCAACTATGTGGATGGAACTAGAGGGCATTATGCTAAGCAAAATTAGTCAGAGAAAGACAAATATCATCTGACTTCACTCATATGAGGACTTTAAGATAGAAAACAGATGAACATAAGGGAAGGAAAGCAAAAATAATATAAGAACAAGGAGGGGGACAGAATATGAGATTCTTAAATACAGAAAACAAACTGAGGGTTGCTGGAGGCATTGTGGATGGAGGGATGGATGGGCTAAATGGGTAAGGGGCATCAGGGAAGACACTTGTTGGGATGAGCACTGGGGTTATACATAGGGGATGAATCACTGGAATCTACTCCTGAAATCATTATAGCACTATATGCTAACTTGGATATAAATTAAAAAAATAAATAAGTAAATAGAAAAATAAATAATAATTAACAGGGGCACCTGGGTGGCTCAGTTGGTTGAGCCTCCGACTTTTGGCTCAGGTCATGATCTCACAGTTCGTGAGTTCGAGTCCTGCATCAGTCTCTGTGCTAACAGCTTGGAGCCTGGAGCCTGCTTCGGATTCTGTGATTCTGTGTCTCCTTGACTCTCTCTGCGCCGCCCCCCTCCCCTGCCCGGCTTGCACTGTCTCTCTCTTTCTCAAAAATAAACACTGAAAAAAAATTAAAAAAAAAAAGAAAGAAAGAATAATTAACACAATAACATGAGAAGAAACTTGAGAGACATTGTGAAGATAAGTTTCAGTCTGACAAAATCCCCAGAAAACTCATCCTTGTGTGTAAAGCAAGGGAATGACCCAAAGGTAGAAGTAAAAATGAAAAAAAAAGAAAAAGAAAAAAGAAAAAGAATGAAGTAAGCAGTCTAGAAATCCAAAGGTAGGGGAGCAAAGATTGATCCAAGATGGTGGCCTGGCCCATCCTTGGAGTACTGGATTCCTAATGCACAAATAGAATCCTCATTTTTCTGCAATGGCATAGGGGTCTACCCTGCAAGCTTCTTTTTAAATAATTGTTGAGTCTTACAAAGAGTTTTAAATTTGCTCTGCAGCATGGCCCACACACATCCTTGGGAGAGCAAAGCACACTGTGATTCCCGGGCCTCTATGGCTCTCATGCAATGTCCCAGCACAACGATACACAGCTTCTCCACATCCTTTTCCTACTGGGGAAAAGGCTAGAAACATTTTTTTGTCAAATATGTGATGTTTGAGTAATTACATTTCTTTTTCACATTTTGAAGCATATCATTAAAGAACTGGCAACCTCAAAGTTCTCCTTCAGCAAGTAACCGGTGGGAACTATAGGCCATCTCCTTAAAATAGCCATCTCCTCGTTTTGTTCACTGTGGACTTGCGGGTGTCATCAAAAATTTTTTTTGGTCCTTTTTAGAAGTTATGAAGACTGTGAATGTTTGGGAAATGATTTTTTTAAGAAGAAAAGAAAAAGAAGAAAAATTGCCAGACAAAACTGTCTGAAAAGAAACACTTCATAAGCTTATGCAGACAGCATTCCTGCCACATTTGTCATACATATTGCTCTACTTTCATGAAAAAGGAACCTCTTTGGGTCATCATCACTCATTGTTCACTACACAGAAAGGCACTGGTAACTAAGACTCCACCTGTTACCCTGAAGCAGGTTTTTTTTTTTTTTTTACAACCATACAGGCAACACCCCTATCAGAAGCAGATCTCTGAATAATGGCATTTTTAAGAGATTTTGTCAAGAATGGGAACATTGTGGAGAGCCCTCCTCCACCACTCAGAAGAGGGAAATCTTAAAAAGTACCTGGAACTATAAGCAGAGGTTTCACTTTTTCTACAAAAAAAGAAAACCCATTCTTGTTTCACTTTGGAAAAGAAATATATATCCTTTATCTGTATTACCTGTCAGTTGTTCATAATTACATGAATAAAATAAATCTTTCCATGAAAACCCTACAGTCATCATTATGGATACTGTGGAAAAACAACACGCTTTCTTGGCTAAGCTGCCAAGTTGAAAAAAAGAGAGCTGTGACTGATATCCTTTTAACTTTAAAAAAAAAAAACAGAATTTATTTTTTAGAGCAGTCATAGGTTCATGGCAAAATTGAGCAGAAGGTATGCAGATTTCCCATTATGTCCCCTGGCCCCACACATGTACAGTCTCTCCCATTATCAACATCCTGTATCAGAGTGGTACACTAGTCATAATCGAGGAACCTACATTGACACATCATCATCACCCAAAGCCTATACTCTGCATTCGGGTTCATTTTTCGTGTTGTACATTCTGTGGATTTTAACAAATGTATATCATATATCTACCATTGTAGTATCTCGGAATAGGTTCACTGCCCTAAAAATTCTTTTTTTTTTTAAATTTTTTTTAATGTTTTTATTTATTTTTGAGACAGAGAAAGAGAGAGCATGAGCAGGGGAGGGGCAGAGACAGAGGGAGACACAGAATCTGAAGCAGGCTCCAGGCTCCGAGCTGTCAGCAGAGAGCCCAATGCGGGGCTCGAGCTCAGACTGTGAGCTGAGTTGAAGTCATGACCTGAGCTGAAGTCTGATGCCAACCGACTGAGCCACCCAGGTGCCCCACCCTAAAAATTCTTTGTGCTCTACTTACACTTCCCTTCCCCTGCCCATGGCAACCACTGATCCTTTTTCTGTTTACAGTTTTGCGTTTTCCAGAATGTCATAAAGTTAGAATCACACAGTATATAATCTTTTCAGATTAGCCTCTTTCCTTAGTAATATGTATTAAAGTTTCCTCTGTGAATTTGCATGGTTTAATAGCTTCTTTCTTTTTGTGGGGGCTGAATAATATTCCTTTGTATGAATGTACCACAGTTTATGTATCCATTCACCTATGGAAGGACATTTTGGTTGCTTCCGAGTTTTGTCAGTTCTGAATAAAGATGCTATAAACATTCACGTGCAGGTTTTTGTGTGAACATGGGTTTTTGACTCTTTGGGGAAAATACCAAGTAATGAAATTGCTAGATCATATGGTGAAAGTATGTTTATTTTTTAAAGAAATGGCCCAAATGTCTTCCAAAATGACTACACCAGTTTATAATTCCACCAGCAATGAACAAAGAGTTCCTGTTGCTATACCCTCCCTATCAACATTTGCTGTTGTCACGTTTCTACATTTTAGCCATTTTAATAGGCGTGTAGTGGTATATCATTGCTGTTTTAATTTGCATTTCCCTAATGACATATGATGTGGAGCATCTTTTCATACACTTATTTGTTATCTATATATATTTGTTAGTGAGGTATCTGTTCAGATCATTTGCCCATTTTTACTTTTTATTTCTTTAATGTTTATTTTAGAAAGAAAGAGAGCATGCATGTGAGTGGGCTGAGGAGCAGAGAGAGAGAGGAGAGACAGAATCCCTTTCTGCACTGTCAGTGCAGAGCCTGACCCGGGGCTCTATCCCGCAAACCATGAGATCATGACCTGAGCCAAAATCAAGTCAGATGCTTCACCAACTGAGCCACCCAGGTACCCCTCATTTGCCCATTTTTAGGTTAAGTTTTCTTATTTAAACTTCTAAGAGTTTGTTGTATATCTTGGGCAATAGTCCTTTATCACATGTATCTTTTGCAAATATTTTCCTTCAGTTTGTGGCATCCCTACTTATTCTTTTGAGAGTGTTTTCACAGAACAGAAGTTTTTTATTTCACTGGGGGTGCTGACAGAGCAAAGCCTGCTTGGCATTCTCTCTCTCCCTCTCTTTCTCTGCCCCTCCCCAACTCACACAACTGCACTCTCTCTCAAGATAAATAAATAAACATTTAAAAAATTAAAAAAACAAAATGGCTTCACCAGACCCAAAGGGATCCAAAATTTTTTCCTATGTTATCTCCTAAGAGTTTTGTAATTTTGTGTTTTATAAGCTAGATCTATGACTCATTCTGAGTTAACTTTTGTGAAGAGTGTAGATTTATTTGTTTACATGAAGATATCCAGTTGTTCCAGCACCATCTGTTGAAAATACCACCTTTTCCCCATTATATTGTTTTTGCTTTTTTGTAAAGGAGCTATTGCCTATATTTATCTGGGTCTATTTCTGGGATCTCTATCCTGTTCTGTCGATCTATGTGTCAATTCTCTCACCAATACCATACTCTCTTGATTACTGTAGCTGTTGAGTAAGTATTGAAGTCAGATAGTGTCAGTGCTCCAACTTTCCTCTTCTCCTTCAATATTGTTTTGGCTGTCCCAGGTCTTTTGTCTCTACATAAAAACTTCAGAATCAGTTTTTTAATATCTACAAAATAACTTGTCTGGGATATTGATTGTAACTGCATAGACTCTATAGGTCAACTTGGGAAAAACTCTCTCTCTCTCTCTCTGCCCCTTGTGAGATTCCCTCTCTCTGCCCTTTGCTCACTTGTGCCCTCTCTCTATCCAAAAAAAAAAGAAGATTTTAAATATGCTTTTTGTTACTCAATGTGTTAACAAAGAATATATGAATTATTATATCACAAATTTTAAAAATATTTTTATAACTGTATTTCATTAGTTTCCTTTGTAATCCAATTTATTTTATTTTATCCATTTAAAAATATTACTCTGAGAAGAGTCTCTAGGTTTCACCAGACTAGCAAAAGGTCCATTGCACAAAAAAGCTCATGGTTTTTCTGAAAAGGAAGTTGGAATAGAAGTATCTGATGAAGGGATGCCTGGCTAGCTCAGTGGGTGGAGCATGTGACTCTTGATCTTGAGGTTGTAAATTCGAGCCCCATATTGGGTGTAGAGATTACTTAATAATAAAATCTTTTAAAAAAAAGTATCTGGGTATGCCTGGTTGACTCAGTTAAGCAACTGACTTTGGCTCAGGTCATGATGTCACAGTTTGTGGGTTCGAGCCCTGTGTCAGGCTCTGTGCTGACAGCTTGGAGCCTGGAACCTGCTTCAGATTCTGTGTCTCCCTCTCTCTCTGTCCCTCCCCCACTTGAGCTCTATCTCTCTCTGTCACAAAAAATATAATAAACATTAAACATTTTTTAATCAATAAATTTAAATAAATAGATAAATAAACAAATAAATAAGTACCTGATAAAGACAGCATATATGCCCTCCAAGTATTGGAACCATCATGAGCAATCTCAAGAGATTACTTAGGATCTCAGTCACTCACCATAGTGATTGGAAGACCACTTGCCGCTTGTTTTAATGCTAATAACCTCATTTATTACCAGTGATTTAGCTCAGGAAGCTGCCTAGATTCTTGTTTTTGACCTTATAGGATGCCTAAAATCCTACTTACAGTTGTTGTGTCCATGATTCCATACTCTTAAGAGGAAAATGATGATTTTGGCCACTTCCCCAGATTCATGTTATATACATTGCCTAATTTCTTATGTTTACTTGTGCCTTTTAGCCTCAGACATGGAATCAGCCATTTCTGCAAAGGACCCTTGATGCTCTTTCAGTGGAAATGGTATTAGAGATCATATCATCCTGGACATTAGAGTGTCTCATGGGGTCAAATTACTCCTGGGCTATTTCAGTGGGACAGCAAAACAGGTTTTTCTTATAAAAGAATATCATATTGCTACTTCCAATCCAGTTGCTAAAGGTCAGGGTTCCTACTAAAATTCTTGATTTCCTCCAAACTGAATATCTTATACGAATCCTTTTCCTGATAAAACTAATGTAATTATTTATTTACTTTATCCCACAATTTAAGTTAAAAATAATACAGTATCAATACAAATATTAATTCTGAACATAGTTCGAAACTTTCTAATGATTCCTTTTGGTTTCAGATAGGTAGCTGTTTTTACCTCCTAACAGAAGGATCTCCTCTATCTTGAGATATGGAAAAACCCTAGGAGATCTGTTTCCATACAATAGTTTATTTGTCATCACCCTTGGGTCCATCTATAATGACTTAGTTATAAGTACAAGGCTCATATGATTTCCAGCTAAAAATTCATCTCCTCTTTAATTTCTAATCACATCAGAATCCTTATATTTGAATGCATACATTCTTAACTTTGTTAAATCCTGGCCTCATCTTCAAAAATTTTACATTTTTGCATCTTTTCATACCTGTAAGTTCTTATCATTTTCAATGTGCAACATTCTAAGTTTAAAATATAATTGATTGCTATTCTAAAGTTTGCATCATACACATCAAATAAACTCTCCCAGGGCATCTGGGTGGCTCAATCGGTTAAGCATCCACCTCTTGATTTCTGCTTAGGTCATGATCTCATGGTTCTTGGGTTCGAGCACCTTGACAAGCTCTGCACTGACCATGCAGAGCCTGCTTAGGATTCTCTATCTCCCTCTCTCTCTGCTCCGTCCCTCTTTGCGCTCTCGAGCTTGCGCGCGCTCTCTCTCTCTCTCTCTCTCTCCCTCTCAAAATAAATAAATATTTTATAAAAAATTGACACTCCCACTTAGTATATTAACCACTCAAATTTTTTTTTTATTTTTCTGCATGAAGATCAAGGAGGTAACTACATACTTTTATTGTACTTTATAATTCCACCAATTAACAAAAAATAATAATAGTAATACAGGCAATTCTGGCTTTGAGGTTTTGTTTGGAAGATTCTTGGCTCCTAGGTGAAATTCATATTACTAGGATTCCTTTTTTTTTGTTGTTAGAGAGAGAGAGAGAGAGAGAGAAAGAAAGAAAGAAAGAAAGAAAAAGAAAGAAAGAAAGAAAGAAAGAAAGAAAGAAAGAAAGAAAGAAAGAGCATGCACAGGGGAGAGAAGCAGAGGGAGAGAGAAAATCTTCAGCAGGTTTATCACGGAGCCAGACACAGGGCTTGATTCTACGAACTTGGGATCATGATCTGAGCAGAAATCAAGAGCTGGATGCTCAACTGATTGAGCCACCTAAGGCACCCCTTAGATTCTTATTTTATGTGCAGATACACATAGCGTAGAACTGCAAGTTCTCAGAAATCATGGGATAAATGCAAATATCTACTACTTTAATATAATAAAAAGTCAGATTCCCCCCAGCCAACCTAAAATATTATAATATATAACGAGAGCACATGAAAGGGGAAAAAAGCCATTGATTGGAAACTGAATCTTATTCAGAATATTCAAGAGGGAACTTTTTATACTTTCATATTACTCCAGATTAACTGAGTCCTGCCAGAACTATTTCCTGAAACATTCCATTTTTCCCATTATAATACATTTTAATTGCAATTGAAATCCTATGCTTTATCATATTTTCATAGACTTAGCTTTTTTTGGTTTTAATGCAGAAATCCAAACTCTTGCCATGCCCCAAATTCCGAATTTTGCACTGTGTACTAACTGCATGTATCTGTACAGAATGAAACACAAAATTATATTCTTTAATACCAAGGTAAATTCATTGGCTCTCTGGCATTCAGGCCTTCAAACTACACTACCAGGCTTCAGGAGTCTCCAATGCAGACAGCGTCTTGTGAGACTTCTCAACATTCATAATCAAGTGAGCCAATATCTTATGATAAATCTCTCTCTATCCCTCGCCCTCTCTCCACATATATATTATACATTGGATATAAAACGGAGCAAAGACCTAAACCTAAAAACTAAAACAATAGGGGTGCCTGGGTGGCTCAGTTGGTTGAGCGTCCGACTTCAGCTCAGGTCATGATCTCGCGGTTTGTGAGTTTGGGCCCCATGTCAGGCTCTGTGCTGACAGCTCGGAGCCTGGGGCCTGCTTCAGATTCTGTGTCTCTCTCTCTGCCCCTCCCTCACTCACACTCTCTCTCTTCTTCAAAATAAATAAACATTGAAAAAAATTTTTTAATTAAAAAAAACTAAAACAATAAAACTCTTAGGAAAAAAACATAGGGGAAAAGCTTCATGACATCAGATATAGCAGTGTTTTTTCAGATATGCCACTAAAAGCATAGATAACAAAAGAAAAAGTAAATAAATCAGACTTTGTCAAAATATACAAGTTTGTGTCTCAAGGGGCACTATCAACAGAATGAAAAGGCATCCTATGGAATGGGAGAAAACAATTGCAAAACATATATATCTGATAAGGGATTATTATCCAGAATATATAGACTCCTCAACAACACTAACAAAAAACACACAAATAACCCTATTAAAACATGGGTAAACCATAGGACTTGAATAGACATTTCTCCAACTAAGATACACAAATGGCCAATAAGCACATGAAAAAATGCTCAACATCATTAAAGATTAGGGAAATGTAAATCAAAACACAGTGAAGTACTACTTCAAATCCCTTAGGATAGCTATTATCAAAAACAGAAAACACGTGTTAATAAGGATGTGGAGCAATCAGAACTCTTTTTTAAAATATTTATTTATTTTGAGAGAGAGAGAGCACGCACATGCATGGGGGGGGGCAGGTAGGAAGAGATGGGAGGCGGGGGGAGGGGAGAGAGAGAATCCCAGACAAGCTGTGTGCTCCGAGTTTGATCTCACAAACCGTGAGATTATGACCTGAGCCAAGATCAAGAGTCCAGACTTAACTCACTGAGCAAACCAGGTGCCCTGAAACTGAAGTCTTGAGCATTGCTGGTGGGAATATAAAATGATGCAGCCATTAAAGTATGGCATTTCCTCAAAAATTGAACATAGAAATACCATATGATCCAGCAATTCCACTTCCCAAAAAAACTGAAAGCAGAGATTTAAACAGATATTTGTATATCGTGTTCATAGCAGCATTATTCACAATAGCCAAAAGGCAGAAACAACCCAAGTGTCTCCATGGATGGATGGATAGACAAACAAGATATGGTATACACGTACAAACGATGGAACATTATTCAGCCTTAAAAGGGAAGGAAATTCTAACACATGCAACAACATGGACGAACCGTTAAGAGGACAAGTATGCTAAGTGAGATAAGGCAGCCACAAAAAGACAAATATTGTCTTATTGCACTTCTATGAGGTACCTAGAGTCTGCAAATTCATGAAGACGGAGCAGAATGATGGTTGCCAAGGGCTGGGGGGAGAGGACAGTTAGCAAGTTATTGTTTAATGGCTGCAAGAGTTTCCGTTTGGGAAGATGAAAAAGTCCTGCAGGTGGATGGTGGTGGTGATGGTTGCACAACAATGTGAGTGCAACTAATGCTACTAAACTGTACTCTTAAAAGTGGTTAGGATGGTCATTTTGACGTTATATATGTATTATCCCAAAAAGCTTAAAACAAAAACAAAAACAAGCCAACAGTGCTGACTTGATGCATTCCAGGAAGTGTGAGGACTACATATGCTGTTTAGTAAAGCATAAATCATAGGACACCTCATAGGGCCTCCAAACGAATTCCCTTCTTTCCTTCCCAAGGCGGCTAGATAATTGATTGCAGTCAGTAATCGGCTGGCTAAACAAAGGGAAATTCCCTATAAGGATGATTTATTGAATGCATTCCTATTATTGTTTTCCTTGCCCAAAGCTTTGCCTTTACACAAACACGCACGTGCGCGCGCACCCTCCCACACACACACACACACACACACACACACACACACACGCCACATCCTTAAAACATTAACACCTAAAAAACCAAGAAGTCCATAAAACATTACCATGTGAAACAACAAAAGTGCCTAAAAAAGCAACGGAAGGCAGCATCACGTCCACGTAGCTGCTGATTTTACTCCTATGGTCTGTTTTCGCTTCCAAGACCAGTTCCGGCACCAATGCCTTTTCGTCGCTAAGGCTTTAATTGTGAACAAACGTTGGACTGGATTGGGATGGTCTTCAATTGTCAGGTTCTACGTCTAAACTACATGCACTTGGTGCGTCCTCCAGCTGCAAAGAGAGCGGGCAGCCAAGTCTCACAGTCCGTTTTTGGCTTCCACAGCACAAAGGGCAAGCGCTCTGCTCTCCTGCCTCTCTGCACTCCTCTCCCCCTGTCCCCCAGGTACGTCATCTCGCCCATTTTTTTCTTCCTCCCTTTTCCCACTTTCGCTCTTTCAAGTGATGAGCTCGCGCAACCACAAGCCCAACACAAACCATGCTTTCCTCTTGAGAAAAACTCGTGCCTCAAATGAGGCTGGAAACTGCGAGGACCTAGACGCGGGGTGGCCCCTCCGGTTCCTCCCTCGCACCCCGGAAAGGCAGCACACCAGCTGTGGGGCTGCGGGCACCCCGGCATCGGGGCCGGCGGCCCGCTCCCCGCCGGGAACAACCTCCCTACTGTTCCTGCCGGCAGCGGGTGCCAGCCGCCAGCCCGGGCGCGCCCGGCCTCCCCGGGTGCCAGGGTCGGATCGGGTGACCGCGCGGGCGTGCGCCCGGCGGTGGGGCCGGCCTCCGGGCCGAGGGAAGCCCGCCCCCGCCCCGCCCAGCCCCGCCGGCAAGGGCGCCCAGCTCCAGCTCCCGCCGCCACTCGCCGCCGCTCGCCCGGCCAGTCCGCACTCCCCGCTCCCCGCGCCGCAGCCATGGGCCCCGGAGCCTCGCGGGCGCCGGCGCTGCGGCTCCTCGCGCTGGGCGCGCTGCTGTGGCCGGCGGCCGGCGCCTGGGAACTCACCATCCTGCACACCAACGACGTGCACAGCCGGCTGGAGCAGACGAGCGAGGACTCCAGCAAGTGCGTCAACGCCAGCCGCTGCGTGGGCGGCGTGGCGCGCCTCTTCACCAAGGTGCAGCAGATCCGGCGCGCCGAGCCGCACGTGCTGCTGCTCGACGCCGGCGACCAGTACCAGGGCACCATCTGGTTCACCGTGTACAAGGGCGCCGAGGTGGCGCACTTCATGAACGCCCTGCGCTACGACGCCATGGTAAGAGGGCGCCTTGTTAGCGGGGAGGCTGGGGAGCCCTGGGGTGGGAGTCCCGAACCGAGAGGGAACCCAGCGCGGAGGAGCAGCGGACGGCGGGGCATCGAGTGGCCGGCCCGGAACAGGACGCAGAGCGCTGTGGGGAGAAAGCGACGCTCCCGCGGGCGTGCCGGGTAGATACAGACATAAAAGTCCTTTGGAGGATTCTTTTTAAATGGATTGATGCGTTTGATTCCCCCGCCCCCCCCCCGCTGGGGGGGGGGCATTTAGAGGAGAGGGACACAGCCGTACCTCCCAGGAGAGTCAGCTGGGGTACATGGGAGCAGTGGCAGTTATCCAAAGCCAGGGTCAGGAGTAGAATGTTTTATTTCGTTTTTATTGGAAGGAAAACTCAACTCAAAGAGGTTGGGTACAGTGCCCTGGTCATGGGCTCCAAAAGGGAGACAAGATAAGAATGGATTGCAGATCCCTTTGATGTTGGAGCTTGAACCCGATTAAGCTCACAAGCTTGGGGTAGAGTCCTGGTGCAACTACCTTCTGTGTGCGAGTTATTTGCTGTCTCTCTGTGCCTCAGTTCCAGCCTTTATAAAATGGGGAGAATAATTGTATCTGCCTCAGAGGGTTGACTGGCACATAGTGTGGCCTCTGTAAATGTTACTTTTATTACCAGATACTACTCTATATTTTTTTTAACAAAAGAAAGAAACTTCCAGAGAGACCCAAAATGCTGGAACACTGGGGTTTCAGAGGATTTCAATAAAATCGTTTTGGCGGCAGAGATATAGGAAGGGAATCCAACTTAAGAGATGAGGCATTCTTAAAACATGTGCAAGAGTTTTAAATCCAAGCTCCCAAATGCTCTGTTAAAGGCAATGCCTTACTTCTTGGACTCAATTCTAGAAAATGAGCAGGGAGGGGTTTCACAGTAATAAATATGCCCAAAACATATATCTGGTTTATTTTTTTAATCAAACCACCACCCAACTTTAACCCTGTGTAAAATCCTAGACTAAAGGGATTCTGTGGAGTAACTGGTGATAAGAAATCTTAAGAGCTTTATAAGAGGAAGAACAAAGCAGGGAAATCTGTGGAGCCCACGTACAGGGAAAGGAAGGAGAGGTGTGGTCCAGGCTGGGATACAGAGGGCTAACAATACACTTGGTATGAGAAGAGCACAGAAGTTATTTTTTCCCTGGAAACGTGGAGAGAGGAAGATGGGAAAAGATGATAAGGTGGAGCTGTTTGGCTTTTTTCTGCCAAAAAGAAAGCTCATTTCAGAGAGGTGAGAGATGGACAGAGAGCTCCTCTCCATTCTGATTGTTGGTCATAAGGTTATCAGGGTCACTGAAAGCACAACAATTCAAACAGATCCCTAAACCCCGCAAGTCCACAGATGGAGTGGGGGCAGCTCACCAGCATCTGTCTGGACTCCACAGAAGAATGATGGGTCTCAAGAACCCTGTATGGTCTCTTAGCGTTGGTATTTCCACAGCCCAACCTACCTGGTGTTTTGTGTGCGATGCTGACAGAATAAATATTTATTGAATTGAATTGTTAACTAGTCTACGTCTTCATTTCCTCCCAGAAGTGAAAATAAACATGTGAGTTTGTTTTGATATCATGTGAACCACAACTCTCAACTTTTTTTCTTGTGGCATCCTTTTCTCCATGGCTATGTAAACTCCTTTAGGTGGAAAAAAAAAATGGAGAATTCCTAGTTTTCCCTAATACTAATGTTTTCCTCTTTAAGTCAAATTGATCCCATGATATTAATCACCATATCAAGTATTTATGATAGAACTCTGGCTGAGGCTGGAACCATTTTCTGCAAGTTACAGCAGTTCACCACTGGAAATTATTTAGAATGCTTTTTGTTGGATGCAATAATTTTAAGTTTTACTCAAAATCATTGGACTGAAGCCTGAGGAAAAATAAGCTACTATATGTTAACAGGAGATAAAATGGGGGAAGGCTAATGGCCATGTTCCTGATAGTATCTCATCAGGACTTACTCTGCAGTTGTGGGGTTTGACAAACATGATTTGACCTGCATAAAATTCTAGTCTTGTTATGCTTTAGTGTGTGATAAGGATATTTTTCACTGTCATTTTTTGTTTATATTATTCTACTCTCAGGGAATTTATTGCTGTTCTGTTATAAATGTTCCCTCACTCCACCCACTCACCCTCCACATGTTAAATCCCAGGAAGCTGGAGATTTAGGGTAGGATGGAAAAGAGTTGTTCAGGGGCATTTCCAGTTCTCTAGAAACTGGACTTGGTTAGAGGAGCCACGTCTAAGGACTCAAGAGTATAGAGGGCAAAGAGGAAGCTACTAGAATCTAGCTCAACCCCAGGAGTTCCCTAGAGCAGGAGCCTCTGAAGAGGTGTTGACTTTCTAGACCTGTGTGTCCCAGCCAGAGCTGCTGGAACAGTTTTCATACCTCTGGAGGGCCTGGGGCAAGCCTGGAAACCTCCTAAACCCAGCTGCTGGGCAGAAAGTTCTAGAGGGAGAATGTCAGAAGCCACTAGTTGGCTAGCTGTCTCCATGGAAGGATTAGTGCCCCTGAAGGCATGAGGAAGACCAAGTGGATGCAGTCACAGTGTGAGCTTGGCTGGGGTACTTTCTCTGAGCCCCCTGTTCCCTGACTGTAAAACAAGAGGGATAACTCCCACCCCCGTGTCGGATTTCTGTGAACAGTATGTAAGACAAGTGTAAAAATCCCTAGCACCCTGTTGGGTCATAGTAAGTCCTCAGTAAAGGTTACTTCTGGATGTGCTGCCAGGAAGCAAACAAAACAATGGAAGGTTTGGGTTTACAGTGTTAGTTTATCCGATTCCGACTGCCTGGCACACTCTACCATCCCTCCTCTGCCCCCTCCACTGTCTTTCCTAAGCCCCATTTTCTAAACTATTTTACTCGTCGAGTGGACTTTGAACCACCTCCCCCCAAAGCACACAATCTGAGGGGTTCATGCCCTGAGGTGGGCTTCCCGCCTTCAGAGTGGGCTGTGAGGAAATAGCTTCAGTGGAGAAGGGCAGCCTCCTTTGTAGCCGGCCTGCTTCTGAGGTGCTTGCCCCTGCATCCAACTTTCTGTCTGAAAGACTGCAGCTGAAGCCTTAGCAAACGGTCCCTTGGTGCCTGAGCCAGCAGGCAGGGTGGGGACTGGGGCCCCTGCTTTTAACTCTCCCAGCAGACCTCTAATCAAATCACTTCTCATCAACATTCCCCACCTCCTACATGGGCAGCCATTCTGTTTGATGTTCATGTTTTGTTCCTGTGTGTACTTCCAGAACCTTTATTATAGTTAAGGTTCTTTTCTTTTTTCAAGTATTTATTTGTTTTAGAGAGAGTACATGCGGGAGAGGGGCAGAGAGAGGGGGGACAGAGAGAGGATCTGAAGTGGGCTCTGTGCTGACAGGCTGACAGCAGAGATGCAGATGTGGGGCTCGACCTCACCAACCAGAGATCATGACCTGAGCCGATGTTGGACATTCAACCTACTGAGCCACCCATGTGCCCATATATATAGTTAGGGTTCTTAGTTTTAAATATATAACTATGTGTTATATATATAGTTTATATATAAATATGTAATTTATATAACTCCTCCTGTTGCTCAGCTCATTCTGTTTCTTGCTTTTGCCCTAAACTGGTTGTGTGGGTTTTTGTTTTAGTTTTATCTGAGTATCCTTGACACACAATGTTACATTAGTTTCAAGTTACAAGTTTATGCCATTCTGCTGTACTCACGAATGTAGCTACCATCTGTCATCATACAACCACGCAACACTGTTACAGTATCATTGACTGTAGCCCTTATGCTGTGCCTTGTATTCCTGTAACTTCATTCCATAACTGGAAGCCTGTTTTCCCACTCCCCCTTGCCCATTTTGCCCAACCCCATACTCCTTTCCTCTGGCAACCAATGGTTTGTTCTCTGTACTTATAGGTCTGATTTTGCTTTTTTAAACTGGTTGTTTTCACTTTGTTCATGTCATCCTGTGTCTGCTGTGTACTGTGCTCCACAGAGATCTCTGTACATTTTACTATCTGCTCTTTGGTGACGGTTTTGGAGATGGCACCAGTTATGCTGCAGTTACACAAATAGGCTGCTCTGAATAGCTTCCTCCACTTCCTGCCTAGGAGGATTTCTTTGGGATCCATACCCCACGGCAGAATTGCTGGTCCCAGGGATGTGTATCCTTACATCTAAAGACTGCCAGATTGCTTTCCTGTGGGACTGGCATGCTCTACTCTCCCTGACCTCTACACCCACACAGATGTGAATCCCCAAATCCTTACTCCTATCTTGCAGCATTATCCAGCTTTCCAGTAGGTATGAAATGTCATCTCATTATTCGATCTTGTATTTTTCCAATAACTGCGGACTTTGGTATATTCACTTTTGAGGTTTTCTCCTCCCTAATTGCATGTTCACTTCATTTGCTCTTTTTTAAACATTAGGTTTACTCTATTCTTCCTGATTTTCAGGAGTTCTAGGTATTGATCTGTGACCAATTTTATCTTCTGATTATGTGTGTTAACTCAATCCTTCATTGAACAGAAATCCTTCATTTGGTATAATCAAATTAATCTCTGTCTCTCTTTTTTTTTTTTTTTTGCCTTGTGATTTGTGCTTTTGAAAGTTTACATAAGAGTTTATTAATTTGGTGAGGCGCCTGGGTGGGTGGCTCAGAAGGTTAAGCGTCCAACTCTTGATCTCAGCTCAGGTCATGATCTCATGGTTCATGAGTTTGAGACCTGCATCAGGCTCTGCGCTGGCAATGCAGAGCCTGCTTGGGACTCTTTCTCTTTCTCCCTGTCTCTTTGCCCCTCCCCTGCTCATGTGCATACTCTCTCTCAAAAGAAATAAATAAACATTTTTTAAAAGAGTTTATTAATTTTATTAATTTTAAGCTTATCATCTCCAGCACTCATCACCAGAAATTCAGACATTGGTACTGTTCTCTCTACCTTTTAAGCAATAATAAATTTGTGACCTGGGGCTATGCCATTCACCTGTCCGGATCACCACTTCCTCATCTATAAAATAAGAGGTTTGATCCACCTCATCTCTGAGGTTCCACACAATTCTAAACACATTGATTCAATTTCAGTTCAGTGAAATGTTTTGATTCAATGAAGGGGCAGGCAGATGGGACAGAGGTGCAGAGGCAGGAATCGCAGGAATCTGCAAGATTCTGGACCAGAACTGAGGAGGCAGGAGTCATGGGAGATGAGCTTTTATACAGCTTAATGGCCATCTGAAAAGTTTGGGCTCTCCTCTTTTGTCACAGCTGGGTGGGGGCTGGGGGCATTGGAGGTTTCTGAGTAGAAGGCAACTGTGGTATAAAAAAAAAAAAAAAAAACCCAGATATTTCATCTTTATTCCAGTTCCTGGCATACAGCTCCCAAAACCTTTGGAATCCCCTGAGTGAGGAGAGCCTTTTGTATGCTAATGAGATGACTGATGGCTGGGGACTACTAGATAGCTTCAGAAAAAGCACTGGCAGTCAGAAAATCCAAGGCATGAATAGAGAATTGGAACTTTCAGTCTCCCCTCAACCTCGTGGGAGGGGAGACGGGTGAGAGGTTGAGTTAATCAGCAATGGCCAATAATTTAATCAATCACGCCTATGTGACAAACCCCCCTAAATGCTGGGGTTCAGAGAGCTCCTAGTTTGGTGAACACACTGAGGTACTGGGAGGGAGGTGTGCCCAGAGAGGGCATGGAAGCTCTACACACCCCCTGGCCCCCTGCATGCCTTGCCCTATGCATGTTGTCTGCTTGGCTGTCCCTCGGTTGTATCCTTTATAATATACCAGTAATAGTAACTAAAGCACTTCTCTGACTTCTTTGAGTTTTATCCAACCCGTGGAGGAGGTCTGTCAAATCCCCAGTTTATAGCTGGTTGGTCAGAAGTAGAGGTGCCCAGGACTGGCAGCTGGCACCTGAAGTGAGGGCCGTCCTGTAGCACTGAGCCCTTTTACTGGTGAGGTCTGGTGCTCATTCTAGGTAGATAGTGGCAGACTTGAACCGAATTGTTGGGCACCCAGTTTGTAAGCCCAGAGAACTGGAGAATTGGTTGATGTGAGGGAAAAAAACTGTCAGTGAGGGGCGCCTGGGTGGCGCAGTCGGTTAAGCGTCCGACTTCAGCCAGGTCACGATCTCGCGGTCCGTGAGTTCGAGCCCCGCGTCGGGCTCTGGGCTGATGGCTCAGAGCCTGGTGCCTGTTTCCGATTCTGTGTCTCCCTCTCTCTCTGCCCCTCTCCCATTCATGCTCTGTCTCTCTCTGTCCCAAAAATAAATAAACGTTGAAAAAAAAAATTAAAAAAAAAAACAAAACTGTCAGTGACATAGGGAAGTCACAGTTTTGGAAGATGAGCAGAAATGGATGGGAGACAGAAGACCCCCCCCCCCCAGGAAGAGGATGGAGAAGAGCCTGGGCAGCAGTCTAGGGTGAGGTGGTCACTAAACTGTGATGGGGGGAGAAAGGCTGAGTCCATGGGAAGGCTTCAGCGGGCAGGCAGGATGGCATGGGGCCAAGAGAGTAAACTCTGGGGTGACCACCTGGGATCAAGTCCCCTCTCTGTGGACTGACAGCAGGTTATTTCATCTCTTGAAGCCTCCATTTCCACATGCTTAAGATGGGTGTGATGATAGTCTTCACCACATGGGTTGTTGTGGGGTTGAAAGGACATGGTGGCACACGGGAGGCGCTTAGCACGACGTCGGCTCTCGGTAAGGTGTTAGGAAGTGCTGGTGGTGCTCACCTTCTGTTGGCAGGGGTGACTCAGGAGAGGGTGTAATCAAAAGATGACTAAGAGGGTTCAGGCCAGGGGCACCGGGAGTCAGCAGTTTGACACTACCATACGGGAGCACGGACTCTTCTACTGAACCTTACCCCCTGACAGCTGAAGCCTGCTATTTACCGCACAGAATTGCAGTCTAAAGGCTTCTCCTGAGCTGATTGGACAGGACTGGGCCCTGTGGCCTGTGGCAGACAGAGGCCGTGGAAAGAGATTTGGACGAGACATCACCACACCCAGGTTTTACTGCTTGTCTCTTCCCACTCATTAGCTATGTGAGTTTGGCCGCTGGATTCTTCATCTGTAGGATGGGGGACTGGAGGGGGTGGTCTGTTGCATGTCACTCCTCAGCAGCTCAGGCCCCGCCCAGACCTCCATCTTGCTTCAAATCTGCTAGTGTAACTTGGTTTGTCCCAGAACTTAATTTTACATACAAGTCTCAGTTTGAGTGACAACTCTCTTAGGTCTCTGTCACAGTTGCTGTTACGACAGCTATTTCCTTGTGGAGAGATGGATTGGGTCTTCTCCCAGGTACCTTGAGTTGGCCACTGTTTCCAGATAGAGGTTCACAGGATCTGGATGGAGCATTACTCTATATGTAATAGAAGGTGATGGCCTAAGGAATGGTAGGGTGATGAGCCCAGTTTCAAGCCTGTTGTCTTTGAGGCTCATTTATTCATTGACTCCACAAATACTCACTAAGAACTGCATGCGCCAGGCTTTCTGCTAAGTGCCAAGGACAGCAGATCAGACCTGCTAGGGAGAAACCTGCTATTCAGTGGATAGAGGGGCAGTGCCCTTTTGAGCCCTTGTTGACCACATAGGCTGAGCAAGACCTATGAAGGTGGGGCATAAGCAAAGCAAAGCAAAAATGACTGAAATTCTAACACCTGAGCATGGGAGTTCAGGAACCAAAATCTGGTCTGCAGAAGACACAACGTCAAGCCTTAATTTATGTGTCACAGATGCCCAAATGGATGATTGCCATGTTTCCTCTTCTCCACAGAAAACTAATCCCTAAGCAAGGGGAAGTCACCTTATATTCAGGTGCTTACAAAGTCTCTCACATCAAAGAAACTCTCATAATTACTTTATCTTCTATACCAAATCCATGTCCAGGAAAGACAAATTAACAATGCTAATTTGGAAAGTTTGAAAGAGGTATATTGATGACAATGGTTTTGTTGTTGTTGTTGTTGTTGTTTTTTAAGGCAAAGTAAGTTAGTAGCTATTCATAGAGCTCAGACCTCAGAAGTTTTGAGAGTCTGGGTGGTTGTTGATCCCCAAGCCTCAGTGATGTCAGTGGCCCCCACTCCATCCTGTGGCTGTGGTCATGGCCTTTCTACTTCCTCTCTTCCAGAGTGAGTTCTACACCAGAGCTAGGCGGGGTGAGACTGGCCTCAAACACAGAGGGAGGAAGCAAAGGCGGTTTCTTTGCTCATCTTGTCCTTGTTCTGGCCTCTGTGTTTACCCAACTGAAAATTGGAAAACAAACAAAAAGAAACAAATCACACAGTGAGCTGGAAGCTTTCTGCTCTTCAGTTACAGATACGTCTGAATACTGTGTGAACTCCTTCAGTGTCTTTTCTTCAACCACATAACTAGAATTTGAAAATTCTCTGACACCTCTTTTCCTTCACCTGAATAATCGATTCCATATATAATCCACACATTAGCTAGAGCCCTCTAGCCCCTCAGAGATATAGTTAAACCTGCATGGAAGTCCATCAGTCGAATAGATAATTCTAAATGTAATGCTGATATATGTATTTTGCACATAGAGAGTTTGTAAATTTTTCCATCTGATGTGGGAAATGGGAAATGGTGTCTGTTCAGTACCTGTTCATTCATTCGGTCAACAAACATTGAAGTGCACGTGAGCTGGGCTGTGCCCCAGGATCTTTTCTGTCATTTAGTCAGAGGCCACATTCACCTGCCAGGACCACCATGACCCGGCCCATGGCTAAGGGGCCAGGGAGAGCACAACCCAACACCAGAAATGGTCCACAACTCCAGAAATGTATCAACTAAACCAAACCGAATTTGTAGTCCTCTCCTCTTAAAGTCCTTGTTGAGTTTCCCTGAGTGATCGGCAACTGAGCCCCATTGTGTAATAGGTCAGGCTCTCCCCTCAATCCTTAGATGAGAGGGTGTGCTGCTGCCTCCAGTCCTTAATGAGATGAGCTAGTGTGTCAATGACTAGCTGAATACAGATGTTGTGGATTTCTGACAAATGGCTTTTTGACATTATTACAATTGATTTCTGTGGATTAAAACAATTTATTTTCTTCTGTGTCATGCATACTGCGCTGCCCTTAAATCAATTATTTCCTTCCTTTTTCTTCTAACATCATGTTTAAGCCTCTTGTCTTCACTTAGAAGATTTGACTACCTCAGCCCTCATGTTTTCATTGCCTCACTTGTGTATACAGTTGCAGCCACTTGCCTGTGAGCTTCCCCTAACTGGTGCCAGAGAGGTAAAGCTCCCACTCTGAGTGCCTTTGGTCCTGAGCGAGCAGCCTGTGCCCATGTCTTTGCTGGGCTGTTTCACAAACACCCCTGTCTGTGGTTCCCATATGTCTTATGTATGCACGGATGGATGCGTGGATGCATGCACTCATGTCTTGCCCTCTCCCTGTCTGTCTCTCAGCTTCCTGAGGACAAGGACTTCCTGGGGCCTTGTTACTTGACACTCTAGAACCCTGTAAGAAACCAGTTGAATGATACCCATCCCTTCCAGGTATTTACATTAGTGGCAGTTTGACAGAATGGTTAAGGCCCTGGATGCTTAAGCCTCGCTACCTTTGTTCATACCTCAGCTCTGTCACTTGCTAGTTGTGAGAGCCCTGTGCCTCCATTTCCCCATCTAGGAAAAGGGCAAATAATAGCACCTACCTAATAACATTATAAGAATTAAATAAGTTAATATGTGAATAGGGCTGGGCTACGTAGCATGAAGATCTTAACTATTAACATTTCTTTTTGTCGTATTTTTTGTGTTTAAAAAAAACTTTCTTGAAATTTCCCTTATGTCAAATCATTAGTAATTTTTACAGTCCTCTGTGAACAAAGCTGAGGCTCTGAAATGTCCCCTTACTAATTCAGACATAGGCATCCTTTGATAGTTGGGTATCCTCAGCAGATTTCCAATATAAAGAGACTCTAAAAAGTTCCATTTTCTCCCTAACTGCCATCATGAAATCTAAATAATGTTCTCATGTACATACATAAGACACAGAACAGTTCAACCAACTTTAAAAAAAAAAAAATCTTCATTCACAAAGGTCAGTAAGATATTAGTGGAAATCTAAATTTAAAATAGAAAATGAGGGGCGCTTGGGTGGCTCAGTCGGATGAGTGACCAGCTCAGGTCACGATCTTACGGTTTGTGAGTTAGAGCCCCATATTGGGCTCTGCGCTGACAGTGCGCAGAGATTCTGCCCTCTCTCTCTACCCCTCACCTGCTCGCTCTCTCTCTCTCTCCCAAAAATAAGTAAAAACAAACTAAAACACACACACACACACACACACACACACACACACACACACACACAGAATGAAAACAAGGGAACCAGGCTAATTGCCCTGAGAGGGTCAGCCAGGAATGGTAATGCAGTTGGCTAAGCTTCCAAGCAACTTGATTTCTCTCATTTCACAAAATATTGTGTAATAACTATTAACCGAGTTGTAAAAAATAAAATCCTGCCTTGCTCTGAAAAGTTTTAATGGCTCACTTACCAAATCAGAGAGTAAGGTGGAGCCCATTTAAATGGACAGGTGGAGTGGGTGGTTTTATCATTCATTCAGTAAACATCTGCTGGGCACTGATGCCAGGCATTCACCCGGTGTCACCAAGGATGCAGGGATAGTCAATGCCACTCTTGTCTGTGGGAGAAAGATGTGTGAGCAGACAGCCACAGCAAGGTCATGTATTGTCAGAGCTGTGCATGCAAGGTATGTCAGAGTGTGGTATCTACAGTGGAGGTGCCACGGAAGTCTTCACAGGGAGATCACACTTGAGCAGCATCTAAGGCATCTCATTGAGTGTGGGTGGTTTAGTGTTCCTGGAACTGAGCACATCTGAAGTTTGGCAGAAGAAATGAACCAGCTCAGGGAGATCAGGATTTCAGTGGGAGGTAGGAGGCCTTGGAGGGACCTTGGAGGGACTCAAAGCAGGGGCTAGAAGCAGTTGCACACGCGTTTTCAGAAATGCATTCTGATGGCCTGAGGTGGCAGGAGGTTTGTGAGCCTGGTGGCCAGGAGGCTGACTTGAAGACTCCAGAAAGGTGTGGGTGAGAAGTGAGGAGGCAGAGGGGGCAGTGGGAATGTGGTAGAGAAGACCACCTGAGAGAGGATGGTGTAGGAGCAGAAGCAACAGTCCTTCCTGGCTGGTTGGCCATGAGTGGGAAGCCAGGGGGACAAGGGGAGGGCTGCCCAGGCATCTCCCTGATTCTCTGGGTGTTCTTAGGAGTTGTAAAGGCTCTCTCCTAACCCTGGGACCATGTGCATCCTCACAGGTGTCTTACAGCCTAATGGCAAGAAGTGTCCTTCTCTGCTGGCCGTCCACCTGGAGGGGACTCCTCAATGGCCAGCAGACAGGCAGGAGTGGGGAAGCATGGGGAGGGTGAAGGAGAAAGGACAGTGACCACCAGACCACTGCCAGACAGTTCCATACAATGTCCCCTGAAATAAGAAACAGGAAAGGGGAACAGGCCTCTGGGCCACTGGCCCTGTCCCAGTGGGCACGTTTTCAGTGTCTGTTGCCCACCTTGCCTTGCTTCAAGCCAGGCAAGCCTGAAATGGAGAGGGGGAGGGGTCATTTCAAATCTTGGGAAAAATCTATATTTTCTTGTAGCGCTTGGAATAAAAACTCTGCTTCAGGTAGAGTCCGACCAAGGATGCTACACCAGGAGCTCGTCAGAACTGGGCCGCTGTGGCCTCTTCACAGCTTGATTTTGGGACATGCTGCCCAGTTGAGAATGCAGGCTTTGTGTGAGGTGACGCCTAACAGGTTCCTGGCCTGTGAGGCTTTCTCAACAACCAGGCATTTGCACCTTCCTTGCCTTCTATGGCCAAGTTTCCTGCTAAAATTACCACTCTGTGCCTGCTGTGACCATTCATCAGAGGCTTTCAAAACAGAACTCTTTGCCAGTTTGGTACTAGATGTCAGAGAGACTGCAGTTTCTCATTGCAGCACACACAAGACATGATGATGCTAGTACAGAATTCTAGGTTATGTGGAGGAGGCTGCTGGTGGCAACCAGCAACAAGTCCAGCCTTGGAAATTAGTTCTCTGTCACTTTCCTCCTCTCCTACCAGTTATTTATTTACTTGTTCATTTATTCAGTAAATATTTACCAAATATTACCCTGTGTTAGGGACATTAAAAAAAATTTTTTTAACGTTTATTTTTGAGACAGAGAGAGACAGAGCATGAACGGGGGAGGGTCAGAGAGGGGGAGACACACAATCTGAAACAGGCTCCAGGCTCCAAGCTGTCAGCACAGACCCCGACGCGGGGCTTGAACTCACGGACCGTGAGATCATGACCTGAGCCGAAGTCGGCCGCTTAACTGACTGAGCCACCCAGGCGCCCCTGGGGACATTTTAAATAAATTATGGGAGTCAATGCATATTGTTTAATAATGCATATTGTTTATCGCTTTGATCAATCAACTGTAAATGGACAGATCAGAAAGGGAAAATTTCTATCAAGACAGTATGGTATTGGTACATAGACAAATGTAATAGAATAGAGAACCCAGAATTGGACCCACAAATATATAGCCAACTAATCTTTGATGAAGCAGGAAAGAGTATCCAATGGAAAAAAGTCTCTTTACCAAATGGTGCTGGGAGACTGGACAGCAACATGCAGAAGAATGAAACTAGACCACTCTCTTACACCACACACAAAAATAAACTCAAAATGGATGAAAGACCTGAATGTGAGACAGGAAACCATCAAAATCCTAGAGGAGAAAACAGGCAACAACCTCTCTGACCTCGGCCGCAGCAACTTCTTACTCAACACGTCTCCAAAGGCAAGGGAAACAAAAGCAAAAATGAACTATTGGGACCTCATCAAGATAAAAATCTTCTGCACTGCAAAGGAAATAATCAAAACTAAAAGGCAACCGACAGAACAGGAAAGGATATTTGCAAGTGATATATCAGACAAAGAGTTAGTATCCAAAATCTGTAAAGAACTTACCAAACTCTACACCTGAAAAACAAATAATCCAGTGAAGAAAAGGGCAGAAGACATGAATAGACACTTTTCCAGAGAAGATGTCCAGATGGCCCACAGTCACATGAAAAGATGCTCAATATTACTCATCATCAGGGAAATACAAATCAAAACCACATTAAGATACCACCTCACACTGGTCAGAGTGGCTAAAATGAACAACTCAGGAAACAACAGATGTTGGCAAGGATGTGGAGAAACGGAAACCCTCTTGCACTGTTGGTGGGAATGCAAACTGGTGCAGCCACTCTGGAAAACAGAATGGAGGTTCCTCAAAAAATTAAAAATAGATCTACCCTATGACCCCGCAATAGCACTGCTAGGAATTTACCCAAGGGGTACAGGAGTGCTGATGCATAGGGGCATTTGTACCCCAAAGTTTATAGCAGTGTATCAACAATAGCCAAATTATGGAAAGAGTCTAAATGTCCATCAACTGATGAACGGATAAAGAAGATGTGGTTTATATATACTATGGAATACTGCTTGGCAATGAGAAAGAATGAAATCTTGCCATTTGCAACAATGTGGATGGAACTAGAGGGTATTATGCTAGGTGAAATAAGTCAGAGAAAGATATATGTTTTCGCTCATAAGTGGATCTTGAGAAACTTAACAGAAGACCATGGGGGAAGGGAAGGGAAGGGGAAAAAAGTTTCAAACAGAGAGGGAGGGAGGGAAACTACAAGAGACTCTTAAATACAGAGAGCAAACTGAGGGTTGATGGGGGAGGGTGGGGAAGCGGGGAAACTGGGTGATGGGCATTGAGGAGAGCACTTGGGATGAGCACTGGGTGTTGTATGTAAGCGATGAATCATGGGAATCTACTCCCAAAGCCAAGAACACACTAGCCAACTTGACAATAAATTATATTTTTTAAAAAAAGGGAAGATTCTCCATAAAAGTAAAATATTCCAGAATAATGAAACACCTTCATAGAAATCTGTCGGATGGCCACTGACTTCTGTGTCTCCTGCAGACGCTGAAGAAATCCTGGCATCAAGGCTCAGGCTGACACACTCCTACACCAAGGGCTTTCTTTCTCTCAATTTCACCCTGAGGAGTGTCCTCATTGTTTCTTCTGTTCATCCACTTACTCATACCAGTGCCTCAGTACCAATGGGCACATTTGTTTATGGGTGAAAGGAGGCAATGAATAAATAGCAGCACCTCCTAAGAAGAGCCTTAGGAAAGAAAAAACATGAAAGTTGGCACAGAGGACAGTGTGGTCAGGCAGCAGAGCATCAACGCTGAATTCAGTAGCAGATTCCAGCCACAATATACATGGAACAAACATGGGAAATAAAAGTCAGAAAGGATTCTTCCTTCTTTCTTTGAAAGCATTGCGTCTAACGTTTGTTACTCACTGAGGATATATTTTATTGTTGTTAGAAGTCAATAAATCAATTCTGCACATAATCATTAGGGCAAGCATGAAAAACAATTTCATCTCCAGTGCCAGCTGTAGTTGATTGACAGTAACTCCCTGTAGGGCTAAGGTAAGAAGGATTCTGAGGCTCAGTCCAAACCGAGTGGGAAAGATCAATTAATTAGCTGGCATCTTTCATGGACAGAGGAAGAGGTAGGGAAGAAGGGGAGAATGGTATTATGATATCATGCATTTGTTTGCAGTGTATCCAAGAGACAGTGATTGAATGTTAGCTTAAATTCTGTTTAGCACACAGTGCATTTGGAAATAAAATGATAAGAGATGTAGTCACCTCATAATCACCTGAAAATAAGGAAATTGTTTACCCACAAAGGGAAGGTAGATTTTGGCCTGTATTCAGAATTCATAAGAATGATAACCGAAGTGTAGACACAAGCTTTCCCTCGGTCCTCACTGCAGGGTATTTTTAATAATCCAGGGAGAAACTTGGAGTCAGAAGTCTTAGAATATCTTCATTCTTCCAGTACTGCTTCATATGACCTGAAAATCTCTCTGGGCTTTATCTTTAGTCAACAGAGTTTCTCCAAAGCCACTAGACTTTGACAAACTATCCACATCAAATGTAAATATTAACATACCCCTAAAGAAGATGTTAAACAAATCAGACTCTGTCCCTCAGAGTTAATTTAATAAGAGGATTTTGAATCAGATCTCTCTCTTCCTGTCCTTACATTTTCATTTGTTTTTAGCTTTAAATGGCAGCAGCATTTCAGGTGTTCAGGTGGTTGAACATGCTGGGCTGGGCTAGATGGAAAGTGAGGAAAGTTTTTTTCATAGAATAGTAATAGTTTTTTTTTTCTTTTTTGTCTTTTTAAATAGTGTTTTAGGCTTCTTCTGCATGAAGAGAGCAGTGAGGGTGGGGAGCCAGGGCTAAACCAGGTGCACGCATTAAATTTCTCTGATTTCAATGGTGGAGGTCATTTTGTTTGGTTCAGCTCTCTTAAGTTACAGAAAAGTGCATTTGGTGAAATTTAGTGTTTATGGTAAAAATATACAAGGTTGTCAGATCTAGAATCAGTGAATGAATAGGGCTTGTAGACAAAGGAACCCAATATTAGAAATGCAGTGTTTGGAAAGCAAAAATAAAAGAGAGAAGGAGAAAGCATAAGAATATGATTTAGGTCAGGGGCACCTGGGTGGCTTAGTCGGTTGAGCATCCGACTTCGCCTTAGGTCATGATCTCATGGTTCATGAGTTTGAGCCCCACATCAGGCTCTCTGCTGTCATTGCAGAGCCCACTTCAGATCCTCTGTACCACCCCCCCACCCCCACTCCTGCTGTCTGTCTCTGTCCCTCTCAAAAATAAACAAACATTAAAACACTTAAAAAAATATGATTTGGGTCAGAAAAAACACTTGCCTGATGTGAGGATTATAGCAATAAGAGCCGGTAACAGTTTAGCTCAGATCAGGATCTGTTGTTAAAGTCATGGGGGAGGCTGTGGACAGAACAGCAAAAAAAATGACAACCGCACTTAAGGAGAGGGGTGGGAATATTTAGATAGGACCCAGAAAAGTGGAACAACACTGCAGTATGAATTTGCATAAATTCTCTTATGTGTGTGTTACAAATGCTCTGTAAGATGTAAAGGGACATGGATGTCTTTCATTGCTCTGAGTGCTCTTGGGCAGACTCTTCCTAAGGTATTTTCATGTTAATAAAAATTATAGAAATGAATAAGAATTTTTTTCTGTATGGTTCATCTGTATTGTACTATAACATTGTGTGTTAGCTAACTGGAGTTAAAATTAAAACTTTAAAAAATCAGTTTATTTAACACATTTCTTGAGCACCTGCTGTTTGCCTGCAGGGAGCGTGGTGTTCTCAAGCAAGTGGTATGATATTCCTTCTGAAGAGCTTATGAATGATGAACTTGTAGTGAATGCAATGGAGGAGAAATGGGTCGGAGAAAGTCATGGTGGGGAAATGAAAATATGAGTTTATAGGAAAGTAAGTATTTACAAAGGCAGTTTTCTGCAAAGGAATACATTTTTGTAGGAAAAGTTAGCTGTGTATAGAAGAAAGAAATTTGTTAGAGATTCTTCTGCTCATTCATGTATTCATTCAGCGGTGCCTCCCTGCTCTTCTCCACAGTCTGTGCTAGGCGCTAGAGGGGTTCAGAAGGCAGGTGCAGGCGCTGCACAGAGGTGAGCAGTAGAGCAGAGAATGTGCACCTAACTCAGAGAGGGAGCTCAATGAAGGGTCCACGGGAAGTATCGCTTCTAGAAGGATCATCACACTTCAGGAGCTAAAGCCATTGATTGAATAAAGTAGTAAAGGCATGGTGTAAAAAAGAAATTTCTATTCTAGTCTATCCTATTCTATTCTATCGTTTCTACTCATCTACCTATCTATATTTAGATCTACCAATCATCATTTATCTGTTATATACAAAGGGACAAAGATAAGTCCAAGCATGGAAAACTGCAGGTACTTAGGATTTTATTTTGAGTAATCCCTATATATACCAGGCCTTATGCAGAGCTCTTTATATATAAGCATAGTGGTTAAGAAGGTTGCAGTCAAACATAAGTGGTTCTGATCCCAGCTCTACCACTCACTAATTGTGTGACCTTGAACAATTCATTATGTCTCTAGATCTCAGTTTTCCTCATCTGTAAAATGATAATAGTAATAATACCAATCTCACAGCACAAAATCAGTCTTTCTTAACAAAATCACTTTGCACGATGCTGGCGTGTGGCAAGTGCTTGGTAAATGCTGACTCATTTTCATTACAACCTTTGCTTTGTTCATTCGCTGCCCTTCCAGAGGAAGCTGTGATTTAGAAGTGTGCTCAGGTCAAGCTCATGATTGGTAGTGCTAACCTCGCATGGTAGTGCTAACCTCTATGTCCAACTGCCACATGGCCACTTCCCTCCAAGGACTCACAAGAACCGACATTTACTGTGTTCAAAGCCCCTTCCCCCAGAAATCCTCATGTTGGCCCAAGCTGCCATCACCATCCTGTCAATAAAGCCAGAAATCCCTGGGCAGCTGAATGCCCCCCACTCGCTCTTCCTTACCAACCACTGCCCCCCCCACCCCACCACAACCAGTATCCCACCTTTGCCTCAATGTTTTGGTTCCATCCATTCCCCGGCATGCAGTCCTCACTGTTCCCTCTTGGATCACTGCATCAGCTCCCACACTGGCTTTCCGCTGGTGCCATTCCCTTCTCTAAACCATTCAACATAGTGCTGCCAGAATAATCTTTCTAAAATGCAAAGCTTATCTTGTCAATCTCGACTTTAAGGTCCTACAGGGACTCTTCGCTGCTCTTGTGATAAAACTCAACATTCCTGAGCTCTTTGAGCCATAAGGTTCTCTGAGACCTGGTCTTGTCTTCAAGACTTTATTTCTGACACCCACCACCTGTTAAAGTGGGAGACAACCACGCGAGGTTGACAACCATGCAAGGAGACAACCACAAATAAATGAAAAAGGTAACTCCAACCATTGCCAAATGGTACCAATATATTGCTGTTGGTAAATTGCAAGGTGACTGACACATTGGATAATCCTCCATGAAGAATGATAGAAATATTCACTTTTTAAGACTTTACAATTAAGCAAGATAGTTAATTGTAATCTCATAAGAGAGACTGATTTCACCACAGGAAGAAATCATGGTGTTCTAAAGAGAAGATAAAAAGGGGGCACCTGGGTGGCTCGGTTGGTTAAGCATCTGACTTCGGCTCAGGTCATGATCTCGTGGTGGTTCGTGGGTTTGGGCCCCGCATCGACTCTGTGCTGACAGCTGAGAGTCTGGAGCCTACTTCAGATTCTGTGTGTCCCTCTCTCTGCCCCTCCCCTGCTCGCACTCTGTCTCTCTCTCAAAAATAAACAAACACTAAAAATAATAATCAGTAACAAAGAGATGATAAAAAGATGATTACCCAAGGCTGGGAAGTCCTTTAAGACTTAGGTCAGCCTTTAAGAGAGAAATCATTAGTTAAGAGGAAGGAAGTAAAGATGGATACTCAGAGGTGAGGGAGGAGGTGGGGGAGGAGGCAAATTCAGAAATTCTGACTTTCATTAGGGAGACAGGTGTGTGGGAATGTGAAGACATTGTATTGCTCTGTATAAACATATGCGTGAGGACATAAACACACAGTTCTTTGAGCCACAGATGTTCAGAGGGGCACCTGTGTGGGTGGAGAAGGGCTGCAGCGCCGAGCAGGGTGAGGACAGCAGGACATGGTGGCTCAGGGAGCACACAGTCTGGCGAGGACTCCACAGACATGCTGAACATGCCATTGGAGTATGCAATGTGCTAGGAAGGAAAGGAGTGGGGCCTGTAAGAGAATGCAGGAGGGCCCTAATCTGGGTTGAGAGGTCACTAGTCAGCACTTTCAGGTCTATTCCCAGATGAATGGCAAAGTGAAGCAAAATCAGGCGTGCTGTGGGAGAGTTTGAGAGTCACTAGTTTAAGTACTGAGTTAGCAAAACAGCCTTGCAGCCAGCACAGGAAGGTAGGTGCCTGGGGGACATGGGCTTATACTAGGGCCAAGGGAGAAAGGGGCGGAGGGTTTTTCAGAGGAGGTGGCTGGAATGCGTGTTTTGTCAGTATTACTCTGGGGGAAGCTGCCAGATGTCAAAGAGGTTGTTTTGCACCCAGTAGCCACTCCCAGAGCAGTGAGGAATGGGAGAGAGCAAAGAAGGTGGGAGGTGAGGCTGCCTGTAAACCATGCCAGCTCCCCACCAAGTCCTGTGTTCCGAGTGGGTTAACAATGCCCTGAAGGTCGGTGAACATTTCACCATCTTGATCTTCCTGGGACGCGAAGCTGCCGGGAATGAAACCCACGACGGCCCAGAGCTGCCCGAAGGAGGAAACCCGTGCCCCCCTCCAAAATGCAGAGAATGCCATCTCCTGTTACCTTGGGGGATCTTCATTTTCCCCAAAGAATTAGAGGACCACACAGCCCTTGGGAAGACATAGTTGTGGGAACATAAAGGAGAAATGACCAAGATGATGTGGACACCAGAGGAGGAGAGGTCACTGGCATCTCTACCAACAATACATTTCCAGTCGCCTTTTGCTAAAGTCCTGTTGACTTTAATGGTTCTCCCAGCAGATGGGATGTTGAAACAATTGCATTGGGGGGTTGAAATGTGGGTTTATGAGAGAAACCAACCTGCAAAGCCTGGGCAGAGCTTAGGAAATGGCAAACTCTCCAACTTGCCCCACATCTGAGGACAGCAGGGACAGCGTTGCAAGTGACTCTTACATGGACTGATGCCACCTTCAGTAGGTGCGGGATGTGGGAAGCAATTCTCAAATGAACCTGATGATCTGTGTGTCCATGGGCTCAGCGCCAGGGTCACTGAGTAAAATCTCCTGTTGTGAGGATGACAGAGGTCATGCCATCAGCCTCCTAGAACCCTATCAGGTTTGGGAGCCACTGGGCTAATGTAGTATTCTTTACAGTATATTTTTGTTTTTGCAGAAATTCCAGAGTACCTAATTCTTGTTCTCTTTTCCCTTTCTACTAGGCACTGGGAAATCACGAATTTGATAATGGCGTAGAAGGACTGATTGATCCACTCCTCAAAGAGGCCCGATTTCCAATTCTGAGTGCAAATATTAAAGCCAAGGGGCCACTAGCATCTCAAATATCAGGACTTTATTTGCCATATAAAATTCTTCCTGTTGGGGATGAAGTTGTGGGAATTGTTGGATATACTTCAAAAGAAACCCCTTATCTCTCAAATCCAGGTATTTTCTACTTTTATAGCACTTTTTGCTTGCAAATAGATGTATTAAATCAGAGCTTGGCATTATTTGTATGGGCTGTAGGCAAGAGTAGGAACAGCGTGCTGTGTTGGGCAAATGGTGTACTTAGGTTAACATTGATAAAACCAGTCTGGTGACTTCCACATTGTTCTAAATTACTTCTTATAGACATTGCTGTTTTGTTCACTGAACTTCTTTGTTGACATACACAGTATCTTTGTTTAATTCAGTGCATTCAAAATTGGATAAGAAAGCCATTTACATCCAGTACTAAACGTTACAGAGTTACTTACTGGAGAATAAAAGCTGTATAATTCACTGCCCTATTGCCTGCAGAGCCAGAGAGCCCAAAGCTAGGGCGTTACCTCAATTTACCTTACGTTTCCTTTTCTAGTATGATTATTATGTCTAGTTAACTCTCCTTGTTCCCTTTTTTGTTATTTTTTAATGACTTTGTTGTATCCAGCTTTTTGAGAAATACATATCCTTGAAAGGTCTCATGGTATACATATCCTAATATAAATATATTTTATATATGCTATATTTCATGTAGTATATATATCTGTATATGTACATACGTACACATATAACCCTAAAATCATTCAAGAAACATTTTGGGGGCACCTGGGTGGCTTGGTCAGTTAAGCGTCCAACTCTTGATTTCACTGAGGTCATGGTCTCATGGTTCTTGAGTTCAAGCCCTGCATCAGGCTCTGTGCTGACAATGGACCCTGCTTGGAATTCTCTCTCTCCCTCTCTCTGTCTTTCTCTCCCCACCCTGTTCATGTATTCTCTCTCTTTCTCTCAAGATGAATAAACTTTAAAAAATTGTTATTTTATAAAAAAGAAACATTTTGAGCCACTTTTACAGGAACACTTTCACCAAAACACTTTGGCAGTAAAAACAAAAATGATATTTTTTCTAAATTATGCAAACCAATTTTCTTCCCATATTTGGAGAAAAAAAGGGAAACTAACAGAAATAAAAGATACAGCATAGGGAAGTTAGTGGTATTATAGTAGCATTGTGTGGTGACAGGTGGTAGCTACCTTGTGGTGAACATAGTGTAAAAAAAAAAAAAAAAGAAAGGAATGAAGGAAGGGAGGGAGGAAGGGAGAAAAAGAAAGAAAAAGAGAGAGGGGCGCCTGGGTGGCGCAGTCGGTTAAACGACCGACTTCAGCCAGGTCACGATCTCGCGGTCCGTGAGTTCGAGCCCCGCGTCGGGCTCTGGGCTCGATGGCTCAGAGCCTGGAGCCTGTTTCCAATTCTGTGTCTCCCTCTCTCTCTGCCCCTTCCCCGTTCATGCTCTGTCTCTCTCTGTCCCAAAAATAAATAAACGTTGAAAAAAAAAATTTAAAAAAAAAAAAAAAAAAAAAGAAAGAAAAAGAGAGAGAAAGAGGAGAAGGAAAACTAGGAGCTGGTATTATCCAGAAATAAGGGTTTTCATTAAGAATTAACTTAGGGGCGCCTGGGTGGTGCAGTCGGTTAAGCGTCCGACTTCAGCCAGGTCACGATCTCGCAGTCCGGGAGTTCGAGCCCCCCGTCAGACTCTGGGCTGATGGCTCAGAGCCTGGAGCCTGTTTCCGATTCTGTGTCTCCCTCTCTCTCTGCCCCTCCCCCGTTCATGCTCTGTCTCTCTCTGTCCCCCAAAAAAAAAATAAACGTTGAAAAAAAAATTTTTTAAAAAGAATTAACTGATAAAGGGCTTACTATCATTTAACAATTAAAAAATGATATATTTATTATTGTTGTGACAATAGGTCCAAGCCATTGGAAACAGCAACAAGGTCAGCCCTGCTTGGCCCTGAGCAGCATGGCTCTGCTCTGAGGGAAAGGTTGTACAGCCAGCCTGGAGACAGGGCAGGCACAGGCCTTCTCTCCTCTCTGCTGGTAGGGGCGGTGGGGATTATCAGGCACTCCAGGTGGCAGGTAGGCATCTGTCCCACAGGTGACTAAGCCTTTGCATACTGTGTGACACACAGTCAATAAATAGCTGTTTTTGAGGTCATTATGGAGCCCGGGGGTAGTTGTGGACATGATGAGTCACCAGCTCTCAACATGTTTCAGAAGTGCTCTTCTAAAAAGTGTGTGGTCCCACCAGTGGGACCTGGACAGTCTTAGGCTGCTCTGAACCCCGCCCAGCTGACCATAGTCCTCTGCTTCATTCTGCACATGACAGGCCAGCAGGCCGCTGCCTCCCACTCTGGTTGGTGATCCGACCTCCCCCCAGTTTGAGGGGGTTGCTGTGGTTCGGGCCTTCCAGGGGTTTTCTGCAAAGAGGAGCATATGCAGATTGCAGAGTGAACCAGGCTGCATGACTGCTAACAGAACAATTGCCAATGTCAGTAGGCCTGGGGTGACATGGCCCGGTGTTTGCTGCCCTTGCCCCTGGTTCCCCTCAGGTTGGACGCTCCTGCTCTGGGTCCCCAGCTCCCACAGCAAACACCTCTCCCCCTCATTACACTTGTCTCTTACTGTCAGCTTCCTGTGCTGGCCTGAACAGAGCCTGGGTCTCTTCTCAGTGAACATCCAGAACCTAGTAGAGAGGCCAGCATAGGATCCTTGGATAAAGATGTGGCCTTGAATATTTGAATTAATTATGTGTCTCTATAATTTCTATTCTACCCGCTGGCTTTTGAGTTCATTTAAAATAGAATGTAATTAAATGCCATAAGAGAGCTAAGAACGAAGTCAGGGAGTGGGGCAACGTCTTTTAGGAGCAGAGGGTGAGTGACTAGCTTGGAGGTCCTGTAGACTTGAAGAACCTCCTTGGCCACCTCGAGGGCACACAAGCATCCTGGGGCAAAGGGCATTCCAGCGGTGAGATCACATGCTAGGACGCAAGCCTCACGAGGGCAGGGACCTTATTATCTGTCTCATTCACTGCTCCATGTTTTGTATCATACCCAGCAAGTGGGAAGTTCTCAATAAGTGTTGCTAGAATGAACACATGAGAGCAGGGAAGTGTGGGGGCCACAGTCACAAAGGAGCACATAGTTCAGTTCCTTGGAACACAGGTTCCAATCAGGGAAAGCAAAATGCTGGGTGAGGACTGGATTGTAGGGCGTCCTGAATGACTGATCAAGGAGTTCAGGCATGATGGGGAGAAAAGGTTATCTCTTCTTGAATAGTCGCCAGTAAGAAAGGAGAGGTTGTTGGTGGAGAGACATGGGGGCTCCAGAAATAAGTCCCCCTTTGCTGGGGTTCTGATAGCACCCCATATTAGCCCTTTACTAGGTTGTAACAGAAGGGGGATCTGAAGGGATGATGCTGTCATCGCAGCTCCCAGGAGAGAAAGGCTGAATTGTGTCGGGACTGATCCCAGCACTGGGATGGGGGGTGTGGGGGATAGAACAGTATTTCTAGGGACACTTTCTTTCTACCAAGACCACAGGCCCAGTGCATGGGTTCTTCCTACAGATCTCTGGCCCCTGATCCAACCCCATCCCTCCAGTCCTGCTGCCTACGTACCCACAGGTATAACTGGTATTTCTAGCACATTTAATTTATTTTAGCTAGGTAATGGAATTCCTACAACCCCCTTCAAGATATCCTGAAACATATCCCATGCTTTTGTATATGTGTGATGACTGATCCCAAGAGGCTCCTGACACGTTAGGAGAATACATTCCTTTGTTCTCAGAGGCATTTCTCTGAACTTTGTCCAAAGACTAGTTACAGCCAAACTAAAGCAGAGAATGGTAGTGTTCTCAGAAGGTCTCAATAGTTATTCTTTCTTTCTTTCTTTCTTTCTTTCTTTCTTTCTTTCTTTCTTTCTTTCCCTTCCTTCCTTCCTTCTCTTTCTTTCTTTCTTTCTTTCTTCCTTTCTTTCTTTCTTTCTCTGCCTTCCTTCTTTCTCTTTTCTTTTCTTTTCTTTTCTTTTCTTTTCTTTTCTTTTTCTTTTCTTTTCTCTCCTTTTCTTTTTCTTTCCTCTGAGTGCCTGTGTGTAGGCACCAGGGCTGCTGACAAAAAAAAAAAAAAAAAAAAAAATCCCTGCCTACTGGAGTTTACAGGTTTAGTGGGCAAATAAATGAGTAAGATATTTGGTGTGTCAGAAGGTGCTAAGTACTAAACAGTAGGGGAACAGCAAGTGAGGCATGGGGGAGGACATACCTTGTCAATTTAAAGGGAGGCTCGGGGAACTCACAGAGAAAGTGACATGGCACTGAGGAGTGACCAGGGAGCCCTGGACTTCTTGGAGTAATCAGCAAGAAGCAGATTATTCTTGATGTTTTCATGGCAGACAATGGTGGCAGAGCTGTTACAACTCCTGATGTTTAAATGTCACCTGTGCGTCAGTGACAGCACCACGAGTCCAACGGCACGTCTGTGAGTTGCTAATTTTCAGGGTGTGGGTCTGCACAGTCACACCCACTCACCAGTCTGTCCCATGGGCGCAAGCTCCCTTTACTACTACAAGGGGGAGTAAGTGGCCAGAGAAGAATGTCCACAGCCGAGTGCCAGCAATGTGTGACTGAGACCCTGTCTAATGCAGAGCTCAGTACTGCTCTAGTGTCGACCTTACCAAATGAACAAGACAGTTGTCAACTGGTGTGTTAAGCTTGGCATTCAAGGACTAGTTGCCAGCAGAGTTTTAAGTTTGAAGATGGATTATCCTGAACTTGCAAACAAAGCCTTAGAGGTACTCTAGGTTCCTCCCCACCCACCCCCCACTCAGTTTTATTGAGATAGAACCAACACACAGCACTGTATACATTTAAGCTGTGTCAACACCATAGTGACTTGACATGCATAGCACAACATGCTGATGTGCTCAGGCAAAAACAGATTTTTAAAAAATAGATAGGCTTCCAGATCTGAAGCCTCCTCATAGCTTGAGATTGAATTAGAGCAACATGGTATCATTCACAACCTTAAACTAATACAACATTAAGTGAATGTAACTGAAGATTACGATGCGAATTTTTATTGGCATTTTAGGGATTTTATATTTAACTTATAAATATGTTTTGGTTTCAGTAATTTAAGAGCTTCGGTAGATTAAGGTGATTTGACTCTATGTGTTAGTATGTGTAATAAGTAATATAATAAAAATTATTAATAAATGTGCATTTTACTTATCTTGTTCCTTAGGAGGGAATTTAGTATTTGAAGATGAAATCACCGCATTGCAACCTGAAGTAGATAAACTAAAAACTCTAAATGTGAACAAAATTATTGCACTGGGACACTCTGGTTTTGAAATGGATAAACTCATCGCTCAGAAAGTGAAGGGCGTGGACATCGTGGTAGGAGGACACTCCAATACATTTCTTTATACAGGTAATTGTTTCAGAAGGATTACACTGGCCACAATGTCCAGATAACTTACTTTGTGTCTTTGTCTTTGTAACTGTTATTATTTTTACTACAATTTAACATATATATTATGTATATTTCTATGATATGTAATAGATGTATAATTTTTTTTTTCAACGTTTATTTATTTTTGGGACAGAGAGAGACAGAACATGAACGGGGGAGGGGCAGAGAGAGAGGGAGACACAGAATCGGAAACAGGCTCCAGGCTCTGAGCCATCAGCCCAGAGCCTGACGCGGGGCTCGAACTCACGGACCGCGAGATCGTGACCTGGCTGAAGTCAGACGCTCAACCGACTGCGCCACCCAGGCGCCCCTGTAATAGATGTATAATACACATACATAGTAACTTGTAAATCTTATTCAGAGACATTCCTAACAATAATTTATTGGTTTAATGATTATGTCAGCTCCTATTTATTTATGTATATTATAAATATATATAAAATATATGCATAAAATATACAGGTAGGGGCGCCTGCGTGGCTCAGTCAGTTAACTGTCCAACTTCAGCTCCGGTAATGATCTCATGGTTCGTGGGTTCGAGCCCTGCATCTGGGCTCTGTGCCGACAGCTCAGAGCCTGGAGCCTGTTTTGGATTCTGTGTCTCCCTCTCTCTCTGCCCCTCCCCTGCTCACACTCTGTTTCTCTCTCTCTTTCAAAAACAAACATATAAAAAAATTAAAAAAATAAAGTATACATGTAAAATAAAAAGATTACTGTGAGGCCCCAGCCAAAAGTCAGTTTATATCAAAAAGCAACATGTCATATAAAAAATTTTAAGCATAAACAAAATAAATAAGGCCTTCATAGATCAAGGTGACAGGATTTGATTTGTAGGTTCACGAGCAGGAGCTGGAACTCTGGGTTCCAGTCCTAACTTTACTACTGTGTACCGGGACTTAGGACTATGAGCGTCCTGGAAGCAATAGGTACTGTTGCTCTTGAAGGCATGCACTCCCCCCGCCCTCCCCCCCCACTCCCTCCTTCTCTCTCTCCTTAGTGTTAGGTAGTTTTAGTTACAAAACCTCTTTTTTTTCCTTCTGTTTGGAACCTATAATGTCCCAAAACTTTTGAGTCTAGCTCAGTCAGTCTTTCCTACCATGCCCCCTGCCCACCACCACTACCTGGAGCATTGAAGTACTTTCAAGAATTAGGAAGGGAAGGAGGAGGGCTTGGCTGGTAACTGACTTTTATCAGCAGTGCAAAGGCAGGCTTTGGTGGGGCACAACCCTCTCCTTGAAGAGATTGCTGCTTTGGCTGTCTCTGTGTGGGCTATCTAAGGTGATCCTATTTTTAAAAGATTAAAAATAAAAAATACCCTGAACAGTACAAAAAAAAAAAGTACCAAAAAATGTTAAAAAAGGGGTTATCACTAAAAAGAGCATACAGGTAATTTTTACTTTCTTCTTCGCACTTCCAATTATTTTCAAACAACGAATGCATGTTGCTTTTGCAATCAGCCAAAGAAACACAAATTATGAAAAGAAAGAAACACAACATAGGGTCAGAAGTCTTCCTTCCTGACTCACGTCAGAGACCTTGAGCAGGTCACACCCTGTCTGAACCTGTTAGCTTTGTTTCAAAATGGAGATAATACTCAAAGTGCCACATTGTTGTGAAAATGATGTGAGGTGGTGTGTGTACTCCTGGGAAGGCACTTCATAAAGTGTAAATAGCTGTGTTCTGGCATGCAGTGGTATTGAGACTGCCCACCAGTGAAAATATACCAATCAAAATGGTGACACTGGGGACCTACTTCATGTAATGCTGAGGGTGCCTGGGTGGCTCAGTCAGTTGACTCTTGATTTTGGCTTAGATCCTGATCCCAAATCGTGGGATTAAGCCCCAAGATTAACAGTCTCTCTCTCACTTCCTCTGCCCGTCTCCCCTGCTTTTTCTCTCTCTCTCTCTCTCTCTCTCTCTCTCTAAAATAAAAGAAAAAGTAAAGAATGCTGGTATCTACATAATTGATTCCTTACTAATTCAGTTCCTTCGTAAGTATTTTATCTCTTGGTAGACATAGGCTAGAGAAAAATTTCAAACTGGATTACATCCATTAATGGTTGTGATATAAATTAGTGGGTTAAAAAATTTTTTAACAGACTAGACTAAAATAGGTTAGGCATTTAACATTATTCATATGAACATACATTGTTTCATGGGAAAAGATGTATGTGAGATGGTGAGGACAGCTAGCTCCCAAGTGCATAGCGCGCAGGACATAAGTGTGACAAGAACAGTGGCGGGCACTGGTGGTGATGTGAATTTCTTAGTGTGAGCAGTGTTGCGGTCAAACATCTGGGAGCCATTTAAGTAACTCCAGGGGAGTTAGATGGGCTGAGAGCACCAGACCAGAGAAAATCCCATCGGAGTAAGTCATGGGGCACCACTGGGTAGAAGTAAAGACTCTGGGGTCATGCTGGCTGTGCCACTGAGTGGTGGCGGGATCCTGTCTCTGTCTGATCTCATCTGCAGAGTGAGGATGGAAACAACCCTATTATAAAAGGTCATCATGACTTGACCTATGTCATGAACAGGTGGCTGAGGCCCCTCAGGACAAGGCCTAGTATTTGAGCTGTCCTTATTTCAGTTATGTCCCAATTCTGTGGATGAGATCTGTGAAAAACCCTCCCTTGGTGCCTTTTCTTAGCTTTTCTCTGAGGCAATGTCAAAAAAACACAAGACACACAGCTGGACCTAGATGTCTGCCTCCACCCCCTTCGTCCTGTGGGATAGTGTTTCAGACTGTTCCAGCTTCGAACCATACTAAGAAAGGCATTGTACATGATGCCACAAACACACACGCTCACAAACACACACACACACATATACACACACACACAAAAAGAAAACTGTCACGAAGAACCTGGAATGCACTCTGATATTTTCTGTACTACTGTTTCATTTTTTTTTTAAACGTTTATTTATTTTTGAGACAGAGAGAGACAGAGCATGAACGGGGAGGGGCAGAGAGAGAGGGAGACACAGAATCGGAAGCAGGCTCCAGGCTCTGAGCCATCAGCCCAGAGCCCGACGCGGGGCTCGAACTCACGGACCGCGAGATCGTGACCTGGCTGAAGTCGGACGCTTAACCGACTGCGCCACCCAGGCGCCCCACTGTTTCATTTTTTTTAAGTGTCAGTTACCACCCATTAAATTAATTTCCTCATATGGTAGCTGGCCCATATTTTGAAAAACTCAGCTCCAAATCAAGCATGACCAAAACAGTGCATAAACAAGCAAAGGAATCTACCCCTCCTTTCAGATGCTAAACTCATTTCCATGTTCCTCATGATTCGCCTTTACACCGTCTTACCCAGTGCCGTCCCACAGCACCAATTGATCATCCACAGCCTTGATGTGTGGCCATCGATTAGTGTGCCCTGATGGGCCTGAAAAGGCTCAGTGATCATGCCTGGCTTCCCATTAATGCTGCAGCCTGTGTCCTTTTGTCCCTGCAATTTCGTTCCAGCCAACAAAGTACTGCAAAACAGTATGTGCCTTTTGCTAAGTAGATGAATTTAGTTGCTGATGAATGACTGGATGAAAGAAAGATTTGGGCATAAATATCATAATTTGTTTATACATAAATCTTGAGGTAGATAATTACAGGCTCTGAAAGAAAACTGCCTCTGTAGTCTTAGTCATTTATTTCACATTTCATGATTGCTTAGCCAGATTAAATTTGTTCTCATGAAAACATTCAAGTTTAATACTCTTCATTTTGAGGGATGAATTTACAATTGAAGGTAATTCCAGGATGCAGTGGGGGATGAAGCATATTTGCTTGTTTAAATAAATTTGCACAGCCTTAAAAAAACAAACAAAAAAACAAACAAAAATTCCTCTAAATTGTTTTTGGAACTAGCATAACTTAAAGTTAAATATGATAAGCAAATAAAAATATAGTTAAAATAATACATCCCTTGGAATTTTACGTCTTGCCATGCACATAACCCAACACACACACACATACACACACACACACACACCTGAAAGAAAATTTCACAAAAAATCTGGATTGCACCTGATATTTTCTGTTCTGTTATTTAAATTAAAAAAAATTTTTTTTAACATTTATTCATCTTTGAGAGACAGAGAGAGACAGAGCATGAGTGGGGAAGGGGCAGAGAGAGGGAGACACAGAATCCGAAGCAGGCTCTAGGCTTTGAGCTGTCAGCACAGAGCCTGACGCGGGGCTCAAACTCACGAACTGTGAGATCATGACCTGAGCCGAAGTCGGAGGTTCAACCGACTGAGCCACCCAGGCGCCCCTGTTATTTAATTTTTTTTAATGCTGGTTACCACCTATTAAATTAACTTCATTGTACTGTAGCTAGCCCATATTTTTTAAAACTCAGCTTTAAATGAGGCATGACCAAAACAGTGCATGAACTGCTCCCTCTGCAATGTTGAACGTCATTCCAGGTTCTTGTGAGTACAATCATTGTGCACTTGGAGCTGACCCCAAGATTACCTGACTGCTCTCATGTCAGAATGAAGAGAAGGGGTGCAGCCTACTAGGCTTACAGAATCTGAAAGCTGCAAGGAAGAGAGCTATTCCCACATGTTTTCTCCAAAGGAACTAAATGCAAGATATAGTTATTACTTCTGAAAATAGCACTGTGAGTAAATGAAACTGCAAGAAGGTCGTGTTAAGATGAGAACCAGTCTCTCTCTCTCCCCATCCCATTCCTTTGGACTCTGCATTTTAACAGGCCATAGTGATAAGACAGGGTTATGATTTACTTTTAATTTGTTATATAAAACCCTGTTCTATAATGTAAAAAGTGAATGGGAAGTCTGGTACCTGGAAAGCTACTAGGCCATAGGTGTAGCTGGATCCTCTTGGGAAGAGAAGAGCATGGCAGACAGCTGGGGCATCACTCCTTCCCCTACTCTGTCTCCATCAAGCAGTGTCTCCTGACCTCATGGAGATAAAGCAAAGACATTGGGGCCTGACCCTGCAGAGCAGTAGAGATCCAAAACACTGGATACCTGTTGTAGCTTGGTAAATGTTGAATGAGTGAATGAATTTGTAGTGACTTCATGCCTACTGTACAGGACTCCCTTATTTGCTCCAACCAGCCAGAACTGGGTTCAGGCCAACAGCCTGGACTGGATTTCATGAGGGTTTTGTGCCCACTCTGGGTACGGCTCCATGACTCATCATCTCTTTCAGACCTCCCAGTCATCACTGAATGTCCAAGAGTGAGTATTTGAGCAGTAAATCTGGACACCATCCAGATATGGAGAATATTACGTGGCTCACTGAGTTCCCTTAAGGAAACATGACAGCTAAAGTGTCATGGTGTCACGGGTGGATACAGAGGTAGCCAAGGACACTGTGATTCACCCCTCTGGTTGCCAAAGACCTCTTGGCTGGGAAAACAGGAGAGAGCCTTTGGTCTTAGATGCTTGAAGCTGCTTGGTGTAGCTACACCAGAGGCCGGAGATGGAGCAGCAGGCCTGACTAGCTGGGCACCAAGGGCATGTCGGGCAGTAGTCTCCAAACTGTGCCCTGAAGAGCACCCATGGCCAGGAGCCTGAAGCTGGACTCGCCCAGCACACCTCAGCCTGCACTATGAGAAGTCTGTTTTATGGCTCGCATTGCCCCAAGATTTCCTGCATGCAGGAGATCTAGTTTCTAAAAAAAGAAAAAAAAAAAAAAGTTAAATCTCTTGTTTTATTTTTTTTAAATGTTTATTTATTTTGAGAGAAAGAGAGCATGAGTGGAGGAGGGGCAGAGAGAGGGAGACACAGAATCCTAAGCAGTCTGCAGGCTCTGGACTGTCAGCACAGAGCCCGACGTGGGGCTCGAACTCACGAACTGTGAGATCATGACCTGAGCCGAGGTCAACCGCTCAACCAAATTAGCCACTGAGACACCCCCAAATCTCTTGTTTTACACATTTAGGAGATAAATTTAGGCCCCCAATTTAAGCTGAATGTCTGCGTCAAGGTCATGAAACCACACTGAAAGAGAGCTAGCACCAAAACCCATTCTCTTGAATCCCAGCCCTGGTTCTGCTTTACAAGCCCCACCCAGCTCATTAGTTGAGAAAATTGAATTGAAAGGAGTTGGAAGAAGGGGTGGGCACTCAGACCCTGCCCCCTTGGGCATATGGATGTCACTACAGGGAAAGCATAGAAGTCTTGTCTGATCCATGGGAAAGTGTTGGCTAACCTACTTAAGCTTAGTCATTTAGCAAACATTTATTGAATGCCTGCTGTACGCTGGGCAAACCCAGGAGACACGGCAGCCCCTGTTTTCCTGGAACTTGTCTTTTAAGGGATATCGACCCTGATCAGATTTTTTTAAGTATGCAAACAAATCAACCTTATCATATATAATTACAAACATGCTATGAAGGGAGAAGTTCCAGATGCTGTGAGAGCATCTATAGGAAAACCTGACCAGCGCTGGGGGATCGTCACACAGTGTTCTCCTGAAAAGCTGACATTTGGGCTGAGATCAGAAAGACATCCAGGAGCTAAAGTTGGTAAATAATGATCACTCATCTTTATGGAGCATTTACCAACGTAGGCTTTCCTCACTGCATTAACTTCTGTAACCCACCCAGCAAGCATGGAGGCTGGTATTGTTATTTTCCCCATTTTACAGAAGACTAAACTGAAGCAAAATGTCACAAATGCACATGTAGGCCTTTGGCTTCAGGTGGCAACCCACAGTCCAAGGCTTTGGAGGCAGGTGTGGCTTGGGAGTGAGAGAAGCCGAGACTGCTGATGCACAGGGTGGTCAGTCTAGATGAAGCTGGCAAGGCAAGAAAGGGCCACATCACGTAGGTTATGATATTCTTGTCAAAAATTGTCCTGTTTTTCCTACGACAGTAGGAGATATTTTAAACCAGGGAACACATGATCATATTTATGTTTTAGAAACCTCACTCAGGCTGCTGTGTGGAAACTGGATTAGAAAGAGGCAAAGGGGCGCCTGGGTGACTCAGCTGGTTAAGCGTCTGACTTCGGCTCAGGTCAGGATCTCGTGGTCTGTGAGGTCAAGCCCTGCGTCGGGCTCTGTGCTGATGGCTGAGAGCTTGCAGCCTGCTTCAGATTGTGTCTCCCTCTCTCTCTGCCTCCCCCCCCCACTCACACTCTGTTTCTCTCTTCCTCAAAAATAAAGAAACATTAAATATTTTTTTTATTTTTTTATTTTTTTTAAATTTTTTTTTTTCAACGTTTATTTATTTTTGGGACAGAGAGAGACAGAGCATGAACAGGGGAGGGGCAGAGAGAGAGGGAGACACAGAATTGGAAACAGGCTCCAGGCTCTGAGCCATCAGCCCAGAGCCCGACGCGGGGCTCGAACTCCCGGACCGCGAGATCGTGACCTGGCTGAAGTCGGACGCTTAACCGACTGCGCCACCCAGGCGCCCCTAAATTTTTTTTTTTAAAAAAAGAGGCAAAGAAGAGGCATACAGACCAGTTAGGAGGCCATCGCAGTAACCCAGGCACAAGATAATGCTGACCAGGAGTGTGGCTTGCCTGAGGAGAGGTAGAGAAGTAGACAGACCAAGCACTTCCAAGTAAGTTAAAAAAGAGACTCTCCCTTAGAAGCAATGGTGTGAAATATGCTAATTACTAATTACTTTTATCTAGTCCTTTCATAGGAAGTATGGAAGCTCTTTTTTTTTTGAGTCTACTTAACACATAACATTGTGTTAATTTCAGTACACAGCATAGTGATTCAGCATCTCTATACATTATACTGTGCTCACCACAAGTTGTAGCTACCCTCTGTCACCATATGAGGCTATTATCATGTCATTGATTATATTCCTTATGCTTTGCGTTTTATTCCTGTGACTTATTCATGTCATAATCAGAAGCCTGTGTCTCCCACTCCCCATCACCTGTTTTGCCCAACCCCTGCACTCCTCCCCACTGGCAACCATCAGTTTTTTTCTCTATATTTATAGGTCCGATTTTGCTTTTTGTTAATTTATTTGTTTTGTTTTTTAGATTACACATGTGAGTGAAATCGTGGTATTTCTCAGTCCAACTTATTTTGCTTAGCACAATACCCTCTAGATTCATCCATGTTATTGCAAATGGCAAGAGCTCATCCTTTTTTTATGGCTAATATTGTGTTGCATATATGTACCACATAGGAAGCATGGAAGTTCTTAAACTGGTCCCATACACAATAAAATTGTAGCAAGGACTGCCTTGAAACATTCTATACTATATTTAACCAACTGAAAACCATGTCAAAGGCCTGCTTCTTGGCACCTCTGTCACATGATCCATCATCTTGGCCCCTTCTGCCTACTGGCAGGGCAGTTGCCCAGGCCTGTAATTAGAACTGTCACATTCCTGAGGAGCTGCTGTGGCCAAGGCCCCCAGGGCAGAACCCTGGTGGGTTCCGTCAGGCGTTCACGCTATTCTAGGAAATGCCCCATTTACCGACTCTAAATGTCAGCCCACAATTCCTTGGCTTCTCCATGTTTGGTTCCCAGATTATTTACTTACTAGATGGCTGGAATGGAGTTCTGGTGAATAATGTCTCTCCTGCCAAGATGACAAATTGGGTTTCTAAAGACAGACATGTGGCTCTGTGCGGAAATAATATTTTGGGCATGAGCATCTTTGGCTGAATAGAATGGTATGGAAAATGTGAAGCCCTGGATGGCTTCTCTGTTAGTGGTTTTCTAACAGAGCCACTAACTCTTCAGAGACGCAGAGAACATTCAGCTGTGGAGGAGGCAGAGACTAGCCAAACTGGACCAGCTATTTCCTCAGCCTCTGGGAAGCATCCTCCCTGTTCCTGATTAAGTCCCTTTAAGAAGCAGATGATATGTCTTATGTTCTAACAAAAGGAACATCAAGGCTTTTCAGAACCAGAGAATGTCCCCTGTCAGACTGGAGTTGGGGTTAGTAGCTCCTATTTGTAGAGTGCATGCTGATTTGATGAGGCATTTGACTGTGTCCTCGAAATCCTGTTACACTCATTTCAAGTTTGATTATGTCTTTGTGAGGCAGAATAAGAAAGGCTAAAAAAAAACAGGCTTGCCCTTCTCTGGGGTGTCCAGGAAACTGCCAGAGTCCTTTCTAAAACTGACAGTGCCTTTTCCTCCTGGACGAAGTGTTCTCTGCCATCTCGTGGACGTGTTGGGAACTGCACCTCCCAATTGCACTTGCATCTCTGGGTTCATAGGAGGAACTACTGTCTCTAACCTTCCCCAGGTGAGAAGGTGAGGAGGGGCTACCACACCAGCCCTGGTCCAGGCTCCAGGATTGCCCAAATAAGAACCAGTGCAGAGAAGAATGAGGATGATGACTGTGTTAACCTTCTCTGCTCCTCTGCAATGCGTGAGATCATCTATAACTGTTAGGGCTGACACCTGCCAGTCACCCATGAGATTGTACACCACAGGTGGAGATGGGGCAAGCCCTGCACGGGGCCTCCAGTCAGGTGCTTTTGTAAGAGTCAAGTTCCAAAACTTTGGTCTTTTTTCTTTTTTTTTTTTTTCCAGAGGGAGCAAGAAAATGGGAAACTAAAGTGGGCAACAGCTGTTTCCTGCTTCTGAGGTGCTGGTATTTGCTGCACTTCTGCTCTTTGGTATTAGGCTGGAATGGGGGCTGCTCTATAGGACCAGAGAAGGAGTGAGGTTTTCATGACATCCACCCCAGCTTGTCTTAGGTGAAAAGAGAAACCCAGAAACAGCTTGGGGTGGAAAGGTGCAGCACTGGATTTAGTGAGCGACCTTTGGCAACCGGCTCTTTCAGGCATTGTGAGACAAGCAAGCATAGGCTGTGTTGGGCAGTGGAGAGAACAGAAGCTCCAGTTTCACCCCCGCTTTCAGTCTGCTCTCCTTCATATACCAGCCATACTGCACATAACGCATGTACCAGTGTGACCTTGGGCACATTGCCTATGACAATCAACGTTCTCATCTGTAAAGTGGAGATAGTAATAGAACCTGCCTCATGGAATGCTTAGAAGATTAAATGAGATCTAGTGCACAGCCTGGCTCTGGGCCAGCTCTCATAACCAATCCATGTGAGTAACAAATGTGCTGAAGTTTTCCTGGGCCCTCTGTAAACCTCTAATAGGAAGGACTGGTCAGGGTGTTTGGAGGGTGAGTAGAAAGAGTAATGGGTCAAGGGTATCTGGGTTTTTTTTTTTATGTTTGTTTATTTTTGAGAGAGAGAGAGCATGAGAGAGAGCGGAGGAGGGGCAGAGGGGAGAGAGGATCCAAAGCAGACTCTGCACTGACAGCAGCAAGTCCAGTGCAGGGCTCAAACCCATGAACCCATGGGATCATAACCAGAGCCAAAGTCAGACGCTCAAGCGACTGAGCCACCTATAATCTGTGATTCAAAACAGCCAAACTGGGTCATTAGCTCTCTGGAGGTAAGACGTGAACTGCAGTGTGCCTGAAGGAGCGTTGCACTTACAGAAACATGCCAAATGCTTAGAAGCCAGGGCCTGTGCCCCATATGGCAGGGCTCCCCACCCTTGTGCAAGCGCGTGTCCAGGAGGCAGTGGTGGGGGGAGCCTCTTAGCCTCTGGGTCTGAGTTGGCTCCCAGGCTGTCCCCAGGGGACCCCTTTGAGACAGAAGTCGGCAGAATCTAGCCTGTATGAGGTCTGGCTGGATGAGTAGTGTGCGTGCCAGTTGACTGCCAGGGTGAACGTGGCTCTTCTGAAAAGCACCTAAAGGAATTCCAATTTTAGCAGCAAAACCTGAGGACAGGCTCAGTTGTTTCTACTCATGTTCCACTAAGGATCCTAAGCTCTAGATTGTACGTCTAGGGTTTCTAGAGGTTGTCATCACCTCATAAGGGAAGGAAATACACATTTATTATCTACTGTGTGCCAGGCACTATGCTAGGAAGTTTAGACCACCCTGTGAAGTAAGAATCATTATTTCGCCCATTTTACAGGTGAGGAAACTGAAATACAGGGAAGTGAAGTGGCTTGGCTATTCTACCCAGCTATTGAGAATTGAGCCTGAGTCAGGATAGAGGTAGAATAATCTTGGCCCCACCGCGTTTTGTGTCCCCCACTGTACCAGGCGCAGGACCATAGATGTGGGAAGAGCTTACCAAACACTTGCTGAGTTGAAAATGGAAGGATTCATGTGCCAAAAGGGCCTTCGGAAATGGGCAGATGTCCTAGCACAGCTCTGAAAGACAAGCTATGTGGGGCAGCAGCTAGCACATCATCAATTCAGAATTCCCTGTCATCTGGCCTGTGGCCTGCTGGCCTGCAGCCAAGCTGTGTACAAGGGCTGACTTGATCAGCTTTGGCTCTTCTGTTTTAGGCACTCCACCTTCCAAAGAGGTGCCAGCTGGGAAGTACCCATTCATAGTCACGTCCGATGATGGGCGGAAGGTTCCTGTGGTCCAGGCTTATGCTTTTGGCAAATACTTAGGCTATTTGAAGGTTGAGTTTGATGAAAAAGGAAATGTCATCGCTTCGCATGGAAATCCCATTCTTCTCAACAGCAGCATTGTGGAAGGTGGGTAAATGATGGCTGGACTTTGTTCTTGTTGTTAATGTTTCAGGGCAAGGCTGTAACACCTTTAAAGAATAGAATTCTCTCAAGTTTGCCCTCTTCATGGATAAGAAGATTGAAAATACACTCAAATGCCCAATATCCCATTTGCTTTCCCAGTTCCTCTCAGCATCAGACACCGTGTCACTGCCTCTTGTGTCTTTTCAAGCTTTGTCCAGGCATGGAAAAGCCACTCAGCTCATGTCCAGAGGAGAGCTGCAAAGGGGTTCAAAGCCCCACCACCAGCAGTGTGCCCACGGCAAGTTGCCCAGTCTCAGTGGGCTTTTGTTTCTTTATCACATGAGGGAGTGTCTTTTTTACTTTTTTGTCTGGGACTCAGAATAAAATACATCTTATGTCACCTGTTTACATGTGGTGTACATGACCACAGCCCTGGGCCTCTCTCACCATGATTGGACCAGGGAGAGATGGGCAGTGGGGTGCCCTGCAGAGCTTGTGCTCACAGCACAGACCATCTCAACAGCCAGAGGGAGAGGCCGGGACTGCACAGCAGAACCTCAGAAGGCCCTGTAGACCTGCCCTGGGGACCTTTCATCATCCCCACTCTTCCCCATGCCCCCCGCCCCCCAAGGCTATCCCAAGTGGGTCCACAGGTGCTCATTCAGGTGTGATGAGTTGATGTTAGGATAGATACTCAGTGCATCTTTAAGTTCAGATCCATTCCTAGTCTTATTACCAAGGAACAGAATTTTCTGAGGAAATTTTATAGTCAAAACGAAAATGTAGACAAATAGGGTAAAGAAATGTATAGTCACAACAGGTAAGCTAAATGATCTTTGATTCCTTCTCCAAAATTTAGGCCAGGGTGAGATCTGCCTTAATGGCAACCTGATTTTTTTGTTTTTTGTTTTTTGTTTTCTTCTGTTTTACTTTTTTCTAGATCCAAGCATAAAAGCAGACATTAACAAATGGAGGATAAAATTAGACAATTTTTCTACTCAGGAATTAGGGAAAACAATTGTCTATCTGGATGGCTCCACTCAGTCATGCCGCTTTAAGGAATGCAACATGGGCAACCTGATTTGTGATGCCATGGTGAGTGGTCCCCAGGAGTGCAGGGCCTGTGCTTAGAGGAAGAGGGGAGGGAGGAAGGTTGCAAGGAGGGACAGCCTGTTACAAAATTCAAGGTCTTTAAAAATTAATATGCAAACAATAGCTTGGGGTAGATTAATACTGAGTAGTAGTACCTTGGGAAGGGGCCTAAACTATACCAGTTGACCATCACTTTATTGCATAAGAACTGAAAGCTTTATTGATAGGTATTCACCTTGGATGTCTGAATTGTGGATGTTGCTTTCCTTTTGTAAGATGATCTGAATACGTGAAACTTCACTATTCTGAAGATGTAGACATAGTAGATAAAACACATTTGCTTGGGCCTAAATTGGCCAGAGTGTCTCACTGATCTGCCCTCTTGGATCCAGAGAACAAGATCTTGTGTGACTGGAAGCCTCCTTCACAAGCAGAGAATGATGACATGCAGTTATGATAAGGCCTGTGGCTGAATAGATCGCTCAAGAAAACACCCCACTGTCTACCTGTCTACAAGAGACTGGCTGTTGGCAGCCCCTGGGGAGCCATGCTGAACCAGGGTCCCCAGGCCAGACTTAACACTCCCACCAAAGTCCGCACCCAGAGGGCTGATTCTTTGTGCTTGGCACTGTGCTTGGTACCTGGAGCCCAGTGCCTGATATATGTACTCTCAATAACTGACTGCCAAGTAAATGACAATGTCCACACTTCCCAAGGTCAGACCAGTGCTGGCTCTTCAACATTATGCAGTCACACAAAAGAAGTAGCTAAAGACACTTTTCATAGATGCCATGATACTCTACATGGAAAACCTGAAGGACTCCACCAAAAGGCTGCTAGAACTGATACATGAATTCAGCATAGTTGCAGGGTACAAAATCAATGTACAGAAATTGGTTGCATTTCTATACACCAATAATGAAGCAACAGAGAAATCAAGAAATTGATCCCATTTACAATTGCACCAAGAACCATAAAATACCTAGGAATAAACCTAACCAAAGAATAAAAGATTTGTATGTTGGAAACTATAGAACACTTATGAAGGAAATTGAAAAAAACACAAATGGAAAAACATTCCATGCTCATGGATTGGAAGAACAAATATTGTTAAAATGTCAGTACTACCCAAAGCAATCTACATATTCAATGCAATCCCAATTAAAATTGCAACAGCATTCTTCTCAAAGCTATAACAAACAGTCCTAAAATTTGTATGGAACCACAAAAGACCCCAAATAGTCAAAGTAATATTGAAAAAGAAAACCAAAGCAGGAGGCATCACAATCTCAGACTTTAGCTTCTATTACAAAGCTGTAATCATCAAGACAGTACGGTATTGGCACAAAAATAGACACATAGACAAAAGGAATAGAATACCCAGAATTAGACCCACAAATGTATGGCCAACTAATCTTTGACAAAGCAGGAAAGAGCATCCAATGGAAAAAAGTCTCCGATGCTGGGAGAACTGGACATCAACATACAGAAGAATGAAACTAGACCACTTTCTTACACCATACACAAAAATAAACACAAAATGGATGAAAGACCTAAATGTGAGACAGGAAACCATCAAAACCCTACAGGAGAAAGCAGGAAAAAACCTCTCTGACCTCAGCTGCAGCAATTTCTTGCTCGACACATCTCCAAAGGCAAGGGAAACAAAAGCAAAAATGAACTACTGGGACCTCATCACGACAAAAAGCTTCTGCACTGCAAAGGAAACAATCAACAAAACTAAAAGGCAACTGACAGAATGGGAAAAGATATTTGCAAATGACATATCAGATAAAGGGCTAGGATGCAAAATCTATAAAGAACTTACCAAACTCAACACCTGAAAAACAAATGATCCAGTGAAGAAATGGGCAGAAGACATGAATAGACACTTTTCCAAAGAAGGCATTCAGATGGCCAATAGACACATGAAAAGATGCTGAATATCACTCATCATCAGGGAAATAAAAATCAAAACCACACTGAGATACCAGCTCACACTGGTCAGAGTGGCTAAAATGAACAACTCAGGAAACAACAGATGCTGGCAAAGATATGGAGAAACGGGAACCCTCTTGCACTGTTGCACTCGTGCGGCCGCTCTGGAAAACAGTGTGGAGGTTCCTCAAAAAATTAAAAATAGAACTACCCTACAACCCAGCAATAGCACTACTAGGAATTTATCCAAAGGATACAGGAGTGCTGATTCATAGGGGCACATGTACCCCAATGTTTATAGCCACACTTTCAACAACAGCCAAATTATGGAAAGAGCCTAAATGTCCATCAACTAATGAATGGATAAAGATGTATTTTATATCTATAATGGAATACTGCTTGGCAATGAGAAAGAATGAAATCATGCCATTTGTAGCAAAGTGGATGGAGCTGAAAGTTATTATGCGGGGTGAAATAAGTCAGAGGACAGATCATGTTTTCACTCATATGTGGATCTTGAGAAACTTAACAGAAGACCATGGGGGGAGGGAAAAGGAAAAAAAGTTACAAACAGGGAGGGAGAGAGGCAAACCATAAGGGACTCTTAAATACAACAATCTGAGGGTTGATGGGGGGGTGGGGGAGAGGGAAAAATGGGTGATGGGCATTGAGGAGGGCACTTGTTGAGATGAGCATTGGGTATTATATGTAAACAATGAACCATGGGAATCTACCCCAAAAACCAGGAGCACACTTTACACACTGTATGTTAGCCAGTTTGACAATACATTATACTTTAATATTATTAAAGAAGATGACATATCAGATACTTTAATATTATTAAATAATATTAAAGAAGAATCCTATTTTGAAAAAAAAAAAAAGTAGCTAAAGAGTAGCCAGTATGGGAATGTTTAGAGAAAAGTCTGAAGGAAACAAGCTGTTAGCAGTGCTTATCTCTCTTTTAAGAGGCAGAGGCAAGTGTTAAGAAAACACTTGCTTTTGCGCTATTTTTTTTTTCAAATGAGAATATATTTATTTCTTGTTACTAAACACATATTTTTGTAAAAGAAAAGAATGAAACGGATTCTCCCATTTCAGGAGGCCATCTCTGTGCCTCCAAAATTGCCAACTTGGAAATTTGACATGGAGGCCAGGGATCTTGTTGGCTTGAGGTCCTGAGTGGAAAGGTTTTCAGGTCACGCCTTCAGGAGCAAGTGTGGGGCCTGGAGGAGGTGGGGAAGGAGAGGTATGGTGGACCAATTTGCATGGAGGTCCTGTCCTGACACAAGAGCCAGTTTTGCTAATGCCCACTGGCCTGAGAGTACAAGGATCTTAGGAAAGGGGGCTCAGGGCTACTTGCTTCTAAGAGTCTGACACAGGACTGGTCACTATTTCTTACTTTTGCTTCTCAGAGCATAAAACTAGTTCTGACTGACTATACTTGAGAAATCTCTGGGAACACAGGAGCAGGAAGAAGCAGCTTTATTTCCATGGTAGAGATAACCAAATCCCTAAAACTGATACTGTGGAAGAAGGTCTAGAATAACTAATGTAAATTCATGCTACTGTTGCAGATTAACAACAACATTAGACACTCGGATGAAGTGTCCTGGAACCATGTGTCCATGTGCATTCTAAATGGAGGTGGCATTCGGTCACCTATTGACGAGCGGAACAACGGTATGCTTCCCAGGCTCAGGGTGTCAGCTCAGGTCTCTCTCTGACCGTGCCCCTGGGTGGCCTCAGCTCATCTGTCCTGTCAGCCATGTACCACAATGTCAGCCTCTCCAGTTTCGGTTAACTGCTACTCAAGTCAGTGCCTAAGCAGAAGGGCACACACATGCTTGTGTGTTCTCATATGTATTCACACACAGAGTGGAGAGCAAGGGTGAATGGAACCCAATCTTGATCTAAACTTCTGACACACAAAGCCAAATACTAATTATTGCTGATTACCAACAACCGCCTCCTTGATACCTGGAAAGAGAAAGGGACAAACTGTCCATGTTCTGTGCTGGAAAAAAACAAAAACAAAACAAAACAAAACAAACAACAACACCCTACTGGATTAAATTCTTTTAGTGCATTTACAGATATCCAGGATCTTGCATGGTAAAACAAACCAACTAGTCAGATATTCAAACCGTTCTTGGAGTCTTCCCTGATCTGCTGTCAAACCAGGTAGTCTCAGTGTAAAGCCCCAAGCTAATCTCATTGTCAAACAAGGACAGGTGGCAGGGACACACTGCCTGTCTGGAGGAACTGAGCAATGCTCAACACCCACTGAAGACCCAGCTATAAGCCAGAGATCCAGGGCAGAGCACTGGTGACTTTGGAGCCACAGCCATTTATGAGCACCTGCCATCTTGCCCAGTGGTTGAGAGCATGGCCAGAGGCCTCTTGAATCCATTCCCTCCCTGAGTGTCAGGAACCACTCACACAGCTGATGCTGTACTAATAGCCTTCCAATAGCCTCTTGTCTCCCTCATCTCCACCAACCCTAAAGGAAGCTGGTCTTGGGGTAATCTTATTCTCAAGCTGTTTTCCTTCTCACCCCATCTACAACTACCATCAGGCACAATTACCTGGGAGCACCTGGCTGCTGTGTTGCCCTTCGGAGGAACCTTTGACCTGGTCCAATTAAAAGGCTCCACCCTGAAGGCGGCCTTTGAGCACAGCGTGTACCGCTATGGCCAGTCTACTGGAGAGTTCCTGCAGGTGGGCGGTAAGTCACCCTTTGAAGTGAAGTGGGTTTGTCCTGCTGGTTGGCTTAGTTCCTCACTCCCCAGGACTTCCACTGCCAGATTTGTTTAGGTTTTCCCCCCACCCAACATGAATGCATAGTCTCTCAATGGTCATGGGCTCCCAGACCAACTGAGATTAGGTCAGGGTCAACGCCTCAATGCCTTGGCAATGAGCAGTAGTTGCTACGCCTGATTTGGATGTCAGATAGACTCACTATAGGAGCTGGCCCTCCAAACTCTAAGCAGGTCAGCGGCCTTGAGGTCTAGTTTCTATTAAAATCTTAGTTGTTTAAACACTCAGTATTCTTTTATAGAAAAAAAACAAAACCACCATTCTCTGTTCTATTCATAAGTGCCTGGTACCATGCAGAGGTTCAAAGGAATTCAATATCCAATCAGTATTAGCAAGGATGATGTCTGGGAGGGGCGGCCGACTACATAGACACATCGGAACACCTGGTTCTAGTTCCACTGTGACGTGGGACAGGTCTTCAACCTCTCTGAATGTTCTGAAAACATCTGCCCTGCTCATCTCATGGATCACAGTGAAAACTGAATGAAAATAAATGCTTCCCAAATTGCCAAGGACTTGTGAATGTGAAACACTTTTGTCAATAATAACTTCCACAGTCCAACGAATTAATCGTTAAATTTATAACCTTGATACTGATACCATAATTTGCCCCCCCCTTTTTTTTTACTGTAGATGGTGGGCCTCACTTGATAGTGTGATTGCTTTGTCAAGTCCTCCTTCTACAGAACCCCCAACTCTTTGGATTGAGGGGGGGAGCTGCAGATGGTGGTGGAGCCATGGCCTAATGCCTGTGGGGTAACCCACACATTCTGCACTTTTCCAGGAGAGACTTGGGAACAACAGGGTTTTGGTGCTCCATCACAGTGCTGGGTAGTTACATGTCTTGTGAAAGTCATCCAAACCCAAATTATTATCATTTAGTAGTCTTCAAAATTAGAACAAATATTCTGTACCTCTCATCTATTTCTCATTTTCCAAAGCCATTGAACCAAGTGGCTGACCAACTCATTTAGGATTTTAAAAAGATGTGGTTTCTCCCTGCACTGTTACCCCTTGCCCGTACTGAGGCAGAGCCAGTTTTCCTCCCAGTGGTTCTCAGACCTCCCAAGACTCAAGGATAAACCTAACCAAGAAATGCAAACGCAATCTAACCAAATGCTGCAATGTCACCTCAATTCTTGCTGAAATTTCACTCAAGCTCAAACTCAGTGAAAACCAAGCCCAGTGCCCCAATTCCATATTTTGGCCAAATCTCTTTCTTAGAAAACAGAAATTTCCCTCTGGATCCAGTGAAAACATACAGATTCGTTTCTTTTCTAGGAATTCATGTGGTGTATGATCTTTCCCGAAAACCTGGGGACAGAGTGGTCAAATTGGATGTTCTTTGCACCCAGTGTCGAGTGCCCAGTTATGAGCCTCTCAGAATGGATGAGATATATAAGGTTATCCTTCCAAGCTTCCTTGCCAATGGTGGAGATGGATTCCAGATGATAAAAGATGAAGCATTAAGACACGACTCTGGTAAGCACAAGTGTCTCTTCCTCTCCCTACTCCAAAGTACTCCAGAACAAAACTGGGCCAAAGAGGGAAGCTACTCAGGATGCCAGGACTGCAGTGCCAGAAATCAGATCCTGCCCCTTTGTTGCCGCCTCCCTCCTGCTTTGTTGGAAAATAGCAGTACTGCATTGGAGAATATATGCCCTACCCCTCTTCGGCACACGTAGCCACCCATCGAAGCCCAAAATGTTTTAAAATTCTGTTAAGTATGTATAAACAGCTATTTAAATTGTGAAATATCAATGGGTTTTGCACTTAACGAGAAACCTCATCTCTAGAACTTTAGATTGGATCTGGAAAATCCTATACGCTTTCTTGAAGCTTTTAGTGTGAATAGGTCAGGTAGGAGTAGATGGGCTGTGCTCCCCTCCCCCTTTGTAGCACATTGGGTTGGTGGAGTATTGAAAGGAACAACCACACCTGACCTCAGTATTTTTGGCAGCATTTAGGGTCATTATACTGCAACCTCACTTTTAAAAATCATATGGAAGTCGGCTGATGGTAGATTTGAGTCCCACAGAGGCCCAGAGGATACCACCAGCACAGGGCCATTAAAAAAAAAGAAAAAAAAAAGAACCACTTCACATGCATGAAGTCCATTGATCCATTGATAGAATATACTACCCCTTCCTCTTCTCTAGGGCAGAAGCCAGCATGCTTATAAAGCATGTGCACAACTTTGCATCTCCAGAAAAGAGCTCTGGTACTTCCTTGTCAGCTTTCCTGTGGTGGGCCTGCTGTTTCAGCCTCTTGTTTCAAGGAGGGTGGAGAGCGGAGCCAGGGCAAAGGAGGCAGCATTCCTGCCAGGAAAGATGCTAGCTACTTCAGTACATTCCATGAAAGACGATGGAAGCACAGGCTTTACAGAGGTTTCCTCTTGGGTCCCACATGAGACAGAGGCTGGTGGCTGTGCAGACTAAACCCAGACTGATAAGTTTGAGAGAGGAGCTCACATAGAAGGCTGAGGAAGCCTTGGCCCTAAGGGTTCTCAACCCTAGCTGTGTATCAGACTTAGTTGGAGAACATTTTAAATTAAATATCAATACTTTGGCCCCAGCTTTTAAGAGATTCCAATATAACTGTGTTGGGGAAAAGACTCTTCCAGCAATTCTAATGCAGGGATGCAGAGAGTTCTTTTTAAAAATACTAGTGTATTTTTTTTGTGGAGGTATAATTGCCATATAACACAATGTTTTAATTTCAGGTGTACATGGTTCAATATATGTATGTATTGCAAAATGATCATCACAATGTCTAGTTAACATCATACAGTCACTAATTTTTTTCTCTTGTAAGGTAAACTTTTAAGATCTGCCCTTGTAGCAACTTTCAATATGCAATACAGTATGGACTCTAGTCATCATGCTGTACATTACATCCCTATGACTTATTTGTGACTGGAAGTCTGGATTTTTAACCCCCTTCACCCATTTTTCCCACCCCCCTACCCCCACCTCTGGCAACCGCCAGTCTGTTCTCTATATATGCAAGTTTGGTTTTGTCGCTGTTGTTTAATTCCACATACAAGTGAGAGGAGATGGTATTCGTCTTTCTCTGATAGATTTCATTTAGCACAATGCTCTCAAGGTCTATCCGTGTTATCGCAAAAGGCAATATTTCATTCTTTTTATGGCTGAATAGTATTCCATTGTGTGGAATCACATTTTCTTTATCCATTCATCTACCACAGACACTTAGGTTTTTTCCCTATTTTGTCTATTATAAATAATGCTGCAGTGAACATGGGGGCGCATGTTACTTTTTGAATTAGTGTGTTTTCTTCAAATACTCTAAAGTGGAATTGCTGGATCATACAATGGTTCTATTTTTGATTTTTTGAGGGGCCTCCATACTGTTTCCCATAGTGACTACATCAAGTACATTCCCACCAATAGTGCACAAGGGTGCACTTTCCACATCCTTGCCAACACTTGTTATTTCTAGTCTTTTTGATAATAGCCATTCTAAACAGAGAAGGGATATCCCTGTGGTTTTGATTTGCATTTCCCCGATGATTAGTGATGTTCAGTATCTCTTCATGTATCTGTTGGGCATCTGTAGGTCTCCTTTGGAAAATCTATTCAGATCCTCTGCCCATTTTTTAATCAGATTTTTATTTTGTTTTTCTTTTGAGTTCTAGGAGTTCTTTACATATTTTGGGTATTAACTGCTTATCAGATATATGATCTGTTGAGTGGTATTTTTAAAACAAAATTTTGTCAGGTCCCTATGGGTTTGTTGTAGTTATAGGCAATTAGTATTTATCAGGTCTCCTCTCTTTTGGAAATGAAGTCTCCATTGTCTGTCAATTATGCGAAAATGACTTCTGACCAGGCAAGCAGAAGGAAGCCACTTTTATGTCTCAACTAATTGCTCTCAACCATTTCCCTAATGCCCTTGTTTTGGAGTGGTTCAAAAGCAATATTAAAGGTCAACAACCTTTTGAGATGACTATTCCCTCCAGTTGTCTAGTAGTCAACAGCGGGCACATTTCACATCTGGAACATGAAAAAGCAATCAAATTCTTTGCACCTGTAATCACTTTTCTTGTCTTTTGTGACATTTTATCCTTGCTTATGAAAGTAGTATCTTCCCTCTTACAATTACAAAAGACTTGAGAGAAATACGTTGGTTTTCCCACCTCTTACTCTTAACTGGTAATTACTTATTCTGTAGTTAAAATAATGTATATATTTTTCCAGGTGACCAAGATATCAACGTGGTTTCTGGATATATCTTAAAAATGAAAGTAATTTATCCAGCAGTTGAAGGTCGGATCAAGTTTTCTGCAGGAAGTCATTGTTGTGGAAGCTTTTCTCTAACATTTCTTTCCTTTTTGGCAGTGAGCATTGTTTTATACCAGTAGCCAAAAATTCCTCTTGCCATTAATGTGTGGAACTGCATTTTTTTTTTCAAGTGCGATTCAAGTCTGCATTTTAGGAACTGGCTTGGTGATGGCACAGACCATCTTTGCTGGCCCCCAGAAGCTGAGGCTGGAGGCTTGTAAATGAAGACACTGACATCATTACTCAGGATCAGCAAGTCACTGAACACACAGGAAAAAATGAAAATGAGCCCTTTGAGGGGAAAGCCAACCATCTTTAGTTTACATATGCAAATTTTAATAAAACTTTTATTAACAATTTTAAACCACAGAAATCATTTTTTTAATATCCATTTTAATCCACCAAACAATTTATGTTTACATAGAACTCTATCCTTTACAAGGCAGTTTTTATCTTATTTGATGCCTATAACTTTTTTTGGTGGGCAAGGCAGGCAGTGTTTTTCCCATTTGGCAGACAGGGAAACTGAAACTCAGAAAGAGCTGACTTGTTCAAAGCCATAGAGCTGAAAGTGACAAATCTAAGACCTGCACCCAGGTCTTCTGACCTCAAGTCCAGACTCTTTCAACTACATCCAGTTGCTGTTCAGAAAGATACTTAATGGTCTCCTCTGCTCATAACTGTCAATGGCATCAAGCTCCTGGATGACAAGTCTCTGCTTTATTTCATATCTCTAACTTTTCCCTTTTTAGATCTTGTTGTGACATTGAGTTTCATGGACTAAACACAGGCAGCATTCTCTCCTGTACCACCCATGTGCCTTTAACAAGTCAGGGAACAAACAGTGCAGCAGCAGATGATGGGAAAGGCCACAGCCTGCAAAAAATAGTCCAGGGGCAGGGAGAAAGGAAAAGGAAGAACAGGACACCGGGACATATTTACATTATGGAAGAAAAAGAGCTAAAGGGCATTTAGATTTGTTAAAGAGATATTTGCTAAGGAGTAGCAGAAGAGTGCCTGATACATAGTATTACCTGTGAATAATTTTATGAGATTCCATCAGTTCTGCCTCTGTGCTCTTTCCACCCTTCTTTCTAATGTGAGGGTATGAGAACCTTTTAAGATAAGGTGTGATTCTAAACTTGTACCTGTTCTCCCCAGCAAGATGCCAGCACTTACCCTAGTCTCTGTCTCTCTCTCTCTCTGTCCCTTCTCATCCCCCACCCCAGTCATGGAAAACTCAGAGGGGAGACAAGGATTGATTTTTAAGTGTTATACGTAATAAGTTTGAAGTCAGATCTGCCTGCAAATCTGGACACTCTTAAGTCATGCTCAAGTATGAATATGAGAACTCCTGCCTGGGAGTGAGCCCCTGAGTGGGTGTTCAGGAAAACACCCAGACTGATGAAATGATTTATAACCAAAAGAACAAATACTTGCTTAAGGTGGTCGTGAGACCATGTGAGCCTGCTCAGCATTGCATAAACTTCAGTGAGAAATGGGAGCCTTCACCTTAAAAAATGGTGAGCAGGGGCACCTGGGTGGCTTAGTCAGTTAAGCATCCAGCTTTGGTCCAGGTTATGGTTCATGGGTTGGAGCCCCGTGTCGTGCTCCCTGCTGTCAGCACAGAGCCTGCTTTAGATCCTCTCTCCCCTCTCTCTGTCCCTTCCCCTGTATATGCTTTCTCTCTCTCTCTCAAAAATAATAAATGAAAAAAAAAAATGGTGAGCAAACAGCAGCTAGAGGTTTCGAGAGGGAGTGTTTGTTAATGTTTACAAATATTAAGTACTCTTGATACAAAATATACTTTAAAAATTTTATAACATCTTTAAAAAGGCTGCTGCAGTAAAATAATGCCCTCAGTTCTATGCATATACAGATTAGCTATAAGCAAATGTCAATAGGATTGGAAGAGGAAAATTAGAGAAAGGTGCATTTGGAGTATATTTTTATGCTTGGCCAGTAAAATACAATGAATCCTATTAGAGCACAAATTTTTAAAGAACATTTTTGTAAGTTTTCTAAATATATGTGCACATATTGTGCAGTGGTTTAAGAAATGACCTCAAACACTTTACAGCTGTAGATTCAATTGTGCAATAAAACTGAAGATATGCTCCTTGTCTTTGGTAGTTATTTCTTCTCTCAAGCAAACATTATAACCTGGGACAATACAACTGAAGGAAAACTTTTGATGGTTTATCACTGGTATCATTTCTCTTGATCATAAGTCCCTTGCTATTTGATAACCTTCCCTAGCCCCCTTTTCAGCCAAAACAACAAGAAGAAAAATGCATGCAATTTTTAGATAAGAGAAAACAGTAAATAAAGGATATTTTAAATAATACTCATACATTTTCTGGCTTTCATATACAGAATCTAATGTAGAGATTGTTTTGAGGCTTGTAGTTGTTTACTAAAAATAAAAATGCCCAAGTTGGACAGTGTTGGGGATTTAATTAATTTGTCTGAACTAGCTGTGCATCTAAGAATCTTCTTCAAGCATACTGATAAATAAACCAATTGTTCTGTCTTGATCAAATGGATCCGTTAAATCCATTTGGTGCCAGAACCGCCTTCAGCAGTTCCTAACAAAGAATAAGCAGGGTTTCTTAGAAGAAAGTTGAGACTGCCAACAGTTGCCCATTAGGAAAAGTTGCTCCCTTGAGGAGTCTGTGGTCCATGGATAGATCCATGGCTACACTTCCCAAAATTAGGAAAGTTTCCTGATTAGTTATCTGGGCCTGCTGTAATAAACTGACATAAACTGGATGGCTTAAACAACAGAAATTTATAGTCTCACCCTTCTGGAGGTCAGAAGCCTGAGATCAAGTTGGCAAGGTTGTTTCCTTCTGAAGACTGTGGTGAAGCATCTACTCCAAGCCTCTCCTAGCTTCTGGTAGCATCAGGCATTCCTTGCCTTATAGCTGGTATTTTCCCTCTGGTTTTATATCCTTTTCCCTCTGTATGTCTGTCTCTATGTCCAAATTTCCCCTATTTATAAGAACAAAGTCATACTGTATTAGGCCCACTGTAATGACTTAATTTTAGTCACCTAAAAAAAACACTATTTCCAAATAAGGTCACATTCACAGGAAATGGGGATAAGGGCCCAAGCCCCACCATCTTTTCAGGGGACATAGGGGAGTCATCCTTGGCGGCTCCTGTTTTCTCAAACTCACATTATGTCCCTGGGTAAATCTTGCTTCCCAACACACACACACACACACACACACACACACACACACACACACAGAGGCACACAACACCCTTCACAAGTACTACCTTGCTTCGAATCACTGCCACTTTTGAATTGCTTCAGCAGCCTCCTAAATGAGTTGGTCTCCACTTCTGCTCCACTCTAGTCAGTTCCCAACATTCTCAATTCAGCAGCCAAGGTGAGGTCTTACAGTATTAAGCAAGACTGTGTTGCTCAATGGCTCAAACTCTTTTTACCACACTCCAAGTAAAAGCAACAATAAATTATCCCAATGGCCTACAAGGCCCTCTGTGATCTGGTTTCCCATTACTTCTCTGACATTATTTCTCTTCACTCTCCCTGATGTGGCCACACTGATCTCTGTGCTATTCTTCCTACAAAACAGACACTCTCCCACTCAAACCTTTGCATGTGCTATTTTCTCTACTTGGAACATGGACTCCTACATCCCTGCATTACCTGATTTCTCACTTCCTTCAAGTCTTTTCCAAGGTCCCAGACCCCGCCATTTAAAACTGCAACCCTCCCCCATATTCCCCTCCTCAGTTCAAAATGTTTCTTCTGAGCACTTATTTTCTAGGATACTACAATTTCCTTATTTATCTTATTGTCTGTCTCTTGGAGTTTGAATGTAGGCTTCTAAATGCACAAATAATATCCCTAGCTTATCTAAAACTGCCTGGCACATGGGTGAGTGTGCACTACACACTTGAATAAGCTGAATAAACTGTGTGTAATTCCTTCCCTTGTACCTTTCTACCACCCTCCTCCTCACTCAGTCCAAAAGCCACACATACAGTCCTTTTCTCTGGCCTCACCCCTCCAGAGAATACAGATAATTAAGATTTCTCTACCTACAGAAGACACCCTTTTCATTACGCAGAGTGTTTGACTCTTCTTTAACCTCTCTGCAACCAAAAGGCCAATTAAGTTACCCCTAAGGACAGCTGCCTTTCTCCAAAGATTTAATTCCCTTGTTCGTTAATATGAAGGTAATTATAACTTTTCTAACAGTATTCCTTTTTCTCCCTTGTTTTGTTCTTCAACATCAGGGATTAGCAAACTGCAGCCTGAGAGCCAAATCCTGCCTGCCACTGCTTTATGTAAATAGGGTGTCACTGGAATACAAATACATCCACTACATAGAGTGTTTGATAGGAAAAAAAAAATCATAAATATCAAATTAACAAAAGTGAAATTAAAAAAAAACAACAACAACTAGTTTTCACTGGAGCTCATAGGCCTCAGGTTAAAGATTTCTTCTCTGTGTACCCAGCACTGCCAAAGAGATAACTGGGTACATTACAGACAGCATACTCCTTGACACAGAAGTATAATGAACTGGCAAGAACTATTCATTTGCTCATTCATTCATTTAGTCAATCATTTTTATTCCAATGTTGACTATATCTGAAATTACAATTTGTGTATATATCATTACACACTCTGCTAAAAACAGAAGCAAATTAGATTTCTATTTATATTTCTACAATAAAATCAAATGATTTTTACTAAGTCAAAAATGATCATTTAAGTGGTTGCTTTCAATCATTTCTCAGGATCTTCTGATATCTATAACTAATTATACTTAAAACACAATTTTAATGTCCTTTAAATATCTGAAAATGTCTTCCCATCTATTTAATTTCATTTTATCCCCTCAACCAGAAACACTGATAGTTGTTTCTATTAAACACATTTCAAAATGTGAAGCTCATGCACAAGAGAACACACATAAAGATAGGAAGGAATGTACAAAGTAAAATATATGAAATGACTGGGGAACATACTTTTTAAAAGGATCCAAAGAGTGACTACTTTTGGAAATAAAAGCTCTTTTTATGGGGCAACACTAACAAGGACAAGATGAGAGACAAATCGAAGTTTGAATTCTAACTTCACTACTCTCTCTGGCTTCAATATCCTTACCTATAATATAGGAACAATACCATCTCACAGTTACTATGATGGATGATAAAACGTGATAGTGAATATAAAATGCCTTGCCAACAGAGATTGCATCTGGTTCCTTTTCCTTTGATAATATGAATAATTAATTTTGTATGTGTAGATTTTTATACACATTTTCTTTAAATAGAGCTCAGCCACTGCTATGGATGGAACTGTGCCTTCCTAAAATTCGTATGTTGAAGCCCAAAACCACCTTGTGACTGTCTTTGGAGATGGGGCTTTTAGGAAGTAATTAAGGTTAAATGAGGTCATAAGAGTGGGACCCTAACCAACTGGACTGATGCCCTTATAAGGATAGAGAGAGAGAGAGAGAGAGAGAAAGCAAGCTCTTTCCTTCTCTCCTCCCACAAAGGTACACAGAGAGGTCAGGAGCACATGTGAGAAGGCAGCTATCTGCAAGCCAAAGGAAGAGGCCTCACAATGAAACCTACCTTGGATTCTAGCCTCCAGAACTATGAGAAATAAATTTGTTGTTAGAGCCACGCAGTCTGTGGTATTTTGTTATAGAAGCCCAAGCAGAATGATACACTCCTAAGAACATTTTTCCCACCTAAATAAAGAGAATATGACGATTTATATGAGAGTAGGTGAGAATGGGATAAAAAGGGCTGTGAAATATTTTTTCCAGCTCACCATGACATTTTAAATAACAGTGCTTAAAATGCTATGGATTCAAATGTAAAGAGTTAACCTGATTAACTTTCCATCTGTCCCTGAGAAATCAGTAAATGTTTAAGGCTTTGTATTAAAGTACCAACTCACAGAAACTCATACATATACTAGAATCTTGAAACAATTAAAAATATAATAAAACTGGGGTGCCTGGGTGGCTCACTGGGTTAAGCGTCCAACTCTTGATTTCAGCTCAGGTCACTATCTCACAAACTGTGAAATCAAGCCCCAGGTCAGGCTCTGTGCTGACAGCAAGGAGCCTGCTTGGGATTCTCTCTCTGCCTCTCCCCCATTCACATGCATGAACATGCTCTCTCAAAATAAATAAACACTTTTTAAAAAATTTACAACACCAGGACACCTGAGTGGCTCAGTTGGTTAAGCGTCCAACTTCAGTTCAGGTCATGACCTCGTGGCTCCATAAGTTTGGGCCCCACATCAGACTATTGTCAGTGTGGAACCTGCTGCGGATCCTCTGTCTCCCTCTCTCAGCCCTTCCCTCACTCATGCATGTACTCTCTCTCAAAAATAAATAAACATTAAAAAAATTCCAACACCTAATAACCACTTTTTTTGGAAAAAAAAAAAAAGTAAACAGTATTAAACAGGTTAGATTTCCAAATTATATTTAGAGTTCCCTATTACCCAGCTTAGTATCTAATACATAGTTGAAACTCAATAAATATAGCCTGAATGAATGCTACGACCAATAAGCAAACACAAAATGCTCGATCTTGAAAGACAAACTTGTTATAAGGAGAAAAGTATAGCATGGGAGGGAACTATAAGTAGAATTCCGAACACTGACTCTAATCTTTTAATTTAACTTTCCTCAAGGGGAGCCTGGGTGGTTCAGTTGGTTAAGCATCTGACTTTGGCTCAGGTCATAATCTCACATTTCATGGGCTTGAGCCCCGTGTCTGACTCTGTGCTGTCAGACCAGAGCCTGGAGCCTGCTCTTGATTCACTATCTCCCTCTCCTTCTGCCCCTCCCCCTCTTTTGCTCAGTCTCCCTCTCAAAAATAAACAAACATTAAAAAAAAATTTTTAATTAGGGCGCCTGGGTGGCTTGGTTGGTTCAGCGCGGACTTCGGCTCAGGTCATGATCTCACATTTCATGAATTCAAGCCCCACATCGGGCTCTGTGCTGACAGCTCAGAGCCTGGAGCCTGCTTCAGATTCTCTATCTCCATCTCTCTGCCTGTCCCCCACTCGTCACTCACTCTCTCTCAAAATTAAATAAACATTTTAAAAATTAAAAAAAAATTAACTTCCCTCAAGAAATACAATTAATTCTGTATTTTCCTTTTGGAGAGATAATAGACAATATAATCCAAAAATCTACTTGACTAAATTGTTATATAAGATTTTGGAATATAGCTACATTCATTCAGTAAAATATAGCTGCAACCACACAATCAGAAATATCTGTTTGTAGTCAGTTTTCACACTTAAAAAGGGCAATAACCTGTCAATCCAGCAAGAGTAAGGAAAAGTGCTTTGTTTCTTAAGAAAAACTCATAAAGGATGTCTTCTTTATAAACACATAGTTACCTGTGTAGAAAATAGGGGCAAAAAAAAAGAAAAGATACATCTACTAAAATGTATTAACTCTAAATAAGAAAGCAAATCAGATCTTACTACAATTTCTCCACACTAAACATAATTATTTTCAAAGTGATACAATACAAAGATTATTGGTCCTATCTGTTTGCCCTACCTCTTTAAAAAATGGCAATAGTAGGGGTACCTGGGTGGCTCAGTCAGTTAAGCATCCGACTCTTGATTTTGGCTCTGATTGTGATCTCACAGTTCTTAAGGTCAGTCTCCACATCGTCAGCTTGGGATTCTCTCTCCCCCTCTCTCTCTCTCTCTGTCCCGCTGGCACTCACATGCTCTCTCTCTCTCAAAATAAATAAATAAAACATTTAAAAAAATGGCAACAGCAAATGACATACATTCTAATAAAATTTTGGTAACAGGTGTAAAATGAAAGACTATGAAATCCAATCACTTTTAATCATTATTAAGTTTGTGTTAGTCTTTATTAAAACAAAAAAAATCAAAAATTCAGACACTGGATTACATGATATATACAAGAATATACAAAAGTAAAAGAAAAAAGTACATATATACTACATTAATTAGCAAAGCAGAAATTTGTTATCTATCTGGTTATTGTATCTCAAATCCAAATGTTTACATCCAGGACGTCACAGAGGTAACTTCTTTTTGTACCTAAAGTAAAAATAAATCTATTTAATAGAAGACAATAAAACAGCGTTCATTTGTGAAGTGCCTAATAACAATTTCAGTGTATTAAAATTCTAACCTAAGACATAGAGAGAGAGAGAGACATTTTGCCATGCTCTAATTCCAATTCATTTTGTACTCTTGGGTTCATATAAGTTCAACCACCTCAAAAACACTCAAGACTGACTTACACAGCATTCAGTGTCACAGACAGATAACAGCCTGAAGAGTTTGGCCCATTCTAGTGCTAGCATTTAAATTCATACCTTTCTCTGGAAAGACTACAGGGTATATAACATTCCTATCTGCTTGTAATTAGGAAGCAGGGAAGTCAAAACACAGGCTATTCCTTTCCTGTCCACCCAAAACTGACTCTATGTTTAAGCATGTTGAAAAAAGAAAATATAAAGAGTCATTTGTTAAGGTTGTTCATTTTTAAAAGGATCATAGTAACAAGGGTTTCCTTAATTTTTGTGTCCCTTATTAAAATAAATGTCAGCATACCATCAAAAACAAAGAATAAAACTGCTGCTTTTCAGTTACCTTATTGAGCTCTGGAAATAGTTCTTGTATCACAATGTCCAATAAAACATAAGTCAGCTAAAGCACCAAAAAAAATTTTTTTAAGGCATTAGACAAAAAACCATAAAAATGATAAACACAAAATTCAGGACTGTGGTTATGTCTAAATGAGAAAGCAGGGAGCAGAACTCAAATATACATGTGGACATTTTATTATTATGCTGCATAATTCATTTTATCTTAACTATTTTATACATAACAAAATTTTGAAGAAGGAAGCAGGATACAAAATTTTAACTTATTAGGATCTCAACAAAATATGTACATACTGCACTATATATGTAGTGTTAACTGTGGTTATTCTAATGTAATCTGAATGATGGAATTCTTAATTTTTAAAATTTTACTTTATTTCATGAATTTTGTATAAATTCCAAATTTTCTACAATGAATCTATGTTTATTTTAAGTCAAAACTACTTATGTTATAAAGAAAAAAAAGTAAACTAGAGAACAAACTGATGGTTACCACAAGGCAAGGGGAAATGGGTGCTATAGGGGAAGGGGACTAAGAAAGAGTACACTTATCCTGATGAGGACTGAGTAATATATAGACTGGTTAAATCACATTATATACTTGAAACTAATATGACACTATATGTTAATTATACTGGAATTAAAATAGAAAACTTAATTAAAAAAATTAAAAAGTAGTCAGCCAAAAAAGAGTAACAAAGATGAAACATTTTTTTTCTGTCCGAATGTTTGAAGTGCACCACCTTGAGAGTGTCACTTCACAATAACATACCAGAATCCTACTGTGTGTCGTTCACAAAACCTAGCCAACACTAGTCAACCTCCTTTAATGATTTTTACCTGTTTATTGAGAACTGGCTGTTGTAAGCCATCAAATAGAAGTCTGATGCTTTCATACTTGGCTTCTTCACCAATACACTTGACTATCAGATCTAAACAAGAAAGCCAAATGTGAAACATTTCATATGACAAAGTGACTCATCATTTAGTGGACCATAAAGCAAAATCTTCACTCTGTTTCCCAGATATTACACAAAAACTGTAAATCAGCATTTCCTAAACCAGTGTTCTTGCAAGAGCCTCCTGGAAAAAACACTTCTATGGTCAAGAAACTCAGAACCATATATCCTCCTTCTGGAGATTCACAATGCACCAAGTATACTGCAAGTGCTGAGGAGTGTTGCAGTAAAAAAATTTATACTATTTATACTGTTATACTATTTACACTATTAAGTGATAAAAGACAGTTGTAAAGTAATACACACTGTGTTATTCCAGTCAGATAAAACAAATAAAATCCCAAAATTATGCATATGCATTTGTATACACATGTATAGAAATGCACAGAAAAATATTTGTGATGATTAACACCAAGCTGAGTACATGGCTACTTATGCACATTGGGGAGATGGCTTCTACTTTTTACTATATATTTTTTCATAATGTTTGAATATCTTAGTATCAGGAAAAAAAGTTAACTGTTTAATATAGACTTTCCTCAATGAATATGACCACTTTATTTTGTACTTTTTGCATAATTATTATTAACCATCTTACAGAACAATCTTTTTGGGAAATGTTTAAATACTAATTTAGGATCTAAAAAGTTCTGATTCATGTTTGACTGCACAGATGTCATGTATCACTTCTATTACCAAAGAGTCAGTCCTTACTAAAAACCTCAACTAAACATTTTCCCCAAGGCAAAAAGTAAAATTATCAAGTAAACCAAATGCCCAAATATGTGTCCTTTCCCCCCCAAACATAACAAAACTCTTAATGATGTTCTTGAAAAAGTTCTCACCTTATGTTTGCTTCTAGGAGATAAATCTAACCCTAAGTGGCAAAGGCCAAATTCAATTTATAACAAGCATAGTAGATCCTTGATCTTTTCAAGATTATGTGGCCCAATATGGATCTTTATGAATCTGCTAATTCACCAATACTATACAGAACTTCCCAATTAATATGTGTGAACCATAATGGACAAAAATAAGTGATCCTTTCAGATCCTTCAGAAATCCTAAGTAAGATTGAGGGGTAGAGGACAACAGAAAGACATGCTAAGTTTACTAAATTATTCCTTCCCAAAAGGAGTCTTGAAGTAGAGGTGATTCAAATTCATGCCTCAGCAAAATAACAAATTATTACATTCAGTGCTTTCCATGTTGTCCCTGAATATCAAACTAAGACTGTTAAAGCCATGAATGCTAAGGGTCACTATTACAAAACAGGTAAGAAATTATTTCATCATTTACCTACAGAAGACTTACCCCAGAATAGCTTTTATTCACTTTTATATTCAGACCAGGGATTTAACTTAACTGTCTTCACACAGAGCAACAGGACTATTCTGAGACTAATTTTTCAATGATGAGAATTCTCTAAGGTACAGTCCAAAGGCTTCTTTGGTTCTTACTCTGTATTTTCTCTCTGGGCATTATCTACTACACATAACCTCTATGTCTCTATCCTGTACTGTTCATTAATCCAATTTCAAAACCTGGGTATCTCACTACTTACTAGACATGTCTTCCTGAATACTGTATAGGAACTTCACACTCAAAATATTCTAAACTAAGTATCCTCTGCTTTGACTCCTTGCATCTTTTCCTTGTATTTCCCATCTCTGTAACAGGTTACTACTATTTATTTACCTTGTGGTCCAAGCTTACCTCCTTTACAGGAGAAATGATCATTCTCCTCCTCTGAGACACACTCTGTGACTTGAACATGCCTTCTCTCTTATCATATGTATGTTTTATCTGTATGTCTGTCTGTCCACTAGACTGAACTACTCAAGTACACTTTTTATATCCCTTGCACTCTGCATAGTGCCTGACATGTGGAAAGAGCTCAATAAATTTGAAATGAACGAATGAATTCTGACCTTTTACTCATAAACACGAGTGAAGCTCTTCTCATTGTAGAGTGGGCAGCAGGATTCCAACTGTCCCACAAACAGATCACTTTGATCAGTATGATTATAAGTTGTTGCTAAAAAAATCTGGCTGTTGCATAAGTAGAAAAAGCCTGTCTTAAATTTCATTGTGCTTATATCATAAAAACCAAATTTTATTTAACTAATGAGTTAATTTTACTTTGTCCTTAGTAACTATTACTAAAATGAAAACTCAAAATAAAAATTGGCCTCAATAATTACTATACATCGTGATCTCAAAGGGGTGCTAATCTGTATTTACTACTTAGATATTACACCTGGAATGTAATTCATCATTTCTTCAAAAGTCTGTTTTGCTCGTTTTTGCTTATCTTGGAGTGAACGAGGTTCAGTGTTTTCACAGAATACAGCATCTAAAATGAAACAAAAAGAAATATTTTCACCTATTATACACGAAGTACTTCTTCATAGCAGAAATACCAATAAACCAATGAAAAACAAGACACAATACACAAGACCTGAAACAAACACATGAGAAAATACCTCTGAGAAGTGTTATAAGTGAGACCAAACGGTGCTCCTGAAATAGTTGTTCTAGTTTACAATGAAGATAGTAGTCAGTATACATTTCCAAGGTATTTTTAAACAGGATTCGAGTTCCCATTAAGAGATGATGAAGCCAGTCAGGAACTTGGAAAACCACCCGTCCTGAGAGGGATCATATAGAATATTTTGTTAAGATAAACAGGTATTTCAAACATTCTCCAATGTGAAAACACAAAAATGGTAATATTTTATTTGTAAACACTAGTAACTTTAATATGTTCAGGACCATTTGTATCAAATTCTAATAAAAGAAGTATCTTTAATTTAAAAAGAAGTTACAATGGGGCAATAGTGAAGAGCATTAATTTGTATCACAGAAGATACAGGACACATGAACGAAAAATAGGTTTTAATATAACCAGACAGACCTTACCTACATACATCAGGTAATCATAGACTCCTTCTACAGTCATCATCTCCATAAAATAATTCTGATTTTGCTTTCTTTCTGTATTCTCAGCACGGTTTGCATTATTCTTAAATAGATCACTGAAAAGCTGAAGTAAAAATTGAAATAGTAAAGAGATGCATAGTTTATTACACCTGCTAATAAACAAACACTAAGTCTAAAGTGACAACAGAACACAGGCATTTAAACCTTTTTTAATCAAAACAGAGCATTAGATAGGTTAAGCTCTGTCTCCAAAATTCCACATTTATATCCAAAATTGAATTAAAAAATACATTCTCCCCAAAGTAGTACACAAAAGTCTCCATTCATTTAAGACAAAACAGATAATTACCCATAGGAAGAACCCCTTTGCTTTTTTATACCAAAATGAGCAAATAAACATATAAAGATGTATAAATATATTAATGACAGCTAATTTTAAAACTAACATGGCTTAAAGATTATAATTCACTAGTTAATTAAAGGGTGTTTAGAGGCGAACATTGAGCTCTAACCAAAGTTTGACAGTAACAGTCATAGTCTGAAAATGTGAAAAAAAAAAAGATGCAAAAAACTTCTTATAGTAAAAATGATGAAATGCAACGAAATCTCAGCCCTACTTACTCCCAACTATGCAAAAAAAGTCTATTCTTGATAATAATAATGAAACAGCAGAAATAAAGGAACTAAAAGTATGCTAGAAAAGATCAACAAAGCCAAGAGATTAAAAGGACAAAATCTTTGGCAAGATTGATCAAAAAAATAAAAAAGAAAATGACACAAATAATATAAAAAATAAAAGGGGATATAACTACAGATGTTAGAAAAAATTAAAAGGACATTATTGACAACTTCAGGACAAAAAATTTTCAAATTTAGATTGAATAAAAAATGCGTTGAAAAATATAACCTATCGGGGCGCCTGGTGGCTCAGTCAGTTAAGCGGCCGGCTTTGGCTCAGGTCATGATTTCACGGTCCGTGAGTTCGAGCCCCGCGTCGGGCTCTGTGCTGACAGCTCAGAGGCTGGAGCCGGTTTCAGATTCTGTGTCTCCCTCTCTCTCTGCCCCTCCCCTGTTCATGCTCTATCTCTATCTCAAAAATAAATAAATGTTAAAAAAAAATTTTTTTTAAAGAAAAATATAACCTATCAAAACGGACTCACAAAACAAATCTGAAGAATACTATAATCACTAAAGAAATTGTTTGTTTTAATGTTTATTTATTTTTGAGAGAGAATGAGCAGGGAAGGTGCAGGGCGAGAGGGGACAGAGAATCTGAAGTAGGTTCTGCTCTGACTCCGAGCTGACAGTAGTAGAGAGCTCAATTCAGGACTCGAACTCACGAACCACGAGATCATGACCTGAGCCAAAGTTGGACACTCGACTCAGCCACCTAAGCGTCCCGAAATTGGTTTTTAAAGAAAACCTTCCTATAAACAAGACTTGAGGCTTAGAGGACTTTAACAACCAATCATATAAATTATTTAAAGAACTAATAATTCCAATTATAATTTTACCAGCAAACAGAAAAAGGTTAATATAACTTTAATACCAAAACCTGACAAGGATTGGGGCACCTGGGTGGCTCAGTCAGTTAAGTGTCCGACTCTTGATTTCGGCCCAGGTCATAATCTCATGGTTTGTGAGTTCAAGTCCTGCATCCGGCTCTGTACTGAACATGGAACCTGCTTGAGATCCTCTCTCCCTCCCTCTCTGTCTGCTGCTCCCCTGCTTGTGCTCTTTCTCTCAAGATAAATAAATAAGTTTTTTTAAAAGATTGGCAAGGATAGAATGAGAAAGAAAAATTACAGTAAAAACCTTGGTTTGCAAGCATAATTCATTCCAGTATAGACCAACTCCACCCATAAAGATGGTACAAACTTCCTTAACCTTATAAAGAATATCTATGAAAAAAGCTACACTATACACTATTTAATGGTGAAATACTGAAATGATTCTCTTTGTACAACAGGTCCTAGCCATGAATGAAACAAAACCACCATTTGCAGATAATGTGTATTAAAGAATTAATAGATATATTACTAAAATTAGTACAAGTCTAGCAAAGTTACTGAATTTAAAAAAATCAACACATAAAAATTAACTGTATTTATCAAATGAAAGTGATAAAGTGAAAAAAATATTAAAGACACCTTTTATAGTAATAACAAAAAAGTGAGTTTTGGGGGTAAAGGGGGAAGGCTGTCCTTTGAGCTCACATAGCTCCTCATGCTGAGCACTATTCTGGCACTAAACCGAGCTTCCTGTGGACAGGAAATATATCTTTATATTCCAGTGTTGGCACAGGTTAAAATACTTGCTTAATGGATTAAATATTATATAAGCCATTAAGATTAGATAAAATAAGCATCAAATCAACATGACTACATTGTATCAATTTACTTCATGAGTATTAGAAGTTGGTGATTTACAACCTAAGAAAACCACCTTAAAAAATCCCCCAAGGGGCGCCTGGGTGGCTCTGTTGGTTAAGCATTGGACTTCAGCTCAGGTCATGATCTCATGCTTCATACGTTTAAGCCCCATATCAGGCTTTGCACTGACGGTGTGGAGCCTGCTTGGGATCCTCTCTCTCCCTCCCTCTCTGTCCCTTTGTCACTCTCTTTCTCCCTTTCTCAAAATAAAGAATAACCTTAAAATAAGAAATCCCCCAAATATGTAAATGTTAGAAATTTGCAAATGCAATTATATAAAGAAAAATTTACCTGTTAAAAGCAAAGATGCAAGCAACTACATAAAATACCCTACTTACACTGTACAACTGATTTACATATAAAGGAAATAAGTCCCATTCATTTCATTAACACATGATTCTCCCTACAATGGAAAAGCTGTTCCAAGTAGGGTAACTTCAAACCTTATGACTCTGTCAAACAATAAATATGCAGTACCTTCTTGTTGTTTTCTGAAGTAGGGCTGAGAATGGTCAGTTCCGGTTTACTTGGTTTAGGCTTTGGAGATTCACAAGAATTAATGAAATTCATGATGAAAGGTTCCAAATGCTGGCCTTTCTGTTGTGACATAGAAATCATGGTATGAAAATAAAAAATCAAGATTATGATTTTTAATAATCATATAATGCATTAAAATTCACTGATATTTAAATACGGTTGTAACTATCATGTTACAGAATATACGTAAATCAGTTATTCACCTCTTTCATTAGTTTTCCAGGAACAGACTTTATAATTTTACCTGCAATTAAAAGTAAAATATTAATTTTATGAAAGCATACTGCATAATTGCTCACATGAATACTTCACTAGGTAATTTTTTTTTCACTAGGTAATTTTAAATACTCAAAAGCCAAGTAAAAAAAGTAAAACAATAAAAAATATAACTTACTATTTCACACTCAACAGAAATTTACAATAAATATGGTATTCTTTTTTTTAATGTTTATTTTGAAGAGAGAGAGAGCACACACACACACACACACACACACACACACACACACACGTGCATGAGCAAGAGGGGGAGGGGCAGAGAGACAAGGGGACAGAGGATCTGAAGTGGGCTCTGTGATGACAGCAGGGAGCTGGATGCGGGGCTCAGGAACCTGTGGGGATTTACTTTAAAATAATCCAGTAGTGTTGGGGAGGGGGGGCGGTGCAGGAAGGACTGAACAAGGCAAGTGTTGATAACTGTTGCAATAGCGTGAGAAGTTTATTATACAAAATTCTCTACTTTTGTGTATATTTGCAATTTTCCATAAGAAATGTTTTCAAAAGATTTTAAACAATGATGAATATATAAAGATATCTAAAAGTATACAAAAGTCAAAAAAATTTTAAGAACTGCTACAACATTTAAATTGGTTAAATAGTTTATAATCTGAATTTTAGGTTAAGAATACATATTCTAATCCTGTTTGCCAAAATCTCTTCTTGATCTTATCTCCAGGTTCCCTTATTTTAAAATATCAAACACCTTGAGATTTTCTCAAACATTAGAAATGCCTTTAAAAATTAGTCAAAATTGATAAATGCGACTTAAATTTCTTTCAGTTCAATTTAGAAAAAAGTAGGCTTATGGCAATAGCAGAACACATATGAATAAGAAATTAAAATGGAGATTGTTGGGAGCACCTGGGTGGCTCAGTTGGGTGAGTGTCTGACTTTGGCTCAGGTCATGATCTCATGGTTTCTGAGTTCAAGCCCCACATCGGGCTCGCTGCTGTTAGCACAGAACCCGCTTGGGATCCTCTGTCCTCCTCTCTCTGCCCCTCCCCTGCTTGTGCTCTCCCTCTCAAAAATAAACATTTAAGAATAAAAATAAATAAAATAAAATGTAGATTATTTTATGACATGAAAACCACCTAACCCTCTCCCATCAGACTATTTCTCCTTTCTACCCCCGTTAACTACTCCTCTCTTAGACTTCTCCAAGTTCCTTAAATGATGAGCTTTATTCTCTTTGCTTCTCTGTCTCTTCTACATGCTCTTCCTGAGTCAAATTATGTGCTCAATCTGACTTCATATAACACTCAAATCTCTACTGCTTGCCTGTCTCCTGGCCTCTCCTACCTTACAAAACCTCTCACTGGATTCTATAAACTCAACAAGTTCAGAACTACCCTTAATTTATTCCTTATCTCAGCAAGTAACAGCATTCATCCAAATGTTTAAATAGAAAATCTGGGTCACATCTCTGATCATTTCTTCTTCTTTAGTCAATCCTAGTTGGCAACCAAGTCTACCCAATTCTGTCTTCTAAACATCATATATAACCAAATATAAAACGTTCTCCCATTTTCCCCTGATAAGAAAACCTCCACGTACAAATACCAAGTATTTTGGCTCTGACCAAATGTACTGATTTGAAGAGATACAGATGAAAGCCAAATGCCCACTTGCAACATTTAATTCATTTATTTACTTCTATATATACTTCAGATTATATTATATAAAATATATTTAGAAATATTGCTTTACTCCATTATTATCTCTTTTTTTTAATGTTTATTTATTTATTTTGAGAGAGAGAGCTGAGGAGGGGCTGGGAGAGACGGGGAGAGAGATCCCCAAGCAGTACCTGCACTGTCAGCACAGAGCCTGATGTGGGGCTCGAACTCACAAACCATGAGATCATGACCTGAGCCCAGATCAAGAGTCAGACGCTTAACCAACTGAGCTACCCAGGTGCCCCTACCTCCATTATTATCTTTAACAATCCAAATTTTTCCTGCCTTTATCTCTGTGGTCTATACTGAACTTTATGTAAAAGAAACCATGCTGCATATATTCTGTGTCTTGCTTGTCATTCATCATCACGTTTTTAAGATTAACAATGTTGTTGCAAATAGCTACACGTTATAGGTATTCATTTTATGAATCTACCACAATTTATCTGTCTACTCTATTGGTGATGAACATTTGTATTATTTCCAGTTTTAGTGACTGGTTATAAACAATAATGCTATGAACATTCTTTAATATGAATATAAGATTCTCTAGAGTATATATCTCAGAGAGGAACTACTGGGTCATTCAGTTCTATACCAAACTGTTTTCCCAATTAGTTTCCAATTTATATTCCTACTAACAGGAATGGTTTCACTATGGTTTCACTATATAAACTACTCTTCCTTCATTAATCTGAAAATGCTGATTATTTCAGTTTATCCACTTCTTAAAAATTTTTAAGTATGTTTATTTATTTTGAGAGACAGAGACAGAGCACACCCATGGGGAAGGGACAGAGAGAGAGGGAGAAAGAGACAATCCCAAGCAGGCTTCACACTGCCAGCATGGAGCCTGATGCAGGGCTCAAATTCATGAACCGTGAGATCATGACCTGAACCGAAATCAACAGTCAAACACTTAACTGACTGAGCCACCCAGGCACCTCTCAGTTTATCTCTCATACATGACTCTTTAAACTGACTTACCAAGATTTACATCTGGTAGTATCTTATCAAGAAATTGTGTTTCCCCGCCATTGGGGGAGAGAAAATCCGCCAGAAGTTGACTATTACTCAGTTCTGGGTGCTGCAGAAGTTTCTTAAATGAAAAAGGAAAAAAAAAAGGGAAAAAACAGCTTAATAACCAGAAGGGTGATCAAAACTATATTAAAATGATTAAAAAAAAATTATAAATCCTCAAAAGCTATTTTATCTGCAGAATAACAAAACTACATTTGTAGAAAGAATATATCACATAGCAGATAAGACTTCAACCTCTACAGTCAGACATGAAAGAATTTGAATTCTGGCTCTCTTCCATTTACCAGTGAGGTATCCCTAGAAAAGTTCCTAAACTACCTAAGAGTTTCCTCAAGTGTAAAATGAAGATAATACTACTCCTTACTTTATAACGTTATTATATAAAGCATTTAGCACAGTACCTGATACACAGGAAGATTAAACATTAGCTAATATTATTTCTGTGTCTCAACTATAAAACAAGTACTACAATATCTTGATAATTAAAAGAAGTTGGCACAAGGGTTTTGAAGAAAACTAAATGTAGAAATGTGAACTTGAAAAATTTGTTGTCTGTTCTTCTTGCAACACTATTTTCTTACAAGATAAACTGACTTTTTAAAGCCAAAATTAACCCAGTCTTACCTAATATTGTTTTGTAACTTGAAACAGTTGCAAAACTTTATAAGCAGAAATCTGTATAAATGAAATACCAGTAACAGCAACCTTTAGCTCCATATCACCAGAAAATACTCTTCTAGAATGCAGTACTTCCAATTCTTAGAAAGATTTAATCCATTCAAATAATGGGTTAATGGTATCAACAAAGGCAAAGGTTAACATTCCTATATGCTGCATTCAAATATCCTTGCAGACGTTAATAAAGTTAATAACATAATAATAATAAAATATTTCATATTTCAATTTTCACGCCACCAAAAACTTATATAATGAATATTTTCTGGGCTGAAGTATTCAACAGTTTAAACACAAGAAATAAAATGTAAATATTCCTTTATACTGTTGAGTATTTTTTTAACTTAAAATACTTACTTTGGCAAAGAGGCATCCAAATTTAACTGAATACTTAATAAAATCTAAAAAATTTCATGGCCAAATAAAGAAAAGGTTTTTTTAGGGGGCAGCTGGGTGGCTGAGTTGGTTTAGGCGTCTGACTTTGACTCAGGTCATGATCTCACCGCCCATGAGTTCAAGGCCCACATCGGACTCTGCTGTCAGCACAGAGCCTGCTTGGGGATCTTCTGTCTCCCTCTCTCTCTGATCCTCCCCCACACCTTCTCTCTCAAAAATAAACAAACATTAAAAAAAAAAGATTTTTTTAACAAAACAAAAAAAGTAAGAAGTATCCACTCTTTGGTCTTAGGCACTTGACTAAAGAAAGATGGTCATTAATTTTATATTAGTCTCAAGTAAGCAACTTTTTTTTTTTGAGAGAGAGCAAGCGAGCACACGAGCGAGCATCCACAAGAAGGAGAGGGATGGAGGGAGAAGAAGAAAGAGAATCCCAAGCAGGCTCTGGCTGTCAGTGCAGAGCCCAATGCAGGGCTCAATCTCACAACCGTAAGATCATGACCTGAGCCGACACCAATAGTCGGATGCTTAACTGACTGAGCCACCTAGGCGCCCCTCAAGTAAGTAACTTTTAAATTGACTGCATCAACAATGGAAAACACATACCAATTACATTGTTTATATAACACCATGTGCACACACTAAAAAATAAAATAAAATTCGGACACCTGGGTAGCTCAGGGGGACCCTGGGTGGTTCAGTCGGTTAAGCATCTGACTCTTGGTTTCAGCTCAGATCGTGATCTCACAGTTCGTGGGTTCGAGCCTGGCATCAGGCTCTGCACTGGCAGTGCAGTGCCTGCTTGGGATCCTCTGTCTCTCTCTCTCTCTGCCCTTCCCCTACTCACTCTCTCTGTCTCTTTCTCAAAAATAAATAAACTTAAAAAGAAAAGAATTTTAGAAGTCCACATTGACAGGTATTTATAAAGCAAAATATATATATACAAGAGACAAAAAGATTAGAGAATGCTAGGATTAGCAATGTTTTAAATTAAGTTACTACTATACCTGTAGATATTCCTGAAATTCTTCTCTCTTTGACTTTAAGAATTCATAATTTTTGGGGCCAATGATCCTCTTGGAAGGAAGCTGGGCGTCAGGAAATGTGCCTGAAATTTATATATATGTAAGTTATTACTATGTTCTGCTACCATCTTTAAAACCTAATTTATAATTCACTATGGCAAAATCAGATTCACAATGCTCTTACAGAGATGTGGCATTATCTTTTAAGTAATCTTGACAAAATCCATGAGCTTCACTTCAGAAGTCCAAACCAAAGAACCTGAATATACAGATATCCAAAATTTCACCAACTCTTCATTGACAAAGACTTATTTAGCCTTCGATACTAGTAAAAAAGCTTCAAAAACTTATCATGAGATTATCTTGAAGTTGGTGGGATTCTATTCAACAAAACCTTACAAAGAAATACCTACTCTATCATGGGAGAAAAGGTAGCATTCTGCTAATACTATACAAACTTAAAAAAACAAAATTTAAAAACCATGGACATTCAGGGCACCTGGGTGGCTCAGCTGATTGGGCATCTGACTTCGGCTCAGGTCGTGATCTCATGCTTCATGGGTTAGAGCCCCGTGCTGGGCTCTGTGCTAACAGCTCGGAGCCTAGAGCCTGCTTCAGATTCTGTCTCCCTCTCTCTCTGCCCTGCCCCCTCTTACTGTGTCTCTGTCTCTCAAAAATGAATAAATGTTAAAAAAAAAAAATTAAAAAAAAATAAAAGCAAAAAACATGGACTTGCTTTCTCAAATAGGGCTGACTGGAAATTTAAATACCAAAAAAGAAAAATATTGTTGGGAATCCAATCAACTTAGGTTGATCCAGGACTTTAAAGTATAGAATAAATTATCTTCTCTCAACTCTAAACCCAAAGGAAAATTTCTCAGAGAAAGAACGAGATAAGAATGACATTGCACAAAACTGGCAGAGAAAAAGAAAAACCATTTTTTAAATTTATTTATTCATTTATCTATCTATCTATCTATCTATCTATCTATCTATCTATCTATTTATGAGAGAGCAAGCGGAGGGGGGCAGAGGAAGAGAGAGAAGAGAATCTTAATTGTGTAGAGCCCGATGCAGGACTCAACCCCACGATCCTGGGATCATGACCTGAGCCAAAATCAAGGATCAGACGCTCAATCGAGTGAGCCACTCAGGTGCCCCAAGAGAAAACCATTTAAAGACAAGTACAAATTCAAAATCTAAGCAAAAAGATTGGAATGGGACCTTGTATTTTTTTTTTACCTTCCTGTAGTCTCTTTATCAAGTGTTTTACTTAGAGCACTTAGTAAAGAAGGGTAAAAAAGGTTCCTGTCCTCAATAGAGAACCAACCTGAATTTGGATCAGGGACACTCCACAAAGCTGGTCTAAAAGAAAAAGATTCAGAATACACAAATAGAACTCACCAATCTACATGCAAAATGACTGGAAATACTTTATAACTACATCCTTGATATTAACTAAAATAGATAAGACAGACTGAGAGGTGAAGAGAATACCTAAAAAAAGGAAAGTGCTCCCCTTTTCTGATTGATCTAACCTTAAAAGAAATATTACAAGTTTTGTCTTCATATCTAAATCAAAACATTTGTCATGATTCAGAGCAAACATGTTTATCAAGAAAGATGGTAGTAAAAGAGCAGAGCAACTCTAAAATGCCTGGTTTAAATTCTCTGCCACATGGAAATAAACAAAAATTAAACTGGAGAGAGAAACTTTTCTACAATACAATTAAACAATAGCTATCTTTTAAATTTTAATATTATTGAGGTGCCTGGGTGGCTCAGTCAGTTAAGTGTCCAACTTTAGCTCAGGTCATGATCTTGCAGTTCGTGAGTTCAAGCCCCCGGTGTTGGGTTTTCTGCTGACAGCTCAGAGTCTACAGCCTGCTTTGGATTCTGTCTCCCTCACTCCCTGCCCCTCTCCCGCTTGTGCTCTCTCTTTCCCTCTCTCTCTCATAAATATTTTTTAAAAAATTAATAAGTAATACATGTATACTGTAAAAACTTCAAAAATATTTGTAAGCAGAAATAAGATAAAAACAGTACATTCCTATATTAACAGCAGTGTACATAAGTGTTAAGTATTACACTTCTTTGCATAATTACTTAAAATAAAAAAGTGAATCTAGTTCAACAGCTTCTTCAAGAAAGCTAATACTAAAATGTAATGTTTTATACAAAAAGGACAACATACCATGAAACTCTGTTAGTTTTGATTCAAGTACATAGAATTCAAGATATCTTCTATAGACAGACCAATGTTCAGGCTCATGCCCAACTGTAAATTGAATGGATACACAGTAAGTAATAAATAATTTTATAAACTACTATCAGAAATTCTTCCAGTCTTAATGATTTATTATTCCTTAACATCACATTATTAACATATTTTATCCCATATCTTAATTTTAAATTTCTTAAGGGACTGATAAACTTCACCTATTTATGAAGTTATCTCAAAACACATTTTTCTAGAAAAGAATCATAGAGCTGACAGAAATTTAAAACAATTATACAGTCAAGATTTTTAAGTGTCACAGAAATAAATTATGTATCTCATAAAAACTTGCAATCAATTTTGGGTCCCTCAAATATTTACCAATTGTCCTGATCTAATACAGTATAGAACAGCACTATCAAACAGAACTATCTGCAATTCTGAAATGTTCTCTTATTATCTGCATTAAATACAGTAGATATTAGCCACATGTAGTTATTGATCACTTGAAATGTGACTATGGTAAGTAAGGAACTAAAATTTTAATATAATTTAATTTTAACTGGTACATGAGGCTAGTGGCTACCAAACTGAATAGCACAAAGTAATGGTTTACACAATGAGTTGAGTCAGACTGCCTATTCCAATCCCAGCTTCTCCATTTATTAAGTGAACTAGAACAAATAACCTCACTGTGCCTTAAGTTGCTTAGAATAAAAATAATTGGGGCGCTGGGGTGGCTCAGTCAGTTTAGCATCTGTCTCTTGATTTTGGCTCAAGTCATGATCTCAGGATCATGGGATTAAGCCCCGTGTCAGGCTCAGCACTGAGTATGGAGGCTGCTTGGGATTCTCTCTCTTCTTCTTTCTTTGCCCCTCTACCTCTCTCTCTCTCTCTCTCTGTCAAGAACAAATAAATAGGGGCGCCTAGGTGGCTCAATTGGTTAAGCGTCCAACTACAGCTCAGGTCATGATCTTGTGGTTTGTGGGTTCACACCCCACATCGGGCTCTGTGCTAACAGCTCAGAGCCTGTAGCCTCCTTCGGATTCTGTGTCTCCTCTCTCTGTCCCTCCCCTGCTCACACTCTGTCTCTCTCTCTCAAAAATAAATAAACATTAAAAAGTTTTTTTAAAAAGAACAAATAAATATTTTTAAATAAAAAGAAAAACAAATAAGGGGAATTATTAGCACTGACCTTCATGCTGTAATACTTCATCAGTCCTCTCTCAAAACCACTTCCTAACACTGCCATTTTCTTTCCTTCTTTCACCACAAACAGTTCCCTCTTCCTGAGCTCAATTTTATCTTTCTGTTCATCATTCCCAAAATGTGCACAAGTTTGATGTGCTTTTGTTTATACTGAACGCCCTACTTCTTGGGCAAAAGCCAGGGTGGTGTCTGTTATCTCATCATGGATACTATTTACACCTATATCTATTAGTCCACACCTGAAACAACCAAAAGAAGACAGGAAAACATGATGAAAACTTCTCACATTGTGTTTTATCACATTTTTATAAATTCTAATTAGCCCACAACAATGGAGGAGGAGAAATGCTGTCTTAATGAAATTGGTATAATACCCGATATAGTGCTATGTGGGTTACTAATAATAAGTATAATGGCTAATGATGGTAGCAAAACCATTAAAAGAACATTACATAAAATGCCCTGCTGCATTGTCAGGTGTCTCACAGGTGGCATATGCATTGGTTGAACAAACTAATTAGTTAAGTGGTACTAGAGATAACCTAGAAAAGCCTAAGTTTTCATTCAATTTTCTGTTCGGACACTTATCTTTTGAATGTTTGCTTATTTTTGAGAGAGAGAGGAGGAGAGGCAGAGAGAGAAGGAGACAGAAGATCCCAAGCAGGCTCTGCACTGACAGCAGATGCAGGGCTTGAAACCCACGAACCGTGAGATCATGACCTGAGCCAAAGACGAACGCTCAACCGACTGAACCAACCAGGCGCCCCCAGACACTTATCTTTTGGACATGCAGTCATACTCAATAGTTAGAAATGGCAAAATGTTTACCATTCCTGACAAATAGACTAACTGGCGCCTTTTAAGAAATGTATTCAGAGAACTTCCTACCTGCTCTTCTATCATTTCTTTCAACATCAATACAAAACACAGGTATTCTCTCCTTCTTCTCCTTCCTTTCAGAGGAGGGATCTTCAAAAAAGTCTACATATGGAATGCTAATTTTCCATGCAGCAAGGTTTCGGGGAGTATTAGGCGTGCTCACAGCTTCCACTGGAGAATCATCTTCCATTACAACAATACCTTCTTCAATCTAGAAAAAAAATCATCAGAAAAAAATTTAACATTTCCAGGTCCTCAGACCTATAGCATACAAGATACAACTATAAAGAATGTGCCCATATAAATTCCTAATTTTCTACTACTTCTGAAATTAAAAGATACTAAATTTTCTACTAAAAATATAAAGATAAATTAAAACTAACAAGTTACTAGCATCAACTCCAGGTTCTGTCGTATCACCTATATGTGCAAATTCCATAGAAAGGAGAAAATAGGCACTTCAGAGATTAACGATATTGAAAATACACAAGTATAAAAAAGTATTTAACTTTGGTAATAAGAAGAAAAAATTGGGGCGCCTGGGTGGCGCAGTCGGTTAAGTGTCCGACTTCAGCCAGGTCACGATCTCACGGTCTGTGAGTTTGAGCCCCGCGTCAGGCTCTGGGCTGATGGCTCAGAGCCTGGAGCCTGTTTCCGATTCTGTGTCTCCCTCTCTCTCTGCCCCTCCCCCGTTCATGCTCTGTCTCTCTCTGTCCCAAAAATAAATAAACGTTGAAAAAAAAAATTTTTTAAAAGAAGAAAAAATTAATGTACTGATATTTTTTCGTTTTGACAATATGTATTTAGAAAGAACCATAAAACAGTTTCAACTAAGTACAGGTGGTCACTGACTTAAGATAGTTAAACTTATGATTTTTCAAATTTACCAAGATGCAAAAGCGATATGCATTCAGCAGAAACTATACTTTGAATTTTTAAAAATTTTTTGACGTTTATTTATTTAATTTGAGAGACAGAAAGAGCACAAGCGGGGGAGGAAGAGGAACAGACAGAGAGGGAGAAAGAGAGAGTCCCAAGCAGGTCCTGAGCTGTCAGCATGGAGCATGATGTGGGACTTGCAAGGTAAACAACCAATACATTATACAACCATTGTTTTTACTTTCAGTACAGTATTCAATAAATCACAAAGGTAAACAACCAATACACTATACAACCATTGTTTTTACTTTCACAAAGGTAAACACTAAATCACAAAGGTAAACAACCAATACACTATACAACCATTGTTTTTACTTTCAGTATTCAATAAATTATGTAAGACAGTCAACACCTTATGATACAATGGGCCTTGAGTTAGAGGATTTTGCCCAACTGTAGGCTAATGTTAAGTGTTCAGAGCTTGTTTAAAGTAGGTTATTTTCAACTTATAATGGGTTTATCAGAATGTAATCCCATTGTAAGTTGAAGAAGATCTTTTAACTCCTTTCTGGGAATGCAGTCTAATGAAAGTATTTATTCCAAGTCAATCTTTTTAAAACTGTGGAAAAGATACAAGTATAAATATATCCACTACAGCTTAAGTAATGTCAAAAATGAAAAACGGCCTGAAAGGGATCCACCTTCATAGAATTAAGGTTATTTTTTCATCTCTTGGCTTCTAAAATTTTCATAATATAAATGTCTAAAATAATATTTTAAAATATTACATGAAGAACAATTATTTTTAGAAAGAAATTTTATTTTATTTATTTATTTATTTTTTAACATTTATTCATTTTTGAGACAGAGAGAGACAGAGCATGAACGGGGGAAGGTCAGAGAGAGAGGGAGACACAGAATCTGAAACAGGCTCCAGGCTCTGAGCTGTCAGCACAGAGCCTGACACGGGGCTCGAACTCACAGACCGCGAGATCATGACCTGAGCCGAAGTCGGACGTCCAACCGACTGAGCCACCCAGGCGCCCCTAGAAAGAAATTTTAAACATGTTCTAGAACTACACATACAGAAAGGAGGAAAAACTGTCCCAACTTAATTAAATTAGAAGAAATCCTCTAGAGAAGCCTGGATGCCTCAGTAGGTTATGTGTCTAACTCTCGATTTCGGCTCAGGTCATGATCCCACAGTTTGTGGGTTCGAGCACTGCACCGTGCTTACACTGTGAGTGCAGAGCCTGCTTAGGATTCTTCCTCTCCCTCTCTTTGCCCCTCCCCTGCTCATGCTCGCTCGCTCACTCTCTCTGTCTCAAGTAAACATTTTTAAAAAATTAGAAAAACTGGGATGCCTGGGTGGCTCAGTTGGTTAAGCGTCTGACTTTGGCTCAGGTCATGATCTCACAGTCTGTGAGTTTGAGCCCTGTGTCAGGCTCTGTGCTGGAGCCTGCTTTGGGTTCTGTGTCTCCGTCTTTTTCTGCCCCTCCCCCACTTGTGCTCTGTCTCTTTCTCTCTCAAAAATAAATAAAAATTTTAAAAAATTGGCAAAAAAAAAAAAAAAAAAAAAGGAAGAAGAAGAGAACCTCTGAATTGGCACATTAAAACACCTGGTCACTTATACATCTAAAATTCATGTTAAAGAAAGCCAAATATTACAGATAAAACACATCCATCTTGAATATACTTTTTTAAGGCAATGAGTCAAAGATTTCTCGTACTTAACAAGAAATCTGAAAAGTCTATTCAGAGCAAACCAGTAGTGGAGAGAGATTTATTTCCACACTTTTAGCACCCTAACTTTCACTCTCAATTCTACTTCTTCCCACACCTGGCAGTCACCTTTTTTTTTTTTTAAGTTTTATTCATGTTCTTAATGTTTATTTATTTTTGAGTGGGTGGAGGGACAGAGAGAGGGAGACAGAGGATCCAAAGCAGGTTCCACACTGACAGCAGAGCCAGACTTTGGGCTCGAACCCACGAACCATGACATCATGACCCGAGCCAAAGTCAGATAATTAACCAACTGAGTCACTCAGGTGCCCCAGTTTTATTTATTTTGAGAAAGAGAGAGAGAGAGAGAGGAAGGAGCACACACAAGTGGGGTAAGGGCAGAGAGAGAGAGAGAGAGAGAGAGAGAGAGAGAGAGAGAGAGAGACCCAAGCAGATTCTGCACTGTTAGGGCAGAGCCTGATGCAAGGCTTGAACTTATGAACCACAAGATTATGACCTGAGCCAAAGTCAGATGCTTAACTGAATGAGCCACCCAGGTGCCTCAGCCACCCTTCTTCTAAGTGAATTCTCCTCTCCCACAAAGTCCCTTAGCAATTATTCTTTTTTTTTTTATTTTTTTTTAATGTTTATTTATTTTTGAGAGAGAGAGACAGCACACGAGCAGGGGAGGAGCAGAGAGAGAAGGAGACACAGAATCCGAAGACAGGCTCCAGGCTCTGAGCAGTCAGCACAGAGCCCGACGCGGGGCTCGAACTCACAAACCATGAGACCATGACCTGAGCCGAAGCCAAACGCTCAACCAACTGAGCCACCCAGGCGCCCTGCAATTATTCTTTTCTTTCTTGTTCTAAAATGGCTTTCCATAATCCCTAATAAGCCTGTTGGTGATCTTAGGAGGACTTCTTAATACTCTATTGAAAACAAAGTCATCAATTCCTAAAAAGGAAGGAAAAGAAACCATAAAAACAGATAATATGTGTTGGGTTTTGCCTTTTTGGGATAAGGCTATCTCCTTACACACCTGACACAAAAACAGAATTTGTGAGTGAAATGCCCACTCCACCATTTGGAGCCTGAGGTACAGGGCAGCATTTTCCATGGCTATTACAACTGTATTTTTGTCAATGGATTCAGCTTCTGAGATATAAGAAGGGTAAATCAATAATAAAATGATAGATAATTTAACAAGTTGACTAAATGCCAAAAAATAGACATTCTTGGGGTACCTGGCTAGCCCAGTCGGTGGAGCATGTAACTCTTGATCTCAAGGTCATGAGTTCAAGCCCCACACTGGACTCCATGCTGACAGCTTAGAGCTTGGAACCTGCTTCAGATTCTGTGTCTCCCTAGCTCTCTGCCCCTCCCCCACTCACGCTGTCTGTCTCTCTCAAAAATAAATAAAAACATTTAAAATTAAAAAACAAATTTAAAAAATTTTTAAAAATAGACATTCTTTTTTTAAAAATTTTTTAATGTTTTATTTATTTTTAAGGCAGAGACAGAGCATGTGTGGGGATGGGGCAGAGAGAGAGGGAGACACAGAATCTGAAGCAGGCTCCAGGCTCTGAGCTGCCAGCACAGAGCCCGACGCGGGGCTTGAACTCATGAACTATGAGATCATGACCTGAGCCGAGTTGGACACTTAACCAACCGAGCCACCCAGGCACCCCCAAAAAATAGACATTCTTAAATAAAAAGAACTTCCCCAAAATCAATCTAAGAAAGAAAATGGGAGAACAAAATTCTTAGCAACATAAAAATATCAATGAAACAAAGGACGTTTTAAAATGTATTACTGTTACTGCTACCATTTAAAAGGTGTTTTTATCAAAAGAGGTTAATAAATAATCTCTAGATTATTCAGAGAATAATTATTCTAGTTAGAGAAATATTTATTTCTTCAAAGAATTTTGATGTTATATGATATTTTTTGAAAGTAAATAAATATTATAAACCAAAATTTTATGAAAAGGAAAACCAAGTACTTTCTTGTTTTCAAATAGATGTTCCCTCTACAAAGAGAATAGAGAATAAGGGCAGCAGAAGATAAAAGACAAAAAGATGTCCCCCTATTTCCTTGAGAAGTATTAACAGTCTCACTATTATATTTTCCTATGTGGAGATTAACTACCAATATACCATTGGGCATATTATATTCCAGAAGTCTATTTGCAAATCAGTTCTGAACTTGGGAAAGATACATATATTTTCATACAGATTCAATCTTATGCAGTGGACTTTGGTTCCCAGGCTAGTATACATATGTCTATCTCACAATTTACATTCATATATTTATGAAAACTAATTCTATTCTAATACTGTATACTGATTACTATGCTTACCATATGCTAGGCACTGTTCTAAGCACTTTATGCATACTACTTATTTAATCCTCACAACACCCTTAAGTAAGTTAGATACTATAATCCCATTTCACATGTGAGGAAACTAAATCACAATAAAATTAAGCAATTTACCCAAGGTCACATAGCAAGGCAATATTGCCACCAAATGATCACATCAATGTTTCTAAAAGAAAATGTCTTGGGGCGCCTGGGTAGCTCAGTTTGTTAAGTGTCCGACTTTGGTTCAGGTCATGATTTCACCAGTTCATGGGCTCAAGCCCCCCATCGCACTCTCAGAGCCTGGCACCTGTTTCAGATTCCGTGTCTCCCTCTCTCTCTGCCCCTCTCCTGCTTGTGCTCTGTCTCCATCTCTCTCAAAAATAAGTAATGAACACTAAAAAAATTATTTAAAAAAATAAAATAAGTAAAAGAAAATGTCTTCCAGTTCCCATATTTGAATCACAAAGTACTTTTTAGTTGCGGTAGTGAGAGTTTCCTCTAAACTTCCTAAACAAGACAAAAACAATTCTCTAAGGTCCCATAGCTAAAAACTAGCACAGTGCTGGGGAGCCTGGCTGGCTCAGTTGGAAGAATATGTGCCTCTGATCTCACGGTCATGAGTTGGAGCCCCACACTGAGGGTAGAGATTACTTAAAAAAATAAACTTGAAAAGAGAAGAGAAGAGAAGAGAAAAGAAAAACAATGAAACGAAACGGAACAAAACGAAACTAGCACAGTGCTCTCTAAATCCTAAGTAGTACTGTCTTGGTCTGGGCCAACAGCCTCTTCGCCCCTACCTTTTCTTTTCAGAATATTAGAGATTAGTTTGCTTTCTTTTCCTACTTTCCATTATCACTATCTTTGCTTCCAAATCAAGAATTTTCTTCTTCCTTGAACCACTACAAAACAGAACTCTCTCACCTTTTTGAAGATTATCCTATTCCTGAAGCAAAACAAAAAAACAAACAAAAAAACGAGCTTATATTGGGCAGAACAAGTAATTGGGCAGAACGAAAAAGTACATCTTCCTGAACAAAAATTATGTTTTAAAAAGTTCACAATAACGTGGGTAAATGCTTTTGTTGTAATGTTAAGAGGGGACAAAGCAGGATAGCAAACTATATACTATACATATACATTATATATAATGGTGTACCCTAATCCATGTGGATGAGAAAGGAAACGTACTTTTTAAAAAAGAAAACCACCAAAATGTTAATAGAGGTGAGTTATTGGGTGTTACAATTATGGGTGGTATTTTAAATTTGTTTCCACTTTTGCATATTATTAAAAAATTGACACTATAATATACTTAAAATTAAAAAATATATAAACATCATTTTGAAAAATGACTGCTTCCTCTGGTTTACTGTCTTTCTTCTACCCACACTTTTAAGAAAAAACAAGGGCAGGGGCACCTGCATGGCTCAGTCAGTTAAAGCATCTAACTCTTGATTTTGGCTTAGGTCATGATCTCACAGTTTGTGTGATCCAGCCCCATGTCGGGCTTGGAATTTTCTCGCTCGCGCTCTCTCTCTCTCTGCCCCTCCCCTATTCATGTTCACTCTCTCAAAATAAACAAACTTAAAAAAAAAGGGGGGGTATAAACAGAAAAAAAATGTTGTATTTAGATTACCTAAGAAGGAAAAAAAAAAGAATTAAATTTTTTTCCACTTAAACTATGAAAAAGCAATGAATGTCCTCGATAATTCATCACTGCAATGGGACAGAGGTCAAAAGGAAGAAGTACAGAGAAAAAAATGGGTTAATTTACTCCTCTCTTCCCCCATTCCTTCTTCTTGGTCACTGCCAATCCAATCACTATTATTCATCCCTTTTATATCCAGGTTAGTGAATCTCTTAAGGGGAAAGTCTCTGTCTTAATCATTTTATCTCCAGTGCTCAGAGTCATTAATGGGCAAAATAAGGATACAGGGACTCTATTTAATAAAGATTTATTAAACAAATAAAAAGCACAAATGAGACAGTATCTGTCTTTATAGAATTGGTATGGAAAACAATCATAAACATATCATTTCAAATACACTATATGGTACATGTTTTAACATAAGATCTAATAAGGGGCACAAAGGAGAGAATGTTCAATTCCACTGGGGGACCCAGATAAAGGTTTATGGGAGAGGCTGGATTCTGAAAGTTAAGTATGAACTTTCTAGGTACATATAAAGGTAGGGCATTTTAAGGGCAGCATGTGCAAAGATCACAAAAATAAAATAGTATGGTGGGTTAATGTGCATATAAATCAACTGGGAATCTTGTTAAAATGCGAACTGATTTAGTAGGTCTAGGATGGAAGCAGACATTCTACATTTTAATAAGCTCCCAGGTAATGCTGACGCTGCTGACGTACCAATCACAGTTTGAGTAGCAAGGGGTCATGGTTAGAGCCCCATCTTGCGGGTAGGACATTTATCAACAGTTCTGTTTGCCTGGACCATATGGCTGGAAAGCGATAAGATGAGGAAACAAAGTAAAAGCCTAACCAAAGGATGGTAAATTGTTTGACTTTTGTAACTATCACAGCTCAACAGAAACCATTCTGGCCTTAACAAGAAGTTAACTTAGTGCTCAGGAACATTACCAATTAGATTAGCATCATAAAACTATAATAACTAATGAAAAAAATAAGGCATTGAAGTCTGAAATAAGTAAAATAAAGGAGAGGGAAAATAGAAAGTAAGCATATCATTTTTTATGCCATTATACATACATCAAACTGAAAAATTTTTACTTACAAAGTCATCTTCACCTTCAGCTAACCCATAATTAGGCAACATAGCTCCCTCCATTGTGGTACTTTTGAATACTCCTTTAATTTTGCTACCTATTCTGCTGATTCCAAATGATTCTCCTCTCTTCTGTGTGCTCCTAAATATTAAACAAAAACGTATCAAGTACACAGCAAATTATCACGACATTCTAGTTTATTAACAATAATTAAAATATGTGTGAAAAGAGTAAACTGAAGGTACAGCTAACATAACTTTTTGGAGTTCTTAGCCATCTAGATCAAGTCCCAGGATATCAGAAGCCAAAAGTGACATTTAAAGTCTAAATTTGGGGGTATGAATAAATGGAACAATATTTATCAATAAACGTTTGGAATTGGGCGCCTGGGTGGCTCAGTCAGTTAAGCATCTGACTCTTGGTTTCAGCTCAGGTTATGATCTCATGATTTCGTGAATTCAAGCTGCACATCAGGCTCTGCACTGGCAGCAAGAGCCTGCTTGGAGTTCTCTCTCTCCCTCTCTCTCTGCCCCTTCCCAACTCATGCTGTCTTCTCTCAAAATAACAATAAATAAACTTTAAAAACATAATAAAAAAAATAAAAATTTGGAATTTACCTATTTAACTTTAAAACATTAACTGAACTAGAATGAAGATTAGAGCCCCCTAGTGGTATGTAGTTCTTATTGCCATACATATTTTGAACTAATGTGTTGAGCCAACATTCAAAACAATGTATCCGTTTAGAACTGTACCACTAAAATAACATAGTATATAACAGAAAAATATATAAAACTATGACCTTCTCAGTCCTTCATTTTTATTTTTTGAATTTTTTTAATGTTTGTTCATTTTTAATTTTTCTATTGCATTTATTTATTTTTGAGAAACAGAGAGAGACCAGAGCACAAGTAGGGGAGGGGCAGAGTGAGGAGACACAGAATCCGAAGCAGGCTTGAAGCAGCAGGCTTGACGCAGTGCTCGAACTCACAAACCGTGAGATCATCACCTGAGCCGAAGTCAAGACGCCTAACCGACTGAGTCACCCAGGTACCCCAATGTTTGTTCATTTTTGAGAGAAGAGAGAAAGACAGAGAGAGACAGAGACAGAGAGAGAGAGCTCAAATAGGGGAGGGGCAGAGAGAGAGGGAGACACAGAATCAGAAGCAAGGCTCCAGATTGAGCTGTCAGCACAGAGTTCAATGCCAGGCTCAAACTCACAGACCTCAAGATCATGACCTGAGCCCAAGTCGGACGCTTAACCAACAGCCACCCAGGTGCCCATGGGTGCCCCATTTTTAGAAATTAACAACAAAAAAATTCTGTCCTCTATGACTAAAAATTTTTAAGCAAATATCAACTTTATATTCCTATAAGGAATGAAGTACAAAGTGTATCTTACCTGACTTCAAAGTAACAAAAAGATAACATGCCCAAGGGATGGAAAAAACATGCCAAAGGGAAGGGTTAGCAATAAACATAAGGACAAAAGCAAATGTAGCCTAAGGAAGCAGCCTGCTCTGCCATATATACTAAATGTTGGTTTTGTAATTTTTTTCAAAAGTGAATTTCTAAAAGCAGAAATAGTTGGAAAGCAACAACAAAAAATAAGCCAAAAAGCAGCAAAAATTTCCTCCCTTACAGTCCACTGTCCCATGTTTCAATAAATAAAAACAGAACTTTTATTCAATTTAAAACTCACTCATGCTCTCCATGTAATGCTGCCCGTATAACTGATACCCAAATAAAAATTACTATTTTAAAATTCAAAAGTTTGTTTTGAATGCTTAATTTAATGGATAGCTACTATTCCTACAAGCAAAACTTATTTATTGAAATAATGCAACAATTACAAAAATAAAAATAATTTGATCAAGTTTTAAATATATCTGGTACATTAGTAACATGTGCATTTTATACACGTCCAAGGAGAAAATCAAACCTAATTTAAAACTGGAAAAACTCTAATAATAAATAGTAGTAAAATGGGTAAACTAGAAGATTATTTTATTTAAACAAGCATATGTTGTTTTTTAAAAAAAATCTAGGACTGTAAACACAATTCTCTGATAGAATGCTTCCAAAACCAATTATGAAAATGTTAACGAAGTATTACTAAAACCTCTAGAATCCAGATAGATTATTCTAGTTTCTAGAACCTAGACAGATTATAAAAAATTGGGCTTTTAAAATCTGAAATATTTTTTAAAGTATCTCATTTCTAATTATCCCCAGAAATACAGAAATATTATACTTCTTGCTTTGAAAAATAAAGTTCCTTAAACACAAGTAATTCTAAAAGTAATTTAGGGGGTGCCTGGGTGGCTCAGTCAGTTGAGCATCTGACTCTTGATTTCAGCTCAGGTCCTGATCCCAGTTGTGGGATCGAGCCCCCCATCAGGTTCCTTGCTGAGCATGGAGTCTGCCTAAGATTCTCTCTTCCTCTGTCCCTCTCCTCCACTCATGTTCTCTCTCTCTCTCTCTCAAATAATTAATAAGTCAATACAAGTAATTTAACAAAACCAATAACAAAAAACTGAGTCAAGGCACCTGGGTGGCTCAGTCGGTTAAGCAGCCAACTTCGGCTCAGGTCATGATCTCGCAATTTGTGAGTTCTAGCCCCATGTCAGGCTCTGTGCTGACAGCTCAGGGCCTGGAGTCTGCTTTGGATTCTGTGTCTCTTTCTCTCCTCCTCGTGCTCTGTGTCTGTCTGTCTATCTCTCTCTCTTTCTCTCTCAAAAATAAATAAACGTTAAAAAAAAATTTTTTTTAAATGAGTCAATAGCCTTGAACAGCTAGGTACTAACTTTTCATTTTATTTTAAACTGACATTTTATGACATATATCATGCTATTTCAAAAAAGAGATATCTAAAATCAAATTAGAGATTAATTTTATTATTTTTTTAAGTTTATTTATTTTGAGAGAGAGAGAGAGAGAGAGAGAGAGAGAGAGAGAGAGAGAGAGAAGCACATGCGCACAAGCCAGGGGTAGAGAGAGGACAGAGAGAATCCCAAGCAGGCCCCACAGTGCCAGCACGGAGCCTAATGCGGGGCTAGCACCACGAACCGTGATGTAGTGACCTGAGCAGAAGTCAAGACACTTAACCGACGGAGCCACCCAGGTGCCCCAGAGGTTAATTTTAAAAGGATATCCCAAATAGCTGATATAAAGGCAGTAGTAATAGCAGTGTTTCCTTTTTTCCTTTGTATTGTACTTTGTTTTGGGTATACTATCTGAACTTAAACAGACAAATTATACAGAAAAAAATCACATGCTGTCTCAAGACTTACCGAAAATCATCCAAACTTAGGCTACCTCTGCAGTAACAGATAGATGAAATTATATAAGGAAAGGAGAGAGAGAAAGCCCAGATATTAAACAAGTTTCACTTCAGAACACAAAACAAAATTTAAAAGCTTTAAAAGTTACACAGGTGGATAGCATTCATCTCTGCAAAGAGAAAGAATTTTTATAACATAATAAAGGAAAGAAAAAGCACAATGGCTCATTTGGGGGGTTTTGGGAGTATGAATTCTAGATCATTAAAAAAAAGTTCTTAAACAAGTATGTCAGGAAATAATTTTGTATTTTTTGCCTTCATTTAGGCATACCATTTGCTTGATAGCGTGGAAAGTATGCAGAGACTAAGCCACCAAAAACTTAGCACAAAAGACAAATTCAATGTTTTCCAACATGAAATCCAAGTTTGTATTAGATATAATTATGTGTCCTTCACACATCTTTAGTTTGAGTATTTTGAAAAGTAGGTTTTAGGCTAAGAAACAAAGCTAACAAAAGATCTCTAAATATAGTTTTTTAAGTTATTCTTTGAGTGTGGAAGAAACAGAACAATAGGTTAACATTAATGCATTAAAATTTTATTTTTAAAATACAATTAAATAGAACTCAGAGATAAAATACGTGAATAAATACTTTAGATTCTTTAAGTCACTTAGCAAATTAGCAATGTTACTCTAAATTTCAATGAGAGAATGTTAAGTAAATCTTTTACTTACTCTATATAGATAAATGAGTAAGTATCACAGAAGCAGAGGACTGACAAGACTCATAGTTAATATTAAAATCAGGTCAATATAAAGAAAAACATACTTTTAAAGACCATAATCAGTACCCAGAATGAAAAGAACCCATATTTTGTTCCTGTTTATTTTATATTTTAAAGACAGCAAAATTATGTAATAGGTTGAAGACAACTAGATGATCTCAAAGTGGCAAAGAAAGCTTTCCATCTCTGAAGTTAGGACTTAGCTATTCGGTAGGCTTGTGAGATCAAAGAACCGCTTCCCCTTAAATCGTCCTGTAGAGGAAGGCGATTAAGCTTAATATCCTACTGTGGCACTCCAAATATCCTATATCTATAAACAGCAATAAATTCCACCTGGTTCTCAAATGATACTGGAAAATTTGATAAAAGTCTTAAAAAAGTATTCAAATCAGTGTTTGGATTGGGTAAAGTATGCTATTTTAAATAACATGATGGAATTTTGTTAAATCAATGTTTCATGATTGTAATATATAAATTCAACAATCAAGAAATTCCAATCTGTTTCTACATCCCTTGGTTATATCAAAAAATGCAATACATTTTCTCCATAGCTAAGGCTTTCACATTCTTCCTTGTACTATCTAAAAAACTACTCTAGGGGCGCCTGGGTGGCGCAGTCGGTTAAGCGTCCGACTTCAGCCAGGTCACGATCTCGCGGTCCGGGAGTTCGAGCCCCACGTCGGGCTCTGGGCTGATGGCTCAGAGCCTGGAGCCTGTTTCCGATTCTGTGTCTCCCTCTCTCTCTGCCCCTCCCCCGTTCATGCTCTGTCTCTCTCTGTCCCAAAAATAAATAAACGTTGGAAAAAAAAAATTTTAAAAAAATAAAATAAAATAAAAAATAAAAAAAATAAAAAACTACTCTAGTTTCTAACCTATCTACCTCTATCTTTGTACCACATCTCCAACTTATTTATGTATTTAGTAGATTCTTGCTCAAACTGGAAGGTTTTGAGAACAATGTGAATATCTATTCTGTGGATTTATACATTTGATACCTGTATCAATTTTGTACATATAACAATGTAAGGAAAAACCAAGGTATTAATTATCCAGTTCATAAATGGATAAAGCACTCTCTTCTGTTATTTCTTTGGGTTATTTAACTGCACAGAAGGTGAGAAGGGAAAGAAAGAAAAAACCCTCCACATTTGTAACCCGTAAGTACTCTAACATAAAATATTCTCTGAGGAAAAAAAAACCTGTCTAAAATTGACTTATCTATAGATTTCTTTTATGCAAGTAGTTCACAGGATCTAATAAAGCAGGTGATCAAGCACTAATATGTATTAATTATGATATTAGCAAGGCAATGGTGTGTATCTTGTTAAGTTTTTCTAAAATAACTTCAGGCATTTTCAGGTTACTATATGTAGTACAATTATATAATTACTTAATAAAATGTCTGCTTATGTAGCAATGGAACCACACAAAGAAAAAGAGCTAATAAAGACAAAGATAGTATCACAAGAATGATTAGCATCAACAAGTACAAAAACCACACCACACAGATGACTTAGTATACTCACCTGTTCAATTTTGAATTGCGTGTTGGTGATTCTGCACCTCTTAAAAGTTGCCTGAAATACTTCAAAAAATTATGATTTATTAAACTATTTTATTTTTAAAAATGCTACTTTACCCTACTACTTTCCAGGTTAAAGAAAACAAAATTTAAATCAAATGAAAACAACCATAGACAAATAGAGTAAGAATTAAAATATTGCAAATAGAGATATTCAGGCCATTTAATTTCCACATGTCTGTAGTAATGTACGTAAAAGAAGAATGGAGTTTCTGCATCACCACAGCATTACACAGCCACTGAGGCATATGGCATATCAGGTAGATCTATTTGGCCATAGTCATCTACCTAATCATATATATACAAATACAGTTTTGGTATTGAGAATCATTTTTACAATAAACTTCTAATCTCCATTAATGTATGTAGTGAAACATAGTACTCACTTTTTTAGTTAATCATGTTTCATTTTTATTTTGCTTTTTGAATCACTCACCTACTGATATCAAAGCCATTATTAAATTTTGAAGGAAAATTCTCAAACAAGATTAATATTTTGACTTACCTCATCACTGTGGCAGAACATAGGTGTAAACACATTCTCTAAGAGAGACAGTACATGTTCATATGCTTCAAAAAGGCATCTCATAGTTTGAAGTTTCACAACATCTATATAAGGGCCTTCAGCAACTATTAAAAAAATTATATTGTAGAAATTGTTTATGAATACCATAAATACATTATATATTAGTTTAAAATGACAGTGAAAGAACATTCAAACAGTCCTAAAATTATGTTTTGCAGAAAATCCACTTATAAGGTACAGAAATCACACTAGGATGAGGAATCAGAACAAGTTCTGGCAAGTATTAGCTATGTGAATTGTGAGTAAATTTCTCATCAAAGCTTTTATCTTGTTAGATGAATACAGGAGAAAACTCTGAAAACATTAAAAGTGGTCAAAGGGCTATATTCTCATCAACATCTTTGACTTACTTTTTTGAATCTCTTCTACAATAAAGGGATCAAATCGAATTTTGTCAATACTTTCATCCAAACAATAGGTTTTATAAATCTTCTGTAACTCTTCATGAAGAGACAGCATTTCATCATTTGACAACTCTGGTCGCAAAATTCTATCATTGAATTCCTCTAGCAAATTAGGAAAAAGTAAGAAAAAATGAATTCTTTCAATATAACACAATACAATATAAAACATAATATATTATTCCCAGTCTAATTGTAATCAATATTAAAAACAGAAATTACAATCTATTCATTTTAAGCTTTTAAAATAATTTTAATTGGAAATAAAATAACTGCCCAGATGAAAGAAAAACTTTTAACCAAATATTTTCTATATTAACATAAAATATGTAAACACTTGCACAGCAATACAAATTTCTAAAATTCAGAATAGTAAACAGATTTCTAAAACTTTTATTTAAAGAACATATTTGATTGACTTCTTATACCAGTGGTCATTAATATTTTGAAATCTAATTCACTAAATAACAGTGAAACTTAAGGCTTTTTAAAGTTCCAATGTTTTTAAATAATATTTCCTTCCATCATGGAGACTACAGACTACTGATGGAGCTGAGCATGTAAACAAATGAATCATTTTTTTTCTAATGACAGATGACAGCAGGAGACAAAATATTAACTGCATTTTCTTATTAGAAGAGGTAGTAATATGGAGTTCACTCCCTAATTCTTAATTACCCAACTGAAACAGAGAGGAAAGAAAAGAGTTTTAAAAAAGGGAACACCACATATATGATCCTGGGATTTGAAGTGATAACAGCCAAGAATTTTCAAAAAGGATGAAAGACACCAACCCATTCTGATACCCATTTTTTAAAGTTTATTTACTTATTTTGAGAGAGAGAGAGAGCACACACAAGCAGGGATGGGGCAGAGAAGGAGAGTGAGAATCCCAAGGCAACATATCCAAGACTCTCAGTAAAACCCAAGAAGAACATATAAAAAGAAAACTACATAGTAGAGTCAAATTGCTGAGAAACAAAAATAAAGAGGAAATCGTAAAACCAGCTAGGGGATATCTACAAAAAAGCCCAGGGTAATACCATACTTAATGGTATAACACTAAGTGATTTCCCCATAAGATCAGGAACAAAACCAAGGATATCAACTTTCACCACTTCTATTCAACATTATTGTAAAGGGCCTAGCCATTGTAATAGGCAAGAGAAAGAAACATAAGGCATAAACACTACACAGCAAAAAGTAAAACTGTATTGCAGTTGACACAATTACATATGTAGAAAATCTTAAGGAAATATACGAAAAAGCTACCAGAACTAATAAATGAATGCAGCAATGGCACAGGATACAAAGTCAATATGCAAAATTGTTCTCTTTCTGTATATTAGCAACAATTTAAAATTTTTTTTTAATTTTTTTAATGTTTTGTTTACTTTTGAGAGAGACAGTGCGAGTGGGGGAGGGGCAGTGACAGAGGTAGACAGATAGAGGTAGAGGTCTCCCTCTATCTCTGCCCATCCCCTGATCACACTCTGTCTCTCTCTCTCAAAAATAAACATTAAAAAAAAAAATCCTATATAGTCAAAATAATCAACACTGTAGTACTGGCCAAAAAAACAGACATATGGATCAATGGAACAGAAGAGAATCCAGAAACACACATACATGATCAAATAATTTAACAATTCAAGATGGGAAAGAAATGACTCTTCAGAAAATGGGTATCAGGGGGTGCCTGAGTGGCTCAGTCGGTTAAGTGTCTAACTTTTGATTTCAGCTCAGGTCAGGATATCACAGTTCGCGAGATTGAGCCCCACATCAGGCTCCATGCTGATATAGCACAGAACCTGCTTGGGATTCTCGCTCTTCTTTTCTGCCCCATCCCTGCTTGTGCGCGCTCTCTCTCTCACTCAAAATAAATAAATAAACTTAAAAAACATGAGTATCAGAAAAACTGGATATCCATAACCATACGAGGGGAAAAAATGAAACTCCACTCCTATCTAATACCAAAACAAAAAGATTTCAAGGTCACAAACCTACATGTAAAATATAAAACTATAAAGCATGTAGAGAAAAACAGGCATCTAGAGATAATATCACCTTGACTTTGGGTAACAAACATTTCTTATGGAAGTCTCTGAAAGCACTACCCGTAAATATAGATCTACTGAATTATCATCAAAATTTTAAAATTCTACTCATCAAAACTATTCAGAAAATGAAAACACAAGTCATAGTCTGATATCTGACAAAAGAGTTGCATCTAGAATATATAAAGAACTTTGGGGCACATGGGTAGCTCAGTCAGGTAAGTGTCCAACTCTCAATTTCAGCTCAGGTCATGATCTCAGTTCGTGGGATCAAGCTCTGCATCAGGCTCCATGCTGACAGCACAGAGCCTGCCTGGGATTCTCTCTCTCCCCCTCCCCTGCTTCTCTCTCCATCCCTCTCAAAATAAGTAAATAAACTTAAAAAAAAATTCCTATAACTCAATGCCAAGAAAAACAATTCAATAAAAAATAGGGAAAAGACTTAAACACTTCCACATACCAAGATATTCGAATGACCAATAAGCATATGATAAAGTGTTCAACACTAGTCATTAGAGAAATGCAAGTTAAAAGCACAATAAGATACCACCACACACCCACTAAAATGGCTAAAATTAAAAAAATAAATAAATACCACCAAATTTTTGTAAAGATGTAAAGCAACCAGAATTCTCACATATTGCTAAGGAGGGTACAACCACTCAAAAATAGTACAACCACTTTGGAAAACAATTTGGTAATTTCTCATATAACAAAATATATATCTACCCTGTGACCCAGCAATTCTACTTCCAGTTATTAAACATATGCCCAACAGAAATCTTTAGACAAGAATATGCATAGCAATTTTTTCTTTATAATAGCTCAAAAGTGAAAGCAGTCCAGATACCCATCCACAAGAATGAATTAAAAAAAAAAAAAAGCCCACGCTGTGGTACACTCATATAAAAGAGTATTACTTAGCAATAAAAAAGAGCAAACTATTCCTCTACACAACAACCTGAATCAATCTTAAAAAGCATAATCTTAAATCAATGAAGCCAGGCACAAAAGAGTACACACGATGTACTCCACTTCTATCAGGAAACAGTACAAGCAAAAGTAATCTGTGGGGAAAGGAATGAGAGCTGTGTTGGCTCTGGCAGGAGTGGGAGCAGGGGTAGCTCGTCTGGGAAGGACCCCAACTTTCTGGAGTGATGGAAACGTTCTGTATCTTGATAAAGGAGTAGGTTACACAGATGTACAGATGTCTCCAAACTGACCAAACTGTACATTTAAGTTCTGTGAGTTTCACTGTAAATTACACCTCAATTTTTTTTAAGTTATATTTAAAAAGGAAGTCAGTTGGCATGCCTGGGTGGCTAAGTCGGTTGGGCGTCCAACTCTGGCTCTGGTCACGATTTCGCGGTTTGTGAGTTCGAGCCCTGTGTTGGGCTCTGTGCTGACAGCTCAGAGCCTGGAGCCTGCTTCGGACTCTGTGTCTCCTTCTCTCTCTGCCCCTCCCCCACTTGTGCTCTGTCTCTATCAAAAATAAGTATAAAAAAATTTTTAAAAAATAAAGAGGAAGTCAGTTGATCGAGGTCAGTTATAGATTATGTTACAATGTGGAAAGGAGTGGACACCAGAGACAACTCAAAGGTGATCTTAGAATACCTAGTAAAAAGAAATTTAGTACAATGACACACTACAACAACATCAAATCTGATCTAAATACTCAAATATATTTAAAATATTTAATGTATTAAAAAGCATAAAAATGACTTTGCTAAAGTGCACGGTAAGCCTCACCCACAGTCAGACATATCTGCAATACGTGCACTGCTCCTTCTTGTTTCAGAAAGTTCATAAAACGGAATAAGAGATCTTGCTGCTCTCTGATTTGCTTCAATTCTAACTTCAGCACCTTGATACAATATGAGAGAAGGGTAAGTTAAGGCCATATAAACACATGATAAAATTGTTTATATCAAAAATAATATATTTTATTGGTAAAAATACTTACAGATGGCTTTTTATTTCTAGGTTCTGCAAATTTCTGCAAGAATGGAACCAAAGGGGAAGGCAGTTCAGTTGCTTTTTCAGGCTTTGAAGAAAGAGAATTTATTAATTCAATACAAGTGCCATGTGACTGGACAGATATAAATCAAAAATTAAATGCAATCTGAATGTTTCTAATATAATACTCACTGGACTGTCATCTATGAAGATGATAAGCAAATGATTCACAGTATCCTAATAGAAAATAATACACATAGGTCAAAATAATTCCATTACTATCTTCTCCCAAAATTCTCAAAACTTTTTTCATATCGTGGAAGTTTCTAGAAAAATGAAGAAAATATGGAACAGTGGCAAAGCATCTACACATATGTAATATAGAGGGACTTTAAAAAATCTGTGATGCAGGGCCTCGCTTTTAGGAAAGTGGGCAAAGAAAAGTTATTCTGACTTTGGCATTCAAAATGTTTATATGGGTGCCTGGGTGGCTCAGTCGGTTAAATGTCTGACTTCAGCTCAGGTCATGATTTCACGGTTTGTGCATTCAAGCCCCATGCCAGGCTCTGAGCTGTCAGTGCAGAACCTACTTCAGATCTTCTGTCTCCCTCTCTTTCTCTGCCCCTCCCCTGCTTACACATGTGCTCACTCTCTCTCTCTCTCTCAAAAATAAATAAATAAAAAAAACTTTAAAACAACACCTGGCATAATGTAAATACTCCATACATGTAAAAATAAAGTGTTTATAAATTATTCCTGTTTCTTCAAAATCTTACTAGTTCAAGTAAGAGGAACTGAAGTGTCCATCAATGGATGAATAAACAGAAAAATGTGGTATATACCTACAATGGAATATTATTCATCCTTAATAAAGAATGAAATTCCAATATATGCTACAACATGGATAAATCTTGGGAGACATCACGCTAAGGGAAATAAGACTGTCACAAACACAAATACTGACTGGACCCACTTATATGAGGTACCCAGAGTAGTCAAATTCATAGAGATAGGAAGTGCAGTGATGGTTGCCAGGGGCTAGGAGGAAGGAAGAATAGAGAATTATTATCTAATGAGTACAGAGTTTCAGTTTTGTAAGATGAAAAGATTCTACAGATGAGTGGTAGTGACGGTTGCTCAACAATGAATGTATTTAATACCACTGAACTATACATATAAAAACATTTAAGATGATAAATTTTGTATATATTTTACCACAATTCAAAACCATTTTTTAAGCCTTACTGGATCAGCTAGGAAATCCAAAGATGGAAGGAACACTGAACCAGACAGGATCTCTCTTAAAAGTAAGGTCAGGGATCTGGAAAAATAAACAGTATTAGACATATTCAGTGATTTACATCAGTTCTTACCTGGGGATCTTGTTAAAATGCAGACTGATTCAATAAATATGTTCCAAGATTCTGCATTTCTAAAAAGTTCCCAAGTAATGCACATGCTAGTGGTTCACAGACCACACTTGGGAGTCCTGTACTGACCAGGAGAGAGTACTATTTAAGAGAAAACAGCATTTCCTTAACAGGAAGGATTTGGGTGAGCACTAGAAAATACTCATCTCGGAATATTTAAAATATTTAATTTATTTTGAAATTAATGTTTAAAACTAATAGGTTTTTAACAGTATAATTACTTTGTAATTATAATATTTAAATTAACATTATAGAGGAACCTGGGAGGCTCAGTCGGTTAAGCATCCGACTTCAGCTCAGGTCATGATCTCGCAGTTTGTGGGTTCGAGCCCCACATCAGGCTCTCTGCTGTCAACAAGGAGCCTGCTTGCTTCAGATCCTGTCCCCCTCTCTCTCTGCCCCTCCTCCGCTGGTTCTCTCTCTCTCTCTCTAATAAACTTTTTAAAAAAATAAGTAACATTATATATTAATTTCTTTAAAATAAAAATATTTTCATTAAAATGTTTAAAATTTAAAAAATGTTAATACAAATTTTAGGTCATAAATAAAGTAATATTTAAAGTACATCACTAGGGGCACCTGGATGACTCAGTTGGTAGAGCATACAACTCTTGATCTAGGGGTTATGAGTTCGAGTCTCATGTTGGGTGTGGAGATTACTTAAAAATAAAATCTAAAAAAAATAAAAAATAAAATTAAAAAAAAGTACATCACTAAAAATAAGCCATAATTTCTCTTCTAAGAATTATTAGGATAAGAGTAATGAGGTAACTTTATGCAATAATCTAAACATGTTCCTGCCAGAACAAGGAAGGACAGTCTAGATGAATTCTAATTATTCTTCTCAGGTATATATCTTAAAATACAAACATATCAGTTTAGTTTGTTCAAAGTATTTCTGCCACTAAGTCACAATGTGTATGTCTTTAAAATGGAACACCAAGAATGAACAAAGTATAATGATCTCAAAAAAAACTGATTTTATCTATATTTACCTTGGGAATTTCCAAAAAAAAAAAAAACCTTCTAAGCAACACAACATATCCAAATACTTAGTACCTAAAATGGCATTTTAAGACCGGACAAACCGTACTTCTTTAAAAATGAAAAGTTATTCACATCATTGCCTAATCTCAAGTTTTAGTGTACTCTTATTATGATCAATAATAGCAACATACAGGGGCGCCTGGTGGCTCTTGATTTCAGCCCAGGACATGATGTCATGATTCATGAGTTTGAACCCCACATCAGGCTCCAAGCTACCAGTGTGGGGTCTGTTTGGGATTCTCTCTCCCTCCTTCTCTGCCCCTCCCCTGCTCTCTGTCTCAAAATAAACTTTAAAAAAAAAAAAAAAAGAATATCAATACACATATGGCATGGTATGCAAATACCGCTATGACATTTTCCAGTCTATTTATACCTGCAGTCTGTTGCTTTAGGAGGCAAAATATAAGGAAAAAGTAGTTCAGTGAGTTTCCTTAAATAGTGTAATTCATCTCTTCGACTCCTCAAAGCCACATGAAGCTCTGGACCATATTCTTCTAAAGCAGCTTGCTGTAAAAACTCTGTATTTTCTACTACAGAGATTAAAAAATAAATATTGAAAGAAGTTAAGTAACATTAACTAACTCCACCCATTTCCACTCACAAACAGAAAATCATTTAACACAGTTATTCCTTTCATAACCCTCCTTTCTTTCCAATATGTATTTTACTGGGAAAATTTTCACAAATAGGATATAAAAAGAATAATTCCCTCCTTGCCAGTTTTCAATTTTGCAAAAATTTGACAAAAAGACCCTTTCACAATGCAAGCAAGAATTTTAACTTGTATCACTATTTTACACATTATATTAAACAGGGGTGCCTCGGTAGCTCAGCCGGTTAAGCGTCCGACTCTTGATTTCAGCTTAGGTTATGATCTCACAATTGAAGAGATGGACCCCTGCGTCAGTCTCTGTGCTGACAGTGCAGAGCCTGTTTAGGTTTCTCTCTCTCCCTCTCTCTCTCTCTCTTTAAAAATAAACTTAAAAAAAAACCCACAAATTATATTAACAAAAGCAAATATTTATTTTAAAAAGTGGAAAAACTACAGAAAATTTCTAGCACATACAAAGCTGTTGCTATCAAATGTTACATCTGTTCATCCTTGGCAAATACAAAAACAAAACAAAACAAAAACCCTGTTAAAATTCTTTATTGTCTCTGTTTCAACATCAAAATAATTCAGGTAATCTTTTAAAGCACTTATGGTATAGAAACTGGCTTTTTTGATTAAGTTCTGTACCTTCTGCCCAGCATATAGGACACAAGAGGTACAGAACTGTATAAGTCTATGAATAGATACATTACTTAATGAATATTAACTGATGACAAAACTTATATTAACAGAAAGTTTTCTTTAAAGGTCAAATACTAAATATTTTAACTTAAAGGTAATAGTATTGCCACTGTTTTTTACAGACCTCAAAAGAGTAGAAGAAAAACAAGTCATGTTTTCCCCTATTTGCATTCTGTGCCTAGTTTCAAAATCATGGCTTCTATGAAGGGAATCTTAATCTAATTCAATGGCATGTATTTTTCACTATTTTCTTCTAGTTTTATTAAAAGAGAATGCAAGCACATTTACCCAAAAAAGTCAATATATGCATACTACTAGTGTGAATACTAAGAAGATAAATGAAGGCCATCTGCGCCTGAGGTACAAAAGGACTGGCAAAGGCAGATGTAGTTTTTACAAGAAATGCATTTTATTTCATAATTATCCAATTATTTGCTAAGCATTTTCTCCAAGAATTTGGGACACAGGTTTTTAAAAATTTGTCATGAGCCGGAATTTAAAATAAGACTAAGCCATGCTAAATTACAACTCTACTTCGTTAACAAATTGATATGATCTTGAACAAATGATATAATCCCTGTAAGTCTCAGTTCCCACATCAGTAAATAGTTAAGTAATTATCAACACTGAAAAGTCATCATGCAAAATGTGTAAGTAATTATAATAGTCAATGTGATTAAGCATTTACACATAAAATATAAATTGAATCACTAGATTGAAATCTATTCAACATCTGTCAGACTTGAAAGTTTTTTGTAGTTCAAGATAATGAGAAAATAAATCATGCAAAACATTAAGAGAATACAGGGAGGAAAATCTTAATTGGGAATGTAAACAAAATATAGATGCTGGAAAACAGAGCATGGACTAATCCCTACTAATCATCAGTAGTTAGTAGTTTTCAGACCAAAGCAGGAAAGGTCTCCAGAATTCATGACAAAGGGATTATCTTTAGGATGAAAGACTAGAGAGTAAGGTCCTTTTGCACAGTTTATTACTGAATTTAAATTAAACCAGTGTTTCTAAATGTGTACACATTCAGTATTTCTAAGAGCCATAAAAGTACTTACATAGAAAACATCTATATAAACCCTCTTCTCAAAAGACAGATTATAGAGAAAACACCGAGAGTAAAAGGAATATGGATGAAGAGATGAACATTTAATTACTTTCTGAATTATGCACAATTGTGGGGCCAAAGAATTTAGAAAATAAATCCACGCATTAAAGAAATGAAAATTCAAAAATCTGAAAACCTTTTTTACAAGTCTATCTAATTCCCTGTCATAATATTTAGAATACCAGGACTTTTGAATAAAATGAAAGTCCTTCTAAGCTCTGGCCTTTTACTTCTATGGATCTCATTAACTACAATATTATTAATGAATCTAATCTAGCATTTTATGACAATTTTATAACTGGGAACCACTTTTTGCATTAATAGTAGCAAATTAACAACCCCTCTCTTGTAGTCTCAACAATAAATTTCAAATTATCACTCTCTTAGAGACAAAATAATTTGGGAATTTTATTAAACTGATTAGTTCAACTAAAAATAAAATGGGCACCTGGGTGGCTCAGTCAGGTAAGTGTCAGACTCCTGATTTTGATTCAGGTCATGATCTGACAGTTCTTGAGATCAAGCCCCATATCAGTGTGGAGCCTGCTTGGGATTCTCTCTCTCCCTTTCTCTGCCCCTCTCCCACTTGCGCTCTCTCTCTCAAAATAAATAAACATTAAAAAAAAAAAAAGATGCTGGCACAAGAACAGACACTCAGATCAATGGAATAGAATAGAGAACCCAGAAATGGACCCACAAACATATGGCCAACTAATCTTTGACAAAGCAGGAAAGAAAATCCAATGGAATAAAGACAGTCTCTTCAGCAAGTGGTGCTGGGAAAACTGGACAGCGACGTGCATAAGAATGAACCTGGACCACCTTCTTACATCACACACAAAAATAGACTCAAAATGGATGAAAGACCTCAATGTAAGACAGGAAGCCATCAAAATCCTAGAGGACAAAGCAGGCAAAAATCTCTTTGATCTTGCCCGCAGCAACTTCTTACTCAACACGTCTCTGGAGGCAAGGGAAACAAAAGCAAAAATGAACTACTGGGACCTCATCAAAATAAAAAGCTTCTGCACAGCAAAGGAAACAATCAGCAAAACTAAAAGGCAACCGACAGAATGGGAGAAGATATTTGCAAATGACATATCAGATAAAGGGTTAGTATCCAAAATCTATAAAGAACTTATCAACCTCAACACCCAAAAAACAAATAATCCAGTGAAGAAAGGGGCAAAAGATATGAATAGACACTTCTCCGAAGAAGACATCCAGATGGCCAACCGACACATGAGAAAATGCTCAACATCACTCATCACCAGGAAAATACAAATCAAAACCACAATGAGATACCACCTTACACCTGTCAGAATGGCCAACATTAACAACTCAGGCAACAACAGATGTTGGCGAGGATGCAGAGAAAGAGGATCTCTTTTGCACTGCTGGTGGCAATGCAAGCTGGTGCAGCCACTCTGGAAAACAGTATGGAGGTTCCTCAAAAAACCTCCAGCAATTGTACTACTAGGCATTTATCACAGGATACAGGTGTGCTGTTTCGAAGGGACACATGCACCCCCATGTTTATAGCAGCACTATCAACAATAGCCAAAGTATGGAAAGAGCTCAAATGTCCATCGGTGGATGAATGGATAAAGAAAATGTGATATATATATATACAATTAAGTATTACTTGGCAATCAAAAAGAATGAAATCTTGCCATTTGCAACTATGTGGATGGAACTGGAGGGTATTATGCTAAGTGAAATTAGTCACAGAAAGACAAAAAATGATATGACTTCACTCATATGAGGACTTTAAGACACAAAACAGATGAACATAAGGGAAGGGAAACAAAAATAATATAAAAGCAGTGAGGGGGACAAAACAAAAGAGACTCATATATATGGAGAACAAACTGAGGGTTGCTGAGGGGGTGGGAGGGGGGATGGGCTAAATGGGTAAGGGGCATTAAGGAATCTACTCTTGAAATCACTGCTTCACTATATGCTAACTAATTTGGATGTAAATTTTAAAAAATAAAAAATAAAGTTTAAAAAAAAAAGATACATCCATTTACTCAAAGCCTGAATTCAAAGTGTTTGTCTTTAAAACAAACACTATAGGGGCGCCTGGGTGGCGCAGTCGGTTAAGCGTCCGACTTCAGCCAGGTCACGATCTCGCGGTCCGTGAGTTCGAGCCCCGCGTCGGGCTCTGGGCTGATGGCTCGGAGCCTGGAGCCTGTTTCCGATTCTGTGTCTCCCTCTCTCTCTGCCCCTCCCCGTTCATGCTCTGTCTCTCTCTGTCCCAAAAATAAATAAACGTTAAAAAAATTAAAAAAATAAATAAATAAATAAATAAATAAATAAATAAATAAAACAAACACTATAATTAAAAAAAAAAATTTTTTTTTAAATGAAAAAAGAAAAAAAAGGGCGCCTGTGTAGCTCAGTTGGTTGGGCGTCTGACTTCAGCTCAGGTCATGATCTTACAACTCGTGGGTTCAAGCCCCACGTCGGGCTCTGCGCTGACAGCTCAGGGCCTGGAGCCTGCTTTAAGTTCTGCGTCTCCCTCTCTCTCTCTGCCCCTCCCCCACTCACACTCTGCCTCTCTCTCTAAGATAAATAGACATGAAAAAAAATTTTTTTAATGAAAAAATAGAACAAAGACTATATTAAAAATACCTTTCTCGGGGCGCCTGGGTGGCGCAGTCGGTTAAGCGTCCGACTTCAGCCAGGTCACGATCTTGCGGTCCGTGAGTTCGAGCCCTGCATCAGGCTCTGGGCTGATGGCTCAGAGCCTGGAGCCTGTTTCCGATTCTGTGTCTCCCTCTCTCTCTGCCCCTCCCCCATTCATGCTCTGTCTCTCTCTGTCCCAAAAATAAATAAACGTTGAAAAAAAAAAAGATTAAAAAAAAAATACCTTTCTCACATAAAAACCTGCAAACAAATGTTTGTAGCAGCTTTATTCATAACTGCCCAAACTTGGAAGCAAGCAAGATATCCTTCAATAGGTGAATGGATAAATAAACTGTGGTACACCCATACACTGGAATATACCTGAGCAATAAAAAGAAAAGAGCTATTCAGGGGCAACCTGGGTGGCTCAGTTGGTTGAACATCCGACTTTGGCTCAGGTCATGATCTCACGGTTCATGGGTTTGAGCCCCACTTTGGGCTCTATGCTGACAGACAGCTCAGAGCCTGGAGCTTGCTTTAGATTCTGTGTCTCCCTCTCTGCCCCTCCTCCACTCACATTCTGTATCTCTCTGTCTCTCAAAAATAAATAAATGTTAAAAAAAATTTTAAAAAAACAAAAAAAGAAATAAGCTATCAAGCCATGAAAAGACATGGAGGAGCCGTAAATACATTATTTTTAAATAAAAGAAGCTAGTCTGAAAAGGCCACATTATGATTCCAAGTATATCACATTCTGGAAAAGGCAAACTGTATGGACAGTAAAAAGATCAAGGGTTGCCAAAGGTTCATGAAGGAAAGAGGGAGAGATGATAGGTGAAACTAGTCAAAACCTACAGAATGTACAACACAAAGGGTAAACCCTAATGAAAACTATGGACTTTAATAATAATGTATCAATATTGGTATATCAATAGTAACAAATGTACCAATACAAGATGTTAATAGAGGAAAAGAAAGAGAGATGGGCACTCTCTATACTTTCTGTTCAATTTTCTGTAAACTTTAAACTGCTCTAAAAACTAAAATTTACTGGGGCACCTGGCTGGCTCAGTTGGTGGATCATGTGACTTTTGATCTCTGGGTTGTGAGTTCAAGCCCCACAATGGGTATAGAGATTACTTAAAAATAAAATGTTTAAAAAAATAATAAAGAAATTTACTAGTAAAAAAAACCACTTTTCCTATGCTTTTTCCTGACGGTTTGGCCTTGACAAAATGGCTAAAGACAATCAGTTTGTTTTTGCCAGTGACAGGATGATGATTTTTAAGTTAATTTTTTTATTCAATTAAATTCCACATATTCAAACTCTTCTACTTTTTGAACATGTTGAAGGTAAAACTATTTTAGTTCTTATGATATAAGATGAACATAGAAAACTAATTCAAATATAGAATTTAAAACGCTTCTCATACCTGAGGAATTACTCAGCAAAAAACAAACTAATGATTCGATTTAATTTTACTTCAACCCTGCTGAGAACATAATTTCCCCAAACAAACTGATTATATAACTGATATTATGAGAGACAGAAAATTGGTTCTGTGTTCAGATGAATTTGGGATGTGGTAAGTTAAAAACTAAGTAGTCAAAGCTATTTCTTTGCTGTAGGACTACTCAGAAATTTTGGTATGCTAGTATTTACTGGGAATTTCCAGAAGGGGAATATAATATATAGTAATTACCAGAAAATATGACCATGAAACCTCTTCCACATGGTTATCTACATGGAGTAGTATGTAGTATCGATAAAGAATACCAAAAGCATTAGGAAAGCACTGACAAAGAATACCAAATGCAAACACAAGGAAAATCAGTTTTGTAAAGAATCAACCCTAGAACACAGAAGTGATTTTGTTAAAGAAAAATTCCAGTTTGATCTAAGAGCAAGAAAAGTCCCAAATGAAGATTTCACTCATTAATCAGGAAACATTTACTATGTGCAAATCATGACAGTATAAAGAGGCCAGGACATACACAAAAAAACACAAATAGGTGATCCTAATCAAAGCATAATACACAGTTAAAGACAAAGGTAGATTAAAATATCTGACTAGACAAGAAAGTATTTAAGTATACAATTTAGCCTCTATAGCGGAGTCACTAATTTTAGTAGAGAGAGAACATGATAATTGTAGTACTATGAAATTAAATGGTAGTGATATATACAATGGGCTGGAATAGGTCAAAACTGTTGAAATCATTAGGAAAAAAAGAAAGGGGGAAGAGATTATGTGAGGTACCTCAGAGGAAGTAATGAAGGCAAGACTATTATTCAAAAAAAAGATGAAAGTCATCAATAATGTATCCAAAAGTTAACTGTATTTTAATTTTCACAGATTACTGCGTTTTTGCAATCACTTACATTGTAAAACAAAATACTGAAAAAGATTTCAGTTTAAAGGAATACTTTCACAGCATTTGTGAATATCAGTTAATGCATCAGTATTCATACTTAGGTATTTAAGGTGAAAGCTGGTATATAAAAATCACTCAAACTTTGTAGTAGAAAACTATATTACCTTTCTGACTGGCTTTAACTATCACTTCTATATGCTTCATTGCTGCTTTTAACAGTTTCTTGGTTATAATAGATGGAATATCCACCTGGAAAAATTTAACATTAAAATAATACTTTTTAACATTAAAAATAAAATGACATTAAAATAAAATAACAATTAAAATAAATAAAATAACATTAAAATAAAATAATTACCAGTGAGTTACAACGGCAGGAATATTATATTTAAGATGCTGGAACACATGATCTTAAAAGTTAGAGATATTATTTAGAAATCTTTCAAAAATAATTTTCTTGGATCATACTAACTGTAACTTTAGACAGTTTTCTACCATGGTAAAGAAAATGTATATTAAGGGTGCCTGGGTGGCTCAGTCAGTTAGGCGTCCGACTTCGGCCCAGGTCATGATCTCACGTTTTGTGGGTTCAAGCCCCGCATCAGGCTTTGTGCTGACAGCTTGGAGCCTGGAGCCTGCTTCACATTCTGTGTCTCCCTGTCTCTCTGGCCCTCCCCTCCTTGCACTCTGTCTCTCTGTCTCCCAAAAATAAATAAGTATTAAAAAAAATTTTTAAAGAAAATGTATATGAATGCATACGAATGCAAATGAAATGCATACACTATATACTATATTTTTCACAAAATATATCTTTATTCTTAGTTCTTTCATGTGTTTCTTTTAAACACAAAGAAAAATCTCAAGTAACATTATCCCTTTGAGACCATAAATTTCTGTTTATTAAGGTTACTTAAAAATGAAGTTTTCCATTCAGCTTACAAGATAAATCCTGGTTTTAGGCTATATGGAAGCATTCTATTTTGGAATAACACTAAATTTCATCATTCCCCACAGACATTTTTCAGCTTAAAGGCTGGAAACTGTGATTATTGCAGGTTAGCAATGAAAGGTTGAGGGCTTATATGCACGCACAGAAAAGAGATAAAAAAAATAAGACTGAACTGCAAATAAAATGAATCACCAAAAACATGTTTATTGACTTCAACAGGTTTATCCTCTACCACAATACTCAACACATTATATTTTTCCCTTTATCAAAGGCATGAAAATATTGCATTATAGTAAAGTTTTGTGTTAACCCTTCTTTTTAAATTCTACATTAAGGAAGGGGGGAAAATCCCAGGCTAATAAATCTAGTAACTGTGATGGATCATAAACCCCCAATTTTTAGTGATCTACCAGTAAAACCCAGAGCAGTTAACAGATATCTTTTGGCTGTATAAGATAAAACATATTCAATAAGAAGGGATATTTTTATTAGTTGCTTTTCTTGTTGCAAAATAACACGACTCTTCATTTCTCCCTCATTTCTTGCCCTCAGTGATTATAAATTGCTATAATATTTATCAAACAGGATGCTTGTTTTCAAATATTATATAAAATCTTCTAAGAATACTCATGAAAATTTTCATTTATAAGTTCCATTTTTAAAGACTTGAGGTCACAATCAAAATGGTAAAATAATGGGTTCGTCACTAAACTTTAATTTAAAAAAAAATACACCACTATTGTGTACCCTTAAATGATTCTTTGTTTTCATTACCCCCAAACTGCCAGTTTACATTATTTAAGCAATGGTATCAAGGACAGAACACTGTACTAGGAATAAGTTGACCCAGGCATAATCCTTGACCCATTAGCTACCTCTGACACTTCATCAAAGTTAGTTGCTATATAATGGGTATGATAATGACCCACTTATCTCCCCGGATAATGATGCAGATAAAATGAAAAGAAAGGATGGGGTGCCTGGATGGCTCAGTCGCATCTGACTGACTAAGCATCTGACTTTTCATGTCGGGCTCAGGTCATGATCTCATGGTCGTGAAATCAAGCCCCATGTTGGGCTCCGTGCTGAGGGTGGAGCCTGCTTGGGATTTTCTCCCTTTCTCTCTCTGCCCACCCCCTTCAAAAATAAACATTTAAAAAAAAGTGAAAAGGAAAGATAGCGTTAACAATCCAAAAAACAAAACATATTTGCAAATCATACGTATGAATTTTTATAACTCAATAATGAATAGACACCCGGGTTAAAAAATGGCAAAGAATCTGGATAGACATTTTTGAAAAAAAGATATACAAATGGCCAATAAGCATATGAAAAGATGCTCAATGCCACAAGTCATCAGGGAAATGTAAATCAAAGCCACAATGTTACTACTTCATATCCATTAGGCATGGTTAGAATCCAAAAATGAGATAATAACTAGTTCTGGCAAGGATGTAGAGAAATCAGAACCCTCATATACTACTGGTGGGAATGTAAAATGGTATAGCCACTTTGGAAAAGAGTCTGGTAGTTCCTCAAAAAATTAAACAGAGTCACTCGTTTGACCCAACAATTATATTGCTAAGTTTACACCCTAAAGAAATTAAAATATATATCCCCAAAACCATTAAAAACACTTGTACACAATGCTATGGCATTATCCAAAATAGCCAAAAAGTGGAAATTATCCAAATGTCCATCAACTGATGGATGGATAAACAAAATGTGGCATATCTACACAATGAAATATTATTCAGACCTAACAAAGAAGTCCTGATACATGCTACAACTATAACATGAATGAACTTTGAAAACTTTATGCCAAGTGAAAGTAACCAGTCACAACAGGCCACATATTACATGATTCCATTTATATGAAATATCCAGAATTAACAAATCTATAGAGCCAGAAAGTAGACTGGTTGTTGGCTAGAGCTAAGAGGATGAAAGAACAAGGATTAATGGCTAAAGAATGAGGTCTCTTTTTGGGTGATAGAAACGGTATAAAATTGCTGTGATGGTGCATAACTCCAGGAATATCTGAAAAAACACTGAACATTTAAATGAGTGAGCTATCTGGTATACAAAGTAGACCTCAATAAAGCTGTTACCAAAAAGTACATATAAAGCAATCCAAGTATGAGGTACTATGATTTTAAAATCACTAGGCTTGGGGCGCCTGGGTGGCTAGGTCGGTTAAGCGTCCGACTTCGGCTCAGGTCATGATCTCACGGTCCGTGAGGTCGAGCCCCGCGTTGGGCTCTGTGCTTACAGCTCAGAGCCTGGAGCCTGTTTCAGATTCTGTGTCTCCCTCTCTCTGACCCTCCCCTGTTCATGCTCTGTCTCTCTCTGTCTCAAAAATAAATAAACGTTAAAAAAATAAAAATTAAAAATAAATAAATAAATAAATAAATAAATAAATAAATAAATAAAATCACTAGGCTTTCTCAAAGCCTAACACAGCAGAGCTATTCTTCTAAATTAATACTTATAAATTTATTGTAATGAATCAGCTTTTTGATCAATTGATTTTATTTGACTTACTCTAAGTTGTAATTTAAGTGATTTACTATCAACCAATTGATATTTCTTACTAAATCTTTTATTCCAATTAAACTCTATATATGTGCCTTAGAATTTTTTCAACAATACGATTAAGGGGCACCTGGGTGGCTCAGTCAGTTAAGTGTCTGACTTCGGCTCAGGTCATGATCTCGCGGTCCATGGGATCGAGTACTACATCAAGCTCTGTGCTGACAGCTCAGAGCCTGGATCCTGCTATGGATTCTGTGTCTCCCTCCCTCTGCCCCTCCCCCACTCACATTTTCTCTTTCTCTCTCTTTCAAAAATAAACATTAAAAAAATTTAATTAAAAAGTAGACAATGTGTTTAATATTTATCAACTTTTTTCTATTTATAAAATGGCAGAAGTTCAATATGAAGAAAAATAAAGATGAACTGAAAGAAGTGCATGGTAAGAACCAAAAATCAGCATCAACCCATCATGTTGGTAAGAGTTAACAATAAGGATATATATGTACTTAATACACATATTAACAAGCTTTAATATGTAAGCTTTGTTTTCAATGTGGAAAAATACCACATATATTATTTTCCAGCCTCTTCCACTTGATTATATAAGGAAAATAATTTCTCATGTAAATAAGTACTATTCTACAAAACGATTTTTTCATGGATGTACAGGATTCTATAATTAGCATGTTCTATATTTTAATCAACAATTTTATCATTAGACATCAGATTTTCTTTTCAGTTTTCCTTTTCTTAAATTATACTACAATGAATCTTCGAGCATTCATTTTTACATACATCTCATGATTATTTAAAATATATTATCAAAAATATAATTAAATTTGGGAGTATAGACGTTTTTAAGTCTTTTGTTAAAGATTACCAAACTGCCCTCCAGTATATGAGTTATACCAATTTGGATTTGTACTTGTTCTGCCTGTTTCCCCACAATGACCATTACTAGACATTATCATTCTTTCCCAATCTGATAGGCAACAGAAGAGCATCTCATCAAAAAACTATTTATTTGATGTGAGACAACATAGTCTCAAGTGTTCATTGGCCAATTTTATTTTTCTTTTGTGAACTGCTTATTCATATTTTTGCATATCTTTTCTACAGTGATTGACTATTTTGTTAATTTCTCAAAAAAGTATAGAAACATTTAACAAGATTTACCTTTATTTAGTAATTGTAGAGAGATGATATATACCAGTTTATTGTCAATGTGCTCAATTCTATCAAACTGACAAGGCAGTATACAAGCATGTGTGTCTATAGCCAACATACTGTAACTACATACAAAGACCCAAACATATGACTTGAAACATTTTTTTAAAAAGTAGATCATAATCATCGCCATTTACTCAATAAATTCATCTAACTAGAACGAGACTTTTTTTCCTACAGTTGTCTTTAGTTGTCTTTTTATTCCTAATTACTACAAACCAAGGTGCATTAGCATTAAAGAAAGTAAAACTTATCAATAAATCAAAAATGACCCATTTACCTTTTAATCTAAAAAAATTAAAGTGAAGAAAAAAATACTTCTAGTATAGGATAAAGTAAAACTAAGATTTAAAAAAAAAACACCTTTTTAGGAATAATAAAACCCCAAATTCCCAAATTTCTCATTATAAATATATACCTTGTGAATCCTTCGAATTAAGACAGATGCAAAAAACCGTAATGTAATTCTCAGTTCATCAACAAAGGACTCATCATCTGTTACATCCCTTCAATTAAGGAGAAAAGCAAGCATTTAAGAGCTCAGAGAAATACACCATTACTCCTTCCACAAACCCGGGAAAGTTCAGAACTTCCTCTTTTTTTCCTTTTAATTATGCTATTTTCCTTTGCTTTTTAAACAATGCATTACATTACAGAATAAAAGATAAAAATGTACAATGAAAAAATAAGCATCTCCCATAATTCTAGTACCAAGACATAATCATTACTAAGTAAACTGTAGTATATATTTCCCTGTAGACAACCACATATACAAAGTTATATTTTTACAATACTACAATCATTTTCTAAACATCATTAAAGAAATTTCTAAGAAACAAAACAAAGAATAATATGAGAGGAGCAACAGAATTAAATTAATACAAAATTTTAATTTGGTTTAAAACATTTATAGATTAATATTATAAACTGATTGTAAAGGGTAAAAAATAATAATTCTATTTGAAAAAGAAAATAAAGTGAAACTCAAACATTTTTAAACGGAAATTTTAACAACTTTCTTCTGAGAAGCTACTTTTCATTTTCCTGAAGTCTTGAGGTCCCTAGAAGAATTAGGTCACTTCCCTAATCAAAGCAAGCGAGAAAGGTATGTATAATGGTGATATCCTGAACTTGGAGATGGTGCTATTTAGTCCCTTGGCAGAATAAAGAAGATAATTGTATTAACCATGCTTCCTACTATTAATCCCAGGAAAGTGGCTATTTCAGTATCAATAACTACACTGAAGAGAAAATACATACTTTAATATTTAGAAATACAGCCAGCTTTAATGAAGAGTCATAACACGGGCAGGAGTGAGGGGAATATTCAGGACAGGATTCATTATACAAAAAGACTTATCATCAACTTTACTTAAATGGCAAATGCCCCATATTTAAGACAGAATCCAACATAAAAATATTAATTTACATAGCTTTTCAGGAAAATATGGCATATAAATTGGATATTAAGTTTAATACATATAGAGCATCTCACCTACTAGCGGCTTTTAATTAGAAAATTCAAAATATATAAAATTAAGACAGATGTCATTGAATATTACACCTGTAAGTCATATAGGTGTAAGTGTTCAAATATGTAACTAAATACACGATGTTTTTGTAAGGAAACATTTATTAAGTATATAATTTGAATTTCTGATTCTCAAACTAGATTAATTTTTTAGATCTAGAGTATTTTCTATATCCTTCCAAGGCAGAGGGTGCTTGTACATCCATAGCAGATACTAAAAACAGTTACTTTGGAAAAAAACATTAATATTCTAGGAAAATACTATTAAAATTATATTTCAATTTAATGAAACATCTGAATATAAATTTGCCTCTAAATGTACAATTATTTCAAATGTAAAAAGCGCATACAAAATATTAAGTTACTACATTCAGGAGTGATAAGAAATTCTCTAAGTTGATTTTCCTTCAAAAAGCAGCCTAGGTTTTTCTTCTTTACTGTCACTAAACTGTTAATTGATTGCCTATGTCTATGGTTCTTATCTAGGGCCAATTATGCCTCCCAGGTAATATCTGGCAATCTCTGAAGACATTTTTGATGATCACAAATAAGAGGATGAGGGGGTATTACTGGTAGCTAATGGAAAAAGGCCAGGAGTTCTGCTAAACATCCTATAATACACAGGACAGCCCCTCCAAAAGAAGAATTACTTGGCCTAAAATGTCAATAGTGACAAAGTTGAGAAATCCCGGCCTACACTGAAAACATTTCATTAGCACACTTCATTGTATTCAGTAAAGAAAAAAGGTATTATAGAAAGAACATACCTGTACCACGGATAAACAAAGTTTTCCAACACTAATTCAAGAACCTGTATAAAAATTATTTTTTAAAGAAAAATCAAATTAATTAACTAATTCTAGGAAAATAAACCATACTACTAAATAATATATATTACCAAGAACCAATTTTATTATCCTAAATATTGACATCTAATATCATACTTTCACATGACAAAGTGTGTATGTCAACCTTACATGGTTGTTGTGATGATCAAAAACAAAATATGAGGGGCACCTGGGTGGCTCAGTTGGTTAAGTGTCCAACTCTTGATTTCAGCTCAGGTCATGATCTCACGGTTCCTGAGTCCAAGCCCCATGGTGGGCTCCATGCTGACAGCGAGGAGCCTGCTTGGAATTCTCTCTCTCCCCCTCTCTCTCTCTGCCCCTTTCCTGCTTGTATGCAAACATGCTCTATCTCTCAAAAATAAATAAACATTAAAAAAAAGAACATATGTGAAAGCCGTAAAACTCCATAAAAAGAAAAACTGCTATTAGAATGATATACACACATTTCTAAATATTCCTACAATTAAATAAAAAAAAAAAAAAACACTTAAATTTTTCCTGACTTCTCTGAAGAGTCACTGAACTACAAGTTCTATGGAAAGAAGAAAAATATAGGTTAGCCTTTTAGATTCCTAACTTTCTCTATAAATCAGTATTCCTTGAATAAAATGAAGAAACAAGTAGGTAAGACTTACATAAGGGGTCAAATTTAGGAATCAGTGATTACTTTTATAAGGGGTCAAATTTAGGTATAAGTGATTACTTCAGAAGGGAGAATTGTGACTAAAGAAACAATGAGGGGGACTTCTGGGGTGCTAATAATGCTTTGTTTCTTGATCTGGGTGCTAGTTATATGGATGTGTTTACTTTGTGAAAATTTTAGGCTGTAGATTTATAATCAGTATATAAATTATAAGTAAAAAGTAACAAAACTAAAGAAACCCTAGGTGTTAAACTTTACATTTCTTGGAGCACTTGGGTGGCTCAGTTGGTTGAGCATCTTTTTGATTTCAACTCAGGTCATGATCTCACAGTTTGGGAGTTTGAGCCCTGCATTGGGCTGTCTGGGCTGACAGTGTGGAACATACTTGGGATTCTCTCTCTCTGCCCCTTCCCTGCTCACTCTCTCTCTCTCCCAAAATAAATAAATAAACATTAAAACAAAAACAAAAACAAAAAAAACTTTCCATTTCTTGTGTCTGGGTGTAGCAGTATGTTAATTTTTAAAAAGACCTGCAACAGGGTGACTGGGTGGCTCAGTCAGTTGAGCATCCAACTTCAGCTCAGGTCATGATCATATGGTTCCTAAGTTTAAGCCCCACATTGGGCTCACTGCTAGTAGCACAGAGCCTGTTCCAGATCCTATGTCCCCCCCACCACCTGACCCTCCCCTGCTCATGCTCTCTCTCTCTCTCAAATAAACATTAAAAAAATGTGTCTATTGCAAATGTAGAACCAAAAGTTTTAAAAAATAATAAAAAATAAAGACTTGCAACAGTGGGCAGTAACTTTTAAAAGCAGTAAGGAGAGAATGAAACAATATATCTAATCTGACTATATGCCTATATTCCTTCTCTGGCAGCAATAAGAAAGGTTACAGATTCTCTAAATATTAAGGCAAGGTTTGATTTTTTTAATTAGAAAAACTAAGCATTGGTGATTATCAAGTGGGAAAATAAAATACATATAAGCAGGGATATGCCACAGAAACTAGAAAGTCTGCCATTAAACATCTGGTCTTATTTTATTTCCCAATTCCAATCACTAATTACTATTGATTTTACATCCTGAGTAGCTCTCTTCCACAGCTCCATTGATCCGTCCTTATTTTCTCACCCCTAAATTGTAGCAACAGCCTCTAAACTAGTCTCCTTCCAAGCTAGCTCCCTTCTACCCACCACAAAGCTGTTAGAGTAACCTAAAACATGTATTTGAACATATTATCCCCCCCCCACCCCGTATAAACCTTCAATTTCTCAAACCACAATATATCAAAGTAAGAAAAGTGGAGCTGCACTAATTTTAAAGGGGTGGGAGAAAGATGTCTGCCAGCAGCTGTGACCATTACTTTCTTTTCACCTCCCACTACATCCTATGAGTCACATCTGAAAACTCCAGTTACACAGTTCAAAAATCACTGGCTTCCATGATCAATTACACTCCTTCAGCAAAGTCCTTTTAGTCTTTTGATGATCTGATTTCTAAAGGGCCATATAAGAACTGGTTAAGGGGCGTCTGAGTGGCTCAGTTAAGCGTCCTACTTCGGCTCAGGTCATGATCTCATGGTTCGTGAGTTTGAGCCCCACGTCAGGCTCTGTGCTGACAGCTCAGAGCCTGGAGCCTGTTTCAGATTCTGTGTCTTCCTCTGTCTGCCCCTCCGCCGCTTGCACTCTGTCTCTCACATTGTCTCAAAAATAAATAAACATTAAAAAGAAAATTAAAAAATAAAGAAATAAATATAAACTGGTTAAGAACTAAGCCAGACTCGGGTTTTAGAGTGAGTCCTGCTACCAAGCAGCTATGAACTTGAGAAAATTATTAAAACCCTCTAAAGCCCAGTTCTGGTAAATTCATCAATAATAGCACCTATTTTATAGGTTGTGTGATTTCAGAAAATAATGTAAGTAATTAGTATTATGCCTAATACAGAGCAATAACCAATAAATATTAGCTGCTAGAATATAGTATCTTCACTGCCCACATCCTCCCTCACATTTTGCCCTCCAGCTTAATGAACACCTTGTTTCAAGGCCTCTCTTTCCTTTCAAAAGCTCTTCCTAAACCATGAAATACCTTTTTCCACACACTATCAGTTATAGAAGTATAGAAGTATAACTTCTAGTTATACTTTCTGATTGCCCCTCTCAACAGTTATTCATTTCTTCCTCTGTACTAATAATATACATTGCACATTTCTTCCATTATTGCCTGCATTTACATTATATTGTATGTACCTGTTTATATGCCTACCTCCCCTCCTAGATTGAAATTCCTAGAAGAAAGTGACCATATCTTATTTTTCCTTCTATTCCTGGAGCCAAGTCCAGTTCCTGCCTATAGTAAAATCTCAAAAAATGTTTTTAAATGTTGGAGCTTACATTTACTGAACACCAATAAGTGCCAGGCAGTCAGCCAGGAGCTTCCCTTAAGATCTTTCTTTCTTTTTTTTTTTTTTTTAAAGAAATTAATGAAGTGCCAAAGACACATAATACTCTTATTAGAGGTCTTATCTTCAGCAGACCTCATCAAATCAGCACTCTCCAATAAAAATGTAATGTGAGCCACATATGTAGTCTTAAATTTTCTAGTACCTACACTTTTTAAAAAGTAAAAAGAAACAGGTGAAATTAATTTTACAATATATTTTATTTAAACCAATATATATCTAAAATATTATCATTTCAACATGTAATCAATAAAATATATAATAGGATACTTTACCTTCCTTTTTTCTTACTAAATCCTCAAAATCACATCTCAATTTGGGCTAATACATTCCAAGTTGTTTATTAACAGCCACATGTGGCTAGTGGCGACCATACTAGACAGCATAGTCCTAAATCAAGGAATCTTGAAGATGAAAAAGGACTTACGGAATAAATGAAAAAGAAAAGTGCCAACAGTTTGGCATTTATGCAGCATACTTGTAGCCGAAGGATACAAATTGGAAAAGAAGATAAGTAGGTAGGATTCAGGAGCCTAATGCTATTCTTCAACTAATTAGCATTCAACTTAATTCAGTACATATCTATCAACTACCAACAAAATATCTGGCACTACAGTTAGTGCTGGGAACAAATGGGACCCTACTCTCTGCCTTCAAGGACTTGACTGTTTTCTCAGATCAATGGGGAAAAAAAGTCTCTAAAAGAAGTAACTAAAATATATATGTTACCCAAAAGGTACATATAAAATGTGACTGCAACAAAGAAAAGGGAGCATTTTATTCCTACATTATGTGGAAACCGTGACAAGTATCCTGTCCTCCACTTTACTCTTCAGCCAGTGTCAAAACTGGGATCATAATTCAGCAGGACAGACTTGCTCCTTATAGCTCATGTCTCCTTTTGGAATTACAAAATAGTATTGTCTTACCATAAAGATGGCTATTGTTATAAAGTTAAGCAATATCTAGGTAAAACAGTGCTTTCTTTGGCTAAAATGTCCATTTAAATTAGACATGGGATCCAAAAACATTTCTAACTTACCATTTGAGTTGCATATTTCATAATAACCAACTACCTAGTCAAGAATTGATTAGGTGGCATATATTAAGATGTTCCTTGACTAAAGTTTCCATAGTATTTAATATTTTCCGCCTGAGTATATTTGACAATATTAAATAAATCTGTTACCTCTGAGAGAGATGCATCAACCTTGGAAGAAATTTTCAAATCTAGCCATGGCTGGTAGTTTTCAAGTAGTAAGGAAGGCCTAAAGAAAATCATACAATTAAAATGCTTGAAATCCAAAAGGTAATTGGAAGGATCAACACATAAAAAATGTTTAACTTACCTATGTCGTTTACATTTCACTTTACCACAAACAGCACAGCTACGACCTTGAGGAAATAATTCTTGAAGTCCTAACTGCTAAAAAAGGGAAATGAGGAAGGGGAGAGATTTGCCTTTACTTTACACTTAATCTTTACTAAAGAGAATAATCTCTTCAAAAGCTTATCAATGTATAAAGTCAGCAAATTTTTAAAAAAATTATCACTTGTATGCTGTAACACTGAAATCATTCCTTGTAATAAATACTGCTGGCTAAATTAAACTGCCAAATCAAAGAGAAAAAATACCTGATGAAATGCATTATAATACCTAAGCCAAATTTCCAAGCTTAAAATTAAGGACAGTTGTTATGTTCACTTATTAAAAAAAGAAAAATCGGACTATATTTGAAAATGATACTCTACTGAAAAAAATGTAAGAAAAAACTATTTTTTATTTCTCTAAAACCTTAACTTCAATTAGGAGAAAGAGAAGTAATGTTCCTGACAAAATATGGGGCATCACTGGGGGCGTTTGGGTGGCTCAATCAGTTAAGCGTCCCATTCTTGGTTTCGGCTCAGGTCATGATCTCATGATCATGGGATCAAGCCTCGTGTCTAGCTCCACACTGAGCATGGGGAGCCTGCTTGAGATTACCTTTCTGACCCTCCCCCACTCGTGCACACATGTGCACATGCTGTCTTTTTCTCTCAAAATAAATAATCATTCAAATATGAGGCACCCCCTTCCTCTGTGTTTTTTTCTTAGTAGAAATACCAACAAATCTAAAAAGAGGGACTGAATTAACTTGAAGAATTATTAAGCAAGACTTCAAGATACCTACACACTAGTGACTGTGCCTACTCGACATAGATTCAGTATACTACCACCCTAATGAAATTTCAGATATACAAATTATTTTGGTTAAGCAAACTTCCTCATTATTTCTGTCTCTTTTTATGGAGCAAAAAGACATTTAGGAAATTAACAGAGTTAGATCATTTAATCCAGAGTTCCCTAATTGTGTCTGTGCCTCAGAATCACCTGGAAAGCCTTTAACAAATACTGATTATGAGGTCCTAACCAAGAACTATTCCATCAAAATCTGGTGGGAAGGCCTAGGAATCTCTATTTTAAAGATTCCTCAGGTGATTCTACTATACAACCAATCTGGGAACCTCTGTCTTAATTTATTGTCTTCATGGTTAATATGCAGTTAGAGGACACTCTAAAATTATAGATCTCAGGGCACCGGGGTTGCTCAGTAGGTTAAGTGTCCAACTTCAGCTCAGGTCATGATCTCACATTCATGAGTTCGTGAACTGTGCTGACAGCTCAGAGCTTGGAGCCTGCTTTGGTTTCTGTGTCTCCCTCTCTCTCTGCCCCTCTCCTGCTCACACTCTGTCTCTCACACTCTCAAAAATAAATAACATTAAAAAATAAAATAAAATTATGGATCTCAACTTTTTGAGAATTTTGTATTTTCTTTTCATAGCTCCCTGTAGAACTATATACCTTCAAAAATATACACATAAATTTCATTCTGAATATGTTCTTATGTCTTCCACTATTAAATAATAGCAGATGGATTTTTTAAATCACCGCTTTAACATGCTTTCAGTAATAATATTAAACAGCACAGATGCTGACTCTTTCAAAAATAAGAACACAAAAATTTTACCTTGGGTTTGTATTTTATTGTGAAGAATATATTTGGTAAGAGAGAATCTGGTCCCAATGAGCAATAGAAGGTAACAACTCCAGCAACAAATGACCAGAAGATCATTAAAACATGAAGATACCTTAGAAATAAATGAAAATAATTATTACAACCAAACAAAAGTATAAAATTTAAGTTATTCCTTCAATGATTCAATAAGTATTTATTAAGCACCTACCATATCAGACTGAAGACAGATCTCCAATTGTCATGTCTCTGATATATTTATTTAACTCTAAGGATCACAGAATGCATGCTATCAAATGTACATTTCATTTAAAGTATATGAAAGTATAAATTTTCAGTATTTTGTAATTTGGTACCTAGGTTTGACTAGTCTATATTTTTCCAAAAGACCTTCCAATAATATTGGTAGTATTAATACACCATCAAAATTCTGATTATTTTTCATTAAATAAAAAAAAAACTTCACTGACTGACTAATATTTTGTGCTACCCAGTACTACACTCTAGGGAGACAATTGGGAACAGCAATGCCATGATCTTTACATGCATGGAAAACATGATCTAGTAGATGTAACAGGTAAGTAAATGAGCACAATACAGTGTGATCATGTGTTCTATATTATGACAAGAGAAAGCATACATGATATGGGAACACCTCAGGCAGAATATATAACCCAAATTTAAAAGGACAAAAAAGCTTTTTTCAAAGAAAGCAGTATCTATGGAAAAGCTTAAAAGAGTGAGTAGCAGAAACCCAACAGAAAAGAATAGGGTAGAGAAATGAGGGACTTGGAAAGAGACAGGGGAATTCAAACTTGGGAAAACCACATGAACTAAGATTTGAGCATAGCTCCAAGGACGAAGTGGCTTTAAGATGAATCTTAAAACAAAACAAAACAAAACAAAACAAAACAGGGGTGTCTGGGTGGCTGTCAGTTTAGAGTCCCACTTCAGCTCAGGTCATGATCTCATGGTTCATGACTTCAAGCCCCATATCAGGCTTGCCGCTGTCAGCACAGAGTCCACTTAGGATCCTCCATCCCCCTCTCTCTCTGCCTCTCCCCTGCTCATGCTCTCTCTGTCTCAAAAATAAACATTAAAAAAAAAAAAAAAAGAAACAGAAGCCAGATGATATGGAGTCATAAAATAAGGCATCTTAACATGTCTCAATACAGGCAGTCCTCATACTGCACAGTCCTGATATGCACAAATTTTTGTTAGCACAATTTTGTGAAACACCAGTCCCCCAACAACACAGTTCAAATCCCAATTACCACATTATGTCTATTAATTGATAACTGTGTAAGGTACAAACTGTGGTGCTAGTTCTTCAGTCCACAAATCACTATGTAGTGGTGAGAGGAGAATGAAGCCAGGCCACAGAAAGAGAAAAAGGGAAGTGAAGAAAGTACTGGTTGCATTTTAAATTCCGGTTCTACGTGTCTCTGAAGCCTAGCTACTACAACTCCAGTTCTTTCTGCACTTACAAAAACTTCCAAGGATTCCACTCTTTGCCAAACCTAGTGTGAGTTTAGTTTCTGTCATCTACCACAAGTAATATCTAGGAGACAATGAAGAGTTTTAAGAAGATTTTAGGAATTTTCAAAGTTTTACGAAGGAGAGTGGTATCACTAGACTCTATAATCAAAAAACCACTCTGGCTGCAGTATAGAGATAGCAGCCTAAACTGGAAACATGCAGGCTAATTAGAAAGCTGCAGTAATCCACAGGAATAAAAGGATAGCCAATACAGAGATAAAAAGCTGATTGTTCTGCAACACCTAAAAGGAAGAATTAAGAGGACTGAGTTGTTGATTATGTGAGCTGAAGGAATAGGTAAAAAAATCAGTTCTCTTTGGACATGCTAAATTTCAAGTGTCTTAAAACATGGCAAGCCGAGATGCTTCACGAGCAGTTAAATATTGGGTAGTTTAAATCTCTGCAGAGAATATGGGCTAAGGAAAAGATTTTGGGGATTATCACATAAGGTCACTGAAGTCATGGGAATAAATGAAATGACCAAAGGAAAAGCTACAGAATGAAAAAAGAAGAGAAACGTTTAAGAAATAAGCAGAGCCAGATAAATTTATAAAGGAATTAGAAGAGCTGGGAAGAAAACCAAGGATCAAGTCATAAAAGCTGTCAAGGCAAAAAAATCAATCAATCAATCAATCAATCAATCAACAGGGACAAAGTAGTTAACATGATCAAATATTTGTAAAATTAAGTAAAAGACAGCTTAGCAACTGAGAAGTTTTAGCAACAAAAAAAGGCACTGATGAACTGGCAAAAGCAATCTTAGTAGAATGGCAAAGGACCACAGTGGATTACAGAGTGAAATGGAAGTAAAAAAGTAAAGTTGGTAAATGTGGTGAATTCACTTTTTAAAGGAACGACAGGCTAAGGTGGTGGCTGGAGGAAGATAATGAGTGAAAATGTTTAGTAAAACCTAATCATATTTAAATGTTGACAGGATAGCAGAAGAAAAGAGAAAAAAAGGAAGGAGAGAAGAACTAATTGAATAACATCCTAGTGAAGACAGCAGTAGTTGGGATTCAGAGCCTAAATAGAATAGTAATAAAAGGGGGAGATATCTCTTCCCAAATACCAGAGAGAAAGAACAGATGGATGGGAATGCAGTTAAACCTGTCAATTCAGTAGTGAGGATTAAAATATAGTGGCCTTCAAGTGAAATAGGAGATGCTCAGAGAAAAGGCAAAGGTTGCAAGATAAGTTCTAGCAGATTGGGGAAGTTCTGAAACAGCTGCTCAGGAAAAGTAAAGAAAAGGGTATTCTGAGGAACTGCTGGACAATACTGAAGTTGAAGAGTTAAATTTACAGATTTGGGACTTTCTCTTAGCATTCAGTGACCAAGATATAAGCACTAAAAAAGCAAGCAGCATCATTGATCCAAAATTTGAATTTTGTCAGGTGAGTGCATAGAAAGGAGTTAAGGATTCTGGTAAGAGAGTGGTTGAAGTGATGAACCACGGATTCTAAGCTAGACCAACTCTAAACTGCATAGGAAAGCAACAACAGAAGTGAAATAACAGATAGGAAGAAAACAAAGGAGTCAGGGGGCTGAGAAGTAAAGGAGCAGGTACAATGTGACTGACTGAATGAAAGAAGTAGACAATGGTCAGCAAGAAGGATACTTGTTTTTTAAGATTTTGGAGGTAAAGCTCTTTCTGGTGATAATAAGGGCCACTGTATGTTGATCCAAGTGGAAGGCTGAAAAGGAATCACCTCAAGAAAGACTATTTGGTTGGTTATTCACACAAGCACTGAAGTCACCTAGAATGATGATAAGATTTAAAATGGAGAGAAAGTTTATAACCCACAAATCAAAGTCATCTATAAATGAACACAAATGACCTGGAGATTGATATCAATGAGAAAACAGACAAATGGCATATGTTTCAAAGGAGTAAGAGACTGCTTCCTTGTCAGAATGATTGGTACCAGACTTACCTTCAAACCATAAACAACTATAAAATAGGACAAAACATATGCAGTAACTTTCAGGCACTGGACAACAGGTAGTAGAGGATTGTAATCTGATTGTAACCAAGCACACAATTGAGTTCCACATCCATCCCAGTTCTCTGACTGGGAACAATGTCCCAAGTACAGTATGGATACAAAAGATTACAGAAGACCTGGGAGCTCAGAACTGGGAAATATACAGCACCAAGTAGTAAGAAGTGAAGACGGATGATTAGATTGTGCTTACCTATTAACACACAGTGGCCAAGTAAATATAAAAGCTCTGAAACAAAGACTCAGCCACCAAACCAAATGAATTGCCTGGTCTTAATGTTGGCTGCAGAACAAAATAAAAACCCCTTAAACTTGTATGGTCCCTTTCAGTCTGGCCCCAGTTCACCTTTCTACTCTTACAGCTTCCCATTCCTTTTTTTTTTTTTTTTTTAAGGTTTATTTATTTTTGAGAGAGAGTGAGTTTGTGTATGTGAACGAACAGGGGAAGGGCAGAGAGAGAGGGAGACAGAGGACCCAAAGCGGGCTCTGTGCTGACAGTGGAGACCCCAATGCGGGGCTCAAATTCGTGAACAGTGAGATCATGACCTGAGCTGAAGTCGGACGCTTAATGAACTGAGCCACTCAGGTGCCCCCCCCCTTTTTTTTTTTAAAGTAATCTCTACACCCAACATGGAACTTGAACTCACAGCCCTGAGATCAAGACTCACATGCTCTACTGACTGAGCCAGCCAGGCACCCCTCTTCCCATTCCTTTATCCAAAGCTTCACTCTAACCAAAATAGCATACCTGACATCAAGCTTTAAAAAAACAAAAAACAAAAAAACCCTATGCTTGGAAACTAACCCAAATTATAGAGATATTTCTAAATTTTTTTTAAGTTTATTTATTTTTGAGAGACAGAGACAGAGAGATAGAGAGATGGAGGGGAGGGGCAGAAAGAGAGGGAGACACAGATCCAAAGCAGGCTCCAGGCTCTGAGCTGTCAGGGCAGAGCCCAATGCAGGGCTCAAACTCATGAACTGTGAGACCATGACCTGAGCTGAAGTTGGACACTTAACCCACTGAGCCACCCAAGGCACCCCTTAGAGGTATTTCAAAGAGGAAATTATGAAATTCTTGTCCACAGCTGCTTACCAAAAATCATTTTGACCAAGACAGACATGACTCAGAATTCAGAATTTTTAGGTTTTGAACAGTACATATTTCATATATAATTTAACACCTCCAGTGAGATCTAATGCAATACTCCATAACCACATATTAATACCTCTGCAGCAAAATATATGAACTATAAGAAATAAGTAAATCAGAAATAAATACTATAAATAGTCTCATGTCTATTCAGGTCAGGTTTTGTCATCAAATGTAATTGGTGTCAGTCAAATCTAGGAGAAAAGTTACTTCTTCAGAGCCTTCTGATTTCAAAATTACAGATTAGGAATTATAGACCCGTACTCAGACTGAAAGACAATGTATGGACTATAACTAAGGCAAGCAATAACTATGGTATTATTTAAGAAAAATATCTGTATCTTTATTTTTATTTTTTTGAGAAAGAGAGAGCATGAGCAGGGGAGAGGCAGAGAGAGAGGGAGACAGAGGATCCCAAGCGGGCTCTGCGCCAACAGCAGCAGGCCTGTTCAGGAACTCGAACTCACAAACTGAGAGATCATGACCAGAGCCAAAGTCAGACACTCAACCAATTGAGCCACCCAGGTGTCCCCAAAATCTGTATCTTTAAATGCATTACCCCTGTGGTTCTCAACGAAGAGTGTTTTGTCCTCCAGGGGACATTTGGCAGTATATTTCTGATAGTCACAACTGTGGGGAGAGGGGAAGGAAAGTACACTATTGACATCAAATGGCTAGAGGCCAACGCTCCAGCTAAATATCCTACAATGCACATGCCAGTCCCCCAACAACAAAAAATTATCTAACCCAAATTATCAAAAGTGCTCAGGTTGAGAAATCCTGCACTAATCAGAGACAAATGTTAAAACCAACAAGCTAAACACTCAGAAAGTTGGGGAAAAATCAGGATCCAAACACAGAAAAAGGAAGAAAATAATAAAGAAAGGAATCAAAATCAATAGACAACAATGACGAGACAAATAACAAAATACAAGCTAGGTTTTTGAAAAATTAATAAAATAAGTAAACCTCTAACTGGAAACTAGTGGAGATTACTAGGGCACCAATTATAACTTAAAATAGTGATAATTACGGGTTCCTGGGTGGCTCAGTTGGTTAAGCATCCGACTTCAGCTCAGGTCATGATCTCACAGTTGGTGAGTTCAGGCCCCACTTCGAGCTCTGGGGTGACAGCTCAAAGCCTGGAGCCTGCTTCAGAATCTGTGTGTGTGTGTGTGTGTGTGTGTGTGTGTGTGTGTGTGTGTCTGCCCCTCCCCCACTCATTCTGATTCTCTCTCTCTCTCTCAAAAATAAACATTAAAAAAGATTTTTAATTGATAATTAAACTAAAAGAGCAAGTATTTATTCTACTTTTCCAATTTGAGCTGTACTAAATTGTAACTAAATAAACCTAACAGATGAAGTAAAGCAATTCTAGACGGAAAAAAAAAAGAATTCAAATTTTAAAATATACACAGAATAAAAAATATGAGAAAATCATCATGTTGCAACCTATAATGAAGTAACTCATCATGTTGCAACCTATAATGAAGTAACTCATTCAGGGAATAAGTGATAAAAACCCAAAGAGAAGGTTTGTTGGGCAAAGTATTAGCTGTCACTACCCAATTCCACAAAAAGTGAGGCAACTCCATCTGATGTGGAATTATCCTCTCAGGTGACATAAGATGTACATAACATCACCAAAGCATTCTGCACACACACACACAAAAATCTAAATATGATTGAACTTATAAATCTAACACCTTGTCTCCAAAAAAAAAAAATTGCAGGTGAAGACATAAAACAAAAATCAAAACAAAAAAACAAACCAAGACACCATGAGGAAACTATTAGCAAAAGTGAAAAAATGACCCAGTTTCTTCAACAAGTCAATGGTGGGGAGAGGAGAAAGAAGTAGGTAATGAAGAGTATTCTATATCCAGGTTGACAAACTATGGCATGTGGGCCAAATGCCACCCACCTTGGTATGGCTCTCAAGCTAAGAGAAGTTTTTACATTTTTTTAAAGGTTCTTAAAAAAAAATGAATATGGGACAGAGACCTGATGCAGCCCAAAAGTCTAAAATATTTACTATCTGACACTTTACAGAAAAACTGTGCCAACTCTTGTTTTAAATTATAAGAGATTTATAAAAGCTTAAAAGATGTAGATGTAGATCTACAATGAGTGGATCTATTTTAGATCCTGATTTGTATAGTATACTATAAATTTTTATACAATTAGGAAAATTTGATTACAGACTTGTTATTAGATATTAACCACTATTAATTTTTTAAGGTTATGGTTTTGTGTGGAAGTGATTTTTTAAATGGGGAAAGTTCAGATTTTTTTTTTTAAAAATGCAAGATATTGCTGGTTATTGAACCTGTGTGATGAGTGCTTGGAAGTTCCTTGGACTCTCTTTTCTTTCTATGTATGCTTGGAAACTTTCAAAACCAAAGTCAATAAAAAAGACAGTTTTAGCAAGACCAAAAAATAAAAGAAAAAGAGAAAATACAAAATATATAAAGTATAGAATAAAAAAGAAATAATCACAGGTAAAACTGAAAAGAAAAATGAAACTATGAATAATTATGTTCATAACCTGGATAACCTGCAGGACATAAATTTCTAGAAAAAGACAAAAATGCTAGAAATTATTATGTGAAGAACTAGGTAACTTATATAGACCAATTATCATTACAGAAATTAAAACAGTAATCAGAGATCTGGCTGAAGGAAAAAAAAAAAAAAGGTCCTGACCCAAATGGTTTTACCAAACTTTAATGAGATAATCCCTATCCTATACAGATGGCTTCAGGAAAGAAAAAATTAGAAAAAGCTGGTAATTTAGAAGGATTAATATAATTTTAATTCCCAAATCAGATAAAGACAATATAAGATGAACATTAGGTCTATTTTAATTTATGAAGTATTAAGTAAAATATTAACTAAAACTAGCAGTGTATCATAATGAATAATAATACATCATAAGAAGGGCATGTTTTTAAATAGCTCATTACCTTTAAATCTATATCATCACAGACTAAAGGAGAAAAAAAAAATCTAAACAGTGATGCCTCTTGACCTAACCACTAGTTTACAGACAACAGAGAGGGAAAGGAATATACCCAACAACACTACAAGGATATAAACAACAAAAGCTAGACTATAAAAAACTCCAAAAACATATGGCCCAGTTTCTTAAACAAATAAATTGCAAGGTTAAAACAAAGTAGGCTGTGTGTGAAGGGGAGGTAGCTTTCAGATCAAAAGATCATACTTGGATCTTGATTTGACTAACTGTAAAAAGTTGTTTACAAATAAGATTCATTATGGATAGAGTAACAGACAAAAACATGGTAAAGTATGTGAAAATATAGTAAAATATTAATAATGGTAAAATCTAGGCAGTACATAACTGGTCATTTATTGTAAATTCCAACATTGCTGTATGCTTAAAGTTTTTTTTTTCATAAAATGTTGGAGGGAAATTCTAACAAATTCAGGGAAATCTGAACATTTAGTGGATATTTGATGACGTTAAGAAACTATTTTTTTTTTAATGTGATGTGGTCTTGTGGTTATGTAAGAAAAAAGGACTCTTGTCTATTAGAGATACATACTGAAATGTTTAATGTTTATAAATAAAATATGTGGGATTTGCTTTAAAATAATTGGGGGGGGAGATATTTGACTTTGAGCTCATAATTTTTTAAGCTGGGTGACAATGGTTTCTAAGAGGCTTCATTATATAATTCTATTTTTACTTATATATGTTTAAAATTATCCATAAGATTTTTAAAATGAAAAAAAAAAAGGCGATTAAAAAGAGCAGCGGCACTTAGGTAGCTCAGTTGGTTGGGTGACTGATTTAGGCTCAGGTCGTCATCTCAGGGTCCTAAGATGGAAATGGAGCCCCCACTCCATGTCAGGCTCAGAGCTGGGTGTGAAGCCTGTCAGCCTGCTTGAGATTCTCTCTCCCTCTTCCTCTGTCCCTCTCCCACTCATACTAGCTCTCTCTCTCTCTCAAAAAAAAAAAAAAAAAAAAGACATTAAGAGCAGATCTAAATGTAGAGATTATTGATGTTCATGGATGAAAACTTTAAAAACAGTAAAGATATCAATTCTATCCATATTAAGTTACAAATTAAGTAACACTGTGGTGGCATTAAATATGACTGCAAATTCTCTGACACTCTTCACATAAAAAAGCAGGAGTTTAGGGGCACCTGGTTGGCTTGGTCTGTAGAGCATGCAGCTCTTGATCTCACAGTTATGAGTTCAAACCCCACATTGGACATGGAACCTCCTTTAAAAAAAAAAAAAGCAGGAGTTTAATTTCTTTCCCCTTAAATAGGGGTTAGCCTTAATAATTCACCTCAACTAAAAGAATGGGGCAGAGATGCAACTACCTAACTTCCAAAGGTAGGTCATAAAATGGATATGGCTTCTGACAAGGTCTCTTTCTCAGGATGCTCACTTTTGTAAGCCAGCACCATGATGAGGAAAAAAGCCACATGTAAAGGTTGTATATACAAGTTCTGGGCTGTAGTACCACCAAGATCACACTCAACGATAAGCATCAACTGTCACACATGTGAATGAATAAGCCAACAAATTACTATTCTAGCCCCTTGCCTTCATATATCTAGCTGATGCACAGTGAACACAGACCAACTCCTGTCCAAATTACAGTTCTGTAAGCAAATTAGATGTTGTTGTTGATTTAAACCACAAATTTGAGGGATGGTTTATGTGACAATACATAAACAAAACAGAAACTACATTCAAAATTCCAGCTCAATCTTTTGAGAAATTTGACATATTCATTCTAAAATGAATAGGGAAAATAAACGTTTAAAAAGAGCTATGCCACATTTCTAGTGCTAATGGCAATAGGGAAAATAATAGCTGAGAGCTGAGATCAGACTGAAAAGAGAGAGGAAGCCATGTATCTGAGATATGCTTGTTTAAGTGAAAGATCTACACTGGTTCTTAAAATGGAAAACCATGTATCTGTTTTGTGGGTTTTTTTTTTAATTTATTTCAGTGATTTAGTTTTTATTCCTGTAATATTTGTTTTTCTTTGCAGATTGTTTTTAATTTAAATTGTGGAATTTTTACTTCTCTTGAAATGTATTATGTACTGTATTTTTAGAAATCTTATTTTTAAATAAATATTTTTCAAAAACAAAAAAACAAAAAAACAAAACAAAAAAAAAGAGCTATGCCAACTTTGGGAAAGAAGGGCCAAGAGTGAGAATTTGTCCTAGCAAATATAAAACCACACTGTAAAACTTAACAGTATTGTTTAAAAAAAGAAAAGGAAAGAAAAAATCTGTTACTGTTATAGGAAGAGAAAAATAAAAGAAACAGAACTTGGAGTGAAAGATCTATGAAGTTTGGTAACAAAATACATGACACTCTAGAGTCTATCTGTCTGGGTTAAAATCCTGGCTATGACACAATGCAAATTACATACCCTCTCTGACTTGTCTGGTCCTCTATAAAATGTGGCAATAATAATACCTAATCATAATGTTATTATGATGATTAAATAAGATCAAAAAAGTGCTTAGAATAGCCTGTCACATACTAAGTTAAGTGTATGTAAGCCAATTGTGGTAATTTAAAAAGTAATAAAAAACTATCAATGAAGTAAAAAGACAACCTATGGAATGCAAAAAAAATTTGCTACCCATATATCTGATGAGATTAATATCTAAAATAAATAAAGAATTCAGGGGCACCTTGGGTAGCTCAGTCGGTTGAGCGGCCGACTTTGGCTCAGGTCATGATCTCACCGTTCATGGGTTCAAGCCCCACATCAGGCTCTGTGCTGACAGCTCAGAGCCTGGAGCCTGCTTCGGATTCTGTGTCTCCCTCTCTCTCTGCACCTCCCCCACTCATACTCTCTTTCTCTCTCAAAAAATAAACACTAAAAAAAAAAAAAAATCATACAATTCAATAGCAAAACAACAAATAACCCAATTAAAAAAGTGCAGAGGACCTGTTGCATGTCAAAACTCTGTAGAAATGATATAGCCAGTAAAGTGATACTAGCTCAGTGCTTCAAGATGACTGTCTGTGTTTATAACCTTGAGAAAGTGTAGACTTTATATAACAAATGCGTGAGAGCTCTCCCTCCTAACTTTGTTACCCAAATGTGGCCTTAGATGGTTTTCAACTGTTACATATTTTCTCTCTGATGTGGAAGTTGAAAGGTCTTTTCTGGCACCAACAGGCAAAACCACTAAATATGGAAAACCTGACTCTTTATCAGCAATGTTGTCAGAGAAAGATCATAAAGGGGGGGAAATATGAAAGTGAATAAAGAAAACACCACTTCAAATGAAGCTGGGAGGTCAGAAAGGGGATCTCTCACAGCCTACCACTCATTAATTGCAGACCCCAACATGAAGAGAAATACCTCGCACTGCCAACAGGAAGAAGCCTACCTTACTACCCCAACAAGGGGGAGAAAGTTTCCATGTACAGCAAGTCCAGCCAGTGAGAATATACCACAACTCTATCAATGCAATCCCTACCAAAATAACCCCAACATTCTTCACAGAGCTAGAACAAACAATTCTAAAATTTGTATGGAACCAGAAAAGACCCCAAACAGCCAGAGTAGTGTTAAAAAAGAAAATCACAGCTGGAGGCATCACAATTCAACACTTCAAGTTGTATTACAAAGCTGTAATCATCAAGACAGTATGGTACTGGCACAAAAACAGATCAATGGAACAGAATAGAGAACCCAGAAACTGACCCACAAATGTATGGTCAACTCATTTTTGACAAAGCAGGAAAGATTATCCAATGGGAAAAAGACAGTCTCTTCAACAAATGGTGTTGGGAAAACTGGACAGAAACATGCAGGAGAATGAACCTGGACAACTTTCTTACACCATACACAAAAATAAACTCAAAATAGATGAAAGACCTAAATGTAAGACAGGAAACCATCAAAATCCTAGAGGAGAAAACAGGCAATAACCTCTTTGACTTCAGCTGTAGCAACTTCTTACTAGACATGTCTCCAGAGGGAAGGAAAACAAAAGCAAAAAATGAAGTATTGGGACCGCATCAAGATAAAAAGCTTCTGCACAGCGAAGGAAACAATCAACAAACTAAAAGGCAGCCTACAGAATGGGAGAAGACATTTGCAAATAACATATCAGATAAAAGGTTAGTATCCAAAATCTGTAAGGAACTTACTAAACTCAACACCCAAAAAACAAATAATCCTGTGAAGAAATGGACAGAAGACATGAACACACATTTCCAAAGAAGACATCCAGATGGCCAACTGACACATGAAAAAATGCTCAACATCACTCATCATCAGGGAAATACAAATCAAAAACACAATAAGATACCACCTCATATCTGTCAGAATGGCTAAAATTAACAACTCAGGCAACAACAGATGTTGGCCAAGATGCAGAAAAAGAGGAACCCTTTTGCACTACTGCTGGGAATGCAAACCAATGCAAACTGGGAGAGGTGCAGCCACTCTGGAAAACAATATGGAGGTTGCTCAAAAAATTTACAACCACTTTAAAAACCATTCAAAAATTAGAAACCATTAAAAATACAAAAATTCTGATTCAAAGGGGCACATACACCCCAAAGTTTATGGCAACACTATCAACAATAGCCAAATTATGGAAAGAGCCCAAATGTCCACTGACTGATGAATGGATAAAGAAGATGTGGTACATACATACAACGGAATATTATGCAGTGATCAAAAAGAATAAAATCTTGCTATTTGCAACAACGTGGGTGGAACTAGAGTGTATTATGCTAAGTGAATTAAGTCAAAGAAAGATAAGTATCATATGACTTCACTCAAATGTGGAATTTAAGAAACAAAACAGATGAACATAAGGGAAGAAAAGGAAAAAGAAGTTAAAAAGAGAGACGGAGGCAAACCATAAGAGACTCAAATACAGAGTTATGGTCATTAAGGAGGGCACCTTTTGGGATGAGTAGTGGGTGTTATATTTAAGTGATGAATCACTAAATTCTACTACTGAAATCATTATTACACTATATGCTAACTACCTTGGATTTAAACAAAACTTAAAAATTAAAAATAGTAAAACATTTGTATATTTTTTCAAAAAAAAAAAAAAAACATATGCCACCACTCAAGTTCTTCCAATGGACTTTTACTCAAAGAAGCCCCTGCCATCTTCTCCTTTTCTCTATTAACATTCCTCTCGTTTGATTTTCAGACTTGTCTTTGCTTTCCCATAGCAATTGCAATTGTTCTGCTATTCCTGAATAAACTCATTTTGCTGGTAAAAAAATAATTAATTAATTAGTTAATAAATAATAATGCAAGAGAACCTAAACAGACATTTCTCCAAAGAAGTTATAAGAAATACCAACAGGTACATGAAATGATTCTCAATATCACTACTCATCAGGGAAATGCAAATTAAAATCACAATGAGATATCCCCTCACACCTGTTAGAATGGCCATCATCACAAAAAGGAACTACTGGGACCACATCAAAATAAAAAGCTTCTGCACAGCGAAGGAAACAATCAGCAAAACTAAAAGGCAACTGACAGAATGGGAGAAGATATTTGCAAATGACATATCAGATAAAGGGTTGGTATCTGAAATCTCTAAGGAACTTATCAAACTCAACACCCAAAAAAAAAAAATAATAATCCAGTGAAGAAATGGGCAGAAGACATGAATAGACACTTCTCCAAGGAAGACATCCAGATGGCCAACCGACACATGAAAAAATGCTCAACATTTTTCATCATCAGGGAAATACAAATCAAAACCACAATGAGATACCACCTCACACCTATCAGAACGGCTAACATTAACAACTCAGGCAACAAAAGATGTTGGTGAGGATGCGGAGAAAGAGTTTGCATTGCTGGTGGGAATGCAAGGTGGTGCAGCCACTCTGGAAAACAGTGTGGAGGTTCCTCAAAAAATTAAAAATAGAACTGCCGTATAACCCAGCAATTGCACTACTAGGTATTTATCCAAGGGATACAGCTATGCTGTTTCAAAGGGACACATGCACCCCAATGTTTATAGCAGCACTATCAACAATAGCCAAAGTATGGAAAGAGCCCAAATGTCCATTGATGGATGAATGGATAAAGAAGATGTGGTGTACATATATACAATGGAGTATTACTTGGCAATCAAAAAGAATGAAATCTTGCCATGTGCAACTATGTGGATGGAACTAGAAGGTATTACGGTAAGTGAAATTAGAGAAAGACAAATATCATATGGCTTCACTCATATGAGGACTTTAAGATACAAAACAGATGAACATAGTAAAGGGAAGCAAAATAATATAAAAACAGAGAAGGGGACAAAACATAAGAGACTGTTAAATGTGGAGAACAAACAGAAGGTTACTGGAGGGGTTGGGGCGGGGGATGGGCTAAATGGGTAAGGGGCATTAAGGAATCTACTCCTGAAATCATTGTTGCACTATATGTTAACTAATTTGGAGGCAAATTAAAAAAATAAAATTTAAAAAAAAGAAAGAATGGCCATCATCAAAAAAACAAGAGATAAGAAATGTTAGTGAAGATGTGGAGAAAAGGAAACAAGGGTTTGGTGTACTGTTGGTGGGAATGTAAATGGATACAGCCACTATGAAAAACAGTTTGGAGGATTTTAAAAAAATTAATACAACTGTTTTATAATTCAGCAACTCCACTTCTGAGAATATACCCAAAGGAAACAAAAACACTAACTTAAAAAGATATCTGCACTTGCATGTTCACAGTAAAATTTTTACAACAGTCAAGATATGGAAACAACCTAAGTGTGCATCAATGGATGAATAGACAAAGAAGCTGTGGTATTTATACACAAAAAGAATATTATTCAACCATAAGAAATGAAGAAATCCTACCATTTGGGATAATATGGATGGACCTTAAAGGTATTATGCTAAGCAAAATAAGTCAAACAGAGAAAGAAAAATAGGGTATAATCTCACTTATATGTAAAATCATAAGGAAAAAAACCTCATACAGTAAGACATCAGACTGTGGTTACAAGAGGTGGAGCATAGGGGACAGGAAACTGGAGGGAGCTGGTCAAAAGGTACAAACTTTCAGGAATAAGATAAATAAGTACTAGGGATATAATGTACACCATGATGACTATAGCTAACAATTAAACTACAATTAACTAAAACTACAACGACCTACTAGTATACATTCACTAAAATGACTAAACTAAATCCACAGACAGTATCAGACAGAACAGTCAAATGTTTTTGGCAGGGGTGAAAATTAGTATAACTACTTTGTAAAGCTATCTGGCAGTATCTACTTAAGTCAAACAAACCCATACACTATAACTAAGCATTTCCATTCATGGGCATATACCCAAAATAAATAAGTCTACCAAAATAAATATATATGAGAATATTCATAGCATTAACAATAGCCAAAAACTATAAACAAGTCAAACGCCCTTCAACAGAAGAATGGATAAACAAAGTGTGTCATATTCCCAGTGGAATACTGCATAATAACAAAAGAGACTGAAGTACTGATATACACAACAGTATGGATAAATCTCAAACACAGAGTGAGAGAAAGAAACCAGATACAAGAGGACCACATAATTACATTCATATGAAATCCAAAAACAAGCAAAACTGATCCATGGTGACTGAGGTTACTCACAAAGGTGTCTGCTGGCATGCTAGAATAAATGAGATAAAAATAACTGCTAACATTTAATAAGAGTATGTTCTATATGCTGAGCACCAATTTAAACACTTTCCATGTATTAACCACTTAGTCATCAAAATAATCATATAATGTAGGTACTAATATTATCCCTATTTTACAGATAAGGGGACTGTGACACGTAAAAGATCACTTATCCAAAGTCACATAACTGATTAATGGAGGAGTCAGAATCAAATTCTTACAGTCACACTTAGGTTCAAAACTTTCACACACAACCATAAATTGCCTCAATAATTAATGAAAACTCTTAATACAATACCTGGGCCAAACAAAACACTCACAAAGTGTTAGTTAGCTATTACTACTATTACCATTATTATTAGTAGCATTAACTTAAAATATTCCTTAGTATAACACTCAAATACTCAATACTATGATTGCTAATTATATCTATGCTCCTACTTTTCCCTAACACTACCATAAAGGTGATATCACAAATAATTTGAAATATATGAAGTATGTTACTCTATTCCTCCCACAAATCACTTACAATAGCCAAAAGGTATATCTATTTATCTCTCCACAGATAACATTCATAGCCTTAATTGCTATCAAAAGAAAAATTTATATACTAAACAATACTTTGAATACTTTCAAGGCTATAAGAGAAAAAGTTAATTTTGAAAAAGAGTATTATTCTAAGTTTTACTACATAGAGGTAAAGTTCCAAATGTACATACTAACCATTAAAGATTTTAAACTGAAAATTTCTTTTTTAAGTTATTTCTATAAACTAACTGGTGAAATACCTGTGTAAAAATCACTTTTTGAAGGTATGCATTAAGTATATCTTCTCATTTCTTCTAATCCCATCATTACGCCCCTGGTATTTTTATATTTTACATACACACACACATTTTTTTTTTTAATTTCTGAATAGATGTGCCTAGTATTCCCCACTCCTAGAAGGGACCACATTTCCTTATGTAACAGTCTTCCAGAGATAGCCAAAGCATACATAAACACACGTTTATATGTAAATATGAATGTACACACATATATTTTTTCAGTTTTTTAAGTTTAATTATTTATTCTGAGAGAGACAGGGAGGAGCACAGAGAGAGAATCCCAAGCAGGCTCTGCACCATTAGCACTGTGCCCGACGTGGGGCTCGAACTCATGGACAATGAGATCAGGACCTGAGCAGAAACCAAGAGCCAGATGTTCAACCGACTGAGCCACCCAGGTGCTCCGTGAATGTGCACACGTACTTTAATGAAAATCACACAACACGCTGAAAAGCACCCTATATAAACTGTCTTGCACCTTCCAAAGGCTTCTTCCTGTTAAAAGGGTACCTAACCATTCTTTCATTTTATTTACTTATTTAAGTAAACTGTACCCCAATGTAGGGCGTGAACTCAAGACTCTGAGATCAAGATTCCATGCTCTATGGACTGAGCCAGCCAGGCACCACAGGGTACCTAACCATTCTTTTAGTAAAGACAGTTCTATGATGTTTAAGATCACTTTTGCTGGTTTCAACACTAACAAAGGAAAGTACCAAAAACAGTCTGAAAAAAAATTCTTTGTTTGAATAATACAAATAAAGATACAGGGTACAGATCAAATGGTATTCTATGACTTAACAACATAGAACACTAGACGCTATAATTAAGTAGACAACCTCAGAAATCTAGTTCAACCTGATCCTACATGTCCTACTTTGGACACCTAAACTGACCCATCTACTGAAGGAGACAGGTTAAAAATTCCTGGACAAAAGTAAAGCACAAAAAGTTAACCTTTCATATTAAAGCTGTTAATCTAGAATACCTTCCAGATGACAGAAAGCGAAGTACTTAATTAATTTCCACTCTGCTAAGGATTCTTAACAGAATTCCTTCAGGTATTCCTGAAATCAAACATCTTACTATCACAATCAAATCACATTAGATCTCAAATGATATTTTCCAGTAAAATATCAATCGTTATTTAAACCTAGTATTATATAAACCCAGAGTCCACTAACAAGAAAGCAAAATGGCTAGGGAAAAAAAATCTGATCCAACCGTCACACGCAATGGTTGCCTTAGAGCAAAATTAAATAACCAAATTCCTGGTGAACGCTTTCCCATTCCTCTCTTTAGGGATCAACTACCTCGGTAAAGGGTAAGGATGCTTTCATGTTCAAAACATCAGAAAAAACATCATGTAGATACTGTTGCTGACAAGTGTCTCAGACTTCTTTCCGCCAAGAGCAAATCCGTAAATAATTTGAAGTTCTCCTCCACTACCTACTTCATCATTTTTAGAAATAGCTAACTGAAGGAAATCAGTTTTATTTCAGGGGCAGAACTTTCCGATTTCAAAGTGTCAACTGAATTTACCAATTTTAAACTTTCAGTCTTCCCTTTTCGAATATTCTAGAGATGTCAAGACAGACCATTTTACTTTGACTTCGATTCAACAAATCTTTACAATTACCCGTTTTAACCAACCACACTTTGAGGAAAGCTTCAGCTACAAGGCTGTGTGTGGCGCGCGCGTGCTTCGGCTGCGTGACTATGTGTATGTGTGCACACGTACATGCTTATGCAAGCTGTGTGCGCACGCGCGCGCCTCAGCTGTTAAGACTACATATGTGTGTGCTTTGGCCGCAAGTCTGTGTGTGCGCGCACACTGGCTGCAAGGATGCGTGCACGACTGTGCGCGCTGCGGCTATTAAGACTGCGTGCATGTGTGCGCGTGTGTGCGCGCAGCGGCTGTAAAATCGTGTGCGAGTGTGCGCAGAGCGGCTCTATGACTGTGTGAGTGCGAGTGTACGCGCACGCGCGCGGTGAGAGCGAGGGGAGTCTGCCTAAGACTGTGGCTGCTACAACACCTAGAACCCTCTCGTCAGCTGACTGGACCGCCCCTGCAAGGTCTCTAATTGAGACGTACATATACATTTCACTCCTCTGAAAAACAACGATGATGGAGGGCCAGGTTACAAGAAACAGGTGAAAACTAGGTAAGAATCGGGGCCAGGTGTCTCAGAAGACCCGGCCTCAGGAAGGGGGGCACTGGAACGCACCCCACCCACGCTCGCACTTCCGGGCCCGGACGCTCCGCCCGGCGCCCCAAGGCCCCTCTTCCCAAGGCCTCGGAGCCGGCCGTAAGTCCCGCAGCTGCGCAGCCCGGGCGGTCTCCACACAGTGAAGCAACCCGGGCCTGCGCCTGCGGCCTCGCAGAACAGCCGCCCGCCAGCTCCCCGCTGCAGCGTTACCTGTTGAGAAGTAGGGAGGCGACGCTGAGGCAGAGCAACAGGAAGCAGAACAGCGGGTACTGGCGGCAGATCTCGCGTCCTACGTCGAGCCGGAGCCGCTGCTTCAGCTTCTCCCCCATCGTCCGCACCCAGGGCACCATCTCCGTTTGCGTGGCTGAAGCTGTGCTACAGGTTGAGGCCGAGGTTGAGGCGACCCCCATCAACCTCCCGCGTCTCCGCCCCCGCCGACCTGGCGGCTACCCACACAGCCGCCGACCGGCGGACCGACCGCCGGCTGCAATCGCCCAAAGCCCCGCCCAAGGCCCCGCCGCGCGTGCGCGGCCTCCTCCCCCCGTCCCCCCCCTCCCCCCCCACCACAGCCGGCCAAGGGGACTGCCGCACGACGTGCCCGAGATCGTCACCCCTTGGAGGCCCAGCGCGTTCCGCAGCTCCTCCCTCCAGGGCAGGGTCGCGCGCCGGCCTCCCAAGGAGGGCCCGACTTCACTGGCTACTGGCCTGTTTTGGAAATCGGGGGGTAAAGTTGCAGCACCCAGTAACCTTCGCCTGTATCGCGGAGGAGAGAGAGAAGGTTGTGCCGGAGCACGGGGTAAATTACAGCCCCGAGCAGCCGCCGGACCCTGCCTGCGGGACATCCTGAGCTCGCGGGGTCCTCTGGGGACTGTAGTTTTTGTGACGCGAGCGGGCGGGGGGATGGAGTGCGTGGTCCCGGCCCCCGCCTCTCGGTGGGGACCCGTCGAGCTTTACGTGACGCCCAACGGAGAGAATGGAGTCCTTATTTGGCTGGGGCTGGGTAGGGGAGGACGCGTGAGTAAACCCTGGAATTCGGGAGACAAACCCACCGGGCCGTCACCCCTTTGAATGTGCATTCTGCGCGCTCACAGGCAAGGTAGAGCTCAGGTCACCATGGCCTTGCCGGTCTAATCAAAATCCAAGTGTTTGGACAAGGCAGGTTGGCAGGTTAGGTTAAATCCCTCTGGTCTCGTGGAGCTTTCGATTTAGTTAAGTCATCACATTTCTAAATTTAATATATGATTTTCCGCCAGTCGGAGAGATGCAAGAAGACATAATCGTAACAAGTAAAATTTATTTAGACGGCGCGCTAAGCACTTTCATTTAACTTTCAAACATTTACCTCATGATGTAGATACTCCAGTTTTTCCCATTTTGCAGCTAGATTACGGAGGCTAGCAAAACCGGGATTTGGAGCAGTTTTAACCCCAGAGCCGGCGCTCTACTGCTGCCTGTCATTTTTTTCTTCCTTAGGATCTTATCGTCCAAAGTGCGGAAACAGATACGTTCAGAAAGTATATATTGTTTAAGTGGGGTATGTGCGGTTCATGAATATTTTTCCATTTTACTCCAAATACAAGGACCACCTTTAATGATGCATTATTTTCCTTCAGAATGTATCGTCCCTATTCTATTAATGCTAGTTTTATTGACATAATGATTACCATTTTCTATCCTAAATTTGTACACCTTTCTAATAAATTTTTAAGGATTAATATCAATACAATTGCGCAAGGGTAAGAACATGATACATCCTGTCAAGTTTCTTCCTAGAATGGTTTACCAATCCACAGTAGTATATAAAAGCATCCATATTTCACTGGTCCTCGTCATTAGGGATGGTTTAAACTAACATCACAATATACTCATACTGTACCATTTCTGATTAAATTATTAAAATGCCATGTAACATCACTGGAAAACTAATTGCTTTTTTTAATGTTTTGAAGTACAGGAGAAAACATTTAGTATATTAATTTCACTTCTGCAGCCTTTTAATGGTCTTTGAATTATCTAGAACCCCTTGTTTATATGAACATCCTAGGACTACACTGAAATATAAATAAAAGGTATATGTTGAATTAATCTACATGTATCCAAGGCCTACGGTGTAGTTGAGTACAGTACTTTAATACTTGTGCAAGTTACTTTATTAAACTTTTCTGGGAAGTTATATTGCCAATCTTATTCTTTATAAAGACTTGTTCTGAATTTACTGTTCAACTTTGTACTAAGAGCCAAAACATTTAAAAAGCAAAATGTTTGTTTTTTTGTTTTTTAGCGTTTATTTATTTTTGAGACACAGAGGGACAGAGCATGAATGGGGGAGGGTCAGAGAGGAAGACACAAAATCTGAAGCAGGCTCCAGGCTCCGAACTGTCAGCACAGAGCCTGACGCGGGGCTCCAGCTCATGGACCACGAGATCATGACCTAAGCTGAAGTCAAGACGCTTAACCGACTGAGCCACCCAGGCGCCCCTAAAAAGCAAAATGTTTGATTTTCAAGTTAGCCTTAACAACATCCAACTTAAAGGTGGCTTTTTCCCCATATGACGTTATTAGAGGAAATTTTGAAATAACCTAGACAATTTAAATCTTCATTTTATGTTCAGGAAAAGTAAAAACTAAAAATAAATTTCTGCTATAAGGAAAATCCACAGCTGGGGGCGCCTGGGTGGTTCATCCCTTTAAGTGTCTGACTCTTGATTTCACCTCAGGTCATGTTCTCACGGTTGTAGGATCCAGCCCCGCATCGGACTCTGGGCTGCCAGCTCGGAGCCTGCTTGGGATTTTCTCTCTCTCTCAGAAATAAATAAATGAGGGGCCCCTGGGTGGCTCAGTCGGTTAAGTGTCCGACTTAGGGTCAGGTCGTGATCTCATAGTTCATGAGTTTGAGCCCCGTGTCGGGCTCTGTGTGGACACCTCAGAGCCTGGAGCTTACTTCAGATTCTGTGTCTCCCTCTTTTTCTGCCCTCCCCCCCTCTCAAAAATAAACAAACGTTAAATAAATAACTTCAGAAATAAAATCCACGCCTAAAGCAAGAAAAAGAAATTTGGGGTGTCTGGGTGACTCGGTTGAGCATCCCACTCTTGATTTTGGCCTAGGTCATCAGCTCACAGTTCGTGAGATGGAGCCCTGAGTCGGGCTCTGCACCGACAGTGCAGAGTGGGCTTGGGATTCTCTCCTCCCCTCTTCAGCTCTTGCACATGTGCACTCTCTCTGAAAATAAACTTAAAAAAAAAAAAAATTATGGTTGATACAGACTTCATAAAATAAAATACTCTTATTTCATTAAATGTTTTTTCTTTAACCTTGTGGTCTGTTATCAACACACACAGAGCTTTAAACTTTTTTCCCAAACTTTTATTAGAAGTTTTGAACTTAAAGCAGGAATATGGAATATCCACAATCAATCCTAATTCTGAAACCAGCTCCACCTTCTACTAGCAGTATTTTATTGAGCAAGGTTAAGTTGATCTACCTCAACCTGTGCATCCACAACTCTAAAAGAGAGATCTCTTAAGAAGTTTTAGAGATTTAAATTGGGTGTAAAGTACCTACTAAGTGTCTTTATACAATGATTAATACAAAAATTTTCTTAAATTATTCTATCAATTGCTGAGTGTGACAAAAGCAGCCAATACCTTTATTTGGATAATAACCTAAAATCACAATGACCTAATAGGAAACAGGTCCAGAGAGGTTCTTTGCCTGCTCTTCTAGACCTGCACTGTTCAGTACAGTAGCCACTGGCCATTATCTGACTACTGAGCATTTAGAATGTGGCTAGTGCCACATTGAATAGACATGTGCTATAAGGGTAAAGTAGACATCAGACTGCACATGAAAACAAGAATGTAAACTGAATTTTTAAAACAAATGTTAAATATTCTCAAAATAATGAGCTAAAATATTAATCTCAAGTTTCTTATTTCTATAATGTGGCCACATTATTTGTAATTTTACTAAACTTCTAATGTAATTTTAAAATTACATTATGTGGCTTTCATTATATTTCTACTGGTCAGTGCTGCTCCAGACTAACATTAGCTAGGGAGAGCCAGTACAATTAAATGTGTAAATTTTTTGATAAATGCCACAATTACTATGTATGCCAGGGTACATTTTCAAACTATAAGAAGTAGAAAAAAATAATTGATTATGCTTTCATCTAAAGGGCTCAAATATCAAGCTACAATAATATCTCCCATTATTTTAATGAATATTTATTGAATTAGCAAATAAATATAAGGCACTGTACTAGATGTGGTGGCAGATACAATGATTTAGGTGCATTTTTCTGACCTCCAAAGGCTTACAATCTAGTGGAGACATATCACACATGAAAATGTAGAATACATGGCATGTTTATATATAAAGGCTGTAATAGTTTTTAAAAAATGACAAGTGATGGGAAAGAAAAATTTTCAACTAGTGGGGATCTGGGAAGACAATGATTTGAGCAAAGACTAGGATTTATCTCTTTGCTTTCACTTAATATTTAGAAGTCAGGCAGCAGTAGGCAAAGTTAAGTATTTAAAATGCATCTAATTAAACCTGATTCTCCCAACTCCACCAGCACTATACAAATTGTTTATGTTGGTACAGGAGATTTAAAGATGTTGAAATACCTGAATCCCAGTTGTTTGTGGCCTACTTAACTCTGACAACCCAGAATATACACCAAATTTTAACTGTTGAGGGCCATGATCTGCATGGCGTAAGCGGATCAGGAAGAGGATAGATGAATATAGACACATTACCCCTAGGAGCGATTTCAGTCTACCCCACTCACAGATGCCTACTATAATATGGAACGTATTCTCCTGTAACAGGATTGGCATTTCTAAACCCCAGTTTCAGCCTACTATGTCTCAAAGCATCAAGTTTCATATTTTAACTTTGTTGCATTCGTAATGTTATCTTTAATGTTACATTTCATAATACCCTCTTCTCCCCACAACTTATCCCTGTGCATCAACCTCAGGATATAACATCTGTTAAAGGAACTACAGAACTGCCTTCTTCACTTCAGGAAATGTTCCTTGCCTTCCTTTTCAAAAAAGGAACTACAATGGAGACTATGTAATTCAAGGAAGAACATTAAGGGATTTTAATGGGTGGGAATTTGAGATGTTCAAAATGCAGCTATTACTTTCCTATTTAACACCCCTTTTTTGAGTGACCATGAAGTAAAACCTCCAATGGGAAGATATGAAGGACTACAACTTTATACAACCAGTGGCTCAAATAGATCCTCTCTGGATACAAAAACTGTTTTGACCATGAAATTCTGGGAAGTCTCATGACCTTAGCACCAAACAATTTAAGCATTTACTGTTTGTCATCTTATTTCTAAACACAATGGAATAACCATTCTAACCTTTCATGGAAATGGGTCATAATTACAGAAAATGTCAATCATTTCATAACTGATTAGAAACTAAAAATATACTGGACATCTGGATGGCTCAGTCGGTTAGAAAGTGTCCAACTTTGGCTCAGGTCATGATCTCACAGTTCATGGGTTCGAGCCCAGAGCCTTGAGCCTGCTTCAGATTGTGTCTCCCTCTCTGCCCCACCTCTGCTCATACTCTGTCTCTCAACTGTTAAAAAAAAAGTTTTTAAAGAAACTGAAAATATACTCACCTGCCTGTTGGTAAATATTAAAGACTGGAAAAGGCACTTAAATTCTAACACCATCACTATCTTGTATAAGACAGCCAATGTTTCTCTTGTCTATCTTTTAAAGTTACCTCTTAAGTAAAACATTATGCCTTATGTCATATTAACTACACAGACAATGGCTTCCTTTCATAAAAAGAAAAATGCTACCTATATCCAGGTGTTTAAATATAGCTTTTAACTGACTTCAGTAACTTCTGAAAGTATTTTTGGAAAGGCTTTGCCATCCTTCCCCTTACCTCTAGGTAGGCTATTCACTAAAACAGAAAAACAAATTTTCATATGGTACTTATAAACCACTATGCAAGTATGCTTGGTTCAGAATGGTGAAAATCACTAATATTGGTACTTCAGTTCTAATTCTAAGGTTACTACCAAAGAAAATCAATTTTTATCTTTACTAAAAAAGAAGCTATTTTAGTAACCTGATTGTAGTTCTAAGAACATAGAGTTCACAGTGGATGGCTGGCTCAGGCTGTAAAGCACGTTTTTTTTTTTTTTTTTTTTTTTTTAGAGAGAGAGAGAGCACAAGCTGTGGGTAGACGGGCAGAGGGAGAGAGAGAACCCCAAGCAGGCTCCACACCCCATGGAGCCCAACATGGGGCTTGATCCCATGATCCCGGGATCATTATCCAAGCCAAAATCAAAGGTCAGACACTCAACTGACTGAGGAACCCAGGCGCTCTGAGCATATAACTCTTGATCTTAGGGTCATGAGTTCAAACCCCACCCTGGACATAGTTTACTTAAAATAAATGCTCTTTTAAAAATAGAAATCTTGACTAATAAGGTAATCTTGGAAATTTTTATTGGAAAATTTTCCCTATATATTGAAAGGCAGTTACCATTTAAATTTAGGTTTCCTTAAATTTACAGGTTTAACATGAACACAAGATTTTAAAACAATCTGAATTTCAAGCACTGCTTATACTCTTCAATTGTGTTAAGTTTGAGATATATCCTTACTTATTCAACGTAACTAAGAACTCTGTACCAGATGTCCTATTTACTTTACAGTTCTATTTACTTCTATTTTCAGTTAAAATAATAAAACAGATTAGCTCACTTTATTTCTTGGGGCTAAGATGAAATCTCCAAGAAATATCCCTATCTAAAATCCTTTTAATGTCCTAGGTTTTCACACATTGATAGCACATCACATATTATTCTTAAATTGGCTTAATCCTATTTATTGAATCAGCCCTGCCAAATTTCATAGCTTTGCTTTCTTCTAGTGTACACCATCATATGAAATTGTTACTGATCATGGTGGAGGATGGGAAATTGCAATTAACACATACACTGTTAACAGTGAATTTGAAGAGTAGCAGCAATACTGAATAGAAAATAATCCTGAAGATTCTTCCTGTAATTAGAGTATAGAAACATCAGATTTTCAAATGTGGTCAGATGTTTTAAAACCATGGTTTTGCTCCTTAAGTTACCTTTAAGCAGAGGTTGATAAATTTTGGTTTTTGACTTCTATAGCTAAGTTACAAACCCATAACACAAGGAAGAAAAATTAGCTAGTAGACTATTTATACCCCAGAAAAGCCACAGGCAGGACTTTTATCTTGGTGTTCTCTTGTTTATGTTCCTCAGGGGTACTTTGTTGATAGTTTTAAAGTACCTAGAGCAAGAAGACTTTACTCTTTTGGCCTAAGTGGATTTTTGAGGGGTTGGCTGGAGGTGGAACACAACGAAAAGGTGAAGTGAAGGGCACCTAGCTGGGTCAGTCGCTGGAATGTGCAACTCTTGATCTCAGGGTTGTGGGTTTGAGCCCCCACATAGGGTGTAGAGTACTTGGATCAAATGTAGCTGGATGTGAAAAGAGAAATTAACAGGACACATTAACTGACAGAGCAGAGCACTCTGTGTTGTTGCACATAACACAGAGAATCCAGCCTGGACAGTAAAACAGGAATCCACATAAGATGTGATATTAAGCCATGAATGTAGATGAGATCAAGAAGACAAGTACAGATGAAAAAAGGGAAATAAGGACAGATAAGAACGAGGTGGTCAGAGATTAGAGAACCAGCAAAGTGCCAAAAAAAGACTTTTCAAAGATTCAATGTAACAAATGACTTAGAGGGTAAAGTTTTAAGTGTATTTTGAGAGAGTAGGCATGTGAGTGGGGAACGGGGGGAAGGGGGAGACAGAGAGAGAGAGAGAGAGAGAGAGAGAGAGAGAGAGAGAGAGAGGGGCAGAGTCCTAAGCAGGCTCCGTGCCGACATGTTAGCGCAGAACTCGACGTGGGGCTCAATCTCACAACTGTGAGATCATGACCTGAGCTGAAACCAAAAGCCAGAGGCTTAACCTACCGAGCCACCCAGGCACCCCAAGGTTAAAGCTTTTTTAAAAAATGTTATTTACATATCAGGCTACTGGTGTCCTGTGAACAGCTCTTTAAAAGAGAGGAGAGAGGAAAATCAACCTAAAGGAGTATCATCCCAAAACTGCCAAGCTACCTAGGAAAATGTGGAATAAAATGCCTTTATCCTAATAATGTAAAACGCATGGTTTCAACCTAAAGAGAGTTTACTGGGGCAGGGAGCTGTGGGAGGGGATTTGCTGGTGCTTAGAATCCTTATGCTATTTTGGATTGATTATATGCTAACCCTATAATTTTGAGAAAACATTTGAGCTATTAGTAATAAATCATATTTCAGAGATTGGATTAGCACTTAGACTACCTTTTATTTCCTAATCAGGTTCATTTATATTAGTATTATACCAATTGAATTTTGCCTAGAACTATGTAACTAAGGGACTTGAGATAAACGAACACTAATTCTAAAGATTAAAAAAGTTACTACCACAGGGGCACCTGGGTGGCTCAGTCAGTTAAGCATCCAGCTCTTGAATTCAGCTCAGGTCAGGATCTCGATGTATATGGGATGGAGCCCACATTGGGCTCTAGACTGACAGCACAGAGCCTGCTTGGTATTCTCTCTCCTGCTCTCTGCCCCTCCCCCACTCACACATGAACCCTCTCAAAAAAAAAAAAAAAGAAAAAAGAAAAAAGTTACTACCACAAAAGGAGAACCATATTGCTCAAATATTAGTTGACATCTACATTACTCAGACTGATTTCCACCTAGTGCAATATTAACACAGTAATTTAGGGAGTCGAGATAACTTCAATAATGCTCTGTGAACTATATGGGCTTGATACAATTTTCTTCTTCCGAATATACAGGTTCCAATGTTTCCTTAACTGCAAGAGAAATAAGCATCCTACTTACTCCCCTCAAAGAATAACTAAGTTATCACAGATGTTCCAGAAAATGTTCATACATGTAAGCTATTACACGTTGATTACAGTATGAATTCTTTTAATGTAACACTTCATATTTTGTGAAACTAAGTCTTCACAAAAGTATGAATGCAAAGAAACAGAAAATCCTCTAGGCAGAATGTTACCAGAAACATAAGCTGTACCTTATAGAATGTTGAGACAGAAAAATACCAAAATATAATCTTTTCACCCAGGACCAAAGAGATTATATTGTGTTTGCACATAGTTACCTCATTAAATGCCTCAATGATTAGGAAAAAATATTTTTATTATTGTTTTCACCTAGAACTATTAGGAAACTAAAAAGAAGTATTTAAATCATTGAAATTGTGACTGTATTAATACACACAAATTTGGTTGAGCAATCTATACACACACACACACACACACACACACATCAGGCTTAGTAGAATGGGGAAGCCATAGGAGATTAGCATGCCTTATGTCCATTAGTGAATGGGTCTAGGTATATTAGTTAATAAGATTTATTTTCTTCTTCAGTTTCCTGGGGTATGTGCATGTGTTTCCAGATACTACTATTGCCATTAAAAATTAGCTAAGATTTCTGGTACCAAAAATTTCAAGTCAGTTTCTCCCTTGGTATTTTAATATAAAACTTAATGTTTTAATACCTGAAAGCAGTCCTTAAGAACAGCTGAAATGACCTAAGATGTTCAAATTGCCTTTATGTGGAAAAATTTTAAAGGACTTAGACTGGAATCAGCAAAGAGTATATGACGAAAGTCATTATTTCCACAACCAGATTAACATGGATTCTCATCAAATCTGGGTATGGTAGGTTTGAGAAATCTCTACCAAAATAAAGAATGTAGTCACATTACCAGGTAAAATAGCATACATGAAGGCAGCTGTGTTAAATATAAATGGAAAAACAAAATGCTGCACAATGGGTTTCTTTTTAAATGTTCAGAAATTAAATACTAAAACAAAACCTATTTTACTATTCCCAAAGGTTTTTCAAAATACTCTGCTTTGTCCAGACAAAAATGTCACTAAATTTGCATGTTTAGTCACAAAATGTCTTCTATGTACCCTTTTAACATGCTAGGTGATGTTCTCTTTTCCAGTAAGATTTATTCAAACTTCCCCGGGACAGTTTATTTCAAACGAGCCATCAACATGAACGTGGTAATACAGATTAAGATGGTTTCTTCTAATAAATTCAAAATAATGTACACATATTGTTGTATTTTACTACCCAGATCCATTTAAAAGTAGCACTTTTTATACTAAGTTGCACATTTTAGGTACAAACGATGAAGAACTGAGGCTCATATTAATTTTTTGCTTACAAGGATTCAAGAAACAGGAGCCATTTTTCTTGAGAGGAGTGGGAAGGAAAAGGCAAGACCTCTGCGTAGCAAGTAAAAGAAGATATTTAAGCAGTTGAAGGTTATAAAGCTGCTTTCAGGGTCTAACCACTTCCTGACAGCAAATAATCTGCCTGGAAGGAGTCAAAACTCCTGCAATCAGGCACTCTTCTTTCAGGCATGAGGGGGTACCTTGCCTGCCTGCCTGCTCCCAAGGAAGCTAAAAATAAAGCGTATGTTTTTCTCATATGCACAGCACATAGTCATGTCAGTGAACAGGCATAGTACACCAGTCTACTTTTATCAAATCCTTCTTTCATAAAGAACCGCCAAACATTTGAGAAAAATTAGAAAAAGTAAATAACTGAAGTGAGCTAATATTTCAATGCATCCTGTAACTGGTCACTTTTTAAAAAACGTTTAAAATTGAAGAATGAGAAAGATAGTCTATATATAAAATAAAAACAGACTGCTCTATCGGTCAAACTTAAAGTCAGTGTATGCTCTGGAAGAGGGAAAAATAAAAGGTAATATTTCTTATAAAGTATAAAAAGCTACAGCAGTGACAAATGAAAAAAATAGTTTAAATATAAATCAATGCAGTACATTCCAAACCAAGCTCCAAAAAAGCAGAAAAACTGAAAAAAGTGAAAAACAAAATTCTCAGCAACAAAAAAACTCTTAAGTCTTCCAGTTAAAAACCAAAATAAATGAAAACCTATGCAGTCTCATCAAACCTTAGAAAACGAAGTTATGAAAAAAAAATCTGAATGTGTAAGAAAAAAAATTACCTACAAAGCAAGCACTGCATTCAAATCAAGACTGTTATAACACAGGGCAGGGCGCCTGGGTGGTTCAGTCAGTTGAGTGTCAGACTCCTTTTTTAAAATTTATTATTTAACATTTATTCATTTTTGAAAGAGCATGAGCTGTCAGCACAGAGCCCGAGGCAGGGCTCAAACTCATTACCTGTGAGATCATGACCTGAGCTGAAATCTGACTGAACCATCCAGGTGCCCCAACTGTCAGACTCTTGATTTTGGCTCAGGCCATGATCTCATGTTCATGGGATCAAGCCTTACACCAGGCTTTGCACAGACAACGCAGACCTGCTTGAGATTCTCTCTCTCCCTCTCTGCCCCTCCCCCACTCATTCTCTCTCAAAATAATTAAAAAGAAAAAAACTGTTGTTACACCAAATAATGGAGTGATACCTCCAAAGTTCTGATGGAAAAGGATAGTGCAGCTAGAATCCTATGTCCAAACTGTCAACCAACAGTGAGGGTGAAACATTTTCCAGTGTGCAAGACGGTTTACAGTTCATGTAACCTTTCCTGAAAATATTACCAGAGAACATATTGCAGCAAGAACAAAAGGGAATCTAAGAGGAAGCAATGGAACCTAAGAAAAGTGGAGTCCAGCAATGGAATGGGGAAGAAAAAAAAAAAATCCTAATATGACAGTAGTACACAGAGCACTAAATATGATTAAATAGCTAACCAGCTTATAAAAAGAAAGGTAATTAGAAACTCAAAAAAAAAAAAAATCCAAGTCATGGTTTGTATTTTAGCTATGGCATGAATCCAAATAAAGGAACATTAAAAGAATTCATTTTATTTCTACCTTAGAATTTTGCCTTCCCAAGGACACAAATTTTATCAAAATAGGGTTATCTATGAATCTAAATACATTACCATTATAAATGCTACGTTTTGTCTATCTTCAGTCTACAGGCAAAATAAAAGATAACCTGTTATAAAGTGCCATAAATCTGAAAAATGATAGCAGGAACCGGGAGAGGAAGGAAAAGTAATAAAATACCGAGGGGCTCCTAGGTGGCTCAGTAGGTTAAGTGTCCAATTCTTGATTTAGGCTCAGGTGGTATCTCACAGTTCATGAGACCAAGGACCTTTGCACGGACAGTGGGGCCTGCTTGGGATTCTCTCTCCCTCTCCCCTGATTGTACTAGCTCTCTCTCAAAATTTTTTAATGAACTTAAAAAATAACATATTGAGTGTGCTTCTTTATATAGTGAGGATCAAACAGATACTAAAATTGGTATAAGTAGAGGCTTAAGTGTAGTTTGAGTAATAAAGGTAATCAACTGAATTTAAAATAGTTCGGCAAAAGAATAGAACTAGTTTAAGCTAAACTCCTCACAAGGGGTAACTACTACCTAAATTTAGTAATTAAGAGAGATGTGCTCCCTTTGCCCCTATCCCCCACTCCTGCTCTTAAAAAAAAAAAAAAAAAAGTGAGAGAAACAGTAACCACTATATAAGAACTACAGAAGGGGTCCTGTCTGTAAATTGGATGGTGTGAGGAGATGCAGACTTTCTGTGCTATCTGAATGCTATTTCATATACTGCACTAGCTCCTGCTTTCCAGGTATAGCTCTTATACAATTCAGCTAAATTATCAACTAAGTATATACAACACCTTTCTCCACTACTCAAAGTAGGAGATACAGTATCATATGAGATGCCTTAAATTCAGAGCCTCTGTTTTTAAGTGATTTAACTTCAACAATCTACCAACTGCAAGGTAAATACAATTATTCATATGCATGCAACCAATCATTGCTCATTATTGTAAAATATAGTAAGTAGCGATTAGTTAGAAATACCTGTTTGTTTTTTTTTTTTAATTAAAAAAACTGTTTTCAAGACTTTCACTTCAGGTTAGCCTTCATGCTTTTCTCAGGTATACTCACTTATCCTCTCTAAAGTACTCTGCAAAACAAGCCTAAACAAATTTTACAGACTTAAAACCAACTATACTTCATGAGCAAAACAAGAATTCAATCTTTAAGTATTCCTTCCTCATAAAGAGGTTTGTAGTTGGAATGCTGTTTCATTCAGCAACCTGGAATTAAGCTAAAAATCAACATAAAGGAAAAATTGCTGAGCTGGGTTATAACTTCAATACTTAAAAAAAAAAAAAAGCAGTCTTTATATACATCACAAGGCCAACCGTTCCCATAACTTCCAATTTTGATTTTTTTTAATGTCAGATGTACAATTTAAATGTGAATCTTCATGATCTCAATTTACTTAAAACATTAGCATTACATGCTCATTTTAAAAAGCTTTCTAATGTATATTCAGTGGTTCCAAATTTTTATTCCTTTTTTCAAGTTAGCAAGCCATAATGAAGCCTAATTCAGCAAATAAACTAAATTTCTACCAAACCGAAAAATATTTAACTATTTTTAAATGCCTAACCCCTCTGAGTCAGATTTCCCTGCCCTGGAGGAGCTTCCATTCTAAGAGGCAAAAGAAACCATAAAGAGAAGAAATTGAGTTAACTTCAAAGAATAAGTAGCACTGGTAATTTAAACAGACTGATAAAAAGACAGACACTTGGCCCAGATAAACTGAAGTAACTACAATTATGTCCTGCTGGGGCCCTAACTATGGCTGATGCTGTCCTAAGTGCTAAATGGATCCTCAGGAAACCAAGAGATCAACTAACATTTCCTGATAGAATTTTAGAATGTTTTTTTCATCATTATTTTAATTCTATTTTATAAAGGAATCTGAAGCTGGGTTCCTAAAGAAAAAAGTACCTGTCATTAGTGTTGAAGGATTTTTAAGAATTCAATTTGTGCAAATTCATGGGGATTTTAACTATTTCAAGAAAAAAGCAAGGGAAGTATTTTTTTCAAAACTACATGTACTGCATTTGCATGTGGCTGCAGAGAATTAAAAAGCGTATCTACCAATTTTCATAGATGACCTTTGACATACTGTTCATTACTTTTGGTTTTCCTACAAACTCCTTCCAAATATTGACAATATATCAAGATACACAATTAGTATATATACTTTTGAAGTATTTCACATGTTAAGGAAATAAAGCAATTTCAGAAGCCTAATCCCTGAGCCTTCCAATTAAAGCAACATAAACACTAACATATTAAAGACACCTGAAAAATGAAGTCATAAGGGGGTGCCAGGCTGTCTCAGTCAGTAGAGAATGTGACTTGGGTTTGTGAGTTTGACCCCAGAGTTGGGTGTAGAGATTACTTAAAATCTTAAAAAAAAAAAAAAAAGTGTTTTACTCATGACATAAAACAGATGCATAGTTTTACTTTGTGTTCAAATGATGCACTACTGACATTTTCTAATTCCCATAGGAAAAAACTGGGACACCTAAATTCAAAAGCAGTATTATATCACACAAATGACATAATTATTCAGATTTCCTTTACCTCATTTGAACTTAACAGCATTAAAAGAGCCACATCACATCAGATGTAATGTTAGAACTCTTCTGGTATGTTGTAGGTTTCTACACTTAGACCCGATTTTGAAATCTAAAGACTCTTCTACAGATTTTATATCATGAACAAGCCCATATCCTTTAATCGGTGGTAACAGCCTGTCTACATCAAAAACCCTTGTCCTTTTACCCTGAAGTAAAACTTGGCTGTAGTTCATAAATGATATAGAAGATACTGATCTCCTTAGGTATCCTAAAATTCTCTCCAAAACAGTATTTTGTCACAACAATCTTTTCAGAATACAGACTGAAAGCCTAAATCAATGACACTTAATGAACATTGCAGATAACTGCCTTTAAACTCCCCTCAGATTAGAACTTATTTGAAACCACTTTACAACATGAAAAATCAGATATTCACTGAAGCCTGTAAATTATTCTAAAATGTGTTAAAAACACATTCTAGGAAACACTTGGAAGACACTAATTTCCAAAACAGTTTATTAAGATTTCTTCCTTACCCAAGTCTTACTCAGCAGTCTTGATTTCAACAAAAAAGTACTAGATTGGTCTCTGCACAGGCAGTCAAATAAAGCAACATAAATTGTTTTTAAAATGCTCTAGCAGTACCCAGAATTTTTCAGGTATAAAACTTCCATGACTGCCCTGAAAAGACAAGTTTCTTTTCACTAAATATTAGCACAAATCTTGGTTATCCTAAGTACAAACTAAAATCCACATGAAGTGACCTACTAAAGCAATTTTTGTCCGGATGAAGTGGCAAAACTACCACTACCTGCCCCCACCCTCCAAGAAATTCTAGGGCTATGAACCAAACCCTTCCAATGTATTTACAAGTTCCCCATTCTTTGATGATTTGCCATCCTAGCTTAATAGAACCCATTTTAAGCTGAATTCACCTTCCTAGATGTGCAACATTTTATTAAAACAGATCATTTGTTCACTCCACTCTCCTGATTCACTTGCAACCTCAATCATTTCCAACCCTTCAGAGAAAGATGGTGATAGAGAATGGAAGAACACTGCATGATAGGGTATGTTCCCAGAAAACCAGAACCAAATTACCATTAACTTCTTCATTGAGTCCACTGGCATGTGTGTGACCACAGAATATTTTCACCAAATAAGTGAAGACCAACACTCTATGTTTACATCTCCCCATCATGTGCTTGAATTAGGGATCTTGGGGAATCTTTTTTTTACCATTGGCTAGTCATTTTGCATGTATAATCAAAAGGCGAAGAGCTCTAAAGATTCCAAGTGTCTATTCACAAGCTGTTAAGTGAAAAAAGATGAAATGGAGGACACCCACAATAATTCTTGGACTCCTGGAGATCCTAAGACATGCTACAAAAATAGGTCTTTATTCTTAGGAAAATATAGTCAGAGCTAGCTTCCTTATGCTATACATAAAATCTTAACATCAGAGGCAGTACAGATAGTACAGATAGTTTTTGAACTGATCTCCAAACAAGCACAAACCCACTACGTTTAAAAGAACAGGTAAGTTGAGGTTTTTGGCAAAAGACAGTACTTCACACATCTAATCCAAATCAAAGAGCCTGCAGACAGTTGTTTTCAGTGAGATGAAAGGAATGAAATAAATATAAATTCTATGGATAAATAAATGTAAGAGACAATTTAAATAAGCTAAGAGAACTAATATTTCTTTTAAATAAAAGTACTAGTCAGGTACAAGCTTTTGTTTCTCAATGCCAGACTTCTAAATGTTTATCAGACTACTGTTAAAATATTAAAAACCTAATCCTGGACCAGAGCATTAGTTATAATACTGTTTTGCATTCATAAAAAAGATGGTTTTTCCAACTGAATGCTTCTGGTCCTGAAAAATATTTTATGTATATTACTGAAGGCAGACTGTGGTGCTAATAGAACTTATGTCTTAAGTACTTTTTAAAAAAGTGACAGACCAAAAAGTCCATCTATTACTTTGCCCACAGTTAAAAATGTCTTTGAATATTGGTTTATAATTAGCATCTTAAGAAAAGTAGTGGCATGCCCTATTGAGTGGTATCACTGAGTAAATGCTACACTTTAAAACATCATCCTCACAAGTCTGTTCATTTTATGTATTGTTAAAGTTTTTTATTCATTCATTTTATACCCACCAATCAATTCCTATGGTCAGATAAAAATTTGGTTTTATGGAATACATCACTGGGGAGAAAATGGTCATGGTGGGTATTAGGAATCTGAACAGTCATTTACTCTAGGGTTAGCTCCTTCTCCTAAATGCATGAAGTCTTCTACATTTAATTTCTCCCCTTAAAATAGAAACATGTCTTACTCTATAATAACAAGGTGATCTTTTGCTGTTTCTGATCAACAGTGACTTTGGCTTAGCAGTCAAAAAAAGCTGTCCTGCATGTGACAATTTTGTCCATCTAGCATGTATTCGTCCTGGTTTTAAGTCTTCCCAAATATATACAATACCCGAGTAAATACCCGAGATCACCCCATCAATCCATTAAGTTCCTATTTTATCATGAGGAAATGTTTGTATTTTGTCAAATCAGATTTGCAATTGATAAATTTCTCATGATGCTACAACCGCCATCATGAGTGTGCAACCGCTCTTTTTTGTGCTCAACCCCCACTTCATATCTAATATCTGATTTAATTGCAATGGCTGAAAATCTTCCACAAAAAGCATGTTTGGGAAAATATACAGAACACAATTTTCTCACAAAGCAAATTTCTGAAAACTGATTAACTGAATTGATGATCACTTTTGATTGCCAAGTAGTCTGCAGAAACAAAATCTTGCGTCTGTTTAGGTAACTCAAGTTTTCTTGTTTAACAATCAGAATGCTTTAAGGATACATTTTTCACCCCAAGGAAGGGACTTGACTCTTGGATTTAAGACCCATTCCTTGACAATATATACAAAATTTGACTTGTTATCTGTCCATTCTTTGAAGCTGTCAAAGCCAAGAACCCATAAACAAATCACAAATAGCAATAACCTACATTAGTTAACATTCCCCTTTTAACAGGTTGACATTTTTACTAAAGGATTAGTTATTTTTGCATTTCCATTTCTCATATCCCATGACATTCCATATAAATTGCATTATTGCTTTATAGGCCACACAACATTCAAAAGTATGTTTATATGCATTGCCTGTTTTCCTTGATCTCTTATTGATAAGAGTTTGATGCTGATTTTACTACAGAAATTTAAGTTTGAAAATACCAGTTAGTATTTCTTCTCAGAACTTAATTGTTCACATCACTAATCACTACATGCATATTTAGCTCTGATTATATTGCTCAAAAACTGCACCCATTATCAGAACAGTGCAAATGATATTTAATTTTAAAAGTAATTATAATGGCTTGAATTCAAAGTTATTCAAATGAACACTGTCAAGTAATTTCACTTGAGTGTGTATAGATTTCATCACCACTGTTTACATTACCCATCAATTCCTTACAATTTCTTTTTATCATCAGTTTCCCTCCCAAATCCCCAAACTAAGAATGCCAAATAGTCTTGGAAACCCACAGCTCCATATTTTAATGTTTTCTTAAGAACACATTTGTGAACTCACAAAAATGTTCATCTTTCAACTCTGACAATGCAGTTCTTACTTAAGTCAAACAAACCCATCCTAAAATCCCAACAAATAATTCTGAGAATTAACTTAAACACCTTGACAGTGTCCCTTAAAAAAGGGTATGACAGTAAAGTGCCAATAGGCATGGCAATGACCTCTTTGATGGGATCATTTAATTCCTTGGAACTGGGAAACGCCAGCACCAAAGATTACACTGAGATTCAATTTTACTGAAGGCTACATTTAGTTTACCCACTTTCCACAACCTATTGTACTCATATGTTAGAATGAAATGTAAATGTTTTGTGTAGCCCTCAAACTTACACTAAGATTTGAAAGAGATGTACTTTAAAAAAGCACGGGGTAATATATAAAATCAGTGGCAGAAAGTTTCATTAAGCACCAGGAACTAATTTTTGTCACCCCATACTCATTTTGTAGGTAAGTTTCAATAACCGGCAAGGCACATTTACATATATTCCAATGAATACTTATTGACAAATTTTAAATTACACTCTATGTCCCAGCTATCCCAGTAACTGACATACAACATACTAAAATGGTTTATTAAGGTAACATAAAAAAACCAATTAATGTGAAACATACAGGCTATTGGCAACCACTATTCTAAAATTATGTAAGTACAAATAAACATACTGAAATGTGTGCAATTCTAAGTTTTTAAACCAGAATATTTCTACACTAACACACATTTATATTAATGACACATAAAAAAAATAAAAACTTTATTACAAAAATAAGTTACACTCGCCTCCAGCTTACAGTATAAAACAATTTTATTTGCAGGAATGCAAAATGATTGTTTGCCATGAGCATTTTGAACATATGACATGTCTAATTTTGTTAAATTTGCATTTACTGGGGGAACTGGTGTGTATAAAACCTTAATTAAGTATAATAAGCTCTGATCTTCATCGTGGTGCCTATTGGGTATGTGATATAACTGCAGTATCCCTTTGGGGAAGGGGAAAAGGGATTTCTTTATACCAAGTCCTAATTAAATTATAATTTCACTTTCGACTTTAAGTTATCAATTTAGGACTTGGCAAAAAATTTTTGAGGGTGATTCAATAGAGGATGCTTCACCACTGAACACTCACTGTCATCAAGGTGCTTTAGAAAATTAAAAACATAGCACAAATGATTGTACTCTATTCTACAAGTTATCATGACCTGCATAAGAAATGGAAAGCTGATTCACATTTTTGCAGTGATCAGCAATAAGAAATGCACTAATGAAACATACCTTTTACCTAAAAAGCTAAACTACAGCCATATACTAATTTCTATGATTTATGAAAAAACTTCAAAATATCCAAATGTCAGGCTTCGCTGTACAATTGTCAGTTTTAGTCTGACTTTTTTATAAAGGGACACTGCAGTATTTAGTACAAGTTCGGATGCACTTTTTTGAACATCTGATGTCTTACAAAAGTAACATCTTGCTAAACTATTATACATCCAAATAACTACAATATCTGAAGAAGCAAGGCTGCTTTTTCAGCCACAAAATACGACAAAAGCAAGGCCTGTTATGATGGTCATGAGGAAGTCTTACAAGCCTCTGAAACTAAAGGCAACTAAGAATGTTACATTTGGTATATTAAAATCTTACCCTCATATCATTTAACAAGCCTTGCTTTTATCTACAAAGATTTTCTATGTACAGTACAGACAGGGTATAGTTCAATCCTCTGCTACTGAGGTAGTTAACCAACCCTTTAAAAAAGGTTCTGAAAAGAACCACTATCTGGAATGCCTGACTAACCAGCTCTGATGATTACACCTGAAACTGCATATCTGAACACAATTCAAAAGTGATTACTATAAAAAAGATATAGACAATCATGATTAACCTTGGTGAGCAGAAATAAAATTTAAGGATACCAACAATGGCATTCATCTATACCA